>NC_138983.1:104497205-109297205 GCF_964341445.2 Mesoplodon mirus | reverse complement strand
CCCTTCAGGAGAGCCAGGGCTCACTACCTGCCTTCTAAGCCACCGTCCAGCTGGCACCATGCTGAATCCAAGCTTCCCTGAGATGCCTGTAGACATTACAGCATCACAAAAGCCACAGTGTTTTTGCACCTCCCCTTACTTGTTTAGATGTTCTGCTGCTTATCTCACTTCCTTCAAAACTGGGACACTGTCATCTGATTTTCCTACCCTTCCTCTTCCTTCTTCTGAATCACAGAAGCCTCTCACTTCTTCTTCCTGTCTGTTGGAGTCTTCCCCTGGGTCTTTGAGTTTCCTTCATCTATTCCTAGGAACTCTCTCTTTTTGAGTCCACCTCTTAAGGAGATCTTTGAGATTTAGAAGACCATTTTTTTTCCTCTTGAGAAAGTCCCATTCTCCAGACTTGTGTTGCTCTAGATTTCAAAGACCAATTGTGGAAACACAAGCTAAACGTCAACTTCCTTTAAGCATTTCTGCTGTAACAATTCGAATTCTCCTTGGAGCAACATGGGTGCTTCTAACTGACTAGGAAAAGGGTCAGGTGTCAAAAAGAAAAACACAAAGATGAATATTTTTCAATAACTATATTCTTTGGATGAGCTTTGGGAATTCACACGAAGTTATCTGTCAAGAGGATGAGACTCCCCCTGTGTATGGCTAACAGCTCTGGTACTGGCTGGTGACAAAGACATAGCTATAAAATTTATGGGATAATGGACTGGTAACAACATCACCACATACTTATTTTCAATCTAATGCTTTGTACTTCACCTGAAATATTTAGTAGACTTATTTGCACATAGTAGATTTTTACATTTTGTTATATTGAAATTGATGAAATATTCAGTTATCCTCTTTACTCCTTGATAGTAAAACTAGTGTAATATTTGGCAAGAGATGCAGAGAATCATCATTTTCCTCTCTCAAGACCCACCCCTCTTTTGGTTCCCATTGCTTCTATCCTATTTTTAGTACATAGTAGGGTCCTAAGTTAATACACTAGACTTACACCTTTAAAGATATTTAGCCCCTATATACATCTTGAGTCCAGTTTCACACACCTAGCTCCTCATTTTTAAGTGGAGAAGACAATGTTTGAAATTTATCTGAGGTTTTTGCAGAAAGGGTGAGACTCTTCTTTGTATGCCTGGCACTGGTTCCCTGGTGGTGGTTAGGTGACAAATGCAAAGCCATAAAAATTAGGTGAAGTGGTCACCTAACAATATCGTTACATACTTATTTTCAATCTAATGTTCAAAATTCCATCTTTGTTTTTAAAACTGAAAGAGGACTTCAGAAAAAATATTTCATGATTTACATGAAAAAACTGAGTCAGTCTGCTCCACTTGACAGGTGTCTGACATTAAATTGGCTGGTAGTTTGAAGTGAATCATCTTCAAATAATATGTTCTCTTAAAAACAATTTACCACTAATTCTTATTATTCTTATTACTACTCTGTGTGATAACAAAAAATAAACATTTCTATATATGTCTTTATTAATGAATTAGAGCACCCAAAACCTCAATACAATTATATACAAGGTGCATAAGAATCATCAGTACATTCTTCTTTACCAGTCACTTTAAATTTATAATCAACATTTCAGATTGTGCAGTAATGTATGTGGCATATGGTGAGATCATATAGATAGTTCCGTGACTGTGTGTACATTTTAATGAAGCAAGGACTGATTCTCAGACAATTAAATTCAATCCAACTAATTGTTCGTGAAGACAAAATACACTCAACTGTTTTCTAATAAGATTCAATAATGCAGTGTTTTGGTTACTCACAATGGTAAAGTAAAAGTTTTGATATTTATTATACAAATATTATCTATCTTCATACAAAATTTAATGCACTTAACATTAAAGTGAAAAGGAATGTAATCTGATTGTTAACAAAGTATTTCAGACAATTACTGTGCATTTGGCTTCATTATTATGAATATCATTTAATATAGCACTGGAAATATGCAAATGTTCTCCTTTGGTAAATAAGTGCCTAGAGTATATAAGGAACTGTACTAAGCCTTTTGCAACACAAAGAGTAGAACAGATTTCTTGCTTTTAAATTCCAGAAGTTAAGATGCCAGATGTTGTTTGAAAAGTCGACATAATTCTTTCTTATTCAGTCACCTACATTTGGAGTAGATTTGGAGAAACAGAATAGTTTTATTGAATTATTTGTCCATGAACATGTTCCTATAACATAAAAAAAAGATTTCATTTATTCTCTTTTTGTGTGTGGGTGTGTGGTATGCGGGCCTCTCACTGTTGTGGCCTCTCCCGTTGCGGAGCACAGGCTCCGGACTCGCAGGCTCAGCGGCCATGGCTCACGGGCCCAGCCGCTCCACGGCATGTGGGATCCTCCCGAACCAGGGCACGAACCCATGTCCCCTGCATTGGCAGGCGGACTCTCACCCACTGCGCCACCAGGGAAGCCCATTTATTCTGTTTTAACATTGTATTTTCAGTTTTAAAATTAAACATATCCCCATATTCAGATTTACAAACTTAAATGATGTTGAGAAACTTCATATTTGTCTATAAAACCATATGCTATATTTTTATAAATATCTGATTTTTGTAGTTGATGAAGTTTTTCTAACTTACATTTAAGTTAACTTTTTTTTTTTTTTTTTTTTTTTTTTTTGCGGTACGCGGGCCTCTCACTGTTGTGGCCTCTCCCGTTGCGGAGCACAGGCTCCGGACGTGCAGGCCCAGCAGCCATGGCTCACGGGCCCAGCCGCTCCGTGGTATGTGGGATCTTCCTGGACCGGGGCACGAACCCGTGTCCCCTGCATCTGCAGGCGGACTCTCAACCACTGCGCCACCAGGGAAGCCCTCAACCTACTTTTTAAAAGCAACATTTTATGTAAGTGGTAGAATATTATATTACCTGATCAGATGAGGTCAAATTTCATCTTATAAATGATCTATTTCAAACAAGTAGAATACTTTAACTTTATAAAATGCAGAGATCTGTCATCAGTTATTTGTGAGCAGTTTAGAATTCATAAGTTTAAACAACTATGAAAAGCAAACTTTTGATTCTGAATTAAATCAACTGCCCATAATTATGCTGTGATATGAGAAGTAGTTTACCGTAGTATTGAATAGCAAATGTTCCGGAGCCAGACACTCTCAGTCTGATTCCAGGCTGCACCACTTGCCAACTACTTCATGTCTCTGCTTCAGTTTCCTTATTGTGAAATGGACACAGTATTGTATCTCTCTCATAGGATGTTATGAGGATTAAATGAGTTAGTATAAATAAAGTACTTGGAGTAGTGCCTGGCATGGTATGCACTATCTAGGTGTTTTGCCCAAATTAAATGGCTTTTTCTTTAATAGACAGATGATTAAGGGTACAGAGGACATTTAGATTTTTATCTTACATAAACTCCTCAACAACAGTAATTTTTAATTTTTTAGGTCATGTGAAATTCAGTAGTGTGGTACACATCAAAGTAAATTTTTTCAGCAAATGAGATTAAGGATGGACTTTTACAAGTGAAATGTGATCAGATATAAATCAATAAAATTATCAGTCTAAGTAGCCACAATTCTTCAATTCTCATACCTGAGACAGTTTCCCATATGAGGCAGGTTGGACTAATCAAATCTATATTATTTTTGTAGAACCAGACTAACAGCTTCTTTTTCTCCCCCCAATAAGTAATTTTCCCCATTATGTAGGAAAAGAAAAAACTTCTGAATTTCTTACATTTGCTTACTAAAACAATAATATTGGAAAATCTATTCATAAAATAGCTAAGTTTAGCTTTAACTTAAAATCTAAGATTTTATTCTTTCGGCATTAAAGGACTTCAATATTGCTTACATCTCAAAAATTACTATGGAACAAAAAAGTAAGGTCCTTATTTTGTGTAGTCCTTCTTCTGTCACATGAAGAACATCCTGAAAATTTTAAATATTCCATTTTTTTCCAAATAACGCTTGAGTCAGATTTGTGAATGAAATATGTTTAAAAGGGGAATAAAATAAAATCCAACATTAACTATTTTTTTACCATTGTATGTAGTAAGGTAGGTAGTGTATTTCGTGACCTGCCTAGTGTATTTTTTTTTTCCTATGGCAGAAGCTAGCTATCACTTATTTTCATTGATTTTTCACATTTTAAGATCATAAAACCAGGATGCATCTTATAATTCATGCTATCTTACAATGCCATTGGCCAAGTTGAAGTCATACACAATTGTGTGAAAATCTTCCTTTGACACCTCCTCATAAAGTCAGAAAACATCCTTAGCATCAGTGAAATACAGTATGAGTATATATTCAATTCTTCATTCATAGAATCCCACTGCTTCTACTTCTTTTAATCTGTGTTGATATCAGTTCCTATTTATTTAGACCAGTATTCAATATGCATTCAATAAAAGCAGTTTTTTTAGCTTCTACTTATTTGAGTAGCTGCTATGCACCAGGTCTTGCACTAGGGAGGAGCTTTACATATATTATCTCTAGCTCTTACTGTAATCTTTGCAAGCTAAATATTATGAGTTCCATTTTACAGAAGAGAAAATAGAGGTTCAGAGTAGTTCAGTAAATTTGAAAAACAATTTCTTGCACTATTGCTCTTCCAAAAAGAAAAGGAGATTCTGTCACATTTTTCCAAATTAATTTAATTTTCCTGGCATACATATTAAATCTTTTGATTTAATTTGAGAAATTTGAGTTTTTATTTGAGAAATGAAGAAACTTTAAAAATCCTTATTAATAGATGCGCTGCTGTCTATTTAAGCCTCATGAATGTGAATTGGCTTTGGCATTCTTAACAGAACTATAAAAAGCTCCTGGGGGAAAAACATCAATTTTTCTGAGGAAACCAAAATAAAAATAGCACTAATTTCCCAACATTATAGCCCCTGCTAAGGAATTCATTAAATATCATAAGAAACTCTACTCCTCCCCTACTAAATTTATGACTAAAGATTTGAATCAGATTTAATTACTGAAAAAAAAATGTATGTATGTATGTGTGTGTGTGTATATATATATATATATATATATATATATATATATATATATACACACACACACAGAGAGAGAGAGAGAGAGCGAGATTTTTGTTCAAGCAATTCACTGACATGGTCTGTACAGTTCTAAAAACGGGTCTTTTTATTGACAGAAAATTATTTTGGATTAAACAGTTAACTGATAGCTTCTAGGTCTATAAAAATTACCAGAATACAGTGCCTTTTGATATATATATATATATATATATATCTTAAAGAAAATACACCTTAAAATCTTACTCAAAGTGAAATTAGGGAGTATTATATAAAGTATACATTCTTGAAAGTCAAAGTTTCTCTGATTTGTAGTCTCAGGGTGGCTCCAAGTGCCTTGGCAAGGAGTGTTTTTTAATGGTTGGAATTTTGAGGATAAATTCACATTCTCAATATTTCCATTATTATATTTATTAAATGGTTCTGATAAAATCAATGCCTTAGTGCCTATTCTATTTCAAATATCTTTATGTTTTAATCCTTATGTACCAGAAAGTTAAGGTAAATAATCATCTAATCCTTATTTAAAAGTAAGATAGATATAGACACAAAATATTTCTGTTGAAAAATACTTAAAGTTGGACCATGTGCTAGGCAAAGAGAAAAAAATGTGGTAAATACAAAATTATTCATAGAATTCATATTTAAATTCTGAAATGAATTCTTCCTTAATTTATTAAGACAGTTTTAGCAGAACTACACAATGGAATTGTTTCCTTTAAATAAGATTTAAATCAGACCAACCTGGATGATATAGAATAGAGGAAATGTTTTTACTTGTCAGATTTATTTTGATCTTCACAAATCTTACACATTTCCTAATAACAACAATGATTTAAAGATATACTGTTCTTGCTGAAACATTACAGAGTTATGAATAATTTATCAAAGGAAAGAATAATTTAAAGAATTTGAATCAATGTCAAAAAACTTAGATTTTTGTGAAATTTTTTATAATTTACCAGCAAACCATTATTACAGTTATTCAAGTTCCTAAATGGCGTTTAAATTATTGAAATTATGCATAGTAAGAGAAACATATTATCTAAATTTCCACAAAATGTGAGAAAATATAGAAAAGGGGGAAAATCTATAAATTATGCAACAAAATTTAAGCTGAGGGGAGTATTACTATGTGATATTCACATTAGTTGAGCCAGAGTATTTGTATCTAGCTTGGTCAAATTTCTGAATTCTGGTGGAAGTATATTTGTTTATTTGTTAAAGGATAATTACCACTAAGAATTTCTAAAAATTAAAAAAAAAACAATAATGACCTGATTGATAAAAGGTAAGCATGGAAGTAGAGTGAACCAGAACATGCATACCTGTGCATCTCATAGACAGAGATTGCCTAAGCACCAATTTCAAATAGTTGTTAATATCACCCAACTACATGTAGAAAAACAAACAGCAATACTGTACTTAGTTTTAAGACAGGTTTGACACTTCTCTGAAATGTAATGCTTTGTGATCTTAATCTGTGTTCAATTCTCTGAATCTCAATTTCTTCAATTATCTAGCAGAGAATATTTCAACAAAGAGCTTTGCTTTTAAAGGAGATATGGGGCGGGGGCTGTGACGGGGCGGGGGAGAGGCATGGACGTGTATACACTGCCGGGCGTGGGGTGGATGGTTGGTGGGGGGTGGCCGCGTGGCGCGGGGGGATCGGCTCGGTGCTTTGTGGCCGCCTGGAGGGGTGGGATGGGGAAGGTGGGAGGGAGGGAGACGCAGGAGGGAGGGGATGTGGGAACAGATGTATATGTATGACTGATTCACTTTGTTGTAAAGCAGAGACTAATAAAAAAAAAATAAATAAATAAAATAAAATAAAGGAGGTAATGCCTATAAAATTCTGCACACTATAAAACGCTATACAGACATATTTTCCTAAGAAATAGGTAAGTACATGCTAAAAATCCTTAATAGTTACAACATATATTCTACAATGTAGGTAGTTAACATTAATAAATTAATCTTGGTGACCAAGTATGATTTTTAATAACCAAAAGATAGTAAACTCACTGATATAGCTCCTTATTTGTTGAAAAGCCATAAAAAAATGAAAACCCTCCACCTGCAAATTAGAATGCTGTTCTGGCAAAGAAGCACATGAGAGAAGGCAGTTTGTGTGGAAGCCCATCTGGAGGCTGGGCTCCCCGAGTCCTCTCTGGGCCTTCAGCCTGCTCCCTGTCTGCAGAAGGAGAGCTTGCTGTCCATGTAGACCACTCCCTGTGACGGGCAATCGTTGAGGGGCTGCTTCTTGAAAAAAATATGTCAAAAGTGGTCGTTTGCACATCCCCGTGAATTTTTCCTCCTTCTAAATAGAGAATCATGTTCATGACTACTATTTAAAAGACCTTCATTTTAAAGCATATTTTATGAAAATAAAATTATTCCATGTTTAAAGTTCATGTATACTTCAAAAAATCTTCTCTACAAGTAGCTCAGTTAATAGAATGTTTTCTGAATAACAAATATGTTTTTGCAGTGAGGAAACTGGCCCAAGTAGAGGTGATCTGGGGACAGGAAGAGGTTATTGTTTGTTTCTAAATTATCTGATTTAGCTATCTGGGATTCGTGTCTGGTGGTTTATTTTACTTTTGCTATGGAGCTACAAAATATATTTCTTCCTAAAACTAAGAAAATGCTGAACTTACATTCAGAGGTTATTCATACTTTACATCATTTTCATATTTTTAAAAACTTTCTTGCATAGAATTAAGTTACATATATCATATGGAGCTATAGTTCTTTAACTTACTGCAATCTCAAGTTATCGATACTTAAGTAGGGCTTACATTGAAATTATTCTGGGATATGAAATGTCTCTTCTTAACTCTGCATGCATGCATGCATGAGTGCAAGCTCATGTACACAGCAATCTAGAGAAAGATGTAGCTAAGTCCCTCTTACAAGAGAACAAAGGTTATCAGTGTAGGCTAAAATATAGAGGAAAGAGTTTGGAAGTTTGAATGAAAAAACGTGCGTTCCAAACTGTACTCTAACACTTCTTTATTGAGCCAGTGTGAGTTACCTAACCTATGTGAATCTCATTTTTCCTTTCTGAAAATTGAGGGCACATGATATATAGGTATTTCAAAAAGTTTGGAACTTATAGTACTATTCATTTCATTTTAGACGCTTTAACTTTGCCTTGTCTTTATATTGAAATCTGGACAACAGTAGTTCAATCTAACTTTTAACAGATTTTTATTTAATTTAGTCTATAAAGTCTTAGTGGTTGTCTTTGTTTAACCTCATGAAATTTGAACTTGAGTGTTTCCATTTAATTTCTGAAAAATGAAAGGACCATTTACTCTCTTTTTATTTCCTACATATCTATCAATAATCTGAAAATTATGGTACTTACAAATATTCTCCAGAGTTATTTTACCCTCTCAGTTATGAAATTGGATAACTATAGTATATAACACTAATGAATCTTAAAATGTTGATTTGTGATACTTTCAAATCTAATGTTATTTTACTGCATTAAAACTTATTTTTCTGTACTCTATTTTCAGTAAATTTTAATTATCTTTGAAACAGCAATTTTTGTTTTATATGCAAAAACAATGTTCCTTTTGTCTTTCTTTCCATCTCCTCTCTACACATTCCCTTTAATAACATCTTCATTCTGAAAAACAAATTATTTTTTCCATTATACTTTCTTGAAGTTGAATTTAACATTATAATTTAAAGTGTTAATTTGCATTTTAATTCTTCCCAGTTATATTCATATAATCCTATTGTTATAATGGCTCAAAATAATAAGCAAATAGCTTCAAACCATACCCCAAGGATAAATGGTTTAAATGGAAATATGGAAGTTGTTTTATTAAGTCAAAATTAATTGTGAAATAATTTCAACTGAAGATTAACAGTGTGCATGATAAATATAAAAATTAGTTATTTAAAAATCATCTTCAAAATATGTATTTCAAATTAATAGTATCTTCTGTATTAATTTGAAAGTCATTATGTTTTAATTGTTCTCTGAATCAGTATATTTTTCTATATGGGATTTTTGAATGACATGAAAAGAACATGTACCTCTAGAAGATGTATAAGTTAATTCATCTTATAATAAACAGCAATTTATCATTTAAAACATTACTGTTAAAATTCATTGTTAGTGCTGATATATTTTATTCACTTCTGCATATCGAATTCATTATTTTCACCACATTCCAAACATCACAATCTAGTATCTAAATTGATCCTCTTACTCAGATATATGATGCACTTGAATTATCTTTTTGCTTATAAATATGTTTCTTCCTTTGTTTTTTTTCCTCTCATTATACTATTTAAACTGATTTAAAGTAAAAATATGTTCAGAGACTCATAGGATGTTAGAGTTACACCAGCCTTTAAAACTCCTCTGGTCCATGGGTTCTGTAATTGTGGTTCAAGGACTGGCTTTGAGGCAGCTTAAATCCCAATACAGTCTGTGTATAATATTAGTGTCTGTGTGTACATATGTTTTCCCTTGCTTTCATTAACTTTTTAGAGGGCTCAACAACAACAACAACAAAAACTTGTTAGGAAACAAATCAATTCCACCACCTCACTTTACAAATAAAGAGTCTGAGACTCCAGAGAGCATGCAACTCATCCAAGGTCACAGAGGTTGTGAATGTAAGAGTTGGAGCCATGTGCTGATTTGTAGGTTGACCACAGAATGTTATTGATCAGGTAGAACTCTCAACAGAAGTGGGTTTTCAGCTCACATAAAGGCTAGTAAATTGTGGGTTCCCCTTAATTTTGTTTGCATAGAATTGAAGATGTAGGTTATCATCTAAATGTTTGCTCCAGTGATCTTTAAAATAGAATCCGATTTTAATGAATGAAGACCTAAATGGGCTTAAAATGGTTAGGGAGAATGAAATAGAAAACATTTCTTCAGACCAACTAAGGACCTGAAAAATGACAAGAAGGAATGTCCCTCACTGTTCCCAAGGCATTAACCAACATACATCAAGGTTGTATCATGTGCCATTCAAGAACTTAGAGGGTTATCAAAGTAGAAGGCAATGTCCACCCACAATTAAATCATGATCTTATTAGAGCTGAAGAATATTGCACACATGATAAAAATGCAAGGAAATTTAAGCCATATTATAAGTAAATCTTAAATCACAGGTTTCAATTCTAGTGTTATAGTTCAGAGAAGAGAGAGAGGCTAGTGTAGCCCAAAGGAATCTAATCTGGAGCTGGGTCTATTGGGGTTGGATAGGTTGACAAAAAAGGAAATAGCAAGTCAAAGTTATAGCACGAAACTCTTCATAGTTGCAAACTTTCTTCAGACAAAGTCTTTGGAAACCAAGGGAGATGAAAAAGCCAATAAAAACAGAAAAAGTGCTTGAGTGTCAATTTGAGAACTTTATATTATAAAAGCAACAATTTAGTGAATTTAGCAAGGAAGAGTGGGCTTAAGACATGTATCTGAAGTAGGAAAACTACCATGGTTTGACAGTGTCATTAAAAAATGTTAAATACATAAGAAAAATAGGAAAGATTATTGAAAGAGAAAACTTAGAACTTGAAAAAACTTAAACTGTAATATCACATGAAAAATGCCACAATAAAAAATAAATAAATCTTGTTCCCACAGTTATCTGCAAGGGACTTTCATTTAGGAATTATTTAAGAACTAATTCTTTCTCAAAACTCTGTTGCTGCTATTATGACTTATTTTTATGTTTCTTTTCCAAATAAAAATTTCAACATCTGAGGAACTGAAACTAAAGTCTATCAACAGAGCAGCAACTCACTTTATGAGGGCAGCCTACCCAAAGAGAGACAGAAAAAGAGAGTGAACACATGCTGGTGGGTGGGGGGAGGGGAGGGTGGGTTAGTCCCATAGCAGATTGTGGTCCCTTATATGGTCATATTTGATTCACTGCCAGGAACAGCAATTGAAAGAAAATGTAACAAATCAGCTTCTCAATTACATTAACAAAGGTTTCAGCTTCCTATGTACAGTACTTTTAAGGCTCCTCTGTGTTCTAGCTCTGAAGGTCAATGAGCATTCCCATGAATCTTTGTGTGTTTATATCAAAAGTACAACGTGAACTTTGGCAAAAGAGGTGGCTCTGGGTTAGTTGGGCTTTTTAGGTAGCTACTGTAAATACAATTGAAAGCTAGCTAATTTTACACTATTGCTAAAGAATTAAAGAACACATTTGTAAATGGCATCCAAAGACTCAGAAGTGATCCCGGAGAGAGTTGTGAAAGTAGAGATTTCTCTTTTGCACCCATAACTGCTCTTAGTTTTCTCCCATCTTCCTTAGGGCACCTTCCACATGTCTGCAGGGTCCTTGTGAACTCAGTCAGCCCCAGGCTACACTAGCCTCCCCCAGGCCAACTATTTGCTGCAGAACTGTACCTGTCCACAATCACTCCCTGCAAACCCACTTTCAGAGAACTGCCTCATTAGGAAGCAGCTGATCAATCAATAATCTAAGAAGCAAATAAATAAAAGAATACACCTTTTGTGACATCTATTTCATAAAGGAAAACATGTCTTATTCATAGGAAGTGGTGTGATTTCTGTTATCAGGCACAGGCCTCTGGGAGAGAGGTTTTTTGGGTGGTGAGGTCTTGGAATTTAAGTTAATAAAAAGGTATTTTTGAAAGTATTAATTTTTTTGTAGATGAGGGTGACTATGGCTAGAAATAGTTCGAGAGTAATTAAGGTCTAATGTCTCTCCAATTACAGCTATGAGAGAAGATGTAAATATTTTCCAATGAGACATAAACTGTTGCACAAGTGGGTCCTGATAACACTTCTACATAAATGTGTATTTATTTCTTAGGGGTCTGTTTGAGATCTGGAGAGATAAATAAGGCAGTAAATGTGTTAGAGTCCACAATTCATGTTTATTGTTGGAAGTGTCCAAACATTTTACAAATAACAGGCTTTAGGGCAGAAAAGGACTGGCACCATTCCTCTTTGCCCTTTAAGTAAAGAACTTAAAACTTTAAGAAGTTAAAGTTTAACGTCAAACCTTGTTTCTTCACCCTTGACAGCTTTGTGGGTATTATGAGTTGGGTTTTGAAGGGACCAAATATAGTTCAGAGTGAATCAGTGCTCAGCTCAGAGTTCCATGGGCCTGGCCAGCATCTACCATCTGCTCTGTCTATCCCTGGAGGTTTTGGTGCGCTCTGATTTTTTTCATTCTTCTTAGAAGGTCAAAAAGAGGTGCCTCAATTAGAAATATGCTTTTTAAGTTAATTCAAGGAATACTTGCATTCTGTTACATAAAAGAAAGTTTTAGCATATATCAATTGCCCATGTGACTAGGCAAATTGTACAACTAAGACATACTAAATTAAGTATAATTCTTAAGTTTAAAACAGGTAAAGAGAAATAAGAATGATGAAATCAATGGTAACAATCTCCTGTTAGTGTCAGAATACTTATGTTATCTACACTTTGCCATTGACATTTACTGTGTCCTCCTCTGCTTTGCTATTTGTCTTTTAAATCTTTTTTTATCTTTTAAGGATTGAATGGAAATCTCCTTTCCTATGATGATTTTCCTAATCCTTTTAGGAAGAAACAATCTCACCTTCCTAGGAAGACCTTTCTTTTTCTGTTTTTTTTTTTTTGCGTTACGCTGGCCTCTCACTGTTATGGCCTCTCCCGTTGCGGAGCACAGGCTCGGGACTCGCAGGCTCAGCGGCCATGGCTCATGGGCTTAGTCGCTCCGCGGCATGTGGGATCTTCCCAGACCGGGGCACAAACCCGCGTCTCCTGCACCGGCAGGCGGACTCTCAACCACTGCACCACCAGGGAAGCTCGAAAGACCTTTTTAAATATGGCAGCCAAAGGAAGTTGACACAGAAGACTAAAGAACACTAGAGAGGTTTTGCTGAGAGCCAGAGAGCAAACGCTCCTTAGTTTTGCTTCTAACCATCACTGACTCTGCTAAAATATCACATGAAATATCTATTAAGCTCTATGGAAAGGCCGTAGTAAACAAGATTCTTAGCTTGGGTAAGAATTTTATAAATTTAAAGAAATTTAAAATCCAAATATTTGAAGATGTTCCTTCCTACCTCATACTATTTCTTCTAGCTTTCTATAAGCATTATATTTCCCATAGGATTACTCTTTCATCCTTAACAAGGCTCAGATACCTTGGAGGTTTAAAGCAACAGAAATAAAAATGAAATACGCATTAAATCTTACAATGCAATATGAAAAAGAATATATATGTATAACTGGATCACTTTGCCATGCAACAGAAATTAACACTACATTGTAAATCAACTATAAAATCAAAAAAAAGAAAAAATCTTATAATGAAATAGAAGTAGTAATTCAACTTGTGCCCCTAAATAATACCTATGGATTCTTATACCATTAGAATAAAACTTTAATTTAGCATGCCTTCTTCACTTGTTTCAAACTGCAACTAAAATATTAATAATCTTCATATTTGAATTGAACTCTACCATTTGAAAAGCTTCCACAATCACTGTCTCATGTGCATTATCTCATCTGGAAAAACATCCCTGATAGAAAGCAGGCATTTATTACTACTACATTTTTGAAGCACAGAAAAGAAAGCTCAGAGAGATATTATGCTTCATCCAATGGTAACTAGCTGAGCTTGAGAAGGAAATGTGGTTTCAGCCACTCTCTTGGTCCATTTCCCTCCCCTTTTTTAGCTCCATGTTTGCTTAAGGTTAGGCTAGCCTCCTCTTTGTTACAGCGTGTCAGTTTGGAGAACAATCAGAATTCTCTATTCTTAACATTTGTAGAGATGCTGGCTGCCAGTCAGGCTGTCTACTACAGAGATTTAATTTTTAAATTTAAATTGTTTTCTAGAATTTTTTAAAAACAATGTTAAAAGCTTTGAACAAGTATACCTAGTAGTGTTGTTTTCTTACCCCATTAAATAAAAGTTTTGAAAGTCTGGTATTTAAAACTATGTTCATTAATCCTTGCTATCCCACCCAGCAGTGCTAGCAACATGGAAGGGTTTTTCATTTTCGTTTTTTTTTTTTTTTTTTTGGCCACAGGATCTTGATTCCCCAGCCAGGGATCTAACCGTGCTCCTTCAGTGGAAGCACAAAGTCTTAACCTCTGGACCACCAGGGAAGTCCCAGAAGGTTTTTATTTAGTATTTTTGATCCTCCACCTGAGAATGCATACCTATTAAATTTGTATCTTGTAATGCATTTTTAAGCCAAATCACTGGATACAACCAAGAAACCCAGTACACATTAGCCCAGTTCCGGCATCACGATGAAGAGGAAAATTATCATCAGTCTTGGAAACTATTCCTTACCTAGGGCTAAAAGAAGCTTCCCATGAGAGGCACCGGTTATGAAGAAAAATAAAGGCTTTTAAGCTTATTGTACTTTTTGTTGTTGCAGTTTCTTAAATTTGTTCCACATCTGTCAAACTTAGATAATATTTTTCTTTCTGGGATCGATATAAGAAAAAAAATAATAGCTACTATTTATTAAGGACCACTTCATGTAATATTAATAATCCATGAGGTATCTCATTAGTGTTCCCATGTCACAAGTTAGAATATTAAGGTTTAGAAAATCAGGATTCATCCAGAAAGTGCAACTTCAAGTTTAACCACAAGTCTCTCTGCCTCCTGTAAGGCAATTATACTGACGTAGAGTAAAACCATCAATACAGGTGACACTAACAAGAGGAAAAAAAATTCAAGCAGAATTCTATGAAAATGTACAGATATAGAAGTCCTTATCCAGAGAACAGAAAGTTCCTATGTTTTTCTTTTTTATTATTGATCCCTTCACCTATCCTTGTATGAAGAAAGAAACAAGCAGCTTACATAGTTTCTTCTCATGAGTCGGAAGGGTCCCAGAATCTACACACTTGAAATGGAATTACTAAAAAATATAGACTAGCATAGGGCCTAGGACAGAGTCAGCACCTAATAGGTCTGGTGCTTTTTTCTTTGCAGTGGCTACTCTCCACCCCATAACTGCTCCAGTCCTACTCAGAAACAAGCAATTCCACACCATGAGGAATTTTTAGTTTTGAAGAGTTGATTCTAATAGATTTAATCTATGTTTTAAGAAGCATTTGCCAAATCCCACCTTAGCATAAATATGTGGCCTCCCTCACCAGAACAAAGAAGCAGCAGAGAAAATTCTTCCCTCTCCCCCACTGCCCCCAAGATG
Source organism: Mesoplodon mirus (assembly GCF_964341445.2). NCBI lineage: Eukaryota > Metazoa > Chordata > Mammalia > Artiodactyla > Ziphiidae > Mesoplodon > Mesoplodon mirus. Next base: position 109,281,985 of record NC_138983.1, on the reverse strand, counting down.
ATGCTCTTAATAATAAAACAAAAAATAGAGATAAGGATTAAGATGTTCAGGAAATAAGATTTCAATGAAGTATGTTTCATATTCACAAAGACCTAATGGTATTGATTATGATTGGTCCTAAACCTAAGGATCTCAGACTAAAAGATGCTGGACATTGGGTAAAAAATTCAAGTTTTTTTCTGAGGCCCCAATAAGCCTATTTTAGATGACCTTTTAAAATGTTCATGTTCTTGGCCACTTCCTGGTCACCTCCAATCATCCTTACCTCACACACAAAGCCAATATTTCCTTGGCCCACTCATTGTTCCAATGAGATAACGAAACTTTTCCTCAACACCTTTAGATTCTGCTGAGTTCTCCTGTTTTTTTGCAGCTGTCTGCATTCAACTCTGCCAAGAAGACTTTTTATTTTTTTTTAATGGATCCTGTCTGTTTACTTGTAAGGCAAATGAGGAAGCTGTGTTGCCTACAAGAGCCTCAGACATTGGTTAAGAGTTTCTACATCCAAGAGGACGTATTCTTCAGCCAGAAGAAAAGAACAGAAAAATTAAAGCCTTCCCCTAAATTTACTGAACCCAAAGATCACAAACTGGTATCCCACTAGCTACATCCAAAATTGTGTTGTTTGGTCCAATAAATCTTTTAACCTTCTGAAATACCTGCCAACATTTTGAAAGCAAGGGATTACACACAAACACCCAGATTTCGGCATCTCTCAAAAAATCAGAAAAGCTAAGCCTACATTTGTGCATAACAACAATCAGTTTGAGCTTAATAGGTCTGTGCCTTTTAACGACAACACTCTAAATCATCACAGCCTTACTTGGCTTACTTTGCACTTTTATATTACTTGCCTGAATTGTAAGTTCGACTGTAAGAACCCTGCTAACCCATGCTGTCTTGACCATATAGCTGTCGGATGATTCTGTCTTTCATCTCTTAAATTTTGCTGGGGAGTATTGTGGGAGGAGAAGTACACTGTTTTATAAAAGTCTCATAACAAACTATACGATAGATAGTTATTACCTCTATGTTTTCTGATGGAGAAACTGATGCTTACAGATAAGAGTTGCACAAAATTATACAACTAAGTCCATGGCTTAACGAGGATTCCAACCAGGTTTTCTAACCCCAAGCCCAGCCTCATCTCCAGTAAACTATAATTCCTATTGACCAGCAAAGCTATAAGAACCAAATGTCCACAAGAATCAACATGTATCCTGACATACAATTTATATTTAGAAATTAGCAGGGCTTCCCTGGTGGCACAGTGGTTGAGAGTCCACCTGCCGATGCAGGGGACACGGGTTCGTGCCCCGGTCCGGGAAGATCCCACATGCCGCGGAGTGGCTGGGCCCATGAGCCATGGCCGCTGAGCCTGTGCGTGAAAGAAATTAGGGAGCTGAAATGTTCTGTAAAGCGAAGGAGGAATTAGGTCTTCCTTGACAAGGAGTGAAATGAGGCTTTGCACAACTGCATAGAGAAACACTGGACTGGGAGCTGGGGGAGACAGGGGTGCAGACCCCTCTATGACACTCACTCACAGGGTCACGTGAAAAGGTCTCCTGTTCATTCTGTGCCTCATGTGTGCTCAACATTTTATCACAGAGTCTGGACATAAGTGGCAGCATCCCTTGTTCAGAGCCTGTCACCGCTGTCACTCTGCTCCCCCTAACTGGTCTCTTCCTTCTCCCTCATCCCCATTGTCCCATTGTCTACATTTTCTGACTCCCACATTTCCCTGGTTTTTCTGTCATAACTCCATTTTGTCCATCTGAAGTAGAGCAGCCCGCTGGAAAGTGAGTGTTTAGAAATGGATAGAGAGAAAGCACTTATTATAGAGAATGCACTGTATCTAGATGGAGGGTGTTGCTATGGGCCATTTGCTGCAATGCATAACTTTTAAAGCAGATTCATCATATTCTTATGGAATCATGAACAAAACTCATTATTCACAAAACATTCATTTTTAAGGTTTACAAGTCTGTATTATATAGTCAGATTGGTGATTTCAGCCATTGAACATATAAATGGGGAGAAGATGACTCAGTGAAGGTCTGAAATGAGTACATTTATAAATCATACATATATATGGTAAGTCATATCTCACAAACACAGAGCCTTCTATATCAGGGTTTCTGGTTCCTTCCAAGACATGGGTGAAATTAACAGTACTCAGCCACCATGTATGTTAAGTACAGCATTTCTCCATGATTGATATTCTTCAGTTCTGCAAATGATTTGGGTTAGTAAAATGATGAGGAGGAAGGTATTTCATTTGGCTGACTGTAACTGAAACTCTACTACAGTGTCTAACCAAATACAAATACAGGTTTTTTCCTCAAAAAACAGCACAATTTGGAATTAGGTTCCATGATGATATAAATGTCCCAGGCTCTTTCTTGCTTTCACTTTTTAAAATAAAATATTTATTTATTTATTTATTTATTTATTTATTTATTTATTTATTTATTTATGGCTGCATTGGGTCTTTGTTGCTGTGTGTGGCCTTCCTCTAGTTGCCTCGAGTCGGGGTTCCTCTTTGTTGTGGTGCACGGGCTTCTCATTGCGGTGGCTTCTCTTGTTGCCGAGCAGGGCCTCTAGGCGCGTGGGCTTCAGTAGTTGTGGCCCACAGCTTAGTCGCTCCGAGGCATGTGGGATCTTCCCAGATCAGGGCTCAAAACCATGATCCTTACATTGGCAGGTGGATTCTTAACCACTGCACCACCAGGGAAGCCCCTTGCTTTCACTTTTATGGATGCAAAATAGTTGCTTCACCCCCAGGCTCTCATCCATTTCCCAGGCAGGAGGAATAAGAAGTGAAATCATGAGGAAGAATAGGGTAGCACTTATTCCAAAAAAAACCCCAAAACTTTCACAGAAATTTCCCATTTATAACTTTACTTACATCTCAGTGGCAGAAACTGTATCAGATAATCTTCATATTGCACAGGAGTTCACGAAATACAGTTCTTCAACTGGGCATATTGTCACTTTAAATGAAGTCTAAATTTCAGTAAGGAAGGAGGAAGACCAGATTTGGGGTAGGCAACTTATACAGAACTCCTTCCCTGGGCCCACAGAATGTGGTTTCCTGGAGCTCAGTCTAGTGGAGCACAAACAGGTAATGGGCAGATGCAGCCAAGGTATTATACGCTGTGATGAAATCATAATTCAGGTCTCAATACACACTCCTGAATGGAGAAGATCCAGAGTCCATTTCCTGAATTTAACCCACATGGAAGGCATATGTACTCAGCTGACGGACACAGCTCTTCTTTATCTGCGAGGATTACACTTGCTAGTGACAAGCTCCCCAAGCTGAGTAGCCAATCACACCTACTTCCAATTACTCCCTTCCTTGGTAGCACTTTGACCTCATGGAAGCTACTAAGGAAGCCCCTGGGCTGATGGCCCTGTGTTTCTCCTCCTGGCATCACTGCTTCCAAGATCTGTAGGCCAGCAGAAACCGAATGTATTAGTTAGCATACAAATGCGGACACATGCAACAGAGGACAAAGGATTTAAACAAAGTACAACTTTCTCTTTCATGTAACAAGCAGATGGTCTAGGAGGATGACAGTTCTGTTCTATGAGGTCATGTGGGACCCAGACTTTTATCTTGTTGCTCCATCCACACTTTCTGTGTGGTACAAAATCACTCATCTTCCAAGAAGCAGGATGAAGGAACAAGGTGAAGAAGAGCTTGCCTCCTAGCTTTAAGAACCAAAAGGAAGCAGTAATTATTTATTCTCTTATCACTTTTGTTGGAACTTAGCCACATGGCCACACATAACACCAAAGGAAGATGTAATCTTCCTTTTGAGTTGCTATGTCGCTAGCTAAAAAACTGGGGTTCCTATTACTGTGAGAGAAAGGAGAACATTGAGAGCCCTGGAAAACAACTGACAGGGTTCACCATACTCAGGTACAAAGCAGAGGAACTCAGGGATTCTCATTGCTATGGTCCCATAATTATTGTTTCGATTATCTATAGTTAGACTGTGCCAAAATTTGGTGGCTTAAAAGGATTCATTATTTTTCATGATTTTATGTGTCAGGACTTGGGCACGTGCGTTTTTGTGTTCACAGTTGTTTTTTGGGGTCACACAGAGCTGGCTGGAGCATGTGATGGTGCTACTCCACATGACTTCTCCCTTTCCCTCTTCATATAATTGATTACATTAGTCCCAGCTTCTTCACAGCGCAGTGAGTGGCTGGCTTCCCCAAGCTGTCCCAGAGATGGCAAAGCACTTCTACCATATTCTATGTGTCAAGGTAAGTCATAGGCTAGCCCAGATTTAGGAGGAGGATGACTTGCTCCAGTTCTTGATGGGTGGAGAGGCATGTACTTACAGGGAGGGAAGGAATGGGTGGTGAAGACTGTCTGCCACTTCTGGAAGACTCCTTACCACACTCACCAAACATAATTTGTAATTTTGATTCTTTCTGCCCCTCCTTTCCCTCACCCCCTACAACTGTAAAAGGCAGAAGGTAGAGGCGAGCTGGTCCTTAAGCAATTCCCCACTGTTTTCATTAAGTTTCATTATCACTAAGAAAAGCAACTCTTTGAAAGCTTTAAGGGGCATTTGGTTTATTTAAAGCAATGTTTCTCACCTAAACAGACCTTATAGCTATGTATTTATTTTTAACATATATTAAGAAAAAATGGCTAACGCATCAAAACCATACTTCATAAATATTGCCACGACAAAACTAAAAGTAAAATCTAGTAGTAAATCTAGTAGCAAAGCCCAGCTCTGCCACCTTTGGCAGTTTCACTCACTCTACAACCCCTGAGCTTTGTGCTTCACACACTAAACACTCCCTGAGTAGAGGGAAGACTGACCTGCCCCTGGAGTCCTGGAGAGGCCCACCATGGAAGAGAGAATGAGAGGGCCCTTCAGTTCTGCAACGGCCAGAAAATATTTTCTGGCACAAGGATCTTGTGAGTTCACAAAGCCGAAGAAAGGCCACCTCCTCAGCTTCTAGGTCATAACTTGGCCCCAGGCAACAGACTGACACTGGGGTCTAAATGCTCTGTAACTTCCACTGGGCCCTCATTATGACTTTCCCCTAGGTACATCCATGGTCTCTTCGAGCATTTCCTCATCAAGTAGGCACAGCAGTAGGCTGGCCTGAGCTTTTAAGCTTAGTCAGCTGAGCCTCATTCCTTAGGTCAAGCTGTCCCCAAGTCAAATTCCACTCCCACCTTCAGAGTCGACCCTTGGTTCCGACAGACACTATTGCCACAACTTTTAGCTACTATGTACACAGCAGCATTTGCAGCACTTGGTATTCTTGGTATTGGGAGGAGATGGGTCAACAGTGGGGCTGAAATTCGAGAGTTTGGTCGTATCTATGGACCCTCTTCCTGAGGGGAAAAACATGCATATGCACAGAAAAACTAGGGAGTTTACAGCCTCCCCATCCCCTGAATTCCATCCTTGAATCCCAGGTTAAAGCCCCTGATTTTATGGGCAGCATGAAGCAATCAGTCTCTAAGCATTGCTGCTAGTCAGTGCCTGCAGGGCTCCCCAAAAGAAGAATGGCTCAGGCCAGGTGTGTCTATATCACCATGCCTACCAACCATTTCCAACCACTAAATGTGCCCGGGGCTTTGGGCTACTTCTTTCAGTCTTGGTAACTTTGCCTGTTGGTCGTATTGCCGATCCTTCCCCAGCACCCTACAGACATCTGCGCCACATGTGAATCTCCTAAATTACTCATTGAAAACAGTGGCCATGTCATGTCACTTCGACCTCTGGAATGAATCATTCCATTGGTCTGGCCCTGTTTGTCTTTTCTAGGGTTGATGTAACATTGCCTTCTCAGCTTGCAGGGGCCAACACACACGCAACACAACACTCAGCCTCTGTTCTGGTCTTCCTAAAGGTAAATCTGATCACATCGTTCTCCCTAAGCCCTCTGTACAACCTCAGATTGGCCCTCATGCAACCAACCCTGCTCATTTGTACCTCATCCTATCTTTCCACCATCTCATGCCAATATATCAGTGCAAGCACTCGACTTCCCAGCTACTTAGAACTAGCTTTAATCCACGAGAAACCCCAATCAACTTTAAGTCTCTGGGTCTTTGCTCCCTTCATTCCCTGTTGATGTTCCATCCTTTAAGGTCTACTTAGGACGTTTCCCTTCATATGTAAAACCTTTCACAATTTGTGCCCCTATCACACTTACCTCATTTGTACTGTTTTTAATTCATGTCTCTCTCCCTTATTGAGCTATGAACTCCTTGAGAACAAATATCATACCTAGTTTTTTGAGCAACTAGAACAGTGCTTGGCACTATGTTAGTTGAAAGGATGAAGACATGAAAAAAGAATAAGTGCAGCTCATCCCAGCCCTCTCCCATCCTCCACTCTATTCCTTCCCTCAGCCTGTCCCCTCTATGAGCTCCTTCCTCTGTACAAGGTGCAATCCCACCTGACTGCAGAGCCCTGCTCCCTTCAGCTTCTCAGTTCAGCCATACTTAGATGGATGATGGCATTGTGCATCCAGGTACAATCATCCACGCTTCTTTCTCTGCATCCAATCTATATACTTTTTCATCGCCTCTGCCATCTCCTGGATTCAGAATAGTGCCCTATCTCTCTACCCCGATAACACTCAATACTTACTCTTTTTAGCATTTCATTATATTACATTTCATTGACTTTTATCTGTTATCCCATTAAACCATGGTCCTCTTGCAAGGAAGAATAATGTCTAATTTACTTAGGTGCTCCAATGACTTGCATAGGTCCTGGTGCTCAGTGACTGTCTTTAGATACTTGTCTAAACTCCCATTTAATTGTGCTATTTCCTCTGTGAAATCCTGAAAAATGGTGAGTCCTCCCGATGCACTTAAACACTATGAAGGAAAGCTGTTTTTTGAGTTCTATGTTTTGAAGAGCTAGTGATAAAACTTTTTTTTAACCTTTCTATCATCTTTTTTGACTTCTTCTAAGGGGTCCTGCCTTTGACTTTTGGAATAATAAGACATAAGTCCTATCTCTTCTTGCCCTTAGATCTCCCCAAAGCCCTCACTGAAAGTTCCACTATACCAGTACTTTTCATACTGCAGTGTTGATACAAATGATCTTTCGATCTCATTAAAATGTAGATTCTGCTTCAGAAGGTCTGAGATTTTGCATTTCTAAATAGCTCTTGGATGGTCTGAAGATTACAAGTGGTGCAGCAACACTCTGGTCTTAAACTATTTTCACAGAATAGGGCATGAATCCCCTCACCTCACCGTCTTCATCTTTCTTCTGGGTAAGGTTGAGTTTGCCAAACACCTCTTTCAAATATGGTGGCATTTGAAGTTTTACCACACTCCACTTGGCGTAGTAAAAAAGTGGTTCATTGTAAAGAGTACCAGATTTTAAATAAGGACACATGGGCTTGAGCCCAAGCTCTGCCACTACCAACTATTTGATCTTAGGTAAGTTGGAGAAAATAACTTTTCAATCTGTTTTCTTTTCTTAAAAAAAAATTGGCATCCAAGAGCTACGTCCAGTAGTTGGAAGGATCATGTAAAAGTGTAAGGGAGACCATCAGATTTGTGGCTGTGTACCATGTTTTTGGAGCCATTATTTAACTTCTATTATTGCAGTTTAAGGTTTCACTGGTTCTTTTGCCATTTACATTGAGAGTTGCAAAATCAGCTATCAAACACCTAAAGTCTTTAATAATAATTACTATCCAGTAATGTCTACTAGGTACAAGGCACTGGGCTAGATCTTTTATACCTACTTTTCAGAAATTTTCACACACCAAAAAGAAAAATAATTTTTTTTCTTCCTTTTTTTAATAGCCAAGGCTGGCTGAATATTACTTTTTGGCTTCTGTTCCATGTGTACCCATCAGGGAAGACATCCTTCATCAGAGGATATCCTTTTCAGATAAAGTTAGACTTTTTAAAGGTCAAAGCATGGGCCAAGTTGCCCTCCCCACACATCAAAAAATTAGTGGTCAGGTCACAGCAGAGAGAGAATTCCAGGATTCTGCTGAAAACATGTAGATATGGCCCTGAGTTTTCTAATTAGCGATATGAGAGATTTAGACTAAGTCATTTCCAAATCTTGCTCTCAAAAGCCGTAAGGATTCTAGGAGATGCCAAAAGCTGTGGGCCTGGATGGGGGAAGGGAAAACATTCCCTAACACACGTAGATGCACACACTAGCAGCTTGGCTCGTATCTGTTTAACATACTGGGTTCCAAGCATAATTTATTTGAAGAAATAATTCTGCTTTCGTTGCTCCAAAAATGTTTGAGAGCCATTTGAACTGTAGTTGCTACGGCAACTTATGACTCATTCAGTGAAAAATCTGCTTGTCCATAGATATGTAACTTAGTGAATATCAAAATCCATGATGAGTATTGGGAGATATATGTTATTATTTGCCTTTCTCTAGCCCAGGCTGACCCAGGGACTCTTTTTTAGTAGATTGGCTGCTGGTAATTTGGAAAGGTAGAATGTTTCAGATAACATATTTCTATTAAAAGGCAGAGTTCCGCTGAATGCCATGCTTGGCTCATTGACCCTAAACACCCAGCAGCAGCATTTGTAAGTATTCAATCAGTATTTTGGGGATTTGTGTTCCCAAGGGTATCCCATATGAAGAGGTTTCAAATGTTCTCATCTACACATTTCCTTTTTTCAATAGGAAGAATTGCTGTGTAAGAAACTTAGAAAAGATTTTTGCTTCTCGATTTTTGGCTGTGCAAAATTTCAATTTTAAGAACTCAACTTCTCTGGCCCAAGAAATTCAACTGTAAGTTTAGTGTAGCTTAATTTTCAAAATTTGGGGTTATTTTGTATTTAATGGTTTAAAAAATTGAGTTCTTCAACATCATTCCCAAATCATCCAGCTTAATCAAGTATTGACAGTTCTAGCAGTGAGAAGATCAAATCTTGTGTAATCTCTATCCTTAAGAACATACAGTGTTCATGGGGGAAGGGTATATTTTCTCCATTATAACTCCAAGGTAGAACCATGTATTCAGAGGGTGTTAAAGAATGAATTCCACTACTCCTGGGAAAGGAGACATACACACAAAAACAACACAAGCCTACAACTGTATTCTCTAAATTCTAGAAATGTTCATATGATTGTTTTTTTGTTAACAAATTCATTCATTTAAAGAAAGGGGCTGACCCTACTGTAGAACAAGCTGTGATCTACTGCCTGGACTCAGAGATGAACAGGCAACATGTCCCACATACAGAATACAATTTAGGGGGAAACAAGCAAAAGTATTTAAATCTTGAATAAAAGTATCTTAAATTCCAAAAAGGAAATAAGGTGTCCCCAGTACATGTCACTATCTTGTGGCTACTTTTTGTTACTGTTTTAATTTTTTACATTATTAACTAAACTTTAGATTTTATTTGGACATCAACAGTTTTTCCATTTATGTCTTGTTGCCTTTCCTGGATGTAATCCAGGGGTCCAGTCTCCCAAGTCTCCTCTGATCTGTGAGTTTCTCAGTATTTTCTTGTTTTTCATGACCTTGACAATCTTGAGAAGTACTGGCCTAGTATCTATCCTGTAGAATGTCCCCAATCTGGATGTGTCAGATTTTTTTTTTTTCTCTAATGATTAGACTGGAGTTACGGATTTTGGGAAAAAAAAACATAGAGGTGATATGCTCTTCTCATTACATCATATTACGGGGTACAAGACAACCACATGATATCACTGATAATATTAACTTTTATCAGTCGGTTAAAATTCTGTCTGCCAGGCTTCTCCTCTGTAAAGGTAAAATAGTTTTTCTGAACTTTTCTTTTTAGAAGCTAGTCATTAAGTCTAGCACATCCTCAAGTGGGGAAGGGTTAAACTCTAATCCCTAGAGGGAAGGGTAATAAAATTCTAATGGTTATTTGAAATTCTCCTCTAAAGAATATTTGCCTCTTCTCTCCTATTTTACATTTATTTATATAAATGAAATTTACTGCCATTTCTTTATATCAGTGTGGATTCATGGATATTTTATACTTTGGATTATAATCCGATTATCCAATACTACATGACTTATTTTGTTGCTCAAATCATTGCAGCTTTGCCTGTTAGGAGATGGCTTGTTTTCATTATTTCTAAAATATCATTTATAAGAGATTCCGTCTAAGTCAGTTCCTTCTAATCCAATACTCTCAAACAGTAGCTGATCTACAATGATCTCTATTACCTATCCTAACAGTTCTTTCCTGCTTAATCATACTGGAATTCATTCACATTAATACCTTTTTAGCTCAACAGGTCTTTGTCATGAATTTATTTCTTCTCCTCTTGATATTGAAGAAAGTTACAATCCATTTGAACAAATCAGGTTATATGCCCAATGGTCCTGTTACTAAGCTGTCAGGCTTAGTTTTTGCAAGGATTTGTTACACTCTAATAATCCATTTAGCAGCGCAAAATAAATACACGATTCCCTTTTCTTTAATGAAGAAAAGAAAAATTTTAGCTAGAAGTCAAACAGTGACCAAAAGGGTCATAAAACTAATAAAAATCTAAGGGGATTATTTGTATGTTGATGCTTCTTCCATGGCACATTTGTAAATTTTCACAGACTTCTTTTCAGGTAAGCCTGCATACCTGTTTTTTTGATAATTTGTTTATGGTCTGTTTGCTTCTCTTTCCTGTAGACACCTGCATTATTAACATTTTCTTGATCTTTCATAATGCCAATTTCTCGGGAAAAGGTCCAATTATCAGGATCTAAAAGTTATCAATTCTGCTATGATTTTTTTCCATTCAGCCACACCCAAAATGACCATTCACAGTACCTGAAACTTTGGTTTTTTTCTATATGAATCCAAGATAGATGCCCTCCAACACACTGGGTCTTCAAGTACAAGGACTAAATTAAAATGTGCTTACATAGTTTATTTTTAACGTAATTTAAAATACAGTGTAAACATACATTAAAGATACTGTGGCAATTTAGATATGGAATAACATGAAGTTATTTACATGTTTGTATATGTATGCGTGCATATATATACATGAAGTGCAGATAAATACAAGACACTACAAAATAAACAAAAAATTCAATATGATAATTTACTGACAATCATTTTCATCATATTTATTACTTAATTTGTTATGTTAATGGCTGCAGACAAATTCCTAATACGAAAATATGTCATCTAAATATTTAGCTTTTATATAAACTATAGTACCTCAAATTTAACAGTATATAAATAGGATTCGAATTAAAAAACAAAACAAAACAGAACAAAAAAGAACAGTCATCTTCCCTGACACACTCCTTATTTACTTGTAAAAGCTTCAGCTCAGAGTTCAAAAAGACTCTTGAAATCACAGCCCTCAATATGTGATATCTCAGCTTTTAAGCATACATCATGACTGAAGATACAACGGCAGATATAAAATCTCTAACCGCCATATAAAAAACAATGCACAGTTTTAATCTAAGAGGCAGTGGATTCAAGTCCAGGTTGGGCTCTGGAAGGGTAAAGACCATGGGAAACATTGCCAAGAGATGGTAAAAGGGGAGAAAGTGATCATCTAATTAAGGTGGGGTAGGCACCCTCCCCAACACTGAAGGTCCTCACGTGGCCCTGAACATGACCATCGTGGATGATGGAGGATATTTATGCTTGTGATAACCGTAAATGGCCCTGCCTTTTGAGACTCCTCAGCAAGCACACAGAATCCATTTTCTCCCTATGGCACCAAGAAAGGAATGTTCAACCTCTGAACTTGGCATCTCTCCCATGAGTGCCAAGGAAAGAGTACAACCTGTTGGGTTCCCTAAGTCATGAAACAGCTTCTAAACTTTGGTCTAGAATATGCACATCAGTTTTCTGTCTGTGGCTTGCTGTGAGTGCTATCAACTTATTTGACATCTGTTATTTAAAACAGTGAATGCAACTACCTGAAAAAAAGTGAAAAATCCTATTCGTTGATCTGATCCTCTAAAAGTCCATGTCATTCCTAAGTGTGAATTTGTCTGAGGTCACTACCACATAGATTTGAGGCACAGAGATACTGGTGACAACAAACGGATACAGTGAATATGGTTAGGAGATGTGAGACTCGTTGAGAAATACCTGAATTAAGTCTGTGGATCAACGGGAGACAGGCAGGATACAGACTATTCAGAAGTTTATTGAATAGACTATTCACCTGGAAAAAGTGTTTTGATTTTGGAAGGTAACCAAACAAGGTAGGAGGAAAAAGTAAATAGCAATTTCTACCCTAAGTGGGAAACTTTTACTAAAGAGAAAAGTAACTTCTAGACAATAATCATGTCTCTGCCTTTTTCTTTACCAGGAGATATGACTTTCGGGTCCAATTCCCTGATGTTAGGACATAGTAACAGCTGCAAATTACAAATGTATTGTAAAACCAAAGAATAAAATCTCTTCCTAAATTGGTCCCCCTCCTCTAACTTCAGTCAATAGAGTACAAATCAAGATGGGGTTCTAAATAATTAAGGCATCCCAAATACATAATTGGGGGGCATACTAAAAATTGAAGTTGTTTGAAGAAAGGCTCCGAGGGACTCTTCTAAATCAGCATCCATGTGAATGATATCCTCTGCACATCAGACACGGACAGACCTGAAGATGAGGCTGGGAGTGAAGAGGTCAGCAGGTGCTGTCTCCACAGGACTGCAGGGCCAGATTTAGTTTCCTTACATCATGGTGGAGTTTTAGGAGGCATGCCACAATATGTAAAGTCAATCATCACAGAATAGGAATAAACTCCAAATCATTATGTCTCTTTTCCTACTTTTGCTATTTGAGAACCTGGATAGTTTGGGATTGTAAGGTGCATTTAAACAAAAATCTCTACCCTTCCTGAAACAGCCATCAAATGAGCCACTGTTGGGAAGCCTGATTATGGCCATTCACAGTGCAAGGCACAGAGACCCAACACAACTGGTAAAACCACTCTCGTCTAACAAGGATAAACGACACTTTCTCATACTTCACAGATTTAGAGGAATACAAAGATTATTTCACTGATCAGACATTTACACACAACAGAAAAAGCCTTCAGTTAACTGACTAGTTCCTGTAAGTTGGAGGCATTAGAGCACAACAAAAGTCACCTGTAATATACATAAAAGTTTTGTACTCGAGGATTTTTTCACATAACAGATGAGATGATTGACTTGGACTCATCAGTCTCACTCTCATACTGATTATACTGTCAGCAGTGATTAGGACACCCACGTTGTGTGTTTCAAAGGTGTGCATGTGGCAGTTCTAACATATCTTTACTATGTCTCTGAAAAGCTAAGGTTTCATTATTGAAACACTGTTATCATTTCAAATGTGATCCTCTTTTAGTGACTGGCGTTACCTTCTTGTGTAATTAATATTCCATGTGATTTAGAGTATATATCCTGATTTTCTCAATGCTCATAAATACTTTTTCTGTTGGAAACATTTGTAGGGAAAAGCGGCTTCAGTCTCTCCCTAGCATATGGCCATGACTTGCTTCCACACACAATCAATATGAAGAAAAAAGACTATCCTCACAAATCTGTAAGATTAAAACTTCAAACAAAAGCACAATTTGAACAAGCATTTTTGTATCTTGTTTCAAAAAAGGGACTGTATCAGGTCCCTTTATTATTACTGCCATAATATATGCCTCACGATGAGAAAGGAGAGGGGCCTCACACCCATGTCTTTAAGAGCAAATGCTTTCATTCCCCACTGAGCATCTGTGGAATTAGCTCACAGACAACTCAGAGGCAGGAACACTCTGGCCTGTGTTAATATAAAATGAAGGCTGAGATTTCTCTATGCAGCAGCAAGTGAAGTAGGACTCTGAATCACTTTTTGGAGTCAAGTTGGTCTTTGAAAGAAAATCAATTTGTCTTAAGAGGCTCTAATTTAGTAGGATGCCAGATGCTTGCAAGGGTGCTTGAACTGAGGGTGTTGTAGACTAAGGGACTGGTCCACTAGAGAGATTACCTCTGTTCCAGCAGAGGGTAGTCAGGGTGTCAGCAATGCAATTACTATTACTAAGGGCCACCAAGGATCCAGAGACCAAGAAGCTCTAGCAACACAAAATTATAGTGTAAAAAATCAACACTAGCAGGTAAAAAAAAAAAAAGGAGACAAATGTATCAGATTATTTCATTATATTGCTAATTTTTACAACATTAAATATTTTTTATTCCTTTATTTCAATGCACTGATATTTTTTTCTGGTTGTGATTCTGCCTACTTTATTCTCTTTACCTTTAAATCCTAACCCATTATTCCATTTTTAATTTTAAAAGCATAAATTCTCCAAGGCATAGTTGTATACTTGTGTGTGTATAATTTAACCTATTGACTCTAGAAATGTTCATTTAAAGTAGAAGAGATTGAGATTACAGATCATAATATCACGTAAAAAGAACTGTCTACAGTCAATACCTGAGTGTCTGTACAGTGAAGAACTCTGAAGTAAGAAGTAAAATACTGTGGCCAAGGGCGCCAGTGCTGTGGCAGTTGATGGCAGGGAACCAGCTTTTTGGAATCTTGAGAAGAAAGGCTCTTTGCCATATGCAGATACGTATAGAAATAATATGAGGATTATTAAAATAGAAATAATAGAAATAATGATTGATGAATGATCAGATGTTAATGGTAAATATAAATCGATAGTAAACACCTATTTCTATGCCCTATAAATTCAGTGAAATTCCTAATAAAGGCTGTAAATTGAAAGGCATAACAGAAAATTATGTATGACTTTATTCCTGCTAAAGATGATGAAACAATTTCAATCTCTGGTTCAAAATAATTTAAGAATCTTGTACCTTTATGTTTAGATTATGTTTCAACTAAGCATAGACTTTAGAAGGCATAGTGTCCCTACCACTGTCTTAAAACAGCATCTGCATCATTTGTAGGACAATTTCTCAAAAGCCAAAATTAGATATCAATAAAATACTTCGACACTTTACAGAGTTACAAGTAGAATTTAAGTTGTATGCCTGTGTACTGCACTTTTACATTGTTTTCCTATTACTGTAATTATACATTTGTGATACCCCTATAATGCTACTAGCAGAGGATATGTGCATATGATTTATCAGTATTTATATGTTAATGGAATAAAATTTCATAAAATCTCAAAGTTATAAAGATAGTTTTACACATCCTCTAAACCAGGGGTCAGCAAACCATGACCCATGAGTCAAATCTGGCCTGTCACCTGTTTGTGTATGGCCCATCAGCTAAAAACATTTCTATTTTTAAATAGAATTTTAAAAGTCAAAGAAGCTTAATACTTCATGACACGTGATACTCATCATTTTCAGTGTCCTGAAAGAAAGCGGTATTGGTACACAGCCACAGCCGTTTACATGTTGTCTATGGCTGCTTTTTGCTGCAATGGCACAGTGGAGTAGTGTGATGGAGACCACATGACCTGTTAAGCCCAAAATATTTATTATCAGGCCCTTACAGAAATAGTTTGCTGAATCCTGCTCTAAGCCCAGAGAAGGCATTTGGAATGCTGGATAGAATGTTTACAGTGGAATCAGTGTATGACCTAATTTGGTTTCATTTACAGACATCATATACATTACTCATTACTGCTTTTGAATATTATCATCTACTTGGTAAACAAATAAAAATAAACCTATGTTAAAAAAACTCCTTATTTCCTTGAAATGTTTAGGACCAGCAAAACAATCATATATAAAAGCAGTATAGTTTTAAGAAAAATAATAAATGAACGATTTAAATTACATTTTTTAGTAATGATTTCAAGGTTTCTTAGAGAACACCAGACAGTAAAGGGTAGATTTCAAAAGTCTTATAGCAGATTTCTGGTTTCCAAATTTCTGGGATATAGTACTTAACACAGTATTTGAGATTCTATAATTATTATGAAAGAGACATTGTGGAGAGTTACTTTTCCAAAAAAAAAAGCGGGGGTGGGGAGGGGAGGATAAGCTATTTTAACATATGAAACTAGCCAAAATTAAAAAGAATGGCAAACAATTTAAACATTTTTTCCCTTTCCATTAATAGGGAGCTACATAGTCTGCTGGTGTAAAACTTGGTAGAAATTGACTGTTTTCATTTTAACAGGCTGATCCCCATATCTGTGTCAGATAAAATCATAGCACTTATTATTTGTTACCATGGATACCATGAAGATACTGCCATCCACTAAAAAGTATTAGAGGAAGACAACATAATTTTCTGGGACGAGTCCTGTTTTGCCTTCATAAGTTGCCTTCAACCATCCTGGTTCCACTGATGGGTACACTGGCAAAAATTAAAATACATAAAGAAATATCACTCAGTCAACATTAGCTTCAAAAAATTCTATACACAAATGGGTAAAAATCCACATCAGATTGTATGCATATATACTCAAGCTGTCAAAACAGTGTCACAGCACCTGTAAAGCTGGAAATGCCTGTTGCATTTATGTAATCAGTCACTCTCTCTCTGACACAGGGGAGGAAACTGGGGTCTAGAGGGATTTGATGTGTTCACTTGTACAGGTATGAGAGGCTGGACTTGATTCTGAGTTTCCTGGCTTCTACTTTAGACTCTTTTCGCTACACCACTCCTTCCTCCTCCTCCCCATGATGATAAACTTAAGCAAAGGGAATGGGTGTACTTACCATTAGAAAATATCGCTCCCTGTGGGAAGGAAAGCTCATGGCTGTGCTCTGCTTTACAGGAGTACATGGCTTTGGCTTGGCTGAAAGAGCAAAAGACAATTTGTGAAAACCACAATGCTCAAGTATATTTATACTTAAAACTATTCTTAAAAAAAGATACTGGTTTTAGTTATAAGTGAAGCATGATGTACATAATGTGCACATGTAAGTGTGCATAAGTGCATTTCACAAAGTGAACACATTTGTGCAACCAGAGAACACTGACAGCACAACCCGAAGCCTTTCTTGTGCTTCCAGGCAATGCCCCCAAGGGTAATCACCTGACTTACAACAAACAAAATAAGCTGGTTTTAAAGAACGCTATTATTTGTTAGTATTCTGCTAAATAGGCTATTTTTCAGCTCTACAGAGGTTCTTAGGTACCTTAAAGCCCTATTTGTTTATTTGCTACTTTAATTTCAGACTATCAGAGGTGAGATCCACAAATTAAAAGTCTATAGGGTATGGTAAATAAACTAAGTGGGCATGAAATAAGAAAAACAATAGGATAAGTTGATGATAAATGGCAACCAACAACAGCCTCACTGTCAGGGAGACATGGGGACATGTCTTTGTAAATCAGAGTATATCCATCTCTTAAAAAGGGAAGCCAGCACTCAGCTCTGACATCTGTTCTCATATGGGAGTTCAGGCTCCAAGTAGCCAGATACTCTGTATTTTTAAGGGAAGCCAGAATTTCAGAGTTTTATATGAGAGCTGTTTCAAACCATCTGAGCCAACACTGAAAATGCCATCATCTGAGGAGGCTAATCAAGTCACCAATGAAGTCGCCTTTACTCTGCAACATCCAATGACCTGACTCCACCTACTTCTCACCATCTCTACCACAACCAGAGTCCAAGCTAAGATCGTTTCTGGCATAGCTCACTGAACGGCTTCCTAACTTCCTAAATCCTCTGGGCTTCCTCTTCTCTCCCCTTGCAATCCATTCTATACAGAGCAGCCAGAGGGTAGTTTGAAAGGTTTTGATGATCACATGATGATCACATGATTTCCCTGAAAACAACCCTGAACTGGTTCCCAAATCTGGCCTCCATACCATATACAATCTGGCGCCTGCCAGAATTTCCTACATCTTTTGTACCTGCCTCTACTCACCTACTATACGTCAGTCACACCGGCCCTCTTTCTCCTCCCAAAACACGCCAAACCCATCCCCACCTCAGGGCTGGCTGGGCCTCGCTCTGAGATATTTTCTTGATCTTCACTCGGCTATGGCCCTCTAGTTTATCTTAAATTTCTTGAGTTTCACTGAAGGCCAGGTCTTCCCTGACCACACACTATAAAACAGCTGCCCAGGAAAGTCTCATATTCTCCAGTTTAAAGTCTGCATGGTATTCTGGTGCCATTGTTGATATTTGTTGTCTTCTCCCCCAGTTAGAATGTAACCTCTGTGAGCAATGCCTGATGCTTAATAGTAACTCAGTAAATATTTGCTGAATTAATGAGTTAAAAAAAAGGGAAGATGCTCTGGACTCTTTTTCTACAGGATAAGGCCTCTTAAAGATTCAAGGCATCTTGTCTTTCCTCCCTGAGGTCCCAATCAATACTTCATCTGCAAAGAAGCATCAGCAGTATTTGCCATCTGAGGCCCTCAAAGTAACAGTGTTACATTATGATTACATTTCTCTATTGGAGCTAGACCCTGGGTCTTATCTCTAAACTTCCAGAATGAGGCTAGGTCACTTAAACTAGGGTTCCCAAGTGGCTACCTGAAGATGGGAAAGCTTACAGAGGAAAACTATGGCCCCGCCCCCAGAGTCTATTTCATATGAGGTGAGTCTCAGGCTGTACTTTCAGAAACTTTGCTAGGAGAGTCTGCGGTAGGCACACAACACCACTTCCCAATGAAACATGGTCTAAGGAAAAATTGATGAAGTGGAGGCACCCAGAGAAGGACAAGATATTACACTAAAGAACAGCCATGTGCTCACATGTACATGTGAACGTGTACACATGGGTGTGTTGGTTGACATGGGTTGGGGGTGCGGGGAGAGGATGCTACCAAGTTATGAAGACTTCTGAGAATCAGACTATGGTGATCTTATATAGAAATGATACTAGTTTTTCCTATAAATCTTCTAGTCAAGTATAGACATTTGATCTGATATAATTTGGTGTAACTTGATCTAATTTGATATGATATAATGTGATCTGATATCTGATATAATTGAGGGTTGCAGAGCCTCTTCTCTAAAAATATGTAAAGATTTTTTAAAAAGTCAAATTTTCTAGCAGCAGTGATTTCCACCAATAATTACTGTCTTATTACTTTGAATCATTAAGATAAATTAAGGCATGCATAAGGAAACAAATTCCAGAGTTATAGAAATGATTAAGATATAATAATCCTTGCAATGACATAATTTTTCATATACTTTAAAATGCAACCAAATATTTATATTAATATTTCAGACATGAGTGTTCTCCTTATAGTTTTTTATGGGATTGGATGGTGAGGGAACGCATGCAGAATAATTACATCGCTAAATAAATGGATACTGTTAAATGTGTCAAAATACACAGCACAAAATAATATCTGTCATGACTTTTCAATTACCTGTGCATGTGACTAGACAGGTATAATTTTCTTCTGCTGAGCTCTGTAACTACAGGTGTTAACTCAGCAGAGAGCTTTGATGATTTAATGTAGAATTCTGTGTCAGTGAAGTTTTCTTTCCAGGTGCTAATGCTTCTTCTGCCTTGGTGTATTGAAGAAGATGTGAAAATAACACTGTCACCTATTGAGTCTCTGTTCACAAGATTCTAATATCCTTTGAAAAGGATTTTGAGAATCCTGCTTCCTATCGCATTGGAAAGTAAGGTAATGATGCTCGCTGTCCTGAAAGCCATTTCTTCTCTTATCATTTGGAAGATGATCTGTTCACAAGCCCTATTCCTAATTCTAAACCCTGCCTAATGCTGATGAGTAGACTTAAAGGTTTAACAAGGTCAGTGTGCAAAATTCTCAATACTCATCTTAATGATAAGCAAAATAAAAAATTCACCAAATCAAAATTGATGTAATGTTTTCTGAAGGGCCACTTAACAATGTTAAACACACATACACACTCACTCTCTCTCACACACATTTTTTGTATGCTGAGAATTTCACTTCTGAAGGGGGTAGGAATGCCCTTCTGAGGGGAGTAGGAAGATATAGTCTAAAAGGTGCCAAAGCAGTAACATACAGAAAAACTAAAAACAAACAAATCACCACAATCTAATTACTCATCAGTAGAGGATTTAATAAACAAAATACACCAAATCCAATGAATTATTAGGTAGCTACTATGAATAATGCTATAGAAGAAAACATGACATGAAAAAGTGTCAGCATGCAAGGTAAAAATTTTACAGAAAAATTAGTCATTGGCAAGACCTCCAACTGCCTATGACAATTCGCAATAAACGCTTATAAGTAATGCAATAAATGCACATTTGCGTCTTAGTCACTGGTTGGAGATTTCTTAAAATTAGTTATATTACTCTTTTCTTAAGTTTTTGCCAACAAATATGGGCTGTTTCCGGCTTGGATGTCTGCGTATTGGATTTCTCAATGCTAAAAATCTCTTACACGAGCTTGTAGAGTCAAAGTTGCTTGTGTCAAAAACAAGAATATTGCAACTCCATTAAAAATGGAGTGAAAAACTGAATAAAAAAGTCTTTTTAGGTTAAAATGTGTATTTTATCTATTTGCCCAACAATTCTGTTGAGCATGTACCATCTTGGGCACCATGGTGGGAACAATACCATGAACACCACCTTCATGGGTCCTTTTCTGTGTTTATCACAGAGGAGCGGTTCTCAAAGTGCAGTCAAGGGAAATCTGGAAGGAGGGGTAGGTGGGACCCTGATAGGCACTACTCTGACAGCTAATGGAATGTGTATGAGAATCCATTTATTTCCTATTATGCCAGATATTAAGGAGATCTGCAGAAATGTAAAATCATGCCAGTTCCTGAGGTCCTGGCAGTGACCATCATTAAGGGGTAGAAGCTGACTGCAGCATGGCAGGTTACGGCAACAGCAGAGGAGGGGGCTTCTGTGTGGCCCAGCTTAGGGGAAGATAAGAAACAACTCCTGTTGTCTTAAACACATTAGAAATGTGGTCTTTGGAAGAGGGAAGAGATGGGAAGGCAAGACCCTGTTATGACTTGGGGGTAGGCACATAAACTGTCTGACTTGGTTTTACAAGAAAAGGGTGACCCCCGCCTATGCTGGGGGACTTGTGATCATCCAGGGGACTTGAGTCATATAATGAGTTTGGATTTTGAAAGGAAACCTGCATATTTCCTTGGTCCATCTTCTTTATGTTGAAATGAAGGCCAAGAGAAATGAACATTATGGCAGAGTCAGGCTAAGATCTACATCTCCTGATTGATAATCTAGTGCATATCTGGTGAATCCACTTAAATATCATTTGTAAAGTCTCAAGATAATGTCACTGAAAAATCACTTCTACTATTAATAATTGTTGACTGTTAATAAGAGTGAATAATCACACCTACTTCTTGCTATTGTCACCCATTAGTTATGAGCTTATTTTTGTTAAATAAATTCATAAACATTTAAAAATTTTCTGTTTAAATTTCTAACACAAAAAATATTAATAGATATAACCCACATAAACAAAAGCTCTTTGGAGGTCCTCAAAAATGTTTTTAGTTGTATAAGTTGTTTGAGAACCACTGTCAACAGGTAAGATTAGATGGCTGTGCAACAATATGTGGTTATCTTAAGGTGGCAAAATGAGAGGTGGCTTTTATTCACTTTTTTAGTTTATCAGTATTCTTTATATTCCCTAAAAAAAGAAAAAAATGTTATTTTTAATAACCATGGCTTCCTTTGTCTTTCTTATGTGTGTCACAGTGCTTTATCTTATGTATGTCTTACATGTGTCAGTGTGCTCTGAACCAATGACTTAAAGCCTTTTAAAAACTCAAATTTGGGCTTCCCTGGTGGCGCAGTGGTTGGGAGTCCACCTGCTGATACAGGGGACACGGGTTCGTGCCACGGTCTGGGAGGATCCCACATGCCACGGAGCGGCTGGGCCCGTGAGCCGTGGCCGCTGAGCCTGCGCGTCCGGAGCCTGTGCTCCGCAACGGGAGAGGCCACAGTGGTGAGAGGCCCATGTAACGCAAAAAAATAAATAAAATAAAATAAAATAAAATAAAAACTCAAATTCACTAAACGAGAAGACTTTGCTGAGCTTTGTTTTGGTGTTTTGTGATTATAAACAAAATATTGGTTTTAAATTATAATAATAGAAAATGTGATTGTTTGTAATGGGCCAGGTACTCAATTATTAATTAATTCTAATTCTCAATTCAACCTTCAGAAAATATTGGTACAGCTTGCCTAAATTATATTACTTTAAAGTGGATTTCCCCACTGCCCAAGTATAACTCACTGAGACAGAGCTGAAAGCTTTAAAGGTGCTGTTTTCCACAGGCCTTTGGAATCGTGAGACAGAGCCTAGTGACATTTGGCTCTTGAGAGCATTTTACAAGTTAAGAGAAACAAGTATAAAATAACTAATGTCTGCTTAGGGTCACGCTAAGTACCATGACATTCTTCTCTATTCCAGTGGTTCTCAAACTTTTTTTTGTACCTAAGAATCACTTGGGGAAGTTGTCAAAAATATATATTCTCTGGGCCTCAGTCTCAGATACTATGGTTTACCGAGTCTGTGGCAAATTCAGGAATATTCATTTTAACAAGTCTGGCAGGTTAAGTTCCCTTGCAGAGGGGCCCTTCCCACTCCACTGAACCTGATTTCTTAAAGATTTCCAGTGACGTCTTAGAGGTTAAAACCAGTGCCCTCCTCTCATGAGCTCCTTGACTTTTTGGTAGCTTCTACCACACTGACCTTGCTTCCTCCTTGTGATGATTCCTCCACCTTCTTATTTGCCTGACCCTTAAATGAAACCATTCCTCAAAGACCAATGCCCAGCCACTTTACCTTTTCCCTCAGTAAGCCCCATCGCTGGGTAAGCGCGCCTTCATCTATACAGTATAACTGCTGTGCAGAAGTTTCTGGCATCAAACTTCATGCTCTCTCCTGGTTCCAGCTGCAGGTTTCTAACTGCCTCTCAATGGTCCTCAGGCTCCTCTAACACTGGGGCCAAAATGTTCCTTGCTCCTCTACATACTCTCATAAACTAAGCTCAGGAGCTAAATTAGCAACCACTCTTTCTGACAGTAAGTCTCGAAGACTTGGAATCTTCTTTACCTGTCTCTCATTCCCAGTATCAAAGCAGTTGCTCAATCCTAGTTCTAGCCATAAAATTCTCCTTACAGTTTTTCATGCTTTTGTTAATGCCCTAATTAAGGTCCTTAAAATATCACCAGTTCCACCTTAAATGGTTCTCTTCCCTTCAACAACCTCCTTGAAAAGCCACTTGAATGATCTGATCAAGTGCATCACTGTTTAGATCACCTCTTTGCTCAATGACTCTCAGAGGCTGCAGTGAATCCAGAGGTGTTATTTTTCTGTTGCTCAAGACTATCCACTAAAATCTCCCAACTGGTCTCTTTCTCAAATGTGGCTAGTCTCTCTACCACCCACTAACAGTTCTATCATTCTTCAAGGTCCAATTCAAGAGTATCCTAAGTTCCCTAGAAGGAAAGCAAAATATGCATTGTAGGAGGTTAGTAAGGGAAATACCCTCAACTTCTGTTGTTTAGTTGTATTCAATGGTACAAAAGGATTTCAAATGACTGTTAAGAGTTAATGTTCAAGTACCAAACACATATTAATTAGAGGCTTGACGATCTTAAGCAAGCAGTTTCAATAATAATAATTATAACAATATTAGTTATTATTGTAGAGACCGTCTATGGAGAATTTACCATGTACTTCAAATACATCACTTTGTACACTGACAACAATTTGTCGGAAACAGAATTGTGACCTTCATTTTATAGATAAAGAAAATGGACTTCCCAGAATTCTGACCAAGATGGCAGAGTAAGAGAACATGGACCTCACCTCCACCCATGAACGCATCCAAAATACATCTACATGTGGAACAATTCTCACTGAAAATGAATTGGAAACTGGCAGGAGGACTCCTGTACAACCAAGAAAGATACACATGGAATTGAGTAGGAAGGGAAGAGAAGCATTTGGGTCAGGATCTGTACCCCTGGGAGGGAACTCAGAGGAAAAGAGAGATTAGACAGGCAGAGACCTATCCTGGGAAGTGAGCGATACAAGCCCCAGGTTGGGTGCCCCAGTCCTGAGGGCCTATGTGGGGGAGAAAAGTGCCCTTGGCTGGTTGGAGGACCAGTGGTACCAACAGGAGGGCTGTGGGAAGCGTGGATTCCTCTTGGGAAGAGCACATGCACACTGGCTTTTCCCCTGGCAGGGCGGAGAGAGGTCGATCCTAGTGGCTGCTGGGTTTCTGGCAGCTGCCTCACCACATGCACCCCAGCTCAATCCCAGCCAATGCTCCAGCCCCACAGACTCCACATCACAGTGCAGCACTGGACCTGGGACAACAAGGACTAGGGAGAAGACTTGACTGTGGGATGCAGAGGTGACCCGGTGCCAGGGCAGAGCCTGGGTGGGGCAGTGGCAGCCATTGGTGGCATTTACTCAAGCAGTGCAGCAGAAGCGACCCAGATCTCTGACGGTGGCTACTCCACGCTCTGTGTGTGTGTGGTGGCCCCCCATACACACAGAGAGTCCGTGTGCATCCTGCCTGCCTTGCGGAACAGTTCTATGACATGGTAGGGGCAGCAGAGGTCGGGACAGTGATTGGCTGTGAGGCATGAAGGTGACTTGCACCGGAGGCTGTGTCTGAGCAGAGCCATGGGCACCTGCACAGGCAGTGCATCGGACCTCTGTCTGCAGCTGAGATGAGCTGAGAGCCTGCATGGGCCCCACCTGCTTTAGCACTTCCCCCTCTGGGGCAAGGGTCCTGGTGCAGGGAGAGGGAAAAACACACACTTAAAGGGAACAGAGCCAGTTCAGGCCATACCTTCAGGGCTTCTGCTCCAGCAACGTGGAATCAGACCCTGTCCCTGGTAGGACAGTGACAGTCGCTAAGCAGAGGCAAAGCCATGCCTCACGTCCTGTGGAGGCTCTAGTCCCTCCAGCACCAGCCACACCCCCTACCAAGGTGACAGCTGTCTGCACAGCCTGAGAAAAGATGTGACTTGCATCTATATCAAATCCAGCTCTTTCACCAAAGTCATTGGGCAAACACAGTCTGTATGGGGACATTCCCACATAAGACCACCCCTTGAAGACCGCAACAGGTAACTGTTTTACCTAAACTGATAAAGGCAGACAAAGTTAAGCAAAATAAAAGGGCAGGTGAAAAGTTATGACACTGTCCACAAGTGCTGCGCACTGACTGACAGAGAAGACTTAACCTTCAATGTATCATTGAGTGAGCTCTAAGTTTATGCTGACAACTATTAGAAGTGGATTTAGAGTATTTGGAATGTAAAAGCATATTGCAAATGCACAGGTTGATTGTTGAACATCTGAGTAAGCTTACTGTATAACAGAGTAATTAATTTACTGTCATATTCTGATTTACTTCATTAATATCTTGCTGTCTTAAAGGTCTTAAAAGATTATCTCTGATTCCAGTACTTGAGTTCTTAAGATTGTTTAGAGCTTCCTAATAAAAGGGCTCCATCTAGTGGATCAATTCAATCATTTAGCAAGACAGACAGAAGTAGCAAGGTTAAATCCCTTACACTAAGGCCTAACAGTAGTGACAGTCTCAGAGAGATCATGTTTGCTCTGACATGCACAGTGCTTAGTTTTCACCATGCCTTCATAAAAAGGAAGAAGGTGAAGATGTTACAGACAGAGGTAAGGTACATGCAAGTACACTGGGATTTGCTGTATAAATGCAAGGCACTGACCATCATCCTAGTAAGATACCAAAGCGGCTCTACTCTGTGGAGTTAAAAAACACTAACATAGGAGCACCCTTGCTAAGCTTTGGAAAAAAACAGAGTTTGAAGGTTACTGTTATCGCTAGTAACTAGGACAAAGCCCAATATTGTGTAGGTGCTTAAAAAATGTTTGCTGAGAAAGTTCACATACTTTTTTTTACATGGTCAATAAAAGTTCTATGGTTGAATAACTTCTAAAAGAACTACATGGTAATACTTCAATTATATGTGATTCCTTTCTTTCACAGCCTCAATTAGCTGGATATGGGAAGCTCAAAATTTCCTCAGTACATCCAAAAAAAAAAAAAAAATCAATGTTTGTCCTTCAAGTGTTCTCACTTATATTCTCTTTCAACAAGCATTCACTGAATACTTCCAACCTGTACTAGTTGCTGATCATAAAAAAAGAAAAAGAAAAAGAAAAAAATGACAAATAGCAAAATACTAAGAAATTCCATTAGTTTAGACATATTCAAAATTAAAACCCAAAGTCCACTGCAGATGAGAAGAATCAATTTGGACTGAGAGAAGAGGAAGCAGGTACCTTAGAAGCAAGCACATGAAGAGCAGCAAGATATAACAATTCTTGTCCTTTTAACAATGGAGCAGAAGGTAAAATCTGGAAACCCTGAATGAAGTACTGCACTCAAACACCAGAGCCGCCTGGGGCAATCAGCTCTACAGCACCATAGTGGCCATTAAGAATAAGCACAGTCTTTAATGCATGTTCATGAAGCTTCTTCCAGAAAAAAAGTTCTATCAACTTTTACAAGTCAAAAATACACATTTGAAAAATTTCTACAAACTGTTATCAAAGAAGTCTTTGGTATGCAAAGGGTTACGGCAACTTGTGTCTTTCAGAAAACCTCTTTGTTTAAAACCCTTCCTTTGTGAAGGTTTTAGGAACAAGGCACCGCTGTAACATTTTGACATGCTAAATGCTGTATATGGTCATGATTCCCCGTGAAGACAAGACGGCAGAGGTGGATTTGACCATCTGCAGACCTGAGGGGCAGAGCTGTCAAAGATGACCTGCCATGTCAACACAAGGCAACAATGTCACCACTATTTTATGTTTTTTACTTGAAGAGTTTTGAGAACTTACCGCCCAGAAGAAACTGACTTAAGTGAACCAACGTTTTCAAACAGTTGGGCCTTTGCTGCCACACTGAAAAATAATTTTAAAATACAAGTTTCATTAAAATCCATTAGAAAATCATGTAGCTCAAAGCGAAATTCAGGGTTATCAGTTAACCCAAACAGAAAAATTAGCTAACATTTGTCCCCAAAATTTGATTTGAATTTTAATTGTTTTAAGCTTTAATGTAGAAGAAATTTTTAGATCTAGTCTCTAGCTCACCGAGTATCAGACAGTAATAAACCTATAGCTACTTCCTCTGGGGATCTTAGTGCCTGCATTTTTTGTACCTGAGAAAACCCTGGGAGCAGAAAAAAAGGAACACTTTTTTATTGACTCCCGTGGAGTCACAAGGGAAGAGTCACATGAACAAGACAAAAGAAGAACTGTTTTGTGTTCTGATAGCTAAGACAAAACTAATTCTAAAATTGTTTCATGTATTTTTAAAATATTTGAACACAGTTCCTATAAAGTGAAAAGAGAGAACTCTGAAAATATGACCAATAAATAAATTTGTTTCAAATCATGATGAGGAAAAGGCATCTATTTGAAAAGTGAGACTATTGGGTAGAGAGTGAAAAGAACTAAAACTAAGGTAACCTAGATAATTAGAAAAATTCCTATATTTACTAGAAGAGAATATAAAATTCTTTGAATGATTTTTTAAACTAGATATTTAAAAACTATCTTATTTCTTTAAATGACAAACTTTTTTCCCAGAGCTGAGCCATTTGATAATCTGAAGGATCATTTTACACCTAATACAGAACATACAGTCTCTACATTTTAATTTCTACTTTACCAGTAAAAGTCACAAAACAGAAGCTCTTCTCTTTCCCCCAAAAAGGATAGAGTTTATATTCTCCCATTTTCCTTGACATATTTGGCTTAAAATTTAATTTCCCTTAAGGGCTAGAACTATACACACCAGAACTAGAGCAGACAGAGTTACAAATATATCTGCCTATATTGTGGTAGCTGGATTTCTGAACATGAGAGATAACATATATGAAACGCACTCTGAAACCAAAGGTTCTTGTCAAAGAAAGGGATGGGCATGGCATAAGAGAAATAGCACAGACTCAAGTTGGAGAACCCTGGGTTACAATCCCAGCTCTGCCACTTACTAGCTGAGTGTGTGTGGACCTTAACTTTCCAATATTAGTTCTAATTATCTCTAAAACAAGATTTATACTACCTACTGCAGAAGGATACTGTGGACCTTAAAAGAAATAACAATATGCAAGGATGCTCAGTAATAGCTCATACAGCATTTGGAAAAGCTCAGCAAAAGTCAGCAAAATAAAATGAAAGGGAGAAAAACTTTCCTCTTTGGATTCTCTTACTTGCTTTTCCAGTTTCTCATTTTCTCCTCTTTGCCCCCTTTCTGTTCTCATCTATACACCCTACCCTCTCGGCCTTTACACCTCTGGGTCATTCCTTTCAATTAGAAGCACTCCCTCTTACCTTTCATGTTCCCTGTTCTCTCGGAGTTGTTTAAATCAGTGAGTACGCAGGTAGGGGAGACATATGATGGAGAGGAGAGAAAACCAACCCTCACCAGATAGAAAGCAGCTATATTTCTAACAAAGAGAGGGAGGACCAAGCATATGGGCAGTCCCCACAGCTGAGTGGTGGATGTTTAGCTTTTACAGGAAGGCGTCTAGGTTTCAAAACCCCAAACCACTATATTATACATCTGTTTTCATGTCTTTAAATTAAGCCATAGCTCTGCTTCTAAGGAAAGTGCCTGAAGAGTTTCCCCATGAGATTTTATATGTCTATCCTAAGCGTACTAACTTTCACATCACTTGCAAAAGAGGACAGGGTCCTGCAGAAGTTGATGGCACCCACTCCACAGATGAGCATTTGGCTGTGGGAACCCTAAGGGTTCTTTTGCACACACTCAGCCCCTGTATACCCCTGGGAGGCACAGCAAATAGCAAACAAAGGCTCTCTCACTTACACGGAGCCAGGTCGCTGGTAACCATTGCTGGAGGCAGCGTCTAGCCTTAACTTCCTGCACATTTTGGGAGGCAGGTCTGGGTTTGGCGGGGCTTTGGGCGTCTCTTTGGAACCTATGGAAGTTAAGCTTTGAATGGATCCACTGTAGCTCTTGTTTCCTAAAGAGAAAGCCCAAGAAAAAAGGCAAGGTGCTATTAGACAAAATAAGAGCCATAACACAGTCCATGCGCATAACAAAAGGAGGCATTTTTCCCTGAGCCCAAATGAGAAGGGACGGAATGTTCTCTGAGCACAGCAGCCCATCACTCTGGGAGATCACAGTCTACCGTAATTACAAAGACGTCACCTCACAGAGGTGGAAAGATCCAGGGAAAATATCACAGCATACAGGAGTTTTAAAAATCCGAGCTCAGGAACAAAGCAGTTAAGCATTGTCTGTCTCCCTTCACTATTAATTTGTCCCTCCTTAACCATGCTGAACAATCCAGCAGGTGACACAGGGACAACGACATCCTGCACAGGCTCTATGCTGGCTTACCTTCCGCTGCAGAGATGGATCTGAGAGAGGAAGCTGAGGCTCTTTTCAGTCCTGAAAGCCCATAAGGCCCTTTCTTGGTCAGGTCTATGGGTGGGGACACATCCCCTGGGCTAGCGACCGAAGTGACACTCTGGCAATCTGATTCTGCATCTGTTTTGGTTGCATCTTCTCTAGAACTTGACTCAGGACTAGTCATCCAGAGACCAAGACTTTTCTGTCCATTGGAAGGTGATGGGGATGCAATCCAAGGAATCCCTCCAGATTTCTCCCTGGGAGGGCAGGAAGCGGACTTTGTCGTGCTGTTTTGTTCAGAGGAGTGAGAGGAAAGTGACTCAATGCTCCCCATGGGTGTGCTGTCCGGGCTGCTGCTATAGGAGTCACCTGAGCAGGGGCAGGGGTGGGAGAGAAAAGAACAGTGGCTCTCTGTTGAAACCGGCACCCCCAAACCCTTCTGTTCTCCAGCTCTCATGTGCTCCGTGGCCACCTGACCCCACTGAAGTGATAGGCCTTTACGTGCTATGGAGGACTGTTCCTCAGTTCTGGAGAAAGGCTTTAAAATATGCATTTGAACTTGGTGAACACTTTTTTCAATACTATTCAAGGGAGCTTTTATATGTGCCCTGCCCGTATGAGATAATGTTATTTCTTGAAGCATTAGTGGGCTGACCTGAATTCAGACAAAATTTGCTTCTGAAACAGGACTCACAGGTATGAAAAATAAAATTTCTTGATGATATTAAAGAAATCAATGGAAGGGGGAAATGCTGAGACATATGTCTGCCTTCTTTTACTTTTCTGATCTTAGGTGATTCTGAGTTACAATGGTATCTGAGTCCTCCTTCATTCAAAGGCACCATTAACAGTCAGCTGCAAGTTATAAGCTCCTCAAAATTTTTAAAGAAAGGATTTTTCTCCTCTTTCTGCTAAGAATGTAGCAACATAAGAAAACTGGCTATTTTAACTGGCTGTATTTTTTAATGTTTCTACAAGTACGGTATAAGAAAAAAATCAGAGAAACTGTAATAAAGTATTCAAATAGTAGATCTAAATTAAAAATTAAACACTGATTGTGGGGAAAATTGGGAGTGTGGGGAGAGGGTTGGGAGTCGAAAATAAAATGAAAATGGCCACAGTTTAACACATGCTTTGGGCTCAAGCTGCCACCCACCTTATGGTGGGGCTTGGCTCAGAATAGTAAGTTAGCGATAATGTGTGGTGTAGATTCTCTTTTTATTTCTTTTCTCTCTGTTTCAGACCCTTTGATACCCAAGAGATGATGATTTAAGAACATAATGTGAAAGGAAGAAAGAAAATGACTGCCTCAGCCAGCCTTTCTCTTGCTTTCTTCTCTATGACTTTGACAATAGGACAAAACCTGCTACGAAGTAGCACCCGATGTACTTAATCACTGTTACAGAGAAAAAGGGCATTGCGCAAACTATTTTTTCCCTTTCTATCAGGAATGAATTTGCTTGTCCAAGGTACCTTCCAACTACACTGACAGAGACTATGTAATGTGGTGGGTGGGGGGGCAGGTGTTGGGACAGCAGCACCAGTAAGAATATCTTCTATTTCTACCTAAATACTAATAAGCTGTGATAAAGCCGAATTAATGAAGAAGGTATCTCCCTGAGGCCAGTACACTTACTATCGGGTTCTGCCAAGCACGGGGTATACCTCCCTCTGGGCTTCCGGGAGCCTGTGGAAAGGCAGATTGCACGTGTCCTTCGGGATCCAGATCGAGACTGAGGCTGAGGAAGAGGGATGCTTGGGTCTGGGGCAGTATGAAAAATCTAAGTAGAAGAAAAATGGACCGAGGTCAATACAAAGGTGAAATTGACATTTTCGTCATAAAATTGGCTTTGAGAGCTATTAAATAATCTTAGAACTATACGTTACTTCATCAATTACATGGAAAGAGATGCTTGATACAAAAAATAAATATCCTAGAGCGTTTATAACTTTTCCATTTACACTGAGTAATGCTTCCTCTGGGTTTTCTTTTTTATTCTTCCCCATTCCCCAACAGTGAAATTCAAATTTTCCGATAATTTTAAGAAATGTGTCAAATATTAACAAAAGTCTATGTCAAGACACACTGATTCTTTTTACTATGATATTTTCTTTCACCTTCATGCTGAACATAACCTGAGGGGAAGAGGCTCGTTTTGTACCATTCCCCAGCTGAGCAGCCCCTTGCTTCTCAGGAGAAGGTGCTGGCATGCTGTTGGCCCTGAAGTGTCAAGAATATGACAAGCTGCAGGCAGAGGTCTGAGCACAGCTATAGGATGCAGCCATGCACTCTTGGGTTTTAAGAGCACTTACAGTCTTAGCTAGGTACCAAGGATATCCTTCTACAGGCACTAGAAAGGAACTGGGGAAGGAGAGAGGTGCTGCCATCCTCTCACAAGGACAAGATCAGACATAAATGGATCACAATGTTTAGACCTTCAATGGCTGAGTTTGCTTAATAATCCAATCAACTTGGCTCTCCCAATTTCTCACTTTTATAGTTATTCTAAGATCTCACTCTTTTAAAGAAAGCCTCCTTAGGGATTGGATATAGAGAGTTTCAAGACTGTTTCCTGATTATTTCTTTTGTTTTATCTAAAATATTAGATCTGCTGTATAAGGAGAGTCTAACTCCAAAAAGCTTAAAAAAGTTAAAATAGACTTAACCGCAAAATGATTCTATTTTCTGAGTATGAGTAAAAAACTAATTATATAAATACTAAAGAAGAAAATCTTGACAAGTAAATAATGTCAAAAGAAAGGAAATCATTTACTTAGAGGATTTTGAGAAGCACTTAAAAACTGAACAAGGAAAAAAGAAAATCAAAGTCCTCATGAAGAAGTAATTTATTCAAAATTTACAAGACTGACACCAAATAGGAATCTGAGATCACAATGTGAGGATCAAAGATGATACAAATGCAAAATTTCTTCTTAGAAGCCAGATAAAATTTTATACTTTCACATGAAAATTCAGTCTACCTTTTCATAGTGCTCTATCAGAATTTCAACCACAATATTCTGAAATTTAATATTCATCATGGCAGCCACAGTTTCTTCCTGTGCTCTCATTAGAGTCGGACCAAATATGACACCAAGGTTTGAGACAGTCATGAGATTTTGCTGGCTATGTAGTGACACTCTGCAAATAAGAGGAACAAAATATTTAAGTTATATGTTTAATAATTATTAAATGTTCTCATCCACTAAACTTATGGCATAAAGTATAAACATGCCATTACAGGCTAACTTTCCCAAATAGTCAGGTTCAGCTACTCCCAACTGGCATTAGTGGGTATAGTCTAAAAAGATGTAAAAAGTTAACACTGGCCAAAGTAAAACATAATTACAAAGGTTAATCTATTGAAGGAAAAAATCTTGATTTCCTAAATTGGGTTCAATCACCCTAGAGAGATTATCAGCTCTTTGGTATTTCCTACAGTACTATACTTCTTTTAGAACAGATGGTTAAGAGTAGACTGGTTGTCAGTCATAATGGCCATCATTAAAAAGCCTGCAGATAACAAATGCTGGAGAGGGTGTGGAGAAAAGGGAACCCTCCTACACTGTGGGTGGGAGTGTAAGTTGGTATAGCCACTGTGGAAAACAGTATGGCGTTTCCTTAGAAAACTAAAAGTAGAATTACCATATGATCCAGCAATCCCATTCCTGGGCATGTAACCAGACAAAACTATAATTCAAAAAGATACATGAACCCCTATGTTCATAGCAGCATTATTCACAATAGCCAAGACATGGAAACAACCTAAATGTCCACTGATGGATGAATGGATAAAGATGTGGTACATACATACAATGGAATACTACTCAGCCATAAAGATGAATGAAACAATGCAATTTGAAGCAACATGGATGCAACTAGAAATTACAATACTAAGTGAAGTAAGTCAGAAAGAGAAAGAAAAATACCATATGATATCACTTATATGTGGAATCTAAAATATGACACAAATGAAACTATCTATGAAACAGAAACAGAATCATGGACATAGAGAACAGACTGGTGGTTGCCAAGGGGGAGGGGGTTGGAGGAGGGATGGAGTGGAAGGTTGGGGTTAGCAGATGTAAGCTTTTATATAGAGAATGGATAAACAACAAGGTCTTACTGTATAGCACAGAGAACTATAGTCAATATCCTGTGATAAAGCATAATGGAAAAAAATATATATATATATAACTGAATAACTGTGCTGTATAGCAGTAATTAACACAACATTGTAAATCAACTATATTACTTCAATAAAAATTTTTTTTTTAAAGTAGAGAAAAGGAGTAGACTGGTTGTAATTATATTCGGATTCACTAAACATATATTGAGAACCTACTGCCAGGCATTTTCATAGATAATATTGTACTTAATCCTCCCAGGAAGTCAGTTATTTTCTATTGTACAGATTTGTCAAAAAGAAGCTCCTTAAGTAAAAATGATGTACCTGAGGTCACAGAAAATTAGGAACAGAGATTTTGTTTCAAATCCGGTTTCCTGACTTCAAGTCAAGAGTACCCCTGTGCTCCCCACATAAGATGACTGGTTAGGGCATGTTTCCATCCTACTTCCCTTCTATCCATCCACCATCCACCATCCATCCAAAACTTCCCTAAGTACCTCCCTAGCGCTGAGCACTGGGCTAGGCAAACAGTAAGACAAGGAGATATGGTAGCATCAGTGCTGGCCTGAAAATGAAAATAAAATGAAAGGGCTCTGATAGTACTGACCTTAGAAAAGTAATCCCAGTAAACTCTCAAAAATGACTTTGACTAGTTAACTGATTTAATTTGGAAATTGGATGCATTAATAGGAAATCTCATTTATTTAACCAGTCTCCTAGGTTAACCACTGCCTTTTCTATCTTACTCCCAGCCAGATTGTTAGAATATAAAGTTCTAGGAAGGAACACAAGATAATGTTTATATCTGATTGAGTATGCACACTAACTTCATTCTAGAAACAAAAGTAAAATTTTATGAGGAATCTAGGATTCTGGATTATCCATGCAAATTTTGGCAAAGGACAGGAAGAGCTGACTGTCCCACTGACTGAATTTTCCCCTTGTGCCCAAGACAGCACTAGCTAAGAAGGTTCTTGGTTAGTATAAGAATTTCATTCCAAGTTTCCTTTTTATACAACCAAATATCATATTAATTGCTTAATATGTATTAGAGAGTCTACTAAGTCATCTGTAAAGACAGTGAGCCTGTCTGTATTTAAAGCTTGGGTCCTTCCAACTTGGAAGCTGGGTGCAATCAGCCACATTATTTAATACCTCTCTCTAGGCTTCAGTTCCCTCATCTATAAAGTATAAGAATGACAATCCTTAGAGCAGTGTTGAGAGAATTAAATAAAATGAGTTAAATTGAATAAAATATGGTCTTAAAATAACATTCTTCCCTGTAATTAAATTGACTCTAGGTACTCTTGATGTACTCTAAAATGTAAGAGTTCCTGGTAA
This sequence comes from Mesoplodon mirus, assembly GCF_964341445.2. Taxonomy (NCBI): domain Eukaryota; kingdom Metazoa; phylum Chordata; class Mammalia; order Artiodactyla; family Ziphiidae; genus Mesoplodon; species Mesoplodon mirus. Next base: position 109,247,247 of record NC_138983.1, on the reverse strand, counting down.
CATAAGCACCCTAGAATATGACTGAATTAAGCTCACTGGGAATAAATTTAGAAATCATAAAAAAAAACTGGTCTGTTTTGAAAAGGAGAGTTAATGACTATGGTGTTCAGAAGATAAAATATTTTGATCACCTATTTTCTCTTCATTGAATTTCCCTTCTGCTGAGCTAGTCAGTCAGTACAGACCCTTATCATTCCACATTTCAGCCAGTTCTGGAACTCATTCCCTCAACTTTTGTACAAAGCAGATTCCACAGATGTCCTTGTTTTAAAGATAAAGTATTCTCAGAAATACATCAATTATTTATACCATGTCTCAGAGCTAATTAATGGAGATTTGGAATCAGTCATTGGTCCTTTAGGCCAGTGACCAATCCAGGTCACTGATCTTAAATTCTCTTTTCGTAAGTCAATAAGTTGGCCAGGGACCAAGAGTGTTATTAGTTTACTTAAGTAAGTCATTGGTGATGTGGGCACACATTCTACTGCTGCTGCTCAGACAGTGGAGACTGACTTTTTACAGATTCAAGAAAGAGCCGGGAATGGTGGTGAAGGTTGGGCTGAAGAATTTTAAGTACTCTTCAGTGCCTAGACACTCTCTCTCTGCTATTTCCTGTATCACATTCATAATTAAAGGTGAAACTTGTGTTCATCTAACATTCTGAATAATTAAGCAAAAACATTTTATGTGAAACTCATGAAACTTTAAAGGTACATTTTAAAAGGCTTTGCTAAAAAATTAGCTTGAATACAGCAAGAGAATGCCCACTAAATACAGTATGGATAAGTTTCATGAAGAGGTCACAGAACTCAAAAACATAATCGAAGACTATGTAATTCTGACCAAGGATAGTGAGTCCCTATTCATTAGCTAAAAGAGGTGTTGATATGGGCAATAGTTAAAAATGAACTTGAAATGAAGTCATTCCTAGTGGATTTTCTTCTTATTTCAAGGACGGTAAATTCATATTATCTCAAAGTCTGCAAGTTAAGATGAGACTGATTAATGTACATCCCTGTTTCAAATGTGCATGGCTCAAATTAGGATACATTGGGTTACTACTTGTAGCAAACAAGGAAGGATTAATCATTTGATTGTGAATCGTGGTACTCATTAAGACAAAAAAAGTTCCTATTTGTAAATGAGGCTATAAGGGAATTTTTAAGTAAGTCTAAAACCTGAATTTGGACTTTTGTTTCCAGCAGCATGGTTAACAAACTTCTTGATTAAATGTGTGTGTGTGTGTGTGTGTGTGTGTGTGTGTGTGAATCAAGATAGATCTGTGATGGCTAAAGTTACGTGTCAAATTTTCTAGGCTGCAGTACCCTGATATTTGGTGAAACATAATTCTAGATATTTCTGTGAAAGTACTTTTAGATGACATTAACCTTAAAATCAGTAGGCTTTGAGTAAAGCAGACAACTGTCCATAACATGGGTGGGCCTCATCCAACATCAGTTCAAGGTCTTAAGAGAAAAAGACTGAGGTCCCTGAGGAAGAAGGAATTGTGCCTCAGACTGCCTTGGATTCAAGCTGCAACATCAACTATTCTCTGGGTCTCCAGCCTGCCTTGAAATCAGCCTCTGCAATTGTTTAGCCAATTCCTTGCAATCAATCAAGCTCTCTCTTATACATATGTGTGTGTGTATGTGTATATATATACATATATGCATATATGTGTGTATATATACACATACACACAAACAATATCCTATTAGCTCCGTTTCTCTGGAGAAACTTGACTAATACAATATCTATCTATCAAGATTTTTAAATACATAGATGAACTAACAGCAGAGTTAGAAAGATCTTCAGAGACCGACAGATACTATGAATCTGGAGAAGGAAGCTAACATTCAAGTGGCAGTTTGACCTGGTACAACCTGGTGACCCTAGTAGAATAGAGAACTGGTCTTCAAACTTTGGGCTTACAATGCATCTAAAAGAACTGGGAAAGAGCTATATACCCCTTCATATATTTTTAAGTTGACATGAAAATTTCCATCATTAGTATAATGGTTGCAAGGATATAATTATTTGCATGTCGTAAACATACACAGGTACACACACACACGTATAGACGTGTCTTAAAAACAAACTGCCACATCATTTTTTAAGCACATTCAATGGACTCTGATTATAATAGCAAGGTTATAGCTCCATCACACCCTTTAAAAAGACATGAACATGCTTAAGTTTAATAGATGAACAAGTAATTAAGTGAACAATATAAGTCAGAGAATTACTTGACCAGGTGCTTTATTAAGATGTCCAGCATCTCTCTGTTTTTCTCTGGCAATTTGTGCACCAATGCATGTACAGCCTCCACCCGGTAGTTTTGGTCATCAGACTCTGTAACATAAAAAAGGTTGCAAATGTTCAAATTTTAATTGTATTAAGATGCATACATAAACATTAGTAATTAAAGTATCATAACCACTTCCACCCATTGTGCCTTATAAGCACTGCTTCACATGGTAAGTATTACCACTATCATTTCCTAAGGCTTAGAGATGTTGAGTAATTTGTCCATGGTCTGCAATCAGTAAGTAGAGAAGTCAAACCCAGTTCTATCTAATCCAGACGTGTGTTCTTAGCCCCTAAGCTGTATACTTCCATACAACCATAATTCATCTCCTCCTTGGGTTTTGCTACACAAGGATAGAATAAAACCTTTAGCTGGGGGCTTCCCTAGTGGTGCAGCGGTTGAGAGTCCGCCTGCCAATGAAGGGGACACAGGTTCGTGCCCCGGTCTGGGAAGATCCCCCATGTGGCGGAGCGGCTGGGCCCGTGAGCCATTGCTGCTGGGCCTGCGCGTCTGGAGCCTGTGCTCCGCAATGGGAGAGGCCACAACAGTGAGAGGCCCGCATACCGAAAAAAAAAAAAAACTTTAGCAACGTGAGTGATCACAGCAGTTGTTGCAAATGGCCTAATGTGCCAGGCACTACAATACACTCTAACACACTGAAACCTCCAAGTGACTCCATCAAACCAGAGGAAGCAGGTATTCCTTTCCAAATTTTATAGATCCAAAGATGGCAGGGAGTTATTTTTGTGAGGTGTCAGGATTATTGCACAAACAAAGGCCTGGTAGATTTTTAAGCCCACACTGATAATGGTAAATCTGAAAAGCAAAAAATCATCTAAAGCAAGTCTAGCCTACAAGGCAAAAGCCAAGATGTTGACAAGTCTTCTAGAGAAACTTCTAGTGCTTCAGAACAAGGAATCTATTTAATAGTCTCTTACTATAATAAACAGATTCTGGGTTGACTGCTCACCCTGCCAAGCCCTTTCTTCAGAAAGTGCCCAACACATAGGGTTTATATTTTGGAACCTTCATCTCTTCTGGGCACAGCTATTTGTACATGAGGTAAGGAAAGAGCCTGGCTTTGGTTGGGCCAAACATTAAGTTTCTCCCAGGCGTTGGAATGGAGACACCAAAACTGAACTGCCTGCTGGATACATGGAAAGGCACATCATGTAAAACCAGGCAGAAAGCCAAGAAAAATCTGTCTGGAAGCAAAGATAAGAATGAGGCAGATATGCAGCAAAGAATAAAAATAAGAGACCCTCCAAAAAGAGCTGGGAGGATGGGCAGAGAAACATCTATTTCCCACTCTGAGGTTCCTGGTTGCAGGCCATGGAAGGCAGGACCCATCCTCTGCCAAGGAGTTCTGAGGGACTCCCCTTAGTCTCTGAATAACTCCCCTTTTTCCTGAGCTGGATTTCTCTTGCTTGAACTCAAATAATACCTAATTTTATGATCCTTGACCCAGACAAAAGATAAATTCTTATACATAAGACACATTTTAATTATCATGGTAGTGAATAATATGATCATTATTTGTCACAGAAGTGAAGAAAAAAAGTGTTGTGACCAAATGTTTGCATCAGAACAACCAGCTCATTGAGCCATTCTAGCTAAGTGGATCAAACACCGTTTTCTATAAAACTAAATTTTTGTAAGAAAGTGTTCTAGGTTAAGGGTCAAAAAAGCTGGCTTGTAGTCTTGATATTGCTATGAATTTACCAGTGTCCTTGGACAAAGTCACCTGCCCGCTCTGGGTCCTGATTTCCTAGTTAATAAAATGAGGTTGGATTATATATTTTCTAAGGTCTTGTTCTTCTTACAAAGACAGATTTCTATAAAGAGGATGTAGAGTGCAGAGCTTTTTTTTTTTTTTTTCAGGAGAAAGCTAAGTAGTACAGATGTTTATGAGATCATGTGGTCAGTCATGTACACTGGACTGAAAACCAAGATCATTCAGCTTTACCTGACACTTCTGTCAGTAGACAATATTTCCTGTGACATTACAATGTATGGTAAACTAATGCAGCTGATTTCTTTCTTAGACTGTGAAAAATACTCTTGTTACAGTCATACCTCATACATCCTAACAATGAAATGCCAACTCCTAACTGTTACAACTTGTTGTGATGGGCTCAGATGGCGACCTGGCACTTTGAGCCCAATGTTTTACAAGTACACACTTCTAACTTCTCAGGTTACATGATTGTCACTGGCCCCTTCCCCTCCCCCCCAATTTTGAATTAAGCCTATCTATTCATATCACATTATAGCAGTCACAGATCTAAAGAAACAACATAAATATCTGATCATCATCAAGAAATATAAAAAGAGAGAAAAGGTGCTTGCTGCCTGCCAAAAATATCTGACTCTTTCTCCAGATTTAGGAACACAGCATGTGAGTATGTGTATAGTGGAAGCACTGGCACAACTGACTGTACAGATTTGTGGTCTTGTTTATTTAACCATGAAATTGCTCTTGTAAGAAACTGACACTCACCAATCAAGTAAAATGTAATTCGAATAATTCCTCACAGCTCTTTCTAATCACATCATACTCGCCACCCCAATAAGGTCTTATTAAGTAACAAAGTATTTTAGTTCACTCTGTGATTTCTTATAACCATATTGTAAATTATTAACTATGAGAATGACAGTTTCTTAAGCAATAGACAGGAAAATGTTAACTAGCAGGTTTAAACTTACACCTCTAATACAGCATAAAACCACATCATTTATAATGCATCCAGTGGAAATGTACTTACTAACAGCAACAATAAAATCTTTGTGAAATTTGTAAGTCATCAGTGGTTCTGCGAGGCACCTACAACAGAGAATGAAGCAAATTTTAGAACGGCAGTATCTTCTGATTTCCCCTGACCTTTCAGTGCTTCTTTAAGAACTGGGTAATTAGGCGTATGATGAAGTCCTAGCAGGGAGTCTACAGGTAGTTCTAAAATGCAGACCTCAAAGATACCGACGCCCCTGAGCACTTCTTGCCACCACTGTATTAAAATGGGAGGCTGGGAGACAATTTTTTTTTTTTTAACTTTGTGAGAACTATTGGACCATAGGAACAAAATCCCTCTCAGATATGGGGGCAATAGTTTAAAACTTTTTTTTTTCAAATTCAACTTGTGGTGTCTTAAAAAAATACATGAAAACCCGAATTCAAATCTAACATGAAACAAATTATTATTTAGTATTCATAAATTACTGCAGCCTTTTAAGTGTATTGCTTGAACAAGCACATATAAGTTCCAGAACACGAAACATAATCATTACCACCCTGTGCTATTCCACCTTAAGTGAAGGAACTGTGCTAAGGAGTGAAGCTAAGAAACAGGCGCTCCCTGGGATCCGTGGTGACTGCCCAAGAGGGTGACTGAGAAACCACAGCACAGCGGCAAGAGTTAAGCCCCCTCACCTGAGGTAGTTTTTCAGCCCACTTGTTATTGTCTTATTATCCCACAGTTCAATATCAATGTCCATATCAGGAGGGGATTTGGGAGCTGAAAAGAATTAAAATAAGATGTTTAAACCATGCAATTCAAAACGTCACTCACACAGTTAAGAAAATGGATACTAACATAAGTAGGTCACAGAGAGAGGCATGTATTTCTTAGAATGCCAATGGAGTTAACTTTAGGATTGTTGTTTGCATGAGTTGGTGCAAAGCTCACTCTGACACTGAACCTCAAAGATTTCTTATGGAATATAGTTTTTCAAATCAGATGTTTGCTAATTGCTAACATCACAGCACACTTACTATGTATTAGGCTTACAAATAAGGAGGTGAAGGCACAGAGAAGTTAAGCAAATTACCCAAGGTCACAAAGCTTTTAACTGGCCCAGTTAAGATTCCAAGTCAGGCAATCTGAATCCCAGCATCCATAAATCTTATTGTACCTCTAGCTAATCAAAGCATACTTGAGGAAAAGTCCAATATTATAAAAAGGGCCCCTTCTCAAATTCTGATTGTTCATCTATTACAATGGACATTAAAAGCTGAATACAAATATTAATTTTAAATATGACTTGAAAATACTCAAAGATAAGCAATAATCTAGATCTCAAAGAAACCTATGGTTTGAATTTTCTTTAAGAATGCAAAAATTAAGTAAGTAACTGGCTTCATCCAAAACTTACAAAATGTGGTATTCATGAGTTTCTGAACTTTGGAGTTCACTCCTCCTATTCGGTAAAGACCTAAAATGGTGATGCCTAATGAGAAGGAAAAATCACAAGAAAATGGCTTAAGACACAGCTTCTGAAGTACAGAATGTTAAAAACTCAGATATATGCTTACACAAATCTGAAAGCTATGCATCCAATTTTACAGTCTAACTTCAGCAAACCTACCCTGGAAACACCCATCAGACATATATTTCTTAGGGCAGACATTGAACAGTGATTTGAAAGTCTATGAAGAGCTTCAAAATAGCAAAGTACACCTGCTTATTCACCACTACTTGAATATAAAAAAGCATCCAAGATGGAAAGGGATGATCAGTATTTCTCATACTCTGTTTCCTCAGTCACAGAGTCCTGCATGTTGAACAGTTTGATAGAATTGATAGCTTCACTTTAAAGGTGAGGAAACAGATTCAGAGATTTTAGGGAACCTACTTAACTTCTCAAAACTTCTAAGTGACAGCACCAAAATTTGAATCTAAGTTTAAAGAACTCCAAAGCCCAATAGGAGGTTTTGCTGTAGACAAGTTTTCCAGGAAGTAAAAGGCAACTGGAGAGGACTTCAGGACCGAGGTCATAACTAGAATGCGGAAAGCTGCTGAAATTGTGACAATGACTAAAATCACTCTGAGATATAATGTAGGGAAAGAGGAGAGCTGAATTCAAGCTCCTTAGGAATCTTACCTTCCTAAAGCTTGAAAAAAAAAAAAAAAACAAAACAACAGAGTCCATCAATAAGAAGTAAAGTGAGGCTATATTATGGAAATTCATTAAAAAACAAGTATGTCTGTAGTATGATTTTGGTAAACTGAAGTTCAAAGTACAGTTACTTATGTGGTTGTATAACTTATAATTTATATATTACTTAAAATAAATCTCCTGTTAATAACTAAGTACATCCTTATTCTGAGCAGTTTCTATGTAAGAAGGGACCACACAACAGTAACAGTGTACCCATCAGGCAACACTGACCTCTCGTTTCCACAGCTTGAATGCATTTTCTCACAAAGTTGAACCCTGCTTCATTTAAGTACACTGAAAGTAAAAGAAAATCATATTAAGTGTTTATGTTGAACTTGCATTCCTGCTTCAGTTGGCTCTGTAGTTTCATGGCTTGATGGCACAGGGGTTGTTACTGAATTTATCAAATATTTTGGTTAGCATATTAATTTTTATTTGGGAGTAGAAGTGAAGGAGGGAGGTTCACATTCACCAACGTTTTTTATATCAACTTACTTCATTAGAAACATAGATCTAATAATAATTATATTATTAGATATAATTAATAATTATATTACATAGCTATTCACATATTTTTTCCCATGAGATTCTCAAAACAACATTATGAGGTAGAGAGAAAGCTTTGCAATCTTAAGACGGTTCACCAAGTTGCTGAAAACTGCTTTTCTTTGTTCTAAGATCTAGAGCCACATTTTAACTCAGGTCTCCTGAATTCAAGTTCAATGTTCTATTCTATTGCATTTTGAATCATATTCAAAATAATTCAAAATATGCTTAGTAAGTCTGCTAAAAATCCCCGAAAGATCCTCCATTATGAAACAGCAATTTATTTTCATTGCTTTTTGACAGATTTTCTTTAGATTTTTCAAATTTTCTTAAGGTTTGGGGGCCAGATCAAGTTAGATTACTTGTTTAGAGAGAAAGGATTTAAAAATACCAAATAACACTCAGAGGAAAAATTTAAAAATTTTTTGATACTATAATAAAATTTTTCATCAGATGTGGTGTACATATTATATTTCTTAATATTCCCAAATCATAGTATATGAAGACAATTCAAACCAATAAAAAATTAAAACTGGTTTCCATTTAAAGATGGTAGATTAAATACATCCATGTAACTACACAGATTCACAGACAAAAAAATATATATCAAAAAATTATGCTAAAAAAATAGGTGCCAGGAAAGACAAAAAACTTGGAAGAAATCCTAGACAACGAAAATCACTGAAACTGAATTGACTGAAAAGTTTGAGAAATCTGAGATTAGAAATGAGAAATCAAAAAACTAGAAGCACTACAATGCAATATCACCCCATACCTGTCAGAATGGCTGTCATCAAAAAAACAAAAGAACAAAAACACAAGTAACAACTGTTGCCAAGGATGTAAAGAAAAGAAAATCCTTGTATACTGTTGGTAGGAATGTAAACTAGTGCAGCCACTGTGGAGAACAGTATGGAGGTTTCTCAAAAAACTAAAAATAGAACTAGCATATGACTCAGCAATCCCACTCCTGGGTATATATCCAAAAAAACCCAAAGTATTAATTCAAAAAGGTACATGTATCCCAATGTTCACTGCAGCATTATTTACAATTGCCAAGATATGGAAACAACCTAAGTGTCCATCAGCAGATGAATGGATAAAGAAGATGTGGTATATATACACACAATGGAATACTACTCAGACATAAAAAAGAATAGCAGCAATTGGGTATTATGCTAAGTGGAACAAGTCAGAGAGAGAAAGACAAATACTGTATGATATCACTTATATGTGGAATCTAAAAAATACAACAAACTAGTGAATATAACAAAAAAGAAGCAGACTCACAGATATAGAGAACAAACTAGTTGCTACCAGTGGGGGAGGAGTGGGAGGTACAAAACTATTGGATGTAAGATAGGCTCAAGTGTGTATTGTACAAAATGGGGAATATAGCCAAAATTTTGTAATAATTTTGTAAATGGAAAGTAACCTTTAAAAATTGTATAAAATTGTTTTAAATATTAAAAAAATCTAGAGGTACTGACTTGGTAGAATATTTATTATATGTTGTTAGGCCAAAAAATGTAATCTATAGGACAATACAACCCAATTTCTTAAAACATAAAATTTGAGGGTATGAATGTTTCTATTTTCCTAGGAAAAAGCTCTAGAAAGATCATGAAAATTGCAAGTAAGAAAGAAAAGGACAGAAGGTAGAAATTGTCGTTTTTATTCATTGGACTTTGTAACTATTTTATATATGTTTTAAATTAGTTTTTAGAAATAAAAAATAGATTTAAACATGTAAAAATGCCAAAACTAAAATATATATTGCTACCAATACAAATTGGCTTATTTATTTGTGTGTCCCCAGTGCCCTAGATGTCAAGGGAACAGAACTCAGTGACTGCTTTGGGTGAACTCAACATACAAGAATGAATGGCCATTAATCAAGCATCTTTCTAGAGCTGACTACCTACATGAGAGGGGAGCTTCTTTGGGCACCAAGAAGGGATTGCTTACTTCCAATAACCCAAAATGCCAAGCACAGCATTATAGTGTGAATACATTCAGATAATTTAAAATATTTATTGAACATAGGAAAAAAACAGGTAGAATGGAGAAGTAAGGAATCAATTATTAATTTTCATTTTTAATAACAGAAACTGAGCCAAAAAATGTAACCCTGGTAAAAATTATACACTAGCATTTTTGTGTCATTTAAAACTGCAAGTTCCTGACATTTATAACATTTGGTTCTTGAGGTCACATTTTTCAACTTTTCAATAAAAAGTATTAAAAGAAAGAGAAATCCACTTTTTAAAAATTTCAGTAAAACCTGCCCTTGGCTAAATGAACAAAAATAACTGTGATATATAAAAACAGATTTTCTTTAAATATCCATTTTGAGAAAAATAAGTAATAACCAGGCTATATCTTGAAGGTATACTGGGATATTTTGTGGCAATAACCCATTCTACCCTAGTAAACCAGTATCACAGGCTAATTATGAAGAAGAAAATCTTACAAACATTCAGTCTGACTGCCAGGTCATTCCATGGGTGCCACTGTCCTGATGTGTCCCATGGACCTTGTGTTTTAGCTCTCTTCACGTGAGTAAATAAAACATTATCGATCAATTCAGAAATGTGAAAAAATACACTGTGTTGGCAAAAATAAGCATGCATTTTTGTTTTGTTTCCTTTGAACATCCTTTTCTATTGCCTGAAAGAGTATAAAGAGGTTCCGTGGTGCAGAGGTAGCACCCAGCTTTGCTTAGAGCCAGGCAAACCTGGGATGGATCTCAGCTCTACTATTTACTGCTGTGTGGATGGAAGTGTGCCTATTAACTTTTATGAACTGTAGTTCTTTCATCTATAAAATGAGGGAAATAACAATACCTATGTTAAAGGGTTGTAGTAAGATGAAGACAAAATCCACATGAAACACTGAAGAGTGGAAAACAATGGAAAAAACCTAATCAGATGCTAGTTTCCTTCCCCATGTGCTCCTATCCACACATCACTGAGAAACAGAAGAAGAAACGGTAAAAAAAAAAAAAAAAAGGGTCAGTCACTAGTACTAACCAGATGAAAGAGACAGTAGTTACTCTCCCATTTAGCAGCTGTATTACTGGACACAGTTTTAGTCTCTCTCATCCTCAGATTCCTCTACTGTACAGTAAGGATAATAGTACTATTGTGTTCACAGGGCTATTCACAGATGAAATACGTTAACATTTGCAAAGCTCCTAGAATAGTACTTGGAATATAGTAAGTGCTGCAGAAGTGTTGGCTGTTATCATCATCATCATCATTATTGGCTAGAGGAGAATATAAAATCTACATATGTCAATCACATGTATTCTTCGGGCCTGGCTGAAGTCACGGGGGCTTGAGGTACTATGTGCCAAAAGTGTTATTTTTCAGAGGCATACTATATTACTTATTTTTAAAATATTTGGGGCCAGGGCAATGGTCTATTTTTTTTAATATAAATTTATTTATTTATTTTTGGCTGCGTTGGGTCTTTGTTGCTGCGCATGGGCTTTCTCTAGTTGTGGTGAGCAGGGTGTACTCTTCGTTGTGGTGCGCAGACTTCTCATTGTGGTGTCTTCTCTTGTTGCGGAGCACAGGCTCTAGGCGCGCAGGCTTCAGTTGTTGTGGCATGCGGGCCTCAGCAGTTGTGGCTCACGGGCTCTAGAGCACAGGCTCAGTAGTTGTGGCACACGGGCCTAGTTGCTCCATGGCATGTGGGATCTTCCCAGACCAGGGATCGAACCCATGTACCCTGCATTGGCAGGGGGATTCTTAACCCCCGCACCACCAGGGAAGCCCACAATGATCTATTTCTTTAAAAAAATGGAGATCAGGCATAAACCACTCAGGCCCTGTGAATCTAGCTGACCACTGAAGAGACAACAAGTTGGATATTCACATATATGTCCCTATACTCTCATTAAACTTCAATAATCACAATGAACAAACACATCCTCTCATTGGAAGGGAACTGTAGTAGCCTGGGATTACTGTTCACTCATATTTGCTGCTCCTTCCTGCAGGAAGATTATGTTTCTCAGCTCCCTCTAAGACAGACTTGGTCATATGATATGCACTAGCCAACGAAATATGAATGGAAGTCACAAATGTCATTATCCATCAGCTAGGAACAGCTGGTATGTATTGTGGAAGCCTGCCATTTTTTCCCCCCTCTGGTACAAGATCATCAATGTTACAGAGAAAAGGTACTACATGAGCTTGGGTTTTAGAGTAAAAATTATGTATAAGAGAATCACAGCTGACCTGAATGGACATATCGCATATTCAAGAGATGAACCTTTATTGTGGTTAAGTCTCTGAGACCTTAATCATGTATAACCTAAACAGATTGTTATGGCAGAAAGGACTAAATGGAATAAAGCCAATCCCACACACTTCGCTTTTCCTCGCTTAACTGGTATTTATCCGAGTTTCTGGCTACTGATTTGTCAATTCATATAAAAAGGCAGCACCCCTTCATGGCTGCCTTACAGACTACTGATCAACAGTGCCTTCATGAAAGCACTCAGCAGCTTCTGCTGAGGTCTGAGGAGAAGGCGATATGGCTTAAATAGGCTTTAGCACCCTCTGTCTCCCAGTGAGTGATGGAGGAGGAAGTCACAAGGAGTGGTGCTTCTGAGGGAAGTCAGGGACAAACACATTCGGTAAAGGAAACCTTTCCACCTTCCAAAGCCATGAAGGGGTTACTACACTTAGTATGCTAATGAAAATTCAGCAAAAATAGGTCTCTATAGCTTAAAAAAGAAAACCTGGGAACTCCTTAATGTTCAAATGAGAAGTCAGTGGAAGGGGTTCTTACTAAATAAAATCACACCATTGGGCTTCCCTGGTGGCGCAGTGGTTGAGAGTCTGCCTGATAATGCAGGGGACGCGGGTTCGGGCCCTGGTCTGGGGGGATCCCACATACTGCAGGGCAACTAGGCCCGTGAGCCGCAACTACTGAGCCTGCGCGTCTGGAGCCTGTGCTCCGCAGCGGGGGAGGCCGCGATAGTGAGAGGCTCGTGCACCGCGATGAAGAGTGGTCCCCGCTTGCCACAACTGGAGAAGGCCCTCGCACAGAAATTAAGACCCAACACAGACATAAATAAATAAATAAATAAATAAATAAAAAAGCCAAGCATTTGTAGCCCTTTAAAAAAAAAAAACACTCATTCTAAAAAAAAATAACTAAAATCACACCATTAAAAGCTGATAATTTATCCTGATTCTTTCTTTAGTGGAGGGCAAGTACTCCTGCTGCAGCGGTAGAGAGGGGAGCATATCCGTCTGTCTGAAGTACGAGCTACTGAATTAGGGCTCAGTGCCTGGCCCAGAGCAGGCAGACAACACGTGCTTACTGATCCATAGCTGGCTAGTTATTGGTTTGTAGCTGGCTTGCTCAAGTACCCTCTCTGGCTTCTACAAGGGTTAGAGCTTATCAGCTAACAGGAGTTGCTTTTGTCAACTCCTCTCCAGGGCTCTTACCCCAGCCCAGTATCTCTCTGTAGAGAGGACCAGAGGGTTATGCAGAATAAAACTACCACAAATTCCCAGGAATTGGAATCTTACAATATTAATGATACCTGGCCTTTGGGGGTAACGAAGAAGATTGGCTAAGGTAAAGAACTTAATTTATTCAATCAAAAGTTAAATAGAAACATTCCTATTTCCCTCCAGCAACTATTCAGGGCTAAAGTTTTTATTGAAACTCAAGTAAAGTTTCCATAAGGCAGTTTAGCAGCACAAAAGCTATTAATCTCAACAGAATTCAAAAAGCCGTGAGGAGGAAAAAAAAGAAAGAATTGTTTTCCATGCAGCTAACAAAGCAAAAGTCCTTGTACCTTCAATTTACTAGTAATTAAAAACCCAGCATGTCCTTACAGATGTAATCTACTTGGCCTTACAATACATTCTCAGGGTTGACAAAACAAAGCAGCACTTGTCTTTAATTTCCAAATCACATTTCTAGTCTGCCATTTCAGATTAAAAGGCCCCTATCACAGACAACTAATATCATACTATACGTGGCTTGAAAGAAACAGGAAAAGAAGATGAGTGCATTTAATGGCGTTTGTGGTTCCCACAGGACATTTTCTTTTTCCCCTAAAGGTAGCAGTTAACTCTCCACAGCCCCAGCCCAAACTATTTTCTCTTCCTGCTCTGCCCATGAAGAAGACTTGAGCTCTGACCCTCTTCCTGGGTCTCAGTGATGGAAACAGAACTATATTTGCTCAGTGGCCTTGGGGAGAAGAACTGAGCGATCTAAATAGCAGTAGGAAGTGCAAAACATTTGTGACAGATGGCACTTGCCAAGGATAAGAATGCGTTCACTTTTTCTGTTTGTTGCTGGGGAGAAGACATTCCCTGGGCACACATGGGAAAAGCCACTGAAACACAGAGTGGTAGAAATTTGGAGTTGTTGGGAAATTATAAAATTATCCTCTAGTCCAATCCCTTTGATTTTGTACATGAGAACTGAACGTTAGGAGACTTTACCACTACACAGCTGAGTGGTGACTTTTAATAGAAGAAACATCATTTGAAAGAACTTCCTTTTTCTTATTCACAATGATTGGAATAAAGTAGTTCCAAAATGGAGTATCGTTGAACTGAATTGCATGAGAGAATGAGAACTAGAAACCTTTCCTTTCGCAATTCCCAATTTCTCCAGACCTAGGGTAGAGGGACCAGCTGAAAAGCCACCAAATCAAATGTATGTATGAGTGGGGACAAGGCTCAGGGCACCAAGAGACAATGCCAGAGAAACAAGCCTAGGAAAAAAAGGCAACTGCCTCTGTCCCTGTTAACAACTAGTCCCATGATGAAAGTCTCACGACAGAAAAGGTCTCTCAACACAGATAACTTGCTTCTTTGAAAAATGAGCTCAAATGACGGAATTATATTTTCAATGGCACGGCTTGAGGAACAGTTTAGTTCTAATCTTTTTTTTTTTTTTTTTTAGTTCTAATCTTAATTGAGTGATAATCTGTGTAGTAAGCACTCTCAAAATAAATCCATTCCCAAAGTCTTATAATTTCAAGAAAAGGGTACTGTGGTATATTTTACAACCAGAAAAGTATCTGTGGATTTAATATACTGTAACTGACCAATGCTCTAGCTTTTTAACTTGATGCTTTTTTCATAAAGACGAGTCAAATCTTCCTTCTCTACTAAATTATGCTAGTCTCATTTACAGCATCTAGATTCTAAAAATTGTAAATTAAGAGTAACCACAAAGTAGGGAGACTTTTTCAGGTTAGGCCTGTAAAGAGTCTCATTACAGTCACAGCACAGTTTCACTCTCCATTGAACAGCATATGTTCTCTGTATATTCACAGTATGGCCTTATTTTAGGACACTAGATAGTTCTTCATCTGTCTGTTGCTTTTAGGGTTTTCAGTGAAAGCACAGACTACTCCCAATTGCTGACATTCAAAACAGTTTTTTATCTGAGTTTTATATTTTACCACCCTAAGCTTGATTGTTATCTTCCACAGTTCAAAAACACACATGCCCAGCAAAACTGAGTTTCCAAAGGATAACAGGAATAATTTAAGATAAGTGGAATCCATCTGAATTACCAAGGCTATAAAGAAGCACTTCTCAAGATGGCAAATGAATCAAGGCTGGTACTGGTTTCAAATACCAACTGTGAGAGAAGTTACAGACTAAAATTGACATAACGCCACCTTGGGGGAGAGTCAGATGTCAAAAAGGGACATAGATCTCAGAAAACAAAATGATGTGTAGAAAAATGATGGAAGGGGCAAACATAAGGAAGACACAAGCTGCTGAACTCATAACATAATGAACTCACATGATTTATTCAAGATCAGAGAAAGAGGTTTGAGAACTTCACAATCACTGGCATATAATTTTGAACTGAAACAAATAAAATTCTGGACCTATTACTAGGAAGAAAACATGATGCTACTCTTAATAGGATCAAGTACTTGAATCTGGAATACTGTTTAGCATAAAGATATGTCTTAGGAGTCATTAAATCACTGGAAAAATAGTGGCTGATAAGACACATGATAAAAGAGAAAGGGGTAAAATTACAGCCTGAGGAAGAGATTCAAAAGTACATTAATAAATTTTAGGCCTTGATATAGTAGATTGTTCAAAATTATATGCAAAAAGATTAAATTCCGAGGACTTGGAAAGGCACTTCATTGCATGTTGGATTGAAAATGTTTAGAAAGCCTTCCTCACACAAATTGGCAATACCAAAAAGTCCACCCCACAGCAAGGGGGAGCTTAGTTGTAGAAGGTACAATCAATCCTGTGCCTCTACTAGTCAGAGTTTCTTTTATTGGTGGCATTTGCCATAGTCTTGACTTTTAAAACAGAGTACTGATTCTGTTCAGGTAAGCAAATATGAATCTCCAAGAATGTGTGAAAACAATCCAAAACAAGTGTAATTTTGGGTAACTTGGCTTTATACCAACATAGCAAGACCTTTTGAAATGACTACGCAATTTCACGTGTAACTTTTTAGAACATTTAGAATACTTAAAAAGATGTTATTTTCTGCATTTATAAGCAAATTTACTAGACTACAAAAGATGCCTGGTGTTTAGGAAGATTATATTTTGCCAGAATCACAAATTTGTCTCATTAGGGTGTTGAGTTTGAGAGAATGAAATTTACTAGTTTTATATTTATAATTTGACATGTCTGTAGAAGCTTGATTGATTAAATGTATAAGTGGGAGAATTTTATCAAATTTATGGAAAAATAAAGAAGTGAAAATGACTTACTTTTAAAATTAGTACATTTATAAAAAAGAGCTGTATGTTGATTAAAAATAGGATTAAAGAAAAATTATGGCTTAAGACAAAATAATAAAAATAAAACTCAAAAATAGGTTTAAGATTTATAACTTCAAGTACTACCTATTAATAGAGCAAAGGTAATTTAAAGATTCTTTTCATGATCAAAATCTCCCCCTAGGCAATAAAAGCCTAATGGCACTGAGTAAGAATAAGAGCAAATATGTTCTGAGCACACATCTCAGGGAAGGCCTGCATGGAGAACTATGGAGAAGAGATGGAATCTGTCACCAGGAGTTCAGGGAACTGGGTGGAAATCTGATACATCATATCAAGAGACAGAATGTGATAAATCATACAAACACATGGACTCTCAGACACCTATTTCTCTGAAACACGTATCAATTTATAATTACACATGGTGGCATAGTGATGTTTCAGGTGCCTAAGACTACAGGAAAGCTGATTTCCAGAAGAGTGAGTCTTTACTACAAGAAGCCCAAACTCCCTCCATCACAGCATAAGTACGTTTGATAACTTTCTCAGTCAAATTACCTAGTTATGATAAAAACCCTAGTTCCAAGCTGCATTAAGTATCAAATATATTCTGATTGACTTGACCACGTCCCCATTCAAAACCTCTATTCAATATCTTATGTATATATTCATTTGTTTTTCAGGAAGGATTTGTCTTTGAGTAGGTTCATTTGAAATTGAAAGGACTATCTTTATACTGGATATGAACAATGAAACCAATGTTAGAAAACACATTTCAAACTCTACTCAAATGCAAATTACACAACAGATTACTTTTTAGGTAATTGTTTAGAATGAACATTCAGTACTTACAAACCTCTTATCGCTTGGTTAATGTTTCCTTGATTAGATAAAAGTGGGCAATTAAAGATTTTATACTAATCACTCTGATTGGCAAAAAAGAAAGGAACACAAGAATAAAAACTGGAAATATTATTTTAACTCTTTAACATTAAAGGTATTTTAAATTATGCATTTTCTTTTGATAATTTCTGAAATTAATCACTAGGAAGCATTTCATCCAGGTAAAATGATAAGCTTTTGCATGCACTCAATATTTATTACTTTCAAATGAGTGCTTTCCCAGTTTTTATTGTTACTCCATTCTAACTTGTATTTTAATAACAATCCAAAAGTCAGGCTTATTAAGGCTGTTTTAAAAATAAATTTAGACATCATGGAAGTCAATTGAGTTAAATAAAATTTGAAAGTGCTTTAAAGGATATACACATAACCTTAGAAACATATAAAATTTGATTTTAAATGTCAAATAATTTGTATATGTAAATTACATATGAAGATACCCTAAATTAGCCAAGGATTAAAAGTGGCAGATGACTAAAAAGGATTCAGAATATGATGGAAAATACATAAAATGTGTTCATTCAAAATGGCTTGACACAAATTCAGTAATAATACAGCCACAACATGTGTTCCTACATATCCCATGTGTTATGACAATGTCCTTATACTTCACAGTCTTGGGCACAATCCCCTAAAATTAGCAGTGTTCATATCTTCAGTTTTGTAAATTGGAGCAGAGAAAATAAGATAAAGAAACCCTCTATTGCCATTAAAAAAAATCAAACAAAATATCAATTGCCTCAAATCCCTTTCTGGGATAAAGCAGGGTACATACTTATAAGTAATAAACACCAAATAAATAAAATAATTTTGGTTACTATAAAGCCCAGTAGTTAGTGGTTTTAACATGAGAAACTTTGAATGAAAATTTCAAATTTGCTGAGTACCATCAGATCAAAGGTGTACTACTATGATTTTTCCAGAGTTAACTTTTAATATCACATTAATACCTCTGTGATAAAAATAACTACATGATGGGGGTTGGTTTACAATGCCAGCATAGGAAGATCCTGAATTCACCTTCTCCCATGGACACACCAAATCTACAACTACATATGGATCTGAAAAAGACCTGAAAACTAGCTAAACAGCACCTCCACAACAAAGGATAAAAGGAACAAATCAAGATGGGTAGGAGAGTCAGAAGCGCAGTCTCACCAAAAACCTCACCTCTGGCACAGCAACTCACAAGCACAAGGGATCTCACAAATATGGAACTTCTCCCTGAGGAGCTAGGGGTTCGTGCCCCACATCAGGTACCCCACCCAACCCTTACAACCTGCACTGGAGAGATGAGTGCCCAACACTTTTGGCTTTGAAAACCAACAAAAGGATGTGGGGACAGAAAAGTTTGCTCTTAAAGGGCCCACGTGCAGACTCATTCACCTCAGGACCCAGTGCAAAACCAAGTTTGAAAAGCTCCTAGACCATACATGAAGGAGATTCATTAGCTAAGATTAAAGGCTCTACAGAGGTCTTTGGGACTTTCTCCTGGGACAGAGGTGCTGGTGAGCACCATTTTTGTGCTCTCACTTTACACTGCTAGAGTTAAAGGACTTGACTTGCCTCCACACTCTCCTCTGGTTCCCCTGAAGCCAGGGGGTCTTACCCCACCCTCACGTGTCCCTGTAGTTCTGCTGCAGCCCGTTATCTCACACTGCTCCCATGTGTTCCTGTGGCCTTGAGGCAGGAGATAGATGGGCCCCAGGCTGAGCAGCTGGAGTTTGTCCTCTATGGACAGATACTCCAAGATGAAGACAATAACAGGAGGGAGGAGAAGCTGAGCCCTGCCCCAATAAGAAATAAAGAGACCACATATTCTTCATTCTTGAAGTCAAGGAGACCTTCCTGACTATACATGCACAGAAAGGCTCCTTGGAGGTCAAAAGGGAGGGGGTGTCACTCCATAGTAAGTGATGTCAACCTACACATAGGCCTCTTTGCTAGAATCCATCTTGGCTAAGAGATGCGTGCGCACACATGGGAGGATCTTGAGATAAACCAAATACGGATTCAGAGCCAGGCAAAACAAGATGATTGGCCAGAAGAAATGCCCCATATAAGTGATTCAAACTACCAAGAGGGTGAGACTCTCTCTGAGTCTGCCTGAGTCTATTCACATGTACCTTTCTGCCTCCTAATAAACATTTTACTTGTTTCACTACTCTCTGTTTCTTTGTGGGAATTCAAGGCCAGGGGCTTTGTCACTGGCCACTGTCCCTCATGGTCCAGTCGCTAGGATTCAGCACTCTCACTGCCATGGCCTGACTTCAATCTCTGGTTGGGCAACTGAAATTCTGCTTCAAGCCTCTGCAGGCTGAGGCCACCCAAGATCAGCCTCACTGTGACCATCATGTGCTTCTGCAGCACCACGGCAGCCAGCAGTCCCACCCCAGACTCTCCTGTGGCCCACTGAAGCCAGCAGGCACATGCATTCCACATATGAGACAGCCTTTGAGCACCTGGCTATGGTGTCTAGGGAGGCTTGCATTTCTGGGCCTTATGGCTCTGAAATAATTGAGGAGACAGTTCATGGTATGGAACCACCTCTAAGACACTGACAGCATACTGAAACACACCCCCAGACTTCCTGTGAAAAAGCCCTATTTACTTGTCCCAGAGCTTAAGCCTGAGGGGAAGGCTTCAAGTTTACCACACATCTAGAAGCTATGGAGGAGCTCTGGGGGAATATAGACTGGGGGATGCCACCTTTGCACTATCCCTTGGCCTCATGACAGATCACCTGTACCTCCCAGAGAGGAGTTTATACACTCATTTGGAGCCCTGTCTTTTGCAACTGTCACCAAGGGGACACCTCCAAATCACCTGGTCTTGAGGCCAGTAGGGAGTTACAACCATGGTCACACAATACTATATATATATATATGTGTTCTTTAAAAGCTGCTACCTGAGGGTCTTCATTCCAAACAGCCTGAAACTAGGTGTGGAATTAGATCCCTCCCTTTGGAACACTGATAGGTCTTGGCACAACCTCTGGGACTTATCAAGAAAAAAGTTAAACTGCTTAGATAATTACAAATGTTCCAGAGACAACAAACACTTAGGGCAGGGTTGAAAAATCAGGTTCATCTCCTACACAGGGCCACTCCTTCAAGACTGGGAGAGGTAACTGTATTGCCTAATATGTAGAAACAAACACAGAGAGATAAACAAAATGAGAAAACAGAGGAATATGTCCCAAACAAAAGAAAATATAAAAATCCAGGAAAAAAACCTTGCTGAAATGGAGGTAATTTACCTGCTAAAGAGTTTAAAGTAATGGACATAGAGATGCTTACTGACCTCTTGGAAGAAAAGATGAACACAATGAGAACTTCCACAAAGAGACAGAAAATAAAAGTAAGTACCAAAAATAAATCACGGAGCTGAAGAATACTGTAACTGAAAAGAAAAGTACACTAGAGGGTTTCAATAGCAGACTAGATGAAGCAGAAGGGATCAGCAACCTGGAAGACAGGACAGTGGAATTCATCCTAACAGATCAGAAGGAAAAAAAAAAAAGATTACTTAAGAGACCTATGGTGAAACATCAAGAGGAATAACATTCTCATTGTAGGGGCCCCAGAAGGAGAATAGAGAGAAAAAGGGGAAGAAAATTTATTTGAAGAAATAATGGCTAAAAACATCCCTAATTGGGGGAAAGAAACAGACATTGAAGTCTAGAAAGCACAGAGAATTCCAAATAAGATGAACCCAAAGAGATCCAAAACAAGCACATTATAATTAAAATGTCAAAAGTTAAGGACAAGGAGAGAATCATAGAAGAAGCAAGAGAAAAACAACTTGTTACATATAAAGGAAGTCCCATAGATTAACAGCTGATCATTCAGCAAAAAATTTAAAGTCCAGAAGGGAATGGCACAATATATTCAAAGTGTTAAAAAGAAAAAACTTTCAACCAAAAATATTCTACAGGCAAGGTTATCATTCAGAACCAAAGGAGAGATAAAGAGTTTTCTACAGAAGCAAAAGCTAAAGGAGATCATCAACACAAAATCTGCCTTACAAGAAATGTTAAAGGGACTTCTTCAAGACGAAAAAAAAAGGTATTAAATAGTAACAAGAAAACATAAAAAAGTCAAAATCTCATGGGTAAAGGCAAAT
This sequence comes from Mesoplodon mirus, assembly GCF_964341445.2. Lineage (NCBI taxonomy): Eukaryota > Metazoa > Chordata > Mammalia > Artiodactyla > Ziphiidae > Mesoplodon > Mesoplodon mirus. The sequence goes on along the minus strand of NC_138983.1, from coordinate 109,225,675 downwards.
ATATAGTAAAGTTAGTGGATTAACCATTTATAAAGCTAGTATAAAGGTTAAAAGACAAAAGTAGTAAAGTTAACTGTAACTATAATAATTAAGGGATACAAAAACAAGATGTAAATATAACATCAAAAACATAAAATGAGGGTGGGAGAAGTAAAAATGTACAGTTTTTAGAATGTGTCCAAACTTAAGTTGCTATCAGCTTATAACAGAGTACTACACACACACACACACACATACACATACACACACACACACACACACACGTAGTTTTTCTATATATGAACCTCATGGAAACCACAAACCAAAAACTTATAGTAGATACACTAAAGATAATGAGAAAGAAATCTATACACAACATGAAAGAAAGTCATCAAACCACAAAGGAAGAGAGCAAGAAAAGAAAGAAAGGAACAGAGAAGAACTATAAAAACAGCCAGAAAACAAGTTGCAAAATGGCAATAAGTACATACTTGTTAATAACTACTTTAAATTTAAATGGACAAAATTTTCCAATCAAAAGCCATAGAGTGGCTGAATGGATTAAAAAGCAAGACACAATTATATGTTGCCTACAAGAGATTCAGTTCAGATGTAAGGACACAAGCAGGGTGAAAGTGAAGGGATGAAGAAAGAAAAGGAAACAAAACAAAAACAAAAGGAAAACTGGTGTAGCTATGCTTATATCAGACAAAACAGACTTTAAAACGAAGACTGTAATAAAAGACAAAGAAGGGCATTACAGAATGATAAAGGAGTCAATCCAACAAGAGGTTATAACATTTTAAAATATATATGAAACAACGTAGGAGCACCTTAATATAGAAAGCAGATATTACCAGAGCTAAGGGGAGAACCTGACAGCAATACAATAATAGTAGGGGACTTTAACACCCTACTTCCATCAGTGGACAGAAAATAAGGAAACACTGGCCTTAAACAGCGTATTAGACAAGGTATACTTAATAGACACATATAGAACATACCACCCAAAAGCGGCAGAATACACATTCTTCTCAAGTGCACATGGAACATTCTCCAGGATAGATTACATTTTATGCCACAAAGCAAATCTCAATAAATTTAAGAAGACTGAAATCATATAAAACATCTTTTACAACCACAATGGTATGAAACTAGACCTACAAGAAGAAAACTGGAAAAATCACAAATACGTGGAGATTAAATAACATGCTACTGAACAACCAATGGGTCAATGAAGAAATCCGAGGGGAAATCAATAAATAATATGAACAATGAAAATGGAAATACAACATTCCAAAATCTATGGGACAAAGCAAAAGCCGTTGTAAGAGGGAAGTTTATAGCAATACAGGCCTACCTAAAGAAAAAAGACAAATCTCAAACAATCTAACTTTAAACCTAAAGTAAGTAGAAAAAGAAGAATGAAGTCCAAAGGTAGTAGAAGGAAGAAAATAATAAAGATCAGTGTGAAAATAAATAAAACAGAGACTAAAAAAATATTTTAAAAAATCAATGAAACCAAGAGCTAGTTCTTTGAAAAGATAAACAAAATGGACAAATCTTTAGCTAGACTAACCAAGAATAAAAGAGAGAGGGCTCAAATAAGTAAAGTCAAAAATGAAAGAGGAGAAACTACAACCGATACCAGAGAAATACAAAGGATCATGAGGGGCTACTAAGCACAATTATATGCCAACAAATTGGATAACCTAGAATATAGAAACATATCAACTTCCAAGACTTAATTATAAAGAAATAAAATATCTGAATAGACTAATTATTAGTAAAGAGATTTCAAAAAATCCCAACAAACAAAAGTACAGGATCAGAGTGTCACCCATGGATTCTATCAAACATCCAAAGATTAAATACCTATCCTTCTCAAACTCATCCAAAAATTGAAGAAGAGGGAACATTTCCAAACCCATTTTATGTGGCCAGCATTATCCTGATACCAAAATCAGACAAGGGCACCACAAAAAAGAAAATTATAGGCCAATACCCCTGATGAAAATAGATGTAAAAATCTTCAACAGGGGCTTCCCTGGTGGCGCAGTGGTTGAGAGTCCGCCTGCCGATGCAGGGGACACGGGTTCGTGCCCCGGTCTGGGAGGATCCCACGTGCTGCGGAGCGGCTGGGCCTGTGAGCCATGGCCGCTGGGCCTGCGCGTCCAGAGCCTGTGCTCCGCGGCGGGGGAGGCCACGGCAGTGAGAGGCCCACATACCGCAAAAAAAAAAAAAAAAAAAAAAACTTCAACAAAATATTAGCAAACTGAATTCAACAATATATAAAAAGAATCATACAACATGATCAAGTGAGACTTATTCCAAGGATGCAAGGCTAGTTCAACATCCACAAATCAATAAACATGATACATACATTTACAAAATGCAGAATAAAAAACGATATGATCATTTCCATAGATGTAGAGAAAGGATTTGACAAAATTCAACTTCTAATTATGATAAAAACTCTCAACACAGTGGGTATAGAGGGAACATACATTGACATAATAAAGGCCATATATGACAAGTCCACAGGCAATATCATATTCAATGGTGAAAAGCTGAAAGCTTTTCCTTTAAGATTAGGAACTATAGAAGGATGTCAACTCTCACTACTTTTATTCAACATAATATTGGAAGTCCTAGACACAGAAATTAGGCTTAAAAAAAAAAGAAATAAAAGGAATCCCAATTGAAAAGGAAGAAGAAAAAATGTCACTATTTGCACATGACATGATACTGTATAGAGAAAACAAACTATAGACTCCACCAAAAAATCCTCTTAGAAGTAATAAATGAATTCAGTAAAGTTGCAGGATACAAAATCAATATACAGAAATCTGTTGCATTTTTATACACTAATTACAAAATATCAGAAAAGGTAACTAGGAAAACAATCCCATTTACAACTGCATCAAAAAGAGTAAAATACCCAGTAATAAATTTAACCAAGGAGGTGAAAGATGTACATTGAAAACTCTAAGACACTGATGAAAGAAATTTAAGATGACACAAACAAATGGAAAGGTATACCATGCTTATGAATTGGAAAAATGAGTATCATTAAAATGACTGTACTACCCAAGGCAATCTGTGGATTCAATGCAATCCCTATCATTTATCACAGAAGTAGAACTAATAATTCTAAAATTGTATGGAACCATGAAAGACCCTGAATAGACAAAAGAATCATGAGAAAAACAAACCAAAAAAAAAGGTCAAAAAAAAAAAAGGTGAAGGTATCAAACTCCCTGATTTCAAACTGAACTATAAAGTTATAGTAATCAATACAGTATGGTATTGGCATAAAAACAGATGCATAAATCAATGGAACAGAGTAGAGGGCCCAGAAATAAACCCACATATATATGAATAAATAATTTATGACAAAGGAGTCAAGAATATACAGTGGGAAAAAGACAGTCTCTTCAATAAATGGTGCTGGGAAAACTGGACAGACACATGCAAAGAAATGAATCTAGACCACTATCTTATTCCACACACAAAAATAACTCAAAATGGATTAAAACTTAAAATAGTCCTGAATCAATAAAACTTTTAGAAGAAAAAACATAGGCAATAAGCTCCTTGATATCAGTGTTGGCATGGAATTTTTGAATCTGACCCCAAAAGCAAAGGCAACAAAAGCAAAAATAAACAAGTGGGACTACATCAAACAGAAAAGCTTCTGCACAGCAAAGGAAACCATCAGCAAAATGTAGTGGTGACCTACTGAATGGGAGAAAATATTTGCAAATCATATATGATAAGGAGTTAATATCCAAAATATATAAAGAATTCAAAAACTCAATAGTGAAAAAAAATATGATTAAATAATGGGCAGAGGATCTATGTAGATATTTTTTCCAAAACACATACAGATGGCCCACAGGCACATGAAAAGATGTTCAACACCACTAATCATCAGAGAAATGCAAATCAAAACCGCAATGAAATATCACCTCCCACCTGCTATAATGGCTATCATCAAAAAGACAAGAAATAACAAGTTTCATAGAGGATGTGGAGAGAAGAGAAACTCTGTACACTATTGGTGGGAAAGTATATTGGTGCAGCCACTATGGAAAATAGTACAAAGGTACTTCGAAGTTTAAGAGCAGAACTATCATATGATCCAGCTATTCTACTTCTGGGTATTTATCCAAAGAAAATGAAAACACTAATTCAAAAAGATATATCCACTGCTATGTTCATTGCAGCATTATTTACAATAGCCAAGATACAGATATAACCTAAATTTCCATTGGTGGAGGACCAGATAAAGAAGACATGCTATATATACACAGTGGACTACAACTCAGCCGCAAAAAAGGAAACTTTGGCATTTGCAAGAACATGGAGGGACCTCAAAGGTATTATGCTAAGTGAAATAAGTCAGAGAAAGACAAATACCATATGATTTTACTTATACGTGGAATATACAAAACAAAACAAACAAACAAAGAAAATGAAACCAAACTCAGATATAGAGAACAGATTCATGGTTATCAGAGGGAAGGGGGTTGGAGGTTGGGTGAAATGGGTGAAGGGGGACAATTGTATGGTGACAGATGGTACTAGACTTATTGCAGTAATCACTTCACAGTGTATACAAAGATTAAATTACTATGTTGTACACCTGAAACTAATATTTTATGGTACTTCAACTAAAAAAAAAATTATGTGATAACATTTGAAATAATTATTAGAATGACTTACTTTCTTCTTTCTTGCTAATAATCGCAGGCAGAGTATAAATCTAAAAAACAAAGGAAGTCAGTCAGTTACTTGCAATTAATGACCCAGCACAGAAGATTACCAGGGTGATATTGGTACAGTCATACACAAAGGGAGTGTCTTGATTTCAAGGTCTTACAACTACTGTGTCCACAATGCCATCTCCCCAGCCCGACTTCCAATCTTGCCTCCCACTCCTTTCCATCCCTGGCTGTCCTGCCCTGGGCAAAGTTTTACCTCTTTCCCTCTGATCTAAGCATCTCATTCTATTCTCCAACATGATGCATAATTTCCCTTCTTCAGGAAGTATCTCATGATGGATTTCACCTGATTGTTCCTTCCTTAAATTATCTGCTTAGTGTTTTTTTCTCAGTGTGTACAATCCTAACTTGTACTTGTTGAGCTATCACACTGTCTTCTAAATTTCTTCTAGGTCAGGGCTTGCCCCTCAACTGTTAGTGGTAAAGAACCAAGTTCCTTTGTTTTAAATTTTTAATCTGTCGCTGACTGACATTTTTATAAATTACAATAAAATTTAAAGGCAATACACATAATAAAGAATAGATGCAGAGTCCAAATTTTTTATTATTAAATTCAACAGATGTAAAATGACTTCTCATTGCTATAAAATTTTCCAGATGCTTAATCATAATCTCTGCACTCATCTTATTGTAGCCTGGTAACGGTTTGTAGGATGGACTCAGTCTGGGGACCACACTTTGTGTAGCTCTGTTGTTGCATAGGTACTTTTCAGAAGAATGGTCACAGGTTCTCTGCCATTTAAAAGACAGTCTTCAAGGGACAGGCTGGTGCATCCTATTTGCTCTGTGTGCTCATCCCTCTAATCATTTATTGCAGTGTTCTTCACAAAAGTCATCAATTATTTATTCCCTTTTTTATATAAGTCTCCCTGATAATTTTAAGTAAATTATGTCGACATCAAAATAACTATTATAAAAGTGGGGATCTGGATAGAGGGAAAATGTCAAGCCACAAACAGTTTTAGCAAAGGAGACTTATAAACAATGGTCTAGGACCAGGATTAGTTCTTTCCCTGAAACTTGTTCATCATGCTGATCATAAAGCCTAGCACAGGCCTTGCAGAGTGGGCACTCAAGAATTATTAACTAAATAAAATAATCTAATCAATGTAGCCAAATTAATGATTATAAGTAATTTTTTAAAAGTAATTTTAGGGTTCTAAATTAGTCCTGGAAGTCCCCTGGGGAAATGAATTCAGAAGTTGGTGTTATGTGCCAGTGATGCAACACTAGGAAAACAGTAAGAGTCTCTACTCCTCTGATTTGCTATTTTAATATTTTCAAATACACTATAGACATATAAAATTTTTTTCAGATGTACTTTCCAATTATTAGAACAATAAAATCTAAATTACAGAAAATGTCATATTCCTACCGGTTCCTTCCCATCCATGGCTTCAAGCCAGAGTTTCCGATTAGCTTCTGAAAAGGCTTGCAATGTGATGATTCCGTGCCTATTAAAAAATATTTTATATATTCAATTTACTACTTTTATGCCTTTACACATTTATTATTTTTTTAAAATTCTTAGCTAACTTTAAAAGTAAAATTTGAAGAAAAAGCAGGAAAGAGAAAAAAGAAATGAAAAGAGAAGATAGGAAAGAGAAAAAAAGAGGGAATTTAAAAAATGAAATCAATAAGTGTTTTAGGTATAAGACTATCTGAAGGAGCTTAGGCTCATACTATTTCCCCTGAAATGACCAAAAAGGATGAAAAGCTACATTCACAGAAGTTCAAAAGCACCGAAACATTCCACAGTATGAGAATGATTAAGATTATGACCCAACGTGGTACAACTAGTCACTAAAAATAATTACAATGAGTATATAGCAATATGGAAAGCCTTATACTCTAACTAGTCAATTATTAAGAAGACACTAAAACCAAAGTGTTTACATATACAATGATCACAATATTACAATTAATATGTATAAAAACAACTCTCTCCTATGCACCCATTCTGAGATAGCTACTTGAGGATGTGCTTCAAGAAAAAAGCAAGCAAAGGGAGGAAGGAAACCAAATATAAGAGAGAGAAAAATAGAAAATTCAGAAAAAAGTGAAATTAATCTAATTAATTGTGCAGGCTGTCAATAAGATAAACAGAAAAGTAGAGGGTTCTGTGAAAAGGTACATGAAGAAGGAAATTTCATTTAAATATTGCATTGTTAAAAGCCTGGAGTGAGTTAAAACTGTGATAAAGGCATATATCTCTATGTAAACAGGAAAACAGCTCATTAGACTGATAGGAAAAGGGAAAATGTATTATAAAGATCAAGGTAATTTTATCTTGGAGAATTTAAGGCAGTGTAAAACACAAATAATAACAATCATCAATACTTGTTGGCTGTTTATTATGTGCCAAGCAGTGTGTTATAAGTATGTCTCCTTTATTATCTCATTTATTCCTCACAACAACCCTTTGATGTGGGTACTGATTATCCTTGTTTTACAGATGAAACAACTAAAGCACAGAGTTTAACAGTGTGCTCCAAGGATATATCTAGAAAGTGTCAGAAAAAAGAAAAGAGAAATCACTAACATGTTGGTATTTATCTACATAGAAAAACCAGAAGTTCCTACCACAACAACTGTACTGGATATAGATTGATATATAAAAAAAATTAATAGCCTTTCTCTATGGCAATCTTAACCATAAAACAAAAAAAGTTTCTACTAAAGAATTTTATTCAAAATTTAAATAAAAAGAATATACCCAAAAACAAATCTGAAAAAAAAATATATAAAAGATATGTAAAATTCTTGGGAGAGTTCAACTCACCATTGATTAATTTATTGAAATTTAATAACTTTAATGGAACTCCAGTCAAAAATCCCAAAGGATGTTTTGGAGAGAAAGGGAAACTTAATAAGCAGATCTATAAAGCATAAGAACACAGGGCCAAAATAACTAACACTATTTTAAAGAAGCATAAGAACAAGGCCATGCCCTACTAAATAGTTAACAAGCTATCGTACGTAAGCTATAGTATATAACAGTGTATATAGTATGTCAGAGTATATACACAGTGTACACACACACACACACACACACACAGCTAGAGATATTCAGAAAAGCATGGTGGTAATGCAGGGGAAGAAAAATAGATTATGGAATGCAACAGAGATCAAGAAACATACTCCTCCTTATTTTGTTTCTATTCTACTTGCATTGAAACAATAAAGGAACAGAGCTAAATAATTCCACTAGATGATAAGCCTGAATGCACAACCTTTATTCTCCCAATATTCTGTGGCTAAGAATGCCCAGAACAGTGTTGTGTACATGGTAGGCACTGATTTTCACTGGCTAAAGGAAGCTTATGGAATTTGCAGTTGTGTCTTATTATTCCTTGCGAACAAGGCCACTAGATTTCAAAACCATACAAAAAGGCTGACCCAGGAGCCATGAACAATGCTGTCAGGTTTCTTCATTTTGATGGGGACCTCAGTCCACAATATGCACTTTCCCCTAAGGCAGTCATCTTTATTGATTTTCCAGATTCTTCTCTGAGTGATGTTACCCTTTGGTAGCACTCTGTGTCTGATTTATTTTTTTGAAAGCATCATGCAATACTTATTTGTTGAATAAACAAGTGAAAGAATGAAATAAACATATACATTGTCTTTAAAAAAGAGACTGAAAAACAAGCACTTTATGCTGTTTCATATTTACATCTATACATAGAAAGAAACAAATAGATTATTAAAAAATGTAAAGTGAAAAGTTCAAACCTTTCGACCACTTCTATGTCAAAGCAGAATCGTTTATCAATTGAATCTGTCTTTCGTCGGATACAGGATTTTAATTTAAACATTTCTGGTGAGCTAGTAACAAGGCCATTCTGAAACAAGAAGTGGAGCACATTACTGACATGATGACAAGGTGAACTGAAATATATTAAATACACCACCTAAAGTTTCCATATTAAAATGACAACTTAGAGTACAGTTTATGTATAAAGATCATAATCACACCCTGCTTCTATAAATACAAAGACTTCTGCCTAATGTTAACTGCCCAACTGTAATACACCAAACCACTTATTAATAAATTAATCACATATACATGTTTTATTCAAAGAATTCTGTGACATGCCTGTCTAGTACCCTTCAACATATTTACTTATAATGTTAAATTATACTATAATATGTGTGTGTGTGTTTGTATTGGAGCCGTAGAGTATTAAATGATAGCTGGCTCAAAACCTCAAGAGAGCTACCAAAATAATAAAGTTCTAGTAGATACTTGCTATAATGCTATTACTATCATGCATACCACGTGATTCCCCTGCTGGTAACCAACTAATAGTCTGCTGCTAAAACTAAACTAAACCTCTTTTGACAGGATCCAACATAGGCTCAATTCACAGTTCTCTTCTATACCTGAAATGCCAGTCAATTTTAAGGGGAATATTTACCTAATGCCTGGTTAATTCTATTGTCTCTGGTTGCAAATCTCTCTTATTAATAGAACTCTGGCTCGATCTGTTTATTATTAGCTCACTGACTGTCACATAAACTGACTTTTGGGCAATATCTTTTCTTATGAAACTTTTAGAGTAGAAACTAGGCATGATTATAGCATTTGATAACTTCTTGTGAGGGTAGCAATCTAAGGTTTCTTTTTCTCTGGTATGTTCTCCTTTATTTTATGTCTCTTACTTTGAATTATTAGACTCTAATGAATGCCCAAGCACAATAAGTTTCAGTTGATGTATTTGAGTATGTGTCTAAGTTAGATCAACATTTACCTCTGCCATGATCTACACCACAAATTAGCTGAGTAAGTCACTTACTTTCTATTGTCTTTATTTTTTAATCAGGTAAAATGAGGCTAGCCTAAATAATCTTTAGGATAACTCCCAGCTCTAGGATTCTTAGATGACGGTTCAATTACTTAATTCACAGGTCCAATTGTTTGCCATATTCATATCTTAACTCACAAAAAGAGTGTACCCTACATGCAATAAAGGCGTTGTATTCTGTAGCACTTCTGCATATAAGGTACACTTTGTTCTGTACTGTTCACTACCCATGCGAGACATTCAGTGACTGATTTACTTTAGGGGTAAATAAGCACTGATTGATTTCTTCTGAGAAACTTTGTTGGCCAGCATTTCAGTAAGTAGTACACAGTGCAGAAAAGGAAGTGGCATGCAGGGGCAAACCCGGGCTCCGACAAGAGACCACCTGGAAGAAAGATGCAGACGCCATGAGCCTGGACCAGCCACTGACAGTCTCTATGGGCTGCTGGCCAACCAACAACGCAAACAACTCTGCTGCCAGGGATAGGAGATGACACCTACCAAGGTGTCCCTACATTTAATATAACTGCTTATAAACATTCCATGGCCAAAATAAAAGAAAAATCCTGGGCACTCTTTTTAAGTCTTCAAGGTCACTAAAGCGAGAGAAAAATTTTTGACTTTTCAATTTTTAAAAATTGTGAACACGTTTATTAGAAAAATAAGCACACATGATTTTTGTTTGTTTTGCTTCCATTACTTAAATAACAAGTTCAATTAAAAAACAACAACTCACCATTTTCCCACTGGATTTCATTTCTGAAACACTCATTGTAAATGTTTTACTTCCCTTATCATATGTACAATAATGTTTAATCCATGTAAAACCAAGTGGTCCTAGTGTAAGGAAACAAATATTACAGATTGTTAATAAATGATCTGTATCTAAGTTTGTACAGTTTTCGATGCTATGAAACACAACGGAGTATTTCCATAGACCATGCGAGTTGGGAATGTTTACTGTGAGTGAGAAAGGCTAGTCTGGAGCAAGAGTGGTGTAGGGTAGTATCTTGCAGCCAAACAACTTGGCTTTATTTACAGTACTGACACTCACTCTGTAAACTCAAGAGTTACTTTAGATCTGAACTTCAGTTATCTCATCTGTAAAAGCGGTATACTTGCATCCCATAGAGGTAGGAAGAATGAGAAAGGACAGTCTGAGGTACTATAACAGGTCTCCTTACTTCTATCTTTGTCCTCTATTTTTGAAACTGCCAGAAATACCCTGCTAAAAATTTAGCCAGGTCATTTCACCCCTTTGTTCAAAACCCTCCAGTCGTTTCCCACATTACCCCAGACAAAAACCAAAGGCCCCACATGATCTGGCTCCTCAGGATTGATCTCACTGCCTTTTGCTTCATATACTCTACTCCAGCTACACTGGCCCCCTTGCTGATCTCGGTACTCAGTGAATGCATTTCTGCCCCAGGGCATTTGCACTTAACTGGACTACTTTTCCTTCAGATAGCTGCATGACAATGTCACTTCTTTCAGGTCTTTTCCTAAATGTCACCTTTATAAAATGGCCTTTTCTGTAGAGATAGCTAACATCACAACACCCTCACCTTGATATTTCTTATCTCTCTTTCTTGTTTTAACTTTATTTCTTCACTTTACACTGATATGACTAACATTTTACTAATTCACCCAATTTATTGTCTGTCTCCATCATTAAGGCTCTATGAGAACAGGAACAAGTAATGTTCTGCTGACTAGTATATTCTTAATCCTTAGAACAGGGCCAGACATACAGTTGCTCCTCAATAAAGATTTGTTAAGTGAATGAAGGAATGAATCACTCATCTTTCTCTAAGACATTACTGACCATAGAGTTATTTCCTCTTAACACTAATCTGAAAAAAAGTGGATTCAAATTACTCTTTAAAATGAAAATAATTTCTACCATTTATATTAAAAGCTGTATATGTAAACTGCTCATTTTCTTTTTCCCCATAAACACAATCTTGCTGTTGTGTGCAACCCTTTCCCACAGTGTGCCACTTAATCATCCAGTAGTCTTAAAAACTGTTTAATGCTGCTTCACCAGGGCACAGGGATGCACCATAAGTTCAATTGTTTCATGACCCAGGTAGAAAACCTTCAGCTTTTCCCCAGGGAAGCCAATTATCCTGCACCCAAATGCCGTAGAGGGCTGAGTGGGTTGAAAATGGAGTCTGTTTCCTATAGCTTCTTCATGTAGGGTCCCATTTGGCTTAACACCTGGATCTCTCTAGCAACAATTATGTACAATGTTATTGCTGGCTTGGTTTTACAACCATATATCCAAAAGCAAGAAACTGAATTGTAAAAATGCACCACTTGAGAAAAGTGTTTCATGAGCCATTTGAATTTTTTTTCTATAATAATAGTGCCCTTGGTGTCATGTTTAGCTTTAATACTTAAACCACTCCAGATTTTAAAATTATGGGGTGCAGCTATATACTTGATAATCACAAAGGATTACTGCAATTAACTTCAATTCTGTTTTGGGACCATTTCACACTATAATACTTAACAATACTTGTTGATAACTCTGTTATGTGTGGTGTAAAACACTTACAGGCTTAGAGCTGATTAGTGGAAAGTGGCTGGATAGAAATCCTTATAGTGACTTTACTACTTAGGAAGCGATTTATGAAGCAATATTAACTGTAATTTTTAAATAAAGCTGCTGCAACACTCTGATGACATTTTAGACCCAAGGAGTTTTTTCCTGCCTCCATCTTAAGTTCAGAACCTCATGCATTTAATCTTCAAGTGTGCTGCACACACATGCTGCTTTCTTTAAAGTTGCCTGGCACCAGGCCAGGGCAGACGTTCTTAGGCAAGCAATTCTGAAGTCCCTAAAAAAAGGGACTGGGTAAATAGAATTTATTATAGCTCTAAAGTTGCAAAACAAAACATGTTTAGTTATCTTACCCAGTGATCATCTGAGGTTGCTGAGATGATGTCTGTGGAATGGGAGGGAATTAACATTCACTGAATACCTACTAAGTGCCAAAATTTTATCTAGGAGCTTTTAAAGTCAGACATTATAAAGTACATTTTACATAAAAGAAAATAAAGCTTAAGAGCTGCGGATGGTGCTACTTTCTTCATCAATAGGGCATGTGATTGGAGTTGTTCTTTTCAGAGGAATGATATTTTTCAGGAGTTGTCTTAAGAATTAAATGAGACAAATATAAATTACACAGAACAGTAAGGGCTCCTAGAAGCACAATGGTATTATTATGCACCACTACTGATAACAGAGACATTTTACATACACTATCTCTAATTCCTGCAATATTATTATGAGACAGATATAAATATCCCTCTTTTATAAATGAGGAGACTGAGCTCAGAAAGTTGCCTACCCAGAATCACCCAGTTAACAGGTAGCATAAACTTCCAACATAGTTCTGTCTGACTCTGGACCCCATGCTCTTCCTGGTTAAACTGGAGTCTACTAGAACGTAATTTAATGTTTGCCTAGAGGTGGGTAACATACAAACCACATATCCAGATAAAGTGGAATGCTATGTCTAAACAGCAATAATCTGCTACCACCCCATTACATCCATCTCCATTTATCACTCAATTTACAGCTCTGATATTTACTACTGATCACTGGTTGCTAGTTGTGTGAGTTAATCTTGTGCCTTCCATTACAGAATAAACACCCTGAAGCCATATTCTTCATCTCATTTTCTGTTCCCCACAGGACTTATTCAGTGATAGCAAGAGTACAATCAATATGTCTTAGTGAACTGGTCAGATTTCCTTAATATAAATGCTTTCAAAGATTCCAAGTAGAAAGGGGCTTTGAATACTTGTCCCTTATAGAAAAATAATTGCAACAGCATATAAATCCATTCATTTTTTTCTTTTTAAATCCCTAGGCAAGGGGAAGAGGGGTGGATGGTAAGTGGGAATTAAAGGAGGGAGGGATTATATTGGGGCATAAGAACACTTTTGAAGGTGATGAATATATTCATTATGTTGATTGTGGTGATGGCCTCACAGGTGCATACATATGGCAAAACTGATCAAATTGTACTTTTTAAATATGTGAAATTTGATGCATGCCAAGTGTACCTCACTAAAGCTATAAAAATAACACAGGCAGAGATAGAGAAAAATGGAGATGGAAGCTGTCGTGGGAGCAGGAAGACAACATCATAAGAGAGGATGCTAAAAATAGAGGAGCCCAACTGTGAGAGCCTCAAATGCCATGCATGGCCAGGGCCATCACAGGAGAGGCACAACCAAGCAAGCACTGCAGGGAGCTGCTGGAAGCTCTCTGAGAATGGACTGAGATGGACAAGCCTGGATGTGAAAAGAGAACAGTTAGGAGGTCACTGCAAGACTGTGGACATGGAGAGGTGTGGGTTCAAAGTTAATCGACAAGATAAATGGACAGACTTGGTCCCAGGCTACAGAGAGACACCAGAGTTGAAGATTTACCTGAGTTTTGTGGTCTGAGAGTAGATGTTATCATTTAGAGGGACAGGAACTCTCAGAAAAAAAGGTCAGTGCCACAAAGGGCTTTATGATCAGTTCAGCCTGACCCAGAGGAGAAGTCAGGTATCTTAGAACAAAAGATACCAACATCAGACAGGTGCATAAAACACTGCATTTTGTCCACCCATCCAGCTCTGAAATTATTAAAGGAACCATGCTTTTATTTTAATTTTTTAAAAATCTTTATTGGAATATAATTGCTTTACAATGGTGTGTTAGTTTCTTCTTTATAACAAAGTGAATCAGTTATACATATATATATGTCCCCATATTTCTTCCCTCTTGCATCTCCCTCCCTCCCACCCTCCCTATCTCACCCCTCTAGGTGGTCACAAAGCACTGAGCTGATCTCCCCGTGCTATGCGGCTGCTTCCCACTAGCTATCTATTTTACATTTGGTAGTGTATATATGTCCATGCCACTCTCTCACTTTGTCCCAGCTTACCCTTCCCCCTCCCCGTATCCTCAAGTCCATTCTCTAGTAGGTCTGTGACTATTCCTGTCTTGCCCCTAGGCTCTCCATGACCTTTTTTTTTTTTTTTTTTTTTTAAGATTCCATAAACATGTGTTAGCATACGGTATTTGTTTTTCTCTTTCTGACTTACTTCACTCTGTATGACAGACTCTAGGTCCATCCACCTCACTACAAATAACTCAATTTTGTTTATTTTTATGGCTCAGTAATATTCCATTGTATATATGTGCAATATCTTCTTTATCCATTCATCTGTTGATGGACACTTAGGTTGCTTCCATGCCCTGGGTATTGTAAATAGAGCTGCAATGAACATTTTGGTACATGACTCTTTTTGAATTATGGTTTTCTCAGGGTATATGCCCAGTAGTGGGATTGCTGGGTCATATGGTAGGAACTATGTTTTTCGTTTGATCCAAATGTCCAACAGCTGTGGAGTGGGTAAGCAAACCACAGCACCATCCAATGGATAAACTACCAAGTAGCAACTGAGCAGGGCATGTTTGAAGGTTATGTACACAAGAATTTTGCTAGGTAATCCAAAGATTTTGTTTAGAACAAGATATTGTATACTCACAAAGCTTTCAGCAACTATGTTAACAATGTGGGGGGGGACCTCAAGAAATAAAGTATTATTGAGTTAAAATGAATAAAAACTCTTCAGGCAAGAGGATGGCACCTCCTCTACCAGATGTTTGAACAGGCCTCACTATCCACAAATTCTTCCACTCAGCAAAATGTGAGCTCCCCTCCAGGTACCCTCCCAGTGAGGCTCTCAAATATGGAATAATTATTCAGTATTCAAACATTTCCTTAGAGTCCTGAGTCAAATCCATATACTGTATATATGACAAAAGAATCCGTCTTTTTCAAGAAATTTTGGTAAAACCTATTTACGATATTCTAATTAGAGAATAGATAGGCAGGTAATCAGATTTACCATTTTAACATCTGAAAGCAGCAGACTGGTCAAAGGTAGATAATTACGAGAGAGAGAAGGTCCTGGAACCGGACCTCCTGAGCCAGCAGCCCTCTACCACCTATGCAGTAATAAATGTTTGCCAAGATAACTGGATCAAACTGTTATTTGCTTGCATATTGCTAAGGAACAAATGAGCATCACCTAGGCATGTAAAATATAAAATATGTTGGCATTTTAGTGATTATTTTGCATCATGTCCAAAAAATTTTCACAGTCAATCCAACATCTACAGCTTCTGCATCTCAAACCCTTTAACTATAATGTCTTCTAACCAAAACAACTACATTGATCTATTGTCTATGGATAGGGAGACTTGGAGCAGTGCTACTGCATGTGGTCTTTGAGTCCCATACGTGAGAAAAAGTACAGAAAGTGAGAATAAGCATTTCAGAACTTGCAGAGCAATTTGAGGTTACTGCAAAATCCAAGCAGGTGATTTTGTGTTTTACGAGGACACTGGTCCATGATGCACTAGAAATAAAAAACAACTGTTCCTTTAGCACAAACAGTAAGAGTGCTTTAGGGCATTCTGGTTTGAAATAGAGAGTTAATTTAGTCACACTCGTTCCACTTTATGACAAGAAAGGACCCTAGTTATACAAGTTTGAAGGGCTTTTTATTAATTTTTGTGAGAAAAACTTTCTTAGTGTGAGGCAATTATAGTAGTGTTCTATTGGGTCTGATGCTTATTTCCTAACTTCAGGAAGCAAAGAGTGCCAGTTTGACATTACATAATTGCCAATTTTACTCCTGAAAACTGTCAGAGCACAGAATTAAATGAAATAATGCTGCTGAAGGGGAAAACTGTTACCAAAGTCACCAAGATGATTCATCTGATAAAGGCTTTGATTTTTAATTCTCCATGAAACTTTAAATTGAGATTAGATATCATAATTAAATTCTAAACCTGAACTCATGTTACTATATCATCATGAAAAGTGTAAGTTCCAAGTTCAATAACATACCAACTTAGAGAATCTGTGGAAGAACTTCCACACCTAGGTGGCAGTGGTTGGCAGAGCAGACTAAGCAGGATAAAGCTGTCAGGAATTCCAGTCTTCCTACTTGATGGAAAAGAAACTAACCAACTCACATCTCACAGAAACAGAATGTTAATCATAAGAGACATTAACTTCTGTCTTTGCAACTCACGTTTCTCCTGGACATAAAGGTAGCCTTCCATCGTCCACTGGCTGGGTGGTCTGTAATCTTGACTGGCAGATTTCATCCTTTGCATCAACCGCTCTACCTCTTGTCGCGTACTTTCAAAATTATTCCTTGTCTTAAGTAAACAGAAACAACGATTTCCTTCATTGTTTTCTACCAGTTTTGAGGAACCTCCAGCCTAAAGTTTCAAAACTGCAAATGGTGCAAAGGATAACCTCGATTCTTTCAGGGCTGTTCACCATATTCACAACCCTCTCCGTTGAATCCTATGCTCTAATTTTGAATTACTTTAGTGAAATTTTGCTGAATGACCTTCTGCATGTTTCTCTTTGAATCTCCGTGTGTGTGTGTGTGTGTGTGTGTGTGTTTCGTCCAATTTCCCACTTAACATTACCTAGGGGACAACTTAAAGTTTTACAAATACACAATACTAATTAAATAGAGTTCTATATGCCATAATACCTAAGGTAAAAAGGAAGATACACAGGGACTTAATTTCTTTTGGGGATTAAAATAAAACCACATACTTTTCATATATGTGGCACTTAACCAAGAAAGAAGTTCATCACTTTTATTCCAAACACTTTTTTGAAGACATATCACTTAGCTTGTTTTTTAGAAATCCTAATATAGTTATCAAGAAGTCAGTGCATAAATTAACTCATAAAAATGAATAGGTTTCCAAGTTCTAACTTCTTCTATTGTAAGAAATAGCTTATTTACATCATAGCAAGTTTACTTAAGGGAAGACATAGAAAGCATAAGGCTTTTCTCTACGAAAATCAATTTTGTATTCAGGCCACATTATCTCAACAATATTCATTTGGAAACATAAAAATCATCACCACCCAGCTCTAAGATTTTGTTATGGCCCCTACTAAAAGACCTGAATCTCAAAGTAAGTTAAGAAAGTTTTCTTAATTGCCACTTTTGCCACTTTTCCCTTTTAAACATAAGGATCAGAATTTTTTCTAATACTTTACCTGTCTCCTGTTCTCAAATCCCAGGAATCTTACTGTAATTGCATTTAGTATGGAAATAAATAATGAAATACTTTGGATTTTATAATTTTCCCTTTTAATATTTACTGAAAAAGTCCAAATGCATTCCATATTGAAAAGCAATGGAATGAATTGAACGTGAAATCGATTCTGCTAGAAAATCTAGGTTAAATAAAAAGCTAAACTCGAAACACAGGTGGAATAAATCCAATCACATATTTCTCATGGGACACTCCAATTCCTTATTTCTATTTGCTGAACATCTTCATAATGGCAAGAATCAGGTAAGGAGTGAAAGGCAGGCTTTTTATAGAAAATTAAGTGAAACCTTCACAAATTATTTTAGCTATAGAGTACTAGACAGGGTTTCAGAAATAACTTTTCATTTATACAAAATCCTCAACAATTAAGATTTTGTTGTCATATTTGATAATGCAGAAATGGATTGGCTAACTTTTTTTAAAAGTGTAACTGGTGTTCAGCGTACGTAAGTCAGAATTTGTCTAACTATGCAATCAGATATTAAAAGGATTGGAGAACTTTACAAAATAAACCCTGACAGAAATAGATAGGATGTTTGTAAATAATTCTCCCTGTAGCTTTAAAGCAGCTATTATGAATGCTTCAAAACCATATTTATGTTTATTTTTACAAAACACTAAATATCAGCTATATAATAGTACAACTTCAGGGAAGAAAGGGACAGAGTGTGAAAGTCCGCCTGTTCATTTCACAAATATAGAAATTCTGCCCTCTCAGGAAATACAACTTGCCTAGGGTCACCCAGTAAAATAATGAAAACACTAGATAAAGGCAAAAGCTTCCAATATTTCTGCACCTCAGATATTTTTATTTTTATGAAATTTTCCAGTACATATTTTTGTAACTCTAAAGAGTTAATAAGATTTACTCTTTCCTGGCATACTTTCAACCAGCAATTATAAAAAAAAATTAATAAACTTATTAAGTGGTTTTTCTAAACGAGTGAGCTTTTTTGTACTTAGATAAGTTTTTAAAAGATTCCAAGGTTCAATTTGGTCATAACTCAGTTGCCCTGGGATCATCTTATTCACTAAGGAGAGGCAGTGAGAACAGGTATAGTCTTACGTTCTGCAAGTTGAACTGCAGCTGTTGTTTATATGGTGCAAATTCCTGGGCGAGTTCATATCCCTCGTGGTAAAAAGTAAATAAACCCTGAAGGAATGACAAAAGCTGCAAAAATAAAGAGATACAAAAGAAACCATGAAAACGTGTTGTTTTAAAAATGATGATCAAATATAATAAATTAGAGAAATTATATTTCATTCTAATCTCTCAAGCTAACAAATTTTGAATCTCCTTAGCTAAGTAGGCACTAGAATTATGGATGTGAAACAGAAGACATGGAAGTTAAATTTTCTTTTTGGTAGATGTGATTTAATATTTAAGTCTTGTCATGGACAGGTGTCAAGTCAAGTTAAGTACTCTAATCTTCCAATGCACTGACGAAATATCCAGGAGAGAACATTAATGGGGATAAAGACCAAAGGAACATAGAAGAGATTCTAACCAAAATAGGGAGGTCAAATATATGCAGATGTGAGGAAGACTAAACCAGTAAATTAGAGATAAAAGTACCCAATGAAAGGAATAAGGATGGCCAGATGAAATTAAGAAAAATATCACAAGGTGGCAGTACTGGTTTGGGTATTAAACAGACAACACTTAAGCAAGCAGCAGGAAGAACTCAAAACAGAGGGAAGAGTTGAGCAAAAACATGGAGCTAGATACAGATCTTTCACGTAAGAGCTAGAGTAAAATCTCCTTTAGAAAAGCACAATTTCTATGATCCTAGCCTTCTAATCCCAAATTCATGTGCGCTTATTTATGATGTTCTTATTTGTAAAGCAAGAGCAGCTCTCCATAGAGTTACAGGACACAGCTGTTTATATGAAATGTTATAACTGAAAAATAATTTACTTAAATTCTTTCATTTAATTCACTGGGATTTTATTCCACAGACATGTCCACCAATTCAATCTCATCCACAACTTCTTCCTACAATAAAGTTAGAAAATACTTTTGAGAAGTGGCTAATGTTTTTCTAATTCAAATAGCATAATATGTCTGTAAACTATTATTTTAAATTAAGGAAGAAACACAATTTGAAACCATTTTCATATGTGAATAACGTCCCGTCATTTCCTCTGTCTGGGGAAGAAGGAGGATTCAGCTAAGCATCAACTGGTATGGATGTGTGTTATGATTTCCAACAGTTAAATACTGATTCTACAATGACCTAATGCTCTTCTTCCTATAACAAGTCAACTTCTTACAAAATTATGTTTGTTTTGGAAAGCATATACTTTCAAATTGGTTTTAAGTTGTTTTATATATATATATATATATATATATATATATATATATATATATATATATATATTTTTTTTTTTTTTTTTTTTTTTTTTTTTTTTTTTTTGCGGTATGTGGGCCTCTCACTGTTGTGGCCTCTCCCGTTGTGGAGCACAGGCTCCGGACGTGCAGGCTCAGCGGCCATGGCTCACGGACCCAGCCGCTCCGCGGCATGTGGGATCCTCCCGGACCGGGGCACGAACCTGCGTCCCCTGCATCGGCAGGCAGACTCTCAACCACTGCGCCACCAGGGAAGCCCTTAAGTTGTTATATTTTAAAGAATTTCCTTCACTTGTTCAATAGTTCCTGATAATATGTCAAAATGTATTGTTTGCAAATTTTAGAACTATTTTACACTGTCAATTTTACATCAATAATTATTATCAAAACTAAAGTTCAATAGCTTATCCTTTACTAAAAGGATGTTATATTTGTTAAATTACTCAATAATTTAAGATATATAGTTTGCACATACTGTGGCCCAATTAAAAAGAACTGTATCTTAAAATAGGATTAAAATTACCTTTAATTAACAGGCTTGGATATGTAGATTTAGAGATTTTCAGAGACAAAATAAGAAAATACTTTTGAAGTATTTAGGCCCTCTAAGTATCTGAATAATAGTTTATGAAGTTGTTGGAAGAAGTATTGTTTAATTTTTTAATGTCTATAATTAGCCCACAATTAAACTGTCTTATTAGGAACTGGATGCCATAAAAGAAAGATACTATTCTAATATCATGCTAAGTACAAAGAATCTAACTTATAAAGAAGATACTTTAATAATGTCTGCAATAAATATTCCTATGAAACACCCAATTCCCTGAGATCCATCTCCTATTGGCAACTTCTGGTAAAATTCAGATTCACTTAGTAGCAAACAAATATGTTTTAATCTCACAATGCATGCTGAGCACCCACTAGGAACAGTACAATTCTTTGGGAGGTACAGAAAAATTATATACAAAGAACCACCTATCTTTTACTTTTGTTCTACATCTACTTTGGAAGTAGCATCTGGGAAAGTTTAATAAAGACAGCATGTATGAAGTAACTGCCTCTAGATGGTAGCAAAGTTAAATGTTTCTTAGGTTTGAATATATACTCATTCATTTCATCCTCAGTAAATTCCATGATGTTAAATTAAGGAAACTTAATAGGACAGCCTGACAATCTTTAAGAATTGCATCTCCCACGTGTCATTTTCTCTGTTCAATGTGCCTGAGTCGGTGGAGTGGTGGGAAAAAGACTACTGTCTCAGCTTACCTTAAAGTAAACCTAACTTTTAAATAACAATAATCACTACAAACTACTAGATAGACAGATTAGGTTTTAATATTAAGAAAGGCACTTTTATCATCAGGACAAACTCATATAGCATTTCATTATTCCCAAGGGCTTTAGAACCAAATGACTCCTCCACTCCAAAAACCTGACCAAATGTAAAAACTGATACTGTCTTTATAGATAATCATTTAGCAAAACCCATTACAAGTCAGTAAGGGAACAGCTATTCATAATTTCCCAGCCCATTAATCACCAGGTTTCAAGCCTTAAGGGCTCACAGTTACCAGTGATACTGTGAATAGCAAAGTGAAAAAAGGTGTCAGGGTTTAGCATGGGAGTGAGGGGCAGACCTCCGAAGCAATTTGGAGTAATTCCAGTAATTCCAGATGACTGCTGTCCAAACTGAGCAGCACTGGGATAATCAACACAGTGTGATATTGGAACAAGGACAGACATATAAATCAGTGGAGGAGAACTGAGAGTCTAGAAGTAAACCCATACATCTACGGTCAACTTATTTTCCACAAGGGTGCCAAGACCATACAGTGGATAAAGAATAGTCTTTTCAACAAAGAATTCTTGGACCACTGGATAGCCACATGCAAAAGAATAGAGTTGGACACCTATGTCACACCACAGACAAAAACGAATTAAAACTGGGTGAACCGAATGGTATGTGTATTATTATACAACCCAATAAGGCTGTTTTTAAAAAAAAAAAACAAAACAAACACTTATACACAGAGCACAGAGCACTAAAAGAGATCAAAATCTTATACAGATGTTTACATTTGGCCACTGAAATCTATAAGAAGATTGGAAAAGTAGGGCTAAGGCAAGGCATCAATTTTCGTCCTGTACAGGTGTCTGGCCTGCAAATTACTGCTGTAGTCTTTGCTATTCTTTCCTTGGAGGAAACAGAAACATGTTAGAGGACAGCTTCAGAATGACTACAGAGTGCTTTAAGTCTAATGCATGGGCGCTCAGAGGAGTTTATTGAATGGAAATGAAAAATGAAAAACCCAATAAATGAGAAAACTGAAGAAAAAAAAGAGAGTCAAGGATGGAAAGTGGTCAGTCAACTGTGGCTTAGGGAGACAACTTTTAAAAGAGGGTGATGAAAGAAGGATGGGAGAACAAATGAATGAATGAATAGATATGTACATAGGTTCAATTAATTTAAAAAGCCAAAATTTTTTGAAGTCATGGTTATATACTGCCTCAGCAGTAAAGTCTCACTGGAGTTCCTGAAGGTAAGAATTTCTAAGATCTCAAGGGGATGGAATTCAGATGAAGTAGCAGTAGGGAGAGGTAAAATTCTGTGGTAAAGGAACAAAAACAAGGAAGAACAGTCAGCTTATCTTTTCAACTAAATGGGAATGAAGAAGGTAATGTGGCCATTGATGTGATTAAGCCCAGCAGAAGCTACGTTTAGAACAGGCTTTTACATGATGGATTTTTTTTTTTTTTTGGTTAGTTTCTTTTTTAAAATTTTTTTAATTTTTAATTTTTAAATTTAAAAAATTTTATTGGAGTATAGTTCATTTACAATGTTGTGCTAGTTTCAGGTATAGAGCAAAGTGAATCAGTTTTACACATACATATATCCACTTTTTTAGATTCTTTCCCATATATGAAGTACAAGGGATGAGTTAGCCAAACACATAGAATGCTTTTTTCTTACTTTTCCAAAATTCTATTCACTATCTAACTGCTATTATAAATTTCAGATGTTCAATGACAGTATCTAGAACTAAATCCAAAAACCAACACAGTTTTTATTTAAAAATATACGAGCTGAGGAGAGCTTTATTGTTTCATTTTTATAGAATGATTGCACTTAGGTTTTTCAGCAGGATACAAATGTAACCTTTAGTCCTACAGTGTTTTTCTTTTTTTAAATGACATTATCTTATAGACTCACTTTAATTTACCCTAAATTAAATTTTCTACATTAAGGCTAATCAATCATATTGAAAAAGAACACAAAAGGTTTGACTTTCAAGACCTGAAAGTCTATATACTATCTGATAGTCTTTTTTAACTTAGCAAGTAGCTGGTGTTCAGTCTCAAAATTATTCAAACTTTTTTAGAGAACCCACAAAGCATTTTATAGTATACTTCATGATATAATAAGTTAAAAAACTAAAGCATGTTAACTAAATTACCTGAAATTTTCTTCAGAAAATGATTTAAAATTAAATTCAGCAGAATAAGGGAAGAGGATCAAAAGTGTGCTTTAGTTTATATTTAATAGTTTATTTTCATTTATCATATGAATTTTAAACATAATTCAAAAAGACTAAAATGAAGTCTAAAAAATACTCTAAAATGAAAATGTTATTACGGAATTTAGATGTATACTTCGAAGCAGGTTAAAATTAAAAATTAAAAAAACATGTAAAGCTTTATCTGGCTTTGAAGCCACACTAATAAATGATTCATCAATACTGTTTTCATATCTAGTAATAACAGTCCATGTGAGAGCTCACACTAGCTGATACCTTGCTGATGTTAATAATGGACCAGGCAATTACTCTATGCATTACCTGCGTCGGTTGAGACTCATCACAATCCTGGGAACTACATACAAATTTTATCCCTGATTGACAGATAAAAACCTGAGGCACACAGAATTTGAAAAGTGTGCCAAATTCACAGTTATTAAGACTGAAGCCAAATTCCATCTTATTGTCACTCAGCCGTTATACTTTTCTGTCTCTACATGGAAGGTGGCCAGTCACCTGTGGCCTGGGGAGACAACTTAAAACAGGATGATGAAAGAAGGATGGAAGAACAGGTGAATGAATGGACAGGTATGTGCCCTGACTCAAGTACCTTTACCAAAGTAAAGGTCAATCTCTTACTTTCTTTTTCTAATTTTAAGGAATCAAAATAGCTTTATAATCCAATTTTCTAAGGTCATCCATTTTATTTGGTCAGAGCAAGTACTAAGAAGAACTAATTTTTGTAATCAAGTAGCCATTAAGGCAGTATAGGTGGTACAAAACTGTAACTTCAGACTTGCATTCTCGATTCCTGGTTCTCCCCCTCTTTAGGTTTGTGACCTCAGGCAACTAATAATCTTTCTGTGACTTAACTTCCTCATCTGGAAGGATAACAACTACCAATAATAAAGCCGTGGTGGGGTTCATGTGGGAGAACACAGAAAACATGGGACACATAGTAGTTGCTCACAAAACATTAGTCCCAACTAAGTACGCTCAAAGGCTATAATCAAAACATACACGAACTGCAGCTGAATGAACCATAAAGAAGTTGTCATAAAAAGATTATTTTGGTTTTCTGAACCGAAAAATTTCATGTCCCAAAACAGACTTCTGAGACACTGGGGTTAAACTCTCTTAGGTAGGTTGTTCATGTTCAGCTACTTCTCAAGCTTTTTCAATCCCTCAAAATTCTCAGAAGCTCTGGGCAACTCTGAGAAGTAGGAGGATCTTACGGTCAAGAGTCAGGAGATGATGTTTCTCTCTTGCTGATCTCTTTTCCCCCATTACAGACCTGAACTCAAGTATCTTTTTGGCAAATCTGAAAGGTTACAGCTAGGACTGCTGGACAGAAATATAATGTGAACCACAAATGCAAACCAATGTGAAATTTTTAACTTTCTGGTAGTCACAAGAAATTTAAACCAAGTGAAATTTAATATTTTGATACAATGTATTCAAAAGATTATCATTTCAACATGTAATCAATATAGAAGAGGTTTCAATGATATTTCAAATGCTTTTTTAAAAATTTTTTGTACTAAAGCCTTTTCAATCTAGTATCTATTTCACACTTGGAGCACATCTTAATCTACACTAGTCTCATTTCAAGGGTTTGATAGACATACACAAGTAGTTGCTACCATACTGGGTAGTACGTGTCTAAAATCATGAGTTAGCTACCATCACTTTCTAAATAAAATATCATAGATAAACAGAGGGGAAAAAAGGCCATTAAAATCATATAGCTAATGGAGAACTGAGTTTAAAAAGCTGGCTTTCTGTACACTTCAAAAATAATTTATAAAAAATATATAAATGCCCCCTCTTTTTTCCTGTATTAGACCTAGATTCTCCTTAGAATATGACACTGTAGGAACATCTATTCCTAATATTATCTGAATATTCTGTAGAAGTTTTATCGTAAGTACAAATTGACCCTTAAACAATTTGGGAATTAAGGACGCCTACACACACACACACACACACACACACACACACACACACACATAACCTTTGCAACTCTGTATATAATTTTACAGTCCTGCCTTGGTACGTTCTGCATCTTCAGACTCAACCAACCAGCATATTGTGTAGTACTGCGGTATTTACTGAAAAACATCCAAATATAAGTGGGATCCACAAAGTTAAACTCATGTTGTTCAAAGATCAACTGTTGTAGGATCTTGACATTAATTGAAACAATGTAAAATTATCTCAAATGATCATCACAAAGTAAGAATATTATTTAATGGGAATCACCAGGACTATTTATATTTTCTACTTGATATCATACAATCTGTATGAGATTAGTTGCATCCCTAAAGTATTTTGCTTTACTCTGATGCATAAATCTCAGCTAAACTAGCATAGACTGCTTCATTTCTGCAGTATAAAATTTTATGCAACAGGAATTGGATTTCTGCAGAAAAAACCCTGCAAAGATATTAAAGTATCCTCATGTTCTTTTATGTTTATAGCTCCTCCAGGCTTTGTTTTTGAAATTTTGAAAGCTTTTTTCCTGCAAATTGATTTGTAAATGCATAACCTAAAGAGCAACATGCCCATGTTCTATTGCTCCTGTTTCTATTCTTCTCAACATTGGGGTGGAAATTAAGTAAAACCCCGTGGATGAGACTTTGCGGCTGGAAATGAGAAGGAGACTAAACTGACAGTACTATTTGGTTTGGCCAGACATTCTAATAGGAAAAATCCAGCAGCCAGGAAAATATTTTGGAAGAAGGACAAATTTAACATTGACCTTGATTGTGGTGTCAACAGAAAGGCATGCATTACAGAAGACTTATCAGACCATCCCAGTTCGGGATGCAGTAGAGGGAGAGAAGAAAACACATTTCAATTGAAGGACAATTTCCATTTCTCTTCCTATATTATCACAGGAATTCATAAATTCTTATCATTACTTCTGTGACCTATGAGCAAACAATTTTACAACCTTTTCTTTATATACCTGATGTCATCTTACAGAATGGTCTAGTTCACTGTTCCCAGACAAGATGGGCTATAAAAGAGGCTCAGATGGGGAAATAGGCTACCTGCATACCTCTCCAGAGAGAGGGAGGTACTACAGATGTAAAAGGATTATTACAGGTGCAAGGAAGAACCGCAGAGAAGATGAGCACAGTATCTGAAGGGAATGGGAACAGGTAATGAAGGAGTATGAAGGAAAACCATCAGAATTAATGGGGGCATTCTAACAAAGAGCTAAAATTCAGAAATTCCAAGAGGCAGGCCATAAGGAGGAAGTTTGCCAGCAAGGAGAGAGGCTTCAAAAACCATGACAGACTTCAGAGACAGAACTTATTACTCCATGAGAAGAGGAGTAGGAATTTTGAGCATTAGTCATCTTCATTGACTAGGGCTTATTAGGCTGACCAGTTGTCCATGAACCCCAGATGAGTTTCGGAGAGCCCTCCCCAAAAATTTAATCAGATCCTCAAAGCATCTGCTAAATAAGAGGTTATCAATTCACCCTAAGGACTTAGCTCTTTGGCAAACAGAACTTGGAGTCAGGGCTGTCATCCCAAATAGAGGGTTAAAGTTAAATCCCTGAGCCTGTGGTGTGGCCTCTGCTTCCTTAAATCCTTCTAGCTGAAGGGCTCGCCTTAGAAACTTGCCAAGTGTCCAGCAGAAAGTCAGGTGGCTACAGCTGAGGGAGAGGAGTGAAGCAGAGGTGCTGGGAGCCAGGCAGGGGCTGATGACTCTTCCCAGACTCTGCTCTGTCTGTTTCTCATCATCTTTAGGGAATCACTGATGGGTTTTCATCAGGAAATAAAATTTTCAAATATATTTTGAAATGGATCTTCCCTTCTCCATGCCACCTCCACTAAAATAGGAATAGGGTATTTTATTTCCCATTATAAATAGATTTTTTATAAACTGACCTAGGAAGAAAAGTATGGCTTAAATTATATATTTGATTTCTTACATATTTTATGATTGCTACTCCATCATCACATGGGAACTGAGCACTATCTTGGCTATAGAACTCACACGTATTCATCATAGATGATACCTCATGAAGATGCCTACTCAGGCAATATTGTAGCATATTAGGGTATTACTTGGGAAAAAATGCTAAGAAAATGAAGCAAGCTTATAAAGACCAGTCACCTGTTCTTTTTCTATAATGCAGTTTACATTAGGGAATCCATTATTTTTTAAACTGACTTAGGAAAATAAATGACTTCAGTGGAAAGTCAGGCAGGTCCCAGCCTTGCAAGGAAGCAGGGTGAAACAAAGGAAGAAATACAGCCTTACCTCTTCTCCCTTCAACTAAAGGTTTGGTAAATGGGTCACTTTGGTGGTGAGGTATATTCCCTTAGGTATATGTAATATACACATCTTAATTTTTAATTTTAGGTTTTTTAAATCAATAGGCTATTCTTAGAGCAGTTTTAGGTTTATAGAAAAATTGAGCAGAAATTATAGAATTCATAATATGTATAAAATAGATAACTAATAAGAGCCTGCTGTATAAAAAATAAATAAATAAAATAAAATTTAAAAATTCAAAAAAAAAGAAATTATGGAGTTCACATACACACCCTTGGCGCCTACCCAAACAGAGTTCCCATTATTAACATCTTGCGTCAGTGTGGTACATTGGTTACAAGTGATAACCCAATATTGACATATTATTATTAAAGTTCATAGTTTACATTACAGTTCACTCTTGGTATTGTACATGTTATGAGTTTTGACAAATGTATAATGAATAACATGTATCCACCATTACAGTGTCCTATAGATTAGTTTCATTGCCCTAAAGTGCTCTGTGCTAAACCTACTCACCCTCCCCCACTCCTCTCTCTCCTTTTATTTTTAAAAAACATAATTTTCAACAGAAAAAATGCAAATTTTGTTTCAGAGATGAACTGTACCTACTATTTTATAAGGAAAATATATCTTACCGGTTCGACAAATTCAAACTTCTTTTTTTCTTGAACCTCTTGAATTTTAAAGACATATTCTAGTGATGCCTCATAGAAGTTTTGATGCTCTCGGTCAATCTGTGTATCTGCCTAAAAAGCACAAAAAAGGCAAATCATGATGCAGGGAGCGATTACTGAAGGTTCTCTGTTAGAGAGGAACTCAAATCCTGTTTTACTCTAAAATAATTTTTTAAAAATTAAGTCCTTCAAAAAGTTTGAATATAGCAATTATTATGTCTTGGGAATACAGAGGCTAGGAAAACATAGTCATTGCCCTCAAGAGCTTATAGTGTTTCGAATGGGAAGAAAAATGCACATACACACACACACACAGAGCAAGCACATAACATTCATTAAAAAATTATTATAAAAGGGGCATGTAAAAATATATGAAAATCTATGGGAATCACAAGAAAGAGACAAATTCTGGGAGAAAATGATGGTGTTCTGAGTTGAATCTTAAGATAAATAACTGGCCGTGAAGAGTCAAAGATAAAAACGAGGTCACTCCCATGAAAAAGTAAAAAGGCATGAAAGAGTCTGACAGAGTTTGCTTTCAGAGTAAGTAAGTGAAAGGAAGGAGGGAGAAGCAAGGCTGGAATCACACTATAAAAGATCATGAAAACTGCATAATGTTTGGATTTAATTGAGGAAGAATCATCTGAGATTATTTTTGTGTATGGTGTTAGGGAGTATTCTAATTTCATTCTTTTACATGTAACTGTCCAGTTTTCCCAGCACCACTTATTGAAGAGGCTGTCTTTTCTCCACTGTATATTCTTGCCTCCTTTATCAAAAATAAGGTGACCATATGTGCATGGCTTTATCTCTGGGCTTTCTATCCTGTTCCATTGATCTATATTTCTGTTTTTGTGCCAGTCCCACACTGTCTTGATGACTGTAGCTTTGTAGTACAGTCTGAAGTTCGGGAGCCTGATTCCTCCAGCTCCATTTTCCTTTCTCAAGATTGCTTTGGCTATTTGGGGTCTTTTGTGTTTCCATGCAAATTGTGAAATTTTCTGTTCTAGTTCTGTGAAAAATGCCATTGGTAGTTTGATAGGGATTTCATTGAATCTGTAGATAGCTTTGAGTAGTATACACCACCAAATGTAAATTAGATAGCTATTGGGAAGCAGCCACATAGCACAGGGAGATCAGCTTGGTGCTTTGTGACCACCTAGATGGGTGGGAGAGGGAGGATGGGAGGGAGATGCAAGAGGGAGGAGATATGGGGATATATGTATATGTATAGCTGATTCACTTTGTTATAAAGCAGAAACTAACATACCACTGTAAAGCAATTATACTCTAGTAAAGATGTTAAAAAATCATCTGAGAATATTAAACAGCAGAGCCACATATTAGGTAAACTCTTACAGAGATAATACTGGTAACAGAGCCCCCAAATGCAAAG
Organism: Mesoplodon mirus; assembly: GCF_964341445.2. Classification (NCBI taxonomy): domain Eukaryota; kingdom Metazoa; phylum Chordata; class Mammalia; order Artiodactyla; family Ziphiidae; genus Mesoplodon; species Mesoplodon mirus. The sequence continues at coordinate 109,195,698 of NC_138983.1, read as the reverse complement.
GTTCCAAGCAATGAATCATGCTCCATCAATACCATGCACATTCTCTTCCCACTTCTATGCCCACCATCGTCCTTGGATGCTGTCTTTAAAACTGACTTTGGTTTAGTAGGGAGGCATGATTTTACTTTCGTTGCCCAGATACACACTTCTCACTGCCAGCTGAGATTACTAAAAGCAGATGAAAAGAATGGCCTCTCTGGAATACCAAGTATCTGCCAACAACAACTTGGGAATAGGACGTTGTTTTGTATCCATTTTACAATGATAATTTAACAAACAAAAGCTTAAAGAAAGATAAAATTAGGATTGCTGGCTTAGCATAGCATCTTAAAACTTCATTTGAAAGAAAGACCTTTAAAAATAATTATATATACTTACTACTTGCTATGCAATTATTTATATAATTTAAAATGGCCCAATATTATAAGCAACTCAGTAGGGATTTTTAAACTGGAGAATTTCAAGTTTATAAACGAATATACGAGAAGAACACATAAATCAGGTAAGAAATTTGGACCAGAAGCTTCTCAGCGCGCAAAGTCATTATTCCACACAAATCATATATATTTTCTTTTTACCATTGCTTAGAGGAACACACTATGTATAGAACAAATGGTAAGGGGGCACAGGTGGTGGTATGCTAATAAGTGTTTAAAAGTTGGCTCTCTTATAGGTGGGGGAGGGTGTCTGATTTGCAGTATTTGCTGTTTTCTCTGGTAAAATATTCCCAAAAGAGCCAGTTCCAAATCACAAACACAACATCACTGAACGAGTGACGAGAAAGAGATGAAAAAGTCAGCTTTCCAAGAGAAAGCTTCAGTACACCATTGGGTGTAAAGGATGCAAGAATAATTTCAGTCTCAGAGATAATAGTCTATTCCACAAGTTATTTCTGAAGCTTTCATTTACTTTAAAAGATAGTCTTTGTGTCAACTAGTACACAGGAACAAACTAGAATGTTGAGACATCTTGGAGCCTAAAATGATTATTTCTGGTCAACAAAGCTGTGCAGAAAAAGTTAGCAGAGCAGGCATGAATACTATCCACTGAAAGGCCTGCTTACCAGGTTGGCCCTTGGCTGGCATATGGGAATGTGGATTTTGGGAGGGTTCCCACCAGCCTAACTGATAAGAGTAGTTCACTATGCTGAAACTGTGCAAACAGTATGGTTTATTTGGAACACCTTTCTTTCTGGGAGTCTGGAATTTGGGTACATGACGAGCAGAGGGTGCCTATATGACCAGCCCCCAATAAAGACCATGGGCACTCAGTCTATGAGTTTCTAGTAGACCACATTTCACACATGTTGTCACAACTCATTGCTGGGGGAATTAAGTCCTATGTGTCTCCACTGGGAGAGGATTCTTGGAATTTTGTGCCTGGTTTCCCCTAGACTTCAACAACTAAATTCAATATACCGAATCTGCTTTGAAAGGTCATCTAGAATGCACAGTGCTAAAAGAATACAATAGCTTAATTCTTTTCTTCCGTACAAGATTTAGAAAGACATTCTTTTACCTCAGACGAATTCCTTTAGTACTCAAGCTCATAGTGTGTAGCAGACACTTACTTACATACCCACTAGCAGCTGTCATGTATTTTGTACTGGAGAAGTAGAATAACTATGCAATTTATTGTCTAAACTTTTAAAACTGAAAGGGAGTAGTAATTATTCCAGAACAACAGGTATAAGCTGTTATTTATGTGGCAAAGTCATCCTAGTATGAAACCAAGTTAATTACATAAGACAACCACATAGTTCTGCAGGTACCTAACTTCTTCCCCAACCACAATAAGCTGTCTCAATTCAAAAGAGAGGAAAAAGGCTCAGGTGATACTTGTTGAATCGTTCCCAGAGGAGAAAGGATTTAAGCTGGATGCTGAAGAATGGAGAGGTTAGACTACATGGAGATAAAAGCAGAGTTTCGGTGAGGGAATAAAGTCAGGAGAAGTTATGTTTCGGTAGATAGATTGAAAGGGTTGGTTTGAAACAGTCAGAAATGAGAATTGAGGCAAAATAGGGAGAATGAGTGCAAATGTCATCCTATAAACCACGCAAAAGCTTGAGGAGGGTGTGGACAAGATCAGAGGTGAACTTCAAGAAGATTAAAGTGAGGACAGGGTAGAATGTGTTGATTCAATGGTAAAGCTGGGTGCATGTGAGTATAAGGAGAGCTCTTATTTGATAAGGGTAAAGGTGTTTGGTATATCCTAGAAAGAGAAGTTGAAGGATGTGGGTGTGAGAAGCAAGGGGGAAAAGAAAAGTCATAGATAATTTTGACACAAGAAATAATACCATCATTAACAGAATTAAAGAAGTGAGAAGCCAATTTGAGAAAATGTGTGAGATTTCACATGTGTCACTAAGGTGTTGTAGTCTGAAGTCCTGGTAACCAGTCAGTGGACAGTGCAAAGGTGGTCAGGTATGATGGTGGGAGATACTCGCCGAGATGTTACAGACAATATGGAAGGAGCAGAGCTAGCAGGGACACAAACTGAAGGATAAGAATAGAGCTATAAGGTAGAACCTGAGGGACTCACGAGGTGGGAAGAAGAGGAACCTTTTGAAAGTGTATTTAGTGATAGATGGAAACCCAAACTCTGGGTTCCTAAAAGGAATCCCTTTACTTTTTTCCTAACTATAAAAGTAATACATATTCATTACTGTAAGTTTATTCATTATTCATTATTATAACAGGAAAATGTAAAAATTAAAATTGCAGCCCCACTATCAATATTTTGATGTGTAACATGCACACAAACACAAACTTACTTTAAAAAACCTGAATAATAGTGTACATCCTGGTTTAAATCCTGTTTTTTTTTTTTTTTTTCCCTCTTAGGCCAAAAAATATTTCCAAATGTCTTTAAATGATTTTCCAAATAAAACTTTTCACAGCCATATCAATTCCATTTTTGGCCAGGCTATATTTGTATATTTATCCCAATTACTCTTTTGTGCCATTTCAGATGTTTCTAAAATTTGCACTGTGAATAACTCTTGGATCAACATATTTACACAATTTATTTTTATGCTCATTTCTGATCATTTCTTTAGGGCAAATTTCTATCAATAAAATCACTTCAACTATCTTGTACATAAAACATTGATTGAAATATGATGTCAAATTTACCTCAAAAGTTATTGAATCATTTCATATTCCCACCAGAAAAGCAAATGTGTGCTCAGTTTCCCATACCGTCACTAACAATGGATATTATATTATTTTAAGAAAATAAAATAACATGCTGCTACTATTATTAAATTGCACTTTTTAATACATGTGACATTGAAACTTACAATATTCATTATGGTTTATATTTCTCCTTTGATGAAGTGCCCTTTCATATTCTTACCCCATTTTTTCCACTAAAGTCTTTATCTTTTTCACATTGATTTGCAAACACATCTTATATATAAGAGATGGTTATCCTGTGTCATATATTGTATAAAGTTCCTAACACTTTGCCTTTTAATTTGATTGAATTTTTTTGAAATAGATTACTTTCATGCATTCTGGTCTTTCTACATTTCCTTTATGATCTCTTCCTCTGATTTTATGCTTAGAAAGAAATTATCCATTCACATATCAAATATTACTTCTTTTCATCTACTGTAAAGCCCATGTTTTTTTTTTTTTTTTTTTTTTTTTTTTGGTACGCGGGCCTCTCACTGTTGTGGCCTCTCCTGCCGCAGAGCACAGGCTCTGGATGCGCAGGCTCAGCGGCCATGGCTCACGGGCCCAGCCGCTCCACAGCATGTGGGATCTTCCTGGACCGGGGCACGAACCCGTGTCCCCTGCATCGGCAGGCGGACTCTCAACCACTGTGCCACCAGGGAAGCCCCTAAAGCCCATAATTTTGACGAGTCTGTTTCCAATTCTGTTTACTCCAGTGGTCCATCTAGTTGATGGCCTTGGAGCTTTACCAACACAAGCTGACCCCTAATTCAGTCCTGGTAATGTGCAGTCACTTATTTTCCATGAACAAAATGAACAAAGAGTCAGCTGTGCCAGTGAGAAGGCACAGAGGGGTCTTTCTGAGAACTTAATAGGCTTGGTGCTGACAGAAGGACCAGAGCTGCTCTGGAAGGGAACAGATGACTTTTAATGCCATGTTACAGAATTAAATACGTGTGTGGCAGCATCGCCCTATAACTGGTTTGACTCCTGGAAGGATAGAGGAATAAATAAAAAGCAAGCTACGTTTTTCCTTGTCTACATTATATGCTCTGAGGAGCTTCTCTGCACAATATCTGTGTTGTATTCCATTGCGGGCTGTGCCTCCTGGAAAAAAAGTGTGTGTGTGGTGGGGAGCAAGTGGAGGATGTTACTAACCGTGTTATGTTTTTCTATGTTTTTCTAAATACAAAACCAGAACGAATATTCTATCATAGCTCAAGGGATTGAGGGCAACTAACAAGTATTAAATATTGAGCTAGGTTGTCAGGGAAATTAAAGCATAAACTCTAGAGGACTTGAAAATTATGAAAGTTAACATTTTCTTGATGGTTTAAGCAATGTCTTATCTAAGGGTGGCCTCTCATATTTACCAAGAACCTGATAACCCTTTAGAGACTCTAAAAACTACCCTTGATTTTGAGGCAGTTGATTTTTTTAAAATTAATTTGTATTGGAGTATAGTTGCTTTACAATGTGGTGTTAGCTTCTACTGCACAGCCAAGTGAATCAGCCATACATACACATATGTCCCCTCTCGTTTGGATTTTCCTCCCATTTAGGTCACCACAGTGCACTAAGTAAAGTTCCCTGTGCCATATAGTATGTTCCCCACAGTTGTCTATTTTATATATAGTATCAATAGTGCATATGTGTCAATCCCAGCCTCCCAATTCCTCCCACCCCACACTTTTCTCCCTTGGAATTCATAATTTGTTCTCTACGTCTGTGTCTCTATTTCTGCTTCGCAAATAAGGTCATCTATACCATTTTTCTAGATTGCACAGATATGCGTTAATATATGAGATTTGTTTTTCTCTTTCTGACTTACTTCACTCTGAATAAAACTCTCTAGGTCCACCCACATCTCTACAAATGACCCAATTTTGTTCCTTTTTATGGCTGAGTAATATTCCATTGTATATATGTTCCACAACTTCTTTATCCATTCCTCTGTTGATGGACATTTAGGTGGCTTCCATGTCCTGGCTACTGTAAATAGTGCTGCTATGAACACTGGGGTGCATGTGTCTTTTTGAATTATGGTTTTCTCTGGGTATATGCCCAGTAGTGGGACTGCTGGGTCATAAGGTAGTTCTATTTTTAGTTTTTTAAGAAACGTCCATACCGTTTTCCATAGTGGCTGTATCAATTTACATTCCCACCAAGAGTGCAAGAGGGTTCCCTTTTCTCCACACCCTCTCCAGCATTTACTGTTTGTAGATTTTTTGATGATGCCCATTCTTACCGGTGTGAGGTGATACCTCACTGTAGTTTTGATTTGCATTTCGGTAATCATTAGTGATGTCGAGCATCTTTTCATGTGCCTCTTGGTCATCTGTTTGTCTTCTTTGGAGGAATGTCTATTTAGGTCTTCCACCCGTTTTCTGGTTGGGTTTTTTGTTTTTTTGATATTGGGTTGCATGAGCTGTTTGTATATTTTGGAGATTAATTCTTTTTTTTTTAACATCTTCATTGAAGTATAATTGCTTTACAATGGTGTGTTAGTTTCTGCTTTATAACAAAGTGAATCAGCTATATGTATACATATATCCCCATATCTCCTCCCTCTTGCGCCTCCCTCCCACCCCCCCATCCCACCCCTCTAGGTTGTCACAAAGCACAAAGCTGAGCTCCCTGTGCTATGTGGCTGATCCCCACTAGCTATCTATTTTAAGTTTGGTAGTGTATATATGTCAATGTTACTCTCTCACTTCGTCCCAGCTTACCCTTCCCCATCCCCCTCTCCTCAAGTCCATTCTCTACATCTGGATCTTTATTCCTGCCCTGCCCCGAGGGTCTTCAGAACCATTTTTTTTTTAAGATTCCATATATATGTGTTAGCATACGGTATTTGTTTTTCTCTTTCTGACTTACTTCACTCTGTATGACAGACTCTAGGTCCATCCACCTCACTACAAATAACTCCATTTCGTTTCTTTTTATGGCTGAGTAATATTCCATTGTATATATATGACACATCTTCTTTATCTATTCATCTGTCAATGAACACTTAGGTTGCTTCCATGACCTGGTTATTGTAAATAGAGCTGCAATGAACATTGTGGTACATGACTCTTTTTGAATTACGGTTTTCTCAAGGTATATGCCCAGTAGTGGGACTGCTGGGTCGTATGGTAGTTCTATTTTGAGTCTTTTAAGGAAACTCCATACTGTTCTCCATAGTGGCTGTATCAATTTACATTCCCACCAACAGTGCAAGAAGGTTCCCTTTTCTCCACACCCTCTCCAGCATTTATTGCTTATAGATTTTTTGATATGGCCATTCTGACTGGTGTGAGGTGATATCTCATTGTAGTTTTGATTTGCATTTCTCTAATGATTAGTGATGTTGAGCATTCTTTCATGTGTTGGCAATCTGTGTATATTCTTTGGAGAAGTGTCTATTTAGGTCTTCTACCCATTTTTGGAGTGGGTTGTTTGTTTTTTCGATATTGAGTTGCATGAGCTGCTTGTACATTTTGGAAATTAATCCTCTGTGAGTTGTTTCATTTGCAAATATTTTCTCCCATTCTGAGGGTTGTTTCTTCACCTTGTTTATGGTTTCCTTTGCTGTGCAAAAGCTTTTAGGTTTCATTAGGTCCCATTTGTTTATTTTTGATTTTATTTTCATTACTCTAGGAGGTTGGTCAAAAAAAGATCTTGTTGTGATTTATGTCAAAGAGTGTTCTGAGGTAGTCAATTTTTAAAATGGTACTTGGTCATGGCCTTTGGTACATGATGGTGACAATTAGGGGAGCACTTTCTACTTCTTCTACATACGGCATTCTCTCTTAGGTTTATTCTAATGCAATGTTGAAAGAGATATGTGAGCATTTAAGAAGTTTGGAATATGTGAACATAATATTAAATAACAACATAGTACTTCATAAGATTAAATATGTCCATGAAAATTAAAAATATAATTTTCCTTAATAACAGATTTTTCTCCATTTCACTTTAGCCCCAAAACCTTTCCATAGGCCCACAGATGTATATTCAATTGTCCTATTTTAACAGCAGGTGTTAATAACAAGATATTCACTATAATGAACACATATTTAAATAAAAAAACTTCCCAACATTGAACATTTTTAAGTGAAGAAATTCAATTCCCTCTATGGGAACATAAGAGTATAGAAAAAAGGAATCAGAAGCAACCCTCTCATGCCTTTTGGACTACTGTTCCACTGCACTTGAACTCTAACTCGTCAAGCATGCTTTACGGCTGAATATGGAGGTCAGGGAAAGAAGAATAGGACTAAGGAGGGCAGAGGACCAGACTGAACTTGAAAAACAGTTCAGGAAGGGAGGTGGCTTTGCTAGAGGATCAGGAGGAGGCATTTGAAAGAGGTTCCCCACCACAGTCCCTAGAAGTACAGAAAGGAGAGGAAGAAGAGACGAAAGGAGGCTCAGCACAGTACAAGATTCCCTATGAAGGGCTGGAGAGCAGTGATGAGCTGTAGGGGAACTAGCTCAACAACTCCCAGTTCAGCTCTGAGACACACCACTGTACACTGGGGGAATGATGGATGGCGTGTCAAGATTTGGTTGCTGCCAAGATGAAAGACATGAGAGCCTTTTTTTTAAAAAAAATGTCTCATCACTATTCCTCAGTAAAAGGACTATTCAGTTTGACTAATTATAGTTGAAACACTACCAATGAGAAGAACTTTTCAGAAAAAAGGAAGAAATGGATTTCTTATATGCATACACTGTACATGTTAGTATATGCATATAAGGAATGTTGACTGTTGACTTGTTCTTTCAGAAAATTGACATAAAATAATGGAGATTTTAAAACATGTAGTTGTATATGTATCTTTTTTCCCCTTAATGCTGATGCAACACAGGTATTTTTAACTTAATATAAATGCTATAACATGAATTTGGTGGGTCCTGCTATTTAAAATATGCCCAAGAAGAAGAAAAAGAAATAGTCTTGTTTCACTCTTTCTCATTATTGAAGGAAATATTAATCTTTCTCTTAGAACTGTTAACATTAAATATCACAAGTCATGTAAAATGCTCAGCACAGTGCTTGTCTGTAGTAAGTGCTCAATTAACTTAAACATTCTTATTATCATTATTTTATTAAAGAGGAGCAGATTCTGAGATAAAGTATACTTTTCAAACTTTGGACTTCACATGACAATGCTAATGCCCTTTCCACATTTCATTTGGAAAAACTTACCTCCTGCAAATGAGACTCCTTTTTCTTTGCAGACAAATTTAAATGCTTGTCAAGAATAGAATAGTATTTTTCACTCTCCTTGTCAAATTTCTTCTTTCCATCCTAGGAGATCACAAAAACAGCAAAACAGTCAAATTAGAGAATCAAGAAAACCTTGATTTCCACCATCCCTATCAAACATCCACTGAAATTATTTAATAAAGATTTAGTGAGCTTCAAATATGTGCAAAACTTGATGAAGTAGAGTAGGAAGAAGGATGTGAAACAAAATCATTTGAGTATGTATTCTGCTCTCAAAGAAGTTCATGGAACTATAGTATGGAGGGGGCAGGCTGCCTAAAGTAGAATCCCTTTGAACACTTTATAACTGATTCTCAACAAGAAATTCTGACTTGGGATAGGACCAAGAGAAAACATCTCTTTTAGGCTTTTTGATGATTCAGATGAGTTAATATACAACCAGTTTAGAGAACCACTTGCATACTCTTCTCAAGGAATCATATTTCCCAGCCACAAAAAACGATGCCTCTTACTGAGCTCGGCCCACCAGAGAAACAGTCAGCTCTACCCACCACCAGTCCCTCTCATCAGGAAACTTACACAAGCCTCTTAGATAGCCTCATCCATCAGAGGACAGACAGCAGAATCAAGAAGAATTACAATCCTGCAGCGTGTGGAACAACAACCACATTCATAGAAAGATAGACAAGATGAAAAGGCAGAGGGCTATGTACCAGATGAAGGAACAAGATAAAACCCCAGAAAAACAACTAAATGAAGTGAAGATAGGCAACCTTCCAGAAAAAGAATTCAGAATAATGATAGTGAAGATGATTCAGGACCTCGGAAAAAGAATGGAGGCAAAGATCGAGAAGATGCAAGAAATGTTTAACAAAGATCTAGATGAATTAAAGAACAAACAGAGATGAACAATACAATAACTGAAATGATAACAACACTAGAAGGAGTCAATAGCAGAATAACTGAGGCAGAAGAACAGATAAGTGACCTGGAAGACAGAATGGTGGAATTCACTGCTGCGGAACAGAATAAAGAAAAAAAGAATGAAAAGAAATGAAGACAGCCTAAGAGACCTCTGGGACAACATTAAATGCAACAACATTCACATTATAGTGGTCGCAGAAGGAGAAGAGAGAGAGAAAGGACCAGAGAAAATATTTGAAGAGATTATAGTTGAAAACTTCCCTAACATGGGAAAGGAAATAGCCACCCAAGTCCAGGAAGTGCAGCGAGTCCCATATAGGAAAAACCCAAGGAGAAACACACCAAAACACATAGTAATCAAACTGGCAAAAATTAAAGACAAAGAAAAATTATTGAAAGCAGCAAGGGAAAAATGACAAATAACATACAAGGGAACTCCTAAAAGGTTAACAGGTGATTTCCCAGCAGAAACTCTGAAAGCCAGAAGGGAGTGGCGTGATATACTTAAAGTAATGAAAGGGAAGAACCTACAACCAAGATTACTCTACCCGGCTAGTATCTCATTCTGTTTTGAAGGAGAAATCAAAAGCTTTACAGACAAGCAAAAGCCAAGAGAATTCAGCACCAGCAAACCATCTCTACAACAAATGCTAAAGGAACTTCTTTAAGTGGGAAACACAAGAGAAGAAAAGGACCTACAAAAACAAACTGAAAATAATTAAGAAAATGGTCATAGGAACATACATATCAATAATTACCTTAAACATGAATGGATTAAATGCCCCAACCAAAAGACACAGGCTTGCTGAATGGATACATAAACAAGACCCATATATATGCTGTCTACAAGAGACCCACTTCAGACCTAGGGACACATACAGACTAAAAGTGAGGGGATGGAAAAAGATATTCCATGCAAATGGAAATCAAAAGAAAGCTGGAGTAGCTATACTCATATCAGATAAAATAGACTCTAAAATAAACAATGTTACAAGAGACAAGCAAGGACACTACATAATGATCAAGGGATCAATCTAAGAAGAAGATAAAACAATTATAAATATATATGCACCCAACATAGGAGCACCTCAATACATAAGGCAACTGCTAACAGCTATAAAAGAGGGAATCAACAGTAACACAATAAAAGTGAGGGACATCAATACCTCACTTACACCAATGGACAGATCATCCAAACAGAAAATTAATAAGGAAACACAAGCTTTAAATGACACAATAGACCAGAGAGATTTAATTGATATTATAGGACATTCCACCCAAAAACAGCAGATTACACTTTCTTCTCAAGTACGCATGGAACATTCTCCAGGATAGATCACATCTTGGGTCACAAATCAAGGCTCAGTAAATTTAAGAAAATTGAAATCATATCAAGCATCTTTTCTGACCACAATGCTATGAGATTAGAAATGAATTACAGGGAAAAAAACGTAAAAAGCACAAACACATGGAGGCTAAACAATACATTACTAAATAACCAAGAGATCACTGAAGAAATCAAATAGGAAATCGAAAAATACCTAGAGACAAATGACAATGAAAACACGATGATCCAAAACCTATGGGATGCAGCAAAAGCAGTTCTAAGAGGGAAGTTTATAGCTATACAAGCCTACCTCAAGAAACAAGAAACATCTCAAATCAACAATCTAACCTTACACCTAAAGGAACTAGAGAAAGAAGAACAAACAAAACCCAAAGTTAGCAGAAGGAAAGAAACCATAAAGATCAGAGCACAAATAAATGAAATAGAAACAAAGAAAACAAGAGCAAAGATCAATAAAACTAAAAGCTGGTTCTTTGAGAAGATAAACAAAATTTATAAACCATTAGCCAGACTAATGAAGAAAAAGAGGGAGAGGACTCAAATCAATAAAATTAGAAAGGAAAAAGGAGAAGTTACAAGAGACACCACAGAAATACAAAGCATCCTAAGAGACTACTAAAAGCAACTGTATGCCAATAAAATGGACAACGTGGAAGAAATGGACAAATTCTTAGAAAGGTATAACCTTCCAAGATTGAACCAGGAAGAAATCGAAAATATGAACAGACCAATCACAAGCAATGAAATTCAAACTGTGATTAAAAATCTTCCAACAGGGCTTCCCTGGTGGCGCAGTGGTTGAGAGTCCACCTGCCGATGCAGGGGACACGGGTTCATGCCACGGTCTGGGAAAATACCACATGCTGTGGAGCGGCTAGGCCCGTGAGCCATGGCCACTGAGCCTGCACATCTGGAGCCTGTGCTCTGCAATGGGAGAGGCCACAACAGTGAGAGGCCTGCCTACTGCAAAAAAAAAAAAATAATAATAATAATAATAATAATCTTCCAACAAACAAAAGTCCAGGACCAGGTGGCTTCAGAGGTGAATTCTAACAAACATTTAGAGAAGAGCTAACTCCCATCCTTCTCAAACTCTTCCAAAAAATTGCAGAGGAAGGAACACTCCCAAACTCATTCTATGAGGCTACCATCACCTGATACCAAAACCACACAAAGATATTACAAAAAAAGAAAATTACAGACCAAAATCACTAATGAATATAGATGCAAAAATCCTCAACAAAATACTAGCAAACAGAATCCAACAACACATTAAAAGGATCATACACCATGATCAAGTGGGATGTATCCTAGGGATGCAAGGATTCTTCAATATACACAAATCAATCAATGTGATACCCCATATTAAAAACTGAAGAAGAAAAACCATATGATCATCTCAATAGATGCAGAAAAAGCTTTTGACAGAATTCAGAACCCATTTATGATAAAAACTCTCCAGAAAGTGGGCATAGAGGGAACCTACCTCAACATAATGAAAGCCATATATGACAAACCCACAGCAAACATCATTCTCAATGGTGAAAAACTGAAAGCATTTCCTCTAAGATCAGGAACAAGACAAGGATGTCCACTCTCACCACTATTATTCAACATAGTTTTGGAAGTCCTAGCCATGGCAATCAGAGAAGAAAAAGAAATAAAAGGAATCCAAATTGGAAAAGAAGAAGTAAAACTGTCACTGTTTGCAGATGACATAATACTATACATAGAGAATCCTAAAAATGTCACCAGAAAACTACTAGAGCTAATCAGTGAATTTGGTAAAGTAGCAGGATACAAAATTAATGCTCAGAAATCTCTTGCATTCCTATACACTAATGATGAAAAATCTGAAAGAGAAATTAAGGGAACACTCCAGTTTACCATTGCAACAAAAAGAATAAAATATCTAGGAATAAACTTACCTAGGGAGACAAAAAACCTGTATGCAGAAAACTATAAGACACTGATGAAAGAAATTAAAGATGATACCAACAGATGGAGAGATATACCATGTTCTTGGATTGGAAGAATCAATATTGTGAAAATGACTATACCACCCAAAGCAACCTACAGATTCAATGCAATCCCTATCAAATTACCAATGGCATTTTTTACAGAACTAGAACAAAAAATCTTAAAATTTATATGGAGACACAAAAGACCCCGAATAGCCAAAGCAGTCTTGAGGGAAAAACACAGAGCTGGAGACTCCCTGACTTTGGACTATACTACAAAGCTGCAGTAATCAAAACAATATTGTACTGGCACAAAAACAGAGACATAGATCAATGGAACAAGATAGAAAGCCCAGAGATAAACCCATGCACCTATGGTCAACTAATCTATGACAAAGGAGGCAAGGATATACAATGGAGAAAAGACAGTCTCTTCAATAAGTAGTACTGGGAAAACTGGACAGCTACATGTAAAAGAATGAAATTAGAACACTCCCTAACACCATACACAAAAATAAACTCAAAATGGATTCGAGACCTAAATGTAAGACTGGACACTATAAAACTCTTAGAGGAAAACATAGGAAGAACACTCTTTGACATAAATCACAGCAAGATCTTTTTTTGATCCACCTCCTAGAGTAATGGAAATAAAAACAAAAATAAAGAAATGGGACATAATAAAATTTAAAAGCTTTTGCACAGCAAAGGAAACCATAAACAAGATGAAGAAACAACCCTCAGAATGGGAGAAAATATTTGCAAACAAATCAATGATCAAAGGATTAATCTCCAAAATATATAAACAGCTCATGCAGCTCAATATTAAAGAAACAAACAACGCAATCCAAAAATGGGCAAAAGACCTAAATAGACATTTCTCCGAAGAAGACATACAAATGGCCCAGAAGCATATGAAAAGCTGCTCAACATCACTAATTATTAGAGAAATGCAAATCAAAACTACAATGAGGTATCACCTCACACTAGTCAGAATGGGCATCATCAGAAAATCTACAAACAACAAATGCTGGAGAGGGTGTGGAGAAAAGGGAACCCTCTTGCACTCTTGGTGGGAATGTAAACTGATACAGCCACTATGGAGAACAGTATGGAGGTTCCTTAAAAAACTAAAAATAGAATTACCACATGATCCAGCAATCCCACTACTGGGCATATACCCAGAGAAAACCATAATTCAAATAGACACATGCACCCCAATGTTCACTGCAGCACTATTTCCAATAACCAGATAATGGAAGCAACCTAAATGCCCATCGACAGACGAATGGATAAAGAAGTTGCGGTATATATATACAATGGAATATTACTCAGCCATAAAAAGGAATGAAACTGAGTCATTTTTTGAGATGTCGATGGATCTAGAGAGTGTCATACAGAGTGAAGTAAGTCAGAAAGAGAAAAACAAATATCATATGTTAACACATGTATGCGGAACCTAGAAAAATGGTACAGATGAACCGGTTTGTAGGGCAGAAGTTGAGACACAAATGTAGAGAACAAACGTATGGACACCAAGAGGGGAAAACCGCAGTGGGGTGGGGATGGCAGTGTGCTGAATTGGGTGATTGGGATTGATATGTATACACTAATGTGTATAAAATTGATGACTAATAAGAAGCTGCTGTATAAAAAATAAATTAAATAATATATATTAAAAAAAAGATGCCTGATATTTCGTACAACTCATTTTTGACAAGAAGGAAAATAGACCTTCAAAACCTGGTAGCATGAAATAATTAGAACAGTTCAGTCAAGTCAAAAGGATTAGCAACATCTGTGTCATATACTCAACAGAACTCTAATAGCTGACCTTTGCATATCCCTAAAATGACACTGTTCTGTAGGGGAGCTGTAACCAGGCTAGTCTTTTGTGGAGGTGGAGGATACTTTACCTTTCATCCTCTGGCATACTTTTATAGAAATCCAAATGGAATAAAACCTTAAGGAGAACAGGACATGCCTGGGCATATAATCTTCTTCAACTATAAATGTGTTATCCACCAGGTATGTCATTTCCATTCATGGGTCCATATGAAATAAATACTAGGTGATCACACTCATAAATTTTATTGGCTAAAGAAGTACTATTCCTTGCTTTTATTTCAGTGTCTCTTGAAGTGCAATAGCTGGACCACCTTAATCAGAGTCGAGTATTTTAAAGCCTATTAAAAATGTAGATTCTAATTTCCCTCATATAGAGATTCAGACATTGTTATTTTTAACAAGCTCTGTGATTATTATGCATAATGCTTTGCTTCATTATTTGCATATGTATTTGGAGGAGATTAATTAAAAATGATGGATGGATGGATGAGGAGAGGAGAGGAGAGGAAGGGAGTTTGGGAGTAAGGGAAGAAGAAAGGAGAAGAGGCACAGGCCTCTGACTTGTCTTTCTGAGGACCCTGAGGGTGTCAGATCCAGGTTACTACATACCCAGAATTCCATTTTGATCCACTGGCACTCTAAACTTTTTATCTCCTCAATTATATTTCCAGGAACCCATCATAACTTGGTTGCATAGAAACTTAACTGGTAAAATGGCATTAAATGGAAAGACCAAGTAGGGTTCTGCTGTAAAGGTTCTAGTCACTTTTGGACCTTTGAAGAAGTACTGGTATGTCTGTGCATTACAGTATTATACCTGTAAATGAAGAGGGGGGGAATCAACATCTTCAAAGCATTTTTATTATTTAAGGAGAAAATGTGGCTCTACTAGAAGAAACAAAATTGAAAAATAAAAAGTGGCATTCCCATCCAAAAAAGGTCTTTTGAGGAATTCACACAACAAAATGTACAGGAGAGAACCCAAAAGAAAGCAGAGAAGTCCAAGGTTTAGGATGGGAGGAGCTTGTCCTGTCCACGGTTGAAACAGATACCTGGGTGAACATTCCATTGTTTGAGCAGTGAACGTTACTCTTTAATCTGGCATTTCATGCCCATAACTGACCTGCCCAAGCAATTTCTCCAAAAGTCTCTCTCATTAGCCCTTTTGAGCTCCTATTCTTTTTTCTCTGCAGACCATCTCCTCTCTGATACAAATGCTTACTTCTTCCAACATCCACATATTCAAGTTAGATCGACTCCTAGCATCCAGCTTAAATAGACCTCATTCACATGTCCCCTCCATCAACTCTCTCTCCCTTTTAGATGCTCATATAGCTTTATATATGAGTTTCTTATGGTGTTCATGTCCTACATTGTAGCAGGGAAATTTATGCATGTATCTTCCCATCATTAAAACTGAAAATTTGAGAGAGTGCTCAATAAATATCTAATGAACAAGTGAAATTATTCCTCTTATAACACGGCACCACAGTCCCTCACAAACATTCCATTTGATCAAAAACCCAATATCCATGATATAAGGGACACTTCTGCACAAATGGCCTTAACTCAGTCCCAGTGATACATGAATACTGGGGGGCACCCAGCTGCCTTACAGTGTAGTACACAAAACTGACTCACTTTCATCTTACAATAGGGGGCTTAAAATTTCTCACTGTGCATAGAAGAAACTATTTGGGGGAAAAGAGAACACAGCTGTGGTGACTACACTTGCATCTTTGTTTTTCAGTCAGTGTTTGATGGTGTTTTGGGAAATGTTAATTCCGTGCCAACACATCAGCATTCCTGGCAATACAAAAATCGTTCCCAGAAGCACTTCCTGAACTCTTATTCAAACCCTGGCCCTTCACACCACCAGGCCCAGGAAAAGGATTTACTCAAAGGGTCCCATGATGTAGACAACAAAAACACACTCAGTTCTAGCATAAAATTAAAGAGCTGAGTTGAAAGAGTAGGCTACATGAAGGACAGACAACTATAATCTAAGGAAGCATGTTCTTGAAAGCCAAGAGCACTTCTTGCAACTCACATCTCCCCCCAAAAGCTGTGATTTACTGCTCGTGTAAGTCAAGTCTTATTTGGCCTTAGTAACTTAATACTACACAGCTACCTCCTGTCTTTTGGGTTACTTGTTGTGGATATCAAGTGAAGAATTTTCTCTGAAACCAGTGCTGCAGAAGGAAGGGAAAATAACACACAAATCTTTACTAAACACTGTATGTGATCGATGTCTTCTTATTGTCATAGCATGACTCAGAAAAAGGGAGACTATGTCACAATGGTACGACATTTTCTATAAACCCACAGTAAGTACATTTGAACTAGGTAATCACGTAAAATGAAATCATATATATGTGTAAAATATGTTTGTATGTGTGTGTGTGTGCTATAAAATCTTAAAATATACCATCAAAAATGGCAAATTAATCCCCAAACCCAATTACAGTTGCAAAAGTGTAAGATAAGTTCAAGGTCTTCATTCAATTTGTGTTCCAAGCTACACTGTATTTACTCTGAGCACATGATCACATTATCACTTAGCTTCTAAGATTAGCAACTGTGGTCATGCCACACCTTCACTGCATACCCTGAAGTAAGGAACAGGAAGAAAACTCCAAGTGTCAGTCTTACTCTTAAAGTTGTTGTATATGACAAAAAAGTCAAATATTCATATAAACTATAGGTCTCTCACAAAAATAAAAAGTGTTAAATTATACACAACTGTTAAAATCAAGGCCTAATCAATGTCTTGCATTGACCACAAGAGGGTACCAAAGGTGAAAAATAGACTCTACCACAACATTTAGAAAATCACAAAGAGAAATTCTCAAAGCTTATCTAATTGCATTTTTTTTCTATAAAAGACTAACGCAAAGCTTTGTTTAAACGACTCTTAGCAACCTTTATTTTAATGTTACCATGATCAAAATTTTTTTAAAATAGAGGAAATGAAAAAGTGTTTTCTATATTCCTTTTTTTAAAAATGGAGCACATATTTAGGATTTATGCATCTGAATTTTAAGACAACTTCAAGGTTGTAATTGCCACTCAGGATATTGCAAAATTTCCCATGCAACTATTTAAGTCAACATGTTAGCATAACCATCAGCTAAATAAGCATTATACATATATTTTGAAAATCCTTCGAGTGAATGCATAGTAGTAGAAATAGTAATATGAAGAGTAATAATAAATACTGATAGCTAAATTTCTATTCCAGAAAAATGTGTAATTCTTATAAACTGGCACCATGCTAGGCACTGAGAGGAAAAGATAGAGCCCTAACTACCAATCCCGGCTAGACTTCTTTCTCCTCTGATAGTGGGACTTCCTCACTGCTCAGAACAGCAGCCTATGACACTACCATTTCTAAGTCTGAGAATGGCCAGATGCTTGGATATGCCACCCACTTGCTACCCACATAGGAGTTTCCTGAGGTCCAAGAGATGCCTGGTATCCAGAAGCCCAGGTTGTTGAGAATCCTAGTATAGCTTTCACAGCAATGTCCCGCCTCTGGGTAACTGCACCCAACCATTCCCAGTCTCCCAAGCCATTCCCCACCAAGTCCTTCCTCCTCAATCTGCTGAAATACAGACATTCCCAAAGGGTTCCTTCCTGGGTAGTTGCACCAGCACAATCCATTATATCTGCCCCATTCCAATTATCTCACCACTACCACATCCAGGTGATCAGATTCATAGGAGCCAAAGGTTTCATATTTGCCTTTATAATGAACTTACAAATTGGAAAGATAGAAAAACAAACAGATATATGGAATTTAAGAAAAAAAAATGTCATGAAGAACCTAGGGGTAAGACGGGAATAAAGACACAGACCTACTAGAGAATGGACTTGAGGATATGGGGAGGGGGAAGGGTAAGCTGTGACAAAGTGAGAGAGTGGCATGGACATATATACACCACCAAACGTAAAATAGATAGCTAGTGGGAAGCAGCCGCATAGCACAGGGAGATCAGCTCGGTGCTTTGTGACTACCTGGAGGGGTGGGATAGGGAGGGTGGGAGGGAGGGAGACGCAAGAGGGAAGAGATATGGGAACATATGTATATGTATAACTGATTCACTTTGTTATAAAGCAGAAACTAACACACCATTGTAAAGCAATTATACTCCAATAAAGATGTAAAATAAATAAATAAATAAATAAATAAATAAATAAATAAATAAAAAGAATTAAAAAATAAAAAATATATATATATGTGAAGGATATGAAGGAATAACACAGAAGAAGAAAGCCAAAAGAGTAACAAACATATAAAGAACTTTTCAAACTCATTAGTTCTTAAGAGAAAAGCAAATTAAAATATTAAGATATCACATTATATCTATCAGCTATTGATTGGCAAGAGTTAGAAAGCTGAATAACATTACATGTTGAGTGAATGTAGAGACACAGGAACCCTTCTATATGGTGCGACTGTAGAGAAGTACAGCCTTTCCAAAGAGAAATTCAACATTTCTAAGTGGCATATATGTGTGCCCTAAAAACCAGCTTCTGGTGTACATCCTGAAAAGATCCTCACAGAAAAGTCCATAAGGAAACACAAATGAGGATCTGTGAAAACAGGAAGATAGCCAGGGTATTTATTGGTGGACATAAATGAATTAGAAGCATAACATGAAGTGGTAGGCATGAAGTAAATATTACATGTGGATGGATCTTAAAACACAATTCTGAGTGAAAAACCACAAAGCACAAAATAGATAAATATCACAAAATCATTTATGTAAATTAAAGAGCCATGCATAGAAAAATAATACCAATTTTGTTAAGAACATAAGACAAAAAATACACATTGAACTTATGAGAACGGTTGCTATATAAATATGAAAATGTGAATGAGGTATAAGTAAATGAATAAAACAAGAGAGCTATGAACTAAAAAAGAAAATAGATGAAAAAAGATAAGAAAAATTAGAAGCTTAATCATGAAACCCAACATCTGACTAACAGAACTACTGAAAGAAAAAAATGTATGGAGGGAATGACCAAAAAAATAATTCATGAAAATTTCCAGAACTGATAAAAAAGTATCCATGTTGAAATGACACAATATATACAAGGCGCAATAAATGAGAAAATATTACAAAACCATGAATAAAAACCAAAGCCTAAAAACAGAGGTCAAATAAAAATCATCAGAAATCAATAATGAATCCACAGCAACATCACAGGAAGTTGTAAAACAAAGGTGCAGTGCCTTCAAAATTCTCAGGAATAATGTATTCTGACCTAGATTTCTATATCCAAGTTGTCAATCTAGATTGAGGGTAGAATAAAACTATTTACAAACACACAAGGTCTCAAAAGTTTTACTGTACTATTGTACTGTACTATTATTATACATTCTTCTCAAGCTCGCATGGAATGTTCACCAACACAGACTACATTCTGGGCCATAAAACACATCTTAGCAAATTTAAAAGAATAGAAATCATTCTCAGAGCACGGTGGAATTAAGTTGGAAATCAACAACATAAAGATAGTTGGAAAATCACAAAATACTTAGACATTAAACAACACACTTCTAAATGACACATAGGTTAAAGAGGAAATCTGAAGAGATTAAAAACATTTTAAACTAAATGAAAATTAAACATTAATATTTCTGGATGCAGCAGAATCAATGCTTATAGGGAAAATTATAGCACTGAAAAACATTAAAGGTAATAAATGGATGAAATGGGGAAAATGGGAAGAAAGAAGACAACAGACAAAAGGCGCAGAAGCAGAGGAGGTACTTATAATGCTACTTTAGACTTTAGGAGAGATAGAGAATGCTACTGAATGTTTTTGATGATTTTTGATTGTTCATCAATCCTCTTGTGGATTGTGTAAAGACAGAAGATTGCGATCAAGAGGGTGGATAGTGTCTGGAGTGGCTATAATCTTATGGGATCTGGCATGACATCATGGATAAACCTAAAGTTACACAACTCTGCACACTCCAGGCAGGATGTTTGGAAAATTACCCTGAGTGAGTTTAGGGATTTCCTAATTAAAAGTAATCCAAAGCTTTTCTTCATGCCCGACATTCAAATTTCTCTTCTTCTTGGATGACAGAGGACTTGGAGAATGAAATAAAAATCTCAGTCACAAAATTCAAAAACTATTGATAACATGGAAGGAGAACAAACATGGGGACAAAAGACTGACACCATGACAGAGAATGCTCATGATAAGTACTGCATCTGACTGAGACAAAGAGAGGTGTTTTTCCTTAACTCCCAAAGTGAAAGCCACAGCAAGTGGAAATTAATTTTTCATATTATATTAATATTATACTTTTTTTAATCCAAAGTTCCTAGGAAACAGAGCCTGAGGCAAAGTTTGCCTGCTACAACTAGCATACAACCTTGTGGAGCAACAGTAGAGAAAAAGGGAACAGACAGGAAAGGAGGAAAGAAAATACAAGTGTTTATTACTGAATGAACCGCAGAAACAGGAGGAAAAACAGCCAGTTGCTCAGACAATAAGGTACATCTCCATTCAGGTTTTACAAAACCAAAACACCTCAGTACATTTCCATTGGATAAGCAAGGATTTATCTGCCAGTTTCTCCCATAAGTGGTCAACATTTGCTCCATGGGACAGGAACTCTCCTGAGTTCTTTCAGATTGTCATCTGGCACTCCAGCAGTTGTGGGAGAGGCCAGAGCCCAGGGTCCACCCTCGTACTCTATCAAGAGTCCATATGTGATGAGGAACAGCCAATGAGCCACTGAGCCTGTGCACCACAGCTGCTGCAACTCCCACTGAAGTAGGGTGATGGGGGTCTGGCTGGAGCCAAGCCCTGATCATGTGTGAGGAATAAGAAGTGACAATCCTAGGCCACAGTTATCTTCTGAGCAAACGCTAAGGGCCTGGGAAGGGCATAAACTGGGCCTAATACCAATACACACATTCCTGAGATATGGATTTAAGATTTTATCTTGCTGAGTTTGCTATCTTTATGATTTTTGATAATAAAAGTATAACATTTTCAAGGGATTTTCAGATTCATTCACAACCTTGTTCTCTTGAGCTGATTTTGTACATTCAATATCATAGGGCTTCCAAGAAGATCACATTTATAAATAGGAAATAAATAATGTGTTATCATGATTCCCATGTTATACAGTGGAAAAATGAGGTTCATGGAAATTAACTATAGGCCACTCAACCAGCAAAAGGGTGGAGTCCAGACTAAAACACAAGACCTTTCTCAAATCAGCATAAATAGCACAACTGCTTAGTTTTAACATTTTAAAGGAAAATGACCCCCATCCTCCAAAGGGTTGAAGTGCCTTGGTCAATATCAAAGAATTACTCACATGAGCCAAAGCTTGGAACAGCCCTCTCCTGTATATAAGCTCATGGAATTCTTTATTTCTACTGCTTTTATCAAAAGCCTTTTTTGGCAGAGTGCCATCCTTTTCCACAGTAATAGAACCCCTAAATTGTAGCAGGGCACACAGCCGCCAAGAATAAAGAATACATTTCCCAATCTCCGAGCAAGGAGATGTGTCCATGTGAATAAGTTTTGTTCACAGAATATGAGCAGAAGCATTGGGGGGCCAGCTTCCAGAAGCCTTCCAAAAATGTCTGGTGCTCCTCCTTCAACCTTTTCTCCCACAAGAACATGCTCTGATCTTGTACTGTGGAATGCCCTTTCTGCTCAATTCCTCTGCCCTGCCTTCCTTGACTTTCAACATTAGGTTAACCTCAGAGGTTAACCTCTCTTTATGAGAACAAGTTATCATTGCAGGTATTTCTGTCTAAAGTCTAATTTCTACAGACTGAAGGGCTTCCCAGGATAAAGATGACAGGAAAGAGAGGGGGGGAGAGAGAGAGAGAGAGAGAGAGAGAGAGAGAGAGTGTGTGTGTGTGTGTGTGTGTGAGAGAGAGAGAGAGAGAAATTGATTTTGATTGATTTATTCAGCCCAACATGTTAATAGTGTGGAAGCTGAGAAATCTTGGACTAGACTGTAAGCTAACATGGTATTTCCCACAAGAAAAAAGGCTCAATGTGTAACTGCTGAACGAATGAATTATAATCAGCTAATTCTGTAAACATTGTCACACAGTCATAGCTATTCTCTGGATTTTATCACCAAACGTATTACCTTGGACATGTTAACAATTCTAGGGCTTTGGTCATCTTATCTGTCACCTAATAGTTGGATTAAATGACTTCAGCTTAAACATTATGGAAGCAAGTAGAGTATAAAGTAGTTAACTACTTAAAGCACAAACATGGTTATTTCTCTGGCATTGCTCTACATAAGCTTTTCCTAGGTACACCCACCATAAGAAATACCTCAGAGGGATGGCCATTGGTGGTGTGGCTCTGCCAGTTGGCAAACAACCCCTGATACAAAAAGATAAATAACAACAGTCAGTAAGGTAGGGATTAGTAAGAAATAACTACTCTTTCACTTTCAGCAAGTATTGATACAATCTTAGCTACTCCTTGGTCTTATTTAGTTTGGGGTTTTAGATTCCAGTCCTCAAAATGTCACACTAACTGCTAAGAACAATGAAAAGCTTAAAGGAAGGAGACAAAGCACCAAAGGTTGCCAGCACTGAAAACAGTCAACTTGGTAGTTAAATGTGGAGGTTGGATGGTATTGCTACCAATTGGCTACTTTCAAGCCACACAACTTAAGCCACAAACTTAAGAACAAATCTCAATTTTCATTCACAAAAATACACTTAATTTTTTTTTTTTTACTCTACTGTGCTAGTTCAGCATTCAGTGCTGTTTGTGCCTGAAGTTTAAACAGCTACATATCACTTTTGCTTTATAAACAAGAAGTCTCTCCGTTTCGTCATATAAACATGATGAGAACACTTGTGAGATATAGTCTGTGTAGTCTAGAGTCACTGTCTTGCCTCTAGTGACGTTACCAAAGTTATCACTCCTACAGGTCCCTGAAGTCTAGACTGTTTATAACGATGCCAACTGAGGGAGGGCTGGTCAAACCTAATCCTGTTAAATTCCGTGAAGGAATATTTGTCAGGATACATTTAGACACTTCTTCAGATTGTAAGACTAGAAGTGTGGATAACTGAAAAATCTTTTCTTTTCACTGGAATGCAATCATGCTAAACTTCAAAATAGTCACTCACAAACAATGGTTAATTCTTTCTTATTTATCAAAGAATACCAGAGAAAAACAAAAAAGATTTTGGTTAGTAAAAGGTGGGCTTAACTCCTAGGCATGGAGTGATTCACTATTTCTCAAGAAATAGTTAATAAATGTTTTTAATTATGATCTTAGTCCAGCTTTGAGACTTAAAACAACCAAGTTGTGAAAATGAACAATGGAGAGAAGCTAAAATAAAATTTTCCCCCAAGTGTATATACAGCTTGACTTAAGAAATAGGATTATTCTTTATTAGGGAATTTACCAAATACAATTAGCAAAAATAATTCTTAAAAGTTTAGTACTGTGGCTACAAAACCTTCAGAATTAATTAACATGAATAATTTGTATTATTCTTTCTTCCAACTATTAACATGCCAAACAATATAAATATTTAGGTATTCTGATTTTCATAGATTTAAATAAATTTCCAAAGACACTTTCTCAAAGGAAGTTAAAATTTATGCCAAAGGATATAATTTTCTTTCAGTTAATTAAATTAAAAGAGTAGCCATCTGTGCTGTTTGTCAATTATTTGTGATTCTAAGTTTTCCTTCAACTTAATTCTTTATTAATTCTTTATTTATGTCCTTTGGGTCATTCACTGTGGTCATTTCAAATAAGTGAAAAGGAAAGTTTTAGCCCAACCTAATCTATTTTGTATATTATTAACAATACTCTTAGAGTTAATTAGAAAGTTCATTTCAATGCAAAGGCTAAGAATAGGGGTTATCTATTTGTTCTTTCCTAGAGTCCAAATATTCTCTCTCCTTATCACAAGTCTTGAACCACAAGTTCAATAAATTTATTTAAGCTGAGTAAAATTAATTTAGAATAGCATAAAAGTGAAATTTAAGACCCTAAGACTCAAAAAGCCCTAATTTAATCCCATAAAGAAACACGCACACACATGCTCCTAAATGTTTCTCTAAAGAGCAGTGCTGGTTGAATAAGGATTCTGTCATTCCTCATAAAATGATCCTTCAACCCTCCACGGAAGCACATTATTCGAATGCTCCTGGCATTCTGATGAACACATGATGAGCACGAGGAGGGAAATCTAAGGTGAAGGAAATAATTTACAAGTTCTTTTAGTTGCTTGTAAAATCTGAGTATTTCACATGGAGACCACCTGTTCTCTGAGTATTTCACACGGTATTCCACCAGTTGAGGAAACAGCAGAAGGAAATGGACTAAATTTGAGATAGTTAGGTTAGTCATAGGGAAGAATTTTTAAACTACTTAGTATATCTGACGATGCTGGTAGACAAGAGGTCATAACAACTAACAAATATGACCAAGTGGGCCAGACATCTTCCTGAGAGCTCCGTCACTGGATTTACACGGAAAGCCAGAAATAAAAAGTGCTTCTGTTTTACGGGCAGACAGAAATCAACAGCTAACTTGACAGTACATGGGAACTATTGTGACTGACTAGAAACCTGCCATTTTAAGACTTTTCTAGAAAGAGGTATAAGGTCTTCTTTGTGAATATTTTCTTCTTCATTTGGTTCTAGACAGATGTCATATATAATCAGTCACTTTATAAAAGTGACTTCTTTTTATCATACTTTCTAAACACAGAACTAAGACACCAGATTTTACAGTGTGAATTAGGGATAAGCCTACAGCACTACTTTGTTAGAGCCTGAATCCATCAGTATAACACAACTTACCAACTAGTAAAGAGAATCTTCAAGCAACAGACTGCTATCGGTTATAATCTGACACAGATCAGGAGCCACTGAGTACCTGTTTTCGGAGCAACAGATTACTCCCAGGACACAGCTCACTTGCCCCAACTGTGCAAGTTCAAAAATACATACAGTGAAAGGCATATCTTTCAGGGACTTTGATTGTTGCAACTTGTTCAGCGTCTGCCCACATTACACAGGGCTTTCGTTCAGGGTATTTTATTATATATATTTTTTCTTTAGTGCTTTTCTCTGGGAATGATCTAAGAAAGGCTACCCTTCTCCTACAAACACCCTGATTTATTCATTCAATTAATACTGAACACTCTAAGGACAAACATGAGCAAGACATACTGTCTATGCTCAAGGCCCTCATAGTCTAGTGGGGGAGAGAGACAAAGCAAAGCAAAGACAATAAAATGCATTAGTCAGACAAAGGGGACCAGTGCATGACATGGGTCAGGACCAAAAATTATTAAACTACTTCCAAGTTCAAAAAGGCCATTTGGGAGGTAAATTATGGTTGTCAAAGAATAAAATTTCTACACATCCTGATAAGTTTTAGACCCTAGACCCCATGCTTTATATCATTCATAAAGTTTTATTTGGGTGGAGGTTGAGGGGCAGAGAAAGATCAGACTTATTTTAAGTGAGATTCCTCTGGTAGCAAAATGAAGGAAGCATTTGAGAGGGGAAGTATAGCCAAGAAATAATTGAAGCCTGAATTTAAAAAGAATATATAGGAATAAGTACAAAGGTATCAATTCAGGAAATCATTCATGACTTGGTGACTGTATGGACATGAGGGGTGACGGCAGGTGTGAAGGACGACAAAGCTAGAAAAAACAGGAATGTGCCTATGGTTATTCTAAGAACTAGGACAGGGAAACCTGCCATTCTTTCAGACTGCTCCCTTTCCCTAAACATCCACATCTAGACATCCTGCCTATGATTTCTGCCTCCAAAATGTATTTCAAAACTTCCATTTCTAGATTTCAAACTCACTGCAATTACTTAGGGCCCTGAGGTCTCCCAGCTAAACTATGTTAATTAACACCTACCTGGTCTTCCTGCAGATGGTGTTCCTTGTCCCTACTGGTTATCTATATTTGAGTTAGAATATTTAATCTAAAACACAGTTCTTACTATCAGGTTTCCCTAGGTACATTTTCCAAAAAACACAGAAAAAAAGTCCACTCTCAGCAAAGCAAACAAGACCTTTGATAATGCAGCACTAACATATCTCTTTGATCTCATCTCCAACACTTCCAACTCCATATTTTATGTTCTAGTAACACCAGCATTCCTGAAGTTCTTCCCACAAACTATTACGACCTCTTGCTTGCTTTGCCTATGCTCTCTGTTCTGTCCGAAAGGCCCTTCTTCCTTGGTTAACTCTCACTCATCTCTCAAGACTCACCCCAGGCATCACCTTTCCAGAGATCAGACTTCCACATTAGATCAAGTGCTTTTTGTGTCTCCAAAGTACTCCGTACCTACATATACCTCTAACTCAGCATTTATCATGACATATACATATACTGTCTCTATCTCATCCGTCAGTAGTTGCTGACTTTGAGTTATTTCCTACAACTTAACGCATCTTTGCTCCTTCAAGTCTAAGAAAAATGTCTACCTGCTATAAAAAAGGTTAGTAAATGTTTTTAGACCTAAGGATCTTAAGACTATATATAAATAGTGTCAGCTGGGGGATGGGGGGGTGGGGAGAGACAAGGACAAGAAAATATGAGGAACTTGCTATAGGCTACACACACTTTTGTTCCTGATTCTTCTGTGAATAAAAGCCCTAAGAAACACTTGCTTGGAACTAAAATAAAGTCATATTTTTCATGATGCTTTCTTTTTGGGGGGTTGAGAGTTGTGATATCATGATTTATAATAAGAAATATATAGTTGGTCTTCATTCCCATTTCTGGCACAGGGCTTCTAAATAACCCTTGGAATTTCCCAAGCCCTAAGAATGATAAGTATGTCTTGATATTCATAACACATCCCTTTTGTCCACACCTGAGTTTAAGTTAATAAGGTGACATCTGAAAAGCCCCAAAGGATGGGGCTGGTTGCCAATGGAGCCAGCCATGTGATTAGAGGGTTGGAACTTTCAGTCCCACCTCCTTCTCCCTACCCCCACCTTTGGGTCGGGGACAGGGACTGGAGCTTCATCAGTTCAATCACCAGTGGCCAATGAGGTAATGAAGTCTCCATAAACCTCACAACTACAGGGTTTGGATAGCTTCAGGACTGGTGAACATGTGGAGGTTCTGGGAGAGCACGGAAACTCTGTACCTATTCCCACATGCCTTGCCCTACCCATCTCTTCCACCTGGCTGTTCCTGAGTTGTATCCTTTTATAATAAACTAGTAATCTAGTAAGTACAATGTTTCTTTGAGTTCTGTAAGCTGCTCTAGCCAATTAATCAAACCCAAGGAGGGAGTTGTGGGAACCTCCCATCTATAGTTAGTCAGTCAGAAGCATAGGTGACAACCTGAACTTGCCATTGGCGTCTGGAGATTGGGGTCAGGGTGGGCAATGCAGATTTGCAGGACTGGACCCTTAACCTGTGGGATCTAACACTATTCTGCAGGTAGTGTAAGAATTAATTGCTTGGTGGTATAGGAAGAATACACAAATCAGAAGAGTGCTATCTCTTATCATCTGTCTCATATGACTCAGAAGAATCAGCTACTGGATTCATCCAGAAAATAACCCAAAAGCCAGGAAGTAGTTGTGGATAAGGGAGAGACACCAGCACTCATCTACCTTGTCTGCCTTGAGATGCTAAGAGAGCCCTCTCATTATCAACCACAACATCCCCCTTGGAGAGAACCTCAGTGATGTCTTGACATGGCTGTGAAACAGGTGCAGCTGTCAAACACTGGGAGCTCTTCCTTGAAAAACACACTGTCTTCCACCCATCCCCAGAAGACTTCTAGATACTAGATTATTTTAGCTAGTATCCTTGATAACGGGGTATCCCATTCCTCAGCAATAAAGTTTATGAGAGACTAAAATCTACCTAAAATTAATAAAATACTAGGTCTTTGTCATAGGCACAGAGCACAAGCATAGTTCAGGTAGCATTTAAACAAATTTTTTATTTCAAAAACATTAATTAAAAAAATTACATAAAAACAGTACATTATATCTATACCACATAATGTAACAGATTATGAGCACAGCCTTTAGTGATAGTCATACAGTCTGCTTCCAAATCCTGATTCCACCACTTAATATCTATGGAAGCCTTAACAGGTTATATTACTTTTCAGTTTTCCTCATCTGTATAATAGAAATAACAATAGTGCTACCTAATGAAGTCCTTAAAAGAATTAACTGAGGTAATATCTTGTAAATTACTTACAAAACTACAGTTCAGAGCACATAATTAATACTCAGTCCTCATGGAACTTATAGGATAATATACAAGGTTATCAAAAAGCAATTAAACCTTGAAACCATGAAAGGACACAAATATAAAAGAACTTTCAAAAGATCATGGGCCTGAAAGTTTGGGGAAGTAAAACACCAAGAGTCAGGTGCTGGCTGCACAAAGCTGTTTTAGACCATGAAGGGACATCAGTGGAGGCAAAAACATGGACCTTCATAAGAAATGGCTGAAGGCGTGGGATCAAGATGGCAGAGTAGGAAGAGCCTTAACTTACCTCCTACCACTATCTATGAGAATCACCTGAAGACTAGCAGAAAAGGTGTTACACAACAAAAGATGCACAGATGAAGTCACAATGAGATAGGCAGGAGGGACAGAGACATGGTCTAGTCAGCACCTACAGTCCCAGGTCAGTGACCCACAAATGGGTGAGATAGCACAACAGCAGAGGTCCTCCCCAAGGAGCAAGGGGTCCGAGCCCAACATTATGCTCTGCAGCTGAGGGCTCCTGCACAAAGAAGACAGACCCAGAATGCCTCCTTTTGAAAACTATCAGGGGTTATGTTCAGGAGAGTCAGAAGGCTATAGGAAACAGAGTCCCCACTCTTAAATGACACACACAAAATCTCACACACTCCAAGTCCTAATGCAGAAGCAGTAGTTGAAAGGCACCTAGGTCAGACCCACTTGCTAATCTTGCCTCCTGGAGAGGCAGGAGGCAGCTGGAACTCCCTCTGGGGACAGAGAAGCTGGTGGCAGGCATTTTGGGGATCATGTTCTACTGTGCTAACCCATCAGAGGCAAGTACCGTTTTAGAATCCTCCTTCAAGTCTATTAGTGTGGGGTTCAACCCCACCCACCAGTGCACCCTCAGCAACCACAGGAGGCAGAGCCTTGCAGCTGGGGGGTGGGGGGAGCCCCTGCCAACCAGCACACCCACAGCAGTCATCCCCAGCACAGCAGAAGGATGCACACAGCCCACACAGAGGACAAACCTGGAGCTCTGGTGGCCAGACAGGAATGTTCTGCTGGGCCCCATAGAACATATCCCACATAAAGCCAATGATCCAAGATCTGGAGATATAACACACCTATCTAATATATAGAAATAAACATGGAGAGTTAAACAAATTGAGGAGATGGAAAAATATGTTCCCAATGAAAGAAAAAGAGAAAAACCTCAGAAAATGAATTAAACAAAGTGGAGATAAGCAACCTACTCAATGAAGAGCTTAAGGTAATGATTACAAAGATGCTGACCAAACTGGGGAGAAGAATGGGTGAACACAATGAGAATTTCAACAAAGATTTAGAAAACATAAAAAAGAACCAATTAGAGCTAAAGGATACAATAATGAAATAAAAAGGGCACTAAAAGGAATCAACAACATTAGATTAGATAAGGCAGAAGAATGGATCAGCCAACTGGAAAACAGAATACTGAAAATCACCCAAGCTGAACAGAAAAAAAAAAAAAATGAGGCTAGTTTAAAAGACTTCTTGGACAACATCAAGTGAAGTAACATATGCATTATAGCAGTCTCAGAAAGAGAAGAGAGAAATGGGCAGAGGACTTATTTGAAAAGATAATAGTTGAAACTTCCCTAACCTGGGAAAGGAAACTGACAGCTAGGCCCATTAAGTATAGAAAGTCCCAAAAAAGATCAATCCAGAGAGGTCCACACCAAGACACACTGTAAATAAAATGACAAAAACTAAAGACAAAGAGAGAATATTAAAAGCAGCAAGGGAAAAGCAACAAGTTATGTGCAAGGGAACTCCCATAAGACTATAGACTGACTTTTCAGCAGAAACTGTGGAGATCAGAACAGACTGACAAGATATATTAAAGTGATGAAGAGAAAAAAACCTACAACCAAGATTACTTTACCCAGCAAGGTTATCATTCAGAATTGAAGGAAAGATAGTTTATAGACAAGCAAACACTAAAAAGAGTTCATCACCACCAAACCAGCCTTACAAAAAATGTTAAAGGGATTTCTCTAAGCAGGAAAAAAAAAAAAAAAAAAAAAAAAAAAAAAGGCCACAAGCAGAAATGAGAAAATTATAAAAAGAAAAATATCACTGGTAAAGGCACACATACAGTAAATGTAGTGAGTCAACCACTTATAAAGCAAGTAGGAAGGTTAAAAGAAAAAAAGTAGTAACATTATGTATAAACACAATGGATAGATAAAGGATACAGGAAATAAAGATGTAAAATGTGATGCCAAAAACATAAACATACGTGGAGAGGAGGTAAAAAGGTAGGGCTGTTAAAATGCATTCAAACCCCAAAGATCTAAACTTAAAATAGACACACACACACACACATATAGAGTTATATGTGAGCCTCATGGTAACCATAAACCCATAACAGATACACAAAAAAGAAAGAAAAAGGAATGCAAGCATAACACTAAATACAGTTATCAAATCACAAGGGAGAAGAGCAAAAGAATTCAGGAACAGAGAAGAACTACAAAACAACCAGAAAACAATTAACAAAATGGCAATAGTCCATACCTATCACTTACCTTAGTGTGCATATGTTAATACCAAACTTCTAATTTATCCTTGCCCCTTCTTTCCCCTTGGTAACCATAAGTTTGTTTTCTATGTCTGTGGGTCTATTTCTGATTTGTATATAAGTTCATTTGTATCACTTTTTTGTTAGATTCTACATATAAGCAATATCATATGATATTTGTCTTTGTCTGGTTTACTTCACTTAGTAGGATAATCTCTAGGTCCATCCATATTGCTGCAAATGGCATTATTTCATTCTTTTTTATGGCTGAGTAATATTCCACTGTATATATGTACCGCATCTTCTTTATCCATTCATCTGTCCATGGACATTTAGTTTGCTTCCATGTCTTGGCTACTGTAAATAGTGCTGCAATGAACACTGGGATGCATTTATCTTTTTGACTTATAGTTTTCTCTGGGTATATGCCCAGGAGTGGGATTGCTGAGTCATATGGTAGTTCTATTTTTAGTTTTTTAAGGAACCCTACTGTTCTCCATAGTGGTTGTACCAATTTACATTCCCACCCAGAGCCTATCACTTACTTTAAATATAAGTGCACTAAATGATACTATCAAAAGACATACAAGCTGATGGATTAAATATATATATATATATATATATATATATATATATATATATATATATATATATATACACATATAATATGTATATATGCCACCTATAAGAGACTCACTACAGATCTACAGATATATACAAACTGAAAGTGAGGAATTAAAAAAGTGATTCCATGCAAATGGAAATGGGAAGAAAGCTGGGGCAGCAATACTTACCTCAGATGAAAGAGACTTCAAAACAAAGAGACAAAGAAGGCATTACATAATGATAAAGGGGTTAATCCAAGACAATACAAGACATTTATGCACCCATCATAAGATCACCTAAATACATACAGCAAATATTAACAGATAAAGGAAGAAACTGACAGTAACACAATAAGACTGGGGGACTTTAACACTACACTTACATCAATGGACAGATTATTCAGACAGAAAATCAATAAGAAAACACTGACCTTAAATGACACCTTAGACCTGATCAACTTAATAGATATTTTCTGTAGAACATGCCATCTAAAAACGTTTCATGCAGAATCACATTCTTTTTAAGTACACATGGAACATTCTCCAGCATAGATCACATGCTAGGCCACAAAACAAGTCTCAATAAATTTAAGAAGATTGAAATCATAACATGCCTCTTTTTTACCACAGTGGTATGAGACAGGAAAATGATTATAGGGAAAAAAAAAAACTGGAAAAAGCACAAGCACCTGGAGTCTAAAGGATATGCTATTAAACAACCAATGGGTCACTGAAGAAATCAAGAGAAAATTTTAAATACCTTGAAAGAAAAAAAGAAAAAAAATACCTTGAGACAAATGAAAATAAAATAGAAACACAGTGTTCCAAAATCTATGGGATGCAGCAAATGCAGTTCTAAGAAGGACATTTATAGTGATACAGTCCTACATCAGGAAACAAAGAAACAAAACAATCTAAAATAAACAAACTAAACTTACACCTAAAGGAACTAAAAAAGGAACAAATAAGACAGAATATGACAAGCCCACAATGAACATAATACTCAACCATAAAAAGCTCAAAGTATTTCCTCTAAGATTGGAAACAGATAAGAGTGTCCAGTCTGACCACTTTTATTCAGCATTGTATGAAATTTCTAACCACAGCAATCAGAGAAGAAAAAGAAAGAAAAGAAATCCAAAGAAGGAAGATGTAACAACTGTCATTATTTGCAGATAACATGATACTAGGTATAGACAACCCTAAAGACAACACCAAAAAAGTCTTAGAACTAATGAATAAATTTAGTAAAGTTGCAGGATACAAAATTAACATACAGAAATCTTCTGTGTTTCTATACGTAAATAATGAACTATCAGAAAGAGAAATTATGAAAACAATCCCATTTACAATTGCATCGAAGGAATAAAATACCTAGTAATAAACCAAGGAAGTAAATGACCTGTACAATAAAAATTGCTGAACAAAACTGAAGACAATATAAATTAATGGAAATCTATTCTGTTTGCATGGATTGGAAAAAATCTTGTTAAAATATCCATATTACCCAAGGCAAGCAACAGATACAATGCAAACTCTATCAAAATACCAATGGCATTTTTCACAGGATCAGAGGCAAGAATATACAATGGGAAATAGCCTCTTCAATAAATGGTGCTGGGGAAAATGGTCAAATACATGTAAAAGAATGAAAGTGAACCAATTTCTCACACCATATAATAAATAAATTCAAAATGGATTAAAGGCTTAAATATAAGGCCTGAAATCATAAAACTTCTAGAGGAAAACATAGGCAGTACACTCTTTGACATTGGTCTTACCAATATATATATATTTTTGAATCTGTCTCCTCAGGCAGAGCAAAATAAAGAAATGGGACTAGATCAAACTAAGTAGCTTTTTCACAGTGAAGAAAACCATCAGTAAAATGAAAAGGCAGCCAAATGAATGGGAGAAGATATCTGCAAATGATGTTATCGGATTAGGGGCAATATCCAAAATATAAAAAGAACTCATACAGCTCAGTATAAAAAAATAATAATAATAATCTGACTTTAAAATGGGCAAATCTAAACAGACATTTTTCCAAAGAAGACATATAGATGGCCAACAGACACATGAAAAGATGCTCAACATCACTAATCATCAGGGAAACGCAAATCAAAACCTCAATGAGATATCATCTCACACCTGTTATGATGGCTATTATCAAAAAGACAACAAATAACAAGTGTTGGTGAGGATGTGGAGAAAAGGGAGCCTATGGAATTGTTGTTGGTAATGTAAACTGGTTTAGCCCCTATGGAAAACAGTATGGATGTTCCTCAAAAATTAAAAATAGAACTACCATATGGTCAAGCAATTTCACATCTGAGTATTTACCTGAAGAAAACAAAAACTCTAACTCAAAAAAATATATTCACACAAATGTTCACTGCCGCATTACCTACAATAGCCAAGATATGGAAGCACCCTAAGTGTCCATTAATACATGAATGGATAAAGAAGACAGTCAGAAAACACCAAGCTTTTAGCCTGCCAGCTATGGTAAAGTCCTAAAAGCTGGTCTTGGCTGTCTGCTGCTAGACCCAGATCCAAGAAATTTAACTCTAAAGAATGGTTAGGACGTGGAAAAATGGACAAGGAAGGATAAGAATTAAGTCAAGGAAATAAGGAAAGCAGCATGCGTAGATGAATTAACAAGGTGTACTGCCAGAAGTGAGAGAGGACTGAAGAGAACGTAGAAACTTTGTCAGGACTAGTCTGACTTTCGTCTTCCAGAAAAAAGAAAAAAAAAAGTTTCCCATCTTTAATCATCTATAGGTTAATAGTAAAACAGCAGTGGATTAAATCATAAAGCCAGAGTGTAGACGAGACCACTTATTAAATGTGCTAAGATAGGAAAAGTCACTTAACCTCTTTGATCTTCACTTTCCTCATTTTTTCCAACACATTCAATGACCTCAGTGATTCATTAAGTATTCATTGAACACTTACTATGTCCTCTCATTGTGCTATTTAAGACATGGTTTTATTTCGAAGATCTACCTTCAAGTCGAGGAGAGAATTCAGTACATATATTTCCACAATGCAAAGCAGAACTTACTACAGTAAATACCATAATAGAAATTTTGATAAAGTGCTTTGGAACCCAGAGGATGAAAGACTGGCTTCTGCTGTGGTGATGCTAGAAGCCTTATTGGGAAAAAAAGGTGAGAAAATACATGTGAAAACACCACACCCAACAGATTTTAATACATTATAAAAATAAGGTGACATTTGAACTACACCACCAATATCACTGTGACCATCACCACTGTTATTTTACCAGCACCCTTCCTCATATCAGGGAGAATATGCTCTTGCTTATTCTACAATGTTACATGTTCTTCAAGAACCCTACTAAATCCTTCTTCCTCTATAAAGAATATTAGAATCAATTATTTTTATGATTCTAAAAGGTAAGTTACCTGGAATATTATTTTAAGCCTTTTTATGAAGAAACAAAAAATTGGTTCCTTTTGGTCAACAGAATCATTTTAAGTGCCATGAAACTAATGGTAATTTACTTTTTTCCACAGGCACTTAAAATATATCTTAATAACTGACCAAAAAATGTTGGAGCTGGAAGGAAAAATAATATGTACATTTACAAAAAAACGTGCACACGCCCCCCAGACATATTCACAACATTCCCCACTTTGTTTTAGGTCAACTATTCCACTCTTCTCCATGCAACACTTCATAAAATCCCACTTTTCTCTAACATATAAGTCTAAATCGTCATTTTGAGGGCACTTTACAAAGATTGAAATAATCATTTATGGACAAATAGTTTGTTGCAGGCTGCGGATACATGTCAAGCTAAATTATGGAAAAGCATTAAAAAAGGAAAGGCTGTTTTTCATGGCAGTCAAAGACAGTGAAACTCTAAATGATGGGTGTGCCATTAAACCCCATGGTGAGATGTACCTTCTTATCTAAAATGCTCCTATGTCTCTCTGTCTTTACGCTTTTCACCTGAGGAAGGTTCTATTGCTCTGAAAACAGCTTAAAAAAAGAAAAAAAGAAAAAGAAATGAAAAAGCATTTTTAAATAAAATGTAGGGCTTGAGGGGATAACAAAGAGCATTTTTGTAAACCA
Source organism: Mesoplodon mirus (assembly GCF_964341445.2). NCBI lineage: Eukaryota > Metazoa > Chordata > Mammalia > Artiodactyla > Ziphiidae > Mesoplodon > Mesoplodon mirus. The sequence goes on along the minus strand of NC_138983.1, from coordinate 109,159,711 downwards.
TATTGCTGTCAGATGGGTTCTCCAGAACCATGCCTGGATAGAGAGAGATGTGAACTGTGATGTGGTGACACGGGCCGAGGCTCACAAGGTGTGGCACTCTGGAGCTAGAATGATCTGTTCCAAGTGTCCTGAAGTGAGCTTTCTGCACCTTTTCATCCCTGCCCCTAACAACCACTGGATGTGGGCTGCCTGAATGTGGCCTGATTCAGGAGAGATGAGCCAGCTGGGAAGGAGCTGACAGCTGCGGGCTGTCTGCTCACTACAGCACTCCAACAGCAGGGTCAGCAAGTTCTCGCCTAAAGGGGGATCTGGGTGGTGGATCTCTGTGTCCATCACTTAACTTCACACAATTATACTGCAACACAGCTCACATGTTAGTCAGATAAATGCTTCAAATGAAATAATTAAAACTACCATATAAGAACAGCAGGAATTTTTGAGCTAGAAAGGCCCAGAGAAATTATCTAAACTCTTCATTTCAAAAGGTAGGAAACAAAGAGAAAAGGGTTCAAGGGGTTTGGATGAAGGTTAGGAGACAGATCTGATCTCTGATGGGATAAATATCTGATGGAACATCATGGAGAACAGAATTAGACTCCATCAGTTTTATGTTAGCCTGAAGAAGGGAAGCTATGGAGATCCAGAGGAACTTCACAAGAGCCTGGACTGCACAGCTGAAGGGCAAGAACAATCTCTTACTCATTATTGTGTGTCCAGTACTCAGAACAAGACTGGGTCCATAACAGATATGAAATGTTCAATGAGGAAGAACTTCCGCACAAAGCTGTGAACAGCTGAAATGGATGGCCTCAGAGGAGTTTCTCTCTCACTGGCCTGAGTATAAGACAGGGTAACTACTAAGTGGAGGGGTTGTAAAGGGCTGTGGCAGACAGGTAGTTGGACTACATGTTAAGACCCCCACTTGGGAGCTGCTATGACTCAAAATCCAAGTCTCCTAATTTCTAATTAGTGCTTTTCTTTTAAACTACCCAATTTAACAAAGTACAGAAAGAAATCACCTTCATTTTAAATCAAGGATAGCCTACATAAAGTCTAAACCCTAACTGAGTGTTCTGCCCACTGTAATTTATTTCTTCTCAAAGAAGTTAAACTGTTATTGCAATCTCACAATTACAATCTTATTGTTAATTTGGCTTTAGGTGGGTCAGCTAGTAAAAAAAGATACACTCATGAATAGCCATTTCCTATGATTAATTTTCAATATAATGTGTCAATTATTGCAACAAAATGTAACCCCCAAACAGTGACGTGGGCTTCACTGTGCTGTGTAAAATTAGGTCAGATACAAAAGCAAATTCTTTGTGATCATTATTAAAAAATTAGAAGGAATAAAGAGTTACTTCCAGAAGTCTTGCGATAATTTCTAAACCAAGGAATAGCAAAAGGAAGCATCTTTCTAAAAATTTATAAAATTAAGCAATCAGAGAACTCTAGAGTTTGAAGAAAACTAAGAGGTCATTTAGTTCAACCGTATAAAGAAATGTATTATTCCATATTCCCTATAGATGATTAGTCAGCCCCTGCAGGAACCTTTTCCCTCACTATTTTTCAAGAAAGTCTGTTCCCTGTAGGAGAGCTATGCTTTTTGGATTAAAATAAATCACAAGAAAAATGCTTGTTTTGAAAAAGGACAAGCTGGAAATAGGGTCATTATAATAGAAAAGAATAATAACTAACAGTTGAATAATACTTCAGATTTCCCAAAACATTTCACATTAGAAAATTCATTTGATTCTTTCGAAGTACAAAGAGATGGTTATGAAATGTATTCTTTGATACTAAATTTCCCAGAGTTACTCAACTTTAAAGTCTTAGAATAAAAAATGCAGACGTCAGCTAATGATCTGGGAACATGCAGGAGATGCCACCCATTGAAAGAGGTAAGTAAAAGCTCAACTTGTCCTCTTGGCTTTAAACTTACTCCACTGAGAATTGTTTAAATCACAATGCTACTGGAGAAGAACAATGCACTTATTTTCCCAAAATACTTAATTTGTTCTTTTTGTAGAAATTCAAAAAGGATTTACATTTGGTAATTTGAACTCTGTCTATATACATTTATAATTTCATTTTGGTTCCAGCCATCTTATCCAATTTAAAAATATGTTATCAATTCTTGCAGTTGCATTTATTCATGGGCAACAAAATTATAAAAATCCAATCTGAATTTGACAATTACAGCTTTAGACAATGCGCTTTTAACTCTATTTATTAAAATTGACCCAAGTACTTATATATGATAAGTCAACAACAAAATGTGTTAAAGAAGTTAATAGAAATGTAGTTTTGGGAAAAAAAAATACTCTTTATGAATTGGAGTTTACAGAGACAATTTTGAATTTAAATATACTCAGGCTCAAAAACAAAGGGTTTTGTTTTTTTTTTAAGTGGAAGGTAGGACAAAAGCATTTGATATTCCAGTGAAAATAATGGGATTGATTTAAACTGATTGGATGAGAAATGGAATTTTACTCTTGCTTTGCACAAGTTTTAAGGCAACAGGGCAAGTGATATATAAATAACCTAAGGAAACTGTTGACATGAAAGATTCTGTAAGATTCTATAGGGAATCAACTTGGGATAACATAACCAATATACTTAGCTCCCTAAACTTTCTGGCACCAAAAGAGACAGTGAGGCCCAATCTCTGAATTGTTTAACTTAATTTGCCTTGAAGCCCTGTCAGGCATAAGGAAAATAGCTGCTGTTTACTTTTCTTAAGCTTATATGACAGGGCACAGCCAAAGAACCCGAGTGTTTGAGTCGATCAGAATCCACATCCCAACTCCACTACTTTATAAATTCCGCCTCATATTTCTATGACCAAACCAGGCCATCTTTGGGTGCTGCCAGATCTAATCTGGCAACTGTTGTATCTGCCACATACTCAGTGAGGAAAGAAAAGTACTCTGAGGTAAAGTAACACCGACACTCAGGCTCGTGGCCAGGGAGAAGCAGGCAGGGAGAACTGGCTGCGTTTGAATCTGTGATGACACCCAAATGACACACAGTCCAAAAATTTCCTATTTTTCACTGTCATATGACCACCCAGTCTCTCAGTCTACTCTGGCATTTTTAAAATTCACTGCTTTTAGCATTGTTCCTGGGGTGGGGCCTTGCAGCAGAATTCAGCTCCCTTTGTACCATAAGAAAACTGCACATTTCTCCTGAATCCAGAAATTGCTTTAGCTGATTATTAGTTCTCTAGAGGTAAGTGCCCAGAAAGGATTTGGAGATACTCTGAAATATGAACAATAAAATTCACTGAAGTCAATGGAAAAAAAAAATTGAGAGAGGTAGGACAGGGGGACAGAATCTAAATTAAATAGCAAGCAAAATGCTTTAAATCTGTTTTGTTTCACCAATAACTTTCATTTTCATTTTTGTGACTACATCATCAAGTGATTCCATTTTGGCATCTATTTAACATTTTTGTACCACTTAGCTAGCTAATACTAAATGATTACTTTCAATGTCTTTTGAGTTCATTAAGCTTATAGGATTTTTTATGAAGATGAATTTCTAGCTTTCAAATGTTAGCCCCTAAAAATAAATACAACAGAGTGAGAGAAAGAAGCCCACACCAAAGCCTTGGATCGGATTTGGGGATATTTAGAGTAAAAGGACATATGTGGCATATTTTAAACTACTACTACCAACAACAAAAACCTTACTGCTTTTAAAACAAGTTTTAAGTTTTAATTACTATGGTTGTTATAAATTTTGCTGAAACAATAACTTGAGCAATTTATAGTAACTAGAGAAAACCAACTGATACTAATCCCAGGTTGGTAGATTTTACCTTATCATCAAGGGACTAAACAACTAACTACACGTTATATCCTATAATGAGGATATAGTGGAAAGACCACACATAATGGTGTGATTAAATAGTACAAAGAGAATAAAAGGAAAGGGAGAGTGCAGGAGTGGATATAGCCACTAAGTTCTCATTCTAATTATGCCTAAAGTAGTATAACTCATACAATAAATTTTAAGGATGAAAACCATGCACAAATTATTGTCATAAATGTTAAATTACTAGCATCAAAATGTTCAGTATTGTACAGACATGATAAACTACCCTGGATATTACATTCTAAAAATATACTGCAATTGGAGAACCACACTCACCTCTAGGGCTATTCAGGCACCTCACAAAGACCCACAGGGAGTCCTACCTTCCTTCCTGTAGACCCCAGTGACTAAGCCTGTCCCTTGCTCTGGTCTTACTAAGTATTTTTATTAACAATCTTCTTTACATGGTTTCCCAAATTCAACATCCAGCCCACTAGTCTTCAGAATTTTGCCATTAATGAGCCAACAGACATAATATATCAATACCAACATTTATACTGTGTTGCTCTGTGCCAGGCTCAGGAGATATCAAACTGAATAATCTGTCTTCCAGGCTCTCACTTGAGAGATGAAGGTGGGCATGTAGGAGGATAAATTACAGCCCTGCTCCGAGGCTGTGTGCTGAGCAGGACAAGGGTTCAATGACTACTAAAGCCCACAGACCCCAGGCTAAGAGGCGATCTTGTAATTTAAACCTAAAAGATTTTTGTTTTAGATTTTAACCCTTTTTTGCCAGATGATTTTCTCACCTGTAAGCCATAATGAGGACAGAGAGGAAATGGTAAAAGTGGAAGGAGACCTGAAGTAAGCTAGAAGAGAGAAGGAAGAGGTGATTATCAACAGTAAAGAAAAACAGGGAAGGAAAAGCTCCAGGGTACAGCCAGGGAAGGAGGAGAGAAATCAAAACCAACCAAATGTCATCAGCTCAATCTGACAGGAATATGACAAAGTAGAGGATGTATTGATAATTGGGGGTCTGAGGGTAGAAGATGGGAATCAGACTAAAAGGAATGATGATATCAAAGTTTGCAATCTTTTGCCCCAGGAAGAAAAAACCCACAGAGACACTGGTGAGCACTTACTATCTTCAAAAAAAACAAACAAAAAAAGCAAACAAACAAAAAAAACAACTCTTCTTTGAAGGAGTTTACAATTACAATCCAGCCAAAGATGATAGTGGTATAAGCAAAGAAGTTCACATATGTGCAGAACTGACTGACAGTTAAGCACAGAAGCAGGGAGAAATAATTCTTTCATAGTTCTCTATTGGGTCATCTCTCCGAAGCCAATTAAGTACTGCAAAACACAGGGATAATCCCCAACACAGAGAGGACCTCTTCAGAGCTGTTTTATTTATTTATTTATTTATTTATTTATTTATTTATTTATTTATTTATTTATTGGCTGTGTTGGGTCTTCGTTGCTGCGCACGGGCTTTCTCTAGTTGTGGCGAGCGGGGGCTACTCTTCATTGCAGTGCGTGGGCTTCTCACTGCGGTGGCTTCTCTTGTTGCAGAGCACGGGCTCTAGGCGTGCGGGCTTCAGTAGTTGTGGCACGCAGGCTTAGTAGCTGTGGCACATGGGCTTAGTTGATCTGCAGCATGTGGGATCCTCCCAAACCAGGGCTTGAACCCATGTCCCCTGCATTGGCATGAGGATTCTTAACCCCTGCACCACCAGGGAAGTCCTCTCAACAAGAGATCTTGTTACAATGAAGCTATTAATTCAACAAGTCTGGATTGGGACCAAAGACTGTGGATTTCTATTAATGTCCTAGTTTATGCTGCTGGGCAGCAGTTTGAATGACAAGAATATGGAGAACCCTTTCTCTCCTGCTAAAAAATAGAAAATTGATGATGGGGCAGAGAGGATAAGCCAGATTATATAAATACAATCTAAAAGGAGACAGTTTAAAATGAGGCCAAGGAAAAGCTGGAATTAGTCCATTGCTTGGAATGGAATGAATGGAAATTGACATTTATTCAGCATCAATTTTGTACTAGGCACCTTCACACACATTAATGCTCACAAATCCTGGGAAGAATAGGCATCGCTTTTTATTATCATGAATGTTTAGGAACTGTCCTAAAGTCATCAAGTTCACATACTCCTGGCAGAGCCAGGAGTCAAACCAAGGTTTATCTGACTCAAAAGCCTGTGCTTTTTCCTCTAAAACAACTGACTCTGAAAAGCCAAATTCAGGATACAACCAATCCCGAGGCAGGAATTTTAAGGAGAAGCCACACAAAGCTGTAGGCTTTGTTTTCTAAACATGAAGTCCCATGGAGTAACTAAAGGAAATGCAATTAACAGATTCCATCCTAAAATTCTAATGTGCAGAGTAAACTTACACAAGTGTACACAGTAAAGCATAGTAAAGCCAAAAAGTAAACACAAATTTGCTTCCCAAAGGAGTCTTGTTCTTCAAGGTAAACATTAAAACCAAAATTCCCCAAAACCTAAGTAAGGTAAACAACATAGTAGACCAGAAAATACATATAGAAAATTTATAAAGTGTCAATGTATTTGAGTTTTAATTTTCAAAGTAGAATACTGTTCTTTCAGATTTGACTTAGTCCACAGCACATCAAGAAAAACTAAACAAATACCATTTAACACTCTAATTCTAGTGGATAAAAAAATACAAGAATCTGGCTTAAAGAGACAGTACATCTCACAATGAGCTCACCAGCATTACCAGCTGGGACCAGTTAAAAACATTTACCAAATAAGGCAAGTTTTTTCAATGCTTAAAATCTTTCTACAGTGAGCTCACTTCACTTCTCACTGGGTTTCTACAGTAATTGTAGAGGTCATCTCTCCAACTCAGAGCCAGTAAATCACCAGGCTCTCAATGAAAACATGGGCTGCATGGTCTCTGGAGAGCATTCGGTTTGGCTTCATTTTATTACCGACTGTCTACAGAAGAAAAAGATGCAAAATCTACTCTAAAGGCAGAACAGTAGGAAGCTGTATTAAGCAAAATCTATTCATAAAGTCAGAGGGAGTTGATTACCACTGTGAATAAAAATGGCAGACCTTACTTTAATATATTTGTCCACTTGAAAAACATGCTTCTTGTTATCTAGTGCTGAGTCTATACAAACATATCCACAAATTTTAATAATTTTGGTTAAATGAGTCATCTGCAAAATCCTCCCCCCATTTTTTTTTCCATTTTTAATTGACTGCTTTTGTATAGTGTAGGAACTGTGCACATGGACAAAACAAGGTTAAATCTATGATGAAGTTTACCACATTTTTACTTAAAAAACACTGTTCGGAGGAAGGTTGTCCACCCTATTTAACAGTTCAAGTTGTGACTTGAAACCTAAACAAAAGCATGTAATTGTAAGTGGTTTTGACTTGGCCTTCTCTTAGGTATTTAAATACATTCTCCTTCAGAGGTAAAAAGGACTCTTCACCTTCTTCTTGTAAATGGCTTGTGTGCCAAACACTAGCCATAAACTGAGAATATATATTTGGCTTCAAAGGTAAAAGATTTCCATAAAGATAAATATACTTCAAATAAAAATTCTGGTGTTTGTGTTACAAATATGACTTTTAGTCACTAATCTGCTAAAGGTCACACCCAAGTTTATCTTTTTATAAATTCTGTGGTTTTCCAACATAGGAAGCCAAATCATCAAACTCATGTTAACTCTGTGATAAAAGAGAAGATCCTGTTTTTCTGTTTTTTGTTTTTTTATTGAAGTATATTTGATTTACAATGCTGTGTTAGTTTCAGATGTACAGCACAATGTTTTAGTTTATATATATATATATGTATATATATATGTGTGTATATATATATATATATATATATATATATATATATATATATATATATATTCTTTTTCAGATTATTTTCCCATATAGGTTATTACAAAATATTAAGTATAGTTCCCTGTACTATACAGTAGGTCCTTGTTGGTTATCTATTTTATACATAGTAGTGTATAAATGTTAATCCCAAACTCCTAAGTTATCCCTCCCCACTCTTTCCCCTTTGGTTACCATAAGTTTGTTTTCTAGGTCTGTGGGTCTATTTCTATTTTGTAAATGAGTTCATTTGTATCACTTTTTATAGATTCCATATATAAGTGATCTCATATGGTATTTGTCTTTCTCCATCTGATTTACTTCACTTAGTATGATAATCTCTAGGTCCATCCACGTTGCTACAAATGGCATTATCTCATTTTTTATGGCTGAATAATATTCCATTGTATATATGTACCACATCTTCTTTATCCATTCATCTGTTGATGGACATTTAGGTTGCTTCCATGTCTTGGCTATTGTAAACAGTGCTGCAATGAACATTGGGGTGTATGTAGCTTTTCAAATTATGGTTTTCTCCAGAAGGTCCTGTTTGAATGAAGACCTAAGAGACTGCAGAGGTAAAAAGTGGAAATATGTTTCAGGCCTTAGACCAAGAATTACAAACTGCTTTCTTCAAGGGACCAGATAATAAATATTTTATTCTTTGTGGGCCACATGGTCTCTGACACAACTATCCAACTCTGCTGTTGTAAAGTGAGAGTGCCATAGAAAACACAAATGGGCAATGCTGTGTTCTAATAAAACTTTATTTATGGGCACTAAAATCTGAATTTCACATAATATTCACTTATCAAAAAATATTACCCTTTTTTTAATTTTTCAAAAGCCATTTAAAAATGTAAAACCACTTGTAGTTTGTGGGCCACACAAAAGCAGACAGTGGGCCAGATTTGGCCTAGTTTGCTAATCCTTAAACATAAAGCATAAAAATTAATATTCTTAGCTCAGGAAAGGAAACAAAGGACACTTTCCATTCTTCAGGGTAGAAAATATCGTGAGGTAGAAGGGAATGGAGGCACCTGGGTCTTCACTGTGATATTGCTCTGAACTGGTGCTGGTGCGTAAGAACTGGCAAATACACCCCACAGGAGAATGGGCTCATTCCCTCCTACGCCTCCCTTCCTTGAGGAACTTGGTAACAGCAGAATTCACAGATAGGGAGATAAGCCTCTCATACCCAAAGGGAAGGGCAGAAGTAAATTTAAAAAGTAAGGATGTGGTAGACTGGAGAACTATACCGAACTAAAAGAAAAGCATTACAATAGCAGAAGCTGCTGAATCAAAGCAGAAAATGAGAAAGACAGTGCTGGAAAGAAACTGGAGGGTTAACAAAGAAGCTCCTCTGTGAACTCCATGGAAAAGACCAGGACTCCAGAGGTTTATAATGTGCTGGAGGGTAATCAGTGGGAGTTTAGAGTCAAAGACCTTTGTGATCTTACACAGGCCTGAGGTTGTCTACTCTCGTGTCCTCCTGCTGGGCTGATTTTCCATTTACCAAGTTTTGTATGGCTGGCAGGTACACAGAAATGATTGGATCCTCTGATGGTAAAACAAAAATTTATCCTGAACATTCTACTGTACATATTGATGAATTACAGACTGGTAGCTGGTCTGATTCCAGCCATTCACAATGCCCATAAACTACCTTCTTGAAATACAGATTCAAGACTCAACTGGCCACATGAGAATAGTATCATGATTAGGAACATGTGTTTTAGAGCCCAACTGCCTGGGTTCAATCCCTCCTTTGTTATATACTAGCTGCCTAATCCTAGGCAAATTAGATTACCCTCTCTGTGGCTCAGTTTACTCATTGGTAAGAAGAGTGTGAAAACAATAGCCCCTAACTCATAGGGTTGTTGTAAAGACTAAACAAAAAGTATGTATGTGAGCTGCCTAGAAAACTGTCTGACATATATGATGAATATCTATTATATCCTGATAATCATCATGATTATCATTAACCAAAAAAACTCTTTGGTGCAGCACAAAACTCCCCATTATTCTGCCCCAGCTGGTATTTTTCACTAATTTGCTAATTAGTGAAAGTTTCACTAATTTTCACTAGTCTTTTTCACTAATTTCACTGCCCCATTTTTCACTAATTTGCCCATGTCTTCCATTTGCATACACACACTAAGCTCTAGCCCAATATTTATTCACATTATGGGTTCTGACATACTGGTTAATTATGCAATCAATTTCATGGGTTATAACCAGCATTTGTTTTAATGAAATAGATTAGAATAGAATACAATAGAAAATACCAGATTACATCACATGTAGTAATAGAAGTATATTAGCACATATACTCAGTGAATTGTGATATAAAGTTCATTTCTTAATGCGGTTCATGTTTTTGCTGTCGCTGTTAAAAAAGGCTAAATGCAACAGCTCTAATCACACTATATATCAAGCTTCTAAGCCACATCACAAATTTTTTTATGTCACTATGACTTTTTGTTTGCCTGGGATGCTATTTTCCCTTACACTGACTGGAAAATTTCTGCCAGCCTTTAAGTTGCACCTGCTGAATGTTGAAACTTCATAAAAGGCTTTGCCAGCCTCCCCAGTTAAGCAGAATAAATTGTTTCTTCCACTATGCTTATATAAGACTACAGGCGTATTTCAGATATACCACTAAACCCATTCCATCTTAAATATCTGTTTCCCTGCGACTTCCTCTTCTATTCTGTGAACTCCACGAAGGCAAGCATCATATTTTATTTTTGCGTCCACAAGACTGAACACCGTGCCTAGTATAAAGCAGATCAACACCATGCAGTTGAATGTTTTCATATCAGTGACTTAAGGCAAGATGACTGATGGCATGCTCATCAGATTTCTAATGACTCAGAGCTTGGAAAGGAGGAAGAGGTAGTAGAGAACTTGTCAATATATTAGATGATAAAATCTACATGCCAAAAGACCTCATGACTTTGGAATGAAGTAACTGAAACATATTATGTCTCACCGTCAAATCCAAAAAGTCTACCAGGCAAGCATGGAATCAAAGAGCTCCAGCTTAAGAGATGCTGAGATTTTACTTTGACCTGAATAAACAATGTGACATGAACAGTGAAAAGGTAAATAATTTCATCGGTCAATATTGATACTTTTTTAAAATGTAGTAACCAGACACTATTTGGGGCTTCATGTTCAGTTCCCACTGCCAAATTTTTAACAAGAACACTGAAAAATTGAAGCTGTTTATAGAAAACAAGAGTTTTGTAAGTTAGAAGTATCATATTAAAAAAAAACCCTAAACTTAACAGGGACGTTGAACAAATTCAGATGCTTTCTGACAAATACTGTCCCTGGTAACTTTGACATTTGGCACCCAGTAAATATTTTTTTTTTTTTTTTTTTTTTTTTTTTTTTTTGCTGAACTAGACATGAAAATGTTCTGTATTTCCAATGTAACAAAAGGTTTTAATTAATTTTTTAGGGGAAGTAGTCTGAGATTCTTCATAATTTTTAAATCTGTATACATTTCCTAAATATTTAACACACTGATTCATAGTCTTTAGAGGGTTTCTAATTACTTCAAGGTGTACTACAAAGTTTTAATTCCAATTTGATATACATAAAATATAGGTGATGGCAATAGAAACAGACCAATAAAGCACCATTAAAAGTCAAGTGCGACTTCCGGGTAAGATGGCGGAAGAGTAAGACGCGGAGATCACCTTCCTCCCCACGGATACACCAGAAATACAGCTACACGTGGAACAACTCCTACAGAACACCTACTGAACGCTGGCAGAAGACCCCAGACCTCCCAAAAGGCAAGAAACTCCCCCACATACCTGGGTAGGGCAAAGCGGAGAGATTCCCACACAGAGGATCGGTGCTGAGTGGCACTCACCAGCCCGAGAGGCTTGTCTGCTCGCCCACCGGGGCGGGCAGCGCTGGAAGCTGAGGCTCGGGCCTCGGTCAGAGCGCAGGGAGAGGACTGGGGCTGGCGGCGAGAACTCAGCCTGAAGGGGGCTAATATGCCACAGCTAGCCGGCAGGGAGTCCAGGAAAACTCTGGAGCTGCCGAAGAGGCAAGAGACTTTTTCTTCCCTCTTGGTTTCCTGGTGCGCGAGGAGAGGGGATTAAGAGCGCTGCTTAAAGGGGCTCCACAGACGGGCGCGAGTCACGACTGAAAGCGCGGAGCCTAGTGACGGGTGTGGGACGCTGGGGCTGCTGCTGCCGCCGCCAAGAAGCCTGTGTGCGAGCGCAGGTCACTGTCCACACCGCCCTTCTGGGAGCCTGTGCAGCCCGCCACTACCGGGGTCCCGGGATCCAGGGGCGGCTTCCCTGGGAGAACGCACGGCGCGCCTCGGGCTGGTGCAACGTCACGCCGACCTCTGCCGCTGCAGGATCGCCCCGCACTCCGTGCCCCTCCCTCCCGCCTGGCCTGAGTGAGCCAGAGTCCCCGAAGAGGCTGCTCCTTTAACCCTGTCCTGTCTGAGCGGAGAACAGACGCCCTCCGGTGACCTACACGCAGAGGCGGAGCCAAATCCAAAGCTGAGACCCAGGAGCTGTGAGAACAAAGTAGAGGAAGGGAAACCTCTCCCAGCAGCCTCAGAAGCAGTGGATTAAAGCTCCACAATCAACTTGATGTACCCTGCATCTGTGGAATACATGAATAGACAACAAATCATCCCAAATTGAGGAGCCAGGAGTCAGTGCTGTGCCTCTGAGGTGGGAGAGCCAACTTCAGGACACTGGTCCACAAGAGACCTCCCAGCTCCACATAATATCAAACGGCGAAAATCTTCCAGAGATCTCCATTTCAACACCAGCACCCAGCTTCACTCAACGACCAGCAAGCTACAGTGCTGGACACCCTATGCCAAACAACTAGCAAGACAGGAACACAACGCCACCCATTAGCAGAGAGGAGGCCTAAAATCATAAAAAGTCCGCAGACACCCCAAAACACACCACCAGACGTGGACCTGCCCACCAGAAAGACAAGATCCAGTCTCATCCACCAGAACACAGGCACTAGTACCCTCCACCAGGAAGCCTACACAACCCACTAAACCAACCTTAGCCACTGGGGACAGACACCAAAAACAACGGGAACTACGAACCTGCAGCATGCAAAAAGGAGACCCCAAACACAGTAACATAAGCAAAATGAGAAGACAGAAAAACACACAGCAGGAGAAGGAGCAAGATAAAAACCCACCAGACCTAACAAATGAAGAGGTAATAGGCAGTCTACCTGAAAAAGAATTCAGAATAATGATGGTAAAGATGATCCAAGATTCTATTTCCCAGATCCAAAATCTTGGAAATAGAATAGACAAAATGCAAGAAACAGTTAACAAGGACCTAGAAGAACTAAAGATGAATCAAGCATCGATTAAAAACACAATAAATGAAATAAAAAATTCTCTAGATGGGATCAATAGCAGAATAACTGAGGCAGAAGAACGGATAAGTGAGGTGGAAGATAAAATAGTGGAAATAACTGCTGCAGAGCAAAATAAAGAAAAAAGAATGAAAAGAACAGAGGACAGTCTCAGAGACCTCTAGGACAACATTAAACACACCAACATTCGAATTATAGGGGTTCCAGAAGAAGAAGAGAAAAAGAAAGGGACTGGGAAAATATTTGAAGAGATTATAGTTGAAAACTTCCCTAATATGGGAAAGGAAAGAGTTAATCAAGTCCAAGAGGCACAGAGAGTCCCATACAGAATAAATCCAAGGAGAAATACGCCAAGACACATATTAATCAAACTGTCAAAAATTAAACACAAAGAAATCATATTAAAAGCAGCAAGGCAAAAACAACAAATAACACACAAGGGAATCCCCATCAGGATAACAGCTGATCTCTCAGCAGAAACTCTACAAGCCAGAAGGGAGTGGCAGGACATAATTAAAGTGATGAAGGAGAAAAACCTGCAACCAAGATTACTCTACCCAGCAAGGATCTCATTCAGATTTGATGGAGAAATTAAAACGTTTACAGACAAGCAAAAGCTGAGAGAGTTCAGCACCACCAAACCAGCTTTACAACAAATGCTAAAGGAACTTCTCTAGGCAAGAAACACCACAGAAGGAAAAGACCTACAATAACGAACTCAAAACAATTAAGAAAATGGGAATAGGAACATACATATCGATAATGACCTTAAATGTAAATGGACTAAATGCTCCCACCAAAAGACACAGAGTGGCTGAATGGATACAAAAACAAGACCCATCTATATGCTGTCTAGAAGAGACCCACTTCAGACCTAGAGACACATACAGACTGAAAGTAAGGGGATGGAAAAAGATATTCCATGCAAATGGAAACCAAAAGAAAGCTGGAGTAGCAATTCTCATATCAGACAAAATAGACTTTAAAATAAAGACTACTAGAAGAGACAAAGAAGGACACTACATAATGATCAAGGGATCGAGCCAAGAAGAAGATATAACAATTGTAAATATTTATGCACCCAACATAGGAGCACCTCAATACATAAGGCAAATACTAACAGCCATAAAAGGAGAAATCAACAGTAACACAATCATAGTAGGGGACTTTAACACCCCACTTTCACTAATGGACAGATCATCCAAAATGAAAATAAATAAGGAAACACAAGCTTTAAATGATACATTAAACAAGATGGACTTAATTGATATTTATAGGACATTCCATCCAAAAACAACAGAATACACATTTTTCTCAAGTGCTCATGGAACATTCTCCAGGATAGATCATATCTTGGGTCACAAATCAAGCCTTGGTAAATTTAAGAAAATTGAAATTGTATCAAGTATCTTTTCCGACCACAATGCTATTAGACTAGATATCAATTACAGAAAAAGAGCTGTAAAAAATACAAACACATGGAGGCTAAACAATACACTACTTAATAACAAAGTGATCACTGAAGAAATCAAAGGGGAAATTAAAAAATACCTAGAAACAAATGACAATGGAGACACGACGACCCAAAACCTATGGCATGCAGCAAAAGCAGTTCTAAGAGGGAAGTTTATAGCAATACAATCCCACCTTAAGAAACAGGAAACATCTCGAATAAACAACCTAACCTTGCACCTAAAGCAATTAGAGAAAGAAGAACAAAAACATCCCAAAGTTAGCAGAAGGAAAGAAATCATAAAAATCAGATCAGAAATAAATGAAAAAGAAATGAAGGAAACGATAGCAAAGATCAATAAAACTAAAAGCTGGTTCTTTGAGAAGATAAACAAAATTGATAAACCATTAGCCAGACTCATCAAGAAAAGAAGGGAGAAGACTCAAATCAATAGAATTAGAAATGACAAAGGAGAAGTAACAACTGACACTGCAGAAATACAAAAGATCATGAGAGATTACTACAAGCAACTCTATGCCAATAAAATGGACAACCTGGAAGAAATGGACAAATTCTTAGAAATGCACAACCTGCCAAGACTGACTCAGGAAGAAATAGAAAATATGAACAGACAAATCACAAGCACTGAAATTCAAACTGTGATTAACAGTCTTCCAACAAACAAAAGCCCAGGACCAGATGGCTTCACAGGCGAATTCTATCAAGCATTTAGAGAAGAGCTAACACCTATCCTTCTGAAACTATTCCAAAATATAGCAGAGGGAGGAACACTCCCAAACTCATTCTACGAGGCCACCATCACCTTGATACCAAAACCAGACAAGGATGTCACAAAGAAAGAAAACTACAGGCCAATATCACTGATGAACATAGATGTAAAAATCCTCAATAAAATACTAGCAAACAGAATCCAACAGCACATTAAAAGGATCACACACCATGATCAAGTGGGGTGTATTCCAGGAAAGCAAGGATTCTTCAATACATGCAATTCAATCTACGTGATACACCATATTAATAAATTGAAGGAGAAAAATCATATGATCATCTCAATCGATGCAGAGAAAGCTGTTGACAAAATTCAACACCCATTTATGATAAAAACCCTGCAGAAAGTAGGCATAGAGGGAACTTTCCTCAACATAATAAAGGCCATATATGACAAACCCACAGCCAGCATCGTCCTCAATGGTGAAAAACTGAAACCATTTCCACTAAGATCAGGAACAAGACAAGGTTGCCCACTCTCACCACTCTTATTCAACATAGTTTTGGAAGTTTTAGCCACAGCAATCAGAGAAGAAAAGGAAATAAAAGGAATCCAAATCGGAAAAGAAGAAGTAAAGCTGTCACTGTTTGCAGATGACATGATACTATACATAGAGAATCCAAAAGATGCTACCAGAAAACTACTAGAGCTAATCAATGAATTTGGTAAAGTTGCAGGATACAAAATTAAGGCACAGAAATCTCTGGCATTCCTATATACTAATGATGAAAAATCTGAAAGTGAAATCAAGGAAACACTCCCATTTACCATTGCAACAAAAAGAATAAAATATCTAGGAATAAACCTACCTAAGGAGACAAAAGACCTGTATGCAGAAAATTATAAGACACTGATGAAAGAAATTACAGATGATACAAATAGATGGAGAGATGTACCATGTTCTTGGATTGGAAGAATCAACATTGTGAAAATGACTCTACTACCCAAAGCAATCTACAGATTCAGTGCAATCCCTATCAAACTACCAATGGCATTTTTCACAGAACTAGAGCAAAATATTTCACAATTTGTATGGAATCACAAAAGACCCCGAATAGCCAAAGCAATCTTGAGAACGAAAAATGGAGCTGGAGGAATCAGGCTCCCTGACTTCAGACTATACTACAAAGCTACAGTAATCAAGACAGTATGATACTGGCACAAAAACAGAAAGATAGATCAATGGAACAGGATAGAAAGCCCAGAGATAAACCCACGGACATATGGTCACCTTATCTTTGATAAAGGAGGCAGGAATGTACAGTGGAGAAAGGACAGTCTCTTCAATAAGTGGTGCTGGGAAAACTGGATAGGGACATGTAAAAGTATGAAATTAGATCACTCCCTAACACCATACACAAAAATAAGCTCAAAATGGATTACAGACCTAAATGTAAGGCCAGACACTATCAAACTCTTAGAGGAAAACATAGGCAGAACACTCTATGACATAAATCACAGCAAGATCCTTTTTGACCCACCTCCTAGAGAAATGGAAATAAAGACAAAAATAAACACATGGGACCTAATGAAACTTAAAAGCTTTTGCACAGCAAAGGAAACCATAAACAAGACCAAAAGACAACCCTCAGAATGGGAGAAAATATTTGCAAATGAAGCAACTGACAAAGGATTAATCTCCAAAATTTATAAGCAGCTCATGCAGCTCAATAACAAAAAAAACAAACAACCCAATCCAAAAATGGGCAGAAGACCTAAATAGACATTTCTCCACAGAAGATATACAGACTGCCAACAAACACATGAAAGGATGCTCGACATCTTTACTCATTAGAGAAATGCAAATCAAAACTACAATGAGATATCATCTCACACCAGTCAGAATGGCCATCATCAAAAAATCTAGAAACAATAACTGCTGGAGAGGGTGTGGAAAAAAGGGAACACTCTTGCACTGCTGGTGGGAATGTGAATTGGTACAGCCACTATGGAGAACAGTATGGAGGTTCCTTAAAAAACTACAAATAGAACTACCATATGACCCAGCAATCCCACTACTGGGCATATACCCTGAGAAAACCATAATTCAAAAAGAGACATGTACCAAAATGTTCATAGCAGCCCTATTTACAATAGCCCGGAGATGGAAACAACCTAAGTGTCCATCATCGGATGAATGGGTAAAGAAGATGTGGCACATATATACAATGGAATATTATTCAGCCATAAAAGGAAATGAAATTGAGCTATTTGTAATGAGGTGGATGGACCTAGAGTCTGTCATACAGAGTGAAGTAAGTCAGAAAGAGAAAGACAAATACTGTATGCTGACACATATATATGGAATTTAAGAAAAAAAATGTCATGAAGAACATAGGGGTAAGACAGGAATAAAGACACAGACCTACTAGAGAATGGACTTGAGGATATGGGGAGGGGGAAGGGTAAGCTGCGACAAAGTGAAAGAGAGGCATGGACATATATACACTACCAAACATTCAGGTAGATAGTGGGAAGCAGCCGCATAGCACAGGGAGATCAGCTCAGTGCTTTGTGACCGCCTGGATGGGTGGGATAGGGAGGGTGGGAGGGAGACGCAAAAGGGAGGGGATATGGGAACATATGTATATGTATAACTGATTAAATTTGTTATAAAGCAAAAAAGAAAAAAAGAAAAATCCAAAAAAAAAAAGAAAAGTCAAGTGCTGGCATAACTCATTTGCAAAACACCCAGAGAGTAGATTACAAGTTGTAAAAATTAGTATTCTATAAAAATGATTTGGAAAATCTTTCATCTTTCATTTTCTTTCTTAGCTCACCCTGATAATAAACTCTGATATTTTTCTGTTTTTCTTTTTCTCACAACAAACAAGCAACTATTACATTATAAAATCAAATACAGGATAGCTTAGGTCACTGATGGTAGTCATTTTATCAGAGCTCTGTAGTTAACATCAAATGGTGCTTACTATAGACCGACATATTCCTGACGCTTGAAACGGACTTCTGTCTGTATTTGCAAGTTGGTCTGAATTCTAAAATGTAAACATAAAATAAAATGTTTCCAGTTTTATTGAGTTCTCATTTGAGTTTTCCACAGAAGTCAAAATATGAAGTTTCCTAAATGTTTCAGAATATTTCCAACCACTTAAATATGAAAAAAAAAAAAAGTAAGTCACTGATAGCCTCCCAATCATCTCAAGGACCACTGGGAAGGCAGTAATCCTGAACAAAGAAGGTATAAGTAAAAATAGCAACATGTACAGCATGCTCAGAACCAACATATATATGGTGAAATGGATTTGAGGCATAAACTCTCAAGTAGGAAGCTCTTCTGCAGCAGGGCAACCAGCAGATGAGGTAGAGGAAAGATATGTATCTACAAATAAAAACACCAAGTCTCAGAACCAAGGAAACCACCTTGTTATCTGGAGAAGATACAAAGTTCACTAGGGAAATGTGCTCTGTGCAGGTGGAACTCTTGAACTCCTCACTGTTGTCTCTGTTAGAAGCAAGAGACCTAGAAAATTTTCATTAGTTAGTTTCCCCCTCTACCAGGTTAACCCTAAGTAACTGGATTTGCTACAGAGAAACCTTCATGACAAGGAAACAGGTTCTATTCTCACTGAAGAAGGCTGACCACCTAAGAATGAAAAGAATCTTAACTGTACAGCGGATTTCACTCTCCAGATCTCTGGGCATTGATTTCAACAATGATGCTCCTTAGTGAGACTCCACTGTATTTTTTCAATTCCTATTTATGTATGGCACTTATAAACTGTGTGAAAATTTTTAAAAATTATATATTTGACCTCAAAATTTAGCATAAGGATCTTCTCTAACAATACAATTTGTGGGGAAGCTTAAAATGTTTCTTAAGTATCAGTCTTCAGGCATATAATAATCAACATAAATAACATAAGAATAATTAGGAAGGAAAATAGTGATAACCTTATTTACAATTTATTGTAATCAAATTATAAGAGCATTGTTCTTATCTGAGCAATTAGTAGTCACTTAATAAAGTTATAATAATCTACATATGTATGTAAACACAATACACATTTAATACATACTGATGTAATATATATAATTAAATTGTTCAGCAAAGTGGTTTTTGGGTTACATCCTTATCCAGAAGTCCAACTCTATGTGAGGCTCAGCTTTTCCAATGACTGTCAGGTTCTGAAATATACATAAGAACATGATACCCTCCTAATTTTCAGAGCATGTGGAGACATTGAATGGTACCACCTGTCAAGCATACAGATTACTACTGACTCACTGTCTCCAAGGAATGTGATCTGGTTTGTTTTTCTAGTGGTGGCAATGGGGTCAATTAGGGCTGATATTTGCCTTATAAGAATGCTGTAAGGGATGGTGAAAATACACAATAAACTACAAAAGAAAAAAAAGGTTTACATTCCCATGATGGAGTCAGGTGCCAAACAACTGAATTAGGTATCAGAATGCCTGGATTCGAGTCCCAGATAGAACACATGTGCACATCTGGGTTGTTGGCAATGTCACTTGACCTTTCTGGGTCTCAGAGAGTCATCTGAAGAATGACAATACTTCCAATTTTGTTAGACTGTTATAAGTAATAGTGCCCCATAGACTGTATAGTGTTATTAAATTATAGGTAATGTATATCTAAGGCCCTCTTGCTTGGTAGCCCTGTGAACCACTCTATCTAAATATTTAGCAATCAACTTGCATTTGTCTCTGTCCATGAAAAAAAATAAGGCAAACTAACCTATATGAACAATGACCTTACTTTTACTGCAGTACGTTGATTAATGCTGACAGAAAGGATATAATAGCAGTAATTATTATTAATTATAAAATAAGAGCAATTAACATCCTAGTACTTGTGTGGAACAAATTATGCTGAGCAATTTATATGAAATGTCAAATTATGCTATCATATTAATTCTATGATGATGGTTCTATTATTGTCTCCATTTTTCTGATAGCGAAACTTTAAAAAGTATTTAATTATCCAAGTTCACATTTCCTATAAGTACTAAGTGCCAGGTTTTGATTTCAAGTTTGTATGACTACACAGAACTGGCTGCTAAACAATGAAAAGACATTATTTTGCTCTCTAAATGAGCTAACCAGACAATTTTCTCTGAGAACAGAGAAAAGGAATTAGCATTTCTTGAGCACCAAACATGTGGTGGTGCTACGAAAGTACTCTATAGGCTTGATCTCATTTCTGTTTAAAATCTAACTCTACTCCTTACTAGTCATGTGACCTCGGCCCATTTACTTAACTTCTCTGCATCTCATTTTATTTATCTATAAAATGAGTTTTAGCAGTTTTCTTATCTAATACGTTGGTTGTGAGGATTAAATGAGTTTACATGTAACGTGCTTAGGGCAGTATCTGGTTAACTATTATAAAGAGTAACTATTATCATTTAAAATGTGATCAAATAACAAAATCAGTAATTCTACAACTCTATATAACATAATAGAGTCTACTGATAGAAGGCACAATAAAAGGATTCATAAGTAGTCTCAAAACAACTATCAAATGGTTTCTAGTTCACCCAGAGAATTCAGTACCAACTACAGTCATTGCCAGAGAATATCTGTCTAAGAGAGAGACTCAGCTCAGTGACCATCAGCAACATATGAAAAACCAATCCTGACCATTCGCTGTAGGACCTGTTGAAAACAGGAGGAAAGTAAGGTCATTTAAATCCATACTCTGATCCTATAAACCACTTTCTTTTGTTTTTTTAATTAATTTTTATTGGAGTATAGTTGATTTACAATGTTGTGTTGGTTTCTGCTATACAGCAAAGTGAATCAGTTATACATATACA
The DNA here is from genome assembly GCF_964341445.2 of Mesoplodon mirus. Taxonomy (NCBI): domain Eukaryota; kingdom Metazoa; phylum Chordata; class Mammalia; order Artiodactyla; family Ziphiidae; genus Mesoplodon; species Mesoplodon mirus. Next base: position 109,138,576 of record NC_138983.1, on the reverse strand, counting down.
TATATCCACTTTTTTTAAGATTCTTTTCCCATATAGGTCATTACAGAGTATTGAATAGAGTTCCCTGTGCTATACAGTAGGTTCTTATTAGTTATCTATTTTATATATAGTAGCGTGTATATGTCAATGCCAATCTCCCAATTTACCCCTCCCCCCTTCTCCTATGGTAACCATATGTTGGCCACTGAACTGAGTTATTCACCTAATTTAATGGATAATAAATACTTTGGACTCATGATGAGAACAATCCAAAAGGGAATTCCCTGGCGGTCCAGTGCCCCCTGCAGTAGAAGCCCGGAGTCCTAATGACTGGACCGCCAGATAATTCCCTTTTGGATTGTTCTCATCATGAGTCCAAAGAATTTATTACGCATTAAATTAGATGAATAACTCGCTTTAGTGTTAAACTCTTTTAAATTTGAAATAAGTATCTGTAATTCTTCTAGATTCCCTAAACCATTTGTATATTTCAGACAACAAATTAGAATGCAGCCATTTTTCACATGAAGGAAATTTTAAGGTTGTAAAAGGAATTAATTGTGATACTTAGCCACAGATTTCTTTAGGTAGGATATGCTAAAATTACTATTCTTTAACATGCCTTGCCGTGTAATTAACAAATGTTCAGGGGCAGAACCAAACTCTATTATGGACAGAACACAGGGACAAGAATTATCCAGTCCTACTGTAGTTTTCAATAGAAATCAACATAAAGAAAATCAAGTTCTATTTTTACATGACTAATACTGTATCATTTATTTTTGTTTTAAAACCATGGAAGAATGTTCACATGATTTCCAGTAAGGTCTAAGTGAAAATGAAAACCAGTCTTAAAAACATTTCCCATAGAAATGAAAATGTACCTTTTAACTTTAACGGGTAGTATTTCTCAAGTCTCTTATCTAATAAAACCAGCCCATGCTAACTGCATACTGTGTGCTGAGGAATTTTTTTTTTTAGAAGAAATATGGACTTTAATGAAGATTCTTTCCCTTTGGTATAAGTGAGACCTGTGAAAACATCCAAACAAAAAGAAAAGAAAAAAAAAGGGAGGTGAGGATTCAGATAGTCCACGCTCCCGTATCCACAAGGCCTAATGACAGAGCAGAGCCGGTTCCTCTGTCCTTGCGGCAGGACCGCCCTGGAGAAGGGATTCAGTTAACTGCAGGTTTTAAGTGTCCCCATCCCCCCAGCCCCCTGCCCCGTGTGAAACTAACACTCATTCAGCCAAACTTCTGCCTCCCAGCCTCTCGGTGGGAGGTCCGAGTTTCTCTAGTCCTAGCTCACACTCGAATTCTCTCGGCCTCTGGTCTCTCTAGTAGAAAAGAGGATGCTACTGGTCCCAACTGCCTCAAAGGCCAGGGTGAGGAAAAATAAATGTAATCGATTAGTAGCATTTTGTGCTCAGGAATAAGCTATGGAAAACAAATTAGGAAAGTAAATCTACAGCCCTAAAATATATGCATATAAAATAAACAACATATGCAGTTCCAAATCTACCGATAGTATCTGGGGATTGTCTACTGCTTTAGAGTCTCAATGCCCCTGTTCCCACCTCCACAAAATCCACCTAGGATGACACTTCAGTCATACCCCACCACCCCAGCAGGGGGAGGCATGGCAGAGGCTACAGGGGGAAGGGCTATACTTTGGCTCTGGAGTAAAACATGCATGCAACATGGGAGGGGTGGGCTTACCAAATGTATATATGGACCCCCTGGGGTGAAGGTCCAGCCAGGAGACACTGAGCAAGGGAGGGGTCCATCTCCCCACTGGCTGGAAGGGGGCTCTGAGGCAATATCTAAGGGTTGCATATCCCCGGGGAGAGGGGACAGCTGCCAAGCACCCCCATCCTCGACTTCAAGGGCCCAAGAACTCTTTGCATAAGATATCTTCAGACCTAGCAGATGTTCAAAGGCACAAAGTTTAAACGCTGGGAGGGAGGGTTGTTGAGAGAGGTCTGTGGGGTACCCTGAGCCCAGGGGTAGACTAAAGGTGTGATTCATTCCCCCTTCCCTGGAAGGGTGATTGCTCCATTGGGTCTATCACCACAGGACATTTTCCATTACAAGGAGGCATACTGCCCAGGCCTGTGCTGGGGAATTTTTAAATCAAGACAGATACATTAAATAGGTTGGATTCAAAGTGGGCAAGTGTGGGCTTATTTACAACATTTTTATCATTAAGATATTTCACACTAAAACATTTGTTTGCTAAAAGTAGAGAAAAAAAATATTTCACAAAAGAGTATTCTAAAGAGAATGGAGTAGTCAAAAGACGGCTGGTCTGAGGAACTGAGCTCTGGTCCCCACTCTGCCCCCAGCCGGCTGCTCAGTCCGTTTATATGTGGAAAATGAGCCACTGGTCACCCAGATTTCTCCCTAATGTATTTGTTTTTGACTAGGAACTCGGGTATGAAGTTCTACCAATATTTTCATGTCAGCCAGTTTATGCAGGAACACGTGTGGAAACTGCAGATATGACGTACAGTTCATTCTCTCTGGGGGCAAGGAGGACGCTTCCAATACAATGAAATATAGCTGTTAATATATACAAAAAAGTGTGAAAACAAGTTATAACTCACCTTGCTCTATAATAATGCTGCTCTAGGCATATTCATATTGTGGAAATTCTAGGTGGCATTATTCATTCGGAATACCTATGTTCCACTCATTTCTAGAATTTAAGTCAGCAGTGTATGAAGAGATGAATTAAAGAAACCAAACATTCACTTCTATGTCTGACACATGTAATAGGTCAGGCCTGCAATACAATTTCATTCTGCATACAGCCTCAGACTAAGAACCTTTAAATAAATACATTCTTGACAAGTGTTTATGGATAATTCTTCTAATCTTTAGCTATTCACAAAGCAGGACCCATCTCTTCTGTCCTTCAGTTCAACAACCCCATCATTAATCTTTTCTAATGCCTCTCACAGATGTAGTGTTTTTTTTTCCCACAACTGTAACTCGCTCAGGGCCTTGCTTTCCACAGCAAAGTATCAGGTGTCTCAAAGCTCAAGTGTGTCTCAAAAAACACACTTTAACAAAGGAAATGTTTGCGATCCATGGACTTTGCCCACTTCGGTTAAATAGGATCATCTGAGTGTGAGGAGAGGGCCACTCTGACTCAGTTGTTTTCTACTAGGTCCAAGCTGAGGAGGTCCTGACTGCAGTGGACCTTAACTGACACTCCTGCCTTCTAGCTGACTCATCAGCCTGAACACACTTGTGGGAAACCTCCACTGTCAAGACTGTGAAAAGTGTAAGAGTGTCATTTGTAGAATTAACTTTATTTACCAAGTAAGAAAATATCTAAGTAAAACAGGAAGTAAAGCCATAGGGAAAAAAAAAAAAAGGCAACATTTTCAAGCTTTTTATTCCTACCAAGATGTTTCTGCAATAACAGAAAAAAAGAAAATTGACCTATACAAATATTGCAGAAGAGAATGCCTGCTTTCTGGTCACTTTACTAAACAAGGATCACTTAGCAGCTGAGAAACGATATAGTACTAAGAGCCATCAGGCAAATAAAATACACAGAATCACTGCCACCAAGAGGCCCAATACAACCATATTTATGCTCAAGATTACATCTGAATTAATTCAACTACAAGTTCAACCTCCCAACGAGTAGGCAAGGTCATAGAACGCTGCTGTGTGTCCCCAGCTGATCTGTCCAGCAATTGAGATACTTAAAAAATAAAATAAAATGGGTGTAATTGCTCATGCTACTGCAACTGTAGCTAACCTAAACCTGCAAATAAGAATCTATACACATATGAAATTTACTATTTTAAATGGGCCAAAAAGTTGGAATATTCTGTGCTAGGGAACAAATTCTTCACAAAGGTTTTTAACTTCATAAAAATATCACTGATGAAGTGAAATATGGTAAATTGAGGCTTTGAAGGAAAATGGCTTGATTTCAGATCCATAGTCTGATTTCCCAGCTCTGTGAAATGGTGCATGCTGGTGACCTCATCATTTTCCTCACTGTAAAGCTGATGTAACACCTGTACTCACCACTAAGGTTGCTTGTGAGGACTTAATCAGGTCACAGATGTAATAGCTCAGTGAAATCTATCCGACAGTATAGATCTCAAGAAAGATCAGCTATTATTCTGTTTTTTTGTTTTTTTTGTGTTTTTTTTTTGCGGTTCGCGGGCCTCTCACTGTGTGGTCTCTCCCGTTGCGGAACACAGGCTCCGGACTCGCAGACTCAGCGGCCATGGCTCACGGGCCCAGCCGCTCCGCGGCATGTGGGATCTTCCCGGACCAGGGCACGAACCCGTGTCCGCTGCATCGGCAGGCGGACTAGCTATTATTATTCTTGAAAAGACTTCTTCTTGCTCTGAGAACCACATTCTTGTATTTTCTTCCTTCTTCTGCTTCTTCCTTCTCAGCCTCCTTATCTGTCTTTCTTTCTTTCCAAACATCAAATGTTGAGAGTTCTCAGATTATATAGAATTTAGGTCCTCTTCTCAATCTACTCTTTCCCAGGGGGATCTAATCTATCTCCATGATTTTAATTATCACCTAGAGGACAATTCCCAAACATATTTCTAATTCAGATCTGAACATATACCTGCTAACTCACCATCTCCATTTGGATGACTCAGAGAAACCTTGAATTCATTCATGGCAAACCATCTTTGCCATCCTAACATAAATGTTCCCTATCCCAGTAAGTGGCTCCAAAAAACACCCAATTTTACAACACAGAACCCTGGGAGTCATCACTGAAATGTCCTGTTGCTCACTTCCTAGTATGTAACCCATTTCCCTACCCTTTCCATTTTACCTCTGAAATACATCCCGTTGTCTCCACAGCCAGTGTTCCCTTCTGAATCCAAAATAACTGTCCTTTAACTCCCAAGCATGGTTTCCCTCAAGCAGTCCTGCTTCCTCCAATCCATGCATGGCATGCAACTACAGTGATATTTTAAAATATCAAAATATTTTATAATATTTTGATCAAATATAATCACTCCTCTACCTACAACTTTTCTTTATCTTATCAGTGAATAAGAGTAGAATAACGAGTAAATACAAAGGCGTGCACATGTCCTCTATATTCTGAACCCATTAAAACTTTTTCCACTGAAATGCCAGGCTCTTTCCTTCTTCAAGGTCTTTATTCATATCTACTCTGTTCCCTATTCTGGAGTGTAAAGAAGGTTCCTCCCTTGCTGCCCCTGTATCCCCATTTCTAGCTATTTCTTTCTCATCATTTAGTTCTCTGCTTAACCAATACTTCCACCAGAAGGCATTGCTTGGTTCTCTGGACAAGGTCAGTTCCATTAATTATACTCTCACAAAGCACCCTGCACTTCTGTATCACAATCCTCAGTGCATTTGTAAATACACAAAAGATAATAAATGACACAAGAGTAGGGAGCTTGTCTGTCTTGTTTACAATTGTATCCCTTAATCTTATCAAACACCATACTTGCCACAAGTGGGTCAACCAAGATATTGATAAATGTTTGCTGAATTAACACAGAAATGGTTCTGGTTTAGTTCTTGACTTGATAATGGCTCGTAATTGGTGGAGAAATGCACATAAAACTCTGATTCAAGGCAGACTGTGATAGCTTTTTACAGGAAATAAGCCTAAGGACTACTTGATTCTGTAAGAAAAAAATATCAATTCTGGAAGGGGAGAATATGAGGAAAGACCCACATAAAGGAAGGCTTCTTTCTGGTGCTGGAATATAAGGGACCATGGAGAACTAGCAAGACTTCAACAAGTTAAGGGTAAGAAATATTCCAAGGAGGGGAAAAGTTTGGGCAAAGCCATTAGTAGAGCCAGGATATATATAGAGACTAGTGAACAGACAGTTGTACCAGATGAGGGAGGTATACTGAAACGTAGAAAGTGGCCACACTGTGAAAAAATTTCATTATCGAGATTAAACTGTCTCTCTCAGAGACAACCATTGACGGTTTCATTATTGAAGAAAAACTGTTAAACATGGCAAAAATTTGTTAACAGATTAGGGTGGGGACGTAGAGACCAACTAGTAGGCTATTTCAATATTTCAGACAGGAGGGAGGAGAATAGAGGAGAAATATTCCCGCAGGAGAATGAAAGCACTGCTCAAAGAGGGAAAAGGTATGTCATTGACTAATTAGAAAACCAAATCAGAGAAAGGATAGGGGAAGTATGACAGATGACGGGTTCTATTTTGGAAACCCAAATTTTATGTCCTTACATGATGCTGAGAAGGTAGTTAAACATGGATCTAAGAAAGAGAATGCAAGTAAATTTCAGAAATTATTAGGCTCAGGGAAATTTTAATTGATCCATAACCAATTAAACATTAATGCAAAGGCCTGACAAAGATATCTAAAGTTTTCCACAAACACTTTATATTATATTCTTAATATTTACATTTATATTCTTAATATTTTTATTAAGAATTAAAAATACAAAAAATAATAAAAGGTCTTTTATAATTACTACCTTAATTTTCAATATACATACCTCGTGCCTAATTTTATTGTATACAGATGTTAGGAAAACTCCTCATATTTTTACCATAATTTCACCGCCTTTAAAACAGTTAATTTCCTACCATTGTTGGGATGGGAGGAACCCATTTATGCTGACTTTTTCTCTATTCAGTAGAAGAATAATATCTTTTCTGTGTTTAAAAGAATTCCAGTCTTTGTAATAGGCTCTGTGCAAAAATTTTAAATGACGTACGGAAGTTTTAAAAGGTCATTCTACTTTCAAAAATGTTAACATCTGAAATTACGTCTGTCATCTTTAATTATTAGGAGAATATCCAAAGAATAATAAAATGCAACACTTACTTTTGCTGCACCTATTTGTTCTTTGCGAAATTTCTCAAGTGGCGCAATTAATACATCATTAGCATTTTGAATCTGAAATCAAAAATGCAAATACATTAAATTCTGTATAATTCATGCAAACAATATTGAAATAAAGATGGCTCCTTTATTCCACTTATTTAAATAAACAGCTTTTCTTCTCCTTAGCTTCTATAAATGAAATAAAAATACCTCACATGTTATATAGTCTTTTTCTAGTTTATAATTAAGTTGTTTTCACAAATTATTTCACTTCATCCTAACAATAATGTGAATAATGTGAAAGCATGTACTCATGGTGAGATCTTAAAAATTTAAATTTCATATTCTAAAATTTAACTATAAAATAGCACATCAGCTACTAAATTTTAAAATACCTTTAATTATACTGGTTTCATGTAGTCAGTTCAAGCATCATTTTAAAACTGAGCCATATAAAAGCTCTTCCATCTTGCCACTAGATGTTATAATTCTACAGCTGCAAAATAAAATAAGACTTATTTTTTCCCTGTTTAATTAGATTCCTTACACTTGGGATTTGCCTGAATGCTCTCATTTCACACTGTTCACATTTCATTTCAATGAACAGTATTTTAGCCCAAAACTGCAAATTCGGTTTTATTTAAATTTTAAAAAAGATAAATCTTTAAATTGATCTGCAAGAATATGGTGAGGGGGTTCGAGGTGGGGAGGGGGCAGTGACTGGATACGAGGAGACAGACATTTCTAAGGATAGCAGTATGCTGGAAGGAAATCTTGATTTTTAAAAAATTCCTTTAGAAAGCATTAAAATTAAACATAGGATCTTAAATGTTCTCACCCCAAAAAGAAATGGTAACAATGTGACAAGATTGAGATATTAGCTAATGCCATCAGTGGTAATCATTTTACAATACATAAATGTATCAAATCAACATGTTGTACACTTTAAACTTACACAATGTTATGTGTCAATTATATCTCAATAAAGCTGAGGGGGAAAAGGTAGGCCCAGTTAATAAGATTATCATTCATTCTACCACTGTGATAATAACATGACTTACTACATAATTAGCAAATGTTAAGATGAAAGAAAAATCTATTTTTCAAATAGGTCACTATTTAAAAATAGGTTAAAGAGTATATAGGAGTTCCTTGTATTCTTCTTATAATTTTTCTGTAAGTTTGAAATTATATCAAAATTTTAAAATTTCAATAAAAGGGTTTTACTTTCACTTATTTTCACTAAACTGGTTATTCTCTAGTCAAATTATGGAATTTATCTCTTAAATTCCATAATCTAAACACACAAAGATAGTATACACAAAAATAAAAACTAAAGTAGTAATGCCTTCCATGATTCTGTCATTCTCCAATTTGCAGAAAAATGAGATGACCTCTTGAAAAGAGGACCTAAAATCCTCTATTGTGAAAAAATACAAAGTAGGTCAATAGTCAAAATTCTTCCCAAGACACTGAGGGCAACTGTAGATACCTCTGACATCCATTACCTACTTCCCATTTGTGAGCTCAAGACAGGCATCCCTCCAGATACACTGTGCAGGCATTGCATCTGACTACAGAGAGATGATTGGAAACAGTAGCAAAGTAGCTCACTTTAAATTCTCATTCTCTAAATCCTCTTTGCCCTCATGAAACTCCAAATACATTTAAACACACACATATATATTTCTACAGATTTTACAGAGGTAATAAATAGCTGATTCTGCCTTTAAAGTTTGCATAAGGGGAAAGACAATGTCATGGACACTTTAGTGTACTTTGGAAAAACAGCAACAATAAAGGCTAATGGTCACTGAATGTTTTACTTTATGCTGGAAACCAGCATGATCTAATGTATTTAAAGTTAATGAACTTAAACAGGGAGGTATGCCTCAATGGTGAAAACTCCAACAATGAGGGTGAATAACAAGATATGCAGCACAGCACTTAAGAATTTAAAATCAAGAATGCCTGAGTTTAAACCCAGTTCTATTGCTTATGAGCTGCTATTTAACCATTCTGAGCATCAGCTGCATCACCTATCCAACAGCTTGGTTCTAAGGATGAAGATAATAAATGTAAAACACTTAGCTCAGTGCCTTACATCTAGTTAAGTATTAAAAGTTTAAGGCTTTTAGTATGTCCAAATAAACATAGATAATGTATCTCATTCTGTAATTATATACCTGATACACTTCTTTATCTTAATCTTCTGTGCCACCCTTTTGGTTGAAGTGCATCTATGTGTACAAAATGAGAAGGTATTTTCCCATGAAAGTCACAAAAGGCAGATGGCCTAGACTCTCCTACATTCAATCACTAAGTATTTATATACGTGCCAAGCACACTGCTGAGCTGTGTGGGGAAGGGAAAAAATTAAGACATGGGCTAAACCTTCCAGAAAGTTGATGTCTACTTGTGAAGAGGGAAAAAATTATTCATCCCACAAGTATTTAATGCTCATAAAGCCCTGCTAAAATTTTCAGAAAAACTGAGACAAACCTGATTACATTGAGAATGATAAACTATGCAGAATTCCTCATAAATATGTCAGAATTTTGACAACAGGAAAGATCCATGAGAACTAAATAAGTCAAGGTAGTATTTGCATAGTGGATGTGAATTAGAAGCAGATATGAATTGGATACACCAAAGAGAAAAAATATCCTAGGAACAGGAAACACCATGAAAAAGGCAAGGGGGGGTGTAAAACTAAGCATGGAATGTGAGAAGGGGGAATGCAGTGCAGGAAAAGAAACTATTTATTACACGCTCATTAAGAGTCCATCCCAATTGTGAGTGCATTGACCAAGTTACAGGCCTTCAGTTAACTTTTTAAAAATGGGAATGGCACAATGAATATAAAGTACATTGAACAGTTTTGGCACATAGCAGTTTCCATGTGTTATTAATTAATAACATTATCTAACTGGGGAAAAGCATGTACATTATTAGTAGGAAACCTAACTGGAATAAGTATGGAAAGGATACCCATAATCTAGGCAAAGTAACCTGAACATGGAATCACTGCTGGTTTCTAAAAAGAAGATTAATGTAAAAACTTGTTCTAGGAAGTAATATGTGGGATACTTGAGAATGAAGATATAAAGACAAGACATGCAAGCTGAATGGCTGGGAGAAGAACATAAGTTTGAAGTGATAACTAGATCAGGTGGCTACGGTGTTGACAGATGGGTAGAAGGGAACTGCAGAGGTAGGTGTTTAAAAAAAAAAAATTAAAAGGACCCAGAAGGAGAGGAATCAAAGGTGACACTAAGTTTTCTGCCTCAGGCACTGGAACTATGGCACCACATTAAGAACTAGGATAAATGAGGTAGGGAGTATGTTTGGTAGAGAAAGAATAAAGACAATGGATTTCACTTTGGACCTATTACGTCTGATGCCATGGGAAGACTCAAAAGAAATATTGCAGCAGAGTATTCCACCTCAAAATAGCAGAATTAATCAATATGAATAAATGGTTTTTTATTGGGAAGGGAAAAATTAGAAAAGAGAGTGGATGCGGGGATTTCCCTGGTGGTGCAGTTGTTAAGATCCACCTGCCAATACAGGGGACATGGGTTCAAGCCCTGGTCCGGGAAAATTCCACATGCTGCGGAGCAACTAAGCCCATGTGCCACAACTACTGAGCCTGTGCCCTAGAGCCTGCGAGTCACAACTACTGAGCCTGTGTGCTGCAGCTATTGAAGCCCACACGCCTACAGCCTGTGCACCACAACAAGAGAAGCCATTGCAATGAGAAGTCCAGGCACCAAAATGAAGAGTAGCCCCCACTCACCACAACTAGAGAAAACCCATGCACAGCAATGAAGACCCAACACAACCAAAAAAAAAAAAAAAAAAAAAAAAAAAAAGAGAGCGAATGGATGCAGATCTGTATACTAAGACAGTGGCATTCACATTCATATCCAATAGTTTAAATCTCTGCCACAACTCTTATGTGGCTGTTATGTAAGTATGGCCTAGGAATAAAACAAAACTTGAGGATATAAACTTGAACCAAATGTGATCATTAACAACCTTGCAATGGGGCAAGTATTATTTCCCATCTCTATTTCTTCCATATTTCTTCATTTTTTTCTCTTGTTTTTGGACTTGCTCAATTTTTTTCTCTTTCTTCTCTCTACTCTCATTCTATTAATGTGAAATTGAAGGAATAAAACATAAATTCCAGAGGTACTAAACAGAAAAAAATGGAGGGGGAGAAAAACATCCAATGGAGTGATAGAGATAACAAGAGAGATGATTTGTTGAGTGTTTAATGTGTGCCAAGTACTATGCTAAGCCCTTCACAATATTGAGATTAAAGCTGATTTTATGTGAGTAACGAAGTTCAAAACCTAAAAATCATCTGGAATATATTAAGAATATGAGTGTTAAAGTTAGACCCAGATCCATTTTGAATCTCGGCACCTAAACTGCTAAGACTTGATGTCTTCATCCCTATACCTTTTAAGGTTTTTATAAAAATCAAAGGGAAAATATATGTATTTTTTAAATAACAAGCACAGATTTGGCATATGGCAGGCTTTCGATAAATGTTTGTTTCTTCACAGAATTCACAATGTCAACTATGTGTTCAGAACCTTCCTAAGCAGTCTGAGAATGTCCCAAGATGATTTAAAATGTAGTTATTCAAAAGGTAGAAATTGAAATCCAAATTAATTTAACAGAACAGAGACCCATTCAGAGTATCCATCTACAGTGGTAGATAACACAGGAACCTAAATTTTTCCATAAACCATAATAACATATGTGTGGTTTTACATCTGAAATATGATGCTTCTTTTGTATGCAGTCGATGGGCTGTTGTTCACATCATGTGAATCTAAATTCAAGAGATCAAAATGGAAATGTCAACACTCAAAGGGTACAAAGTGGATTTACAACCCGATCTGGCTGCTTCTGACCCTCATCTTTGTACACCCCCCAGGGAACACATGCCTTTCATCCCTACACACTGGTCAATCACAGGGATGAAATGCTTCAAATCTGAAGTAATCCAAGTGTGAAGTAAAGAAGGTATCTAAATTTTTGTTAGTTACTGTTATTACTGCATAATAAAGGAAAATAACATACAAAATGCTAGAAAACCATAACTAAAAATGTGAATCTGGGGTACAACTCTGGTGAGTTAACTTTCACAAGGTTTAAAAAAGAATCCAGAGAAATGCAATTCTGGCTCACATGGAACTCTTTCTCCCCAGATTTACGCAAGAGGCTTGAGAAAACTCCTTCCAGAAGGTAATTCTGGGGGGTGAGAGGGATGGGAATCAAGTCACAGAGTTCAGGAGATTCAGGCTCCCATAATATTTGTGGAATGTGTTACTTTGCATGACCTCACTAAGAGGCTTTAGGAAAAATACAAAAGGAATTTTAATACTCTCACTAGATATTGATAATATAAGTTCTTGAAAAAGGTCATATTTCAGTAATTAAGGCACAATTAACTATTATCTATTTTATAATTCTTAATCATTACTTAAACCTTGGGTTTAGACAACTTATTTTTATAGATATTGGTCCATTTTTAAATTCAAAAATAATTACCAGCTATTTCACTTATTTTTCGCAGCAGAGAAGCAAATCTGATACTGGGTAAGACTTTACAGTACTGCATTTACTGGGTAGACACACTTTAACTGTGGGTGTATTACATTAAACCAGGCATTTAAGCTTGCTGCTGCTTTTCTTTCGCTATTTCAAGCGGTTCTAATAAACAGCCACAAGGGAGTGCTCATAAATCGCTCAAAAGTAATGGCTAGAAATGTTTTTATGTGGTTAGAAGAATGATTATCCAAACATGTTTGGGTTTTTTTTCCCTCCAAGTATACATGAATTATTATTTTCTATAGACCGTGAATTTTCAAGTGCTGTCCTATAGGAATTTTCAATGCTTGCTTTTCACTGCTGAGAACCTTACCATAACTTATTTGTCCAAGGAAGTGAGTAGTGATGGAATAAAACAAATCTGAAAAGTAATTCTTCTTACACTTTTACTTTCTCTCCCCCCTCCACGTTTTGGTTAAACTTGAGTGTTGTTGGTACCAGTCACAGATCATCACAAATCAATGATTATAGTGTCCCACCAGGATGTAAGATTACAATTCTGTACCTCAAACTATCAAAGCTCTGAAAGACTCCAGGTTTTGAAGAGAAGATTTAATGATTTTCTGCAGTGCTATCAAAAGCAACTGTTTGAGGCTACAACAGAACAAGTTATTTACAGAAATAAAACATGGATGATGTAGCTCACTGCAAAAACAATTTCCTGTTGAGATGCCTATTATAGCCAATCCACGCAAAGGGGAAAGATCACAAAGGTATGCAAATAATGAGTAGAGTGAACACAGTCAATATGGAAGACACCTATAAATAGTCTCTGAGGTAAGACTGGATCATTTTCCCATTGGTATTTGCAACTGGAAAATCAGATCAGAGTCCTAATTTGGGATTACAGGTAAGTATCTCTCCTCTGCCTGTTCCAATCCCCGTCCTATTGCCCCCTCCTTTTAGATGAAGTTCTGGCAAGTGGTCTAGGGATAGCCCGAGGCTCACGCTGAGACTGGTCAAGTTAACTCTCCACTACCTCACAAGAGTCAGTCCTCTAAGTCAGCAAACCCACAGCTCTTCTAAACTAGAACTCAAAACCCAAATCTCACAGAAAGTGTGAAGGATAGACATATGAACAAGACTTTCACATAATAAGTACTATGACGTTAAAACTAAATGCATTTTACTTTATATCCTTTAATGTGAGCAGCAAAGTATTCTGAAAAACCATGTCTTCATCTTTAAAAAAAAATGTAAGGTTATCTGGGTACCATAGTAATCCATTTAATTCCTACTTGAACGTCACTTATTACTTCAATATTGGATGTTTTGATTCTCTCTATTAAGTCGGTGTTCCATTATGAATCCTCCTTCAATGGACCTCATCTATTTAGATCCAACTCACTTATATTTAATATTAGTTTCATCTTTACTTTTACCAGTAATAATACTTTTCTTATAGGAATATACTTAGGAAAAGAAATTTAAGTTTTTGGAGAATGGTGCTATATGAATCCCATCTTTTATTTCAGAAAATAAGTAGAAGTACACTCTCCAGGAGAGTGCATGGATTTGTATTTAATTCTCGAATATTCCCATGAAAACTGTGCAATCTCAGTCAAGTTACTCAAACTCGCCATGTCTGTTTCCCTTTCTACAGAATAGAGATGATAACATGCCTTTGTCTCATAGCCTGTTTACAAAGATTTTTACATTCTATGTATAATGATCGTAAGAGCTTATTAATACAAAGTTGTACTTGCTTCCTACTAAATTCATTCTTTTTGAGTAGGTCAATTGTAATACAATATCACTTTTTAAAATGACTTAGGATGTTGCTATTGGAGTTTTATATAAAAGAGTGAAATCGCACCAGCACATACTGGATGTCAAGGCTTCTTAAATGGAACTCACCAGTTCCTAGGCCAAATAGCAAGCAGTCCTCTCTGCTTCTAGAACTTACGACTGTCCCGAATATAACTCAAAGTGAAGTTAACTCCTCTGCCGTTGCGGAGCACTGGCTCCGGACGCGCAGGCTCAGCGGCCATGGCTCACGGACCTTGCCGCTCCGCTGCATGTGTGGGATCCTCCCGAACCGGGGCATGAACCCGTGTCCCCTGCATCGGCAGGCGGACTCTCAACCACTGCGCTAGTAGGGAAGCCCTAACTCTTTTTTAATAAAACCATCTATACTCATAAGATGAGGGAGCAGAAGAGCATTCATCCAAGAAGAAACTGACCATTTTCATAGAATCTACCTGAGAAAGAAGAGGAGAGGGGTAAATTGTACAATTTCATACAACCCACTGTGATCTAATAATGTCATTAACTCTAGGTTGTACCAAATTAAATTCTCTGAATACTGAGTTATTTGGACTAGAAAGGTAAGTTATTTTTCTTAGATTTTTTTGTCACTCTTAAACTACTTTTGCTTTATCTCTTCTTACCCAACAATCACTAGTGGGAGGTTAAACTAAGAATAATTTTACAGCATTCAAGCATTGTGGAAAACATGTGTAAACAGCAGATCTAACCATAACATACTGCCTCCTCACAAACTTGTGTCTACTTATTGCCATCCTGATTACTACCTTTGTAACTATAATAATGGAGGCTTAAAAAAAAAAAAAGGCAAAAAAGAAGGTCAAACTATATTTCAGCTGTAAATAACAAGATATGTGAAGGGTCAAATTAAAACGGACATCTTGGGCTTCCCTGGTGGCGCAGTGGTTGAGAGTCCGCCTGCCGATGCAGGGGACACGGGTTCGTGCCCCGGTCCGGGAGGATCCCACATGCCGTGGAGCGGCTGGGCCCGTGAGCCATGGCCGCTGAGCCTGCGCGTCCGGAGCCTGTGTTCCGCAACGGGAGAGGCCACAACAGTGAGAGGCCCGTGTACCGCAAAAAAAAAAAAAAAAAAAAAGAAAGAAAGAAATTCTGCAACCTCACTTGTTTCAACGTGTTAAATAATTGCTCCTCCTTCTGAAAAACATCACGCAAAGAAACTGGTGAAGTTACTTCTGCCAGTCCTCTACCTTTGGACATTCTCAGGAAACCTCAGGATCTCCTGAACTTGCACACCTCTGGTGGCATTGCTACTAGATTCCAGTGATGCCCTTATGGTTGTTAACCCTATAGGAGATGGCCAAAGATGTTCCTGTAACACAGCTGTCCCATTTATATCAGTGTCCTTGTGCTGATGGGAATATAGCCCCTCCCCTCTCCCCCACTTTAAAAATCAGAAACCCTGTATATCCTGAGCTGAGACAACTATAGCCACAATGAAGATTTTTTTCTTCCAGGTTTATCCCCGAGCTTAGAAGGGTCAAAGTGGCTTTATGTGTGAGGGCAGCGGGAGGGAGCCTCAACAAATTGATAATTTATGTAATTCAGTGTTTATCACCTCCTCTTTTAATACTGCTTCTTCTTGCTAATTTTCCTCTACCCTTCTCAGTATTCACTACTAAAAATATCCTTGGAGAGAGAAATTAGAATCATGCATCTTTTGAAAATTCTTCATTTGTGAATTTAAGCAAACTTCTAAGAGTCTTTACAAGTTTATAAAAGATGAAAATTCATTAAATAAATTCACAGTCATAGTTAATTTACAGCAATTAACGTTTTAGTAGCTAGAGGTTAATGTATTTTAATCATAATTGCTCAGTATTTACATAATAGAAGATTTCTAAAGCCTTAAGGAAGATTTAAGATATCCCAGTGTATATGCAATTTCTTAAATTTCTTATTGCAGCTTTGCAATAACAGGAGGGCTGGAAGACAAAGGAGGAGGGGAGAGAGGAGAGAAGGGAGGAAGGAGTTTGAAGCAGGATAAAGATGCATATAAACAAAGCCAAGACTGACCTAACCAAAACAAGGAGTGATTGAGAAAGATTAGGACTTTGGGCTGTGGGCCAGTGCTGTGCTGGAGCGAGCACACGGGGCAGGCTCACAGTGGCTCCTGGGATCCATTACGTGGCATCTCTTCCCAACCTGCATTCAGCAACTTGGGCCAAAATCATCTGAGGTGAAGATTTCTACACCATGGAAATCAGCAAGCATTACAAATCAGGGTTTTTTATACACATGTACACACACCCCTACCTCAGTGCTTGCAGTTAACTTTTTACCAGCACATCACAGCTTAGAGCTAAACATGTAGTTTGAAGGCACCAATACTGAAGCATAAACAATGGCAAAGAGTGCTAACTATACAAGATTTCTTTTATCTAGTTATTAAAGCATCTCCTCTTTAAAACATGTATATGTGGGCTTATAAGATTTCCAATTTAGTATGTCTTTCTCAATACCTAAAAGATTGAACTCATTTGTACTTCTTTACACTTAAACTTACTTTTACACAAAGCAAGGCTTTTGCATTTCCTGGCTTCCACAGCAACACCTTGAACAAACTTCTACTATAACAGTGATGACAAATAGTTTACACTTCCCAAGTTTCTCTGAGTGACAGTAGGTTTCTGTAGTGCTGGCTTGAGAAGATTCTGAAGCTGAACCTGGGCACTGAAGGGTGATCACAAAATGCTGGCTATAAACATCTCCTGCTAACAAGAGTGGCAGTACTCATGCCACAGGTTATTTATATATCTATCTGTCCAGCCCTGTAAAGGTAGAGATAATGTCTTATTGACTTTTTAATAGTCATTGCCCAGCAAAGTGCTTTGACATAGTGGAAACTCAACATACTACTGCTAAATTGATGAATAAAGTTATTTCTGGTAACGTAATTGGTACCTGCAATGAGTTGCTGTAACAAATACTGTTCTTCATACTATTACTAAGGATGACAACCTACCTATAGGAAACTAAATATTTTTGAAAATAAGAAAAGTATTTCTGTAAAATGTACTCTGATATATGCTGTGTAATATAGGTAGTAATCTATAACTATATGGGTAGCAATCTGAAGCTAAGCTCATCACTATTATCTTTAGAAAAAAATTCAGTCACGGAAAAACAAATAACTATTAACTTACAATGACTTCTTATATTCACACAAGGTTCTTTACTTATAAATTAGTTTTGCAAAGAAAAAAAATGCAACACTGTACTTCAAGTCGAAACACCACAGAGGGCAGATTAGTATCATACAAACTGCCATAGTGGGCTAAAACGGAAAGAGCAGTAACTCCTCAAAAATAAGAGATGCAGGGCTTCCCTGGTGGTGCAGCTGTTGAGAGCCCGCCTGCCGATGCAGGGGACACGAGTTCGTGCCCCGATCCGTGAGGATCCCACATGCCGCGGAGTGGCTGGGCCTGTGAGCCATGGCCGCTGAGCCTGCGCGTCCGGAGCCTGTGCTCCGCAACGGGAGAGGCCACAACAGTGAGAGGCCCGTGTACCGCAAAAAAAATAAAAATAAAAAGAGATGCAGGGCTTCCCTGGTGGCGCAGTGGTTGGGAGTCCGCCTGCCGATGCAGGGGACACAGGTTCGTGCCCCGGTCCGGGAAGATCCCACATGCCGTGGAGCGGCTAGGCCCATGAGCCATGGCGGCTGAGCCTGCACGTCCGAAGCCTGTGCTCCGCAAGGGGAGAGACCACAACAGTGAGAGGCCCGCGTACCGCAAAAAAAAAAAAAAAAAAAAAAGAGATGCAAATCACCTTCCAAATTCTTCCTACTCCTCCTTCCTTAAGGTTGGTTACACTTTTGTAATGAACTGAAAACTTGAGAAAGAAAACCATATGGCTCTGTTAAATTTTCGTTGGAAAACAGGACAGGGGTTTGAGCAGGGGAGTATGTTACAGAACATAGGCTGAAAGCATAGAGGAGAAAAGCAAACCGGTCACTCCCATCAGGTAAATGGGGAAATGGATTCTAGAGCACACACATAACAGTAATTCATGAACACTTACCATGGGCCAAGGGAGTTCTCCTTCAGTCCTCCCAACAGCTCCATAAAAAAGTAAATACTATTTTTATTATTTCCACTTCATAGTTAAGGAAACTGAGACCCAAAGAGGATAAGTAACTCACCCAAGGTCACAAATGGCTGGTAGGTGGCAAGGCCACACAATGAACCCAAGCAGTCTGACTCTAGAGTTGGTATTTCTAATCACTCTACTATATATACCACATTATACATTCTCAGACAATAAGAATACACTGCAGGACCAAAATTAAGTCTTGCCCCCAAATAAAGTTACATGAAATATGAGTAAGGCTGTCATTAAAGAAAAGAAAAAACAAACAAACAAAAAATAGCTATAGTGTTAGAGCAATGAGATAATTATTTTCCTATTTTCTAATTTCTAAACTCTGAAATGTAGATATATTATTTTCACTATTACAAATCTTTTTTGGAAAATGATAAGCACTTTTTATTGCATCCCCAAACAGTTTCACTATTGTGCTGATGTCATATTTATGTGTGTGATAAAAGGTCAAGCTAAGTTGAATAATAATGATTTTCCTGGCTCATGAAATGCTAAGTTGTAATAATGTAACACTGAGGTAAGAATCAGCATAGACAGAGGGAAGATTAGGAAGAGATTTCTGCAATTATTAACTTAAAATAGGAGCTTTTCCCCCACAGAATTCTATCCAACTAAAGTTTGGGAAATGAGAAAAAAGGGGTATTCTTTCAGAAACATAATCATAATAGTACTGCCTTTTCCTAGTTCACTTTCCCTGGTACAACCCTTACTTGGGATGTTTATGTCACATACTATCTTGATATAAATAAACACAGGAAATACTGTAATTGGGACTTGAACAGTTAAGAAACAACAGCACCAGAAACTAATACACACACAGTATATCTTTCCTATAAACTACCCCTGTAGCAACTGCTTGAATGTGACTATTTTAAGGATTTCTGGGGGCTGGGGGAAGAGAA
This sequence comes from Mesoplodon mirus, assembly GCF_964341445.2. Lineage (NCBI taxonomy): Eukaryota > Metazoa > Chordata > Mammalia > Artiodactyla > Ziphiidae > Mesoplodon > Mesoplodon mirus. Next base: position 109,119,333 of record NC_138983.1, on the reverse strand, counting down.
AATAATCTTCTGAAATAAATAATTCCTTAATTGAATAAAACAACAAATTTAATCACAGTGCTGTTAAAAATAAAACCAGAAAAAATTGATTAAAAGAGAAAACTTCAGAGCTTTAATACAGAATTACAGAAGTCCATGAGTACTCAAAAGTTATCTAAGTCCTACAATTTAGCAAACAAGAGATATGATTTATTTTGCAAACATTTTCTTTTAAACTTTCCCAGGCATTTGAGCACAGGCTCTTAGTCATAGCTAAGAATTACTTCCCAAATAAGTTCCATATGTTATAACTCTCCTTCCTGGTCTTTTCCAAAGCCAGATCTGGTCATAAACTATGAGCTAGTTTACCACACTGTACAGCTGTCAAAAACTTTTCTTACCCAATGAAGTAAAGAACCTCATTCAGCCCTTTCTGTGAGGTCTTATATCATGTGAAATACGAGGGCTATGTCAATACTAGAGAAATTCCCTTTACAACACATGGCAAATATAAAAAAAAAAAAAATACACTTTTCCTTATCTGTGAAAAGTATGTCCCAGTAGAAAACACCGTCATTTAATAAATCATTAACATCTGACCTCTCCGGGCTTACCCTCAGGCTATGGCTTGAATTACATTCGGTTCATAGAACTGGGTAAAAGGATGTTTAAGATTCTTTTCCAGAAAATAAAGCTTGAAACTACTTTCCTTCCTGACAGCAGCAGACAGCCTGAGACCTTCCGACTCTAGAGCATTTAAGATGACACGTGGAGCCTAATACAATGCAAAGCAGTAATGCTATGTTAATGAGACACCTGAAAAGGTATGGGAAAAAATCTCTTGCTTCTCTCTTTTTCTGCTCCCTCTTAAAAAATTAAGAGATACTATACTTAGTGGAGAACAAAAGTTTGCACCTCAGATGCCCAGTTTACACAAACAAGAAGACAGATGCTGCTGGTAAAACCCTACTTCTTATCTCAACATTACCCAGATTCCCAAACAGAAGCCCGACAGGACAATCCCTGTCACTTTGCCGACAACAACATACTGTTTGTAAATTTCTGCTTCTAGTAATTCCTAACATATTCTACTATACGACCAGAGTTAAGGCATATTTTAATTAATCTAAAAATTAATGAATCTGAAAATGTTGGATGAGAAAATGCACTGTCAAATAATTCAGGAATTCTAATAAAGCTGGACTGTATATTACAACTATCAAAAGAAAAATAGCTTTGCATATACCAACATAAAGACACAAAGCTAATGAAATCAGTACCCGAAAGCTTCTACCCCATCCCTACTAAGCATATCATCATGAGATCATCTAGGTGTATCTTTAGGTCATCTTCAATGGCCTTTTGACCTCATCAGCTTTCAAGAATTCCCTTGCAGAGTAAAAGAAGCAAAGACAGACTCAACTAACTTACCTTTATCTTACATTTCAAGATAAGAGATAACTCTACATCCTATCAATGGGTGACCTAATGTAGCTTCATGCCTCAAATATTACAAGAGATGGCTTATAAATCTTGTCTCCAGCCCAGACATTTCTGCTAAGCTCCCTATCTGTAAACGAAGTGTCTGTCCCATTCCCACAGGCACCTCAAAAACACACCCCCAAGACAGGGCCCAACCTTCTCTACTCTCTCGATTTGTCTCCTCTCAGTGAATGGCACCAAATTCAGCCAGCTGCCCCATCATCCTAGCCTGCAGCCTCTTCACCTTCCACATCCAATCCATGGTCTCCCCATGGCCTCAGCACGCATCCCACCACCTCTTCCCAAGATTACAGCAATATCCACCTTACACATCTCTCAGCGCCCAGTATCGAAATCCACTAATTTTAAATTTTCCACACAGCTGCCAGAATAGTTTCTATAAATTAAAAAAGAGTATGTCAATCTCCAGCTTTTATCATCTCTCCACAATCTTCAATATAAAAGACCTTCCTTTAGCCCACTATCCCAGGATCCTTAATGAAGGGGCCCCTCCCAAGCTCCTGATAACCTTTTCTGTGGCCACTCCCCTATGGGAAGTCTTGTCTTTACCACACAGCATGACTTACAAGCCCTAGATCACACTGTGACCTTTTCGAAAGTTATCTTTCCCTAGTTCACTTGTTCCATTCACTATCTAAATGTCTCTTAGGTATACTTTAAACCTCAGCCCAAGTGTCACATCCTTGGTAAGCTTTCACTAATATTCCAAGTGTAAGGTGTTTTGTTTTGTTTTTTATTGAAGTACAGTTAATTTACAATGTTGTGTAGGTTTCAGGTATATAGCACAGTGATTCAATTATACACACACACACATATATAGTCTTTTTCAGATTCTTTTCCCTCTAAGTTATTACAAAATACTGAGTATAGTTCCCAGTGCTATATAGTAGGTCTTTGTTGGTTATCTATTTTATATATAGGAGTGTGTATATGTTAATCCCGAGCTCCTAATTTATCCCCTACCTTCCCCTTTGGTAACCATAAGTTTGTTTTCTATGTCTGTGGGTCTATTTCTATTTTGTAAATAAGTTCATTTGTATCATTTTTTTAGATCCCACATACAAGCGATATCATATGACATTTGTCTTTCTCTGCCTGGCTTACTTAACTTAGTATGATCATCTCTAGGTCCAACCATGTTGCTGCAAATGGCATTCTTTCATTCTTTTTTACGGCTGAGTAATATTCCGCTGTATGTTTTAAGGGCCTTCTTCAAACTCCCACAGGACTGGGATCATACCACTATCTCAGCAGATCACAGAACACTGCAGGCCAACCTGTGCCAGTCTGTCTTCCCAACCAAATTATGAGTATTTCTGAGGAAATTCCTATGCCTCCCGCTTTCACTTGTGTATCCTTGAGATCCTAGAGTAGTATCTGAGGGATACTGTTACAGGCCAAAAAGCATTTCTTGGTACAAGCCCACTGGGGTGGGGGAGCAGGTGGGGAAAGGAGCTAGAAATTAGAGAATAGAAAACGCCAAGATCAAACTGAAGTAAGATGAACAATGCTGGACTTTGCATTCATGCAAACTAAATGTAATTTTCCTATTCATATACTAGTTTTGGTCTCAAATAATAGTCCATTCATTCATACACTAGTTGAGTGTGAAGTGTTCTGAAACCACTGAAGAAGGGGAAAATGGAAGTATATAGATATCAATATTAAGGACCCTCCACCTTTGTATCTTTGGGGACAAACGAGGATTTTAACAGATAATGAAGGTAGCCTACCTTCTACTTGGGCATGCCAGATTATAGATATTTTCACTATATATGCAATCAAAGGCTAATCACATCAGTAAATTTTCATTTCTACTTTTAAAAGGTGAATGGATAAGATTAACTTCTGTAATTTATTCTGATTCTTTATTTACTCTAGTTACCATTTTGGAAATAAATCTTGAATAAGTGCTGGGGATAGGGGAGGGAGAACAGGCAAGCTGAATGCTATTTGGCAAACCAAGCTATCCCTAGATGTTTCTTAGGGATGAATAAGCAATGCCTGCTGTCTTATCACTGGAAGATGCCTTGCTACCCTGTGCCAAAACTTCAATTAGGCTTATCAACACCCTTGAAAGAATGAGGAATGAAAAACAGAGCTTCTTGCAGCCTTTGAGCTTACCAGCCAGGGAGCACACTACATCAATAAGGTACTAAATTACATTACTGTGTTACAGTTAGAGCACTTAGGCCAAAAGGCAAAAATAAGGGCAAGCTAGTCAAAATGTGAAGTGGATAAAATTTGTTTTCAGAAACTTCTACCTCTTCAGTGGCCACTACAGAGGCTTTATTTGGCCTTTATTCCAGTGTGTTTATTCAGGTCACATACCACCACCCCCTTTCTCTCCCACTTGAGCCCCTCACCAAAGACTATACTCCCAGGGAACCTGATAAATATTTACAACCATTACTACACTCGTTGGCCCATCAATAAAGTCTCATTACTTCTATGGCTTCTTTCATTAAGACCTTTCTCCATGCTTCCTAACAACAAGTAAATCTTACTCACTGACAAGTGCTAATCTTCTTCTTGTACTCTGAAAGCTATCTGCCCTTGGGAAATGTAAGACAGCATGATAATCCAATGGTGAGGATTTCAATGCCATGGATGGTCCATTGAGAATTGGGCCGATGAAAAACTAGTTGCCTTCTATATCTACACGTGTGGCAAAATGTGAATAGGTTGTGTCCAAAATAATGACAACTTTATTGCAGACTAGGCTAATTTCCAGATAACCTGGTAATAATGCTTCCCTTCTTGGTTTACATATATAGATGATAGTGAATATAAGATTAACAGGTACATACCCAATGAAGCTTATTGTCCAACCAGAAGCAACGTATAAACTATTCTTCATAACTTTTCAGGTGAGAATTTAAAATTAATCACAAATGAATTGCTTGTAAACCAAACCTAGAAGTTTCTGATGATTTAGTTTAAAATACTTCAATCATTAGGCTGTAATTCATGACTTAATATCTGAACTCAAATGGTTTTCAAGCAAGTATTTACTATGAAATACAAAGGCCCTGCTCTTGTGATACTATTATATTATAATTCAGAATGACAGGCAAATAAACAAAAAATAAATAAGATAAAATCAGATAATGATAGGAGCCAGGAGGAAAACTTAAAAAGTTGATGTGACAGAAAATTATGGCACTGGAGATATGAATTTAAACTGAGTGGTAAGCAAAAGACTCAATGAAGAGACACATTGGGACTAAGGCATGAATTACAGTAACTACTCACCCCCTAACTTCCACTCAAAGATCTAGAAAAAGAGTTCCAGGCAGGGAGAACAGCAAGCGCAAACATCCTAAAACAGAAGTATGCTTGATATGTTGATGGAAGAAGACCAGCATGACTAAAGCATGTGGTTTTCATACCACAGTATGAAATTTTAATTTTATTCTATATTAGCTATCACAGAAATACAGAATGTGATAAAATGACAAGGGATGCAAATTATATTCTAAATAGAATTCCCGTTTGTACTATTCCATTCCATTACTATCGATGAAAGTATTGTACCTCTTGGGGTTTTTAAAACTACTGTCACTGCAAAGAAGACTGAAATCTACTGAGAGTTGAAGGGAAGTTCTGCCCCTAAATTGAACTTAACTCCTGCACAAACCAAAATGCAACAACAACAACAACAAAAAAAACCTATGGAAAAACCCTTTGGTATTAACTGCCAAGAACTTCCCATCAAATAAACCCAAATACTCATAGCTTTTATCTATGACTACACAGACAAGGTTAAAGCAACTGCTTCCTAGCGTGAAAGAAAGGGGATTTTTGTATCTGAATTAACCTGAGTGGTGACCTCCATTTATCACATTCAATGTTATTTAATTATAAAGTACATGTCTGTATACACAAAAGTGTATATGTCTTGATTTGTCAAGAGACTATATTTCATGGCATATCTACAAGTTGAATCTGTTTTTCACATGTCAAGGTTAAAGTAGATTGAAAATAATCTAGAGCTAAGGGGTAGCACTGAGATAATCATACCTACTATTGTCCCTTTTAGAAGGAGATTTAAGCCCTAAGAGGTTAAAACTGAACAAATATTTAGTAGTATTGAATAGATCCAAGACTAACACAGTGCCTTTTTCCCATTGAACTCAAATGAACTCATGTCTGTACTCACCCAGTGATCACTTATTAACATTTTAAATACAAATCTGGGGATAATTTTAAACACTATTCTACATTATCAAGAAGCAATTAGGTACCTCATCAGAGATAGACAGCTTTACACAAAGATATTAGAATCCTAAAAGATAAATGCTTCAGCTACCCTGCTTTAAAATAATCCCCCTTCTTTTTTAAAAAAATTTTTTATTAAACCATTCCAACTGGCAGCATATGAGAGAGAGAAAGAAAGAGGGAGAGAGGGAGAGAGAAAGGTGATCCAGGTCATATTTTATCTTCTTGACATGTTCTAAAATCAACTTACTTAGTCAAAGAAGTTTTCAGAAATTTGCATTAAATATTAAATGTTTAGTATTATTATGAGCATTATAAAGATAGATAATTCCAATGTATATACTTTATTTATTGAATACCAAAGACCCTCTATCATTTGTGAAAAAAGTGGGAAGTCTTGAGTGGTCTCTTGAGCCACCCATGGGAGGAAATGCTCAAGAGATAGACGAACATTTTCAAACCCCGTCTCCTCTTTGAAAATCCCTGCACTAGAAAGACACTGTCATTGACAGAAGTGTGACAGTGGCCTCCAATGAGCTGAGACAAAGACAAAGGGACAACAGCTTTGTGACAGTTCTTTGCAAGGGCTGCATGTCTGTTTTCCAGGAAATGTAAGAAACATTTAACTATTTTAAGAGATTGTGGAGGGCATGTTTAATCCATGCATTCAATATATGCTTTCAGAAGTTCTTTCCTACTTTCTAACACTGTTACTTCATAACTTAACAATGTAAAATTTAAATTTACAAATTTAAAATTAGTTCATATTTTTTACTTCTGATTTAACTTATGGTCTACAAAGTAGAAACTAAGGCCTCTGGGCCACATAGCACATCTAAAAGGATGCTCTGGCATTGTATTGTCTTTATAGGTGAGGTCTGGAAAATCATTCTAGCCCCTTAGTTTGCTCCTTAAGAATCACCAATTGTTTGACATAAAACTGAACACATCGCCTAATTATCAGTTAGTCTTTATGGTAGTGGCTCACATGGTGTCAACTCCATCCTTGGGCAATGGTACTTCTGCTCTGTGCCATCTCAGGACCGTATTCCAAATATCCTCGAGTTACTCCTTTCTATTTTCTTTATAGTAGATCCCGTCAAGAGTGTTTCTGGCTAGCCAAGGAGTGGAATAGTATGTTTACTCCAATTAACCAGGGAATGACAACTCCAAAACTGCTGTGTTCAGAGTCACTCATATTCACCTTTATTGACTACAGAGAAAGTTCAGGTTACTTTGATTTAAGATAAAGGATCCTTGTCTTCCCTTAACAATTTATCTGAATGACCATAAAATATCAATGAAGTAGATTTAGGATTTGCAGATACTGCTACATCTCAGGAACACAAATGTCGTAAATAATAATAATGGCTAGCCTAGAGTTGTCAGTAACTCTCCATTTCATTCCATAAGAACTGAGTTAGCACATACTACCTGTTTACCACACCTTACTAGATACTAAGAAATGTGAGGTTACTATGCTATAGTTGTGTTCTGTAGATGATATGCAGGATGCATGTTAGAACATATAATACATGTAAGTAGTATATAACACATGTCCTAGACAAGGTTATAATCTCACTGAGACACTAGGAAAACCATGAGAGAGTGCTTCAAAACAGTGAATGTTGGTGCAAGACTAAATAATAAAAAAGAGATGGAGATCAGTATGGCTTCCAAGGAACTGAGCTGGGCCATTAATGAAAACCCTATATTTCTGCTCCTGTCAATGACTGATCACTCAACAGTTGATCCTCAATGAAGACTGAAGAGTTGTGTATCCTATAAACAGTCTAAATGCATCTCTTTTTTTTTTCCTTATACTATCATGTTCTAAAACAGAATCATCAAACATCTTGCAAAGATGCTAAAATACAGCAAGAGAAAACAATTTTAAAACAGGGTTAAAAATAAAGCAAAAGGAGAACAAGGATGGGAAGAGGAAATGGTGATATGAAACAGGAGAACAGAATGTGTGCCCGGGGTCCTGTAAGAGAACTCAAGAAGGCTTAAATGTTACAGCAGTACATAAGTAGAAGAGTACCAAAGCTCCATCCTTTGATTTTTATGTGCCATGAGCTAATGTTTAATGCTTATCACCTTTGCATTACCCAAATGATAACATGAAAATTATTAAATGTTCTTTCTGTTGAGCACTACTTCTTTAGTGTTTCTTTTTGTAAACTGATTGAGAGGCATGAAAAATATTCCTTGTTAGAATCATTAAGAGACATTCAACTCGGTGGATGAAAATTTGATGAGAAACAGGACGTCTACACACACAGTCTTCCCTCACAAAGAACTTACTAATTCCAAGGAGGGAATACAGTGAGAAGCAGAGCAGATGCCATGTTAATCAAGAGATCAAAGTTTACAACAACAGTAAAGAGACAAAGTACCTAATTCCTGCCAAAAATTCACTACTTGAATTTATTCATAAGGAAACACCAGACAAACCCAAATTGAGGGACATTCTACAAAGTAGCTAGCCTAAACTTTTCAAAAATGTCAATGTCATGAAAAACAAAAAAGACGGAGGAACAATTCCAGATGGTCATGTTCAAGGTCAAGAAAAAATTTCTCTAAAGGGCATTATTGTGACAGTTAGCAACATTTCAAAAAAGTCTACGGTAACAGTGTTCTATCAGTGTTAAATTTCCTGATTTGAATAATTATACTGTAGTGACATAAGTGACTGTCTCTGTCTTAGGAAATAAACACTTAAGTATTTACGGGTTTAAAAAAAAAAGCATGGTGGTGGCAACTCACTCTCAAGAGAAAGAGTACTAAAGCAAATTTGGCAAAATGCTAGTAACTGGTGAATCTTGGTGACAGGTAAATGGAGATTTTTGTGCTATTCTTGAAAATCATCTATAAAATTTAAATTATTTCAAAATAAAAAGTTAAAGATTTTTAATAGTTGAGAATGCAAATATGAGAAACAAAATTTTGAACACTCTTCTCTTCCTCATAATATATTTCTATATTTCCACAAACCAAAAATATTTTCCTACAACCAATCATTTAGTCGTGATATATCTACCTCCACAGAATAGAAAATAGAAAATAATTGGTAACATTCAAATCATACAAAAGGGACAGACTGAAAATAATAGTGAGGTGTTTTAAGTTACAGAGGATATATATTTAGTGGGATTTTTTAAATGTATGGCTATTTTGAGGTCTTTCATTTTGCTTAACTAAAAAAAAAAACTTATATGTATCAAATCAGGTTTATATTTAAAAGAGAATACTAATCACTCTACAACAAACAAAAAGAGCCTAAATACACAAAAAGTTTTACAAAGTCACCATTCATGGCAAAATTTATCTATAATTTTAACTTATTAGGAAAGGCAGAGAGAATATTGAAACATAAATTCCTACTCATTTAAACTCGACATTTTCCAACTATACTTCACATTTCTTTAACTCAGAGTTCTCCTAACAGCATAAATATTGCACAGTAAATTTCAGAACTAAACACTGACATTTAACTTAGCAAAAGGGCTGATTGTCCATGATGGAAAGTTTGTGTTCTACCTTTAAAAGGTCTGCATAATGTAAAATTCTAATCTTCCCTCAGAAACCACTAACCAATCCACTGTTTTATACTGCCTATAAAATTCCATTAGTATAGGAAACTAAAAGTTGACCTGTGAACAATTTAGGAAAAAGATATGGACTATGAAATTAGAAGATTAAACTCTAATAACTGGCTGAATGATCTGGGCAAATCACTAGAACTCTCTGAGGCTCAGTTTCTTCATCTATTAAAGGATGAGATTTAAAACTAATTTCTCATCAGTCATTTTCAAAGCTCTAGTGATTGTCACTCTTTCTTAAATATGCTCTTATCTGCTATTTTTGTCTTGGTTTTGAGGAATGACCCAAAATCTCACAGAAAGAATTCTTCATTTGGCAGCCTTTAAAACCACACTAACTAGATAATTACAGGTGTAGGGTGAGCTTGGAACTCCATGATTAACCATACAATGAGAAACATTCAAACACACTGGTGAAATTCAAAGTCAGATCTATTCCTACCAAATACTGGCTTAAACCAAGGAGGAAGGAAAGAGCAATTAGCTCTTCTATCAATTAGAAATCTGACAGAATATATATAAATACAGAATATATATACAAATATGTACCATAATAGTTATAACCAAATGAAAACTAAGTATTTAATTGAGATAAAAATAAAGTATAGATATAAGCATATAATTAAGATGATCTAAATCACACTGCTTCTGGGATATTCTCAGATATACATAATATAACACATACTATGGTTATGATAGGTACTATTACCATGAGTTTCCCATTCAACGTCTTTGTTGTACTTGAGAATCTATGTTAATCAGCTCAAATCTTCCATGAAATGAGTCTGGTCAAAAGAAAAAACTTATTTTAAGGAAAGTTACAATGCAAAGCAGTATTTAAGAATAAAAAGCACCACCATCACAAAACTCATTTAAGAATATGATGAGGCACCAATTCAAGATCACCTTGGGTCTTAGTAAGGTGATATAATCAAGAATCTTTAGGATTAGATTAGAAGATTACAATGTCCATGTATACCTGTGAATAAAGGGAATGTACACACCGACTATAAAATGGTAGAAATTCATTTAAATTCCTTTGAAACTCAATAATAAATGCAAAGCTGGAGGTCTCTTGGAGGATATTAAGAGGGAACAGCAAACCACGGAAGAAGAGGGATTTCAAGGTTGATTTCCTCACTTTTTTATCCAAACACCTTGGGGACAGGGGCTTCCCACTTAAACAGTATAAAATACATAGATGTAAAGATGAACCTCTATACTAGTTGACACATTTTGGATTTTTCATGAAAGTGTACAATCTAATGTTAAATATTATTTCACTCAGATAAGGTATTTTGTTTATGAAACTGGGTGAATGAAGTCATCCAAAAATTAGTTGATAAGTCTTTAGAAAATTTAAAACCAAGGTTTCTAGACAGGAAGACCCACTCAAGAGTTGAGAATAATCACTTTGGTATACTGGATCCAGGACCCAAATAAAGTCCTCAAAAGCTCCCTGTCTGAAGTGGAGGGGTGGCCAAGCGCACATTTACTGCCTCCTGCTCCTAGCCTTCCTCTCCCATCACTTTGTTTACATCTTGGTCATAGCATTTCTCATCCTCTATTTTAGTTCATTTGTTCCAGTTTGTCTAGATCTCTGCCCATTTACTTTTTGCTACTAATGATGCCTCCAGTACTAATGGATGTTTCTTCATGGTGTGAGCTTGAACTTTTCATCCTCAGTATTGCCTTAGCTTTCACTATTTGAATCCTCCTGTGTCTTTTCAACCTGCTGTTCATATCCCTTGGCTTTGCTTGAGTACCTAATGACAACTCCCAGGTTTGATTTCTGTAGTTGTCTCAATCTACAGACTGAAGCCATATCTCAACCCAGACACTTGCCCTGGATTTGGCCACAAATAGCCCAGTATATACTGTAGGGATCAAAAGAACATAGGCAGACTAAGTTTTGCTCCATATAAAGGAAATTTTCTACTGTTCATAGAGAACCTGCCCCAAAAGGAATGCTCTGGGTCTAGAGAGTATACAGCAAAGAACTATGAGAGCTGATTCTGGAATAGACAGACCTGGGTTCAAACCCAATTCCTCTGCTGTCTACAGCTACTTTAACCTCCCTAAGCCTAAATGTTTCCGCTGTAGAATGGGAAAAATAATCACCTTAATAAAACATTATGTCACATAGCTGTAAATGATGACTTGAGAGTTTTAAATGAGATTAAATGTAAAGGGCAAAGATAATGCTTACCATATAGAAAGCACCGACCTGGTCCACCATTAAAAATTGTATATATCACTTTATTTTTCCAAACCTAAGCTTTTATTACGAGCCCTTGAAACAACATCATATGTAAGAAACTATCACAACATCCTAATGATACTTAACATTGGTTCTTTAAATATCTACCTCTCTCATTTTAAAACATGTCTTCAAATTAACACTCCTCCCATCAAAAGGTGAAACCCACAGCTACATGCAAAAGAATGAAACTATTACACCAAACACAAAAATCAATCAAAATAAGTAACAGACTTAAATGTAAGAAGTGAAACCATAAAACTCCCAGAAGAAAAGATAGGGGTAAGCTCCTTAACATCAGTCTTGGCAATGATATTTTGTATTTGACACTAAAAGCAAAGGCAACAAAAGCAAAAATAGACACGTGGAACTGCATCAAACTAAAAAGCTTCTGCACAGCAAAGGAGACCATTAACAAAATGTAAAGGAAACCTACCAAATTGGAGCAAATATATGTAAATCATATATATCTGATAAGGAGTTAATATCCAAAATATATAAAGGACTTAATGCAACAGCAAAAAAAAAAAAAAAAAAAAAAAAATCCGAGTAACAAAGGGCACAAGATCTGAATAGATGTTGTTCCAAAGAAAACTTATGGATGGTCAATAGGTGCATGAAAAGGTGTTCAACATCACTAATTATCATGGAAATGCAAATCTAAACCACAATGAGTTTATTACTTTCCATCTGTTAGAATGGCTACTATCAGAAAACATGAAATAACAAGTGTTGGCAAGGATATGGAGAAAGGGGAACCCTTGTGCACTGTTGCTGGGAATGTAAATTGGTACAGCCATTATGGAAAACAGTATGGAGGTTCCCCAAAATTTTAAAATATAACTATCATTAGATCCAGCAATCCCACTTCTGGGTATTTATCCAAAGGAAATGAAAACAGGAACTTGAAATATATCTAACCCCCATGTTCACTGCAGCATTGTTTACAATAGACAATATATGGAAAAAACCTAAGTGTCCACTGATGGATGAATGGATTTTTTTAAAATGTGATACACACACACACACACACACACATACACACACACACACAAACACACAGAGGAATATCATTCAGCCATGAAAAAGAAGGAAATCCTGAGGGCATGGACATCACTGAGGGCATTAGTGAAATAAATCAGACAGAGAAAGACAAATACCATGTGATCTCACTTACATGTGGAATCTTAAAAAAAAAAAAAAAAATGGTGGATACAGAGAACAGATTGGTGATTGCCAGAGGCAGTGGGTGAGAGGCGGGCAAAACAGGTCAAGGGAGTCAAAAGGTACAAACTTCCAGTTATAAAATAAATAAGTCCTAGGGATGTAATGTACAGCATGGTGACTATAGTTAGTAATACTGTATTATATATTTGAAAGTTGCTAAAGGAGTAGATCTTAAAAGTTCTCATCATAAGAAAAAAAAATATTTGTAACTATGTAAGGTGATGGTTGTTAACTAGATTTACTGTGGTGATCATTTCACAATATACACAAATATTGAACCATTATGTGGTACACTCAAGCTAATATAACGTTATCTGTCAATGATCTCAATTAAAGAATAACAAAAAACAAACAACATCAACAATAACAACAAAAATTATACCATAGTTGTTCAAAGGATTAAGGATAGGGTTGTCCCTCTTTCCCTCCACTTTATTTTCTCTACTTTTCCTGTTTCATCTTTCTTATGAAAGCAGCCACACTCCCCCATCTATTGCCTGAAAATGACAGGAGATTTATTTGCCCACAAACTAAATCCATTCACAAACCTGCTCTCATTCAACCCAGAGAATTACCTTCAAAAATTACCTTCAAAGCACTTTAAAAAGATTTATTCCAACAAGAACCTTCATAAGTTGCTGGCAGAAATGCAGATGGTATAGCCACTTTGAAAAACAAGCATTTTGTTAAAAAATTAAACATACATTTATCATATACCCCAGCAACCTCACACCTAGATGTATACTCAAGAGAAATGAAAACATATGTCCACATAAAAACCTGTACACAAATGTTCATAGCAGCATTATTCAGAATAGCCAAAGAGCAGAAAACAACTCAAATGTCCATCAGCTGGTGAATGGTTAAATAATATATATGCTATGTCCATACAATGGAATACTATTCAGCAATAAAAATAAATGAAATACTGATTCATGTTACAACATGGATGAACCTCAAAAACATTGTGCTAAGTGAAAAAAAGCCAAAAACAAATTACATGTAATATATGATTCCATTTATATGAAATATCCCAAAAAAGCAAATGTAGAAAGACAGAAAGTAGATTAAGTGATTGCCTGGGACTGTGAGTTAATTGTAAATGGGCATGCAGAATTCTACTATGGTCATGAAATGTTCCAAAACTGGATTGTGCTAATACCTGCACACTGCATAAATTCACTGAAGAAAAACATTGAATTATTTAGTTAAAATGAGTTAATTTTATGGTATGTAAATTACACCCCAATAAAGTTGTAAGGAAAAAACTGTGCCATGTATATACTGTCTAAAAACAAGGTTTACTCCATTCCTACTGCATTCAAAGCCTGGTTAAGTGCAGTGACATACTCAACAAACTTTAAATATAATAGAATGTTAACACTTAAAATAAAAAAACAAATAAGCTTTAAAAAGAAAGAAAGAAAGATGAAACCCAATTCCCTACCTCTTGAATATGGCTGGTCTAAGTGACTCACTTCTGCTATAAATAAAGAAGTAATAGTGCATTCTGACTTCCGGGACTAGGTCAAACAAGGCAATACAGCTTCTTCCTGGCTCTTTTTTCACTTGGGACATGAACTTTAGAAGTCCTGATTCTACATGTAAGAAGTCTGACTACCCTAAAGGACCATGTTGAAGAGACATCGGAGAGAAAGCAATGCCCAAGGAACCCAATGCCAGCCTCCTATTGAGTCATTCCAGCATCAACCAGAAGACATGTGAATGAGCCTTCAGATGACTGCAGCTCCCAGCCTTCAAGTCACCCCAGCAGACACGGAGTAGAACAGTTGATGAGCTGTCCCCACTGAACCCTACCCAAATTGCAGATTCATGAGTAAAAAAAATGGCCCAGTTTCTGGCCACTAATTGAGTTGGTTTGTTACACAGCATTGAAAAATCAGGACATTATCTTATCCATATCTTAAAATATTGGCCAGTGCCTATAAGACACTTAGCGTAAATAAAGTAACATTCTCTAAGAAAGTATTCAAACTCCCTAAAGCTGAGAACTTTCAGCAACAGGTTGGTCCTGTCTGTTCCAATAAAAATGTACAAATCTCAATTTCCATTCTGGATAATAACTTTATTTTCAATGTTGAATTTTACAGCAGAGATAAAGCATTAAGAGTTAAAATAAAGCATTAAGAGTTAAAAGACCTTTGGCAAAAAAGAGTAGATATTCAGACAACTTAGGATGTAGAAGTATGCAAAAAGAGAGTTAGATTTTTGTCAGCAGCCTGTATCCTGTAAAGGATATAAAACCCACATTCTAGTCAGCTGTGATGCCAATCAAGCACCACATTTCCCTCCAGGTAAACTGAAAAGGAACCCAGCTCGCTGCTCAGCATACCATTCAGAAGCCTTCCACATCATATATCACAATCAATTGTGTGGATTCGGGTCCAGTCTTTTTTTAGTGAAAGGAATTTATTACCAACAGATTTACTTCCTTCCCATCCACATCCTGTGCCCCTGCAGTGCCCAGGAGGGCACCACATCTGGTCGAGCTAACTTTTTCAAAAGAGCAGGGAAGAGGAGAGAGAGGAAACCGTACCAATCAGAGAATATAATCAATAACCTGTGAGAAATCAAACTGAAGAGTTCACTGCAACAGTGCATAAAAGTTTGTCAGACATTCTAGTAAACAAAACTCTTACCTAAACTTTCCAATCATAAGAGAATTCATGACTCTTATGTACTACAAGATCCTAAAAGATTTTGTCCACCTACTGTGTTAGACGGATTTTATTCTAACAATTGTATCAGTTATGAGGTTTTAAAGGCAAGAGACAGAAAACCCAATTCAAAGTGGTTTAAATGACACAGAAAGATATCTGTCCATAAAACAGGAGACACAGGGATAGGAGAAGCTTCAGGTTTAGCTAATCCAGAAAGACTAAGACATCATCAAAGATTCAGGTTTTTCCAGTCTCTCCATTTCATTGCCCAGAATGTCGGCTTCATCCACAGCTCCCTGTAGGAGAGCCATCAGGAGACTAAGACCTTCCTTGTTTGGGTCTAGCAGAGTAAAGAGAATGCCTCTGCCCACAAAATTAAACCCAAATCCTGTCATTTGCCCAACTATGCCAGCTGAGGCTGTGTGGCTAATGGGGGGATGTCATATGCTGAATGGCCTGGCCATGAGCTCACAAAGCCATCTGGGGCAAGAGGGCCAGATTACCATGATGGGCTTAGAGCTGGAGCTGCACAGGGTGAAATGGACCTAATGGAAGCAAGAGACCAACTTCCAAGTCCACTAAAATTCATATCATCTGTTAAATGGTCTATTTTATCAATTAGAAAAAAGAGATTCTTCAGTTTCCAAGCAGATTTTGTTCTAAAAGTTCACCTCATGTCAGTTTTGATCTTAAAGTATGATTAGGGCATATAGGACATAGAATGCATTTTCCCACTGAAGTCATATATTTCCCATGTGCTCAAATTAGTTCTTGGTACACTTAAACCATTTATAGTTGACATATTTAAGCTGGGAATGCCTCTTTCCCTCTTTTCCCAGTGGATCAGAAAAAAACAGAGACTCACCACCTATAGGTTATCATGCCCTGGCACCAGGGGGGTAGAAACAAGGAACTCTCCACAAGCAACCATCAGTAAGAGCACAAAGATCTCCAGAAGGAACCCATATTCCACAGTAGCAGCAGCTCAGATGGCAGGAGGGTGAGCTTCCCGAAGGCTATCTGTGCTTGCAGAATACTTGTCAGTCACTGACATAAAAATATTTTATCTTGGATTTAAAAACAAAAAAAGAAACCTATTAATTAGTTTTTCTAGTACAATGCTATAATGCCCTAATAATGTGGATGATTCCTTTTAAATTAAGTCAGTTCTGTGTTTTTAATATTTTTATGTGTGTTCCTTTCAAGAACTCATGTGTTTAAAACATCATGTGTTTAAAACCTTGTTTAATGATCCAATGATGATTTTCATGAGAACACAGACAACAGTAAGCAGAGCTATCCCTTAGGGGGTACACTTCCCCATTTAATCCTCAAAACAGCCTTGCAAGGTAGGTGGTACTGATCCTCGCTCGCACACATGGAAACTCAGGCTTGGGGCACTTTGGTAATGTGCCCAAATTCACATGATTAGAACATAGAGGAAAAAGGATTCCACTGTAGCAGATATGATTCCAAAATGCAAACACAGAAAATTCTAACTAATAAATTTGCAAGCACTTTATTAAATCAGGTCAAATTATCTTTTAAAAAACTGTTTAAAGTATGACCCGTTTCCCATATTTCCCTTGCCCCATACATTACTCATGATATTTTGAGAAGGGAAAAAAAAAAATTATGTTCCAAGAATGTTTCCCTCCATTTTTTCCCTTTGGTTCTGAAATAGTAACCTGTGGTGCCCACTGACGTTGCTTTAAGCAGGATGTTGACCTTGCCAGAGTTGACAAATTGTGCACCTGGACACCATTTCCCCAAAATGCCAAGATGATAGTTCACCGTATGACATTATTGTTATAGTTGGCACTAAACCACATAGGTAACTGGTTCGTTCTCTGTTCACTAAAAGCTGAAATTCTACCCAAGCAACAATTTGACAAGAATGTTGGTATCAAAGATGATTTGAGATGTTATTCTCTAGATCAGGTGTTCTCAGACTTTAAGATGCACAAGTAACACCTGGGAATCTTGTTAAAATGCTGGTTCTTATTCAGTAGGTCCAGGCCATGCCTGAGATTCTGCATTTCTAACACGTCCTCAGTTGACTCTGATGCTGCTGCACCATAGTCCACGCTTTCAGTAGCAATCATTCAGTTCACTGCAGAAAAAGAAAAGCATGGGCTCTTCAAACTGCAGTCATAGCTTGTCAATATTAATCTTAAATGGCATGGTATCCTTTTCTAAACTGCTATTATCAAATTTGAATTTTTACTTAGCATCTTCCTGAATTTGTTGCTGCCTCACGGTCAGCACTTTCCAAAGAGCACTCAGTATAATGCTGGTCAAGCTTGGGCAATGTTAGATACTACACACTCTTCTTGATGAGACACAGTGTACATGCATATTTAAAACTGAGAGGTACTCTAGTACAAAAATAAAAGCTTGTACTAGATTTCTGAGTACAGACTGTATGGTAGTAATTTCTCAAATGTGTCCCTGACTCAGCTTGGAGGGCCTGAAATAAAAAGAGCTCTAAGTAAAACCCATGAAAGCTCTTCCACTGAACTTTGCAAAGCACTGAGGAAACAAAACAAAACTTCTTTGGGACTTCCGGGTAAGATGGCGGAAGAGTAAGACGCGGAGATCACCTTCCTCCCCACGGATACACCAGAAATACAGCTACACGTGGAACAACTCCTACAGAACACCTACTGAACGCTGGCAGAAGACCCCAGACCTCCCAAAAGGCTCGCCCCGCACTCCGTGCCCCTCCCTCCCTCCCGGCCTGAGTGAGCCAGAGTCCCCGAAGAGGCTGCTCCTTTAACCCTGTCCTGTCTGAGCGAAGAACAGACGCCCTCCGGCGACCGACACGCAGAGGCGGGGCCAAATCCAAAGCTGAGACCCAGGAGCTGTGAGAACAAAGAAGAGAAAGGGAAACCTCTCCCAGCAGCCTCAGAAGCAGCGGATTAAAGCTCCACAATCAACTTGATGTACCCTGCATCTGTGGAATACATGAATAGACAACACATCATCCCAAATTGAGGAGCCCGGAGTCAGTGCTGTGCCTCTGAGGTGGGAGAGCCAACTTCAGGACACTGGTCCACAAGAGACCTCCCAGCTCCACATAATATCAAACGGCGAAAATCTTCCAGAGATCTCCATCTCAACACCAGCACCCAGCTTCACTCAACGACCAGCAAGCTACAGTGCTGGACACCCTAAGCCAAACAACTAGCAAGACAGGAACACAACGCCACCCATTAGCAGAGAGGTGGCCTAAAATCATAAAAAGTCCACAGACACCCCAAAACACACCACCAGACGTGGACCTGCCCACCAGAAAGACAAGATCCAGCCTCATCCACCAGAACACAGGCACTAGTCCCCTCCACCAGGAAGCCTACACAACCCACTAAACCAACCTTAGCCACTGGGGACAGACACCAAAAACAACAGGAACTACGAACCTGCAGCATGCAAAAAGGAGACCCCAAACACAGTAACATAAGCAAAATGAGAAGACAGAAAAACACACAGCAGGAGAAGGAGCAAGATAAAAACCCACCAGACCTAACAAATGAAGAGGTAATAGGCAGTCTACCTGAAAAAGAATTCAGAATAATGATGGTAAAGATGATCCAAGATTCTATTTCCCAGATCCAAAATCTTGGAAATAGAATAGACAAAATGCAAGAAACAGTTAACAAGGACCTAGAAGAACTAAAGATGAATCAAGCATCGATTAAAAACACAATACATGAAATAAAAAATACTCTAGACGGGATCAATAGCAGAATAACTGAGGCAGAAGAACGGATAAGTGAGGTGGAAGATAAAATAGTGGAAATAACTGCTGCAGAGCAAAATAAAGAAAAAAGAATGAAAAGAACAGAGGACAGTCTCAGAGACCTCTGGGACAACATTAAACGCACCAACATTCGAATTATAGGGGTTCCAGAAGAAGAAGAGAAAAAGAAAGGGACTGAGAAAATATTTGAAGAGATTATAGTTGAAAACTTCCCTAATATGGGAAAGGAAATAGTTAATCAAGTCCAGGAGGCACAGAGAGTCCCATACAGAATAAATCCAAGGAGAAATACGCCAAGACACATATTAATCAAACTGTCAAAAATTAAACACAAAGAAATCATATTAAAAGCAGCAAGGGAAAAACAACAAATAACACACAAGGGAATCCCCATCAGGATAACAGCTGATCTCTCAGCAGAAACTCTACAAGCCAGAAGGGAGTGGCAAGACATAATTAAAGTGATGAAGGAGAAAAACCTGCAACCAAGATTACTCTACCCAGCAAGGATCTCATTCAGATTTGATGGAGAAATTAAAACGTTTACAGACAAGCAAAAGCTGAGAGAGTTCAGCACCACCAAACCAGCTTTACAACAAATGCTAAAGGAACTTCTCTAGGCAAGAAACACCACAGAAGGAAAAGACCTACAATAACGAACTCAAAACAATTAAGAAAATGGGAATAGGAACATACATATCGATAATTACCTTAAATGTAAATGGACTAAATGCTCCCACCAAAAGACACAGAGTGGCTGAATGGATACAAAAACAAGACCCATATATATGCTGTCTACAAGAGACCCACTTCAGACCTAGAGACACATACAGACTGAAAGTAAGGGGATGGAAAAAGATATTCCATGCAAATGGAAACCAAAAGAAAGCTGGAGTAGCAATTCTCATATCAGACAAAATAGACTTTAAAATAAAGACTACTAGAAGAGATAAAGAAGGACACTACATAATGATCAAGGGATCGATCCAAGAAGAAGATATAACAATTGTAAATATTTATGCGCCCAACATAGGAGCACCTCAATACATAAGGCAAATACTAACAGCCATAAAAGGAGAAATCGACAGTAACACACTCATAGTAGGGGACTTTAACACCCCACTTTCACCAATGGACAGATCATCCAAAATGAAAATAAATAAGGAAACACAAGCTTTAAATGATACATTAAACAAGATGGACTTAATTGATATTTCTAGGACATTCCATCCAAAAACAACAGAATACACATTTTTCTCAAGTGCTCATAGAACATTCTCCAGGATAGATCATATCTTGGGTCACAAATCAAGCCTTGGTAAATTTAAGAAAATTGAAATTGTATCAAGTATCTTTTCCAACCACAATGCTATGAGACTAGATATCAATTACAGGAAAAGAGCTGTAAAAAATACAAACACATGGAGGCTAAACAATACACTACTTAATAACGAAGTGATCACTGAAGAAATCAAAGAGGAAATTAAAAAATACCTAGAAACAAATGACAATGGAGACACGATGACCCAAAACCTATGGGATGCCGCAAAAGCAGTTCTAAGAGGGAAGTTTATAGCAATACAATCCCACCTTAAGAAACAGGAAACATCTCGAATAAACAACCTAACCTTGCACCTAAAGCAATTAGAGAAAGAAGAACAAAAACATCCCAAAGTTAGCAGAAGGAAAGAAATCATAAAAATCAGATCAGAAATAAATGAAAAAGAAATGAAGGAAACGATAGCAAAGATCAATAAAACTAAAAGCTGGTTCTTTGAGAAGATAAACAAAATTGATAAACCATTAGCCAGACTCATCAAGAAAAAAAGGGAGAAGACTCAAATCAATAGAATTAGAAATGAAAAAGGAGAAGTAACAACTGACACTGCAGAAATACAAAAGATCATGAGAGATTACTATAAGCAACTCTATGCCAATAAAATGGACAACCTGGAAGAAATGGACAAATTCTTAGAAATGCACAACCTGCCAAGACTGAATCAGGAAGAAATAGAAAATATGAACAGACCAATCACAAGCACTGAAATTGAAACTGTGATAAAAAATCTTCCAACAAACAAAAGCCCAGGACCAGATGGCTTCACAGGCGAATTCTATCAAGCATTTAGAGAAGAGCTAACACCCATCCTTCTGAAACTCTTCCAAAATATAGCAGAGGGAGGAACACTCCCAAATTCATTCTACGAGGCCACCATCACCTTGATACCAAAACCAGACAAGGATGTCACAAAGAAAGAAAACTACAGGCCAATATCACTGATGAACATAGATGCAAAAATCCTCAACAAAATACTAGCAAACAGAATCCAACAGCACATTAAAAGGATCATACACCATGATCAAGTGGGGTTTATTCCAGGAATGCAAGGATTCTTCAATATATGCAAATCAATCAACGTGATACACCATATTAACAAATTGAAGGAGAAAAACCATATGATCATCTCAATAGATGCAGAGAAAGCTTTCGACAAAATTCAACACCCATTTATGATAAAAACCCTGCAGAAAGTAGGCATAGAGGGAACTTTCCTCAACATAATAAAGGCCATATATGACAAACCCACAGCCAGCATCGTCCTCAATGGTGAAAAACTGAAACCATTTCCACTAAGATCAGGAACAAGACAAGGTTGCCCACTTTCACCACTCTTATTCAACCTAGTTTTGGAAGTTTTAGCCACAGCAATCAGAGAAGAAAAGGAAATAAAAGGAATCCAAATTGGAAAAGAAGAAGTAAAGCTGTCACTATTTGCAGATGACATGATACTATACATAGAGAATCCTAAAGATGCTACCAGAAAACTACTAGAGTTAATCAATGAATTTGGTAAAGTTGCAGGATACAAAATTAATGCACAGAAATCTCTGGCATTCCTATATACTGATGATGAAAAATCTGAAAGTGAAATCAAGGAAACACTCCCATTTACCATTGCAACAAAAAGAATAAAATATCTAGGAATAAACCTACCTAAGGAGACAAAAGACCTGTATGCAGAAAATTATAAGACACTGATGAAAGAAATTAAAGATGATACAAATAGATGGAGAGATGTACCATGTTCTTGGATTGGAAGAATCAACATTGTGAAAATGACTCTACTACCCAAAGCAATCTACAGGTTCAATGCAATCCCTATCAAACTACCACTGGCATTTTTCACAGAACTAGAACAAAAAATTTCACAATTTGTATGGAAACACAAAAGACCCCGAATAGCCAAAGCAATCTTGAGAACGAAAAATGGAGCTGGAGGAATCAGGCTCCCTGACTTCAGACTATACTACAAAGCTACAGTAATCAAGACAGTATGGTACTGGCACAAAAACAGAAAGATAGATCAATGGAACAGGATAGAAAGCCCAGAGTTAAACCCACGGACATATGGTCACCTTATCTTTGATAAAGGAGGCAGGAATGTACAGTGGAGAAAGGACAGTCTCTTCAATAGGTGGTGCTGGGAAAACTGGATAGGGACATGTAAAAGTATGAGATTAGATCACTCCCTAAAACCATACACAAAAATAAGCTCAAAATGGATTAAAGACCTAAATGTAAGGCCAGACACTATCAAACTCTTAGAGGAAAACATAGGCAGAACACTCTATGACATAAATCACAGCAAGATCCTTTTTGACCCACCTCCTAGAGAAATGGAAATAAAGACAAAAATAAACACATGGGACCTAATGAAACTTAAAAGCTTTTGCACAGCAAAGGAAACCATAAACAAGACCAAAAGACAACCCTCAGAATGGGAGAAAATATTTGCAAATGAAGCAACTGACAAAGGATTAATCTCCAAAATTTATAAGCAGCTCATGCAGCTCAATAACAAAAAAAACAAACAACCCAATCCAAAAATGGGCAGAAGACCTAAATAGACATTTCTCTACAGAAGATATACAGACTGCCAACAAACACATGAAAGGATGCTCAACATCTTTACTCATTAGAGAAATGCAAATCAAAACTACCATGAGATATCATCTCACACCAGTCAGAATGGCCATCATCAAAAAATCTAGAAACAATAAATGCTGGAGAGGGTGTGGAAAAAAGGGAACACTCTTGCACTGCTGGTGGGAATGTGAATTGGTACAGCCGCTATGGAGAACGGTATGGAGGTTCCTTAAAAAACTACAAATAGAACTACCATATGACCCAGCAATCCCACTACCGGGCATATACCCTGAGAAAACCATAATTCAAAAAGAAACATGTACCAAAATGTTCATAGCAGCCCTATTTACAATAGCCCGGAGATGGAAACAACCTAAGTCTCCATCATCGGATGAATGGATAAAGAAGATGTGGCACATATATACAATGGAATATTACTCAGCCATAAAAAGAAATGAAATTGAGCTATTTGTAATGAGGTGGATAGACCTAGAGTCTGTCATACAGAGTGAAGTAAGTCAGAAAGAGAAAGACAAATACTGTATGCTAACACATATATATGGAATTTAAGGAAAAAAAAATGTCATGAAGAACATAGGGTTAAGACAGGAATAAAGACACAGACCTACTAGAGAATGGACTTGAGGATATGGGGAGGGGGAAGGGTAAGCTGTGACAAAGTGAAAGAGCGGCATGGACATATATACACTACCAAACGTGAGGTAGATAGCTAGTGGGAAGCAGCCACATAGCACAGGGAGATCAGCTCGATACTTTGTGATCGCCTGGATGGGTGGGATAGGGAGGGTGGGAGGGAGACGCAAAAGGGAGGGGATATGGAAACATATGTATATGTATAACTGATTAAATTTGTTATAAAGCAAAAAAATAAAATTAAATTAAATTAAAAAAAAAAAAAACTTCTTTGGGATCCTTTTAGAGGGTGCAACACAAAGGGAGAAAAGTCTCACCTGCATGCTTTGTCAATGACTCCAAATCAGCTCTGGTCAAGTGAGAAGTCTGGATTGATCATGTCAAATACAACAACTGGTACCCTAAACATGGAATGGCATGTTAAGAGCCAGCTGACTTTTACCTCCCATTGTCCCTCTAGATCTGCTCAGTGGGAACAGTCCTTCACTCGCTCTCACGATGAGACTTTGGGCAGTCCCCAGGTCTTTTCTGGACATTCAGGAAATGAAAGTCTCTAAATCTCCTACCCACCCACTCCACACTGGTGCAGGGGAGAACTATGTTCTGTGAAGGGTAAATCCTAGCTGGCTTCTTTTCTTTTCCACATACCTCATTTCCCCTTTACTCCTTCCTGTCTTTCCAGGATTACTGTGGGTTACTGGGAAGGAAAATTCTCACTTGATACTTAACAACAAAAGATTGTTGTTCTCTGGCCAGGGAAGCGGCTAACACCAACTCACTCTTGTGGGTATTTATATAGGTTCTTTAGAAACTCACTCCCCTAAGCCCCTCTAACTATGGCTTCCCTAATGCGGCAGTGTCTCTCCTTTGGCTAGCCACTCCTGACCCTTATCAGCTGCCAAACCCAGGAATATACCCCACAGTCTCTTACTAATGGGTCCCCTACCCTGTTGGCATGATCCCTTTTTTAAATGACCACAGGTAAACATTTCTACCCTGGGTTCCCCAACAGGTCCTTGGCATTCACACATTTTTGACATGCCACCAATTAGAAATACGGTCACTCCCTTAAGAGGATCAGCTGTCTGTTCCATGTGTTACAGGCTACATCAACTTCCTAAAGGATGAGTTAGGCATCAGACCACTATGCGCCCCCATAACTACAGGAAAATCGTACCAAGATTCATTTCTTCCCATGACAGTCCCCTATCACTCTATGTAAAGATGTAAGACTCACAGCAAAGCTCATCCAAAGAATCCTTCTCACAAAATCCTCTCTCCATAGCCAAACTCGTTTATCCATGTGGAATATAAGAATTGTGTAATTAGTTTTTGCAAGCTTCCTTTGAAAATCTGTAGCTTGGTCTTTTATCTCACCTCTGGATAGGGCATCAATAGCAAAATATTTTTCCCAGCTTAGCAACAGGAAGAATTGCACGCCCCAGAGAGGCAGTGGTGACATCAGCAGGAGCCATTTCTCTGCAAATGTATGAGACAGTCTTGAGGATTCCTGAAAAGTACTAGGTGAGAAAAGGAACTTGAGAGTCTGGAAATCATGTAATCTGAGGATTGGGGCAGTAAACCAGTAAAACACGAGCTATTACTGTTAATATACTTTTATTAATACTCAAAAGCTGGTAAGAACTATACAAATTCAGTTTATTGGAATACAAGATGATAAATTCTTAATTATAGACATCAGTGAAGGCCACAAATTGTCTAAATTTACATCTATTTGGTCTTGAGTATTACATGATTCAGCGTAATTATCAATTACTTTCTAATGATATTGTGCCTAGGATAACACTAAGGTTAATTTGGGTGTCCAGAGTATACGCCTCGAAGCTGAGGGGCAATGAGCAGAAAGGGAGTAAATATATTCAGAAGCACTCTGAGTTAACAGAGTTGGTCAGTTTAGAATTTCAAAATCAAACTACAGAAAGGCCACAAAATGAGTAACATACATATTCAATAACCATCTGATTCATGTGTTTCCCCAACAGGAAATTATAGGATGTATTCTACACCAAGCCACAAAAATATTTTCTTAAAATTCTTTGCACAGAATAATTAAAACCCTGGCATAAATGTTAGGTGGATTCCTTCAATGCCATGCTCTCAAAAATACATTGAATGAGAGAGAGAGAGAGAGAGAGAGAGAGAGAGAGAGAGAATGGAGAGAGAGAAGAGAGAGGAGTTTGAAAGAAACAACCTTTCAGCAGCTAGAATAAACATAACTCATCCATCACTTAGACTCATTAATCCTGGATGTAAGCTTCTAATGTAGAGATCAAAGACTCTACTGAAGTGAAACATCTGACAACAACAGGATCTCAGTCACTGCATGGTTTTCCTCATCGTATTATATGCTGAGCTCTCTAGCAATCTTGAGCAATTCAAAACAAATAAATAAACACAAAAGACTCTTTTCAAAAATAGCTGCCTAAATTGAAGGCACAAAACACATGCACACTGAATGTGGGTACATGCCCACACAAGCTGGACTTGTAAAGAGTGCAACGAAAGAATGAAAAACAGAAGAACTCTGGGAGTGGCACTTGCAAAGAGATTTAAGGAGCATGCTGTTTAACAGATACATGGCACCCTTACTTCATCCATGCAGAAAAGGACAGCACACACAGCCAACACCGCATGAGAGAAGAGAGAAGAGGAAGCACCATCTCTCTACCCCAGAATCACATAGCCAGATGCCATGATCCAACCATTTTTTACAAATTAGGAATTAAAGGAATAGTAAAAGTGTTTTTATTTGGATAGCTGATATAAAAGAAACATTTTAATGCCATTACATTTAATGGTTTTAGAGTTAACATTTTCCAAATACTAAATGGGAAAATTTCAATTGCCCTATGAAGTTAAATTACAGTTGTGTTCACCCTTTATATGATTAAATGAGTATGCCCTCTTTTCATAAACTTATCAGAATTAACTTCCAACTGGATAAGAAACAAGGTATCATATGAGAAACAAACACAGAACATAATATGAACACAAAATATCATTTAAAATCTGAGCTTACACTATTTAACGATTATTAAATGAGAGTAGTTAGCCCACATTAGTTGATTAATTACAGAGTATTTCAATTTTCCAGGAGAATTCTCCAAAATTCTTAATTGTATGAAAACAAGGCACTTCCATTACTATTATTTTCAGAGTTACATCATTTCTTGTGATTAATGTGCAATACCCCCAATCCTATTAACTGTTTTCCTTTGTTTCTCGATTAGTTCATTCACACAAATATTCACTCATCTAAATGACTGAGCCCAGCTGTGCTATGTGCTAAGGCCCCTGAAACACATAATATAGCTTCAAGGAGCCTATAGCTTAGAATGGGAAACAAATAAATAAGCAATGACTGCAAAACAAAACGAAACCTACAACAGAGGTACACGTTATTCAAAACGTCTCATATTTCAAACTGCTTTCATAGACGTTAAGTGTCTATATAACTCATGAAGTAGGGAGGGAAAGTATTTAAAATCTCAATATTAAAGATCACGGACTCCAAAATTCAATCTTTCATCCGCAATTATATAGCTGATTAGTGGCAGAGTCTCAGCTAAATTAATGGAAGCCGAGACTTACATTATATGTTATTTTCTCTATACCAAGCTGCATCTCACAGTTCCTGAAGATCTGACAAAAGTCACCATCGGACCCACAACTAGTTATTGAATTCATGTGCTTCCTAGATCTGCATTCATACTGGAAAGTATAGCAGCTAGTGCAATAGTCTCTGTTCTGATCCTCTGAAATTTTAATGACTCTCTGTCCTTTCATTCTCATTTCTAAACTGTGTCTCTTAACCTTTCTTGTCATCCCCTTTCAGTGGAAAGGACTTGAGTTGTTAGTAGCCTCCAAATGAAAAACAATGAGGGCAACCCTAAAGTAAGCACCATTAAACTTAAACTTGGGGGAAAAAAAGGGCCAGGGGCAGACCACACAATCTATGTAAGCATGTACATTTAGAGATATGGCCACCTACCAGATGAATAACAACTGTATGTTATCCTGGGAGATTTCTCACAGACAGACATTCCGCAAGCTTTACTTCCAAAGGCTACAATGCTCCCCTCACCCTGCCTGTCTTCAGATATGCTTACTGTGTAAAAGCACAAACAAATTGTCTTAATTACAACAAACTAATAAACTAGTGGTTAAATCCTTGGCCAAATGATGCCCTTATTTTTTCAGCAATGCTTTATTTATTGAAAAATCTTTGCTTTAGAATTTTGCTTCTGAAATTGCCATCAGGATAGCACATTCTTTTCAAATACCCTCAAAAATGACATTTATAAACTTTAAATGTGGGTGTGGTTTTTGGGAAAAAAAATAACTGTTATTAGAGGCAATTCCTTGTTTTGACCAATGACCTCATCATAGGACCAAATGTGGAGCTTCTCAAAGGAGGATAGTTCTTAGGAAGACAAATAAATAATAGTATATATCCTATAACCTAATAATCACAATATTTTATCTTGACCATCTGCAAGAGTCATGAGTGAAGAGTTAATAAAAGAGGCTTTTTCCAGTTAGAAAAATATCTCAGACTTCACTGGTTGTTGCTTAGTTCAAGGGCTTGCAGAACACTCCAAAGAAAATATTCCCTCTAGTAACACTTGGATTAAAATGGTGATTTGGGTATTTTGGCCAATGAAGACACTAGGGAATTGCAGGCCTCAATCAGACACAGTCTTTGTAATATAAAGCTGAAACATAGGTAGTGTTAGTTTCTCAATCACATAAATTTGGTGGAGGGATGCCAACTAAAGAAGAAAATCTACTAACACACTCTCTACACTAACTCTAGTTATGAAGATGGCTCTGAAATATCCTTTTCCCCAGGAGCCTCTGGAGGAAGAAGTGGTCCACTCTCAATTCAGAGAAGCCTGGGGAAAAGGTAGAACAAAAGAGACAACCCTGCAAGCTGTCCTTCAGGGCAAGATCTCTAGTATGTTTTCTAATAAAACAAACCAAATTAAATGAAGCAAACTGTGTTCCTTGACCTAAAAGGGATAAGTTGGTTTCTAATTCTTTCTTCATCCAAAAGATTTTAGTGTGAACCTACCCACTGTCTGGGCTTCCAAGCTTAATATCTATATTTATTTTGCCATATTATAGTTTCCGGACAGAAAAATAGAGCTTTGAGACAGTATGGTACAGAGGGAAGGTAACCAGACTGAAAGAGTTGGAAAACTGACGACTCTAGTCATTGCACTAACCCCCATCCCATTAATAAATTCTTATGTACAGACATCAGTGAAGCCCACAAATTGTCCAAATTTACATCTATTTGGGCTTGAGTATTCTACAACCCCCATCTGCTGTGTGACTGTCACCTGTTTGGGTGCCAGGCTCCTTCACTATCAAATGAACTACCAGTTGGCACTCCACTTCAAAAAGCATCTTTAACCCTCATTCACTTTTGGCTAACAAAGCAAATCACAGTTTTTGTATCATAGACTGTTATGCACAGCTGAATGTGTTAATTCATTCTTGGAGGATAGTTTCTGTTCCTACTAAATTATCTAAAGATTTTCTCACCCTTTGGTCACAAGTAATTACCTCTGTCAACTGCAAAACTTACAGATCTTTTTGGGGGAAAGACTGTGCACACTGTAGAGTGAGACCACATAGTCCACACAGGCACAGAGCTAATAAGCATTTTATAATGATGGATGATTGCTCTCCTCAAAGCACCTGCAAGTCCTTCAGATTAAATCACTACAGTCTACAGTGTAGAAATAATCCAATCACTGCCACCATGACTGAGGAAATTGAGGGATAAAGAGTTTTTAGAAAGAAATTTGGAAGTAAGATCCAAGTAAGTATTAAAAAAAAAAAAAGAAAAGCAATGGAATTATGGAAAATGACACTGAAATAAATAGGAATCAGTTTTATTACTATTATAAAACTTGATATACCTACTCACCACTGACCCCTATAATCCACCAGTGATTCAACAGAAATTTATCTGGGCAATAATGATAGAAAAATAGATGACAAAAAACACTGAAAAATACTTAACAAGCAGAAATTCTTAAGTTTTTCTAAAGAGACACCCTAAAATTTGTAAATGATTTAAGGTTATGCTTTGAGGAAACTTCAGTTTTATTCCAGGGCCAAATTACTGAAAATATTTTTGTTCTGGACAAGTAGTAAATTGTGTAGCCTCAACTCAGAGAGTATCAAATACCACACTCTAGATAGAGGTTGTGACCCTGCCTAAATCCTGTGGAAGGATTATCTTCTAGGCAAATGGTTGAAAAAATCTCGCCTAATTGAATGTTTTACTCATGCATTTCTCTGCACTTCCAAGGACACTCACTGGATATTCACCATCAGGAGCGTATCTATCTAGATGAAGAAAACAGAAAAATACAATTCCTGCTCTGGAAATTATTTAAATCTCGAGTCATCAGGAATAATCCCATCAGTTGCCACTGGAGCATATGGTTTACATTAAAGTAAAATAAGAATGAATACACAAACACATTGCTCAAATGACTTCAGTTGTCATAATAAAAGTATTGTTTCAAACTGTGTTGGAGGGAAAAGAAATGTAAATATATAGGAAGGGAGTATTAATAGAAAAATAAGATAGTGAAAAGGATAACCAAGTTGAGTTTTAAAAAGGCAATAAAAGAGAAAGATGTCACCATATGCTCTTAAGTTCCTGCTTACTCAGGGCGTTGGTTCCTCCCACCTAAAAGAGCCTAGAATCTACCTGCTCTTTTCAAACCAAAATCCTACCCAGTCCTGGTCACCACAAGGTCTGGTTACTTCATTCCATTCCATCTCTCTCCAGCTCCGAGATCCCATTTGTACTTACACAGTTCAACAAGTGTTTTCTAAATGTTGCATGATTACACTTTTCTTGGTAACTGGACAGTAAGCCATACTACAAGGTTAAGTCAAATCCTTTTCTTATATCTCCCCTGAGGGCTGGAAAGGGAAGCACTTAATTTTTTTTTAAATTATAATAAAAATTTTAAAAACCGGATAACTGGCAATTAATCAAAAAGAGTTCTCTTCCAAAACATAGACAGCCCATACACTGGTTACAGCCTAGTACAGGAAATCATAAACTAAACCTTTATGGCAGACTTGAAACACCCTAAGGACATCATACTATGACTTTGGTCTTCATCTGTTTCTGGCTTACCCTATCCTAACTCTCCCCACTTCAAATTATCCAATAACCTCACAAGCAGCCCAGAAGTCAGAGTGAAAGTGGTGTCTTTACAAATTAAGAGATATCTGCAAAATTAGGCAAAAGAAGTTATATACACACTCCTTTGGTAATTAACAGGCATTGTCTAGGGACCATGATTGTGAATATGAAACTCAAGACTTCATTGTGGCTTTAGTGCTTTATCACATCTACTGCCAACAAGAATTACAGCAGCACTACTAGCAGATTAGGATCCTGCACCAAAAATTATCAATGAAAAACTGAGAAATCATATAAAAATACACAAATATTCATATTCAAAAGGAAACGGGCAATGCCAAGGACAGAAAAGCACTACTGTGCTGCTAAACTCAAAAGGAATATTCTTTAGTCAAAAACTCCTGAATATCAGGGAAAAAAAGCAGCTCACCAGCTTAAAAATCAAGTCATTCATATTCTGTCCTTAATCCCCTTCATTATTCTATATTTGGATACAGATTTGAAAAACTCCCTAGTAATTGGATTTTATTTGACAAATAATGATATAGCCTTAATGTAGCAGGCACCGATCTAAGAAACTTTGCAAGTATTAATTCAGTTATTCCTACACTGGTAGGATTCTTATCCTATTCCTAATGGGGAAACTGAATCATAGAAATATATGTGCCTGAGGTCACACACAGCTAATGATACAGAGCAGATCCAGGGTCCACTCATTTCAAACTCTGTGCTCTTAACCATTACATTATGTTGCTTTTCCTAAAATATCCCAAGCTAAACTCAACACATTCCCCACCCTCCCCAATCCAGCATTCCCTACACATGCAATGACATCCTCATCCTCTAAGTAACCTACTACCATGTCCATCTCTTCCACCTCCACTGCCCTTTACCCACCGCACCCACCCCCTTCACAATCAGGAGCTGTCCCTTAAATTCTATTTCCACTCACCAATTGCTTCCATCCCTTATTCTCCATCTCTACTCGTAGAATTATCATTTAGGACCTCACTTCTTCTTAGCATTAATACAATAGCCTTATAACTAATTTGGCCTGCTTCTGGTCTTCTATGATCTGTTCTAAATACTACCAATAAAATTGACTTATTCAGTATGCACTTATCAATCCAGGTCCCTTGCTAAGTGTTGTGAATACAAAAATGAATCAAAGCCCTATTACAGAGGGAGTGACAATACAGGTCTTCCAGCTCTGATCGTGCAACCTGAAAATACTCACTGAAGCTCTACTGTCTGCTGAACTATGTCCAAACTCCTTATCTGTCTTCCAGGTTTTCCATAATATGAATTTTTTTTCTACCCTTTCACACAAACCAAGTTTTTCCTATTAAAGCCACCTATATTTTGGACTTCCCTAGTGGTCCAGTGGTTAAGACTTCACTTCCACTGCAGGGGGTGCAGGTTCAACCCCTGGTCAGTAAAGTTCTGCATGCTGCATGGTACCGCAAAAAAAAAAAAAAAAAAAAAAAAAAGCCATCCATATTTTGACATCCCCCTGCATTTGCTCGTGTTCTCTTTCCTATCACAATGCCATCTCTGCCATTTCCATCTAATCTAGCTGAAATCCTACCCAAATACCACACCTCAGCTTTCTCAGATATTCCCAACCAGACAATGGCTCCCCTTGGACCAAAGAACCTTAGCACCTTGAAACACATAGGACATATCCTTGTGCCTTGCATTCTCCTGTTTGCAAACAAACTCTGATTTACAAAGAACGTTTAAGTTTATCCTTTGGGATGAATACCTTCTCTGATACTCACTGCAAGAAGAGCTAGCTCATGGGCTTCCCTGGTGGCGCAGTGGTTGAGAGTCCGCCTGCTGATGCAGGGGGCACAAGTTCATGCCCCGGTCTGGGAGGATCCCACATGCCGCGGAGCGGCTGGGCCCGTGAGCCATGGCCGCTGAGCCTGCACGTCCGGAGCCTGTGCTCCACAACGGGAGAGGCCACAACAGTGAGAGGCCCCGCGTACCACAAAAAAAAAAAAAAAAAAAAAGAAGAGCTAGCTCAGCTGAACAGTCCTTTCTCCCTATACTTCACGCTTCTTGGCATTCCCTTCCCTCCTCTACCCTTCTCCTCCATCTGCTGTTGCTGGTGTATTTCACTTAAGACCTGGTGCAAATGCTGTCTCCTCCACAAAGCCTTTCCAAATCCCTCCAGCTAGAAGTAACCTCTCCCTCCTCTGAGTTCCCATAACATTTTACCTGTGCATCTCTTCTAGCATTCACCATCTGGTACATCATTGACACTATTTAGGTACATCTTCACCAGTAACTTAGCACCTCTCAAGAGCAGACACTCGCCTTGCTCATTTCCTACCTGCTTATCAACTGATGACCTCTGTGCTGTGATAATGATAATGGGTGGATAACAGGTAATTGGTGATTGCATTACACGTGTTGGTCCTGGTCAAGAAGCTAACATAATTAAAGAAAGTGAACCAGATAACTCCAGAGGAGGCAGGATGGTAGGAGCAGGCCAGACTCTACTGGAGCCAACAGGAAATTTTGCAACTTATGAAATTATTGTTTCAGAAAAGTAGTAAATAGGAAGAAATCAAAGTTCCTGACATGCCAAGCTGGAACTCTGATGACAGCCCTACAGACAGATGGCTACAATCTTGGTTTGGCTGTATGTAGCCATTCACTGAAGACCTCACACAAGGCCCTGAGAATTGAATGGCTGGAGAAGCAGTCTTCCGTGTGGTTTAGAGATGCACTTCTGGATACAGGTTAAATTTTCAGTTCTGCTACTTATAAACATCAACAGTAGGTAGGCCTCAATTTTTCCATGTATAAAGTCGGATAATACTAGAACTTAGTTCATACAGTGAATGTGAGGATTAAATAAGTGTACGTAAGCAAAGTGCTTAACAGTGTCTGGCATATAAGAAGGGGTTAAGCAACATTAGTTACTATATAAATATGTAAAAACTTTTATTTGACTTTAAGAAATTTACAATCAAGTTGGAGAAGATAATATTTGCCAAAACGCTTCACCTGAATTCAATTTGGCAACCATTTCCTGAACTGCAATTTGTTATACAAGATACAACACTAGGTACTAAAGAGAGTAAAGATAAGAAGCTGAGAATGTATAAGTCTAGGAGACAAGACCAATAAGCACTCCCAATTAACTATAATAAGTCAGATCATGTAAGGAATACCTACTAGATACACTAGAAATGGCTCCCCAGTAAATACCTAATCCACTGGTTCTCAACTGGGGACATCTGGCAATGTCTGGAGACATCTTGGCTTGTTCAACTGGAGGTGTTGGGGCAGACGTCTGCTACTGGCATTTAGTAAAGGACAGAGATGCTGCTGTACATCCTACAATGCTCCAGTCCATCCTCAACACAAGGAATCATTCTGCCCAATATGTCAACACTGTCAGCTCAAGAATCCCTACTCTCCTCCAACTGTAAATGACTCTGCTCTGGAGTTCCAGGTCCCGTATCTCTACCCACTGCCTGATTCACTTCTGATGAGATGGGTTTCCTGAGGCTTTGGGAGTGTGGCACTCTGCCAGTATTGTGCAATGGTTGTTTCTCTTGCAGGCTTATGGTCCCTTTGTTCTAGGTCTACCCTTCCACATGTCACCCCATGCCCAACCAGGCCATGATCAGATCTATGAAGCTGCCTAAACTCCCAGTTTTATCATCCCCCACTGTGGCATCTCAGCCCCATTCAAGCTCCAGTTATAACAACAAGGAGGTCTGCATGAAAATATCAAACTATTTTAATTTTTATAGCCTGCTTTTTGGAGCTGGCAGTAAAACCTTTTAAACCTTTGCCTGAAAAGAATAAAAGGTAAAGTAAATTACTGTTACCTAACTGTTGCCAATTAAAATAATGAAGCTTCAAATAACTGAACTATCCATTGAATAAACATACTTTAGATTAGACTCTTGTTTCCACAATGATCATTGTTCTTGATGATTTGACAACTTATAACAGACTAAAAAAAATTTTTTTTGATGTTTTGACACTGTCTGCCCTATCACAAAGCATGCTCTGCATCAGTGTCTTCTGAAAGAGTCAACATTTCCTGCTGCTTTAAAACATTCACTAACTGTTAACCTTGTAAATTCACGGATATAAAGCATATATCCTCACCCACCACAACCACATCTAAAAGCAAACTTAAACCCTAAAGTTGTCCCACCCATTAGGATGGCTACTATCAAAAAAACAGAAAGCAGCAAGTGTTAGGGTAGATGTTAGGCAGGATGCAGAGCAACTGGAACCCTTGTGCACTGTTGGTGGGAATGTAAAATGGTGTAGCCACTATGGGAAACAATATGGTGGTTCCTCAAAAATTAAAAAGGATTGAAGGCAGGGTCTTAAAGAGAAATTTACACACTATATTCATTGTAGCATTATTTACAATAGTCAAAAGGTGGAAGCAACCCAAGTATCCATCAACAGATAGATGGAAAAACAAAATGTGGCATATACATACAATGGAATATTATTCAGCCTTAAAAAAGGAAAAATTCTGACATGCTACAACATGGACAAATGTTGAGGACGTTATGCTAAGTGAAAAAAGCAATTATGTGTCTTTTACCACAATTAAAACATCACAAAGTTGTTAATATTTAATGTATCACTTCTAGGAATCATTAACTCAAAATCCTCTCCATATTTACAGTTTTGTCAATTATACCTGATCTCTTGATTAACTCCCTGCATAATCTCAATGGCAAAACAGTGGATTTAAATATCATCTATGCACTGATGATTTCAAAATCTGGCCCTGACCTCTCCCCTGACTCCTAACTCAACAGCTCTAGCTGACTAATAATTAACATGTCTGAAATAAAATTCTTGAGAACACCCACCACACCTGTTCCCCCCATGGTCACTACATCCCAGGAGCCTGTCAACTAAAAAATTACTCACAACCTAAAAGGTGAGTTATGTTTTATTCAGTGGGAATTTTTAGGACTTCAAGACAGGGAGGCAGCAAGCATCTCAAGTAACCCTGAAAGAACTGCTCTGAGGAGGTGAGGAGGAGCCAGGATATATAGGAGTTTTGCAACAAAGGGCAGGTAGTCTGAATGTCAAAAGATTATTGTTAACTAAAGAAAACCAGACATCTCAAGTCAAGGAATTCAGCACTTTTCTATGTATGGGAAGATGTGAGAGTCTAGGCTCACTGAAATCATTCTTTAGATATGTACCTCAGCTACCTGGGGCCAGTATCCTGTGTTTTCATATCCTGAGTTTCCTCAGGGCTCAACATAGGGAGTGGCTGCAGTCTGACAGCTGCTAGATGGCGGGTATTCTTTTCTGTCCCGAGTTCCCTCGGGGCTCACTGCCTCACCCCCAGCTGGTGGCTGCAATCACCAACTGTGAGATTGTGACATCCTTTGTTTACTGAGATGGCAGGCAATATTCCCTTTCTCAATCCCATCAGGCCAAAAACCTTAGGTAAGTGGTTTTCAATAGGTCAACTCTGACCCTCAGGATATAAAATGTCTGAAGGCATTTTTCACTATCATAACTTGGAAGGAAGGGGAGGGGGTACATCAAGAGTTATAGAGGCCAAGGATCTCACTAAACACCCTACAATGCACAGGACAGACTTCCATAACAAAAATTTATCTGGCCCAAAATGTCAATAGCACTGGGGTGGAGAAACCCTGCCTCTGAAGCATAGTTGCCTCCTCTCTGTCAAGTAGTATGTGATCAAGCAGTGAATCCTGTTATATCGCCTACAAAATAAGCCCAGAATCTGATTACTTCCACTGCTTTCAACCTGGTGCACATCACCATGGTCTCCAACGTAATGACATAACTAAAATAGCCTCCTGACTGGTATCTCCCCAGTTAGGAGACAACCATCCAACCATGTCCTCTACACTCTATAAAAACAGTCAGGTAATCCCTTAAAATTCTAAATCAGTTCAAGTCACTCCTCTACTGAAAGACCCTTCCACAGAGCAACAGTCCAATCTCTCCCAAGGCCCTACCTACGCTTCACATTCCCCCACGCCACCCCATCCCACTGCCCCTCTTCCCACTTTCCCATTTGTTCCTATGCTTTAACCACATTGGCCTCGTTCCTCAAACACCCCAAACACTCTCCAGCCTCAGGGTCTTTGCACTTGCTGTTGAGTTGTTTGAGCTACCTTAAGAGCACTTCCACCAGAGATCTGCAGGACTAACTGCTCTTTCTTTTGTCTGGTCTCTGATTAAATGGCACGTAATCACTGAGGCTTTCTCTGATACCCTACATTAAAACACACCTACATCCCCCCTACATCCTCCTTTACACTCCTTTGTCCAGAGCACCTATTACCATCTGATAATGTCAACTGCAAGACAGAAACTCTTTTTGCCCATACCTATATTCTCAGCTCCAGGAGAAGAAAATCAATATTTGTTGAATAAATGAGTGCTATCTTTCCCAACTATTTCAATGTAAAAAATTACAGAAGTTTTGTTTTGTAAATAAAAAAAAGAAACCATGCTATGTAGACTGGTCTACCACCTGCTTTGCTTATAGAGGTACCCAAATTCTACTATTGACAGCTTCAATTTTTTAGCATAAGATATTAAGCAAAATCTGGCTTAACCTACCACAAATGTGTTCACTATATGATGGCTTGTTCTTTCATATGAAATTGATGAGATATCAGATCGCTTCAGGTGTAATTCTTTTTTTTTTCAATATAAGCTCCATAAATGAGGTAGTAAACTTGGAGACTAGTCATTGGCTCTGTCTAGCAGAGCATACAGTCAGAGAAGACAATCAAAATCAAAAACATTTAAAGCATATATATCACCTATGCCATGGATTCCCAAATTTCAGTCACTCATATACTACTTCAACAATTTTGGCCAGATCAATGTCCTCCATTTTTCCGAATAAACTGACCCCACTTCTTTTACTAAGCTTCCTGAAGAGCAATAATTTCCATTAAATTCAGAGTTGTCCTTTATTCAATACACATTAAAATGAAACTACTAAAATGTAAGTTGTTCATTCATATAATGCTTAATATCTAACACATTGCTGGTAGTTTCCATTTTACACTCTGGGAAACAGAATATTCTTCATTTATAAAAAGGAAAACACAATCCTGAGAAGCTTAGTGTTTTACTTGATGTCAACAATTAATTGGAATCATGACTTTCCCAACTTCGTGTTGTTTTCACTCAGTAGGGAATGTACATTTTATTTGCATCGCCTAAATAGTATTCTGTTATGTGTAGTAAGTAGAAATTATACTGTGGATGAAACATAAAGTGAACAAAAATAAAAGTGTCAGATCTGTGGGGATATTTTATTTTGCCATGAGACACTTAAACAGAAACACAATAATTACTGTGTAGAGCACTCTTCTGCCACCAACTTGGTTAGGAATGGTTATACAAATGAAGAGTACAGCAGTTTCACAAAAAGCAGTGTTTCTGTTGTTGAAAATATCTCAGATCCAAAGGTTTCACAGAAGTTTGGAAATATGATTAAAGTAAGGTCTTCATAGGGTGACCACATTTCCCAAATGAAAAAAGGAAATACACTATCTTCAGGACTAGCCTGTGGTTCACCACTACACTAAGTAAAAAGTTAATCAAATTGCTTAAGTTAGATGGTTACAGTAAAGCTGTCTTGTCTAGTATAGTTGGGAGAAAAAGTAATGTTGGTTAAAATCATTCTTCTTAACTGACTCACTGTATTGTTTTTTCTATAAAGCATCATAATTTCATACATAAAACTCCTGTACATACTTTGTAGAGTTATTCTTAAGTATCTTATTCTTTCGTTGCAATTTTGAGATGGTGTACAAAAATATAATTCACATATATCTACCAACCTGGCTAGACTCTTATTTCTAAATAAATTCGCTGTAGATTATTTAAGATGTTCTTTGTGGGAAAAGCACATCAATAGGTTATAGAATGAAGGAAAGAAAATTAAGTCTTATATCTTCTATAACTCTGGTTTTATTTTACTCCATAGACTAGGTGCCCTCCAAAACAATATTGAATTTAAGTAGTAGTAGTGTATATCCCTTCCTGACTCCTGATTTTTAAAGTGAATGTTTCTAACATTTGGATGGTGAATATTATATCTTGTAAGTCCTATAAAATTTCAGACACATACACACACAGAAACAAATTTCAGACACAATTCACTATCATAGTATTCTGCTCAAATGACAATGTTAACTGGAAATGTCTTAAGGCCATTACCATGCTATAATAGACGAGGTGGGTAATTATCTAAAGCACAGTAATTTCCTCATTTCTGAAAACAGGACTCATATTTAGAAGAACACATACAACATACTCAGTCCCCTTGGTCTTGGTGATTGGTCAAGGGTCTTTAAATGATATTGATTGGGCCAATCAGAGTCTTTTTAATTTTTTTTTTTAAGTTTACCAATGGAAACTAGACAGGCCTCCTCTAGAAACAATGTCTGTGAGGTATGGAGGCAGTGTTTATGACTCTCCATGTGGAAGAAGCCATCTGAGAGAATGAAGTTGACAAGCAAATGAAAGTCAGAGACAAAAAAGCCCTCTCTTTTGAAAGAGTTGATGATTCTAGCTGTTCCCGAATCCTGCATGCAACACAGCCCTTCCCACAGATGAATGAGACAGCCCAGTGTCTTCCCAGTCAATGTACTGTTTGCCTTGCAAACAAGTGTCCTGGTGGCACACAAATAGCAGATCCCATCCTGAAGTGACACAAAGCATCTTGATAAGAATCCACTAAGAGTCCGACTTTTGTCTTCAAATGATGAGTCCTGATTCTAGGACAAATGGCAAGTTTATGAATTTGCAGTTATTTTTAATTAGTATTATAACTTAAAGTAAAATGTAATAAGCTATTTTACTATGATTTTACAAAATGTTACCATTGGGAGAAACTGGCTAAAGAATACACAGGATTCCTCTGTATGTATGTGAATTTATAATTATCTCAAAATAAAGAAAAGTTTAAAAAAGCTTTCAGTCTCTTTTATCTTGATGGTAATTAAATGTGCAATTTCTCCTGTAGAGCATGAACAATATGACTGTGGTTTAATCGTAAAGACAAAAACATTTTGCTCACTGAAGAACACCCCAACTTCTTATTTCTGAATTCCTGGTTGGTCTGTCAGCTGATATCTCTGAACCACAGATAGCTTTGTCACATCATTTTAAATTTCCCCTCATGCTTATCTTTTACCGCTGTTTTTCAAGTCTAACTTACGTCTACATAGGTTTATTTTCTTTGCCCTTTAAAATTAAATGCCCCATCCAGATATTAAAACTTCGGGATATGGTGACAAAATGACTTTATATATTTACTATTTATGGTATCAAAGTATCTTTGTGTTTCTTAACTAACAAAAAACAAATCAAGGGACTTCCCAGGTGGTCCAGTGGTAAACAATCTGCCTTACAATGCAGGGGACGCAGGTTAGATCC
The DNA here is from genome assembly GCF_964341445.2 of Mesoplodon mirus. Lineage (NCBI taxonomy): Eukaryota > Metazoa > Chordata > Mammalia > Artiodactyla > Ziphiidae > Mesoplodon > Mesoplodon mirus. Next base: position 109,078,864 of record NC_138983.1, on the reverse strand, counting down.
CTGGTCAGGGAACTAAGATCCCACATACAGATGGGCAACTAAGCCCGTGCACCACAACTACTGAGCTTGTGCGCCTCAACTAGAGCCTGCATGCCGCAAAATACAGAGCCCACGCCCCCTGGAGCCTGCGGGCCACAACTAGAGAAGAGAAAACCTGCTTGCCACAACTAGAGAAGAGAAAACCTGCCTGCCACAACTAGAGAGCAGACTTCACACCACAACGAAGAGCCTGCACACCAGAGAAAGATCCCGTGTGCCTCAACAAAGATCCTGCGTGCTGCAACTAAGACCCAATGCAGCCAAAAATAAATAAAATAAGTCAATAAATAATAAATCTTAAAAATAAAAACAAATTAAAACATGGTTTATAAATGTAGTAAAGACTGACACATACCCAACAGTATCAATGAAATATGATGACCAACACCACAGAATAAATGTATTTTTGAAAATATGATATGCAATTATAAGACTCCAAAGTAAAGCCTATACAGCTGGGGTCAATGGCAAAGGCAGGAAGATGGAAGAACTAGAGATGGGAAGCACAGGTGCTGTGTCCAGTAGCAGACTCTTGCAGCCACAAGCAACAAAAACCTAACACCCAGGGCTTCCCTGGTGGCGCAGTGGTTGAGAGTCCGCCTGCCAATGCAGGGGACACGGGTTCGTGCCCCGGTCTGGGAGGATCCCATGTGTCGCGGAGTGGCTGGGCCCATGAGCCATGGCCACTGAGCCTGCGTGTCCGGAGCCTGTGCTCCGCAACGGGAGAGGCCACAACAGTGAGAGGCCCGCATACCGCAAAAAAAAAAAACAAACCTAACACCCAAAGATTCATGCCAAAGTAGCAAAACTGAAAAGGAAATTTTCAATACAGTTTATGTCTTGACAGGAAAAAAAAAGTGAAAGTTCTTTATTCACATATCCTATTTTAGATTGACTGCTTTTAAAATAGCACTATCTGGTGGAAAAGTTCCCCTAAATCCTTCCATACAGTCAAGGTTAATCTTAAAAATATAAAGGGGTCTTTGGAAATAGGAAAATATAAAGACTGTATGATTACTGCCACATTTCCATTTACAAATCTTTAAATCTAACAACTTGATATACACCCATGAAATACCAGCTGTGAGAATGGCATCAACCAAAAGAAAAAAAAAAATTATTCCCAAATGTTAATGAAGCTGGTATACCTAAATACAAATAGATTTCAAAATGAGTGTCATCTCAGTTCCCTCTGCTGACTGCTAGCCAAGACAGCAGAACTGAAACAGGAGGGAAGGGGGCAGGGCACAACCTTTAAAAGAATGACACAGCCGTAGGACATGACAAAAACTGTTTAGAGCCAACTAGGTCCAAGATGGCAGAATATTCAACTTCCAGTGGACCTTGAGTCTCATTATACACTCAATGTAATACATTAGCATATGCTAAATGACACACCCACCAGCACCATGACAGTTCTGAGGCTAACCATGAAAGGCCAAAAATGGATGGTGGCCTGATTCCTGGAAATCTCCACCCATTCCCCAAAATAACTGGCATAATCCTCCCAATTATTAGCCTATGAAATTACCTGGCCCATGAAAACTAACCACGCCATATTTAGGAGCTCTCTCACCTTCTGAGATGGCTCACACTCTGCCTGTGGAGTGTGTTTCTCCCAAGGCCTCTCACCTTCTGAGATGGCCCACACTCTGTGGAGTGTGTTTCTCTAAATAAATCCACTTCTTACCTATCACTTCCTCTCTGAATTCCTTCACAATGAAGCAAGAACCTCAAATTCACTGGGAACATAACTTAGAATAGCATACAAACCTTAATTTAACTACAGAAGGTACAAGCTGCTTTCCTTCTTCTGCAAGAGCTGGTACGGAACATAACAATCAAGTCTCAAGTTTTCTCTTTTATCCCCTTTCCTATACTCTAGGGTAGAAGCATGAATGAGCAGGGAAATGGCTCAAAGGCAGCCTGTCAGGACAGTTTCACTGTCTGACCAATACACTAGATCTATTCAAAGATCATTTCAGAATTTTGACAGACATTTCTAGTCATCATTGTGCCCTAAGACTTTTTCAGTTACAGAATCAAAAGACATAATTCACAAATATGAACACTTTGAGGTATTTTCTGAAACCCTAGCAATTACCCTATTAAAGGTCTTCACACAAAATTAGCAAATTTTACTCAAAGAAAGTTTATTTCTCTTTTAGACTTAACCATAATGAATTAAGTAAACAATCTGAGAAATGGCAAATAGGAAGCTGTGATAACTTTCAAAACCACTTTTTCTTTTTCTGTAAAGGAGTATGCATTATTCTAAATTTTGGACAACCAAGACGGTTTTCAGAACAGCTAATATACACAAGGGGAAAAAAAAAATAAAACACCAGATCAGGCCTCTGTCCTCAAGGAGTTTAAAATTTAAATAAAAAAAAGAGAAGACACAGGATGTAACAGAACAATGGGCTGAAGTCCAAAGACCTAAAACTGAGTCCTACTCAATTTGATTCTGTCACTTAGTGGTATGTAACACCTTGAGTAACTCATCTAGATTCTGAGCTCAGTTTCAGATTGTTGGAGGATAAAATAAAAATATATAGGGCTTCCCTGGTGGCGCAGTGGTTGAGAGTGCGCCTGCCGATGCAGGGGACACGGGTTCGTGCCCCGGTCCGGAAAGATCCCACATGCCGCGGAGCTGCTGGGCCCGTGAGTCATGGCCGCTGAGGCTGCGCATCCAGAGCCTGTGCTCCACAACGGGAGAGGCCACAACAGTGAGAGGCCCGCGTACCGCACACACACACACACAAAAAAATATATATATATATAAAGCACTTTGCACACTCTAAAATCTACAAATCAATACTAGGACTATTACCAATAAAAAATAAAAGACACTATCATTGCAGTCATGATGAATTGTATGTGACCTGCCATCTCTGAATCCTACCTTTTCATATTTCACCAAATAACTGAAAATCAGGGAAATCATGGGAAGCCTCTGGAATTCAATAAATGTGAAAAATCAGAACTTTGTACATGTAGAACATTGAGATTTTTTTTTTAATTTCAGGTGAAATCATTGTATAAAAATGCTGATATGGGGACTTCCCTGGTGGTCCAGTGGTTAAGACCCCACACTTCCACTGCAGGGGGCACGGCTTTGATCCCTGGTCAGGGAACTAAGATCCCACATGCGGCACAGCGTGGCCAAAAAAAAAAAAAATTAATTAAAAAAAGAAAAATGTTGGTATGTAGGCCAGCATACCTAAAGTTTGCTTCTAATAAATGTTAACCTAAGACATACCAGAAACATAATCTATACTCATACATGTGGAATGTTGGCATACTGTGAATTATTTACCTGAGATAATAGAAACTGGATTACTTCACAGATAATTGGACTTAAGCGTATAACAGTATCAATGCCAGAAACTCAGAGATTAATCAATATCATCTGACAGCATATGTGCAATGCAAAAATCTATGGCAAATTTTCCATTAAACAAAGGAAAATCTTTCATTGAGAGAAATAAGGACATGTAATTTTCTCAACATTTAAAATATTCTCCAATTTCATGAATTCTTGGTTCAAAGGAGTGGGGAGAGACTTTAGGTTCTCACATGCCAAAATCTGATGAGAGAATTGTCAATGGATTAATGAATTAAGTTTTTGCTGAAATGTATGCCTGTTTAAATATGAAGAAATTTAAAAATCTAATTTCAAAACTTGTAATGCCTGTGATCTTCCCTAATTTTTCTAAGATACTGAAATAATACACCTACAGCACTTAATAGAGCATTTCACATACTATATTAATAATATGTTTGCTATTGTTATGCAATTTTTTGTTTTAAAAGTCTTAGTTTGTAATAGTATGAATTATGTGGAGGCTCTGGAGCGCAACAGCCTGGGATTAAACCCTCGAGTACCACTTATTACTATGTGCCTTTGAGTTTGCTCCTCTTTAAAATGGATCTATTAATAGCATACACCTGAGAGGGTTGCTGTGCAGATTAAATTAGGTAAAAATATAAACAATTGTAGCAGTGCCTGGTACCTTGAAAATGCTCAGGGTCAGTTGTTATTTTGTATAGCAGTGCTTCACAATAGAAATATAATGCAAACCACGTAATAACTAACACATCTCAGGTGCTAAATAGCCACAGATGACTAGTGTCTAATGTAACAGACATCACAGATATGTTTTTTTAAATCTCTTAAGACTCATATAAGAGACTGAAATCTTATATCAATAATCAAGTAATTTATGTTTGACACATTTTTTCTTTTTTTAATACAGATCTAAAACTATTTTGATTTTATCCCTCATTAAACCTTTATAGAGTACTGATTATGCTTTTAAAAAAAGTATAATAACAACAACAAAAAAGTATAACGAAGGAAAGCAGAGGTTTCAAAACTCTTACAAAGGAAGTAATTATTAAGGTTACACATTTCGCCTCCTAGTACCTCATCTTTTTATTGTTGTTGTTTTTATTACAAAGTAATGCCCAGACACCTAGCCTATTTCAGGAAAGTACTTTCATTGCCCAAGGATAAAAAAGACAAACATGGGCACTGAATAGAAAGAATATAAATCCTGGGAAACCTGAAGTGAAATTTGTAACTTTACACAAGTCAAATGTGAATGTTAAATGTCATGGGTAATAACAGTAAAAATAAGAGGTTTCTAGTATTAATCAAAATGAAAACTATAAGAAACAAGTTCATCTACATAAATTCTTCACGATAAACACAAGCTAAAATATTCTGAAGTTCTGGCTTCCTTAATTAGAGACAAAGATTAAAAAAATTCTGCTTTGCTATGCACACATACCCACACCCAAAACAAACAAACAAACAACATACATGCACACCAAAAGTTTTTTTTGTCAAGGTCAGGGACTCTGAGTACCCAGAAAGTGAGGGCCCAGGGGCTGGGGTGGATGAGCAGCATAGGGTAAACAGATAATTTGGAGCCTCTATCCTAAAGAAGGCTACAGCCTCTGGTCCACATCCTGTAAGTTTCTATTTATTATTGCCCTACATCTCCATGATAGCCTAGTGAATAAATGGGACTTCCAGCAAGCTGTCCAAACAGCTCTCCCCTGGTTCTCTTACTGATCCAAATCTCCTTTGTTGATTCTACCTCATCTGACCAAACTCTGGACTCCGCACCTCAGGGCTTGACCCTCCCACCTTTTCTGTCTGCATACTCACAGACTGGGTGATCTCATACATTCCCACAGCTTTAAATACTCTCAACATGTTGACAATGTCTAAATTTATATCTCTAGTTCCATCTGCTCCCCTGAACTCCAGACTCATACATATACCCAGATGCTCCCTCAACAAGTCTACTTGGATATCCAGTAAACACCTAAATAGATTCAAATTTTAACTATTTCTCCCTCATCTCCTTCTTCATCCCAATAAATGGCAACATATTCTACCAGGTGCATTATTTTTCTTTTTAGCACTTACCTCCCTCAGACATAATTTGTTTAAATGTCTGTTTCTCCCCAGTAGAATGCAAGCTGCATGAGAGCAGGTATTTCTGTCATAGAAATACCAAAGGGGACTCATTTAAACTGTATGGAAAGTGCAAGCCCCCAGGAGATATAGAAGGTGAAGTCTGAAGGACAAAATCGAACCAATCATGAGAGGATATAGATTAGGATGTTCAAGGCAGAAGAAATGACAAATGCAAAGGTCTAAATCCAAAAGAAGCTTGTAGAGACACACTGAGAGCAGAAAGAAAGCCCAGGGAGATGGAGAATAGGGAACTAGAGGCAGAGTATCAAGAAGGGAGGAATGAGGGGTGAAGTACGGTTCCAGGGCTTCAGGGAGAGGGGGATGTCAGGTCCAAAGGCCTGGAGGCAAAAGGGAGGCAAATCCAGTATTTCAATAGAAATAACAAAGGAGAAGCTACCAAGATCTCTTCCAGAAGGCCTCAACTGACCATTTCATGCTTCTCCAGAGGGTTCTCTTGATATGTTAATATTTGTTCAAATTAATTTTGAACAGCATGGGCTAAGCGGCAGCATTTGCACAGCCCAGTCAGCTATGATCTGAAGTACAATAGAGCAGTTCCTGTGGAGAAACGGAAACTGAAGAGACCTTACCACCAAGTTTATATGGCTTAGAAGCCTCTGTCTACATTGGGGACCGTCTCAGAATCTTTCCACCTTGACACCCAACTTATGACATCTCTAATCAAAAGCATGGACGTGCTGCATTCCATGGGGAAAAACCCTAACATTTCCAATAAAGATGCACTTTTTAAAAAAAGCCTCTATCACTAATCAATACCATATCCCGACTGCAAGTAATAAGTATTTTACTAAGGCCATTACAAGGGCTATTAAATTATTTCTTCTATTTGTCTTGTTTAAAGACTGTTCTCTATTAGTCCCTTGATGGCAAGTGTCAATTGACATCTTGGAAAATGTCAAATCATGGAAGATGGGTTTTTGAGTGAGAAGTATGACAGGATAAACTATACCCTCATAAGTGTCTGAAATAGATATTTTCAAACTTACTCTGGGTCACTTTTTTGTTGCATTAAAACTATGCATTTTCGGGCTTCCCTGGCGGCGCAGTGGTTGAGAGTCCGCCTGCCGATGCAGGGGACACAGGTTCGTGCCCTGGTGTGGGAAGATCCCACATGCCGCGGAGCGGCTGGGCCCATGAGCCATGGCCGCTGAGCCTGCGCATCCGGAGCCTGTGCTCCGCAACAGTGAGAGGCCCGCGTACCAAAAACAAAACAAAACAAAACAAAACAAAAAAAACTATGCATTTTCAGTTGGCTTTAGCAGAGTTTGTTTTCAAAAACTCAATACTTAAAGTTAGTGAAGAGCAAAGAGGAAGTTCCATTTCTAAAAATCAATGTTTCTTTAGGCTCTTTCTCTGCAAATAGACTTTACGTTACCCAGATGATGTACTCAGTATGGTAAATCATTGGAAGCAAGAGAATTTGTTTAAACTGTTGTGTCCTTCTTCATCTTCCTGAGATTTTATTTTTGTTTAGTCGCTGTTCTGACATGCTTAGGTTTTGGTTGAATTCAATTAATATACAAGGTCATGATTTATCACTAAAAACAGAATGATTAATTGACTTTATAATCAGTTATAGAACTCTTTTACACTTTCCTAGTACACTTAAAATATTCTACTTCCTAAATGAAGCACTACTTTTTAAAATACAATTTTTTTGCACAAAATCCATTACCAGCTGTATCTTCAGTTATGGTAACACCAAATGACTGGAAGTGTTGATTAAATACTCCAATATTTAGATTTGTGTGTTTAAATGATTACTTTTATATAATCTTTGTGGAAATGCAATCCATTAGTCTTTCATCTATAGAGATTTTTCTTCATTATTTTGCATTCTTTATCTCAGACCTTCTCTGAAACAACAGGTAAGGCAATCAAAACCCACAGTATGACTTCATTCATGAATGTAGAATTCCCTCCTTGCTCCAACATGAGAAATATGGCTAAGGGCAGAAATGAAGATCCTTGAAACACTATGAGCTGGTGGGCCAATCTCCATCTCCATTGCTTATGAAACACTCTACCACATTCCTCAGCCACTTCTTGGTTTTTGGCCTTTATCCTGTTATCATATTGGATGATCTCAACATCCTGCTCATAAAACATCCAAACTTCAGAGCTCAGCTTTCCCAATTTCTAGGGTCTTTCTCCCTGCTCAGCCACACCTTAACTTTATCACTATCTAAAGGAGCTCCATTGCCAAGTTCACTGTGTTTCAACTGCCACTCCTGATCACAATGTCCTTGTCCTTAGAATATTCTGTGTTCCTAGATAACCTTCATTATAGGTAAGCAGTCATGATTGCCCTCTCTGCTTCCTAAGGCTATCAGCATCCTCCTGCCTCAGTCATCGCTGTATTCAATCAGGACCCATTTTCATATCATACAAATCCACGTCCCTGTAATCCAACACCAGGTCTTCTGTGCCAACCACCTACCTGAATCTGACCTCCCAACTGTTCTTACCACTCACAATCCAGGGCTCTGGGTATTGTTAAAAAAAAATCCATGAAAACACGGTTATCAATCTTTCCTGGACATATTCATGATGTTTAACTTCAATGGCTCTTTATCCCTGACCAGGAGTCCCTTTTCTCTTGTAGAACCTGATCCTGGCTGTTCTCAACTGTTTCTACAATCTGCTCTCACAGCAGATGACCACTCCTTCCTCACACTGTTATCCATCTGTCCAACCAACCAATTTACTGTCCAAAGTTCTATGTTTCAACCAATCCTCTCTTTTGTCCCAGCACAGAAGAAGAGCTTTTCCCTTGGTGCCTCCAGGCCTCTCCTCAGTGCTAGAAGAACATTCTCTTGGCTCTTTTCCTCCTGCAAGCTACAACACACTTTCCCTTACTCTTATACATTTTCTACAATTATAGCCCATGCTAGTTGACTCATTGCTCTCCTGAACTATTTGCACAGGATGTGAATCACTCAACCCAGAACCCTAACTAACACGGAAGTTAGAGGCACAGTGGAAAATCCACATGTAACTGATAGTCAGCCCTCCATATCCACGGATTCAGCCAACAGTAAATTGTGTAGCACTGTAGTATTTACTACCGAAAAAAAATCTCCGTATACCTAGACCCATGCAGTTCCATCCCATGTTGTCCAAGGATCAACTGTATTCTCCCGGTTCCCATGCCATTTCCAACTCTTTATTTTCACTTCTCTCTAACCACTCTTTCCCACTTCCATCATCAGCTCGTCTTCTGGGCCATAAGTGCACATACCACCCACATCTCCCCATGGAACCTGCACTTCTATTGTATAGAAGTTTATGAAGGCTTATGTATAAAGCACTTAAAAGTGTCAAGTCACCCCCACAGAAAACCACCCCAGAGAGGGTCAGTCTCCCACAGTGGCTCATCTGTATCTAGAACAGATCACATTGCATAGCTATCTCTCTGATACTGGGACCAGACCTATGGTAGGCTGATGTTTCCTAAGAAAACATGGTCACCCCTCTCCACAACATTTCTTCCTTACCTAATATGTCTCCCACATGGCCACCAAATTAATCTCTCCTAAATCCCATATTGATCCTCTCATTCTTCTATCAAAAACTTCTAGCAATTTTCTCACAGCTTATAACAAAGACCAAAACTTCTTAGCCTGGCTCTTAAATGCCACATACACCCAAAACTACCAACCAATCTTCTACTGATAACTTCTAAGAGCCCTCTGCCTTATTCTACAAATATACACAGTACTTTCTCCCACCTGTGGCCTCCGCTCAAGCTCACTTATATAACTGCCATGTCTTAGTTGTGTGATTCTCCCTCAGCTCAGGCAATGTTCCCCAGGAGTCAGGGCCTCCTTAACGGCACCCTCCTCAAATTCCTCTTCCTCATCTATGGAGCAAAATGACACCAAACTGCTGTGTTCCTAGCCCATTCAGTCCATAAGCCGAGCACTTTATTTTTGTGTATATATAACTCCCCAACAGGATGGTGAAGCCAGTGATATCAAAAATGATGTTTTAAATGTCTGTAACCCTCACTGTAACTGACAACCAACATCTTTACCACCATCAGCATTTATTTATAATGTGCCAGGTGCTGCTACAAATGCTTTACAATGATCTTGTGCGATATATACAACTATTTTTTCCATATGCAAATGGGCAGCCTGGGTCATAGACAGGGGCCTACACAGAACTTTGAACACAATGGGTACAAAATTATATCTGTGAGTGGATTAGTGTACTACTAATAACCATGCTCTGATACTGTCACATAAGTCAATGTGTCAACGTAGAATGCTTTCCCATTCTTCCCAGCCCAGCAAAATCCTCTGAGTCTTCAAGACCCAATTCAAATGTCACCTTTTCAAGAAAGTCCCCTGCTAACACCCTGGCAAAGTTAGTTGCTCCTTCCAAAAAAACTGTCTTTAATACTTGTAATGTGTCTTCATTATAACACTAAGGTTATTTAGAAGACTGCTCAATTAGAATGGGTTTCTTCATGGCAGTTTGTTCAATACTTTTAATTCTCAGAACAACTAAATGGAAAGTAAAATGAATGTAATTTATATCTGCTGACCAAATGAAACAAAAAGAAATGGTAGATCTTATTAGCAATATTTGATCATCATACTCACAAATCTTTTCTGTAACATTCAGTACATGTATCAAGTTATAAAATCTGGTATGGCTAAATCTAATTCAGAAGGTCTATTTTTTCTTTTAACATGTCCAAACAAAGCATTATTCTTAAGAAATGGAGAAGAGACTTACCAGTCTTCTCCTTTCTTCTTCTACTGCGATGAGTAGTCTTGCAAATTCTTTTAGTGACTGAGCTATTTAGAAGATAAGTTTAAAAAAAAAAAAAAAAAAAAAGCATTAACCTCTTTACATTGCTGATATCCAATTGCACAAGAATAAACATTACAATAAAGATACTTATGAATTTGTATATATTCTGTGGTTTTATGTTTTTATAAGCAGGAAACAGTATATACAATAGGATTTCAATGACTAACAGCTATATATAAGAGATGTTTGTGTGCTACAAATTGAAGTTTAGCACATATCAAGTATAATATTTTTTCTTCAAAGGCACTACGGGAATATAGTTTATATATTTAATAAATAAAATTTACACATTAGTAAACAAAAGTGTAGTACTGGAATCACTTCTAAACAGAATCCTACAAATAACAAATTCATTAAATCTATAAGAAGCAATAAATCCAGTACTAAGATGTACTTAGTAGCAGCCAGTAATGCAAAGTCTCCCACTGACTTCTTTCTTGAAGCTCAACACATATATACTTAAAAACAGATTCTGTATTCTGTATTACTGTATCACTCCCATATCCAAGGTACTTTAGACATTTGCTAGTCAGAATGGTCAGAGGACCACCAGCATCAGCATTTTGGGAGCTTGTTAGAAATACAGATGCTCAGGCCCCAGCCCAGAATCTGCATTTTAACAGTATCCCCAGTTGATCCCTTTGCACATTAAAGTTGAGAAGCACTGCCTTAGAAAACTATCTGAACCTCTATTGTTGAGGCTTGGGAAGTGTTCAGGAACTTTGGGAGGACAAACGAAAAAATAAGTAAATAGGGAGTTACAATAGCATATTCTTTAAAAATGCACAGTGCCACACAGTAAACTGTGAAAGATTAATTCATCCACATCGATTTCTGTAACTTATACTTAATGTGAATTATTAACTAAAGTTGGAATGTTTGGATTACAAAACTAACAAAAGAAATAAGGTGAATGCAAATTTTATTTTGATTTAAGCCTTGAACCTTCCCTTCTATGTCCTTATTCTTTAGGCTCCCACCTCTTCCTTCATCCATACTAAGATTGAAAACATCCTGTGAGACCAGAAGTCTAGTAAGTCTGGCATAAAGTCTACAATAAAGGGAGGTGAGTGAGAACAACACATCAAGAGTCTTACCAACAAAACTTATTAAGAAAGAGAAAGAATATTTTCCATTTAAGAATTTAAAATTACAATCTTGGATTTTTCTTCTCTCTTTCCAAAACCACTAGGCTTACACTAACTAAGCTGGTTTGAAATTCTATTCCTATGATTACTTCACACTGTATTTTATTCAGTCACCAAAACAGAAATCAAAGGATTACCTGGGAGACTCACATTAATCTCATAAACACAGTAATGGCCTTAAAGTAAGTGGAACTTTTCTAAAGTGCTTAAAAATGTGATTTTAATTTCTGCAGAAATAACTATCATTGCTACATTACAACCCAGTTTTGACAACAATAAGTTGAAGAAAAAAACATTTTACAAATAGATAGAAGATTTTAACTGGAGTGTGCTATAGCATATTATATGTTAGTACTTTCGGTAAAGAAATATCGAGTCATCATTCTGGCAGCTATCTACTGCCACTGAAGATCTGTTGATGGGCCTGGAAAAAGTCAACAAAGCTTTGAATGATGGAAGGTAATGTTAACATGCCTGCAGAGACAGAAGACAAATATGTCATTCTGGGCTACAGAAGGAGAGGCAACAGGTACTCCTGAGGTGAGAAAATAAGAGGAGATGTAAATAGAAAGAGTACACTAGTTGAAAGTCTGTATAAGAAGCACTTTAACCCCAGATTTTTAACTTAACACCGCCCAACCTTTTTAATAAATATCAAAACAAAAACAAAAAACCTTACTCTCATATGCTTCCTTTTATCAGAAGCTATTGGTTAACACACTCTCACAAAACTTGGGAACAAAACATGAAAAGAAAACATGAAATCTAGAAAAGCAAAGAAGCAAATGGAATTCTCAGGACAACACAGAACTATTCTAGGACAACAGTTGTGCCAAAGGTCCAGAGAGGCTCTTGTCTACACTGGAGCAATAGGTTAGAAGCTCCAGGAAATGTCTGCAGAGAAAGAAAAATAGAACTGATCAATATCCTGATGTGTCTAAATGTAATGAGAGGAAATTTACACTCCTTTTTTTTTTTTTTTTTTTTTTTTTTAAGAAAACTCAAAGGCAATTATAGCTAGTGAGCAAAAATATTCAGGGGGAAAAAATTCCAGAAGTTCCAAAAAAGCAAAAGTTGAATTTGCTGCGTGCCACAAATATTTACGTGGTATTTACATTGTATTAGGTATTGTAAGTAATCTAGAGATGACTGAAAGTAATATGGGAGGATATGCATAGGTTATATAGGTTATATGCAAATACTACAGGATTTTATATTAAGGACTTGAGCATTTGTGGATTCTGAAAGCCAGGGGGTACGGGAACCAATCCCCTGCAAATACCAAGGGACAAGTGAATTAACTCCTGGGAAAACAAAGTTATAAAATAACACAATCAAAATAATTGAAATAACTGAGTTGTGAGTAATATGTACAAAATCACTGATATAAACATTAAAAATTGAATTCATTTTGCCAAAATGAAGTTTTAACTCTATTGAGAGAAAGGGAAAGGAGCATGTTAGATACTATGAACTCAAGACATAGTGTGAAAACACTATGAAGTGGAAGGATGGTACCTAAAACTAAAAAACAAAACAACAACAACAAGAAAAACTCAAGAAGTAGCAAGGTAATCATGGTCTTGAAAGAAACTGAGGAATGGCTAAAAGTTCAAAGTGGTCTTGAGACAGGAAAGAAGGGAGCAGGGCACAACCCTTAAAAGAATGACACAGCCATTAGGAAGAACAGGATAGGACAAAAACTGGTTAGAACCCATTAGGCCCAAGATGGCAGAAGACTGGACTTCCAGTAGACCTTGAGCCTCATTATACACTCACTGTAATACTTAGCATATGCTAAATGACACACCCACAGGTGCCATAACCATAAAAGACCAAAAAATGGGTGGTGGCATAATTCCTGGAAATCTCCACCCCCTCTCCACAATAGTTAGAATAATCCTCCCCCCTTCCTTAGCCTATGAAATTACCCAGGCCATAAAAACTAACCTCCCCGTATTTCGGGGCTGTTCTCGCTTTCTTAGACAGACCACATTCTGCCTATGGAATGTCTATCTCTCTAAATAAACTTGCTTTCACTTTACTATGGCTCACTCTTGAATTCTTTTCTGCACAAAGCCAAGGACCCTCACTTGGCGGTGCATCCCAGGGACTTGCCCAAGACCTGGGACATGACCATCCTCTGATACCCCACTATCCTGCAACAGTCTTTCTGAGGAATTAAGTGGCAGGGACTGGTAGAAAAGGAGATTGCTAGTTTTTGTAAAGCCTAAAAAAGAATCTATAATTTTTTAAACAAATAATGAAAAACACTTTATTTTCCTATTAGCCTACACCCTAGGAGGGCACAGACCACATATTATTAATTTTCTCAAAGGGTAAATAAATATCTAGCACAGAGAAGCCTGTCAGCAGGTATTTTTGAAATAAATGAGATTATAACTTGATTTTAGACTGACGTGGGTATACTAGAACCTTCCAGTTGATCAACCCAGAAAATGTTCACTGGCCTACGTAGCAGCGCCCTAGTGGTCTCAGGGAGTATTTTACGATGATGACTTCAGAAGTCCAAAGGTTTCCCCAAGGTAACTGCTACTCCAAAATTGTGGTGTTGCCTTAAATCAGATTTTGGTTACAAGGAAGGAAACTCAAAGTTCTCATTTTGCTGTTGTACCTCTTTGTCCAAAACTTAATGGCCATTTTCTGCTTTACTTGAATGGTTTTCTGGTCTGTTTCCCTTATAAATACTATTTATAGACTCAGTATGACAATAGTAGATTATAATGAGGAAGTCTGGGGAGAAATTTTAACATTTGCAAAAGCAACTGCATGTCTGGTTCCTCACAACGAAAACGACTCTCCTTCCAGCAGTTTTCTGGGTCAGCCCCAATTTTGACAGTAACTTTTGTTCCCTCTTTTTCTTTGGTTGATTTTTCAGGGAAATGACTTCAAAAAAACTAAGATTGTTCTCTTTAAATATTATAGTCCTAGTTCTATAAAAGCATACTATGTTTCTTGGTCCAAATGAAGCTTTCAGATTCATCATTTGTTCTATAAGAAAAGAAACAGTCAGGAACACTAAATAATTTATTTCATGAATTAGGGACAGTGGCCTACTAACTTTTTAAACCCATATCTAATGTTTTTCCCTAAATATTTTTCTTTATAATGATGTCAAAGTATCACATTAATAGTTTACTAAGCACAACATAAGGAAAGAAAACAGAAATTAACAATCCTATAACGCAAGTATAAAATAATTCAAGGTATTATCACATAAATTGGGTTTTAGGAGAAAGAGCAGATGGATAGCCAGTCACTTCCCTGCCTGCCCCACCCTCAAAGTCTAACAGGTACCTCTGACACAAATCAGGCAGATCCAAGCTGCTTAGTTAGTGTTCCCCAGCAGTACTCTAGAGATTAGAAGCCAGTATTAGAATCTCTGGTGCATGAGACCCACAAATGCCTTAAGAGGCCATGAAAACTAGAGGGAGTCTATTCTCCACAAGACCTTGGGCACAAACATATACAAAATGACTCCCTCGGCACTCATCACAGGGCCTTATACAAAATGGCTATGGATTTTGTGACTGTTTGAGCCATTTTTTCTAAGACTTTGCTTAAGCAAAATCTGAAAACATTTTTTATTACATGCAAATTTCTGATACCCGAATATTTTCTCTTATAATCCATTATTTGTGATGTTCCACATTTTATTTATTAATATTCACATAAATAAAAACCACTGCATTATCTGATTTGGGGGGTCCAGACTAACACTGAATGTAACAGCTGGTCCTGCAATGATAGGTCTTGACAATACCTAGGTGGTATGACAGGAGTTTGATTTAGTGAGAGTAATATTCCAAAAACAATACTTAATACACAGTGGGCTTTCAATAGATGAATTTAACAATACATTCCCACCATCTATTTGCTCTATAAGGAGAAACATACCAACTCTTATTCTAGACTTCATAAAATATTATGAAAAGTATAGGCCAGATACTTTGGAAAATTATGTTAGCTATCCACATTCTTGCCACCTGCATGAAACTTTCCTGGCTGTATTTGCCAGTAATAATCTTTCCCCTTCCTGACCATCTGGACCATGAGATTACTGGAGAGCAATCAAAATGTAGCTTTATATATAAATTTTAACTTTCCAAAAAATTATTGAGGTCAAGACCACTGCTATAGGTTTCCTTTTTACCTCCACAATGTGATATTGGAAAAATACTTTTGGAACAAAAGAAATCTATTATTCAGATGCATTTATGACGGGTCCCAAGAGCATAAACATTCACAAAGACAACAGTTGAATTATACCTAGATAGTGAAGAAGTACGATAATGGCTTCTGTATTTACCAATATCGTAAATTCTGAAACATTCCTGAACTGTATAAAATATCTATTTCCTAACAATTTTTTCAGCAGGCTTAAATTCATCCTACTATTTCTAACTGTGGAAAATCTGTTTAGTGTCTGGAAGTAAGAATGAGCGAGAATAAAGAAAACTATTCCCTGTTCATTGTTGATATAATTCCACAACCTTAAGTACTAAGCATTATATACTATTAAATGTTTCAGCAATTGAACAGCTTGGGCTTTACAGATTTCACAGCTATAAGAGCTGAAAAAGCATGTCTCTCTTGCATCTAACCAACATTTATATCATAGTCAGACAATGATGTGCTAAATATTTCTCCTAGGAGTCTTTCCTCAACCTAAACAGCATAAACACATACTCAAAAAAAAAAAAAGTATAGATCACAAATCCAGTGACATATACAATTATGTCCACAACACGTTTTTTTCACTTTATTAGAGTGAGCAAATCACTTACGAAGTTCAGATATGCTGATGAATAGAGGGGAACTGGGTTAGCAGTAGGATTTAGACTTGATTAAATCTCAAGGAAAACACGAAAACCTGTAAAAGTCTATAAAAGCCAGATTGAACCAATGCAATCATATTTTATAAGTCCAGATGATGCCCCAACAGTCGCTTGACTTTTCTATTTGGGTGTGAGTAGGCTCTGTCAAGCTTTTTCTCTGGCACTGACTTTTCATGAAGAATAGGAGCAAGGCAGTAAAACATCAGTACTGAACTGAGGATCTGAGCCAGAGCAGGTGAATCCATCATATCCTTCTAGGCCACATGGAGAATTATTAGAATAGAATCAACCTACATAGCCATGGGACACCCAGCATTACACTACAAAAGCGTGCAATGATCTAACAGGGTATCACAACAGCAGCTCAGGCCTGGAACTTCCACTGAGAGTTTTAATTCTCTGAACACTAAAAAGATCAAAGGTAGCATACTGGCTGAAGTATCCAGTGGAAAGTTTTGGTTCAGGAACAATGTAACCCATAAACAAAGCAGGCAGCACAGTCAGCTTGTGGCATGCCTGAATAATAAATACTATTTCTACAAAACAGTGATATAAAAATTGACACCAACTCTCCCACCAGATATTGCAAGTCTTTGGTAACAATTAATATCCCTACTGAGGGGCTGTCCACTCTGTCTGCAATAATGTCATTATTTGCAACCACAAACTCTAGTTATTAGTTTCCAAAAGCCACAACATCAAATAAGATTTTTCCACTCTATTTGTGGCTTCAAGCTCCATGGATGCCTAGTTGCAAAGCCAATAAATTGCTTCCTAAACCAACAGAAAAAAAAAAAAAAAAGTCACAGGCCCACTGTGGAATGCCGGCTGGTCACTGTAATACACCCTAGTACTCAGAGGAACTGATCTTTCTTCTAGAGCTTCACAGCCCAGCCCGGTGGAATCCAAGGTCTCACGAAAACACAGGCAAATTTAGTTCACTTTGAGGTAACTAAACTGGGTTCTCCACAATGTCCTCCAGGTGGTCAGTCTTTTTTTTTTTTCATTGCCAAACAAATCAAAAAGCAAGATTAATCTTGAAAACAAGCCCCTGAAAACTTGCATTTAATTTTTTTTATATCCTACCAATGCATCATTGTGTAGCATTGTATTCAGGTGAATTAGGTTTCAGTAAATATGAGATGTATCAAGTTGGAAGAGCATATTAGATATTATTTTGGTAATAAAAGGTTAATATTATAGCATAGTTTTCTATTTAAGCATTAAAGAACAATAAGAAATGCACAACTTGCAAATGAAAACAGTCGTAAAATTAAACTTTTATCCAGTTAGGATAAAACTCTGCAGAGTTAGGAACTGCCTTGTTTCTGCTTCGTCACTTGTTCCATACTGCCATCAGCTATGCTACAATCTGTCTGTCCAGTACTTGGATGCCAGTGTAGACTCTGAACAGGACACAGGAACAGAATCCTCACTTTGGAATCCACTGGCTTAATATCAAGTGATCTCTTTCTGCTTTCTCTTGTCCCTGTTCATCCTCTAACCATATTAGCCAGATTCATTGCAGGGGGTTCTAACCAGTAATATGTCTCCTTTTAAATTCCCAACTCATTCCTAGTGCCTCCCTCCATACCTGGCTTCTCACATTCCTTGGGTCCCTAAGCACTAACCTGTGCTAGACTTTAATCTGATCTATCAAAGTGGGTCCCAACATTGACTGCCACTGTACAATTGGGCTGAGATTCAGAACTTGTGGCCAAAATGTCAATCTTTCATTCTTCTGGTCTAACTAGATACTCAGTCTGGTTTATCTTATCCTCACTGGCGTAATAACTGGACTCAAAAGAAGAAAGATACCATTATGTAAGCCAGGGGCTTCACCTATAAAAGAAAGCTACCACTACTACTACTGTTACAGATTGATAACTACTAAAAGTGAGGAGAATTATGATTCCAAGAAGAAAGTCACAGTGGATGCACAGAAATAATTCTAGACTATATGTCTAATGATTTTCCTTCATATACTCTCTCTGAACAGGGATAGGACCTTTCAGTAATATCTGCTTTGAAACTGCCAAACTACCGGGTAGTTTGAGAATTCTAGTATTATCTCTATATATAGACAGATAGGTAGATTTAGATATAGATGTATAGACTGGGCTTGTTATTTTATATAGATATAGATATAAAGTATATAACAATTCACATAAGGCCAAGTTTTGACAAATGAATACATGCAAATACAGAAAGGCGGCCTTTCAATTTTACACAATTCCAAAATTTGATTCCAGCTGGTTTCTCCCAAGACTTCATCCCACTACTCATTACTTGAAATGAATTTCATCTGAATTCTAGTTAATTTTTTTTTACTATGAAATTTTATGTTGATGCAATAAGTACTGTTGTGCAAAACATCGTCTACAAGCCACATATATTTAATTTTCTTTCCAAGCACACATATTAATTAGAAAATGAAGAACTGTTGTGCTATTCTGATGTTGCCTTTTTTTTAGTTTTTGTTTTGTTTTGTGGTGTTTAACCTGTTTCCCAAAGCCAAAACAACTTCCAATTCAGAAACCATTTTCCCAAGATGTAAACCACTCCCACTTCGGAGCGCCTCTGCCAAGAGGTAGAGATGTTACATAAACTGTTTCATCTAATGCCCACCCAATGATATGAGGTACTGAAGTGTTACCTTCATTTTGCAGATGAGGAAAAGGTCAATCAGCTGGGGTAGCTTGCCCCATGATCTCACAGCTAGTAAGTGGAGAAGCAAGTATTAAGTTTTGAATGTTTGATTCCAAAGTCTATTCTCTCCCAGCAAACCATTATTGCGAAAGGAGGGGGGTGGATAAAAGGTAGTGCCAGCCTACTACCCAGCTCCATTACAGAAAAGGAGAGGCTTATCATCTTTAAAGGCAAACAGAGCCAGAACTATTTGTGCTCAGAGGATAATTAGGCGCCAAGTATCCTGCCTTAAAGGGAACAATCAGTAATTTGCTGCTAACAAACAAGCATTTACACCAAGTACACCCCCATCCCCATCCTTACTGCCATTAGGAACTGACCTCCCAACACTTCTTCACATTCCACAAAGGCTGAAGCACCCCATTCATACTCCTCCTCTGCACCCAATGCTCCTGCCACCACCCTACTGAAGCTTCAACATCCGCTTCCTTGTCCAATATGCAGCCTCTCTCTTCCACAACCTCTTAACCTCTAATGACCTTCCCTCTTCTGTAATTCACACACCCACAAGGACACGAAGAGTTCAAGCAATCTAACCCCTCTGCTTCTGCTTCTTGGCAACCCTTTTATTCAACTCTAGTTTACTCCTAGTCTTATTTCCCACAGTGGCCATCTAAAAAGAATTTTCTCCTTTCTCAAGAACCCAGCCCCAAACTTCCCTCACTCACACCAGATGGCCTGGCCTCCTGCTTTTCTGATCAACATGGTCTCCATTCTTTTCAACTTGCCTGTCTCAGAGGAGGGGCCCTCTTCCTCTCAAAAGCTAACAACTCCCCAAGAAGCTTCTAATCTCACCCTTTTCCAACTCCATCTCCATTTTTTTCTCTCCCGCTCTTATTTCCACCGGCACTCTTCTCTCCTCACAAGCCATTTCTCCTTCTCCTCGTCTACAAACTTACTCCAGTGGACTCCCATCCTCATGAAGGAGGAAGACAGGAAGACCTGGGAGTGGGGAAGGAGCTTTGGTACCCGCACCAGCATGGTGCACAGCTATTTAATCCTCACAACACCCTACGAGGCGCTCACAAGTAAAACACCCAAATCTTCTATCACCATTCTCCTACTTTTCAAATAATGAAACTGACATGTAGAGGTTAAAAAATATGCAAGGTCATAGAGGTAATGACTGGCAGAGCTGACCTCTGAACTCAAATTAGCTCACCTGAAATTTATATACACTTTCCCTCTATTCTAGGCACAGTCCCACAACCCCACCTCACTATTCTAAATTTAACAAATCTGATTATATATCCTGGGAATTTCTACTAGGAATTTTGTCTGAATCTCAAAACTTAACATGTACCAAAACTTAACTCACAATTCTGCTCCACCCCCAGGTACCCTAGCCACATATAAACATATAAATGGGTCCCTAACACCATTCTCCTAGTAACTCGAGTGATGGATTATCCTCAGTCCTTCCTTCCACAGATTCAATTGCCAAATGCTGTTGATCTCTCTCCTCTACCCTTCTTCCATACCCATGTAAGGGTATCACTTCATCTTTGCTGTACTATTACAACAGCCTAGTTATTGGTTTCCCAGTTCCTATGGCTCCAGCTCACCCTACGTAGTAATGGTCAGAATAAAATTCCTAAAGGGCACCTTTGATTGTGTCATTATCCAACTCAAAAACTGAATGAGTAAATAAAGTCAGAAGTCCATATTGCAAATGATTTGGGGCCTCCATGATGTGGCCCCAAAGTACCTTTCCAACTGTGTTAGCTTGAGATGCTACTACTTCTGATCTCTTAGTACTATGAAGCTACTAACATTCCTATAGTACCCCATTTCCATGTCTTTCCTTTAACTACTGGGTTGGCCAAAAGGTTCTTTCATTGTTTTCCCGTAAGATGGCTCTAGTAGCACTTAGTTGTCTTTAACTTCATTTGAAACAATTTTGTTAGATTTTATGTGACAGCTGTCATATCAGAGTGCATTTTAAAAAAGACTTATCAAAACTGGTGAATTTTTGTGTAGCCATTTTAATACTGAATATGGAAGAAAAAAAGTAACATTTTTGGCATACTGTGCTTTATTATTTCAAGAAAGGTGAAAATACAACTGAAATGCAAAAAAAGATTTGTGCACTGTATGGAGAGGGTGCAGTGGCTGATCGAATGTGTCAAAAGAGGTTTGCGAAGTTTCATGCTGGAGATTTCTCACTGGATGATGCTCCATGGTCAGGTAGACCAGTTGAAGTTGATAGCAATCAAATCAAGGCATTAATTTAGAACAATCAACGTTATACCACGCAGGAGATAGCCGACATACTCAAAATACCCAAATCAAGCACTGAAAATCATTTGCACCAGCTTGGTTATGTTCATCGCTTTGATGTTTGGGTTCCACGTAAGTTAAGCAAGAAAAACCTTCTTAACTGTATTTCCACATGTGATTCTCTACTGAAACATAATGAAAACGTTCCATTTTTAAAACAAATTGTGATGGGCGATGAAAAGTGGATACTCTACAATAATGTGGAACAGAAGAGATTGTGGGGCAAGCAAAATGAACCACCACAAACCACACCAAAGGCCAGTATTCATCCAAAGAAGGTGATATTGTGTATATGGTGGGGTTGGAAGGGAGTCCTCTATTATGAGCTTCTTCTGGAAAACCAAACGATTAATTCCGACAAGTACTGCTCCCAATTAGACCAACTGAAAGCAGCACTTGACGAAAAGCATCCAGAATTAGTTAACAGAAAACACATAATCTTCCATCAGGATAACGCAAGACTGTATGTTTCTTTGATGACCAGGCAAAAACTGTTACAGCTTGGCTGGGAAGTTCTGATTCATCCACCGTATTCACCAAACATTGAAACTTTGGATTTCCATTTATTTAGGTCTTTACAAAATTCTCTTAGTGGAAAAAATTTCAATCCCCCGGAAGACTGTAAAAGGCACTTGGAACAGTTTTTTGCTCAAAAAGATAAAAAGTTTTGGGAAGATGGAATTATGAAGTTGCCTGAAAAATGGCAGAAGGTAGTGGAACAAAAGTGTGAATACATTGTTCAATAAAGTTCTTGGTGAAAATGAAAAATGTGTCTTTTATTTTTACTTAAAAACCAAAGGCACTTTTTGGCTAACCCAATACATTTCCTAAGCTGTATCTTACCTAGACATTGGGACTCAGCTCAAATAACATCCTCTTTTTAAGCATCTTCTGATGTCCCTTCTCCAGCTTTGGTGCTCTCACAGCATTTCTGTTCTTACTACTCTATCTAAAGCACTCAGCACGTTCTCCTGAGTAATATAGTGATGATATCATAAAGCTATTTTTGGACCCCCTTCTATTAATAAGGGTACAAGAAGATCTTATTCATGTTGCATGTACCAAATTACCCATAAGGTTCTTTGCACTCAGAAGATATTATTAGTAGAGAATTCCAGAGAATCCAAAGTCAACATGAACTAAATGACATCTTATATGGGATTTTAATTTGAAAAGTTGATTTTTTTCCTTCATCCCTGAGTAATCTGCACAGCATCTACACTGGCCCATAAACACTATCACTCATTCTAAGATAGATAGATAGATAGATAGATAGATAGACCAATTTGTTCTGCATAAACCAAAACCTTTTTTCAGGCTGTGAAGGAAAAATGGGGCAACAATGACCAGGTTTCCCCGCAAACACATGGCTTCTATAGCCTCAGTGGCTCCACTGGAAAATGCTAGGCATCAGGGATCTGGTGACCCACAAAGCACTCCTCTGGAACAGACTTTTTCCCAGTTTTAGTACCTTCCCCAGTTGTGCCTCCCTCCCTCAGTATAAAGCACAAGTATATTGTTTAGAGTAGCACTTTTTTCCCAGGCTGCATCAGACAACACGAATCTCCATAAAATGAAAGGCTCCTAACGTCTCAACCCAGAGGATTCTACCTTAGTTCAGGTCTGGGGGTGAAGCCCAAGAATCAAAATTTTAAGCCTCCCCATACTTGATTCTGATGCTAGGCAGCTTGGCAACTGCTGACTTTGTGGCGGGGGTGGAGGGGGAGGAATGCATGCTCTTTGTGTGAGGAATTAAGAGTTAAAAACACATTTAAATAGAAAACAGTAGATACGCGTGAGTGTGTGTGTAATTGTTTAAAATAAGATTTGTAAGAATGCTCCTTGCCTGAAGCACATCTGTACTTTCAATGGCAGAAGTAGTTACTTGTGGCCCTCTTGGTAATGGAAGAAACAGAACACTATGTCTGAGTCCTAAGAATCAAGCAGAACCCGAAAGCTCTTCTCTCTACAGCCCTCCGAATCATGACTCAGCAACTATCCTGAATTCTCTCAATGACTGAGAAATTACTCTGAATTAAGCTGTTTTTTCCCAGCCACATATTCCTTGATAACTATCCAAGGCAAGCTTTTCTTTCTTTTGTAGGCCTGTTATTCAACTATTTTCTTGCTTTACTCCTCCCGCACCGCAAGGCTGTCTCCATTGCTCATATGCTGTCCTTGCCTTTTGCCAGTGAGTTTTCATTAGTCTCTGGGTGCCCACGTCCTGCCTCCTAACTCACTTATTCCAGATACAGTCTCCAGGACTATTGCCTTTCTGGTCCAAACCTTTTAATGTCAAAATTGAAACTGTACTTTTATTATTTCACTCATATTTTAAAATGTTCTCTCTTGGTCCATTAAAAAAAATGCTGATGGACCTAGAGTCTCTCATACAGAGTGAAGTAAGTCAGAAAGAGAAAGACAAATACCATATGCTAACACATATATATGGAATCTAAGAAAAAAAAAAATGTCATGAAGAACCTAGGGGTAAGACGGGAATAAAGACACAAACCTACTAGAGAATGGACTTGAGGATATGGGGAGGGGGAAGGGTAAGCTGTGACAAAGTGAGAGAGTGGCATGGGCATATATACACTACCAAACATAAAATAGGTAGCTAGTGGGAAGCAGCCACATAGCACAGGGACATCAGCTCGGTGCTTTGTGACCACCTAGAGGGATGGGATAGGGAGAGTGGGAGGGAGGGAGATGCAAGAGGGAAGAGATATGGGAACATATGTATATGTATAACTGATTCACTTTGTTATAAAGCACAAACTAACACACGATTGTAAAGCAATTATACTCCAATAAAGATGGAAAAAAAATGCTGATGAAGGCAATCCTTGACTCAACTCTGAACTGGCAAAGACTTCCATGCTATAATTCATCACATATATTGTATCCAGAATAAACCTCCTAAAGGGCTACTTCAATCACAAGCCTCAAGTGTCTCCTGAGGACATGTAAAGTAAACTTGAGACTAAGTGGCAAGCCCTCTGCGATATTCTGTGGCTCCCAATCCTTGTACTCCAGCTAAGAAGATACCTTTACACCTTTTGCACCAAATGGTTTCAAATCCAGAAATAGGTCAATGTTTACATAGTCATATAAATTTGATTGATCACACAGGGAATGGAGGGTAAAATGAGGTTCATTTTATAAGCAGTTTACAGTAATACCACTCTTTTGAAATTAGATATCTGTATATTAAAAATACTAAGGAAAAATTTTAACTAATCTCCCTTCTTTTTGTATCTCTATAGCACTTATGGTCTAATAATATAAAATGAAGTTATGTATTTTATCGTCTAACTCCTCTGACTAATGGCAAACCCATTAGGGTGGGGATTTTTTTTTTTTTCTGTTTTGCACATGATGTGTCTTCAGCACCCAATGGTGTCTAACAAATCACAAGTGCTTTATTGAATGAATGAACAAGTAAACTCAAAGTTCTGACCCAGGAGCCAGGTGATCAAGGTTCTAATACTTGTGTGACTTTAGAAAATCATTTCACCTGCATCTAAATCAAAATGACAGATTTAGCTCCCATGTTCTGCAAGGTCTCTTTCTACTCTACAATACTAAACTTGCAATTCTATGAAACCAGGCCAACATTTCTGTCAGAAGTAGCTCTTTCTGATAATTCAAAAAAACAAAACAGACAAGCAAAAAAAACAACAGCTTGTGCAACTTCTCATCTTCCCACCTCCACATGTACATAAAGAAGGTACATGAATTATCCTAGAACTAAAGAAATGCAGCTCCCCAATACAAAGATAGAAACTACTCCACACCAAGAAGACAACTGTGACACAGTACTATCTTCAAAAGCTGTTTTCAAAGTGGATGCAGAATTTACATGATATTCAACATGGGTGGATGAACTCTATTAAACAAAGCAGGAAATTAACCAACAAAGGTAGAAACTATGCACCTACCACACACATGGGCCACGGCTTACCTTTCTGATACCTAATATTTACCAATATGCAATAAAACATGTTTCTGGTCCTGAAGTCATCCCTTCATCCCCGTTTGCAGCTCGAGGCAGCCTGGGCTCTGACCAACATTGTCTCGGGGACTGCCGTTGTGGAAGGAGCGGCCATCCAGCCCTTGGTTGAGCTCCTGTCTTCCACTCATATGACTGTGTGTGAACAGGCAGTGTGGGCCCTTGGTAACATAACAGATGATGAACCAGAATTCAGAGACAACATTATCTCAAGTGATGCCATTCCACATCTGCTGACCCTGGTTTCATCAAGTATACCAGTCACATTCCTGTGCAACATCGCGTGGACCTTGTCCAACCTGTGCTGGAACAAGAACCCGTACCCTTCTGATCACACAGTGAAGCAGATGTTGCCCACCCTCTTCCACCCACTATGGCACCCAGACGGAGAGGTCCTCTCGGACAGCTGCTGGGCCCTGTCCTACCTCACCGATGGCTGCGATGCACATATCAGCCAAGTGGTGGACACAGGGGTCCTACCCAGGCTGGTCGACTCATGAGCAGCTCAGAACTCAATGTCTTGACCCCCTCTCTCTGCACAGTGGGGAACATTGTGTCACGGGGACGGACCACCAGACCCAGCTGGCCCTGGACACGGCCATCGTGGCTGTGTGGCCCCAGCTCCTCACACACCCCCGTTCCTCCATCCAGAAGGAGGCAGCCTGGGCCCTAAGCGATGTGGCTGCGGGGCCCCGCCAGCACATCCAGCATCTGAGAGCTTGCAGTGCGCTGCCTCCCTTGGTGGCTGTTCCAGAAAATGGAGAATTTAAAGCCCAGTAAGAGGCTGTCTGGACAGTGGCTAACTTCACAACTGGGGGCACCGTGGACCAGTTGATCCAGCTTGTCCAGGCTGGAGTCTTGGAGCCTCTAATAAATCTTCTCACCATCCCAGACACCAAAATTGTTATCATCAACCTCAACGTCCTCTTTTTATCCTCCAGGAAGAAGAAAGTGGCACAACCTTACCAGCCCGGGACCAAGGTCATGAATTCTTAAAGCACTTAACAAACACATACCAAAGCTCCACAACTCCTAAACCAGGGACCAGACCCAAAGAGTCACTTCTTTAAGAACCCCTTCCCCTTGGTGTACCACAGGTATAAAGCTTTTAAAACTGAATGATAATAAAATTTTCCACACTTTCACCTCCATCTAACAACAACAACAAAAAATGGCATGTGTGAAGGTTATGGGCAGGTAGACAAGACCTAATAGGCCATACTAGGGATGTGGAATTTCAACCTGAAGACAAAGAGAAGCCATTTCAGGGCACTAATCAGAGAAATGACATCATCTTTGCATTTTAAAAAGATTACTCTGACTGCCTTTGGAAGAAGGCTGCCCCAGATGACATTTTCTTACAAGGTGGAACTTGGCCATTTCTCTGGGTTTGTGCCCAGGAGAAAATGGGGCATGGGTAGCTTGATTTTATAATGTAACCTATGGATACCTGGTTTGTTTATTTGTTTGTTTTAATACACTTGCATTGACCCACAGAACCACAGTTGGAGTACATCTCTTTTATTTTAGGTATGAATAGAATGGCGTTGGTAAAATTGGAATCATATGGTTAGTTTATAAATTTAAGCCTGAAGCATGGCATACTCTTGATGACATTTTTGTCATAATTTTTTGCATAATAACAAAGCCCCAACTGAATTTTCCTCTTTAATACACTTTAGCCTATTGCTCTTATAGAAGAGCAAACAATCTATCATATTCGCCTTCAATGAGTCAAGGCTGCCTCATGCACCTATAAAATGCACCATATTTTATACAGTAGATTCTCCATGAGTCAGACGACTCAACTTTTTCACCTCTCTACAGATGACCACGAATGACCACAAAAGTGCCAGGAGTACTGATTTGGGGGACACCAACAAACTGTAGAGGAAGCAAATTTGCAAATACAGAATCTGTGGATAATGAGAATCAACTGTATATTCCTGCATCCCAAGTTATATTGGGCCAGAGCATTTATTTCATTGTCTAATCATTTTGTTGATTTTTTTTGAGCTCTTATAAGTCACTAACCATAGATAAAAGTTCTCTTTTCACTCTCTATCCACTCACCCTGAAATAAGCCTTTTTTAAGGCATGTTATCCCTGAAGGAAGGATAT
Organism: Mesoplodon mirus; assembly: GCF_964341445.2. Lineage (NCBI taxonomy): Eukaryota > Metazoa > Chordata > Mammalia > Artiodactyla > Ziphiidae > Mesoplodon > Mesoplodon mirus. The sequence goes on along the minus strand of NC_138983.1, from coordinate 109,051,354 downwards.
TGCTACCATCTTATTCTTTAGTCTGTACACTCCATGAGGGCAAAAGCTTTGACTACTCTTTTCACCACCAGGTCCCTGAGGACTGGCACAGAGCTTGTCACCTAACAAATAGTCAATAAACATTGAATAATAAACTAAAGAATATTACAATATTTAGCTCTGGTTTGAAACATTTACAAATATTAAGATATTTGTTCTAAATCATTCTCAATTATATGCAATGGCATATAATGCAATGGCATATATATGTGTGTATCTGTGTTTGTGTATTTATATATAAATACAGTTGGCTCTCTGTATCCAGTTCTGCATCCTCAGATTCCACCAACTGTGAATTAAAAATACTTGGGAAAAAAAATTCCAGAAAGTTTCAAAAAGCAAAACTTGAATTTTCCACATGCTGGCAACTATTTATATAGCACTTATATCAAATTTATAACTATTTACATAGCATTTATATTGCATTAGGTATTATAAGTAAGCTAGAGATGAGTTAAAGTATATACAAGAGGACTGTGTAGGTTATATGAAAATACCACACCACTTTACATAAGGGACTTGAGCATCTAAGGATTTTGGTATCCATGAAAGCTCCTGAAACCAATCTGCTGTGGATATCGAGGGATGACTATATATGAACTATTTTCCCTCTCAAAATTTAGTTTATTACCATACTGAAAAGAATCATTCTAGATGTACCCAAATATTTACATTTTATTTTTTAATATATGACTCTAAAATTTTATTTATGCACCTTAAAGTGATTTGTTTCTAGAAACGTTTACTAGGTTTTCCAGGGGGACTCTCTATGCAACAGATATTTACTAAGCTTCTGCTACAAATAAGGTGCTAAAGAATTTTGCAGGAATAGAAATGTGAGAAAACTTTCTGACCTCAGCATATAATTTACTGGAGGAGATAAGAGACTGATTTCTCTGTGATAAAGACAGCCACTTTTTGTTCAGCAAAACAAATCACAAAAGACAGAAAGGGGTTTCAGGGGATTAATGTATATCGATAAATTAAAAGGCAAATTTTAACATGTGACTTTTAACATGATAAGTTTCTGAATTTTTTTTTTTTAACTTCAGATTCTGGAAAAACAATCTAAACCTTTGAACTTCAAATTAAATCAAATAAAGTTCTTTAAAATACAGAGATAATATGATGAAAACATATCTCTCAAGTGGTGTGTTTTTTTAAAGAGAGGAACTCCACCTGAAATGTGCAACTTTCCCAGCTGTTTCAATCCTTAATTGTGGGTGGTTTCTGTGTGGGTGCAAAAATAAGGGTGGTAAAAGAAAATGGAAAACAATAATTCAACTGTCCAACTGAGAGCCATAAAAAGTCAAATATGCTTCCTCTACAGAGTTCAAAAGAAAATGTTATTTATATAAACAATTTAGGCATTTGGAAATGTTCCACTTTAATAGAGGACTTCCTGATTTATATAACCACATTTAAGTGGGTTGTAATGAGGGTTCGTAATAACGGATGGATTTTCTTTTGATTCAGCAAATGAGAAGGTAATTTGTTTCCTAGAATTTAATAAAATCACAGGTCTTTTTTTTCAAGAGTTCAGTTGTGGTTGGTAATGGCATTGTGTCTGGTTTGCTAACTTTTTCCTAAGAGATGTCCAAGAAGAGTCTCATGGCCACACTCTACCTTATGCATCCTAATATCATCAGACAAATGGTAGTAGTGATCTGTATGGATGAGTATCTGTAGCTCATAACTGAATTCTGAAGAAAATCTTTACAGAAGCATTTTCAATTTAATAGCTTAATAGTTGAATTTTATTAGTTTAACTTGAAGAAAATAGGTGTGTTTTTTTCTTAGCTAAAATAATTTATGATTGTTTAAGTGCATTTCCTGGGGTGTATAAATATATTAGTTCTTTTTAACCTGAAATACAGGTTACTATCTCTCAAAGTATTTCTATTCTATAAAGGAATCCCTTCAAAACACACAAAGCAAACTGTTTGCCATACCTCTCACACTAGACCATATTCTTATTTATCACTTGGAAAACTGGATCAAATACTACCTTTCCATTAGACCTAACAGATGCATCCTTGAAGTGAATGAATTTATTTGGTAAAAGATTTATGCACTTTCCCCCAGTAATTCCTCTAACAAAGAAAATGAAAAAAATTTTTCAACCACTCCCTTGAAAAATGTCTTCTACTTCACACCCTCTGAGCAAGCATCAGTGATCACTCTCAGGCTTCTGTCTAGGCGATTTCACTTAACCACTGTATTACACTGATGCACACCCAGCTTCAGAGAGGTAATCTAACAACAAATATTTGCACTTGGGCAAAGCACTGTTTGCTCAGGAAGATTCAATAAAGTCCCTGTGAGTTAAAAAGTCATTATTTTAAATTAATTTCCTATAGTCTCACCTTTCAACATATTTTCCAAAAGAACAGAAAAGAATTCAAAACATAAGGCACATTCCAGCCAATGCAGTATACAAAACTTGGTTCGGTTTGAGTTACCATCCGTCAATCTGTACACATAAGATTTGTAAGGGTTTTAAAAAAAAGATGTAACATGCTCTTCATTCTAAGAACTATTAAGCACTAACCATTGTTATTGCTATGTGTGCATATCTGTATTCAAAACAGAGTAAATACCTGAACACAAATACATGAGTTAAGTCAGAACTATCTGTACAATTATCAATATTATGAAATATATTTTGATCTGAATGACCTACTTCATGGACTCATTTATCCACTCAGAGTTGGGAGCCATAACCTTAGTTGACAAGTGCTTGTATGTAGCCTGTCTCTACCATAGGAATTTTCTGTTTAGGTATGTCTAAAGGAATAAGTCCCCACCTAGAATATTTACTAGCAAACTGACTCTCCTTCTTGGTAAATGTTTAATCTCTTGAGTGCAAAGTTCACATTGTCCAAGACTTTCCTGAGCACTACAATAGGCCATCACACAACATCACTAGCCAAGCTATTTATGGAAAACCACAACTGGACTTTCCAATGGTTTCCAAGATTACATAGAATGAATGAGCTTTGCCTCATATTAATGACTAATATTTTTATTGGCACCGGTTCAGCGTGACTAACACTATCTGATTTTGTTTTTAATGTAGACTTTTTTTTTCCACTAGACAAGTTTATTAAAATTTCTAAACAAAAAGCAATATTCATAAGAAGTATAAACTACTATGTAAATAAGCTACAAGGATATATTGTACAGCACAGGGAATATAGCCAGTATTTTATAATAACTGGAGTATATAAAAATTTTTAATCACTATGTCATACACCTAAAACTAATATAATATCATAAATCAACTATACCTCAATAGAAAAAAAGCAATATTATAAAAATACATGCAAGGATAGTCAATAACTGACAGGTGTATTTACATAAACTCCATATAATTTATTTTCACTTCTCCATACATGAGGTCACAAGTGACAGAAAGAGACGAGCTTAAGCTTTAAAAAAAAACCTTTAAAGCACAGCAATGAGCACTGAGCAATTAGTGTGTGCCAGGCTCTATATTCCTTCTCTGCCTCCTCTTGTTTAACTGTTACATGAATCCTATGAAGTAGGCTATTCTCATACTTTTCCAATGATGAACCTGAAGCTTAGGGAAGTTAATTATCTGAAATTACTTGACTAGTGTGTGGTGAAGCTGAGATTTTAACTTCCGTCTGATTCCAAAGCCATGCTCTTAGAAAGCAAATGACGAACATACATTTACATTATCTGTTCTAAGAAAAATTGTGTTCTTTAGTGTTAAAAATTATGAAAATCACTGAGAGTGTTTCTCCACAAATCTACTTATTATTATTGTCTCACTTACCCTCCTTTTTTAAATATCTATTTATTTGGCTGTGCCAGGTCTTAGTTGCAGCACACAGGATCTTTAGTTGTGGCACACAGGATAATGTAGACTTTTTTTTAAGACTTGGTTAAAAGTGATTTCAAATTATAGGCACTAAATATGCATAACAAAAACCACAGCCTCAGACAGATTCACAGTAATATCTTTGAGCTTCTACTTGTTCGAATGAACTACTGTAAAGAGTTTTCAAAAGAATAGTGTTTTATTTTCTGTAGAGATAGTTTTTTATTTCCTACTAGTAAGGTTTTAGGGCTGGTCACATGACATTAGCAATTCCCACACACATACCAGGATTAATGCAGTAGGTATTGTCTTTTGTATAATTATGGTTAAACAACGGTACATTTTGTTTCCAGTCTACCCATATAAATTTATTATTTGAGGAGGCCTGAATCTTATACCAGTTTGTAAGCATTCTTTTCCCCTCCATCACCAATTTCTAACCCCCAAGCGTCCAGCCACTCAATTCCTAACTTACTCCTAACACAATGTCTTTACTCAGTCCAGAAAAATGAAGTAGTATAAAAAGTGGGCAGTTAGAACAGCTGTGGTAAGTTAAGTTGGATGGCCTCCCACTGGGCCAGCGCTGTGGCAGGCAGATAAAAGGAAGCAATCAAAAGTTCACAGGCAGCTCAATCATCCTTAGAGGAGGGAGGAGCAACGGCCTCTTGCTGCTGTAGGATGGAAACGAGGTGCTCAAAGGAGAGTACAGGATGCTGCCCTGCTTGGAACTTCAGTTCTGGAAACAACTGACCTGCTCCCTGAGCCACAGGCATTCCCCACTGGGTCCCAGACAACTAATCCCATTTTGCTTCCTTCCAAGCCAGCACTGTCTCACTGGCACCAAAAAACAAGCAAACAACCCGGCAAGCACAAGGCCAGAAGGGTGGGAGCAGATGGGGACAGCTGAAGAGTGGGGCCGATTTACAGGACAGACACAGGCTTACGTTCCTAACAAACTCCCGGAACAGCTTCCACAAGTTGAGTCATCACACTGATATAGTAACAGAACCCTTTTTTCCTTACTTTGCTCAAAATCTGTTTTTTGCCCTATTCCACCGTAAGCACACTGAAAACAGACATCTTACTCATCTTCCACCCCCCTCCCACCACCATAACTTATATGCAGAAAGTTTGCTAATGCCTTGACTTTACAAGTTATTTTGCACTGACACTGCTCCCTCATAAAAGATGAGCTTTTTTTGTAAGTCATCATCTTCAGTGGTTACCTCAATGTTAAGTCTCAAGGCTACTCTGGCTGAGAGTATTATGGCTATTATTCAGTGCTAAGAGTCACAGCTGTCCCTACTTCATTCCTCTTTTATTAAATCAGAGGAATAAAGAAGAAGCTGAAACTGGGGCTTCAACAAGCTATTTTTTTTAACTTTTCATTTTATATTGGAGTATAGCCAATTAACAATGCTGTGATAGTTTCAGGGGCTCAGCAAAGCAACTCAGGGGAACATATACATGTATCCATTCTCCCTCAAACTCCAATCTAGGCTGCCACATAACATTGAGCAGAGTTCCCTGTGCTATACAGTAGGTCTTTATTGGTTTAAAGACAGCTGAAACTTTGTATCTTCCCCTGTGGAACTGAAGCTAATGAAGGTAGGTAAGGATAGTTCTTGCACTCCATCCATGCCAGCCTTACCCATTATTCTCAGGGATACATTCTTAGATCACTGTCCTTGGTACAACAGCTTGCGTTAACCTCACAATTCCTCCATGTTTGGAATGATTATTCAAAGTCTTCTACTATTTCTTTATTATATACATAGTTATTTTTAACTATTTACAGTGCATTTGGGGGCTCAGTAAAAGGATAAAAAGTGCTGGATGGTGAGGATATGGGAATATATCTATATTTTTACATTAGTTGTTACAGAAATAATTTTTGTTTATAAATCTCTGTCCTCTAAGTTAGGTTTTCCTAACAAAGCATTGGTGTTTAAATCAAATTCCCAATAGGAGTTAAATAAGTCTCCTGATTTAAAAGTAGCGAGCCATAACATCTACCCCTATATAGTATTCACCCTCCACTCCCCAACCCTGGATTTAATTCCTCAAAGCCCTGAAAGCATTAGAACTTAATATTCAGTGCCTATCATAAGCTTTCACATACTGATCAATTCACACCTTTCCAATCTAATCTGCAGGAGCCGCAACAGTAACATCCACCTAGACAAAGTCAAAGAGAGAAACAGAGCAAAGTTGAGATATCAAGTTAACCACAACGGGGGGAAATCGCCTACCATCCATCTACCTGCAAGGTCAAAGAGCATAATGATTAAAAACGATAACCTCTGCCGTTACTCCGTGTGGCTTCAAGAACGAATTTTAAGTAAGAAGCTTAAAGGAAATTGTGAAATATGCAGAAATATATTTATTGCACTGTTAAAACGTAAAAGACCAACTAGAAGCAGTCTGAGTGTACCAAAGAGATTATTTCATAAATTCATGTACATGAACCTATGGAATATTTTAAAATCATAAAATTATTAAAAATTACAATATCTATAAAAACCCAGAAGTATTTGCTTGGATCCTCTTTATAAAGGAGAAGTAACAAATTATATACAATATGTAGTTATATGTAGTAAAACTATATTAATTATATTAGAAAAAGATACACATAAGTGAAAAAGATAAGTTTATAAGGAAAATTATATCATTTATACAACAATTTAACCGAAGGTTTACCATGAGTCAGACCCTGGGTCAGGTGCTAAAATGAAATGATTGAAAGAAAAAAAAAGAAAAAGATCTGGCCTCTGCCTTCTTGGATTTTACAGTCTCATTACTAAGTGAAAATAACTGCTGTTATGTGAGTATGTGGTTGTTCTTTCTTTCTTCTAAATAATAATGCTACTATTATAGTATTTTAGTAATATAACCAAGGCTTTTGTCTGGTGAGATGTATTCCAAAGCCAATGTTGGGGGCTAGACATTTATGACACAAACGTCATGAAATGGCACACAGGATGACAACTGTTCCAGCTGTCAGTGTCACGTGATCACTGATGCTGGCCTTCCGCATGTGTCCTGTAAAGAGGAGGAAGTCACACTGCCTGAGGCCCATGTGGCAGCCCTCTCCCTCCTTCCTAGGGGCTCCCTACCTACACCTCAGCCAAGTCAGGCTCAGCCGCCTCTCCCCACAGACCTGAGGGCGTATAGAGCCCCTCATGATCCCAAGACCAGCCACCTCCACACTCCCTCAGCATACCTAACACTCCTAAAGGAGCAGACAAATCAAGCAACCACCTGGCACAGTGGCACAGCTCCTCTGAAAGAGGCCCGCTGGGCCATGTGACGACTGTACAACACGAACCCCACACCAGAAACAGCTTGTGTGAGGGCTGTGCACGTGATTTCTCCAGACGGAACTTTTGTGAATGTAACAAGCTAAAGCCGCACAATGAATCGGAAACTCATTCGGCTTATCTTCTCCTGAGAGCTCTTTCCTTTCACAGCTAGGTTTGGACCTGATACTTTAGGTTTTCGAAAACAATAAAAATGTATTTTTTAGAAATACATACATAACTGACAAAACTATATAAGAAAAAGAACAGGCAGAGGAAGGAGAGGAATATGATTGTGGAGAGGCATGTCAGGGATTCCAAAGCCCTGCTACTCAAAGAGAGGTCCGTGGACTACTGACACTGACATCACCTTCAAGTGTGTTAGAAACACAGAATCACACACTCCACTCATAGTCTGCACTTAATGAGATCTCCAGGTGTATCGTATACACATTTAAGTTTGGGAGTCACTATTCTAAATGCTTGTAATATTCTATTTTTACCTGGAAGGTAAGTACACTTGGTATATTATTCTCTAAAATGTACGCACATATTTTATACAGTCTTCTGATTGCGTGACTCTAATCCAGCCTACAAACGGACCTCATGTCTACAAACTGGCAAGTAGGGATTGTTAAAATGTGGGGAAAAGAATGCTACATGAATCTGATCTTCAAACAGTAAAAACTCAGATACAGATGAAACTTGAGACCACATAACCCAACCTCTTCACTTATGGGAAATGAAACCATCTGATTCAGGAAGGGGTATACCTCCACCAGGGTCAGATTGCTAAATATCTGTGGCAAAATCAGATGAGGGCTCAAGTCTCCTGATCCCCAGGAATGTTCTGTGTCCTACACTAATACTGGTTAATACATCCTAACTGATTTTTTTTTCTTTATAAACAAATACTGAAGTTAAAAGAGAAATCAGTATTAAGTTTTTTAAAAAAGTAAGCTAATTCTTAAACCAGTACCTTGTACATTGGCAGATGACCAATATGTATTTGTCTGAATGAATGATTCACTTTGAGGCAAAGGAAAACAGTGTTATCCACATCTTCTCAAAGGGCTGAGCTGAATTATAGAATGGTAAAGTAATTTCCTTATGGAAAAAACCACAGAGCTCAATTTTAAAACAATTCATAATACTCTCCTCCACAGAAACCAAAAAAATCGCCCTTATGCTTTTATCAAAGTCAGAATATTTGACATATTTGGTATTTGGGTGTGTGAATCTGTTTGATTTCAATCAAGTCATTATCTGAAGTAAGACTTTTAAAATTATTACTTAGAATATTGAAAAATATCACAACTCACCAATACTAATTTCATCATCTGTTTCAGCATCACCAATACATTCAAACTGGAAATCTTGCAGTGACTGGGAAAATTTCTGTACTGCCATAGACAGATCTGTAATTAAAAGTTTAAAAAAAATCATAAATTGAAGGTACAATACCATGGAATACTCAAGAGTTTCCACATGTATTTACATAACTTTGCTGCTAATGCTATATTAACCAGAACCTTTTAAAATACCAGCTTGACAAATTTAAGCAGAATTTAAAGAGACTACTAAAGAAATATTTTAGGGATTAGATCTGCTCTGCTTCCAAAGCAGATTTGCCCCTTTAAGAAAGTTTTGGTGCCAATTGTGTATTATCTGGAAGCCAATTTCCCAAAGCCTTTATCAAAGAATTGCCATTCATTCCCTATAAATGGAGCATTTATTTAAAAAAAAAAAAAAGAAGAAGAAGAAGAAGGAATGCTACCAAGGTTACTGGTGGGAAAAAAAAAGAAAAGTAGCGAACCTTTGATTAGAAAGGGTCACCGATGTTATTCTATACAGACAGGGAATGTGGAACAGATAGGGAATGTGTTTTTACCAATAAACACATTCTCATTCTAAGGTGAAAGGCCACGAGAAAAGTTGTTTACGAATAACCTTGTGATTTATAGGAGACCTCAAGCTAAACATACTCCTCAGTCCTGACTTCAGTCTGAACAAATTCCAGAGAGTGACTAAATCCAGAAGAAGAATTCTTACTTAATCATGGAGAGAATAAAGAAAAGCCCAGAATAATGAGAAGTAAATTCCTGGTAGGCAAAAGCCTAGGATGCAACCTAACAGTGACTAAGAATGCAGACTCTGGAGCCAAGACGGCCTGGGTTGAAATCCAAGTCCTACCATTTACTCATTATGTGACCTTGGTCAAATTTTTTTAACTCCTCTGGGCCTCTACTTCCTCATCTGTAAAGAGTGAATAACAGTAGTATAACCACTTTATAGAGCTGTTTTGAGGACTAAGTAAGGTAACATTTGCAAAGCATTTAGAATAGAACCTGGCACTTAATAAGCACTATTTATGTTTGTTAAATAAAATTAAATCAATCTGACAGCACAGCATCAGGGAAGCTTTAGAGGTCCCACCTCTCAGAGCTACTGTGATCTACCATGCTAACCCTTCACAGAAGTCTATGCCCGTAGGAAACACATTTTTATGGAAGTCTGTCTACACTTTATTTAATGTTATCTCCCATCATTCAATTCTGATACCTTGAATCCTTAACATTTAATTCAAGCAATAGGACTTGACAAAGACTCTCTCCTTGACCAATCTTCAGTCAGGCTCCTCTGAGCCGTCTTCTTGACTATGCCTCTACTTTGGCTCTCTGTCCTCACTGGGCCTACATAGACCAGTTTTAGCAAAAATCCTGCCAAGTCAGTTTAGAGAATATCTAAACTGATAGCTCATCAAATTCCCCATCCCCCACCTCTGATGCTTAAGCCCTTGACCTGCCTTCACCAAGAATCCTCTAAACCTTTACATCTTCTCCTCTTAGTAACTTTCCATCCACTGACAGCCCCCCCTAGCCCCGCCACCCAACATGCTCCTCGGCTATAAATCCGCATTTTTTCTTGTTGCATTCAGGGTGGAGCCTGAACTCTCTCCCCTATTGTGACACTCTCAACACCTACCGCATCTGACCTGAATAAAGTCCTCCTTACGATTTTAACTAGCATCAGAATCATTTTTCTTTAAGAGAACAATTATGGCCCGATGCCTAGACGTGACACCAGGACTTAATGTGGTAACCCACCACTCATGAAACTGCAAGCCCAGGTACCAATCACAGTAAGCACCCATGAGTGAATAGGTCTCCAAACAAGGTCACTTACTGCACCATGTGAATCAAGAACTCACCAACACCCTCACCAACAGGAATTCTGAAGACCACAGGTCTTGAGCCTCAAAGAGGCTTTTAACACACACACGCACACACACACACACACACACACAAAGACAGATTTTTTTAAATCTTGTTTGAAAAAATAAATTGTGCTCTGGAAAGAGGGTATTACTACTCACAGACTAACACCTCTTCCCAAAAGAGGGATGGAACTTTGGTGCCAGCTGCACATTCTACTTAAGAGGTACTTTGGATTTAGGAGAATAGAAAGGTCTATCAGCTTAAGAATGGTTCTGCTTTGGGCTCTCAGGAAGAAAGATGAAAAGAGCCTCCTTAGTGGGTTGTTAGTCAATGAGAAAAACAAAGGCTTCATCAGAACTAGACTTCACCAGTTGGCTGTGAGGCCCTAGACAAATCATTCATCCTTCACAAGACCTGTTTTTCTTACCTATGGAACAGAGAAGGAATACTCATCTCACAGGTTGTTATAAAAACTAAATGAAGTCTGTGCCTGGTACAGCCTAGGCAACTTAATAAATGGCATCAGTTGTTACCATTCAAGCCCAGCTCAAAAGGTGGGAAAGTTGACTGGCCTTCCAGACAAAAGGGACCCATGCATGCAAAAGTATGCATTCATCTGACATTGCATAGCTCTGGCCAAGGGTAAAGAAATCATAACACCTATATCAAATGTTATGAGAAGACAAAAAAAAAAAAAATCAGACTATTAGGATAATTTTTAAGCCAAGCTGTGTGCAGGTACTCTCCGTGAGAAAGGGGAAAAACATTCCATTTAACGTTTATTTTTCCATGTACAATATACAGGCCTTATGCTAAACTGGATTTGAAGTCACAGATGGAATTCCTAAAGCAGAGTGGGGGTAGTAGGTAATATGGGTGGATCAGGAACAGGAATACTGTAACAGATAGCCTTCCTTCTCTCCCCTCATCACCACAAGTTCCTCTGAGTTTCCCTTCAAACTCAAGGAGGTACCTGGAAGCTTTGTCCTAGGGCAGGGGTCCCCAACCCCCAGGCCAGGACTGGTAGTGGTCCGTGGCATGTTAGGAACCAGGCTGCACAGCAGGAGGTGAGGGGCGGGTGAGCAAGCGAAGCTTCATCTGTATTTACAGCCGCTCCCCATCACTCCCATTAATCTCCTGAGCTTCGCCTCCTGTCAGATCAGTGGCGGCATTGGATTCTCATAGGAGCTCGAACCCTACTGTGAACTGTGCATGCGAGGGATTTAGGCTGCGCACTCCTTATGAGAATCTAATGCCTGATGATCTGGCTGGGAGAGGCTGCAAATACAGACTATCATTAGCAGAGAGGTTTGACTGCACAGAGACCATAATAAATCATTTGCTTGCAGACTCATATCAAAGCCCTATCACTGGGTGGCAAGTGAAAACAAGCTCAGGGCTGCCACTGATTCTGCATTATGGTGAGGTATATAATTATTTCATTATATATTACGATGTAATAATAATAGAAATAAAAAGTACACAATAAGTATAATGTGCTTGAATCATCCTGAAACCATCCCCCCTACCCCGGTCTGTGGAAAAATTGTCTTCCATGAAACTGGTCCCTGGTGCCAAAAAGGCTGGGGACCGCTGTCCTAGGGAACTCCTGACATAAAACCCCACAACCAAACATTTCTTCCTAGACCATTCTTTGCTTCCCATGGCCTTGCTCCTTGACTGAGAAAGGTAAGCTGTTTTGTCCTTTCACAGAGATCTCAGTGAGTACACTGTAAAAATTCCCATCCCTGAACAAGAACACAGGAGCCCACTGTCCATAGAGCCAAGGGATCGAGTATGAGCTCTAGTGGCAGATGAAATGGGTTAGCTTCCCACTTCTACCAACCAGTGGCATGATCATGGGCAGCCTTCATAACCTCTCTGTACCTCATCTGTTAAGTGGAACAGAACCCATCTCTCAGGGTTATTGGGAGGAGTAAACGAGTTAATATAGATGAAGCATTTAGAACAGTGTCTGACACACAGCTAAGCACTTAAAACGTGTTGGCTGTTTCCCTGTTGAAAGTCTCAGAAAAGAAAGGAAAAGGGAAAATTTCAGGAATGAAGGTGGCAGCTGTTAGGCCTTAGACAACCTTGGAAAGTGCTCAATAAAACAGTCTGTTAGGGCTTCCCTGGTGGCGCAGTGGTTGAGAGTCTGCCTGCCGATGCAGGGGACACCGGTTCGTGCCCCGGTCCGGGGAGATCCCACATGCCACGGAGCGGCTGGGCCCGTGAGACATGGCCGCTGAGCCTGCTCGTCCGGAGCCTGTGTTCCACGGTGGGAGAGGCCACAACAGTGAGAGGCCCGCGTACCACAAAAAAAAAAAAAAAAAAAAAAAAAAGAAAATATGGTTCTCAACTAGTTCAGATAATCCCCAAAATAAAGGGGAAGTTCGAAAAACGACTTATTTTCAACTTCAAGTGTCTGAGTTCTTGATTTTCCTTTTGTTTGTTCTCATTTTCCGAAAACCAAAGTAATGATGAGGTCAAAAATGTGACCAAAGTAAAGAACTTATGATATTATCTGGCAGTCATATGAATCAATCTGAAAAATGAGGAATCCAGTTCACACTTTTAATTTTGGCTCCATCTCCCACTGAGTGCAATTCTGAACTAGAAAGAGCAACACCTTTCACTGACTTATAACTCCATGGAACACACCCTTCCCTAATTGTCTAAGATTTCTAAACAATGGTCAGATGCACAAAAGAGAAGTACTGGTACTAAATCCTTGTAAATAAAATTGATTCACATCCAGTTATATAGACCTTGAATTTAAAACCTAATTCAGTTCTTAAAGTTTCCTGTTGAATTTTAAAGTATCAAATTGTGTAATGATAGAATCTACATTTCTCTTAAATACAAAAAGAAAGATCAAATGTATAAAGCATGACAAGCAGGGAATCTAGCATAGGCAAGACAGTCTCTTTCTCCCTATTTCTACTCAACTATTAGAACATGAAGACAAACAAGGAAAAAAATCCCAGTCGGAGCCACCCTGGCTATATTCAAGGTGAAGGTAGAGGAGTAACATTTACTAGGGGTCAAAGTTGTACATAGTAAAGATGCTGCAAGTATCACTCATATCATCTCCTTTCTATTTACCTAATGAGTTAAGCATAGGGTGTCTTCACAGGTATTCACATTATAACTTGGAAGAATTACAGTAGGCTTTAATTAGTCAGCAATGTTTTTATATCAAAGTGTTAACCCGTAGCACCCACGATTAGATGATGCTAATGAAGCACTAAAACTTCATTTCATTAGAAACACTTCAACCTCATTAGAGAAATAAAAAACACTTAGTAAATATTTAATTACAACTCTTCTTACACACAGACTTAAGAGCTAGAGTTACCTGTTACTTTAGAAGTGTTAATGGAATTACTTTTACAATCTTAGCTATATTTATCTCAGAACAAGTACAACCAGCCAGTCCATTGGTCTAAGGCAGTTTTTCTTGAAATCTAGTTGCTCTGGGATGAGATTTTACAGTGCAGAAGGAACACAGCATGAAGCCATGGGAATACAAAGGTAAGAACAGAATATATCCTTCCCTCAAAAGGGCACAGTCCTATAGGGACATGAGGTATGTAAATAAATCATATCAGAGGACAATGGATAAAGTATCCGACAAAGGCTAATAATAACATCACTGCAGATAGTACTTACTAAGTGCCTGATACTTATCCAAGAACTTAATGTAAACTAAAACCATTAATCTTCACAACAGCCTCATGAAGTAGATATCATCACTCTCATTTTACAGATGAAGGAACTGAGGCACAGAGAGGTTAAATGACATCCCCAAGGTTGCTCAAGCTAGTAAATAACAGCAAGAATTTCGACCCAGGGAGCCTGGCTCCAGAGTCCCCACTTAACCACACTGCCAGATGGCTCTGTGCACAGAGGTAACAAATAAGAAGGCACAATCAGTCCAGCTGGAGTGCATGGGGGAAGGCTCCTCAGAGGATTCAGTGAAGACAAGAACTTGAAAGACGTGACAACACACCAGGCGAGGCCACATTAACAAAATGTCCAAAAGCTTTCAAAAGGCAGCTTCTACCTACATATCCAAACACCTCTATCATGACTCATATCAAGCTGAGTACCACCAGCAACAGACCATCCAGTTTCTTGTACCTATTTTATATTGTTATTCCACCTCCTTAGGATAGACTCTTTTCCCAAGTTCTCTTTCAAGATCTCTCTCTCTCATGTCCCCATTTCCTCCAAAAAGGTCTGCCTGATCCCTTTCAATGTGGCATTATCGCCTCCTGTATACCTCCTACTACATGTTGTGACGCTCTTGCTGTGCTTTCTCTATTTTACCTTTTATCAAGTTATTCATAAACCTAGGTTATCCACCTTATTTTAAATAGTGTTTTAAAGGTAGAAAACTTTATCATCAATGAATACTACCCAAGTATCCACTACCATATCTTGTATACAATTAGAGCTCAACTGTTGAAACCATTAATTTCTGCAAGGTGGATAAATACTTAAGCCTTCCAGATGTAAAACATGAGTTATCCACTTTCCAATACAAGAAGTTTTCATATACATTCACAATAACGATAGCAATGGTGTCAGTAAGATGTTTTACTCTTTCAAAGTTCTTATGTATTTTTCTTAATTCTCACACAAAGCTATGAGGGCTGAAGCTCTGAAAAGTTAGGTAAT
The DNA here is from genome assembly GCF_964341445.2 of Mesoplodon mirus. NCBI lineage: Eukaryota > Metazoa > Chordata > Mammalia > Artiodactyla > Ziphiidae > Mesoplodon > Mesoplodon mirus. The sequence continues at coordinate 109,036,268 of NC_138983.1, read as the reverse complement.
AACTTAATTTGCCCAGAGTCTAAGAGCTCGACTCCAACCTGGACTGCTTCCCAAATTGGATGTTCTTTCTACTACATACCATAGCTACTTCCCAAAGAGTAATAAGCATTAAAACCAGGGAGCATGTGACCTTTAGACAACATCTAATTAATCTCTTACCTGCTGTATAAAATCTAAGATAGTAAGACTCTCTGTACTGAGCTATATGAGAGTGAGCTAGTATGCTTATTAGCCTGGAATAAGCTACCAGCAAACATATATTAGATGGTCTAAAAGTCAAAGGAAATGCACATTCTTTCTCGTACTGTCTAGTGCCACAAGATAACTGAATAATGTTCTAGGTGTTAAGCTTCTTAAAGGTAGATATATATTCTTCATCTCTCTTCACCATTAGTGCCCCAAAGAAAGCAGACAGAAAAGAGAACAAAGGGACCAGGAAGAGAAAAGTGTACACCAACTACCAATGCATTCATAACATAAGAATCCACCATAGATAAATTACTGAAAAGCTTATGGTACTGGGAACATGAATATCACCGCAAGCCTTAATAATAAACAAACCATACATTATATAGGAGAATACATCAAGGAATTACCAAATAAGCCTTGGCTTTTAATACCTGCAGTTATGCCTTTAATGTTCTCTCAGAGAGCTACAAATGTCAGATTGTTAGATGGAGAAAAGTCAGAGGAAAAGAACACTGGGTTTGTGGCAAAGTGTAAGAAAGAAACACAATGAGAACTTCTTGTCAGTCAGAATCATTCCTATGGCTCTTATTTGAACAAAGTTTGAAAATGCCTACTTTGCTATTTTCTATTTTACATAAATGGCTAGAAAATCATGGTTATCCAATATTATTAAAGAAAGTCTTCCTAAAGAAGGTCCAAGACAAAGCTTGGTACTAGTAATCACTCAATAAATATATGTTGAGGTGAAGTGAAATTAAGTGAGTGACTTGTAATAATGGAATCAAGGAATTCTCTTTCCTTGAAGCCCTAGAGAAACACTGCCGTGTCCATGGGAGGTGAATGGAGACAGAATCACCAGAGGGCAATGGGGCACTGACGCTATTCTTCATCCCTCTGGAAATGCAAAAGGCACAGACTACACTAGGTCACTAAATTAACTTGTTGTATTCTAGGATGGAACAACATGATTGTTTTGGCATGGTAAAACAAATTAGCCTAGCTTTAGACAGCCTCATTCATTTCCACACCAGATATGCATTCAGGGTTTATGTGAGGGATGTGCTCAGATAGGGGAAAAACATCCTTCCTTAGAATCAATCATTCTTTCATGTCATGGACTAAGTGTGCACAAGACTCAGACAGTCATGGACAGCAATCCACCACTTACTGAAATATGGCTTAGAGCAAGCACTTAGCTTCTCTAAATCTCAGGTTCCTCATGTACCAAAGGAAGATACTAATCCCTTATAAAACTGCCATGAATATTACATGAAATGGACTTAGCACAGTGCCTGGTACAGAACAGAAACTTGAAATTCTGGTTCTCAACAAATGTTAACTATTAAACCACTATTTATTATGATGGCAAATGCAGAATATGAAATATTTTCATTGTAAGCATAACATATTTAATCTGTGTATTAAATTACTATCTTCAGGAGAGGTTCAGTGAAAATAAATAGTGGTACTGGCCTCTGATGAAGACCAAGCAGTTTGTAATCCCATAAAATGGTATGTGTCTGGCAAGCAGTTCCAGAAGATTCCAGCCTAAAAACAACAAACAGGAACCAACACTTGGCCAGATTTTATCCATAGTTTCTATAAAGCTACAAATTCCATAAAAATTAAAAACGAAAAACCACAAAGACTTCACTATTGCTACGACCCAAGTTAAAAATAGAAAGTTGAAAGGATGAAATAAATCACCCATCTTCCTACCCTGGGGGAAAAACTTGCGGGGGGGGGGGGCAGGGGGAAGGGGAGGCAAAGGAAACAATGGCACACTGCAGTTTCTCTGGATTTTCTTCCTGCCTCAATAAGCTTTCCTTTGAGATTTCTCTTCCTCATACTCTTTCCTTCAGGAACGATAAACCTATCTTTAGCCACCTTGTTTTAGCTCAATACATGTTTTCTTTTAAAAAGTACTACTTATGTAGGCAACTCCTAAGTGGAGATTTAAGTTTGGATGCTGGAATTCCAAACAAAATTTTATAAAACATCCCACTTGACTTTTTTGATTTAACTAAAAAATATTGAGTTATCCAGCATGGAGGACCTTGCAGGTTTCCTAGGCTTCTCAGCAACACTGGTTATGGCCTGGCATGCTTTCCTGGACTTCCTGGTCTACCTTCCCACTCATGACCTCTTCCTTAGTCCAATCATTGTTTTCTGGGCATTTACAACTTATGCCCTTATTAACAGATTTGGTAATGGAAAGTGTTTAGTGTTCTAGCTTCACTTCTGGCCCTCTTTTCTCTTGACTACCTGAACTATCTCTCTGCCCAAGATAATGACTCTGGAAGAGCATTTTGTGTTACCTTATCTTTCATGTCACCTATCAGCCTATTTCCAGCCCTTAAAACTTACTTCCCTTTTCCATCTCCTTCTTGGTATCATATGACAAACACATTTCTGATAAAATCATGATTTGACTAGTTTAATCTCCTTTTTAAAGCATCACACTAAATTATTACCTACTAGGCAAGTCAAGCATATCATCTTTCCTCTATGTTTTTTAGGCCATCTTTTTTCTCAAACTGGTCTTTGTACCTTCAATGTTCCAGCCAAACAAAACAATCTAAACTTCTGTTCTCCCAGCATCCACAGAGTCATTCTTCATGTTGGAAACAGCCCTTTGTCTCTGCTGTGACCTTCAATTGCCTTCAAATGAATTAGTACTCACAGTTCCACTGTGAAGCTGGATTATACTTTACAAGAGCAGCTGGCTATACTTGAGGATGGTACCTGGAGCTTCCTTTAGTTCTTTTAAAGTAGATTTAAGACCTGCCTCTTTCTAGATTAATCTGAAAGCCCCACCCTAAATAATCCACCCAGGGCAACACATTTGCTGATTTACAGATACCAAATACTGACATGCCTTATGGCACACAGCAGTGTGCCAGGAGTTCAGAAAGCCATGAATACTTTCAGTGTATCTTCCGGTGCCACAACATTTATTAGAAAACTAAAGAGGAGGAAGTGAAGTAGTTTTATCCTGTTTTACATTTTTTTTAAATGCCAGTATAGCAGAATTTATATGAATTAACTTGTATCTTGTTACTTCCATTGAGGCAGCCAGTTTGGGTCATGTTTCCAGACTACTGAGAGTACATTTTCCCCCTCATCTGATAGAAAATTCTGTGAAGTACTATCCTACTGTAATCTAGCTCCTTTTTGAATGTCTACTGACATACCCTACATTATAATTTTATTATATTATATATTTATTTGTGTGTAAGTCCCATTACCCTCATCAAACATTAAGCCCGTGATGGGCAGAGAACCTCTCTAGTCTTTACTGCCTCCAGCATAGGGCCTTGAAAATAAGGGGCTGTCAAATAGAATAGAATGCAAAAATTCAGAGTATTTAGAAGGGGTAAAGTAAGGCCTTTCTAGGACTGGCAAAGAGCAATTAGAGATAAAAAGCCAGGTGGTTAGACTCAGACCCAGATCTAGCTATAAAAGGTGCTATGGGAACAGAGGAGCCCCAGCAAACAAACACACTTGAGGATCTGGACATCAAGTCAAGTAGATGAGATCAGAGGGCCACAGGGAATGGCTAAAAGATTCTTTCATTTAGGATCTGTTGGTTAGCTTTGCAAAAACCAAAGCAGTGGAAGCTGACAGAAGCAGCCTAGGTATTCTAGGTGCTAACCTAAAATCTCAGTATTGCTTTAGAATAAACCCACCTCTAAAAATTATTCTGGTAATCTAATCAAGCTCAATGGAGAGAGCATCCAGTTTAAAAACAAACAAACAAACAAACAAACAAATCTAAAAGTTCCACAAACTTAAGTCACTACAGAGAAAGCTAGTCCAGGTTTTTATTTCCTTGCATCATCTTCTAATATAAAGAAGTCTCATTTAAAAAAATAATAAAGCAAGGATTTTGGTGTCAAACAGACTACCAGTTTTGCTATGTGGGCAAGTTACTTAAGCTCTTCAAGTTTCAATTTACCTGTTTGTAAAATGAGGATAATAGTAATATACCTACTTCATAAGATTGTTGTAGTGACCAAATGAAATCATGCATGTAAAGTACATAGTAAGAGCCTGGCAAATTAGCATAATTATAACTGCTATTATTTTTAAGGAGGAAATCATTGGCTAGAAAGACACGCTATTCTTGTCTCTTGGTTACTACTCCTATGTTAAGCTTACCTCTCAGGACCTAAAATGATACCTACCATTATATGATGGCACCAAATTTAATGCAGCCAAAGTGCCTGCCAACCAAGGAAACACTCAAGTGATACCAAACATTATTACAGTCAATTGTCTCTATTCCAAAAGGTAATTTATCATTTACTTAAGTGCATTTTCCCATCAGCAGTTTAGCATCATGCACCATTAAAAAAATTTATACCACACTCATATTGCCTCTGATGAAACTTCAAAGTATCATTTCAGTGGTTAACAGATATCTGCATTCCAGCATTCCCTAAGAAAACACTGCTAGACTCAGTAATGAAATCTGCTTAACCAAGCAAAGAAACAATCTAACATACATGAACCTCCAAAAATATTCTAAGTTCAATTTAAATGAAGTGATGAGCTTAGAATGTGGGTATAGCATAAGTGGCCGGCTATGTTTTTGTTGTTGTTGTTTTGCTGCATTGGGTCTTCGTTGCTGCGCGTGGGGCTTTCTCTAGTTGCGGTGAGCGGGGGCTACTCTTCGTTGCGTTGCACGGGCTTCTCGTTGCAGTGGCTTCTCTTGTTGCGTGCAGAGCACAGGCTCTAGGCGTGCAGGCTTCAGTAGTTGTGGCATGCAGGCTCGGTAGTTGTGGCTCACGGGCTCTAGAGTGCAGTCTCAGTAGTTGTGGCGCACGGGCTTAGTTGCTCCGAGGCATGTGGGATCTTCCCGGACCAGGGCTCGAACCCGTGTCCCCTGCACTGGCAGGCGGATTCTTAACCACTGCGCCACCAGGGAAGCCCTGGCTATGTTTATTGTGACCACATATTTGGGTTTTCACTATTGCATTTTTATTTATTTATTTTCTTTGGCCAAACTACAGCATATATATATATATACATACATATATATATATATATATACATACATATATATACATATATCATGTAATATGGCTATCCATGAACAGTAATGGTGGCAAAATAATTTTTTCACATAGCAGCATGACTAACATCCTCTTAAAGCTTGGAAATATTTTATAATGAATAGTAATTGAAAGCCGAATACATAAGCCTCTGTCTTGGACAAGATGTGCAAGTATGCTGGCATCATGCCTTGTTCTTCCAAAGAGAACAGAAAAAAACAACACTGCAAAACAAGGTTGAGCCTGGGCTGCCAGGGAAGTAAGGGCACAAAGACCATTATTCTCCATTTACACAATGTTTTTTGTAAGTTGTTTTCAATAAACTTACTATCCCACATGTCTACAGACTTCATTTTTCTGCTGTCCTACCCCATGTTGAAATATTAAAACAATGTTTCAGGATATTTCAGGAAAACTTGCATTTTAACAGTGTAGTTTCCATTTTGTACCTTTGAGCCAACACCCCATCCCATGTTTAAGGTACCACAATAGAGATAATTTTGTTGGGATACATTATTTTATTGCTTTTTTGAGTTCCAAGTGTTCTGCTTTTAATAAAATGACTTACTATAGCCACCTCACTGTCTTAAATACAAATGATGAGATTTTTCAAGTCATATTTGTACTTCTTATCTCACTAGAAACCTACTGGGCAAACAGACTGAGTAGATAATTACCTACATTCTACAGATGAGAAAACTAAGGTGCAAGCAATAGAATCAGAGCTGGAATCTTAATCTCCCATGTCTAGGCCAACCCTCCTCTTTCTATAACGTCTTAAATAAATAATCCTCTTACACCTACAATTCTACCATACTGGGGTTAGCTCAGTAGTAAAAATTAAAAAAAAATTTTTTTTTTACCAGACCATTTGCAGTTTTCTTCTTATCATTTCCTCACTTAAAAAAACATCCTCATTCTTATGGATCTTAGTGTATCTCCATTATGTAACTAGTTTAACTGTTGGTAAAAATGTTTTAAGTGGCTTTGAAGAAGATACTTTAAACTTATGATACAATTTTTTTTTTTTTATTTTTTTATTTTTTGCGGTACTCGGGCCTGTCACTGTTGTGGCCTCCCCGTTGCGGAGCACAGGCTGCGGACGCGCAGGCTCAGCGGCCATGGCTCACGAGCCCAGCCGCCCCGGACCGGGGCATGAACCCGTGTCCCCTTCATCAGCAGGCGGACTCTCAACCACCGCGCCACCAGGGGAGCCCCTTATGATACATTTTATTTTTATTTAGGGGTGATTGATTATACTCATCGAAAAACATGAAGATAAATCTCAACCTTTTATTCCAAAAACTAAAACTCATTCACCTAAATACCATGCTGTTTGAGTTGCCAACATGCATGCAAAACCATCTGTACAGAGTCAGCAACTGCCTGCTGTGATTCTGAATAGCTGAGACTTTTATTTAGCAATCAGAACTGAGGAATTCCAACTGTGTCAACTTGTGCAACTATGTCTGGCTTTAGAGCTTCCCACACTCTGGGAGACAGATTGTCTCTAATTATTTTATTGCTGCAAAAAAAGGGACTTTTCATAGAAATTATACACATAATTTATGTCAGGCTTTTATCAGACAGCATGCAGTCAACCCATGATTAGGCCATCCTTCAATTTAAAACTTAAATATATATGTGGCTTGCAACTCTTCTTACCTGGTATTTTTTATTTACTTCAGAACTTATTAGTTCCTCAGCTACTAAAATTTTAAGATGATTTACCATAGTTCATACATTCTAAGCTGCTAAACTGTAAGCCCCCTACCCAATATTAGAGATATTAATATAAAAACTACAACGTTGGCTCCCTGAGTCCCAGTATATCTTTATATTTTATATTTCGTCCAGTCATACTGAACAATGGCATCTTTTGCAGCATCTGAATTGTCAAGTAAAGAAAAGCATTATCCCTAACCTCAAGGAGCTAATAACCCGACAAAACAAAAAGCACACAGTGCATTGCCTCAATTGCCTTTTCCTATCTTTGAATGCCACAAAAACCTAACACCAGGAAAAGCCTGTTTCAGAAATATTTGATCTCTGTTGTCCCTAACCATTATGAGAGTGGGAAATAAGAAATCAGCTCTCTCTAGCTTAGCTTTTCTTTCTTTTTTTTTTTTTTTTTTTTTTTTTTGCGGTACGTGGGCCTGTCACTGTTGTGACCTCTCCTGTTGCGGAGCACAGGCTCCGGACGTGCAGGCTCAGTGGCCATGGCTCACGGGCCCAGCCGCTCCGCAGCATGTGGGATCTTCCCGGGCCGGGGCACGCATCCGTGTTCCCTGCATCAGCAGGCGGACTCTCAACCACTGCTCCACCAGGGAAGCCCAGCTTCTCATTCTTTTGACATATAAAGGGCCTGAAGCCTTGAAGCCACCCAGTCCCTTGGGCTTGTTTCTGGGCTCCAAGCCTAAAATAAGGGCTGAAGGGGGCTTCTATCAGCTGTGTGCTCATGAAAGCCACCTGAGACCATCAGAAATGCTGTAACCGTGGGATTGTGGGCAGTATTTCAACAAGGGCTCTCCAGATAGTGAACAAGACAGTCAGGCACTATAGACTCTCTGTATTTTCAGAAAGAAAATTCATGAAGAGATACACAACCAAGAAATGAAATTGTGTATACAGTTTCTGTTTGCTCCACATGCACCCTGACCTTAAATTTTTAAGTATAAAAAATTCTCTATAATCTAAGACTCACATTCAGTTCCAATGCCATGAAGTTTAGAGAGGGAGCCCACTGTGATTCAAGGTCAGCGACCTTGATGGTAAATGAAGTAACGTTTGTGCATTAGTTACAGAAGGCTGGGCACAGGTAAGCACTGTCTTCAGCTGATTAATTTAGTAACTTCAGCTACATCAGAATAGTGAAGAATATAACCTAGACTTCTCTCTGAGAATCCCTAGAAATCATGCCTATGAGTGACTAAAATCTGCTACTATAGCAACACTGCAAAGTTACACTGAATACCAAACTAACAACATCTAACTTATTAGATCATTTCAATTAAATTAAATGGTGTATTTCTTCAATCACAACCCCTCAAAGCAAAAGAGTAAAGAAGTATTGGCCGAGTAGAAGTCCTTAAGGTTTTAGCTTTACTGAATTGTAAACCTGATAAATAATCAGCATATCAATTACATATAAATGCAAACAAATCTTTGTGCTTTGAACTTGCACCTTGGAGAAACTGTCTGCTTAAGTAAAGGTAAATTTTAACCCTGCATGAGTTGCAACTGCAATGAATCCTCAGTTAAGTACAAGTGAATGAGTTTCTTATCGAAAATGTTATGATGCAATAGATGAAAAAAATAACAAAGTGGTTCATTTTATCAAAACTTTCCCACAGAGGCTCATTTAGTCAATCAAAAGGTATGTATTAACTTCCTTATCTATGAAACTTCTCCATTACTTGCTCTACAAGATCCCACTTCCTTTCACCCAGACACTTTGGTAAGTAAAAACTGGAGTGATTTGGAATGTCAAACTGATCCATGACTACTAAAGATTAGTGAACAAACTGCAGAATTATAGACACTGAAGAAACTACTTTCTCTAACCCCAGTCAAGTAACTCTGAGAAGAGTTTGTCAACTTGCAAATCACTTAATTGAGAATCACCTCCAGATTCTAAAGGCGGTACAAGATGAGTGATAATAGTATACCAGCTAGTTAAAAATCACTAAAATAAATGAGAATTTACTTAAATGTTTTTCCCTCAGGTTAAGAAGAAATTGGTTCTTAAATGTTCACAGCAGCACTATTTACAAGGACAAGGAAGCAACCTAAATGTCCATCAACAGAGGTATGGATAAAGAAGATGTGGTACATATATACAATGGAATATTATTCAGCCATAAAAAGGAATGAAATTGGGTCATTTGTAGAGATGTGGATGGACCTAAAGAGTGCCATACAGAGTGAAGTAAGTCAGAAAGAGAAAAACAAATATCGTATAATAACACATATATGTGGAATCTAGATGGTATGGATGATCTTATTTGCAAAGCAGAAATAGAGACACAGATGTAGAGAACAAATGTATAGGTACCAAGGGGGAAAGGGGTGGGGTGGGAGGAACTGGGAGACTGGGATTGACACATATACATTACTGATACTATGTATAAAGTAGACAACTGATGGGAACATACTGTATAGCACAGGGAACTCTACCTAATGCACTGTGGTAACCTAAATGGGAGGGAAGTCCAAAAGAGAGGGGATATCTGTATGTGTATGGCTGATTCATTTTGCTGTGCAGTGGAGGCTAACATAACACTGTAAAGCGACCATACTCCAATAAAAATTAAAAAAAAAAAAAAGAAATTGGTTCTTGAATTATCTAAATATAGCCTCCCTCCCTCCCTCACTCCCTTCGGGTCTTCAAATGTCACCTTCTCAGTAAGGCCTTCTCCTGTAACTATCCAAACCTATAGCCACCCCTACAGAACATGAACTTGAGCACACACACAAACTTATAATAACCTCCCTAATTTACTTTTTCAGTAGCATTTTCACCATCTGACCTATGACATATGTCTTCGGATTTATAATTTTTTTAACTGAGGTAACACTGGTTTATAACACTGGTTTCTTGTATACATTATATTTCGACTTCTGTATACACTACAGTGTGCTCACCACTCAAAATTTAGTTTCTATCCATCAGCATACAATTGACTTCTTTTATGCATTTCACCCTCCCCCGACCTCCTATCCCTTCTGGTAACCACTACTCTATTGTCTGTATCTATGTGTTTGTTTTCATTTTGCTTGTTCATTTATTTTGTTTATTTTTTTTATATTCCACAAGTGAAATCATTATTTGTCTTTCTCTGACTTATTTCATTTAGTATATTACTTTCAAGGTACATCTATGTTTTTTCAAGTGGCAAGATTTCATATTTTTCTTTTTATGACTGAGTAGTATTCCATTGTGTGTGTGTGTGTGTGTGTGTGTGTGTGTGTGTGTATACACATACCATATCTTCTTTATCCATTCATCTGTCATGGGCACTTAGCTTGTTTCCATACCTTACCTACTGTGATTAATGCTGTGATGAACACTGAGATATATGTATCTTTTCAAATTAGTATTTTTGTATTCTTTGGATAAATACTCAGAAGTGGAATAGCTGGATCACATGGCAGTTCTATTCTTCATAATTTTTTGAAGAATCTCTATACTGTTTTCCATAGTGGCTGTACCAATTTACATTCCCACCAAGAATGCATGTCCACATCCTCCCCAATACTTGTTATTTCTTGCCTTTTTGATAATAGCCTATAAGCATGAGATAATATCTTGTTGTGGTTTTGATTTGCATTTGCCTAATAATTTGTGACCTTGAACATCTTTTCATGTGCTTTGCATCTTCTTTGGAAAAAATGTCTCTTCAGATCCTCTCCCCATTTTTGAATCACATTGTTTTTTTGTTGTTGAGTTGTATGAATTATTTGTATTTTTTTGGATATTAACCCCTTATCAGATAAACAATTTGCAAATATCTTCTCCCATTCAGTAGGTTTTCTTTTCATTTATTTTTACAAGTTGAAAATACAATTTTTATTTATTTGTGGGGTGGGTGTATGGGTTCTTGTGCTCAACATTTTTTTAATTTTTTATTTTATATTGGAGCATAGTTGATTAACAATGTTGTGTTAGTTTCAGGTGTACAGCAAAGTGATTCAGTTATACATATACATATACCTATTCTTTTTTAGATTCTTTTTCACTATAGGTTATTACAAAATATTGAGTATAGTTCCCTGTGCTATACGGTAGGTCCTGTTGGTTATCCATTTTAAATATAGCAGTGTGTACATGTCAGTCCCAAACTCCCTAACTATCCCTTCCCCCCAGCCTTCCCCCCAGTAACCATAAGTTCCTTCTCTAAGTCTGTGAGTCTGTTTCTGTTTTGTAAATAAATTCATTTGTATCATTTATTTTAGATTCTGCATATCAGCACTATCATATGATTTTTCTCTTTCTCTGACTTACTTCACTCAGTAGACAATCTCTAGGTCCATCCATGTTGCTGCAGATGGCATTTTTTCATTCTTTTTAATGACTGAGTAATATTCCATTGTATATATGTACCACATCTTCTTTATCCATTCCTCTGTTTCATTTTACTGATGGTTTTCTTTGCTGTGTAGAAGTTTTTAGTTTGATGGAGTCCCATTTGTTTATTGTTTCTTTTGTTTACCTTGCTTGAGGAGACATATCTAAAAATATACTGCTTATACCTACACCAAAGAACATACTGCTTATGTTTTCTTCTAGTTTTATAGTTTCAGATATTAAAGTCTTTAAATCCATTTTGAGTTAATTTTTGTGTATGGTGTAAGAGAGTGGTCTAACTACATTCTTTTGCATGAGTCTGTCCAGTTATGCATATACCATTTATTGAAGAAACTATCCTTTCTCCATTGTATATTCTTTGCTCCTTTGTCATAAATTAATTGTGTGGCTTTATTTCTGGGGTCTTAATTCTGTTGAATTGATTTGTGTGTCTGTGTTTATGTCAATACCATGCTGCTTTTTGGTTTTGTTTGTTTGTTTTAAAGATTAGTATATATATATTTTTTAATTCTTGGTATTTATTTATTTATTTATTTATTTGGCTGTGTTGGGTCTTAGTTGCAGCACGTGGGACCTTCGTTGCGGCATGTGGGGTCCTTCGCTGTGGTGCACAGGCTCCTCGTTGCTGCATGTGGGCTTCTCTCTAGTTATGGCACAGAGCACGTGGGCTCAGTAGCTGTGGTGCACAGGCTTAGTTGCCCTGCAGCATGTGGGATCTTAGTTCCCTGACCAGGGATCGAACCGGCATCCGCTGAATTGGAAGGGAGATTCTTAACCACTGGACTACCAAGTAAGTCCCAATACCATGCTGTTTTTATTACTACAGTTTTCTAGTATAATTTGAAATCAGGGAGTATGGTACCTCTGGCTTTGAACATTTTTCTCAGGATTATTTTGGCTATTTAAGATCTTTAATAGTTCTGTATAAATTTTAGGACTTTTTAAAATTCTAGTTCTCTGAAAAATGACATTGGGATTTTGATAGGGACTGCACTGAACCTGCAGATTGCTTTGGATACTAGGGACATTTTAACAATGCTAATTCTTCCAATCCATGAGCACAAAATATCTTTCCATTTCTTTGTGTCTTAAATTCTGTTCAATAATGTCTTATAGTTTTCAGTGTACAAGTTTCTCACCTCCTTGGTTAAATTTATTCCTAGTTATTTTATTCTTTTTGTTCCAACTATAAGTAAGATTATATTCTTAATTTTTCTGATAGTTCCAATGTTAGTGTATAGAAATGCAACAGATTTTTGTACACTGATTTTGTACCCTGCAACTTTACTGTATTCATTTATTATTTCTAATAGGTTATTGGTGGAGTCTTTAGGGTTTTCTATGAATAAAATATCATCTGCAAACAGTGAAAATTTTACCTCCTTTCCAATTTAGATGCCTTTCTTTTTCTTGCCTAACTGCTCCTGCTAGGACTTCTAATACTATGTTGAATTAGAATGGCGAGAATGGGCATCCTTATATTGTTCCTGATATCAGAGGAGTAGCTTTCAGTTTTCCACTACTGAGTATAATGTTAGCAGTGGGTTTATCATATATTGCCTTTATGATGTTGAGGTACGTTCCTTCTATATCCATTTTATTTTGTTATCATAAATAGGTGTTGAATCTTGTCAAATATTTGGTTTGCTTATATTTTATTGAGGATTTCTGCATCTCTGTTCACCAGAGATTTTGGCCTAGAATTTTCTTTTTTGTGTTGTTCTTGACTGGTTTTGATATCAGGGTAATGTCCTCATTAAATGAGTTAGGAAATGTTCCAATTTTTTTGAAAGAGTTTGAGAAGGACAGGTATTAAATCTTTGAATGTTTGGCAGAATTTGCCTGTGAAGCCATTGGTCCTGGAATTTTGGTGGTGGGGGGGAGATTTTCGGTTACTGCTTTCAATCTCCATACTAGTGAATGGTCTATTCAGATTTTCCATTCATGATTCAATCTTAGAAAACTGTATGATGCTAAGAATGTGTCCATTTCATTGAGGTTGTCCAATATGTTGGTATATAGCTATTCATAATATTCTCTTATAATCCTCTGTATTTCTGTGGTATCCATTGAAATTTCTCCTCTTTTGTTTCTGATTTTACTTCTCTGATCCTTCTTTCTTTTTTCTTAGTGAGTCCAGCTAAAGGTTTGTCAATTTTGTTTACCTTTTCAAAGAACTAGGTCTTAGTTTCACTGATCTTTTCTATTGTCTTATTAGTCTCTTATTTCATTTATTTCCACTCTTATCTTTATTAGTTCCTTTCTTCTGCTGACTTTGGGCTTTGCTTGTCCTTCTTTTTCTAGTTCCTTATGGTGTAAGGTTAGATTGTTTATTTAAGATTTTTCTTGTTTCTTGAGATAGGCCTGTTTTGCTATAAATTTCCCTCTTAGTACCACTTTTGCTGCATCCCACAGATTTTGGTGTGTCATATTTTCATTTTTGTTTATCTTCAGAAATTTTCTGATGTCTTTATTGACCCAATAGTTGTTAGGTAGCATGTTGTTTAGTTTCCAAATATTTGTGATTTTTCCACCTTTCTTGTTATAGTTGATTTCTAGTTTCATAGAAACTAGTGTGTTCAGAAAAGATGCTTGACATGATTTCAACTTTCTTAAATTTATTGAGACTTGTTTTGTATCCAACATATGGTCTATCCTTGAGAATGTCCCATGTGCACTTGAGAAGGATGTGTATTCTGCTGCATTTGGATGAAATGTCTGTATAAATCTATTAAGCCCATGTGGTTTCATCTAAGGTCACTATTTCCTCATTGACTTTCTATCTGGATAATCTATGCATTGATGTAAGTAGGGTGTTGAAGTCCCCTATTATTAATGTGTTACTGTAAATTTCTCCCTTTTGGTCTGTTAATAATTCCTTATATATTTTGGTGCTCCTATGTTAAGTGCATATATATTAATAAGTTATATCTTCTTGATGAATTGTTCCTTTTATCATTATATAACCATCTTTGTCTCCTGTTACCTTTTTTGCCTTGAAGTTACCTTGAAGTCTATTTTGTCTATGTCTATGGCTACACCTGCTTTCTTTTGACTGTCATTTGTATGGAGTACCATCTTCCATCTCTTCACTTAGAGCTTCTCTGAGTCTCCTGGACCCAGCATATAGTTGGGTCTTGTTTTTCAATCCATCCAGCTACTCTGTGTCTTTTGATTGCTGAATTCAATCCATTTACATTTCAGGTGATTACTGATAGATAAGGTCTTAGTATTACCATTTTATATTTTTTGTTTTGTGGTTGCTCTACATCTCCATTGTTTCTTTCCTTGTGTTTCTGTCTGCCATTTTAGTTTGATGGTATTCTGTGATATTTTTCCAGGTTCCCCTCTTCTTGATGTTTAATGTCTCTTCTCTAGATTTATGTTTTTTGTTTACCATGAGGTTTGTATAAAATGTCTTATAGATATGATCCTTTTTCTGCACACAGCATCTTAACTTCATTTGTCTATATGGGTTCCATCTTTTCCCTCTTCCCCTTTTATGTTGTCTCAAATTACCCTTTTTTATGTTGTGAGTTTGTTACCAAATTGAAGTATCTATGGTTATTTTTACTGTTTTACATTTAACCTTTATGTTATAATTAAGCGTTTAACAACCTAATCCGATAGAGTTGCAATTTTCTGACTTTGTCTATTTACCACCTTATTCAAAGTTTTGTGTACTTTTGTCTTTTCATTTTAGGTAGAAGAGTGCCTTTCAACATTTCTTGCAAGGCAGGTCTAGTGGTGTTGAACTCCCTCAGATTTTGTTTGTCTGGAAAAGCCTTTATTTTTCCTTCATATCTGAATGATAACTTTGCTGGATGGAGTATTATTAGCTGACAGTTTTTATCTTTCAATACTTTTGAAAATATCATTCTACTCACTCCTGACCTGTAGAGTTTCTGCTGAAAAATCTGCTGATAGCCTAATGGGGGTTCCTTTGTAGGTTACTGTCTTTTTTTTTTTTCCTAGCTGCCTTTAAAATTTTTTCTCTGCCATTGACTTGTGAAAGTTTTAATATAATGTGTTTTGGAGAAGGTCTTTTTGCATTGAGGTAATTAGGTGGTCTCTTATTAGCATCATGGACTTGTATATCCAGTTCCTTCCCCAGATTTGGGAAGTTCTCATCTATTAAACAAACTCTCTGCTTCCTGCTTCTTTTCTCCTTCTGGGATACCCACTACCCTTATGGTGCCCCTCCTAATGAAGATGAATAGTTCTCATAGAATTTCTCCATTTTTTTTAGCTCTTAGCCCTGTCTACTCTTCTACCTGTATCATTTCTAGATTTCTGTCTTTGAGTTCACTGATTCTCTCTTCCATATGGTCTTCTCTGTTTCCAATACTATGTTCATCTCATTTATTGAGTTTTTCAGCTCCAGAATTCTGTTTCTTTTTTAAAACTTTTAATGTCTTTGGTAAAGTATTCCTTCTGTTTATTAGTTTTACTTCTGAAGTCACTGAACTACCTTTCTGAGTTTTTTTGTAGCTCACTGAGTTTCTTCATGACAGCTATCTTGAATTTTCTATATCACAACAGTATGACTTTAAGTGTGGTTTCTAGGAAATTATCATTTTCTTTTCTGTGATACCAAGGCACTGTGGTTTTTCGCGGTGCTTGATGAGTTGTTCCTCTGGCCAGTGCATTTGAAGTAGCAAACACCTTTCTTCTTCAGGTAAAGCTTTTTTTACTTGTTTCTAACAACTCAACAGGTTAGTAATTAGAAGCCTCTCTTTTGTTTTTCAGTAGGTGGCACTATAGCACAGGTTTTTGGTTTCTCTTACCTGACTGCCTCTGGTTATATTTGAGAATGTGCACTTTCCACCCTCCACTGCCTCTTGTCATCTGGTGCCCTCGTTGTCACTGCTTGCGCCTCCAGGGTCGCTAGTGCCTTTGTTGCTGCCAGTGTTGCCATTTTTGCTGGCATTGCTGCCTGGGCACCAAAATGGCAGGCACCTCCACCATGTCCAGGGTGGTCTGGGTCACAGGCTCTGCTACCATGGGCAGGGGCAGCCAGTGTCATGGGCACCTCTGCTGCACACAGGGTTTTAGGGTTCGCAGGTACTGGTGCTGCAGGCAGAGGGCCTGGAGTCACAGGCACCTCTGTGGCTGGAGGGATAGGGTTGCAGGCTCTGCTGCCCCCTCATTCCCTGTGGCCATGGGTGCCACTGCAGCCAGCAAGCTGGAGTTGTCCACACTGCCTCCCCAGCTGCTACCAGTGGAGTTCTCTGGGGCTCTGGGCCCAGCCAGCATGGCCAGGATCACAGGCACCACCTCCACTCTTCCCCCAGTTCCACCTCCTCTATGTGTTCCAGTCCACCCACCTTTAGATGTACAGATGTGTGGAACTACCTGGTGCCCTGGTGTATTGGGCAGAGGAACCTTTGTTGAGTTATGGATGTTTTACTGGTTGTAGATTGAAGGGAAGAGACAAAGAAAGCGTCTCATACTGCCATGATGCTGACCTGACCAATAACATTTTATTCATTGATTTGTCTCCCCCAGTTAAAATTAATTTCTATGAAAGCACAAAATTTTGCCTTTTTTGTTCACTGTTCAACAAATACATCTGGGCCTGGTACATAAAAGATATTTATTTTTGCATAAACAGTTGAAACAATAAAAGCATATAATGAGATCCTCTAATAGTGCCCCCTTTTTTTTTTTTTTTTTTTGCGTTACGCAGGCCTCTCACTGTTGTGGCCTCTCCCGTTGCTCAGCACAGGCTCTGGATGTGCAGGCTCAGCGGCCATGGCTCACGGGCCCAGCTGCTCCGCGGCATGTGGGATCTTCCCGGACCGGGGCACGAACCCATGTCCCTTGCACTGGCAGGCAGACTCTCAACCACTGCACCACCAGGGAAGCCCTAATAGTGCCCCTTTTAAAACTGGGTATGTATATACTGTAGTGGAGTAACACAGGATAAGCACAACACTTTGGGGTTTTTTGTTTGTTTGTTTGTTTTTTAATGAAAACAAATGCATAGTGTGGAATAGAGTTTAAAAAAAAATACACTCAAAAGCAAGTTTGGGGCTTCCCTGGTGGCGCAGTGGTTGAGAGTCCGCCTGCCGATGCAGGGGACATGGGTTCGTGTCCCAGTCTGGGAAGATCCCACATGCCGCAGAGCGGCTAGGCCCGTGAGCCATGGCCGCTGAGCCTGCGCGTCCGGAGCCTGTGCTCCACAACAGGAGAGGCCACAACGGTGAGAGCCCCACGTACCGCAAAAAAAAAAAAAAAAAAAAATCAAGTTTGGCTTGTGATAGGAAGAATGGAGCTATTTAGTCATGTAGGGAAACAGTAGTAGGTGTTTAGAATGGGGTAATATTGTGAGAATGTATGGAAAGTAATACTCTGAAACTAAAACTTGACCAACAGAAACAATTACATTTTGTTAATACACCTGAAAAGAAATAAATGTTTCCCAGTTATGTATCCTGCTATTAAGGAATTTTCTTTAAAGCTAATTTGAATCAAGTAATCAAAGACTAAAATTTTCAGTTTATTTCCTACACGTATGGAATAGAACTTAGCCAGGGAAAAAGGATAGTGAGGAATTGACAAAAAGAGGGACATGGGCTGAACTCAAATTTCCTTAAGGTACCAGTTGGTTTCTGAGATGAAACAGGCCATCCTCATTTGACTACACCTTTTTTACATCATAAGGTTAGCACTTGTTACATGAAAGATCTTTTATTTAGTCTTTCTTCCCCCACTAAAGATTTTACACTTCTTTGTTTTCTAGGTCAGTGCTCAGTTTTAATACCAAATTGAGGAATAATTCTTTAATGTTCCTCCACAATCTACTAGTGCCCTTGTTTACAATGACTGTATTTATCCAAATAAACTACTATGGCTAAGTGCTCCAAGAACCTTACCAATTTGATGAGAATGATTTTTTTGAAAGTCCCCCAAATCAGCCAACTTAAATTTCATTTATACTTATTTTATCATGTGGTTATAAGTAGTTCTAAAGGGAATTAACTCAAGGTTAAAGATTTAGAATTAAAATGCTCATCCAACACAACAAACATTTATGCCTCATGAGACTTAAAAGTATGTAGACTTTGGATTATTACTCACACATAACTGGACAGAGTGTCAGAAGTCAAGGGTTGTAGTCCCAGTTCTACCGGCATTAATTACTACATGACCCTGAGTGGCTACTAGGCAATTACTTCTCTGGGCCTAAGGAGGGGGAACCTCAGTGTGGCATGTAACAAGTGCTCAGTAATTCAACCAAGAAGACTTTCTAATTAATAGGATCCGTGGTTTCAAATGATAGAACATGTTCCTTCCAAAGGAACCTCAAAGCCCTTCAAATATATTACCATCACCAACCACAGTTTACATGCCTGAAACCTCAGCTATACACAGCACTGAAAAGTAGAGCCCTCAGAATCTCACACTCCACTGCTCCTGCACTGTGTTCCTGCAGGACAGTCAACTGCAAACTGTAGTTACTGAATGAGACGTTATGGTCATTTCAGTCCCAAAGCCAGCTTCCTGTCAAACTTTCCAAAGAAATGAAGGAAGACACTGATTCTAGTTCAACGATGATAATCAGTTAACATTATAAACACAAAGGCCTACCTACTAAGTTATACAAAAAATAAGACCTTCTCTCTCATCCAGGAGTTAATAGCCTGGTAGAGAATAAGCAGATTATTTTCATTAATAGGATTGGTGTGATGAAAGTATTTGACTCACAGTGAGAAAGAAGCAGAAGGAGATGGTTTGAAGCATGAGTTTGAGCCTGCTTAGGGAAACAAAAGGGAAGAAGACCAGCTATAATTTTAGGACAACTACCCTTCACTTTTTGTTTCCTGAGAAGATCACTAAGATTTCCTCTAAAGTTTATCTTTTTTTAATCCTCAAAAAAATAAAAAGATTGTAAGTCTCAGATTAAAGCAGACCACCTGGTGGATTTCCTTCTAAGCCCGGGCATCCCAGAACTGCACCCTGCAGTCACTAGTACAAATGCAAAGTAATTCATGCTCTAAACTTGGTTAAGGAAAAAATGACATTTTCAGCTTAAAAGAAGGACTTCCCATACTCAGTTGTTTTATCAAAATTAATCTCTACTTTCACAATGGAACACCGCAGGGAAAAAAGTCTTCCACAAGAGAAACCTGCTTTCCAGGCAGCATTTCAGGGACACGGGTCCTCTAACACTTTCATTCAGGCTCAGAGCTGTTAACTGGTGTGGCCATAATTCAGATTCCTAGTAACTGAGACAGGACAAGGAAGCTAAACCTTCAGTGTTCTTCAGTTCAGGCTAGGGCCTGCAGAGAGCAGCCAAGGGATGTGTAAAGGTCAGTGACACAGCGGATATGCCGGAACAGGAAACGGTCCACTGTGGAGTTTCCCGTATCCCACACTCCTCTCACACACACTTAACCCTCACGCGCTGCAGCTATTGAGAAGGCATCACATCTCACTATCTATAAGAACAAGGCTCCTTCTTCCCTCTCTTATAACGTGTACTCCACAAAGTGGCCCATAGTCCATCAAATAAACCTGCCTGCTTTCCACCTAAGCCCAGGGAGGTGGAATGAGGCCTCATGTCATTGCTCCAGGAAAAACTACACTTTATACAGAACCCTGACAGCTTCTGTCTCCTTAGGACAGTGGAAATAAAGTATCACCACAAGTATTCCATTTACTCTACATATATATTGTTTTTAAATAATACAATAAGTTCCCAAATCTGGGTCAGGCTCAGGGTCAGGGTTAGGGTCAGGGCTAGGGTTAGGCTCAGGGTCAGGGTCAGGCTCAGGGTCAGTGTTAGGGTTGCAGGAATCTTCCCTGGAGCAGCAAAGTCTGACACTGGAAGAAGCAGATGGGCAGCTACCAGGAGCAGGTATTACCCAACCCTTTCTCTTGCACTTTCTGGTCTCAGACACTTTCACTTTCTGGACCATTCATATATAAATTCTGTCTTCTAGGTTTTTTTCCTGCCCACCCTCCATTCACTTGCCTGTAGACCATAAAGCTCCTGGATAATGTTTGCAGCTTGAACAGTATTATCATCAAATGGCAAAGAATAGTACTTTAGCATCAAACAGTTTTAAATCCTAGTTCCATGACTGACTAGCTTTTTGTTATCTTGAGCAAATTACTTAACCTGTTCTATGGGGTCTCAATTTTCTATATATAATAAAAGAATGCTATTGCCTATTTCACTGTGTTAGCGGGAAGTTTAGAAAACTGGTGTTTTTCAAACAAATATGTTTCTCTCCCCTCTATTCCAAAGGAAGAAATGCATCATATATCACACTTCATCACGAGGTGGAGGGTGGAATGGACTGTGACCAGCATAACCTGGTCTTTTAAAAACTTATATATTCATGATAAATGTCATGGAACAAGGTAATCTAAAGTATGTGTTAGCAATTAGATTTCATTGTCAGCAGCAAAACTTCCAGAAATAATACAAAAGGATGTACAGGCACACACATACAAACTAGCTTTAGTGAGTCCAAAATTAGAGGGAAAAAACAGACAGACACTAGTCAACCTGTAGCTTCCAGGATTATACCAAGTAACTTATTCTTTTTTAAATTTTCTATACACATGCAATATATAACACACAAAATGTTTTCACAGATATTTACTGCCTTAGGTAAAAGCCTTCCTTACTCGTGTTGTAAAAAGCTGCAGCTGGACTATGGGTCAGATGGCACTCAGCAGTTTTGTGTGTGTTGGGGGTGGGGTGTGTCAGGAATGAGTGTGGTTATCAAGGCATTTCTAAGTAGGGAACCCTTGGAACAACATTAGAGTAAAGGTCATGGGAAAAGAAGTTTTGCTCACCCTACTTCCTGGCAGCATTTTCCGTACACAAGCCACAAGCAACTCATGTTTACAAGATGGAACAAGAAAAGAGGGGCATGTTAGATGAAGGGGGCCAGGGGAGTCAACACATACATACACACAGATTGTAAATTATGTATGCTTTTTGAATTTTTATTTTAAAATTCCAGAAAGAGGTTAAAAGACTTACATACCATACTTCACTGTGCAAAATATCCTTAATGCTTTAATAAACTGAATTAAGTTAGAATATTTTTATTAGCGTCAATCACACAAATGAAACTCAATTAGGAAGAAAACAATCATGATATATCTATTTTATCCTTCTCAGCAAAAAATGCAATTTGAATTATTTTTCAGAATCATAGAAAAAATATTTCTCAGGATTTCAAACTTTCAAACCTAGAGTTCTTCATGTTAAACCAAGATTGTTTAAGAAGTTGAATGTATCCTGAAATAGATGTAAAATTCAAGAGCATTTTATTTACCGTAGGTTAACAGTTCCTCACTTTTTAATCACCTTGCTAAAAGTCACAAAAGATAACCAGTTAACAAATCTCAAATTATACAACTAATACAATCTACCTCTTTTTTAAAAAGAGGAGTCTAAGACAATTCAACCTAAGGGAGGAATAAGCCACTGCCAAATCTATATATTTCTATTTTGTGTTTCCTTGTCTTAATCCAGGAATTCTGGAAAAGTATCAGCACTTTTCAAAAATATCTCAAACTAGGTCTGGGTATTACAAGCAACTTTTTTCTTAAATTCTGAAGTACATGCTTTCTTTATAACTATGGATTTACCAAGGAAAGTATCTTCCTGATTGCCTCTATGCTTGAGTGTTATGAAACTAAACAGTCAGACAAAATATGAGGAACTGACCTTGGCATGAAATGCAACAGGCAGAGGTTTTTTTTGTTTTTTTTTTTCTCCTCTGCTTCTTCTTAAAAAGAAAACAAAATATCCAAACTTGAAACGTAATAATACAGATTTCTGCATGTTCACTTTACTTGTAACATAATATTTCCACTCTATTTATCTTTGGTAGTTACTAGTAGCAGCAGTAATTTTGTAACATACTTTATCACTTTATGTAGGGGAACATATTGTTTACCAGCTTCACACATATTACTCTCATGGATAAAAATCAAAACCTCTCCTTATACAAAAAAAAAAAGATAAAATGCCCATAAGCAATGTTCTGATTGAACCACAAAATGAAAAGAAAAAAAAATCCATTAAAATTACTGAGTTACACTCATTTTATATCTTTAAGCTAATGTCAGATCCTTTACATGGATACTCTTTTAAACCTAAAACAAAGTTGACACTTAGCTGTTAGATTCAGACTTAAACATTTCCCTCACTAATCACAGTACTGTGAGGTCCTGAACAGACTGCATCTCTGAAGTATCAGCATCTAGCCTCTTCTTGTTATTTCAATGGTTTTCAGCTCTTTCTACACTTGATGCCAGTCTACATTAAAGAAATGCCTCTTTCCCACTTGCCCCCAATTATTAATATTCAAGATGAAGAGGGAAAACATAGGTAAACAATTGCCTCTGAAGCACTGTAATTATAATCAAATCAATATTTGACAGCTATAAATTACAGGCTACCCCAATATCTCTACAACTAAACAATTTCTCTAAGCACATAAAATCATTTCTTACAGCAAATATTCTCCTAACTCCCCATCAAGATATCCAAGAACAATTCCAGTACAGAAACAGAGTCCTCTTTTGACATCTAGCATCTGCCTACTATGTGCAAGACACTAGAAGCGAGTCTAATATGATTTCTCTCTCACCTTTAAAGAGTTTATAATCTAATTAGAAAGAAATGGTCACAGGAGTACTTTCTGAGGAAGAAGAAGGAAAAGGGACCTGAATGGGTAAAAAGTAAATGACTGAAACACTAATGTGAGGATCCAGACACCAGTGTCCACTACAGTGCTAGAGTATGGGCCCCTTTTAAATCCTCACCCAGCAGGTTGGTCAGTATAAGTCCATTACCATTTAGTACTAATAATAAGTGTTTCAATAAAGATTATTTTTTCTGCTATAAGTTTTACAGAAAGTAGAGCTTATTCAGTCAACAAATAATCAAACATCTACTCAGGGCCAGTCACTGGGCCTGGTATAGAACTAGGTGCTAACAGTAAATAGTGAACAAAACCACGATAGGCCAAGATGTCTAAGCCTAGTGGAACAGGCCACTTAGGACAACTGTCAAGGTACTGAATGATAGGACACCAATATGTTCACTAATAGGGAAGCACACAAAAGTTTTAAAGAACAAGCTCAGGTTAGAATTAAAATGATAGATGAAACATATAGTAATAGTAATAATGACAGCAATAACAGCAACCAAGCATAAGAATCCCTGGCCAGATGGTGCTAATACCATCTCATTCTATCTTCACATCAACCCTACAAAAGCCTCCACAATAATCATCTTCATTTCACAGATGCAGAAACCGACCCTGGGAGAGGTTAAAGGACTTGCCTCATTTGTGAGCATCTGGGGACAGGGGAGGCGGGGGGCTCTTGCATAACCATAAGGCTATTCTCATTTATAACAAAATTAATAATGATGCTTTAATATCATAGAAAGCTAGTCCACATTCAAATTTCTCCAATTACTTTAAGATTTGTTTCCTACTTGCTTACAAATAAGGATCCTAGCAAAATCTACTCATTGCATTCACTTAAATTTCTTAAATCCCTTTTTATATAGAATAGTTCCCTGTTCACTTTTTCCTTCTTTTCCCAAGACACTGACTCTTGACTAAATTGTAGGATGTCCCAGTTTCTGGATTCAGCTGAGTGCTTCCTCTAAGTGTTGTTGAGTTTGCTACTCTATCCCTGGTGTTTTGTGGAGTCAGGAAGTTATGTGTAAAGGCTTAATCAAAGGTAGAAGGAAAACCAGAACAAGTGTGCTTCTCCTGCCCCTTTTTCCTTTTTTAACAGAAAAAAAAAAAGTTTATGTATGCCAAACTGACATAACATTTTTATTGAAAAGAGACAAACTGTTTAGATATAGCAATAAAAATCCAGATCCTTTTAGAGAAATTAGGTTCTCTCCAGATCTAAGTATTTAAAATCACCCTATTTCCTACAAAAGGTACTACACAAAATTTTGCTGTTTGTTTGTTTGTTCTTGTTTTTGTTTTAATATTAACTGAGAAAGCAAGAAGAAAAGAATTGCTAGAAAAACACACACACTCAAAGATCCCTTCCCAGGCTGTGACTCTTTCTGTACAACCCAATCTCAGTCTATCACATTTGATAAAATGGTAGTAGCAACTCCACAGTTTATCTACCAGCCATCATCTGTGTGCCCAGGGCCCCATGATTTCTCAACCCAGGTTTATTCCAGGAAGGCAGCTCAGGGGATTTCCACCCAGTTTTCCCTCTCACCAGAGCCATCTTCAAGTGATAATCAGGAAGCCCTCAGCGTGGATCCACAAGAAGGAAATTATGAGGTGACTGTGGAAAATGGAGAAGTAGAAGAACGATAAAAGCTCACAAAGCTCCACAAAATGAGAGTTCTCTATCCCTATTCCTTGCTCAAATCCACTGAGGCCACGGGTTTCAAAAACAAAATCAAACCTTGGGTTAACTGCAATATGTCCTCTCCCATTGTCCTACTCTACATGGTTCCCAGGAGAAATGGTTGGCCATGACTTTTTAGAAAAATATGTCCCAACTCTGAAAACTAACCTTCTCTTTCTACCGTTTTCCTTTACTTTTTTGATTTCTGAACACTGTATGTATGGCCTTTCCACATTATCTATGTAAAGAAAGACTCAATAATATATGAAACAACACTTAAATGGTGTAAGATACTGTCCTATCACTGACTTTTCTTTACCCATTTCCTCTTTACCCAGTTCTTTCTTATTTCTAACCTTTAAAAGCCCCTGAAAGACTGGATTCCATGCAGATTTCTCCCTGAATAAGGAATGAAAGAAAAAATGACTGTAAAGTAACTTTGCATTAGAGTCATTTTTGGCATTTCATCTTCCAGAGTTTAGCAAGCCTCTGAAAAGGCCAGAGACAAAAAGGGGGATTCCACTCACTAAGAGAGACCAAAGTAGGAGAAGGGGCAGGAACCCATTTGATCTGGCAATGGCTTAGCATTAAACCCCAAACACAAAATTTGAAAGGAATCATTTTTTAAAAAGTATTTACAAGAGAAAATCAGAGCAAGATGGGAAGCTAGAGATTGTTTTGTCAGGCCTAACTCTTCACCTCACAGTGAGGATATGGAGCCCAAATGGTCAGGAGGAAAGTTTCACATCCAGTGTTTCGTTTTGTTTTTTTTTCAACTATTTCACACTGTCATTAATGTGTATTTCTATCCCACTTCTGTGAGCCAACTACCTCTTTATACTGATGAACTCAATACATTAAATGAAAAGTTTCTATGTGGTTTCATATCACACTGGAACCTGCAAAAATTAGAAAATGGAAAACTTCAGTCGATTCTGCTACAATGTCTTTCTGTAATGTAAATTAAATTATTCATGATTAATAGATAAGGCATGACATAAAAGTCACACTGGTTTGAGTGTGATTTTTTTTTTTCCAACACAATGACATTTTGAAGACATCAGCGACAGGCTTTTTCACAATTAAAAAGTGTTTTACCTATATAGAAGGACTTTACTGCAGAAGAGCTTTCCTTCGGCTCAAAAATAGGTGGATTTGGTTGATTCAATATCCACTATACTTCCCACAGAATTAAGCTATTTGGTGAAGCTGCATGTGCAGATTCTGAGTGCTTATATTAAAAACAAAAATTAAGGAAGTCAACGTTATGGAGCAGATTTTTTTTTTTGTCGGTACACAGGCCTCTCACTGTTGTGGCCTCTCCCGTCGTGGAGCACAGGCTCCAGACGCGCAGGCTCAGCGGCCATGGCTCACGGGCCCAGCCGCTCCGCGGCATGTGGGATCTTCCCGGACCGGGGCACGAACCCGTGTCCTCTGCATCGGCAGGCAGACTCTCAACCACTGCGCCACCAGGGAAGCCCTGGAGCAGATTTTTCTGAAGGAAGCAGGAGCCCCAGAGTTTAAGGCTGCATGGGAGCTACTGGTGCTGGGTACAAATGTCAGTGTAATTCTACTGGTATTTTTATCAGAACACTTTGTTTTTCTTGATGCTCTAGTTAAAGTGGCAGAGGCTTTTAATTATGTGCCCTTAACTCAATTTATTCCCAGTAAGTCCTGATATTTGCAGGTGTGTGTGTGTGTGTGTGTGTGTGTGTGCAATATCCGAAGATGGTAAGCTTTTTTCAGAAATACATATGTCTCATTATGGCAGAAACACTTGTGTGTGAGAAAAAGAAAACTCATAAGATATTCAGGTTTCACAGATCCATCAGAAGTATGCAAAATCAGGGACTTCCCTGGTGGTGCAGTGGTTGAGGGTCCGCCTGTCAGTGCAGGGGACGCGGGTTCGGGCCCTGGACCAGGAGGATCCCACATGCTGCGGAGCAACTGGGCCCGTGCACCACGGCCGGTGAGCCTGCGCTCTAGAGCCTGTGAGCCACAACTGCTGAGCTCGCACGCCTAGAGCCCATGTTCCGCAGCAAGAGAGGCCACCGCAGTGAGAAGCCCGCACGCAGCAACAAAGACCCAATGCAGCCAAAAAATAATTAATTTTTTTTTTAAGGTATGCAAAATCAAACTACCCTTTTGTACTGCACATCTGCTTGAGAACTATTTACTGTCCTGACTATACTCTCTTATATAGTCTAAGTCAGCGGTCCCCAACCTTTTTGGCACCAGGGACCAGTTTCGTGGAAGACAATTATTCCACAGACGGGGGTCGGGGGGGATAGTTCAGGCAGTAATGCGAGTGATGGGGAGCAATGGGGAGCGGCAGATGAAGCTTCACTCACTCGCTGGCCGCTCACCTCCTGCTGTGAGGCCTGGTTCTTAACAGGCCATGGCCTGGTAGCGGTCCACAGCCCAGATGTTAGGGACCCCTGGTCTAAGTGCTTCTCAAACTTTCATGTGCATTTGGATCACCTTGTCAAACACAGATCTTGATTTTGTAGGCTTACCGAAGGTCCTGATGAGCTCAGTACATTAAATAGAAGCTGTCAGGATGCTGCTAGTCCATGGACCACACTTTGAGCAGCAAGACTCTAGGAAACACTACTGTTCCCTGGCATTAAGTTGACATCATACTGCATGATTTACTTTTTTTTTTTTTTTAATTTAGGGCCAAGCACTTTCTGAGCATTTCTTCCAACACACATTACCAGGAAAGACAGAGATAGAGGGAGAGATAATTAAAGCAAAAGTACATTTTATCCACAGATGCACTTTTGGCAGCATATAAAAAAAAAATTGTTGAATCAATAAAA
Organism: Mesoplodon mirus; assembly: GCF_964341445.2. Lineage (NCBI taxonomy): Eukaryota > Metazoa > Chordata > Mammalia > Artiodactyla > Ziphiidae > Mesoplodon > Mesoplodon mirus. The sequence goes on along the minus strand of NC_138983.1, from coordinate 109,008,741 downwards.
CTCACTTCAGCAGACAATTCTATGTCTACACTATTAGGAAATTTTTTATCTTCTATGAACAAGTTATATACTATTTAATAAATACCTTTTTGAAATTTAAGCTTTTTTGTTTAGAGCACAATAAAAAAATGGATACTTCAATCATAGTCAAAATTGAATAGGATATAATATTTACTATTGTGTTTTTAAAATTAGAACTTACTTGAGGACAAATGCCAGACTCAAGATAAATCCACAGGCCTCACTACACTCCACGAATTTCATGTTCATGAAATTGGCCTCAGTGATGATTTTAAATATTGAGAATTAAGGTGTCATCTTGCAATTTCTCTGTTCTCAAGCATTACCTTATTAAACAAAAACTTTACTGCATAATCTAGCTAATATTTATATAATAGCTGTTACACTTATATGATAGTACAAAAAAATTCATGGAATTTGATATGTTCTAAAAGTAAATGCTTTTGTGATCAAGTGTGTGTGTGAGACCTAGGGAAGAGAGAGGGTGGGGGAAGGGACCATGGAGAGAGAGGAAGGCAGAGCCAGAGGAGATGGAAATTATATCCACATATTTTATGACCTTCAAATGTATTCAGGCCTGCTCCTTTAAAACCGGAAATTCAGCCCCATTTTCCCTTTTCACCTTCCTCTTAGTCTCAGCAGAGGTTAAAAATCAGATAGCTAAATAAAGCATTCCAGATTGCATTAAATCCTTTGGTTTAATGACAAAGATCATTTAAAAAAAAGAACAATACTAAAACCTTTGCTTTTGCTGCAATAGTTTCTTTACTACTTAAGGGGTTTTCTGGAAACCACTGTGTGTGCATCTAATTTTTGTAAATAAAGTTCATTTTAAACATATAAGGAGAGCTTGGGATTCTTAGGGATTCTTTTTCTTAATCTCAGTCTGTGGGATCCCACTCACCAATCCATTCATAGACAAAGTATGTACTTAGAATTTGGATTTACTCTATAGTGCTGTAGACACAAAACACCTTTAATAAGTGAATAAATTTAAGCTAACATTTACTGAGCACTTGCTATGTGCTAAGCACTTTGCCAAGGGCTTTATAAGAAATCTTACATACTCATGACAACCTTATGAGTTAAGTGCTTTCACTCCATGTCATAGATAAGGAAACTGAGGCTTGGATATATTAAGTAACTTGCCACAAGTCACCTGGCTAGTAAGAGTGTGAACCTAAATCTGAATCCAGCAGTCAGACTACAGAATCAGAGCTCTTAACTGCTATTTTTACACTTAGTTTGTACAAACTGAGTGCATGCTAAATCCCAAGCTTACATGTGTATGTGTTACATTGGATTTGTGGTGAAATTAAATATTTCATTATCAGTAAAATGAAGTTTGTGAATAAGTTAATCTGACAACATTTGGGGGTCAGCTAATTAACATAATAAGTGTCCTAAGTGAATCAACATCTTGATGTTAGATAAGTCATATATAAAGTACCTCTCAAGATTTTAGGGCCACCATAAAAAAGATTAGAGATTATTTTTCCATTGGTAACATTGCTGCTTCAGGTACGTGTCTGATTTGCAGAGGAGTAAAAGCTCCTCATCTTATGAATAAGGAATAAAACACTCACTATGCCACAGGCCCAGCTCTCCACATCTAGAGCCTCTTGGCTTGTCTCCACATCAGAGATTCTGGCCACTTAAGCTGATCACAGGACCTACCGATCTTGTCCCAAGAATGTCCTAGCATGTGATTTAGAGAAAAAGTCTCACCCAAGAAGTCGACCATTGTAACTGAGGGACCTATATGAGGAATTCTCCCAGCCAAACGTGGCTGTTTGCTCTTACTTGTGATTAAAGGCCCACAGTTTTGGCTAAACTTGGTCTGAGGCAATATACCTCCTGGTAAAAAGATTATAGACTCTACCTGCTTCTAACCAATGAAAGCTATTCAATCATCATCCATTCAACATTTATTGAGCACTGTCTCAGCTACTGGGATTCAGAAGTAAACAAGAGATAAAACACCCTGCCCTCATGGAACTTACCTTCTAATGGAAAGATAACATGAAATAAAATGCACAGTGTGTTAGCTGGTGATAACTGCTACATGGGAGGTCAGAGAAAGGTGGGGGGGCTGGGTGAGACAAGGAAGTTATTCAACTTTAAGATGGTAAGGGAAGAGTCTCTCTGAGTAAGCGACTTCTGAACAAAGATCTGATGAAATACAATATTCACCAAGTAGAACCGGGCATTCACATAACTACTAACTGAACTGGGCAGCTGGCTACACGAAGATTCGCTTCTCGCCAGTGATTTATTTAGAGACTCAGCAAAAGCCAGCTCTACGCACCCAGTGGCCCAAACAGACAACTCCCACCCATACCTGCTCCCAATGCCCTCAAAGTGGCCCACAAAAGCCAGTCTCACCAAGTTCAAGAACCCATTTCTCAGAAACAGCACCTTCCATTGACCAGAGCTGGACATCCAGCAAAATGAAAAGATCTTCCCAGTTATTTAGAATCACTAGAATAAAATTCTTTAGTCTTGATTTCAAACTTTTAAAAGTACACAAATATGTAAATCTAGGTTATATTGTAAGTCAAAGCATCACTCCTTATTTTAAAGAGTATTTAAAAAGCCATTATACTGAAAGGTGAAAAAATATTGAAAGACTGCACAAAAATATACAGAAAAAAGAGTAAAAATAAACTATTATTTAAGCAACCCACTTCAAGGAAAGAAACACAATTCAAAATTTCCAATTTATTTGACATTGCCTATGTCAGCATTTGCATGAGATTTAATCAAAGACATATGCCATTCTGATAGTCCTTGAGAGGAAAGGAATTCAAGCTTTGACGTGCATCTTCAGTGTTTCTTAAAAATCTCCTTGTGAGAAAGCAGCACTGGCTTTCCAGCTGTAATTAAATTCCAGCCTAAAGAGGCCATTCTTGGTCAGAGGATATCTCTGCACTCACTCACACATTCAGCAGCATTAATACACAAGGTTTAACAGCCACAAGTACCTCTGAGGTCAAATGCAAGACAGCTGATCTTCTCCTAAAGATTATTCAGCTGCAAATGCACAGCAGCGAGCAGAAAGATGTACTGCAGAGAGCAAACCCATGACTCAGTTTCAAGCTTCTCTCCCTGCTGTGCACTTGAGGAAGGAAATCATGACACCCAGGTGGAAAACGCAGCTACACAATCCACAGTATATCAGACCTTCCTGAAGTAGAAAATTACCACCCCATGTATTCGGTCACATTAATCTTATTTGAAATTTAGATGACAAACTTACTAATCGGGGACTTTACAGACTTTATAAACCCTGTCTTGATATTTAAATAATAATTAATAAATACAATTCTCATAAAGGTAAAAGCTACCTCCATTCACTGTATAATGAGAGGAAGGGGAAAGTAAACCTCAATGAAATGCACTTGAAAAAACTCTAGGCCCTTACTCTCTAAAGTACCTTTTTACATGTGTAGTATGTCGTTAAAAAGTGAAAACTGAACTTTTTTTCTGCAGTGTAAGCGGGTCCAGGCCAAGGCACACCTGGCAAGAGAGATGACTCCAGACAAAAAGAAAAGGAAGGTGTAAACAACTGAATAGAGGAACTATCGTTCCTCGGATCGTCCCCCAGCTCGGAAGCTGGGGGCCAAGAGTCCCAGTAACCTCCCCGGCAACCTCTGCTGTACATCAGCAGAAACCAGTGTCATACTATGTTCGTGCGCTCACACCCGGCATCAAGAGATTCACCTAGTAGACCCCGTGCTAAATAGGAACGAAAGTAAACTATTTTGGAAATGTCATTTAAATTACTACTTTTTGAAAGTTAGCTTCATTTATCTATAAAATTGAGGTGCATAGACACTTCGTTTTCTCTCAGTGATGAGTAAACTGACATGAAGCATGTCTAGAGGATGACGACAAGGCATAGCAGACTCTCTTCATAGGCTAGAAATGTAACTTCAGTCTAATCCTTCCCTTGACTACATGAGCATTGGGCATATTCTCCAAAACCAGACCAAATTCACAACAGGGGCACAATCTCCTAAACTGGTAGTAGCCATGATTTTCTTGTGCTTTAATTTTCAACTTCTTGATGCACAGGTTTCCTTTTGCCTCTTGAAATGTGGATATATATTTACTAATATCTGTTGAATGCCAAGATTCAGGGTTTACCCTTACTCAGTAAGTTTGTCATGTCATCTAAAAGTTACCAAACATCCTTTGGGCACTATATTAATGATGTAAATACAGGTCTATTTTTTGTTACAGTTAGCATACAATTAAATGGTTCGGCTAACTAAAAGAAACCCCCAACACTTTATTTTCTGACTCTATTACTGGAGGTAGGAAAAATATAAAGAAAGTTGTTCATATAATTTCACTTATCCAAAATGTATTTAGACTTACTATGTGCCACACACTGTTAAAGATAGTTTTCTACTTCTATAGAGCTTAGATGAGGAAAACAAAAGTAAACAATCTCAATGCATGTTCTAAGTGCTACCACTGACAACTACTCCCACAGAGGGGAGAGGGAGAAGAGGGCAACTCTGTGTTCTTCAATGTCACTGTTTCTCTCCTAAGTCATCTTTATCCCTCTCAACAAAAGCGCTTCTAGCCACTGAATCCGTGACTAAATTGGAAAGCTCTGAACTCTTACCCATGGTCTTCCATGTCTCTGTCCAATCACCACCCAATATGGGTTGCTCCACCCCTACACCTACAGCAGATGGAAACCCAGGTGCAGCCTTTATAGCAGCCTTGTTGACAGAGGTATCAGTGCATGTGGTTTTCCCAGAAGGGAACAAAATTTATCTACTAAGCCCAGGTATATTTTAGCAATCACTAGCATATATCAACCAGTACAATAAATGTTAATGGTTTTCAAGGTTTGCTGCACAAAACTGTTTCAAATCAAGCTATTTATTTCAAAAACAGAAAGAGAAACTTTTCAGAATAAAACAATAATAAATTTCTCTTAGCCTTCCTTTCTTTCATCTATGGCTCTTCAAACACATGACAGCAGGCAGGAACTCATTCTCACTGATCCCTGTGAAGAACAGAGGAATTATAACCAACATGCACTTAAATCATGCCCCTAAACTGACAAAACAATTCTGCAGCATTCCTCAACTTTCAGCCCCTCTAGGACCACCTACACCTCCCCGATGGAATGATGACTTCAAACTGAGCAAGGTCAGATGAATGCCAAATGAAGCCCAGCTGGCACAGATATAATCCTAAAGAAAAGCACCACGGAGAAGTTCACCCAGCTGAGCTCAGCCACTTAAGAGAAAGTAATTCCAATCATCTCCACAACAATGGAGATGGCAGCAGCTTAATCATCAAGGAGCTGAAATTCGCAGGGCTTCCCTGGTGAGGTTCTACAATGACTTTTTGGTAGAGGTCCATGTAAATTACAGATATAGAAATAGAGCTCTCCAAATAATAATGCTTTCTTTCACAAATAAATTCCATTTTCCTCAAGAGTAAAAAAAGTTTTGGTCCTTTTTTCATCTGCATGACACAGTAGTTCTAAACAAAACAGTAGCTGCCATTGCACTTACTAGCTTACGTTCACTAAAAATGCACACACAAAAAAGATATCTTTTACCCAAAACAATTATGTGGCACACACCTGAGTTTGGGTTTTATTACTACTGTTGAATAGTAGTGAACATTTAATGAGTACTTGCTGTGTGATACTGACTTAATTACTTTACCTCCATCATGTCATTTAATCAACTTAACCCATCAGCATCATCAGTATCTCCACATTTAATAGAAAACAGAGCCAGGAACTTTAAGGGGTTGTGTTTCAATTCCCTTGCCTTAACCATCAGGCTTGGGAGATACTTTCTCAAGTGGGCAGAACCAGAAAGCTTGCTCACTACTCTATGATCTACAGAGTACATCACTTTAACCTGTAATGTAAGAAATCTTTTATTTTCTGCCCCTTAATTCAGCCTGCAGTTAATTCTCTGTTCTATTAAATTGTAAATAATTAATCAATCATTTGGTCAACAATCTGGACAAACTGTTTAGAAAACTTGGAGAAAGAAACTTGGGAAAGGGAACTTAGTTCTTAGCACTTTGGATTCTAATTTTAGCACTTTGATACTGTGGTGAGTTTCCCTGATTTAGGGCCTCTAACTTTGTCTATAGGGACCAGCTCTGCTGCCAAAGTGATGTATCCACCTCCTCAATTCATAGCTCCCACTACTTCTATAACCCAGCAATTAACCCTGGATAATGACATCCCTTAATTTTCTATTTATGCTTACCTAACTTGTCTGTTGTGCCTTAACGTTTCATTTTTACTTCAATCTCATACCATAACAAGCAGCTGGCTCTCAAATATTTGATGCCTCCTACTCATTCATATATTATGCTTCTGCTTACACTTTATAATGGAAGACTCAATGGTACACTTTTACCTTCTTCTGAAAATGAAACATGCATATAATAGTTTAAAGAGAATTACTTAATTCTGTAACATCCACTAGGATATATATTAAACAAGCAATAGATACACATTTACATATAGGACACACTCAGAAGTGAAACACTGGCAAAAAAATTTTAAAGTAGCAAACACTTGGGCATATTGGAAGGCTACAATTTCATTATGTGGTCCCTCTCAGGGTAAGTGAACGAATGGACAAGAAGCAGTCCCACCTTTACTATATTTCCACAATTTCTATTTTTGCATACTATACTGTTATGTGGAAGAATGGCAGTATAAACAATACACAGACAAGATTTCACTTACAAATGAAAATAAAAGGAAACAGACAATTAAGCACTTATGTATGTCATGCTGATAAAAATATAGTGCTCCCTACCCAGTTAACTATTATTTATTTAAAATCCAGTTAGTCTATTGTCTGCATACTCATAGTGTTTGTTTACTGCAAAATGAACTGAATGAAAAAGGTAATTTAATGTTACTTTTAATATTTAATGTTAATAATTAATTTTACCTTTAACATTTAATATTAGTAGAAAAAGACCACTAACCTAAAATTCTGTATCCAGTTTATCTTTCAATAGTGAAACAGAAATAAAGACTTTCTCAAACAAAAAGTGAGGAATTGTGTCATCAGTTGACCTGCCTTGCAAAAAGTGTTAGAAGTTCTTTAGTCCTACATAAAAGAAACAGAAGAAATAAACGTAATTTTTTTTTCCTTTTTTTTCTTAATTCACCTAATAGATAACGAGTTTTTATCCATTAGGTGATAATGTATTGGTTAATTACAGCATACAGAGAAGTAAAATGAATGACAGCAATGTTATAAAGGAGAGGAGGAAGGAATTGGGAATACCCAGAATACAGGTGACTGCACTGTGAGTGATGTGGTATAGTATTATTTGAAAGTGGACCTGCATTAGTTGTAAATGTAAATATATTGCAGATTCCAGAGCAAACACTAAAAATAATAAAAAGAAATATAATGGTATGTAAGAGAGGAGAGCAAATGGAATCATATAAAATCCCCAAATATTTGGAGATTAAACAACACATTTCTAAATAACACATGTCTCAGAAGTCACAAGAGGAATTTTTAAATATTTTCAACTAAATGAAAATGAAATAACTTATTAAAAACTGTGGAAAGCAATGCTTTGAGGGAAATTTATAGCATTGAACACAAATATTAGAGAAGAAGAAGATCTGAAATCAATAATCTAAGCTTACACCTTAGGAAACTAGAGATATGAAGAGCAATACAAGCCTAAAGCAAGCAGAAAACGCAAAATAATAAATAGTATAACAGAACCCAATAAAATTAGAAACAGTATAGCAATAGAGGGAAAACAAAAATCAATAAAATGAAAAGCTGTTTCTTTTTTTAAAGGACCAATAAAACTACTAAACCTTGAGCCAGGCTAACTGAGAGAGAGAGAGAGAGAGAGAGGAAGAGAGAGAGAGAGATGACACAAATTACCATATTAGAAATAAAATTAGGGTCATCACTATTAATAACATGGACATTAAAAGGATAATTAAAGAATAATATTGTATGAACAACTCTATACCTTCAAATTTGGTAATTTAGATGAGGTTCACCAATTCCTTGAAAGACACAAATTACCAAAACTCACACAAGGAGAAACAGATTATCTGAATAGACCTATAGATACTAAAGAAAGTGAATCAATAATTTAAAAGCTACCAAAAAAAAGCACCATGCCTAGGTGGTTTCACTGGTATATTCTACTAAACATTTAAGAAAGAAATAATAACAATTCTCTACAAGTTCTTCCAGAAAACAGAAGCTGAAGGAATACTTCCCGAGTCATTCCATGAGTCCAACACTACCATAAAACCAAAATTAGACAAAGATATAACAAGAAAGGAAAACTACTTATCTCATGGATATAGATGCAAAAATCCTCAACAAAATATTAGAAAACTGAATCCAACAATTATAAAACAACCATTTGGGATTTATCCTAGGTATATAAGACTGGTTCAATATTTGAAAGTCAATTAATGTAATCCATTACATCAACACTCTGAAAGAAAAAAAAAATCATATGATCATATCAATAGATGTGGAAAAAGCATGTGATGAAGTCCAACACACGTTCATAATAAAAACTCTCAGTAAATTAGGAATAGCGGGGAACTCCCTCAACTTGATTAAAAAAAAAAAAAATCTAAAAGAAACCTACTGCTAAAATCATACTTAGGTGAGAAACTTAAAGGCTTTCCCCCAAGATTGGAAAGAAGGCAAGGATGTTCCTTCTCACCATTCTTGAATATCATGTTAGGAATCCTAGCTAATGCAATAATACAAGGAAAGGAAATGAAAAGTATACAGATAGAAAAGAAATAAAACTGTTTTCGTTCATAGGTGACATGACTATCTATGTAGAATGTCCCAAATAATCAACAAAAAGACTCTTACAACTAATAAGAAATTATAGCAAAATTGCAGGATACAAGGTTAATATATAAAAATCAGTTGTTTTCCCATATACCAGCAAAGAACAATTAGAATTTAAAATTAAAAATAATATTTACATTAGCCCCAAAAAGTGAAATATTGAGCTTTAAATCTAACAAAATATGTACAAGATCTAAATGAAGAAAACCACAACACTGATGAAAGACATCAAAGAAGATCTTAATAAATGGAGAGATATTCCATGTTCATGGATAGGAAGACTGAATATCATCAAGATGTCAATTCTTCCCGACTTGGTCTATAGAATCAATACAATCCTAAACAAAAATCTCAGCAAGTAACTTTGTCTAACGGATTCTAAAGTTTATATGGAAAGGCAACAGACCCAGAATAACCAACAAAGTATCAAAAGAGAAAAACAAAGCCAGAGGACTGAAACTAGCCAACTTCAAGACTTAGTATAAAGCTACAGTAATCGAGACTATGGCCTTAGCAAAAGACAGATCAGTGGAACAGTACAGAGAGCCCAGAATAGATCCACAAAAGTAAACTCAAATGATATTTGACAAAGTAGCAAAGGAAATTCAATGGAAAAAGAACAGTCTTTTCAACAAATGAGGCTCAAACAACTGGACATCCATACACCAAAAAAAAAAAAAAAAAAAAAAGGAATCTAGACATAGATCTTACACGCTTTGCAAAAATTAACTCAAAATCCATCCTAGATCTAAATGTAAAACTACAAAACTCCTAGAAGATAACACAGGAGAAAATGTGGATGACTTTGGCTTTGGCAATGATGTTTTAGATCCAACACCAAAAGCACAATCCATGAAAAAAATTGATAAGTTGAACTTCATTAAAATTAAAAACTCTGCTCTGGGGCTTCCCTGGTGGCGCAGTGGTTGAGAGTCCACCTGCCGATGCAGGGGACATGGGTTCGTGCCCCGGTCCGGGAAGATCCCACATGCCGCGGAGCGGCTAGGCCCGTGATCCATGGCCGCTGAGCCTGCGCGTCTGGAGCCTGTGCTCCGCAATGGGAGAGGCCACAGCAGTGAGAGGCCCGCGTACCGCAAAAAAAAAAAACAAACAAAAAACTCTGCTCTGTGAAAGACACTGTTAGGAGAATAAAAAGATAAGCCGCAGACTAGGAGAAAATATTCGCAAAACACATATGTGATAAAGAACTTGTATCTAAAATATACAAAGAACTCTTAAATCTCAACACAAGAAAACAAACCCACTTAAAAAAATGGGCCAAAGGTCCCGACACCTCACCAAAGAAGATACACAGGTGGCCAACAAACACATGAAAAAAAAAAAAAAAACCTCCACATTATATGTCACAGGAAACTGTAACTTACAACAAGATGCCACTACATACCTATCAGAATGACCAAAATCCAAGACACTGACAACACCAGGTGCTGGAAAGAATGTGAAGCAATAGGAACACTCACTTATTCATTACTGGTGAGAATGCAAAGTGGTTCAGCAACTTTGGAAGATATTGATAGTTTGGCAGTTTCTTACATAACTAAATGTACTCTTAACATACAATCCAGCAATTACACTCCTTCATATTTACCCAAAGGAGATGAAAACTTATGTCCACACAAAAACCTGCACACATGTGTTTACAGCAGTTTTATTATAACTGTCAAAACTTAGGAGCAACCAAGATGTCCTTGGGTAGGTAAATGGATAAACAAACTGTAGCAAACTCATACAATGGTCTAATTATTTAGCAATAAAAAGAAAGGAGCTATCAAGCCACAGGAAAACATGGAAGGACCTTAATGCATATTGCTAAGTGAAAGAAGCCAATCTGAAAAGGCTATATATAACATTCTAGACAAGGCAAAACCACAGAGGCAGTAAAAAGATCAGTGGTTGCCAGGGGTTTGGGAGAAAAGAAGAGAGGGTTTTATTAAGAGATGCACAGGGCATATTTTAGACCTGTGAAACTACTCTGCCTGATACTATAATGGTGAATAAATGACATTATGCATTTGTCAAAATCCTTAGACCCATACAACATAAAGAGTGAATGCTAATGTAAACTATGGTCCTCAGGTAATAATAATATCAATACTTGTCCATTCATTCTAATACAAGTACCACACTAATGCAAGATGTTAATAATAGGGGCAACTGCATATGTGCGTAGATGTTGGGAAAGGGTGAGTAATATGGGAACTCTATTATTACGTGTTCAGTTTTTTGTAAATAGCTTTTTTAAAAATGTGTATAGAAACTGAATGATAAGTATATGGTTGTTGATTATAATAGTCTCTCTAATTTTGAGTGTGTTTGAAATGTTTATAGTAAAAATCACTAAAAAAAACTAACAAAATCCTAGTTAGAAGACCATCCATATTTATATTTTAAATTGTTAAAAGTAATATGTGCTCAATGAATATTAGATATTCAAAAACTAAACAATGTTACCCCAAACAATGGTCAGATAAAATTAATATAAAAAGTCCACATTTCAAGTTTTTTGGATTTTTTTGGTTTGTTTTTTCAAAAATTCTTCAAGATGATGAATCTAGGCATGTTTGTACTTTTATAAATGTGTAATTTTCAACTTGGGCTTTTTTTCCTCACAAGAACAAAACCAGTTATATTATTATTAAAAACTATTACTATTATTACATAAGCAATATGGAAACATTAAAGAAAAATGGGAAAATACCCCAAAATAACTATATTCCCAACATCAGAACAATTATTTGTATGAATTATCTTCCAGATTTTTTCCCAACATTATTAACTGTTACACAGTAACAATTTAAATATGGAATCCCTTAAGGCCAACCTAAACTTTCCACTCACTTTACCTTTTAAGTAAAATAATCCATTTAATTTTATCAGATCATCTACTTGCTGTGCACTCAGTAACAGGCTGGTGAACTGAATTAAGGGGTGATTTGTTTAGATTTCCCAGACTCACATATACCAGATCATCTTACTTTATGGTCAGCAACCATGGTGTGACCCCTGGGGTAGGTCCCCAGCACGTGCAGGTTCCAATTTAGGAAAACCATGCTATAGGGTCCATCACAACCGGAGCATGGAGACCACTCCCCCACTGAGAGACAGATGAGGAACAATTATCTTGCTCCAAAGCAACGATTCCAGGGCTATAAATGTTGACTACAGCACCAAGCCAACTGGGGCGTGATGACTCATCTGACAGCAGACATTGCACCAGCCAATGCATCATAGGAGGCAAGGGTGGGGGTGAATCTATGGCCTAGAATAGTGCCTGGGATGCAGAAGTAATAAAAAACTTTGCTGACCGGCTTTCTCTGCTTCTTTTTCTTTTCTCAAGCACCTGTCTCTACTGAGTGTAAGAGATGCCTTCATTTTTCTTCTTTGTAAAATGACAGATTTAGGATGTGCAATATCTGAATGACAGGCAGAGCTGGTAGAGCCAAGAGTGTCCCTTCGCTGCCAGTTTCACCGTCTGTTAGTCTGAGCCTGTCCACACACATGCACATGTGCGTGACACGCACACACACACAGAGAAAGAAGAGAAAGGAGGAGAGGAGAGAGGGAGGCAGAGATATGGGTGAGGCTCCCTGTGAGCAAATACCAGAAGCTGGAGCATATGGCTATGTTTGCAGCACAGACCTGACCTCCAGCCTGCTGCAAAGTGCAGGCAGACACAGAAGCTAAGGAAAATGCTAATATGATGCCCAGAGAAGGCCAGCTACGGCTTCTACTGGACTTGACCACTTAAGTTCCTCTGGATCAATCTGTTTGTCTGCCTAGACTTTTCCTCTGTTGCCAGGCAGACCGATGTTAATTAATTATCACGGCCAAAACTTCCAACTGATATCTAAGTGGTCATATCCTGCAGTCATGGCCTTAATCTGCAATAAAATCTACCTAACTTGAAACTATCATTGAATATTCAATTGTTTTCTTTTTTTTTTTTAAGCAACATTTATTTATTTATTATTTATTGGCTGCACTGGGTCTTCGTTGCTGCACGCGGGCTTTCTCTAGTTGCAGCGAGCAGGGGTTACTCTTCGTTGTGGTGCAGGGGCTTCTCATTGCGGTGGCTTCTCTTGTTGTGGAGCGCGGACTCTAGGTGCGCAGGCTTCAGTAGTTGTGGCACGTGGGCTCAGCAGTTGTGGCTGACGGGCTGTAGAGAGCAGGCTCAGTAGTTGTGGCGCACAGGCTTAATTGCTCCGTGGCATGTGGGATCTTCCCGGACCAGGGATCGAACCCGCGTCCCCTGCATTGTCAGGCTGATTCTTAACCACTGTGCCACCAGGGAAGTCCTATTCAATTGTTTTCTGACAATATTTAACATGGCTGGTATTTCAGCAAAAAGAAAAGGACGATATCCAATGGAAGCAAGAAATCTGAGTTCATTTAGCTGTGCCCTGACATTTTTTAAGTTTACCCAGCACCATGTACTTATTCTTAGTTTTTCATTTAATTTTGAGGATTTTTCCAATACTTTTTCAGTAATATTGGTTTTCTTTCTTTCCTTTCAATCTATTAAGGAATCACAGTATTCAGTAAGTCACATAAATAAAAAATGTGCAGTGAAGCATCACAACTTCCCCTAACTTCCTCATTTACAAACACCACTCATTAAATAATTTAAAGCTTGAATCAAGTAACATAGGATCTATCAAATGCAATGCATATTTAAATAAGTTATTTCAAATAAAATACTGAACCATTACTTGCACAAGAAATTAATTTACATGACAGTTTACTCAACATAGGATTCAATTTAATTCACATTTTTTGATAATTTGTGCACTCAATATATAAACATATCCCTGAGTGAGAAATTACTATGCACCACATAGTAGATGATTCTAGTTTCATCAAATTCTTATTCTTCAGAGACTCATTTGTATTTTCCTTTTTGAAATCCATTTTTAAATGTCCTACCTATATGTAACTTTAATTTTTTTACTCTTGATATATTGAAACTTTGTCTAATTTATTTACTATCCTCAGCTAACCTTATAAGATGCCCTGTGCTGTTTCAAACTCGCTCACTTAGTTAAATCCTCCTTTTTCTAACAACCAAGTTATGCTCCTCCAAAACTCTGAAATATTCTCAATAGAACAAAATAAAAAGACATTGTTTCTTTCAGAAGTATAGGAGTTCACGTAGAAAATATCTGCTTTCAAGGACTAGATAAATTCTCTTTCTTGAACTTCATGTCAGTTGCCTCACAGGACCCATGCGATGTGCCACTTGCCAAATAACCCCGTGACCTCAAAACATCTCCGTGGCGCCAGAGAATTTCTCTTCCCCATGCACCTGCCCATTCACCTGCCCAAAGAAAACTTAATCAGGCTTCACCACATACATCTTAGACAGACACAACCTAATTCATCAAATGACATACTCATTTTGTTTTACGGTTCTTGAAGAAACACTGATTTTTTTTTTTACATTTTTGACCCTGACTCACAGTTAAGAACTGTTTAACAATCCAATATTGTCTACTCATTCATGCATATCTATAAAAAAGAAACAAGTTTCATTAAACAATATTTTCCCTTAATACATTCAATACACTGTGATGTCTTATTTATTCTATTTTTTCTCCTAATACTACTTCAACTCACCAAATCCATTTCAAGATCTAGGATCACAATCCACAGTCTGAAAACTAATGGAATATTTGAATATATAATATCCTACGTGAGTGAAGTTGAGTGCCAGGGTAGCACTCAAGGCAGCTCTGTGAAGAGTAAATACTAAATCCACATCAAGAATGAATTATGTTTCCTTCCCTGCTTGCGAGAAACAAAACCAGGACTGCTTCTCCATGATTTCCTTTTTTGAACTTGTCCTCTACATAACCTAGAATCATACTGAGATGATAAATGTTTAGTGATATTTGTTATTCAACAGATGTCTAAGCTGCTGAAATCCCCCATGAATACTTAATCCTGAACTTGAAGTACCTCAAGAGCTCATCCTGGAATTTTCCTCCCTAGCCCTCCTTCAGTTCAGGGGCTCTGCACTGATACCCATTGTCCCTCTCTCTTTGCTTATTTAATATTTCTTGTTGCTCTCCATTCAACACATTCATTCTCAAAATAACCTTGAGACAGTTATCTTCCCCCTAATGAAACACACTTTAACCCCAAAGGACATAAACCCATAAAAATATGGTTCTATTTCATGTCATAGGAGTAAGTCAGGAGAAAGAACTGATGCTTCAGAAATCAACAGTTAGCACCAGTTAGAATGGGCATCATCAGAAAATCTACAAACAACAAATGCTGGAGAGGGTGTGGAGAAAAGGGAACCCTCTTGCACTGTTCGTGGGAATGTAAATTGATACAGCCACTATGGAGAACAGTATGGAGGTCCCTTAAAAAACTAAAAATAGAATTACCATACGACCTAACAATCCCACTTCTGGGCATATACCCAGAGAAAACCATAATTCAAAAAGACACATGCACCCCAATGTTCATTGCAGCACTATTTACAATAGCCAGGTCATGGAAGCAACCTAAGTGTCCATCGGATAAAGAAGATGTGGTACATATATACAATGGAATATTACTCAGCCAGAAAAAGGAATGAAATTGGGTCATTTGTAGAGATGTGGATGGACCTAGAGACCTTCATACAGAGTGAAGTCAGAAAGAGAAAAACAAATACCATATATTAACACATATATGTGGAATCTAGAAAAATGGTACAGATGAACCGGTTTGCAAGGCAGAAATAGACACAGATGTAGAGAACAAATGTATGGACACCAAGGGGGGAAAGTGGTGGGGGGGATGGTGATGGTGGTGGGATGAACTGGGAGATTGGGATTGACAGATATACACTAATATGTATAAAATAGATAACTAATAAGAACCTGCTGTATAAAAAATAAATAAATAAATAAATTATGATCACTTCCAAAAAAAAAATCAACAGTTAGTAAATTCACTAACTAGAAAACTTCTACCAGTTTATTTCTTAAGTACTCAATTTCATCATCTTAATTAATTACCTATAGCATTTCTTTGACCCAGGATCCATCAACTTTTTTCACTTACTTATATATAATTAAATTCTGGTTTCTTAATTATCTAAGCTTTAAAACATCCTTTGCAATGCACCACAAACAAGTTTTAACTAAAATTCTGCTTTGCTGGTCAGGGCCTGTGTTCAACATCTGATTCCACACCACCCAAGAACCCAGCTCAGTTCACGAAACAGAAACTGCAGTGAATCAAAATATGGGTGGGATAGGAAGGGTGGGAGGGAGACTCAAGAGGGAGGGGATACGGGGATATATGTATACTTATAGCTGATTCACTATGTTGTACAGCAGAAACTAACACACCACTGTAAAGCAATTATACTCCAATAAAGACATTAAAATATATAAACAAATAAATAAATAAATAACATAAAATAAAAATTTAAAAAATACAGGGTAGGCACGGTCCCCATGGAGCTTACATCTAGTGGACTCTCTTAGCTTGGTTACCTTTCAAAGACATTCACAGTATGTCCACAGTAAGTGGACATAAAATTCAATTCTCTGTTCATCCTTTGAAGTGTTTTTATAAACTTTAGCAGATTTGGGAAAATAAAATGCCATTAACAAAAACCTTTTCACGTTGCAGCATTTAAGAACTGACGTCACAGGTAAATACATTTTAATCCTCTTTAAGCAAATCATTGCATAGTCTCTCCAGATCATTTAAAACCTCTGCTAAAAAGATTGCGTCTATTTCCACAAAAACAGGATTTCAGAAATCTTTGCATCATCTGCACACTATGGTTACTCATGATTTAAATAACAGAATGCACAGGATACTGATCCCAAAACCATACCTGTTCAGAGTGGCCAGACAGAGCCGATTAGCCAAAATACTTGCCTTAGATTATTTTTTCTTTTTCATTAAAAAAAAAGAATAGATAAGACAACTGTGGCATAACTTTAATAGAAAGGATGACTAATAAATACAATGAAATTCAAATCACATTAAAAATACAAACCCATGGATTACTAAAGTTAATAGAATGCAACAAATTTGCTCAAATTTAAGCTTGGCGCAGAAAGGCAATGAATACAGCAGACCACTTACGGTAATACTTCCAAAGGAACAAATTTTTGCAGATTCCCTAAAGAAATCCCAAAAGTATAGCCAATAAATAGTTGATGTTTTATTATTCCAAATTCTTCTCAACTAAATGCTTTAAAATTTCCAAGAATTTTTTAGCAGATACTAAAGAGAACCAAATTATCATTTTATTGTTATCCTGTAAATGATAATTTGGATTTACTTTAAAATACTATGTTCCTAGAACAATGCTTGTTCACAGTAGGTGATTAATAGTTATCTGACAAATGAATGGATTTAACTATCAAGTTTTCTCTTTTTAACCTTGACCCATATGCCCCAATATTTGTTACCTCAGAAATGATAAGGTCACATTTTCCTCCAAGGGATTTTCACAGGACTGAATTTGCTTCTTATAGTTTATAAAACATTACAAAAGAAATGAAACTCACCATGGGTTCTGTTGCTTAAACCATTACCAGAAATATATTCTCAACATTTTTAAAAGCTAAATCTGGGCTTCCCTGGTGGCGCAGTGGTTGAGAGTCCGCCTGCCAATGCAAGGGACACGGGTTCGAGCCCCGGTCCGGGAAGATCCCACATGCCGCGGAGCAGCTAGGCCCGTGAGCCATGGCCGCTGAGTCTGCGCGTCCAGAGCTGTGCTCCGCAATGGGAGAGGCCACAACAGTGAGAGGCCCGCGTACCGCAAAAAAAAAAAAAAAAAAAAGCTAAATCTGTTTTCCAGGAGAACCCTTATTGTTACTAATACTAGTTATAGTTTAACAGAACTCCAGGTACAATTATTTGTCCATGAAAACAGTGTGCTTACCTCTACCAAACAAAACAGCCCAGGCCTGGGTATGTGTATTTTATGATAGCCTCAGTATGCTATTTTTAAAGGAATAAAAAGAGAAACTGCTCAAAGACAACTGGATAAACGAAGAGAAAGCAAATTAAAGAGCCAGCAATTGGAGGGTGGGAAAGCAGGTAGGGAAAGGATGTTAGACCTATAAATTAAAGAAGTTGCTGGCAAATTATTTACAGGGAATTGTTAATGGATTGGAAAGAAATGTAGTTAAAGAGTAAAGAATAGAAAGACAGTATTTATCTCAGCTTCTACCTCTTCAACTCTCAGAAATTGGCTGGAGCTTGAGAGCTCGTGGCCTCCCACTCTACGTCCCCTTCCACCCCACTGGAAAACAGTGAGCACACCTGGAATCACAGCTGCAAAGCCCTAAGGAACGGGGGCGGGGGGGGGGCGACTCTCCAACACCTCCCACTAGGTTCTCACTAACTTCCTTTTCCCCACTACTGGAGGCAGGGAAGAAAGGGCTGGGTAATCTCTCTCATATCACCACCCTAGTATGTTTACATACAGGCATTTCTTTTTTTTTTTTTTTTTTTTTGCGGTACGCAGGCCTCACACTGCTGTGGCCTCTCCCGTTGTGGAGCACAAGCTCCATACGCGCAGGCTCAGCAGCCATGGCTCACGGGTCCAGCCGCTCCGTGGCATGTGGGACCTTCCCGGACCGGGGCACGAACCCATGTCCCCTGCATTGGCAGGCGGACTCTCAACCACTGCGCCACTAGGGAAGCCCCAGGCATTTCTTTTTTGTACTAAGTTTTATAGCAAGCCTATTTTTCCCTCATACAATGACAAAAGCAGTACACATTTCTGTACCTTGTTTTTCTCTTAGATTTATATCCTAAGGGTTCTGTTTAATTGGCTAGTTAAGTCATTACTGTCAAAGTATACGGAATTAGTTGTTACTGCTAATTATTTTCTATTGTAAGTAAATTTTCATTATTGTCATGGGTTGGGACCACGTTTCCCCAGTTGCATGCAGTACCACAACAAACTCATGGGGGCGCTGTGAGTCACTGAAACGAGAGAAACACAGCTGACGTACCTTACATCAAATTGGTTAGAAGTGGGTCATGGGCAAGGGGAAATGGGTTACCATGAGTGACTCAACAAATCAGGATTTATCCCTGATCTGGGGCGAGGATTGTGTTCCAGAATAAACTCAAGGTTCTTATAGAAAGAAAGAGTCCAGACACTGTGTGGGAAATCAATATTACCCACTACAGGAAAAGTACCATAATTGGGATCACTGTAGCTGTGGGTATAAATCCTTTAAGGTTCTTGAAACACATTACTAATGTACACTGCTATCAGCAGCATAATGAAAGAGTCTTAGTACACCCTAATTAGCATAAGGCATTTAAAAAAATATTTTGGCTAATTTGATAGAAAATGGATACCTTACTCATATTCATTTGCATTTCTGTGACCCCTGGTAAAGGTTAACAGCTGTATTTATCCTTCAGCTAATCAACTGTCCTGTGTCTAATGCTCACTTATCTACAGGCCTCCTCACCTTCCTCCCCCTTTTATCTTATAGATACAAACCATTTGGTTTCGGTTATACATGCATCACCAATTTACGTTTATTGAGAAAAAGTTCTTGCTGTACAATATGAACATCTACATTCAAGAGGAAGGAAGAGTTAAGGGAACTCTGAAAGACTAAGCAGAAAAAGTTAGCAAACTGATGAAGGTTTGTAAGAGAATATGGCTCCACAGAAGCCAAGGGAGAAGCAGCTTCAGGAAGCAAGGAGTGGCTGGCAGGGTCAAATATACCACAGTCCAGTAAATATGACAACCACAGTGTCCTTTGGATTTGACAAGTGGTCACTAGAGTTCTAAGCTTCAGAATATATCAGTGTTAAATTTCCACAAGCTCAACATAACCAGGTATTCATTCAACAGTCACCTAGCCACAAATACGTACCAGGGAGAGTACTAGACATAAAGAAAGAGACAGAGACCGCAGTTTAGAGGAACCTGGATCGGAATGTGTGCACATGTACAATTTGAGGGGGGCTGGAGCAGGAGGGGTAAATTTAACAAGCGGTCAGAAAGACCATCTAAAGCCAAAAGATGCCCTAAGGAATGAGTTTCTCCCTCTAACTAATTTAATAAGTAACTCCTTTAAAAAGTACAGTGTTTATAACATATAAAAGATGAAGTAATGTATAATTCAAATAAACTAATAATTTAGGACCCGAAAAGAAACATACAAGAACTAAGTTGTCCATGTTAAGAAAAAGAAGCAATCTAAATGTCCGAGCCTGGGGCCTCCCTGGTGGCGCGGTGGTTGGGGGTCCGCCTGCCGATGCAGGGGATGCGGGTTCGTGCCCCGGTCTGGGAGGATCCCATATGCCGCGGAGCGGCTGGGCCCGTGAGTCATGGCTGCTGGGCCTGCGCGTCCGGAGCCTGTGCTCCGCAACGGGAGAGGCCACAACAGTGAGAGGCCCGCATACCGCAAAAAGAAAAAAAATAAAAAATAAAAAAATAAAAAAAAAAAATAAATGTCCGAGCCTGAAGAAGCTTTAAAAATAGTTATTTCTGATTTCTGGTTAAGTTCAGCAGATGCCGCAGCTGTGCTCCAATGACAGAATATGTTGGGGCTCCCCAAACTCGTGTCACAATGTATATATCACAGGCTTCATTTCAGGACAACAGATGAATGCAGATTTTAGGCAGGAAAAATTCTTTAAAAGATGAAAGTCTTATTCGATCACATAGCTGATACATGATCCAATTTCCTTTGGGTGAACTGCGGCAAACTGCAGATGTTTCTTTACTCAAAATGGAACCCACTCTGGTTTCACTTACATTTCATATGTAGACTGCTTTAAATTACTTACGCATAAGTATCACCTTCACCTGAGAACTTTTAGCCATAAATATGCTAAGAATAAAAATATGCAGAAGCAAGGAAAATATCTGATATAATGGTATTAATTTATATATAAATGGTATATATGTTATTACTGTATATTTTTAAGTGTGTTCATGTGGACATGGAAGGCTAAATGAAAAACAGTTTATCATCATAGAAAGGCACTGAAAATGTTTCCCATTTTAAACATTTTTTATATTGAGATTACTTCATTTTTTCTGCTAAATGTTATAATGTGATGATAATATCAACCATTTGCTGATTTCTGTGTGCCAGGCACTATGCTAGGTATATCTCACAAGATACTTAATCCTCATGAAAAAAAGTAAGGATTATTATTATTATCCCCATTATAAAAATGAGGAAACCATGGCTTAAGAAGAAGAGTGACTTACTAGGGCCACTCAGCATACAAGCACGCACACACACACACACGCACGCGCACACACACACTCACTCACTCAATATCTAATACAGTATCGAGTGCCTGAAGTGTGGTAGGTGACCACTAAGTGTTTCCTGAATAGTTCTGACTGGATGAAGAATGGACATCCAGATTCTTAGATGAGATCCTTATGCTGTGTTGACTGCTATAATGGAGGCATGTTCAAGTCACTCTGTGAAACAGAGAAAGGGTGTCTAGAGGAAACAAAGGGTACACATGGTACCCACTAAGTCCTAACACCAAGCAGTAATAACCCACACACCACACAATATCAGCAGCATGCCCTCAGTAAATGTGAGCCCAGAAAAGCTGGGGCTCTGTCTGTTCCGTATTTCCAGGGCCTAGAGCAGTATCAGACATACAGCAAGTGCTAAATAAATATGCTGAATGAATATGTGAGTAAACGTTCCATTTCCTCTTTCTTCTCCACACCTCTTCTGGCCCATCACATTATGTTCTTTATATTTTCTCCTTGTTTTCTCCTCTCTACTCTTCTTGCCACTCTTTGCACATATGTAAAAATTGTTATTATCCTGTATTTACATTATGAGATTTTTAAATACTTATCCATCTATAATGAAAATTAAAAGAACACGGAATGTTTCCTCCTTAAATATCCACCAAATCATTCTGTTTTCTCTAATAAAACATAAGGGCCATATCTGAATTTGTTACGGGAAGTTATAACTTTGCTTTAAATATACATTTAGCTCTCAAAGTGCTTTCCATCATAAGAATGTAACATATATGCTTATAAACCTATTAAATTTCTATTTATAATGGGAAGTTCCAACACAGAGTTACCATATGACCCAAAAATTCCACACCAAGGGATATATCCAAGAGAATAAAAACATATGTCCACACAAAAACAGGTATATGAACGTTTATAGCATTACTCCTAATAGCAAAAAAAAAAAAAAAAAAGAAACAACCAAAATGTCCATCAACTCATTGGAGTTAAACTCATTTGTTTATCCAACTCAATGAATAAACAAAATGTGGTGGTATATTCACACAACTGAATACTTGGCAATGAAAAGGAATAAAGTACCAATACATGCTAAAATACAGGTGAACCTTGAAAACATACTAAGTGAAAGAAGTCAGTCACAAAAGGCCACAGATTGTATAATTCCACTTACACAAAAAGTCCAGAGCAGACAAATCACAGAAACAGATAGTATAGTAGTAACAGTTGCCAGGGGCTAGGGAAGAGAGAGAATAAGGAGTGACAGCTAATGGGTGTGGGGTTTCTTTTAGGGCAATGAAACTATTCTAAAATTACATAGTAGTTCCAAAATATATATTAAAAACAAACTCATGCAACTCAATAGCACAAAAAGATAAAAATAAAAATCTGACTTAAAAATGAGCAGAGAAGCCGAATAGACGTTTTTCCAAAGAAGATGTACAAGTGGCCAAGAGGTACATGAAAAGGTGCTCAACATCACTGATCACTGGGGAAATGCAAATCAAAACCACCTCATCAAAAACCATCAAAAAGAGGAGAGATAGGGGGCTTCCATGGTGGTGCAGTGGTTGAGAGTCCGCTTGCCGATGCAGGGGACACGGGTTCGTGCCCCAGTCCGGGAAGATCCCACATGCCGCAGAGCGGCTGGGCCCGTGAGCCATGGCCGCTGAGCCTGAGCGTCCGAAGCCTGTGCTCTGCAACGGGAGAGGCCACAAGAGTGAGAGGCCCGCGTACCGGGAAAAAAAAAAGAGGAGAGATAACAAGTATTGGTGAGAATGTGGAGAAAAGGGAACCCTTGGGCACTGTTGGTGGGAATGTAAATTGGTTAAGCCACTATGGAGGTTCCTCAAAAAATTAAAAATAGAACTACCATATGATCTAGCAATCCCACTTCTGGGTATATATCCAAAGGAAACGAAAACAAGATATCAAAGAGATATCTGCACTCCCATTTCCACTGCAGCATTATTTACAGTCACCAAGATATGAAAAAACCTAGTTGCCCATCAATGGCTGAATGGACAAAGAATATACATACACACAATGGAATATTATCAGCCATGGGAAAGAAGGAAATCCTGCCATTTGCGACAACACGGATGAACAGAGAGAGCATTATGTTAAGTGGAATAAGCCAAACAGAGAAAGGCAAATACTGCATGGTATCACTTATACGTAAAGAAAAAAAAAAAAAATCAAACTCATAGAAGCAGAAAGTAAATTGGTGGTTGCCAGGGGCTAGAGGGTAGGAGAAATACGGAGAGGTTGGAGAAGGGATACAAACTTTTAGCTATTAGATGAATAAAGTAGGAGAATATAACATAAAACATAGTGACTATAGTTAGTAACACTGTATTATACAACTGAAATTTGCTAAGAGAGTTGAACTTAAATGGTCTCACCAAAAAATAAAAAATAAATAAATATGCAAGATGATGGATAAGTTAACTAGCTGGCAGGAATCCTTTGGAATTCTTTTACAATGTGTACGTATATCAAATCACTAGTATGTACACCTTGTCAATTATACCTCAATAAAGCTGAAAAAAATTTTAATAAAATTAGACAATGGTGATAGTTGCACAACTCTGTAAACATAAGAAAAACCAATGGATTGTACACTTTTAAAAGGATGAATTTTATGGCAGTGAACTATACCTCAATAATGCTATTTAAAAAGTGAATGACATTTTTAAAAGAAGGCATTTCCATACAATTAAAATCAACACTTTGAAATGGCATCTGGAAAATAACACATGCAATGCTTTGTTACAAATAGGAAACAACATAAATTGTCTGTGCAATTACACTTTCTTAGAAACATCTCTTGTACTTGAGCCTAACATATTACCGTCACTGCTGAAGAGAAAATTCATTTTTTAATACACATATTAATTCTTTGAATAAGCCTGCTCTAATCAATCTCATTCTGGTAAATCTACATCCTATGCTACCAGTTTTTTCACTAAGATATTTATCTTCATATAGAAAGTTTTGGAGTTGGTTTCAATATTAAATGGAGTGACAACCTGGGGATTTCTGCATCTCTAAACATTAGTTTGACACAACTTCCTACCTATAAGTTCAGTCATGTAATGGGCATTGACAAAAAATGTATCATATGTCCAGCTCCAGATCCCAAAGACCTGGTGCTAACTCTTTCAGAGTTGACTTTCTAGAGAGAAAAACAGGCAAATAATCAAATCAGCATGATGATCACCATGTTTTTTACAAAATCACAAAATCTCTGATGTGGAAAAGTCCTTAAAAAGCTAGCTACACCATTCCATGGAAGCAATGGCTTACTCCCGCTGCAAGTTACGTGCATGGTACCAAGTAATGACACGTGGCCCACGTCCACAGCTCTCTCACATCAACATTAAATCCAGTGCTCTCTCAACATATATTGTACATCTGTCCTGGCAAGGTAAAGATTTTGCTTAGAAAAGCCACCTCACATTCTTTTTTGAATAAAATATGGTGGCAGTTGTTGTTCATAATTTGGTCTCAACATTAGCTAGAAATTAGATAGATGAGAAAATTAATATTTAATATCAAGTATCATACATTATGCTAAATACTTTACATGTGTTATCTTATTTAATGCTGCAAATATGCATATGAAATAAATATTACTTCCATATTATAGACAAGGAAAAGCACAAAAGAAGCCAAGTGACTTGCTCACAGCCATGTAGCTAATAAGTGACAGCACTGGGATTGAAAAGCATTGCTCTGATTCTGAAGCCCAGGCTCTTTCTACTACACCAGGTTGACTGCTGTTAAGGTTAAATCTTCAATGAACCTACTTAACATTAAAATGTTCTAATGATTAAAGATTAAACATTATCAGCACTGCGCATGTGTGAATAACACTAAACTTAGCTGAAGATCAACCCCTCTGTTTCTTTAAACCAGATTTAATGTTCAGATTATTTGGATAAGCTGGGATTACTTTAAAGTAACATATGTTCTGACAGAAATGCAAAACACAATCTCAAACAAGAAACAAGTCAGCCTAAGCTGTAACTTAAGGACTTAAAGTGGGAAGAGTATCTTGCAACTGACATTTTGCTTCTCCTCTCTCCTCCCCTCATCAGTGGGTGTGACAAAACATCACGCTCAGCCAGTCACAAATACTCACTGAATTCTAGTTTCCATTAGAGCAGTCTGAGGCACCAAGGCAATTATGGGAAAAAAAAAAAAAAAAAACATGCATCCAACACTTTAAACCTGACAAATCTGAAAGTTCTCACTCACTTGCTACTACTATCCCTTGTTCAGGCTTATTCAGGATCTCTATTTTCTTTCTTTATCCCCTGAAGACTGGGCTTTTTCAGCCCTTGCTTTACTTTCCAAACTGTCCCTAAAGTCCAGACTTCCTGTTCATCATTCCCTACTTGCCCCAGCCCCAGGGTAGAGCTTCCCTTAAGCTCACAGATTGCTTAAGAAAAAAAATTTTTTTTAATAATCTATTTTAACTTTAGGGTACCACCTAGATATACTCTCCTGGCAATGCTGACAACAATTCAATCACACCACCTTTCCTGGATCAACCAGCTTACAGGTTCAATTCAATTTTCTCACTGAGCCAACTGAATTTCCTCTTCAATACCTAATTCAATGTTCTTTTTTTCCCATAACTCCCTGCTCCCAGATCCTCCAGCAACACCCTACCAGTCTTATCATTTTCTTTTCTCACCAATAATCACTAGGATGATCTCACCACAAACATGACATTTACAAAACATCTGTGCAGCATAAGAAACACCTCAGAAAGCACTCTTCTAAGCCACTGTCTGCCTTCAATGCAGAAATCAATGTGGAAAAAAGATCTCTCATCTGCATTTTGGCCTGTTATATTACGTGAAATTACCCAAGTATTTATTTCACTTCTGACAAGTCCAAGTTACGACCGTCACTTTCAACAAGTTTTATAGACCGCTGACCTAAGCCAGTAGAATCAAAGTACCGGCAGATACATCAATAAAGTCTCAAAATCTACACTGCCGATTCAGGATTATCCCTAAATGGCAGCCCAATGCTTCCTTGTTCCTTGGTTCCCAGATCATAATAGATAATTATTTATCTGTTTAAAAGTAAAAAGCTAAATCAAAACCATGCCACATCTCCTAATCACTTCCTACCAAACAGACTTAATTTGGGGGACAAACAAACCCATGCTTTAGCATTCTATTAAAGCATTTCCACCTCAATCATCTTGTCTGTGGAGTATGATAATAACACTGACAAGAACCTGTTAAAGTTAAGCCTTGAAAAAAAGCTGAAGTTATCTGGATTACAAAGATCCTGCCTAAAGCAAATGAAAATAATGTTCCATTTTTAAATTATTTTATTATGCATTTTGTCCATTGGCCCACATGAAAACCCTACAACGAATATACAGCAAATGCTACTCCCACTGTTTATGAAAATAGGGTCTAGGACAAATGGCTTGTACCCATGCTACTAGTTAGTGGCAGCAGCAGGACTAGAATGAAGTTCTACCTCCTGATGCTCTCTGCTGTCCCCTGGATTACCCAGTCCTAAAAGTCAGTACAACCAGGCCAGAGCAGTTACATTTGAAGCCTGATGGGAGAAATATTAAAGAACAAACTTGCAGTCCCCATTCCCTGGCTCATTCACTCCACAGATAATGAAAATCCTCCTCCATATAATGTTCTTAGTAAAATGTAAACTGGTTCATGTTCACAATTACTGAGTATCCACAATGCAGTCAGATTAGAATACAGATAACCTTGGCACCTAGAAGTTTATATTCAAAAGACTAAGTAAAATCTAATAAACAGAGACACACAGTGAGTACTCTCTGTGACTGCAGAGGCATAGACAGGAGTAAAACAGCTACAAGGCAAAGGACTGTCTTAGACTGCTGACAACACCACAAGCTAGTAGAGGCAAAAAAGATCCTCCCTTAGGGCCTTCAGAGGGAGCATGGCCCTGCCGACACCTTGACTTTGGATTTTGGCCTCCAGAACTGTGAGAG
Source organism: Mesoplodon mirus (assembly GCF_964341445.2). Taxonomy (NCBI): domain Eukaryota; kingdom Metazoa; phylum Chordata; class Mammalia; order Artiodactyla; family Ziphiidae; genus Mesoplodon; species Mesoplodon mirus. The sequence continues at coordinate 108,981,581 of NC_138983.1, read as the reverse complement.
AATAAATTTCTGTCATTTTAAGCTACAAAAAAAAATTATTTCATATCTACATACATACATACATATATACATACACACAGAGACACACACACTGAAGGCGTATTAAGGCAGGCAGAGAACATCACATTTAAGATACTGTGAGCACAGAATTGCAGGACTAACCAAATGTTAGGATCTGGGTGGAATGAAAAAAACACCAGCTTAAAAATGGGGTTTAGGACTTCCCTGGTGGCGCAGAGGTTGAGAGTCCGCCTGCCGATGCAGGGGACACGGGTTCGTGCCCCGGTCCGGGAAGATCCCACATGCCGCGGAGCAGCTGGGCCCGTGACGAGCCGTGGCCGCTGAGCCTGCGCGTCCGGAGCCTGTGCTCCGCAACGGGAGAGGCCACAACAGTGAGAGGCCCGCGTCCCGCAAAAAAAAAAAAAAAAAAATGGGGTTTAAAAACTGGAGTAGAAGGAAACTGGAAGCATTAGAAAGACTCGGCTGTTTCTCTCTAAGATGAGCAGGTGGATGAGGATATAACTGAACAAATGAGAACACAAAGAGAACAAGCTGCAGGAGGAAGAACTTTGTCTTGACACACTGAGTCTGAGGGGCCCGCAGCACATCCAGGTGGTGATAGGTAGCAGGCTGGTGAAAATCAGACGCAGAGCTCCGGAAAAGGAGGTCAGAGCTGATGCCCTGGCAGCAGATGCTATCACATAAGGAAAGCAAACAGTAAAAGGACTCAGAAGGAATCCTTGCACACCACCAACATTTAAGAGAAGGATAGAAGAAATAAGGAAGAGAGATTCAACAACAGTGCATACTGAGAAAGAGGTGCCATGACGCCTCTGGGATCCAGAGGAAGTAATAACGTTAAAAAAGGGTCACGTGAGGAAAACCAGGATTGCTATGCAGTCACTACAAGCCTGCGAAAGTCCCTTCCTATCACCTATGTTGACATCATTTTTTCAGGAGTACACAACTTTCTCAAATCTTCTCCAAATCGTGTACCCCTTAAAAATTCACACCTATTATCTCTTATGTTGACAATTTTTAATTGTCCCTCATATTTTCTGCAACCAACTTTTAAAACAACTGGAATCTCTTATTCCTTTGATTCTCAGTGTCACATAATAATTTTTTCATAGACGGCACAAAAAAGTCTGAAACAAGCTCCAAAACCACAATATTTTAATTGCTTTCACAACTCACTTTGATCTGCTTCTCCTTGCTAATCTCTCCCACCACTCCTTTTGTATTTGTTTTGTTTTGTTTTGTTTGGGGCCGTATCTTCCATTCAGACATTTTAAGGAATAAAAAATTAAATAAATGAAAAAGAGAAAATTCTCAAAGCAAAGTAAAATCAATTTACACAGTTTCCATTTGAAAGGGGATAAATACACTATACAGAATACTCATTTCATGTATCACAAACACGTATCAGTTTTCTAAATTAAATCATCACTCTTCCTGTGTACTAAAGAGAGAACTGAAGCTGGGTCTTTCATTTGGATAAACTCCAGTATATGTGTACACATGAGGGAATACTTTTGGCGTGTCTTTCATAAACTAGCAAGCAGTATGGCTTTTTAGATTTGCGCGAGGAAATACAGAAATTCCACTACTGAGAAATGTGTCTGACTTCCAAATGAAAGGGGTCATTTTGTGTCTACCCAAAGTAAAGTCAAGTTTACTTTCCCTGAGTAAAGTGAAGTTTCAGGGAAAGTACTATCAGTGTAGCAAGGTTATGTCAATTGTGCATTTCTTCCCAATATTTTCATACCACCCAACATTGAGCATCACCCCAGGATGGTTCCTCATCCTTCACAAAATACAAGATGCTCGCCATTATACCTGATAATCACCCAAATCAGATAAACCAACAACATAAAAAATGTCATGTTTTGGCATTTTAAAAATAGTATTAGGCATAGAGACATTTACCACAAAATCTAAACATTGGAAGTGAAAAATCTGTAATACTTAATATAAAGTAATCTACAAAGAGTTAACTGTTAGTCTTATCCTAGCCTTTTTCCCATAATGTTCCATGTAAAAATTACAATTAGACAAATTACTCTCAAATGAAAGGTTCAAAATCCTAGAAAAGTAGGGCTTATTTTTTCTTCTTTTATGCATACACTCCTCTGCAACGAAGGAAAAAGGTTGGAAAAACTGACAGATTATCAGCTACTGTATGGTACCTTACTATTCCACAATTCACTTTTTCTAAAACAAATCACTTTCCTTACACAGAGTATTGTACGTGCGTGTTTTGCTGTAACACTTTCTTCAGCATTATAACTGGATTCTTGATTATAAAATCAGAAAACTGCAGATATGAACAATGGCATGTTCTGATGAACCAAACATTCCGGTTAGCTGTAATCCTACAGAGAAGGCTCCACAGTACCAGAAATATCCAGGCCACGTTTAAATCCACCTGGCCAAAAACAAAACCATTAAAGTAACCACATTTCCATTGTCTGTCCTGCTATCATCCTGCCCCAAGGGCCATTAAGATTAACAAATATTATGGAAGTCACTACACTTATACGAAACCCAGCCATGAAACTCAGAATATGGCAGCTGCAAAAGATGAAGCACAGACTCCTTGAACTAGAGAGCCAGGTGCTCGGCAACTGGTTTTCATTTTCAGGATGAAAGTCAGCAAGAAGCAGGTAGCAAGTCCTTGGTTGGTAAGGCCAGATCCACTTGAGATACACTCTGAGGAGGATTAGATGCTGGGCAGAGATTCAGCAGGCTGGAGGAAAAAGGAAGACTGGCAGAGCTGCAAACTGAACCGGGTGGGCAGCAGGTGCAGCCATGGTGAAGCTGGCACCTGCCAAGATGCTGAAATGAGCAGAAATGACCATCCAGACAAGAGAGCGGGGATGGCTGGGGCCAGAACAGGTGGCAACCACAGCTCTGGCAAGAAACAATATTCAGGAAAGAGATTCAAGACTAAGTAACCCCCTTTCCTTCACCCTTTCTCATCTGTCCATAATAAACATTTCATTGGTGCATAATATTTACTGAATGTGGCTTAATAGCCTGAAAACTTTAATATTTTTCTTTATAAATCCAGAGAAAAGATTACCACTCTACATATACATTACTTGAATAAAATTACACTTGGCACCAAAGCAATACTGAATGTAAGCTTTATTATTTTTTTCGTATATAATTGGAGAAATGCTTCTTAAGCATCATCATGAACACGATTAACATTGTGCTCTAAGAAATGTTAATAATTGAAAGCATGTTTGTTAAAGCAGCTTTTCAGTGACTTCAAAGTTTCGTGGTTACCTGAGTTTTCTGCATGCTCAGAGTATCTTGATCATAACTGTCATAGGAAGCAGTGTAAAAGGTGGTTATTGCTAAGCCATTCTCCTCCAAGAGACAGAAAACATGTTCTGTTCTCCCAGCAACCCACTCCTTTCTAACAGGACAACCCCTCAATTACTGTCTGTGGAAAAAGGAAATCCAATGGAAATAAAGATACTGTTAAAGGGTACCAATTAAGCTCATGTAGACAATCAGAGAGAGGTAGACGGTAGTACTCAGCCAGCCCAATTTAATTCCACTTTGATGGGCGCCAAGGCTCCCATTTAAATTAACACAAGTCTAACTGCTCTTACTCATACATGTCTCTGAAGAAGAACCTTAAAGCACCACATTCCTCATCTACCAGTTCCTAAATTAATTACAGTTCATTTGAAAGATACAATTATTTCTGCTCATTTAACTCAAATTCTAATGAATAACTATAAGAACCAGATGAATAGTGGAAGTTAACTACACATCCACACCTATGACTAGGCTGCCCAGCTAAACAAGCAAAACAACATTAGTGGAATAAGCAACGGTGAAGTAGCTCTTGCAGGGTAAACAAGAATCTACAGTGAGTTCCGGTAAACCAAATAAAACCTAGGTGCAAATTAAAATACCAAAAATAGCCTAAAACAATAGTAGTTCTCACTAAAAGCTGAAGGATGACCAAGTAAATAGTGCAATAACTACATAAGAAAGTCTTTCAAATTCCTTAAACTTGTCATTGTTCCTCCCTTTTATTTAACTCCTTCCCTGTGCCATCAAAAACTGGTAGCAAAGTGGACCCTGAACACACACAAAATAGAGACGGGCTTAAAGTGAAACACAGCAAGTGGAAGGCAGGAGTACCTCACCCTTTCCAAGATAGTTCAATGTGGCCTTGGCATTTAGGGTTATCTTTCATACTAAACAACTACTTTATCCCCAGATCACAAGTGCACCATGACAATATACTTCCAACTGAGGTCTGTGGCCACAGAGAGTAGACACCTTTAAGAAACTATGTGCTTCCCAAATGAACTTATCTATGAAACAGACTCACAGACACAGAGAACAGACTTGTGGTTGCTGGGGGTGGGGGGGTGGGGGGGTGGATTAGGAATTTGGGATTAGCAGATGCAAACTACTACATAGAGAATGAATAAACAACAAGGTTCTACTGTATAGCACAGGGAACTATATTCAATATCCTGTGATAAAACATAACGGAAAGAATATGAAAAAGAATGTATACGTATGACTGAAACACTTTGCTGTACAGCAGAAAGTAACATAACATTGCAAACCAACTATACTTGAATAAAATAAACTGTGTGCTTCCTCTTGCTAATGTCTTAATTAACTGCATATTCTACATCAATTTATGAGTGACCAACTTCTACCACTCAAATAGGTGCCCTTCTTATTTGTGTCATGGATCGCTAGTGCCAGGAACAACTGCTTTAAGAACAGAGGCAACACAACCAAGAAATAAAGTTTGTGAGAGAGACAAGGCCATGATCAGGACAAGCTGATTCTGAAGAACTGTACTTTCAATCAGAAAAACGAGAAAATGAATCATCAACACACACAAGGTATTATCAAGTCTTTATATGAGAGAAAATGTCATTTCAGCAAAATAACATCATCCATTGGCTAAATGTAGTTTAAAAGTTTTGAATTGGTTTCACAGTATTATTTATATTTAATGTGTAAACTGATTTGTTTTTAAGATTGCATGAATAAGCATAAGAATTATAGTTTCACGCAGGTATATTTTTAACTACATAATTAATAAAATTATATTAGAGTCCACTAACTTTTTTTTTCTTTGAAAGAAGTCCAGCCATACAAGGTTGAGAAACACTCTCCTAAAGGTAGAGGAAATACCTGGCCAATTCCACCTTAAGGTAATGAGAGGAAGTGGACAGTGATAAGAAAGGAGGGATGGCCAAGATGCTGCTGGGCAGGTGGGAGAAAAGAATGTGGACATGCTTAGGCTCTCTCCACCCAATCAATTCCATCAATTCGACTCAATGAGTAAAATTCCATTTCTGCCTTTTTTTCCCCCTCTTTTTCTCTTCTTTTCTTGGGAGGGAGGGTCTGTCTATTCTTGTAAAGACAAAGCTCTACTCAACGATGGTTCTTTGAATTCAAAAGTATAAAAAGAGAAAGTAAAGGGGGAATTATATGAGAAAGCCATTTTGAAATGTTTCTTTGGATATAATCTATAAAAGGAGAAAATTAATAAGCAAAACTAGCCTGTAATTTCACAACCCAAATTTTAAGACTGGTACCTGTTAAAGGAACAAAGTTCATAGAGTAACATTTGATAAAAAGGGTGGAGATTGAGTCATACAGCATGAACTAGAACCCAATTCACCTGTATCATATATTCTCAAATACCACGCACCAAATGTCTATATGGCATGTAATAAAATGAACAAATAATCCTACTGGTAAGATTTTTATAGAAGCTCCCTTATTTTACAGGAAAGGTAGGACCCAGAGATTAAGTTATTTGCTAATTATCACAGAGCATTTGACAGCACCAGAACTTAAACTCAGGTCTACGTTAAGTCACTATGTTAACTCACTTAGTTAACTGTCACCCATTTTCGCAGAGTGGATATGAATGTGAAATGCAATAATTCATCTTAAAAATATGGTAAGTATTGGGCTTCCCTGGTGGCGCAGTGGTTGAGAGTCTGCCTGCCGATGCAAGGGACACGGGTTCTATGCCCCAGTCCGGGAGGATCCCACATGCCACGGAGCAGCTGGGCCCGTGAGCCATGGCCGCTGAGCCCGCGTGTCTGGAGCCTGTGCTCCGCAACGGGAGAGGCCACAACAGTGAGAGGCCCGCGCACCGCAAAAAAAAAAAAAAAAAAAAAAAAAAATATGGTAAGTATCCTACATATATTATTTAAAATTCAAAGTTATTGTTATTTAAAATTATTTAGAATTTTAAAATTTAAAATTCAAAGTCAAGGTCCTCATTTATACGTATCCTTCAAAATACTCTACTAAAGAAATGCACATCCTGAACAAAAGATTAAGGAGCGTATGTGACTCCTACTGGAACAGTAAAGCATGTATTACCCAAGAGAGCATGCCAAGACTTTCACCAGAAAAGTTATTAACTAGGTTGGAAATAATATAAGATGCTTAGAAATGCAATGATGATTGTCAGCTCAGGAAAGTCTTACTAAGAAACCATTAACTATAAATGAAAATGAAAGCAAAGTGCTACAAATAAATCTGAAATGGATAATGGATACACATTGAAACAGCACGTATGGAGAAAGGAAAGGCATAGTTTAAGGTTAGGGAAAGTGAAGGCTTCCTAGGGCAGAAAGGAAAAACAGTCAGAAGGGGCAGGACTGGGGGAAGGAGGGCTCCTTGGTGGATCTTTGGGATAGAATTAAGCTGGCTTCAAGTCCTTTAGACACACTCCGATCCTCCTACAGGAGCAGCTTCAGAGAGCAGGCATTTAGCAGCTGCAGCCTAGCCTCAGAGCATCCTCCCCAAGGGACAGAAGGTCGCTTGGTGGGAAGAAAGCAGCACCATCATGTGACTTCAAGGGTTTCTCAGCTCCAGATCTTTCCCATTTGGAAGCTAATGTTGGGAATTCGTTTAACAAGGAATAAAACGTTTTCTTTCTACTACAAGAGAAGTAATAATCAAATGTTAGTTAACGTAATGTACTCTCATCACAAACCTAAGAATCCTAGAAAGACAGGTTGTATATTTAAGCGTACAAGTTCAAGTTCATGAGGCAGGGTCTGTGTGTTCAAGGAACTTACACTCTCCAGACTTCTTCACTTATGAATGGAAGAACAAACCTATAAATATGGGAATCACCTGATTTTTGCAAGGTTCGATTCAATCGTAGTAAAGTTCATAACATTACTAGTAAAACAATGCACATTTCAGAGGTTTTATCACAGCTATGTGTTTTCAACTTTTGAAGCAACAGAACCGATCTCCAGCAGAGCAAGAGGAAAATGTCATTTGTAGACCATATGGTTGCTCCAGCAAGAGTCAGCCTGGCATTCAACACTGAGATGGGGAAACTTTTTGAAAAGGCATCATGCTCCCTACGACTCAGAGGCTAGTCCAGAGACCTCAAGTGGGATTTGCAAATCAGAAAGAAGGAGAGTTCACATTTGTGTATACATAAGATGGACAGAACTGCAGATAAACCAGTAGTTTTCACAAATCAGTAAATGCTATCATTATCAGTTGCCTCAAATTCAGAAATTAAGTGAATGTAGACATAGAACATTATTTCCTTTACCCTGGTTAAGTAACACAAGTGATAAGTAGATGTTTTCACATTTGGGAGGGTAAAATAAAAAGCATTTAGGAGCACACTAATTTCAAGACATTTTGCTAAGATTCAACCTTAGTACGAATACATACTTCCAAATAGAGATCAGATGCTAATGTTGTCTTAGTTTCAGACACATGCACATGTCCATCATGTTGTTACTGACCTTGCACTTGACATATCAATGATGCTTCCCCTACCTATGTCCTGGGAAATGCTAGATGGATCACCCAAAGGCCTCTCCACCTTAACAAAAATATCTCGCTCATCTATGGGAGGCCAGAATTTCCAGGGGTTCGTTACAGAGGCTTTCAGAAACTTTTATTAAAGCGCAAATAGGTCCTGGGGAAGGTAACTAAACAAATTAAGCCTTATCATTTAGTCAGTCAACTCTGTAAGAGAAACTCTAGAGTTTCTTTTACTAAGACTCTCATAGGTCCTAGTAATTGAAAATGAAGATCCAGGGGACGCAGGAAGTACAGAAAATCTGAACAGGAGGTGTGTGGGAAAGGAGGTGGGAGAATCTCCTAAAGGCAGTCTTTACTTTCTATAGATCATCAGAAGTTCTGATTGGTCTTTAGCCACTGAACTCTCCTCCCCAGTGACTGGACCAACACCAGTTACAATGCAAACCAAAAATTAAGACGCACAAAAATCTTGTAAAGAGATAAGATCCACTGGTGCCGCTCTGTCTTCATCTTACTAAATCGCAAAGCTACAAATCTATATATGTTTTTAAAAGGCCAATTCAATGACTGATTGTGCCCAATGAAGTGCCACTGAGGTACGTAAGAAATTAATCATTTTCTCTGAATATCACTAAAACTAGCTTCATTTTTATCCTTACGATAAACTCTCGAATCCCTCCTTAAGGACTTTTTTTTAAAGTGTTCAAACTAGGCACAGTAAAGTTACAAAAAAGACCAATAGTCCCCAACATTTTTCTAGGAGCGTTATACAAAAAGATGACTTTGAACAACTTTCCTCAGGATATACTCCGGGGTCTAGTAGAGAGAGACCTTTCCCTTCTCTGTAGACTTGGGAGTAAATAAGTCAAGAACACCTACGAACAAACTTTGTTGGTCACCAGCAGGGGAGCTCTTCAGCTTTTGTCCCCAAACCCATTCAAACAAAAGAAGCTTCTCTTCCTCCAACACACCCCTCAGACCCACACCCCGGGGGGACTCTCCAGATCCCCGCGCCCTCTCCACCCATTCCCCGCCGGGGGAACTTACTCCTCAGCGCCCCGATGAGCAGAGAGCCGTCCTTAATGAGCTCTTTGATGAACTTGTTGGTTCGCTCCAGCTCAATCTCGTGACACTGCAGGCGCTCCCTGAAATCCGGGCTGTCCAAGTAGGAGTCGCTGAACTCCAGAGTCGGCAGCCCCATGGCACAGGCACTGCCAGCGGCCGCCGAGGACACGTCCGGGCCGGCGGTCAGGGCGGGGACAGCCGGCGACCGCGGCCGGCTCCGGGGACGCGCGATCGCGGGGAACTAGCCGGGACGCAAGGGGACGCGCAGGGGAAACGGGTCCCGCGCGCCGCGCCGCCTGCGCGGGGCTCCGCGGCGCGCGGACGCCTCCGGGCTCAGGCTTCTTCCCCGGAGGCGAGGCGAGCGCACACACGCGAGGCGGGCCGAGGCGCGGGTCCGCTCAGGTCGTTGTCACCCGGACGCATCGTCGCCGAGAGCACGGAGGCCGCGGAGGCTCAGGGCCGCGGCCGGAGCAGGAAAGTTCTCTCACGGCGCGCAGACACTTCCGGCAGCTCCGCTCTCCTGCTCCCTTGACAGTCGTTTGCGCTGGGAGTCAGAAGCGCCCAGCCGCCCCTCCGGCCGGGCCGGGGAAACCCTCCCCCTCGCTGGACGCAGGCTCAGAGCGCACGCAGACCCGGCCGGGCTCGGAGACCCTCCTCCCGCCGCGGCGCTCCCAGCCCGCGCCGCCCCGCCCCTCCTCCCCTTTATCCTCCTGCCCCCGCCCGTCCGCACTTAGCTCCCGGGCGCCGCTCAGTTGCCGCGCGACAGCGCTCCTGCCTGCGCCCGGGGATTAACTCTGCCCCTCCTGGGCAGCCGCTCCCCCTAGCCCGCGGTGACACTTCGGGGTCCGCCACCCCACAAAATGATCTCCAACTCCCAACATGCCTCCCTACCCCTGCCTCACCACCCACTCCCTGTAATTCTCTGGGACAGAAGCCAACGTTAACTTTCTCTAAAGTTTGAAGCCTGGTTGGAAGATGCTACTTTCGAGCGTTAGTTTAGATTTTGCTTCGCGAGTCTGCACTGAATGCATATATATTCCAGGTTGAAAAGTTTTACTTTTTCCCACCGTTCACTGCATTGATCCTAGAAAGTCAGGTTTTTTATATTCAAAACGAAAAGCTACATAAGGCCTAAGGCTGTTTGTTGTTGTTTTTCTTAGTTGCTGTGAAGGTGGGAAGATTTTAGGTCGTTTTTATTCCCCAAACAAGCACCTCGGACTTAGGTGTTCCTCTTGTAGAAGAATAACTATTTGTATCACAATACAACTTTTTATCGTCACCTTGATGGAATTGCCCCAAAAGCATGGAGCTTTTCAAACTGTTGAAGTTGGCTGAAGTTCCAAATGAATAGTTACTTCATACCAAGAGGCAGTTATCCCTCTGGTAGAGGATCACCTAATAAATTTCTGTTCTCTCAAAACCTTGACAGCAAAAGAAACTGCTGCTTTACATCTAGTCCTGCCATCATCTATAGGATTTCTGAGAACTCAGTTATTTTTCTTAAGGATCTGCTTTTAATTTCTATGTTTTCATTGCTTCGTCCTTTTGAACCATCTGTTAAAAAAACTCTTCTACAGATCATGGGAAAAATTCCATTAAAGTGCTTTACATTTTTCCCAATTAAGTTTCAGAATCTGTCAAGACTTTTAGGTTGTTTTTTTTTTAAGTACACATGAACATTTAAAAATAGCATGGAAACCTTAAACCAAGACTGATAAGATGATGTAAACAGTATATTTGATAGCTTTCATTTTATTTTCTTCTGAGCCAGGGAAGTTGGACTTTAACCTTCCATCTATATTTACATCATTAGACCTCAAAATATTGGCAGAATGGCCGATTACCACTAGAGTCCTCTTCACTTTTAGTGTCTGTCTTGTGTCTGTCAGTTAAATACGCCTCATTTGGGAAGGTGGGGTGGGGTGGAGGGCAATAATGCTATTTGTTAGTTGATGGAATGATAGAAGCTGCAGTGGTGCAGTTTTTCACCTAAGGTGATTTTACATCTATTCATCACACAGCCTGAAAGACAAAAAATTAGGCCAAACAAGTTGAAAGTTCCCTTTCAACTTTTGCCATGTTGCTGTTACAAGCAACTAAATCCAATACCAATTGCTGAGATATGAAACAGGATAAAATATAACAATCTCTTCCTGTTTTTCATTAAATGGAAGTCCTGTGATTAATTCTTTAAAAATGCAACATTCTTTGATAAGTTTCATTTAGTAAGTTGGATTTCAATTTTCATTCTTTCTATAAAAGTTTTATATGTCAGGACAGATTTATTCTAGATTCTAAGATATAAATTATCATTTACCCATTCATGTATGTAATTGCATGTTTTATGCCTACTGTATACATTATTAGGATCTGGGCAGAGAAGCAATTTATATGGAAAGATAAATCAAAGCATTGTGCCTGACCTCAAGCAGTTCTCGGAATAAAAAACAGAGAATGAGTATCTGTATATCACATGAGGCAGAATATGCTATGTTACAGAGCCTCACACAGACATTGGACCAATAATCACTGATGCCGTTATCAGTATGTTTCCACTCAGACCTATCACTGCATTTACATGGGGTTAGGATATTTCCTCCTAACCTCCAACATTTAGCCTCTAAAGTTTAGTATGTTATAATGGACTTTCTCCCTTGTAGGTCCTTTCAGAGTTACTCATGACTTGTTCTTGTGAATCATACTTTAATTATACCTGCTAGTCAGGCTTTCTCTTATGCCACATTAACCCAGACACTCGAGAGACACCAGAAATGGTTTTGCTTTAAGGTGGATTTATGGTCAGTTTTGAACTGTTGTTTTCATGCTTTATTTCCCTACCATAATAATGGAACTAGATTCTTTCTAAAAGAATAGCCTTTCTAAAAAAAAGAGTGTCCATACTTGCAAGTTCTTTTTCATAAGAAATTTTAATTGATTGAAATGTAACCTCTCCAAAAATTTCTGCTTCATAGTATGTGGCCCTGTCAGCTGCATGGTGAGTTTCACAAATACTATTGGCTGACACACTCTTTGGCATGGTTACCGGCACAGAGAAATGTCTGTTTGCTTGTTTAATTCTGAAATGGGGTGTGCGGGGCTTTGTTTATTTTAAAGAGCAAAATAGTGAGGTGAGGTTAGTAAACTAATATATGTTTGTAAATCTGACTAAAACATTTTTCTTGACCTATATCATGTCTGGCACTTAAGCCTGGTGCTTAATTTGTACTCAGTAAGTGTCACTGTTGGATTATTATTATTTTTCAATTAGTTTTGTAGACATAGGCCTCCCAGACTCAGATATTCTGAGGCTAAATTCAGGCCTGGTAAGAGATGACAAAACAGAAGGCGAATGTACCTAAGGAGACTAAACGTACCCTTCAGTACCCTTCCATGGTGAGAAGGCCTTGTCACTGTCCCTGTTTGCATTTCACCCTGGGTGTTATCTTTCTCTTTTCTCAAAGATACTCCTTGAACATGGGTTTTGTATCATTCTAATTCAACTTTTTGTCACATCTAGAAATACAACATTGAATCCAAATGAGCAAAACACGATTCAATTTTTTAACAATTTTTTGTTGTGATAAAATATATAACATAAAATTTACCATTTTAACCATTTTTAAGGGTACATTTCAGTGTCATTAAGTATTTTGTTGTGCAACTAGCACCACCATCCAACTCCAGAACATTTTTATCTTCTCCAACTGAAACTCTATTCCCCTTCAACAACAACTTCCCATACCCCTCTTTCCCCAGCCCCTGGTCAGCACAATTTTATTTTCTGTCTCTATGAATTTGACTTCTCTAAGTGCCTCATACAAGCAAAATCACACAATATTTGCCTTTTGTGTCTGGTTTATTTCACTTAAATAATTCCATTATTAATTAGAGAAGCAAAGAAGACATAAGAATCAATTAGTGGAAGCAGCAAGTCAAGACCACCAACTAAGGGAGCAGGAATAACTGCAGACGGTAGAATTGGTCCCATGTGACACTATGACTTCTAAAGTACCTTCTAGAGCTAAGATTTTATTATGATGACAGATTTCTGAAGAACGGGCTGAAGGAAAAGAACAGAATTCTAAGTATGAAAGCATCATGGACTAACTACATTTATGAGGGAGAAGAAACAGAGAGAGAGAGAGAGGGAGGGAGAAATTGATTTAACTGAGGAAAGTTTTTTGGTATTTTGTTTTGTTTGTTTTGTTTTAGGTATAGATTTCAATTTCCATTTAGTATTGCCCCCTTGTGGCAAACCATGATGTTTGCTGACAAAAATTGTCAAAGCTGTAAAGAAAGCAAAACCTAAGGGGACTAAAATGTTCTGCGCACCTCCATGTGCTGGGTTTGATGCACAGAGTGCTTTCATATATCGCAGGGTGCTATGTGTATCACCTCATCTAAGCTTCTCCACAAGCCTGTGAAATAGGTATTGTTTAAGGACTGCAAGCCTCATTTTTAAGAGGTGAGGAAATTATGACTGAAAGTGGTTAAATAGATAGAAGGTACTGGAGTTGGGATTTCAACCCAAGTCTATCTAGTTCCAAAGGCCATGCTTAAAAGAACCAAATGCACTCAACAAAGAGTTTTAGGCATCAGTTATACGCCTGTGCTGCTGCAGATGCTGAGAATACAGGGGTAAGCAAAAACTCACCTTATTCCTGCTATAAACTTTCAGCCTAGTGAATTATAGTAGAGACATTAATTAAATGGTTGCACAAACGCCATTTATTAGCTATGTGATTTAGGGAGTTTCACCTTTCAGGCTTTCTGTCTTCCCAAAATATAAAATTATCTTATATTTTTATATAAATTTATATAATTTTTAAAATATTTATTTATTTATTTGTTTGTTTGTTTTGGGCTGTGTTGGGTCTTCGTTGCTGCGCGCAGGCTTTCTCTAGTTGCAGTGAGTGGGGGCTACTCTTAGTTGCGGTGCGCGGGCTTCTCATTGCAGTGGCTTCTCTTGTTGTGGAGCACAGGCTCTAGGTGCGCGAGCCTCAGTAGCTGTGGCACATGGGCTCAGTAGTTGTGGCTCGTGGACTCTAGAGCACAGGCTCAGCAATTGTGGCACACGGGCCCAGTTTCTCCGCGGCACGTGGGATCCTCCCAGACCAGGGCTCGAACCCGTGTTCCCTGCATTGGCAGGCAGATTCTTAACCACTGTGCCACCAGGGAAGTCCTATATAATATAATTAATAGATAATAATTATTATTTATTAATAATGATAATGTCTATTATTTATTAAGCACTTGCAATGTGCCAGTCACTGTCCTAACCTCTTTACATTTGCTGTTTCACTTAGGTCCCTTTTAGCTCTATACCTGAGATACTGCTGTGCATCAGAATTAGGATGGGGAATCTCCTCCACACTTTCAATAAGAATTAACTATGGGTAGAGTGTTTTTGACCTTTTGCCCATGTGTAGTCGGAAACCTACCGCTGTTCGGAAGAGGACGTTTTGAACCTCCTTAGCTCTCACACTGTGGATTCCACAATGACCACCGGGCACGCGGGAAGGAAGGAAGCTTTGACTGAGCAGCTACAGTGCCCCTGAGCCCACTTGGCCTATCACTCCTCACCCTAACTTGGGAGGTAAGAATTTTATAATGAAGATGAGGACGCTGAGGCAGAAAACCCACAAACAACAAATCAACCCTCCAGGATAAACAGAGCTGTCTCTGACTCCAAGACCACACGACCATGAGCATCTCTGTTAAGACACCACATATGCATTTGTGATCATTTTTGTATAGCTCTTCCTCCACACTTACATTCTCTGTTTTTAGACTCTAAACTTTTAGACCATGTCTTATTCTTGGTATCTCTTGCACTTCACATGCTAGCAGCCCACAGAGGACACCTAACAAATGTTTTGAACCCCTGATCGTCTTCTAAAACTAATTTCTTGGCTTTTCTGGTAGAGGCGCCTGAACAGATCTGTAGGGACACAGAGGAAGGGTCCTCCCATTTGGCTTGGAGGGCTCTCTCAGCATGAAAGGCAGCATGGAGCTCATTATCCGTGCTTCCTGGCCACCAGCGTGTCTGTGCTCCCACTGCTGCCCCCTAGCCCACTGTAACAGGCCCTAGCTAAGGCACTGAAAAAAGTGAAGAAGAAAATAACAAGCCCAGAAGAAGCTAAGGAAACTAACTCAAATAAATGACTCCACACCCAGCAAGGAAAAGTCATAACTCAATCAGAGTGAAGCACACTAATGAGTGTGATAAGAAGGATAATTGAAAAAGAACAGACCCACCGTCTCCATAGTTTGAGCATTTCAGATGGAAAAAAGACCAAATCTGCAACCCGTAGTCACAGTGGCAACTTCCTTTATGAGAAATAAAATGCAAGCTATTATCCCTGAAAGTGTACGTTCACTTACATTCTGTCAGTCTGAATTGTATCTGATAATGGAATTAGAAAATTTTACAAAATTATATATAATAATGACAAAAAGTTATTTTTTCAGAAGGGGTGAGTTCTTATTTTTACATTTATTAGAGAATTCTTTTTTTTCCCCTCCTGCTGCCAGTTTATTAAACTTTTATTGAGACAGACATGACTTACAGAGATTAGCTTTAGTTTACTCAATAAATAAAAGTAGTCTAACTGGTCTCAATTTCACATAATGCTGCAGCACATATAGCCGTTCTAATCCTTTCCTCTGTGATCTTTTGAAGAATGCTTCAAAGATTTGTGAAGCTCTCTGAACTGTGTTACATTATGGTGTCAAGCAGAACAACATTTACCATATAGTGAAAATCTCGTTGGTATGAGAGACAAATATCTGATGAATTATTGTAACTTTTCTAAACTTGCTTTTCCACCTAAACTTTGTATTATAAAAATTTTCAAACATACAAAACGTTGAAAAAAGTAACACTATGTATATATATAGTTGGTTGAGATGCTCAAACCATCTGTATATATGTAAAATTAGGAGAGAGAAACAAATATGGCAAAATGTGGACATTTTTTGAATATAGGTAGAGAGCATGTAGGTATCTATTATACACAAAGTTATAATATATATAATCTATTTATCTATCTATAATATCTAAATATAAAACATGTTTTACGTACTGTATATAATAGATGTCTAGATATAGATATAACAATATAATATGTACATATGTAATATATGTATATATTTTTTCTGAAACGTTTAAAGTAAATATTAGACATCTTGACACATGTATCACCAAAGAAAAATGACATTCTCCAACATAATTAAAACTTAAAGAAAATACATTATAAAAAAATCATCAAATATCCCATTGTTCCAAAAACGTTCCCTGTAGCTTAAGAAAAAAGCAAAACAGGATCTAACCAACGTTCCAAACTCAGTCTTAAGTGGCCCATGTAACCGCAAAGTACCATTTTGGAGGGCAGAAAACAAGCTCATCAATCATCACTTCACTAATTCAGAATTTGAAACAGCTGAGCCTAGATTATATGAGGTTTCCCTTCACACTGTACAGAAGAAACTGTTCGCTAATCAAATTAGTGGAATAAGACTGTTGAAGAGAACCATTCCAAAATCCCTAAGCCCCTAAATTTGTCACTGGGGGCTTCTAGGAGAGGACTGCCGCAGGGAAAGAGAATGCTACACAAAATGCACTGTCTGACAGAGTGTGTGATCAGTAGATATTTTTTGACTAAATTAATGAATGAAATACTGGGTACTTAAGACAAACAACATCAACATTACCTGGGAACTGATTAGAAGTGCAAATTTGGGGACTCCACCCTCCTTCTCTGAAATCCAAAACTCCAGGTGGGACCTGGCATCTGTATTTTAACAAACTCTCCAGGTAATATTGATGCTGGCTAAAGTTTGACAACAGCTGATCTAGAACGATTCCTAGTAGGTGTCAAGATGGAAGAGGAGTCTCAGAAAACAGAGTGGAGGACATAGCTTAGCCTTGGGAGAAAAGGTAAGTGAAATGACAAGCAGATGCTTACCTTTTTGGAACAACGGGATATTTGATGATATTTTTTATCATATATTTTCTTTAAATTTTAATTATGTTGGAGAATGTCATCATTAACGTCAATTTAATGGACCAACATTTAAACAATTTCCCTGTTTAGATCTTCAATCTTCTACCTAGACAAAATCTTTCTGAATCTGAACAGTTGAATAAATTTATACCCTAAACTTATAAAATGGCCAATCATAAGTTCTCTTAAGTATTCTAGTATTTTCATAAATTTTTGTAAAATTTCAATTTAATTCTGCAAGTCAATTGAAGTTTCTAAATTGAAGTTATTTTTAAAAACCAAATTTCGTAAATATTACAAGTATATAAAATATCAAACTACTTTTTACCTGAAAATATAATACTATAGTTTTGATTCTTTTAAATCTTTCTCAGTGTACTAAATGTTAAATTTCCTTGGGGTTAAAAGATACATTTACCACTTAGGAACACTGTTATCATCTCAGTTGACTGAGGTTATTTAGGTCAGATAGTTCAGCTATGATGCTGACTAGATTCTTGTTCAGAACTAGAATGGGACTCTGGATAATCTCTTTCATAGCCACTGTGTCATTCTTCCATAACTCAAGTAGGTGGTCATGAGCCATGAAACTGAATTGAAATTATTCACACTATATCAGTGGCTTTCCATATTTTTGACTCAACTCATATAAAAAGAAATGAATACATTTCATATGATACAGGTATATTACATATATAAGTATATATTTTATTTTTTAAACAATTGCTCATTCCAACCCACAAAATAGATTCCATGATACATTAGTAAGAAACATTTCCCATTTACGAAAAGTTCCACACTACTTCATTTTTTGTGTCCATTCAAAAACGTCTTCACTGCCTATCCAGAGTGATCACTTAAATTGAATTTGCATTTTAGGACTCTGTTATGGACTGAACTTTGTCACCTCCAAATTCATACATTGAAGCCCTAGCTTCCAATGTGAGTGTATCAGAGATAGTCTTTAAAAAGGTTAAATAGGTCAACTCTATAGAACTGGTGTCCTTAAAAAAGAGGAAGAAACACATTTCTTTTCACCATGTGAAGACACAGGAAGAAGGCAGCCATCTGAGCCAAAAACAGAGGTTTCACAAGAAACCAAACCCTGCGGGAACTTTGATCTTAGGCTTTCCAGCTTCCATGAGCTGTGAGAAAGTAAACTTCTCTTTTTTAAGTCACCTAATCTATGGTATTTTGTTATGGCAGCCTAAGCAGTCTAGGAGAGACTCTATTAAAAACATGTAAATGCAAAAATTAACTTAATGGGATTCTTAATGGAATACATTTTCTTATATTTTGGGGGCTTACAACTCTTAAAAAGATATCTGATTGAATTGTGGGTATTTCATGTAAACTAATCTGACTTGCAATCATAATTCATGAGGCTATTTTACAAGTGTTCATCTGTGTCTAAACTCTTATGCTGCATTGTGCCTATTTTTAAAACCATAGAGAGGTGTCAGTTTGGGGGAATGTGTATAGTGTGAGTACCCACCCTGGGAGGGAAATCAGCTCATCCAAAACATCAATGTAGATGAGTCTGGGGTTGACAGGAATCGGGTGAAATCCTGGGAAATGGAACAGGCAGGAGTCATGTGGTTCATCCAATTTCTTCAATACAGAGCAGTTCTCTAACTGAGGAGAAAGATGGAGGCAACATGAGAAAATTCTCTGGGTCAGGAGTAGACTCAGCATAGTGATCCAAGGTAACACTTTAGGTGTCTTAAGTTATTCCTTAAACACGAACAGGGCCACCCTCCAGGTGCTCACAGCTTACTCTCTGGGGAAACAGAAGACTTTATAAACATTTACCACTGATGCATCTGCCATACCATCCAGCTGGGTTCCATTTGTTCTGGAGGAGAGGCCAAGAACGCACAGAAAAAAATGGGACTAGGCAGGAAAGACAGATGTAGCTAGGTGACAGGATGAGTTTCTTTTCCTGACCCATCCCTTCTCCTGGGGGGAAAACTTAGGTAAGACAGGGAAGGGAGGACCTTTTTTTCCACAGTGACTCCCTGGATTAGGTTTAAGGTCAGTATCAGCATGAAACAGGTATGTTGGTATCTTGCCTCGTAGATGCTTCACTCAGAAGGTAGACAGATGACTCAGGACCTGAATGATCTGACTTTTCCTTTCATGCTGGGGCTGAGGACAGTGAAAGAGGGAATAAACATATTGAAAGAGTGCACTTGACAAGGATGGGAGAACAGAGAGGAGGGGCTTCCAGGATATCCTTGCGGCTCAGGGGGACTCTTCGGTGACTGAGGGTGACAACAGAAAAAGTGTAAGACGGTTGTGCACCATTCTTAGAAACCATGTGCATCTGTTGGTGAGATTTTATTTCTGATAATAGTTTCTTTCTGCCCTTCCAGAGGGTAAGTAGTGGCTGATTTATGTATTGTACAAAGGAGACTGCTACTTTGTACAATGAAGACAGCTACTGATTAGCCTTCTCTAAAGCAGGAAAAAGTGTTACCTAACATTACATTTTTTTTCTCAAATAAGAAACAAAAATCACAGTTCTCTTCTAAGCCATTTCAGGGCACCTTCAAAAATGAGAAAAACAATTAGTAGCTGAATAATTTCTTTAAAAAGACATCTATTCCTGTTAATGTATGAGGCAAGACCCTTAACTGTGACAATATGGAAAGAATCATAATTTTCTTCAAGGATCAAACTAAAGTAGATATTTCATAAACACCAAGAATCTATTTTAATATATAGATTATATGGCAAAGCAAGGCAATAATTTAAAATTCCACATCTTCTCCATAAGTTATTCCCTGATGATTCTGTTTGCAGTTGCCTTCACTCCTCCCAAATCTACATGCCCAGGCAGACCTTTGTCGCAGCTGCCCACTGGACATCTCCACAGCGGGTATTCCAAAGTTACCACAAGCCCAATATGTACACTTTGTTATGCTTAATCCTTTTTCCTAAACCTGCCCTTGGAATTGCTTTTCCTGCCTTAGCTGGCTGAGAAAGAAACTTGACATGCAATCAGTCACCAAGCTACTTCCTTGCTATCTGTGGTACCCACCCCCTCCTCTGGAGTCCCAGTTTCAACCCTAGGTCAACCCTCGTTGCCTGGACAATTAAAATAAGCTCTTAGCTTGTCTCCACGGCTCCAGTCAGCCGTCCTTTAATCCATGATTTCAGCCAGAGTAATCTTTCTAAAAGTGCAAATCTCATCATTCTCTCCAGGGCTTAAAATCCTTCAGTGGCTCCTCATTGATTAACAGATAGAGTCCAAACTCCTTAGTTTGCCACACCAGCCTCTGTTATCTCTCCAGCCTTATTGGTTGCCATATCTTTTGCCCCTGGAATTATGCTTCAGTCAAGCTGGATTTCTTTAAATTCCACTAATGGGCTAGCAAGAGAGACCATCAGGAGGTCAAGAGGTCTCTATGAGAAGTTTTCTCTTTTGTGTTTTAATTCTGACAATTATCTTCAAAAACAATATAAGTATATTTTGAATCATCTAGAGTAGTGCTTTTCAAACTTTAGTGTGTCTAGGAATCACCTGGAGATCCTGTAAAGTGGCTGTCTCTGATTCAGTAAGTCCTGTGTGGCCCAAGGCAGTTCTAACAAGCTCCTAGGCAATGCCAGTGTTGTTACACTTTGGACCACATTTTGAGCAATAAGGGTCTAGAGTGATCACTTTCTAAGTGAATACGACCACAAAATTGTCTCATTGTCATGAATTAATGAATAAAGAGGAGAGGTAGACTTAATATTTTTAGTGACACATTCATTACAACTGAAGAACAAGTGATGTCACAGCTTGCTGTATGAATAAAGATCTGGCAATGGTTCTAGTAAAAAAAAAAAAGTGTTGAAAGAACTGAATCATCATTTTGCACAAAGTAGTATATAGTAATGTCAGCCTCGAAAGATTCACAGCAATCAAGACAATGTTGTCCCAGTAAAAAAATATCACTTATACCATTCAATTGATATTGTTATTTGGAACGGTATTACTTTTGTATTTTTCTTTATAATTAAGTTGTCCATCTGTTTTGGTTTTATAATTATATAGTATCTATAAACATTAAAGTTTATACTTAGTGTTATGTCTCCACTTAAGAAAACAACTTAATTTGACTTTAGGGTACAATAGAAATTTTATGAGTTCTAAAGACTATGCAAGTTTGAGAAACAGTGAACTAAGCCAAGTCATGCCTCTTTGCCTTTGCTCCTGCTGTCACCTCTGCCTGGAGTCCCTTCCCTAATCCCTTGCCAACCTTGCCACCCTTCCATGTCCACTTAGCAAACAGCTACTTTTCCTTATGGCTCCTTTTCAGAGACCCGTGGTCAATGTCTTATTACAACTGTGCCTTATTCTAATCTCTTTCACAAAGTCTGTAACATACTGCTACACACTTGGCTGGAAGTGTTTGCTTATTTTGTTGACTGTCTCTTCTATCCCAAGAAAAAAATCTTGTCTTTGTTTTCTTTGTATTTGTCCAATGCTTGGCACATAAGACTTGCTCAATAAATGTTTTTTGAATGCATGAATGGATACTAAACTTGTCTTGCTTCTTCCTAGAGAGAAAGAAAGAATATACAAGAGTATGTCAACATACCATGTGTTCACATTTGTGGGTGAGAAATTAAAGGTATAAAATAATTGCGATATTCTTCTACATGTAATTTGCTTTCAACATGGCAATTCAAAAGCCTTGTTTCCTAGAGTATCTGCTGAAAGTCTGTATTTTCACTAATTTTTCAGAGATCTGCCTGTGGAGGTCAAAGCCTAGAGAGATTTAAAATAATGCAAAAAGAACATTGTGATTACATTTTGGTGACACATCACCAGATCTAAAAATAGAATGGAAAGACTGAAAAATCTTTACTCAAACTTCTAGCCAAAGTATGGTTAAACATTATGGGTGAGCTGGAACTCTGGCTAACTTTCAGCTTCCAGTTATGAAGGATAAATTCTGCAGCCCATAGAGACTCCTGGCCCCAACTTCCTTGTGTTTTGATTTTCTCATTCAGTTTTGGTTAGCACCTTCACTGGAGCTGGAAGAAGGAGTGAAGCTCAGTTTGCCTTTAAGGACAGGACAATGCCTGACATACGTTTGCCTTTATTTGATAACGAAACTGATTTTCTGACCTATATATAGCAAGAGGCCTACTTCCTAATAAGACCCTCTCTAAATTAAACAGGATGATAGTGTGAGGTTGAGGTTGGGATGAGGAACTAAAAAACACAAAATGGGGGACTTCCCTGGTGGCGCAGTGGTTAAGAATCTGCCTGCCAATGCCCAGGACACGGGTTCAATCCCTGGTCCGGGAAGATCCCACATGCCGCAGAGCAACTAAGCCCGTGTGCCACAACTACTGAGCTTGCATGCTACAATTACTGAAGCCTGCGTGCCTAGAGCCCGCGCTCTGCAACAAGAGAAGCCACCACAATGAGAAGCCTGCACACTGCAACAAAGAGTAGCCCCTGCTCGCCACAACTAGAGAAAGCCCACGCACAACAACAAAGACCCAATGCAGCCATAAATAAATAAATTAGTTAACTAATTAATTTTTTTAAAAAACACACAAAATGGGTTTCACCCATTTCTATCCCTAATGTAGAAATATGACTATAGCGCTATGCAAATACTGTTGGAGAGAATGGCTCTGATGGAACAAAGTTGGGCTGGCACAGCACAGAGCTAGATTTTTATTTTATGTGTATAGCTGCTGCTGTGTCATTATCAGAACAATATCCTTTTGATCCCAGAGCCATAGAAACTTGTACAGCTCAGTGGTTTTGGAGTATAATTAATTCATTTATGGCTTCAGTTGGATATTTCTCTACTTAGAATAAATAATCTAAGGGGATTTCTCTTCCAACTCCTTTGGAATTAGTATTTTACTCTCTAGTATTATCAAAGTGTACACTAAGCTCATCATGATTTTCTTACCTCTTCCTGGACTCCTCTTCCTGGAATGTCCCTCTCCATCTGTGGTGGTTAATTTTATGTCAACTTGACTTGGCTAAAGGATGCCCAGATAGCTGGTAAGACATTATGTATGGGTTTGTTTATGAGGGTATTTCCAGAAGAGATGAGCATTTGAATTGGTGAACTCAGAAAAGCAGATGACCCTTGCCAATGTGGGTGAACATCATTCAATCCACTGAGGGCCCTAATAGAACAAAACAGTGGGGGAAGGGTAAACTTGCTCTCTCCATTTGAGCTGGGGCATTCATCTTCTCCTACCCCTTGGACTTTTGTGCTTCTGGTTCTCGAGTCTTTGGGCTCTGTTGAAACTTATAACATTGCTCCCTCTCTTTCCCTCCTCCTTCCCCTTCTCAGGTCTTTAACCTCAGACTGAATTACACCACAGGGTCTCCTGATTTTCCAGCTTGCAGATGGCAGATTGTGAGACTTCTCAGTCTCCTAATCAAGTGAGCCAATTCCTATAATAAGTTTCCATGTATGTCCTACTGGTTCTCTTTCCCTGGAGAAACCTAATACACCAACCAAGGAAAAATAATTTTTTCAAAACCCTGCCCAGATATTACTTCCTCAGAAAACTTCCCAACTATCCCCAGGGAGAATTACTCAATTTCTCCTCTGGGCTAGTTTGATGTCTTATATGGGCTTCATGGGGGTACTTAATATACAACATTTTGTTTGTTGACCTGATCTAAACAGGGAAGGAATAGATAAATGTAGACATGTGGAATATTAAACCCATGCTACAGTGGAAAGAGCACTTGATTAGGAGTCAGAAGAAGTGGTATCAAACCCTCTTCCTCCATATAGCCAAGTAGCGAAATTTCTCTTTCATACATCTTATACATTGGGCTTCCACAGTTGATTTTCTCTTTGGGAGTAGAATATTAATCAGTTTGTATGGCTACTCTCTCACCCCATTCCTGTCACACAGCGAGTGTGTGTTCAAATATTCATTAACTTGAGCTAAATTAGACATGGCATTCTTGTTATTTCACCGACACTGTCATCTGTGTTTCATACATAGGACCTTGGTGCAAAATTGCAGGCCCTTTTCCATTAGGTAAAGAGGAAAACACACAGAACGAAAACAGATTTGTCCTATTTATTTTCTGATGTGTCAGAAAATTGTTCAACCCACATGTCAGAGGAGAAGGGTTATTTAACATCACTGTGTATTTTACTGTCTAACATTGTACTTGTAATGGAATTGAGTGAGCCTTCCAGACTTTATTTTCCTTGATGTCTTTGCTCTACCTGTGCACTGTGTTCATTTCCAAACAGACTCCTATTCTGGGAATCCCATTTTTGAGATAGATCTCTAAACCACAATCGGCATTCTGAACATCTTAAATGCCTACGCACTAACCACAACTGTTTGTTTATCCGCTATTACAACAGGGACAAATATAGTCACTAATTTTTGCCTTTTAAGTTAACAACCCAATTTAATACTTGGGAGGAGGAAGAAAGCCATCATAGTCATAGAAGAAACAAAGTTACAAAATATCATAGCAATCTGTGTTCTTCAAATATTCACACTGAAGACTAAAACAATATTTATACAACATTATTTAAGGGAATAGGAGAAAATCTATGGTAGACAGTCTTTTTGGTTTTTTCTAAATGATTGCTTGTTTGGGAAGATTTTGAAATTTTCATCAAGTGGTATGGTTCATCAGAGCTCAGTTTGAATTTTCTTTATCCATATGCTATTGCCAGAAATTCAGAGTGATCTTTAGGAGGGAAGTTCCCCCCTTATTTTTGGTTATGGGATATGATTGCAGACCATGTTATGAGGATGTTCATATTTACCAAGTGACCCCCACATGGTACTGTCCTGACTATATTTCTCTGACATGAATTTCTCTTCATGATAACTTGGCGGGCTGTCATCCTTGGACAGTAGTTATACCTTAACGTTGGTACACACCTTTATATTTGCATACTTTGTCTCACTTAATCCTTTATATTAGTCTCAACTTTTTCAGTTACAAGTGATAAAAACCATTTTGAACTAGTAAAGCATTTAAAAGGGGATCTCATTGGGAGGGTAAGGCTTACTTGAAAACCTCAGGGGTAGATCTGACTTTAAACATGGCAGGACTAAAGGGTCTAACTGTATAACTCTCAGGTCAGCTTTTCTCTCTGCTAACTCAAAGTCACCTAACTTTAGCTTCACATGTTTCTTTGCATTTGTTATCCTAGAGGAGAGATTCTCTTTGTGTCTTCATAGAGCAAAGCTCAAAGAAGGACTCCAGTCGGCCCTTTGTAGATCATGTGCCCCTCTCTGGGATCAGTCACAGTGGAGAGAAGGTTGAGGTATTCTGATTGGCCAGGTTGTTGTCACTTAATAAACTTGTGGTCTGGAGATTGGTGGGGCTCTGGGAATTAGCCATTTATCAGAACTACATGGGGTAGAAAGGTTCAGTTCCCTGAGGGCAAAAGGGTTGCTGGGAATTTGATGATAGATGTCCACTCCGTTATCATGAGTACTATGAGAGATATTGTTTTTCCTATTTTAGAAACTCAGAGAGATTGATTTGCTAAAATTCATGCAGCTGGTAAGCAGCTAAACTAAATCTTCTAATCTATTTTGTTCCTTTTGCTGATCTTCAGATAAGAGAACACATTAACCACTTAAAAAATTCTTCTCTATGGAAGGGACATAGATAGGCACATAAAATTACCATTTCAAAGTAAAAGAAATTTGCTGCACTTTATGACCTATGAAGAAATCTGGAATATTTTGCAAGTGGTTTCAAACAACAACAAAAGGGCATTTTAACTATAGTACAGCATTGTAAAAACAAAATACAAAAATGTACAAAAATTTTGCTGTAACTTTTTTTACTTATTGGAAATAACAGTCTGTAAAAAAATTATAATTTCAAGTTTTACTGGTGGTATCATTTCAAACTAAACTTGAAAAAAACACCACCAGAAAAAAAAAAGCCCCTTTTAAAAAATAGTACAATGTGCTTTTAAAAATACTATTGCAAAAAATCTACAAACAATAAATTCTGGAGAGGGTGTGGAGAAAAGGGAACCCTCTTGCACTGTTGGTAGGAATGTAAATTGATACAGCCACTATGGAGAACAGTATGGAGGTTCCTTAAAAAACTAAAAATAGAACTACCATATGACCCAGCAATCCCACTACTGGGCATATATCCTGAGAAAACCATAATTCAAAAAGAGTCACGTACCACAATGTTCATTGCAGCACTATTTACAATAGCCAGGACACGGAAGCAACCTAAGTGTCCATCGACAGATGAGTGGATAAGGAAGATATGGCACATATATACAATGGAATATTACTCAGCCATAAAAAGAAGTGAAATTGAATTATTTGTAGTGAGTTGGATGGACCTAGAGTCTGTCCTACAGAGTGAAGTAAGTCAGAAAGAGAAAAACAAATACCATATGCTATCACATATATATGGAACCTAAAAAAAAGAAAAAACAGTTTGAGGAACCTCGGGGTAGGATAGGAATAAAGATGCAGATGTAGAGAATTGACTTGAGGACACAGGGAGGGGGAAGGGTAAGCTGGCACGAAGTGAGAGAGTAGCACTGACATATATACACTACCAAATGTAAAATAGATAGTTAGTGGGAAGCAGCTGCATAGCACAGGGGGATCAGCTGGGGCTTTGTGACCACCTAGAGGGGTGGGATAGGGAGGGTGGGAGGGAAATGCAAGAAGGAGGGGATATGGGGATATATGTATATGTATAGCTGATTCACTTTGTTGTACAGCAGAAACTAACACAACATTGTAAAGCAATTATACTCCAATAAGGTTGTTTAAAAAAATACCATTGCATTGATCTCACTTTCCCATAAATATTCTTCTGGGATATCTAGGTGAGATGGCAGAGAGTTGGGTCAAAATGACACAGGGGAAAGGGCACAACCAGGTAAAGAAAGCAGCTTTTTTTAAAAGGGTAGCTTCATGCAAGTCTGGTGACAGAGGAAGCCCAGGATCAGGAGAACAAAGGCAATAATAGAGGTCAAACAGTCTGGTCAAAAAGCTTAGTATGTACACCTGACTTGTATTTTGTCTGCTCCTGAAGACAAAGAAGGAACCCAGTGGATTCATCTTTCCCAAATCCTAGAATTTCCAAAGCCTAATTATGAAGAAAGATTTATTCAAATTTAGCAATTGATTATTGTATAATTTCATCATTAAGTTTTCTTGCTTTATAAAGTTCTCTAACAAGCATAAGAAGCATCAAGATAACCCCTCAAAGAATTTGGAAGTTAAAAATAAAAACTGCAAAAATCATTGATAGAAGTTTTGTGAAGAAAATAATTAAGAAGAACACCAGTATTAGATTGGACTGAAGAGAAAACAAACTCCAATCCCTGCAGAGGGCTTACAATGTTAGATTGTAAGAAAAATGAGTTAGATTTTTATGGAGAACTTTATTAAATAAGATAACCAAGATAAATTGTAGGTATATAGTTGTAGGGAAGCAAATCCCTGTATCATATATCTTGAGGTCTGACCAAGAAAAAAAAATGACCATAACTTAGAAATATTCCGTATGCCATAAAGGTTTTTTAACCACATAATTAAGAGGCTTCTCAAAAATAACCTAGTACTTAGAATAGTCTTGTGGCTTCTTACTATGAAGATGGGACAATGTTTTTGGTGTTAAGAAAAATGGGCACTGGAGAATTAAAAAATGCTACACATGTTTAAAATAAACACTATTTTCAAAATCAGTTGGGGAAGAAATACACTGACCCCCTGTTGTCTGTAGAGATTGGACAATGTTTATAAATTTATATTCAACGATAAATAACAGATGTGTTGGTTTCAATGTTTTTAAATATTTTCAAAATATCTATGAATATAACTTTAAAAAAAGGAGTGGACGTTTTATAATAATCTTGCTTATTTCATCTTTTATTTATCAGTCTTTCCAAAATATTTCTGAAATATCTTACATTTTAGTAGCTAATGGTAGTCTTTGCCAATTCTTGTGTAAATCAGATCAGTTTTTGTTTTCAGACCAGCAGGAGGGAAAAACAACAGTGCCAGAAGTTTTTTAAAAAGTTGATCATCTCACTCTCATCCTTGGATTCTTATTTTCATTCTGGTACCGCCAGAGAGTTCTTTGGTTCCTAAAGCAACGCTGCTCATTCTGGCACCTGGGTAGCGGCTGACCTATGAGCACATCAAGTGACTCACCTGGAAGGGCCCAAGGGAAAAGCATTGGCAGAGGATCCTGATAAATATGCTCACCTGTTGCTCAGTGCTTCCTTTATTGATAAACTTTCAACTCACCGACTTTCAGGTAGGAGCAAAAGATTCCTGATCCCTCCTGGAACACAGTGTTGACCATCATTTGTATAAATCACCATGGACTAACAAAAGCTAAACTCTCATACGCTTCTTGGTATTTCACCTTTTTGAAAATAGAGGAGTTTCTCTATTTCCTAAGTGATGCAGGGAGAAGAGCTTATGTGTAACAAGGATTGTTTGAGGAACTGGACGATAGTGTGGCAGCTGTACCCTCCCTATTCACTCTATAAACCATCTTAGAGCTATGCTGAGAAGATTGCATTCAATTTTGCAAAACTGGAAAACCTTTCAAGCCTCAGCTCATAAACGAACATGCTGACACTGACATTTGTTTCCAACTTAGGTGAAAACTTACAGGGACTCGGACTTTAGCAGTAGAAGCAGCTATTTTAAGAACAAGAGCCTACTAATTTTTGCAAAGAAAATATATGCTTATTGCTAGATCCTACAACAGCTACAAACTTGTTTCCTTATTGTCTTGTTTGGTAAGTAGGTCTTGCCTCAATTATGATTCTGTAGTCTTTGCTCCAGATTCACATAAAGACTGGTATCAAGGAAAATGATGCTTTATTTCTAGCTGTCCTCTGTATCTCTGTGCTTCTATTTCACCATCCATAAAAACATTTCAGCATTTCATGGAGGGTAGCCAATTTCAAACATATTTCAGGGCTCAGACTAAAGAAGCTATACACATTTAAAAATTATTTTTATGGGCCTTACCATTTGGCATTCTTTTTCATTTTAACAATTTTCATGAGAGCTTAAACGTAATAACGCATTTCATATAATAACGCTTAATTATTATTATCTACTATTTATCCAATGATCTCATGGTAGCTTATAAACACTAATTAATTGAGATTTACAAAACCCTGTGAAGTTCCAAGTACAATGGGCAGGTTTGGTTTAACCAATTATTTCTCTAAATGCTGCTTTGAAGTCTTTGAATGTTTAACTAGTGATTATAACTCATGTTGTTCTCTGGGAAACTGGAAGTAGACTCATTTTTATCTTGTTCCCATGGTTTTCAAATTAAGTTTTTATTCATGATTTGTGGAATGAGCCAGAGAAAATTTGACTAAGTAATTTTGACTTAGAGTTGAAACTATATCTTTAAGAATTTTCAGATCAGTGAGAAAGCTGTGTTGACATCTTCAGTCTGTTACAACTGTAGTAGTGACATACCTCATTATTCCTGCTCCACAGCAGTCAGCCTTTGAGGCTTCAAACTCTGGCTCACAGAGTACCCTGATCTCACAAAGATTTTATCGTGAGCCTGTCTCCTCCTTTTAACACTTTCCCTGCTTCTCTCTTTTGACCTCTGTCTCAAACTTAAAGTATAGAATACAACTATGAGCTGCTTATCCAACGTCCGAGGGTCCTCTAAGTATGTAACTTAAAGAATTAATTTCACCTGCTTAAATTTTTTTCTATGAGAAATGCAGACAAAATAATACGTATCCTACTATTTCTCAACATTGTGGCTGTTACAAAGTGAGATAATATATATGTATATATATAGTTCTTTTTTGGACTCCCCGCGTGGTTTATATCCACTCAACAAATATTTATTCAGTACCTATTATGTACCATGCTATGTTCAAAGGGCTGAACAAAGTAGTGAACAAACAAACTAAAAAATAAACAAATAATTGTTGTTCTCATGGCGCATATATTCTAGTGGGCAGGGGGAAATAAGTAAAAATATATAATGTATTATATGGTGGTAAATATTATGGAGAATCCTGATTCAATACAAGTTCTACCACTGATGAGCTATGTAGCCTTGGGAAAATTAGTTGACCTCACTATACCTCAGTTTTCGAATCTGTGAAATGGAGAAAAGAATACTACTTACATTATAGGATTGTTTTGAGAATTTATACCCATCTTATCAAAAATCATCCAGTTTGATATTCTAGTAATATTTAATAAATTCCAATACATTTTACAGTCATTATGATAGCAAGAAAGCAAAGAGACTTTCTATGCAAACAGCTAGTATTTCTTAGACATGTTATTTGAACCCAGATGGTCTGACTTAAGGTTCCTGTGCTTAACTATTGGCCTACATTACCTCCACCAATAATAATAGCTAAGAGCTTCACATGTGTAACCTCATTTAATTCACACAAGAACTTTATAAAACAATAAAAATAATGTTCCCACTTTACAGGGCCCTCCAAGATGCAGAGTTACCATCACAGCTGGGTAGAATTATCTTCTAAGGGACCTGAGTGGCAGCTCTGCAGAGCATTTCCTCCAAGCCTCAGGTGCCAATTACATCAACCTTTTCTGTTTGTAACCCTTGCCACTGAGGTGACAAAGCTTTCTGAAATTGCTAGCTATATGTTACCTTAGTGTCCTCCTTTCACATTTTCAATTATCCAATGACAATTTAATCAATTCCTTTGAATAAAATGTCTCTGTTAAAATGGATGGACAAAGAATGAATGGATAAAGAAGACGTGGTACATATATACAATGGAATATTACTCAGCCATAAAAAAGAATGAAGTAATGCCATTTGCAGCAACATGGATGGACCTACAGAGGATCATACTAAGTGAAGTAAGCTAGACAAAGACAAATATCATATGATATCACTTATATGTGGAATCTTAAAAAAAGAAGATGCAAATGGACTTATTTACAAAACAGAAATAGACACACAGACATAGAAAACAAACTTATGGTTACCAAAGGGGAAAGGGGTGGGGGAGGGATAAATTAGGACTTTGGGATTAATGTGTATACACTACTATATATAAAATGGATAAACAAGGACCTACTGTATAGCACAGGGAACTCTACTCAATATTTTGTAATAACCTATAAAGGAAAATAATCTGAAAAAGAGTATATATATATATACATATATGTGTGTATGTATATGTATATATATATATATATATATATATATATATATATATATATAATAGAATCGCTGTGCTGTACACCTGAAACACAACAGGTAACACAACATTGTAAAGCAACTATACTTATATATATAAGTATATATATATATTATATATATATACTTATATATATACATATATATATATACT
Organism: Mesoplodon mirus; assembly: GCF_964341445.2. Lineage (NCBI taxonomy): Eukaryota > Metazoa > Chordata > Mammalia > Artiodactyla > Ziphiidae > Mesoplodon > Mesoplodon mirus. The sequence goes on along the minus strand of NC_138983.1, from coordinate 108,950,344 downwards.
TATATATATATATATATGTATACAATGTCTGTTTAAATACCTACTGTGGTTTTTTTCTTGCTTTGACTCAGGCTGATTCTGTACTTGGTACCAAAAGTTGTTCCTCAAAATCTCACAAAGATGGAATTTGGGGATTGGCTCAGTCATGTCCTTGGTCTTGAATTCAGGGCTCAATTACTGGTCCATAAGAAAGGATATACTGTGTTAGTAATCCATGGCATGCATTGCCAAGTGCCATCACAATTAAGTTTTTACCTGTAGTTGACTGTGATGAAGTGCTAACTCAAGCAAGTGTCCCACACTTTCTAACATAATAGTCATTTACATAGGTAGCACATGATTTATTTACCCCTATACATGGGGTAGTCTTCAATTTTTCATTATGATGATACCATAATAAGCATATATATGTTACATCAATATGTGTCATATATTTATCTTTTTTCATTAGTGTACTTGATAATATAAGTATTTCTTTAGAATAAATCATTAAGAGCAATGGCTAATAATGTTGATAGGTTATTTCTGGCTGGGGAATTATGGATGATTTTTATGTTCTCCTTTATAATATTCTGCATTTCTGGGTTCCTTTCCAATAAGAATTGTTTAATGATGAGAAAAAATGAAGTTATCCCCTGTTCCCCAATTAATGCCATTAATTTTGCCACTATCACAGCATGAGTTTTACTCTGCTGTGATTTAGTGAGGTTTATAGCAACTGTCAACTCTATAATAATCAAAATAAGTCATTAAGTCAGCTGAACTAATCACTATGCTTAATTTGTTTGATTAATTCTTTCTCCTCAAGGATGAAAGTAATTTTCAGGTAATCTAAAAGTAACTCAGAAAATCATAGCATCTCTAGGTTGGAAAGGACTGTAACATGTCCTAAAGAAGACTTCAATTTTAATATTAAAATATATATAATGTCTATAATTTAATAAGCACTTAAATATTTAATATGCTAAACATTAGGAAATCCTCAAGGCTTTCTAGTCTTCTCACTCTGCTCTTTTCCTTGGAAAACTCATCCAAAACAAAAGCTTCAGTTATCAACTATAAAGCTGGCACCATTCAAAATTTTATCTGTAGCCTAGAAATTCTCTGATCTCCATATAGGTTTTTAGAAAAATCAAGAATAAAGATTTTTATTGGAGGAAACAGGATATAGATTGTATATATAATAAAATTGGATCAAGATTAGAGGCAGGACATCACTATATATCCAGCACCTGCAGAGGTAGAAATGGATACCCAATTTGCAGGTGGAATGGAGGAGGAGAACAGGATATGACCTCAGATGGGGTCCAGGCAAATAGATCTCATTTAATCCACTTATAATTGGGTGCATGATTGGGCATCAGATGGAGAACTCACTATCAGGATGTTGCTTAACTCACTGATGAACAGTACCAGTGAGGCGCCTGAAAGCCAAATCAAAGCATGGAACCCAGACAAAGCCTACAGAACAGTGTCTCTACTTGAGCAAGCACTGTGTATTGCCAAGAAGAATTGCATTGGTTGTTTGATTCTTCTTCCCCCTTTACAAAAGTCCAGGGTCCTCAAACACACCAAATCATCAGTGAAAGTAAGAATGGAAAGCCCCAGCACCAGTACTGGGCAGGGGCAGAGTGGAAACCCTTTGTACAATATTCCCCACTTTAGTGAATGAAATCTGGTTGGACAAGCTAAAAAATTAGGAATATTACAAAAACATTCTTGGATAACTATCACTCACATTCTTCAAACGTTAACAGTTTACTACATTTGCTCTCTTTCTTTGTACACACACATACACAGAGACACTTTTTATTTCTGTGCCCTTTAAGAGTAAGTTGTATACAAGATGACAATTCACCCCAAATACCTAGGTCATTATTTGCTAAAATCACAGGAATTCTTCCACATTAAAGCAGAGTATTATCAAAATCAGGAAATTACCATTAATACAATATTACCTAATCCACAGACTTTATTCAGATTTCCTCTAAGGCCTTAATAATGTCCTTTATAAAAAATAATCCAAGATCATATATCAGTATTGTATTCAGTTGTCATTTCTCTTTAGTCTCCTTTAATCTGAACTATTTTTTGAGTCTTTCTTCATATTTCATAACATTGATTTTTTGAAGACATTAGTTTTTTTTTTTTATTGTGGTAAAATAATATAGCAAATTTTACCATCTTAATCATTTTTAAGTGGTTCAGTAGTGCTAAGTATATTCATATGGTTGTGCAACAGACCTCTAGAATTTTTTCATCTTGTAAAACTGAAACACTGTACTTGTTAAACACTAATTCCCCTTCCCCTCCTCTCTGCAGCCCTTGTCAACCACGTTTCTATTTTCTGTTTCTATTATTTTGACTACTTTAGATACCTCATATTAGTGGAATCATTCCGTATGTTTGTCCTTTTGTGACTGGTTTATTTCACTTAGCATAATGTCCTTGAGGTTCATTCATATTGTGGCATGTGACAGAATTTCCTTCTTTTTTGAGACTACATAATATTCCAGTTCTCCATTGATAGACATTTGGTCGCTTCTACCTCTTGGCTATTGTGAATAAGGCTGCAATGAACATGGGTGTGCAAATGTCTCTTCAAGATCCTGCTTTGAATTATTTTCAGTATACTCCCAGAAGTGGGACTGCTGGATTATATCATTATTCTATTTTTAATTTTGAGGGGAACCTTCTTACTATTTTTTATAATGGCTGCACCATTTTGCATTCCCCAAAACAGTGACCAAAAGTTCCAATTTCTCACATCCTCTTCAATACTACTTATTTCTTATACTTTTGATAGTGGCCATTCTAATAGATGTGAGGTGATATCTTATGTGTTATTGATTTGCATTTCTCTTATGATTAGTGATGTTGAGCATCTTTTGATATACTTGTTGGCCATTTGTATAACTTCTTTGGAGAAGTTATATTATTCAAGTCATTTGGATTATTTGGTTTTATGTTGTTGAGTTGTAAGAGTTCCTTATATATTCCGGATAAAAACGCTTATCAGGTATATGATTTGCAAGTATTTTCTCCCATTCTATAGGTTGACATTTCACTCTATTGATTCTTTCCTTCGGTGTACAGACGTTTTTAAGTTTGATGAAGTCACGTTTGTTGATTTTTTTCTTTTGCTGTTTGTGCTTTTGGTGTCATATCCAAAATCTAATGTTAAATCTAAAGTCTTGAAGCTTTTTCTCTGTTTTCTTCTAGGAGTTTTATAGTTCTAGGTCTTATGTTTAGGTCTTCAATCCATTTTGAGTCTTTTTTTTGTATATGATACATGGTTAAGTATCCAAATTCTTTCTTTTGTATGTGAATATCCATTTTTCTCAACACTGTTACATAGGAATTTCACAGAAGGGATAATGGTCTCTTCTCATTCAATTCATTCATTTCTGATGATAATTTTAATCGTTTGGTCAAGGGTGATGTCTGTCAGGTTATAGGAGTCATCACTTGACAAGTTGTTTTCTTTCTTTCTCTATGTCCAGTGCATGACTTCCTCATGTGGATTTTACTATCTAAATATGTATTGAATCCATGTATTTTTCTTCTGCGTTTTTGAATCCAATCGCACTGACCTTCACTGTCTCAAATATGCTTTTCTTTTTGCTGGGAGCCCCTTTTCTCACCATCTTGTTCCTTTGTTCTCTTTGTTTGTTTGGTCTTTGTTCTGATCTCACCTTAAGCAGGACTACATCTGGGAGGCCTCCCCTGACCCTCCAGAACAGCTCAGGCCTTTCATTTTACATTCTCATAGCACTGTATGCCTCTACTTCATAGGAACGTAGTAAATTTAGATTTGTTTGTGTAATTCTGAATAAACATCTATCTATCTCCTTGATAACTGGCAAATTCAATGTCAGCAGAATTTGTTGCTTGCCTTTGTGCCAGCATGAAATGTTTGGCTCATAGCATTCATAAATAATAGTCTAGTAATAGTCATAATAATGATAACATCAATGTTGGGTATTTACTATTTGCCAGTAACTCCACTAAGTTTTCACCATCTGTATTATCTCAGAAAAGCAAACGTGAATAAAATATAGTTCATGAAAACAAGTTCTTTGAATGTTATTGAATTTTCCATTTACATAATCTTGTATAAATTATATAATTGTATATCTGCTTTTGGTAACTTATTAAATAGGTAAAACATATTATTAACTGCAATAAGGGATCTACCAAAAAACTGTAATTTCACAGAGAAAACTGTATAAATAGTAGCCAGTACTTCTTTAAAATAATCTGTGTTGAAACACATATTTTTTTCTGCATTTGTAAACTTATAAGACTCAAACTGTGTGAAGGATTCTTTTTAAACAATAATCTGGTGCCATTAGCAGCAGAGTGTACAGTGAAGATATTATGAATTCACAGTGGAAAGTAAACCAGGCTCCATATTTTTAAATGAATGAAATTGGAAAAAGAAAGAAGTCATTCCCCAAATAATCACACTATGGATTAAATGTCATACCTACCAGTGTTTATTGGCCAAATCTTCCTTTGAAGTCTTTGACTCCCATCACCAATGGCATTCTTTGGTTTTAACTGTTGTGCCTGTGGTTTTGTCTACTAAAGGTCAACTGGAGAACATTTGCTTTGGACAACCTTCATAAGGATGAACAGACTAGATTTACTTTATCTGCCTTTTAATTACAAATCATATGCATGCAATTTTGAGATCTACAAGAGCATCTACAGGGCCCCCGGAAGAGGAGGTTGTTGTCTTGCTGCTTTAGAATTTGTTTGCAGTAATTGTCATTAACTTGCAATTTAATTAATGGTGTGTGTTGCTTGGATTGACGCCGTAAAGAGTTAATTTTTTTAGCACATGTTGTACTAAGGATGAATAGTGAAAGTTTGCTCATATACCTATAATTTATAAAAGAAAAAAAAACATATGTCTAGAGTTCAAATAGTCAAACATCAAAGTATTTGCTAAGATCAGCTCATTGAGTGAATTTTTCATTACTGGAAAAAATTAGGTGTTCCATGTTCTTGTAGATACAGAGAATAGTCTGGTTATCTACATAAACTAAGAGCTGCCTGAATTTGCCTTGTTTTAGAATCTGGTTTAACCTCCTTGTCCTTTTAAAGAGACTGAAAAAATCTTGGCAATATCAGGGCACAAGCCTGGATTGTGGGGACCAAGGTTCCCTTTAGGGTGTGTGTACAAACTATTTAATGGAATTAGGGGGAAATTCTTTTATCTATGAACCTGACTGAATAATATTTTATGATTAACCAGAACAAGAAGGAGAAATTGAAGTGCAGCCAGTTGATTCAAAATAGAAGTGATATTGTAGCTCAATTGCTGGGAGCAAATAAACTAAGAAGCATCTTTATGGTACACAAAATAAATATTAAAAGAAAAAGAAAAACGGACAATGAAGAAGAAGCATTGTGTGATATATGTCTGAATTAGAGAGTAAAGAAAAAGTTGACTTTTTTTTTCTTACCATGTAAGTAGTCATAAATGTTACAGAAAACACAGAGGCAAAAAGTAAAAACATACATATATATCATATATCTTTAATACACACATGCACATATACTTATTTTTTTACAAAAAATGGAATCCAACTGTACATAGTGTGTATTAAATTGCTTTTGCCACTCAACTTTATATCACTAATCTCTTTCTGCAATTTAAAATAGTCATCTATAAGGCTTGTTTTAAAATTAATTTTTAAAGCAGCATAACCCTTTTATTATATAGTCAGGTTTTACATTACATTTTGAAAAAAGCATAACTGATCTGATTTAATTAGAAAAGGGGTCGTAATCCACAAGATGGCAACCCCATAGCTCCAGGACAAGTTCCTACAGCACAGTCCCCATCATCATTTCAAATGCTGCAGAGTATCCCACAATATTGCCACATCATGATTTATCAAACATATTCAATATTGCTGAGCGTCATGTTGCTCCCAGTATTTCCTAATCAAGTACAGAGCTGCAAACAATATCAATGTGGCTGATTTACGTGCACATCTATGATTGTTTCTTTGGAGTGATTTCTTGAAAGTGGAATTCCAGGGTGAAAAGTTTTATATTTTTTAAAAGGTTTTTAAATATAGATTGCCAAATTGTTCTCCAGGAAGGACTTTTAAAAAAAATCAATATATTGTCCCAACAATAATGTTGGAGAGTTTAATTTCACCAAAACATTGTCAAAACATCACTGGAATGATAAAAAGAATGAAGTATTGCTACATGCTAAAATGTATGAACCTTGAAAACACAATGCTTAGTGAAAGCATTCACAAAAGACCTCATGTTGTGTAATTCCATTTATGTGAAATATCCAAAATAGGCAAATCCATAGAGACAGAAAGTAGATTAGTGATTACCAGGAGCTTGGGGGAACAAGGAATGGAGAGTGACTGTTAATGGACTTGTGGTTTCTTTCGGGAAAAATGAACATGCACTAAAATTAGACAGTGGTGATAATTGCACAACTCTGTGAATATATTGAAACCACTGTATTGTGAACTTTAAAATGGTGACATTTATCTCAATAAAGCTATTTTTTTAAGTTATTAGAAAACTTGACCAGTGAAAGAAAAAATGGTAGCTATGGTAAATGGCTTTCAATTAATAGTGATATTGTACTTTTCTTTTTCCATACGTATTGGTCCTTTATATTTCTTTGATGAGTTATTTGTTGTGTTTCTCATTCTTTTCTTTTAAAATGTAATCAGACTTTTCTTAATGATTTGTGTATTTCCTTATGAAGGAGGATAATATCTGTCTTTTAATATGTAACTATCTAAATACGAAAGAAAAAATCTTTAATATACTATTTTTAAATTTAATATTCTGGGCACCATGACACCTATTTCATATCAGTGAGAGGCTGAAACAGGGTTTTAATACCTTAATTTAATTCTATAATCCCTGTAATTTTGATAATTCTTTGGGAAATAAAAAGCAAAAGCTACTGATTCTATCTAAATTAGTTTCAGTGTTACAGGTAGTCAGCCTGTAGCAGCTGCCATTTGCTCAACCCCTAAATTAAATGTCAAATGTAGCTGTAGAAGGAGCACAACCTGGCAAGTGCCCTAACAACATATATCAGTTCATAACACACTTTGGAAGAGTAGAAAATGAAGAAAACAGTTGATGGCACTAAATGGAAGATGTGTCATTGGTTACTTTATGATGAGGTGACACTTACTTGCATACTTCAGGGTAAATTAATCAAGAACTAAAAATTCATGGGCTTCCTGCTGAGAAAAATATTCATCGGGTAGAGTAAAAAATGAAAAAAAGTAGCATTATTTCAAAAGTGCTATTTTGAAACACTGAAATCCAAATTTTACCTTGCATTTGTAAGAAACATCACTAATGGTTGAAGGGAAAAATCAGCACTACCACAGTACATGTATGCATCAATTATAAAATTCATCACAATTTTAGAAATGCTAAATTGTGAAAGGTATGACTTAGTATTGTGGATATGTGGTGATTCTGTGCTTTTTGATGTGAAAGAGGTTGTGAGCATCCAACTGGTAGGAGATTTTGGCTACCTAAATGAACATTAAATCCTTTTATCTCTTAGTGTCAAAAGTTCATTTTCAACAATGGAGCCCCGAAAATGGTGCATTACATGCAAATGATGATTATAACTAAGAAAAGAGTAGAATTATAGAGACCAGATTATAATCTATACTGTGATGTTTATTGTGAACTTTGTTATCTGGCCAAACCGAGGCCTTCAAATGTAATCCAAGAGCTAGTTAAACGTAAGTTACCCCTTGCAAGTCACTGTAATAAGAGCTTCTGGTGATGTAAAGCTGAATAAAACCTTATTCACTGTTTCTGCGATCAGGGAGCTTTATACAATTGCTCTTTCTTTTTTTTTTCTTTTTGTTTGGGAGGTTGGGAGAGGTTGGGGATATAAAACAAGTATAAGAGACTTTAATTTGCTCCTTTTAACAAGTGAGAAGAGGGGTAACTTCTTCATATGATTAAAGTAGGATAAAACAGAGACAGAAGTGATAAAGTTTGGGCCTAAAGAAGAGCACAGGGGGAGAAGGCTAGACAGAAAGTCAAAGAAAACATAACAGCAAAGGCAGAACACTCTATGACATAAATCACAACAAGATCCTTTTTGACCCACCTCCTAGAGAAATGGAAATAAAAACAAAAATAAACAAATGGGACCTAATGAAATTTCAAAGCTTTTGCACAGCAAAGGAAACCATAAACAAGACCAACAGACAACCCTCAGAATGGCAGAAAATATTTGCAAATGAAGCAACTGACAAGGGATTAATCTCCAAAATTTACAAGCAGCTCATGCAGCTCAATAGCAAAAAAACAAACAATCCAATCCAAAAATGGGCAGAAGATCTAAATAGACATTTCTCCAAGGAAGATATACAGACTGCCAACAAACACATGAAAGAATGCTCAACACCATTAATCATTAGAGAAATGCAAATTGAAACTACAATGAGATATCATCTCACACCAGTCAGAGTGGCCATTATCAAAAAACCTACAAACAATAAATGCTGGAGAGGGTGGGGAGAAAAGGGAACACTCTTGCACTGCTGGTGGGAGTGTGAACTGGTACAGCCACTATGGAGAACAGTATGGAGGTTCCTTAAAAAACTACAAATAGAACTACCATATGACCCAGCAATCCCACTACCGGGCATATACCCTGAGAAAACCATAATTCAAAAAGAGTCATTTACCGAAATGTTCATTGCAGCTCTATTTACAATAGCCAGGAAATGGAAACAATCTAAGTGTCCATCATCAGATGAATGGATAAAGAAGATGTGGCACATATATACAATGGAATATTACTCAGCCATAAAAAGAAACAAAACTGAGCTATTTGTAATGAGGTGGATGGACCTAGAGTCTGTCATACAGAGTGAAGTAAGTCAGAAAGAGAAAGACAAATACCGTATGCTAACACATATGTATGGAATTTAAGGGGAAAAAAAAAAGTCATGAAGAACCTAGGGGTAAAACAGGAATAAAGACACAGACCTACTTGAGAATGGACTTGAGGATATGGGGAGGGGGAAGAGTAAGCTGTGACAAAGCGAGAGAGTGGCATGGACATATATACACTACCAAACTTAAAATAGATAGCTAGTGGGAAGCAGCCACATGGCACAGGGAGATCAACTCAGTGCTTTGTGACCACCTAGAGGGGTGGGATAGGGATGGTGGGAGGGAGAGAGATGGAAGAGGGAAGAGATATGGGAACATATGTACATGTATAACTTATTCACTTTGTTATAAAGCAGAAACTAACACACCATTGTAAAGCAATTATACTCCAATAAAGATGTAAAAAAAAAAAAAAAGAAAGATGTTGGGGATAGGGCCACATGAGGACTTCTAGGTCAGGGGTTGTTTGACAGGCTCTGAGTCACATGAGAGCAGAGGCAGCCTTTGCAGTGGGAAAATTGATGATGCATCACAGCACAAACGAACAACCCTCTCGAAGATTGGATCACGTGTTGAGAATGCTGAAGAACAAGAGTACGCAGGCTCCCGAGGAAGCCCTGTGGTGATGAAGGGAGCCTGCTCCTGGGAAAGCAGTCAGAATAGTGTAGGAAGTTCGTAAGTAAACACATTTTACAGACTCAGTTAAAAATGTGTTTATTTAACACCTCTCATCTAAGGACCTAGGGATGTTTTACTGATATTTACATTGATAGCTCACTTGTATTCCCCAAGACACGAATAAAATTAGAATGATTTTGAGATCTGTTTCTTGTCCTGCAGTTTCTTGGAATTTATTTCCTTCAAAAGAGAGATACTATAGACTTAGGGTTATGTTAACAATAGCAAGATAACAGTAGAGAGAATAGAATTTTAGATTCTTTCTAATCCCAAATTGCATAAAATGGCAGGCCATGAACAGGTTTGGTAACTTTTAGCTTTGTAACACACCTCTGACGTGGGGAGAACAGCACTTTCATACAGGGACTCTGTGAGGTTTTTTATTTTTTTATTTTTATTTTTTACATCTTTATCGGAGTATAATTGCTTTACAATGGTGTGTTAGTTTCTGCTTTATAACAAAGTGAATCAGTTATACATATACATATGTTCCCATATCTCTTCCCTCTTGCGTGTTCCTCCCTCCCACCCTCCCTATCCCACCCCTCCAGGTGGTCACAAAGCACGGAGCTTATCTCCCTGTGCTATGTGGCTGCTTCCCACTAGCTATCTATTTTAAGTTTGGTAGTGTATATATGTCCACGCCACTGTCTCACTTTGTCACAGCTTACCCTTCCCCCTCCCCATATCCTCAAGTCCATTCTCTAGTAGGTCTGTGTCTTTATTCCTGTCTTACCCCTAGGTTCTTCATGACATTTTTTTTAAATTCCATATATATGTGTTAGCATACGGTATTTGTCTTTCTCTTTCTGACTTACTTCACTCTGTGAGGTTTGGATGAAAGGCAATGAGATCGTATCTGTGCTTTGCATTTCTTAAAAGTGGTACAGGGTATTCATGCATAAGTACTGCACAGTTTTAATTTTTTACAAGACTATAATAAATATGGAATAAAGTGAGGCATGAGTTTCTAAGACCAGAATTTGATCCATTTTCTTTGGAAACAATTTTATCCAAGATTTGACATATTTCTTCTACTAGTTTGTTTGCTTTCTCAACTCTTCTTGTAACTTCTCAGAAGAAACTCTGCTTACAATTAACATAGGAGTTTTAACAAATTTCTCAGGAAATGGGATTTGAAAATAAAAGATAATAATGTATATGAGTCTAGAAAGATATATGCAAAAATGTTTTGCTTATGTATAATTTCTAACTTTGCCATAATACATATGTATATTTATTCCTAATACCATAACCACTACAAAGAAGAAAAATTGAGATTGAAGGACAAAAAATGACCATGATGGAAGACTACATTCATAATTTTTTTGGTAAAGTGTATCTTTCCTATGAAGAGCCTGATCTCATATAGGAGAAACTTCCCATGTAAAAACTCATTCTTGAGCTATCAGGATGTATGAAAACAACAGATGGTACCAGAACAGTGAGAGATAGAAGATGGGAGAAAGAGGAAGGAGAGGAGGAATAAGAACATACAAACATGGGAAACTCAGCTGACAGCAGGCAAGCACAGAGGTCCAAGTGCAAGTTGGTAGGAGGCAATAGGGATATGGAACTTGATAGGATTTTAGAGACCGTTGAGTTCCATCCCTTACTTTTTTGTGAAGAAACTGCAAGCCAGAGAGTTGCAGTTTGCCAATAGTTCCAGAGCCTGCTGTGTCTCAGCACTGAGCTCTCAATCATTTTCCTATACTATGCGGGTCTCTTCCTGGTCTCAACTTGTGACAGGAATCCTTTCCCCATGCAAGCACGAATTAACAATCCTTAACTGTGCACTTTTCTTTTTCTAAAATAATTGAAAAGAGTCACAAGGAAAAATTAAAGAAGTCTGTAAATGACAAAATCCCAAAGATTGAAGATAATGCTATACAATATCATCTCTCTTCTTTATTTCTCTTGTGATTAATGCTCCAACCCCTTAGCGAGATCTCTCATTTCTTTTAATCTCATCTTGTTTTTTCAGTAGGAGGAAAATTTGCAATGTGATTCAGTGTGCTCTTATCTCCTGGGTTTGAATCCTAGACTCTAGAAATATGTGTGAGACCTTGAACTATTTACAAAATGCCTTTGTGCCTCAATTTTCCCATCTGTAAAATGAGGATGATAAAATTATATTGACTCCCATGGTGGTTGAGAGAATTCAATGGTTTGTTTAAAAGAGTGAAAATGAAATGCTTAGAACAGGGCTGACACTTGAAGTGCTCAGCAATTTTAGTGATTATTATTATTTCAATCTCTATTCCTTTGAGTGTTCTTGCCTCTGCTACAAATGCCCAATTCAGCTTTCACATCTCAGTTCCTCTAGAAGCTTTACCAGACTTTCACAGGCTGCCTTGGATAACTTCTCTTTTGAGCTTGTGCACACGTCCATTAGAGCAATTATACTGAGTGGTAGAACAGAAAACAATATATAAAACTCATAATTTAAACCTAAAATGATTTGTAGCCACTTTTGCTTAAGGGCCTCCACTGAATTTGGTAGATCTGAATGGGAAAATAAATATCCATGCTATTCTTTTCTCTTGTAAGGAAGCTCAGGACAGATATTTCAAGATCCCTGAGAGATTATCAGGGCTGCTCAAAGGATGGAGAACTGTTATTTGGCAAGGCTCTTAATTAAAAATGGTCCCTGGGTTTGCAAAGGTAGATTCTGAGACAGGTGTTAGTGGTTGTGCTGGTACGGAGGGGTTGGAGACTTACATTGCCTTGTTTTTGGTAGTCAAATTGAGTACAAAGGGGGAAGCTTGTCCTCAAAAGTTCAGGATAAGCGGGATATCAGAGGCTTTTGAGGTCTATGGGGTCTAAGCAGCATTACAATCTAAAACACAACCTAGTGATGTCAGCTATTTACACAAATGCTGTGAATTAATAATGTGTACATGTGAATGAAGGAAAGGGTCTCAGTTCTATGGCTGGGTTAGTCTGGTCAAGTTCTGGCTCCCCAAATATCACTAACATGATCTGTTGACAAGGCAAAGCTGAGTTTATTGCTTAACACAGTGAGGAAGCACCCCACCTTGACAGAGCTTTGGCACTGCCTTGGAGTAGGTAAAGCAAGGTCAGAATTTATGGAGAACTGGAAGTTTGGTTCAGTGTGAAAGTGTGGACAGTGAAAAGATGGAATTCAACTCAAGAAGGTGCTTGGAGCTAAAGGTTACTAGGAAAAGAGGAAGCTACTCGCAGAATTCTCAAAAGACTAGAAGAGACACAGGGTTGAAAATATGGAATAGGCTTTGGGTCACTTAATCTTTGGCCTTCAGCAGTATGTCTTCCACTTCACCACTGGCCAAGGTCAACAATGACTCTGAAGACCTTCAAGATGGCAGAGGAGTTAGAAGTGGAGATCAACTTCCTCCCCATAAATATATCAACAATACTTCTACATGTGGAACAAATCCTACAGAACACCTACTGAATGCTGGCAGAAGACCTCAGACTTCCCAAAAGGAAAGAAAATCCCCATGTAGCTGGGTAGGGCAAAAGAAAAAAGAAAAACAGAGAAAAAAGAATAGGGGTGGGACCCGTACCTCTTGGAGGGAGCTGTGAAGGAGGAAAAGTTTCCACACATTAAGGTGCCCCTTCACTGTTGGGCACGGGGGTGGACGGAGGGGAAGATTTGGAGCCACAAAGGAGAGCACAGCAACAGGGGTGCATAGGGCAAAGTGGAGAGATTTCCACACAAAGGATCAGTGCCAACCAGCACTCACCAGCCTGAGAGTCTTGTCTGCTCACACGCTGGGGTGGGTGGGGGCTGGGAGCTGAAGCTCGGGTTTCGGAGGTCAGACTGCAGGAAGAGGACTGGGGTTGGCTGCGTGAAGACAGCCTGAGGGGGCTAGTGTGCCACAGCTAGCTGGGATGGAGTCTGTGAAAAAGTCTGGACCTGCTGGAGAGGCAAGAAACCTTTGTTTCAGGGTGCATGAGGAGAGGGGCTTCCTTCCCAGTGTGCCCACAGAAGGCAGAGCACTGCCTAAGTAAGCTCCAGAAATGGGCACGAGATGTGGCTATTAGCTCAGACCCTAGAGACAGGGATGAACCACGAACGCTGCTGCCACTGCCACCAAGAATCCTATGTGCAATCACAGGTCACTATCCACACTGTCCTGGGAGCCTGTGCAGCACTCCACTGCCAGGGTCCCATGATCCAGGCATAACGTCCCCAGGAGAACACAAGGCACACCACAGGCTGTTGCAACATCATGCCAGCCTCTGCTGCCTCAGGCTCACCCTGTGTTCCAATTATGACTACTGTACCCCTCCCTCCCCCTGGCCTGAGTGAGCAAGAGAGCCCTAATCAGCCGCTGCTTTAACCCCTTCTTGTCTGGGCAGGGAACAGATGCCTGAGGGCAGCCTACATGCAGAGGTGGGGCCAAAAGCAAAGCTGAACCCCAGGAGTTGTGTGAACAAAGAAGAGAAAGGGAAATTTCTCTGTGCAGCCTCAGGAGCAGTGTATTAAATCCCCACAGTCAACTTGATAAACCCTGCATATGAAGAATATCTGAATAGACAATGAATATTCCCAAAATTGGGGTGGTGGACTATGGGAGCAACTGTAGACTTCAGGTTTGCTTTCTTCGTCTAATTTATTTCTGGTTTTATGTTTATCTTAGTATAGTATTTAGGGCTTATTATCATTGGTGGATTTGTTTATTGATTTGGTTGCTCTCTTCTTTTTTTAAAATATATATATATATATATATATTTTTTTAACTTTTCCTCTTTTATCAGTGTGTATGCGTATGCTTCTTTGTCTGATTTTGTCTGTATAGGTTTGCTTTTACCACTTGTCCTAGGGTTCTCTCTGTTTGTTTTTTTGTTTGTTTTGTTTTGTTTTTCTCTCTTCCTTTTCTTCTGAGTCATATGGCTGGCAGGGTCTTGGTGCTCTGGCAAGGTGTTTGGCCTGACCCTCTGAGGTGGGAGGGCTGAGTCCAGGACATTGGACCACAAGAAACCGCCTGGCCCCATGTAATATCAGTTGGTGATAGATCTCCCAGAGAGCTCTGTCTCAACGCTAAGACCCACCTCCACCCAATGGCCAGCAAGCTCCAGTGCTGGACACCCCATGCCAAACAACTAACACGAGAGGAACACAACCCTCTGCATTAGCAGAGAGGCTGTCTAAAGTTATACAAAGTTCGCAAACATTCCAAAAACACCACCAGACATGGCCCTGCTCACCAGAAGGACAAGATACGACCCCACCCACAAAACCACAGGCACCAGACCCATTCACCAGGGAGCCTATACAAGCCTCTAAACCAACCTCACCCACTGGGGGCAGACACCATAAATAATGGGAACTATGAACCTGTAGCCTGTGAAAAAGAGACCCCAAACACAGTAAGTTAAGTAAACTGAGAAGACCAAGAAATATGCAGCAGATGAAGGAACAAGGTAAAAACACATCAGACCAAACAAATGAAGAGGAAATAAGCAGTTTACCTGAAAAAGAGTTCAGAGTAATGATAGTAAAGATGATCCAAAATCTCGGAAATAGAATGGAGAAGATACAAGAAACATTTAACAAGGATCTACAAGAACTAAAGAGCAAACAAACAATGATGAACAACACAATAAATGAAATTAAAAATACTACAGAAGGAACCAATAGCAGAATAACTGAGGCAGAAGACTGGATAAGTGACCTGGAAGATAAAATAGTGGAAAAAACTGCCACAGAGCAGAATAAAGAAAAAAAAATGAAAAGAATTGACGACAGTCTCAGAGACCTCTGGGAAAACATTAAACACACCAACATTCGAATTATAAGGGTCCCAGAAAAAGAAGAGAAAAAGAAAGGGACTGAGAAAATATTTGAAGAGATTATAGTTGAAAACATCCCTAACATGGGAAAGGAAATAGTCAATCAAGTCCAGGAAGCACAGAAAGTCCATACAGGATAAATCTAAGGAGAAATATTCCAAGACACATATTAATCAAACTATAAATACAAAGAAAAAATATTAAAAGCAGCAAGAGAAAAGCAACAAATAACATACAAGGGAATCCCCATAAGGTTAACAGCTGATCTTTCAGCAGAAACTCTTCAAGCCAGAAGGGATTGGCAGGACATATTTAAAGTGATGAAAGGGGAAAACCTACAACCAAGGCTACTCTAACCAGCAAGGATCTCATTCAGATTCGAAGGAGAAATTAAAACCTTTACAGATAAGCAAAAGTCAAGAGAATTCAGCACCACCAAACCAGCTTTACAACAAATGCTAAAGGAACTTCCCTAGGCAGGAAACACAAGAGAAGGTAAAGACTTACAATAACAAACCCCCAAAAATGAAGAAAATGGTAATAGGAGCATACATATTGATAATTACCTTAAATGTAAATGGATTAAGTGTTCCAACAAAAGACACAGAATGGCTGAATAGATACAAAAACAAGACCCATATATATGCTGTCTATAAGAGACCCACTTCAGACCTGGGGACACATACAGACTGAAAGTGAGGGGCTGGAAAAAGATATTCCATACAAATGGAAAACAAAAGAAAGCTGAAGTAGCAATTCTCATAGCAGACAAAATAGACTTTAAAATATAGACTATTACAAGAGGTAAAGAAGGACACTACATAATGATCAAGGGGTCAATCCAAGAAGAATATATAACAGTTGTAAATATTTATGCACCCAACATAGGAGCACCTCTATACAAAAGGAAAATGCTAACAGCCATAAAAGGGGAAATTGACAGTAACACAATAATAGTAAGGGATTTTAACACCCCACTTTCACCAAAGGACAGATCATCCCAAATGAAAATAAATAAGGAAACACTAGCTTTAAAAGACACATTAGAACAGATAGAATTAATTAATATTTATAGGACAATCCAACCAAAAACAACAGAATACACTTTCTTCTCAAGTGCTCATGGAACATTCTCCAGGATAGATCATATCTTGTGTCACAAATCAAGCTTTGGTAAATTTAAGGAAACTGAAATCATATCAAGCATCTTTTCTGACCACAGTGCTATGAAACTTGATAACAATTACAGGAAAAAAATGTAAAAAATACAAACACATGGAGGCTAAACTTAACACTACTAAATAACCAAGAGATCACTGAAGAAATCAAAGAGAAAATCAAAATATACCTAGAAATAAATGACAATGAAAACAGGATGACCCACAACAGATGGGATGCAGCAAAAGCAGTTCTAAGATGGAGGCTATAGCAATACAATCCTACCTCAAGAAACAAGAAAAACCTCAAATAAACAATCTAATCTTACACCTAAAGGAATTAGAGGAAGAAAAACAAACAAAACCCTAGAGTTAACAGAAGGAAAGGATTTATAAAATACAAATTAGAAATAAATGAAAAAGAAATGAAGGAAGGAAACGATAGAAAAGATCAATAAAACTAAAAGCTGGTTCTTTGAGAAGATAAACAAAATTGATAAACCATTAGCCAGACTCATCAAGAAAAAAAGGGAGAAGACTCAAATCAATAGAATTAGAAATGAAAAAGAAGAAGTAACAACTGACACTGCAGAAATACAAAGGATCATGAGGGATTACTACAAGCAACTATATGCCAATAAAATGGACAACCTGGAAGAAATGGACAAATTCTTAGAAAAGTACAAACTTCCAAGACTGAACCAGGAAGAAATAGAAAATATGAACAGATGAATCAAAAGCACTGAAATTGAAACTGTGATTAAAAATCTTCCAGCAGGGCTTCCCTGGTGGTGCTGGGAGTCCGCCTGCCGATGCAGGGGACACGAGTTCATGCCCCGGTCCGGGAAGATCCCACATGCCGCAGAGAGGCTAAGCCCGTGAGCCATGGCTGAGCCTGCACGTCCAGAGCCTGTGCTCTGCAACGGGAGAGGCCACAGCAGTGAGAGGCCTGTGTACCGCAAAAAAAAAAAATTAGAAATATCTTCCAACAGATTGGGATTCACATGTATACAGTGATGTGTATAAAATGGATGACTAATAAGAACCTACTGTATAAAAAAAAAATCTTCCAACAAACAAAAGCCCAGGACCAGATAGCTTCACAGATGAATTCTATCAAACATTTAGAGAAGAGCTAACACCTACCCTTCTCAAACTCTTCCAAAATACAACAGAGGGAGGAACACTCCCAAACATTCTATGAGACCACCATCAGCCTTGTACCAAAACCAGACAAAGATGTTACAAACAAAAAAGATAACTATAGACCAATATCACTGATGAACGTAGATGCAAAAATCCTCAACAAAATATTAGCAAACAGAATCCAGCAGCACAATAAAAGGATCATACACCATGATCAAGTGGGGTTTATCCCAGAAGTGCAAGAGTTCTTCAATATATGGAAATCAATCAATGTGATGCACCATATTAACAAACTGAAGGAAAAAAAAACATATGATAATCTCAAATGCAGCAGAAAAACCTTTCAAAAAAATTCAACACCCATTTATGATAAAAGCTCTCCAGAAAGTAGGCATAGAGGGAACCTACTTCAACACAATAAATGCCATATATGACAAACCCACAGCTAACATCATTCTCAATGGTGAAAAACTGAAACCATTTCTCTAAGATCAGGAGCAAGACAAGGTTGCCCACTCTCACCACTATTATTCCACAGAGTTTTGGAAGTTTTAGCCACAGCAATCAGAGAAGAAAAAAATAAAATAAAAGGAATCCTAATCAGAGAAGAAGAAGTAAAATTGTCACTGTTTGCAGATGACATGATACTATACACAAGGACTCCTAAAGATGCCACCAGAAAACTACTAGAGCTAATCAGTGAATTTGGTAAAGTAGCAGGATACAAAATTAATGCATAGAAATCTCTTGCATTCCTATACACTAATGATGAAAACCCTGAAAGAGAAATTAAGGGAACACTCCCATTTACCATTGCAACAAAAAGAATAAAATACCTAGGAATAAACCTAGCTAAGGAGACAAAAAACCTGTATGCAGAAAACTATAAGACACTGATGAAAGAAATTAAAGATGATACAAACAGATGGAGAGATATACCATGTTCTTGGATTGGAAGACTCAACACTATGAAATGACGATACTACCCAAAGCAATCTACAGATTCAATGCAATCCCTATCAAACTACCAATGGCATTTTTCACAGAGCTAGAACAAAAAATTTCACAATTTGTATGGAAACACAAAAGACCCCGAATAGCAAAAGCAATCTTGAGAAAGAAAAACAGAGCTGGAGGAGTCAGGCTCCCTGACTTCAGACTATACTACAAAGATACAGTAATCAAGACAGTATGGTACTGGAAGAAAAACAGAAATATAGATCAGTGGAACAGGATAGAAAACCCAGAGAAAAACCCATGCACATATGGTCACCTTATCTTTGACAAAGGAGGCAGGCACATACAGTGGATAAAAGACAGCCTCTTCAAGAAGTGTTGCTGGGAAAACTGGACAGCTACATGTAAAAGAATGAAATTAGAACACTTCCTAACACCATACACAAAAATAAACTCTTAATGGATTAAAGACCTAAAGGTAAGGCCAGACACTGTCAGACTCTTAGAGGAAAACATAGGCAGGACACTCTATGACATAAATCACAGCAAGATCCTTTTTGACCCACCTCATAGAGAAATGGAAATAAAAACAAAAATAAACAAATGGGACCTAATGAAACTTAAAAACTTTTGCACAGCAAAGGAAACCATGAACAAGATGAAAAGACCACCTTCAGAATGGGAGAAAATATTTGCAAATGAAGCAACTGACAAAGGATTAGCCTCCAAAACATACAAGCATCTCATGCAGCTTAATATCAAAAAAAAAATACAAACAACCCAATCCAAAAATGGGCAGAAGACCTAAATAGACATTTCTCCAAAGAAGATATACAGATTGCCAACAAACACATGAAAGAATGCTGAACATCACTAATCATTAGAGAAATGCAAATCAAAACTACAATGAGGTATCCCCTCACAGCAGTCAGAATGTTCATCATCAAAAAACCCACAAACAATAAATGCTGGAAGGGGTATGGAGAAAAGGGAACCCTCTTGCACGGTTGGTGAGAATGTAAATTGATACAGCCACTATGGAAAACAGTATGGAGGTTTCTTAAAAAACTACAAATAGAACTACCATATGACCCAGCAATCCCACTACTGGGCATATACCCTGAAAAAACCATAATTCAAAAAGAGTCATGTGCCACAATGTTCATTGCAACACTATTTATAATAGCTGAATTGGAAGTAACCTAAATGTCCATTGACAGATGAACGGATAAAGAAGATGTGGCACATATATATAATGGAATGTTACTCGGCCCTCAGAGGGAGTGAAATTGAGTTATTTGCAGTGAGGTGGAATGATCTAGAGTTTGTCATGCAGAGTGAAGTAAGTCAGAAAGAGAAAAACAAATACTATGTGCTAACTAATATATATGGAATCTAAAAAATAAATATGGTTCTGAGGAATTTCAGGGCAGGACAGGAATAAAGATTCAGACATAGATAATGGACTTGTGGACACGGGGATGGGGAAGGGTAAGCTGGGACAAAGTGAAAGAGTAGCATTGACATATATACACTACCGAATGTAAAATAGATAGCTAGTGGGAAGCAGCTGCATAGCACAGGGAGATCACCTTGGTGCTTTGTGACCACCTAGAGGGGTGGGATAGGGAGAGTGGGAGGGAGATACAAGAGGGAGGGGATATGGGTATATATGTATACATATAACTGATTCACTTTGTTATACAGCAGAAACTAACACAATATTGTAAAGCAATTATACTCTAATAAAGATGTTAAAAAAAAAATTGACTCTGCAATTACCAGACCCAACAAACTCTTTTCAGGGGTCGACTGATTGTCACCCTTATTGCTGTTGCTGTGGAGGTAGCAGGAAACCTTCCATCTCTCAGGTGAACTCCCACTGCCATGTCCAGTTGGCCTCCTCTTTCATCAGACCTTCCATAACTTGCAGTCAAAGACTTCTTCTGAGGCTCCTCTACACTTTCTTGGAAAATATTGAGCATTAACTTGGAGTACAAGGTGGTTCCTGATGGACCCTTGTGCTTTTTTTACCTCTCCAGACTCCTCACTTGGTGAGTTTTATTCCTTGACCCTGTTTTCAACTGCACAGAACACTGCCAACCTCTCTGCTTAGAAAGTACCCTCCTAGTCTTCCCCCTTCTGATTAATGACACTTGTCTTTCAAAACTCTAACTCATGTTCCTTCTCTTAAAACTGTTTTTTAATACTGGTGAAATTGGTAATATTTAAAGTACTGAACTTAACAGCTGGTACACATGGGCACTAATGAATCAAAACAGACACTGAATGAAAACAATGTGACATTCAATATAATGCATGTGCTCTGTCCCCTGAACCAAGCACACATATTCTTACGTTTATCTATACCCAAGGCCATCTTTCCCCCAGACTGTAAGTCTCATGATAGTATGGACCGTATTATCCATTTCTTTATTTCCAGAACCTAGCCGTAGTAAAGGCACACAGTGATTCCTAATGTTTACTGACACTAAAAATATGAAATATCAGAGATTCAATGCAGGCTTGCCCCCCCCCCCAAAAAAAAGATATTCAAACATTTACCAAAGTGAGTATGACAGAGGTTAAGTAATTTTCTTGTATTCCCATAGGTCCTATGTCGATAGGAAACCAAAATAGCCTATCTCACAGCTGAGTCAGCAACTTCTTTGTGTAGGTTAAGGGACTGTGGCTGTAAGGAGCATAGGTCACCATTCCCTCCTTTCTCCAACACATTGTGGCATCCAACCAGATAACCTGGGTCCTCCACTTATAAGTGCAACCCACTCATTTCTTCCTTAGTTCTTTCATTGCTTTGTTTCTTAGTTCCTCCTCCCTTCCTTAAATATTCTTTGAAAAATATTTTCAATGAATTTATGCTTAGATATATGTTTAAAAATATAGTGAAAGCAGGAATTCAAACAGATACTTGTACACCAGCATATTAGCCAGAAGGTAGAAACATCCCAAATGTTCATCAACAAATAAATAGAGTGTGTACTACAATAAAATATTATTTAGCCATAAAAAAGAATGAATTTCTGATGTATGCTACAGCAGTTATAAATTTTAAAAAATTATGTTAAGTGAAATAAGTCAGACATAAATTTTATGATTCCATTGATACAAGCTACCTAGAATAGGTAAATTCAAAGAGACAGAAAGTGAAATAGAGATTACCAGGGGCTGGGGGGAGGTGGGTATGGAAAGTTATTATTTAATGGGTATAGAGTTTCTGTTTGGGATGATGAAAAAGTTCTGGAAATGAAAAGTAGTAATGATTGCACAGCCTTGTGAATATACTAATGCCACTGAATTGTACATTTTAAAATGTCAAATTTTATGATATGTATATTTTACCACAATTAAAAGATACTACTATAAGGCATGTAATAAGAACTAGCTGCCTCCCTCCATGTACCTTCCCATCTTCCAATTCCAATCCCTAGAGTTAACCATTTGTTACTCTGTTTTCTTCTATATTTCTCAATATTTGTACTTTCAATCCTTGATTTATCACTTTTTGACTAATTTGACTAATAAATTATATCTAATTATTTCTTATTATTGCAAATGAGGATTTGGCTCTCATAATCTTCCCACTTTTGAGTCCCATCTTCTCAATAGTGCTTGCCTATATTTCTTTTTTCTGTGTGTTTTGTCCACTCTTTTCCATGTTGGAACTTGAATACTGCTGTTAAAAGACTAGTATCATGTGTTCTTGACACACAAGACTCAGCCCTGGTGCACGGTGTGTGGGGATGGAGGCCAGGCTACTCTCTACAGAGTATGCTTGTCCCTGCTTGGACTGCAATGTTGTCCTGAATATCTACTCACTTGTCTGATGACCTGGTAGCCAAGCTCAGAACAGTTCTCTTATTTTCATGGCTGGACCCTAATATGTATATTCCCACCTGCTGGTTTTGGCTGGGTCCTGCTCCCAAAAGACCAATCTCTTAAATTCTAATGCTGTACCCTGTATGACTTCAATTGGTCTCACTGCCTAGAGATGTCTGCTGCTGTGGTATGCTCTCCAGAATGAATTCCCATGGATTAGATAGTAGATAAAATCAAAGACAAGTTCACCATGACTCTTTGTACCCTGTAATTAATTTTATTTCATGTCCCCAGCCCTCAGCTTCCTGGTACTTTCTGCCTTCCCTTTGGACAATGTTCCAAAGTGACTCATAGTTAAGCCTTCCGACGTCATGACAGGCAGCCTTTGGAGCCAACCCAAAGCAAAGCAAAACAGAACATCTTCCTTTCCCAGAGATCCAGGGGATGAAACTGGGAACTTGGGCTAGGCTCGGAAAGAAAAAATCATATATTCACAGGAGAACACTGTGCCATGAAGGTGGGGCTCCTGGAGGAAGTAGATGGCTAGAATAGGACAGAAACAAACAATAGCTAGGATTAAAAATAGAAGTTCTGGATTTGAGTACTTGAACCTCAGCTTTTTCTTCTGTAGTAATAATATCTGTCATACTTTCCTCACAGGGTTACTATAAACAGTGAGTTAAATGATACATGTGAATGTGTTGTAGCAGGTGTGAATCACAGTCCCAAATGTCAAGGGGCAAGAAATTTAACATTATTTTTTCATTGCAAGCTCCATTCCCTCTAATAGCAGAAACTTCATTTTGGTCAGTTTGCGGTTCTTCCACTTCCTTTCCTTTGCTTGCAACTGAGCTCCTTGAGATTCATTTTGGATTATTAAATCAATTATCTGAAGACGTACCACAGGCAAGACTCTTAAAATTTAAAAAAAAGATTTGTTCTTTTTCACAAAGAAATATGAAGTCCAGTACTTTGCTCCTTTTTAAAACTTTACCTTGAATCCTTTGTGGTTCATGAAGATATCTGAGTTTCTCTTGCAGAAAATGTCCCATGGCTTATCTTGCAGGCTGTGACTTTCTAACTCTACCACATAGAATGCGATGTGAATAGGACGGCAAACTTGTGCAGTGCATCTGTGTGAAACACATTTTATTTTTTGTTGTTCATTTTACCCTTTATGCGTTCCAACAGAGATGCACTCTTATGGTATATACGAGAATTTCACAAATACAATTGTGATTTATGAAGGCTGTCATTATAGAGGAAGGAACATGTATTAAAAATAATGTCATTCAGGAGTACTATTTCTAGGCATTGCTCTAATTAGTTATTCACATGCCTAGCTAGTTCTGTGAGTGACATACAATATTCTGTGTGTAACTTACAATATTCAATAAATGTACTCTGAATGCATGAATGAATCAATGAATAAAGATTAAAAAAAAGGTGATATGAAATCACAGTTAAATTTGTTCTCTGGTGGCTTAGTGGCAATTGCCTCAGCTCCCCACACCCCACCTCCACCTCCACCACTAATGAAAAGTTGGATCTCTTTCGAGTATCTGCTCAAAGTTGATTGTCTGAGACACAGTAATCTCCTGGCCCTCTTCTGATCTGTTTTCCAGGCTGGACCACCTGCTTGCAACACCTTCCTGGCTTCTGCCCTCTCCAGACAGCTTGTCCCATTCTTCAGAGAGCTTTTGGAATTGTGCAGCTCCAGATGGGTGAGAATGCAGGAGGTGGCTTTCCAGAAAGGGGAGGGTCCTGGAGGATGGTCAGAAGTGATTAATTTAGTATCTGAGGTGACTAGAGGGAGGCACCTGGAGATCTGAGGGTATTGGAGACTGTGGGGGGCAAGTCAGCAAAGGTCTTAAAGCAGAAGGAGAGGCTCTATAATTTAACCCAAAGGTGACTGGGAATTTCCTGAGTACTTTCTGAGAGCAATTAAGTCACGTGAGTTATTGTCTGCCTCAATTCTCACATATGAGAACGAGCAGCCTGGCTGGAGCTGCTCTCTCTTTTTCTTGTTCTTTATTATCTCATTGACCTTCTAATATATATATATGTCACTGTCTGGATAAAAGCATTTCTAGTAGCCCTTCTTTCTCTAAAGGCTATGCATTCACGGCTCAGCTGTGACTGGCCATTCCCAGCCCGTGTGTCTTTATCTTCCTACAGGAACATATGTGTGCTGCAATTTCCAAAATCCTTTGGTCTTCAGGCAGAACCCCACCTCTCTGCCACTGTTTCATCTACTGAAGACTACTCTCTTCATTTCTCCAGTTGCTAAGTTTTCCCCTCCCTTAAAGATTCCTCTCAAGCTTCAGCTACTCTCCACATCTTGGTGATCTGTTTTCTAGGCTCGGAACACCTCCAAACCAACTAATCTTTGCACCTAACGTGCTTCATTACCTAAGTCCTGACAGCTATCGTATTGACTTTCATATTTTGTGAATAAAGTCGTTTCCCTATAACAAGAGACAAATTTATTTTAGAAAAATGAGAAAATGAACACAAATGAAAAGAAGAAAATTGAGATCAACTTTAATTTCATCATTTTGTAAAACTGCTTCTTCTCATGTAAAAGTATTTTATGGATTCTCCACAAAATAGTTGCACTTTTAGTATCTTGATTGAACACATACATAATGAACACAAAACTCATATGATATCAGCAGTGCTTTTAAATAAATTAATAATTTCTTTTCATAACGATATTACCCATATTTTTGGAAAAATAGTAGTACATATATGACAGAATAGGTTGCCGAGGTTGCATTTTGAGTTTGGTAACACCTATTTTCAGGGTCCTCTCTGTATTCTGGATTGACAAGCTTCCTTCTTTTTATGCAATATTATGTCATTGAGTTAGAGATTTGTAAACTCTAAAGAACTAGGCAAGCATTTAAACACGTATGTCTCTGTAACATTTGCATAGTCATGCATATATTTACACATTTTAAATGTTATATATAATGTATATTATGTCACACTTGTGTAATCTATGTAAAAATCACATGGCTGAACTACCAGTGAAGGTCACTGTTTTTCAGGTGGATGCACCAGAATTACATAATTGTTGATGCTCTTGATGTTTTTGAATGCCTAGCAATAGAGTAGCAGAAGACTGTTTTTAAAAAAAATTAGTATTTTTGTGCAAGGAATGCCTTGCATGCTAAAATGGTTTCCTTTTGTCCCCAGAAAACTGTGTAATCCTGTCCAAAATGTCCCTTTTTTTGTGAACTCGGGCCTATAGCCAGCATAATCTCTCCATGGTAACCCTCTGGGGACAGGGTGGGTGAGAGGCAGCTATACCATGTGTCAGGTCAATCTGAGATGCACAACAGAGCTGAGGTTAGAGGAAATAGATGCTATGGCTTGGATGCTTCTCCTTGGAGTGAAGGGGAGACCCAGTGCAATAGCAAAGTTGGGATTTCAGTAAAAGCTTAACTCTAAATTTGGCTTTGGAAATATGACGACCACACTACCCAACCAGTAAATCTATGCTGCCCTGGGCTTGCCATGTTTGACCACTTTGTGGGGATGTGTACACTAATTTGAATGCCAGCAGGAGAATAGAATAGTTCCAGTTACTAAAACAAAAGTCTGCCATAATAACACCTAACACCACCCCTTGTAGTGCCTAGAGGTTGTAGATACCAGTAAGAATAAGCAAGTGAGAAAGTCAGAGAAGATGAATGCAAAACAGTGATCCTGGCTCCAGGAAAGTAATCCATAAAGCAGATAATTGAGAGTTTAGTCTAATCCTTTATAGATCTGCCTTCTTTCAGATTTTCTCATTACATAAATTGGTCAACAGGATTAAACTAAGCACTTTCAAAGCTCCATTAACATATTCAATCTGTGAAGTTACTGTTAATGCTTTAAGGGATAACTTACTAAATTGTTAAGTCTTCATGGCAGAAAAAAAAACAATAATGAAGCTATTACAAGTCCTTAAGATTGTAATAAGTAGCACATATGTATGTCTGGAGGATCTGCTTAATTGATGTCAGTTTACCTTCTCTAAGAGAAATAATTTTGGTTTCTGAGAAAAAGGAGGAGACAAAAGGAGACAACCACGAATGTGATTCTTTGCCTCTAGAAAATTCCCCTGTCTTCTCTGTCTGGATACTATGTTATTTTAGTTCTCCTGAGTAGCTCAGTGTCTCTAAAAATTTGTTCCATAGAAAAGTAATTCCATAAGGTGATCTTTAAAAAAGTTTCCTTAATCAAATAGATTTGGGAGATGCTGCATACTATGTCATTGTCTTGGAAATTAATAATTCACACTAGCATATTAACCATCTTAAAATTTTTGTATGTTAAAGAACTCTATTTAACTTTTTTAATAGCTCATTTCTAAAACTTATATAATGGAATAATATTAAAAAATACTTACAGATGTTTATCCATACCTGTAAATATTGCTGCTCCAAGGTCCCCACCTTTTGAAGCAATGAGTTTTGGGGTTTCAGAGGAAAGGGGGGTTGAACTAGAATGATAAAGGCATTATTCAATTCTGACTGTCAAATAAAATATGCTTTGGACACCTAGGAAGGCAGTAGTCATGGGCAGCAGGCTTTGTTGAAAGTTGAGATTCCTATATGCCACAGGTAGAGAACTCTAAAGAGATGATATAAGGTAGTCCTTGCTTCAGGGAAGAAAGCCTGAGTCTTCTGAATGTAGGAGTGTGGGAAGAAGAGAGTCAAAGGGAAGAGGAACACATGTGTACAATGGTTTCACTTTTAGACTAAGATCTTGTGGCAGAAGATTGCTAGGTAAATCTTCCATGAGGAAAAGTCAAAGCAGAGTGTCTTGTACATCATTTCTGGGTAAGAACTCTGGGAGAACATCACTAACCAATGGTACCGACTGGAGGGTTGGCATTAGAGTAAAAATAGCAGTGTGGTACATTCCTGTAGCCATGGAGTCCAGGTTAACAACTTTGAACCTCTTTTAGTTCCCAAATGGCATAGAAATATCCCAGGAATTTTTACAAGACCTATGGGAGAAGAGGAAAATAGCTGAGTAGAGAGCCAGTAAGCTTACTGCTGAAGATGAGTGAGGCAAACCACTGTACAAGATGAACCATCTCAGAGGTCAAGGGAGGAGACTTGCCAGCAAGAGGTCTGATCAAGGACACAGTGGAGGTTTTCAGAGTTATCTTTACTAATTAGAGTAAGGTGAGGTTTAGTCAGCAAGTGAAGACCCCTGGGTCCTGACTAAGCCAAGAGGCCAGGTCTTGTGTTGACCAGCTGTAGACATCTTCAGTGGCTACTAAGAGGCTGACCAGTGACTGAGAATACAAGAGACATCTTTGAGGAAGATTAGAGAAACCAGAAGACAATAATAAGAGAACCTCTTGTTTTTCACTGC
The DNA here is from genome assembly GCF_964341445.2 of Mesoplodon mirus. Taxonomy (NCBI): domain Eukaryota; kingdom Metazoa; phylum Chordata; class Mammalia; order Artiodactyla; family Ziphiidae; genus Mesoplodon; species Mesoplodon mirus. The sequence goes on along the minus strand of NC_138983.1, from coordinate 108,922,475 downwards.
CATTAGGTAGGTAAAAAGTGATGTGGATTTACAACATATGACAGCTTCTGTGGTATAAATATACCAGGCCTGATTTTAAACTACCAACATGATATCACCAAATACAGAGTTGGGAAGAGATGTGTATAATTGCCTCAGACTTCATGTAAACCCCACTTTTATGCATAAAGTATACCTGGATGCTAAGTTGAGAAAGGGTGGGGGAGGAAATAAGAGCCTGAAAGAACATTTATCTAAAGAGACTAAGATACATACTGTTAATGGCCAGTTAATGTTCTTTCCATGCCTGCTCCTCCCAAGCTACTTAGTTGAGTGGAAGATTATAAAAAATAATAATATTGGGAAAAATCTACATATTTTGCACATCAAAGTGTTAAATTTTTTAACACGCTCTATTATTTGAGCACAGAATGGTTTTCTACGTCTGGGTTACCAATTTGTGAATCACTACTCTTAACTACTCTGTCTTCATCAATCACTGATTTCTCTTCTTCCCATAAAGAGAGACAAAAAAAAAAAAATAGAAAAGATCAATGAAACAAAGAGCAGGTTTTTGAAAAGATAAGCAAAATTGATAAACCTTTTGCCAGGTTCATCAAGAAAAAAGAGGATGAAAATGAGCAAAATAAGAAAAGAAAGAGGATAAATAACAACAGAGATACAGAGATACAAAAAATCATGAGAATATTATGAACAGTTATATGCCAGCAAATTGGACAACCTATAAGAAATTGACAAATTTCTAGGAGCATACAACTTTCCAAGACTGAATCAGGAAGAAACAGGCAATCTGAACAGATGAATTACTAGTAGTGAAATTGAATTTGCAATTAAAAAAAAAACTCTCAGCAAATAAAAGTTCAGGACTGGACATCTTCCAAGGGGAATTCTACTAAAAATTTAAGGAAAGTTCATACCTATCCTTTTCAAAATATTCCAAAAAATTATAGAGGAGGGAACACCCAAATTCATTCTATGAGACCACAATTACCCTGATACCAAAACCAGACACAGACACTCCAAAAAAGGAAATTATAGGCCAATATCTCTGATGAATATAAACACAAAAATTCTCAATAAGATATTAGCAAACCAAATTCAACAATATATAAAAAGGATCATACACCATGATCAAGTGGGATTTATTCCAGGATGCAAGGATGGTTCAACATTCAGAAATCAATCACCACACTAACAAAAGGAAGGATAAAAATCACATGATCATCTCAATAGAAGTAGAAAAAGCATTTGACAAAATTCAACATTGATTCATGGTGAAAACTCTCATCAAAGTTGGTATGAGGGATATATTTCAATATAGGAAAGGCCATTTGTGACAAACCCACAGCTAACATCATACTCAATGGTGGAAAGCTGAAAGCCTTTCTCTAAAATCAGGAACAAGACAAGAATGCTCACTCTCACCACTTTTATTTAACATAGTATTGAAAGTACTAGTCACAGCAATCAGACAAGAAAAAATATATAAAAGGTACCCAATGGGGAAGGAAGAAGTAAAAATGTCACTATTTGCAGATGACATGATATTATGTATGGAAATCCCTAAAGTCTCCACCAAAAAACTATTAAAACTAATAAATGAATTCAAAGAAGTTGTAGAATACAGATTAATATACAGAAATCTGTTGTATTTCTATATACTAATAACAAACTATCAGAAAGAGAAAGCAAGAAAACAATCCCATTTAAAATTATATCAAAAAGTATAAAATACTTAGGAATAAACTTAACCAAGGAGGTGAAAGACCTATACTCTAAAAACTGTGAAACATTGATGAAGGAAATTGAAGGTAATACAAATAAATGAAAAGAGATTTGTGTTCATGGATTGGAAGAATTAATATTGTTAAAATGTGCATCTTACCAAAAGCAATCTACAGATTTAATTCTATTGTTATCAAAATACCAATGACATTTTTCACAGGTTTAGAACAAATATTCCTAAAATTTATAGGGAACTACAAAGACCCTAAATAGTCAAAGCATTCTTGAGAAAAAGGAACAAAGCTGGATGTATTAATATCACACTCCTTGTCTTTAGACTGTACAACAAATTACAGTAATCAAAAAGAAGATGTGGTGTACACACATACACACACCCACACAATGGAATATTACTCAGCCATAAAAATGAAATTCTGCTACTTGCAACAAGGTGAATGTGTATAGAGGTTATTATGCTTAGTGAAATAATTCAGACAGAGAAAGACACTCTACGTTATCATTTATACATGGAATCTATAAAATAAGACAAATGAACGAATATAATAAAACTGAAACAGACTCAAATGACATAGAGAACCAACTAGTGATTACCAGTGGGGAGAGGAAAGAGGGATGGGCAAGATTGGGTAGGGGATTAAGAGATACAAACTACTTTGTATAAAATAAATAAGGGCAAAGATATATTGCACAGGAAAAACATAAATTAAATAAAATATTTTGGGCTCAGGCTCAAAAGTTGGTTTCATGACTCAGGTTTGCTTTCCTCTTGGTTCTCTACTATAATTCTTTATATATATACTGTATGTAATATATTAAAATATATATAACATATAAATATATAAAACTGTATACATATGTAAATTTGTGAGTCTTTATCTGCAGTGTGACACCATCTCTAATGCTCAGCCAAATCATGTCTTATTCACTTCCCCTTGGTTCTCTGTCATCCCATCTAGCAATATATTCATAACCAAAGCTAGTATTTTCACTGCTCTCAAGTCAATCTCCACTTTCCCTACTTAATTTTCCAGTATTCTTGGAATCATCCTTTTTCCTTCTGTTTACACTCACTTCTAAGTAATGTGTCTTTCACTTTTTACCCTTATGTTTTACTCTCATTGCCACAGCCCTAGTTCAAACATTCAAGACTTCACATCTAAATAATCAGAATAGTCTCTTTGTATAATGATTTTTGTTTTATTTTGAAGACATATCTTTTGTAAATATTTAATATAGTTTACCATAAACTATAGTTAAACAAAAATAAACAAACAAGCTAAAAATAAGCCCAAAATTCCACTGCTCTATTTGTTAAATAGGATTTGTTTAATCCCATTTAACCAACACTATTTGTTAGACCTTTTGGTCAGTCTTTTCCCAAGTGTTGTGAACATGTGTGTGTGTGTGGGTGGGGGAGTGAGAGAGAGGTACTGTGCTAGGCACTTTACATATAGAATATCCTTAATTATTCAGAAAATTCCATGAGGTAAATATGATTATTCTCATCTTACAGATGAATAAACTGGGGCTTGGAGAGTCCTGCAAAATTATGGAGCTGGTTAAGTGGAGGAACAAAAGAAGTCAGATAAATCCCCAAACCTGTGCCCTTATCACTATATTATAACACAACCATGAGAACACATTGTACACACAATAAATGTGACTATTTTTAATGCTAAATATGCATTTTATAAACATGGAATCATAGTATGCATATTACATCTAACCAACTTTTAAATTATATAATATAATTTCAATTTTATATCAAACATATATTTAAATTTTTAACAATATCCAATTGAATGGCTGTAACATACTTCATTTATCTCTCTCCATTGATAGATATTTCATTATTTCCCTTTTTGCACTATGAGAAAGAAATTTCAGTAAATATTTGTGAGCATACATCTTTATGGATGATGTAATTACAAGTATTTTTTATGTTTATGTGAAATTCTCAATATTGAACACATATATATAGTGTGGATTAACACCAAAGAGGGCAAGAGAATGAGGGGAAGCCATCGCCAGGGGCCAGGCCTGCTGCTGCTGTATTCTCATGGACCACAAAGGAGGGTGAGAGGTCTAAATTCAAACCTGGCCTTTTAGGCCCCATGATGTAATAGTTTTAAAAGTTTTAAGAAAGCAGAAGAAGAAAGAAAACAATCCCAGCCTAGTGGTTGCCTAATCTGTGCTTGAACACTTGCAGAAGCAAGGAGCTTACTATTTTTCCACAACTCCCAATTCAGTTCATGTCTGTCTTTAACATTTTGGGGGCCCAAGGCAAGAAGCTCATATATTATGTGCCTAAATATTTAAAATAAATCCTTCAAGCTAAAAAAAAAAGTTATGTTTTTTTTTTTTCTACTCTTGGCACCATCCCATACTATGAGGTACCTGGTCTGTATGTGTGTGGACATCTTGCCCACAAGTCTGAAGTCTGCATATTCCCCCTGTGGAACCCCCAGACTTGGATGCACACACAGGCTTGGGTGCATATATTAAAAAGGAAACTCTTAGAAAAGGTTTGAGAGTATGCATAAGGATGAGATTATTTCCAACTGGTGGAATAGTTTCATGAAAGAAGGGCATTTAAGCTATTAACTCCCACAGGTGAAAATGGGAAAGAAGAGAGGAAGTATGTGTGAGGTGTGGGCAGAAGCAAAGGAGTGAGTGAATGCTGGTATGAGTGAGAAAGTGTGGTGAGGAAGCTGGTAGGGATTTTGTAAGACAAAGACCTATGGTAGGTTAGGAGGACCTAAAATGATGTAAGGAGGTGGAACTTTATCTTATAGGTAGAGGCAAATTACTAAATTTGTGAGCATGGAAGTGACATAGTTGATTAGATCTGTATTTTAGACCACCAACTTCAGTAGCGAAATTGAAGGTGAATTGTAGGTATAGATCAGTAGAGAAACTGAATAGTCCTTCAAATTTCCTGCCTCTGAATTTTTCCTCACAATGTTCCCTCACAGTAATGGAATAAAAATTATTACTTCCTAGGCAGTCAGTCATGAAGTGTGGAAAGACAAATGGTGAGTTTAATGTTGGTCCATAGGTCTACCATCATGCAGCCCATATAGCAGAGGACTAATAGCAGTATCCCAGCAGACACTTGCCTTCAGAAAGATGTCCAGTTCTGTTAGTGTAGAACCCATACAATGTCTTAAAAGATTTTGGTTTTCTGGAGTTTTGGCAATAGGTTTGTTTGGTGTGTGTGTTTGTGTGTGGTATTAAATACACAAATGCTGAAAACCTGAACCCTATTTGCTATTTACAGTCTGGAGAGGGGCAGAGAGCAATGGGTCACCTGTATGTTTCTGTACTGAAGAAGCTGATAAAAAGCAGAGAGAGAAAAGATAAAGACAGTTACCTCTGGGATCTAATTTGGGAATCTGAAGAACATTGTGAAACAAAATCTGTGTACACACAGGGAAAGTAAAATATCTAGCAATTATACTCTGTTACTCTAGGCATAATTGTGGACTTTCAAAAGTACATATTATTTATAAGGAACACTATAATTATAATCATTCCATGAAATACATTATTTCCTGGACTACCTGTAATAGCTCCTTTGAGGCTGTCTGTGGAAGGCCAAATTATTGTTCTAATTTTGGTATGTTGGTTACGGCACAGAGGTGAGGGTTGGTGGCAGTCATCACTGGCTGTCAAACATGAACAATCACATGCTGTGAGAAAATGGGTTTTTTTAGGGTGAAGTTCAGATATTGCACATAAAGCTTCTTAGTTTAAAAAAGGCGTGTGACTTGGGTTTGTTGTCTTATCTATTTACTTTGTGAAATTGAATGTAAAGCTGTTAAAGATTTAGGTATTGCCCTCCTCAGTCTCCGTTCTTATAGTTGATGACATCAGCGACACCATTTCCTTTTATCTTTGCTCTGATTATCCAGTCCTTCCTTCTGCCTCACAGCTTTTCCTGCTGACCTCTTCCTCTCTATCTTCTGTTTGTCATACTTCCTGACTGCTCACAAAGGAAGATCAAAGAAAGCTGATCATCAAGAGACTTGGGTTTTTATAATCTCAGCTCTGCCACTTAGTTAGTGGCATAACTTTGGGCAAATCCTATTACCTTCCTTATCCTAAGTTTCCTTCATCAATACAAAGTGGAGTAAGAAATAGATGACCTCCCAGGTACTCTTCAACTCTGACATTTGTGACTCTAACAAACCCAGGATGTAATTATTATAACAGTAGTAAGAGATATAACTAAAGAAAAGCTGTTCAAAAATATGAAGTGCTTTTGTGGTAATACTACAGAGACATCATGAATGCTGCAAAACACTCCATGTGAATTAATTTTCTTATATTTTTATGAGGTTTTTTTTCTCCCCCAACCCAAAAACTATTTGTCAATGGAGAAATGTACTCTGTTTTTTCCTTTAATCACCATGCAGTACTATATTCAAATTTAAGGATGCTCTGTCCATTAATAATATATGCTAACATTTCTTGTGGAAGAATATTCTGAGATCTAGTTGCTACTGCACTTACTAAATCCCGTGGATAACTGATTGGTTATATAACAGACTCTGTTCTACATCAAATAATGAATGAAGGACAGTTATCCAGAAATTAAACATTTTGCAGAGCATCAATTACTACAAAGGAACTGAGATTTGAAAGCCGAGACCTGAGTTTCAGTCCTGGATTCAAGAATTCTTAGTTTGTACCCAAATCCAATTGGGTCCAAGTGACTCAAAATCTTAGCATTATTTTACTCTTGTCACAGAAAATATTCTTGAAAGACAATGTGATGTAATTTCTAGCCAGGAAATAGAGTAATAGCAGTATTCATGAAAAGCAAAAGGTATTTTAGAAAATAAAATACCTGTTTCTGTTATTAAGTAGAAATCACAGTTGAATTTGTGATCAAGGGAGTTATATTTGGCAAATATAACTCCTGGTTAATGAGATTCAGACCAGAATGATTGGGAGCAGAAATAAAGTCAGAAGCCATTTGAGGGAGGGAAAAGAGGAGCAATGAGCATCGTATTAGAATATATAACTTCGAGGTGGTAGCAAAAGTTATTTCTGGACATGTCTGATAGGAAATTGAAAATAAAGCCTAACGGTATATGTTGAGGTACTATTTGTGCAGAAATTATAACTGAAGCCTTATTAGTAGAGCTCTGAGAGAGAGAGTATAGAGTACAGATTTTCAGACTTTAGTGGGAATAAGAATATCTTGGAGTTGGTGGTTCTGACCTCAGAGATTCTGATTCAGTGGGCTTAGGATGGGACAAAGAAATCCATATATTCCACTAGCACCCCAAGGATTTTGATGCAGATAGTCTGTTCCCTATACTTTAGGGCAGTGGGTTTCAAACTTTAACTTGCATCAGAATTACCTGGAGGGCTTGTTAAACCACAGATTGCTGGGCCTCACGCCTAAGGATTCTGATGCAGTAGACCATGGGGCCAGGCAAATTACCATTCTAACAAGGCAAATGCTTATGCTACTGGTCTGGGGACCACATTTTGAGAATGCCTACCTTAGAATGATTTCACTGACATATAGATATTAAAAGAGGTTCAAGAACAGACTTCTGGAAAATAATCACTTTCACGGGCAGCAGAAAGAAGAACTGGTGCACAGTTATAAACCCAGAGAAAAGCACCATAGGAGTAAGCTGGCTCAAAGATGCAAGTGAGTGAGGGACTAAAAAAAGGAGCAAGGGTCTGGAACTGTCTAAAAGGATGTGGCTAAGTCATAGGAAGAGTGAGCTTGCAAAATGAAGGCCATGTCACTTGGCAGGACATGGTGAAGTAAGAGGACTTTGAGCTCACCTCCCTCATGAACACATCAAAACGATAACTACACATAGAGCAACTCTTGCTGAAATTGACCTGAAGACTAGCAGACTGGCTCCTCTACAACCAAGGCTGTAAAGAAAGAATCACACTGGGTTTGGTAGGAGGGCAGGAGATGTGATCTAGATGGGACCTGCACCCCTAGAGGCGGGTGATATCACAGGCTCATGGATCCTCCCTGGGGAGCATGGGGTTCAAGCCACACATTGGGCATGCCAGCCCTGGGGTCTGACACCAGGAAGACAAGCCCCTTAGTTGGTTTGAAAACCAGAGGGGCTTATGAGAGAGTTGTAAGAAACCCAGAATCTGTTCTTGGAGAGTGTGCACAGTCTTGCTTACTCCTGGGAACACTGTGGAGGCTACAGATTGAAAACTGCCTGGTGTTCTGGCCTGATTACCAGGATCACCCAGTATGCCCTCCAGCCCACACTGGGTTCCTGCTCCTGCATCTCCTCTCTGGCACTGATCCCCACTAAGGTGGAGGCAGCCATTGCCAAGGAGAGTGTGCACACTTGGAGGGAACAGAACTGGTTTGGGCCCTGACCCTGCCTCTGACCAGGGCAGAGGCAGATATTGCCAGAGCAGGAGTCTGTGTACAGACTTGGGAGGGAGTGGAACCAGCTCCAGGGTAGAGGTTGCCACTGCAGGTGTGTGCATCTGTGTGCAGACTTGGGAACATGTGGAAACAGCTGAGTAGTATGACTCCAGCCCCTTCAGTCCCGACCCAGTCTCTAACCAAGGTGGCATACCTGGGAAAAAGTAAAACCAGTGCAAAAGTGCAGCCCCAAGACCTCAGGCTCCAGCCATACCCTCAATCATCATAGAGATGGCTCTTATATCTGGGAGAAACCCAACTCCCTCAGGGCTCCTGCTCTAGCCCCTTGGGCCCTGACCCCACCCCCAATAAGACAGTGACTGCCATTGAGCCTAGAAGAAGCCCAGGCTCACACCTGGCTTTGGCTTCAGCCCCTCTGAATCTAGCCCTACCTCTCAGCAAGGTGGTGGGTGCCAGATAACCCAAGGGGAAGGCACAGCCTGTGTTCATTTCAGATCCAGATCTCCCACCAAAGCCACTGGGCACACATAGACTGCAAAGGGATGTTCCCACACAAGGATTTGCCTTCAAAGACTGGGATAGATAACTGTTTCACCTAATTTTGTAGAGACAGAGAAGGTTAAACAAAATGAGAAGACAGAAGAATATGTTTCAAATGAAAGAACAAGGAAAAAACCCTGAAAAACCCTAATGAAAAAGAGATAAATAGTTTACCTGATAAAGAGTTGAAAGCAATAATAATAAGAATGAGAAATGAGAAATGACTTTGGGAAAACAGTAGATGAACAAATGATAATCTCAAAGAAGAACTAGAAAATATAAAAAAGAACAAAACAGAGCTGAAGAATATAATAATGGAACTGAAAAATACAGTAGAAGGAATTAACAGCAGATTAGGTGATACAGAACACTTAAGCAATCTGGAAGACAGAATAGTGAAAATCACCTAATCAGAATAGCAAAAAGAAAAACAAATAATAAAAAAAAAGAGGATCATTTAAGGGACCTCTGGGACAACATCAAGCATACTAACATTTGAATTATAAGGGTTCCAGAAGAAGAGAGAAGCAAAGGGGCAGGAAATATATTTGATGAAATTATGGTTGAAAACTTCCTAAACCCAAAGAAGGAAACAGATATCAAGGTACAGGAAGCAAGGAGAATCCCAAACAAGATGAACCCAAAGAAACCCACAGGAAGATAAAGATAATGATAAATATAAAGACTTTTAAAGGCGGCAAGAAAAAATAAAGAGTCACATGCAAGGGAACCCCCATAAGGCTATCAACTGATTTTTCGACAAAAACTTTCCAAGCCAGAAGGGACTGGCATGATATATTCAAAGTGATGAAAGGAAAAACCTGCAACCTAGGATACTCTACCCAGCAAGATTATCATTGAAGGAGACATAATGAGCTTCTCAGACAAGTAAAAACTACAAGAGTTCATCAATACTAAACCCATCTTGAGTCTTCTCTAAGTGGAAAAGAAAAGGTTACAACAAGAAATAAGAAATTATAGGAAGGGAAAAATCCCACAAGTAAGGGCAAGTATATGGTAAAGGAAGTGGTTCAACCACTTAAATAAGCTAGTACAAAGGCTAAAAGACAAAAATTATAAAATCAACTATAACTACAATGAACAGTTAAGGGATAGGCTTGAAGATGTAAAATATGACATCAAAAACACAAAATGTGGGGAGAGGAGTAAAAATGTAGATCTTTTAGAGTGTGTTTGAACTTAAATGACCTCCAGTTTAAAACAAGTAGATATAGTTATAGGTCACCATATATGAACCCATAGTAAATACAAATCAAAAACCTACAAAAGACACACAGAAACTAGAGAGAAAGGAATACAAGCATACCACTAAAGAAAATCACCAAACTACAAGGAAAGAAATGAACAGAAGAAGAAAAGAACAGAGAACTATAAAAACAACCATAAAACAAATAACAAAATGGCACTAAGTACATTCCTATCAATAATGACTTTAAATGTCAATGGACTACATGCTCCAATCAAAAGACATAGGGTGGCTGATTGGATAGAGAAAACAAGACCCAAGACCCATCTATATGCCGCTTATAAGAGACTCACTTCAGAGCTAAAGACTCACACATACTGAAAGTGAGGTAATGGAAAAAGATATTTCATGCAAATGGAAACAAATGGGATATATATATATATATATATATATATATATATATATATATCCCATTGTATATATATATATATATATATATATATATATATATATATATATATATATATATACATACACACACAATGGAAAATTATTCAGCCATAAAAAGAATGAATTTTTGCCATTTGCAACAACATGGATGGACCTGGAGGGTATTATGCTTAGTGAAGTAAGTTGGACAGAGAAAGACAATAACTTCATGCTTCTACTTATATGTGGAATCTAAAAAATGAAGCAAATGGAGAAATACAACAAAACAGAAACAGACTCCTGGATACAGAGAACAAACTAGTGGTTACCAGTGGGAAGAGGGGTTGGGGGAAGCCCAGGATTGGGGAAGGTGATTAAGAGGTACAAACTACTAGGTATAAAATCAATAAGATACAAGGGTGTAATGTACAGCACAGAGAATATAGCCAGTATTTTATAATAATTTTAAATGGAGTATAACCTATAAAATATTGATCCATTATGTCATACACCTGAAATTAACATAAAATTGTAAATCAACTATACTTCAATTAAAAAATTTGAGAAAATATGCTCAACATCACTAATTATTAGGCAAATGCTAATCAAACTAAAAATAAGGTACTGTAACATACCTAAAGTAGATCTTAAATTTAAAAAATTAAAAACACCAAGCATTCACATGGAGGTGGATCATTTGGAGCTCTCATACGTTGCTGGTGACAATGTAAGACAGCATAACCATTTTGGAAAGCTGTATTTCAGCTCCTTATAAAGTTAAACATGTACGTACTGTATGACCCCCACAAAAACCTATACATGAATATTTACAGCAGCTTTGCTTATAATAGTTAAAAAATGGAAAACAGTAGCTATCATTCCACAAGTGCTTAGAAAAACTAAGGTACATCCATATGATGGAATACTGTGCAACAATAAAAAGAATGGACTTTAGATTCATGCATAAACATGGATGAATCTGAGATGCATCTTGCCAAATGAAAGAACTCAGGCCTGAAAGGCTAGATGGTGTGTGATTCCAATTATATGACATTCTGCAAAAGGAAAACTATAGGGAGGAAAACAAGTAAATGATGCTTGGAGCCATGGGGTGGGCAGAAGAGTTGTCTTTAAAGGAGTAGCATAGGAGAATTTGGAGTCGGGGTTTAGAACTCTTCCATATGGAACTGTGGTGGTAAAAACATGACTCTATACACTTGTCAATCCTTTAGATGTATACACCACAAAAATAAACAACTATTTACTACACATTAATAGAAAATCAACAAGGATGTGAATAAAGATGGAATATAGACTGTGCAGAAAAATGAAGGCCATAGCTACCTAACTGGATGTCAAAAAAGGATGTCAAGATCAGAAAAATAAAGAGAGGGGAGAAATCTTCAACTCCTCATTCCATTGAAAAGTCCTTGCTTTCTTTCCTTTCTCTGGTGCACTTGTCCTGCAAAATACCATTACATGTTTGGTCAGCCCCCATACATGGCTATTGAGTGCCTCAAAGTAACTAAAACCTTTTCAGAATAAAGGTATTCAACCCCATGTATTGTCCTATTTTTCCCAGCTAAACTCTCTTTCACATTTCTCATATTCCCAAAACCCATTTTTGAAATTACCTAGCATTTTCACCATATCTCTCAATACTCTCAGCAGATAATCTGGTGACCTCTTTCAATGTCTTGAGCTTTGATCCTTTCCTTTTATTTGCCAATGTATGGAATAATTAGTTGGTTCTCTATCATCTTCCAAAAGTGAACACTGAGGTTGTTTTTAGCGTGATCCTGAACTCAGGGATTTAAAAATATTTTATTATGTTTTTATCCATTAAATTATTGTTCTTTTTGATACTCAAATATTCTCAATTTTGGCCAGTAGGAAATATTTCAAACTGGACCCTTATCCTGCTTGTACAACCTCAGTAATGACCGATAGCTCTTTTGCTTTCCAGTATGACAAACTTTCCAGATCCATATTGTATATATCTTGTCTGAGACTGGGATTCAGCCATTTGTTCAAGAAGCCTTTACTAACTTTAATTTTTAAAAAAGTTACAAGCTGGGAATTGCAGAGTGTTCAGAATTACAGGGTGTTTTCTATTCTCTTTTTGAAGCACTATCCTTTTGTTTCCAATACATTACTCTCTTCTAATTTTTCTTTAACTTACCTGAATGATTCTTCTCAGTCTTTATAAATGTTGATTTCCCACACAATCTCAACATACACACACTCTCCAGGTGATCATATCCATTCCTCTAATCTACATAAACTACACCCTTATGACAATATTTTTCAATCTAAGCTATCAGCAAGGGTCTCTCTTATAAACTCTCTATTCCTCATTACATTTCTTCATTCATTTTTCTTTTTAATAATCCCTCCCTTACACCTTGCACCACCCTGTGTCCCCTCTATATCTGTTAATGTCACTCCACCACCACCCATGCAGATTTTCAAGCCAAAATCTAGGGGCCCTTGTGGAGTCCCCCTCTTTTTCTCATTTACCACTTGCAGCCCATTACTGAGTCCTGTCAATATTAACCACTACCAGAGTGGACCACAACACCCTAACCTCCAGAAGTATTCAGCACCTCCTAATGGATATTGTGCCTTGACTCTTGGACCCTCTTCAGTCTACTTTCAGCAGAGCAGCTGGCAGAATTTTAAAAAACGCTTAGACATGTTACTAATCTCAGCCTAAAACCCAAGGCTTACCATCACATTTAGAATAAAACCCAACCCTTTATCATGGCCTTCCTGGCCTCTGTTTACTTCTCAGCTGTGAGCTCTCCACTTGTTCACACTTTGCCAACCAAATGGCTGTGTCTATTCCTTAGACACACTAGGTTCATTCTTCACTCTGAGTCTTCACTCTTTCCAATAACTCTCCTGAGAATGTACTCCCCTATCACATCCCTTATTTCTAATAGCTCTCTTAGCAGTTTCCTTCATCCATCTGGAATTTATTGCAAATGTTTATTAAATAATAGAATGAAAAAATGGATAGAGCTGAATAAATCAATATTTCTTTCTTCAATTTTGTTCTCCTTCAAAAATCTTCAATTTTGATGTCAGAATGAGATCAAGTACCAGGAGTAAAGGGAGAGGAAAGAAACAAGAACTTGAAGGTAGGAAATGCTTAGTATAGTTATTGCAGTTCAAGTACTAGAAAATTCAATGAAGAACATGTAGAAGTAACCTGGCATCTCTGTTGGAGTCTTATGTGAATATTAAACTTTAGATTGTTAACAATAACAAGGACACATGATATTTAGATCTATAGCTTAGGCAGTTTTAATTGATATGGAGACACGCTACTGAAATGCCTATGCTCCTAAGATTGTACCAAATTTTCACTTAGAGTTCTGTGATGTGAGACTTGAAAATTTGTGAAAAGAACTGAATAAAACACTATTTTCATATATGTGTGATATGGTTTTCCTTGACTAACTATAAGAAACAATGATTTCAGGGAATTTTACAGCACTTAACAGTTTTGTTCTACTGTCTTTTGGCCTCCATTATTTCTGATGAGAAATTAGTAGACATTCAAATTGTTGTCCCTTAATGTAATGTATAATTTTTCTCTAGATGCTTTCATGGTATTTTTACTTTTGATTATTTTTTTTTAACAGTGTGACTATGATGTGCCTAAGCATATGGTTTTCATTGCACTTATTCTACTTGGGGTTCACTGAGCTTTTTGAATCCATAAATATATCATTAACAAAATTTGAGAATTTTAAATCTATTATTTCTTCAAATATTTTTTTCTGCCATATTCTCTCCTTTCCTTCTGGGACATCAATTATACATATGTTAGATCCTTTGTTATATTCCTATAAATCCTGATCATTTGGTTTCATTATTTTTTCCCTCTGTTACTCAGATTGGATGATTTCATTGATCTATCTTTAAGTTCACTGATCCTTTCTGCTATGTATTCATTCAGCTTTCAGCCCATCTACCGATTTATTATTCACATTTCATGTTTTTTCATTTTAGAATGAAAAACTTGATTTTATTTTATAGTTTCTATTTCTTTGCTGATATTTCCTGTCTTCTTATTCATCACAAGCATGTTTTCCCTTACTTCACTGAGCAGAGTTACAACAGCAGGCATAAAAGCTTTGTCTACTAATTCTAACACAGAGGTTATCTTGGGATTAGTTTCTGTTCATTGTCTTTTCTCTTGAGAATTGTTGATATTTTCTTGGTTCTTCATTTGTAAAGTGATTTGGCATTATATTCTAGACATTCTGAATATTATGTGTGGTGGCTCCAAATTCTGTTACTTTCTTATGAGGAATGTTTATTTTTTGTTTGTTGGATGTTTGTTTGTTTAGACAATTAACTTGTTTGGACTCAAACTGAAAACTCTTTCTCTCGGGTGGAAGCTCCAATTTAAATTATATTCCCTTATCCTTAGCTGGGTGGCTTCTGGTTGCATGGTTCAGGGGCTACCAGAGATTTGGGCACAGTTATATAGAGAAGCTGAGGGTCCTCTCTATTTATCTCTCTTTTCCAGAATTCCCCCTTCACTGTCAAGTTGCTGTAGTATCTTAAATTCTTTCTTCTAGTTCTTCAGTCTACAAGGACTATCTATGGGTTTTAATAAATACTTTTAGTAACACCACTAGGCACTGACTACCTGCACTCTCAGGTTAAAAGTCATAAAAACAGGAAACTCACCATGGTAGATTCCTTTCCCTTTGTCCAAGTGCTGATTTCGCTCTTCCTTATGGTCACTCTCCAGTAATTTCAGGTACATTTTTGTCTGTTTATTTGTTTTATTTTGTTTTGTTTTTGCACTGAGTTTATAGTTGGTATCTTCAGGAGACTCAGTATGATAGAGGTGTATTTAGCTATCCTGGCAGTGCAGTTTTAAAGAATATTCTTTTAGGAATAAGGTTTACTTAAAATTTTAGTATTTTTGATATCAAACTGCTAAAATACATTTAAATGAGAGATAATAGTTAGTGTCTATTATTATCCAAAATCAAAGTCTTTTTTTTCCCTTCAAGGTTTTGTTTGGACTTTTAGAATGAAAGATTATAGAATTGTTTCATAGTTTATCCTTTTCTGTAACTTATTATATGCGACTTTCATTACTTGGTTTTATTCAGTGACTATTTTGCATGGGCATAGTTTTTGGCCATGGATATACATTGAAGGGTAAATTAGAATATCTACCCTTAAGAAGCTCTATTTAATAGAGGAGACCAAATACATCAACAAGTATTGTAACAGAGGTATTAACTGCTATATCATAGATAGGTCCAAAGTGCTTTGGGAACACATGGAAAGGTAAAATTAGCTTTGCTTGTAGAGTAGGTGTGGAGGGACCAAGGAAAACACCATAGGAAAGATAAGATTTATAAACTGAGCCTTGAAAGTTTATAAGAGCTCACAGGTAGTTCAAACAGCGAGATAGATATATATATGTATATACGCACATGCATACATACTGAGGGTCAAAAGCCATGAAGATCAAAAGCCTTTTAATGATGCTGTGCACACTATGTAGCTATAAATTTAATTAATTTGATACCATAATTGACATTTCAGGAGAGAATGTGATTTCATTAGGGAAGGCAATGAATTCTTTAATTCATTTTGAAAAACTTTTAATTTTGAAATATTATAGATTTATAGGAAGCTGCAAAGATAGTACAAAGAGTTTCTGTGTATTCTTCACCCATCTTCTCTCAATGGTCACATCACACATAATTATAGTACAATATAAAAACCAGGAATTTAATATTGGTATAATGTATGTGTATAGCTCTATGCCATTTTAACACAAGTATAGATTTGTGTAGCCACCACAGGATCAAGATAACAGAACCATTACATCACCACAAAGACCTCCTTCATGCAACCCCTTTATTATCACATGCACCCGCCCCCTCCAACTATCCTTAACCTCTGAAATCCACTAATCTCTTTTCCATCTTTATAATTTTTTCATCTTGAGAATGTTATATAAGTAGAATCACCTTATGTGACCTTATGAGACTGGCTTTTTTCACTCAGCACAATGCCCTTGAGATCTAACCAAGTTGTTGCAAGTATCTATATTTATTGCTGTGTTTTTTTCTCAACATTACTCTAGCTGCATTCCTAAATGTGGATAAGTTGGGTTCTCATTTTCATTAAATTCAATATATATTTTTATGTCCCTTTAAACTTCTTTCTGAATCCATGGGTTATTTTGATTCCAAGTGTTTTCAGGTTTTCCTGTAACCTTTCCATTACTGATACTGATTTAATTCCATTGTATTCAGAGAACATACTCTGTATGATTCCAATTCTTTTAAAATTTGTTGAGGTATCTTTTATGACTCAAGATAGGGTCTGTTTTGGTAGATGGTCCATGGGTGCTTGAAAAGAATATTTGTTCTTCTGTTGTTGAGTACAGTGTTCAATAAAGGTCTCTTAGCTCCTGTTAGCTGATATCTTTTTTGAGTTCTTCTCTAGTCTTGTTGATTTCTAATTGTTCCATCAATTACTGAGGGAGGGAGTTTAAAGTCTCTAATTGTAACTATGACTTTATATCTCCTTTCACATCTATCAGTTTTTTTTTAAATTGAAGTATAGGTGATTTACAGTGTTGTGTTAATTTCAGGTGTGCTGCAAAGTGATTCTTTTTCAGATTCTTTTCCATTGTAAGTTATTACAAGATATTGACTTTAATTCTCTGTGCTCAGCAGTAAATCCTTATTGTTTATCTATTTTATATACAATAGGGTGTATCTCTTAATCCCAAACTCCTAATTAATCCCTTCCTCCCCATCTCCTTTCCCTTTTGGAAGCCATAAGTTTGTCTTCTATGTTTGTGAGTCTGTTTCTGTTTTGTAAATATGCTCATTTGTATCACCTTTTTAGATTCCGTATATAAGTGATGTCATATGATTTTTGTCCTACTCTGTCTTCCTTACTTCAATTAGTATGGTAATCTCTAGGTCCATCCATGTTGCTGCCAATGAGATTATATCATTCTTTTTTATGGTCGAGTAATAGTCCATTGTGTAGATCTCAATCTCTCTCTCTCTCTATCTATCTATATATCACTATATACATTTCACATCTTCTTTATCCATTCATCTGTTTAGGTTCCTTCCATATCCTTGGCTATTGTAAATAGTGCTGCTGTCAACATTGGTCACCTACCCTCTCTTTATCCAAATATCCAATCCATCAAGGAAGAAGTCTGTGAAATTGGGCTTGAGGGTAGAGAATGGTATTTCCTAAATCAGTTTTGGCTCTGGGCATTAGATGTGGGTGGAACCAGAAGGAGGGTCCAGTGTTAGGTTTATAAAAGGAGGAAGCAAGACATCTTGATGTTAACTATCATCACAACTGCCACAGTTCTTGCTGGGTCGACTTCATTCGTTCTTCCCTAGAGGTAGGGACTTGCAGGGGGCAGGGGAAAAGCTGAAAGTATGGAATGTCAGGGTTTCTTGTGCAAAAAGTGGGTCAGGAGTGGGGGTGGGGTGGGGGGATGGGAGGAATGGGGGATGGCTAAGCCCCCACATGTTCTGGGGAAGGCCCACACAGGAGAAAGCTGGTTGGGCCAGGACTATGTACTTGGAAGTACCGGCTATGCCCCTGGGACACTGACCCTTACCGGGGTGTGAGCCTGGCAAGTTGGTTTTACTTTTCAGTTGACACTACCCTGTCGTAGGCTCTGGGCTAGGCCATGAAGTGGGGAGGGGGGTGCTTGGCATGAGCAAGGTGGAGGGGAGGAGAGGAGACAGGGGATCTGCCTGGAATGCTTTGGCCTCACCCACTTCGTGCTCCAGTTTAACAGTGACTGAAGGAAGGAACCCGCCACCATGGGCAAAGAGAAGAGCCATATCACTATCATCAGCCATTTGGACTCTGGCAACTCCACCACCACCACCAGGCATCTCATCTACAAGTGTGGAGGGATCGACAAGAGGACCATTGAGAAGTTTGAGCAGGAGGCAGTGGAGGTAAGGCACCCGCGGTGCCTGTGTCTAGGACTGGCGGGGAGCTGGAGGAAGGATGTCCAGCTCCTGGGTGGGTCTGGTGGCAGAGCATGGACAGTAGGGTGCGCTGTCGGGTCTAAGGAACTGCTGAAGTCGCCAGGCTAGACCCCTCTGCTCACCATCGATGCTGCTCTACTCACTGCCATCCCTCTGTAGACGGGTAAGTGCTCCTTCAAGTACACCTGGGTGCAGGACAAACTGAAGGCAGAGAAGGCAGAGAGAGAGAGAGCAGTGGCAATGCCATCAACATCTCCCTGTGGAATTCTGAGACCAGCAAGTACTACATCACCATCATTGATGCCCCGGACCACAGGGACTTCATCAAGAACATGATCACAGGCAACACCCAAGTAAAGCAGCCCATGTTCCCAGGGGCATCCCTATGGGGGGAGGGGCAGTGGAGGGAGGGAGGAGAGGTTCGGAACGGGAGGAAACTTAGGCTTTATTTCTGGGACTTGGGGAAGGTCAGTATCATAAGCCTTAGAAGGTTTTCCTCACCCCACATCAATCATCAATTCTGAAAGAAATGGAGGAGGACAGACCCTAATGAGGAGGCTCAGACACCGTCCCCCTTTCAGGCTGGGGCAGGGACCAGGTTTTCTGACACCCAGACAAGTAGGTCACTTGGGGTCCAGGAGGAAGGAACTAAAACCTCATGTGTGGGACTGGGTGAGAGTTTAACTGGAAGGTGGGACCTCTGTGCACAGCAGCAACCAAGGGATCCACGAATTTGTCCCCTTCTGGAGAGTGTCCCAAGCCATTCCCTACATTCCCGGAGCTTTACCAAGGGGCCTGGGCCTGCCCGAAGCTCTAGCGTCTTCCCAGCCGGTCCAGGGCTCCCTCCCCTAACTAACCCCTTGACCCCGTGATGTCTGTGTCCTGCAGGCTGACTGCGCAGTGTTCATTGTGGCCGGCTGCTGGGCGAGTTCTAGGCGGGCATCTCCAAGCAGGGGCAGACCCTCAAGCATGGGCTTCTGGCCTTCACCTTGGGCGTGAAGCAGCTGATCGTGCCCGACAACAAGATGGACTCCACTGAGCCCACCTACAGCTCTGCGCGCTTCCAGGAGATCACGAAGGAAGTGAGCGCCTACATCAAGAAGATAGGCCTCAGCGGTCTTTGTGACCATCTAGGGCTGGCACAGCGACATGCTGGAGCCCAGCACCAACATAAGTGCGGGCTGGGTCTGTGGGTAGCCGGGCGGGTGGGCAGCTGGCGCGGGTCCTGGTCCTGGTCCTGGGGTGGGCGCCCAGGTAGCCACGCCCCAGGCTCACCTCTCTTTGCTCCTCATCCCCATCCCCACAGATGCCTTGGTTCAAGGGCTGGAAGGTTGAGTGAAAGGAGGGCAGCACCACCAGGGTGACTCTGCTGGAAGCTCTGGACTCCACCCTCCTTCCCACTTGCCCATTCATCAAGCCCCTGAGGCTGCCTCTGCAAGACTTGTACAAGATTGGAGGTGATGTGACAGGGCTTCTATAGGAATGATGGAGTTGAATGAGCTCCGGTGTGTGATTTGCCAGGGTTCAGATCCTGACTTGTGAGCTGGGATAAAGTACCAAAGCCCCCAGCATTTCCAGTTTATCTGATACACAGCATAAATAGCCAGTCATCAGATTCAGCACTTCCTACCAGTGCTGCAGGTGACCTTGGTCCTTGATCCCAAGAACCAAGGGACCTCCCAGGAAGCCAGTTCTCATTGGGTGGGTCTAGAATTGTTGTGACTGCCTGTCCTTCTCCTACTGCACTGGTATTGGCACTGTGCTCATGGGCCGTGTGGAGACCAGCTTCATGAAACACGCATGGTGGTCATCTTTCCTCCAGCAATGTCACCACTGAGGCCAAGTCTGTGGAGATGCACCACGAGGCCCTGCCTGTGGCCCTGCCTGGTGACAACGTGGGCTTTAACATGAAGAATGTGTCCCTGAAGGACATGGCGACATGGCCAGAGACAGCAAGAACGACCCCCCAGATGGAGGCCCATAGGCTTTGCGGTGCAGCTAAGTGCCTGGGGAAGTCAAGGGCCTTGGCGCTCCTCAGTGGTGGAAGTGCTTGTTAGGAATTAGTCCTGAGGGTCTTCCCTGGTGGTCCAGTGGCTAAGGCTCAGGCTCCCAATGTAGGGGGTCTGGTTGGATCCCTGGTCAAGGAACTAGATCTCACATACTTCTAACTAAAGTTCCCAACATGCTACGAAAATAAAGTTCTATTTTAAGGCCCATAGGCTTTGAAGTGTTTTCCTACACAGGGCTCTATCCCATCCTTCTCCCGTTTGCCTCAAACGTAAAACGATATTACAATGGCATAGTGTCAATAGGTTAGTCCAACACTACCATGTCTGTCCCTCTCACCCACCCTCTCTTTAATATGTATTTTTTTAACTAAAGTATAGTTGATTTACAGTATTGTGTTAGTTCAGGTGTGCAGAAAAGTGGTTCTGTTCTCTCTGTAGATCTATCTAACTATATCTGTATCTATTCATTTTCAGATTATTTTCCATTACAGGTTATTACAAGATATTGACTATAGTTCCTTGTGCTATGCAGTAGGCCTTTGCTATTTATCTATTTTATATATAGTCGTATGTATCTGTTAACCCCAAACACCTAATTTATTCCCCCCCACCCCCACTTTTCCCTTTGGTAACCATAAGTTTGTTTTCTATGTCTGTGAGTCTGTTTCTGTTTTGTAAATAAGTTCATTTGTATCATTTTTTTTAGACTCCACATATAAGTAATGTCATATGATGTTTGTTTTTCTCTGTCTGACTTCCTTCATCTTAGTATGAAAATGTCTAGATCTATTCCTGTCCTCTCCTCCTCTCCATTCTGTTCCTGCCCAGCATGCCCCTCCCCACTTATAATGGAAAAGAATCTGAAAAAGAATATATATACATATATATATACATAGACATATGTATATATATACATATATACATATATATCTGAATCACTTTGCTGTACACATGAAACTAACACAACACTGTAAATCACCTATACTTCAATTTTTTAAAACAACTGATAGATATGAAAGGAGATATAGACAAGTCACACTTATAGTTAGAGAATTTAATCCCTCTCCCTCAGTAATTGATGGAACAGACAGAAATCAACAAGACTAGATAAGAGCTCAACAAAGATATCAGCCAACAGGAGCTAAGAGACCTTTATTGAACACTGTACTCAACAACAGAAGAACAAATATTCTTTTCAAGCACCCATGGACCATCTACCAAAACAGACCCCATCCTGAGTCATAAAAGATACCTCAACAAATTTTAATAGAATTGGAATCATACAGAGTATGTTCTCTGAATGCAATGGAATTAAATCAATATCAGTAACAGAAAGGTTACAGGAAAACCTACAAACACTTGGAATCAAAATAATCCATGAGTTCAGAAAGAAGTCTAAAGGGACATAAAAATATATATTGAATTTAATGAAAATGAAAACCCAATTTATCAACATTTAGGAATGCAGCTAGAGTAATGTTGAGAGAGAAACATACAGCAATATACATAGGTACTTGCAACAATTTGGTTGGATCTCAAGGGCATTGTGTTGAGTGAAAAAAGCCAGCCTCATAAGGTCACATAAGGTGATTCTGCTTATATAACATTCTCAAGATGAAAAAATTATAAAGATGGAAAAGAGATTAGTGGATTTCAGAGGTTAAGGATAGTTGGAGGGGGCGGGTGCATGTGATAATAAAGGGGTTGCATGAAGGAGGTCTTTGTGGTGATGTAATGGTTCTGTTATCTTGATCCTGTGGTGGCTACACAAATCTATACTTGTGTTAAAATGGCATAGAGCTATACACATACATTATACCAATATTAAATTCCTGGTTTTTATATTGTACTATAATTATGTGTGATGTGACCATTGAGAGAAGATGGGTGAAGAATACACAGAAACTCTTTGTACTATCTTTGCAGCTTCCTATAAATCTATAATATTTCAAAATTAAAAGTTTTTCAAAATGAATTAAAGAATTCATTGCCTTCCCTAATGAAATCACATTCTCTCCTGAAATGTCAATTATGGTATCAAATTAATTAAATTTATAGCTACATAGTGTGCACAGCATCATTAAAAGGCTTTTGACCTTCATGGCTTTTGACCCTCAGTATGTATGCATGTGCGTATATACATATATATATCTATCTCGCTGTTTGAACTACCTGTGAGCTCTTATAAACTTTCAAGGCTCAGTTTATAAATCTTATCTTTCCTATGGTGTTTTCCTTGGTCCCTCCACACCTACTCTACAAGCAAAGCTAATTTTACCTTTCCATGTGTTCCCAAAGCACTTTGGACCTATCTATGATATAGCAGTTAATACCTCTGTTACAATACTTGTTGATGTATTTGGTCTCCTCTATTAAACAGAGCTTCTTAAGGGTAGATATTCTAATTTACCCTTCAATGTATATCCATGGCCAAAAACTATGCCCATGCAAAATAGTCACTGAATAAAACCAAGTAATGAAAGTCGCATATAATAAGTTACAGAAAAGGATAAACTATGAAACAATTCTATAATCTTTCATTCTAAAAGTCCAAGCAAGATCTTGAAGGGAAAAAAAAAGACTTTGATTTTGGATAATAGTAGATAGACATTAAGTCTTATCTCTCATTTAAATGTATTTTAGCAGTTTGATATCAAAAATACTCAAATTTTAAGTAAACTTTATTCCTAAAAGAATATTCTTTAAAACTCCACTGCCAGGGGGCTTCCCTGGTGGTGCAGTGGTTGAGAGTCCGCCTGCCGATGCAGGGGACACGGGTTCGTGACCCGGTCCGGGAAGATCCCACATGCCACGGAGCAACTAAGCCCGTGAGCCACAACTACTGAGCCTGCGCGTCTGGAGCCTGTGCTCCGCAACGGGAGAGGCCGCGACAGTGAGAGGCCCGCGCACAGCTATGAAGAGTGGCCCCCGCTCACCGCAACTGGAGAAAGCCCTCGCACAGAAACAAAGACCCAACACAGCCATAAATAAATAAAACAAAACAAAACAAAACAAAAAACCCTCCACTGCCAGGATAGCTAAATACACCTCTATCATACTGAGTCTCCTGAAGATACCAACTATAAACTCAGTGCAAAAGCAAAACAAAATAAAACAAATAAACAGACAAAATGTACCTGAAATTACTGGAGAGTGACCATAAGGAAGAGGGAAATCAGCACTTGGACAAAGGGAAAGGAATCTACCATGGTGAGTTTCCTGTTTTTATGACTTTTAACCTGAGAGTGCAGGTAGTCAGTGCCTAGTGGTGTTACTAAAAGTATTTATTAAAACCCATAGATAGTCCTTGTAGACTGAAGAACTAGAAGAAATAATTTAAGATACTACGGCAACTGGATAGTGAAGGGGGAATTCTAGAACAGACAGATAATCAGAAGACAACCCAATAGCCAAAGCAATCTTGAGAAAGATGAACAAGCTGGAAGCATCACATTTCTTGATTTCATACATATTACAAGGCTACAGTTATCAAAACAGTATAGTACTGGCATAAAAACAGACAGATCAGTGGAACAACAGAGAGCCCAGAAATAAATCAGTAGTCATGCATGACTTTGAGCGGTTCAAGAATTCAGTTAAGGAAGTATCTGCAAATGTTGTGGAAATAAGAAGAGAACTAGAATTAGAATTGTATTCTAAAAGTGTGACTGTATTCCTGCATTCTCATGTTACAATTTTAACGAATGTGGAGTTGCTTGTTATAGATGCACAAAGAAAGTGGTTTCTTGACACAGAATCTAATCCTGGTGGGATGCTGAAGATGGCTGAAATAATAACAAAACATGTAGAATATAACATAAACTTAAGTTGATAAAGCAGTGGTTGAGAAAATTTACTCAATTTTTGAAAGAAATTCTACTTTGGGAAAAATCCTATCAAGCAGCACTGTATGCTCCAGAGACATTGATCGTGAAAGGAAGAGTCAATCAATGCAGCAAACTTCACTGCTGTCTTAGTTTTAGAAACTGCCACAGCCACTCTAGCCTTCAGCAAACACCACCGTGATTAGTCAGCAGCCCTCAACGTCAAGGAAAGACCCACCACCAGCAGAAATATTACAACTTGCTGAAGGCTCAGCTGATAGCATTTTTTAGCAATAAAGTTTGTTGTTAAATTAAGGTATGTACACTGTTTAGACAATGTTATTGCACACTTAATAGACTACAGTATAGTATAAATATAACTTTTATATTCACTGGGCAAAAAATTTGTGTGACTCACTTTATTGTAATATTTACTTTGTTGCTGTGGTCTGGAAACTGAACCCATAATATCTCCAAGGTATTCCTGTATTTTGCATATAATATCCAGAGTTTTTAGCTGTACTTAATGAAAGGAATAGCAAAATGTACATTTGCTCCATTTTTGTGGAAGGTGAAGTCTAAGAATTTTCTAATCCACTTTTTCTGAATAGGTAGTTTATTAACATGACACAAACTCCAACAAAGTATAACAAATTATATCATAAAATGTCTCTTTTTTTCTTGTTCTTCTGCCATATTTCTACTCTACCTCTGCTCATAGTTTCCTTTTTATCCCTTCAGAGTTCTTTATGCTTATATGAGGAAATGATAAATACAGATTATTTTTATTCAACATTTTTTTTTTTTTTTTTTGTGGTACGTGGGCCTCTCACTGTTGTGGCCTCTCCCGTTGCAGAGCACAGGCTCCAGATGCGTGGGCTCAGCGGCCATGGCTCACGGGCCCAGCCGCTCCGTGGCATGTGGGATCTTCCCGGACCGGGGCACGAACACGTGTCCCCTGCATCAGCAGGCGGACTCTCAACCACTGCGCCATCACATAAAAGGTGGTCTAATATATACACTGTACTGATCCTTTTACTCCCCTCTCCATTTACCTATATATTTCAGAGACCATTTTATATCAAGGACATAAAGAGCTTTCTTGTTCTTTTTTTTAAAAAAAATAATTAATTAATGTATTTTTGTCTGCGTTGGGTCTTCATTGCTGCATGTGGGCTTTCTCTAGTTGCGGCGAGCAGGGGCTACTCTTCACTGTGGTGCATAGGCTTCTCATTGCAGTGGCTTCTCTTGTTGTGGAGCACGAGCTCTAGGTGCCTGGGCTTCAGTAGTTGCAACGTGCGGGCTCAGTTCTTGTGGCTCGCAGGCTCTAGAGTGCAGGATCAGTAGTTGTGGCGCACAGGCTTAGTTGCTCCACAGCTTGTGGGATCTTCCCGGACCAGGGCTACTCAAACCCATCTGGGAAGCAGATTCTTAACCACTGTGCCATCAGGGAAGTCCTCTTGTTCTTTTTTATAGTTCCAGAGATTTCTACTGTATTAGTAGAAGACAGAGTTTTAATGGTATTTTCTAAATTATGTTGGTAAATTGTGAATTTCCTCAGAAGTATTAATATCTTTTTATAATGCATTACCTACCAGTGTTTATTCTGAGTTAAACTGTCAGATGTTTGGGAAAGTTGGAGCCAGCTTGTGTGTTTTTCCTTCTAGAATTGCTTACATGTAATATGTTTATTTTGAAGATTAAAACATTTGTCATATATATATATATATATATATATATATATATATATATATATATTGTATACTGTGTTTTCCAGATGATCTCAGGGATTCCATGATTCTGACATCTTAGGAGAAAAAGAAAAACGCCAAGTCTAATTATGGGAGTTAGAGAAGCGTTTAGTGTTTCTAATTGCAAGAAAGTGCTATGCAAGATTTGGATGTTTTCTTTCTACTTTCAGAAGAATGCCAGTAGATGTAGGCTTTCCCTAGGCTCTCTTCCCTGTTCCAAAGTCATGACTCATGGATCCTACAGTTAAGTGCTGTCCATCTAAACCAATGTTGTGATTTGTATGAGGTCTTTGGCGAAAACAGTTTTACAAGATTTGCCAGCTCACATGAATTAGTCCAACCTAACCACCTGGTAAGAAATTAGAAGCTTCTGATTGAAACATAAAAAAAGCAGTTCACTTGCCACAGATAGGGAAACTGCAAAGAAGGAAATTAAAAGAGGTTTTGAGAATTTTTCTTCAGAGAAGAGTTCTCTTTTTAGGTTTCTTGCCATCATTTTCACAGGTTTTACTGTGATTGCTGCCTGTGAGACTTACTTACCCTTCCCACCCGATGGGAGAAAGGAAAGAATCAAGATTGTAACTTTCCCTCCTATTTCTACAATTACCATAAGGAGTTAATGGTATAACTGGAGGTAGCTGAATCAGAGTATAAGGATTTGTTTTATTTTAATGCAGTCATATTGGTAAGTCAAATGGTTAGTAGAGAGTATGGTACAAGGTAGCCATCAATAAACATTACTAAATAAATAATGTCAAGGAAATTAAGCAAGCTGCTTTGAAAGTATCAACTTCGATCTTAACTGGCTCAAGACACTTGTAGCTGACATACAATTTTTTTCACTTTTTGTTTTTATTAATGAAATTAAGGCTTTTGCTGAGGGAAGGTGATCCTTGGGCGTGACCCCAACTCAGGGATAAATCCTAATTAGCCCAAGCCAGTCACTTGCCCGTGTTTGTCCTAGCAATAGGCATGTGATATAATTTTGACAAGTGAAATATAAAAGGGAGTGTTATTGGTTTTATTTTGTTGTTGTTTTTTTGTTGTTGTAGTTTGTTTTTTTGAAAAAGGTTTCTTTACATAAAAAGAAATCCTTAGGAAAAAACAGGCTTTCCTATTCCTGGAAATGTGTCAGCTATTTTGTCTGATCTTGACTGAAGACAAAGCCAGTTCTCTGAGGATGGCAGAGTGGCAAATGGGAAGAATTCAAGACCTTGATAATGTTATCAAGCCTAGAAGTTACCAAATCTGGAGCCTTGTTATATTCCATTTATGTGACATAATGAATTCTCTATATTTTAAAAATTATTGTAATTTGCATTTTCTTTTATTTACAAACAAAAGCATACTAACTGATAAAATATCTTAATGTGCTACATTTGAACGAAAGAGCAGTGATAATTCATTTGTGAAAGTGCATGCACTCAAACACACATTGGTCATGCAGATTTGTGAAAATCTCAGTTGACTAAATTTCCATTTGATAATTCCATTTCTCCCCTGAAGAAACGTGGATTTTGAACTAATGTACAATTATTTGATAAATATAATGCTACAAGTTCAGAAGTTACTTACAAATTTGAAGAATGAAAGACATACTATTACATTATTTTACAATCCTCTGGATATTTCTGAATTACCAAACAGTATAACTTACTTTCAAGAAAATCTGAAAGAGTTGAAGGAGATCTCTTTTCAGACTTTTCAGACCAAGTTTATGAATGCTTGGGTTACACTGGAGTTTCTGACTATGTGATAAAATCCTGAGATTTGTTTGAACCAATTTGCTCTCTGAAAGTATATTTTCTTATGAATTTACAGAACTCAAAATTGAGTGCTACTGATGTAAATCTGAAACCAGAATTGAGTTCTGACCCATGAACATTTCTGTAGTTCCCCAGAAGAGTTCAGTTCAGTCTGTTAAATATCACCATTCTTAATGATTAACCATGGCTGATCAATGACTTTTGAGGGTGGCAACAGTCTTTTCTAAGAAGTCTTCCTTGTTGAAATTACAGCATATTACTTTTAAGTCAGTATATCTTTTCAGCAGCCTTGGAAATTTCACAGCCATTAAATCAAGGTATGATTTAATTCTATAGGGGATTATATTGAAAAGTTGAAATTGAGGAAGCAGCAATCAAGGTGGCCATGATATTAGATAGACAATAAACATTTTCATAGAGAACCAGAGATAGGAAAAATGCCTTTAGTCATATTATTCATTACAAAAAGCAAAGAAATGACAAGCATCTTATTGACATTGTAGAGGAGAAGTTTATAAAATTTCCTGGTGAGGAGGAGGGTCAAGATGGCAGAGTAGAAGGACGTGCTCTCACTCCCTCTTGCAAGAACACTGGAATCACAACTAACTGCTGAACAATCATTGACAGGAAGACACTGGAACTCACCAAAAAAAGATACCCCACATCCAAAGACAAAGGAGAAGCCACAGTGAGATGGTAGAAGGGGTGCAATCACAATAAAATCAAATCCCATAACTGCTGGGTGGGTGACTCACAAGCTGAAGAACACTTATACCACAGAAGCCCACCCACTGGAGTGAAGGTTCTGAGCCCCATGTCAGGCTTCCCAACCTGGGGGTCTGGAAATGGGAGGAGGAATTCCTAGAGAATCAGACTTAGCTAGTGGGAAGTGGGATTTGATTGCAGGACTCTGACAGAACTGGGGAAAACAGAGATTCCACTCTTGGAGGACACACACAAAGTAGTGTGAGCATTGGGACCCAGGGGAAAGAGCAGTGACCCCATAGGAGACTGAACCAGACCTACCTGCTAGTGTTGGAGGGTTTTCTGCAGAGGCAGAGGATGGCTGCATCTCACCATGTGGACAAGGACACTGGGGGTAGAGATTCTGGGAAGTACACCTTGACGTGAGCCCTCCCAGAGTCCTCCATTAGCCCCACCAAAGAACCCCAGTAGGCTCCAGTGTTGGGTTGCCTCAGGCCAAAAACCAACAGGGATGGAACCCATCCCCACCCATCAGCAGATAAGTGGATTAAAGTTTTACTGAGCTCTGCCCACCAGATCAACAGCCAGCTCTACCCACCACCAGGTCCTCCCATCAGGGAACTTGCACAAGCCTCTTAGATAGCCTCATCCACCAGAGGGCAGACAGCAGAAACAAGAAGTACTACAGTCCTGAAGCCTGTGGAACAAAAATCACATACACAGAAAGATAGACAAGATGAAAAGACAGAGGGCTATGTACCAGATGAAGGAACAAGATAAAACTCCAGAAAAACAATTAAATGAAGTGGAGATAGGCAACCTTCCAGAAAAATAATTTAGAATAATGATAGTGAAAATGATCCAGGACGATGGAAAAAGAAAGGAGGCAAAGGGGGAAGATTCAAGAAATGTTTAACAAAGATCTAGATGAATTAAAGAACAAAGAGAGATGAACAATACAATAACTGAAATGAAAACTACACTAGAAGGAATCAATAGCAGAAGAACTAAGGCAGAAGAATGGATAAGTGATCTGGAAGACAGAATGGTGGAATTCACTGCTGTGTAAAAGAATAAAGAAAAAAGAATGAAAAGAAATGAAGACAGCCTAAGAGACCTCTGGCACAACATTAAACGCAACAACGTTCACATTTTAGGGGTCCCATAAGGAGAAGAGAGAGAGAAAGGACCCGAGAAAATATTTGAAGAGATTGTAGTCGAAAACTTCCCTAACATGGGAAAGGAAATAGGAACCCAAGTCCAGGAAGCTCAGAGAGTCCCATACAGGATAAACCCAAGGAGAACCACACGGAGACGCATAGTAATCAAATTGGCAAAAATTAAAGGCAAAGAAAAATTATTGAAAGCAGCAAGAGAAGAATGACAAGTAACATAAAAGGGAACTCCCATAAGGTTAACAGCTGATTTCTCAGCAGAAACTCTACAAGCCAGAAGGGAGTGGCATGACATACTTAAAGTGATGAAAGGGAAAAACCTACAGCCAAGATTACTCTACCCAGAAAGGATCTCATTCAGATTCAATGGAAAAATCAAAAGCTTTACAGACAAGCAAAAGCTAAGAGAATTCAGCACCACCAAACTAGCTCTACAACAAATGCTAAAGGAACTTCTCTAAGTGGGAAACACAAGAGAAGAAAAAGACCTACAAAACAAACCCAAAACAATTAAGAAAATGGTAATAGGAATATACACATCGATAATTACCTTAAACGTGAATGGATTAAAAGTTCCAACCAAAAGACACAGGTTTGCTGAAAGGATACAAAAACAAGACCCGTATATATGCTGTCTACAAGAGACCCACTTCAGACCTAGGGACACATACAGACTGAAAGTGAGGGAATGGAAAAACATATTCCATGCAAATGGAAATCAAAAGAAAGCTGGAGTAGCAATACTCATATCAGACAAAATAGTCAATTCAGATGTTATCTCCTCTACAACATCTAACTTGATCCCCACTCTGCTCTGTCCCAGAGCCTCAAACAGAAGCTGCCAGTCTTATGTGATCCCATGAATCTCACCGGTTGTCTCTATCCTGGTAATCATCACCCTGAATTCTGATCACCTGTAAAGGCTGCAGTTAATGGCATGAGTATTGTAATTGGTAAGAATACTACAAATTCATTTGAAAAGAGATTTGGTGAGTGATAGTTTTGAAATAATGGTCCAAAATATTATTTAATAATAAGCCCCTTTTAACCATACCTGAATTTATGCTAATGAGGTGATAAAAGATGGAGCTTGGTTGCCAGAGGAACCAGCCTTGTGCCTGGAAGATTAGAACTTTCAGTTCCATCCCCTGAGTTAGTCACCAACAGCCAGTGATTTAATCAATCATGCCTACATAATAGAAACTCCATAAATACCCTAAACAGAGGAGTTTGGAGAGCTCCCACGTTCCAGGAGAGTGGTGCACCCCAAAGTCCATGGGGACAGAAACTCCTGTACTCAGGACCCTTCTGGACCTTACCCTATATACCTTTTCATATGACTGTTCATTTGAATCCTTTATTATAAACCAGTAATAGTAAATAAACTGAATTGACTCTTATGAAACAAGTGTGAATCCTACTCAGTTGAAAGAGATTAGAAAGAGCAATTTAGGCAGAGAGTGTAGAACCTGTAAAAGCTTGAAGATATGAGCGAGCATGACACTTTCATACAACTGTAAATTATGATATGGAGTATGGTATACAAAGTGGGGGAGGGGAGTATAAATGAGGCTGGACTGAACTGGGTGTCACAGGCCAGAGCATGATATGCCATGTTTAAGAGTTCATGAAGGCCATAGGTAATCTGTAAGTGATTTAATGAAGGGATGCGACACCATTATATCTATATCTATCTTATACATATCTATCTATATTTATATTTTCAGTAGACTTTAAAATAATGGATTGTTAGAGGCCAAGACAAGAAACAGAGAGTGCAAGAGTGCAATTAGGAGGCAGCTGCAATAATCCAAGTGAAGTAATGAGTATTAAATAACTGCAGTGTCATTGAAAATGGAGAGAATGGAGGATTCAAGAGGATGGTGGTTCAAGGAGCACAGGAAATGAGAGATTTTGGTTCCTGACTTAGGCAATGAGAAAACAGTGCTGTAACTTAGGGTATAAATAGCTGATGGAAGGGCCCTGCCCAATTTAGCATGACCAGATTTTCAGAGGGGCAGTTAAGGAAATTGATGAGGTAAGGCTCCTGGATTTGATGGCCACTAGAGAATTTCAAGAGAGCGACCTAAGTGAAGTGAGGGGAGAATGTAAGCCAAATTATAAGAGCTTCAAAGAGTGAGGAAGTGGAAAATCTCGTTTGACCAGTTTTATTTTTAGACTTTTGGCAGAGAGAGGACAGTGAAAAATGATGGCTGATAGAAGGAATAACAAGGTGAAGGGAAGTTTTGTAATTAATTAAAAAATTATAAGTGAGATCTAAGCATGTTTTTAGACTGAGAGGAAGTAGGGAGAGATTGGAGACCAAAGAAGAATTAGAACAATTAAAGAAAGAAGGATCCAGAAGAGCTAGAAAAAAAAATGGAGACAATAATAAAAATGGTGGGTTTGGTTTTGGGAACAATGACTGTGAATGAATCCTTTTCTCTAAGACAAGAGAGAAGGAAAAGTTGATGTGAGAAAGATAAAAGGAGTTTTATATGGAAAGGAGAGTGTAAGTACGGAAGAATTTAGAGGGGGAGTGACAAGAAGTCCCAGCAGCTCATGTGAACAGTGGCCAACTCCTGGGGCTGAAGTTCATGCTCATGGAAATGGTTTGGTATAGCAGTTGAGGGGATAAGACTCGGAGCCAGTGAGTGATGACTGACAGCAATGCAAGCATGAGCAAGCGCTCATTTGGTATCAGTTAACATGAATTCATAGAAAACCTCTTAGTTTGATTTCAAAAACCCTTTTCAGGGTTCAGCTGGCTGTTAGGGAAAGAAATACAAGGGGAAGACCAAGAGAGCAATTTGACAGTAGCCTCCTTCCTTCTCATTTCTCATGTCCTGCATCCACTCTACATAATGTGTTTCTCAACTCATTCATGTTTTCCAAGTTTATCAGCAGATTTGTCTCGACAGTTGGTCACAGTGCTCACCAGTAGAATGCATTTGTGATGGGCATGGAGAAGCACAGGGTGGTAGGTAAGCCAGAGAGTGCTGGACAAGGAATCTTCTACATCCCAGCCACATCAATGGGCTTACTCTTTCCTGGGTGGAAAACATTTGCTTTTTCCTGCCTGTACACCTTTGCTCTGCCTCTCTCCCAGAATTTCCTTCTTTTTACCATCTGAACATAGTTAAGATCCACCTCAAATGCTCCCTTTGGAAGTATTCTCTGGTCACTTCACTGAGAATAGATCTCTCATTTCTGAATGTACTATGCACAACTTTCATGGACTTCATCAGGTTTTATATCAATTCATTTATTGTTTGCATGTGTACCACCCTCATTCAGTTTGTGTGATCCTCAGACAGAGCAGCCATGTTTAAAATTCTTTTGTATCTTAGACCAGAGACTATCACAGAATAATTGCTCAATAATATTTATTTAAAAAAATACAAAATAAACAAAGGAGAACTACCAAATGATATCTTTGAGTTGTAATGGAATAGTGAAAAGACCATGAGTTTAAAGCTAGGCAGCCTTAAATTTAAAAACTGTTTGTAATCAGATTACTAGCTCTGTGATCTCAGACTAGCTACTTAACCTCTCTGAATTAAACTATAAAGTGGGGATAATAACTGTTTTTACCAACTTGTTAGGAAAATTAGAAAAGATGTAATCATCGGGCAAAAACTTGATAGTAAAGTAAAGCTACCTCAGTAAAGAGGTAGCTAATATTGCTATTATTTGCTTTATGCTTTGTTCTTTTATTCTTAAAACTTAAGTAACAGAGTTGCAAAGACCCACATATACTCTCTATAGCTTAAATAGTAACAAGAGGAAGCCAGAAACAAACTATTGACATGCTTTAAACTGAACTGGAAGAAACCCAGGACATTCTGTTTATACTCTGGTCTTGGATCTAGTTAGCAACTGACCACAGTTGCTGGATGGATGCACTATAAGAACACCAGGTGCTCCCAACCTCACTGCTCGGTGCAAGTGCTTATCCAGGGGTCCATACTAACAACTCAAAAATGGCTTCATGCACAGATGGTCTGGGCTTCACTTCATTTAGTTTGTATAGTTGACCACAGCCAATCTGTCACAGGGAATAATCCTACCCTAACCAGATGGAGGGATCAATTCACCAAGTATTGTCTCTTTCTCATCTCTAACAACTATAATAAGATGAAGTAATCTTTCTATTCGGCAAACATCTTTTACACTAACAATAAATATCATGGTTACTCTGGAGGAATTCTTTGCTCAGGAGCTCTGGAATTAGTACATGTGTTGTTGGATGAGCAGCAGGGAACTGAAGTCTGCCACCCAAAGTGAAAACAGGCCACAGTGCAAGAGCAACCGCTGGGGTAAATGGATGCGTGCATTCAGGGAACCACAAGGTTGCCAAGGAGAAATGCACTGTGAGGGGCTATTTAGAATAGAGCAAGTATCTTAGGAAGAGTAAAAAGTATCCAATTCTATTTTGCCAGACATCTTTTGTAAATATCTTTCCATCCAGGGATGAAAGATTATATGCAAACAAGTATGCCAATAACTCTTTTCAACAAACACTTCTCTAAACTTGGCTAAGAAACTTAACATTGTCAAGGCATTTGTTGCAAATGGTGTGCTTCTCTTTGCTAATATCAAACAGTCCTGAGCTGGCTAAACCATGCTCTTCTCAGTCACATTCTGGGAAGGTGTGTGGGTAGTGCCGTGGGTGCAGCAAGCTTTGTAACTAGACTACTGGAGCTAGTAGTAATAATCTGGGTGGCAGGTTCTGATGGTGCTTTAGGCATTTCCAAAAGGTCATCCTCTGGGCTCCCTCCTCCCAGGCTCATGTCCTGACCCTCTTTTGCATATTCTCTGCTTCAGTTATTCTCAGCTCCTTGCAGTACCTACAGTAGGCTATGCTCCTACTTGCCCCTCCAGCTCCTCTCTGTATGCTGTTTCCTGTGCCTGGACACACCTGCTGTATTTTTCCTCCTGGGTCATTCTTAGTTTTCCTTCAGGTCTCAGAAATGCACTGTCATGGGATGTCAAATCCCTCCCTTTAGAAAGTTTTCCCAGAATACATCCTAAGATACCTGTCCTCTGTTCTCCTCTACCACCTGGTATTTCCCCAAACATAGCACAAGTCACATTACATATGATGGTTATCTGCTTATTTGTCTGTCTCCCCATCAGTCTAAAACTCCTTAGAGGCAGATGCTGGATCTCATTCATAGTTAAATTCTCAGTGCCCAGCAAGTTACTTGGGACATCATGGGTGACCAGTAATTGTTTGTTTAACAAATGAATGAATAAATAAATAATTGTACTCCCCAACAGCCTAAGAATACCAAAAGTTGAAATAATGTGTCGGCATAATGGTAAAGAAATCAGCCATGAAGGAGGTGAAACAAAAATTTTGGTGGAAATATTTTACTTTTAAAAAATAGTTCACTTTAAGAGAAGCTTAATTTACAGAAATAATTCAAGAACAATACAAAGAACTTTTATGTACTGACCCATTTGAGAGTAAATTGTTGATTGGATGCCTCATCTCCAAATATTGTATTGTGTATTTTTTTTAAAAAAGGGCATTTTCCAACTCAAAACACAATACAGAGAATTAAAAAATTAACTTGATAAATAAGCTACCAGGATATATTGCCCAGCACAGGGAATGTAGCCAGTATTTTATAATAACTTTAAATGGGGTATAATCTATAAAAACTTTGAATCACTATATTGTACACCTGAAACTAATATAATACTGAAAACCAACTGTACTTCAATAAAAAAATAAAATAGAAAGCTAAGTTGGATTACCATCTAATCCTCAGGTCCCCTTCTAGTGCCACAAATTACCCAAAAGCCCAGTCTAGTCCAGAATCACAGGTTACATTTAGTCATTACATCTCCTTAGTCTCCTTCAGTCTGGAGCAGCCCTTCAGTCTTTTCTTGACTTCCATGACCTTGACATTTCCAAAGATTTGCAGGTCACTTTTTTAAATCAAATTAAATTTATTTAAAAAATAATATCTTCCATTCTGGATGTGGCAGACATTTTTCATGATTAGGTTAAGATTAGATTGGCAGGAATATCAGAGAAATGATGCTGAATTATTATCTTTGCATTTTATCAGATGGCACATGATTTTGACTTGTCCCATTATTGGTGACGCTCATTACTTGAGCAAGGTGATGTCTGCTAGGCTTCTTTACTGTAAATTTACTCCCCCCTGCCCCCGCTCCCAGCATGCCCTCCCACCCCCCCTCCTTGAAATTAATAAGAACTTCTTGGAGAGTTACTTTGAAACAATGTAATATCTTGTTTCTCAACAAACTTTCCATGTCTGCCTATCTGTCTGTCAGTATAGTTTTCTATCTTCTTTTGTAGACTAAAATTCATTGCTATAATTTATTTGGATGCAAAAAGAGACCATATTTGGCCAATGGGAGCACTTTAAAGCTGACTTTTGTGTACTTTTGACATATCCACATCACTCTTGGAGCATTTCTGTACTTTCTGGCATAGGAAGATATCCAGGCTCATCTTACAATTTCCTTGCTGCAGTCCTGGAATCAGTCATTTCTCCATGGAGCCCTGTTTCATTTTAAAGGTTTATGGTGTTTATGATATGATAGCCTTTATTCTAGGGGTATTATTTATGCTAGGTGTGCTCATTGCCATTGGGTCCTGCTGCTCCTATACTCTCTTAGTGGACAGATCTAAGGAATTTATAAAAATTCCAGTTATATTACATCTACATTTATTTACATATCTATATTATTGAAAACAATGAGTTCACAGTGATATCTCCAATTTCAATCTAACACCATAGCATTCTGTCTCATTATCTTCTTTTCCATATTTGTAACTCACTTTTACAACACTGAGAATCCTGGCTCCCATTATCCTAAATATGCTTACTTAATTGATCCTTATCCCCTGTATGTAACCAACCTCCCATCTCTAATGCCACATTCCTCTCATACAGACACCTTCTTTATACTTCTTGAGCTCTGACGGCCCTTGGGTCACTACTGTTGCTATCTCCTCCCATGTTGTAGCAGGATTGGTCAGTATAACGAATAGAATATGTGACAAGTGATGGTATGTCAACTCCAAGGCTAGATCATTAAAAAAACAATTCCTTGGCTTCTGTCTCTCTCTTTTGGATCATTTGCTCTGGGGAGAGGCCCACATAGTCAGGAACTGTGGTCTCCAGCCAACAGTCATAGTAGTGAGCCATCTTCAGAGTAAATCCTTCTGCTCCAGTTGAGCCTTCAGGTGGCTGCAGTACTGGTCCTCAACTTGACAATAATATCACGAGAAACTCGGAGCCAGAACCACCTAGGTAAGCTGCTCCTAAATTCCTAACCCTCAGAAACTGAGAGATAAATAAATATCCATTGTTTTAAGCCACTAAGTTTTGGTTAATTTGTTATGCAGCAGTTGGTAACAAATACAACATGTTAATAGGGTGACTAAATCTCCTGCTTTGCCTTTAATGTTCCTGACTTTAGCACTGAAAGTCCCGTGTCTTGGGAAATCTCTCAGTTCTGGGCAAATCAAGACAGTTGATCATTTTACAGGTTAGCCACAATACAAAGTACATTCACACTGTAATAATTCATCATGACACAGAGTCATGAGTTAATGTGCATGACAGATAGCAATAGCTTAATCACCAGTGTAGTTAATATCATCTTTAAAATGAAATAAGTAAAGCAGATGTATCCTAAATCCCTTCCCAGCCCAAAATTAATCCTGTGACTTAAGTTTTTGAGTGGTGGTTGTAAAAATGATTCCAAAAAATTGGTAAGCTGAGGGTAGTCAGTAAATTTTAATACTAAAGCTTCATCACTGAAATAAGGGGAATGTCTTGCATCAATTCATGGCCCACAGAAGAGTCTCTGAAACCATGGGACTTTTAATCTAACTCTTGCCTGACTCAAAAAGATTTAGGTCCCTTTTTTTCTCTGTAGTCTATGTGGGATTTTCCAAAAACACAAATTAACAGTCCTAATCACCTGTCACTTAAACAAAAGAAGATTTATTATTTTTATCCAAAGAACAAATTATTACCTAGCCCAGCAGAAGTTTTGTGTGAAACTGCCCTTTTGTATGTGTGTGTGTATGTGTGTGTGTGTGTGTGTGAGAGACTCCTTACACACTTTAATATTGAAAAGGACTCTTATTTTCCCCTAGAAATCCTAGGAACTTCAAAAATAGATAGTGGCTGAGGGTTCCATGGGGGAGCAGAGGGCACTTGTACAATCTGAGGAATCTGAGCACGGGCACAGTGGGCCTTCCTGGAGGAGAAATACTGGATGAGGGACAAAGAGGATGAGGAAGCTTAAAAGAAGCCCAATGGGTCATAATTAACACAGAGAGTGGGGATATAGCTATCACTTTCTCTGAGGACGGCTGTGTGGAGACCTGGGGCAATGAGATGATGCTGTTCATGGCTGAGTAGTTCCAGTCTAACATTCAACAGAGGTTCTGCAAAGCCTTGGAGAGCAGAGATAACCATCATAGTAGCCAAGGAGATGCCCGAATTCTTCCCAGTTTGCACTAGATCTTTCCTGAATTTCATGTTTATATTGTGTCCTTTTGGGGTACTATGTGGTACAGAGGACAAGGGCAAGCACAAGAGGATAAAAATGGATCTTCTGATATGGTTGTTTTAAAATATGTTAATAAATTCTCCAAGCTTATGGGCCTCTCATAAGCTTCCTCATCCTCTTTGTCCCTCATCCAATATTTCTGCTCCAGAAAGGTCCACTCCATGCAAAAGGTGGAACCCAATCCCAAGAGGATTTGCTTCTCATGAATAGACTGGTGGAAGTGAAGATGCATGACTATTGAGACTATATTGTAATAGTCATTGTGGCCTTCTCCGTGCTCTCTCTTGGATCACTAGTTCTTTGAGTCATAAGGACACTCAAGCAACCTTACAGAGAAGTCCATATGGTGAGGAATTGAGCCTACCTGCCAACAATCAGCAAGGAACTAGACTGAGCGTCCTGCTAACAGCCATGTGAATGAGCCACCTTGAAGCAGATCCTCTAGCTCCAGTCAAGCCGTTAGATGACCGCAGCTCTGACCAGCATCTCAACCACAACCTCATGAGAGGCCCTGAGGCAGAATCATACAGCTAGGCAACTCTCAGATTCCTGGTCCAGAGAAGCTGTGAAACAATACATGTTCATAATTCTTAAAAATCACTAAATTTTAGAGGAATTTGTTATGCGGCAATAGGTAACTAGTGTATCTGCCAATCTAGAGGTTGAAACTTAGGCTTGTTTTAATAAAGTTTGGTGCAATAAAGGAATATGACTCTACTTACCCTCTGAGTAGAATATCATGTGGACCCAGTACAACAGGGATTTTAAACATAATGGGAAATGGTAATATACACCCCAGCTTGTGGCCTGTGTAGGCTACCAGGGCCTTTCTAAACATTTCCTCTTCTGCCCTGCTCCCTGGTTTCTAGGAGTCTGGTCTCTGGGGACTGGTATTCTGAAGGTGGTAAACCCTGGAATCATCATGTTGTTTCAGGACCTATGACTATATTCAGTTATGACAAGCCAATATAAAAAAGCTGGTCTGTGGAGACAAGAAGAAAAAATGGAGCTGAGATTATTTGCCTCCTCAGAGAGGGGAGAAATATCTACATGAGGACCTGAGTTTTCAGGAGGACCGAGTATATTTTCTGCATTTGAGTTCTATGAGATTCTACTCTATCCTTTCAATTGCTCTATTTATAAATATTTGAGCTAGTTTGAATAGTTTCATCTTCCTAGCAACCAAATGATCTGTGTAAGAGAACATTCCAGGGCCTTGTTGTTGATCCCTTGTTTTTACTCTATAACAGCATCTGGGTAACAGAAGCAATTGCCCTTGGGGTCATATTTTCCGCAAGGCTAGTTCTTATAACACAAGATTGGACAACATATATGGAACTATTCTTATAGAAATAACTATTTTTATAGCAAGCTAACACCTAACAAGCAAGACATTCTTGGAGGGCTTCAGGGTATAAGTCCAAGGTAAAGAACAGTCATTTCATAGCTGAGTTTAAAGACAATAGAAATATGCTCCTATCTTGAGTGAAATGTGTTCTAAGCAATCAAATTCTGGTGAAAATGAATTATTTCAACCAAAAATGATTTAAAAACCATATAAGATATTTCCAAATAATCAAAATGTCTCCGGATTTTCTCATCTAAACTTCAACAAATATTTGAGACATGATAATATGAAGTACCTATAACAATTTCAGGGATTATTACAATTAAAAATAAATAAGATTCAAGAAAACAAAAAAGAATATCAACTGTTTTAGCCCCAGAATAAAAAGCCTGTGAATAGTTTCACCAGGAACTGAAAGTTCTCTGAGCTGTGCCACATTTATTCTTCGTTGTTAGGTGAGCAAATGTCATTTTGCAAAGGCAGAGTGCATTAGATAGACATTTACTGGCAATCGTCCAGAAAAAAAAATACCCCTTATGGGTGGAAATTCAACATAGCTAAGGTTGCTGTTCAAAAACAGAGTAATTTGCAGGGTGAAAGACTTGCCTTTACCACCCACATTCCAAATACAAGCTGGTGATTTCTCAAAGGTTTTGTTTACTGGTTCAATCATGACCTGATTCAGGCCCCTGGGAATTCCCCATTGGCAGCTTCAATTGCAAAATTTAATTTTAGTTCAGAGATGATTTAAATAAAAACTGAATGTTCAGGTTGTCAACATATGAACATATAGAAAGAGAAGCACACACACACACAATTTTAATAGGAAGATATTGCTATACTTCTGGTAAAATTTAGTTAAAAATAATTCTTCTGCTCAAAAATTCCCTTTGCTAAAGACAAAAAATAATTTCACAGTACACTTATTGGACAATTTTGAAAAAATCTTAGGTGGAGATTTTAGAGGTCAGAGCATGGATGGGAAGCAAAAGATCGTTCAATCAAATGATTTCTTTCTAAAAATGTTAAGGAATCTCATCGGAGGCTCTAAATGAAGCAGTCTGGTTTCTTACCAAAATGCCCGCGCCCATTTAGAATGCTGAGTAGATATATTAGCTTTACACTTTTGGAGATCTGGGTGGGATGGAAGAACACAGTGGCATTTGGGGTTTGGCAAAACCTCTGAAATTATTTTTCAAACACTTTAGGTTTGGCAAAGGCAGATTGGATTTTGCCAAATGCCTTTTTCCTTACTTTGGAACTCAAGTGTACTTCAAGGAAAATTTAATCCATATGCTTCTGATTTACTTATTCTTAAGTCATCAAATTATTGTCTTGAAACAATGGATTAATGCTCAAGAAAGTCTTTTGAACAATTTCATGAAATTGTTGTAAATCTCCCTGCACTCCATTCCAATTACTTTGCCCTGAATGTCAGTGCATGTGATGTCAGGATTAAATCAAGCAACAATTTTGGAAACTTTACATTTGTTTCCTAGTTAGAACCCTGCTAGTATGAGGTGTGTTGACCTAAAATTAAAAGATTACCTGTTATTTCTCCAGCCAAAAATGGGTTTCTTTGGGATCAGCAAAGAATTGCAATTTGGGGTCTGCAAACATGGCAAGCCATGTGCAAGCCCCCATATGGCAAGGGAAGGAGAATGCTTTTATAGAGGGGAAAAGGAAGCTGGGGAGGGCTGTAGTAAGCAGAGAGTCCATGGCTTTTCATTGGTTGAGTCCTTGTCAGCAAAGAGGAATCTTTCTTCTTCCTGTTGGGCTCTGGGAGAGCTCCCCCTTCTAGTCTCCCAACTGTTTTTAATTGAGGCTTCTGTTTATTTTTTACAGGTGGTTCTAAGATAAGCCAAAAATACAGCTTATTGTCACTGGATAATATGATTACAGAATTATACAATTTTTGAGGTCAATCTTTACCTCTGCAAGATTACTTTTTGCATTCTTCTGAGCCAACAATCACCCAACCTCCGTAGCAACGCACAGCAGGAAATGGTCCCTTCTAGCATTGGATAACTCTAAATGCAGGCTTTTTTTTTTTTTCTTAATTCATGATTAAAGTTCACAGTAGGTGAAGTGGTTATTATCCAGGGAGATTATGCCATGGTGACCTGGGAAATGTCAGCTGTCCTTGGCATCATTTCTCGAGGCTTAGGCTAGACTCTTTGCTTGTGTTCTACAGGCACTGCAAATCCCAAATGTTGGGAACTGATCTAATTTCTATATCCAAACCTACTTTTTATTCCTATCTTTTCTGGCTCAAAGAATGGTTCCAGACTCTCTCCTCTGAGCATTCTTCAGGCAAAGCCTACCCTTCACCTCGTCTAGCAAGGGAACTCAATCAACAAGCATTTATTGAGTGCTACTTTGGTTAGCAAATGAAAAGGGCTGAAGCCAAAAAGAGAAAGGTCAAATGGATATTGAATGCATACGCCAAGTTCTGTTCTGTTCTGAGTTTAAATGGCAAAGTGAGACTGGTCAGAGCTCTGAGGTAGAAGTGCTTTCTGGTAATGTCTGGCCAAACAGAGGCAGGGGACGGCCATAGTTCTAAACCATTTGATAAGATCATTATCGAGATTATGATAACGGCATGTCCTCAACAGACCCAGAGGCATTCAGAGGTTTTTTTCATTAAACATTTTTTTCAGTGAGCCTCAAATTCTGTGATAGATTTTTGGTCATGTTGTTGTCATTAAAAAGTACTGATTTTAAAAACTAATAGCTTAAAACTGTCACACACAAAACAAATGGTTCACAAAGCATTCTCCTTTCCTTCTAAAGGTTTTACATGCATTGTTATCACTAACCAGTTTTCACTATTAAACTTAAATGGCCAATTCAGACAAACTGAGACTGTTCTTCCACCACTGATCAAGACTGGGGTGGCAGGTATTGGGGCTAATATTCATTTAGTTTTCTGAGCTTTCTGGGCAGACTTGGTGACCTTGCCTGCTCCAGCTGCCTTCTTGTCCACTGACTTGATGACACCCACAGTAACTGTCTGTCTCGTCACGAATAGCATAAATTTCTTGGGCTATATGACTATTACCTTATTCATTGGAAAGTGACTTTTGTGTAGGAGAACAAAAAATTGTAGGGGGATTGACTTGGATAGGGACAATGGTCTAATTTAGGGGATGGCACAAGGTGGGGATGAATGGACTACCTGGGTTAAGAGCATCGGCCATGAGGTTGGTTCATCTCCTGGCTGTGAGGGGTCTTGTGATGAGCACACAGCATGCAGTTCTCAAATAAACCTGTCCTCATGCTTGTAGTCAAGAGAGTCCTATCATTCTCTGTAGTACACAGATGTCTGACCAAACACTATGCTATGAGTTCTTGGTGCTAAGAAGTATGTGTCAGGTATGCATAATTTTATAATTTTCTTTAGAACATTCAAGAAAGCAAATGATATAATAATAAGTATGTGACAGGACAGAGTATAATGGGTGCTTCTAGCAGAGGCAACTGTGATTAGAATGATGAGGAAAGGTTTACCAGAGGAGATGGCAGATGATTTGAGTCTGGAAAGACAGCTAGGAGTAATTCCAGTAAGAAAATGAAGGGGGACACATAGAAGGATATTCCTGGCACAGGTACTGTTCAGAAGACAGACATGCAGGTCCGGAATTGTTACCATATGGGTGGCTTTTGCAGTCAGAGAAGAAAATGTCCTCTTTCTGGAAGAATATATATGGTGGAAAGAGAGCTAAAGACAGTCCAGTGTCAGAGTTTTCTGCCTGGTGTAATATGGCACTGATTTTCCATGAGATACTGATCCCCTCACATTAGGGAAGCTGAGTGGGATTAACAGTATTCAGAGTCCCTGGGCAGGTTGCCTCTAGATGTGGCAGACATTTTTGGGGATCCTCAGTGGGATGCTTGAACATAGCATTCTTGTAACATGTTGCAGTCTTGAAGTTTTCTAGCATGATGAGCGTTTTCTGTAACTTTCATTGTTGCAAAAATCAGAATATTGTCAAGGATGTAATCTACCACCTCAATGTCTATTTTAGAGTGGAGGTACCCAACTATGGCATTTCTGGAGCAATTGATGGTCTAGGTACCCAAGAAGCCCTAAATGTAGACAACTGAGTGAGATGGAAGGTAGGAGGGTGGTAGGAAGGCTAGACAGGGTGGTAGGTGCAGCTCCAGGTGGTCGCCCCAAGTCTCTGACTTCATGTACAATGGATAGGTCTGTTAGTCTGTGGCCAGGGTGGTAACCAAAGTATCTGGAATACTGCAAGTACTTCAGATAAGGATTGTCACCATTTTGAAATCCTTGATATGAAAAAGTTCAGTCAATCAGATTAGAAATTCGTTCATATTTTCACAAGAAATTTTAACATTACATTTGTCAAGGAAAGAAATGGAAGAACTATTAGATTCTGGAAATATGATGTCAACTGCTGTAAACATTTGAATAGTTATCAAAATTAAGAAAATATTTTTATCACCTACTTGAGTGAACAAAGTTTCTTGTTGATGGTAACTTATCAAAAGTATGAAGAAATTACCACTATAAAGCCTTGACAAGAAATTGTGAGTAGCCATTTCAAGAATAAAAAATTAAAAAAAAATGGAACTTCAAAAAATTCAGTATTTAATATCTTTTCTAATTCTTTTTTTTCTTATTACAAATTATACAATATAAAGAGAAGACAATTACTTTTTTCATCAATACCATTTAGATACTTCCATATAGTGTCCAATTTATCCCAGAATATTGTAGAAATAGTTTCATTATCCATGTACATTATGAGGTAGCAAAGGTTGGAAGGTACTGACTTGGGGATACCAACATCTAAGGCATGAGTAAAAAAATAGTCCATGACGGAAGTCGAGAAAGACTGGCCAAAGAATGGGTATCAAATAAAGAGAGAGTGATATCAGGGAAGCCAAGGAAGTAAGTGAGTGTGGTTCACAGTGTCATAATGCATAGAGAAGTTAGATGAGATGAGAAAACCCCTCTCTACTTAGCAATGAAGAGATAATTGATGA
Source organism: Mesoplodon mirus (assembly GCF_964341445.2). Lineage (NCBI taxonomy): Eukaryota > Metazoa > Chordata > Mammalia > Artiodactyla > Ziphiidae > Mesoplodon > Mesoplodon mirus. The sequence goes on along the minus strand of NC_138983.1, from coordinate 108,877,973 downwards.
TCTCAATGAAAACAGTGTCAGTGTGGTTCCCGGGCCCGATGTGGTTTGTAACAGGTTAAGGAGTGAAGGGAAGTTAGGATGTAGAGGTGATAAAATATTCATCACTCTTTCAGGAAGCTCTACTTGGAAAACATGGAAGGATGGCAGCTAGAGGGAGAACCTTCAGAACCAATAAGAACCATAGAACCAATAAGAATTGTGAGGTTTTCCCTCACAGAACTGGAAAAGAGAATATAGTCATGAGTTGACATAAAAGCCAATTGAAAGAGAGTGGTTATAGCTATAGGCAAGGGGCTGGGTGGTGGGGATAAGTAATGGAACAGTCTCTGAGGAGTAAGAGATCAGAGTACAGGGAAGAGGGTTAGTCTCCAGCACAAGGGGCACACTTTTCTTGGAACTTGTAGGGGTAGAGATTAATGAGTTGTTCTCACGATGTGGCTACAAATAGTTGAGGGCATACAAAACACATAGTTTTGATTTTTCTTACTGTATTAGGAGGTTAATTTAACCTAGGAGAAGAAAACTTGAGAAGAGTGGTTAAGTTTGAAGAAACTATGGCTGGAGACTTGTTTTCATAATGGTGCTAACCTGAACAATTGGGTGATTTTCTCCAGCCATATTCAGCAGATCTAATAGTAGAGAAGACAGATGGTAGGGCTGATCCAAGATTGAGAGTTTGCAGAACTGCCACAGTGGATAAGCTAGGTGGCTGGAACGACGAATGTGCTGGGAGGATGGTTGAAAAGACAAACCACAGCGTTTGGGCAACAAAGGGAGGAAGTGAAGCAACTTGAAATGTCCAGGGTAGTAGTGGGACGAGGCATAAACCAGACTTCACAGTATTCAAAGAATGAAGGGGGAGAAGAGGTCTTTTGCACTGTTTGAGGGGGCTTAGAGGCTTTTATTTCCAATGAAATGAAGATTCTGCAGACACAGGGGAAAGCCTTGGGGATGGCTAAAGAGCAATGGAAAGAAAAACAAGAGTGAGGAAGCACAAGGCAGGCAGTAAGAGGAAAGAAGAGAGGATGCCGGAGGTTTGCTTTTGAGGTGTTGTAGGAGGTCTAGGATCGTAGGCACGGGAGGGATCAGTCTAGATGTCCAGGAGGGAAAGAAGGATAAGCTGCAGACCAAGGGGCCCCAGGAGGCTGCTGTGGCCTTCCCTCGGGTCCTAAACAGAATATGGTAAGGAAACATTTGGTCCCTCAAGAGGTGGAACTGGAGAGGGCGACAGTGATGAGAGTTCAGCCTGAGGGGCCACCTGCTCAGGGGGTCACTCATCCTTTAAACCTTATCTCAAAGCTCGACTCCTCGAGGGTGCTCTCTCTCCCCCTCAGGTAGTGAGTAAACATGTGGCCAGGAAGGACACTGGGCGAAGAAATAGGATGCAGCAATGCGCTGGAGTAGGAAGCAGTTCTACCTTTGTGTTGTCTCAGTTTCACCTTCCAGGAAGTGTTCTGGACAAAAGGATCTTGAATCACAGTCAGCAGGTCCAGCTAGAGCACCCCATGACACTGGGAACACTGCCACGTGCAAACCCAGTGAAACTCCCAGAGTCTAGCCTCTCGCCTGCAGGCCAGTCCAACTAAAACACTGCTTTGGCTCAAAAGAAAAAGGCATGTTACCATCCAACTTTGCCACTTGAAATGAAACTAGAAAAACATCCTCAGAATAGAAGTAAGTCTTGACTCACCCTTTTTTTTCCTGAAGGAGTTAAGGTTTTAATTACTATATTATTTCTGTCCTAAATCTGATCCAATAATGGAATTATATGATTTTTGATTATTTACAGGTTTGATGCTGTAGGTAGCATTCATTTTGCCATAATTGTGTGAATTGATTTGATGAAGAGGAAGTGCTCATTTTGGGGGAAATGCTATTTGGAACATCTTTTTCAGAAATAGGATAACCCATAATAGCATTACGAACCTTATTTTTAAAAGCTGTGAGACATAGTATAACACATGTTTTTAATTATAGGCCTTTAAAATATTTTTTATATAAAAATGGAATTTTGTTTTCATCAGATGCTTTACTTAATTTTGTTTAAAACAGTTGACAGCACTGAGAAAATGATGGGGAGAGGAAGGGGAAAGAAGTAGATTGACTATTTGTAGTTTGATATTATGTATTTAAATAATAACTCTGCCATACATTTCATTCCATCTCTTGACCCTGCCCAGTCTCCTGCTCATCACTATTCTGGTTCCCTTCCTTTTACTCCAGAGGGCAAGGAACATATCTGGTATGTTGTGGTAACGTTTTCCTACACACTATGAAAGATATAGGCCTCCTGCCCAGAAAAATGCTTATAGGCGCTCATGGGCGTGCACACACACACACACACACACACACACACACACAAATTTCAGGAGACGCAGGCATTCTGCATCCACTCTACCCCCTCAAAGCCCATCCTTAGGCTCCCAAATTAAGTCCCCCTACTCTATAAAGGGACATTCAGTACAGAACACCAGTCAATGCCAGGGGCTGCCTCTATTATCTCTGTATCCCTGAGGTGCCTAATGCCTTCCCTGGCATGGAGAAGGCATTCAATCATGTTTGATGAGCTACACTACAAGAAAGTCATGTTATTTCAACTAAGAGTGTGTAGGGAAGAAGGTGGGAGTCTTGAGCCTTGGGTTGTTAGGTGAGAACTGGGGTACAGGGAAGGCTGTCGGAACAAAGGTAGGATGACTATTGAAGTTTAGCACTTGTTTTCTCTTAAATCTCAGCCAGCCAATTAAGTAGACTGGTAAAGAAGCATTCTTTGGTTAAAGAAAGAAATCCTAAATTTCTGAAGCTGCACTGTGTTGATCGTAGGAAAAAGTTGGATAATCTCAGAAACCAGACTAACTTCTAAAGAATGATGGGGGTAAAAGAAATATTTAAAGGAGTGTTGAGACACAGAGTAAACCACAGAGGTGCCAGCTTGATGACTACTACTGTCAACATTTTCTAGGTGAAGCTTTCCCCCCTTGCTTTTATAGAGCAAAGCAAATCTCCCAAAGCAGTGGGTTTAGGACACAGTCGCTGCCTGTATTGTTCCCTCCTAGACAGTGGCACGAGGTCACTTATTCCACGGTACTCTCCTATATCTCCTGGAGGACCAGAAATCATGCTGCATTTGTGTGGCACTTCCACCCAGAGAGTTTCAATCACTGTCACAGTCAGAGAGAGCTCTGGACTGCTTTCTCTGCAGCCTGTTTCAGCTGGAGCTGGTGTGCTCAACTCTTGCCAGAAACGAATTCCTGATGTAGAGGACTAAAATAAAACTGCCTGTGAAAAGCTAGTTTATGCATTGAGACAGAGACATAGCTCTAGCTGCAATTATATTTACAGGGAAAAAAAATAAACAACAGAATAGATCATCAAATAACACTCTCTCCTTCTTTCTTCCCAGCCCAGCTTTCATTCTCTTTTGTGCTCAACCAGGATCTCTTTGTGGGTAGTTTATTTTGTCAAAGAAGCTGTTTGGTCAACTTGGAATATATCAGCTGAAAACAAATCTATTTGATCTGGAGAAGAGTGTCAAGAACACTTTGTCTTTAATCTGAAAAAATGGCCGCTGAGATGATAGTTACCATGGGGACAGAGGAAAGACATCATAATTTCGGTGTCTTCTATCACTTTTCACTTGGATTCCACTTAAAACAAGGTCAGCTTCTCATCCACACACCAGTTGAAGGTCAAAAATCACTCCAGATTTTTTTTTTTTTTTTTTTTACTGCTTCCCAAATATAGCCCTGATGTGTCAGTTTAGGACAAAAGAAGGTGAAACCTTCTTGTAGGTTCTTTCCCTCTAGGAGATTCTGAGGGAGGAATCTGTTTTGTGACTCTCTTGGTAGGCAGGGTACACATGATACTGATCTACTAAAGCAGACCATTTTACAGCTGAGAGGAAAATAGCTATAAACTCTCCACCTCAGTTTGCTGGATTATTTCATCCTCTGTCATGATACAAATATCGATGATGTTAGAGAGAGAAGCTTGGTCCGAGATATTATACCCTTATCAAAATATGTACTCATTATTGTTAAATCACAGATTGATAAAATATGATCTAAATCGTTGTCAGTAATCAGGATTTGGTTTTCCTTTGGCTTAGTTTTTCCCATCTGTTTTAGGTTTTGTGGTTGCCTTTCCAGTTCTGAGTAAATGTAATAAAAAAAGATTAAGAAAATAAAAACACAATATGATTTGTGAATCTCATCCAGTTCAACCCTCTAAATAAATAGATTTTTTAGGAAATCAAAACTGAGTATGATATTGTGCTTGAGACTCATGTATTAAATACCCAAACCAGTATGCAGACAAAATGAACATATTTCATTCTTTTTTTTAAACATCCTTTTTTTTTTTAAAAAAAAATTATTTCTTTATTTATTTTTGGCTGTGTTGGGTCTTCGTTTCTGTGCATGGGCTTTCTCTAGTTGCGGCGAGCAGAGGCCACTCTTCATCATGGTGCGCAGGCCTCTCACTGTTGCGGCCTCCCTTGTTGCGGAGCACAAGCTCCAGACGAGCAGGCTCAGTAGTTGTGGCTCATGGGCCTAGTTGCTCTGTGGCATATGGGATCTTCCCAGACCAGGGCTCGAACCCGTGTCCCCTGCATTGGCAGGCAGATTCTCAACCACTGCACCACCAGGGAAGCCCCATATTTTATTCTTGAATGCCATGTTCAACAGAAAAAAGTGATTATTCCACCCCACCCTGATACTCTGTAACAATGACAATAACAGAAAAAGAGAAGGAAAGAAAGAAAGAAAAGAGAAAGAAAGGAAGAAAGGAAGGGAGAGAGGGAGGGAGGGAGGGAAGAAGGAAAGAAAGAAGGAAGGAAGGAAGGAAGGAAGGAAAGGAGGAAGGAAGAAAGCAAGCAAGAAACTCAGCCATGAGGGGAAAAGAACAAAAATATATTGGTTAGGGTGGCCAAGAGCTTGGAGCCTAGTTCTTGTGTGTAACCATCAACCCTCCTCTTGATCCAGAGGATCCTAATATTCTCCTCCACCAGATTTCATTTATCATGACACAGTGAAAGCATGTGCTCTCTGTGTCATATTGGTCACCCCCAACTTGGGACTATGGAGTCTGTTCTAATGATAGTTCAGAAAAATTGTGTGCCAACTGTGGTATCAAGTACATTATAGGCATTATCTTTGGTCCTCCCAGCAGACCTCTATGGTAGGCTGTGTCAGTAATATTACTGCATTATTGAGGGAAAAATCAGAGCTTGGAGAGCTTGGGTCATAGAGTTAGTAAGAGTATGGAACAGGATTTGAAACCACACTTGCATGTCAGCCCTTATCCTTTAGCCTAGATCTCTGTAGTGTGAGCTAGGCAACAACCAGGAAAAGAAAACTACCTGGAAGGGCTGGAGCTGTCCCTCCTTGGTTTGTTTGTGCTGTATATGCCCTATCAGCACACTGATTATTATAGTCCATCTCCTCATCTGTCTACTTGTCTATCTCTTCTACTAGACAAGCTCCTTGACAGTGAATCCAGAACACTGACAATGCCTGACCCACAGGAGGTACTTAAAACATTGGGTGAACTATGCTAAAAATGATTACATGCTGGGGATTTATAATAATAATTGAGACCAGTCTTGCATAGCTAATTCTGCATTCTTTTCCAGATATTCAATAGTTTGTTTATAACTGGGTACCAACTTTTAAAATGTAGGCAGGTGTAGTTGAAAATACAATTTGATGCATTATTGCCATTATTATACTTGGTATTTGCAAATTTAATTCTAATTACAGAATTAACTTGCATTGTATTGAAAAGAAAAGGAAGTGTTTTAATTTAACATTTTAGTAAGAAGTGTATGCATATTTATAACTTTATTATAAAACTATCATCAAGCAATTTTTGAATATCTAGGCCAAGAAAAAACATTTAGTTTTTTTGATGGAAGATGTAGTCTTATTTTAATAGAGGCTTGTTTTACTCACAGCAATGTATTGTACTTAGCTTGGTTCTCAGATGCCCTCTAGTGGTGATAAATAGTAAGTAAATAATAAAGTAGTTGAAAATAAAATGAATTTATCTGGTAATGACTACTTTACAATCAGTAACCACATCTGTTTTGACATATTATATAGATCAAACATAACAAAAAAGATAGAATATTTGCTTTGTTTTACCAGGTTAATGTAACAGCTTTAAAAAATATCTCATAGTATTAAAAAATACTAGTAAAAGAATACACACACAATGAATAAATAAGGTATAGAGAATAATGAAACAAATATGTGTGTACCTAGGACCTGGCTTAAGAAATAGAAAAGAAGAACACTCAGTATTTGTTTGATTTAAAAGGCCATTGTCATTCCATGATGTCATACTACACTCAGCCCTCTGTGTCTGCAAGTTCCCCATCCATGGATTTTGAGCTGCGGTTGGTTGAACTTGCAGATATGGAGGGTCAACTGTCCTATGTCATTTTATATAAGGGACTTGATTTTGGTATCCGTGGAGGAAGGGTGTGTGTGTGTGTGTGTGTGTGTGTGTGTGTGTGTGTGTGCACGCCCTGGAATTAATCCTTCTCACCAAGGGTCGACTGTATATCCCAAGAAGCAAAACAAGAAAACCCATCCTCATGTGAATAATATCATCCCTCAGCCTCATTAACAAACATGCTGTAGCCAGCTGATCAAAGTAGTAGGTTTTAGGAGGAAAAAGAAAGCAAGCATCCATAATGCCTTGTACCTAGTTAGCACTCAAGAAATAATTATTTATTTGTTTTGTACTTAGTAGACCATCTTCTGCTAATAAGCCTTGATTTTTGGAATCTTTTAAAAGATATCCGGGGGGTGGGGACAAGGATTTTATCATGGAGAAAATTTAATACTATCTATCTGCTTTTAAATTATTTTAAATCATTCCCAGAAGAAACTTTCATTTACATTCTAAAAACAGAAACAAGATAACTGTTTTAAATGTCTACTGGTATAAAACTCATACAGTATTACTATCAGGATCACACCTCATGACTCTATCAATTTAGACTACTTATGATTCAGAAATAATTTATTATTTTTCAACATATTGGAAATGGATATGAAACTCTGTTATCTTAAATTTGTATAGCACCAAAGTATATTTCAATGGTCAACATCTCAAATGGAGTCTGATGACAATGTCTACTTCATAAAGAGAAAAAGTAGTTTTGAAACATTCCGAAACATACAGATGCAACTCAGCATGCTTTTCCCACAAGATGTCACTATGGTACCAAGAAATATAATCATAGATGTATATATCTGTCTGTTACTTTGTTTTTAAAAAACAAACAGTTAGAAAAGATCTGTCCATAAGTATTTGATACTCAAATTGAGCACACACAGGAAATAAGTGAATTCATAGATATCCAATATCTACTATATATATATATATATACACACACATATACATGTATACATGTATACACATATACATGTACACATATGTATATATATGTGTATGTGAAAGCAAACATATTTGTTTGGATACATACTGAAACATTAACTATATGCATCCAAAGAATAGTATAAAACTGATAATACAAAACAAGGGCTGTATTCAAGATTATTCATTCTTTTACAAATACTCTAAAAGTACCTAGCGTGTCACTCATAACATGACTCTTCTCACCAAGTATGCGATACACTCATGGCTACTTACAGATTGAGTTTACATCTTCATGTGCATGTGTGATGGTTAAAAGATGAGGGAGGGTGGGAGGGAGACGCAAGGGGGAGGAGATTTGGGGATATATGTATATGTATAGCTGATTCACTTTGTTATAAAGCAGAAACTAACACACCATTGTACAGCAATTATACTCCAATAAAGATGTTAAAAAAAAAAAGAATACTGAGTGATTTCTGAAGATGGACAACTGGCAAATTTACACCTGTCCTTTGTTTCTGCTTTATGTGAGCTAGAGTTTAAGAGCCAAGAAGTCAGATAGAGCAGAGTTCAAAACCTAGCTCAGTCAACCGTATATCCTCTGCCCAGTTAATTCACCTCCTGAGTCTGCTTTCTTATTTATAAAATGGGTATAGTTATATCTATCTCATTAAGGTTGCTATGACAGTAAATTGAGACAATGCATGTAATACACCTAGCACAGAAGGGGTTACTTAATAAATAATAGCAGTGATTATTTATTTCAAAAGGGAAATAATCAGAATCACATTTTATTTTTTTGATCACAGGCCATAGCATATGAAAGGCCTGAGCTTTAGTCACAGATGTGAAATGCTTATGTAATAAAATTCAAGCAGATCTATAAAAATTTAAACACTTGTAATAACTGACATTCCATAATAGCCTCTAATAACAGTTTTGTTTGCTAAACCCAACTATATGTTTGAAGAGTAAATAGAGGTCGGGCCTTGCTTTTTGGAATGACTCCCTTCTGCTGGTGACAGTAATTGAAATTTGCCTTAACTTTGGCAGCTGCACATAGTTAAACATCATTTGGCCAATTGTTAGGCAACCTGTAGGGTTTCTTATCCTCTTGTGTTAGTCCCCCTGTGTAGCATTGTATTATTCTCCTATTTTTAAGCCTTCCATAGCTCCCCAAGGCTCTGAGGACAAAGTACAAACATGACAGTCATCTGCAGCTTGCCCAGTTGGTTGAATCAGCCTCAGATGTCCTAGGCTAGATATTCTCACAAGCAGCTCATCAGCCGCACTTTATAAATGAGGAGTCTGGATGCTGGAGACTGAAATGACTTGCCCAAAGGAATACTGCTCCTAAATGGATGAGCTAAGACTAGAAACCAAATGTCTCATTGGCCCCATCTCTGGCTGAGGAGGACTCCTAATCCCAGAAGAGCAAGGATTATCTTCTTCAACTAAGTGCTGTTAAACACCTAGGCCAGGCTGGGATGGTGGAGGACAGCAGGGTACTTACTTTTCCAAAGCAGTCAACTTTTACCAAATGGTGAGAAGGTGTTTCAAGGGCCATAAGAAAGACATCTTTTTGTTTGATATCTCTTATTTATTTCTAACTTTATTTTTCTCTAAAATTTAAAATTTAACTAGGCAAAATAAATAATACTATATTGCTAATCATTTCTGCCAGGCTAACTGGCCTGTGGGCCACTCTGAGGTCCAGTCTTACCCTGCCAAGTGAGGACTCTGGGCTTCATTAGAAGTATTTATAGTAGTTATAACAGTATTGACAGTAGACCTTTGCTACTCAAAAGCATGGTCTGCTGGTCAGCCGCACCCATATCACCTGAAAGCTTGTTGGAAATGCAGAATCCCAGGCCCCACCCAGATCTTTTGAATTGAAATCTGCATTTTCACCAGGTTGCCAAACGACTGGTGTATATATCCAAGTTTGAGGAACACCATCTTTAGCACTATATGAAACAGTATTCCTCATGGAAACTATTCTCTTTAGAGTCCTTCCTGATGATCTGGCTTGGTTGCCCAAGGGAAAAACTGGTTAAGTCCTTGGCATAGTTATTGATACTTCTTTGAAATTCCACAAATGATACTTTCTTTCTCCTTTCTTAGAATTTTATTGACTCTAGTTTGTCTGACAAGAAGTTAGTTTTTAAAAAATGGACAAATAGTTTGGCTTCCTCTTTTAATTGTAAAAGAGACATTTTTTTCTTTAGAGGAAATTTGGATGACACATTTTGAAAGAAGAGAATAAACCATCGATTCAACCATCTCTGTATATTGCCTTCCATATGTATATATACATATATATATTTAATATTTTGAATAAGTAATGCAGTCATACGGTTCAAAATTATGAAAATATATATAATAAAATCTTTTGCCCATTTAGGTATTGGGTTGGCCAAAAAGTTCCTTCAGTTTTTAAGTAAAAATAAAAGACACATTTTTCATTTTCACCAAGAACTTTGTTGAAAAATATATCCATCGTTTTGTTCCACTACCTTCTGCCATTTTTCAGGCAACTTCATAATTCGACCTTCCCAAAACATTTTATCATTTTGAGCAAAGAACTGTTCCAGGTGCCTTTTATAATCTTCCAAGGAATTGAAATTTTTTTCCATTAAGAGAATTTTGTAAAGACCTAAATAAATGGAAATCCGAAGGTGCAATGTCTGGTGAATATGATGGATGAATCAGAATTTCCCAGCCAAGCTGTAAAATTTTTTGCTTAGTCATCAAAGAAACATGCAGTCTTGTGTTATCCTGATGGAAGATTTATGCGTTTTCTGTTGACTAATTCCGGATGCTTTTCATCGAGTGCTGCTTTCAGTTGGTCTAATTGGGAGCAGTACTTATTGGAATTAATCATTTGGTTTTCCGGAAGGAGCTCATAATAGAGGACTCCCTTCCAATCCCACCATATATACAACATCACCTTCTCTGGATGAAGACCGGCCTTTGGTGTGGTTGGTGGTGGTTCATTTTGCTTACACCACGATCTCTTCCATTTTGCATTATGGTACAGTATCCACTTTTCATTGCCCATCACAGTTTGTTTAAAAATCAGAATGTTGGGCTTCCCTGGTGGCGCAGTGGTTGAGAGTCCGCCTGCCGATGCAGGGGACATGGGTTCGTGCCCTGGTCCGGGAAGATCCCACATGCCGTGGAGCGGCTAGGCCCGTGAGCCATGCCCGCTGAGCCTGCGCGTCCGGAGCCTGTGCCCCACAATTGGAGAGGCCACAATAGTGAGAGGCCCGCGTACTGCAAAAAAATAATAATAATTAATTAAAGATAAATAAATAAACAGAATGTTTTTGTTACACTTAAGTAGAGAATCACATGGGGATATACGGTCAAGAAGGATTTTTTCGCTTAACTTATGTGGAACCCAAACATCAAAGTGATGAACATAACCAAGCTGGTGCAAATGATTTTCAGTGCTTGATTTGGATATTTTGAGTATGTCGGCTATGGCTATCTCTCACATGGTATAACGCTGATTGTTCTCAATGTCTCGATTTCATTGCTATCAACTTCAACTGCTCTACCCGACTGTGGAGCATTGTCCAGCGAGAAATCTCTAGCATGAAACTTTGCAAACCACTTTTGACACGTTCGATCAGTCACAGCACCTTCTCTATGCACTGCACAAATCTTTTTTTTTTTTTTACATTTCTGTTGCATTTCTACCTTTCTTGAAATAATAAAGCATAATATATGGGAAATGTTGCTTTTTTTCTTCCATCTTAAATATTAAAATGACTACACAAAAATTCACCAATTTTGATAAGTTTTTTTTAAAATGCACGCTGTTATGACAGCTGTCACAAAGTTGTTTCGAATGAAGTTAATGACAACTAAACGCCACTAGAGCCATCTTATGGGAAAACTGAACGAAGCTTTTGGCCAAACATTTACTATATTTGCTCAGTTCCACCCCTAACTCCAATAGATAACTACTCATTAATTTTTTGTGTATCCTTCAACAGATATTTTTAAATATAGTCACAAAAATATTATGTGCATACTTTCTCCATTTTATCACAAATGATAGCTTTATTACACAGTTCTGCACCTTAGGCTTATGTTTTTACATTTTGTAAATTGCATTTCACTTCATAGTTTACAATCAGCATTTCCCATGTTTTTACAGAGTTTTTATAAATGTCATTGAAAATGGTCACACAGAAGTTCGCTGTTGTGTATTTACAATAATTTACTTAAACAGTAGGGGTTACCGTTGCACAGTTTGGTCCTTTCCTCTCCCCCCTCTTCTATTGAAGATAACTTTATGATAAAAATCTCTGTGCATAGAGTTATTACCACCCAATGAGTACTGGGGGAGCTTGGGTAGATACACCCAACGACTGCTGCTGAGAGCCCAGAGCAGCCCATATTCTTTCCCTTCCTCAGTCTTGTAGTTAAATTCCTTTTCAATTTTAGGGATTACTCTGTAGCCTACTAATATAATCTCTCTTTTCTCTTAATATATAAAGAGGCATTTACAGCTTGCAGCAAATAAAGCTTAACTAATACATAAAAAAATGGGAAAGAGAGAGAAGATTATTCTTCCATCTGTCAGAGTGTTAATCCCATATTTGATAGTAAAGGAATGGGATTACCTAATGAGGCAAGTAGAAATGAAAAACAGACAAAAAGAACCCAAACTCAACTAACACTGAGGAAATGGCAAAGGAACATCCATGGGAAATGAACATCATAGAGGAGTTAGTTCTTGCTACAGGAGGGAAAACGATTGTAAACAGGGAAGTCTTTCATTGAAAAGGTTTCTTGAAAGTCTGGGGAACTCAAACAGCTGAGGAAACACAGATTGTCAGGGAGGAGTGCATGGTCTACCTTCCATCTCTGAAGCAACAGGCTAAGAAAGTATCAAACAGAAGAAAGTCCTTGTCAGAAATTTTTTGAGACTGATTCACTAACCAGAGCAAACTCCTAGTGCTGTAGTTTATCTCCAGGCAAATTCTAGAGCAGGAGGCAGCCAACCACTACAGTGTAAAGAGACAAGAAAGGTTTGGGAAATACATAGAGAAAAACACGATTCTGGGACTGTTGGGGAATGTCCGTTCTTATGGTGGGGTAGGTGAGGATAGCAAGAGCGAGTTAATTCTGTCTGGGGTGGTGGAGGGGTGAGGGGTGGAGTTATTCTCTTCCAATCCAACCCAATTCCATCCAATCCAATCCAATCCAATCCAATCCAATCCAATCCTATCCAATATTAATTTCAGCCTCAGAGAGTCAGTCGACCAGGGGTTAGAGGAAATTTGAAGCCTCAATTATTTGTGATGGATCCCAAAAGGAAAGAGGTCTTAGAAAAGACCTGAGGACTGGAGGGGTATATATATATATATATATATATATATATTAACTAGAATACTGAAATAGCAGAACTTGTATTATGCAATCTTTTTTTTTTAAACATCCTTATTGGAGTATAATTGCTTTACAATGTTGTGTTATTTTCTGCTGTATAACAAAGTGAATCAGCTATACGTATACATATATCCCCATATCCCCTCCCTCTTGCGTCCCTTGCCTCCCACCCTCCCTATCCCACCCCTCTAGGTGGTCACAAAGCACAGAACTGATCTCCCTGTGCTATGCCGCTGCTTCCCACTAGCTATCTATTTTACATTTGGTAGTGTATATATGTCCATGCCACTCTCTCACTTCATCCCAGCTTACCCTTCCCCCTCCCCGTGTCCTCAAGTCCATTCACTACATCTGTGTCTTTATTCCTGTCCTGCCTCTAGGTTCTTCAGAACCATTTTTTCTTTTTTTAAGCTATCACTGTGCTCTCTCATTCTCTTACATGGTCCATAGGAAATCTGCAACTTTGATGCTTCATAAATGGGGTTCACTTACTCTCAAAATATTTCCAGAGAATGAACTGCTATAGGTCAACCCAACTAGCATCTCACTCTTTGGATTCCTCAGTCATGAGTAGGATACCAATACCATGTTTACCAAACTCATAGCAGATATATTTAATTCCAGAAGTCTTCACTGGGCTCCAGGGAAAGGAAACTCCATTCTTTCCATGGGTAGGGAAAGTTCTCAGAAAATATTTTCTTACCTCTTATTCCAACTCTTGATAGGCTGAAGGTGTGTAGTTAGCTAAGGGTTATAAAGCTGACCACTTGTTTTGTAATTCATAGTTTGGTGGTCTTGCACCAACACTTTTATATATGGTGTGATTAAAATAGTTAACTTTTAGTCATTTTTCATAATTGATAGGCACACACATATGTAACTAGTTCATGTTCAAATTCACATCAGTTTTAGAGTTGCTTTGTAATATTGAAGATACTGAGAAACTTGTGTGATATGCTATTCTAGGAACAACACAGCCTAGAAGGGTCTTGAATTTTCTTGAATTTCATTTTTATGCCAAAGGGATTGCATAGTCTTGAAGATTTAAGCTTTCAGGTTGGAAGTATATTTTATTTTCCTAGGAAAGTTCAATACTATTTTCTAGAGGAATAAGGAAATGAAATGTCACAAGTGAGGAAACAATTTAGGTTGGGAATTGTGTATGTATGTGTAAGTTGCTGGATGTCTATGAAACAAATCTGTGTGGGAAAATGTCATTTTGGGATTATATTTTTATGTTGTGGGAAGGAGAGAGATGAATAATTGACCCTTGCCATTTTAGTTTCCACTGGTTTCTCCTGCAAGTAGAGAAAATGCATAAATACTAAATGGACACATAAAACTGCTCCTTGGCAGATGTGGATTATATTCTAAAGGGACACATTTAAAGAACATCCCCCAAGTCTCTTATTTATTCTGCAGCCCCTAAGCATGTCTCAGGGCAGGTCTACAGTATTATCAGGTACAGTTTTACACAGCTCTCTGTAATTGCTCTTTTGCTGTTTTAACCCTGAGTGAACCTCGCTTTGAGCAAACCTCCTATACAATTCAGCTTGAGCAAGTTTTTAAATTGTGGTTGGAATATTATTTTTTTAATACTAAACAACTTTTCAGTTTACAAAAGTGTCACTGTAAATTTTTTCTAATATTAAATCTTCAGTGTAGTTTTAAAAATTAAATTTATACCAGTTGGTCTAAACAACATATTTTTAGTAGCCTGGAGTTTTCTCAGAGGACACTAAGGGTATACACAGTATAGACGAGCCCCCAGCGTCTGATGGACAGTGGAAGACACTAGACAGGGAGAATGGATGCAGACATATTCCTGAATACACCTGAGGCCAGCCCTGCCTTTGAGGGCTGTAGAAGTAGCTGGGGGGATGTTAGGGATCCTGTGTCAACAGGTAGGGGATGTGAGTCAAAAATATTTGCTTATTAATGTTAATATCCTCTCACTTTTTCTCACGGACAAAGGGTGAGTGTGGAGGAGGAACTGGGGATATTTAGGACATGTGTCTTCAGGAGTTTCTTTTCCTCTGAGCCTTGTTTGTCTAACAGGATCACTTACCTTTAAAAACAGGTCCAGATTTGGCAGCTTGGTCAGGATCTAATGGCAGCACATAAATGAATAGCAAGATGAGTCTGGCACAGGGAGCCCCAGAAGAAGAAGCCATGTCTTGTTCTAGCATAAAAAGTGGGCAAAAAAGTAAATGTTCATGTGGACTTCTTGAAGGTGGGGATAACGTCCTCACGAGTGGCCATTCAATAAATGTTGCTTAATAAAAGAAGGACTGAATCAAAGGACAGGCAGCAGGGAGTCTGCTAAGATGTCAGCCCTAACTCTGATGTAGAGCATCAATTTCTCAGAACATGAGCTCTTGGAGGGCAGAGCCCACCTGTGTGGCTTTTAGCCTCTCCCTCCCCTCCCTGCCTCCCTCCTACCTGAAAGTACCGAGGAAGGATTGTATATCCACTCCCAGCCTAGTAAATGATTGTCTGGGATGATCAAATTAGAGTCATTATAAATGTCTGAGAAATATGGCTGGTACCATTTTATTTTGAATATTAAGAATTACATGATACATATATGTGCAATTTATAAAGAGTGGAAAATAAATGTTAAAAAGAAGAAAATAATTCACTATGGCACTAATCAGAAATAGCAAGATAGATAACTGTACAAAAATGGGATCACACTGTACATATTTTTTGTGTCTTGTTTTTTTCCCTATGTGACAAACTATGAAGATCTTTTTTTTGTGGTGTGATTTTAAAAGTGCTCTATTAATGTAATGCCTATCTCTTATGCTCTACTTTAACCAAGATTAATCAGCTACAGATTTTTTAAACTAAACTTGGTAGTTTCCTCCCTGCTTCTAATGAATCACTACCATTCATTAGAAGATCCAGCAAACTGTGTCAGTTCTGCATGTGATACAGTAAAGAAATGGGCTCATCTAAAGAGGGAAGTTAAGTTTAAAAATCCAGCTAACAGTACACAAAAGTGTGGCAAAAACTCAAGGAAAAGCTGAGTTTCAGCGGCAAGAGAGTGAGGCATAGTGGAGAACATGGCACAGCCACAAACCTCCCCTCCCTTCCAAGCACTGGTTCAGGTGCAGGGAGATACCAGGAGTGGGGAAGAAGCAGCTCCTTGGAACAGAGACACTCATTCATAGAGATTATTTGGGTTTCAATAAATTTGTGACAGCGGTCCTAATCCTAAACTCAAATTCAGAACCACCCTGGTGTAAAGTCTACGAGATCAGAGCGGGGTGCCTGGGAGAGAGCTGGACCCTGTCTGGCGCTATAGAGCTGGAGATGGGGACACGCCTCAGAAACTCTAAGCCATGGACTTTGCTTTCTCCCTTCAACCCCAGTGAGGATATGACCTCACTTGTTGGGCTCTAATTCAATAAACAGAGAATCTAATTTTTTTTTTATTTTTTTCCGTACGCGGGCCTCTCACTGTTGTGGCCTCTCCTGTTGTGGAGCACAGGCTCTGGACGCGCAGGCTCAGCAGCCATGTCTCACGGGCCTAGCTGCTCCACAGCATGTGGGATCTTCCTGGACCGGGGCACGAACCCATGTCCCCTGCATCGGCAGGCAGACAGAAAACCTAATTTTTTTAATGTGTACATTTCAGTGGGGTTTAATGTGTTCACAAGGTTGTGCAGGCACCTCCATGATCTAATTTCAGAACATTTTCATCACTTCAGAAAGGAGCCCTGTACCTAATAGCAGTCACAGTCCATTCCCCTCTCCCCCAAACCTGGCAACCTAATCTCCTTTCCATCTCTATGGATTTGCCTCTTCTGGATCTTTCATATAAATGGAATCATATAAAATGTGGTCTTCTGTGTCTGGTTTCTTTCACTTAGCATGATGTTTCCAACACTTATACATGTGATAGCATGTATCAAAACTTTATCCTTTTATGGCTGAATAATGTTCCATTTTATGGATATACCATCTTTTGTTCTTCCATTCATCAATTGACAGATGTTTGTGTTGTTTCTACTTTTTGGCTTTAATGAATCATGCTGTTATGCACCTTTTTATGTGAACATATAGTTTCAATTATCTTGCAGAAGCCGATGTGCTTGAATATTTCTTTAAACAAAAATTCAAGGACTGGGGAACAATTTGTTTTCAATTTTTCTGTAAACCTAAGACTGTTTTATAAACAAAGTCTGCTAATTAATTTTTAAAATGCATGGGTCATTATTTTTTAGTGTGAATGGTGATTTATGCCTGTATGTGAAAGTGGCACACCAAGAATTTAGCTGTTTTCTCCCCCCTGCCCCCAGGTTTATTGAGGTATGGTTGAGAAATAAACGTGTATATGGTTGACTCTTGAACAACAAGGGTTTGAACTGAACACAGGTCTATTGATACGTGGAGTTTTTTCAATAAATACATAGTTTGGCACACAGTTCTGCATCCTTGAATATGGAGGCCCACTGTGGGACTCGAGCATACCCAGGTTTTGGTATCACTGGCAGGTCTTGAAACCAGTTCCCCTGGGGATACTGAGGAACAATTGTATATTTAAAGTGTGCAAAGTGATGATCTGATATATGTATGCATTGTGAAATGATCATGGCAATCAAGGTAATTAAGACATCCATTGCCTCACATAGTTACCCTCTCCCCCCACTTTTTTTTTTTTTTCTGGTGAGAATGCTTACAATCTGGTCTCCTAGCATATTTCAAGTATACAGTATTATTAACTATAACCGCATGTGGTACGTTAAATCTCCAAAATTTATTCATCATATAACTGAAAGTTTATACCCTTCAATCAACATCTCCCCATTCCATCCACCTCTCCAGACCTTGGCAATCACCATTCTACTCTCTGTTTTCATGGGTTCTACAATTTTTTTTTCTTCCAGATTCCACTTATAAATGGTACTATACAGTATAAGCTTGACTTATTTCGCTTAACATAATGCTCTTCAATTTTATCCAAAATGTGTTGTCACAAATGGCAGAATTTCTTTCCTTTTTAATGGTTGAAGTCTTTATCTGTTTATATCTTTAACCATTCATGCATCAACAGACACTTAGGTTTTTTTTCATATCTTGGCTATTGTGAATAATACTGCAATGAATATGGGAGTGCTTTTGTTTTCTTTGAATATGTACCCAGAAGTGAGATTTCTGGACCATATGGTAGTTCTATTTTTAGTCTTCTGAGGACCATCCATATTGTTTTCCATAGTACCTACATCAGTTTAAACTCCTATCAACAGTGTACAAGGGTTTCCTTTTCTTCACATCCTCGCCAACATTTGTTATCTCTTCTCTTCTTGATAATAAAACTTGGCTATTTCTTAATGCTGATCAGAGTGAACAACAGTCACACAGAGAAGCCAGGCCTGAGGAAAAAGCCAGGGCAGGAATTACTGCATTTTTGCCAGCTCTGTGCAGCTGCCTGTTTTCCGTTAAATTCATTTGTTGCCTAAATAAAATGGAGCACACAGTAAGAATAGGAGAATATGTGGTCTCCTCCCCATATGGTAATCTGGAATGCTGCAGGTAATATTATTTCCTTTAATATATTAAAAATTGTAAAATAATTCAATTTGAAGAAGTTAGGAAACAAAGATGAGCATAAAGAAGA
The DNA here is from genome assembly GCF_964341445.2 of Mesoplodon mirus. Taxonomy (NCBI): domain Eukaryota; kingdom Metazoa; phylum Chordata; class Mammalia; order Artiodactyla; family Ziphiidae; genus Mesoplodon; species Mesoplodon mirus. The sequence continues at coordinate 108,859,555 of NC_138983.1, read as the reverse complement.
ACTTAATTCACTTCCACATAAATTAGATAGTATTGTTAATACTTCCTTTTATAAAACATGAAATCACTTTTTTGATGACTATAGTTTGTGTTCTGCTTTTTTCCTCTAATCAATGAACTATGAATGAATTTCAAGGCATCTGTTTAGCATTATCTACTAATGTGGTACTCTTTTTCCTTTATGTTCTGCTGTAAACAAATTTAATCATATTAAGACTTTTTTCCTTGAAGAAAACATAGGGTGAGCAATTCTGTTTCTACTCCAAAGCAGGCACTTCCATTTATTTTATCCTAGGATCAAACAGTGCTGACCTTACATGAGGCAGACAGCACTGGATCTCAGGTAAAGGGACACACAGACATTTAAAAATTATAGTGGATCTGTCTGGAAATGGTAGAAGAAACCCAGGAGAAAATGGGAAACCAAGAAGAGAGAGTTTGGTTATGTTATAGGATGATGAGATATAGAAAAAGGAAGTCTGGGAAGATGGCGGAAGAGGAAGACGCGGAGATCACCTTCCTCCCCACAGACACGTCAGAAATTCATCTACACGTGGAACAGCTCCTACAGAACACCTACTGAACACTGACAGAAGACCTCAGACCTCCCAAAAGGCAAGAAACTCCCCACATACCTGGGTACGGCAAAAGAAAAAAGAATAAACAGAGACAAAAGGATAGGGACGGGACCTGCACCAGGGAGGTGCAGGGAGGGAGCCGTGAAGGAGGAAAGGTTTCCACGCACTAGAAGCCCCTTCGCGGGCGGAGACTGCGGGTGGCGGAGGGGGAAAGCTTCGGAGTAGCGGAGGAGAGCACAGCAACAGGGGTGTGGAGGGCAAAGCGGAGAGATTCCCGCACAGAGGATCGGTGCCCTCAGGCACACACCAGCCCGAGAGGCTTGTCTGCTCAGCCGCCGGGGCAGGCGGGGCTGGGAGCTGAGGCTCGGGTATCGGGTTTCAGTCGGAGCGCAGGGAGAGGACTGGGGCTGGCGGCAGGAAGAGAGCCTGAAGGGGTTAGTGCACCATGGCTAGCCCGGAGGGAGTCCGGGGAAAAAGTCTGGAGCTGTCGAAGAGGCAAGAGACTTTTTCTTCCCTTTTGTTTCCTGGTGCGCGAGGAGAGGGCATTAAGAGAGCTGCTTAAAGAAGCTCCAGAGACGGGCGCGAGCCGCGGCTAAAGGCGCGGACCCCGGAGACGGGCGTGGGACACTGGGGTTACTGTTGCCGCCGCCACAAGGCCTGTGTGCAAGCGCAGGTCACTGTCCACCCCCCCTTCCGGGGAGCCTGTGCAGCCCGCCACTGCTGGGGTCCCGGGACCCAGGGACGGCTTCCCCGGGAAAGCGCACGGAGCGCCTCGGGCTGGTGCAACGTCACGCTGGCCTCTGCCGCAGCAGGCCCGCCCCACACTGCGCGCCCCTCCCTCCCCTCGGCCTGAGTGAGCCAGAGCCCCCGCATCAGTGGCTCCCTTAAACCCGTCCTGTCTGAGCGAAGAACGGACGCCCTCCGGCGACCAACGCGCAGAGGCGGGGCCAGGGCCAAGGTTGAGACCTGGGAGCTGTGAAAGCAGAGAAGAGACAGGGAAAAATCTCTCTGTGCAGCCTCGGAGGCAGTGGATTAAAGCTCCACGGTCCGCTTGATGTGACCTGCGTCTGTGGAGTGCATGAATGGACAGCGAATCATCCCAAATTGAGGAGGTGGACTTTGAGGATAAGATTTAAGATTTTTTCCCCTTTTCCTCTTTTTACAACGAATTATCCCAAATTGAGGAGGTGGACTTGGAGAGCAAGATTTTCGATTTTTTCCCCTGTTCTCTTTTTGTGAATGTGTATGTGTATGCTTCTGTGTGAGATTTTCTCGGTATAGCTTTGCTTCCACCATATGTCCCAGGGTCCTATCTGTCCGTTTTTTTTCAATAATTACTTTTTTATTTTAATAACGCTACTATATTTTATACTTTATTCTATTTTACTTTATCTTCTCTCTTCTTTTTTTCCTACCTTCCCTTCCTCCCTGCCTCCCTCCGCCCCTCCTTTCTTTCTTTCTCTCTTTCTTTCCTTCCTTCCTCCCTCCCTTCTTCCTTTCACTCTTTCTTTTTCTTTCCTTCCTCCCTCCCTCCCTCCCTCCTTTCTTTCTTTCTTTCTTTCCGTCCTTCCTCCCTACCTCCCTCCCTCCTTTCTTTCTTCCTTCCTTCCTTCCTTCCTTTCTTTCCTTCTTCCTTTCTTTATCTCTCTCTTTCTTCTACTAATTCTTTCTTTCAACATTTTCTCCCTTTTATTCTGAGCCGGGTAGATGAAAGGCTCTTGATGCTGCAGCCAGGAGTCAGTGCTGTGCCTCTGAAGTGGGAGAGCCAACTTCAGGACACGGGCCCACGAGAGAACTCCCAGCTCCACATAATATCAAGTGGCGAAAATCTCCCAGAGATCTCCATGTCAACACCAGCACCCAGCTTCAGTCAACGACCAACAAGCTACAGTGCTGGTCACCCTATGCCAAGCAACTAGCAAGACAGAAACACAACCGCACCCATTAGCAGAGAGGCTGTCTAAAAACATAATAAGGCCACAGGCACCCCAAAACACACCACCAGATGTGGACCTGTCCACCAGAAAGACAAGATTGAGCCTCAACCACCAGAACACAAGCACTCGTCCCCCCCACCAGGAAGCCTACACAACCTACTGAAACAACCTTAGCCACTGGGGACAGACACCAAAAACAACGGGAACTACGAATCTGCAGCCTGCAAAAAGGACACCCCAAACACAGTAACATAAGCAAAATGAGAAGACAGAAAAACACACAGCAGGTGAAGGAGCAAGATAAAAACCTACCAGACCTAACAAATGAAGAGGTTATAGGCAGTCTACCAGAAAAATAATTCAGAATAATGATAGTAAAGATGATCCAAGATTCTATTTCCAAGATCCAAAATCTTGGAAATAGAATAGACAGAATGCAAGACACAGTTAACAAGGACCTAGAAGAACTAAAGATGAATCAAGCATCGATTAAAAACACAATAAATGAAATGAAAAATACTCTAGATGGGATCAATAGCAGAATAACTGAGGCAGAAGAACGGATAAGTGAGGTGGAAGATAAAATAGTGGAAATAACTGCTGCAGAGCAAAATAAAGAAAAAAGAATGAAAAGAACAGAGGACAGTCTCAGAGACCTCTGGGACAACATTAAACACATCAACATTCAAATTATAGGGGTTCCAGAAGAAGAAGAGAAAAAGAAAGGGACTGAGAAAATATTTGAAGAGATTATAGTTGAAAACTTCCCTAATATGGGAAAGAAAATAGTTAATCAAGTCCAGGAGGCACAGAGAGTCCCATACAGAATAAATCCAAGGAGAAATATGCCAAGACACATATTAATCAAACTGTCAAAAATTAAACACAAAGAAATCATATTAAAAGCAGCAAGGCAAAAACAACAAATAACACACAAGGGAAACCCCATCAGGTTAACAGCTGATCTCTCAACAGAAACTCTACAAGCCAGAAGGGAGTGGCAGGACATAATTAAAGTGATGAAGGAGAAAAACCTGGAACCAAGATTACTCTACCCAGCAAGGATCTCATTCAGATTTGATGGAGAAATTAAAACGTTTACAGACAAGCAAAAGCTGAGAGAGTTCAGCACCACCAAACCAGCTTTACAACAAATGCTAAAGGAACTTCTCTAGGCAAGAAACACAACAGAAGGAAAATACCTACACTAACGAACTCAAAACAATTAAGGAAATGGGAATAGGAATATACATATCAATAATTACCTTAAATGTAAATGGACTAAATGCTCCCACCAAAAGACACAGAGTGGCTGAATGGATACAAAAACAAGACCCATATATATGCTGTCTACAAGAGACGCACTTCAGACCTAGAGACACATACAGACTGAAAGTAAGGGGATGGAAAAAGATATTCCATGCAAATGGAAACCAAAAGAAAGCTGGAGTAGCAATTCTTATATCAGACAAAATAGACTTTAAAATAAAGACTATTAGAAGAGACAAAGAAGGACACTACATAATGATCAAGGGATTGATCCAAGAAGAAGATATAACAATTTTTTTTTTTTTTTTGCATTACGAGAGCCTCTCACTGTTGTGGACACTCCCGTTGCGGAGCACAGGCTGCGGACACGCAGGCTCAGCGGCCACGGCTCATGGGCCCAGCCGCTCTGTGGCATGAGAGACCCCCATGGACCGGGGCATGAACCCATGCCCCCTGCATCGGCAGGTGGACTCCCAACCACTGCGCCACCAGAGAAGCCCAAGATATAACAATTGTAAATATTTATGCACCCAACATAGGAGCACCTCAATACATAAGGCGGATACTAACAGCCATAAAAGGGGAAATTGACAGTAACACACTCATAGTAGGGGACTTTAACACCCCACTTTCACCAATGGATAGATCATCCAAAATGAAAATAAATAAGGAAACAAAAGCTTTAAATGATACATTAAACAAGATGGACTTAATTGATATTTATAGGACATTCCATCCAAAAACAACAGAATACACATTTTTTCTCAAGTGCTCATGGAACATTCTCCAGGATAGATCATATCTTGGGTCACAAATCAAGCCTTGGTAAATTTAAGAAAATTGAAATTGTATCAAGTATCTTTTCTGACCACAAAGCTATGAGACTAGACATCAATTACAGGAAAAGATCTGTAAAAAATAAAAACACATGGAGGCTAAACAATACACTACTCAATAATGAAGTGATCACTGAAGAAATCAAAGAGGAAATTAAAAAATACCTAGAAACAAATGACAATGGAGACACGACGACCCAAAACCTATGGGACGCAGCAAAAGCAGTTCGAAGGGGGAAGTTTATAGCAATATAATCCCACCTTAAGAAACAGGAAACATCTCGAGTAAACAACCTGACCCTGCACCTAAAGCAATTAGAGAAAGAAGAACAAAAAAAACCCAAAGTGAGCAGAAGGAAAGAAATCATAAAGATCAGATCAGAAATAAATGAAAAAGAAATGAAGGAAATGTTAACAAAGATCAATAAAACTAAAAGCTGGTTCTTTGAGAAGATAAACAAAATTGATAAACCATTAGCCAGACTCATCAAGAAAAAAAGGGAGAAGACTCAAATCAATAGAATTAGAAATGAAAAAGAAGAAGTAACAACTTACACTGCAGAAATACAAAAGATCATGAGAGATTACTACAAGCACCTCTATCCCAATAAAATGGACAACCTGGAAGAAATGGACAAATTCTTAGAAATGCACAACCTGCCAAGACTGACTCAGGAAGAAATAGAAAATATGAATAGACCAATCACAAGCACTGAAATTGAAACTGTGATAAAAAATCTTCCAACAAACAAAAGCCCAGGACCAGATGGCTTCACAGGCGAATTCTATCAAGCATTTAGAGAAGAGCTAACACCTATCCTTCTCAAACTCTTCCAAAATATAGCAGAGGGAGGAACACTCCCAAACTCATTCTACAAGGCCACCATCACCTTGATACCAAAACCAGGCAAGCATGTCACAAAGAAAGTAAACTACAGGCCAATATCACTGATGAACATAGATGCAAAAATCCTCAGCAAAATACTAGCAAACAGAATCCAACAGCACATTAAAAGGATCATACACCATGATCGAGTGGGGTTTATTCCAGGAATGCAAGGATTCTTCAATATACGCAAATCAATCAATGTGATACATCATATTAACAAACTGAAGAAGAAAAAACATTATCATCTCAATAGATGCAGAGAAAGCTTTTGACAAAATTCAAAACCCATTTATGATAAAAACCCTGCAGAAAGTAGGCATAGAGGGAACTTTCCTCAAAATAATAAAGGCCATATATGACAAACCCACAGCCAACATCGTCCTCAATGATGAAAAACTGAAACCATTTCCACTAAGATCAGGAACAAGACAAGGTTGCCCACTCTCACCACTCTTATTCAACCTAGTTTTGGAAGTTTTAGCCACAGCAATCAGAGAAGAAAAGGAGATAAAAGGAATCCAAATTGGAAAAGAAGAAGTAAAACTGTCACTGTTTGCAGATGACATGATACTATACATAGAGAATCCTAAAGATACTACCAGAAAACTACTAGAGCTAATCAATGAATTTGGTAAAGTAGCAGGACACAAAATTAATGCACAGAAATCTCTGGCATTCCTGTACACTAATGATGAAAAATCTGAAAATGAAATCAAGAAAACACTCCCATTTACCATTGCAACAAAAAGAATAAAATATCTAGGAATAAACCTACCTAAGGAGACAAAAGACCTGTATGCAGAAAATTATAAGACACTGATGAAAGAAATTAAAGATGATACAAATAGATGGAGAGATATACCATGATCCTGGATTGGAAGAATCAATATTGTGAAAATGACTCTACTACCCAAAGCAATCTACAGGTTCAATGCAATCCCTAGCAAACTACCACTGGCATTTTTCACAGAACTAGAACAAAAAATTTCAAAATTTGTTTGGAAAAACAAAAGACCCTGAATAGCCAAAGCAATCTTGAGAACGAAAAACGGAGCTGGAGGAATCAGGCTCCCTACTTCAGACTATACTACAAAGCTACAGTAATCAAGACAGTGTGGTACTGGCACAAAAACAGAAAGATAGATCAATGGAATAGGATAGAAAGCCCAGAGATAAACCCACGCACATATGGTCAACTTATCTTTGATAAAGGAGGCAGGAATGTACAGTGGAGAAAGGACAGCCTCTTCAATAAGTGGTGCTGGGAAAACTGGACAAGGACATGGAAAAGTATGAGATTAGATCATTCCCTAACACCATACAGAAAAATAAGCTCAAAATGGATTAAAGACCTAAATGTAAGGCCAGGAACTATCAAACTCTTAGAGGAAAACATAGGCAGAACACTCTATGACATAAATCACAGCAAGATCCTTTTGGACCCACCTCCTAGAGAAATGGAAATAAAAACAAAGATAAACAAATGGGACCTAATGAAACTTCAAAGCTTTTGCACAGCAAAGAAACCATAAACAAGACCCAAAGACAACCCTCAGAATGGGAGAAAATATTTGCAAATGAAGCAACTGACAAAGGATTAATCCCCAAAATTTATAAGCAGCTCATGCAGCTCAGTAGCAAAAAAAACAAACAACCCAATCCAAAAATGGGCAGAAGACTTAAATAGGCATTTCTCCAAAGAAGATATACAGACTGCCAACAAACACATGAAAGAATGCTCAATATCATTAATCATTAGAGAAATGCAAATCAAAACTACAATGAGATATCATCTCACACCAGTCAGAATGGCCATCATCAAGAAATCTAGAAACAATAAATGCTGGAGAGGGTGTGGAGAAAAGGGAACACTCTTGCATTGCTGGTGGGAATGTGAATTGGTACAGCCACTATGGAGAACAGTATGGAGGTTCCTTAAAAAACTACAAATAGAACTACCATATGACCCAGCAATCCCACTACCAGGCATATACCCTGAGAAAACCATAATTCCAAAAGAGACATGTACCAAAATGTTCATTGCAGCTCTATTCACAATAGCCCGGAGCTGGAAACAACCTAAGTGTCCATCAGCGGATGAATGGATAAAGAAAATGTGGCACATATATACAATGGAATATTACTCAGCCATAAAAAGAAATGAAACGGAGCTATTTGTAATGAGGTGGATAGACTAGAGTCTGTCATACAGAGTGAAGTAAGTCAGAAAGAGAAAGACAAATATCGTATGTTAACACATATATATGGAATTTAAGAAAAAAAAATGTCATGAAGAACCTAGGGGTAAAACAGGAATAAAGACACAGACCTATTTGAGAATGGACTTGAGGATATGGGGAGGGGGAAGGGTAAGCTGTGACAAAGCGAAAGAGAGGCATGGACATATATACAGTACCAAACGTAAGCTAGATAGATAGTGGGAAGCAGCCGCATAGCACAGGGAGATCGGCTCGGTGCTTTGTGACTGCCTGGAGGGGTGGGATAGGGAGGGTGGGAGCGAGGGAGATGCAAGAGGGAAAGGATGTGGGAACAGATGTATATGTATGACTGATTCACTTTGTTATAAAGCAGAAACCAATAAAAAAAAAAGAAAATATGTGTTATAAAAAAAAAAAAAAAGGAAGTCTGTAGTTTCACTGTGGTGGCAGGGTTTACTTGACCTGGAAAATTTGAAAGCCAAGGAAAGGGATGTCTAGAAGAGCTTAGGACATGGAATTCCCAGACCCCACTGCCAGACACCCAGTCCGTACCAGCAATCGGAGGTTAACAAATGCTAGCCGGTGTTGATCTATTCAACAGACAGTTTATTTGTGATTGCTATCATAAGCAGATGTGATGTGTTCTGTTTCAGAGGTAATATTTCACCATTAAAGTGTTAAAATCATCTGTAATATATGTTTATTTGAGGATAACTAGCAAATATGGGTAATAAAAATGAAATAAGTTTATTCATTATGTGTCTTCACTTAAGGAGGTATGAAAGTATCTCTTTTTCTAAATGGCATGTTACATTTTTTTTGAACAACATCTTTATTTTCTTAATACAGCAGGTTCTTATTAGTTATCTATTTCATACATATTAGTGTATATACATCAATCCCAATATCCCAATTCACCCTACCACCACAACCCATCCCCGTTTTCACCCCTTGGTGTCCATACTTTTGGCATGATACATTCTTGCTATTGGTGTCCTGGCTTTTCCCATATGAATCATCTATAAAAATATTTTCAGTGTCATAGCTTTTGGGAAATATATTGTTGATTTGGTGATTTCTCTCCTTACCTTAAATTCTAACATCAGTTAATGAAAGTAAGACATTTTCTGTATAGAGGAAGCAGGCATGCTTCCCCTTCACACTTCTGGTCAGTCACTGCCATGCGATGCGCCTTCAGAATCCAATAAGGAACATTTGTTCCGCATAGTTAGAGAAAGAATGGGACCACATAAAGGGGCATGTGGAAGCTAGAAAAAGAAAGAAAGAAAGAAAGAAAGAAAGAAAGAAAGAAAGAAAGAAAGAAAGAAAGAAAGAAAGAAAGAGAGAGAGAGAACTTCTACTGCTAGTGTCCTTGTCCCTGTGGTGAACCACAGCCACCCGCTGCCTCTGCAGGAGACCCTCCAACACTAGCAGCAAATCTACAAGGAAGCTATGATTCTCCATTTACCGATAAGATAACTGAGGCTTAGAATACTCTTCCAAGGTCACCCAGTTTGAATGTGTCGGAGCTGGTGTTTGTGTCCTAAAGATCACCCTACATGCCTTGGATGATAAGAGAACTCTGAAATGGGACCGTGAGAAGGCAGCAAATTAAAGAAAGAGTGGATTTAAAAACTCAGACAGAGAAGCCCAAGCTGTGTGGCTGATAGAGTCTTGGTGCTCCAGCCAGGTGTCACGCCTGAGCCTCTGAGGTGGAAGAGCCAAGTTCAGGACATTGGACAACCAGAGACCTCCTGGCTCCACATAATGTTAATTGGCGAGAGGTCTCCAAGAGATCTCTGTCTCAATGCTAAGACCCAGCTCCACTCATTGACCAGCAAGCTCCAGTGCTGGGCACCCCAAGCCAAACAACTAGCAAGACAGGAACACAACCCCACCCATTGGTAGAGAGGCTGACACCCCAAGTTGTCACAGACACCCCAAAACATACCACTGGACATGGTCCTGCCCAATGGAAAGACAAGATCCAACCTCATCCATCAGAACACAGGCACCAGTCTCCTCCACCAGGAAGCCTACACAACACATTGAACCAAAGTTAACCACTGAGGGCAGACACCGAAAACAACAGGAACTGCGAACCTGCAGCCTGTGAAAAGGAGACCCCAAAACACAGTAAGTTGAACAAACTGAGAAGACAGAGAAATGTACAGCATATGAAGGAGCAAGGTAAAACCTCCCCCAGAACCAAACAAATGAAGAGGAAAGAGGCAGTCTACCTGAAAAAGAATTCAGAGTAATGATAGTAAAGATGATCCAAAACCTTGGAAATAGAATGGAGAAAATACAAGAAACGTCTAAGAAGGACCTAGAAGAACTAAAGAGCAAACAAACAATGATGAACTACACAATAAATGAAATTAAAAATTCTCTAGAAGGAATCAATAGAAGAATAACCAAAGTAGAAGAACAGATAAGTGACCTGGAAGATAAAATAGTAGAAATAACTACCACAGAGCAGAATAAAGAAAAAATAATGAAAAGAATTGAGGACAGTCTCAGAGACCTCTGGGACATTAAATGCACCAAAATTCGAATTATAAGTGTTCCAGAAGAAGAAGACAAAAACAAAGGGAATGAGAAAATATTTGAAGAGATCATAGCTGAAAACTTCCCTAATATGGAAGAGGAAATAGTCAATCAAGTCCAGGAAGTGCAGAGAGTCCAATACAGGATAAATCCAAGGAGAAAAATGCCAAGACAAATAATCAAACCATCAAAAATTAAATACAAAGAAAAAATATTAAAAACAGCAAGAGAAAAGCAACAAATGTCATACAAGGGAATCTCCATAAGGTTAACAGCTGACCTATCAGCTGAAACTCTGCAATCCAGAAGGGAGTGGCAGGACATATTTAAAATGATGAAAGGGAAGAACCTAGAACCAAGATTACTCTACCTAGCATGGATCTCATTCAGATTTGATGGAGAACTGAAAACCTTTACAGACAAGCAAAAGTCAAGAGAATTCAGCACCACCAAACCAGCTTTACAACAAATGCTAAAGGAAATTCTCTAGGCAGGAAATACAAGAGAAAGAAAAGACCTACAATAACAAACCCAAAACAATTAAGAAAATGGTAATAGGAACATACATATTGATAATTACCTTAAATGTTAATGGATTAAGTGCTCCAACCAGAAGACATAGACTGGCTGAATGGAAAAAAAAATGATAACTCTATATATGCTGTCTACAAGAGACTGACTTCAGACCTAGGGACACATACAGATTGAAAGTGAGGGGATGGAAAAATATATTCCATGCAAATGGAAATCAAAAGAAAGCTAGAGTAGCATTTCTCATATCAGAAAAAATAGACTTTAAAATAAAGACTCTTACAAGAGACAGAGAAGAACACTACATAATGATCAAGGGATCAACCCAAGAAGAAGAGATAACAATTGTAAATATTTATGCACCCAACATAGGAGCACCTCCATACATAAGGCAAATGCTAACAGCCATAAAAGAGGAAATCGATAGTAACACAATCATAGTAGGGGACTTTAACACCCCACTTTCACTAATGGAGAGACCAACCAAATGAAAATAAATAAGGAAACACAAGCTTTAAATGACACATTAAACAAAATGGACTTATAATTGATATTTATAGGACATTCCATCGAAAAACAACAGAATACACTTTCTTCTCAAGTACTCATGGAACATTCTCCAAGATAGATCATATCTTGGGTCACAAATCAAGCCTTGATAAATTTAAGAAAATTGAAATTGTAACAATTATCTTTTCTGACCACAATGCTATGAGACTAGACATCAATTACAGGAAAAAAACTGCAAAATACACAAACACATGGAGGCTAAACATAACACTACTAAATAACCAGGAGATCACTGAAGAAATCAAAGAGGAAATAAAAAAATACCTAGAAACAAATGACAATGAAAACGCAACTGCCCAAAACCTATGGGATTCAGCAAAAGCAGTTCTAAAAGGCAAATTTAGAGCATTACAATCCTACCTCAAGAAACAGGAAAAATCTCAAATAAGCAACCTAACCTTACACCTAAAGCAATTAGGGAAAGTAGAACAAAAAACACCAATTAGCAGAAGGAAAGAAATCATAAATGTCAGATCAGAAATAAGTGAAAAATAAATGAAGGAAAGGATAACAAAGATCAATAAAACTAAAAGCTGGTTCTTTGAGAAGATAAACAAAATTGATAAATCATTAGACAGACTCATAAAGAAAAAAGGGAGAAGACTCAGATCAATAGAATTAGAAATGAAAAAGAAGTAACAACTGACACTGCAGAAATACAAAGGATCATGAGAGATTACTACAAGCAACTATATGGCAATAAAATGGACAACCTGGAAGAAATGGACAAATTCTTAGAAAAGTACAAACTTCCAATACTGACTCAGGAAGAAATAGAAAATATGAACAGACCAATCACAAGCACTGAAATTGAAACTATGATTAAAAATCTTCCAACAAACAAAAGCCCAGGACCAGATGGCTTCACAGGTGAATTCTAGCAAACATTTGGAGAAGAGCTAACACCTATCCTTCTCAAACTCTCTCAAAATTCAGCAGAAGGAAGAATACTCTGAAACACATTCTATGAGGCCACCATCACCCTAATACAAAAATCAGAAAAAGATGTCACACACAAAAAAAGAAAGCTACAGGCAAGTATCACTGATGAACATAGATGCAAAAATCCTCAACATAATACTAGCAAACGGAATCCAACAGTACATTAAAAGTATCATACACCATGATCAAGTGGGGTTTATCCCAGGAATGCAATAATTTTTCAATATATGCAAATCAATCAATGTGATACACCATATTTCAAACTGAAGGATAAAAATCATATGATCATCTCAATAGATGCAGAAAAAGCTTTCAACAAATTTCAATACCCATTTATGATAAAAACTCTCCAGAAAGTAGGCATAGAGGGAAGTTACCTCAACGTAGTAAAGGCCATATATGACAAACCCACAGCCAACATTGTCCTCAATGGTGAAAATCTGAAACCATTTCCACTAAGATCAGGAACAAGACAAGGTTGCCCACTCTCACCACTATTATTGAACATAGTTTGGGATGTTTTAACCACAGCAGTCAGAGAAGAAAAAGAAATAAAAAGAATTCAAATTGGAAAAGAAGAAGTAAAGCTGTCACTGTTTGCAGATGACATGATACCATACATAGAGAATCCTAAAGGTGCTACCAGAAAACTACCAGAGCTAATCAATGAATTTGGTAAAGTAGCAGGATAGAAAAGTAATACACAGAAGTCTCTTGTATTCCTATACAGTAATGATGAAAAACCTGAAAGAGAAATTAAGGAAACACTTCAATTTACCATTGTAACAAAAAGAATAAAATACCTAGGAATAAACCTACCTAAGGGGACAAAAGACCTGTATGCAGAAAACTATAAGACAGTGATGAAGAAAATTAAAGATGATACAAACAGATGGAGAGATATACTATGTTCTTGGATTGGAAGAATCAACATTGTGAAAATGACTATACTACCCAAAGCAATCTACAGAATCAATGCAATCCCTATCAAACTACCAATGACACTTTTCACAGAAGTAGAACAATATTTTTACAATTCCATACATTTGTATGGAAACATAAAAGACCCAGAATAGCCAAAACAATCTTGAGAAAGAAAAATGGAGTGGGAGGAATCAGGCTCCCTGACTTCAGACTATACTACAAAGCTACAGTAATCAAGACAGTATGGTACTGGCACAAAAACAGAAATATAGATCAATGGAACAGGATAGAAAGCCCAGAGATAAACCCATGCACATATGGTCACTTTATTTTTGATAAAGGAGGCAAGGATATACAATGGAGAAAAGACAGCCTCTTCAATAAGTGGTGCTGGGAAAACTGGACAGCTAAATGTAAAAGAATGATATTAGAACACTCCTTAACACCATACACAAAAATAAACTCAAAATGGATTAAAGACCTAAATGTAAGGCCACACACTATAAAACTCTTGGAGGAAAACATAGGCAGAACACTTCATGACATAAATCACAGCAAGATCCTTTTTGACCCACATCCCAGATAAATGGAAATAAAAACAAAAATAAACAAATGGGACCTAATGAAACTTAAAAGCTTTTGCACAGCAAAGTAAACCATACACAAAGCAAAAAGACAACCCTCGTAATAGGAGAAAATATTTGCAAATGGAGCAATTGACAAAGGGTTAATGTCCAAAATATACAAGCAGCTCATTCAGCTTAATATCGAAAGAACAAACAACCCAATCCAAAAATGGGCAGAAGACCTAAATAGACATTTCTCCAGAGAAAATATACAGATTGCCAACAAACATATGAAAGGATGCGCAACATCACTAATCATTATAGAAATGCAAATCAAAACTACAATGAGGTATCACCTCACACTGGTCAGAATGGCCATCGTCAAAAAATCTGCAAACAATAAATGCTGGAGAGGGTGTGGAGAAAAGGGAACCCTCTTGTACTCTTGGTGGGAATGTAAATTGATACAGCCACTATGGAGAATAGTATGGAGATTCCTTAAAAAAACTAAAAATAGAACTACCATAGGACCCAACAATCTTACTGCTGGACATATACCCTGAGAAAACCATAATTCATAAAGAGTCATGTACCACAGTGTGCATTGCAGCACTATTTACAATAGCCAGGACATGGAAGCTATCTAAGTGTCCCTCAACAGATGAATGGATAAAGATGTGGCATATATATGCAATGGAATATTACTCAGCCATGAAAAGAAAGGAAATTGTGTTATTTGTAGTGAGGTTGATGGACCTAGAGTCTGTCATACAGAGTGAAGTAAGTCAGGAAGAGCAAAAGAAATACCATATGCTAATGCATATATATGGAATCTAAAAAAAAAAATGTTTCTGAAGATCCTGGGGGCAGGTCAGGAATAAACATGAAGACGTAGAGAATGGACTTGAGGACATGGGAAGGGCGAAGTGTAAGCTAGGATGAAGTGAGAGAGTGGCATGTACATATATACACTACCAAATGTAAAATAGATAGCTAGTGGGAAGCAGCTGCATAGCACAGGGAGATCAGCTCGGTGCTTTGTGACCACCTAGAGTGGTGGGATAGGCAGAGTGGGAGGGAGATGCAAGAGGGAGGGTTATGGGGATATATGTATACATATAGATGATTCACTTTGTTATACAGCAGAAACTAACACAACAGTGCAAAGCAATTATACTCCAATAATGATGTTAAAAAATTATATGAAAGAAAAGCCAAAAAAAAAAAAAAAACCCAGAAAAACAGCTGTAACTGAAGGGAACTACTGAAGAATATCAGAAAGAATTGAATACTTGAAAAGGGGATAGGGTGTAGATCTTGCTGCTTTAGGAAAGAGAAATAAAAAAGAAGGAGGGGCTTTCTGTTTAGTAGTAAAGTTTACTGAAGCCATGGGAATTTTTTAAAATGAGGAAAAGCAAGATATTTTATATGAGCACATGGCAGAGTCATGGCTTCATTCTTTGCTACAGTCTCCACAGAGTCTAGTATGGATGGTGTTGTGCATTTGTTGATAGAGGGTGTACCCTCCAAATACTGTGAAGATATCCATATATTTAATAAGATTATTTAGAAATAACTAGTGTTAATTAATGATGGGGTTAATATCAAGTTCATTTTTGAAGGTATGATTTTACCTTTTAGATTTTCAAAATGGTGGAAGAAATAGGGGTTTATTTAAGGAAAAATAGAAAGCACAGATGGACAAAATGGTAATAATTATTCACTATTTTACATTAGGGGGATCATATTGTTCACTTCAAAAAATTTTCCAAAATAAGAAGTTGTAACACACTTTAGGTGGCATCATTTCTGAGGCCCACAACAACTTTCATGGTGTTTCTTTAACCACTATGGATTATTTCAGGACTTTTATTCTGTATTGGACAGGCAGACATATTTTCATCTCCTGTCCCTAGCCAATCACTACCATCCACTTATCCTCATTGTCAGCTGACTGTGCAGTAAGGCAACGACTGCTCTATCTTCCAGGGACATGCCGAAGTTTTAAAAATCCAGCTGAAGCCTCTTGAAAGTTTAGAAGAACACAGAGGGAATGAAACGCTGGAAAAAATAGTTAGATCAGGAAACATGCTAGGTAAAGGGAATCCTGGGCTTTTACTGTGGGTAGTGAAGATTACCCAGAGTTTAAAACCCCTAAAAGCTGAGGCAAGAGCAGGTTTTATGGAGGGGTGCATGGCAAAGTCACTGGCCCCCACCCTCTTTTATCTAGGACTGTACTGTGCACTTACTCTGAGGTTAATGGAACACTTAGATTGGCGGGGATAATGGCAGGTTTAAAGATATTATATATATTTATAAACGGCCACAATGAACTTAAGGGAGCTGCTGGACTCAGTTTCAGTGCTACTGGGGGAAATGGATTTCTGAACCATGTCCTAGGATCAAACTAATGATCAGAGTCACATCAAGTGTGGCGGTGGCCCAGCAAAAATTTAACTCTTTTTATTTTTTTCCCAGCTCTGTCAGGATTCTATCTGGCCAACAAATGCCTCAGGCCAGCTGCATACCCTGTAGGGAACTCAGGGGTGAGGGAAAAGCCAGGCCAAGGTCAGTTGCCTTTGTTCTTGCTCTATGCAGTTACTTCACTTCCATGATTTCTGAAATCTTGGCTGCTAAATTGGGAAAATACAGCAGAGTATTTGTGTGTTTGTGGTCTCTTCCTGTCAATAGTCAATATGTAACCCACCTGCAGTTATCTTTTTACATTTCTAATGTTTCAAATACCACAAGTTTATTTAAGGAAAAGAAAAAAAAAAAACACAAAACCCAACAAACCAGGAAACACTGAACTTCAAAAAATAAAAAAAGAATTTATAGTTACCCAAATCAAAAATAGTAATATAAATATATTTTCACAAATGGAATCATCTTGTATATACTGTCTACATCCTGCTTTTTCTCTTAGTACAGACTGAGAATGTCTTATCCCTAGCATCATATTTGAATTGCATTCAAAACCACGTGTTGTTTCTTCTTTAGGCTATTCTCTAACCATATTACCTACCTTAAAATTTTATTTTCCTGTTGAGACAGTCATAATTCCCTTTCCTGTCCCATAAAAGGGAATAACACCCCCTGTCCTCATGATCCAACAAAACACTGTTAGAGAAATAATGATGTCTTCTAGAACTGAGTTCCTGTGGGAACTGCATGGAAAGGGTAGCAGAATAATAGAGGGAAACAGAACATTAAAGGAGTCACTTCTTTCTGCAGCAGGAGAACAGAGCAGATAAAAGAGACTGGGCCTTTACTGGGCACTGAAGTTTATTCCAATTTCAGGTGATGCAAAAGCTGCTGAGTCAACACCCTGCAGAGGTGCGAGTGGAAGAAGCTTTCCTCTCTGTTCAAGGAGAACATTGGGTCATCACCAGCCACTGTTAAGAAACACAGTGGATGGTTATGATGAACAAGGAGTTCAAAGAGGTCATTTTTTTCATAATCCTATGACAGAGAGATGTTTTACTTTCAAACTTCTAAAATTATAAAAGTAATACATATTTATTTAAGAATAGATAAATGGGGGCTTCCCTGGTGGCGCAGTCATTGAGAATCTGCTTGCTAATGCAGGGGACATTGGCTTGAGCCCTGGTCTGGGAAGATCCCACATGCCGCAGAGCAACTAAGCTCGTGAGCCACAACTACTGAGCCTGCACGTCTGGAGCCTGTGCTCCGCAACAAGAGAGACCATGATAGTGAGAGGCCCACGCACCGTGATGAAGAGTGGTCCCTGCTTGACACAACTAGAGAAAGCCCTCGCACAGAAACGAAGACCCAACACAGCAAAAATAAATTTAAAAAAAGAAAAGAAAAGATAAATGTAATGAAGGAAATCATTATTCTATATACCATCCACTTATGATAACACTATACCTTATTTCTTTTTCAAAACTGGGATCATATTGTAAATTCCATGTTTTAGCCTGTTTTCTCCCAATATACTTTTCAGTTACACAGTGACTCATTTTTCTATTTGACCTGAAACATGATAATTGAAAGAAAGTTCATAAACTCCAGCTGCTGTGATACCTTCAGCTGCCCTGGTTCCTTAACTTACTGAGTCCTGAGTGTTAAATTCTTCCTTCAATTCTGTGAGATACTCCAGGGTCCTTTCAATACAATATTCCTTCTACTTGAGCTGAGGAATCACCAAAAAGTGATTACACAAGAATTATGGGAAAGATAAAGAAAAATGGAGGAAGACACTCAGAGCTAGTAAAGGTGTTGCTCTCTATGGGTTAAGTTGAAGTTAAAAATAAAACAACATGAAAAAAACCCTCATCTGAGACTGCATGAAAAAGAGAGAGAAACTTACAGAGAAATGGGACATTATTAAAAACAGAATTAGCTTTTGCTGTAGCAAGAAATGATATTAGAAATTGAGGAGTCTGAAACTTCATAAACTTAATAAATGATATCCAGAGCTTTAAAAAAAACTCAAGCAATAAAAAAGGCAAGATTTTAGGGAGGAATATGTGGTCTAGGACTCTCTAAGGATGTTGGTGTGAGAAGAACCAAACAGTAGTAATCCTAGCTTAGAGGCTCTCTGAGGATTCTCCAGGTGGAAGATCCTCCATTGTGTGACAACAGTGACTGGATGAAATGCCAGGGAAAAAGCGGGGCATTGGCCAGTATAGCAAGAAAGAAGACGAGAACAAGAATTCATTGTTTCCCCCCCCAAATTTTTTTTAATCTTTCTATATATTGCAAATATTCTAAATTAATCATGAACACGGCAGGCTCTGTTTCCTTTAAGATAAATTGCACATTTTTTTTTTTTTTTTTTTTTTTTTTTTTTTTTTTTTTTTTTTTTTGCGGTACACGGGCCTTTCACTGCTGTGGACTCTCCCGTTGCGGAGCACAGGCTCCGGACGCGCAGGCTCAGCGGCCATGGCTCACGGGCCCAGCCGTTCCGCGGCATGTAGGATCTTCCCAGACCGGGGCACAAACCCGCGTCCCCTGCATCGGAAGGCGGACTCTCAACCACTGCGCCACCAGGGAAGCCCTAATTGCACATTTTTAATT
This sequence comes from Mesoplodon mirus, assembly GCF_964341445.2. Taxonomy (NCBI): domain Eukaryota; kingdom Metazoa; phylum Chordata; class Mammalia; order Artiodactyla; family Ziphiidae; genus Mesoplodon; species Mesoplodon mirus. The sequence goes on along the minus strand of NC_138983.1, from coordinate 108,840,702 downwards.
AAAATTTTTAATTAGTTTACAATTGTCCCATTCAGAAGAAAGATCATGTAAACATATCAGCTCTTCTTAAATAATTTATCATATTTCTCTGTTAATTATTTCCTCAATTTTGTTAAAGAAATAAGGAGACCAGTTTGAATTAAACTAATATATGCAGAACAAATTGGATACATTAAATCTCTAGGGTAAGTTCATCTTTTCCTAAGGGAAAAAACAAAAAATTCCAGGAGGAAAAGAGACTACATGTGGATTTTTTAAAAATTGAGTGTATGAGCTGGGAACATAACTTTGTCCCTTAAATTATTCTGCATTATACTGCTCTCAAATTCAGGTCTTGTATGACTACCTGTGGTTGGTCTGTGTCCTATTCTATCAAGTTTCAAGCTTGCTACTGTATTTACTGCCAATCAATGTTCAGAGTCTACTAGGACACTAATGGATCTTGATCAGTGAGTGATCTCAGTTCTTCAAAATCCTTAGCCATTATTTTGTATACTTTTAGAAATAGATATTCATCTTTCTTAGTTGACAGAGAGAATGGCACACTCATAGACAATAAGCAGTCATTGAGAAGCTTAAATAGATTTCTGACTCTCTGTCTGCATTTCAGAAGCAATTACTATTATTGGGCTCAATTCCACTGGTAGTATAGAGAGTTACGTTAGTTTTGGATAGCAGTTGAATAGACAGTTACATGTCTGTGGAGTTGGCACTTACTTTTGTTTTCCCTCTAAGATGCAGTATGGACAATAATGAGAGTAATAAATCTGATGACTTCCTTTGAACACACTAACTTTGAAATGGAGGGAAGAAAGGTAAATGGTCACTGAGACCCCTTTGAAACCCCATGCTAAGGGAGGAATAGGAGGTAGAAAAGGAAGTGGTGAAGGGAGAAATACTATAAGTATGGAGAAAAGGTGATTTGTTTTATTTTTCCAGACAGGGTTCCCCAGATAAACATAAGAAAAAGGACAAAGAATTTTAACTCCTATGTACAATATTATTTGTAGCTTATTTAAAGCTACATCAGAAATTGACTACACTTATAAATATTCTTTGGTATGGTTTTACTTTACAGTTTATGTTGCATTCGAAAAGTTCTAACCTTGTCTCAGCTGAAGTAAAGGAAAAATATTGCTTTTCATTCCTTCAAGCTTTATGGTTTTAAACCTTGTAAGTCAAATCTGCCAGCAAATTCAAAGGTCCCATTTAGGAATCAGAGTCAAAGTCAAAAGCTCAGAGGCTGTTAAGTATAAGAACAGATTTTGAGGCAAGAAGCAAGATGGAAACTAAAAGAGCCATTTGCCCTCAGAACAGGATTAAGATGCCCAGACCTCCTTTTTACCAGGTGCTAATGTCCAATGACTATTCCACTGTTCACAAAATTACTTTTAGAGTAGACTTATGGATGTGCATGAGGTTGGTTCTGGGGATCATCTCTGGGAAGAGGTAGCATAGTCTTCTCTAAATTTAGGTCCACATTCTTGTTTAGCTCCCAGCTTTTATGAGGAGGTCAACTCCATCCCCGATATGGTTCATTATTAGTATACTTTGCTATATACCTAAATGGCGTCAAAAAGGAACTCTCTCTCAAGTGCTGATCAAGCAGTACAACCTTAAACCCATAGTTGCCAGGTAGCTATACTCTGAGGAGTACTGGAAGGGTATGCTATATACATGTATATATGTAGAAACCTAACATTTTCCCATGGATTGTATTTCCATCAAAAAAGAGATTCCCAGGGCTTCCCTGGTGGCGCAGTGGTTGAGAGTCCGCCTGCCGATGCAGGGGACACGGGTTCGTGCCCCGGTCTGGGAAGATCCCACATGCTGCAGAGCAGCTGGGCCCTTGAGCCATGGCCTCTGAGCCTGTGCGTCCGGAGCCTGTGCTCCGCAACGGGAGAGGCCACAACAGTGAGAGGTCCGTGTACCACAAAAAAAAAAAAAAAAAAAAAAAAAAAAAAGATTCCTAGAACTATTGTCAGTTTTCTGTAGAACTGCTTTTACTGAATTATGCCTTCCAGAGGGGGCTGGCTGGGTAGTGTGTAGGTTGACATAATTGGATCAGATGGGCTGTTTCTGAGTAAAAGCTAGCAAATGGTTAGCTTGATTGGTTCAGGCTTTTGGCCTCAATTTTTTTGCCACGTGCAGAAAGGAAAACTGAACCAAGCTATTTCTTACCCAAGAACACTGAGTTGGCATACTTTGAAACTCTGATGAGCCGTTGCACTTTCTCCAAGCAGTTACACTTTTCTCTGGGTTTGCGGAATAGACTGTTCTTTCTGGTCCATAGATATTCTGTATTCCTCTCTTCAGGAATCTCTCATCTCTGGGCAAAGAAGACTGCTGTGAAAAGGTATCAAAACTTGGAAATAAGGCAAAAGGATGACAGCATGTCATTTCAATGTCATTTCAATGTCATTTTGGAGTGTTCTCTAATAGGTTTACCAAAGGATTACCTAATTCTTTAGAGAAAAAAAAAAAACAACAACTTTGATTTACTATTTAGTATTGACTAGGGCCTGAACTCTATATAGTTAGATGACTAATAAGTTATAAATGATTTTTACCAGTAGAAACTAATTGTATTCTTTAGTAAAAAAATTAAACCTAGAGATTCTGGTTTTATTGTGTTACAAACATCAACCAGTATTTAAAAATCTAATTTTATCTAATTTGTTTCATCACTACTTTCCTGACTGACTGTATAAACCCCTGTTCTGCAAATGCTCTTTGAACCAGTTTTACCATCCTGCTGGTTCCATCATTAATGAGTTAAACAACTCTTCGACACGTGGTCACCATATATTTGAATGAAATTGTATTTTTAACATTTTGAAAATTGCACTTTGACAAAGCCTTTCCCTATCTGCTCTGTGAAGGCCCATCTTATATTATTTCAGGGTTTCTTTTATCTCTTCTAAAGAGCTCTCTGTTCTTGCATCCCTGTGAGTCAGATTCTTGCTTTTGATGATTGTTATGAAAGGCAGAATAGCATCATGAGCAGACTATTAGTTTTAGAATCAGCTAGATTTGAGTAGGAATTGTAGGTTCCTGACATACAAGCTTTGAAATCTTTTTTTTAAAATTAATTTTTATTGGAGTATAGTTGCTTTACAATATTGTGTTAGTTTCTGCTGTACAGCAAAGTGAATCAGCTATAGTATACATATATCTCCTCATATTTGGATTTCCTTCCTATTTAGGTCACCTCGAAGCATTGAGTAGAGTTCCCTGTGCTACACAGTAGGTTCTCATTAGTTATATATTTTATACATAGTAGTGTATACATGTCAACCCCAATCCCCCAATTTGTCCTATCCCCCTTCCCCCCTGTTTGTTCACTACATCTGTCTCTATTTCTGCTTTGCAAATAAGTTCATCTGTATCATTTTTCTAGATTCTACATATAAGCAATATTTTATAATATTTGTTTTTCTCTTTCTGACTTACTTCACTCTGTACGACAGTCTCTAGGTCCATCCACATCTCTGCAAATGGCACAATTTCATTCCTTTTTATGGCTGAGTACTATTCCATTGCATATATGTACCACATCTTCTCTATCCATTCCTCTGTTGTTGGACATTTAGGTTGACAAGCTTTGCAACCTTGAACAGAGAACGTTAACTTCTCTGGTCATATTTTTCACTTAGAATGAATCACATGTGTTGAAATCATTAAATTTCTCAGTTTATTCATTTGTAAAGTGAGGAAGTCAAACTGGTTGATTTCCAAAGTCCTCTTCAGTTCCGTTATTCTCTGACTCCAACATTTAAGAGCTTCTTATTCCCATTTAACTTTTACGAGTCAGCGGTTTAAACGTGCAAAGTTCGTCTCCCAGTTTAATACTCAGTTATAGAACAGCAATGGTAGGTTGAGCAGGGAAAACTCAAATATCCTCCACAAAGGAGGCTCATAAATTCCCAGGATACCAGGTCACCATGTAATCTCCAGGTCACTTCCAGTTCCACTAATAAAAGTATCAGTTGCTTCATTATTGTGTAAATATAAGTATCTAACAATTCAGGGATCTGACATCTAACTTTAAAATAAAGATAGCTTATAGATGAAAAAAATTATTGCAACTTGTGCCAAAGTCCACTGGGAAAAAAATACCAGATGAAGCTAGTTTATTCCCGAGGCTATGATATTATCTTCAGGGACAGATCTTGGCAGATGGTGTTCTTTCAGGGAATTATACAAAAATGAGACTCTAACAAAAAATGATGTTTCTTTGGACTCATAAAACTAATTTTAATATTTCCTTATATAAAATCCTAAAAACAGGGGATACTTCACCATGTGTGTGAGCTTAACAGTCTGTTCCTATTTTAATTTTTTACATTAACACCAAAATACATTTTAATAATGTTCTTTTATAGATGTTGGCATGGTGTTATCCTGATAACATTTTTGACCTCAGTTAACCTGTTTTCACTTTCTAAAGTTATTGAAAAATTATTTTTCAAGGCAGAATAATAATTATAATAATAACCTAAATATTTCCAAAGACAATTATTTTACCACAGAGCTGATAATTTCCTGTGTGTGAAGCATATATGAATTTTCACATCTTCTAGTTTGCTTTAACTAGTCTGAAGTTTGAATCTTATGTAACAAAGGGATGTTTGTGAAACAAGTCCCTGGCCCCATTCACAGTTAAGGGGAGAGGATTACACAAAGGCATGAATCCCAGAGGCAGGGATTACGGGGAGCAATTTTAGAGTCAGCTCACCACAATTCACAAACAAAAAGAGTCACAAAGCTTTACCTATGATTTACTTACATAGCTGTAATATTTTCAATGAAATCATTCTGTGTCTAAAATTTAAGAGTATCTTCTCTGGTATTTCGACCTAACTGAACATGCAACTCAGCAACTGTATTAACTTAGACTCTATTCTCTTTGCCACATTAATTATTTGTTTAGCTATAAATATCTTGGGGAAATAATAAATTTTATATTCCGAAATTCTAGCTGGAGACTTAAAAATTAGCCCCCCTTTTCAAGTGGCAGTAGCTATAAATAGCTATATTAACTCTCATTTATTAGACTCAACTCATATGTCCCCAGTTTGTGCTAAAGAAATACTCCTCTCAGATTTGTTCTGCCATACATTTCTACCCTCCCAAAGATAAGAAAAATTCTATTTTACTGTTTTTACTTTTTAAAGCTGTGTTGGGGATTTTACATTTCGTGAAGTTCTCATGCATATCATTGAGTTGGCTCATTTATGATGGTATTTGAATTGACTGTTGCATGAAACATGCTTGTTTTATAACTACTGTTATCAAGAAAATGATTTCCATGGAGAGAAGTCTGGAATATTCCTACAATAGGATAATCTCCAAACTTTATCCCTCTATTTAAGCACATAACACACCTAAGTGTTTTAGGATATTAGTAGGATATACTATGGACTGGGGACTGGTAGCCATGGTAACTTGGGAGCTGGGAGTTGTGCATGCCAAAAATACAGGATCACCAATGGGGAACCATGATCTACATCATGAAAACATCACAGTAAAGACAAAATTGTGGAATCAAGAAAGCACAAAATGTCACAGCTGGAAATTTTAGGTCTTCTAGCCCAACCCTGGGTTTATTATTCAAAGTTTTATGTGAACAATTTGATGTCTTATAGCTCACTGCAGAAGATTCACTGAAATGTGTTTGATGTAATAGTGAAGGAGTCAAACTGGTTAATCTCCAATCAAGAGAAGTGTGTATTTTTCTTCTCCCTGAGGAATGGTAAGATTTCAGTCACTTTGCAGTCAGATCTTGCTTTGTTGCTAGATGACTTACACTGGGTCAAGCCAACAACATGTAACTTTTAAATAATAGCTTTATGTGTTATACTTAAGCAGAAAACATATAAACACACCTTATTTAAAACAGCTATTACAAACCATATATTTCAATTATTTCTCAATTTCCAAACATTTTCTTAAAAAAATTATTTTAATTTAATATGGTACACAAATGTAAAAACTAAAAAAAAGCTTGTAACATTTTTTCATGTTTACATCTCCTACCACACAGTATATAGTTCCTTCTCACTTCTTTCCAAGAGTTCCATCCAAAGTAGGGAGAAAACAGGCTATTATTTCAGATTCTATCATTTGGAAAGAACTGAAAGGAAGCAACCCAGAAGAAGACAAAGCATTGTGTTTTTAAAATTTAGTTTTTACTTATTTTAAAAAATTACATCAGCAAGGTAGCAGGATACAAGATTTACATACAGAAAACTGTTGTATTTTTTTACACTAACAATGAAATAGCAGAAAGAGAAAGTAAAAAAAAAAATCTCTTTTAAAATCTCGTAAAAAAAGTACCTAGGAATAAGCTGGACCAAGGAGGCAAAAGACTTATATGCTGAGAACTATAAAACATAGATAAAGGAAATTAAAGATGATTCAAAGAAATGGAAAGATATCCCATGCTCTTGGATTGAAAGAATTAATATAGTTAAAATGGCCATACTACACAAAGCAATCTATAGATTTAATGTGATACCTATCAAATTACCCATGACATTTTCCACAGAAATAGAATAATTCTAAAACTCATATAGAACCACAAAAGATGTAGAATTGCCAAAGCAATCCTGAGGAAAAAGAACTAAGCTGGAGGCATAACCCTCCCAGACTTCAGACAATACAACAAAGCTACAGTAGTCAAAACGGCATGGTGCCAGTACCATGAAGAAGAGCCCAGAAATAAACCCACACACCTATGGTAAATTAATCTTTGACAAAGGAGGCAAGAATATACAATGGTGGGCCTCCCTGGTGGCGCAGTGGTTGAGAGTCCGCCTGCCGATGCAGGGGATACGGGTTCGTGCCCCGGTCTGGGAGGATCCCATATGCCGCGGAGCGGCTGGGCCCGTGAGCCATGGCCGCTGGGCCTGCGCATCCGGAGCCTGTGCTCCGCAACGGGAGAGACCACAACATTGAGAGGTCCACATACCGCAAAAAGAAAAAAAAAAAAAAAAAGAATATACAATGGAGAAAAGACATTCTCTTCAGTAAGTGGTGCTGGAAAAACTGGACAGCTACATGTAAAAGAATGATATTAGAACATTATCTAACACCATATATAAAATAAACTCAAAATGGATTAAACACCTAAATGTAAGACCAGATAATATAATACTCCTAAAGGAAAATATAGACAAAACACTCTTTGACATAAATTGGAGCAGAATTTTTTTGATCCATCTTCCAGAGTAATGGAAATAAAAACAAAAATAAACAAATGGAACCTAATTAAACTTAAAAGCTTTTGCAAGGCAAAGGAAACCATAAACAAAATGAAAAGACAACCTACAGATTGGGATAAACTATTTGCAAATGATGCAACCAACAAAGAATTAATTTCCAAAATATACCAACACCCTCCAGGTCCATTCATGTTGTTGCAAATTTCATTCTTTTTTATGGCTGAGTAGTATTCAATTGTATATGTATATATACACCACATCTTCTTTATCAATACATCTGTTGATGAACAATTACATTGCTTCCATATCTTGGCTATTGTAAATGATAGTAAAATTAATGTTTCTGGTTTCATTAGTTATGTACCAGGAATTGAACTGCTGGATTGTATGGTAGTTCTAGTTTTAAGTTTTTGAGGAAACTCCATAATAGTTTCCATAGTGGCTGTACCAATTTGCATGTTCACCAATAGTGTACTAGGGTTCCTTTTTCACTATATACTTAGCAACACTTGTTATTTCTTGTCTTTTTGGTGATAGCCATTCTGACAGATTTGAAGTGATATTTTCTTGTGGTTTTGTTTTGCATTTTCCTGGTGATTAGTGATGTAGAGCATATTTTCATGTGCCTGTTGGCCATTTGTATGCCTTCTTTGCCTATTCAATTTTCTGCCCATTTATTAAGTGGATTGCTTGGTTTGTTTTGATATTGAGTTGTAAGGAGATCTTTATATATTTTGGATATTAACTCCTTAACATTTGCAAATATCCTCTCCTATTCAGTAGGTTGCCTTTTCATTTTGTTGATGATTTCTTTCACTGTGCAAAAGCTTCTAAGTTTGATTAGGTCCCACTTCTTTATTTCTGCTTTTGTTTCCCTTGCCTGAGGAGACATATCCAAAAAATATTGCTAAGACTGATCGCAAAGCATATACTGCCTATGTGTTTTTCTAGGAGTTTTATGGTTTCAGGTCTTCCATTTAGGTCTTTAATCTATTTTGAGTTTATTTTTGTATGTGGTGTGAGAAAATGTTCTAATTACATTTTTTTCTCACGTAGCTGACCAGTTTTCCCAACACCACTTATTGAGGAGACTGTCTTCTCATTACATATTCTTGCCTCCTTTGTTATAGATTAATTGACCATGTGTGTGGGTTCATTTCTGGGCTATCTCTTTTGTCCCATTGGTCTATGTTTCTGTTTTATTGTGCCAGTACCATGCTGTTTTGATTAGTGTAGCTTTGTAGTATAGCCTGAAGTCAGTGATGTGATACATCCAGCTTTGTTCTTTTTGTTTCCATGATTGCATTGGTTATTCTGGGTCTTTATCCAAACAAATTTTAGGATTATTTGTTCTAGTTCTGTGGAAAATGTTATGAGTATTTTGATAGGGATTGCATTAAGCCCATAGATTACTTTGGATAATATACAATTTTTAATACTATTAATTCCTCCAACCCAAGAACACGAGCTTTTCATCATTGAGTATGATATTTGCTGCGGGTTTGTCATAAATGACCTTTATTATATTGAGATATATTCCTTCTATACTTTGTTGAGAGTTTTTATCATGAATGGATGTTCAATTTTGTCAAATTATTTTTTGCATCTATTGAGATGATCATGTGATTTTTATCCTTTGCTTAGTTAATATGGTGTGTCACACTGATTGATTTGCAGATATGGAATCATTCTTGCATCCCTGGGATGCAACAATACTATTTATGTATTGTTATGTTTGCTAATATTTTGCCAAGGATTTTTACATCTATGTTCTTCAGGTACTTTGGCCTGTAATTTTCTTTTTTTGTAGTGTCTTTGTCTGGTTTTAGTATCAGTGTAATGGTAGTAACTCTTAGACTGAGTTTGGGGGTGTTCTCTCCTCTTCAATTTTTTGGAATAGTTTAAGAAGGATAGGTAATAATTCTTCTTTAAATGTTTGGTGGAATTCCCCTGTGAAGTTGTCTGGTCTTGGACCTTTTTTAGGAGCGCAGTTTTTTGAATACTGATTCAATTTCAACACTTGTAATCAATATGTTCAGATTATCTATTTCTTCCTGATTCAGCCATGGAAAACTGTATGTTTCTAGGAATTTATCCATTTCTTCTAGGTTGTCCAATTTGTTGGAGTATATCTGTTAGTAGTATTCTCTTATGATTTTATTTCTATTATATCCATTACAACTTCTCTTTCATTTCTGATTTTGTTTATTTGGATCCTCTTTCTTGTTTTAAAAAATCTTTATTTATTTTTTTAAAGAAGCAGCTCTTAGTTTCATTGATCTTTCAGGTTGTTTTTTAGTCTCTATTTTATTTATTTCTGCTCTGACCTTTATAATTTCTTTCCTTCTACTAACCTTAGGTTTTGTTTGTTCTTCTTTTTCTAGTTCCTTTAGATGTAAGGTTAGGGTGTTTATTTGATATTTTCTTTTCCCATGAGATAGGCTTTTATCATTATATACTTCCCTCTTAGTACTGCTTTTGCTGTATCCCATAGATTTTGGATTGTTGTGTTTTCATTTGTTCCTAAGTATATTTTAATTTCTTCTTTGATTTCTTCAGTGATTCATTGGTTATTTGGTAGCATATTGTTTAGCTTCTGCATGTTTATTTTTGCAGTGTTTTTTCCCCTTGTAGTTGATTTCTAGTCTCATAGTGCTGTCAGAAAAGAAGCTTGATATAATTTCAATCTTTTAAAATTTATTGGTATTTGTTTTGTAGCCTAGCATGTGATGTATCCTGGAGAAAGTTCCATGTGAACTTGAGAAGAATACATATTCTGCGGCTTTTGGATGGAATTTCCTGTAGATATTTATTAAGTCCATCTGGTGTAATGTGTCATTTAAGGCCACTGTTTCCTTATTGATTTTGTCTGGATTACGTATCCATTGATGTTAGTTGGATATTAAAGTCCTGTACTATTGGGTTGGCCAAAAAGTCCATTCGGATGTTACGGAAAAACCCAAACAAACTTTTTGGTCAACTCAATATTATTGTATTACTGTCAATTTCTCTCTTTATGTCTGTTAATATTTGCTTTATATATTTAGGTGATCCCATATTATGTGCATATATGTTTAAGAATGTTATATCCTCTTCTTGGATTATATCATTATTTCATACCCCTCTTTGTCTTTTATTATAGACTTGGTTTTAAAGTCCACTTTGTCTGATATGAGTATTGCTACCCCAGCTTTCTTTTTGTTTTTATTTGTATGAAAGATCTTTTTCTTTCCCTCACTTTTATTCTCTGTATGTCTTTAGTTCTGAGGTGAATCTTTTGTAGGCAGCATATAGATGGGCCTTGTTTTTTTTTTTAGTTGTTTGTTTGTTTAATCCAATCAGCCATCCTATGTCTTTTGATTGGAATATTTAGTCTATTGAGATTTAAAGTGATTTTTCATAGGTATGTACTTATTGCCATTTTGTTACTTGTTTTCTGGTGGATTTTGTAGCTCTTTTCTGTTCTTTTCTTCTTCTTTTAGTCTCTTCTATTGTGATTTGATGATTTTAATGTTATGTTTGTGTTCCTTTCTCTTTAATTTTTGTGTATCTATTGCAGGCTTTTGATTTTGGGTTATTATAAATTTCATATATGTCAATGTATAACTATATCTACTTGTGTTAAACTGATAGTTGTGTAAGTTCAAACACATTCTAAAACTCTGCGTTATTTTTACCCCCTCTCCTCCATGTTTTGTGTTCTTTATGTTATAGTTTACATCTTCATGCCTATCCCTTAACTGTTTATTTTGGTTACAGATGACTTTATAATTTTTGTCTTTAACCTTAGTACTATCTTATTTAAATTGTTGATCCACTGCTAACTTACTATATATTTACCTTTAACAGTGAGAATTTTTGCTTCCTTTATTTTCTTGTTTCTTGATATAGCCTTTTATTTTTCACTTAAAGAAGACCCTTTAACATTTCTTATAATGTCAGTTTAATGATGATGAACTCTTTTAGTTTTTGCCTAATGGGAAACTCTTTATCTCTTCTTCAATTTTGAATGATAACTTGCTGGGTAGAGCATCCTAGGTGGTATGCTTTTCTCTTTCATCACTTTAAATGTCTTATGCCATTCCCTTCTGGCCTGCAATGTTTCTGCTGAAAGGTAGGCTTATAGCCTTATGGGAATTCCCTTGTGTATGACTCTTTGTTTTTCTCTTACTGCCATTAAAATTATCTTTTTATTTTAAAATTTGCCATTTTAATTATAATATGTATTGGTGTGAGTCTCTTTGGGTCCATCTTGTTTGGGACTCTCTGTAATTCCTGGACCTGGGTATCTGTTTCTTTCCTCAGGTTAAGGCAGCCATAATTTTATCAAATACACTTTATGCCCCTTTCTCTCTCTCTTCTCCTTCTGGGGCCCATATAATGCAAATATTGGTATTTCTTGATGTTATCCCAGAGTTCCCTTAGACTATGTTCATTTTTTAAAATTTGTTTTCCTTTTTGCTGTTCTGACTGGGTGATTTCCACTATTCTATCTTCCACATCACTTATGCATTCTTCTGTATCACCTAATCTGCTGTTAATTCTTTGTAGTGTATTTTTCTTTTTGTTATTGTAATCTTCAGCTCTGATTGGTTCTTTTGAAAAGCACTTTCTAGATCTTTGTTGCAGTTCTCACTGTGTTCCTCTATTCTTCTCCCAAGTTCAGTTAACATTTTTATTACTGTGACTTTGAACTCTTTAGGTGGTAAGTTATCTCTGTTCAATAGTTTTTTTCTTAATTTGTTCTTTTGTTTGAAACATATTCTTCTGTCTTCTTATTTATTTGTTTATTTTTTGACTTTCTCTGTTCATTCTATGAAATTAATTGTGGTCTTGAAGGCATGTGCTTGTATAGGTGTATCTCTATGCAGTGTATGTGTGCTTGGTGGCTTTGGTGCAAGAGCTGGATCTGAATTGAGCATGGTCTTCATGTTTTCCTGGAGTGTGCTTGTGGCCACTGCCTTGGTGGGAGGTAGGTCTGAAGTCTGAGGCCTAGAGACATAGGCTGATGTGAGCCAGGGCTTCTCCTAGGCTCAATGACAGTCAATGCCTTATTGGAGGGGACAGGGCTTGAGGGGCTGGAGCAGGAGCCTGTAGGAAGTTGGGTTTCTTCCAGGCATGATGGCAGTCTTTGCCTTGGTTGGCAGCATGGCTGTGGGCCATGGGATTGGAGCTGCACCTCTGAGCTGCTCTGGGTCTCATCTTTGGCTATAGGTAGAGTTAGGTCCTGAGTTGGCTCAGCAATATCCCTGGTACTTGAGGCTCACAATGGCAATGTTGTTTCTGCACTGGCTAGAGGCAGAATCAGGCCCAAGGTGGCTCTGTTCCTTCCTTGGTGTACGCACACACATTGGCAATGGTGGTCTCCACGTTAGTGAGGGAAGTGCTGGAGCAGGAGGTGATAGATTAGAAGCCTGGTGCAGGCTGGAGTGTGCAGTGGGGTGGTCCTGGAAGGCCAGTCAGAGCTATAGGTAGTTTTCAATCTTCTGTCCCTACATTGGGACAAGGAGCAAGCAAGTCTATGCTCATGCTCTTTAAGACCTTGGTTTCTTACAACCCTCTGGTAAGCCCCATTGATTTTCAAACCTGCTAAGGGGGTGCTTATCTTCCTAGTGTCAGACACCAGGGTTGGGGTGCCTAATATAGGGCTCAAACCCCAAGCTCCTTAAGGAGGATCCCTGAGGCTGTGTATTCCTTTTCTCTCCTGGGTCACCCACTAGGGGTACAGGTCTCAATTAGATTGCTTCTCCTCCCTTCCTACCAGAGTCTGTTGGTTCTTTCTTTACGGTCTTGGTTTAGGAAGAGCCATTATGCTAGTCTTCATGTAGTTCTCAGTGAGAGTTTCTCTATATGTAGTTGTAGTTTTGATGTGTTCTTTGGAGGAAGTGAGATGAGGGTTTTCCTATTATGTCATCTCGATCCCTCCTCTAGATGTGCAATAATTTAACTAACTTTTTTTCCAGTTCATTGACAGAGATGCAAGATATCTCCAGTTTTTTGCTACTATATTAATGTGAGTTCCCTTTATTTAATGTAATCTGCTTTACAAGTAATCCAAGCATATTCAGTGGGTAACTTCACATTACTCTAGTTGAAAATAAAATGAATTTGTCAAAAAAAAATTCTTTAGTAGCTGCCATGTACTGAGAAAGCACAGTGCTAAATACTTAGGAATCAAAGTAGTATAATATAGAGGTTTACCCTTAAGGATCTTGTAATAGATTGCTTTAAAGAGTGATGTGTCAAAGGTCTTGAGCTTAATTATTCTAATCTAATGTTTTGATTTAGAATTACTATACAGTGCTGTTTTTCTGAACAAATTATTTAAGTGGATAAAAAATAATAGTCATAAATTAGTTATTTATTGTTATCTATCAAATTACCACAGATTCAGCAGCTTAAAATAACAGCACATTTAGTATTTACAGCCTGTGGGTCAGGAATCTGTACATGGCTTACCTGTCTCCTAAGGTTTAAGGTCTCTCATGAGGCCACAATCAAGATCTCAACCAGGGGTCTCATCTGAGGCTCAGGTGAGGAAGGATCTGGTACTAAACTCATGTGTTTGTTAGCAGGACCCAGTTCCTTGTGAACTGTCATACTGAGGGACTTATCTCCTTTTTGGATGTTGGTCAAAGGTTTCCCCGCTAGTCCTTGCCATGTAGACTCCTCCATATGGTGGCTGATGAAGGGAGAAGAATTGTCTCCCCAGAAATGTCACTTTGGCATAAGGATTCTTTTGAGTTGAAGGCAATTGAGAAGAAGCATATACCCACTGCCCATATGCTCACTGCCCTCTCCCTATTTGCCTAAAAGCAGGACATCAATTTGTAACAGTGTCTCCCCTCCCTTTTTTACCAGGAAGGACAGAAGTTAATCATGGGAGACAGCACAGACCCTTATCAGTCCAGAGACTGCACCAAAGGAATCTACATGATGAACTGCACTAACTAGCCCTTATCTTCCATTACTTCCTCCATATATTTACTTTCCCACACTTTTCTTCCCTAGGAACTCAAATTCTTTCTTCTTTGTCTTGTCACTTCTCTAAAAATTCATTATTCTTTTGTTAAGATGCTATATAAGCCCCAGTTCTAACCACTCCTTTGAGTTACTCATCACAGTGCTCCCATGTATATGCATGAGGCATGCACATGTTAATAAACTTCTGTTTGTCTGTCTGTTGTTAATCTGTCTTCTATCAGTCTAATTTATAGAGCCCCAGCTGGAAAACCTAGGATGGTAGAAGGAAAACATTTTTTTCCCTCCTCTACACTTGTTTCATCAAAGCTGGCATGACAGAATCAATAAAGAATGTCTGCCAGCAAGACAATTATGTAACAAAATCACAAAATGATATTCCTTTATCTTTGCTGCATTCTGTTGGCTAGAAACAAGTCACAGGTCATGATCTCACTCAATAAGAGGGGATTACACAGAGGTGTGAATACCAAAAGATGGGGGCCATGAGGTGGGGAAGCATTTTAGAGTCTGCTCACCACAATTCACAAACAAAAAGTGTCACAAAACAATAGTTGTTCAGAAACCAGAGAAGGCACTGTACCAAAACAGATGAAAAGCTATTTGTGTGACTTAGCCCAAATTGCTTTACCTCTCTGGACTTATTTTCATATCTGTAAAAATGACTAGAAGACAGATAAGGTCTTAAACCTCTATGGTTGCAAAATTACTTAACTACTGAGCCTCAGTTTTCATATCCATAACATTTTATTTGTTATTATTATCTTTCAGGGTGAATTCAAAGTCAGAGAATCTGCAAATAGAAGGAACTCATAAGTTTTGAGATAGTCTTATTCACGAAAGCCATTAAAATATTCATGATGTGGCTAAAAATATTTTTGTTTGTTTGTTTGTTTATGATATGTAGGATACTGATTTAAGGTCCTGTTTCAAAAAGTGCCTCCTGCTCTTTGTAAAACACAAATACAGATCTCCAGGCAATGGAAAGTCATCTTAATTCCAGCTGTTGGCCTGAGCCCATGAACACTGTTTGAGAGTTCTGTGTCATCTGAGAATGGAGAGAAAAAATTAAGTAATTGTTTTCTATCTGTTTTACCCACAAAGCAGAACCACTCTCTGGATACAGGTACCCAGATACTTTCAAACTAAGGGTACACAAAATGGGCCCCAGTGAAATTTAAAAGGTTATACATTAGTAGAATCATAATCAGGAGATTCACTAGAAACTAGTATAAAACCACAATATTTGAATTAGAAAGACAGCAAAGAAAAAACCATGCTTTGCATTGGCAAGTCCTGAAGAGTGAGGAACATTGGATTATATCAAAACAACAGAAGAAACTGCTCACACAACATCTGAATAAGCAAGTGGAACAAATTCTGCCTAAAAAAGGATAAAAAACAAGTTGAAATTATCCTACTAGGGCATTTCAACACATTCTTTTTGGATGAATTCTTAAACTTGGAGCTGATGAGAAAGAAAGTATAAAAATAATTTCTAGGAAACAAATTCCACTTCCAAATCATTATTCTTTTACAAATTGCCTGTTTTTCTACCTGTCACTCTCCGGAAAGTTCTGTTGACCTTCTCATCATATCAATCAAAATAATTCCATCTTGAATTTGAGATTTGATTGCATTCTCCCTGTTATGTTTCCTTAATCATACCTCTGGATAATAAATCTGCAATCTCTTTCTGTGTGTGAGTTTCTGAACTTCCTTTCTCTTTTTTCTCTTGAGTTCTGTCATCCTGATTTATTGAAAGATATTTGAAATGACATCTTGAACTTTTGCAGTTGAAGAATCATTCTACCTGAGTCTTCTCAGGGTATCAGGAGAAGCCTGTTCTCCTTGTGGGACTGCATAAGGGGTAAGGAAAGCAGAAGGGAGCTTCCTGTGTCTGGTCTCAGAGTCCTACCTGGACAGGCCAGCATATCCCTTAAGTCAGCAGCTGGTGCAGACAGTGACTCTTATGCTGTCTTCATGTCTCCAAATCTAAGGCATCTCTGTTGGATGGGAAGCTGTAAGGAAGTAGTGTTCCCATGAGAAGTTGCACAAATCTGAACAGCCCCAAACAAGCATCTCTCAAAGAGCAGGTGGCTTTTAACATGCCTAGGTACACACAGGCTCATTAAAGTCAGATTTCAGCATTTCATGGGTATGCTTTCAAATGTACAAGCTATTGGTTTTGGAAAGGTCAACAAAGATGGTTAAGGTCTTGATTTAAATTGAGACAAACACCAGAATTTTAGACTTAGAACAGAGCTTTGTAGTTCAGACTTTGTATGCATGTGAATCATCCATGGATCTTGATAATATGCAGATTCAGATACAGTGGTCCTGGGTGAGGCCTGAAGTTTGAGGTTTGACATTTCTGGCAGGATCAAGGTTGACCATACTTGGATAGGAAGGGTCTGTCTTACTCCTTCATTTTCCAAGTCGCTAAGCAAGTTTCTGAGAGTCAGTTTGATAGCAACAGAGCCAGTGAAACTGAGCAAGACCCTGTGGGGCTTCCAGGTACAAATCCTTTCTGTGTCCTCTGTTCCTTGTTTGTAGGAAATAGGCTTCATTCAGTCTCCTTGACCTTTCCTGAGTTCCAAAGGGAAGGTTCAAACAGTTGCTAATCAGGGAAAGGAGGGGATGCAGAAACAAGGGAGGAACAGTCAAGAAACAATACTGCAGCCTTGGGGCAGAGTCCTGATTGCTCCTCAAGGAATATACATAACAATATTGTAGAGCTCTTTCACAGAACCAAGACCCCCACCCAGGTGGAGGATGGTAACTTCAGGCTGAGCACAAGATTCCTGGAACACCACCCTGTCACCTCACCACCAACCAATCAGAAGAAAGTCACACACCCTTCAGCCCTTACCCCAAATTTTGCCTATAAAAACTTTTCCCCCAAAACCATGGGGGAGTTCAGAGTTTTTGAGCATTAGTCACCTGTTCTCCTTGCTTGGCCCTGCAATAAATCTTTCTCTGCTCCAAACTCCAACATTTCAGTTTATTTGGCCTCACTGTGTATAGGGCACACAGCTTTGTTTGGTAACACCAGGACTATAAGCTAGATTTACTGATTTTCAGTTAGACACACTTTGTCAAATATTTATAACACTCTCTCTTTCCTCATAACATCCCCAATATTAGCATCATTAAATTTTAATATATGTAGATTTCAAAGGTATCCAATTTACTAACCAAAGCTAGAGGGTGTGAATTTTTATCTTTGTAGAATTTTATTTCAGTCATATCTCTTTTTCTTTTTTTTCTTGGAAGGTAGAACTGGGTTTTTGTATTTTCCTTAACCAAAATGTTCTTGATTCTTTTGGAGTCCCTTAGTTAATATGAAGCATAGGAAAAAAAGTTTAAGAAAACAAACTATATACCACTTTCATGAAACAGATCTTCAGTAAACCACAAAGCTGAAAACCGATATATTTTATATCTAGGCTTTCTTCTCCTATATGACAATTAGTACATAAGCAAGAGAAAGGACAGTGAATGAGAGCAATGAGAAAGAGAGGACTGGAAAGACACAGGCAAGGTTGTAACTAGGATACTCCTCTGTCCATCTCAGGAGCAAAAGAACTCACAGAGGTGAAAAGCTTTGAAAAGTGTATATTCAAATGCCAGATCTAAAGCGGAAGTAAAACCACACAACTCAGATTGGAACTCAAACCCATGGGCTGGGACCTGAACCCAGCCAAGACTAAGATAGGACTTGAACCAAATGTCTTTTAATTGAAATCGTGCACCTGGTCTCAGGACTTAATGAAGCTCAGGTTCTTTATGTCTCAGCCCAGAAGGAATTCAGCAAGAGGTAAAGTGATAGGTAAGAAGTAGATTTATTGAGAGAGATGCACACTCCACAGATAAAGTGTGGGCCATCTCAGAAGTCAAGAGGCCCTGGGAGATATACATTCCATAGACAGAATGCATTCCATCCCAAAAGACAAAAGTGGCCCCGAAATATGGTGTCGTTAGTTTCTTTTTAATTAATTTATTTTTCTCTGTGTTGGGTGTCCGTTGCTGCGTGCGGGTTTTCTCTAGCTGCTGCAAGTGGGGGCTGCTCTTCATTGCTCTGTGCGGGCTTCTCCTTGAGGTGGCTTCTCTTGTTGTGGAGCATGGGCTGTAGAGAGCAGACTTCAGTAGTTGTGGCTTGCAGGCTCTAGAGCACAGGCTCAGTAGTTGTGGCACACGGGCTCAGCTGCTCCACAGCATGTGGGACCTTCCCAGACCAGGGCTTGAACCCATGCCCCCTGCATTGGCAGGTGGATTCTTAACCACTGTGCCACAAGGGAAGTCCTGGTGTGGTTAGTTTTTATGGGCTCAATAATTTCTTAGATTAATAAGTGGGAGGATTATTCTACTTGTTTTGGAGAAGGGGCAGGGATTTCCAGGATTTGGGCCACCATGCACGTTTTGACCTTTTATGGTTAGCCTCGGAATAGTGCCTGTGGGTGAGTCAGTCAGCATGCTAATGTATTACAATACGCGTATAATGAGGCTCAAGGTTTACTGGAAGTTGAATCTTCTGTCATCTTGGGCCTAATCGGTTCTAACCAGTTTATGTCATATCCTCAACAGCTATGTCATTCTTTTAAAGGTTGTGCCCTGCCCCCTTCCCTTCTGTCTCAGAAGCAGGGAAAGATAAATTAGAGCTCCATACCCTGGTGTGGAGTGCATAACAGCTCTCAGAAACAACAAAGTTGATTTGAACTATTTGGCTTGAGTGCACTGGTTGTCTACAAATCCAACAATTTAAACATTTGCATATTGAGCATCGCCCTGAAGCAGGGCTGGATGTTCTTTTCAGCAGGAAAAGTCTCCCCTTTTTCCAAGGGCCCCAGTATAACTCCTACAAAGGAGCATACATTGATAAAGTGTTGAAATTGATTTTCTGGGTCAAGCTCTGCATTATAACAAATATGTATTCAACCAGAAAAGTAAGCCTTAAATTGCTTACTCTTTTTTGTAAAAAAAGAGTTCCCTTTGCTGCTGCCTAGATTGTTACACAAGCATACAAATCCTTTTAATTGGCCCACCCCTGGGGCAAACAGCTCACCCCAGTAAGTAATCATGTGGAAGAGTGGAGGCTGCCGAGGTGGGGTGCCTCCTGTTGAACAATCTCTGCTTTTATTTTACCAACTGATTTTAAAAGGCAGCGTTCTAACTTGGCATTAAATATTTAAGAATGACATTAAAGTAAGATTGATTCATTTAACAGGCATAATGGAGTAGGGAAGCTGCATGGAGTGACTAAAGGGCTTCACAGTGGGAAATCTCTGCTAGCAGGCATCAATCCACACCTGATAATGGTCATGAAAAGGCTCACAGTCTTGCTATTTAAATAAATTGATGTGAAATTCATCTACTGTTTAGAGATATTGGAAATGCAAGGCACTAGCTCTGTTTCTTGGCAAGCAGCCCAATTAAGTCCTGGGACATTTATCAGAGTGCCAAGTGGAGTTCAAGTTGCTACCAAGATTTTACCATTTACCAAATGGCAATTTGTTCTAAAAGGGGATACAGGGGATGGGGGGAGCTTAAGGGTGTGGTAGAAAAAGATACTGGACTCAGACAATTGCAGTTTAGTCCTGACTTCTCTACTAATCAGCATATGTCATTGAATCTCCCTAAAGTTGTCTCTTTATAATGGGAAGAATAATATGCCTGCTTTATTTACTTGTGAGGCACAAAACAAGATAATAAAAGCAAAAACACATTTCAGTTTAAAAACTGCTAATCAGGGCTTCCCTGGTGGAGCAGTGGTTGGGGGTCCGCCTGCCGATGCAGGGGACACGGGTTCGTGCCCCTGTCCGGGAAGATCCCACATGCCCTGGAGCGTCTGGGCCCGTGAGCCATGGCCGCTGAGCCTGCGCGTCCGGAGCCTGTGCTCCGCAACGGGAGAGGCCACAAGAGCGAGAGGCCCGCTTACCGCAAAAAAAAAAAAAAAAAGTGCTAATCAAATTATGAGTTATTACTAATAACATAATTCTTGCGGGGGCACCGTAAGTGCCTGCCGTTTATTTCCCTTAGTGTTCTACACTGTTCCCTCTCCTCCCTTTTCTTGTTTTGATCAGACAATCTCAGATCTGGGAGGAGACTAAAAGTGTCAACCTTTTAAAAGGCTCACACCTTATGAGATACATAGGTTTGTATTTCTTGGTGCTAAAATGTTCAGAGTAGTCTTGTAGTTTTATTAGCCACATCTTGGTGAAATATAAATCAGTAAAAGACACTTTAAAAGCACTCAAAATGATCGTAAAGAGAAGCTGGCTAATTTGAGAATATTATTTATTTGATGGTAAGACTTTTAACAGATTTTTGTTGATTCCAGTTATTTTGAAACATGCCATTCTTTCTTTCATCTTGCCCAGGTGGACGTGTTTGGCAGATTCGTTGTGGAATATAGAAATCTGATTTATGCCTTTTAATTTTAGAGAAATATAACTCAGAACAAATTAAGTCCATGCTTTGCATTGAAATGGGAGTTCTGAAAAACAGTATGCTTACTTTTCAATGATGAATTTTCTCTCATTAAAAGTTTGAAACAGGGCTTCCCTGGTGGTGCAGTGGTTGAGAGTCCGCCTGCTGATGCAGGGGACACGGGTTCGTGCCCCGGTCCGGGAAGATCCCACATGTCGTGGAGCGGCTGGGCCCATGAGCCATGGCTGCTGAGCCTGCGCGTCCAGAGCCTGTGCTCTGCAACGGGAGAGGCCATAGCAGTGAGAGGCCCGTGTACCGCAAAAAAAAAAAAAAAAAAAAAAAAAAAGTTTGAAACAAGCAGTAAGATGGGTTATAATCACTGTGGTCCATGTTTCTCTGTTGAGTCAATTAAACAAAGTGCACAGTAGCCCACTAAATGTCCACTGATACAGTATGTATATTAGAAATTGTGTTAAGTCATTTACCATTCTGATTCCTTTGTTGTTTGCTTTTTAAATTATTTTGTATACATTATTAAATACAATACTTAATAAAATGATTGACTATAGTTTGCTGAATATTATTTAATCATTAACATCTAATATACTTCAATATCCTCCATGATTGAACCTGATAGCTTACTTAGTCAAATGAAGATATTTCCATTAAGGACAAGCAGTGCAATGATAATTCAACTATACCCAGTGTGACCCTATTCAGTGTCTCCTTTTATGTGGCAAGGTGATATTTTCCAACCCTTCTCACTATGCTCTGGCAATTGCCATTATATGGGCTATAACTCATCTGTCTTATTCAGCCTTCCTTTATTGATTTTTATCTTTCCTGGCTAACTGTCACCAGAATAATGGTTTCAACAAGCATTTAGTTGGTATTAGCTTATTTTTGTTTAGGAACAAGCATGTGCAAAGAAGCATTGGCTATATTGATAAAATTTAGTGGAAAAACAGCTGGCCACTCTCTTCCCAGATTAGCTTGGAAGAGAATGTCTAGTATTTTTCAACTGAACATTCTTCACAAGATATTAAGAAAGAAATAGTGTTAGTAGTTGATTAGGGAGGTAGTGGGACACTGCTAAAATAGACTGCTGCCTATTGGATTTTTGATCTGAATAGATGCTCAATTCTCTGATGTTTTATGTAATAAAAGTCCAATAGAACTCACAATTCTCTTCTTTTTTTCCTTCCTGTTTTATTGATATATAATTGACATACAGCACTGTATAAGTTTAGGGTGTACAGCGAAATGATTAGATTCACATATATCATGAAGTGATCACAATAAGTTTAGTGAACATCCATCATCTCATACAGATACAAAATTAAACTGGAAGTGTGTATTTTGTGATTGCCTTCATCCAATTCCCCCTTCCCCCCCTTCCCCTACATCCTATTTCTAGTAACCACAAATCTGATCTCTTTTCCTATGAGTTTGTTTGTTTTTGAAGTATAGTTGACCTACAACACTATGTTGGTTCCTGGTATACGACATAGTGATTCGATATTTCTTTGCATTTCAAACTGATCACCATGATGAGTCTAGTTATGATATGTCACAAATGGCAAAATTTCATTCTTTCTTTGGCTGAGTAGTAGTCCATATATATATGTGTGTGTGTGTGCGTGTGTGTGTGTGTGTGTGTGTGTGTGTATATATATATATATATATATATATATATATATATATATATATATGGCACATCTTCTTTATCCATTTACCTATTGATAGTCAGTTAGGTTCCTTCCATACCCTGGCTGTTGTAAGTAATGCTGCAATGAACATAGGGGTACATATATCTTTTCTGATGAGCGTTTTTTGTTTCTTAGATAAATGCCCAGGAGTGAAATTGCTGGTTCATATGATAGTTCTATATTTAAGTTTTTGAGGAATCTCCATACTGTTTTCCATAATGGCTGCACCAATTTACATTCCCCAAAACAGAGCTTAAGGGGTCCCTTTTCCCCACCTCACAATTCTCTTCTTTAACTCAACTCCTCCCCTTCTCCATACAGTATTGTGACTTTGTAGTCATATTTTTGTTAAACTATAGCTTCAAAATATACAAAATCATGCCTCTTATACAAATATAAAATAAACATTCCAAGATTTTTTTAACATATTAATTAATAAGCAAACCATTAAAATGCTATAACTCATTTAAAGCAGAATTTGAAGAACAGACTATGCAATCAGGAATGATGAAATAAATGTAACCCTTTTTTGAGCTAGAAGTCCATGGGGTGGTAGACAGTAAGGAGGGGTCAACAGCTTATAAGGGATATTGTCTCTGAGGTAAACTATAGTTTCTATAACTTGAAAACTCCCAAGGAGACATATGACATTTGGAAGTATGAGTATTTGCCCCTGAGGCTTCAATACAGCTTGGAGCCTACTGTGAAGTTCTGTCCTCAGATAGGGAACTTATGATTCCAGGTGATTAGTGAACCCACTGCCAAATATCTGTGCCTCTCCAGAAGCTCTTATAGATCCATAAATCACAGAAAACCTTTTATCTTAAATTTTATAGCCCTCTTAGAGCAATAAAGTCAATAAAAGTGAGGTTCATTTATCTTTACATAATTAAAATCTTGATTTTCAATATCTATTAGATGTCCAGGTAGTCAACTGAATCCATTTTAAAAGTGCATTAAAACCTCTATTTTCATGAAATTGAAGGGTGTTTTAGCCACTTGAAGGCAAAAATTCTGGGTCAGATGCTGCACACCAAGTCTACCCTACTATTTATGATCATTTGATCCTTGAATTAGCATTGCAACATATTTCTGTATACTTTTAAGTAGATATATACAGCAAGTTTGTCTAAATTATTATAATTTTGTAGAAGCAGTAATATACTATGAGCACCTTAACTTAAGCTCCATTCTTAGGTATATGTGTGCTGTCTCTAAAACTGGGTTTTGTGAGAGAAATACTTCCAAAGTGAGAAGTTTTCTAAGTAAACAGAGGTATAGGGAAGAGGAAGGCTTGAATTTGAGGAGTGTCTGTAAGAATCAACATTGTAATCTTATAAAATAACTGGTACCACTACAGTGGCTTTAAGAGAGCACTGCCCTGTTCAGTGCAGAAATACTTTAACGATTGCATTGCCTTGCTTTGCTTTCTAAATTTAAAAATAGATTAAAAAGGGCTTAAAATTTATCGAAATCTTTCTTAGTCCACTAAACAAAATGAGACTTAACTTTGTACTGAGTCATCTACATTAATGAAATCATCCAGTTTTTGGTGTAGGACTATTACAAAAAGTTTATAATTGGGGTAGTCTGCAACTTATTCAATATTGAGATTAAAAAAAAAACCACCTGTTTCACAATGTTCAAATAAATTCATATAATATATCAAGGAAATGATTTTTGGTGAAAATGGATTAATTTGAAATGTGCCTCCTAAAATTGTCATTAATGGAAATTAATTTATAGTCTGCTTATATAAGCTTGTTGAAATATTTTTATCTTACTTTCCCAATATGATGAATACTGATTAAAAATATAATATATAAAAATTACAAATAATTTATGCTGTCTCCATTACTCATTTCTTACAAACAGATTGACTGAGCAGACCTTGATAAGTAGTCCTTTTTATTAATAATTGCATATACAGGTTACACAGCAGTTGAAGTCAGTGATACTTTCCATAGGGTCCCAGGTACTTAAGCTCTCTGTGGGCCTTGGTTTTCTCTTTCATAATAACTGATGTTTTTCTCATTGAGCTGCTTTAAGGGTTAAATAAAGCAGTACATGGAAAGTTTAGGCTCTGGCACACACTAAATACTCAATAAATAATGTTCATTATTATCTTCATTATTTGTACTATTGCTTGCTCCGTTCAAGTTCACCTCTGCACTGACCTCATGTAGATTGTGCTTATGCTTCCACACCTTGCATCTTCCTCTCTTGTCTTTGGAACAGTATCTTCGTTTCAAGGTTCTTCCCTGAGTTCTGAAACCTTCCCTGAGCCAAGGTCCCCCTCTTATGGTTCTGCAGGTTTCACTTTGCACAATTCTAGGTGGCTCCCTTTACATTGTGTTCATCATATTTGGAGAATTACTATGACAGTATTCAAGCAAATATCACAAAGTGTCTTGAGGAAAGCTGTTTATGCCAATTTGTACAAAGTCAACATTTGGGCTAATGGAGTTACAATTTATTATTCATCATTAAGTTTTATTAGTTTCCAAATATAGTGCAGCAGCTGGAAAGTTAGACTTGGCATGTATGCTCCTTGAGAACGGGGAATGTAGGTGGCCAAGAAATGTTTGTTGAGTGGTTAAGATTAACTGAGCCTTAATATAAGATCCAAGTTGCATCAATTTTAGTATGAATTTTAGGATAGAAGACTGTAAATCTTATTGGTTGTCTTGCTCAAAGCTATGCCTGAGCACTTGGTCTGCAGTCACAGGAATTAAATGGCTCCCACAAAACATTGAAAACTATGCCACTTCTGAGTGTCAGCTTTCTTATTTTAAAATTAGGCTAAGAGCACTTGTCTCACCTGCCTAATTCTGAAAATCAAAAAATATCTTGTTTGGGAAAGTGATGCATAAACGTAAAAATATTATATTTTGTTCCACATGTCTTGGCAGAAAATTTTCCAATTTCTTTTTCTTATCATGACCTGCTTTGCCTCTGCCCTCCTTCCACTTTTCTTGAACTCCTACATGGAGCACAAGTTGGGCAGGTAACAGCTCTTGCTTGCTGTTCACAGTGATAAAGAGGCTGTTACTAAAAAGCTGCATCTTGGGAAGGGCTTGATCAAATTTTCAGTCTATTGGAAACCCCCACTGAGAGGGCGTTTGGGGTAGGTGAGGCCTCCAAACAAATAGAACAGAGAAGCCCAATGTGAAAGCAGGTTTTATCTATGAAAAGAAACAGACTAACAGACATAGAGAACAGACCTGTGGTTGACAAGGGGGAAGGGTCATGGGGGAGGGATGGATTGGGAGTTTGGGGTTAGCAGATGTAAACTATTGTATATAGAATTGGTAAACAACAAGGTCTTACTGCATAGCACAGGGAACAATATTCAATATCCTATGATGAATCATAATGGGAAAGAATATAAAAATAATGTATATATATGTATAACTGAATCACTTTGCTGTACAGCAGAAATTAACATAACATTGTAAATCAGCTATACTTCAATTTAAAAAAAGTAAAGCAGGTTTGAAGAGGTCAGTGGGAAGTGGGCCCTGGAGTTATCAGAAGAAGCCACCCTTGTTGGGGCCATTTTTCTGGTTATCTGGCCTTTCTCATGACCATAGACTTGTACTGGGAGTTCCTGGAGGCATAGCCCTGAGCAGAGACAATCCATGCAATTTAAAATCATGAACACTACAATTCAAACTGACACTTGAGGAATCTTAACACTTGGCTCTTGGATTAAAAGAGACAGCTTGTTCCTTTTCACAAACACATGGTTTCCTAGACTGAAGACTGAGCAGCTCTGGATTTGGTAGGCAAGGCCAAAGTGGAACATAAGCTGATGCTTTAATAGAATGAGAACGGATGCTCCCAGTTCCCAGAAACATTCAGTTTTTTCCAGCTCATGTGCACCTTTTCTCGGGGATGAAATCAATCTTTTTGAAATGAGGAAATGAACTGTGTTACTAGCCCTCAGAGTTATGAGTGAAAAATATGGTAGATGTTCAGCCTTTCACAGGGACAGAGAATAATTCAGCACACTGAAGATGTCATGTCTATTCCTCAGATGATTTTAGCCAACATTTACCAAAAATCTAGTAAATTTGAATTCTTTAAAAGTTTTTAGATTATCCTGCCCGTTTTTTCTTTTTAAAAATGTGGGAATAGTTAGTGATTACTATGCTTTTTCTTTTTTAAATAAAAACAAAATCATAGATCTTTATAGCCAGAAGGATCCTTAGACACCCTGTAGTTAAATCCTTTCAACTTAAAGATGAGATACTGAGGCTCAGAGTGGTGAAATGATTGCCCAAGGTCACAGAGCAGAAAGTTGTAGAGCTGGGACTCAACTCAAGCTTTCCTCCTTCTCCTTCCTCTACACTGTGAAAAGAAAAAGAATAAATAGGCATTTTCTTCTCATCAATGACAACCTAAAGGTTGGGTTAAAAACCTTTTGGTTGGAACTCAGCTACAAATAACAATAGTTAAGAGGGTGGGTTGATATCTGACTTATCTCCATTGTGGCTCTTTCATCTCTGGGACTTTGGGGAAATTAGTTAATCTTTCTAAGTTTTAGTTTCCTCCTTCCTAAAAAGTGGAAAATGACAGTACATAATCACTTAATCCCCACAATTATATGATGAAGTAATTCATGTAAAGTGTGCAACATCGAGCCAGACACAGAGTGAATGCTTAATAAATATTAGCTATTATTTTTTTGGTTACATCTGACAAAATTTTTTGAGGATGCTTTTTGTGGTTAGATCCTTCTGCAATGGAAAAATGTTACAGTCAATGTTCCTTGGACTCTAAGTAATATTGGAATCCTGATGAGCAAATTGAAGTATTTAAAAGTCCAACACTCCATTTGCATATTCAGTAGCCTTCAGAAAGATCTGCCCTCCCAGGATTTTTGACATCAGACAATCAATTTCAGTTATTTTCCAAGTGAATAGCAAGTGTAAGAGCTTTACCAAAGAGGAGAAAATAGTTAAGTCAGCTTCCTTGCCTTTGTCTGTGGTGTTCCCTCAGCTTGGATTGCTGTTCTCTTTTCCGCCTTTCCAAATTCTACTAATCCTTCATAGTCTTGCCTCATATGTAGCAGAAATCGTGCACTAGCTTCACGTGCTTGCTTCTTGAAAAGAATTTATCACTGTTATTTACAAGTTTCAAAATAGATGTTGCTTTTTCCATGTAGCTTTTGGCATGCCTTCCACCCCTCGGTTAGATCTCATCTTTGCACCACAGCACCCTGCATTTTCCCATCCCAGAACTTGGAGAGGTGATGTGACACCTTAGAGCACCAGT
Source organism: Mesoplodon mirus (assembly GCF_964341445.2). NCBI lineage: Eukaryota > Metazoa > Chordata > Mammalia > Artiodactyla > Ziphiidae > Mesoplodon > Mesoplodon mirus. The sequence continues at coordinate 108,813,077 of NC_138983.1, read as the reverse complement.
TCTGCTGCCAGATCACCTGGGTTCAAATTCTGGCTCTGCCATTTCCTTAAATTTGATTTTGAATAGGCTACACACCTTCTCTGTACTTGTTCTCCCCTTTCTAAGATGAGGCTTAAACAGTGCCTATCTCAGGAGTTCAGAATGAGGATTAAATGGGCTAATTCATTTAAGCACATAGTCAAAGTTAGTTAGCCATTATTATTATCTCATATTATCACCATCGTCCACTTACTTGTCAATATGTCCTTCCAGATTATAAATTCCATGAAATCTGTACTACTGTTGGTCTCATCATTATATTCTCTAAGGCCAAGGAAAAATATTCATTGATGATGGAAATGAAGCTGTGTGATCTTGAAAGGCAGGGATTATATTTTATTCACCTGTATATAGTCAGTGTCTAATACTGGCCTAATATATTGATAGTCAACAAATGTTTGATGAACGAATGAATAAATGAATGAGTGCATATTAGCCTCTCCAACATCTCTCTGCCAAGCTTGGAATTAATTGCTAATTCCTTTGTGCCCCTGGATTCTCACAGCACTTAGCTGGTTCCTTTCCTATACCACTTGTGCATGACCTCCCTGCATTATACTGTTTGTACTTCCGTTTCCCTGACTCAGTTTTGAACTCTTTCAAGATGAGGCCCTGTGTTCATATGAATTCTTTCAGCACTTATCATGGTGTAGGTGCCCAAGGCATGTTTGCTTCAAAATGAAACTAAACAACAGTGACTTTGGTCAAAGGTGATTTGAAACATGTTGAGAATCTTATTCATTGATGAGTCCCTGGTTCCATCATGATTTCCCTCCAAAAAGTTTTTTAAGATGAATTTCCTAAAAAAAAAAAAAAAAGAACTTATTTTTAAAAAGTGCCAAGTAGTCATTCGCAGAAAACATTCCAGGAGAAGTTGTTTTTTATTTACTCCTAACTCTGAATTCAATTATTCAGAACTACATATTGTATCTGTTTTTTCAAAAATTGTCTTCTTTACACTGTGTTATGCTTTGGATCTTATTTAAAAGACAACATGTACTTCATCTTAATTTAAACTACTGAAATCTCATAGTATTCTCTGGAGGCAAGAGGCCAGCTCTTTATAATATGGACATTGAGATCAAGTTGAATCAGCAACATCTCAGAAATGCATGTTGTAGCTGAACACAGCATCCGGTGTTGTCTGTGTTTTTATTTCAATAGCACTCACGTCAGGATTAGAGCACACATTCTTTCCCTGGTTTGTTAATTCTGCCAAAATGTCATTCTTGTCAAAGTGCCTACAGAGGCCCACAACAGATGTTAAAAATGTAACCTTGTGGAAAATTGCTGTTAATATGATTTAGCTTTTGAAGTCAAGATGCTTTTCTATATAAATATTTTGGTTTTTGTCGTACCTCAGCATGAATACGTCTATGTTTGTTTGACTTTCATAAAGGAACCAATTTGTTGAAGTATAGTCACATAACTGGTAATTAGGTATTAGGATTATCCCCAAATTCTGCCAGGGCACTGAGGGTCATATAGGCTTGTAGATGTCTAGCTGATGAGTTGGACCCATTTAAAAAAAAATCATTTGTCATGCTTATTAGAATTAACTTATATTCCTTTATTACCCAGTACAAATTCTTTCCATATCAAGCCCAGAGCATAAAATTAAAATTGCATGAAACATTGATCTCTTTCTTCATTAATCACACTAGTTAATTATATACAGGTGTCAGTCTCTATCTAATGGCAGATGCTTTCTGACCACCAATATAATGCTGAATATTTGCTGTGTACATTTTAAAGGGAACTGAGATGTGTATAATACAAACCATTCTCCTTTCATTATACCATGAGTTGAGAATTTTACCCGCGTTTTACTTAGGGATAACTTTAATTAGGAATATCTGACAGCTAATCCAAGGATAATGAATTTGAGGGCTTAAATGAAGAAAAGGATAAAATAGTGTAAAAGTAGGTCAAATTAATTTTTACAAAATTAAATATTCATTTCGATAGCATTTTGAGAACATTTTTTGAATTTCTTTGTTTAGCTTACTTAATATGTTACCTGAAATAAGTAACCAAATGATCACTCCATAATTCTATAATCACATGGTACTGCATCTAGAAAAACATGCAGCATGCAGTGCCCTTTGAAAAGTGTTATACAGTGACCATTAACAAAGTCTTGTGCAATTGAGGATAGTGTGATAGAATAAGTCTTCAATCTATTGACTTCCTTTCGTTATAACTTTAAATGTCTATTCTCATTTAACTTTCAATCAGCTGCCCCTCAAAGGGTAAGATTATATTAAGTTACAGAGTAACATATAAATTATATCTATACGCATTTCTTACTCTGTTTTTTTTTTTTCTAGGAACACCAAAAAATAGAACCTTGTTACTTATATCAGAGATGAATCAAGAACTCCAGGTATTAGGCTAATATGAGAGCATTTTTCTTAGGGAAAAAAAAAATCAAATGTTAACCTAGTCAGTGAGTTTAGAATTGGTCAGCAAAGCTTATTATTATTATTTTAATTTACTTGACACAGCTATCCAGTGTGCTAGATATTTAATGTTGAAATGAGCCTTATCTTATTAGCATAAATTGTATGATTACACAGTAGTTCAAGAATTGTTTTCTGAACATTAACTATCTGTACATCACTGTGCTAGGTCCTGGGGATACAGAGGTGAAAGAATTCCTGATTTCATGGAGCTCACAGACTATTGGGAAAGAGAGATTAGCAAACCAACGATTATAATAATGTGGTTTATATGGAGTGTTATAGGTACTCAGGGAAGAGGTTCCTAATCACAGAGAGGGAGGTCAAAAAACTCCCTGGGAGAGTGATCCCAGAGGACAGTCTGAAAGGAAAGTTAGTTCCACATGAGAAGACTGGAGGGAATGGAGTCCAGAAAAAGAGAACAGCATGGACAACAGCAGGAAGACTTGGAAGAGAACAGCATATTCTAGCCTGGTTATGGCTCTGGGGTTCAGTATGTACTGAAGAACAGCAAGAGATGAGGCTGGAGAAGCAAGGACCACATCATGAAGTCTCCCATGACATGCTCAGGCATTTGGATTAATTCTTGAAAGCAACCCAGAGACTCTGAACCATTTCCAAAATGCTTAGTGACATGCTAAGATTTGATGTTTATATTACCAAACCCACGCTGGTAACAGTGAGGAAGTTAGACCAGGGAGGCTGGGCTAGGTGGTTTTTACAGTATTTCAAATGAGAAATGATAATGTCCTGGGCCAACATAGTGACAAGGGAATGAAAAGGAGGGAAGAGATGAGACACAGGAAGACTCAACAGAACTTGGTTATATGTACACATATTATTAGGAAATTTGACCAAAGTCAGTTTGGGTCAATATGTGAGATGTTTTCTCCCTGTTTCTCATTATCCTTTTCCCTTGTTTCTTATCAAGCAGGTTTTGTTATGTCCTAGTTGCCTCAGGGAGGTATGAGGCAAAGAGAGTAGAAGTAGCCAACATATTTTTGGTTATTGTTTTTCAAAAGCCTAAGGTTTAGGAGAGTGAAGGGGAGTTTGCAGAGTCTATAGAAAGAAGTAGAATGCATGGGAGCAATGATTTGTTATTTGCAAAATATAAAGAAATCCTCTGGATTAAAAAGAGATTCCCTTGTCACCAGAAGGGAGAGATCAGAAGAGATCAGTGGCTCTGGCTCTGGATCCTTTGTGATGTGGCATCAGTCATATGATGGCTTGACTGAAGTGGAGGATCGGCTTCTCATGGCAGTGGCGAGACCAGAGACAGAAGTGGTTACAGGATTCATTCTGGCATGTGGAACTGAGAACAGTTTTGAGACAAGAAGTTTGTGCCTCGGGGTGGCCCAGAAGCAGCAGAGATCCATAGGCTCTGAGGGGATCACGTGACAGGAACAGCAAATGCTCTAGCAGAAACGGTTAAACAGGTGCCCCAATAATTAGAGAGTATCCACCACCATGTTGTTTAACAATGCTTAAGCCCTTAGGAACCTTGAGAGGATCTTGAGGGAAACCTCCAAAATGAATAAGGTTAAGTTTAACACTTGCTCTGAGAAGCAGGTATGGAAGCTCCAATTACAGACTGGATTGCTTTCTAGAAAATAAAGGGAAGTTTTGTTTCTTCCACATCTGAGTTTGTAAACTGGGCTTTATATTTACTACACATATTCTGGGGCTTTGAAAAATTATACCCCTCACATTCTTTTTTGGATTTCTCTGGAAAAGAAAGTAGCAAGAAACTTGAGTAAATGGAGAAAAGAGTAGACAATATTAGTAAAATATAAGAACAATGAGAAGGAAATAAGATTATTAAAAAGATTCTTTAGCAAGGACCAAGGGTATTATAAGAAAGTTTTCTCATCTGGCAATTTTTTTGGGTCTTTCTCTGAAGAATCCACCAGATCTGTAAAATGCTTTGTGTTTTATCTGCTCCAGAGGTTTTTGAAATAATAGCACTTTTTGTGTGTGTATGTCTCTGTCTGGAACTTTTTCTTTGAAAGTGAACACTTTATGATAAAAAGAAAAGCTTATTGTCTATCTGTCTTCTTTCTTAAATATGCTCTCTGCTCTGGGTGGGGCCATCTGTCACTAAGTGGGCACAGGGAAGGAGGTAGCACTCCCATTACCTAGCAGTGACTAGAGCTTCCTGGGATAGCTGAAACTGTGGGGTCACAAGCAGTGCTTTGGGGGATCCTATTACATGTTTTTTGGTGTTATCATTGCCTTCTCACAGTCTGACTTTGCTGCAAATGATAACCCCAGATTTGCATAAACCCTTTAAAACAGAACTCTTGTCTGCTTCTGTCATCTCTTTCTCCCCAGTTTTTCTTTAAAGGTAGGTTCTTTACCATCAAAATCACTTATGAAGATTTCATTTTGTCTGTGATACTCCCAAAGGCACTGTGGAAGGCACTATCACAGTTCTGGAATGCCTATAAGCTTGTGGCTTTGGTTGTATTCTTCATAGAGAAGGTCTGGGAGACAGCCAGGTTGGTTGACATCCACATATACTGAGCATCTTATTTGCAAGAACTGGGGGCATAGGGGGTGCTTCTTCAATCAATTTCCAGAAAGCTTTTCATACTGAAATGCAGTTCTTCTGTCCATTGTTGTTACATGACCCTGGTTTCTCATTACATACTTGATTATCTTTGTTTAAGAACTCTCCTTTTACCCACATAGGAGCATATGATAAACAACAATAAAACATTTTTCAGTTAGTTTGAAGTGTAAATTCACTATTGATTCAGATCTTACAGTTGATGAAAAACTTTTACAGCTTTACAGACTTTAAAAAATATATAATTTAAAACCTATTTGTGTCTTCAGCATCTTCAATGGTTATACATATTTCTCTCTAGAATCCTGAAGTTCCTTCTGGAGACCCCAAGTACCAAGTTCAAAGAAGGAGATGGTCGTTCATTCATTCATTCTGAGAATGAATATTTATTGAGCACCTTCTGTGTGCCAGGTGCTGTGGTAGGAACCTAGGATACATGTTGGTGCTGAACAGACCCTCCCTCTGAGAACTCCCCCCCTGGAACTTGTGAGGGAGTTAGATAATGTGCAGTGGGATTAAGTGATATAACATGCAAAAAGCACCTACCACAGGGCCTAGTGTGTAGTTAAGTACTACTCAATAAACATTATTACTATTTATTATTACTTCTATTATCATCTGATGGGTGCCGTTGGACTAACTCTTTAAGCTTCACTGTCTGGGGTTGGGCTTCCGATAGTTGTTGCACTAAGGTCACTAAGTTCATCAACTGCAGAAACTATCTTTGTGTCTGGCATTAGGAGAGAATCTGTTTTGAAGGAAGTGCTGGCCTGCTTGTGTGCCTTGAGTCTAAATTGAAGGAGATATAGCCAGTAACCACTTCCCATTGCCCTGAAGCTACATTTCCAACTTCTAGAATGTATGATTAAAACTTTTTCCTTCACTCTTTCCCTCCATCATTAGTGTGATATGTCAAAACAAGATGCAGCATATCAATCATTTCTTGGAGGAATTCAATAGCAGTTTTTGTGAGTAATGAAAATGATTACCAGGTTGTTAGGGAATTTACTATTGACAATCTGTTATAATAGTTGTCTCACATAGTAAAAAGTGTCAAACAAAGCGGAAAAGAAAACCAAGATACCAGTAGAAGTAACAAAGATGAGATAGAGTTTACTCAGAAAACTATAACTTATGATTAAACATTTCTCACCATGGTTAAGGATCTAGATGGGAAATTATCGACTAAGAATTTCTAGAACACAGACTAGAACCCATAGCCTAATCTCTAGTCATGGATATTCACATTAAGGTAAGATAAATTGTAGACTTTATCTGATATCTCAACTTTCATCTCTATTTTGTATTTAATTTGATTTAGTTGTTTGTTCAATGAATAAGATCTTTAAATTTAAAAACAAGTGTGGACTTCCTAACACCATATACAAAAATAAACTCAAAATGGATTAAAAACCTAAATATAAAGCCAGATACTATAAAACTCTTAGAGGAAAACATAGGCAGGATACTCTATGACATAAATCACAGCAAGATCCTTTTTGACCCACATCCTAGAGTAATGGAAATAAAAACATAAATAAACAAATGGGACCTAATGAAACTTAAAAGCTTTTGCACAGCAAAGGAAACCATAAACAAGATGGAAAGACGACCCTCAGAATGGGAGAAAATACTTGCAAATGAAGCAACTGACAAAAGATTAATGTCCAAAATATACAAGAAGCTCATGCAGCTCAATATCAAAAAGACAAAAAAACCCAGTCCAAAAATGAGTGGAAGACCTAAATAGACATTTCTCTAAAGAAGACATACAAATTGCCAATAAACACATGAAAAAATGCTCAACATCATTAATCATTAGAGAAATACACATCAAAACCACAATGAGGTATCACCTCACACCAGTCAGAATGGCCATCATCAAAAAATCTGGAAACAATAAATGCTGGAGAGGGTGTGGAGTAAAGGGAACCCTCCTGCACTCTTGGTGGGAATGTAAATTGATACAGCAACTATGGAGAACAGTATGGAGATTCCTTAAAAATAGAACTACCATATGACCCAGCAATACCACTACTGGGCATATACCCCGAGGAAAACATAATTCAAAAAGAGATATGTACCACAATGTCCATTGCAGCACTATTTACAATAGCCAGGACGTGGAAGCAACCTAAATGTCCATCAAAAGATGAATGGATAAAGAAGATGTGGCACATATATACGATGGAATATTACTCAGCATAAAAAGGAACAAAATTGAGTTATTTGTAGTGAGGTAGATGGACCTAGAGTCTGTCATACAGAGTGAAGTAAGTCAGAAAGAGAAAAACAAATACCGTATGCTAACACATATATATGGAATCTAAAAAAATGGTACAGTTGAACCAAGTGGTAGGGCAGGAATAAAGACACAGACGTACAGAACAGACTTGAGGACATGGAGAAGGGGTAGGGGAAGGTGGGATGAAATGAGAGAGTAGCAATGACATATATACACTACCAAATGTAAAATAGATGGCTAGTGAGAACCTGCTGCATAGCACAGGGAGATCATCTCCATGCTTTATGATGACCTAGAAGGGTGGGAGAGAGGTTCCAGAGGGAGGGGATATGGGGATCTATGTATACATATAGCTGATTCATTTTGTTGTACAGCAGAAACTAACACAACATTGTAAATCAATTATACTCCAATAAAGCTGTAAATAAAATAAAATAAAATGCCATGTGAAGAATGGGAAAAAATAAAAAATAAAAATAATGAAAACAAGTGTGGAGATCATTGTAAGTTTGCTACTTTTATATAGTCAAGAAGGAACATTTAAAAATATTTTTATCTATTATCACTTAATAAAAGAAAAGGTATTTTAAATACCAAAAGTGTAAGAAGGGCATAATCTCAGAATAAAGAATAGTTCTACAAATGAATAAAATTAATTTAATAAAAAAATCTGTACACTGTCTTTAATTTTCTCATTTTCTAAAGCACAGTAGGACAAGGTGTCACAGACTGATACTATTCAACTATTATTCTTTAGTGATTTTGTTTGAACCTGTTGTGCTTTCCTAGCATGTTTCATTAGGGCCAATACTACAGCAAACTCTTCTCATTCTCCCTGAGAGCACCCACCTGCACTGGACTCAGAATAAAGTCTCAGTGAGATTGTAATAGATTAGCTCACTGTAAGAATATTCTACTAATGAGGGCTATGTGAAACTGGAAAGGATTATTTGTGTGTCAATAAGTTGTATGTCATTTGAGGTCATCAAGCAGAGGCTGAAAGACTTGTCTGGGAGAGTTATAAAGGGCATTTTTTCTTAATCTGAATTTTCTAGAAAAAGATCCTGAGGCAAGATATAAAGTGCTAATGATTTATTTGGGAGATGCCAAACCTAGGGCAGAGAGTGAGTAAAAAGGCAAGTGAAGAAGGCAGGCTGTGAAACAATGAGAAATCAGGTACTATTTCACAACAGACTACGAAAAGACATAGGAGGGCGCTTAGTAAGTGACTCTTTTTTGCATAAGGACATTTTCAGGATGGGCTTTAAAGAGAAATTTTGCCTAGATTCATTTGTGGAAGCAAAAAATAGGGGAATTATAGTCAACATTTGCTTTGTGGATTAACTCCTCTGCACTTCCGAGTTTTATCATCTGACACCTTCAAAAGCTGCTCTCTGTCACATCCCATGCCTTGTATGTGTAGTGTTTTGTCTAATCTGGAAGTGATGGGAAGAGCCAGAAACTCCATGTGAGGGATTTGTCAGCCACATTGCTTTGAGGTGGCCAAAGGTGAGAAGGAGCTGGACCTAGTGCAGGTAGCTTATTGGTCTCAGGGGGAGGAACACTGTGGGCAAAGTGTTGATAGCTGAGGTGGACAGAGCAGTTGAGGGTCCAGGGAACAGCTGCCTCTAAGGAAACCTGAGAAGTATATAAAATTTGTTTCCAAGATAGTATTCATATATAGAAATTTGAACTAGACCACTGTTCCCAATGTCTATTACAAGTACCACTTGTGATACACAAGATGATTTTAGGTGGACTGTGAGTAAATAAATTTTAAATATGTGTCTGTTTTAATGTGTATCAGGATAAAATAACTAGTACTTTAACATATACTGTTATATACTATAACATATTCAAAACAACAGTATAAGTTTTCTCTTGAGCATAAATGTTTTAAAACAAAAATTAGAGTTAATTTAAAGAATAGTAAGTAAATCTGAATATAGATTATATGCATATGTGACAGAAGTTGCTGTATAATAACTGAAGTTTAGAAATACCAGACCAGATGATTCTTCCAACTCAAGTGTCCATGATGTGATGAATGAACAACTACATAAACTTTGTCCTCATGATAATAAAAGCTGCTAAGATGTTGAAAAGTCAGGGGCCCTCTTCTCCAGTGTGTGAATTGCTTTGGCTTGGATTTGATTTTAGGATCCTATACTTTTTCTCAATAAAGTTCTGCTAAGCCTCCCAGTTTGGTTTTATAGAGTCCTATTTTTTCTTTCATTAAATATTTATTTATTCCAGTGCCTTAAAGTGGGAAAAAAAGTAAACCTAATAGTCATTTGTAGGGGTACTTATTCTCTCTCATCACGCTGAAGCATTAGCACTAACCAAGATGATTCATCTTCATCCTTCATTAGAGTGTGTTATTCCCTGAAGTGGTTTATGGTCAAATAGAGTTGCTGGCCTTGCAGATTCTCTTTGGGGTGGTACTGAATCAAATGTGTTCTTCATGTATAGATAACTCATTCCTTAGTTTTTCTTGGTTGAATTTGTGTTAATTTTCAAAACTAACTGGCAAAACTGATAAAACCTTACTAAAAAGCATTCTAGTGTGTGGAAACTCTAATTCAAATGGTTTCTCATGCAATGCACCTTATCTTAAATACATACTTAAATGAATAATTAAGATATTTTGTATTTTCCAATGAAACTAAAATCTAAAATATATGAAAAGATGAGGGCACATTTTTGATGACAGCACATATAAAACTTTTTATAGGAGAGCAAAATAAAGGCAGAGCAGCACTGCCAGGATAGACCTGTTAAAAATCAACAGGAACTGGATCTGGGACCTTTTTTGTCAAGATGAACACTTCCCTACAGACTATAGCAAGTGCTTCTCTTTTTTTTTTTTTTTTTTTTTTGCGGTATGCGGGCCTCTCACTGTTGTGGCCTCTCCCGTTGCGGAGCACAGGCTCCGGACGCGCAGACCCAGCGGCCATGGCTCACGGGCCCAGCTGCTCCGCAGCATGTGGGATCCTCCCGGACCGGGGCACAAACCCGCATCCCCTGCATCGGCAGGCGGATTCTCAACCACTGCACCACCAGGGAAGCCCAGCAAGTGCTTCCTGATGGAACTTAAAAAATGATTACAGGGATCCTGTCCCTGTAACTTCTTTACAGGTGATTCTCACTTATTCCTTATTGAAATTTTGACAAAAAGTTCTTTTGATGACAATGCTGTAAGGCTATCAATAATAGCTGCTATATTAAAACACCATATAATAATCGCCAATACATTATATTCATTATTTCATTTAGTTCTCATCATGACCCCATGAAATGGAAATTAGTATTTCCATTTTACCATTAGTATTAATATTAGTACTTCCATTTTAAGTGGGAAAAAAAAGTAATTAACTTGTCCAAGATGGCACAATTGGGATTTGAATTTGGTTTGTCTGTTTGTAAAGTCTGCATTTTTAACCATTAGTCTGTTCCTACAAAGGCTACAGCCAGAGAAAAGCAAAAGCAGAATAGATCAACTTGAGATGTATCACCCCGGTTATTGCCAAATTAAGAGATTGGAATAGTGAATAATGAATAAATAAAATTATAAGAAATGGATGTCCAGGGTGAACTTCTCTTTGAAAAATGACCTGGACAAGGGTTCTGTGGTCTGAACTCTTGTAATAACCTTTCTCTTTCTGCTCATCTTGAATTGGAAAAAGTATTTAAGAAATCACTAATAATGCACCCATAGATACTTTCTATTTATAAATAGCCAAATCTGTCATGCTGGATAAAATGTTAGGAAGATACAGCCCTGAAAAAAACATGGATCTGGAAATTAATGATGAAGCTCATTTTTCTCCACCTCTTTGCTCAGGAATGTATGAATAACTTGAAGTACTAAGATTTCTTGAGAATGAATGGAGATTATTTCAATTTGATGAAAGATATAGGATGAGAGTCTTAAGGAGGAGAGATGGAAGAAACAGTTACTCTGATAATGAATCCTGAGAAAAGATAGTGACATTAATAGACTCAAATTAAGATCAGGAGACCCTGATTTTTCAGCACTTTAGTTGTAATAATGGGAAAGGTAAATGGAAGTAATTACTGCTCAGGATGAAACTGGAAAAACTGAGGTATTTTGGTAAAAGTGAATTAGAAAGATGAAATGCAGGAATATATAATCATCACTTTGTTTCTATACCTTGGGTTAGTTGGCTTATCTGAAGCTCTGAGCACACTAGCTTATGAATGGATATAGAGGAGACCAACAATAAGTAATAATGTGCAAATTTTGATGCTGGAATTCTTCCATGTGAGAAGGTGGCTCTGTTATTGGACCAGAAGAAACATGGTTATAGAAGGCAGAGGAAATATGGAATTAGTCTGATGCTCAAGCAGACCACATTCTTCTGGGAAAGTGATGGGCTGAATCAGCACCACAGCTAGGACTTCACCGCACTTTTCTCCTGGAGGTTGAATGCAAAGGTATGGAGGAAGCTCCATGGATTCTGGTGACAGAATTCCAGATACTTTCCTTTTGCAATACTAGGTTATAGCTCATCCATGTCTTGGCTTACTGAATGCACTGTTTCTCAAAGTATGGTCCTTGACTCTACTGTATCAGAATCTCCTTTGGTGTTTATTAAAATTATAGATTTCTTGGTCTCACCTTTGGAGGTTTGGCCAGAAATTTGCAGTTGTAGGAGTGTCTTAGGTCAGATTCCTCAGCAAACAGACTCTGAAGCAGAGTTTTGTATTAGAACATTTACTGGGAGATTGCTCTCAGGTACAACACTTGTAAGGGAGTGAGAGAAGCAGAATTGGCTATTGTAACAGAAACCTCAGCCAATCCTACAGGGGATTTTGTAGCTAGGGCCTTCAGATTTGTCATGAACTGAGGCAAATCGACCAGGCCTTTGTGTTTTTGCATTGAACAATTATTTATTATAGGCATGAAGGGAGTGTAACTTTGGGTGATGCAGTTGCCCTTAGCTAAGCACAGCTGTAATCATCCATATCAGTAGCCAACACTCTGGGTTTCTGGAGGAATGAGTGCCTCCATCTACAGAAGCCACTATCGTCCATTCATTCCACCACTTGGGTATATTTGTAGCATTTAGTAAGTTCATCCCGTTTGGTAAAACTTGCCCCAGGATTCCAGTTGGTCTATTTTCTGGGGAAACATAAGAAGAAAGTTAGTGAGGTGAAGTATAGCTTCAGCTACTGAAACTAATCTTGAGACTGCAATGAGCACTCATTGTCTCCATTCTCAACATCCATTCTAGATTCCTCTCACCTTGACTAACATCTCTGTTGCTCTAGGAGAATAACTTGGTGGAGTGACTTAGACTCTCATCTCAGAGAGGTCTGAGTCTCTGATCACTGTGCTCTTCTAGGGCTGTGATTGCTGCACTTGTCCATTTACCATCAACATTAAGAAGGAAAGTGCCACAAGATGCACTGATGGATCATCTGGGTATCAAATAATTCTTCCCTGCCAGCACTGTGTATGAGCAGTCCTACTTTTTCCTGAGGATCAGGGTCAATTATACCTGCAGATATGGTGACTCATTTCTATGTCACTCATTTCTATGCCCAATTCATGTATATTCTTAACTTGGTCATTTTTATTCCAACAAAGTGGTTGACTAGGTACATCCTCAGATCCTCAAAGCTTTACCCATTGAGAGGATTCCCCTTACTGCTATCTTTCAGACCACTCCTGAGTGGGGCTGTAATGAAGCATCCATCTTCATCTTGTACACACATACTGACAGACCCATGTGTAAAACAAACTCAGGCTTTCCTTCTCCATCAGCTGGTCATAAAGTCACCTCTTCCACATTCCCTCCATAGCGATGGGTGTGAGCTGATGGAGAGGTACAAATAAAATATTGATAAATGACACGGAAGTCTGGACCACCTGCCTATGCCATTTACTTTCACCCTGTGGCCTTACTCATGATCAGTATGCTCCCTAAATGTATTGTTCCCTCTTATAATATATTACTGTTTCTTCCACCTGTGACTTGGTGGAAGTGATGGGTAGTGATGGGTAGCTCTAGCTACATGTTCTCTTGAACTTTCAAGGTCAGATACTACATTTCTACTAAAGTTTAGTAACATGCCAGAGTTTTTGAAAACTGTGTAGTTCCTTGCTGAAAATGGTATGGCCTTGCACCAGATCTCTAGAGGATGTACGCTATTATTCTTCTATCTGAACTTGCCATAAGCTTTACAAAGCATCTTCTCCCACTATAGATACTTTTAGTGCCATAGGATCTGCCATGAATTGTGCACCACATCCTGAACCTGACACAGAGCTATGTGTCACTTGGAAAATAGGTCAGAACAGTATTCCCAAGTGTGAAATATGTTGTCTCTGGAACATGCAGAGACCTGCCAGATGGTTGTGTTTCCCGCCTGGTGATGGGAGTTCTGAGGTATAATGATTTTTTCTTTATTCTTGAGGCAATGTCTCAGCATCCCCCAGACTACTGGATCTCTGAAAATTTCACAGATGTATGCCCGTAGATCTTCACAGAGTTTATTTTCCATACCTTACTTTATGATTCTTACCAAGGCCTCTATCGTATTTGCTGCTTCTTGTTCATCTGGTCTGATTATCATGATATCATCAACAGAATGCACTATTTAAATATTCTATGGAATGTTCAAATGATCCAGATCCCTTTGAACTGTACTATGACAGAAGGTGGGAGAGTTACCATAGCTTAGGCACCACCATAAAGATATTTTGTTGTTCATCTCATAAGAATATGAAGTGCCTCTGATCCTTCTTCTTGATGAGAATGGAGAAAATGGCATTGGCCAAATTAAGGGCAACATACAATGTCACAGGGGCTATGCTGATCTTCCAAAGCAGAAATACCACAGTTGGCAGAGCAGCTGCAATTGAGACTAAAGTTTTTGAGTTTATATTAGTTTACTGCCATTTGCTAGCATTGAAGGATATAACCTTGGGTCAGGCAACTCCCTTTGGCTTAGGGAAATGCCTGGAGAGGAACTCGTCTGTGAGTCATCAGCAGCCAATAATCCTAGCAGCTGGAAGAGAGAGTGCATCAGTCCAGAAGGTGGGGTCTGGGCAGCACACGACAACATGCAAAACAGACTCTTTTAGTGAATCTTATACACAATGACATTTGAGTACACTCTTCAGGAAAAGCACCCTATATTCCTCAGCTATGAATTTTAAATGTTTCCTTTGGACCATTGGAAAATACCCAATTTTGATTTATATTCCCCTTTCAGTTTATTTTAGCCATTAGTTTATGTCTTTGTGTTTTTTGAAAAAGTATTAAATTGTCACTTTAGAATTACTTTCTATTTTTCAAACTTCAATCATAAAATTCACTAAAATTATCCAGGCATTAAGAGTACAATTGAAATAGACAAATTGGTATTTCCTATTTTCAGAAGAGATATAGTGATTCTCACCCTTAAAACACACACAGGCCACACTTACACACTTACCAGATACACACATACACACACATACCAGTTTTGGGTGATTATGAGTAAACTTGCTATAAACATTTGTGTATGGCATTTTGTGTGAACATAAGTTTTTATTTACTTAGGTGTATACTAAGGGATGGGCTTGTAGGATCATACGGTAAGTGAAGACTTAACTTTATAAAAAACTGCCCAACTATTTTGCAAAGTGACTATATCATTTTGCACTCTGTCCCTGGCTCCAGCAGTGTATGAGAATTATAGCTGTTTTGTGTCCTTGCCATCATTTGGTAGATTTTTTATTTTACAATTTTTTAATTCTAATAGGTGTGTAGAGGTGTCTAACTTTGGTTTTCATTTGCATTTTTTCTAACAGCTAATAATGTTTGAGAATCTGACTCAGAAACCCTGTTCTGCCACTTATCTGGTTGAGTCACCATCCATATGTTACACAAACTCTCTAAGCTTCAGTTTCCTCAGATAGGCAAAAATGCTCTTATCTCATAGGACTGAAATACAGTTAAATGTGAGAATGTATGTAAAGGACAATAAACTGTGAGGTTTATAATAGATGTTCAATAAATGCGAATACTCACGAGTCTTCTCAACTTGTTTCATTGTTCTCAAAATTCCATGCTTAAAAAAAACCCTTCAGATATTGAAAAATACACTTGGACCTAGGTAGACCCAGCCAGCCATGTGTAATCATGCCCTGATGAGTTTTCCAGGCCACTAGTTACACAGGTACATGTTGCCTAATAGACTTCCAAAATTTCAAGCTTAAAAGAAGGCACTTGTAGCCAGTATGAGTGCATTTATGTTTTACCTGAAGCATTGCGTGTTCTCTGTTCTTGCCTTGCTAGATAATGAAAGGTGCATTAATGGTCCCGATTACAAAGTATGAATTTGATTTATAGCTCTTTGCTACTTTCTCTGGCAATAAGCATGCAGTAGGAAAATCCACACACGGCAATCTAAAGACTGAAATTGTTCTTTGCAATTTAGGCATTTAATTAGGGGTTTTAAAGCTTAATTAAAAAGTTAAATCATTTGTCTTTATTTCTGAAACAATGCTATTGTGGATGGTTCAATTATGTAAGATAAAACATAACAAGATAGGTATGTCCATGTCTGAAGTTATAGCATCATTCACACATACAGCACAGTCCCATAAAATGTATTTGAGAAGATAGAACAAAATTGAAATACAGAGTCATTAAATAGGTATTAAAAGTAACTTCTGGTCTATGAAGTTGTTTTTCTCTCTTTTGTTTCATGGTCTTAGCAAAATATGACTTCTTTTTCTAAAAATGTAAATGATGAGAAAAAAGATTTTATGTGTATTACCTATAATTCCATCCAAAATGTGCACACACAGAAAAAACTAGAATGAAACTTCTCATCAATCTTCAGTTATTTAGCATTAGGAAAGAAACTGCATGGTTTGTTTCTGAGTAATCAGAAATATTCCTTAGGTGTATAAATGTACTTTCTAATTTTTAAGGAACTATACCTAGGCCTCCACTAACCTAGCTCCTGAACCTCTCCATTTTTGGAAGATTCTTGGTGCCTCCCTACATTTCCACATGTTCTAGGAATTCAGTCTCTTGTTCTTTCTTCTATAACTGCCTTGATTTTGTGGAGTGATGTCTTTTGCTTCAAGATAGGTTGTGAAGTATGTGAAAATGCACATGAGATTATATACCTGGGTTATAAGACTCTTGCTATTGTATAAAATTAGGATATATTAGATTTGTGGTAGTTAAATGTTCTTGAATTTGGTGGCTCATATGATAAGGAATGATTATATCATGTTATTCCTGGATAAGACCAAGATAGCAGATAACAGCTGACAGTCTACTGGAGAAGGGCTGGATGCAGCCAGTAGTGAGGAGAGTGTTCTGAGGTGACTTAGATTTTATATGTGTGGTCTGCACCTATGCTCCTAGGATATTCACCCTCAACCTTGTCTGTACATGTTGGGGGCTAATGGAGCAAGAATATAAAGAAAATGCTTTGTAAATCTTTCTTATTGGGTTACTTTGATATTAGGATTTCAGGAATGATATAGAAAATATCTGTGAATTGTGGAAGTCGATTTTTATGGCAATAAACAGGGATACTGCAACTTGATAAGACTAGCCCCACCTTATGGCTGTGGAAGAGGTTGGTTCCTACAGTGATGTGAATGTCCTCAGGTAAATTAAAGTGATCGCAATCTAAGATTGTGTTGACTGGCTTACAATAGATGTCACCTGGGCCTTGGTGTCTGCACTATAGAGCGGGAGTGCCTGGGGGAGGGCTAATGGTAAAGCATAGTTTCTTTACCTTACCATTTCTAAGGAACCCTGAAAACAGGCACTGTGTGTTTGTAGTGGATCCTACGGTGAGCCACGCAGAGTCCTTCAGGACCGAGCCACTCATCCTCCCAGCTTTTGAGATTGTAAGTGGCTGATGTGTCTCAGCTGACTCCAAACTGGGTCTTGCTGTCAGTGGAATAGATTCCCCTCACTCAAGGTCACAGCCCTCCCGGGGGACAATCTGCATCCAAAGACTGGTCAACACAGGGTATACAGTCCTGTTCTCCCGTCTTCATTCATGACAACCATGAAGGATCATCCCAACTTTAGAGTGCCCATGGTACCGGCTGAGGTTACACAATTTGGGGTTTGGTAAATTTTGCTAAAGAATGGAGTCTTAAGTAAGAATAAGAATATGACACTTACTAGCTCTAATAAGGCCTTGAGCTAGTGTCCACCTTTTGGACATAGAGAACTATTTCAGAATAATAATACACACCTTTTTTTTTGAGTACTTATGATTGCTTGTCATGTATTAATTCATGTAATCTCATAATATCACTATAAAATAGGTACTAGTATTTAAGTATGAAGTGATTTCTGCTCTACTGTGTTTATCTTCTTATCTTTGGTGATACCTATTATCAAAACTGTTTTAAAAAAAATCTTAGAATGTGAAAGTAGAATTATAAGAATTATATCAAAATAAGTGTTAATCTACATTTTTGGTTTGGTAATCATTCATAATTACACAGCTAGAAAGTAACAGAATCACAATAAAATATTATCTGGTTGTTTTAGGGAAAATCCCCATGACCTGGTTATTCTTAGTCATAGTCTGAAATGGATAATGCTTCTCCAAGGCTGGTCTGGCCAAATATCCCACCAGTGCTATATCCCATCAGTGCTATTATGCTAGACACCCTGCAGGTATCCTCCTTTTGGTGCAGACATTCTTAAAGTTTTTCTTGAGACATTCCTTCAAATGGAATTCATAAATTTATTGTTGTGGATGTTTGCTGAACAATGATTTCTCTCTTGCTTTTAATATTGTGCTCCTTTCTACTTTCTCTTTCCTCCTTTCCTTCTTCATCATCCTCACTTTCTGTTCTCACCTCCTTCCCGTCTTACATGCAATGGTACTATCTTCATCTTGGCCTCCTTCAGCTTACCTTTTCTGATTTTTCATGTTTTTCTACAAATTTTCTTTTTTTACTTGCTTTGATCATTTCATCATGCATTCATTTTAATTTTTAAAATTAAAAATATTTTAATTTTCAGTATCACTGTCCTCCAAGTCAACCTGGAAAGAAAACGCAGAACTGTTGCTGATCCCTTTCTTTCCTTTGTACTGAGAGATAAGACTTTGTAATCAGTTCTGGATTCAAATGTCAATTCTGATCCTTCTACTGATTCTTATAGCAAGTGCTTTATTAAGAGATCAAGTTAGAGAGACAGAGCTAATATCAATGGCCTCAAATGCCCAAACGAAGACTAAAAACTTTAGTTTGCAAGTATAATTAATTTGGTCATCAAAGCACTAATTTCCTTACCAATACAAATTCTTTGAGGATATAGTCAGTATCTATTCCCTTTGTGTAATTGTACCTCCAGTGCCCTGCACTCTGCCTAATAAATATTTGCTGAATGAAAGTAGTAGGAATCCATTGGGAATTTTTAAATAAAGGGGTGACATGATCAGATGTATACTTGGAAAGTTAATCTGTGGGTTGTATTTAGGTTGGAGTGGGGTAGGAAGAGTCTGAAGTTTAGGTTAGAGAAGCCACAAAGTGGAGAAAATGGGCACAAATTATTTTATTAGAGAACTTATTAATTCTGAATAATGGATGACAAAAATGTAATGTTGCTGTTGTTGACTTCTTGATGGTAGCAGAAATTTTATAAAATAGAAGAGACATATATATTTGAAAGCAGTGGGGAGATTGTTTAAACATGCACAACAGTGTAATTGAAGATATGAAAGAGTGTGGAAAAAGGTATCAAGTTCTTAGAGGAGGTAGGATGCAGTGGAGTCAAGGTTAGTCTTGAAAATGAATAGGCATATTTCTTCTGTGAAAGAAGAAAGTTTAAATTAGGTTAGAAAAAAATGTTAGCATATGTGTGTGTGTTTGTGTGTGTGTGTAGAGGATGGGGTGGTCCTGTTGGAAGTTGAGATTATTGGTGTCAAATGACCAGATCAGTGGTTTTTACCATTGGCTGCAGGTTAGAATCACTTGGGGAGTTTTTTAAAGAAAAATAATACTGCTGTGTAGATTTCATGCCAGTCCAATTAAATCATAGTCTCTAGGGGTGGACCCCAGACCCCAGAATTTTTAAACACTCCCTAGGTGAGTCTATTGTGCAGCCACAGTTGAAAGCTGCTGGCCTATATCTTCTTAGTAACATGGCGACAATGCTTCCTCCTGGGAGAAAATTGGAGTGAGAATAAGACAAAGTTTAGACAAGAGATAATAATAATGACTGGGGAAACTCAATGAAAAGTCAATAAACTATACTAAAAATGTTCTGAGCACTTGGGGGGGCTCAAATGATATTAAGTCATTTGAAATTTAGAGCAAACAACCAGTGTGGCATTGTGATGTTATCTAGCAATGTATGACAACAAAGGAGTGGGGAAAACAAACATTAAGGTCATTCACAGTAGAGAACTGGCATTGTTAATTGTTTCCAAATCATGCTGAGCATCAGAATAATCCAAAAACATTTAGAAAAAAAAGCAAACTCCAGGACCTCACCTCCAATGATCTTCTTTCAATAGATCACTGCATCTGGATTGGGGCTGGCAATCTGTGTGTGTGGTTTTTTTTTTTTTTTTTTTTTTTTTTTTTTTTTTTTTTTCAGTACGCAGGCCTCTCACTGTTGTGGCCTCTTCCGTTGTGGAGCACAGGCTCTGGACATGCAAGCTCAGCGGCCATGGCTCATGGGCCCAGCTGCTCTGTGGCATGTGGGATCCTCCTGGGCCAGTGCACGAACCCATGTCCCCTGCATCGGCAGGCGTACTCTCAACCACTGCGCCACCAGGAAAGCCCCACTCTGTGTTTTTAAGCAGCACCCTTAGTAAGTGGGGCAACCAGTGCAGACTGGAATGTGGTAACCACTGAAATAAAGGGTAGAAAGAATGTCAAGGAAGAGGCAGGGGTGATTCTCTGATTACAGTGAAAGCATGACTAAAATATTAGACCCTGAGATTTAGCTGGGTAGGAAGGCAAATAGAATCATAAAGTCATGGAAGAATAAAAAGCTGAGGAGGAAGTAAAATGGTAAGTTACAATGGGGCACTGCCATGGACTGAATGTTTTGTTTCCTCCCAAAATTTGTATGTTGAAACCTTAACCCCAATGTAATGGTATTAGGAGGTCGAGAATTTGCGAGGCTATTAGGTCATGAAGATGGATCTCCCATGAATGGGATTAGCGCCCATATAAAAGGGACCCCAGAGAGCTCTCTCATCCTCTCTGTCATGAGCATACCATGAGAAGTGAGCAGTCTGCAATCTGGATGATGGTCCTTATCAGAACCTGGCCATGCTGGCACCCTGTTCTCAGACTTCCAGCCTCCAGAATTGTGAGAAATACATTTCTGTGCTTTGTAAGCCACTCAGTCTATAGTATTTTGTTGTAGCAGCCAGAACTGACTGAGAAAGGCATAGAACAGGATTTCTGGCAGAGGGGAAGGGAAGATTTAGAAGTAATGAGGTATTCTGGCAAAAATAGTGTATTGAAATTATAGTCAGAGAGGAAAATCTCAAAGTGTCTCATCTTGGATTTTATCTTGTATCTCCTTATTTCAAAACTTCCCCCTCCTGCCTGAGACAGAAAAGGGAACTGAAGAAAACAGAGGAGGGCACTGTGTTAGTTTTCTAGAGCTGTTGTAACACATACCACAGACTGGATACCACAGAAATTTATTTCTGCACAATTGTGGAGGGTGGATGTCCAAGATCAAGGCGTCAGCAGGGTTGGTTTCTTATAAGGTCTCTCTCCTTGGTTTGTAGATGCCTATCTTCTCTCTATGTTTTTGCACAGTCTTCTATCTGTGTGTGTTTGTGTCCTAATTTCCTCTTCTTATAAGGACACAGTCTTATTGGATTGGAGCCCACACATATGACCTCATTCTCAATTACCTGTTCAAAGGCCTTATATCCAAATATAGTCACATTTTGAAGTACTGGCGGTTAGTACTTCAACATATGGATTTTGTGATTTATTAGTCTGCTGGGGATGCTATAACAAAATACCACATATTTGGAGGCTTAAACAATAGAAATTTTATTTCTCACAGTCCTGGAGGCTGGGAAGTTCAAGATCAAGGTGTCTAATTTTGTTTCTGGTGAGAACTCTCCTCCTGGCTTGTAGACAGCTACCTTCCTGCTGTGTCCTCACATGGTTGGTGGGAGGGGAGACAGAGAGTGCTCCTTGGTGTCTTTTCTTATAAGGACACCAATCCTATCAAATTAGGGCCCCATGCTTATGATCTCATTAACCTTAGTTACTTCCTTAGAAGCTCCAAATATGGTCATCTGGGGATTAGGACTTCAACATGTAAATTCAGTCCATGACATGGGTTGTGTGGGGGGACACAATTCAGCCCATAGTAGGCATGAAAGCTAGTCATATGGTGCTAAAATTCTGCTGAAAGAAAAGAAAAACACAAATATATTTTTCTGTTGGTTGTTTAGAAACCAAGACAACTCTTCGAAGAATAGTCTCATGGCTCAATCCTAGGTTAAAGATGTTGTGAGTGTGTACTAAATAAGATTTCCCAAATAGTTCTGTCATCATTGCTGGTTCTTGGTCTAAGGTACTAGGTCCTTCTCAAGCATGGGCTGCTGTCTGTGCACACTGCCTCTTAACTGCATTAGGAATGATGGGCCTGGCTTGATAATACAAAACAATTTCCATTTTGAACCTGTATGGGGAAATAAATTTGGGTCATTAACATCATGTTTAGAATCAAAATGGGAATTTTTATAGAGAAATTCTAACGTGTTACCTATTGATTATATATTCATATCAAAACTGCTTAACAATCAATGTAAGAGATTTCAGGGGTCTGAGCTGTTGATGGTATTTTAGTGATTTGGGTTTGGTGTTAGTTATTCTCTTGTTTCCTGAATACCACAGGAAAGGAACATTCTTATTATCACCTTGCAGAGTTTATCTCAGAAACATCCTGGAACCACAGTGTGTGGAAATTTGATGTAGGCCCAGAGGTGCCATGGTT
Organism: Mesoplodon mirus; assembly: GCF_964341445.2. NCBI lineage: Eukaryota > Metazoa > Chordata > Mammalia > Artiodactyla > Ziphiidae > Mesoplodon > Mesoplodon mirus. Next base: position 108,790,769 of record NC_138983.1, on the reverse strand, counting down.
TTATCTTAAAAGTTTTCTTTAAACAAACAAAAAAACCCCCAAAAAACTCTGTTGAGGTTTAATCTGCTTGCCATAAACTTCACTCATTTTAATTGTAAAATTTAGTGATTATTAGTAATTTTACTGAGTTGTGCAACCATCACCACGATGCAGTTTTAGAACATATCCATCAACCCAATAAGATCCCTCCTGCCCTTTTATAGTTAATCCCCATTCCGGTCCCCAGCCCTAGGCAACCACTAATCTATTTTGTGTCTCTACAGATTTACCTAAAGGCTTTTGTTGTTGTTCCTCTCCAGGTCCTTAGTTGCAGCTCTAATGACTGAAGGCTAAATTTTCCTAGAATTGCTTTTCAGCCTGAGACATTTGTCTCTTAATCTCTCTATGTGTCTTCTATTCCAAGCAAGGTGCCATGGAGGATACATGTGGTACAGAGATCCCTCTCGGTTGGAATCTAAACTGTTTTCCACTGGGATTCAGACAAATCTGATGGGTACAGGCCTGCCAGTCATCTTCTATAAGAAATGCATATTTATCCTCAGAAAAAAGAGATTCTGTGACCATCACAATGTCTGCCTCTCACATTTGTCTCTTGTCTCAGTTTTCCCATGCACCCTCCTGAAAATAGTTTACCTCAATTATTTGAATAACATAAGAGGAGTATTAAAATATAAAATTATGAACATTCTACATATTCCATCTAACCCCCCAGTCCCCTTATCTTGCCACGTGCCGTGCAATCCAAAAGTTCTTTTTCCGAGATATACTACAGTAAAATAAAAGCTATGGTGATTTTTCTTCAAATCTCATAAGTTAGGTTTCTAGGTTAATTCTAATTGTAGTAGTATTTAAAGTGACTTCAGTCATCAGGCCAATATAATAATATTGGAAGAAAGTCTAATAGTCAACTTTGTTCTGATATACTCCTCCTTTTGCTAAAGGTTGTCATGCTTTTACTTAACTTTCTGGTTTGTCCATTGTTTTATAGATAATTATTACTTTATAGATCCTCAATGCAGTCAAGACCATCAAATGTAAAGAAAGTGTGGCAAGTCTATTTGTTAAAAGTGAATTATCACTTCTTATTTCTAAGGATTGACAACCATTTATTATTTCTAACATTTACAACGGGACAAATGTGTTTTCTAAGAAAATTGATGTTATTACTTTGGAAATGGAAGCCTATTATTTTCATTTCAGTAATTTCACCAAACGGCCATCACATTTATATATTTCTTTCTAAGTGAGACTTTTCTGTCTATCCCTTTATGTTATTCACTGAAAGAGAAAGGTGTAGTTTATTGCAAATATGATATGTGAGAAGGCAGAGATAATGCTGTGGTTCAAAAGGACATGAGTTTTTCCTTACTGTATAATTAAAACATGAAATAGTAAACATGAATCATATGTTGAATTGTGTACTGTCAAAATGAGACTGAAAATGTTATTTAAAATATTCCTTCATCTATGCTCCAAGTACTTCTAAGGGACTGAGGCAAACACAGTTTATAATATGTCCTTTTTCTTTTGCTACTTTACATACAGGTTAATTACATTCATGTACCTTTTCTACATTATTTATTAGACTGTTTCTGATTATACCATCCACATAGCATTCATAGCTCACAAGGTCAAGATAAGTACAATACTTACAGGTGGGAGAAAGAAGAAACCTCATGGGACGATGAATGCGGATATTGGGGTAATGCATCTACAAGCCAAGGAATGCCAAAGATTGCCAGAAAATGATCAGAAGCTAGGAGAGAGGTGTCGAACAATCCTCCCTTGTAGCTCTCAGAAAGAGCCAGTCCTGCTGACACCTTGATCTCAAACTTTTAGCCTCCAGAACTGTGAGACACTAAAATTCTGTTAAGCCACTCAGTCGCGGTACTTTGTTATGGCAGCCCTAAAAAAATAATAATACACAATACTTTTATTTATCTCTCTGTGCCACAGTTTTCTCATATACAAAGTGATAGTGATAATAATATTTACCTTCTAGGGTTTTGTGAAGATTAAGTGAGTTAATGAATATAAAGTACTTAGAATTGTGTCTGCCACATAGAGGCATAGGGCCGACATTTCTTGGTTGAATCGACAACGATTCTTGTTTCCTTCTCTTTTGCTAAATGCTAAATGGCATCCTATTGGTAAGAGGGATTTTCTACTTACTTGAGGATCAATAATCTCCTACTGATACAAGGGAACAGAAAACAGATTTTTGTTTTGTTTCATTTTGTTTTGTTTAGCATGGTGGAAGTCACAGGTTATAAGAAAGAAGATAGAGCAAATCAAAGTGGCTAGTTTCAGAGGGTTAAAGTTTTTGTTTTTTCCCCAGGAAGTTAAGAGTTTTAAAATAAATAATAATGATTCAAATGGTGTAAGAAGCCAAATGTCAATATTTTTAGAAAAAGTGAGCAGAATTGTTAGTCTGTTAGACACATAGATGTGAGCCAAAGGATGGAATAATTTAGATACCTTCCTTCATCCGCTATGATCACGGTGCCGTTGATCAAGGCATTTGTCTTAATAAAGCTGTTTTAAAATGAAAATGTTACATTAATGTGCTTTAACTCTTTTTGAATTATCATAGAAGTTTGTCTTATTGACAGAAAGTTGAGCAAGCCTTGGGGAATAAAATGTTCATTTTTAAAAAATATTTTATTTGTTTATTTTTTATTGGGATATAGTTGTTTTACAATGCTGTGTTAGTTTCTACTGTACAGTGAAGTGGAGTTCCCTGTGCTATACAGCAGGTTCTCACTAGTTATCTGTTTTATACATATTAGTGTATATATGTCAATCCCAATCTTCCAATTTATCCCACCCCCCTTACCCCCCTTGGTGTCCATACATCTGTTCTCTACATCTGTGTCTCTATTTCTGCCTTGCAAACCAGTTTATGTGTACCATTTTTCTAGATTCCACAAATATGTATTAATATATGATATTTGTTTTTCTCTTTCTGATTTACTTCACTCTGTATGACAGTTTCTAGGTCCATCCACATCTCTACGAATGACCCAATTTCATTTCTTTTTATGGCTGAGTGATATTCCATTGTATATATGTACCACATCTTCTTTATCCACTGCAACGTCATTTGGGACTTGTTCCTCCTGTAATCTTGACTGCTAACCTCCCTCTTGTCAAAATGAACATTTTAGGTCATGGCAGCAACTAGGAGGGAGATTAGCAGTCAAGATTATGGGAGGAACAAGTCCCAAATGATGTTTCAGTTGGTAGAAATAGGGGAAGGGTTAGGCAACCTGGGGAAAAACTAGAAGGTTAGGGATTGGAGGTAGAGTGAAGGTTCCAACCATGAAGGTTGGAAGAAAACGAAAGGAGAGAAAACATTATGTAATATAGTATATGCTTCTTAGAGTTCTGTTATCTAGGCTAACTTAATATCTCTGAGCCTTGGTGTATTAGGTTCTATAGGGCTGCTGTAGCAAATTAACACACACTAGGTGGCTTAAAACAACAGAAATTTATGCTCTCACAATTCTGGAGGCCAGAAGTCCAAAATCAAGGTGTTAGCAGCGCCATGCTCTCTGTAAAGACTCTAGGGAGGATTCCTTCTTGCCTCTACCTAGCTTCTGGTGGTTGCTGGCAATCCTTGGCATTCCTTGGCTTGTAGACACATTACTCCAATCTTGACCCTCATTGTCACATGGCATTCTCCCTCTCAGTGTGTCTGAATTCAAATTTCCTTCTCTTTGTAAGCACACCAATCATTGGGTTATAGTTCCCTTTAATCCAGTAAGATGTCATCTTAACATGATTATATCTGTGAAGACCTTATTTCCAAATAAGGTCACATTCACATATTCTGGATACATATGAGTTTTGGGGGAAGACAACATTCAACAGAGTACAGTCATCTTCTTTACTATAAAAGTAAGGATTATATCATGCCTCAGTTTCCTCATCTGTAAAATGGGGAAGTTAATATTATCTACTTTGAAGGTTGTTGTGAGATGTTTGTTGTTCTTTGACTTCCCATTTTATCTTCCTTGCAATACCCTGATTTCCTTTGGAGAAATTGTTGTTTCCTCTGTGAATTGAGTTTAGTGGCCTGGTAATCATGGGTTCACTTTTCCCTAGCTGATGGGCATATATATGACCCAACAAATACCAAATGGATGGATTCTTTGGAGGTCTAATCTTGACCACTAGAATGAAAGGACTAAAAATGGATGAAATCTGTATGTTGGTTAAGGGCACAGTTTCTAGAGACAGGCCATATGTATTTGAATCCTAACCCCATCACTCACCAACTGTATGACTTTGAGGTATATTTAGCTTCCCTGTGGCTCAGTTTCCTCATGTATAAAATGAGAATAATAGTACTTATTTCATCCAGTGCCAACTACTGTCCTTGGCATTAGATATGTATCCGTGAATAAAACACACATGGTTTCTGCTTACACAAGGCTTGCAAACTTTGAGAGAGATAGGTACCAAACCAAGAAAATAAATATTTATTACAAATTTTGATATGCATATATATTAAGTAAAATGCTTAAAATAGCACCTAGCACAGAGCCAGTAACATGTAAGTGTGAGCATTTACTCAGTCATTTTAGTAGCAGTGTTCTGACCACACATTATCCATGTAGTTTCTGATTCTTAGCTCTGTGGAGATAGCTTAGATCCTGCTCATTTCTGAGCTTGGTTTTCTTCCTTTCCCAATGATGCTGAGAACTCCAAGATACTTCCACTAAATTTCCTTTCACTTAATTTAGTGGGAGTTGGTTTCCATTGCTTGCAACCTGAGAACTCTGATACAGTACTTCACAGGGTAGTTGTAAGGATTAAATAAGATTGTGTATATTAAGTGTGTACAGGCTCAATCAACATTAATTCTGGGAGGGGCAACCTAGGTATATTGAAAGTGGAAAGGACAGAGTCAGAAAAAAACATTAACAAATGAATTTAGTAGAAGGGAGACACAGAAGACTGTCATGGTGATAAAGGAGGGCTAGCTTTCATTTCTAGGGCCAAAAGTCTGAGAGTGGTTGACAGGTCAATCAGAGAAACTCACAGAATTGAGGAATTGAATGGATTACACTAAAGGTATTGTTTTACTGTTGATAATATTGTTCCAGAAGATTTCACCTAGTTTATGCTGTCCTATACGGAAACAAAACCTTTCTTCTTTTTTAGTATCATCTGAGAAAGCATTCTATAAAAACAACCTTTGAAGAAAGTGGTCTTTGTTTTTGGCATAAAGGACTACAAAAGGAAAACTAGTAAAGAATGGTAGAGTCATTTGTTTGACACCAACACATGCAGACGCATTATTCTAAGGTGCAGAGTTATACATTCTAAATCCAGGAGGAAGGGTAATATTGTGCTGATGGATGCAATATCATAAATATGCACATGCATATTCATATGATGCCAATTATTCTTTTGAAACTGTATAAGTAAAACTCTTGAAAACTCAGAACTGAAAATATGATACATATGGAAAACTCATCAGCATTCTAATATAAAAACTGAATGAAAGAGGATTACTGTAAAAGCTCTTTTCCTGTCAAGTTCCTTCTATTCCATTTGTAATCACCAAATCCTACTCAGTCTTTTTAACTACACACATAACACAATTATCCTTTAGGCATCAGGATACAGGAAGTGTTCCAACCTTTATTTGTTCCCAGTACCAAGCTCAAACTTAGCTTTTGAAGATAAGCTCCTATCTTGAATCAAAGGACCAAGCCAAAACAATGGTCAGCTCCAACCCTTTCCAGCATGTCATTAGCTAAAATATTCATTCATTCACTCCACAAGTCTTTATGAAGTCTACAGAACTTGATACTGGGTAAATATGGTAAATAAATACTGTTATTGTCCATACAGAGCTTTTAAGCTCATGAGGAAGATAGACAGTAAAAAGAGAAAAAAGGGAATATATATTTTCAAGTAGTGGTGTGTGCTATGAAGAAAATGAACAGGAGGTGAGGAGAGATGTTGAACAAAGGGTGGGATCATGCTGGAGAGGGTGGACCTGTTTAGAGGTAAGACCTTGTTTATAAAGTGAAGAATGCAACTATGAGTGAGACCTGGTCCCAGGCCTCAGGAAGATTATTCTCTGGTGTTGAAAAGGCAACTAGGGTGATGTGGCAGGGGTGCTGAGGTTGAAGTGTCTGCATGTGTGGGGGCTGCTTTTGTGGCACCTGCTGCTAGAGCTGGAGCATTTCCCAGCTTGTTGGCTCCTGTATTTTTTTTTTTTTTTTTTTTTTACAATTATCAGTCCTCCTATTTCAATGAGGAGATGACTTGAGGCTAGCAGAGTCAGGAGAGGGTTGGTGCTTAGTTTCTCTCGTCCTTGAATGACCATGTTTCTTGGGGTAGCCCCCATCCTGAGTGGAGTCCCTGTGGCCAATTTTTCAGATTCTCTAAGGGCTTTGACACCTTGCTCATCTTCCTTTTTTAGTGTCATTAGTCTTCTGGCTTCTTCTCACCCCGTCCTGGGCTCCAGAGATTAAAAAAAAAAATTCCTGTGGATTTTTCTTACCTGTGCCAGGCACCATCTTATTCCCTGTGCTCTCACATCCAATTAATCTCTTTCCCATGCCAGGGCACTGTTGGCCTTATTTTTTCCTGTTAGGAAAAAAAAAAAGGCAATTATCATTAGATAGAAAGTGCCAACTTAGTTATTAATGAAAAATTATGGCAGAGAACACAGAAAGCACCTCCAGTAATGGAGTCAAGGCTATAATGTACAATTCTTGCACCTGGGGGCAAAAGCATCAATAAGCATTCTCTTCAGTGCACTCCCACCATCTGCATCTTGAATGAGGGATCCTACTTGATAGGCCCCTTATGCTTGATCTTGTGCCTCTGATTTGATTCCACAGGCTAGCAGTGAACTTATTTAGGGTAAACAACAAGACTACAGGTGATGCTGATGGGTGGCAGGAAGAGGAGTGGGGACATGGTTATGAACTATCTTTGGTTGCATGCCATAGAAGCAGAGGTTCAGGTGTGGGACTTATTGTTGGGGAGCTCTTCAAGAAGGACCTGTTGGCTGTGGAGTGCATGAATGGACAGCGAATCATCCCAAATTGAGGAAGTGGACTTTGAGGACAAGATTTAAGACTTTCCCCCCTTTACCTCTTTTTACAACGAATTATCCCAAATTAAGGAGGTGGACTTAGAGAGCAAGATTTCAGACGTCTCGACCTTTTCCTTTTTTTACAACAAATTATCCCAAATTGAGGAGGTGGACTTGGAGAGCAAGATTTTTGATTTTTCCCCCTGCTCTCTTTTTGTGAATGTGTATGTGTAATCTTCTGTGTAAGATTCTCTCTGTATAGCTTTGCTTCCACCATATGTCCCAGGGTTCTATCGGTCCATTTTTTTTTTCAATAATTACTTTTTAATTTTAATAACGCTACTATATTTCATACTTTATTCTATTTTACTTTACCTGCTCTTTCTTTTTTTCCTACCTTCCCTCCATCCCTCCCTCCGCTCCTCCTTTCCTTCTTTCTTTTTCTTTCCTCCCTCCCTCCCTCCTACCCTTCTTCTTTCCACGTTCTTTTTCTTTCCTTCCTCCCTCCCTCCCTCCTGTCTTTCTTTCTTTCTTTCCGTCCTCCCTCCCTCCTACCCTTCTTCTTTCCACGTTCTTTTTCTTTCCTTCCTCCCTCCCTCCCTCCTGTCTTTCTTTCTTTCTTTCCTTCCTCCCTCCCTCCCTCCCTTCTTCCATTCACTCTTCCTTTTGCTTTCATTCCTCCCTCCCTCCCTCCTTTCTTTCCTTCTTTCTTTCCATCCTTCCTCCTCCCTCCCTCCTTTCTTTCTTCCTTCCTTGCTTCCTTCCTTTCTTTCTTCCCTTCTTCCTTTCTTTCCCTCTCTCTTTCTTTCTTCCACTAATTCTTTCTTTCTGCTTTTTCAAACTGTTATTCTGAGCCGGGTGGATGAAAGGCTCTTGGTGCTGCAGCCAGGAGTCAGTGCTGTGCCTCTGAAGTGGGAGAGCCAACTTCAGGACACGGGTCCACAAGAGACCTCCCAGCTCCACATAATATCAAGCAGCGAAAATCTCCCAGAGATCTCCATCTCAACACCAGCACCCAGTTTCAGTCAACGACCAGAAAGCTACAGTGCAGGTCACCCTATGCCAAGCAACTAGCAAGGCAGGAACACAACCCCACCCATTAGCAGAGAGGCTACCTAAAAACATAATAAGGCCATAGGCACCCCAAAACACACCACCAGACGTGGACATGTCCACCATAAAAACAAGATCGAGCCTCAACCACCAGAATAAACGCATTAGTCCCCCCCACCAGGAAGCCTACACAACCTACTGAAACAACATTAGCCACTGGGATCAGACACCAAAAACAACGGGAACTACAAATCTGCAGCCTGCAAAAAGGAGACCCCAATCACAGTAACATAAGCAAAATGAGAAGACAGAAAAACACACAGCAGGTGAAGGAGCAAGATAAAAACCTACCAGACCTAACAAATGAAGAGATAATAGGCAGTCTACCTGAAAAAGAATTCAGAATAATGATGGTAAAGATGATCCAAGATTCTATTTCCAAGATCCAAAATCTTGGAAATAGAATAGACAAAATGCAAGAAACAGTTAACAAGGACCTAGAAGAACTAAAGATGAATCAAGCATCGATTAAAAACACAATAAAAAATGAAAAATACTCTAGATGGGATCAATAGCAGAATAACTGAGGCAGAAGAACGGATAAGTGAGGTGGAAGATAAAATAGTGGAAATAACTGCTGCAGAGCAAAATAAAGAAAAAAGAATGAAAAGAACAGAGGACAGTCTCAGAGACTTCTGGGACAACATTAAACACACCAACATTCGAATTATAGGGGTTCCAGAAGAAGAAGAGAAAAAGAAAGGGACTGAGAAAATATTTGAAGAGATTATAGTTGAAAACTTCCCCAATATGGGAAAGGAAATAGTTAATCAAGTCCAGGAGGCACAGAGAGACCCATACAGAATAAATCCAAGGAGAAATACACCAAGACACATATTAATCAAACTGTCAAAAATTAAACACAAAGAAATCATATTAAAAGCAGCAAGGGAAAAACAACAAATAACACACAAGGGAATCCACATCAGGATAACAGCTGATCTCTCAGCAGAAACTCTACAAGCCAGAAGGGAGTGGCAGGACATTTTTAAAGTGATGAAGGAGAAAAACCTGGAACCAAGATTACTCTACCCAGCAAGGATCTCATTCAGATTTGATGGAGAAATTAAAACGTTTACAGACAAGCAAAAGCTGAGAGAGATCAGCACCACCAAACCAGCTTTACAACAAATGCTAAAGGAACTTCTCTAGGCAAGAAACACAACAGAAGGAAAAGACCGACAATAACGAACCCAAAGCAATTAAGGAAATGGGAATGGGAACATACATATCAATAATTACCTTAAATGTAAATAGACTAAATGCTCCCACCAAAAGACACAGATTGGCTGAATGGATACAAAAACAAGACCCATATATATGCTGTCTACAAGAGACCCACTTCAGACCTAGAGACACATACAGATTGAAAGTAAGGGGATGGAAAAAGATATTCCATGCAAATGGAAATCAAAAGAAAGCTGGAGTAGCAATTCTTATATCACACAAAATAGACTTTAAAATAAAGACTATTACAAGAGACAAAGAAGGACACTACATAACGATAAAGGGATCGATCCAAGAAGAAGATATAACAATTGTAAATATTTATGCACCCAACATAGGAGCACCTCAATACATAAGGCAAATACTAACAGCCATAAAAGGGGAAATCAACAGTAACACAATCATAGTAGGGGACTTTAACACCCCACTTTCACCAATGGACAGATCATCCAAAATGAAAATAAATAAGGAAACACAAGCTTTAAATGATACATTAAACAAGATGGACTTAGTTGATATTTATAGGACATTCCATCCAAAAACAACAGAATACACATTTTTCTCAAGTGCTCATGGAACATTCTCCAGGATAGATCATATCTTGGGTCACAAATCAAGCCTTGGTAAATTTAAGAAAATTGAAATTGTATCAAGTATCTTTTCTGACCACAATGCTATGAGACTAGACATCAATTACAGGAAAAGATCTGTAAAAAATACAAACACATGGAGGCTAAACAATACACTACTCAATAACGAAGTGATCACTGAAGAAATCAAAGAGGAAATTAAAAAATACCTAGAAACAAATGACAATGGAGACACGACGACCCAAAACCTATGGGACACAGCAAAAGCAGTTCGAAGGGGGAAGTTTATAGCAATACAATCCCACCTTAAGAAACAGGAAACATCTCGAGTAAACAACCTGACCCTGCACCTAAAGCAATTAGAGAAAGAAGAACAAAAAAACCCCAAAGTGAGCAGAAGGAAAGAAATCATAAAGATCAGATCAGAAATAAATGAAAAAGAAATGAAGGAAATGTTAACAAAGGTTAATAAAACTAAAAGCTGGTTCTTTGAGAAGATAAACAAAATTGGCAAACCATTAGCCAGACTCATCAAGAAAAGAAGGGAGAAGACTCAAATCAATAGAATTAGAAATGAAAAAGGAGAAGTAACAACTGACACTGCAGAAATACAAAAGATCATGAGAGATTATTATAAGCAACTCTATGCCAATAAAATGGACAACCTGGAAGAAATGGACAAATTCTTAGAAATGCACAACCTGCCAAGACTGACTCAGGAAGAAATAGAAAATATGAATAGACCAATCACAAGCACTGAAATTGAAACTGTGATTAAAAATCTTCCAACAAACAAAAGCCCAGGACCAGATGGCTTCACAGGTGAATTCTATCAAACATTTAGAGAAAGATCTAACACGCATCCTTCTCAAATTCTTCCAAACAATATCAGAGGAAGGAACATTCTCAAACTCATTCTACGAGGCCACCATCACCTTGATACCAAAACCAGGCAAGGATGTCACAAAGAAAGAAAACTACAGGCCAATATCACTGATGAACATAGATGCAAAAATCCTCAACAAAATACTACCAAACAGAATCCAACAGCACATTAAAAGGATCATACACCATGATCAAGTGGGGTTTATTCCAGGAATGCAAGGATTCTTCAATATATGCAAATCAATCAATGTGATACACCATATTAACAAGTTGAAGGAGAAAAACCATATGATCATCGCAATAGATGCAGAGAAAGCTTTCAACAAAATTCAACACCGAGTTATGATAAAAACCCTTCAGAAAGTAGGCATAGAGGGAACTTTCCTCAACATAATAAAGGCCATATATGACAAACCCACAGCCAACATTGTCCTCAATGGTGAAAAACTGAAACCATTTCCATTAAGATCAGGAACAAGACAAGGCTGCCCACTCTCACCACTCTTATTCAACTTAGTTTTGGAAGTTTTAGCCACAGCAATCAGAGAAGAAAAGGAAATAAAAGGAATCCAAAATGGAAAAGAAGAAGTAAAGCTGTCACTGTTTGCAGATGACATGATACTATACATAGAGAATCCTAAAGATGCTACCAGAAAACTACTAGAGCTAATCAATAAATTTGGTAAAGTAGCAGGATACAAAGTTAATGCACAGAAATCTCTGGCATTCCTGTACACTAATGATGAAAAATCTGAAAATGAAATCAAGAAAACACTCCCATTTACCATTGCAACAAAAAGAATAAAATATCTAGGAATAAACCTACCTAAGGAGACAAAAGACCTGTATGCAGAAAATTATAAGACACTGATGAAAGAAATTAAAGATGATACAAATAGATGGAGAGATATACCATGCTCCTGGATTGGAAGAATCAATATTGTGAAAATGACTCTACTACCCAAAGCAATCTACAGATTCAATGCAATCCCTATCAAACTACCACTGGCATTTTTCACAGAACTAGAACAAAAAATTTCAATATTTGTTTGGAAAAACAAAAGACCCCGAATAGCCAAAGCAATCTTGAGAACGAAAAACAGAGCTGGAGGAATCAGGCTCCCTGACTTCAGACTATACTAAAAAGCTACAGTAATCAAGACAGTGTGGTACTGGCATAAAAACAGAAAGATAGATCAGTGGATCAGGATAGAAAGCCCAGAGATAAACCCACGCACATATGGCCAACTTATCTTTGATAAAGGAGGCAGGAATGTACAGTGGAGAAAGGACAGCCTCTTCAATAAGTGGTGCTGGGAAAACTGGACAGGGACATGTAAAAGTTTGAGATTAGATCATTCTCTAACACCATACACAAAAATAAGCTCAAAATGGATAAAGACTTAAATGTAAGGCCAGAAACTATCAAACTCTTAGAGGAAAACATAGGTAGAACACTCTATGACATAAATCACAGCAATATCCTTTTGGACCCACCACCTAGAGAAATGGAAATAAAAACAAAGATAAACAAATGGGACCTAATGAAACTTTAAAGCTTTTGCACAGCAAAGGAAACCATAAAGAAGACTAAAAGACAACCCTCACAATGGGAGAAAATATTTGCAAATGAAGTAACTGACAAAGGATTAATCTCCAAAATTTATAAGCAGCTCATGCAGCTCAATAACAAAAAAAAAACAACCCAATCCAAAAATGGGCAGAAGACTTAAATAGGCATTTCTCCAAAGAAGATATACAGACTGCCAACAAACACATGAAAGAATACTCAACATCATTAATCATTAGAGAAATGCAAATCAAAACTACAATGAGATATCATCTCACACCAGTCAGAATGGCCATCATCAAGAAATCTAGAAACAATAAATGCTGGAGAGGGTGTGGAGAAAAGGGAACACTCTTGCACTGCTGGTGGGAATGTGAATTGGTACAGCCACTATGGAGAACAGTATGGAGGTTCCTTAAAAAGCTAAAAATAGAACTACCATATGACCCAGCAATCCCACTACTAGGCATATACCCTGAGAAAACCATAATTCCAAAAGAGACATGTACCAAAATGTTCATTGCAGCTCTATTCACAATAGCCCAGAGATGGAAACAACCTAAGTGTCCATCATCGGATGAATGGATAAAGAAGATGTGGCACATATATACAATGGAATATTACTCAGCCATAAAAAGAAACGAAACTGAGCTATTTGTAATGAGGTGGATAGACCTAGAGTCTGTCATACAGAGTGAAGTAAGTCAGAAAGAGAAAGACAAATACCGTATGCTAACACATATATACGGAATTAAAAAAAAAAATGTCATGAAGAACCTAGGGGTAAAACGGGAATAAAGACACAGACCTACTTGAGAATGGACTTGAGGATATGGGGGGTGGAAGGGTAAGCTGTGACAAAGCGAAAGAGAGGCATGGACATATATACACTACTAAATGTAAGGTAGATAGTGGGAAGAAGCCGCAGAGCACAGGGAGATTAGCTCGGTGCTTTGTGACCGCCTGGAGGGGTGGGATGGGGAGGGTGGGAAGGAGGGAGATGCATGAGGGAAGGGATGTGGGAACCGATGTATATGTATGACTGATTCACTTTGTTATAAAGCAGAAACTAATAAAAAAATAATAAATAAATAAATAAATAAATAAAGTGAGGAATTTAAAAAAAAAAAAAAAAAAAGAAGGACCTGTTGGGGGAGAGCAGAGGAGAAAATGTGAGGGTAAAGAGTGGAGTAAGGATGAGGTCTCAAGTCAAGTCTAGATTTGAACCAGGGGTTGGGGATGGGGCCTGTGGTACATAAACATCACTGAAGTACTGACCTTTTTGAGGCATAGAGCTGGCTTTTGTCCTCCCTACATAAGTCAATCATTGGCTGGTTGATAACCCCATATACTGTGGGTTAGGAATGTTAAATTCTTAGTGTGGCAGTTCCATCAGCTGGGGGTGATTACTCAATAATTATATCAGCTAGGGATGGAAATACAGGTCTGGTAAAGGGCTCTGAGGGGAATGGGTCACCCAACATTGACCTCATGGAGGTTAAAAAGTTGGTACAGGTAGAATCTTTAAAAATAATTGTAGGGCCACAACTTATTTTTCCATTCATCTGTCGATGGACACTTATGTTGCTTCCATGTCCTGGCTACTGTAAACCGAGCTGCAATGAACATTGTGGAACATGATTCTTTTTGAATTATGGTTTTCTCAGGGTATATACCCAGTAGTGGTATTGCTGGGTCATATGGTAGCTCTATTTTTAGATTTTTAAGGAACCTCCATACTGATCTCAAGAGTGGCTGTATCAATTTACATTTTGACCAACAGTGCAGGAGGGTTCCCTTTTATCCACACCCTCTCCAGCATTTATTGTTTGTAGACTTTTTGATGATGGCCATTCTGACTGGTGTGAGGTAATACCTCATTGTAGTTTGATTAGCATTTCTCTAATGATTAATGACATTGAGCTTCCTTTCATGTGTTTGTTGGCAATCTGTATATCTTCTCTGGAGAAATGTCTATTTAGGTCTTCTGCCAATTTTTGGATTGGGTTTTTTGTTTTTTTGATATTGAGCTGCATGAGCTGCTTGTAAATTTTGAAGATTAAACCTTTGTCAGTTGCTTCATTTGCAAATATTTTCTCCCAATCTGAGGGTTGTTTTTTCATCTTGTTTATGGTTTCCTTTGCTGTGCAAAAGCTTTGAAGTTTCATTAGGTCCCATTTCTTAATTTTTGTTTTTATTTCCCTTTCTCTAGGAGATGGGTCAAAAAGGATCTTGCTGTGATTTATGTCATAGAGTGTTCTGCCTATAATTTCCTCTAAGAGTTTTATAGTGTCCATTCTTACATTTAGGTCTCTAATCCATTTTGAGTTTATTTTTTGTGTATGGTGTTAGGGAGTGTTCTAATTTCATTCTTTTACATCGAGCTGTCCAGTTTTCCCAGCACCCCTTATTGAAGAGGCTGTCTTTGCTTCACTGTATATTCTTGCCTCCTTTGTCAAAGATAAGTTGACCATGTGTGCATGGGTTTACCTCTGGGCTTTTTATCCTGTTCCATTAATCTATATTTCTGTTTTTGTGCCAGTACCATACTGTCTTGATTGCTGTAGCTTTGAACTATAGTCCAAAGTCAAGGAGCCTGATTTCTGCAACTCCGTTTTTCTTTCTCCAGATTGCTTTTGCTATTCGGGGTCTTTTGTGTTTCCACAGAAATTGTGAAATTTTTTGTTCTAGTTCTGTGAAAAATGCCATTGGTACTTTGATAGGGATTGCATTGAATCTGTAGACTGCTTTTCAGTAGTACAGTCGTTTTCACAATGTTGATTCGTCCAATCCAAGAACATGGTATATCTATCCATCTGTTTGTATCATCCTTAATTTCTTTCATCAGTGTCGTTCATCAGTATAGTTTTTAATCTCTTTCATCAGTACAGTTTTCTGCATACAGGTCTTTTGTCTCCTTAGGTAGGTTTATTCCTAGGTATTTTATTCTTTTTTTGCAATGGTAAATGGCAGTGTTTCCTTAATTTCTCTTTCAGATTTTTCATCATTAGTGTATAGGAAAGCAAGAGATTTCTGTGCATTAATTTTGTATCCTGATACTTTACCAAATTCATTGATTAGCTCTAGTAGTTTTCTGATAGCATCTTAAGGATTCTCTGTGTGTAGTATAATGTCATCTGCAAGCAGTGACAGTTTTACTTCTTCTTTTTCAATTTGGATTCCTTTTATTTCCTTTTCTCCTCTGCTTGCTGTGGCTAAAAATTCCAAAACTATTTTGAAAAACAGTGGTGAGAGTGGGCAAGTTGTCTTGTTCCTGATCTTAGTGGAAATGGTTCCAGTTTTTCATCATTGAGAATGATGTTGATTGTGGCTTCAACATAGTTTTGGAATAAACTGTTAGGTTAGGTTTTTCATTTGAGATTTTTCTTGTTTCTTGAGGGAATATTGTATTGCTCTAAATTTCCCTTTTAGAACTGCTTTTGCTGCATCCTATAGGTTTTGGGTCATCATGTTTTCATTGTCATTTGTTTCTAGGTATTTTTTGATTTCTTATTTGATTTCTTCAGTGATCTTGGTTATTTAGTAGTGTATTGTTTAGCTTCCATGTGTTTGTGTATTTTGCAGTTTTTTTCCTGTAATTGATATCTAGTCTTATAGCATTGTGGTCAGAAAAGATACTTGATACAATTTCAATTTTCTTAAATTTACCAAGGCTTGATTTGTGACCCAAGATATGATCTATCCTGGAGAATGTTCCATGAGCACTTGAGAAAAAATGTGTATTCTGTTGTTTTTGGATGGAATGTCCTATAAATATCAATTAAGTCCATCTTGTTTAATGTGTCATTTAAAGCTTGTGTTTCCTTATTTATCTTCATTTTTGTTGATCTGTCCATTGGTGAAAGTAGGGTATTAAAGTCTCCTACTATTATTGTGTTACTGTCAATTTCCCCTTTTATGGCTGTTAGCATTTGTGTTATGTATGGAGGTGCTCCTATGTTAGATGCATAAATATTTACAATTGTTATATCTTCTTCTTGAATTATCCCTTGATCATTATGTAGTGTCCTTCTTTGTCTCTCATAATAGTCTTTATTTTAAAGTCTATTTTGTCTGATATGAGAATTGCTACTCCAGCTTTCTTTTGATTTCCATCTGCATCAATATCTTTTTCCATCCCCTCACTTTCAGTCTGTATGTGTCCCCAGGTCTGAAGTAGACAGGATATATATGGATCTTATTTTTGTATCCATTCAACCAGTCTATGTCTTTTGGTTTGAGCATTTAATTCATTTACATTTAAGGTAATTATCGATATGTATGCTCCTATTACCATTTTCTTAGTTGATTTTGGTTTCCCCTTGTAGGTCTTTTCCTTCTCTTATGTTTCCTGCGTAGAGAAGTTCCTTAAGCATTTGTTTTAAATCTGGTTTAGTTGTGCTGAATTCTGTTAGCTTTTGCTTGTCTGTAAAGGTTTTAATTTCTTTATCGAATCTGAATGCGATCCTTGCTGGGTAGAGTAATCTTGGCTGTAGCTGTTTCCCTTTCATCCCTTTAAACATGTCCTGGAACACCCTTCTGGCTTGCAGAGTTTCTGCTGAAAGATCGGCTCTTAACCTTATGGGGATTCCCTTGTATGTCATTTGTTGATTTTCCATTGCTGCTTTCCATAATTTTTCTTTGTATTTAATTTTTGTTAGTTTGATTAATATGTGTCTTGACATGTTTCTCCTTGGATTTATCCTGTATGGGACTCTCTGCCCTTTGGACTTGATTGACTATTTCCTTTCCCATACTAGGGAAGTTTTCATCTATAATCTCTTCAAATATTTTCTGAGACCATTTGTTTTTCTCTTCTTCTTCTGGGACCCCTATAATTCTAATGTTGGTGCATTTAATGTTGTCCCAGAGGTCTCTGAGACTGTCCTAAATTCTTTTCATTCTTTTTTCTTTATTCTGCTCTGTGGTAGTTATTTCTATTATTTTATCTTCCTGGTCACTTATCCGTTCTGCCTCTGCTATTTGTTCCTTCTAGAGAATTTTTAATTTAATTTATTGTATTGTTCGTCATTTTTTTTTTTTCTCTTTAGTTCTTCTAGGTCCTTTTTAATTGTTTTTTTTTTTTTTTTTTTGTATTTTCTCCATTCTATTTTCAAGATTTTGGATCATCTTTACTATCATTACTCTAAATTTTTTTCAGGTAGACTGCCTATTTCCTCTTCATTTGTTTTGTCTGGGCGGTTTTACTTTGCTCCTTCATCTGCTGTGTATTTCTCTGTCTTCTCATTTTACTTAAGTTACTGTGTTTGGTGTCTGCTTTTCACAGGCTGCATGTCTGTAGTTTCCATTTTTTTTGGTGTCTGCCTTCAGTGGGGAAGGTTGGTTTAGTCGTCTGTGTAGGCTTCCTGGTGGAAGGGAGTGGTGCCTATGTTCTGATCAATGAGGCTGGATCTTGCCTTTCTGGTGGGCAGGACCATGTCTGGTGGTGTGTTTTGAGGTGTCTGTGAACTTATTATGATTTTATGCAGCCTCTCTGCTAATGGGTGTGTTTGTGTTCCTGTCTTGCTAGTTGTTTGGCATGGGGTGTCCAGGACTGGTGCTTGTTGGTCATTGAGTGGAGCTGGGTCTTAGCGTTGAGATGGAGAACTCTTAGAGAGCTCTCACCAATTGATATTATGAGTGGCCATGATGTGTCTGGTGGACCAATGTCCTGAACTTGGCTCTCCCAACTCCAAGGCTCAGGCCTGACACCTGGCCGGAGCACCAAGACCCTGTCTGCCACACAGCTTCTGTTGATTCATAAGGAGTGCTTAATTTTTTTCCATTCACAAACATGCTGTGCTAGGACCTATGGAAGCCTGAGCTCTGGAATCCTGAGTTTCCACCACTGTCCACCATTACAAACTCTGAGACCTGACATGTTTCGTATCATTCTAAGCTTTGGATTCCTTTTTGACCAATGGTGAATTGCCACCCCTCCACCCATTTTTTGACTGGGTTGTTTGTTTTTATGGTATTGAGCTGCATGAGCTGTTTGTACATTTTGGAGACTAATTCTTTGTCAGTTGCATCATTTGCAAATATTTTCTCCTATTTTTGTGTTGTCTTTTCATTTTTTTATGGTTTCTTTTGCTGTGCAAAAGGTTTTGAATTTAATTAGGTCTCATTTGTTTATTTTTGTTTTTATTTCCATTACTCTGGGAGATAGATTGAAAAAGATATTGCTGTGATTTATGTCAGAGAATGTTCTTCTTATGTTTTCCTCTAAGACTTTTATAATATCTCTTCTTACATTAAGGTCTTTAACCGATTTTGAGTTTATTTTTGAAGGTGGTGTTCAAGTCGGTTCCAATTTCATTTTTTTACATGTAGATGTCCAGTTTTCCCAGCACCATTTATTGAAGAGACTGTCTTTCCTCCATTGTATAGTCTTGCCTTCTTTGTTGTAGATTAATTGACCATAGGTGCATGGGTTCATTTCTGGGCTTTCTATCCTGTTTCATTGATCTATATTTCTGTTTTTGTGTCACTGCCATACTGTTTTGGTGACTGTAGCTTTGCAGTATAGTTTGAAGTCAGGGAGCCTGATTCCTCCAGCTCTGTTTTTCTTTCTCAATGTTGCTTTAGCTATTCAGGGTCTTTTTTGTCTCCATACAAATTTTAAGACCTTTTGTTCTAGTTCTGTGAAAAATGTCATTGGTAATTTAGTAGGGATTGCATTCAATCTGTAGATATCCTTTGGTAGTATAATCATTTCGACAATATGAATTCTACATCTAAGAACATGGTATATCTTTCCATCTGTTTGTGTCATCTTTGATTTCTTTCATCAGCATCTTATAGTTTTTGGAGTACAGATATTTTGTCTACTTAGGTATGTTTATCCCTAGGTATTCTGTTATTTTTTGATGCAATGATAAATGAGATTGTTTCTTTAATTTTTCTTTCTGAAAAATCTTTTGTTGTTAGTATAGAGAATTGCAACAGTTTTCTGCGTATAAATTTTGAATCCTGCCACTTTACCAAATTCATTGATGTGATTTAGTAGTTTTCTGGTAGCATCTTTAGGATTTTCTATGTATAGTATCATGTAATTTGCAAACAGTGACAGTTTTACTCCTTTTTTTCCAATTTGGATTCCCTTTCTTTCTTTTTCTTCTCTGATTACTGTGGCTAGGACTTCTAAAATTATGTTGAATAAAAGTGGTGAGAGCGGACATCCTTGCCTGTTCCTCATCTTAGAGCAAATACTTTCAGGTTTTCACCATTGAGTATGATCTTTGCTGTAGGTTTGTCATATATAGCATTTATTATATTGAGATATGTTTCTTCTATGACCACTTTCTGTAGAGTTATTTTCATAAATGAGTGCTGAATATTGTCAGAAGTTTTTTTCTACATCTGTTGAGATCATCATATTGATTTTATTCTTCAATTTGTTGATCTGGTGTTTCACACTGATTGATTTGTGTATATTGAAAAATCCTTGCATCCCTGGGATAATTCTTACTTGATCAGGGTGTGTAATACTTTTAATGTATTGTTGGATTTGCATTGCTAGTAATCTGTTGAGGATTTTTTTGCATCTATGTTCATCAGTGATATTGGCTTGTAATTTTCTTTTTCTCTGGTATCTTTGTTTGGTTCTGGTATCAGGGTGATTGTGGCCCCATAGAATGACTTCAGGTCTATTCCTTCCTCTGCAATTTTTGGGAATATTTTCATAAGGATAGGTGTTAACTCTTTTCTAAATGTTTGATAGAATTCACCTGTGAAGCCATGTGGTCCTGTATTATTTTTTTGTTAGGAGTTTTAAAATTACTGATTCCATTTCAGTGCTTGTGATTGGTCTGTTCATATTTGATTTGAGCCATCTCCCTTTTCTTGTTGATGAGTCTGGATAAAGCTTTATCAATTTTTTTTTATCTTTTCAAAAAAACCAGTCTTAAGTTTCATTGATCTTTTCTATTGTTTTCCTTGTTTTTATTTCATTTATTTCTGCTCTCATCTTTATGATTTCTTTCCTTCTGCTAACTTTGGGTTTGTAGTTCTTTCTCTAGTTGCATTAGGTATAAGGTTAGGTTGTTTCTTTGTGATGTTTCTTGTTTCTTGAGGTAAGATTTTATTGGAATAAACTTCCCTCTTAGGACTGCTTTTGCTAAATACAATAGGTTTTGGATCATTGTGCTCTCATTTTCATTTGTCTCTAGCTATTTTTTTTTGTTGTTGCTTCCTCTTTGATTTCTTCATTACCCATTTGTTCTTTAGTAGCATATTGCTAAGCCTCCATGAGTTTGTGTTTTTTAGAATTTTTTCTTGTAGTTGATTTCTACTCTCATAGTGTTGTGGTCAGAAAAGATGCTTGGTATGATTTCAATTTTCTTAAATTTACTGAAGCTTGCTGTGTGGCCCAGCATGTGGTCAATCCTGGAGAATGTTCCAGGGGCACAAGAGAAGAATGTGTTTTCTGCTGCTTTTGGATGGGATGTTCTATAAATATCAGTTAAGTTCATCTGATCTAATGTGTAATTTAAGGCCTGTGTTTCCTTATTGATTTTCTGTCTGGATGATCTGTTCATTGACAAAAGTGGGATGTTAAAGTCCCCACTATTATTGCGTTACTGTCAGTTTCTTCCTTTATGGCTGTTAGTATTTGCCTTATATATTGAGGTGCTCCTATGTTGGGTGCATATATATTTATAATTGTTTTATCTTCTTCTTGGATTGATTCCTTGATGATTATTCAGTGTCCTTCTTTGTCTCTGTAACAGTCTTTATTTTAAAGTCTATTTTGCCTGATATGAGTATTTGTTACTACAGTTTTCTTTTGATTTCCATTTGCATGGAATTCCTTTCTCTATCCCCTCACTTTCAGTCTATATGTGTCCTTACATCTGAAATGGGTCTCTTGTAGACAGCATATGGGTCTTGTTTTTGTACCCATTCAGCCAGTCTTTGTCTTTTGGTTAGAGCATTTAATTCATTTATGTTTATGGTAATTATCAATATGTATGTTCCTATTGTCATTTTGTCAATGGTTTTGGATTTGTTTTTGTAGGTCTTTTTTCTTCCCTTCCTCTTTTTTTCTCTTCTCTTGTGATTTGATGACTAATTTTAGTGTTGTGTTTGGATTCTTTTTCTTTGTGTGTGTGTGTATCTATTGTAGAATTTCCATTTGTTGTTACCCTGAGGTTTTGATATAGCAGTCTATATATAAGTAAGATTGTTTTAAATTGCTGATCTTTTAATTTCAGATGCATTTCTGATATCCAGCATTGTGTTCTCACAGTTGATGGTTTTGATATCATATTTGTGTGTGGATGACTTCCTACCATTACTGTGTGTTTGCCTTTACCAGTGAGCTTTTTCATTCATAATTTTCTTGTTTCTAGTTGTGACCTTTTCTTTTCCACTTAGAGAAGTTCCTTTAGGATTTGTTTCAAATCTGGTTTGTGGTGCTGAATTCTCTTAGCTTTTGCTTGCCTGTAAATCTTTTGATTTCTCCATCAAATCTGAATGAGAACCTTGCTGGGTAGAGTATTCTTTTTTGTAGGTTCTTCCCTTTCATCACTTTAAATATAGTTCACCACTCCCTTCTGACCTTCAGAGTTTCTGCTGAGAAATCAGTTGATAATTTTATGGGAGTTTCCTTTTATGTTATTTGTTGCTTTTTGCTTGTTGTTTTTAATATTTTTTCTTTGTCTTTAATTTTTGTCATTTTGATGACCATGTGTCTTGGCATGTTCCTCCTTGGGTTTATCCTATCTAAGACTCTTTGTGCTTCCTGGAATTGGGTGACTGTTTCCTTTCCCATGTTAGGGAAATTTTCAGCTATTATCTCTTCAAATATTTTCTCAGGTCCTTTCTCTCTCCTATCCTTCTGGGACCCCTATAATGCAAATGTTTGTGCATTTAATGTTGTAACAGAGGTCTGTTAGACTGTCTTCATTTCTTTTCATTCTTTATTCTGTTCTGTGGCAGTGATTTCCACCATTCTATCTTCCATACACAGTTCACTTACCTGTTCTTCTGCATCAGTTATTCTGCTATTGATTCCTTCCATTGTATTTTTTATTTCAGATATTTGATTGTTCATCTCTGTTTGTTCTTTAGTTCTTCTAGGTCTTTGTTAAACACTTCTTGCATCTTCTCAATCCTTGCCTCCATTCTTTTTCCAATAACCTGGATCATCTTCACTATCATTACTCAATTCTTTTTCCATAATGTTGCCTATCTCCACTTCACTTAGTTGCTCTTCTCAGGTTTTATTTGTGTTCCTTCATCTGGGACATATTCCTGTGCTGTTTCATTTTGTCTAACTTTCTGTGATTGTGGTTCCTGTTGTGCAGGCTGCAGGACTGTAATTCTTCTTGCTTCTGGTGGCTGTCCTCTGACAGATAAGGCTATCAAAGAGGCTTGTGCAGGTTTCCTGATTTGAGAGACTGGTGGTGGGTGGAGCTGTGTCTTATCCCATTGGTGGGCACGGCCGTGCTCAGTAAGACTTTAAGTCACTTGTCTGCTGCTTGGTGGGGTTGCATTCCTGCCCTATTGGTTGTTTGGCCTGAGGCTTCCCAGCACTGGAGCCTATAGGCTGTTGGCTGGAGCTAATGACAGCCTCTAGGAGGGCTCACACCAATGAGTACACACCAGAACTGTTTCTGCCAGTGACTTTGTCCCCATAGTGAACCACAGACCTCCCTGCCTCTGCAGGAGATCCTCCAATAATAGCGGCTAGGTCTGGCCCAGTCTTTTTTTTTTTTTTTTGTGGTATGTGGCCTCTCACTGTTGTGGCCTCTCCTGTTATGGAGCACAGGCTCCGGACACATAGGCTTAGCAGCCATGGCCCACGGGCCCAGCTGCTCCATGGCACGTGGGATCTTCCCGGACTGAGGCACGAACCCATGTCCCCTGCATTGGCAGGCGGACTCTCAACCACTGTGCCACCAGGGAAGCTCTGGCCCAGTCTTTTATGGGATCACTACATTTTCCCTCTGTGTCCTGGTGCACACAAGACTTTGTGCATGCCCTCCAAGCATGGAATTTCTGTTTTCCCAAGTCCTGTGTAATTCCTGTGCTGACCTTCAAAACCAGATTCTCTGGGGGGTCCTCCTTGCATCGCTGGATCCCCAGGCTGGGAAGCCTGACATGGGGCTCAGAACTTTCACTCCAGTGGGAAAACTTCTATGGTATAATTGTTTTCCAGTTTGTGGTTCCAGGTATGGGATTTGATTTTATCGTGATTGAGCCCCTCTTGCTGTCTTGTTGTGGTTTCTTCTTTGTCTTTGGATGTAGAGTATCTTCTTTGTCTTTGGATGTAGAGTATCTTGTCTTTGGATGTAGAGTATTTTTTGGTAGGTTCCAGCATTTTTATTGTTGTTGTTGACAGTTGTTAAGCAGTTAATTTTGATTTTGGTGTTTCATAAGAAGGACTGAGCACACATCCTTCTACTCTGCCATCTTGAGGTAATCTCTAGCTTGTTATATTTTTATCAAGAAACTCATTTTAGATCTAAAGACACACACAGATTGAAACTGAATTGTTGGCAAAAGGTATTCCATGCAACTGGAAATTAAAGGAAAACCAGGATAACAATACTTATATGAGACAAAATAGACTTTAAAACAAAGACTGTAACAAGAGACAGAGAAGGACATTACATAATGATCGAGGTATCAAACCAAGAAGAAGATATAACTTTTATAAATACAGATGCATCCAACATAGAAGCACCTAAATACATAAACCAAATATTAACAGACATGAAATTAAAAAAATTGACAGCAACACAATAATAGTATGAGACTTTATCAGACCACTTAGATTAATGGGCAGATCATCCAGACAGAAAAGCAATAGAAATGCTTGCTTTAAGTGACACATTAGACCAAATGAACTTAATCAATATGTATAAAACATTCCATCAAAAAGCTACTGAATATTCTTTTCCAGTGCACATGGAGCATTCTCCAGGATAGATCATATGCTAGTATACAAAAGAAGTCTCAGTAAAGAAAATTGAAATCATATCTAGCATCTTTTTCAACCACAACACTACGAGATTAGAAAACATCTACAAGAAAAAGCTGCAAAAAAAGGCAAACACATGGAGGCTAAATGATATGCTACTCTTTAGTAGCCAGTGGATCACTGGAGAAATCAAGGAAGAAATTAAAAAAAAAACCTTCAGACAAATGAAAAAGAAAACACAACATTCCAAAATCTATGGGACACAACAAAAGCAGTTCTAAGACAGATGTTTATTGTGATAAAACCTACCTCAGGAAATAAGAAAAATATCAAAAAAAAAATAACCCAAACTTACTCCTAAAAGAAGTAGAAAAAGAAAAATAAAGAAAATCCATAGCAGAAGGAAGTAAATCATAAAAATTAGAGCAGAAATAAATGAAATAGAGACTAAAAGAAAAAATCAATGAAATTGGTTCTTTGAAAAGATAAACAAAATTGGTAAACCTTTAGCCAGACTCATCATGAAAAAGGAGAGAGGCTCAAATCAACCAAATCAGAAATGAAAAAGGAGAACTTAAAACCAACACCATAGAAATAGAAAGGATCATAAGAAATTATATGAACAATTATATGCCAATAAAATGGAAAACCTGAAAGAAATGGACATATTTCTAGAAATTTAAAATCTCCCAAGACTGAACCAGGAAGAAATGGAAAATAAAAACAGAAATATTTCCAGTCATGAAATTGAATCAGTAATTAAAAACTCCAAACAAACAAAAGTACAGGACCAGATGGCTTCATAGGTGAATTCTATGAAACATTTAGAGAAGAGTTAAAAACTCTCCTTCTCAAACTATTCCAAAAAAATTCTGAGGAAATAACACTTCTGAACTCATTTATGAGGTCCTGATACCAAAATCAGACAAAGATACCACAAAAAAGAAAATTACAGGCCTATATCAGTGATGAACATCAATGCAAAAATCCTCAAGAAAATACTAGGAAACTGTACTTAACAATACATTGGAATCATCATACATCATGATCAAGTGGTATTTATCCCAAGGATGCAAGGATGGTTCAGTATCTGCAAATCAATCAATGTAATATGCTACATTAACAAAATGAAGGATAAAAATCACATGATCATCTTAATATGGGCAGAGAAAACATGTGGCAAAATTCAAGATCCGTTTGGGATAAAAACTCTTAACAGGTGTGTATAAAAGAATAATAGCTCAACATAATAAAGGACATATATGATGAGCATACATCTATGTATGCTAAAATCTAAATCTAAAGTCATTTTCTCCGAGATCAGGAGCCAGAGAAGGATGTTCACTATTAACACTTTTATTCAACACAGTATTGGATGGCTTAGCCACAACAATCAGAAAATAAAATATAAATAAATAAATAATTAGTATCCAAATTGGAAAAGAAGAAGTATAACTCACTCTTTTCAGATGACAAGTTACTATACATTGAAAAATCCTAAAGATGCCACCAAAAAACTCTAGAGCTATCAGTGAATTTGGAAAAGTGCAGGATACAAAATAAATCTGTTGCATTTCTACATACTAATAATGAACTATCATAAAGATAAATTAATAAATCAATCTCATTTACTATCACATAAAAAAGAATAAAATACCTAAGAATAAGTCTAAGGAGGTAAAAGATCTGTACATGAAAAAATATAAGACTGATGAAAGAAATTGAAGATTACACAAACAGATGGAATAATATGTCATGTTCATGGATTTTTATAATTAATATTGTTAAAATGATCATACTACCCAAGGCAATCTATAGTTTCAATGCAGTCTCTATCAAAATACCAATAGCATTCTTCACAGAACTAGAACAAATAATTCTAAACAATGTATAAAACACAAAAGACTCCCAACTAGCCAAAACAATTATGAGAAGAACAAGTTGAAATTATCTAGCTCCCTGTTTTCAAACTATACCACGAATCTACAGTAATCACAACAGTACAGTACTGGTATAAAAGCAGACACATAGATCACCAAAAGAGGACAGAGAGCCCAGAACTAAACCCACACTTATATGGGCAACATAGTCTATGACAAAGGAGACAAGAATATACAATGGGGAAAAGACAGCTTCTTCAATAAACGGTGTTGAGAAAACTTGACAGCTTTATGTAAAAGAATCAAAGTGAACCACTCTCTCATGCCATGCACAAAAACATTAAAAATAGATGAAAGAGTTAAATATAATACCCCAAACCATAAAAATTCATAAAACATAGACAGTATACTCTTTGACATCAGTGTTAGTAATATTTGTTTGGATGTGTCTCTTCAGGTAAGGCAAATGAGCAAAAGATAAACAAATGTGACTATGTCACCCAAAAGGTTTTCCACAGTGAGAGAAACTATCAACAAAGCAAAAAATCAACCTCCTTAATGGGAGAAGATATTTGTAAACAGTATATCCAATAAGGGGTTAATACCTAAAATATACAAAGAACTCATATAACTCAATAACAAAGAAACAAGCAACCTAAGTAAAAAATGGGCAGAGGACCCAAATAGACATATTTCCAAGGAAGACATACAAATGGCCAACAGGCACATGAAAAGATGCTCAACGTTCACAATCATCAGGGAAATACAAATCAAAACTACAAGGAGATATCACCTCATACCTGTGAGAATGGCTATTATCAAAAAGACAACATATAATAAGTGTTGGTAAGGATATGGAGAAAAGGGAAGACTTGTGCACTGTTGGTGGGAGTGTGAATTGGTGCAGCCACTGTGGAAAACAGAATGAAGGTTCCTCAAAAGTCTAAAAATACAACTGCCATATAACCCAGCAATTCCAGTCTTGTGTATTTATCCAAAGAAAAGAAACACACTAAATAGAAAAGATATATGCTCCCTTATGTTCATTGCAGCATTGTTTATAATAGCCAAGGTATGGAAACAACCTAAATGCCCATAAATAGATGAATGAAAGAAGATGTGGGGTGTATACATACATACTTGAATATCAGCCATAAAAAAGAGTGAAATCTTGCCATTTGTGACAATGTGGATGGACCTAGGGAGTATTATACTTCATGAAATAAGTCAGACAGAGAAAGACTGATCCTGTATGATTTCACTTATATGTGGATTCTAAAAAACAAAACAAATGAACAAATAAAACAAAACAGAAACAGAGTTATAGATACAGAGAATCAACATGTAGTTGCCAGAGTGGAGGGATAGGAGGAGAAAAGAAATAGGTGAGGGTGATTAAGAGATATAAACTTAAAAAAAAAGAGATATAAACTTTCAGTTGCAAAATAAGTGAGCCATGGGTATGAAATATATAGTGTGGGGTACATAGTCAATAACTACACAATATCTCTGTATGGTATAACATAAATAGATTATTGTGATCATTTTAAAATGTCTAGAAATGTTGAATCACTATGATTTGTAACAGGAACTAACAGAGTGTTGTAGGGCAATTATACTTCAAAAACAAGCAATCTCATAGAAAAAGAGATCAGATTTGTGGATACCAGAGGCAGAAGGGTGGGGCTGGGGAGAAGGGGAATTGGATGGAGGCAGTGAAAATGTAGTTATAAATAGGTATTAAGGATGTAATGTACAGGACCAATCAAATTACACTATGTGTTTTGTATATGAAAGTTGTTAAGAAAGTAAATCCTAAGAGTTCTCATCAAAAGGAAAAATGTTTTTCTATTTCTTCAATTTTGTACCTATATTGGATGATGGATGTTCACTAAACTTCTTGCGATAATCACTTCATGCTGTATATAAGTCAAATCATCATGCTGTACATCCTAAGTTATACAGTGCTGTATGTCAATTATGTCTCAATAAAAATGGAAGAAAAATATAATTGTAATTTCTTAAATTGCAGTATATTGAAGGCGAGCCTTTGCAAATCTTCCATACTCTCTCTCTCCTTTTATGGCTCTGATGAGAATTAAACATTAGATAGAGATAAATTAGATAGATACAAAAGGAACTTTAAGTCTAAAACATTGTTGGAAGAGGTCATGAGGATGTGACTGCAAAGTGATCTGCAGGCTGGAGCCAGACAGAGACTCCTCACCCCCTCACCAGTCCTTGCATGTATGTTGTGTTCACAGTGCCCACAGCCAGAGTCATTTTCAAGGATGCAGCCTTGAGAGAACAATGTTTTGTTGAGATCGTCTGGACTGAACGCGTGACTGAGCCCCATTAAGACCTCTGTATAAACTTTTAAGATTACGGCAGGCCGGTGCAGATTTCTACTCATCTTGTGGTTGCTCAAGACAAACCTGGTATGTGAATTCCTTTGCTTATTAAACCTACCAACTACCAATCTTGAGTGGCTTGCCTCTTTCTTTGGTTTCTCCTTGCCCTTGTGTATGGGGGCCAATTTCACATTTCAGCCAGGAATTTCTGAAGTTTTGGACCAACACATATGAAGTCTGTCCCTCTACTGAATTTAAGTTCAAGGTCTAATATCTGAAGTGCAGTGAGGAGGAAGGTCCCATGAGAAAGTAGATAGATGGGCAACAATAGAGCATAAGCAAGCAAAAGTATTCTCTGGGGAATGTTGCCCTACACCAAGAATTTGATTTGTCTCCTGTGGTGGGTAAATTCATAAAGTGAGAAGGATCCATAAGCTCTCCTACTCTGATTCCACCCATAAATATTGGCCTCACTTAACCAACTCCATTAGCTCCAATTCCATGCTCACCAAGAAATCTTGGGTCTGTAATTTTGTTTCTCAAATAGATCTGCTTGTGGCAAAAGGATGTATTGTCATACTGACAAACACATTTCAGATGAACATAAGAGTTATCTTTCTCACTGAAAATGAACAAATTGGTTCCCTGTTTGTACTTCAGTCAATTGTGAGTTTGGTTTGCTGGAGTCATTTTCCCTGCACCTAATCAGCCCTGCAACAAGGTTGTAATAAATGTACTGCACTTTCAAAGCGGAGGATTAAAACTGGAGCCATGGTAACCTCTCTGTTTCCTTGGTTTCCTTGTAGTCAAATTTTTTTTTTTTTTTTTTTTAGCTTTAACACATAGATACTCAGAGGATGATGGTGAAGTCTTTAGATTTTGGGGTGTTTGTGACATAGAATTTTACTTTGGTCTTTATGAATGTACATGTCAGGGAAGATCTTCAACCTCACAGGGGATGGTAAGGAATGAACCTGTCACCACTCCATAAATTATGAGAGCAAGACAGCTTAAATCTCACAGCATGGGAAAGAATTATCCTGTTCCCCTGTCTCCAAGTCCCATATGGAGAGGCAATGAGCCCAGATAGATGCTATGCATGTGGTAGGTTGCATTGTCCTTGAAGTTTGGTACACTCATAAATAGTGCACATGGACTCTCAGGGCCTGTGGAGGACTGCCTTTCACAACAGTGCATACTCCAGAAGAATGGAAGGCAGGAAAGAATTCCAAGAAGGGAAATAGGTGTGCAAATCCTGTGAAGTAGAGTTAGCATCTGCCAGTGTAGTTGCAGTAGAGGGTTACTCAGTAGAGTTAGAAAGATACAGCCAGAGAAGAAATTTGGGATCAGTTTTTATAGAATTATAACCAGCTAAAGTGTTTGACTTTTCCAAAGAATGCTAAAGGATCACTCTATGGAATCTTAAAAGCAGATTCTAGAGGTCTTCTACTTCAGTCTCTTTATATATAGAGGAAACTTATGGGGAGATGCATGATATTGTTTTGATAATACAGTCAATTGATTAGTGGCAGAATAGGAAGCAAATCTAATTGCTGAAACATAACTATTGTTTAATTCATAGTAACTATGATTTTCAATCACATGACTTTTCCACAATGCATGTTCAAAGTCCACTTTGTTAAAGATTTATAATTTAGAATCTACAGAGATTCTGGGAAATGGAGATGTTTATTCCCCTTCAACTCGACTGTAATTATAATTTCTGTGACTGGCTACATGTCTCTCCTGAGGCAGGCAGAACTCAGACTTGCAGTGACCTTATGTGGTTGAAGCTTCAGGCTATGTTGAAGTCTGCGCAAAGAGAATTGGGTAGGCTTCCCAAACTCTAATCTTCTGTGGGCCGAAGACCAGGTGGAAAGCAATGATGGACCTTAAGGATGAGGACTGGGAAAGCAGAGGATGAATATGCTGGGTCTCCTGACCCCAAGAGGCAGTTGGCCTCTTTACACTCTTGGTTCACTCGATGAAAAGCCACTTTGCCAAGTCTCACCACCTATAAGATTCTAAGACCTGAGTCCTAATGAGAATAATGCTTGCCCATCTGAGTGGCATCCCAACTGGACAGGGCAGAATTAGAGTCAATGATCAGAACATGACAGAGAAAAAGGAGCTCAGAGACACAATCTTCTAGTATTTTCTTCATGTCCACTGGGATGTGAGCAATCTGATCACAAGAAATGTCTAACCAGCAGTAGAATTACTTTCTTTCCTGTCTGCCCCAATGGAATGTAATCTCCATTAGGTCAGGAACCTGTCTATATGGTGACCACTATATCCTCCAAGCAGCAAATGTAATGCCTGGCACATAATAGACAATCAATAAAAGTTGTTGAGTAAATAAACAAAGAGTCACTACTTTCCCTTTTTTTCCCCAGTTTTATAGAGATATAATTGACATATACCACTGTATAAATTTAAGGTATAAAGAATGGTTTGACTTACATATACTGTTAAATTACTGTAGTAGTAAGTTTAGTTAGCATCCATCCTCTCATACAGATAAAATAAAAAGAAAAATTAAAAGAAATTTTTCTCATGATGAGAAATCTCAGAATTTACTATCATATGGCAGTGTTAACTATAATTGTCATGTTGTTCATTACATCCCTAGTACTTATTTATCTGATAACTGGTAGTTTGTACTTTTTGACTGCCTTCCTCCAATTCCCCCACTTCTCATCTCCACCTCTGGTAACCACAAATCTGATCTCTTTTTCTATGTTTTCTTTTTAAGATTTCACATATAAGTGAGATCATACAGTATTTATCCTTCTTTGTCTGACTTACTTCACTTAGCATAATGCTCTCAAGGTCCATCCATATTGTTGTAAATGGCAGGATTTTCTCATTTT
Organism: Mesoplodon mirus; assembly: GCF_964341445.2. Lineage (NCBI taxonomy): Eukaryota > Metazoa > Chordata > Mammalia > Artiodactyla > Ziphiidae > Mesoplodon > Mesoplodon mirus. Next base: position 108,759,288 of record NC_138983.1, on the reverse strand, counting down.
ATGTGACTGAATAATATACCTTGTGTGTGTGTGTGTGTGTGTGTGTGTGAGAGAGAGAGAGAGAGAGACAGAGAGAGAGAGAAAGAGTGTATCTCAAAATTTCTGTATCTATTTATCCATCAGTGGACATTTAGGTTATTTCTATGTCTTGGCTATAAAAATGTGGATGCAGATATCTTTTTTTTTTTAAAACCCTTAAACTTTTTTTTTTTAAATTAAACTTATTTATTTATTTATGGCTTTGTTGGGTCTTCGTTTCTGTGCGAGGGCTTTCTCTAGTTGCGGCAACTGGGGGCCACTCCTCATCGCGGTGCGCGGGCCTCTCACTATCGCGGCCTCTCTTGTTGCGGAGCACAGGCTCCAGACGCGCAGGCTCAGCAATTGTGGCTCACGGGGCTAGTTGCTCCGCGGCATGTGGGATCCTCCCAGACCAGGGCTCGAACCCGTGTCCCCTGCATCGGCAGACAGACTCTCAACCACTGCACCACCAAGGAAGCCCCAGATATCTTTTTGACTTAGTGTTTTCATTCCCTTTGGATATATTCCCAGATGTGGAATTGCCAAATCATATGGTAGTTTTATTTTTAATTTTTTGAGCATCCTCCATACTATTTTCCGTCATGACTGTACTGGTTTACAATCACACAAAGAGTGCACAAGTGTTCCCCTTTCTCCACATCCTTGTCTGCATTTGTTATTGATAATTTTTGATAATGGGCATTCTAACAGGCATGAGGTATTATCTCACTGTAGATTTGATTTGCATTTCCCTAATGACTAGTGATGTTGAACACATTTTCATATACCTGTTGGCCATTTGTATATCTTCTTTGGAAAATTCCTATCCAGGTATTTTGACTATTTTTAAATTGGATTGTTTACTTTTATGTTATTGAGTTGTATGAGTTCTTTATATATTTTGGATATTAACCCCTTATCAGATATAGTTTGTAAATGTTTTCTCTCATTTCATAGATTGCCTGTTCATTTTGCTGATTGTTTCTTTTGCTGTGCAGGAGCTTTTTAGCTTGATATAATCCCTCTTGTTTATTTTTGGTTTTGTCACTTGTGCTTTAGGTGTCATATCCAGAAAATCCTTGCCAAGACTCATGTCAGGGAGGATTTTTCCTATGTTTTCTTCTAGGAGTTTCATGGTTTCAGATCTTACATTTAAGTCTCTAATCCATTTTGAGTTAATCTTCACGTATCTACCACTTTCTCTTGGCAACACTCTCTGTTGTCTTTTGTGTCTCCTTGTATTTCATTTAAAACATCCACACCCTATCCTCTGAGAGCTTGCTCTTCTCCAGAAAGTTTTCCTAGAAAAATAATTCTAACACTTTAGAATTCACTGCTACTATTCATGGTTTCTTAAATAAATTCTAAGAAACATTGAAATTCCACTCGTCAACCTGAATGCCCCAAGGTTGTCCTTTTGTGGAAGAGATTAGTAAAGTTTGTGAAATCTGTGCAAAATCTCCATTACAAATGATCCAGGTCTGGCCAAAGGGACCAAAAAAGCCCAGGAGGAACCCACAGGAATTTTTTAAAAGTTTAACTGTCATATCTGTTTTCTAAGCAGACAAGACAAATAGACATTGAGTTATTTTCACAACATGCCTTAGAAAGAGCAGAATATATCCTAGTTTGACCAAATCAATAATCACATTTGAAATTATATAGAAAGTTAACATTTTGTTTCAAGGAAAAACTTTAAGAAGGTACTAAATGTTAGCTTTTGAGAAAGAAATGAGAAACAAATAAAGCTACAGGCCTTGGCAGTCAGAGCCCTTGGATATTTAAATAAAAGCATTTATCTGTGTCAACTTTACTACCCTTCAGATATTTCTATCTTTTTACCAGGAGTTCAATCTTTTCGGGGGTCTGGTTCTCCATTATTATTTTTTGATTCGGCAACAGTCTCTATTAAAAGTCTTTATGACCTATAATTTAAAGTCAGGGTGAATTAAACTTAAATCCAGGATTTGTTTTTTGAGTAATTTCAGAACACGAGACTTAGATCCATCTAACATTTATTGAGTTTCTACTAAGTGCCAGCCATCTGCTTAGAACTGGGAATAAAAAGGTAAATAAGACAGACATGATTCTTGCCCTCCCAGAATTTATAATTTAGCATTACAATTTGTAATGAATTTTACAAACTCATAACTGTAAGCAGATAAAGTGGTGTCCCCAGAGAATGAGAACCAGGCATGGTTTTCTTGACATAAGAGAAGCCATTTTTGGCCTAAGCCATTTTGGGATCTAAGCATGGCCATAATGCTTTCTCTTGAATAAGTCTCAGTAATAATGACCTTAAGGGAACAAAAGAAGAAGAACTGTTATCAGGCAAGAGAAGTAACAATAGTAAAGATAATAAATCAGTTGTAAAGACTCCCAGTTCTGTTTCAATGGTAAAGATTAGCCTGAAGCACTTTCTTGAGCTGTTTTGCAGAATTTAAATCCATCTCTCAGCACTCAACCACCAGATCAACTGGAACCTAAGGAATGATGATGTTGACCTTTTCTGACCCTTGTGACTTCAATCAACTAAAGCTTGGACAGAATCTGTCACCCTTTGCCCCAATTCTATGCTGAATTCTCCTGCTCAGGCACCCTCATGAATATGCATGTACCCTTAGCTTAAAAATTCCCCAATTTTGCTGTTCAGGGAAACACTGCTTTGGGAATGATCCAGTGTTCTCCTTACTTGCTGCAAGTAGTAAATCTTTCCTTCTCCTGATCTTTGACTTACTTGTGTCTTCTAGCTCAACAACATCCACCAAGAGGTGAACCAAGTTTTTAGGTGACATAGTGACACAACTCTGATTCAGCTGGTAGTGGTGAAAGTGCAGGGTTCCATGAGAACATACTAAAGGGAAGGGATGACTGCCTAGAGAAAATGGATTATGAATTGAGGTGAAGAGGATTTACCTGGAGGAGGTAGGACATTAAAGAGGGGTGCTATGCACAAAAATGAAGAAGAAAAAGTGGCACATCTGGAGAATGAGTCCAGGAGATTAGGCAACTAGGCCATCACGTGCTATGGAGGCTGACTCTGTACAAAAACACCGGGTGGACATGAATTTATAAATCCAACCTACACTTCCCTCACCAAGCCTTGCACCCTGGCAAGAGGCTGCCTCTACTCTGATAAAGGAATGTCTTTTCTAATTTGTACTAATGTGTCATTCTTTGGGTTACCTATGAACCTGTGAAGTGCTAGGTTGGGGTCAGATTATGAAGGACTTTGTAAATTTTGGACCTGAGTCCTGAGAGCAGGGAAGGGGGGACAGATCCACTATTGTAAGCAGGAAAGTGACAAATCAGATATGGATCTTAGAAAAATGGCTAATTAGAACATGGAAGGCAATTTCAATAGGAGGCAGGGAGATGGGTAGGGAAACTATAGTAATAATCCTGAGGGGGCCTAAACTAGGGTGGTGTGGTATGGAGAAAAGTGACTGGTGTTTGCTTGAAATCTGGAGGACCGGGAGAGGTGAAGGGCTAAGTACTATGTCCAGGATAGAGCCTCGAGCAACTGAGTTGGCAGTGCTGTATCTAGAGGTAGGAGGCTGGTGAAGCAATATTGACTTCAATTTTGGACAACATTGAATTTTAGGTGTCCATGGTGCAGCCAAGTGGAGATGCTTACAGGTAGTCAGATAGGTGAGTCTGTAGCTCAGGAAAAGATTGAGCTGCAGATATGTACTAGGGCGTTATCAAAATATGGGAATAGATAAGATTACCCAGGGGAAGTGTGTAGAGTTAAAAAGACAAGTGGAAACAGAATGAAATTCTTGAGACTCTAATACCTAAAAGATGGAAAGAGAAAGAATTGCCTGTAGGGCTTCCCTGGTGGCACAGTGGTTGAGAGTCCGCCTGCCGATGCAGGGGACACGGGTTAGTGCCCCGGTCTGGGAGGATCCCACATGCTGCGGAGTTGCTAGGCCTGTGAGCCATGGCCGCTGAGCCTGTGCGTCTGGAGCCTGTGCTCCGCAACGGGAGAGGCCACAACAGTGAGAGGCCCGTGTACCGAAAAAAAAAAAAAAAGAATTGCCTGTAAAGGAAACTTAAAAATAGCCACCAGAGATGCCAGTAGATTTCCAGGAGAGTGTGTTGTTACTGAAGTCAAGAAACCACAAGGTTTAAGGAGGAGGAAATTTAATGAGATAAAGACCAAAGCAGGTTTATAAGAGTTATTAGTCAGTGGAATTTTGGAAACAGTGGTAAGTGGGGAGGATTGGAATGGGAAAATGTGAAGCAAGAAAAGTCAGGAGGGCATGGCAAATGCAGTGTAATGGGAAGTCAGTAGTTAGACTATTTTACTGTGGAAACTTAACTATTGGATTTTTTTTCCTTTTTCTTCTACATTAGAATGAAAGAAGGCTTCCAAAACACTAAAAGGAAGAGGACATAGCTCCTTCCAAAAAAAAAAAAAAAAAGAATGAAAATATTTTCTCTCTTCCAAGGAATTTTTGAAGATTAAGTCATCCAGGCCCTCAATGAAAAGGTAAGAGAGTTTTTGGTTTCCAGTAAGTTTTGCTTTGATTTTCATGGGTTACTAGTTGAAGAAAAAGAAAGGACTAAGGCTTTTCTTTGGGATGAGGATAGAAGAGAATGTAGGCAAGAGAAGGAGGAAGTAGAAAGGTGATGGGCAGATGAATCCAGGAAACCAGTTTTAAGGGGTCTCTTTTCCTTTGGTGAATCAGGTGAATGACCCTAGAGGATCCTGCCAGGGACATTGTTCTGGTGTCTTAGAGTCTCAGGTTGCTGACTCATCACCAGCAGTATCACCCAAGAGCCTGTGACTGCTGCTCCTCAGTTTCCTTGCAGAGGAAACACCATCCTCATAGGTTGCAGCAGCACTGCAGCCTGCCCAGGTGGGGGAAATTTTTCCCAGCCTCATACGACAATGTCCACCATTCATATCCCAAGAAACCTGTAAACCCAAAAGGGGTACCTGCTTATCTGGCACGCATGTGATGGGGATACATTCCTGAACTTATATTAGGAAAAGGTGGAGGGCAGCTGCTGTAGATAAATTGGAGACACCTGAGCTGGGACATAGTTCAGTGACACCCCCATCACCACAGTGTGAAGTAAACATGAGGTAGGGAAGGGCCACCTAGAGACGTTGTGAGAGAACTAAAAAGGTCAGGATAGATTAGAGATAAATTATGAAGGAAGGACAGGGCATGATGACTGTTAGGACATGTGGGCTGAGGGAGAGAGCTTCCTAGATTTCAATCTTATGTGATTAGAAAGATATTTTAGAAAATCCAAAGCTGAACATTTCTCTTTGTGCATCCTTCTGGGAACTAGCTTGTCAGGGCCAAAGAGGAAATGTGTGCTCCCTTGGAACCCAGCTATTTGGAGCATCTTTCTTATTATTTAGACAGAACACTCTGGGCAGCACATTGTTGTAAGCCTTTATATTTAACATTTGCCCTAGCTTCCCTCCACTTTACCAGTTGCAGCTTAAAAGAGATGAGGATGGGCTTCCTGCACCCACTTGCACACTTGTATACTTCCTTGTCAATAAAGTGACTGGGTACCTGCTTGTACAAGGAGAATCAGACTTGAAACCCCAATGGGGATGCAACAACTTACATTTACAGAGGCAGAATAAAGTAGTAATTAGTAGTGGTGAAGAGTGGAGCTTCCTTGATGGAATTAAAGTCAGACTCCACTCTGCAGCTGAACTGGCCTGAGGCATCAACAAAGCATTTAATGTCTCTGTTCCCTTCTTTGTAAATAAAGCTGTTGGGAGGATTAAATATGATAGTGTATGTAAGGTGCTTAAAACTCTGCCTGGCTAATAGCAAAGGCTTAGTAAATATTAGTTGTTATCGATTGTGGAGCTGTTTTAATATAATACTTATTAATAGTCTGGGGCCCCCATCCCGTTAAAATCTCCAAGCCCATTATACCAGTATTTGGCTTTGGATTTCCCCACCATCTTTCCTCTTTTCTGAGATTTAAGGTATTTTTTTAAATGACCTATTCAATAATATTTGTTGAGTACTTATCCTATATTATAACTAGATAATGTACTGAGGAGTATTCTAGAATGTTATATTTACTTTATCTGATTCAAACTTCAAACTACCCCCTGTAGTTGGCACTATCATGGGCATCTTACACCTGATAATCATAAACACTTAGAGAAGTTAAATGGCTTGCCCAAGGTTATGCAGATGATAACTGGCAGAGCTGGGATTCGATACAGTTTGTCTGATATCAAGTCCCCTATATGAAGCTGACTTTTCTGTTGTCACTGTAGGAGATCAGTGAGGAGAAACTTAAGTTTCTCCTTAAGTTTGACTAAATGGTGATGTGAATACTTTAAAAAATTCCAGGTTATTTTGACATTGTGTGGTGATAGTCTAAGTCACAAAGAGTGTGTTTGAAAACCAGCCTCACATTTTGACTTTGGTTCTTTAGATTCAATTACTATAGTGAGAATAGTTTCTTTGTCCACATCTCATGGATACTCAACTTTGTCCATGTGTCTATCCTGGTTCCATAAAACCATATGCTTTGAGGAAAGCTGACTCTGCCCCAACTCCACAGTTGGCTTGGTTGGTCTATAAAGAGAAACAGTGAATGCTAGTGAGTGGTTCAGGAGTCAGGGGATATGACTCCATTCATGCTGAGACGTGAGGAGAGATTTGGCTGCCCAAGAACCAGAAAATAAATTTTTTAAAAATATGTAAATAAAAAGAAAAAAATTCATTATGAAGAAATAGGGTTTAAAGAAAAACTTGGCAAAAATTATAAATGGCAATGTATGAAAATTTTACAGGTTGCTTGTAGTGGATCACAATTTTTTATTAGATAAAAATCACCACAGGTATCATCTGTAAATTAAAATACAATTGACATGTTGAACATGAATCTATTATAGACAATAATTCCAAACTTTGCCATCAGTTTGGAATTTGTTCTCTATTTTTCTCCTTTTAATGGGAATTTGTTGAAAGGTTAAAGTAAGTGCTCACCCCTCATCTCATCTGTACTGTGTTCTCCGCTTTTAGGTCAAGCATGGCTGTTGCTCGGGCTCATAATTAGAGATGACAACCCTTTTGTCAGATGTAAACTGTTTTTCTGGTCCAGGGAATCATAATTGTGAGGGCTCTGTTAATAAAACTCTCCAGTTTAGCCTGTTATTGCACAATGATTTTTTTCATGGAGTACTTATTCTCAACATTCAAGAAATCAGTAACATTGTCATTTTAATAGCTTCTTTTTATGGCAGATGCCATAAGCATTATTTCCTTCCTCTTCTAACACACTGCCAGTTATTCAGATATAACTTTAACCAAGAAAAAGTTGTAAGAGACATAAATAAATAATTTTGCATTTTCTTCATAGGACAAATGACTAAATGTTAATTTACTATCTGGCAAACTTGGCTTGCTTGTTAGAAAATTTTAGAATAATGTGCCCCTTGCTGCAATTCATGCCATATATTCTATTTTATGTGGCAAATTCCCAAATGAATAAATGAATTGTTCTTCTCCTAATGCTGTTTTCTAGAAGACAGGAAACTTATGCATGACAGAGGCAGAAATTTAGTGTTGCTTTCACTGACTGAATCCTATTTTTCATTTATATATTCCTACCATCCTAGGTTGAAATGATGTTATTTCTACAAGTTTGTCTCTATGAAGACCAAGATATCACCTGTGATGTTTCATGAACTACTTTATTCCATAAGATTTAAAGTGCCTCATTTTTAGCAAACACAGATAGACATGGGTATTGGTGGATGCTGAGAATTTTGTGTATACTAGAATACCCAAATTAAATTCATTCCTTTCCAAAGTAAGAGGAACTATGTTATTCACTGATTCATTTACAATTATTTCAAATATTGAAGGACTAATTCACATTCAGAAGCTAAATAGTACAAAGTGGAAATCTGGTAATTTCATTTCTAAAACTCCTACTTTTGGTCCAACATTATTTTTCAACAAGATTTTCTGAGCACCAATTATGTATCAGCCACAGATCTAGGCACTGGATAGCAGGGGAAAAAAACAAAGCCCATGTTCTCATGTAGATTTTATTCTAGTAAGAAGAGAAAGATAATATACCAGTAAACTCATAAATGTATTATATGTCAGGTGTGCTTTAGAAAAAGGTAAACAATTAGAGAGTGGCCATTATGGGAGGTGTTGTTAATTTATATGGACTAGTCAGAGAAGGCCTGTCTGATAAAGGGATATATAAGAGGAGTGACAAGAAGTGGATTTGGCAACTGAGAGGCCAGGTGACTGCAAGAACTGTCTATGTGCAGAACTGATAGTCAGCTAGTATACACAGGTGTTGGGCTGCCCCCCACAGGCCTGCAAGCCCTGTCCTTGCCCAGCCTCAAGACTGAAGAAACAGCCCAGATTCGGCGACAGAGACATCGATGGTTTAATGGACAGGGGGATCTTATATGTCTGAAGCAACGTCCTGGAGCAACACTCCTCAGTGTGTGGCAGATGGTGGGCAGTACATGGCAGCAGTCTTTGCTCTAGCATTGGGGCAGGGTGAGGTGTTACCAGTTATAGAGAGGATTGACAATTGATGTCAGGTTGGCTGTTGGTTACCAGGGAAACCAGCAGAGGAGCATGCAGAAGCTGAGCACACCCCTCACCACTCCCTTTGATAAACTCTCATGGTGGAGAAGTTCTGATCTAAAGTTTAGAACAATCATTAGCTGGGGCCGGGGGCAAGTAAGTAGACATTTACTGATTAAGCTCTATGATTAAGAGGGAAGATCAGTCAGGTGAGTAGGGTGTGGGTGAAGCAGGAACTGGTCAAACAGGAGATGTATCAAGAGCAAGAGAACAGCCATCTTGTGGGGGGCCTGACCATACAACAGGTGTACCAGTCTTTTACTGCTGATTGGTCCATTTCCATACTAGTTAAATATTTTGAAAATTCTCCTTGTTCATGATAATATTAAAAAAGGAGCAAAAGGTATTAAAAAGGTATTAAATACTTTTGATAAGAATATTTCTGTAGAAGGACACAGTAAGACAGGTGCTAAATCCTTCAGTGAGCAAGGAGATGAGCTGGAATTGTGGATGTGAATGCAACAAGGAAGGAAAAGTGGTGCCATAGTTTAATGGATTGAGCTTCAAATAGCTGAAGTGTGTTAGGGAGGGGCAGAGATAATGATTCTTGAGTGGCAACAGGGGATAAAGTGGACGGTCTCACCACCTCCAGACCCAGTAAGATAAGTAGTGTAGGGGAGGAAAGATGCCACTTGAATTGGCTACATGCAAAGCAGCATCCTTAGAGGATGGCAGATTTTATTTAGATGGGTGTGTAGAGGAGGGAATATTCAGAGAAATAGTTAAGGGTAAAGTATGTTTTGTCAATGACAGGTGAAGAGCCTCAGAGGATATAGTAGAAGGTCAGAGAGGTCAGCAAGTGGTGAAACCTTCTTTCAGGTTAAAGGGATATACAGACTAAGATGGGAAGAAGAGCTCAGGTGTTGGGAGACCAACTAAGGAGTGGTCAGTGATGTCAGTCAAGATGTGATGTTTCCTGAAGGCTCATCATGGTGGGTGTGGGAAGATGGAAAGTGGTATCTTTCTGGGCTAGGCATAACCCCCTGGCTTCCTGGTTCAGTCGTGGTAATGGTGAAGTGAAGGCAGTGGACACACTGTGGCATTTATAGGCTGTGTGACTCTATGGGCACTTTCTGTGAGCAGTACCTAATGCCATAAGTGGGCACTTCATAAGCAATTAATCAGGTAAGTACCATAGCTCTGCTTCAACTATATGCATACTATCAAAACATCTGAGTCAAAATGGGAAACCTCAACTAATTATCCAAATGGTTTTGAAATATTCAGTTGGTTTCATTATGTTGGACAAAACATTTGTATGGCTATCTGAAAATTTAAATTTTGATATTATATGCCTGATATTTTAAAGACATGCCTTTGCCTGTTTTGGCTAAAATTACATATGCCTGCTATTCTGTAGATGTTAGATTACTACTTTACAAAGGAGAGGAGGCAGACCCTATATGAACTTAATTCCTGGATATGAGTAAAACTCTTCAGTGTATTTAAATTGTTTTCAAATTGATCAACATAGAAATTCTAAGAGTTTATTGTCAGGAACGACCCTTTCTGGACAAGTGAAGTTGATCATTTAGCACCTTTGCTTTATACATCAGGTTCAAGAGCATTTGGGCAAAACAAGAAAGAGCATCAAATAGTAGAAGAGTCACTGGATTGGATTTTAACCCCAGTGGTGCAGGGTGATGGCTTCTCAGGCTAGCCAATCATTTCACAGATGAGGAAATGTGTGACTAAGGCCACAAGTCATACTAACAGCACGTGTGGGTCCAGATATTGGAGTCTTGGACAATTGAATTTTGCGTTTCCTTGACATTTGGAGCAGTAATCTCTTCGGAGCCTGGTAATCTCTTCAGAGCCTGGTATCTTCCATTTGCCTGTTGGTTCAAAACCTCAAGAATTTGCCTTATGAAATCTGAAACTGACCCCCTACACAGAAGGCAAGGAGAGACTGAAGAAAGAGGCAAATCACTCCAGATTGGTGAGTGGCAGGTTTAATAAGCAAGGGAACTTACATTATAAGCTTGTGTTAGGTGGCTGCAAGATGAGTAGATATCTGCACCCACCTACCAGAATCTTAAAAGTTTATATAGAGGCCTTAATGGGGTTCAGACACATATTCAGTCCAGACGGTCTCAACAACACATTGGTCTCTCAAGGCTTCATTTATGAAAAAAGGCTCCCACTGTGGGAACAGAGAGAAGAATGTATATTTCAAGGACAAGGGAGGGAGTGAGGGATTGTCTGGGTCCAGTTTGAGGGTCAACCTGTGGTCACGTCCTCTTAAAGATCTCCTACAGCATTGCCTTCAAGCTATTTCTATTACCACACAAGGGTGCAACCACAGGGGTTGAGAAGGGCAAGCCTCGGGCACTCTATGAAGAGCCTGTAAACAGATCTGAGTCCCTTGCCTCCTAACAAAACTGTGCTCTGAGCACTGAAATAAGAGTCAGCAAATTGAGGAATAAATTGGCATTTGCTTAGTAGAGATTATATTTGTTTCCTCCTTAGCTTCCTCAAGTGTCAAATGAATGGATAGTAGCAGATAATCTCCAAGGGTTCTTTTAACCCAAACTGTAGATAAACCTATAAAAATCTTGTGAGTCCAGAAAAGATCTTCACTGTTACAGATGGTGGACCAATAAGCATCTCTGAAATATTTTAGTGAAAATGGGTCTTTAGTTGCAGCCTGTGGAGAAAATAATTGTCAAACTCTTACACGCATTTATTGGAATTTTATTGATACATAAGTATCAACACAAGTTCAGATGCACTTTAAGAATAAGAAATGACACATCCCTCTAGCTTTATTCCGTGAAGGAGACAATGGCAGTTTACTTATTTAGCAGTTATCGTAGGTGGAAAGCTATCAATAAAATCCTATTCTTTCCCCAGTGGTTATGCAATCCTAATAATTAAATCTACACTCTGCTAAATAACAGCAGATTCAAAGTCTAGCAATTTACATGGAAGGGAACAGATGTCACTCTGGTATAATCTCTTCCCTTTCACCATGAGTGCTGTGAACGCTGCACACCCCACAGTGATTAATCTATCAAAATACTCTACTCCATTTACATCATTTTATTACATCCTGTGTCACAGGAGATAGAGCAGCTGTTTCTGGATAGAAAGCAAACAACTGGTACAAAATAAAGCATTATCTGAATAGGTGCAGCAGACCAATGTTCCTGAATTATTAGAAAAGGGAGATCAAGTGCCTACAATGGGGTGATTTTTCAGAAGTTCCAGTGGAACTACTGTCTCAATCAACAGCATAAGTCGTGAGTGATGTGAAACATACAATGCATAGTTCATTTTCCCTTCACAGAAAAATACTGAAGTTCAAAACTCAAGTTCATATCCTTTGTTAAACACAGCAATTTGATATAAAGAGTAGGTTCTTTCCAGATTAAGTTGCCATGAAAAAAAACCCTTACCTTAAGGGGAAAAAATACAACATGTGAGATTATCCCAAATTCTGGAAAATGTCATTGAGAGGTTTAAATAGAAAAAAAGTAGGGTTTATTATTCAAGTGAAATTTATTTAGTTATGGAAAGTTACAAAAGAGAATATTATTTAGAATATTTATTTAGTTACAAAAGAGAATATTACAAATTTGTTGGGCTGAGTTGTCAAGTGGATTTTCATCCATTGCAATGAGATATATGAAGGACAAAAGGTGGAGAAGTTTTAAGAATTATATGTATTTTAATTGCATTTTAGGAGGAAAAACCATATTTCACTAGATGAGTAACTCAGATTTTGGTGGGCATAAGAATCACCCCCACAGAGTGATTCAGTGAGTCTAGGATAAATTTCAGGAATCTGAAATTTTAAGATGCCTACTGGTTAATTCTGATGCAGGTTGTCCTAGGATTATTCTGAGAAACACCGTCTAGATAACTGTGCAGATAGATATTTATCTGTACTATGTATCATATACATAGTAGGCACTCATGTATGAATACATGGACCAAGTAAGAACTATATCCTTGGAATTAGACATCTGTGTTTAGATCTCAGTTTTTCCTTTCTAGCTTTTTCATTTGGGGCTGAATCTTTATATTCTCTCAACTTTGGTTTCCAAATCTGTAAGATGAATACACACTATTACCTTCCAGGGTTGTTTGGAGGGTTTATGATTAATAAACTCCTGGAAATATTTGTCTACACTTGCTGCCTTCAACTCCTTACTTCTCATTCTCTCTTAACTCACCCGTATCAGACTCTGTCCCCACGACGCCATCAAAACTGCTCTTGTTGGGGTCACACATGACCTCCACATTGCTGAATCCAATGGTCAGGTCACAGTCTTCATCTTACTTGACCTACTAACAGAATTTATACAATTGCTTGTGCCTTCCTCTTCAATAGAATTTCTTCACATATGTTCTAAGAATCACATTTTCATGGCATTTCTAGTACTTCACTTTTTGTTCCTTCTTAGTGAAGGGACACTTTTTGCTTTGATCTGTCCTTCTCTTGTTCCTGATCTATCAGTGTTGGAGGGCTTTAGGGCTCAGTCCTTGGTCATCTTCTTTGTCTATATTCACTCTCTGGCAGTAGATACCACATCTGATGACTACCAAATTTGTATCTGTTAAACATACCAGGATTATATCAGACTGTCGAATCTCCACTCTGATATATACTAGCCATTTTGAATTTAGCATGCATGACTAAAACTGAATAGCTGATCTCTCCTGCATTCCCCCAAACCTGCTCCACCTATGACCTCTGTCAATGAAAATAATCAATATCCAATCTATAATAACAATAGAAGAGAGTTTTATTTGAGCCAAACTGAGGATGATAGCCTGGGACACACAGATTCAAGAAGTACTTGAGTTGTGTTCTACAAGACTACAAAATGAGCAGGCTTATAAAGGCAGAAACTGCAAAATTACACAAGTTCGTTTGTCAAGAATTAAGATTGGGACTGGCAAGAAGTAAGGATGCTTGTTAAGCAAGGATTGGTTGGGGTCTGAAATGGTTGCATAGTTATAATGGGAGACCTTGAGACCATAAGGTTGCAGCTGGTAGCTGCTAGCAGATATTGTTTTGAGAATGGATGGTGGTGTATAGAGTTCAGAAAATTCAGGTTTTCAGTGATGCAGGAACATGTCTGAAACCATATCCTCAGTGGCCGTCTGGCTCCATTTTGAATGCCTGAACCATAGTTACTCCGTTTTGGTTTTTTTTCAAATGCATTTTTTCTTCAAAGGTTAAAGCAGATGTACAATGTATGTTTAATATGTCACTAAACAGGCTGTTCTAGTTAGCACAAAGTTTAAGTTAAATCATGTTTAAGCCAGAATGACTTCACCATACCTCAATATGTGAAAATTTCTTTCATCATCTTCTTAATTTCAGCTAATGACAAATTTACCTTTCAAACTGCTAAGGACAGAAAACCTGTCTTGCTTGATGCCTCTCTTTATCTCATACTCCAAATTCAATCCATCAGAAAATACTTATGGCTCTTAAATTTCTCACTACCTCCACTGTTATAATTGTGACGTGAGCTACCATGATCTTTTGCCTGAAATACTACAAAAAGCTGACTAATTTCCCTGCTTCCACCTTTGCTTCCCTACAGTCTATTCTTATAATTTATTTATTTATTTTTGGCTGTGTTGGGTCTTCGTTTCTGTGCGAGGGCCTTCTCCAGCTGCAGCGAGCGGAGGCCACTTTTCATCGCGGTGCACGGGCCTCTCACCGTCACGGCCTCTCCCGTTGTGGAGCACAGGCTCCAGATGTGCAGGCTCAGTAGTTGTGGCTCACGGGCCTAGTCGCTCCGCGGCACGTGGGATCCTCCCAAACCAGGGCCCGAACCCGTGTCCCCTGCATTGGCAGGCAGATTCTTAACCACTGTGCCACCAGGGAAGCCCCCTACAGTCTATTCTTTACAAAGCGACCAGAATCCTTTTAAAATGTGAGTCTGATTATATTATTCCTCTGCTTGAAACCATTTAGTGGCTTCCCATCTCACTTAGGGAAAAAAACAAGTTCTCACCATGATCTCCCAGGCTGTATGACATGGTCCCTTTTTCCCCCTCTAACCTTATCGCCCCTTCTCTAGCCCCCTCCATCTAAACTGGCCTCTTTGCTGTTCCTGGAACTAATATGACAGCACTGACTATTCCATCTATCTGGAACACTCTTTCTCCGGGTATTTTTATGGCTTTCTCCGTAACCTTCTTCAAGTCTTTGCTCAAAAGTGAAACCTCCCCTGACCACCCTACTTAAAACTATGACCTCTACCTTCTCCCTGACTTGCCTTATCTCCTTCCCTATTTTATTTTTATATATAGCATGTATCACTTCCTATACTATATACTTTACTCTTTATTTCTACTATTGGTTGATTGTAGAAACTGAGATGATCTTTGTAAAATAAAGACAATTTGAAAATAATTCCATCGATGTATAACCAATGTATTTCTTTCTTCAAATTGATCATAATAGTTGGCATGTAGAAAGGGCTTACAATGTGCTAAGCATTGTGCTTTATATATACTACCTTGTTTAGTACTTATAAATGATCATGAAGAAATTATTGTAATTATTATTATCTGTATTTTGTAGGTGAGGAACATAATGAATAGAGAGGTAGAGTGACTTGTTCAAGGTCACACAGCTATTAAGCTTTGACACTGGGGCTCAAGAGCAGGGAGCCTTCTCCAGCCTCTGCTTTGACAATGCCCTGGGTAAATAACCACTTGGAGTCACACAATCAATCAGTGAATGGTTGTGTTCAAAATATTGGTGGCTTGATGGCTTAAAATTACTTTTAAACAGATGCAGTCAGTCCTTTTCACTTTTCAGATAATCTTTACCACCCCTCCTATTTCCTCTGTTTCTAAGACTTATCTCTTGGACTGTTAAGTATTTATCGCTATTCCTTACATTTTTGACTGCTAGAGATAATCAAGTGCATGCCCTATATGAGAAAAATTTTATAATTGTGTGTTATAGGCCTTTGGGTGCTTCCAGCTTAGTCCATTTTCTTTTCTTCTATAGAAATAATAGCTTGGTCTCAAACAAGTTTCAAGGAGACCCAGATGGTGAATAGTAATTTTAATAGATCCCTTGTTTAATTTTTAAAAGATTTCAGTCTGGTCATTAATGAAAGCCAGGAAATTGCTTTACTATAGTGAAATACTGTCAAAAGACCATTTATAAATTGTAAGGATATTACTTTTTCAATTAAATTTAAGTATGATAATGAATGAAGAAAAAGGTGCACCAGCTCATAATTATAGGAACTTGTATAAACACAAAGATGAGAAAAAAGCATGAAGATTATCAAAGTACTTATAATTTCAGTGAGCTGGAGCCTCAAGAGCTCAATGTAAAGGGTCAGTGTAAATGATGGCCATTATATTTTAACCTAGTTTACTTGGGTTATTTATTTATTTATTTATTTAAACATCTTTATTGTAGTATAATTGCTTTACAATGATGTGTTAGTTTCGGCTTTATAACAAAGTGAATCAGTTATACATATACATATGTCCCCATATTCCCTCCCTCTTGTGTCTCCCTCCCACCCTCCCTATCCCACCCCTCTAGGTGGACACAAAGCACCGAGCTGATCTCCCTGTGCTATGCGGCTGCTTCTCACTAGCTATCTATTTTACGTTTGGTAGTATATATATATCCATGTCACTCTCTCACTTTGTCACTTGGGTTATTTTTAATCTTTTGACTTATCCTGTGAAGGTGTATTATCTACTCGAGACCAAATCTTTTATTGAGTTCAAATTCCGATTGAGGTCATCAGTGATTACAGGTGAGCTCATAAATAATATCCCCTATATTCTGGGTTGAGATTAGGATTTTGAGAGTCCATTAATAATGGTTATATTTTATATTCACTATAGTTGGATAAAAGCAAGGTTAGACTGTCCTGAGGAAGACAGAAAAAAAAAAAAAGTACATACACTGACTTTGGGATAACCTGGAGAAATTTAACTGAAAAACTATGATCAGAGGTGCCGAAAACAGCAAATAATTTACTATAAACACCATAGACTTCTTCTGATATTCAACTTAACACTTATATGTGTAACAATGTTTTAATTTCTAGAAATTATTTTGGAACTTGAAGTCACTTATGTGAACATGTAATTATATTCTGTGGTGTAACGATATTTTGATGGCTCTTTTTATTGATATATTAATATCTGTAAACTTTTTAGGCAGTTATTTTCTTTTGGCAAATTATTCAATATTGCCTGCAAAATGGAAGCCCTAGTGAACTCCAGAACATGAATTCATAGATAAGACTGGGCTCTAATAAGAGTTGCATATACTACTGTGCAGTAGATAATGTTATTGCCCACCAGGCATTTATTCACCCATTTCCCACTTCTAATAGAACCTTAGTTTGGGTATCCACCTCAGTCTTCTAGTTCAGGGAAAGCCGACTCCATTCTAGGGAAGGTGAGTTCTCATTACTCTAAGCTATTTAACATATAGACTTCCTTTGAAGACTACCAGTGACTCAAGGGTTGATACATGACTTATTTTGACCAATCAGATTGTAGGAAAGAACATTTATTCTGCAAGTGTAGGAGAGGTCCTTCCCTTTCTTGTTCAGTATGAACAAAGAAAGCATGGGGGCATCCCTGTTGGTGCAGCGGTTGAGAGTCTGCCTGCTGATGCAGGGGACACGGGTTCATGCCCCAGTCCGGGAGGATCCCGCATGCCGTGGTGTGGCTGGGCCTGTGAGCCATGGCCGCTGAGCCTGTGCGTCTGGAGCCTGTGCTCCGCAACGGGAGAGGCCACAACAGTGAGAGGGCCGCGTACCGCAAAAAAAAAAAAAAAAAAGAAAGCATGAAGTACTAATGGCCAAAGATGGCCAACTTGAACTCATGAGAGACAGCTTTTAGGATGAAGCTGATGTTGAGGATGGTTGAGTAGAGGGACAGAAAGAACCTGGATCCTTGATAACAGAATTGAGCTGATTGAACTGAACAAATATTACCCATACCTCTGGGTTTCCATTAATGGGAGATAATCAATATCCTAATTGTTTCAACCAGTTTGAGGTTATACTTCATGCTATATGCAACTTGTCTTAGCTTGGGCTACTATAACAGAACACCACAGACTGGGAGGTTTAAACAACAAATATTTATTTCTAACAGTTCTGGAGGCTGGGAAATCCAAGATTAAGATGCTGGCAGATTTGGTTCTTTAGGAGTAGGGCCCTCTTTTTGGCTTGTGGATGGCTGTCTTCTTACTGTAACCTCACATGGTGGAAGAGGAAGCTCGGCTGTCTCTTTCTCATCCCATCATAGGGGATCCACTCTTCATTATTTCATCTAAACCTAATTACCTCCCAGAGGCCACCTACTAACAGCGTCACACTGTGGGTTAAGGTTTTAGTATATGAATTTTGGAGGCACGCATTCAGTCTGTCACATTTTGACCTGACCCCCCAAAATTCATGTCCTTCTCACATACAAAGTATATTTATTCCACCTCAACAGTTCTAAAATTCTAAATTTGTTCCATCATCAACTCTAAAGTCCAAAGTCCAAAGTGTCACACAAACAGTCATCCATCCATATCCAAGTATATTGGTTCCAGGACCCCCCTCAAATAGCAAAATCCAAGTACCTTATATAAAATGGTGTAGTGTTGGTATATAACCTACACATATATACTTTAAATCATCTCTAGATTACTTATAATACCTAATACAATGTAAATGCTATGTAAAAAGTTGTAAATACTGTGTAAATGGTATGTACATAATTGCTGGCACACAGTAAATTGAAGTTTTACATTTTGAAGATTTCTGCAAAATGTTCTTTGAATATTTTTGATCTTCAGTTTGTTAAATCTGTGGACACAGAACCCATAGATGCAGAGGGCTGATTGTATATGTAAATCAGATATGAGTGAGACTCCAGGGTTAATTCATCCTGAGGGAAAATTCCTCTCCAGCCTATGAAAGCGGGTAAGTTATGCACTTCAAAAACACAATGCATCCAAAATACAATGATGGGACAGGAATAGAATAGACTTTATTATTCCAAAAAGGAGAAATCAGAAGGAGGAAAGGGGTGACAGATCCCAAGAGAGGCTAAAACCTAGCAATGCCAATACCACTAGATCTTTTTTTTATTTTTTAATTTTTTTATAATAACTTTTTAAAAACATCTTTATTGGAGTATAATTGCTTTACAAAGGTGTGTTAATTTCTGCTGTATAACAAAGTGAATCAGCTATACACATACATATATCCCCATATCTCCTCTCTCTTGCATCTCCCTCCTACCCTCCTTATCCCACCCCTCTAGGTGGCCACAAAGCACAGAGCTGATCTCCCTGTGCTATGCGGCTACTTCCCACTAGCTATCTATTTTACATTTGGTAGTGTATATATGTCCATGTCACTCTCTCACTTCGTCCCAGCTTACCCTTCCCCCTCCCCATGTCCTCAAGTCCATTCTCTACATCTGTGTCTTTATTTCTGTCCTGCCCATGGGTTCTTCTAAAAAATATATATGGAACCATTAGATCTTAAGGCTGGAGAACAATCATTTTGGGTTCAATGCTCTGCCTTAGGGACCTGCTGAAGTGGCCTGGTGGGGGTGCCTCCAGGACTCTGCTGGGTTGGGGTCAAGCCTACAAAGCTTCAGGCAGCCCAACCTCTACAGCTCCAGGGTGGCTGCTTTCTGACCTGTTGAAATTGTGGTGATGTCTCTACCCTTAGAAACACAGGAGAGAGTCCTGATAACCTTTGGGTTGCTTTTGGTGTTTCTTCTAGTGTTTTGAAGAATAGTGCATGTTTGCAGTTGAACTGCTCTCTGATCTTGTCCTTTAGGACCTAATAAGTCTGACAGCTTTCCTTTATGCTCTACACTGAATATTTGTATCTCCCCAAAATTCATATATTGAAACTTAATCCCCAATGTGATCATATATTTGGAGGTGAAGCCTTTGGGGGGTAATTAGGTCATGATGGTGGAGCCCTCATGATGAGATTAGTGTCCTTATAAAAGAGACCCCACAGAGGGCTCCCTCACCCCTTCTGCCATATGAGGTTACAGTGAAAAGACAGCTGTCTGTGAATCAGGAAGTGGGTCTTCACCAGACACTGAATGTGCCAGTGACTTGATCTTAAGCTTCCTAGCCTCTAGAACCATGAGAAATAAATTTGTGTTGTTTATAAGACATCCAGTCTATGGTATTCTGTTCTAGCAGCCCAAACTGATTAGGACACATTATTTTGTCCTATTTACATTCCCTGCAGTTCAAATTGGCAGGGTTTCCACTGGATTGGCTGATTAGGTCTGTGGTTCATACCCATACTAAACTTTATATCAAATGGTTGTTCAGCCACATTCTTTTTTTTTTTTTTTTTTTTGCAGTACGCAGGCCTCTCACTGCTGTGGCCTCTCCCATTGCGGAGCACAGGCTCCGGATGCACAGGCTCAGCAGCCATGGCTCACGGGCCCAGCCGCTCCACCGCATGTGGGATCTTCCCGGACCGGGGCATGAACCCGTGTCCCCTGCATCGGCAGGCAGACTCTTAACCACTGCGCCACCAGGGAAGCCCCCACATTCTTGATATTCTCTGCAATATGGATAGTCTGAGAATTTTCCAAATCTTTATGTACTGGTCCTTTTCACTTAACATTTCCTTATTAAATTCATTTCTCCATTCTCACGTTTTACTGTGAGCAGTCAGGAGGAAATAAACTACTCATTTAAGACTTTGCTTGAAATCTCCTCAGATAAATTATATTTTTCATCACTCAAAAGTTCTGCCTCTTCTATCTGACTTACTTCATTCAGAGTGACAATCTCTAGGTCCCCCCATGTTGCTTCAAATGGCTTATTTTATTCTTTTTTATGGCTGAGTAATATTCCATTGTGTATATGTACCACATATTCTTTTTGCTTATATGTGGAATCTAAAAAAATGGTACAAATGAACTTATTTACAAAATAGAAATAGGGTCACAGATATAAAAAACAAACTTATAGTTCCAGGGTGGGGGATGGGAGGGAAAAATTGGGAGCTTGGGATTGACATATACACAGTACTATAAATAAAATAGATAACTAATAAGAACCTACTGTATAGAACAGAGAACTCTTCCCAGTACTCTGTAATGACCTATATGGGAGAAGAATCTAAAAAAGAGTAGATATGTATATTTGTGTAACTGATTCACTTTGTTGTACAACAGAAACTAACACAACATTGTAAAGCAAGTATACTCCAATAAAAATTAATTTTAAAAAGTTCTGCCTTCAGTAAAACACTGGGACATGAATACAATTCAGCCAAGTTGTTTGCCACTTTGTAACAATGATTGCCTTCCCTTCATTGTCAAATAACATGTTCCTCATTTCCATCTGAGAGTTTACCAGAATGGCTTTTTACCATATTTCTCCCAACATTTTATTCATGATTATTTATGTATTCCCTAAGAAGATGGAAGTCTTCTCTACAGATCTGCTCTTTTCTTAGCTCTCACCAGAATCACCTTTAGCAGTCCCTTGACAGCAATCTCTACATTTTCTAGTATGTCTCTCAAAACTCTTTCAGCCTCTACCCACCACAAGTTCTAAAGCCACATCTACATTTATAGATATTTGTTACAGCACCACCCCACTTCTTAGTTCCAGTTTCTATCTTATTCTGCTTGGGCTGTGAGAACAAAATACTATAGACTGGAGACCTTAACCAACAGGCATTTTTTTCTCACAATTCTGGAGATTGGAAGCCTGAGATCAGGGTGCCAGCAAAGTTGGGTTGTGCTGAAGGCTTTCTTTTTATCTTTCAGATACCACCTTCAGCCTGTGTGCTCACATGGCCTTTCCTCTGTGTGTTCACATGGGGAGGGGAGAGAAAGAGAGAGAGAAAGAGAGAGCAATCTTTTTATAAGGGTATTAATCTTATCAGGGAAGCTCCATCCTCATGACCTCATCTAAACCTAATTACCTCCCAAAGGCCCTATCTCCCAATATCATTACTTTGGGGGGTAGGCCTTCCAACATATGAATTTTGGAAGGACACAAACATTCAATCTATAACACAGCTAAAACATACTGTTACATAATAAAACTTATTTGTGAAAGTTGTAATTAATATTCCCCTGGCCAACAGAGATACATTTATAGTTGGTTTAGATTCTTATTCTGCAGTTTATGGTAGCTCAAAGCCTTCCCTCTAGCTATCTGCAAATATCCAGAGGCCTAATATTGTTGCCTTTTTTGGCTAAAAAGACTTCTGGTTAAGTAAATGCATAATGTTTATCACACCATATTGATCCACATGTGGAAAGTTATGCCTCTTTGAGCTTTCCCCAAAAGAATTCTTTTATCCCAAGTATTCATGAGCAATATAGATTTTAATAAAGCTTTAATAACAGGGATGGAGAAGGAGGTTACATTCCAACAATGGAAACTAGTTTAATACATACTTTA
Organism: Mesoplodon mirus; assembly: GCF_964341445.2. Lineage (NCBI taxonomy): Eukaryota > Metazoa > Chordata > Mammalia > Artiodactyla > Ziphiidae > Mesoplodon > Mesoplodon mirus. The sequence goes on along the minus strand of NC_138983.1, from coordinate 108,737,235 downwards.
CAGTTTTTGACAAGTAGTATTTTTTCTTGGGAGATTTATGGTAAATAAGTGCAGGTATATGGTTTGAGTACATGTGAGTGTGTGAGTGTGTATGTGTTTGTGTGTGAGCATATGTAAATATGTAATGCTTGGTCCAGTAGTTACGCACTAGAAAAAATCTGGCAGATTAAACAAGTTCATATGCAGTTCAGTAGTAGAGAGCTTGAGAATGTGACCTGATTTGGAAGGTGTCTTAGCTTGGGCTGTCATACAAAATACCACAAACTGGGTGGCTTAAACAACAGACATTTCTTACAGTTCTGAAAGCTGAGAAGTCTAAGATCAGGGTGCAAGCTGATTCAATAGTTGACAAGAGCTCTTTTCGTGGCTTGTAGACAGCCACCTTCTCACTTTGTCTTCACATGGTGGAGAGAGAGAGCTCTGGTCTCTCTTTCTCTTCTTACAAGGACACTAATCCCATTCTGGTAGCCCCTCTGCATGACCTCAGCCAAATCCAATCACCTCCCAAAGGCCTAGCCTCCAAATACCATCACAGTGAGGATTAGGGCTTTAACATAATGAGTTTGGGGTGGACACAAATGTTCAGTCCATAACAGAGGTCTTATGATTTGCTTTGAGACTTGGAGTTCCAAAGCTACCCATCTTTCTACATGAACTGAGATGTCATGGCTATCATCAGTGATCTTGTTAGAATGCCCTTCACACCCCCACATTGGTACAGACTGCATTAAAAAGGCTTAGAGAAGTGTTCTGTACAGGTGTAAAGGAAGGGGACAGGGAATGCATCCTGGAGCAAGACAAATCCTTGTTTTCAAGGAATGAAGTTTCCTAGAAGGTGGAGGGATCTCTGCATGGGAGGGTTTAGATGAAGGAAAAACTTGGGAGAGAAGCAAAAAGCTAGGAGTAGGAAATACTTTATATCTTTATAGGATTGCCTAGTGGTTTTGTGGAGAATAAAAGGGCAGAGTGCTACACACTGACCTCTAGCCAGCACTTGCAGAGAAGAAGTTGTGTCCAAATAGGAGTCAGCATCCAAGAGTTCCAAATAAAGAGCAGCAGTAGATGAGTGGTGGTCCATAGCCAAGCCACGAGAAATTCTGCCCCAGAGGAGCTTCTGAGTGGACACTTTGGGAGACCCTTAAGAGAAGCTTCACTTTTCAGAGTATTTTAGAGGAGGTTGACCCTGGGAAGTGAGGGTGGAGATGGACATCAATGCTTGTGTTACATTTATATGTCACCTAGGTATGACAGGGTTCCCTTGTATTTTTATTCCTGAAGGAAAGAATCTTTGCTACCACATATAGGGTAATTTTTACTGGGATAAACATTCAGAGTCTTTGTACCCGTCAAAGGAGGGTGTACTTCAAGTCACTGCAACCTTTCCTTGGAAAATTTCACATGCAAATCCTTTCCTTGGAAAATTTCACATGTCTTCACAGGAGAGATTTCAAACTTGAGTGCCACCTGGGCTGTGCTGAGAAGCATACTGAAGATCTCTCCACTAGATCAGAGTTTGCAAACCTTTTTAGAAAAGGGCCAAATAGTAAATATTTTAGGCACTGCTAGCTATACAGTCTTCACTGCAACTCTACTCAACTCTGCCAATGTAGCAGGAAGCAGCCATAGATAATACCTAACTAAAAGACTATTTCTGCATTCCAACAAAACTCTATTTATGGACACTGACATCTGAATTGCATGTAATTTTCATGTCACATAACATTTTCCTTAAATTTTTTTCAACTATTTAAAAATGTAAAAACTATTTTTAGCTTGTGAGCCACACAAAAATAGATGGTGGGCTGGATTTGGCCTGCAGACCATAGTTTGCTGACTCCTGCACTAGACCTAGCAGGGAACAGAGGACATCTACCTCTCTCCTGTGAACAAAGGTGAGTGCTAGTCTCTTAATACTCGTTCAGCCTCTTCACCTTTGAGAGCAGGTTCTCTTAATTAAATCACCTGTAGGGTACATCCATCTCACAAAGAGAAGGATTAATTTTCTTCTGAGAAAATGCAGGCTGGTTTGGGTGTGAGGAAAGGACATTTTTCCTATCAGCTTGGGTTTTTGTGTTTTGTCCCTTGTCAAAAACAGACTGCCCCATTATTATGCTGAGAAGCATTTTGCTCTTCCTCGCCAGACCTGAATCTTGGCTGAATCACAAGAACAACCACGCTGGTTGTCAATGACTATTCTTTTTGGTGCCAGGAAGAATGGTGCCAACTATGATTAAATAATTTTGATTCTAGGCCTCCCAAATGATGGGGACAATAATGGGTGGTTTTTGCCAATTCATCTCACCACATATATAAAATTGTTTTTAACAAAATAGCCTTATTTTGAACATGTTGCTTTGTAGTCTAAGGAAAAAAAATTTTTGACAGCGTAACTGACATGTTCCCATATTATCAATAACATTATTTTAAATGGCCATGCACTGTTTTATCATAAGTTGCAAAGAATTTGACCAAATTCTTCATTGTTGCCTTTTAAGTAGTTGCCAGTCTTAATATTATAAAAATTTGTGTAATGAAACTCCTTTTAGATAAATTTTTGTGTAGCTTCATGATTATTTTTTTTTAGGATGAATTCCCAGGAATGGAATTACTTGAGTAAGCATTGAAGGCTTTTGATAAGAATCACAAAAATACTCTCTAAAAAAATTTATCTCTGTCAATTTGTATTCTCATCAGCAATCCATGAAAATTTCAATTTCTGTGTACACTTGCCAATAAAAATTTAATTTCTTAGGAAAGCACAAAGATTTAAATAAAACTTTCTATATATATATATATATATATATATATATATATATATATCTTTCCCAATATTGTGAATATTAATGGGACAGGAACACTGTCTTCTTTGTTGCTTATTCTCATTTCCTAGCACAGTGCCTAGCATATAGTAGATATTCAATAAATACAGGTTGAATTAAAAAACAAGAAAAAATAGACAATATTGACAATACCTAGATATATACTTTATATATTTTCCTCAATTTTTCAGAGTGGTTAATTTGTTACAAAATATGATCTGATTAATTTTATGAAATCTGCTTTTCCAAAGCTATGCTTTCTAGAGCCCTCTTTTCTAAATATGGCTTAAAAGGTAGGAGAAAAACAAAATGATTAGTGTATAATATAGTTTTGAATCTCTGATTTTGATATTTAGAGAAAACCTTTTGTTTCTATGAACTTTATACTGATGATAACCTCTCTTTCTCTTTCTCTCTCTCTGTTTAAAATCCAATTATTGTTCATTGGATCAGGGATATACATCTTTAATTTGGAGTGTGTTTATATCCAAAGACTTTAAAACAATTTCATTTTTTGGATACTTACACAGGTTGGATAGCAGCAAAAATAAATGAACTTGGACAAGCAATAATGGAAATACCCTTGTTGTTGATAGAGTGCAATTAGGATTTTGCTTTCATGATAGTAGTTGCAGCTGTGCATTCAATTGAAGAAATGCCTGCAAGGGCAAGATTCTCTCTTTAGATTGATACCCTACTGCTACTTGATTGTCTTAGTTGACTTATAGACCCTGTAGTGTTGAGTGAAATAATTGTCTATTTACACAGACAAAGCAATTTCTGACTCCAAGGTCACTTGCAGTTTACAAGAAAATTTTTGAACTTTTATAGAAACAGCATTCAGATGAGAGCCGTGGGAAAGAATTACAGATTCTCTAGGCAGAATAATTTCAGGTGGCCCTCCTCCTCCATTATGAGTTTTGTAGACTTGAAAAGTTTGCTAAGGAAGGCATTATTGTCTTATTCACTGATATATTGTCAGCATAAAAAAAAATACCTGGTCTCTTCTGGTCACAATGGTATAAAATTAGAATCAATCAAAAAAAAAAAGCTTAAAAATTCACAAACATATTGAAATTAAACCACACACTCCTGAACAACCAATGGGTCAAAGAAGAAATCAAAAGAGAAATAAAAAAATATCTTTAAACAAACAGCAATGGCAACACAACATACCAAACCTATGGTATGCTGTAGAAGCAGTTTAAAGAGGGAAGTTTATAGCTATGAAAGCTTACATTAAGGAAAAAGAAAGATCTGAAACAACCTAACTATACACCTTGAGGAAATAGAAAAAATGAACACACTAGCCCAAAGTTAGGAGAAGGAAGGAAATAACAGAGATCAGATCTGAAATAAATGAAATAGAGAGCAAAAAAAAAAAAAATGAAACTCAGAGCACTTTTTAAAAATATATAAACCAAATTGATAAATATGTAGGTAGACTAAGAAAAAAAGAGAGAAGACTCTAAATATAATCATAAATAAGTGAGGAACCATTAGAGCTGATACCACAGAAATACAAAGGATCATAAGAAACTACTATAAACAGTTATATGCCAACAAATTGGTTAACCTAGAGGAAGTGGATAAATTCTCAGAAACATCCAACCTACCAAGTCTGAATCAAGACAGAGAAAATCTAGATACCCAATAAACAATAATCAAACACTGCCAAACAAAGAAAGGTTCAGGACCAGATGGTTTCACTGGTGAATTATAACCAACATTTAAGAAGAATTAAAGTCAATTCTTCTCAAACTCTTCCCAAAAGCTGAAGAGAAGGGAAGACTTGGAAACTCATTTTATGAGGTCAGCATCACCCTGATGCCGAAGCCAAAAAAGGACATTATAAGAAAAGAAAATTGCAGGCCAATATCCCTGATGAATATAGATGCAAAAATTCTTAATACTAACAAACTGAATTCAGTAGCACATTAAAAGGATCATACACCATGATCAAATAGGATTTATCCTTGGGATGCAAGGATGGTTCAATATATGTAAATCATTAATAGAATAAAAGATAAAAATCATATAATCATCTCAATAGATGCATAAAAAGCATTTGACAAAATACAACCTTCTTTCAGGGTGAAAAATTCTCAATAAATTGGGTAAAGAAGGAATGTACTTAAACATAATAAAGACTATATAAAACAAGTCCACAGCTAACATCATATTCAACAGTAAAATGTTGAATGCTTTTCCTCTAAGAACAGGAACAAGACAAGAAAAGATGCCCATCCTCACCACTCCTATTCAACATAGTACTGGAAGTTCTAGCCAGAGCAATTTGGCAAAAAAGACATCCAGGGCTTCCCTGATGGTGCAGTGGTTGAGCGTCTGCCTGCTGACGCAGGGGACATGGGTTTGTACCCCGGTCCAGGAAGATCCCACATGCCGCGGAAAGGCTGGGCCTGTGAGCCATGGCCACTGAGCCTGCGCGTCCAGAGCCTGTGCTCCGCAATGGGAGAGGCCACAGCAGTGAGAGACCCGCATATCACACACTTACAAAAAAAGACATCCAAATTGGAAAAGAAGAAGTAAAATTGTCTGTGTTGGCAGATGCTACAATTTTATATATAGAAAACCCTAGAGTCCACCAAAAACTGTTAGAACTAATCAACAAATTCAGGAAAGTTGCAAGGTACAAAATCAACATATATAAATTAGTATCATTTCTATACACTAGCAGTGAAATATCTGAAAAAGAAATAAAACAATCCCATTCCCAATAGCACAAAAAACAATAAATTTAACCAAGAAGGTGAAAGAACTATACACTGACAACTATAGGACATTGTTGGAAGAAGACACAAATAAATGGAAAGATATCTGTGTTCATGAATTGGAAGAATGTATATTGTTAAAATATCCATATTACTCAAAGTCATCTGTAAATGTAATGCAATCCCTGTCAAAATTACAATGACATTTTCCACAGAAATAGAAAAAACAATCCTAAATTTGCATGACACCGCAAAAGACCCCAAATAGCCAGAGCAATTTTCAGAAAGAAGAGCAAAGTGAGATGCATCACACTTCCTGCTTTCAAACTGAACTACAAGACAGTAGTGTTCAAAACAGTAGGGTAGGGCTTCCCTGGTGGCACAGTGGCTAAGAATCTGCCTGCCAATGCAGGGGACATGGGTTCGATCCCTGGTCCGGGAAGATCCCACATGCCGCAGAGCAGCTAAGCCCGTGTGCCACAACTTCTGAGCTTGTGCTCTAGAGCCCACAAGCCACAACTACTGAATCCTGCACGCCTAAAGCCCATGCTCCACAACAAGAGAACCGATGACAATGAGAAGCCCGCGCACAGCAACAAAGACCGAACACAGCCATAAAATAAATAAAATAAATAAATAAATTTATACAACAAACAAACAAACAAACAAACAAAAACAGTAAGGTACTGGCATGAAAATAGATACAGATGAATAGAATAAAATTGAGAGCACAGAAATAAATCCTGGAATATATGGTCAACTAATATTTGACAGGGGTCAAGAATACTCAATGGGGAATGGATAGTATTTTTAGTAAATCATTCTGGGAAAATTTGATATCCACATAGGAAGATGTTGTTCAAAGGGTACAAGCCTCCAATTATAAGATTAGTAAGTTTTGGGGATTCTATGTATAACATGGTGATTATAGTAAAAAATACCATATTATATCCTTGAAAGTTGCTAAAAGAGTTGATATTAAATGTTCTCATCAACAAAGAAATGATAATTATGTGAAGCGATGGAGGTGTTAGCTAATAGTATGGTCGTAATCATTTTGCAATATATATCAAATCAAGGTATCATATACCTTAAACCTATACAATGTTATATCTCATTATATCTCAATAATAATAATAATAATAAAAAGAATAGGCCTGGCACATATCAAAACTCAAATATTTGTTGACTGAAGAGGAGTCCGATGTGATTTGCCTTCTTTAATCTGCCAATCAGTAAATATTTCCTGGACATTTACAAAATACTTGCTGCTATAGAGTTACACAATTTCTGTTTCAAGGAGCTTCTAGTCTAATTGGAGAGACAAAAACCTAACACACATGAAAGTTTATTATTTGAAATTATATCAGTATTTTAGAAGCCACAAATAATCATCTTTACAATCAAAACAATGGAGTGGGTTTTAACCCCCCCGGCCCCCTTTCCCCAAGAAATCACTTAAAAATACAAAGTAAAAATTCTGTGGTAATGAGTGTCTGGGATTCCTTCCTTCAATTTTCTTCCCCTTCATTTCCTATTTCATACTGCCGCAACTGATTCTAATATGTCTTTCCCTAGATTACAGTCTTTCAGTAGCTGTCAGGCACTACAGGACACAATTCAAATTCCATAGCATGGCTGTGATTGATCAATGATGGTCACAAAAGCTCTGGCATCTCTCTCTTAGAGAGGTGGGGGTCTATGTCTCTTCCCCTTGAATCTGGGCAGGATTCATAACTGCTTTGACAAATAGAGATGGCAGAAGTGATGTTTGCCAGTTTATAAGCCGAGGCCCTAAGAGATTGCCAGTTTCTGCTTCTTGTCTTTTGGAGCACCCACTCTTGGCACCTGAGCTGCAGGAGTTTAAACTATCCTGTTTTAGACAGTATGTAGAAAAACTATAAAACAACCAAGAGAGGGAAAGTGGCCCAACAGAGCCTTGATTTCCATCCTTCCCCACCAAGGCAACAGATATATAAAAGAAGCTGCCTTGGATTCTCTATTCCAGCCCAGCTACCAGCTGAATGTTACCAAGTGACCTCATTCAACACCACATGGAACAGGAGAATCAACCAGCTGAGGCTGGCCCATTTTGTAACTTACAGATTGTGAACATTATGAAATGACTTTGTTTTTAAGCCATCAAGTTTGGAGTGGCTGGTTACACAGAAATAGATGGCCATAACAATAGTTTATCAAGTTTCTTATAAATTAACACCAGTCTCTTTCTTCATCAAATTTTCCTCTACTTTAAAAAAAGTAATAGGCTTTATTAATCTTTTGAGCAGTTTTTGGTTAACAAAAAAAAAATTGAGCTAAAAATACAGGAACCTCCCATACACCCCTTACCCCCTACCAATTTCCACATTTTTAATATGTTGCATTTATGTGGTATATTTGTTACAACTGATGAGCCAATATTGTTACATTATTATTAAGTAAATTCCATAGTTTACATTAGTGTTCACTCTTTGTGTTGTACAGTCTATGGGTTTTAACTAATGTATAATAACATGTATCCACCATTACAGTGTTATACCAAATAATAGTTTCATTTCTCTAAAAACCCCTGTGAACATGCTTCCCAGAACCCTGTCAATCACTGACATTTTTATTGTCTCTATAGTTTTGCCTTTTCTAGAATGTCATACCGTTGGAATAATACAGTATGTAATATTTTTAGATTGGCTTCTTTCACTTAGAAATATGTATTTAAAGTTCTTCCATGTCTTTTGGTGGCTTATTCATTCCTTTTTATCATACATATAATATTCCAGTGTATGGTTATACAACCATTTGTTTATCCATTTCCTTATAGAAGGACTTCTTCATTGGTTCTAAGTTTTGGCAATTATGAATAAAGTTGCTATAAACATTCACACATAGGCTTTTGTGTGAATGTAAGTTTTCAACTCATTTGGATAAATACCAAGGAGAATGATTGCTGGATCATATGGTAAGATTATGTTTAGATTTGTAAGAAACTGCTCTAGTGTCTCCCAAAATGGCTGTATCGTTTTACCTTTCCACCAGCAATTAATGAGAGTTCCTTTTGCTTTTCATCCTCACCAACACTTGGTGTTGTCAGCGTTCTGGATTTTGGCTATTCTAATAGGTGTGTAGTGGTATCTCATTGTTGTTTCAATTTGAATTTTTTAATGATGTTGAGTATCTTTTTCATTAGATGAAAAAGATATTACTTTATTTGCTCTCTGTATATCTTCTTTGGTGAGGTGTCTTTTCAGATATTTTGTCCATTTTTTAATTTGGGTTGCTTGTTTACTTAATGTTGAATTTTGAGCATTCTTTGTATATTTTAAATACCAATTCTTTAGTTGAAATTTATGTGTTTTGCAAAGATTTTATCCTATTTCCCTCCATTTTTAACCTTCATATTCCTTCAAACACACATCTGGTATGCTCAAATCACACACACAAAAAATGACTTGCTTCCTCTGCATACCATGCTCTCTCTTATTTTCATATCTTTGCACAGGCTATTCTGCTATCTGCATTCAAGTCAATGGAAACTTATACTTGAAGTATAAAGAGTATTAGAGAAGTATATCATATCCTGTGTGAAACCATCATGTGTCCCAGACAGATTTAGTGTCTCCGTTCTCTGTGCTCACAAATCACTTTGTGTACACTGTAATTAAAACACTTAGCACAGAGACTTCTCTGGTGGTTCAGTGGTTAAGAATCTACCTGCCAATTCAGGGGGCACGGGTTCGATTCTGGTCTGGGAAGATCCCACATGCGGCGGAGCAACTAAGCCTGTGTGCCACAACTACTGAGCCTGCGCTCTAGAGTCCATGAGTCACAACTACCGAGCCCTCGTGCCACAACTACTGAAGCCCGTGTGCTTAGAGCCCATGCTCTGCAACAAGAGAAGCCACCCCAATGAGAAGCCCACGTGCTGCAATGAAGAGTAGCACCTGCTCACCACAATTAGAGAAAGCCTGCACGCAGCAATGAAGACCCAACGCAGCCAAAAATAAAATAAATAAAATAAATTTATTTAAAAAAGACAAAAGAAAATACTTAGCACATTATATTTTAACTCTGGTTTATGATCCTGCCAACAACACTGATCATGAGCCTCTCAAGGACAGGGACCATATCTTTTACATCTTTATACGATTCTCCAGTCCTCCATGTAAGAAAAAAATGCATAATAGATACAAATTATATGAAGGAATCCCAGAATAAATCTAGGTGTTGAGGTGTGGGAGGAGAGATCATGAGTTACTTCACTGAGCATTTCATGATAAAAGTCATAGGCTTTGGGATGGAAGAATTAATAATAACATTTGACTAGAAATGAATGATAAAGTTTTGAAAGACAGTAGAAGCAAATCTATTTGTGGCTTTTATCTCAGATACATTCTCTCTCACATTCTTGGGTCCCTAGCTCTGAGGGAAGCCATCTGCTATGTTGTGAGGCAACTGTGTGAGAGGTCCAGGTGGTGAGCGATCAAAGCCTGCCAATAACTATGTGAGTGAGCTTGGAAGTAGCTTGATGTGATCATGCTTTCCATACTGTTTACCAACATGTTATTTTCTTTTAACCTTACATTATTGTTCGAGTGAGCTCTTGGTGTCATGGTAGTAATTAAATGCTCTGACTAAAGAGAAGTGAAAAGTGATCTGGTTAGAAGTGTTAGGTGGTATAGGTCACCTCCTGAGAGAGTACATCTAACCAACTCACCAGAGGCCACTCTTTCAGGTAGCTAGTCCCATTTAGGAATTCTTATATTTTAATATTGGTCTCCTGGAGGTCCTAACTTTCCACTAGATCACTTGCTTTGGTTTAGGCTCAAGGAATAATGGAAAGAGTTCACAATTCAAATACAAAACTAAAAGTTCTAAGTGTGTGGCAAATTTGTTTTATGTTAGAACTGTTCCATTCTGATATGGAACTATTTATAGTATTTATTATTCTACTTTGCTTGAATATTTATATACTTTACTGCAAAAATATTAATGTGCTTGATTATGAAACTCCCAAACCCTGTTGGGATGTTACATAATTACAGTAAAAGCATCACATTATATTCCTAATAGCTGAGAAAATATGTAAATTCTGAAAAACATCTACTCATAAGTTCTTGGACATGGATTGTGGACCTCTATTGGCTTCCTTGGGATATCATCTCTCAGAAGACAATGCAACACTGAGAACTAGAATCATAAGAAGATAGAAGGATCCAACTTTCAGGAATAGAAAATGCTTATTTGCTCTCCCACTCCAATTTATCACTCCTATGCTCCAAATGTAGACATACTGATTGCTCATAATAATAATAGGATTTTTAGAACATATGGTGTTGATATTGGCTTCTTCTGAACTGAAGCTGTGCTTAACATCTGGGGGATCTGGGGGAAGTGAGGTTAAGATTAGGGCATCATCCAGAGCAAATTTTGTCATTGGAACAAAACACTGCATGCCTGGAGTCTGTCCCAGACTGTTTTTATGTAGTATTTTTTTTCTCTTTCTACTTCCAGAAGCAGGAATATGCTACTTGCTAGTTGATCATCCCCAAAGTTAATTCATTATAATTCAAGGAAAATTCCTCGCTTTCATGTACTCATGTGGCCCAGGCATTAGAAATGTAATATCACTGCTAATTGGCTGAATGATTAATTCAATTCTTGAAACATTACATCTGAAATAATATCTGGGCACTCTCTAATTTAATGACTCAGAATCATGGATGGGAAACATTATCAGCTTAATACCTAGTATTTCAAAGAGATACTGACAAAGAGATGATGAGAGAAATTTTTTAAAAGTTATTTCATTTTCTGAACATCAGTTTTCCCATCTATACAATGGTGCAAATATAATTACAATCTTCCTTCAAGTTATTGCAAAGATTAAATTAATTATTATATGTAAGATACTTGGAATAATGTCTTGCACATGTAAATGATGATGAATCTCCTTTCTTACACCTTCCAAACTTGTTAGATTTGTCTTTAGTCTGAATTTCCTTCTACCTTCTCCTTACACCATGGAATGACTCTCCATCATTGCTATTATGGTTACAATAAATAACTTCTTCCCTTTGTCCAACTGAATATTCTCTTGTTAATTTTTTCTTGCTTTAGTTCTGTGTTTCTTATATTTAAATACACTTACCTTGTCTTTTCCAGGGTGTCCTGGATTCAACATAATTACCCCCAAAAAAAAATCCATTTTGATTCTTAGCTCTAATGGTAGAATAAAGGCTTTTTTGTTCCTATTTTTTTAAAATAAAGGGCTTTCATAAAAAGGAATGATATTGAGTTTTTTGTAGTGAGGTGGATGGACTTAGAAACTGTCATACAGAGTGAAGTTGGTCAGAAAGAGAAAAACAAATACCATATACTAACACATATATATGGAATCTAAAAAAAAAAAAAAGGTTCTGATGACCTAGGGGCAGGACAGGAATAAAGACACAGACGTAGAGAATGGACTTGAGGACAAGGGGAGGGGGAAGGGTAAGCTGGGACGAAGGACAGAGTAACATTGACATATATACATTACCAAATGTAAAATAGATAGCTAGTGGGAAGCAACCGCATAGCACAGGGAGATCAGCTCGGTGCTTTGTGACCACCTAGAAGGGTGGGATAAGGAGGGTGGGAGGGAGACACAAGAGGGAGGGCATATGGGGATATATGTATACAAATAGCTGATTCACTTTGTTATACAGCAGAAACTAACACAACATTGTAAAGCAATTTTACTCCAATAAAGATGTTTAAAAAATAAAGGGCTTTATATCATTAGTAAGCAGAAATTTGTCAATAATATTTTTTCAGTAAAAAGACTTTTTTTTTTTTTTTTTTTTTTTTTTTTCGTACGCGGGCCTCTCACTGTTGTGGCCTCTCCCGTTGCGGAGCACAGGCTCCGGATGCGCAGGCTCAGCGGCCATGGCTCACGGGCCCAGCCGCTCCGCGGCATATGGGATCCTCCCAGACCGGGGCACGAACCCGTATCCCCTGCATCGGCAGGCGGACTCTCAACCACTGCGCCACCAGGGAGGCCCCAAAAAGACTTTTTGAGGTCCCTGAAATTATATCTTATTTTGCCTATGGGTAAGGTAATCTCTGACTAGGGAATTACACTGGGTTTTTGACCATTTACCTCAGATGACTGCTCCTGATATTTGTATACTAATGTTCTTTCTATAGGGTCGCATACATGTAATCACATGTGATCCTTATGACATGGTAAAGTGGCTGTTGTCATCATCTCTGCTTTTTGGATGAAGGAACTGAGGAGTGGACAAGCTGAGTAATTTGTTTAAACTAAGCTGCTAATACATAGAATGTGGAGCCTCCCAGCCTTACGACTCCAAGTCCAGGGTCATGCATCTCTTTCTCAATTTACTCTTTCTAATAAAGGATGAGTGTTGATAAATGCCGATTACTTAAAGCATAAGGAGGTTGTGGTGTACTATGTACCTTGGAATAGATTTCTAAATACTTTCCTAATAATCATCTTAAGCAAATTCTTATATTAGAAAGATATAGTAATTCCCACCCCATTAAAGCCATCATGGGAGGCAGGAATTTTTTTGGTTTTGAAAAATGAAACCTTCAAGACAACATAAAACAAGCTGATAAAACACATATCTGATAGCTCTATTCATCAACCTCAGTTGGTGTTTTCTGGAAAACATTTTTTTTTAATCTGAGGGGAAGAAGAATTTTATTTTTCTTAAAGAATCATTTTTGGAATTTATATTATTGACTTTTTTTCTAGTCACAAAACAAGTCTAAGAAACATATCATATAACAGAATTTATGTACGTAGATATACTATGGAGAGGCAGAGGTGGTCAGAGGCAAAGCTATCTTAAAACTGTTAACAAAAATTTACAGAACTCCTGTCCTGGGCAACGCCATCTAGTGGTCCAGCCCAACAGTGCGTCATCTGGTGAAATAAGGTAGCTGGCCAATGGAGCACTTTACACCCAGCTAGTGTTTTCCTGAGAATGGTTCAAATAAACTACTTTTCCTGTTACCATGTTATAAGATCTTTACTGAAGGACACTCAAAATTCCATTTAGGATGGAACTTTGGAAACAGGGAATGAAGGTTTTACCCAATGTAGGGAGACTTGATGTTGTGGATATAACCTCAAAATGAACTAATTGAAATGTATAAAACTCACGTGTTTTTTGGTGTCACACTGCTGCAATTTTTGCTTACTAAGCTCGCTCCCCAATTCAATTATTAATTCTTTGAGGACAGGTACTGGGTCTCATTGATCTCTGTATTCACAGGGCCTGGCACAGAGTGAATACTTAGGAAACACTTATTGAATAGATATAGCTAAAAAAAAAAAAAAAAAAAAAAAAAAAACCCAAAAAACTACAGGAGTTGATAAACCTTCTTCTTTTTATTCCTTTTATTTTATTATTAAAAGTGATTGTAGGGGCTTCCCTGGTGGTGCAGTGGTTGAGAATCCGCCTGCCGATGCAGGGGACACGGGTTCGTGCCCCAGTCTGGGAAGATCCCACATGCCGTGGAGTGGCTAGGCCCGTGAGCCATGGTCACTGAGCCTGTGTGTCCGGAGCCTGTGCTCCACAACGGGAGAGGCCACAACAGTGAGAGGCCCGCATATTGCAAAAAAAAAAAAAAAAAAAAGTGATTGTAATATTACTTCTATGTATAGCAAAGAATTCAAAATCAGGGTCAGAGGAGAGCAAGGCAAGAGACAGAAATATTGATCTGAGGTATACACAGGATTCTGTTGGGTCATAGAGAAATATTTAACCCAACTTGGGTGGAAAGGTGTGTGTGTGTGTGTGTGTGTGTGTGTGTGTATGTGTGTGTGTTTTGCCTCCTGAAGAAAGTGATTCCTGAGATGAGTTTGAAAGGATATAAAGTCATAGCCAAGTACAGAACATAAAAAAGTATTTCTCATGGCACACAAAGAAGTGTGATATAGCACAATAAATGGGAGGGGTCCTCTGTCTCATTGCATGCTTGCCTGTGGTTTATCTCCTTCCCCTCCCCTTTATATTATTTTCTAATCTATTTATATATCTTCAAGCCTTTTGTACGTACTTTATCTCAAACATTTTCCCAATCTTCATTAATCTTATAGTTTTATTATCATAATTTATGTTTCTAATCTTTAATTCCCTCTGTTACACTTTACTTTTCATTTTATGGATTTTAGCTTTTAACAATAACCTTTTATGTTCTTTACTTTTACAGCTTTTGATCTACTAATTCTGTTGACCTTTATCTTTAATTTCACTTATTTTATTTTATTATTTAAAAATTCTTAATCTCATCTTTATTTTCAATCATGTGCTCATTCTTAATTTTTAGCTTCTATTTTTCTCCTAGCCCACTCTCTCAATTTCAGTTTTACTCTTTCCTAAGTTTTTAATCTACTACTACTAATATTTTTAAAAATAGTGTTTCTCCTTATCTCTTATTATCCTCCTTTTGTTTTGTTTGCTTTCATAATGGCAGCAGGAAACATGGCCACAAAGGTGGCTGAAAGGATGGACCCATTACTGGGAAGGCTGACAGCTTTCTTGCCAGCTGTGGTGACCCCATCCCAAACCCTCCTGCACTTTCTCTCACCTCCACTTTCCTCTGTCCTGTGCATCTTCCTGTTAAATTCAGACACCTCACTTTTTTTGCAAGTTATCAGAATGAAGTCCTAAACCTGCTGATGTTCATTCACTAATAACTTCATTTGAAGTGGTTCTTTTTCCGTGAACTCAAATGTCTGTGAACACTATCAGTTTAGTATCTCTAAGTGCAAACTTCTTTTTCACCTGGCCAGCAGTAAAACTCTCATGTACTGTAGGCTGTAGACCTGTGCTAAAATGTGAAGCCGTCCTTTGAGTAGGAGAATGGAGTATATATTCTAGGGGTGTGCTCTTTGGGCTTCAGAGAAGGATATCCAGGGTAGAACACAGCTGTGTCAACTGATAGTTATAGAAGGAAGTCTTATATCCTACTGCTTCTGTGCCCTGCATTTGCTCACACTCTAATGCCTTCATGTGTTGGGGGTTGGAACAGGGAGAGAAATAAAATAAAAGAGAAAACAAATGAACTTCTTTCTACCTACAGGAATCTTAACTTCTTATGCCTCTACCAGATTTTTTTTTTAATAAAAGGCCTTTTCTTTGTAAAGTCAATTTTCTTTGAATTACTTGAGTCTTAAGATGTTCTAGGTTGAAACTAAACAAAGCCCAAACTGTTATTGGTATTGTGCATCCAAAGTTCAGTAAGTCTAGTCTAAAAAAGTGGTCTATACCTCTTTCCTCGTACAAATTCATATTAATAATATCATCTTTATACTTGTTTACATATTCATGTTAATGATAAAATGCTGTTTATACTAATGCTGACATAAATAATAAACTCATTAAACATAAATAAAGGACAGATATCCAATCACCAGTGGCTTATCTAAAATACTGTCTGTATTAATTTCCTAGGTCTATGGTAACAAATCGTCACAAACTGGGGGACTTTATTCATTGTCCCAGAGCTCATGAGGGCAGAAGTTGAAATTGAGTGGTGGCAAGGTGATTCCTTCTGGAAGCTCTAGGAGAGAATCCATTCCATGCCTCTCTTCTAGCTTCTGGTAGCCTCTGATATTCCTTGGCTCATACAACACAACTCCAGTCTGCTGTGTCCTTACGTGGCCTTCTCGTCTGTGTGCCTCTGTGTCTCAAATCTCCCTCTCCTTTCTCTTATAAGGACACCGGTCATTGTGTTTAGGGCCCCCCTAAATCCAGGATGACCTCATCTCAGGATCCTTAATTATAGTGGCAAAGACCCTTTTACCAAATAAGGCACCTTCATATTTTCTGGGGCTTAACATCTTTTTGAGGGGCCAGTGTTCAACTCACTACACTGTCAGTCATAACTTTCTTCACTTTTTCTTTTCTGATGTTCTAAGTAGGGGTGAATAAATGGTGCACAGGATACGCTCTCAAATAATATTTCTTAATATTGGTCTAGACAAGGATTTTTATTATAAGGAAGTAAAACCCAAGCAAGTTGGCTTAAATGAAAAAGATTTATTGTAGTGAAATGAGAGGCTATTTGATGGACAACTAAGGATAGAAAAGAACCACTAGCCTCAAACGTACTAGAAATAGAAAGTAAGCAACTGAGGTGCCACCTTCCTTGTCTCTGGGGCTGAATGGTCACTCACTCTTATACAGTTTCTATCTGCTTTTCTCATGTGTGTCTTAGTTGGCTCAGGCTGCCATACCGAAATACCACACACTTGGTGGCTTAAACAACAAACATCTATTTCTCACAGTTCTGAACTTTAGAAAGTGCAAGATCAAGGTACTGGAAGATTCAATTCTTCAGAAAGAGGACTTTCTTTCTGGCTTGCAGATGGTCACCTTCTCACTGTATCCTCATACATGGAGATGGGGGGTCTCTACTCTCTTTTCCATCTTAAAATAACACTAATCCCATTATGTAAGGCTGGATAGTATAAAACTCCTAGAGGAAAACATAGATGGAATAATCTTTGATGTAAATTGTAGCATTTTTTGGATGCCTCTCCTAAAGTAAAAGAAATAAAAGTGAAAAGTTTTTAAAAAAGGGACCTGATTAAAGTTAAAAGATTTTGCACAGCATAGGAAACGACTGACAAAATGAAAAGACAACATATGGAATGGGAGAAAATATTTGCAAATGGTTTGACTGATAAGGGATTAATATCCAACATATACCAACAACTCATATAACTCAACATCAAAAAACCAAACAATTCAATTAAAAACTGGCAGAAGAACTGAAGAGACATTTTTTCAAAGGGGAAATGAAGATGGCCAACATGTTAATGAAAAGTTATCAAATCAAAAGCAAATCAAAACTACAATGAGATATCACCTCACACCTGTCAGAATGGCTGTCACCAAAAAGGACACAAATAGCAAATGTTGGCAAGTCTGTTGAGAAAAGGGAACCCTCTTATGCTGTTGGTAGAAGAGTAATTGGTGCAGTCACTGTGAAAAACAGTATGGAGGTTTCTCAAAAAAATGAAAATAGAACTACCATATGACCCAGCAATTCCAGTCTTGTGTATTTATCCAAAGAAAATAAAAACACAAATTAGAAAAGATATATGTACCTCAATGTTCACAGCAGCAATATTTACAATTGTCAATATATGGAAGAAACCTAAGTGTCCTCGACAGATGAATAGATAAGGAAGATGTGGTATATATACAGAATGGAATACTACTCAGCCATAAAGAAGAATGAAGTTTTGCATTTGCAGCAACATGAATGGACATGGAGGGCAATATGCTCAGTGAAACAAGTCAGACAGAGAAAGACAAATACTGTATTATATCACTTATATGTGGAATCTAAAAAATACAGCAAATTAGTGAACATAATGAAAAAGAAACAGACTTACAGATACAGAGAAAAAACTAGTGGTTCCCAGTGGGGAGATGGGGGTGTCCGGGGAGAGGTAATATAGAAGTAGGGAAATGGGAGGTACAAACTACTGGGTGTGAGATAGGCTACAAGAATGTATTGCATACACAGGGAATATAGGCAATATTTTGTAATAACTGTAAATAGAGTATAACCTTTAAACATTGTATTAGAAAAAGATAAACAAAATTAATAAACCTTTACCCAACTCATCAAGAAACAAAAAGAGAGAGGGCCCAAATCAATAAAATTAGAGATTAGAAAGAAGTTACAATGGACACCACAGAAATACATAGCATCAGAAGAGACTACTATGAACAACTATATGCCAATAAAATGGACAACCTAGAAGAGGTGGACAAATTCCTAGAAGTGTGCTATGTCCAAGGCTGAACCAGAAAGAAATAGAAAATATGAATAGATCAATTACCAGTATTGAAATTGAATCAGTAATTTAAAAGCTCCCCAAAATTGTCCAGGACCTTCTAGTTCTTCTTACCCCCATTAGTTACAATGGTTTCTTCTGTGTCTCAATATTCTTTAAGGGAAATATGATTGTCCCTATGAATTTTTCAAAATTATACAAACTAAGGATGCTGCCCAACTTTTATATGGGCACCCTTCAGATTAGATGTTCAATTATGGCATCATAAGCAATGGCTGGGGATATAGGGAGAGAGCAGCATCATGTGTCATGTGGTCAGCTAGACAGCGCAGACAATTTGTGTAGGCTTAGCTTTCCTGAGAAAGTGACCAAAGACAGGGTATATCCAATATAGTTAGTTTCCAGTTTAAAAAGGATATCAAGCTCAGATAAGAAAACTTGGAAAATGTAACAAATGCAAAGAAAAATTAAAATTGCCACAGCTCCACCTTTTAGTGATAGCTACTACTAACAATTTAATCACGTACTTTCCATTTTTTTCTATTTGTGCATATTTATATATACTTTAAATATTTTATTGTGAAATATCATACAGAACAGTATATAAGATATGCACAATTAAAGAATAATAATTTAAAGACTACCTGCTACCTTAGTTAAAAAAATAGAATGCTTGCAATATCTTTGAAGTTTCCTATTCACTTTCTCCATCCCTCAGAAATAATCATTATCCTGAATTTCATGACAAATAGTCCCTTTTTTTGGTTTTGTTTTTAGTTTAATTGAGATATTATTGACATATGACATGTAAGTTTAAGGTGTACAATGTGATGATTTGATACACACATCTGATACATATATATATTCCCTTAATTTCTTTAGTCTCACCATATTTGTGTGATTACTCAAGGAAAATTTTATTTTGTCTGTCTTTGAACTTTCTATCATGGAATATACTATATGTAATTTTCTGTAACCTGTTTTTCTCAGTCATCAGAATAATTTTTCATTTTTTATTTTGAAATTCACCAGTACATTAAAAAAATCATTAATGTTCATAGGTATAGCTGTAGTTTATTTCTGTTTGCTACTATAGAGTATTCCATTTCCTTATTTATTTACTCAATCTCCTGTCCATGGTCATTCAAGTATTCCTACTATTTTGCTATTAAAAACAATACTGCTAGAAACATCCTAGTACATGTTTCCTGCTTCACATGTTTAAAAGTCTACCAGTATTTCTCAAACACTGTTGGCTATGATCCATAGTAGGAAATACATACTGCAGATTGACTCAGTACAAACACACACATACACACACACACACACACTTATGCACACCCATACCTAAGTACATGTATACGTAAAACAATACTTTAATGAAACAGTTATTACCCTTCTTCCTTGCAATAAAAAATCTAATATTTTCTTTTCTAATTTGTCCTCTTCTAGTGAAAACTAGTATACTTTATTTTTTTTAAAAAAGCTGGTTTTAACTCACTAGATCTGTGTTGTTTTCAATACTTTAGCACTTATCAGAATCACCTGAAGGTCTTATTAAAACACAAATTTCAGGGAGTTTCTCCAAAGTTTCTATTCCAGCAGCTGAAGAATTTGTATTTCTAACAAGGATCCAGGTGATGCTAATGCTGCTGATCTGGAGACCACAGAGAAGGAAACACTGAACGAGACTGATTTCACAGTTTATTAAGTAACCCATGATCTTCAAGGGTACATATTTTAAAGTGAAATTGCTGGGTCATAGTGTAGATACATCTTGACACTTGGTACAGTTAATTTTCAAAGTAGTTGTACCAATAAACTCTCCCATCAGTGCAATATAGGAATTTTCATTGATCCATATCCTTTCCAACATTTGATATTGTCAGATATTGTAATTTTGCTAATTTGATGAGTGTGAAATTCTATTACATTATGATTTTATTTTTGCATTTCCTTGATTATTACTGACATTGAGCGTCTTTTAAATGTTTACTGGCCATTCATGTTTCCAGTTATGTTAAATGCTTGTTCATAGTTTCACTCATTTTTCTATTGTCTTATTGATTGGTACATATATTCTAAATATTAATCCTTTTGGGGTATATATATTGCAAATACCTTAAGCCAGTTTGTAATTTGATTTTAAATTATCATATTGTGTTTTCAAGAACAAAAGATCTTAAATTTAAATTAGTTATTCCATGGTTATTTATTTGTGTCATTTTAAGAAATCTATACCTAATCATAGAGGAAATCTATATTTTCTTCTAGAAGTTGTAGATTTGTAAGATGGCAGAACTTCAGAGAAGGCTTTTTATACCAAAATCAGATAAACTTGATAAAACCTGATAGGGAAAAAGTGGGACTTGACAATTAGAATATTGGAATAGGTGCATTTGAAGATATTGAATCCCTAAATTCTCCTGAATCCTTTGACCTGCAAAAGTGGCCCACCCATCCCTGTGGAAGAAACAGCCCCCTTCCTTGCTTGAAGACTATGCAAGTGCCTCAAAGGAGGCCAATACCTTGTATGACAGTCCCGCTTCTCCTCAGGAACTGACCACTTCTCATGACCACCAGACCACCAGTAATGCCAAATCTTAGCACAAACTAATTAGATAGGTGCTGGAACTGCTAAGGGAGAGAGATTATACACCAAAAGAACTACAGTACCTGGTTAATATAAACTGGTGTGAATAGGGGTTAACCCTGAGGGTGCTGGATCATTGGGGCAGAATGTAAAGCTGGCTAAGGGGAAAATGTCAACATAGAGGCACTCTGCTGTAAAATAGGATTTAACATCCTGGCTTGGGCCTTGGGTGATTGCTTTAGCATGTTTCTGATATGGCTGTTGAATGCTTAAACACAGTAATAATTCTC
Organism: Mesoplodon mirus; assembly: GCF_964341445.2. Lineage (NCBI taxonomy): Eukaryota > Metazoa > Chordata > Mammalia > Artiodactyla > Ziphiidae > Mesoplodon > Mesoplodon mirus. The sequence goes on along the minus strand of NC_138983.1, from coordinate 108,715,975 downwards.
ATAAATGAAATAGAGATGCCATAACTGCCATGGATAACTGAGGAGGAATCAATCAAAAGGCTCAGAGCAATGGGTCTGCTCAATTGGGCTTATTAGTTGACAGTTTTCCTTGAGAGGGACCAAAGTCAACTCCATTTTCCAAGGTGACAAGGAATGTGCTAGTGAGAGGGCTAGCGCATTGTTGAAAGGCTCAGGAATGGATCATTTCATAGGAGATGCTATTACAGTAGTGGGCTCCTTAGTAAAAAGGGGGTTGATAGGACCTTAGAATAGTAGAGGACAGGTGGCAACAATTTATTTTCATAACAAAGGTGGACCTAATTACCAAAATGGGAAACAAGTTTAGAATGAGAGTTAGGGGGTCCTGACATGAGGGATATATGATGACTCAGAGAACATGGTTTTCCTAGAGGCAAGGTAGATGCACAGCCAACAAAGGTACTGCTTAATGTATATAATCATGACTCCTTGAACACTTTCCAGACATGAGCCAGTTTTCACTCTCAGAACCATAGAGTGAGTGATCACATCCCATGAAGAAAGACTGTAGGACATCACGGCAAGTGTATATGGTTGTGATTCTCCCAGTCTCTACTAAAGAGATCTAGTTATCTTCTTAGGTAACTCTACACTGGGGAAAAGGAAATTGTTTTAAGACCTGTTGTATTTAGGGTCTTAGTTGATATTAAAAGACCCAAGGATTCAAATCAGTCCCATGACACTCTTGTTAGAATAGAGGCACCGTGTTTTGTTTCTCATAGATGGATTTTAGCTAGACTTTAAACATATCTCATAATTTTGTGTTTTAACTCTTGAGTCTAGTACATTTATATTTATTATGATTCAATATATTTATATTAATTTTTACCATTTTGTTTTGTACTTTAGTTATGCTTTTTTTCTTCTGATTTTCTACTTTTTTTCTTCTTTTTCTTGACTTTTAAAAAAATCAAGTAGTTGTTCCTTCCTTATCCCATTTTCTTCCTAAACTATTTTGGAAGCTATAAATTTTGTATATTGTTCCATTGATTAGCTTAGACATTTTAGTATGCATGTATTAAAATCTCTAATATTTTTACCTTCTTCCCCAAAGGACTTAGAACATTGTAACTCATCTTTTTTTTCCAAATTGTACATTTTTTTCCATGAGGATTTTAATTCTATTGTTTTCAGGCCCACTATCAATGTTCATGTGGATATATCCACATACTTAAAATTTTACTTTCTTTACCATTGCTTTTCTAAATTAGACTTCCTTTTTAGAATTATAGAAGTATAGATTTTAAAGTTTTTAAACTCTTAAAAAAGTTTTAAAGTTTTACTCTCTTTTAGAAGTACATGTTTAAAAAGTTTCTTAGAGACGGTCTGTTGGTAGTAAATTCTCAGTTTTGCACAGAAATGTTGGTTCTTGTTCTTGAACCATATATTTTCTGGGTGTCCAATTCTGGGCATATGTGCATGCACACACATGTGCACACACAGACTTTTTTAATCCTGTATTTTCCCTTAGAATAATAATGTGATATGAATATTACATAAGCTCCCAAATAATCTCAAATATGATTTAGTGGCTGTTTAATACTTTATTTTATGGACAAACTATAATTTATTTAAATCATCTCCAAATATTTATCATGTAGGTAGTTTCCAACCTTTTACTATTGTAATTAATACTGCAGCAAACGTTCTTGAACATAAATCTTTGTCCTCATTTCTGAATATTCCTTTAGAAGATATTACTAGAAGTAGAATTTCTGGGTCAGAACATCTTAGCCTTATAAATTTAATTTAATTTTATTCACCCCCAATCACACATCTGCCACTGAGTCTCTGGAATCACTATTTAGATTAAATTTTTAACTTACATCAAAGTAAAACCTGCACATGACTAAAAAATCGAATAGTATGGAAGGATTAAAAATGAGAAGGAACAGTTCCCTATACCTATCCCTTCTATGTCCACTTGAAGTGTTTAAATTTTTTTTTAGTTACAGTTCTGCTAGTTACATCAACATTTCAAAATAGTTTGCCTGTTTTGTTTCAGCACTATTTCATTTCTTTCCACTTTGTAAGTGAAGATATTAGCACTCTCACACTTTTCTCTCTCTTCTTTTCCTGACCATTTTCTGCTTGCTATAATTCTACATTTATAATACTTTCAAGATTAATAAGCTATACATTTTATTTTGTAACCATAGCCAAAATATTCTAGAAGCTGATTCTAAATGTGGACAACAACAAGATTTACATGATCAGGAGTGTGTAAAAGTTGCTTGCTGTAGTGCTAACCAGTGTGCTATGATTACACTGCTTCCTCTTGGTTTTCTGCCTCTTTCACTGTCCCTTTCTTCTCTCTCTCTCTCTGTCTTTTTTTTTTTTTGTCATTGTTGCCTTTATCCTATGTCTAAATATGGGAGGACTCTAGAGTTCATTGCTGAGCCTTCCATCCATTCTCCTCTTCATCTGACTTTCTCTCTAGGAAATTCTATCTAGAACTATAAATTTAATCCAGTCCAAATGCTAATGAATCCCAAGTGTATCTCTTTAGCCATAATCTCATCCTGAACTGTAGACCTGGATTTTTACTAGTCATTTTCAACTTAATGTGTATAAATGCAGTTTTTTATTTTATTCTGAAACTATTCCTCACCCTTTCTTTCCCTCTTTAGTAAATGGTATCTGTCTTCACTTAATTGAGCAAGAAAAAAACCTGTGAGTAATGATATTTGATGTCTCCTTTTTCATCATCTACATATCTATTACAGCAACAAAATATACAGTTTGTCTATATCTCCTTCTTTCCACTGTGACCACTATCATTTATTGCCTGGACTATTGCAATAGCCTTCTAACTGTCAAAGGCTTTTAAAAATCCAAATTTCCATATAGCAGAGTTCTTTTTTAAAAATATAAATCAGATCATGTAACACTCTTGAATTAAAACCTTCACTGGTTTCTTAGGCTAATTCCCAAAACCCTTATGAGGGTGGACAGGATCTTCCCTCCCTGTCTGCCTCTCTGGCCACATCTTTTGCCACCTACCCTAAGCTGTATTTCCTATCTGAATATTCTTCTAAACAAATGTCAATTGAAAATTCTAAGAAAAAATATTTGAGATATTTCTTCCAGAAAGGCAAAGCGATGGTAGGAAATGGTTAACAGGAAACTGGTCAACCATTTACTTTAATATACTTACTCATTAGTACTTAATATATTGTGTTTCTCTAAAGATGAACTGGGCAGAACCTTAGGAAGTTTTCATCATCTGGTATGGAAGACAGAAAATTAAAACATTTATAGAATATTGTGAAAATTGCTAAAACTGGGCATGAACTTCTAAAAAGGTGAAGAAAATATAATATTTTTTTTTGCATATTGGTTTTAAAGATAATTAGAAAAAAGGGAAAAAGGGGGGAAATCAGCAGGTATATTTTAAGCAATTGATTGCTTATGATATCCATGGGATCCCTATGTTAGAGAGGAGGAAAATTTGAGGTAGACCTGGAAGTATAGGTAGGAGCTCACTGGCAAGACAAGGAAGGGAATCCCATTTCATGGAGGAGAACTAGCAGGTATCAATGTGAAGAAATTTGAATATTTTTAAGTACTGGAAATTGTTGGTAATGCTGAGTTAGTTTAGAAAGACTCAGAGTTCTGGTCCTTGGAGTAACTGGCTAGATAGCAAAGTCATCAAATGGGAAAAGGAAGGCAAGGGAAAGGGTAAGTTTGGTGGGAAAAATAATTTTTGATGTATAGAATTGGAAGTAGTTGAGTGCCAGATCTACATGTTTGGCGAGGGAAATATGAGTCTGGAGCTCAAGAGTTTTCAATTGAAGAAACAGATTTGTGAAACTTCAACATATTTTAATGCTTTATTGTTATTCAAAATTGGAATATAATCACCGTACATGGAATGATTTTCTAATATATAAGTATTCTGGAAAAGTTACTATTTTATTTTATTTTTTCATTTCATTTTCATTAGATTTTTGGAGAGAGAGAGAGAACTGTTGAGACACATCATAGATTTTTCTTTCTTAGGCATGGTATTTCATACCTTTGGCTAAGGGATGTTCTGTGTTATTGAAAAATAGCTTCCAATTTATGCTTAGAAGTTACCCATCTCAGAGTTTTATTCCAGTGACAGATAATTGTAGGACACTTTTCAGTTTAACTGTAAATGCTGTAGCTAACTAAAATTGCTAAATCACTATAAAAGTGATTTAAAAATGTAGTGAAACAGTTTGACTTCCATTGGACCTGGACTCCTTAAAAAAAAAATCACAGAAATTATAGAACTACAGAACACTAGAACATTCAAGTATCTTAGGAATAAATCTTACTAAAGGCTTCCAATTACACCTAGAATCAAATTCAAAATTTCTCACTACAGTTTATATGACCCTACATGATCTAAATCCTACTTAACTTTTTGATTTCATTTCCTGCCAAGGTTATCATAAGTCACAATGTTATTTTTTCCCCTTGAATATACCAAGCTTGTTCCCGACTTAGAGCTTTTGTACTTGAAGTTCCCCTTGTTTGGAATGCTTTCCCTTGACTCTTTACCATGACCTAGATCCTTAGTCTCAGATCAAATGTCACCTCCTCACAGCAGGTTTCTTTCACCTTGTATCTAAACAATATCTTCCTTATCTTGCTCTCACACAGTGCTCTAGTTTATTACACTTGTCACTCTCCAAAAAAATTATTTATTGAATTATGCACTTGTTTACTTTTGTGTTGTCTAAGCACAAAGATCTTTTCCTGGTTAATGCTTAATTAATATTTGTAAATTTATTAAATGGATAGATGAATGAGTGAATCCTGGGGATGCTGGTTCACCTGAAAAAATTCTAGGTAGATCCTGAGCCTGTCTTATGATCAGGAGAATGGGGCTAGCTAGACAGTGTTTGGAAGAACTCTTACAATGACAGGAAACTTAGAAACACAACCCTCTCTCTTCATCCATGCACAGTGGGATCACAAGAGTTGATCAAGGAACTGAATGAAAACTTATACAACCAAAGGAAAAACTGATACAACTTACAGGCAACCTCTGAGTGCTCACCACATACCTGGCTCTGTACCAAGTGCTTCACATGCAGTGTATTATCTCTTTTCAACCTCACACCATGAGGTAAGATAAGGACTTTAAGAATGCAAAACTAGCTTAGGAGGTTCAGTAATTTGCCAAACGCTACCCGTTTCTAATTGAGGTAGATCTAGGAATTCAACTCAGTTGGGTTATAATCCACAGCTTTAATTCATAACACTAGACTATTCTGCATTAAATTTACTGAGAAAGCCTAAGGCAGAAATTGGACTACTAGGCTTACAAAGATCTAATGCCCTTGAATTATACCTTTTAGAAAATAATTTTTGCATCAGTTTATTGTCTGAGTCTTTGGCTCCTAAGCTCTAAAATGAGTATGAGTTTTTTTGAAGAACAATAAAAGTTGCTTCTTAGGTAGCTAATTAGTAAAAATTTAGACCCATCCTTATATTATGGTGCACCAAATTTAATCTTAAGTTTAAATCTCTTAAATTTATTCTGAATATCCTTACAAACCAGGTTTCAGGTATTGCAGTGGGGGAGACCTGGGTTCCGGTCTCTGCTCACCCGGTAACTGCATCTGACTCCATCCTCTGGGCAGTGTTTATACGTTGCCCTTTGCTGCTGGCCTAGAAGACTCTTCAGATAGTGTTGTAGTGAGTTTCTACAGCTTTATTTCACTTTTAGACTGTAAGCTCCATGAAAGTAGGGACTTCAAGACTAGATATATCTCTGACATTTCAGATATAGAAAAGATAACAAAAAGCGATAGATGGGCTTTTGACCATGAGGCCTGCTGGAGATATCTCTATTGTAAAGGGAGAAAATAAGATTAGATTTTTAGATTAGTCTCAGAGTTCTTTCAACTTAACATTTTTATATAATTCTGCTGGGTAAGAAAATATAGATTTTAAAAATTTGGGAGTTGAATTTTTGTGATATTTAGCTTGAGTGTCATTAATTTCCCTCATTTTACATTTGACATGTGAGCCCACCATTGAGACATGCAATGTGGAAGTACTGCTGCTGTGTACTGTGGGTTAAAGAAGAAAGTCAGATTCATACACTTGGATTTAAAACCAGGCTTTACTTTTACAGCTTTATGTCTCTGGGCGAGACATTTAATGTCTTTAACCCTTAGTTTCCTTATCTATAAAGTGGGGATAATAATAATTGTTATGGTAGTTAGGTATAAGCACCCAGCATGTAAATATTGTCATATCTCACTTTATTGTGCTTCGCTTTATTGTGCTTCTCAGATATTGCATTTTTTGCAAATTGAAGGTGTGTGGCACCCTTCATCAAGTAAGTCTATTGGTGCTATTTTTCCAAAAGTATTTGCCACTTCGTGTTTCTGTGCCACTTTTTGGTAATTCTCATAATACTTCAAAACTTTTCATTATTATTATATTTTTTACGGTGATCTTAGATCTTTGATGTTACTGTTGTAATTGTTTTGGACACCATGACCTGCCAATTAATAACCCTACAATGACCTCTAAGTGTTCAAGTGAAAGGGAGAGTCATATGACTCTCACTTTGAATCAAAAGCTGGAAATGATTAAGCTTAGTGAGGAAGGCACGTTGAAAGCTAAGATGGGCTGAAAGCTATATCTCTTGCACAAAACTGCCACATTGTGAAAGCAAAGGAAAAGTTCTTGAAGGAAATTAAAAGTGTTATACTCCAGTGAACACATGAATGATAAGAAAGTGAAAGTCTTATTGATGAAATGGAGGAAGTTTTAGCAGTCTGGATAGATTAATTTTCAGCCAGAAAATTCCCTTAAGCCAAAGCCTATTCCAGAGCAAGTCCCTAACTCCCTTCAATTTTACGAAGGTTGAGAGAGGTGAGGAAGCTGTAGAAGAAAAGTTTGAAGCTAGCAGATGTTGGCTTATGTGGTTTAAGGAAAGAAGCCATCTCCATAACATCAAAGTGCAAGGTGAAGCAGCAAGTGCTGATGTAGAAGCTGCAGCAAGTTATCCAGAAGATCTAGCTGAGATAATTAGTGAAGGTGGTTTTATGAAACAGCAGATTTTCAATGTAGACAAAACAGTCTTATAGTGAAAGAAGATGCCATCTAGGACTTTCATAGCTAGAGAGGAGAAGTAAATGTCTGGCTTCAAATCTTCAACAGGCAGACTGACTGACTCTCTTGTTAGGGGCTAAGGCAGCTGGTGACTTTCAGTTGAAACCAATGCTCATTTACCATTCTGAAAATCCTAGGACCCTTAAGAATTATGCTAAATCTACACGTCTTGTGCTCCATAAATGGAACAACAACGCCTGGATGACAACACATCTGTTTACAACATGGTTCACTGAATATTTATAACCCACTGTTGAAATCTACTGCTCAGAGAAAAAGGTTCCTTTCAAAATATTACTGCTCATTGACAATGTACATGGTCAACCAAGAGCTCTCATGGAGACATACAATGAGATTCATGTTGTTTTCATGCCAGCTAACACATTCATTCTGAAGCCCATGGATCAAGTAGTAATTTTGACTTTCAAGTCATTATTTCAGGAACATATTTAAAAATTTTTTAATTGATATTGGAGTTGAGTTGATTAACAATGTTGTGTTAGTTTCAGGTGTACAACAAAGTGATTCAGTTACCCATATCCATGTATCAATTCTTTTTCAAATTCTTTTCCCATTTAGGTTATTACAGAATGCTGAGCAGAGTTTCCTGTGCTATATCGTGGATCCTTGTTGTTGGTTATCTATGTTATTCTTTTTAAAAATTTATTTATTTATTTATTTATTTATTTATTTATTTATTTTTGGCTGCATTGGGTCTTCGTTGTTGCCCACGGGCTTCCTCTAGTTGTGGAGAGCGGGGTTACTCTTCATTGCAGTGCGCAGTCTTCTCATTGTGGTGGCTTCTCTTGTTGCACAACACAGGCTCTAGGTGCACAGGCTTCAGTAGTTGTGGCTCGGTGGGCTCTAGAGCACAGGCTCACTAGTTGTGGTGCACGGGCTGTGTTGCTCTGCAGCATGTGGGATCTTCCCGGACCAGGCTCGAACATGTGTCCCCTGCATTGGCAGGCAGATTCTTAACCACTGAGCCACCAAGGAATTCCCTGGTTATCTATTTTAAATATAGCAGTGTGTATATGTCAATCCCAAACTCCCCTTGTAAGGCTATAGTTGCCAGAGATAGTGATTCCTCTGCTAGATCTGGGTAAAGTAAAGTGAAAACCTTCTGGAAAGGATGCACCATTCTAGATGCCATTAAGCACATTTGTGATTCATGGGAAAAAGTCAAAATATCAATATTAATAGGTGTTTAGAAGAAGTTGATTCAAACCCTCATGGCTGACTTTGAGGGATTCAGGAACTTACTATTACTAACTTATTAGAAGTGTAAGTTGTAGGTTTGACTGAATTCCTGCAATCTCATGATAAAACTTTAGCTAATGGGAAGTTGCTTCTTATGGATGAGCAAAAAATGTGGTTTCTTGAGATGGAATCTACTTCAGTTGAAAATACTGTGAAGATTGTTGAAATGATAACAAAAGATTGAGAATATTACATAACTTTCATTGATAAAGCAGCAAGAGGTTTTGAAAAGATTGAGTCCAATTTTGAAAGAAGTTCTATGGGTAATTTGCTATCAACCAGCAGTGCATGCTACAGAGAAATAATTCGTGAAAGGAAGAGTCAATCAGTGTGACAAACTTCACTGTCTTATTTTAAGTAATTGCCATAGCCACTCCAGGCTTCAGCAACCACCATCTCGATCAGTAGGCAGACATCAAGATTGAGGCAAGACTCTCCACCAGCGAAAAGATTATGACTCACTGAAGGCACAGAAAATTGTTAGCATTTTTCAGCAGTAAAGCATATTTTAACTAAGGTATGTACATTGTTTAGACAGAATGTTACTGCACACTTAATAGACTACAGTACAGTGTAAACATAAACATTGTATATGCACCGGGAAACTAAAAAATACCTGTGACTTGCTTATTGTGATATTTGTTTGTTGTGGTGGTCTGGAACTAAACCCACAATATCTCTGAAGTGTGCCTGTATGCTTTTAATGTATTTTGTTTCCCTTTTATTTCTTCTGAGTTTTAAATTGACTCCACTGGTACCCTCAGTTGCAGTTTTTCTAGTACCAGGGCACAATAGAAGCTATTAATTGTCCTCCACTATCCATTTTCCCTTCTTCCTTTTACTAGTAGAACCCTTGTTTCCAACATTGCTTACAACCAGGTGTTTCATGTGACTTCTCAGAGTCAGCAGTATGAGAGTGGAACTGATGTGAAAAACTTCTGGGTCATGCCCTCAAAATAAACCTCCACTTCCTCTTTCCCCTTCCCACAGGCTAGAATGCAGGCGTGGTGACAGCTTTGACCTGTGGAGATGGGAATGGCATAGAAACAAGATAGTCGGAACCTGGGTTTCTGGGTGACTGCATGAAGCAGGGCCTCTCTATCCCTTTGACTGTCTATCAGCTTAGAGTTTTGTGTGGGGAAAAGGTATATTTTGTTCTTAATTAATCAACATATTTTTTTCTTTGCTGAAGCAGTCAAACCAATATCTTAATTTGCATTAGTATTAACCATATGAAATTGCTGGTGTAATAGGTTAAAGGCATGTTAAGTAGATGACCATCCCAGGCCCCAAATACTATAGACACTGGAATTTGAGGTAAAAGTCAAACTTCTAAGAAGAAAGTTAAGTACAACTAGTAGAAGAGAAACTCTTTCACATTAATTGATAGAAGTTGCTATGGAAATTAGGATAAAGTATCATTAAGGATAGAAAATATGTGTATAATCTTTGAACTATTATAGAATCTTGAGTCCCTGTCTTCTGTTCATGTCTACAAACATTATATATATAAAATATTTAAAATAATAATAAAAATTTTTGAGATAAACACAAGATTATAAGCATCAGGCCTAGCACTATTATTAGACTATTTGAAATGAAGCCTTTCTCTTTACATAGGAATTGCTAAATCAGTAGATGTACTATAGATTAAGTGGTGCCTGAGGTCACCACTTGAAAAAAGAGGCGATTTTGCCCTGCAGGGGACATTTGGCAGTGTCTGGAGACATTTTTGTTGTCACAGTTTGGGAGCAGGTGTCACTGGTATCTAGTGGGTAGAGGTAAGGGATGCTGCTAAACATCCTGAACAAGACAACTCCCACAATAAAGAATTATCCACACCAAACTGTCAGTAGCGCTGAGGTTGAGACCTTGGAATAAAGCCATCACAGAAAATTGTAGGGAAAAGAGATGGAGGAGAGTCCTAACAGCGGCTGCTCAACTCCCCTATCTAGCTGTTCTCAATTCTGGATGTTTTAATTACACAAACCATTTAATATCATCACTCCCCTCCCATTTCCCCACATAAGTCAGTGTAAATTTGGTTTCTGTTGCTTGAAATCAGAAGAGTTCTGCCTAATTTTTTTCCCATAATCCTTTGTAAGTGTTTTTCTCATCTCTAACTTTGTTTGCTCTAAGGGCTTTCTTCTCAAGTAGAAAATTTTGCTGGTGGGATAGTCAAGTGCGTTCCTCTGGAGAATTTCTAATAAGTGGGTTTTTACTATGATTTGTGGATGAGTCTCTGTTGATTGTCTTAAACATGAGTCTATTCACTAACTATTAATTGTTACTGGTGGGTCAATCAAATATGAACCCTATGAGAGAACATAGCTTGAGAGGCTTAATTTCTGTGGAAATTGCTGGCTTTAAGGTATAAGGAGAATGTTGTGGATTGAATTGTGTAACCCCATAAAGATGTTGAAATCCTAACCCCCAGTACCTGAGAATGTGACCATATTTGGAAATAGAGCCTTTGCAGATGATCAAGTTACAGTGAGGGCATTAGGATGGATTCTAATCCAGTGGTGACTGTATTCTTGTGGAAAGGGGCAATTTAGACACAGAGATAGATACACACCCAGGGGGAATGCCATGTGAAGATGAGGGCAGGATGGAGTTATGTGTGTACCAGTCAAGAAATGTCAAAAGTTGTCAGTAAAACACCAGAAGCTAGGAGAGAGGCATGGAACAGATTGTTCCTCACAGTACTCAAAAGAAACCAACTCTACTGATACCTTGATCTTGAATTTGTAGCCTTCAGGACGGTGAGACAACAAATTTTGTTGTACAAGCCACCCAGTTTGTGGTACTTTGTTACAGCAGCGCTAGCAAACTAATACAGAGAAAGTTTAGGGAGAAATCCTATTTTCTCACTGCCATGAAGATACTAGCATTTATCTCCTCTGAGAATATGGAGTTCAGTTATGCTGAATACTAAGTGAATTAATGTTCTGGAGAACATTACATTTATAGTTCTAAGGAAGGTTTATTACAACCATACATTAGAAATAGATATTTTAATTAATTCTTTGAATATTTAGATATATTTATTAAGTTTCAACACACAAAAGTCATTACATATTTTTCATCTCTGTTATAATTCTATGCTGTACTTTATTGATTGAAAATTTTATCTACTAGATGAGAATCATTCCACAAGAAATTGTTAATTTAATTCAGATTATGTTTGTATTTGGAAATACCATAAACTATCCAGAAAGAAATTATCATGTTTATTAGATTTGTAGATTTCCTTTGCAGGTTAAAAAAAATCTGAAATGAGATTAAAAACTACAGTTATTATTGAAATAATTTTTTTATTTGGGAAGTGTTGAATCCTCCTTCACAGTGAGTGTTTAAGCTTTGGTTGGTACGCCAGTTATCAATTTTTGTCTCTCATCTCCACATTCAACTTTCTTGCTCTGAAACTTGCTCTGAGATAATGAATGGAATTCCTTAAACCAGCTCTTCTTTACAGTGAATATGATGTTAGCTTCCTCAATAGAGGGTGCTACAGGGATATTGCAGGAAGATGGGGCATCTCTCACTGGATCCAGAGGCTGCATGGCATGGATGCCCGGCCATGTGAGTGTGAAGATATCTGGTGGTACCCTGCCCCAGCCATGAAGTAGGAAGACATGGTTCCTCTGACACTGTAGACCTGATGCTGCCTGGCAATCAATCACCTTTCTGTGGCTTTCCCAACATGTTACCATGGGTTCTGGACCACCTGCTCAGAGTGGCACCTTGACTCTCTGTGTCCTGGAAAGTTACTTCCTATTTGACCAGTTACTGTGGACCAGATCTGGTTTAAGTACCACAATATACTTTTCTGCCATCCAGTGGACAACCACACCTTCTGTAACAAAGTCTGAATCCTCTCCTTGGGGAGGTAACTCCATTCAGGTTTGTCCTTTCTAGGGTGTTTTCTATCAGTCCTAGGGTGTCCTATGGGGTTTCTTTGCATCTCAGAGTATCTCTCTTAGCATTGCTTAATGATTTTTACAATAAAATTCTCTATATCATGTTATGGTTTCTATCTCCTGTGGACTAAGATTGAAACAGTTGAAAAACAAAAATTTGAGCATACTGTGGAGGATTCAAGCATTACATTCTTTGGGGAAAGAGTTGTTTTGAATAATCATTTCTAATTTCTTCTCAAACCAAGCCTGTGTGTTTTTCTGAGCCCTCCTTTTTAAACAGTGGAAACAAAATCTTGCTTTGAGAGAAGTACGGCTGGCAGTTGATAATAGCTTTATTTACTGTGACCACAGCAATCATCTATACTAATGATAATTAATTTGAAAGAATTAGAGGATTGATTTATTTAATGAACCTACAGGTAATTGTGAATTTCTTTACTAATGACATAAGGGAAATGAGGCCTGTTAACATTTAAAATAATTTGTAATGGACATGTACATCCTTTAAAAGAATAAAAGCTTATATTCTCATCAATTCCCATACATTTGAAATGAATGGTTTAGTTGATCACTTTCTTCTAATTACTAGAGCTGTATCTACACATGTGATGTGAGTACATTGGCATAGGGTTTATTTGTTCACTTCAGCCTCCTTTAAAACATAGTCATGTTCAAAGTGAGAGAGTGGCATGGACATATATACATTACCAAATGTAAAATAGATAGCTAGTGGGAAGAAGCTGCATAGCACAGGGAGATCAGCTCAGTGCTTTGTGACCACATAGAGGGGTGGGATAGGGAGGGTGGGAGGGAGGGAGATGCAAGAGGGAAGAGATATGGGAACATATGTATATGTATAACTGATTCACTTTGTTATAAAGCAGAAACCAACACATCATTGTAAAGCAATTATACTCCAATAAAGATGTTAAAAAAAAAGTCATGTAAAAGCCTAATTTAAATTAAATGAGTTGCTACTGCGTACCATGTGACTGTCTACCATATTTGATGCTTGTATCAGTTATCTATTGCTGTAATGATACTGTATAACATGTTCGCCCCAAAGCAGTAGTTTAAAACAATAATCAAATATTTAGGTCATAGGTTTATAGGTGTTTTTGGCTGGATTCAGCATGGTGTGGTATTGACTTATCTTGGTCATCCATCTGGGAGTTAACTAGTTATTGGATGATTATCTATGGTCACTCAGCTCTGTTTCATTTGTTTTTCATTCTAGAAGCTACCGAGCATGTCCTTAGGATGATGGTAAAGAATGGGAATGAGGGTAAATAGAAAGACGCGTGTTTTTTCCAGTTTCTGTTTGTGTTACATGTACTAATATCCTTTTTGTCAAAGCAAGTAACATGGCATACTTGTCATTTGCTAGGGCTTCCATCACAAAATACCATTACTGGGTACCTTAAAAAACAGAAACTAATTTTCTCACAATGCTGGAGACCAAAAGTCCAAGGTCAAGGTGTCGGCAGCTTTAGCTTCTCCTGAGGTCTCTCTCATTAACTTGCAGACAGCTGCCTTCTCGCCGTGTCCTCACATGGTCTTGCCTCTCTGCACTTGCATCTCTAAGTGTCTCTCTGTGTGTCCAAATTTCCTCTTCACACAAGGATACCAGTCCGATTGGATAAGGCCTACTCTAACAACCTCATTTAATTTAATTACCTTTAAGAGGGCCCTATCTCCAGATACAGTCACATTCTGAGTTTTGTTTAAAATATGAAGGTCTTCAGGAAGGACACAATTCCACCCATAACACATGAACCAGACCAGAATCAACAAGAGAAGTCATGGTATAATAAGGTGTATAAAGAACTGGGGCTATGATTTCCCTCTATCTACCATAATGCTAACAAAAGCCCCTCAGGGACATGGTTATTATTTTTGTCATTTTACAGATGAGGGAAAAAAAGGCTCAACTGGATGTGAGTCCTCACATGCTTATGTTTTTTCTTATAGGAAAACATTGATTAACTGAAATAAGAAGCCAAGAGAAATCTTTTTACCTTTAATTTTCCTTTATTTGAATAAGAGGCAATCTAGTAGAGTGGCTAGGAGTGTGAGCTCTTGGCAATAGCCTTCTTGAATCCAAATCTCACCTTTAACACTTACTGGCTACTGTACTTTGGGCAAGTTAGTTAACTTTTGTGTATCTTACCTTCCTGAAACGTGAGAATAATAGTAGTACCTACATAGTGTTATTAAAGGGTTAATCTCTTTATGTAAAAAACTGAGAACAATAACCACAACAACAATTATTACAACCTTTTCTTATATAAGATGTGAGATCTAACAAATAGAATTCTTCTTTGAACAAGGTGATATTACCTGACGGTCAGGGAGATGAGCAAGCTAAACTGTTCAGTTAACACCATATCACTTCCTAACTGGTACTCTGTTGCAGTATATCAAATACTCCACTAAGAAATTCTCCACTCTTGATTAATTTGTATTTTTTATAAAGTTGTAATATTTCAAATCTCAGTTTTCTGTAACTATATGTTCATGAGTGGACAGGCCTGTATTGTCAATCAAATACTTTTACTAGTTCCATAGCTTCAAACTGATTTTTCAGCTTTTAGTTTCTCTCCTTCCCAAACCAGTTAACATACTGAGGTCAGATTCAGATTCTGAAAAACATCAGTTTCATCAAGTTACTCCTCTACTCAAGCCTTCAGTGGTTCTCTAGGGCCTAAAGGGAAATATTTCCAACTCCTTATTCTGGCATGCAAGACCATCCACAGAATGATTGCCTCATTTACCACAATTCCCTCTCATGACTTGCACTTCCCACCACCATTACTTTGTCCACATTTATCTCACAATATGCATTCCTCCTTTCATTTTTTTCACTTAATAATTCTTTCCCTCATGTTAGCATATGGATCTGGTTTCTGTGGGTATTTTGATTCGTCCGTTTTCCACATTATCTACTGATTTTCTGTTAAGGAGGATGAAAATGTATTTTCCTATATAGTTTTGTTACAATTATTGGTTAAATTAGTAATCAGTTTTTAAGTCTTTATACTATGCTTATACAAATGCAACTCTCAGCTGAGTGTTATGATGCACTATGGTTATGTTTCCTTTCCCTGAAGGTAATAATAATTTTCTTCCTTATTCATTTGAAGTTTTCTTTATACCCATCACTAATTCTTCTCACACCTTTCAAGAGCTTCTTGGTATAGTTTTCCACAAAGTCAATCACTTTCAATCCTTGATTGGTTCCAGTTTCTTTTTCCCTCTGAAACAAGCCCTCAGTTTTCTAGTCTAGGTGCATTGTTTCCCTATGCCTGCTGAATAGTTTTCATCTTAGGACCTCTCTTTGTTGAATTCTTTTTTTTTTAAACTTTTTATATGAGGCTTATTGACTACAAGTAATTTCTAAATATATTTCCCTTAATTTTACAGTAATTGGTGGATGGGCCCCAAAATTTCTAGTTTTTTTTTTTTTTTTGGCTGTACGCGGGCCTCTCACTGCTGTGGCCTCCCCCGTTGCGGAGCACAGGCTCCGGACGCGCAGGCCCAGTGGCCATGGCTCACGGGCCCAGCCGCTTCGCGGCATGTGGGATCTTCCCAGACCAGGGCACGAACCCGTGTCCCCTGCATCGGTAGGTGGACTCTCAACCACTGCGCCACCAGGGAAGCCCCAAAATCTCTAGTTTTGACCAATAAATATTGACCATTTTAAGCCATCTTCTTTTTTAATTTTAAATTGAAGTATAGTTGATTTACAATGTTGTGTTTGTTTCAGGTGTACAACACAGTGATTCAGATACATATATAAGTATATATTTTTATATGTATATATATTCTCTTTCAGATTCTTTTCCCTTATAGGTTATTACAAAATTTGGGTATAGTTCCTTATGCTATACAGTAGGACCTTTTTTGCTTATCTATTTTATATATAGCAATACGTATATGTTAATACCATTCTCCTAATTTATTCCTCCTTCCTTCCCCTTTGGTAACCATAGATTTGTTTTTTTGTGTCTGTGGGTCTATTTCTGTTTGGTAAATAAGTTCAATTGTACCTTTTTTTCTTTTTCAGATTCCACATATAAATGATATCATATAACATTTGTCTTTCTCTGTCTGGCTTACTTCACTTAGTGTGATAATCTCTAGGTCCATGCATGTGGCTGCAAATGGTCACAGACATATTATAGATCAATGGAACAGAGTAGAGAGCCCAGAAATAAACCAATGCACCTATGGTCAATTAATCTATGACAAAGGAGGCAAGAATATACAATGGAGAAAAGACAGTATCTTCAATAAGCAGTGCTGGCAAAACTGGAAAACTACATATAAAATAATGAAACTGAACATTCTCTAACACCATATATAGAAATAAACTCTCTTTGGTGCATTCTTGAAATTCCCTTTGCTATTCTCCTAGGTTGAGCCCTGGTCACCAAGATTTGGAGTAACTTTTTTGTTTCTCTATGCTTTTTAGCATGAGGCTTGGAGATGAACACAATTTCCTGTAATACTGAGGATCCTCGGTTGCTAAATTCTGGTAAAAAAAAAAAGATTTTACTGCAAATTTTAGTATTTTTAGTATTTTTAAAAAGTTGTGAACATACCTGCACTTAACAAAAGGATATTAACTGAAACTGTTTTAAACGTTTCATTAAAAAATGGCAGCACACATATACAATGGAATACTACTCAGCCATAAAAAGAAATGAAATTGAGCTTTTTGTAATGAGGTTGATAGACCTAGAGTCTGTCATACAGAGTGAAGTAAGTCAGAAAGAGAAAGACAAATACCATATGCTAACACATATATATGGAATTTAAGAAAAAAAATGTCATGAAGAACCTAGGGGTAAGACAGGAATAAAGACACAGACCTACTAGAGAATGGACTTGAGGATATGGGGAGAGGGAAGAGTAAGCTGTGACAAAGCAAGACAGTGACATGGACATATATACACTACCAAATGTAAAATAGTTAGCTAGTGGGAAGCAGCGTCATAGCATAGGGAGATCAGCTCGGTGCTTTGTGACCACCTAGAGGGGTGGGATAGGGAGGGTGGGAGGGAGGGAGATGCAAGAGGAAAGAGATATGGGAACATATGTATATGTATAACTGATTCACTTTGTTATAAAGCAGAAACTAACACACCATTGTAAAGCAATTATACTCCAATAAAGATGTAAAAAAAAGGCATTTGGAACTTGAATTTTTCAGAGTTTTTAGATGAAAGTAGAATTTCTGTTTTCTATAACCCTTTGTCCTCACATTGCGTAACTTTCCTCATGGTAGAAGGTGAGGTAGGTTCTGTATTTACCTTAATGACTAGTGGCTGAAAGAAGCAATCATAAAATCCAATGAACAAAGGAAAGATTATTGTAGGACAATTTCCTTTCCAAATCATTTAAGCAGATTAATAAAAAGAATATTTACTACCTACAGTTGTATCACCTTAGTCAAGGATGGGCTGACTTTAACTTTTTATGATAGTATAAAATTCATTTTTCACCTTTAAGTCCCCTCAAGTTGTCCCCATTGTATGATGAAATAGCTGAGGGGTGAAATGTGTTCAGAATTAGTGTTGGTGTGTGTATATGAGGAAAGAGGAAATAAGTGAGGTGCTTCTAAATGGTTTACGTGCCTGACATTATTTCTCACCTTGTCAGTTCTCAGCAACTGGCCTCTGGTGGTGATGTGGGTCTGGAAAGAAAGCATGGAAAACAAATTAGTTTCTGATTCTGAATCAATCAGTGTTATTTTTTGTTTTGTGTGATGTTGCCAGAGATACTTTTATCTTATAAAGAGATCTTTAAACCAGAACTTTGAAGAAGCATTTTCTGTTTTTCCTGTCTCATAGTCTGCTGCAAATCTGTAGCATTTTGCAGATTTTTCTCTCCATTCTTGTCTCCCACCCTCCCTCCCTGCCTTCCATCCCTCCCCATTTTGCCTTTTCTTTGTACTTAACAAATATTTGTTGAGGTTCTGCTATATAGCAGGTGTTATTCTATGTGTTAGGGATATAATGGAGAAGAAAACAAAGTCATTGACTGCAGGATGTTTATATTCAGTTAGAAGTAAGGTGGAGGATTAGGGTGGTCAAGTTTGACAGAGTCCACCAGTTTCCTTTATAACAAAAATACTAATGCCATCAACTGGGCACCTCAAAAATGTATGGACCTGAAAGTATTCATCTGACAATTGAGAAATTCTTTGTAGTTTCTCTTCCCTTGTCTTAGATTACATTATAATATCCCCATTCTCTTGTGGACTCTTAAAGGAAAATGCTGGGCCTTCTGATCTCTTGCTCTGTATGATTTTGGATGGATCATCTCATACTCAATATAATTATATATGGGCTTATCATAATTCCCCTTAACTAGCATTTATTTCTAGAGTTCCCTACTTTTGCCAAGTCTTCCTATCGCAAAGATTTGAAATTCCTGGCATTCCACTGGGATCATCCTTTATTTTCTATTTGCCTTTTACTGTTCATTTCCTTTCAGTCACTAAATCCTGATTTTTTTTCTTCTTTCACTTGTCTATTCCTTATGAATCTCATCACATCTACAGTTATCTCTGTAGTAACCTTTTAGTTGGTATGTCTCTGCATCCACTTGGCCTCCTCCTACCAATGAGTGCTGGCACAAATCCTCCTGTCTAAAGAAATTATTCAAGTTGACTCATGTTTAATCTCACGATCTCATCACTGGGTTGTATTCCTTCAGTTTTGACTTCAAACAGTCCCAGAGATTTTGTCTCTTTAATATTTGTCAACTCAAATATTGGCATGTGTTACCTATATTCCCAGCAACCAAACTCAGGCCATGTGCCCAAGATCAGCCTAATCTCCCAACTTCCTGAATTTCTGGCATGCCTAAGGATTTCCCCTTGGTACCTGCTTTATTGGCTTAGCATTAAGTACATATCAACTCTAACCTTATCCTATGAAGTACAAGCTGCATGCAGGTAGCTATGCTTTTTGATCCTGTAGAGCATAGAGCATACACTCGAAGGGCTTGCCATTCTGGTAGGCTGAGGAGTAATTTTGTATGGCTCAGTCCTTGATGAATTGAAGAGCTGAAAAAATAAGTATGAGTGTTGTAGTGGTAGCTGCAACTTGAACAGTCTTCTCCTAGGTATAGTGTAGAAGGCACTGATGGTTGTGACCTGATCTTTACAATGTGCCTGCACCACAGAGAAAAACGATTTACTCACAAATTTATTTCCTTACCCAACATAGACTGTGCCAAACAGTATGGTAGAGGCTTGAGTTACAAGATAAATAAGATCTAATCCCTTATTTTAAGCAGGCTAACATCTAGGAGAAGAAAGAAGAGATATGTATATTAAATTATATACATAATTAAAATATATACTTTATAAGATTATTTTGAGGAGTAAATGAATCTATGTATTTAAAGGGCTTAAAACAGTGCCTGGCAAATAGAACACACTATATAAATGTTTGCTTTTAATTTTACAATGAGCTTCAATTATGTTCAAATGCTAGGGGACCATAGAGTTTCCTTTGCATATAAATGGTGTTTGTCCATTCACAGACTCCTACGAGACACCAACTAGGACTTTACACTACAGATTCCATGTTCATTCATTCAAAAAATACTTATTTAGCCTCTTTTACATTCTAAGACTGTGCTAGACACAAGGGGAAAAAGAGAAATAAGACAAGGTCCTCAGCTTCAGGTGCTCACGTTTCTATTTGTCTAGCATTTGAGTAATGAAAGCATTTCAATAATTTGACTCACTAAACTCCCTGAATTTTACTGCCAATGATAAATAAATGTGGGCATTTGGATTTTGTTTGAAATTTAAAAAATGTAATTAAATTATTAGGGAATATCCTGGGCCTGTACACATTTGATTAAGTATTCTGCACTGTCTACATCAACAGGATTGCAGCAGTAAAACCCAAGCATAATCCAAACATAACACTAAGCTTCAAAAGAGCCAGATCATCACAGAGGGTATATTTTCTATGATCACATGTTTCATTATTAAGTATATTTTTCTAAATCCTTGGAAAATTGGTGACCCATAAATGGCTAATTTTAATTAAGTAGAATATCCTAACTTAATTTATAAGATAAAGGGGAAAGAGTACAAGATCTGAAATCAGAAGATAAAGGGCCGATCCTTGTTTTATCACTTTCTAGCCGTGTGGTTTTGAGTAAATCATTTAACCTCTCTCTCTCTTTTTTTTTTTAATGCATGCTCTTATGTCATTTTTTTTTTTCTTTTTTTCTTTTGGCTGCAGTGGGTCTTCATTGCTGCACTTGGGCTTTCTCTAGTTGCGGCAAGCGGGGGCTACTCTTTGCTGTGGTGCACGGGCTTCTCACTACAGTGGCTTCTCTTGTTATGGAACATGGGATCTAGGCGTGTGGGCTTCAGTAGCTGTGGCTCACAGGTTTTAGAGTGCAGGCTCAGTAGTTGTGGCACACGGGCTTAGTTGCTCTGCGGCATGTGGGATCTTCCCGGACCAGGGCTCAAACCAGTGTCCCCTGCATTCGCAGGTGGATTCTTAACCACTGTGCCACCAGGGAAGCCCTCATTTAACCTCTTCATTTGTGAAATAATGTGAATAAATATCATGCAGATTACCAGAGATATTATATCCAAGAGCTCTTACTAAATTTCTGGGACATAGTAAATGTTAGTAATATTTTCAGTGCAGATAGCTATATATGTACACATGTAGGTATAGCCAGGCTGCCTGTATGTATGTATAAATGACACTTTTTTTTGTTCACATTACTTTACCTGACTCCACAGAGGACTTGAGAGAATCATTTCCTTTGATATGTCACAAACGTTTTTTTTCTTTTCTTTTCTTTTTTTTTTTTTTTTTTTGCGGTACGCAGGCCTTTCATTGTTGTGACCTCTCCCGTTGTGGTACACAGGCTCCGGACGCGCAGGCTCAGCGGCCATGGCTCACAGTCCCAGCCGCTCTGCGGCATGTGGGATCTTCCCAGACCAGGGCACGAACCCACGTCCCCTGCATCGGCAGGCGGACTCTCAACCACTGCACCACCAGAGAAGCCCTCACAAACGTTTTAACACATTTTTCTTAATGTTGGCTACCTGTGGGGCTTATGTTTACTTTGTCATTTATGACTTAAGTTACAGAGAAAGCCATGTTCGCACGTATTCTGTGGATACACAAATTCTCAATGACAGGCATTCTTGGATACAGTAAGGTGTCCAGCATACTGGGAAATTCTAGTGGTTTCTAAATAACTCATATGGGCTAAGTATTAATATGCTTCAGCTTCTTGCAGGTCAGTCAGCTATGACAACAATGGTCACCGGGTATTCCTTCATCTTTATTTTGTGCAAGCTTACTTAATACTCTTGCAATGGCAAATTGTCTTGTGACTTGCTTTAGGAGAGCAGTGTGATATCAGTTTGTCAAGCATGATTCAGGAATGATAAAATCCATTTTCCCAAGATGTGGTGGGGATGGTGAGCGATAGATGAGCTAGAGGTTCCTTCTAACTCCACTTACTTTTTGATTTACTAAACAAGGGCATTTCCTCTGTGAATTATATTGAAGGCTGGCTCTTTCCTTAGTGGCTATAGGACTCCCATCAAAATAATTTAATGATGAAAATGAAGCTGGTCTAATTGAATTCAGTATGAACTAAGAGTCATCACCTTAGGGTGGGTTTAGCCCTTAGCACTTAATATTCTGTTCTGCAGTTCAGATTTGTGGCAAAGCCAGGGCTGTTGTCATTGCAGGTTTTAAGCTCAGGAAGATTTTTTTCTCTTTAATACAGAGAATGGGAAGTGGAGCATATGCCTGGAATAGAGATAAATGTAGGCATCCATCTTGTCCACTTAGGAGCTTTTAAAGCCTGACACCTCATCAGCAAGTAAAAATCAACTCAGCAGATCTTAATAAAGCTGATTTTGAAAACTAAAAGTCAATTTTTGGCTCTCCCTTCAAAGGTTTATGTTCTTTCCTTAAAGAACACCCTATTCTTCTTAGGAAGTAGTTTTAATGAGTATCAGTAGGTTTCCCAAGTCTGTGACATGGAATTTACTTCAAATTGATATTTAAAAATTGGGTTGGAATCACTAAGGACAGAATTCCCTAACTCACCCTGCTGTGAAATACTATGTTCACCTCCCCATTGGCTGATCCTGTTTCATTTAACCAATGATGTTTTAAGGGCTAAGATTCAGCCTTGTATTTCATTTCACTGGGTCTCTGAAAGATAGTCTAATGTTAAAATTGGCCCATTATCTATACTGGTTTAATTTGTGCTCTAAAATGACTTTGGAAATAAGTTTTGATTAAAAAGTTACACCAGTGATGCATTTTCAGTATCACAAAGCAAAACCTATTTGAAGAAGTTATTTCTGCATGCCAGATTGAGCAGAAACCTTAATTCCCCTTGGTACTGTGTAGGCGAGAAGGAATTAGGAGCCTGATGAATAAACAGGAAACCATAAAACTCACAGACATCTTTCCTATCTTGTTCTTCCATGGAATGGATTGTGCAGTCAAAAATTACAACCACAATCGAATGTAAAGTATTTTAAGAATGAATAAACACATCCTATTTTTTCTCAGAAATAACTATTAACAGCCAAGAAACATATGCTTCAGTGAATACTTTTAGATGAATCATAAACTACATTTCAAACAACTGTCTTTTTGAAGCCAGTTGAGACAACTACACAAGAGTATGTTAAAGCAAATCAAGCTCTCACAGAGCCCATCTGTGACTTCCCAGTGACTCTCCAGCTACTTCTTTTCTCCAAAATTGCTGTAAGCTGTACAGTTGCGGCCTGGTTAAGGGATGCCCTGTTCCATCTTCCAAATGTGTGACTTAGTCCTCTAAGAATTAAGAAGAAAATTAAGACCCTCTTTTTAAACAAGGTATAGAGGATATAGTTCATCATGGAGAAGTTGATGAATTTTGAAAAAAACTTAATTTCTCTTATGACTAGATGTTTGCTATTTGCAATGTTTGATCTGTCATATTAGGAGGCCTAGGGAGGTGAGGCACCTCCAGCTGCCACTGACAACAGGGAAATAATAAAGCTGAAGAAGGGGATAGAGTTGTTGTTGGATGCTGGGCATGGATGGAAAGGAAATAAAAATAAGCCTCTGCAGCATGCCAAAATCTAATATCTATAGTTAGAGCTGAGTCTGGAGGTAGCTGTGCAAAGTATCAATTCAGCACAGCAGAGCCAAGGTCAAGAATTTGAGTTCCATAAAGGAGTTGCTGTGGAAATCACATTGGGGGACTCAACATTCCTAATTTGATGCTGGAGAAAGAGGTGACCTTCCCATTTTTGCATTCCTGTGCCCAACACCAAGGAACAGAGCTTGACAGAGAGAACCAGAAGCAAGCCTCTAAAAGAAACACTTCTGTAGAAGCTTCAAGAACTGTGGTTGAGGGTTTCTCATCTATTGGAGCAGAGGAGTGAAAAGGCAGCAAGGGAAAGAACACCAGCCTCAGAACCCTAAGTTTCTTCCATAGCATTGACATCTCTCAAAGTGCCCAGAGTAGACAAATGTTCATAGCAGAATTAGTCATAACAGCCAATATTGGAAACAACCCAAATGCCCATCACCTGATGAATAGATCAAATGTAGTATATCCATAAAATAGTGTAATACTTGGCCTTTAAAAGGAATGAAGTACTGATACCCAATACCACATGTATGAACCTTGATAACATTATGCTAAGTGAAAAAAAACAGTCACAAAAGGACAAATATTATATGATTCCATTTATATAAAATGCCCAGAGTAGGCACATCTATAGAGATAGAAAGTAGAATAGTGGTTGCCTAGGTCTGGGGGTCTTGGGGGGAAATAGAGTGACTGCTAATGTGTATGAGGTTTCTTTTTGGGGTGGTGAAAATGTTCTAAAATTGTTTGTGGTAATGGCTGCACAACTCTAGGGATATACTAAAAACCATTGAATTACACATATTAAGTGGGTGAATTGTGTGGTATATGAATTACATTTCAATAAAGCTGTTTTTAAGAAGAAAAAAACAATATAAAAAACAAACAAACAAAAAAACAATTTGAGTTCTAGAAGAAAGTCAAGATTGAAATCTGTCAAGGAGTAGGAAAATACTTGTTCACTATAAATTCATTCACTGTTATGATGAGGTGTCTCCTGAGGACCTAAGCTTCTGCCTTTGCAAGACGAGTGGATTTCCTGTCATAATGGATAGCTAGTGTTCTTACTTACAAAATTTTAAAAGACAGAAGGACCACTTTCTTGAAAGTACAGGTGAAGCAATTAATCTAATTCAGCATGGGAACTATTAAAAAATATTTGTAGTTCACTAAAATATTTTTAAATTCACTAGTTCACTAAAATTTAATTTTAGTGAAAATATCTATGTTAATTCATTTATAGGAATCAAGTAATCCTTATAGCTTAAAAAATTATGAGAAATGGTTAAAATTTAGGCCCTCCCTACAAGCCTGCCCCTAACATTTGCATAGGTAAAGGTACAGATAGAAGCCATGCCTGTGACTTGTGACTCTCTTACCTTCTTCCTGCTTTCTCTTTGAACCCCAGCTCTGCTTCACATTTGGATGTCTAGTCTTTACCCACAACCCTACTGTCAGCCAGCAGCAGCCCCCCGGTTCTCCCCATGCCCAGAGATGCATACACCAGTACTATGGTCTGTGCTTGGGAAGATGGAGCTGGGGAAGAAATTTGCAGGCCCTGGAAGTGGATTTGAGGGCATCTGGGCAAGTAAGACCAGGGTTAGGAAATACCTAGAGTATATTTTCGAGTGGAAGTATGGAAGGGGGCTGTAAAGATTGAGAGTGTGAGGGGGCAGGAAAAAGGCTGGGAGTTGGGGTCCAGGTGGGCATGTTCATTTGTCCCAGCAGACACCTTGTCCCATGGGGAGGGGGTCAGCTGGACAAAAGCCAAAGAGAGGGCTTTCTGAAGCCTGGAGTCTAGAGTAGGGAATGCAATTGCCTGGGTCTGGGTGTGAAGCTGCCTCATGAATTTCTCATTGTTAACAGATAACTTGGGAAAGGAAATCTTTCACCATCTGGGTTCTTCTTCCATATCACTTTCTTAATGTCCATCTCATTTCAATTGCCAATGACCTTAAAAAATTCTTGTTTTTCCACCAAAACATATGGCCTCTTATTTTCTATATTATTTCCTGTGGTGTTCCCTCTTTGGGAAAAATCTTTTTTGTGTTTCTGACAATTCCTACCCCTTTGCTTAATAGCTATGAAAGCTAAAGTGCTACGATGACAGTAGTAGATAGTAACTGAGCCACCGTTAAGATCCAGGTCAATTGATTTCCAATTAGTTACCTTCAATTATTCAGTGCTATCTAAGTTCAATGTATTTGTACCCTATCTGATTTAGCACACTGATTTGAGCATTTTTTGACCAAGCTTGAAACTACATGCACAGTTTACTCATTCATTTTATTAATCTTAATAACCATGAGGCTCATGACAGGCATTGTCCCAAGCCTTGAGGATACAAGGTAAATAAGAATTTACTTGCCCTAATGAAACTCATAGTCTAGTGGGGGAGATAATCACAGTGCTGGGAGGGATGGTGCTAACTTAGCTTGGGAGATAGACAACAAGGTAGGTTTCCATGAGAATATGACATCAGACCTGGGTCATAAAGGATGTTTACACTTTTGGTACAAAAGGAAATGGGCAAGGTGAAGTAGCTGACAGGGCAAAGATTTAAATCCCTGCTCTGAGCAATTGACTTAGGTTATCTGAGTCACAGTATCATCACCTGTTAAATGACAATAATAATACTAGACAGGGATCCTATGAGGATTAAATGGGATAAAGTGTGGGAATCCTCTTGCAGATGCCTTTCCTTTACAGAGAAAAGCATTCTCTGATCAGAAGGCACTGTGAATGAGACTGTTACACAGAGGTCGGGCCCCAGGCTATCAGTCAACCTCCTCTTCCTCCTACTTTCTGGTCCATATGAGAAATAGGAAATAGACATGGAAGTTAGGAACAAATTAAAATATCAGCTTTATTACTGGTAAACTGAATTGGAACACTCTGTTGAAGAACAGCAGGAAAACTGCAAATTTCTCTTCAGATTCAGAGCTCAGACTGAAGACTTTTCAGAAAGTAGCATATTTAAATTTTAATGGAAATCAGCTAAGATAATATGATGACATGGAAACAATCAGGCAGTGCAGCAAAACATGTGTTTGACATTTTGGAATGAATTGACCTTGGGAGTTAGGGTAGTTTGTGGTACTCTAAGCAAATATTTTGCTTCCTCTGCCTGTTGTGCCCCTCCTTGAGGTAGTTTTATACATCTCTGTTTTACTAAATTTAGGAGTGAGCACAAGACTGGTGTTGACAATAAGGTGTGGTGGAAGTGGCATGTGTTACTTGCTGGGGAAACTCTAAAAGCCTGTGTGTGGTTTTCCATGTCTTTCTTCTCTCTGCCACCAGGACAAGCAATATTCCAGACAAAGGCTGCTCCACAAGCTTGGGTCCTGGAGTGAGGATGTTGTAGAGCAAAGCAGTTGCTGATGCCTGATAGAAATGAATCCTGACCAGAAATAAAACTGTGTTATAAGCCACTAAGATTATTGGGTTATTTATTACTGCAGCAAAACCTAGCTTGGCCTGATGGATCAGTAGTTGTTAAATCACACCATGCAGGGAATTATTATTTAACCCAACAGGTCAAGTTTCTTTGTTAAATCTATACTGGCCTACATTTTGTGGGTTTGGAGGGAGTTCCATATAAATTTGTTCAATTCTTGTTTTTTTTTTTCTTTGAGATTTTGCACATCAGAGATTTCTTATGTTTAATCCCTACCCATCAAAACAAGAAACCATGATGAGAATGAACATTTAATCTGTTTTTATTTCATCTAATTTTTTGCAATATATTTTTTATATTTTTCTGTATTTGAATTTTTGAACTTAATATGAAACATATAAATTTGGGATAGTTATCCTATAGGTTAGTATCTACCTGTGACCTCTCACTGACCAAAGGCAAGGATCACATCTACTATGTGCTGTGGCCCTGCATAAGTTACAACAAAATAACTGCGGAAATGAAAAATATAGTCAAATGACCAATTTAGCATCCAGTAATTTTTAGAAAAAAGTTCTGATTTTGGAATTTTGAATATAATTGTCCTACTAATAGTACAGTAGAGTTGTTTAATATAAGTTTGTGCAATTAATAAATAATGATTATACAGAACAGCTCTTAAAACCAGATTGGATTAGAGAAAAGAATAGAGACAGGATTAGCCTTATCATTTTCAAACAGAAAAAGAAGCAAAATCTTGTATTACTTCTGTAGTTTATAATATTGCCAACCACAGAGCCTATCTGTTGTTAAATAATTCTATCCTTCAACTAGTAATGGCAGTTGCACATCAACTGTTCAAGATAATGTGAATAAATGCCAAAGAAGTAGGAAAGGCAGATGTTATTCTTTTTTTTTTTTTTTTTTTTTTTTTTCTTTTTGCGGTATGCGGGCCTCTCACTGTTGTGGCCTCTCCCGTTGCGGAGCACAGGCTCCGGACGCGCAGGCCCAGCGGCCATGGCTCACGGGCCCAGCCGCTCCGCGGCATATGGGATCCTCCCAGACCGGGGCACGAACCCGTATCCCCTGCATCGGCAGGCGGACTCTCAACCACTGCGCCACCAGGGAGGCCCAAGATGTTATTCTTGATGAAATTAAATTTGAGATATGATCACTTACATTGAAAGAATGTGATCATTTGTAAATGGCATAAGGACTGCAAAGTATATATAGGTATTTGCTGGCAGAATTTAAAATTAATGGTAGGAAGTATTAAATGGGAAAAGGATTAATATTGTATTACGAAACAAATGAAAAAAGATCAAGTTGGCCTCTGCATTGTCACTATATTCAAATTATAGCTGAAGAACTGTATTATTATAATTAGGGAAAATCCCAATGAAAATTAGCAGACAGTATAATGTAAATGATTTTTAATGACTATAGAGATCTTATAAGTGATATTCTCATTAATGACACTGTGTAGGCTAACACTTCTTGTCACACTAAACAAGATCAAAGTTCTGCAAGGATTGTTTCATTTAAATTTCAGTCTGTGAGGACTAAAAAGGCAATACAATTAAGGTCCATACACCCCGACTAGGCATAAGTGCTGTTAGCTACTATACATATAAATCACTCTCAGAGAAGAACCTTCTTTTACCTTGTGAAATTTGCATGATTTGGAGCAGTGCTCCGTGATGATGGAAACATCCTCTATCTGCACTTTCCATCAGAGTAGCTGCATGTGACTACGTGTGGCTATTGAGCAAAGTAATTGAAATGTACCTAGTGCAGTTGAGCAACTGATTTTAAAATTTTATTGAATTTTAATTGACTATAATTCATTTATAACCAGATGTGGTTCCAGTCTACTGTATTGGTCAGTGTAATCTAGAGCTATCTCATTTAAAAGTTTTAGATTAAGATAATTGCCAATACATCCCGTGTCATCTTTCCAAATTAGTTCTGCCCAAAAGAAAAATTTAAAAGAAGACCAGACCTTATTTGTCTAAGTGAAAAATACTACCAGCCATGTTTTCAAGTTCATCCCATGTCCCAAACATAGTTAAATAATTTCCATGGATTCTGACATTGAATTATCAAAGAAACCCTATTCTGGTTCTATTAGTTAGGTAGCATGATTTTCATCTATCCAGACATCCCCATCTCAAGTTTCAGGATCCTATTTCTTCCCTATAAAGGCTCTTGCTACAGCATGGAAGATTCGCCAGGGCTGAGAACTCAGCTTTCTCTGAAGCTCTGCTTCTCTTCTACTTATGTCCTGTGACTGATTTTCTATGTCTATCCTCTGGCTGCAGGAGGTGAGCATCGCTTTAAATGCTGCCCTCTGACTCTCACACTTTGCTTTAAATTGTTGATTAATAGGTTTGAACTTGTCATTTTCTCTCTTCAATGAATCAGTGGCATTTTAGAACAGCCACCAAATTTCATAGTCCTTAGAGTTGCTGTTCCTCCTGATCTTGCAAATTCAAGACATTGTACAAGCTAGTGCTTGCTTCCCTTTTGCCTGTGTCCCTTCTGGGTCCAGAAAAGATGAAGTTTTTAGCAGTTACACCTTAGAGCATGCCATGACCTATAAATAGAACACCCACCACCACTGATAGGCCCTCCTTGCCATCCAGCCAGCGAGTGAACCACTACATAATTCCAGCCACAAAGTCTGCTTCTAAGAACAACTTTCAGTACCAGCTATGTTGGGTCAAATTACCCTGAAGTATTGTAGAACCTGAGATGGAGATTCTTCTTCAAGTGATTCACTAAAGCAGGAGGGAAGTGAGCAAAACAGGATTGGAGAGGAAGAAATGAAGCAAAAATTCAGTCTCATCTGGAGATTAGCTTCAGTCTTATCCCTTAGGGAAGCTCTGGAACACATATGGTACCACAGAGCCTATCCCACCTTGAGTTCAGAGGACTAGCCCTTTGAATTCCCTTGCTTTCCCTTTGTTTCTGGCTATAAGTCAGGTCTGCAGTGTTGCAGGGGGATGTGTTCCTTCTTTGGTGAAGATAACAGCTGTGAGTTATTCTCAGCCAACATTCACAGCAAATGAGGTTGGGGTTAGTGTGTGTGTGTGTGTGTGTGTGTGTGTGTACAACACATAGTAAATAGTAAAAGTGTTCAGGGAAAGATACCAACAGTATCCACTACAGTAGGACAGCACAAGGTTATATACTTCCTTGGTGGTTATCAGCAAAATAAGTTGAAGACTTAACCAGGGGCTGTGAGCTAAATGCTGCCTGCACAGCATGATTCTTTACACCTTGTCACATGGCTATATTTATTCAGTTATTCATTCTAGAGATGATTAGAGATACCCATTATGTTGTAGGACTAACCTGTGCTCTGGGAATAGAGTAGTGATTAAGTTTATAGATTGTGAGCAATAGACTTGTAAGTGGATGATTGTAGGAAAATGTGAATAGGTGCCATCAAAGTGATGTGAATCTGTGCAAACAGAGAAGGGAGAGGCGAGTAGTGGAGAATTTTAAAAAGTTCATGGATAAGTTGAAATATGAACTAGGGATTGAGAGGTGATGAGGAGTTTGTCAGGCAAATTTCCCTAGTTATATAGCAATCATGTACCTCAATACCTATACATAAACAATAGGTTTTTGATTCTAGTAGGATTTAGGGGAATGCTGGGATTAAGATCTTACAAAGGCTATATGATATGATCCAATGTCCCATTCCAGTGATCTGTGTTTGACCCTCTGATTCTATAATGCAGTGTATTACTTTGTTGACTTGAACATAGAGAAGATTATTCAGCTTCTATTCACTCAGCATTAGTATTCAAAGGCACCTCAAACAAACCATTTCACACAAGAAATTCATGCTTATATAGGTGGGTGATGCCTCAGCTTTCCATCAAATGGAGGTAATTTGAACAACAGCCACTTATTTTCTCATGAATCTGATTCCATAGATTCAGTTGAAAGATAATAGTATTCCAGTGTGGTGGATTGTCTTCTGACAGTCTGAACTGGAAGTTTGTCATAGGACAAAGAAAACCTGGTATCAATCCACTAAAAAAATCCAGTGGTGAGATTGAATATAAAACAACTTCTATAGTGGTATGTTTTACAAGCCCCCTCTACAATTAGTTATTTATCATTCTCAAGGACACCTGTTTTCCATTTTCTCTACAGGATATCTGATTGGATTTGTTCATTAAATGGGCAAAGTCAAAGTCCATCTTATGAAAGCACTGTTAGAGTCAATTGGGGAGTATGTCAGGACTGGATCTGAACAACTTTGTCCATCAGATGCTGTCCTTTGTAGAGCAAATAGATGAATGCAGATGGTGAAGCAAAATTATATATTTTCTTCTTTCTGTTTCTGAAGTAACTGAAACTCTTTACCTCTTTTTCTTTTCATTTAATTTATTTTTTAAATGAGAATTATCCCCTAGTACTGACTCAGGGACACATTGTTAGTCTTTCAATAATAGGATAACATGGATATATACTAACTGACAAAGTAGTAAGGAATTTTCTTCTAGCTTTATAAAATGCTATATTGAACCTTTATAGTCTTAGCTAAAGCATCACTGATAAGAAAACACATTGAGAGTACCAGATGCTGTCTTGCAGGGCATGAAATATTGTGCTCTATTCTTATTTATTTATTTTTTTAACCATTTTCTTTTTAAAATTTATTTATTTTTGGCTGCATTGGGTCTTTGTTGCTGTACGTGGGCCTTCTCTAGCTGTGGTGAGAGGGGGCTACTCTTCTTTGCGGTGTGCGGGCTTCTCACTCTGGTGGCCTCTCTCGTTTCGGAGAATGAGCTCTAGGTGTACAGTCTTCAGTAGTTGGGGCAAACAGGCCCAGTTGCCCCATGGCATGTGAGATCTTCCCGGACCAGGGCTCAAACCCGTGTCCCCTGCATTGGCAGGCAGATTCCCAGCCACTGCACCACCAGGGAGGCCCTAACCATTTTCTTTTTGAAGTATAGTTAATTTACAATGTTGTGTTAGTTTCCAGTGTACAGCAAAGTGATTCAGTTTTATGTATCGATATATACATATATGTAACTGAATATATATATATATATATATATATATATATATATATATATATATATTCTTTTTCAGATTCTTTTCCATTGTAGGTTATTACAAGATATTGAATACAGTTCCCTGTGCTATACAGTAGGTCCTTGTTTTGTATCTATTTTATATATAGTAGTGTGTATATGTTGATTCCAAACTCCAAATTTATTTCTTCCCCACCCCCTTCTATTCCCTTTGGTAACCATAAGTTTGTTTTCTATTTCTGTGAGTCTATTTCTGTTTTGTAAATAAGTTCTTCGGTATATATATATATTTTTTTTTTTTAGATTTCATATATAAGTGATATCATGTGATATTTGCCTTTCTCTGTCTGACTTAACTTCACTTAGTATGGTAATCTCTAGGTCCATCCATGTTGCTGCAAATAGCATTATTTCATTCTTTTCTATGGCTGAGTAATATTCCATTGTGTATATATACCACATCCTCTTTATCCATTCCTCTGTTGATGGACATTTACGTTACTTCCATGTCTTGGCTGTACAAATAGTGTTTCAATGAACATAGGGGCGCTTGTATTATCTTTTTGAATTAGTGTTTTCTCCGGATATATGCCCAGGATTGGGATTGCAGGATCATATGGTAACTATTTTTAGTTTCTTAAGGAACTTCCATACTGTTTCCCAAAGTGGCTGCAGCAATTTACACTCCCTCCAACAGTGTAGGAATGTACTTTTTTTTCCACACCCTCTCCAGACTTTTTAGTGATGGCCATTCTGACCAGTGTGAGGTGATATCTCATTGTAATTTTGATTTGCATTTCTCTAATAATTAGCAATATTGAATATTTTTCCTGTGCCTGTTGCCCATCCGTATGTATTCTTTGGAGAAATGTCTATTTAGGTCTTCTGCTCATTTTTTGACAGAATTGTTTTTCTGATGTTAAGCTGTATGACCTGTTTATTATTTTGGAAATTAATTCCTTGTTGGCAGCATCATTTGCAAATATGTTCTCCCAGACTGTAGGTTTTCTTTTCATTTTGTTTATGATTTCCTTTACTGTGTAAAAACTTTTAGGTTTAATTAGGTTCCATCTGTTTATTTTTGCTTTTGTTTCCATTACTCTAGGAAGTGAATCTAAAAAAAATATTGCTGTGATTTATGTCATAGTGTTCTGCCTGTGCTTTCCTCTAGAATTTTTACAGTATATGATCTTATACTTTGGTCTTTATTCTATTTTGAGTTTATTTGTGTATGTGCTATTAGAGAATATTCTAATTTCATTCTCTTACATGTCCAGTTTTCATTCTCCTCTCTGTCCTGTTTTCCCATCACTACTTATTGAAGAGACTCTCTTTTCTCCATTGTATATTCTTGTCTTCTTGGTCAGAGATTGATTGACCATAAGTCTATGGATTTATTTCTGGGCTTTCTATCCTGTTCCATTGATTTATATGTCTGTTTTTGTGCCAGTACCATACTGTTTTGATTACTGTAGCTTTGTAGTGTAGTCTGAAGTGAGGGAGCATGATTCCTCCAGCTCCATTTTTTCTTTCTCAAGATTCTTTTGGCTATTCAGGGTCTTTTGTATTTCCATACAAATTTAAAATATTTTTGTTCTAGTTCTGTGAAAAATGCCATTGGTATTTTGATAAGGATTACATTGAATCTATAGATTGCCTTGGGTAGTATGATCATTTGAACAATATTTATTCTTCTAATCCAAGAACACGGTATATCTTTCCATCTGTTTGTGTCATCTTCAATTTCTTTCATCAGTGTCTTATAGTTTTCAGACTACAGGTCTTTGATCTCCTTAGGTAGGTTTATTCCTAGGTGTTTTATTCTTTTTGATGTGATGGTAAATGGGATTGTTCCCTTAATTTCTCTTTCTGATATTTTGTTGTTAGTATATAGAAATGCAACAGATTTCTATATGTTAATTTTGTATCCACAATTTTACTGAATTCATTGATGAGCTCCAGTAATTGTCTGGTAGCATCTTTAGGATTTTCTATGTATAGCATCATGTCATCTACAAACAGTGACAGTTTTACTTCTTTTCCAATTTGGATTATTTTTATTTCTTTTACTTTTCTGAACACTGTGGCTAGGACTTCCAAAACTATGTTGAATAAAAGTGGCGAGAGTGGCCATCCTTGTCTTTTTCCTGATCTTAGAGGAAATGCTTTCTGCTTTTCACTGTTGAGTATAATGGTAAATGGGTTTGTCATATATGGCCTTTATTATGTTGAGATATGCTCCCTCTATGCCCACATTCTGGAGAGTTTTTATCATAAATCATTGTTGAATTTTATCAATATCATTTTCTGCATCTATTGAGATGACAATATGGTTTTTACTCTTCGATTTGTTAATGTGGTATATCACATTGATTGATTTGTGGATATTGAAAAATTCTTGCATCCCTGGGATAAATCCCACTTGAACATGGTGCATATCCTTTTAATGTATTGTTGGAGTTTGTTTGCTAGTATTTGGTTGAGGACTTATGTGTTTATGTTCATCAGTGATATTGGCCTGTAATTATTCTTTTTTGTGACATTTTTTCCTGGTTATGGTATCAGGGTGATAGTGACCCCCTAGAACAATGTCATAAATGTTCCTTCCTCTGCAATTTTTTTGGAAAAATTTGAGAAGGATAGGTGTTATCTCTTCTCTAAATGGTAGAATTCACATTTGAATCCATCTGGTCCTGGATTTTTGTTTGCTGGGAGTTTTAAAATTAGTGATTCAATTTCAGTACTGGTAATTGATCTGTTTATATTTTCTATTTCTTCTTGGTTCAGTCTTAGGAGATTGTACCTATCTAAGAATTTGTTAATTTCTTCTAAACTGTCCATTCTATTGGCGTATAGTTGTTTGCAGTAATCTCTTATGGTCCTTTGTGTTTCTGTGGTGTTCGTTGTAACTTCTCCTTTTTCATTTCTGATTTTATTGATTTGGTCGCTCTTCTTTTTCTTGATGAGTTTGGCTAAAAATTTTGATATTTTGTTTATCTTTTCAAAGAACTAGCTTTTAGTTTCATTTATTTTTTTCTCCTTTTTTTTGAAATATTGTGCATTAAACCAACAACTATATGGGCTGCCTCCTTCAAGTTGAAATTCTTTTATTTTTAAACTTATATAAAATAAGATTTAGGCACTTCCCTGGTGATGCAGTGGTTAAGAATCCACCTGCTAATGCAGGGAACATGAGTTCGAGCACTGGTCCAGGAAGATCCCACATGCCACGGAGCAATTAAGCCTGTGTGCCACAACTACTGAAGCCTGCGTGCCTAGAGCCTATGCTCTGAAACAAGAGAAGCCACCACAATGAGAAGCCCATGCACCACAATGAAGAGTAGCCCCCACTCACCACAACTAGAGAGAGCCTGCATGCAGCAATGAAGTCCCAACACAGCCAAAGATAAATAAATTAAATTAAATTAAAAAAAAGATTTAAAATCTATATATGTAATAATTAAATACATAGTACTATCCCTATTTACAAATGACATAATTGTCTATACTGGTAAAACCCAATGCAAAGTTCTTAGGAGTAATAAGTGAATTGAGAAAGATTTCAGGATACAAGATACATGTAGTACAGAAATCAATTGTATTTTTAGATACTGCAGTGGAACATGTGGAAGTTGAAATAAAAAATGCATTACCACTCAAATAAATAAAAACTTAGGTGTTAATCCAACATGTATGTGACTTGTATACTACAAACTGCAAAACACTGATTAAATAAATCAAAGAAGATCTAAATAAATAAAAAGACATTTTGTGCTCATATATTGGGATACTCAACATTATAAATATTTGTATACTCTTCAAAAATTTATATAGGAAAACCTATAGCTCAATTCCTAAGTCAAATTTCTATCAACCCCCAGCCATATACTTTATACATGTAGACAAGATTATTCTAAAATTTACATGGAAATGTAAAGGTATTAAAATAGCTAAAATAATTTTGAAAAGAAGACTAAAGTAGGAAGAATTAATCTGATCATAAGACTGATTATAGAACTGCAACAGTCAAGACTGTGGTGTTGACATAGGGATAGACACATATATCAATAGAACACTGTGAAAAACCCCAAAAGAGATTCGCATAGGTATGCCCTACTAAAATTTTACCCATATCAAAATAAATTAATGATGGAAGGGTAGCATTTTTAACAAATGATTCTGTAGCTTTTAACAACTATAGGCCAAAAAATAAACATCAGCTAAACTCATATTTATATAAAAAATAAGTCAGTATAACTCAATGTTTAAGTTTTAAATATCTGGAAATGGGATATTATGCATTTCACCATTTCACCTAATGACCCTCCCTTAATTGCTTCCCTTTTTAGAGACCTTGGGATCTGCCTAAGTGGTCATTCCTTCTAAGTCTTATTTGCTAGTTCCTCCTCATTTTCGTTACTTGAATTTTGAAGTGCCTGAAGACTACTAAATTCTTTACTCTCTTTTCTCCTCTAGCTGCACTCAGTTCCAAGGTAATACTACTTGATCCCACAGTTTTCAATATCTCCTAAATGTTGATTATGTACAAATACATATTTTTAGCCCTGATGTCTAGACCTCTCTTGAGGACTAGACTTTTACATCCAATTAGCCCTTTGACATTCCTACCTGGATATTTAATAGTCATTTCAAACTTAACATGTCTAAAATGAACTCTTAATACTTTATCTCTCTAAACACTCTGTTTCCCCAGTCTTTAGTTAATGACATTCCCCTCACCTAATTACTCAGGATAAAAATCTAGAAGTTACCCTTCACTCCTCTCTTTTCCTCACACTTTTCGTATCATTTATGAGATGCCTGATTCTACCTTGAAAATATATCTGGCACATAACTTCTTTTTACAGCTCTAGTCTTCTCACTTGGACTACTCTAAAAGCTTTTTGTGCTTCCACATTTTCTTCTGCCACTACAATCTATTTTATAGCAGAACAACCAGAGTAATTCCTTGTCAACATAACTCTGATTATTTCACTCCTTTTCTCAAACCCTTAATAACAGGATGTTAAAAGGCATGTTTTGGCTGAGACTTTAAGGCAATAGCCATCAGATAGCAAAGGGAGTTGGAAGACAGAACACCTTTAGGTGTTTCAAAATGGATAGTCAAAAGTAGTTACATGGTTCTAAAATATGTTATCCACATCAAGAGTGTAAAAAGTTGACTGAGACAAGAGGAAGATTTCTGAAGAAAATTTGGCTTGAATGTCCCACCTCCAATTATCTAATGAGGATATTACAAGGAGACTATTCAGAGATCTTAATATACCATGCATGTAGAATGAGTGAAATGATAAAGTGTTTTTTTTAACTTCCTCCTGAGAAATTTAAAGGGTTGGAGTTGGGCAACCTAGCTGCTAATCCTAGGGTTAAGCTCATTGCATTGGGTTGGGTCTATGCAGGCAGAGTTCAATAAGACAAAGGATTTGTGTGTTTCACAAGGCCCAGATATAGATCATGTGAGAGAGAGTAGTCCCTAGTCTGCTTTAAATCCTGCCCAAAAGCACTGCTGAGTAATAAAGAGACTCAGGGGGAAATGACTAGCCAGAGGAAAATGCATCTCCCACAACACAGAAAGAGAAATCAAATATACTTAGTGTTTGTTTTTTCTTTCAATTTTGAAATCCGGTTTAGTTGTTTGAGAATATGATGTTAAAATGTCACTGGTGTTTATTGACCCTGGTTCTGAGTGAGTGTATATATAAAAAATAATTTTTGAGTGGGAAGAGAGAGAGAGGAGGAGAAGAAGAAGAAGAAGAAGAAGAAGAAGAAGAAGAAGAAGAAGAAGTAGAAGAAGAAGAAGAAGAAGAAGGAGGAGGAGGAGGAGGAGGAGGAGGAAGAGGAGGAGGAGGAGAAGGAGAAGAAGAAGAAGGCGGAGGAGGGAGAAGGGGAGGAGGAGGAGAAAGAGAAGAAGAAAGGGAAGGGAGGGGGGAAAGGAGGAAAGCGGTGGAGGGGTGGGGGTGGGGCGAGGAGGGAGAGGAACAGTATCTAAGGGTATCCAAGGAAAAGCAAGTCTCCCTCCAGCCTCCAGCTACAGGTCTCTCAGATTCAGATCTACTTTAACATCTCAATGACTATCCCACTTAATGAATTAGGAAGCTCTTTACAGAGAGGCCCCCTTTCTGAAAACATTGGAAAGTCAGTTATATTAAATCCTCAAGTCTGGCTTTTAAAGATTTCTGATGTTATGTAGGTTGGAAGCAGACTTTTATCAGATAACTTCTGTTCCGAGAGAGTCAGGACAAGAAACAGAATCACAGCCGAATGCGGTGTGCCTGATATTCTCCCTTGAGTTCTTCTTAAGCACGAGGAACTAAGTGTTTCCCTCCTATGTAGAATTCTCATGGAAATTTGCCTTCTCAAAGCCCTTATCTTGACATTCAAGGCAAGAACCCATGGAAGAATTCATTAGTGAGATAAAGAATGCTTTAAACACCTGCTTAGCTCAGAGAGCAGGAAGTCATATTACATTAGTTCTACTTAAATAAATAGTTTTCTTGATTTCCTATTTTTTCCTTCCTGATCCCACCTCTTTGAACCTGTTAGGGTTACAAGCTTAGATTATAATAAATAGGAAGTGAGGGGACTGAAACCTTAGGTCAGACTAAGGGAGAAGAAGGAATGTGATAAACTTCTTGGACTATAGATTTTTCATTTACAGTAGGCCCCGAATGAGGATGAAGAAGAATTTTAAATGCATTATTTATTATTATTATTCTAGCTTTATTGAGATTAATTGACACATAACATTGTGTAAGTTTAAGGTATACTAAGTGATGATTCTGTATAAGCATATAGTAAAAAATGATTACCACAATAGGGTTAGTTAACAACTTCATCAACTCACATAATTACCCTTTTGTGTGGTGAGAACATTTAAGATATATTCTCTCAGCAACTTTCAAGTATACAGTACACATTATTAAGTATAATCATCATGCTGTACATTAGATCCCCCAAACTTATTTATCTTATAACAGAAAGTTTGTTCCTTTTGATCAATATCTCTCCTGGTAACCACCATTCTACTCTCTGTTCCTGAGTTCAGATTTTTGTAGATTTCACATAAAAAGTGATATCATACATTTGTCTTTCTATGTCTGAATTATTTCACTTAGTATAATGCCCTTAAGTTTCACCGATGTTGTCACAAAAAAACAGGATTTCCTTCTTTCTCATGATTCATATTCTGTGTTGTGTGAGATATATATATATATATATATATATATATATATATATATATATATATATATATATATATATATCGCATATCTGTTTTATCCATTCCTCCACCAGTGGGCACTTCATATCTTGACTACTGTGAATAATACTGCAATGAACATAAGAGTGTAGATATCTCTTTGAGACACTGATTTCATTTCTTTTTGATATATACCCAGAAGTGGGGTTGCTGGATCATACAGTAATTCTATTTTTACTTTTTTGAGTACCCTCCATACTTTTTTCATAGTGGCTGTATCAATTTATATTTGTACCAACAATGTACAAGGATTCTCTTTTCTCCACATCCTCACCAACCTTGTTATCACTTGTCTTTTTAAATATAGCCATTCAACACGTTTGAGGAATATTTCTCATTGTGGTTTTGATTTACATTTACCTGATTATCATTGATGTTGAGCATCTTCTCATGTACCTGTTGGCCATTTGTATATCCTTTTTGGAAAATGTCTATTCAGGTCCTCTGACATTTTTAATTGGATTATTTGTTGTTTTGCTGTTGAATTGTATGAATTCTTTATATATTTTAATATTAACTCCTTAGCAGATAGTTGGTTTGCAAATGTTTTTTTCTTGTTCTGTAGATTACCTTTTTATTTTGTCAGTCATTTCTTTTGTTGTGAAGATTTTTAGTTTGACATAGTCCTGCTTGTTTACTTTTGCTTCTGTTGCTTGTGCTTTTGTCATATCCAAAATATTGTTGTAAAGACCAATGTCAAGGAGCTTCTTTTTTCTAGGAGTTTTATGGTTACATATCTTATGTTTAAGTCTTTAATCCTTTTCAAATTAATTTTTGTAAGTGGTATAAAATAGGAGTCCAATTTTATTCTTCTGCATGTGATTATCTGGTGTCTTATACACAATTTTTTGAAGGAACTATTTATATCCCATCGAGTATTCTTATCTCCCTTGTCAAATATTAGTTTACTGTATATGCAAGGGTTTATTTCTGGCCTCTTGGTTCTGTTCCATTTGTCATCTATGTGTCTATTTTTATGCCAGTACCCTACTGTTTTAAATATAATATAACTTTGAAGTATAGTCTGAAATCAGGAAGTGTGATGTCTCTACCTTTGTTCTTCTTTCTGAAAATTGCTTAGCTCTTCAGGGTGTTTTTTGGTTCCATACAAATTTTAGGATTAACTTTTCTATTTCTGTGAAAACTGCCATTGTAATTTTGATAGGGATTACATTGAATCTGTAGATGGCTTTGGATAGTATGCATATTTTTAAAATATTCATTACTCCAACCTATGAACACAAGATATCTTTTCATTTATTTTTGTCTTCTTCAATATCTTTCATCAAAGTCATAGTTTCCAGTGCACAGATCTTAAACCTCCTTGGTTAAATTTATTCTTAAGTTTTGTTTGTTTGTTTGTTTTGTTGCTATTGTAAATGAAGTATTTCATATATTGATTTTGTTTCAGATATGATTTTATTTCATATATTGATTTTGTATTTTGCAACTTTATTGAATTCATTGATTAGTTCTAACTGTTTTGTGTGTGTGTGTGTGCGTGTGTGGAATCTTTAGGATTTTCTATATATGAGATCATATTGTCTGTCAACAAAGTCAATTTTACTTTTTACTTTCCAATTTGGGTGCTATTTCTTTCTTTCTTTCTTTTTTTCTTCCCTGATTACTCTTGCTAAGACTTCCAGTACTATGTTAAATAAGAGTGAGGAGAATGAGCGCCCTGTGTTATTTCTCCCCTTATGATTTTCATACATGTCCTTTTATATACTGAGGTGTGGTTCTTCTATACCCAATTTGTTGAGAGTTTTTATCCTGAAAGGAGATTGTATTTTGTCAAATTATTTTTATGAATCTATTGAGATGATTATATGGTTTTTAACATTTATTATATTAATGTGGTACATCATATTTACTGATTTGCATATGTTGAAACATTCTTGCATCCCAGAGGTAAATCCCACTTGATCATTATGATGCCCTTAATGTTCTGTTGAATTTGGTTTGCCAACTGCATTTTGCCTTTGGAAAAATGTCTATTCAGTTCTTCTGCCCATTTTTTAATCAGATTTTTTTTTGATGTTGAATTGTATCAGCTACTTATATGCATTGGATATTAATGCCTCATCAGTCATATAATTTGCAAATATTTTCTTCCATTCAGTAGTTTGTCTTTTCATTTTGTCGATGGTTTCCTATGCTGTGCAAAAGCTTTTAACTTTAATTAGGTTCCATTTTTTAAATTTTGGTTTTTATTTTCTTTAGGAGATGGATCCAAAAAATCTATTGCTGTAATTTATATCAAAGTTGTTCAGCCTATGTTTCCTCTAGGAGTTTTATAGTATCTGGTCTTACATTCATGTCTTTAATCCATTTTGAGTTTACTTTTGCATATGGTGTGAGAAATATTCTAATCTCATTCTTTTACATGTAGTTGTCCAGTTTTCCCAGCACCACTTATTGAAGAGACTGTCTTTTCTCCATTGTATATTCTTGCCTTCTTTGTAGTACATTAATTGACCATAAGTGTGTGGGTTTATTTCTGGACTCTCATTTCCCATTCTATTTTGATTACTGCAGCTTTGTAGCACAGTTTTAAATCAAGGAGCATGGTACCTTCATCTTTTTCTTTCTTTCTCAATTGTTTTGGCTATTTGGGGTGTTTTGTGTTTCCATACAAATTTTAGAATTATTTTTTTCTAGTTCTGTGAAAAATTCCATCGGTATTTTAATAGAGCTTGCATTGAATCTGTAGATTGCCTTAGGTAGTATGGTCATTTTAGCGATATTAATTCTTCCAATTCATGAGCATGATATATCTTTCAATTTGTATGTGTCTGTTTTTGTGACAATACGATAGTTTTTTGATGACTGTAGCTTTGTAGTATAGTCTAAAGTCAGGGAGCATGATTCCTCCAGCTCCATTTTTCTTTCTCAAGATTGCTTTGGCTATTCAGGGTCCTTTGTGTTTCCACATAAA
Source organism: Mesoplodon mirus (assembly GCF_964341445.2). Lineage (NCBI taxonomy): Eukaryota > Metazoa > Chordata > Mammalia > Artiodactyla > Ziphiidae > Mesoplodon > Mesoplodon mirus. Next base: position 108,673,815 of record NC_138983.1, on the reverse strand, counting down.
CTTTAAAATGATTTGTTCTAGTTCTCTGAAAAATGCCATTGGTAATTTGATAGGAATTGCATTGAATCAGTAGGTGGGTAGTATTATCATTTTAACAATACTGATTCTTCCAATCCAAGAACACATTATATTTTTCATCAGGGATATTAGCCTGTAGTTTTCTTTTCTTATAGTGGCTTTGGTATCAGAATAATGTTGCCTAATAAAATGAGTTTGGGAGTGTTTCTTTCTCTTTATTTTGAAGGAAGGTTTGGTGTTAATTCTTTTTTAAATGTTTGCTAAAATTTACCAGTGAAACTATCTAGTCTTGGGCTTTTCTTTGTTGTAAGTTTTCTGATTACTATTCAGTCACCTTATTCATCATTGATCTATTCAGATTTTTTATTTCTTCATGATTCAGTCTTGATTGTTTGAATGTTTCTGAGAATTTATCCATTTTTTCTTAGTTATATAATTTATTGGTGTGTAATTATTCATAGTATTCTCCCACATAATTCTTTATATTTCTGTTGTATCAGTTATAATGTCTCTTCTTTCATTTCTGATTTTATTTATTTTGGTTCTCTCTCTTTTTTTCTTAGTATATGTAAATATTCATCAATTTTATCTTTTTTTAAAAAAACTAGCTCTTAGTTTCATTGATCTTTTCCCTTATTTTTCTGGTCTCTATTTTTTATTTATTTTAATTTTTAATTGAAGTATTTTTGATTTACTATGCTATGTTACTTTCATGTATACAGAATAGTGATTCAGTATTTTTAGATTATAATCCATTAAAAGTTATGACATAATAATGACTATAATTCCCTGTTCTATACAATATATGCTTATTGCTTCTCTATTTTACACATAATAGTTTGTATCTCTTAATCCCATACATCTATCTTGCCCCTCTGATCTTCCCTTTCCTCATTGGTAATCACTCGTTTCTTTTCTATATCTGTGAGTCTGTTTCTGTCTTATTATAGACATTTGTTTACTTTATCTTTTAGACTCCACATAAAGTGTTGTCATAAATTATTTGTATTTCTCTATCTTATTTCACTAAGCATAATCTTCTCTAGGTCTATCCACATTGATGAAAATGGCAAAATTTCATTTATTTCTTTTTTTTATGGCTGAGTAATATCTTATTTTATAAATAAGGTATATATATATATATATATATATATATATATATATATATATATATATATAATCTCACATCTTCTTTATCCAGTTGTCAGTTGATGGACACTTGGGTTGCATTCATATCTTAGCTATTGTAAATAGTGCTGCTATGAACATTGGTAGGCATGCATCTTTTTAAATTACTGCTTTCATTTTTTCCTGATGTATACCCAGGAGTAGAATTGCTGGATCATATGGTAGTTCTATTTTTAGCTTTTTGAGGAACCTCTATACTGTTTTTCATAGTGGTCGTACCAAGTTACATTCCTGTCAACATTGTACAAATGTTCCCTTTTATTTACATCCTTGTCAATGTTTGTTATTTGTAGTATTTTTGATGATAACCATTCTGACAGGTGTGAGGTGATATCTCATTGTGGTTTGATTTGCATTTCTCTAATAATTAGTAATGTTGTACATCTTTTCATCTGCCCATTGGACATCTGTATGTCTTCTCTGGAAAAATGTCTATTCAGGACTTCTGCCCATTTTTGATTGGGTTGTTTGTTCCTTTTGATATTGCATTGTATGAGATGTTTATATATTTTGTATATTAATCCGTGGTTGGTGAAATCATTTGCAAGTATTTTCTCCCATTCAGTAGGTTTCCTTTCCATTTTGTCAATGGTTTCCTTTGCTCTTCAAAAGCTTTTAAGATTAGTCAGGTTGCATTTTTTAATTTTTTCTTTTATTACTTTTGCCTTAGGAGACAGACTTAAAAATTATTGCTACAATTTATGTCAAAGTGTGTTCTGCCATGTTCTGTTCTAAGAGTTTTATGGTTTCAGGTCTTACATTTAGGCCTTTAATCCATTTTGTTTTATTTTTGTATATGGTGTGAGAAGGTGTTCTAATCTCATTATTTTACATGTAGATGTCCTGTTTTCCCAACACTGCTATTGAAATGGCTGTCTTTCCTTCATTGAATACTCTTGGCTCCTTTGTTGTATATTAATTGACTATAGCTGTGTGGGTATATTTACAGTTCTCTATTCTGTTCCATTGATTTATGTGTCTGTTTTTGTGCCAGTACCATACTCTTTTGATTACACTAGCTTTGTAGTTTAGTTTGAAGTCTGAGAGGTTGATAATTCCAGCTTTGTTCTTTTTTCTCAAGATTGGTTTAGTTTGGCAATTCTATATCTTTGTGGTTATATATGAATTTTAGTTTTATTTGTTCTAGATCTGTGAAAAATGTCATTGGTATTTTGACAGGGATTGCATTAAATCTGTAGATTGATTTGGATAGTATGGCGATTTTAACAATATTAATTCTTCCAAGCCAAGAACACAGGATATCTTTCCATTTCTTTGTATCATCTTCCATTTCCTTTATCAACGCTTTATAGTTTTCAGGCTATAGGCTTTTAACCTCCTTGATTAAGTTTATTCCTAAGTATCTTTTTTTAATATATGTTTTTAGACAAGATAGTTTTTTTTAACTTTCTCTTTTTGATAGTTCATTATTAGCATATAGAGAAGCAACAGATTTCTATATAATAATCTTTGATCCTGCAAATTTGCTGAATTCATTTATTAGTTCTAAAAGTTTTTGGGTGGAGACTTTAGGGTTCTCTATATACAGTACCATGTCATTTTCAAAAAGTGACAATTTAAATTCTTACCATCCAATTTGGATTGATTTTATTTCTTTTTCTTCTCTGATTGCTGTGGATAGAACTTCCAATACTATGTTGAATAGAAGTGGCAAGAGTGGGCATCCTTGTCTTGAGATACTAAGAATGATGTTTGCTGTGGGTTTGTCATAAAAAGCCTTTATGATTTGGAGATATGTTCCCTCTATATCCACTTTGATGAGAGTTTTTTTTATCAGGAATCGATGTTGAATTGTGTCAAATGCTTGTTCTATGTCTACTGAAATGATCAAGTAATATTTATCTCTTTTTTTGTTGTTGTTGTTAATGTGGTGTATCACATTGACTGATTTGTGAATGTTGAACCATCCTTGTGTCCCTGGAGTAAATTCAACTTGAAAATTGTGTATGATCTTTTTTATATATTGTTGGATTTCATTTACTATTTTGTTGAGGATTTTTGAACCTATATTCATTAAAGACCTTGGCCTGTAATTTTCTTTTCTTTTCTTTTTTTTTTTTTGGTAGTGTCTTTGTCTGATTTTGATATCAGGGTTATAATGGCCTTGTAGAATGAAATTGGGAGTGTTCCCTCCTCTTCAACATTTTGGAATAGTTTGAGAAGGATAGGTATTATCTTTTCTTTATATATTTGGTAGAATAACCCTGTGAAGCTGTTCAGCTCTGGACTTTTGTTTGTTGGGAATATTTTTCTTTTTTACTACAAACTCAATTTCCCTAATAGTGAGCAGTCTGTTCAAATGTCTTTTTCTTCTTGATTCAGTCTTGACAAGTTGTATGTTTCTAGTTTCAAGTTTCTATGTTTCTAGTTCAAGTTTCTATGTTTCAATTTGTATGTTCATAGTATCCTCTAATGATTTTTGCATCTGTGGTATTGGGTGTTATTTCTCCTCTTTAATTTCTTATTTTGTTTATTTGGGTTCTCTCTCTTTTCTTCTTGGTGATCCTGATTAAAGGTTTGTCATTTTTGTTTATCTGTTAGAAAAAAACAGCTCTTGGTTTCATTGTTCTTTCTATAGTTTTTTAATGTCTATTTTATTTATTTCTTCTTTAATCATTATTATTTTCTTCCCTCTGCTGACTTTGGACTTTGTTCTTCTTTTTCTAATTCTGTTAGGTGGTAGGTTAAGTTGCTTATTTGAGATATTCCTTGTTTCTTGAGGAAGGCATGTATTGCTATAAGCTTCTCTCTTAGAAGTGCTTTTGTTTCACTTCATAGATTTTACAGTATTGGGTTTCCATTTTCATTTGTCTTGAGGTATTTTCTGATTCCTCTTTGATTTCTTCATTGACCCACTTTTTTTTTTATTAACACGTTGTTTCATCTCCACATGTTTGTTCTTTTCTCATTTTTCTTTCTGCAATTAATTTATAGTTTCATATCATTGTCAGAGAAAAATGCTTGATACAATTTCTGTCCTCTAACTTTGTTGAGACTTGTTTTGTGGCCTAGCATGTGATTTAGTCTGGAGAATTTTTCATGTGCACTTGAAAATAATGTGTATTATTCTGTTTTTCAATGTAATGTCCTATAGATATGTATTAAGTTGAACTGGTCTGTTTTGTCATTAAAGATTACTATTGCTTTTCTGATTATCTGTCTGGATGATCTGTTTATTGATGTCAGTGGAGTGTTAAAGTCCCCTACTATTATTGTATTATTGTCAGTTTCTCCCTTTATGTCTTTTACTCTTTGCTTTACACATTTAAGTGTACCCGTGTTGGGTGCACATATGTTAGCAAGTATAGTATCCTCTCATGCATTGATCCCTTTATCATTAGATAATGATCTTCTTTATCTTTTGTTATAGCCTAGGTTTTAAAGTCTATTTTGTCTGATAAGAGTATTGTTACTCCTGCTTTCTTTTCATTTTCGTTTGCATGATATATTTTTCCATTGTCTTCTTTTCAGTCTTTCAGTGTATCTTTATCTCTGAAGTGACTCTCTTATATGCAGCATATAGAAAGATCCTGCTTTTTTAGTCTAATCAACCATCCTATGTCTTTTTATTGGAGCATATAATCTATTGACATTTAAAGTGATTATTAAAGTGTATGTACTTATTGCCATTTTGTTACTTGTCTTCTTGTTGTTTTTGTAGCTCTTCTATGTTCTTTTACTCTTCTTTTAGTTTCTTCCTTTGTGGTTTGATAATTTCTTTAGTGGTATGATTGCATTCCTTTCTCTCTAGTTTTTGCATGTCTATTGTATGTTTTTGATATGTGGTTACTATGGAGATCATATATATTGACCTATAAGTATATCTACTTGTTTTAAAATTATAGTCATTTAAGTTTAAACATACTCTAAAAGATATACATTTTTTACACCTCCCCCTACATTTTGTGTTTTTGATGTTACATTTTACATCTCATGCCTCTCCCTTAACTATTTATTATAATTATAGTGAATTTAACAATTTTGGTCTTTTAACCTTTGTACTAGCTTCTTTAAGTGGCTGAGTCAGTGCCTTTACTATATATTGATATTTACCCTTACCTGTGGGATTTTTCCATTTAATATAGATTCTTACTTCTTTTCCACTTAGATAAGACTTTTTAACATTTCATTTAGGGTAGGTTTGGTATTGATGAATTCTTTTAGTTTTTGCTTGTCTGAGAAGTTCTTTATTTCTCCTTCTGTTCTAAACGATAATCTTGGTGGGTAGAGTATTCTAGGTTGCAGGTTTTTCCTCTCTCATCACTTTGAATATATTATGCCACTCCCTTTGGCCTGCAAAGTTTCTGCAGAGAAACCAGCTAAAGCCTTATGGTAATTCTCTTGTGTTTGACTCCATGTTTCTCCCTTGCAGCATTAAGAATTCTCTCTTTATCTATACCTTTAGCCATTTTAATTATAATATGTCTTGGTGTGTGTCTGTTTGCGTTCATCTTGTTTGGGATTCTCTGTTCTTCCTGTACCTAGATATCTGATTCCTTATTCATGTTTGGGAAGTTTCAGTCATAATTCCATCAAATACATTTTCAATCCCTTTCTCTCTCTCTTCTCCTTCTGGGACCCATAAATTGTGAATTTTGGTATGCATAATGTTATCCCAGAAAACTCTTAACTTTTTTAAATCATATTTTTTAATTAATTAATCTTTATTGGAGTATAGTTGCTTTACAAAGTAGCTTCTACTGCACAGCAAAATGAATCAACCATACATATACATATATCCCCTCCCTTTTGGATTTCCCTCTCACTTAGGACACCACAGTGCATTAAGTAGAGTTCCCTGTGCTATATAGTATGTTCCCATCAGTTGTCTATTTTATACATAGTATCAATAGTGTATATGTATCAATTCCAATGTTTTCATATTTTTAAATCTGTTCTTTTTTCAGTTCTGATTGGATGATTTCTGTTATTCTATTTTTCTAATCACTTATGTGTTCTTCTGTATTACTTAGTTTACTACTCTTTCCTTCTAGTGTGTTTTTAATTTCAGCTATTTAATTCTTAATTTATGATTAGATTTTTTTATATTTTCAAGTTCCTTATTAAAATTTACACTGTGTACATATATTCTTTTCTCTAATTCAGTTAATTTTTATTACCAATGCTTTGTTTTTTTATATAGTAAATTGTTTATTTCCCTTTCATTATTTTTTCAAGAGTATTCTCTTGCTCTTTCAATGGAGAGAACTTCCTCTGCCCTTTCATTTTGCTTAACTTTCTCTGTCTCTTTAAATTTAGATGAAACAGTTACCTACCGGTGTCTTGAAGGGGTGTTCTTATGTGGGAACATTCCTATACAGACTGTGTGTACCCAGTGCCTTTGATGAAAGAGCTGGACTTGATGTGAAGGCAAATCACATCTTTCTTCAGTGTGAGTGGGCAACTATCACCTTGGTAGGGGTGGGGCTGGAGATGGAGGGGTTAGAACTGGAGCCAGGTGTGAAATGGGATTTCCCTTCTTCTCAGTGACCATCACTGCCCTATCTGGAGGGGGTTCTGATCCTAAGTTGCTGGAGCAGAAGCCCTTGGGGTTCTGTGAAAGCTGGCTCTGTTCCTTTTAAGTATGTGTTTTCCCCTCTTCTTGCACTGGGATACTTGCTTCAGAGGGCAGGAGTGCTGAAACAAGTGGATCCTATATGGGCTCTTGGCTCATGAGGCTTCAGACAGAAGTCTGAGCTGTCTCCAATGTGTTGCCTGTACAGGTGCCCACAGTTTTCCCCCTCAACCTGCTCAGATGCAGCTTCATGTGCAAGTCTCCTTTCTCCCTTACAGTCAGTGTCCCCAGCTTCTTCTGTCCCTGCTCTATTGTGGAGCCACACTACAGGGAAGTCGGGGGCTGCATGGACTCTCAACACGTACTGGGGAGTGAGCTATGGTGGAGAGGCCACCCTCAGAGATCTGGGCAGCTTCTGATGCACTGCTTGGGTAAGCACCAAAAATGGCCACTGCCACCCCACCCAGGCTCTGCCTCAGGACTGAGTCACCTCTGCTTCCCATGGTCAAGTCTTCTCCCTGGTTGTGGCTTCCCCAGATCCAGTGCCAAGCTGTGTTGTGGAGTGAGCAGGGCTGGATAATTTACTTGGCTTGGGCTGAGGTGTGCATCAAAGCAGTTGTAAGAAACCCTGCAACTACTTTTCAGAACTCTCCACCCTGCCTCACAGGCAAGGCCATATGCACACTCCTCACAAGTGGAGTTTGGCTTTCCACAACCCACCTGTCAGTTCCAGCACTCTTCCAGCCAGCCAAAGGGGTTTGTCTCCCTCATGTAGGCCCCTAGGACTAGGGCATCCAGTCTGTGGCTCTCACCACTCACTCCCCAAGAAGGGTGTCTGCCTGTGAATTCTAACTTTTACTCTGAGTTCCTTCCCATGAGCACAAGTCTTGAACCAGTCACTGTTCTTTCCTTCCTACCCAATTATATGCATATCTTTGTTACAACCTTGGTTGCACAGGAGTTCTTCTTCTAATTTTTAGTTAGTTTTCAGTGAGAATTGTTCCACATATAGATATGTTTTTGATGTGTTTGCTGAGGGAGAGGAGCTGCAGCTTATCAATTATTTCTTTTATGTATCATGCCTTTAGTGTTATATCAAAGTTATTATCATATCCAAGGTCATCTAGGTTTTCTCCTATGCTATCTTCTATGAGTTTTATAAGTTTGTATTTTTACATTTAGGTCTATAATTCATTTTGTGAAGAGGGTAATGTCTATGTCTAGATTTATTTATTTATTTATTTTGTATATGGATGGATATCCAATTGTACCAGCAGCATTTGTTGAAAAGACAATTTTTGCTCCATTATATTGCCGTTGTTTCTTTGTTCAATATCAGTAGACTACATTTATGTGAGTTTATTTCTGGGTTCTCAATTCTGTTTCATTGATCTATTTTTAAATAAATGCCACACTGTCTTGATTATTGTAGCTTTACAGTAAGTCTTGTAGTCAGGTAGTGTCAGTCCTCCAATTTGGTTCTTTCTCATCAATATTGTATTGGCTATTCTTGGTCTTTTGCCTCTCCATATAAACTTTATAATCATTTTGTCAATATCAACAAAATAATTTGCTGGGATTTTGATTGAGATTGTATTGAATCTATAGGTCAAGTTGGGATGAACCGACATCTTGAAAATATTGAGCCTTTCTATTCATGAACATGGAATAAGTCTCTATTTATTTAGTTCTTTTTGATTTTATTCATTAGAGTTTTGTAGTTTTCATCATATAGATCTTGTACATATTCTGTTAGATTTATGGCTAAATATTTCATTTTCAGGGGTGTTAATTTAAATGGCATTGTGTTTTTAATTTCAAATCTCACTTGCTTATTTCTGGTGTATAGGAAAACAATTGAATTTATATATTGACCTGTGTCATGAAATATTGCTATAATTGCTTATTAGTTCCAAAAGATTTTTGGTTGATTATTTTAGATTTTCTGTGTAAATGATCATGTCATGCTCGAACAAGGAAAATTTCATTTCTTCTTTCCCAATATGTATACATTTTATTTCCTTTTCTTGTCTTATTACATTAGCTAGGACTTCCAGTATGATATTGAAAAGGGGTAGTGGAAAGGGTCTTTTTGCCTGGCTCCAAATCATAAGGGAAATCTAGTTTCTCATCATTAATGATGATGTCAACTGTAGATATTTTTTGTACATATTATGCATCAAGTTGAAGAAGTTACTCTCTAATCCTATTTTACTGAGTTTTTATAATGAATGGGTATTGGATTTTTGTCAAATGTTATCTCTGCATCTATTAATATGATCATATGATTTTTATTTTTTAGCTTGTTGATGTAATGAATTACATTAACTGATTTTGAAGGTTGACTCAACCTTGTATACCAGGGATAAATCATAGTTGATGATGGAGTAAATTCTTTTTATATATTGTTGGAGTCTATTTGCTAATATTTTGTTGAAGATTTTGTATCTATGTTCATGAGACATATTGGTTTCCAGTTTTTTTTTTCTTGTAATATCTTTGTCTGGTTTTGGTATCAGGGTAATGTTGGCCTCATAGAATAAATTTAGGAATATTCCCTTGGCTTCTATTCTCTGAAAAGAAATTGTAGAGCATTGGTAAAATGTTTTCCTTAAACGTTTAGTAGAATTTACCAGTGAACCCATCTGAGCTTGATGCTTTTTTGGGGTAAGGTTATTAATTATTGATCAAATATCTTTAATAGATATTGGTCTATTTAGATAGTCTATTTCTTCCTTTATAAGTTTTGAAAAATTGTGTATTTCAAGGAGTTGATCCATTTCATCTAGGTTACCAAATTTGTAGGCATAGAGTTGTTCATAGCATTCCTTTATTATTCTTTTAATATATGCTAGAAGAAATCAATAGCAGATTAGATCATACTGAAAAATGGATCAGCAAACTGGAAGACAGAGTAGTGGGAATCACCTTAGCTGAATAGAAAAAAGAAAAAAAAATATTAAATGAGGAGAGTTTGAGAGATCTCTGAGACAATGTCAAACATACCAACATTTATATTCTAACGTTTACAGAAGGAGAAAAGAGAGGGAAAGGACTAGATAATTTACTTGAAGAGATAGTAGCTGAAAACTTCTCTAATATGGGAAAGGAAACAGACATCCAGGTCCCAGAAAGACAGAAAGTCCTAAATGAGATGAACCCAAAGTAGTTAATATCAAGACACATTATAATTAAAATATCAAAAATTAAAGATAAAGAGGGAATCTTAAAAGCTGCAGCAGAAAAGAAACTAGTTATGTGCAAAGAAATTCCTTTAAGCATATCAGCTGACTTTTCAGCACTAACATTTGCAAACCAAAAGGGAGTGGCATAATATATTTAAAGTAATGAAAGAAAAAAACCTACAACAAAGAATACTCTAACCAGCAAGGCTATCATTTGTATTTGAAGGAGAGATAATGAGATTTACAGACAAGCAGAAGAAATAGTTCAGAACCACTAAACCAGCTTTACAAGAGATGTTAAAAGGACTTCTCTAAGTGAGAAAGAACAGACCACAGCTAGAAATATCAAAATTATGAAAGGAAAAATCTCATTCATTAAGGCAAATATACAGTAAGGTATAGATCAAAGGTTTAGATCTACTTATAGATTATAAGTAGATCAACCACTTATAATTCTAGTAAGAAGGTTAAGAGACAAAAGTAGCTAAAGGATATGAACAACAAAAAGAGGTAAAATGTGATGTCAAAAATATTCAATGTTGGGGCTTCCCTGGTGGTGCAGTGGTTGAAAGTCCGCCTGCTGATGCAGGAGAAACGGGTTCGTGCCCCGGTCTGGGAAGATCCCACATGCCGTGGAGCGGCCGGGCCCATGAGCCATGGCTGCTGGACCTGTGCGTCCGGAGCCTGTGCTCCACAACGGGAGAGGCCACAACAGTGAGAGGCCCTCATACTGCAAAAAAAATAAAAAAATTAAAAAAAATTAAAAAAAAATTAAATGTTGAGGAGTTGTTAAGAATACAGGGATTTTGTTTGTTTGTTTGTTTTTTTATGTGGTACGTGGGCCTCTCACTGTTTTTGGCCTCTTCAGTTGAGGAGCACAGGCTCCAGACATGCAGGTTCAGTGGCCATGGCTCACAGGCCCAGCAACTCCACAGCATGTGGGATCTTCCTGGACCAGGACACGAACCCATGTCCCCTGCATCAGCAGGAGTACTCTCAAACACTGCACCACCAGGGAAGCCCTACAGGGTTGTTTGAAGTCAAGTGATTGTCCTCTTAATATAACCACATATAGATATAAGTTGTTATATGTGAACCTCATAGTAACCACATAACAAATACTTATGGGACCTCCCTGGTGGCACAGTTGTTAAACAACTGTTTGACAATGCGGGGGACACATGTTTGAGCCTTTACCTGGGAAGTTCCCACATGTCATGGAGCAACTAAGCCTGTGCATCATAGCTACTGAGCCTGTGCTCTAGAGCCCATGAGCCACAACTATGGAGCCCGTGTGCCACAACTACTGAAGCCAGCATGCCTAGATCCCATGCTCCACAACAAGAGAATCCACTGCAATGAGAAACTCATGCACCAAAGTGAAGAGTAGCCCCTGCTCGCCACAAATAGAGAAAAGCTGGGTGCAGCAATGAAGATCCAACACAACTAAATATAAATAAATAAATAAATTTATTAAAAAAAACTTTATGATAGATATACGCACAAAGAAGAGAAAGGAATACAAACATAACACTAAAGACAGCTATCAAATCACAAGGAAAGAGAGCAAAAGAAGAAAAAAAGAACAAAAATGAACACAAAAAGACTGAAAACACTTAACAAAATGTCAATAAATACATACCTGTGAATAATTGCTTTAAATGTAAATGGACTAAATTCTCCCATCAAAAAACAGAGAGTGGCTGAATGGATTTAAATAAAGAACTGATCTATATGCTGCTTACAAGAGACTCACTTCAGATCTAAAGACACTCACAAACTTAAAGTGAGAGGATGGAAAAAGTTGTTCCATGCAAATGGAAATGAAAGAAAACTGGGTAGTGATACTTATATCAGACAACATAGACTTTAAAACAAAGACTGTAACAAGAGACAAAGAAGGGCATTATGTAATGATAAAGGGATCAATCCAAAAAGAGGATGTAACACTTGTAAATATCTATGCATACAATATATAAACAGTTAAATACATAAAACAATATTGACAGACATAAAGGGAGATAATTGACAATAATACAATGGTAGTAAGGGCCTTTCATACCCCACTTACATCAGTGGATAGATCATATACAGAGAAAATCAACAAGGAAACACTGGCTTTTAATGGCACATTAGATCAGATGAATTTAATAGATAAATATAGAACATTTTATCCCAAAACAGCAGAATACACATTTTTCTCAGTGCCCATGGAAGATTCTCTAGGATAGATAACAGGCTAAGCCACAAAATAAGTCTCAGTAAATTTAAGACATTTGAAATCATATCAAGTATCTTTTCTGACTACAACTTTATGAGACTAGAAATCAACAACAAGAAAAATCCTGCAAAACAAGTGGAGACTGCACAATATACATGTTTACTACTACCACAAAAATCAGTGAGGAAATAAGAAAATACCTGGAGACAAATGAAAATGAAAACACGATTCAAAACCTATGGGAGTCAGCAAAAGCAGTTCTAAGAGGGAATTTTGTAGCAATTCAAGCTTACCTCAGGAAATAAGAAAAATCTCAAATAAACAACCTAACCTTACATCTAAAGGAACTAGATAAAGGAGAACAAAAACCCCAAATGTAGTAGAAGAAAAAAACTCATAAATATTAGAGCAGAAAAAATGAAATAAAGACTAAAAGAAATAGAAAAGATCATGAAAGTAGGAGCTGATTTTTTGAAAGATAAATAAAATTAAACCTTTAGCCAGACTTGTCAAGAAAAAATAGAGAGGGCCCAAATATATAACTTCAGAATAAAAGAGGATAAGTTACAATCAACAGCACAGAAATATGAAGGATCATAAAAGATTACTATCAGTAATTATATGCTTTTAAAATGGACAACATAGGGCTTCCCTGGTGGCGCAGTGGTTGAGAGTCCGCCTGCCGATGCAGGGGACACGGGTTCGTGCCCCGATCCCGGAAGATCCCACATGCCGTGGAGCGGCTGGGCCCGCGAGCCATGGCCGCGGAGCCTGTGTGTCCGGAGCCTGTGCTCCGCAACGGGAGAGGCCACAGCAGTGAGAGGCCCGCGTACAGCAAAAAAAAAAAAAAAAAAAAAAAAAAAAAAAAAAAAAAAAAAAAAAATGGACAACATAGAAGAAATGGATACATTTCTGGAAACATACACTTTCCCAAGAGTGAATCAGGAAGAAATAGAAAATATTTAAACAGATCAAGTATCAGTGATTAAATTCAATCAATAATAATAATGTAAAAATCTCTCAAAAAACAAAAGTGGAGAACCAGACATGTTCACAGTTGAATTCTACAAACATTTAAAGAAGAGTTAACACTCTTCTTTAAAGTATTCCAAAATTGAAGAAGAAAAATGCCTTTGAATTCATTCTAACAGTCCAGCATCACTCTGATGCAAAAACCAGAGAAAGACACTACAAAACAAGAAAATTACAGGCCAATATCAGTGATAAAATAGATGCAGAAATTCTCAACAAAATATTAGTGAACAGATTCAACAATACATTAAAAACATCATACACCATGATTAAGTTGGATTTATCCTAGTGATTTAAGGGTGGTTCAATGTCCACAAATCATTCAGTGTGATACGCCAAACTAACAAACTGAAGAATAAAAATCATGTGATCAACTCAATAGATGCAAAAATGTCTTGTGGCAAAATTCAACATATATTTATGATAAAAGCTCTCAACAGAGTGGGTATAAGGGAATATACTTCAACATAACAAATGCCATATATGAAAGACGTATAACCAACATCTTCATCAATGGTGAAAAGCTAAAAGTATTTCCTCTAAGGTCAGGAACAAGACAAGGATGCCCACTTTCACCTCTTTTATTCAACATAGTTTTGGAAGGCACAACAATCAGACAAGAAAAAGAAATAAAAGGAATTCAAATTGGAAAGGAAGTAAAACTATCACTGTTTGCAGATGACATGATACTATATGTAGAAAATTCTAAAGATACCACCAAAAAACTATTAGAACTAATAAATGAATTTAGTAAAATTACAAGATGCAATATTAATTTACCAAAATCTGTTGAGTTTCTATACACTAACAAAGAACTATCAGGAAAAGAAATTAAGAAAACAATCCCATTTACATTGCATCAGTGAGAATAAAATGCCTAGGAATAAATCTAACCAAGGAGGTAAAAGACTGATACTTGGAAGACTATGAGATATTGATAGAAGAAATTGAAAATGATATAAACAAATAGAAAGATATACCATGCTCATGACTGATATAATTAATAATTTTAAAAGGACTATAAAACTCAAGGCAATCTACAGATTCAATGTAATCTGTATCAAAATATCAGTGACATTTTTCACAGAAGTAGAACAAATAATTCTAAAATTTGTATGGAAACACAAAATACCCTGATAGCCAAAGCAATCTTGAGAAAGAAGAAAAAGCTAGGGGTATTATGCTCTCTGATTTCAAAGTATACTATAAATCTACAGTAACAAAAGGAGTATTTTATTGGCACAAAAATAGACAAATAGGTCAATGGAATAAAATAGGGACTGCAGAAATAAACTGATGCACATATGGGCAATTAATCTATGACAAAGGAGTCAAGAATATACAATGGGAAAAGAGAGCATCTTCAATAAATGGTGTTGTGAAAACTGGACAGCTACATGGAAAAGAATCAAACTGTACTGCTTTCCCAGGACATATACAATAATAAACTCAAAATGGATTAAAGACAAGTGTAAGAGCTGAAACCACAAATATTCTTGAAATGTCTTTGACATCAGTCTTAGCAACAGTTTTTTTGGATATGTCTTCTCTGGCAAAGAAAACAAAAGCAAAATTAACAAAGGACTGCATCAATCTAAAAAGTTTTTACACAGTGAACAAAGCTATCAACCAAACAAAAATGCCACCTACTGAATGGAAGAATGTATTTGAAAACAGTGTATCTGATAAGGTGTTAATATAAAAAAATATACAAATAACTCATACAACTCAACATCAAAAGAACAAAGAGCATGATTAAAAAAATGGAGTATCTGAATAGACATTTTTCTAAAGAAAATATACAGATGGCCAATAGACACATAAAAAGATTCTAAACATTAATCACGAGGGAAACACAAGTCAAATCCATGATGAGGTACCACCTTACACCTTTCAGAATAGACATCATCTAAAAGATGACAAGTAATAAGTATTGGTGAGGTTGTGGAGAAAAGGGAATACTTGTGTGCTGTTGGTGAGATTATAAGTTGGTGCAGCCATAATGGAAGACAGTATGGAGGTTCCTAAAATATTTAAAAATAGAACTGCCATATGATTCATTAACTTTACTTCTGGACATTTACCCAAAATAACAAAACCACTAATTTTAAAAGGTGTATGCTCTCTAATGTGGATTGCAGCATTGTTTACAATAGCCAAGGTATGGAAACTACCTAAATGTCCATCAATATACAAATGAAAAAAGAATATGTAGTATATTTACACAATGGAATATTACTCAGTCATAAAAAATGAAATGTTGCCATTTGTGACAATGTGGATAAATCTAGAGGATGTTATGCTAAGTGAAATAAGTCAGACCAAGAAAGACAAATACGACACAATCTCATATATGCAATTATAAAAACAAAACAAACCAACAAAAAAAATGAAACAAAAATAGACTCATAGATGTAGAGAACAAATTTGTGGTAGCCAGAAGGGTGAGTTTGTGGGGGGGTGAAATAGGTGAAGGGGATGAAGTGGTACAAACCTCAACTATATAATAAATAAGTCATGGGGTTGTAATATATAGCATAAGGTGTATGGTCAGCAATATTATAATAACTTTGTATGGGGACAGATGGGACAGACTTATTGTGGTGATAATTTTATAATGTACACAAATGTCATGAAACTAACATAATATATATCAACTATATCTCAATTTAAATAAGTAAATAATTTAAATCCTTGCCATCATGTTATGTCATATCTTTTTCCAAAAATTTTTCTAAAATAACTACAATACATTGTCATATCTAAAGAAATTATCAATAGTATATCATATTCTATGTAAACCACATTACATTTTTTCTACTTTTTAAACAAATATCACTTATTATGAATGATTTATTTGGATCATAATTTAAACAATGTCTTTGCATTTTATTCCATTTCTTAAGTTTTATTTAACAAGGAATGTCCATTTCTTCCCTTCTTTCCCATCATGTTATTGATCTCTCAAATAAACATGACTATTATCCTCAAGAGTGTTCAACATTCCAGATTTAACCAATTACTTTTTCATGGTCTTATGTAAGAGATTTTTTCTATTCCTTATGTGTTTTTCAACCTACTTAGATATGGAAGCTGATTGCATGCAGAAATCAGCAGTCTTTTTTTTTTAATCAAGAAAGCTTCATTGAAGCATTATATATTTCATATTACATCACATCAAATGGCCAACAATGAAAGACTGTCCCAATTTAATGATACTAAAATAAATTGGTAGGTTCATGTGTTGGTTATCCGATGTCAGATTTCTCGTCAACAGTTCTTGCAAGAGTTTGTTTTTGCATCCATTGATAAATGTTGCCTGGATCAATATTTCACTAGGGGTTGCAAAATGGTGTTTCCAAATCTTATTTGTTTAACATGTTTCACTGGAAACATTTTCAAGATGGATCCTGTGTCCATTTATCATGACCCCATTGCTTTCTGGAACTACTAGACAATGCAGGCTTATTTTGTAAAATTTTTGCCCCAAACCTCAAATCAACTATTTCTTCAAGCAACCATGGTTCCCTTTAATGGATAATAGAAACTGTCTCAGCCCAGGTTCCTTAGTAAATAGATTTTGGTGCAATCTCAGGGCAGCACGAGTAAGGGAAATAGAAAGCGAAGCAGGGAAGAGTGGGAAGCAATGTAAGATAATATTTACTCAGGTTTTTGTTTTACGCTAAGCTTTGTTGGAGACATATCCTTGCCAAACACATCTGTGTGGCCATGTGGGAGTCTGCAGAAAGGCTTTATAAAAAAATCGTGCTTTGGAGCATCCATAAGAGAGAAAAGAAGGGAGTAAGTACATCTGTCTAACTCCATCTTCTTTTATTTACCATTGGTCAATGTTCATCCCTAGGAATTAGTGTTTTGCACTTCTTTTCTTCATCATCTGAAACTTTTAGGAGCTAGTTAGGAAGCCAGATTCTATGTCCTGCACTGTGATATTTTATCTGCATACAGGAGTTGTGAGAGGGACCAGAATCTTAGAGGTGTGCTTTGTTGGCCTGGCTCTGAGAGTGGCAAACAAATAGTAGTACTTTGTGCCTTAGGTCAAGGTGTTTGTTGGGCCCAAGCAGTGGAACTGAGTGGACACGAAGGGAGTTAGTCAGTTGGGTGGCAGCTCAGGTGGAACAAGCATCCTAGGGCTGGGAGGTACGTGAGGCCAAGGGAGTCAGAAGAGATACATATTGTACGTTTGACATAGAAACTCATGATATTTTTAAAATATATTTTTAAGCAATATTTATTTTTTTACATTATGAAACTATCTATGCTTCAGCAAAATGATGTTATTCCTAGAAAGCAAAACCTAAGCTGTATGAGTTAGGATACTGCTAGAGAGCACACATAACTTCCAGTACTTTCCATTAGCTGAAACTCAGTTGTTTGACCATACTTAAGTTAAAGAGAGGTTGGGAAATAAGGTTTAGCTGTATTCCTGGGGAGAGAAGTAAATGGGTTTTGGAGACCCAGTTTCTGTCGCATAGATAATGTTTAGCATTGGAATATTTCTAAAGTATTGCAGTGATGGTCTTTTTAGCAGTTATTCGTGCTTTTTAGAGGTTAATATGTAATATGCCACAGAGATCACTGATGTAATATGCCACAGAAATCACAGATGTTTGGCCACAGGTAGAATTTTTCTGGTGACTGTCATGGCTTTAATTCAAAATTAGAAAATAGATGAAGCAATAAAAATAGGAAATTGACCATCACAGAATACTTGTGTTATGCTTCAGCTGAATCACATGCTGATAAAACTTCGATTGCTAACTTCTTTTACTATACTCTAACATTCAGGTCAAGAAGATATTGTTACTCCTCTATTATATACTGTTAAAATGGCAACATAAGGAAAAATTAATTTGCTTATTGAAACTGAAGTTCAATTTTATGGTGCGAACAGCCAGCTATTCAGTGAATTTTATTTTGATCCATTTAATGTACTTGAATATAAAAATTTATTCTTGCATATTTATGAATCACTATGTATTTTATAAAGATATAACTTAGTATTATTACTGTTACATAAATATTGGAAAACAAATTAGATCACAACAATGTGGCATGATATATATTTTTCTAAGAACAAAAGTTTCTTTTATTGAAAGAAATAAGATGTAGTGCTGTGTACATTTCATTCTATCATATCAGGATGTACTAAATATCTGTGTGTCTTCCTTTCAATGATGTAAAAATCAGTGGGTTCAGATGACGGCAGACTGATATTTCTACTGAAATGTTCTTCATCAGCACTTTACCTAATGGTTTTAACATCTACTAATAATCATTGCCTGAGTAAAGTATTTGTTATTTTTTAATTCTATGAGTACTTTTGCATTTATTAACTGTGATTATTTTTAAAGTAGAGCTATCCTTCATGAATTATTTGATTGTCCTGAAACACAGTCCCTACAGGAAAGGCAAAATAGATACTTAAATTCTTTCCCTTTTTTATTTTGTAGCAATTCCCAGAATGATGAATCTTGTATCCAGCAAGGAAAATTAATGATTTTGCATTTATTAGTGTGAAATAATAACTTTTTAGATATTATACATGTTTCAACTAATTGCTCTTATTGTTCTTTATGAGCTCAAGTTATCCTGTCTTTTCTAATGGGATGTGATTAAGTCTCCACTTAAATGATAGCCTTATAACCATGATAAGGAGTCACAATCTCATCCTGTACATTCCTACTGAGAACTTAAATCAGCTATTTCCCCAAGAACGTTTCTTTTAGTGGTGAATGGAATTTGGAAACCACAAGTTGTGCACTGTTTATTCATTATTTGTATTATTTGTCAATTACAGGTGTTCATTATTCTTATAAACCTTTACAGTGAACAAAGCTAATAAACAGGCATTTTTAAGAAAAATGTTAAATAAACCATGAATTCATACTGATATTTCTAAGTCAAAGATTACAGATTTTATTTTATATATGTATGTATCTCTGTTCTTCTATTCTGAAAGTATACCCTTTTAATAATTTTAACATTTAAATGTACATACTGGTTATTTCAAAAACAATTATACTAATTATATTACTCACAAGAAGACCAATGAATATAGATTAAGACGTGTGTGTGTGTGTGTGTGTGTGTGTGTGTGTGGTTTGTCCTTGGTATGTACGTCTCATTAGAGGCATGACATGGGACATGACAGTTCCATACTGTCAAAATACTGAATTAAAATACTTATCTTTGGGCTTCCCTGGTGGCTCAGTGGTTGAGAGTCCGCCTGCCGATGCAGGGGACATGGGTTCGTGCCCCGGTCCGGGAAGATCCCACATGCCACGGAGCAGCTAGGCCCGTGAGCCATGGCCACTGAGCCTGTGCGTCCGGAACCTGTGCTCCTCAATGGGAGAGGCCACAACAGTGAGAGGCCTGTGTACCGCAAAAACACAACAAAACAAAAAACAAACAAACAAAAACAAAAAACTTATCTTTGTGGTTATAATTCTTCTATAAAGAAAAAATTTAACTTCTCAGTCATCTAACTGATATATAGTTAATTTTTCATTTATTCTTATTTTTTGGAGGTTGCTTTTTTTCCCCTTTTTGTTTGATTTTTAAATTAATGAAAAACATTTATATAGTTCCAAACTCAAAACTATGAAACAAGTACGTTGGGAAACAGCTTGCTTGCATATTTTTTCCCACATCCAATTCTCCACTTCCTTAGTAACTAAAAATTTTTATTAGTTTTTAGTTTATTCTTCCATTATTTCTTTTAGAGAATATTAGCAAATATGTGTTTGTATTTTTCCCACTTCTTCCACAAAAGGGAGCATATACCCACTGTTCTGTACCTTATTTATTCACCTAAAATTGCATATTTTTTGTAGTCTACCTTAGGAATATATCCCTTGACATGGGATTGCTAGGTCAAAGTGTAAATCCATATAAAATTTTATTAGTTATTGCCAAGTTCCCTTCAATAGAATTGTATCATTTTGTGTTTGAGAAGATTTTGAAAATAAGAGTTCCATTGTCTCTGATCTACTGAATCAGACTCTGAGCTTTAGGTTCCCAGGTGATTTGGATGATAGCCCTAGCTTTTGGAAGCTTGTTCTGAAGGAAATTTTAAAGTCCAGCATGAAATTAAATCCAGTCAATTGCTCACTTGATATGTGCTTGGTATTATGCTCGACACTAGTGAGAGAAATTCTAAGATGAACATAATATAGTCTCCCTTGGAGGATCTCATGACCTAGATAGTGGCAAAGAAACATTTATATACAAATCATTGTAACATCATGTGATTGCTGGTATAATAGAGATGTATACATGGTACTAAGGAAACACAAAAGTGCTGGCACAAAATCTCTGTCTATGAGAATTGTACCCGGTATAGATTGGGATATACTGCTCTTAGAAAAAGCAGAAGTATGTATTTAATAAACTGTTTACAAAACTCATTTAATGGATTCTTCTTGAGAATAAATAAACATGAGTTTAACTCTGAATTTATCTCATTTGTACTTGCTTCTTTGCTGGTTTATTCTTTGACATAGCTTTCAGTTTTCAAGTTGAAACTACCATGGACTTCTACAAAGATTTTTGAACCTAACGTGATAACAACATGCAGAGTCCTAACATAGTGATATTTTCAGTGTGAAAACACTACCATAATTATGAGCATATTGTGGTCTGCATAAAATAATGTTATGCATGTAGTTGACAGGAGAGAAGATAAAAGACAATAAAAAGAGAATTATTTATTAAAAAGATCTAATGTTACAAGAACAGTACACAGAACTATTATCTGACTGTGCCTTCCACATGGTATATACCATTATATATAGTATATATACAGACTGCATACAATATATTTAACGGTTTGATATGGGGTCCACAGTACCTTCATTTGGGTATGCAAAGCATTCAATTTCATGATATTTTTAATTAGGAGGAGTCTTTTTTTCTTCAGAGTTCAACTGATGTTATATAAAAATACAGTCTGTTTAGTGATTTAAGACTCTGGTTACTATTCAATCCAAGAAGAAGCTGACTCAGTATAATGTACCTTGATAAGGAGTGCTGTTCTGCTTTCTACAAAGTAACAAGTATGTAATACATAAGTACATAAACATTTTAAAACCTGTTTTTAATAGGTTTATGATGCAAAATACATACTCTGTGCATGTTGAATAAAAACATCCCGTATCGCTGATTCCTGTAAGAATACATCAGACATTCTGTATTTAAATATTCTGCCAGATATACACCATCCATCAGCTAGTCAGAAATATTGGTTAATTTGAATTTGCCGTGTATTGACATTATATTTCATTGGACTTTGTTTTATAAGAGTTTTAGTAATAATTCAATTCTTAAAGTCTGCTAAGTCTAGTATGAAACACCATGGAAAATGAAGAAAATGATTTGATTCATCAAATATGAAGTAAAAATTATTGCCCATTCTTTAATATTCTTGCTGCAGTTTTTTTCAGATGCACAATCTGCTCCTGCAAGCTATACCATACTTGGGGGGAACTCATATTTTGCCTGCAAAACAGTTACCATCCCTCTATATGCAAAGTCCAGCCTCTCCCACTCCAAAGGAGGTACTCAAGGAAGGCCACTTGGTTGTCATTATTCACAGGCTTTGATATTCACCATCCGTGGTAATTTACTACAATAATCTATTAACCAAAATAGTCTTCTAAATCACTTCTTGTTTGTTTAGGGTTGTCTTGGGCATAATCCCCCCCAAAGAGGATGAGTAACCAAAACAAGCAGAGGTTCTGTGTCTCTGAACACAATTTCTGAGGATGTTCAGAACAGAAACTCCAATCTCTCTTCTGGTTCTACAAGGATTAACCTCTAGAGCTGGCAGTTTGAGCTCAATACTGCTTCATTTTGCTTGCTGTTAAAGATGTGAATAGAATTAACAGGTTTAGATTTTATAAAGGAAAAGAAAATAATCTACCTTTTGTTCTCATATTAACAACACCTGTAAAACGGTAGTTTCTCCAGGCTATTTTTTGGCATATGGCTTTGCAATAACTATCCCTTCAGGCATCTTCTTGGGTCTAACGTGAACTCTGGCATGTTCTCATACTGGTTAGAATATCTGTAAAATATCATCACATAGAAAACCTTCACCTCACTTTCTGACATGTATCTAGGATCACTTAGATTCAAGTTGAGTCCTCAAAGAACAAATGGGTATTACCTCCTAAGCAGTGTATGGCTAGATGGACTAGCTGAGCCCCTGTACTGAGGTCATGTTTCCACACTGCTTAATTAAAAAAAATCAATTTATCCAAGAGGTCCTCTTTATTTTAATAGTTGGTAAGATTTTATTAACGGCATGTGATACATGTAGCTCTTTAAAAAAATCAACATTTTTAATGCTTGAACCATTTTAATCCATAGACTATCTCTATGCAAAATTACTTGCAGAACAGATTTTCATTGTCCTTAAAATTATTTGCAGTTAGAAGAAAACCTTGGGCCTAATTCAACACTTTTTTGGGCAGTGGGTGGGGAAATGGGGAAGCTCTGTCCCATATTCATTTCATTTTCAAGTTAGCACCCTTGGCAGCATGTCAGTATCTGCAGCTTTTAGTGATCATATATATATTTTTGTGACTTTATATTTTGTTATTAAAAATAAACATTTACTATATTTGCAGCTAGCTAACATAGTACTTGATGAAAAACAATAGCACTTCAGTTCATTTGGACTTACTTTCTATTTACCTTGCACTAATGTAAATGGCTTATTCCCTATCCTAATAACTTGCTCTAGGGATGCATATAGAAGAGCATATTGACAAATTCTGCTATTTCATGATGCAATCATACAATATTTTTTGAGAAAATTTTTGTGTACTTATCCTATAATGGACCACGCAGTTGAAGTATTTTTTTTTTTAATATCTCCTGCTGCTTTGTCAATCGGAATAGTCAGCCAAATGAAAAATGAAAAACAGTAGACTTGGAGTCTTAAGCAAATTTTTCATTCTCAGTTTTGTATTTGTGTTTGAAACAGATCTGCTAGAGACTACTTGCTTAACAAATGGATGGCACACACTCAGGGTCATCAGATATAAAATCAAATTCCAACATACTAAAAAAGTAAATAATACATTTGACAGAAATTACCTTTGCTTACAAAATTTATTACGTACAATCTGCATATTTTTATTGGACCAATAACTGTCCTCTCCATTTACAAAAACCAAAGAGAAACCTGACGGATAAGTAATATTCCCCCTAACCTCCTGTAAGTGCAACATGTGTAGTTCCAAGTTTTTAATGCTTATCTCAAGGTCCTGGGTCTCCACTTACATTACACTCTATTCACTGTTGTTATTAAGCTAAAGCAAAGAAAAGCAAATTAAGTCTGTAGTTTTCACCAAGAGGTTGAAGGAATCATCAATGCCAAAAGCAACGTTACTGATGATGAAGACGTGGAAAGAGTGTGGAGGGTTGACTGAGCACTAGTGATTTTCCCACCTGTGGAAAAGAGAAGCATTATATGGACAAAATTATTTTGGTTTTGCCTGAGCTAGAAAAGAGTTGTTTTAGGTATGTTAAGATAAATGAATGCAACATCAGTCCTCTTTCTTATGAGAGCGTTCCTTGTGCTTATGAAACAAGATGTTGTCTGGGGTTCTCAAAAGGTATATGGAGGGCAGAAGTGTATATGGAATATTGTGTTAAAAAGGCTGTGTCATGTTGAACAAATACACCTAATCAGGAGATTCAGTATAATTGTCAACATGATGCACTGATGGAAAATATCCCAAATTCCAGGTATGAAAATAAAATAATTTCTATAGTGCACAGTTCAGGAAATGGAGTAAAAATAATTAGCAAAAGTTTGTGGCAACAAGAATTTATAATTTATTTTTTAAGTAAATTTTTAAATTTAATAATAAAATATTAATTTATTTAATTTACTTCTGGGTCCTTGATTGATTTGACTGTTTCAATTGAGCAGGCTTAAATTACAGATTATCATGCCAAACTTGTTAAAGAAGAGGCATCTTTCATTAATCTTACCTCTACCCAGGAGAAGTTCTTCCTTCTTGAGACAAAAACATTGTATGCAGTTAATGTATTAGGGTGGTTGCTTGATTAAACTCACTGATTTTAATGTATTAGTCTGAAGTAGTTTTGATAGCTCCATAAATTCACAAACTAAGTACGGCCCTTAGACCTAACTTCAGGAATGGTTCTTCAAGCCAGAGGTCTTTGGAAGTATCATCATCACGATTGATATTTAATGAATGCTTATTATATGCCAAGTACTGTACAAAGCCCTTCATACATGTTATTTAATTTGATCCTCACAACATTCCTATGCAGTAAGTGCTATTATTTATCCTGGTGTTGCTGATGGTACCAGGGCTTAAAAAGATTATAGAAACTTGTTTAAAGTCATTGAGCTAGGAATTAGTGGAAAGAGATGTTCTTATATGTTGTCTCTATTAAAACAATGATTGGCCTTGATTAAAACCATGATAGACTAATAATAAAATGTATGAACTGATTTTTGGAATTATCCTTCTGTCACGTTATCCTCTCTGACCAGACTAAGTGTAACAGGATTCTGGGTGTGATTTTTGTTACAAGATAGAGTCTAAATTTATTTTTCAGATGCTTCTTTAAGAGCTGAAGAAACTTTTGTTTGGTAAACTAAACACATACACACTCTAAAAGCAGCAAATCTTCTTTCCTTTGAAAACTGTTATAGCTAATGCACTAATAAAAGCTATTATTCAACATATTGGGGAGTGTTACATATATTTCAACTTGTACAAAATGGGGTTATTGTGAAGTGCATGGCCACATGTGAGCTATAAGAAAGGCATGATGACAAAGCCTCACTGGAGTGGTATGTGCATGCTTAATAAATGACTGTGAAAACATTCTTTCTGTTTATTTGAGAATGGCTGCAACCTTGTTAAGTCAACTAACATGACATTTTTACAAAAAAAACACTTCACTTTCATAAGCTAAGTAGGATCTATATCTCAAATTCCACATAGAATCCACAAAGCAAAAATACGCTATTTCAGCATAGCAAAACAAAACAAAACAATACACAAACAACAACAAACATTGGACTAAGTTCTAGTCCCAGATATAAAACTAACTAACTATTTCACTTGAGCAGGTCACTCAACTTCCTAGGCTTTTGGTTTTTAGAAAAAGATAAGAATGAAATCAATCTTTGCTCATGTTTTATCAGTCTAAGAAAATACCATGAGATTTCACTTCATTAAAACTCAGGAAATGGGTTGTACTGACCAAAGTGTTTTATTAACTAAAACAAAAAAGTTGATAATTTTTTTTATGGAATAGAAGTTATAAGTTAATTAAAATATAAATGGGAGAATCAAGGTGTTTGTAAGTACTTTTAATCTTGGGGCTGATATTATTTGGATGATAGTTTAGAATCTGATTGTGTTACAGTTGAAAGGAACCTTGGAGAGCCAGAGAATAATAAAGTACTTAACTCATAAGTTTGCTAGGAAAATAAAATAAAATAACATATAGAAAACACCTAGCACAATGTAAAGAACACGACCAGAGCTCAGTAAATGCTCTTTGCATTGTTGTTATTAGAAATTTAAGACTTATCAAGCAAGCAGAGAGTTGTCATCTTTTTCACTTTTCAGAAATAATATTTAGTTCTTCAATGTGCTCTTGAAAATCTGAACATTTCAATTGTGAATGAATCAGTGTACAGACATTATTACCTTTCTTGCTCTTGAAACTATAATTTTATAAATAAATCATAAAGTGTATTAAATTTTTGTGTGGCCAAAATGTATTTAAGATCTCAGGTATTTTCACCTGAATTTCTGAAAAAAAGTCAGATTTTCTGTATCATGTGATTTTTATTTTTAAATGTTCATTTTGAAATAATTTTAGATGCACAAAATGTAGTGAGAATAAAATAGAGAATTCATCCAGATTCCTTAAATGTTTATGTTTTATCTTCTTGCTCTATTATTCTCTCTATAAATACATACATTTATTTCCTGAACCATTTGAAAACAAGTTGAAGACATGATGTACTTTTACCCCTAAATACTTTAATGTGCAGATCATAAAAATAAGACATTTTCATGTATACAGTACAATTTTTAAAAACAAGAAATTAATGTTGATATAATATTATCTAAGTTACAGACATTATTCAAATTTATCAATTGTCCCAATAATGTCCTTTATCTCATATTATATTTTTATGTAAGAATTTACTTACCAAGTATTATGGCAACAGCTTTTCCTCAAAGTTTCAGTCTATCTTATTATTTTCTCCACTATGTTTTCCTTCTATCTCACTTTGTGGCATCAAAAAAAAAATCATAAGAAATGCCTCTGGTCTTAACCTAAGTTGAGCAATACATTGGATATAATAAAGCCGCATTCAGAGTTCTACAGAATATCATTGGATACTTCCCTTTAGGTTGATACTTCTGCTTGAGAATGACTGCTCAATAAATAATATTCATAATTACCTATTAATTAAATGTACATTAAACATTTTAATACAAGGCCTTAATAAAAATTGCCCAATATTTTCTCAATGAGACATTTGTCTAATGAAATCTTTCCTTTCTTTTTTGACTACCTCAATGAAATGACTACTTTCTTCTGAATTTGTTAAAATCTCCCTTCCTTTAATCAGTTTTCTCTTGCTGGTGCAATAATGATGGCAGTGGGATTGAATCCTGGTTCTTCCACTTAGAATTAGTGTGATCTTAGGCAAGTTACTTAAATTTTCTCTGTAAAACAAGAATAGTGCAACCTATCTCATAGATTGTTAAGAGGATTAAATAAGGTGATGTATGTAAAGCACTTATGACCGTGCCTGACATATAGCAAGGGCTCACTCAAAGCTAGAAATTATTAATATTGCTAATAATAACAATGATGTTCAAATAAGTTCTAGAGATCTAATATATAGCATAATGATTGTAATTAATAAAACTGTAATATATACTTGAGAGTTGTTAAGAATGTAGATTTTAAATGTTCTCACTACAAAAAAGAAATAGCAGTTATATGATGTGATGGAGGTATTAGCTATATTTTTGCAATAAATCTGTGTACATATTTGCAATATACAAGAGTATCAAATCAACAGTTGTACACCTTAAACTTATACAATGCTATATCTCAATTATATTTCAATAAAGCTGGAAAAACAAAACAAAACAAAACAAAGATATTCAATGAAATTTATAATTTATTTTGAAATCCATAAACACAATCAAATTTTAATTTAAAAAGCATTCCCTTTAAAGTTTCCTGTCCCTCACTTTACATTATCTAATGATAAAGGCAATAATGACAATAGAGAAATGGGTATAATATATTAAATTAGTGCAATACTAGTTAAAAGCAATAATGAAAAGCACAAGTGACCAGCAAGACACTACTTGAGATCAGGATAGACAGGGGAATTTCACAAATAAAGATATTTTAATGAAAATGTTGTCTCTTTTCTAGATTTGTAGAAATTCCACAGTTGTGAGTGGGCTACCATGGTTTGTATTAATTGGAGGATCATATAGCAAATCCGAGTAAAATAAGAGAAACGTCAAAGTCTCTGAACCATGCAATCCATCGTGTTAATTTTGATGAGTTTTACACCATCTTAATATTGTTAGTGGTTATCAAATTAAGCCTATTGTGTCGAAACTTACCTGAATATGAAGAGACCCTGATTTGGGAGCTAGCGGTTCCATCCCCTCCTTCACTGCATGCTCGAACTTCAATAATATAGACTCCAGCATCAGGGAGTGGGACTACTGCTTGAGGTTTCTCTGTTTCAATAATTTGACTGTTGCTGTGACCCTCTTGTCTATAAAATACCTGGGAATAATATCAGATGTTTACACATTTGATATTCAATCAAGGATTTCAAATGTTTATTGACTGCCTTCTGTATGTCACATTCTGAGCTAGGTACAAGGAGCTTACAGCTTAGAGAGATATGTAAGCAAATGCAATGTATGTGTTATATGCAGCAATAGATGTATACATAAGGGGCTATGGGAATACAAAAGAGAGAGTTTAATTCCGTCTGGTGGTTTAAGGAAGGTTTTTAGGAGAAGGTGATGCTGAGCTAAGTATTTAAAGATAAGTAGAGTTCACCAGTTGGAAAAGGCAGGAAAAAAGTCTACAAAGAGATAAGAGAAGATTAAAAATACATCTAAGCAATAAGAAAGCAATAGCATTAGAAGATGTTTGAGAATAGTGAGAAATTGAGGCTAGAGAAGTAGGTAGTGAGGAGGCAGATCATTGAAAGTCTGTTATTCCTGGTTCTTGAAATGAATAGTATTCTGAGGGAGTACTCAAAGCTGTCATCTTCAAATCATTTGAAAGGAGTAATCAGAAAATTTGTTAAATACATCAATAATAAATCCTTAACAATGTAGAAGATAGCTGAAAGCTTAAAATTTTATTGAGTATTTTTATTTTTACCTTTGTGTTTGCCTTTTGGTAAATTGGCATTTGGATACATTGGGTAGCCAAGTTAAATGTTTTTTGACATCTGTTCATGGTACTAGAATTGAACATGTATTCATGGCAAACAGAGTTTTATAACTACAGATTAGGACACAGAATTATCCTGTGTTTACAGGTCAGAAAACTAATGTCATAGAGATTATACGATTTATACAAGATCATATGGCTAGCTGTAGAAGAAATTGCATTGGAAGATTAGTATTCAGATGATCAGTTCAGAGGTGTTTCACTGTGTTATACTGTTTCTACTCATTTGCCCCCAATAAACTTTCGTGTGTGTGTGTGTGTGTGTGTGTGTGTGTGTGTGTGTATAATGGTCAAGTAGCAGCAGTTAAGATTTTAAATGCATTTGCATTGTTTCATTGTTTTTGTGCTTTTATCATAATTGTTAGTATTATGATTGCTTTGCATAATGGAGGGAACAATGGCTTTGCAGTCTCACAGATCTGGATTCAAAACAATCTCTTACAACAAAACGAAAAATAATCTCCTACACATTCCTGTCTGAGAAAATTTGAGCAAGTTACTAACCTTTCTAAATCTGAAGTGCCTGTACTGTATAGTAGAGATAATAACACCTATTTCATGGTTTTGTTAGGAAAATGCATGTAAAATGCCTAGCACAGGACCTGGTAAGCTTAATAAGAGAAAGCGACTTTTTCTGTTGCTATTATTGTTCATTGTCAATGGTCAGTATTTCATTTGCATCGTAAAAGATGAACTTCCTTGGGAGACTAGACAAAAATTAATAATACTTTGTGTTTATTGAAAATGTGTTTTGAACTTGAACTAACCTACATACAAGAAAAAATACTTTAGAAAAGTAATATTTTCATATATTGAAGTGTGCCCATACTCGATCCTCCTTTCTGCATTCTGGTAAAGTATGCTGCCTCCATTTACTTTCTCTATCTTTCATGGATTTAAATTTACTTTGGAGTCTTGGGAGAGAAGTAAATTCTCTGTAAAAGTATAAAATATGTGCAATAATTCTATCTACTGAAATTCTTATAGGGAAGGATGCCATAGGTTTAACATAGTTGGGAAGTGGCAAGAGCAACATCAAATATTTTACTGGGTATCTCATGTGAGTTATATATACTGGAGATTCATCAGAGAATAAGACTATATGGTCCCCTCATGGCACTTACGGTCTAACAGTGGAGACAGATAAACAGTGCAATCGAGTGTGCTATGTGCTGCAGTAGGAAACATATTTGATGCTATAGCCATGTACACAGTGGTACAGATTTGGGAATCAGAAACATTTCTAGGAGGATGCCTATAACACGTTCTTTTGGCTTTAAAAAATGAAAATTGTATCAGAATTTATGCTTCTCATTTTGACTGTAGCAGCATACTGAATTAGAATTCTGTTCATCCACATGAGGTAATTAGAAAGCAAATTTATGGCAACGAAAAAGTATGTAAATTGGTGAGGATTGGCAGGGGAGTGACTATTTTAGAGGATGTTGTTATTATGGTCCAATAAATTACAATTCTTATGACAAAGAAAAATGCAGTTAGTAATGCATATCTAATGTGGCTGTAAAATCCAGAGTTGAAGAAAAATTTGTGGATCAGTTGAGATTTAGGAACAAAGGTAAAGGCAGGAAAATATCAGTTAATGGTAGCTAAAGAAGTTTGAGATTAAATGTGGTTTTTAACAATACATCCAGGGATATGTAGTGCTATGAGTCAATAAGTAGGTATACTAAGTGAAAAGATACATTAAATTAATGGTTAGTCTTGCGTGATTTAGAGAATCTTTGCTCATTTTAAAGTACTGATTTAGAAGACATGACTATGAATGAGAAATATGAGAAGGTTAAGGAGTTATCAAGACATGTCAGAAATCATTACTGACAGTAAGAAGACAAGGGAGTACTTTGAGAATCTGGACATTTATAGATTGGAAGTTGCAATGATGGCTATCTCTAGGCATAAAGAAAATTGTCTATTGTCAAGACTATTCTCAAATTCTACTTAAAAAACTTAGCCAAAGAGAAGATCCTAAACAAAAAATTAGTGCAGTCCTGTTATTCTCAAAGGCATGATCTAGAAATGGCTAGTTTATATGTCTGATAGTAACAATAATGGTGTGAGTGTGCCTAAAAATATAGCAGAATAAATTTTTGCTGGTCTCACCCACAAGTGTCATTGGAAGGATGGATCCTATTAAATGGAAGGGCTATTCACTTGCTGAGCATCTTGGGTACAATTGTTCTTCACAAAAGTGGGTGAGGAATCCAAAACCCCAGTGACAATGTGTGGGTAAGGAGGAATCAGCAAGATAGTAGAATCTAGGTGCAAAGAAGGTGGCAGGCTCAAGTACCAGTGAGAAGCCACAAGCTGTAGGGTGACTTACAAGGACTTTTAAGAACAGGACTTCCTATGTCAATTTTCAGATGTTTGTTTGTATGTTGTGCCTTTCACTCTATCTCCCACTGACATTTCCATAAAGTCTTCTTTGTATATGTATATACTTGACATTACACAAGCCATTTCTGTTTTAATCTTTAAAAAATATTTTATGATGAAAAAATATAAGCATAATCAAATATAGAAATGATGGTATAAACCATTATATATGATCCCTAAATTAACTTGTAGGGATCACAGGAAAGAGGCTGAGTCCCATATTTGGAGTAAATATAAGATAAAGGAACAGCTGTAAGATACAAGAAATCAAGGAGACCAGAATGGCCACAGACCTTAGGCTCCCTGAGAAGCTGGAGAAATATAGAGATGGACTTCAAAGATCCACAGGCTGTGGAATACAATTTCAGTTCAAGTGTACCTATATCTCAGGAGTCTGGCAGGCCCTAACTGATATCTAAATGGAATAAACAAACAAAAATTTCTGTCTCTATTGATGGATCATATAATAACTAGTAAGCTTTGAGCCTGATTTTCCCCATACTCTCCCTAGCTCTATAGATATCAGAAAGTAGAGGTGAGGGAGAAGATGTATGGTGAAGAGGTCGTATATCTGGGAAAGGATATTTCTAGATATAGACAGAAAAATGAGACCCTGTTTTCTTGATATGTAGGCTGAAGCTCTTATCCTGAATTTCCTCTGAGTGCTTTTGTCTTCCAAATGGACAGAAGTCTGTCTTGGTGGGGAAGGGGATATTTGAACAAGGGAAAGCATAGCCCCTGGGTATTTAGCATTTATTCTCTCTTTCACTTAAGTTTAAGTCTGTATAAGGAGAATAAGGTGGGGATAAGATGGCTGTTTTACTTTATAATCTTGGTAAGTTTCTTTCACAGTACAAAGAAAAAATTCTCCATTCTCAAGATCATTAAGGAGAATTATGGCTAAATATACTTTAGTTTTGTTATTTGCATTTCTTTGGAAGTGGTAGTAACAGACATAACATGTGCCAAAATTAGTAAGGATTCTAGATTCAGACCCCAAGCTAGTGGAGTCATAAAAACAAAGTTTCCTTCATTTAAAAATACTTATTTAGGAAAAATAATTTAAATTAGGGAATTTCTTTGAAGTTTTTGTTCCACTTTCCTGATTTTATATATATATATATATATATATAAAGAAAATATGCAGCTAATCTGAATTGGGAAATGTAAAAAAAAAGTCAAATATTAAAATGACCTGAAGAAGTTATGAATATGCTAAATAAACTCCCCAATTTGACTCATATTTTTAGGTGGGAAGCTATTTTGTTTGAGTGGAAATAAGTTGTAGCCATGTCTACAAACGACAATTATTTTCCAGCATTTTTCTTGTTCTTCATGCTTCTATTCTTCTTGCTTGTTAATAGAAGCTGTGATATCTTTAAAAGTATTACTATTAAATCTGGACTTCTTAAACAAAATCCCAAGAAGTCCAAGTTCTCTTGGACAGTCTCAAAGAGCAGTGAGAAATTTCAGTACTAGATAATTCTATTTATCTGAATAGATACAATTCTGATGTGTTTCCTGTGACACTGTCATATATGGTTCAATTCCATCGTTCTTTCACTATAATCTTGGTCACTTTTGAAGTCCCTGATAAGATTTTGTGGTGAGGAGACCTTCTTTTTCTCTTAACAACTTTGAACCAATTTCCCTTGTTATTGCATCTTTCTCTGGTAATATCTTGTCCTTATGTATGTTGCTGACACCTCAATCTGTGGAATCAAGTAAAGGAGTAAGATTCATGCTTCCTTAGAAAATGGATTGGTCTAATTCCAAGCTCTGCTGTTTTATCTTATTATCTTATGTTTTTTATGTGTGTGTGGTTTATTTTTTTGAGAATAAATTGTATCCAGTATATGATATCTTAACTATAAAAAAGAAGAGATTAATGAATTATTTATGGATCAAGTCTATGGAACAAATCAATTTTTCTCCATATTTATCACATTTCAATCATTTTCACAATCTGGAAATTTTCTAGATGAGGATTTTTTCTTAATTCATCCATCTTAAACTGGACTTGATATAAAATATGGAATATACAATCCCTGCACTTTAAACCTCAGGCATTAACTCCTAGTTTCCACCTTCAAATTTACATACCATGTTTATTTCTAGTGATCTCTTTTGCTTTTACAAGCAAAGTAACTTGTCCAGGCCAAAAAGTAAAAATAAATTTACTTTCCTTTTGATATTGCAATTAATTGTGGAAGTTCTCTCTTGCCCTGATTAGCAGGAAATCCTCTGCTGCAAATTTTCCAAGAACCTCAAGAGGCAAACTTAGTCTTAATACAGCAAGCTTACCTCAAATTACCTCATGGAAAGAGAAAAGATTAGTGTGTTGACATGTCCCTAATTCTGTTAATTTTTTTTGTGACAGCCACACACAATTATGTTTAAGAAGATGGGGCTCACTAATACAGTGGTGCCACTCTTGGTCTGGCAGTAGTTTTTTTGAGATGTAGTAGGAATCAAAGTCTTCTCCCTCTGAGTACCATACTAGCCACTCCATATTTGTGTGAACCTCCCTCTAGATGGTACAGCTCTTTCACTGCATGCAGATCCTTGCCTAAGGCTGTAGTAGCTCTCCTCCAACTCATGCTCAGAAAAGTGGGCTCCAATCTTGTGTCCTCTGGGTTCCATCTCTTTAGCAAATATTCACAGCTACTGTTTCTAATCCTATTCCTGTTCCATTATGCCTGTGTCAATAGGAGTTTTCGTGCTTAGTCACCTGCCCTGTGAAAACAAGACCTTCCCAGGAGAATCCAGGCTCTATGTTAAGCCTCAATCATCAATCTGAAGTCCCCTTTCCCTCGCAGGGCACTTTGTGTCATTCCTGCCAGTAGGTCTCTAACTGGGGATTAGCCCATACATCAGAAGTTCTAATAAGGTTTAGTTGCAAAAGAACAGGCTTTGAGGTCTCACTTCATTTGTTATCAGCAGAGTCCTTTCTTAGGAACTAGATTTTCCTTCTCGGGACATAAGGAGGTGAGACCATTTCAAGGAAATAAAAGAAAAAAATCCTGTGTCAACATGTACCAACTTGTCATTATTTATACAACTAAAATGGACCATGTTAGTGATTACCCCCTCCACAACAATGTATTCCAGGTGACTTGTGCTGTCTTCATTGAGACAGAACTGGCAGGCAACTTTTAAAGATAAGTTTCTTCTGTTAAAATATTTAAAAATTCCACATTACTAAGTGGAATTCTTCCAATAACAATAAGAAAGACAGTAGCTATTTTTCAATGAGCACTTCCTATATGGTAAGCATTTTACACAAATTATCTTACTTAATCCTTAAAATAATCTGTATAATACGTTATCATTATTTTTGATTTTTTTGAAGTTAAAATGAAACTCAAGCAACTAGCTCAAAGTTACAAAACTTGGATTTGAACTCAAGTCTGTCTGACTCAGAAGCCAGTGCTCTTTTCCCATTCCACCACAACACATGGGAAGGTCATTATAGGAAAAACACACAGCTGATAATACACACTTGTGAGTAATTGCATAAAATACCTCAAGTTGTGTCAAAAATTAATTTATTCATCCACTCTAGAAATGTTAGGGATAAAGAGATGAGTAAGTCAGAGGCCTTGCTTTCAATCATATATAAACAGGTTGGGGAGACAGTCACATGTAAAGAGGGGAGGAATGGCAGAGGTAGAAGTGGCAAATGTGAGCAACAATGAGGGTCATCACACCTGGGAGCCTTATGCTGAGGCTCATGTATTCTCCAGGTTCTATGGTATTTCTTTTCTCACCTGAAAGATGCCTGAAGCCAAATGGCTCCTCTAGGCAGTCATATGCTTTTATCTAGCTCTTTCTTGCATCTATTTGCCTTTCCAGTTAGGGAGATTGCTTGTCAGAGTTCTAATGATATTCGATTGGTTCTTGGATGGTCCATCACCATTTCTGGCCAAACTGCTACCCTTAATCATTGAAGGATATCTTTGCCTTAGAATACAAGTTGTGAGGGTGAGGGGAAGGATGTGGAAAGAAGAGGACTAAGAGAAGGATAGAGAAGATGACACATCTGCCCTCCCCCCAAAGATCAAATTCAATACCCACGAGGATTAGGACAGAATTGAGTGTGAGTGTTTAATTGTGAGGATGTCTATGATCCATACCAGTCATAGCCTGAAAGAATTGCTACAGTTTGTGCCTTAAGATATTCTTAATGGGAATTATCTAACTTAAAAAAAATATATTCCATTTATAACTTTTTCAGTTTTTAGCTTCAGAATTTTAGCACTTTATATACATAGTGCTGTGTTACCATCTCTGATAGTTGAACAGCCACCCAAATGATGCTTGTCAGTCAAATATTATCATTGAAATTAAAAAAATCTGCTATAAATAATATTCCAATAATGAATCAGTATGAGTTTAAGACAATAAATAGAATCTGATGTTATGGAAAAAGAATTTGAAATTCAGCCAATTCAATATATTGATCACATATTTTAAAATCAGAGACAAAGCTGTTTTTCAAAAACAAACTGTCTAAACATTTTTATATTTGCAGATCTCTTGCTGGCACATAGCAGGATGACCATATGTGAAATGTTGTATCTATTTTGGAGCTTGCTGTCTCTCTCCATGGTCTCTTTCCTATTCCCCGTGCTGAAGCTAACATTTTTTCTTCTTGTGTTTCTTTGCTAATGGAAAGTCTTTCTACTCAAACTATGTGGTCCAGTCTTTTCCATCTGCCAGGACAGTTTGTCTTTGGGAAGAGAATGCCAAAACTCTTTAAGTTCTGCTTGTCCTGACACTGTTTCATGGAGCCATTTTTACCCTGTATTCAAATTGTTGTTGTCTTTCCTACCCATTCCCTTCTTGTGCCTTGTGTAGCTGAAACTGATTTTGATTGCCTCGGATTCCCCACTGCAGGAAGGCTCTTTCTAAGATACAGGTAGAAAAATGATTGAGAAAAAGATAGGTATGTTAATAGCATTTTTTTAGATGAGAGTCTATCCAAGAGAGTGAAAAAACACTGACCTTGTAGCCCATGACTTCAGACTCGTTGGCTAATGGTCTGACAGGTTCCCAGTCCAGAGAAAGCTGAGAGCCTTGCTGCTCCCACCTGAGGTTGTTAGGTGCTTGACTGGGGGCTACAAAATAAAAAGTGAAAGTGAGTGGATGAAGAGTCTTACATACATTTATTCACTTAAATCCTTGTGAGTATTTCAGTCTTTTCTTGTGTTCAGTCTTTTCTTGTGAGTATATCAGTCTTTTCTAGTTGACTGGCACCATAAGCTTCTTTCCAACTAGAGTCAGATAAGGAAGGTTTTGCTCCAGGAGTGTCATTTTAATACCTACTCTGCTGAGCTTTTGAACCTGAATCCTTTTATCTCCCTTCTGTGTCAAAATCGCTTAGCCTTGTTTCACAGGAAGATAACCCTTATCTACTATG
This sequence comes from Mesoplodon mirus, assembly GCF_964341445.2. Classification (NCBI taxonomy): domain Eukaryota; kingdom Metazoa; phylum Chordata; class Mammalia; order Artiodactyla; family Ziphiidae; genus Mesoplodon; species Mesoplodon mirus. Next base: position 108,637,279 of record NC_138983.1, on the reverse strand, counting down.
AATACAAAATTTTCTGAGCTAGGTTTGGAATTCAGATCTAAGCATTGAAGCAAGACTATAAATCAAAGCTCCTCTTCAACTCTGCTTTTTATGTACCTCATATTGCTTTCAGAAATGTTAAAAGATGTTTCCCTTTTGTCTGAAACAAACAAAAAGTCCAGGTCACTTACGGGATTTCTTTGTGGTTGCACTCACTTCACTGCTAGGTGGCCCATATCCAGCTCCATTATAAGCTCTCACTGTGAAGTGATATAATGTATTTCCTTCTAATCCTGTCAGGATGACAGATGACTCATTCCCCCTAGTTTTGATGGTTTCTGCTGCATCTTCTTGTTCCATGTCTTTCCGATAGCCAATCTGTCAACATGAAAGATTAATTTTAAAGTTTCCCCTGTGCTTATGATTTTTTTTTTCCTTTGGATGTTTCTCAAACCCATCCCTGGGAAATCACTCCTGTATCATCCAATTAACAGGTTCTACTAATGAGGCTAAAATCACTGTCTTTGCCACTGCGTGATTTGCATATGTGTAAACCGCAGCAACTTAGCAGTACTCAGCAAAGCAACGAAAGGTGCTACCTGGTACTATGAAGAATCATTCAAAGAAATTGAAGAAATTCTTTTCTCATAGGTCATCAGAACCATTTCCCATTCAAAGCCATGGGGCTTTTAATGAATTATTTGAGGAAGAGGCATGAGAAATATTTCCTCCTGGGCCCCACACAAAGGTGAATCACACAGCTGGATGGATTTAACAGAGGAGAGGTGACAGAACACTCATGATAATTTAGAATGGTTTAAATGTAGAGAAATGGCTTTGCTAGGATATGGGAGGGTGGCAGAAGGGAACAGCTCTTTGTCAAAGCACAATTTGTGCATTGAGGTGATCTTCCCTGGTTATGAGCTCTTGGTGGCTGGTCTCATACAGATCTTGATCCCTTTATGAGATTCAATAATTATCTCTGCGTACCTAAAGCTTAACCTTATTTGGACACTGGAATTTAATCATGCATAAAGGCACAAGAGAGTAGTTTATTTTCCCCCTACTTATTTATTGCAGTAAAAATAATGGAAGAGTAATTCTTCTTTCTCCAATTAATTACTGTGGTGAAAGAAGTGGACTGTTGCAAACATTTCATCCTCCTTTAAGTGCTTTTTCTACTCTGCAGGCTAGAAAACCAAACATCACATTTTCCAGATTCTGGTTTACCTAAGGTTGATGCTACAAAATTTGGGCAGTGAGGAGTTTGTTTGGAACTTGAGATATTCTGGAGCATGCCTAGGACTACCAGTTCTTTGGGGCCATAAGAAGTCACTGTAGGCTCCTACCTCTCAGGAAAAAAAAAAAAAAACATTTGAGTCACTGTACCATATTAAAATGTGTCTACGAGCCTAGATGATGGCTAAAGACAAAGGGAGTAAGAAATGGGTAGAGGAGGAAGAAAGTTACAAATTATAACTGCAGCCTTACAAAATGAAGACTGTAAGAACCACATTTTCTTCCTTGTACTGTTTTATAACTAAATATTAAATAACCTGGGACCCTTCCTTTCTTGTGATAGAGTGTTGTGGGTAGGTAAATTTCTAATGCAGTTCATTACAGGAGATGGACAGATTGACTAATGGAAATTCCCTTGGCTCTCCCTTTTAGGGAGATAGTGGGTACATTTTCATTTGTTTAAGAGATATTTTCACAATGGAGCATTGTCATTGCCAGTTGTTGCTTTTGGGGAGTTGTTGAATGGGGAGAAGGATGTGTATGGATGTTGAGTAACCAAAGGGATATGGTACTTTAGCTTTCAGCATCCATTTCACCCTCATTCTAGTGTCTTCCTGGACTGAAGAGATGCAAAGATAAAAATCATACTTCCAAGGCTCCCTTGCAGTTAGGGCTCTGAATATGTTTTAGGCTTAATCAGTCAGTTGCCATGCCTGGTATTTGAAAGTAAAAATGAGATGGAGAGTGAATTTTTACAAATTCTGTTTCTTTTGCCTATGAGTTTAGTAATGGAGACATTATTTTTCCTTTCCCCTTCACCCTCTGACTGTAGCAGCAAAAATGAATGGCTTACTGTCTAATCATTAGCTTTATGGGAGTCAAGGAGCCAGGCACAAGTCATCCATCTTATTGGTGCAAATTATAGCAAACATGGTGGGATTCTGGAACAGGCAGTAATAGCAGAGGATTCCAGATCACAGAGGCTTCCTGAATGTGGTGCCATCTTGTTCATGGTGGCTTCCAAACCATGGCAGCGGAGTGTGGGACTAGGGATGGAGACTTCTGGTTTTTAGAAGACATCAGTGTCTTCCTGGTGGCTTAGTCTTATTGACTAGCTTTAACAGTTAGTCTTGAAAGATCACCCTGGAGTCTGGTAATTTAACTCATTAATTTTGTAAACCATTTAATACTTATAATAAAACACTTCTTACTTAAACTAGATAGAGTAATTTAGTTCTTTGTAATTAAACACTGCCTGACACACCTACACAGATCTTGAATATGAATATATATATATATAGTTAATAAGATAATCATAATCAAATTTCTATTTCTCATCCCTGTTTCTTCATAGATTTGAACTGGCATACAGTTGAGTGACTGAACTTCAGAAGTTTGTTTGATTAAGCTGAAATGCTCTAACACTGCCTTCTGTACTATGTTTACCCCATTAGTCCCAATTCCAATAACTAACTTATCTTGCTTGGTCTCGAACATACTTTTAAATGAAGAAATCTAAGTTATTTTCAAATTACAAAATTTGATGAGAGAGGTTGTTGGATGAACAAATGTGTATCTTTCTCCTTCTTACTGATATATCTGATTTCTAGGTCTCTGCTTCAATTTTCTTTAATTGGCTATATTATTTTAAGTTAGTTAAATATATATATATATTTGAGGGAGTGGAGTGTGATTAAATTCAGCAAATTACAGATTCTGATACAAACACAGATTTCAATATAAATTCTGGACTTCTAAATATTGATTTTTTTGACATCTTTATTGGAGAATAATTGCTTTACAATGGTGTGTTAGTTTCTGCTGTATAACAAAATGATCAGCTATACATATACATATATCCCTATAACCTCTCCCTTTTGTGTCTCCCTCCCACCCTCCCTATCCCACTCCTCTAGGTGGTCACAAAGCACCAAGCTGATCTTGCTGTGCTATGCAGCTTCTTCCCACTAGCTATCTATTTTACATTTGGTACTGTATATACGTCCATGCTACTCTCTCACTTTGTCCCCGCTTACCCTTCCCCTCCCCGTGTCCTCAAGTCCAGTCTCTACATCTGCGTCTTTATTCCTGTCCTGCCCCTAGGTTCTTCAGGACTTTTTTTTTTTTTTTTTTTTTTTAGATTCCATTTATATGTGTTAGCATACAGGGTGTTTTTCTCTTTCTGCCTTACTTCACTCTGTATGACAGTCTCTAGGTCCATCCACCTCACTAAAAATAACTCATTTTTGTTTCTTTTTATGGCTAACATTCCATTGTATATATGTGCCACATCTTCTTTATCCACTCATCTGTCAGTGGGCATTTAAGTTAAATATTGAATGTTTAATTTTCTGATGAATCACCACAAAATTAAACAACCCAAGTAAAAGATAAAATGCTCGGAAGTAACTGATTGTGAGAAAACACAAATACTAGCTGCACCAGGTAAAACCTGCGATAAATCTAAAAAATCCACACATTATTTCTCTTTCTGGCATACTGAAAAAAAGAGCTGGAGAAGCTATGACCTTCACAGTAAAATAATAATTTTATTTACTACATTTTTTTTTTGATGGAGGATAGGGTAAATCAGAAAAACAGAAAAATATTTGGAGTATAACATCATGCTTAGTTAGTGATTCTTAACTTGGAATTGAGGTAATATAGTATTCATAAGTCACACTGCACCTTTGAAAGTTGAAACTTCCTCTTCATTCAATTTATTTCTTCATGATTCAATTCTATCCTGATGATAGATTTTATCAACCTATAAACTTTGAACTCTGTATGAGATCACTTGAAATGAGGTTAAAAACATTTAAAAATATATAAATATCTGAAACTGGAAAAATAGATAACCTGCTATTTTATCGCCCTCACACAATTGGGGATTTTTTTTTGTGTGTTTATCCCTTCCTGTATTTTTTTATTACATATAGTTAATATAATTATGTACTTACATTTCTTCTCTAACATTACAGTCACATAGAAATATTTCCCCATTTTTTATATCAATACTAAAAGTCTGTCATATGCGTTGTGTACCAAATATCATTTAACCACTTTTCTATTGTGGAACATTTGGGTAGCTTCCAACTTTTGCTCTCTTAATTAAAATGTTGCCACGAATATGTTCATGTACATTTTTTTCCACATATTGGAATAATTCCCAAGAATAGAATTCCAGACAGGTGATTATGGGGTCTAAAATTATTGAAATTTTTATGCTTTTGATACAAAAATGCCACACTGGTTTTCAAATAGTTTTTACTAATTTTCATTTCCAAGGAAAGTGTATGAATCTGAGAGATACGCCATAATGTTACAAGCTCTAGGCACATCATGGTTTTGGAGTCAGAAGGCCTACATTTTAATCTTATTTTTGATATCTATAAGCTTCATATAATGGGACAAGTTACTTAACCACTGAATCTCTATAACCTTGTTTATAAAATCCTCAGTTTTATGAATAGTTTTAGACAGCTCCCTTATTGTCACCCAACTACTTGAACTATTTTGTTTCTTAATGGTTTAAAATTTCTGATTTTTGTAATTTGTAAGTCTGTTTCCCTTTCTGCTGTCCTTCATATTGTTTTGTTTTTTGACTTTGTTCCTCCAAATTATGTAATATTAATAGTGGCAGGAAGGAAGCAGGAAGGAAGCATGAATTCTGAGTCAGCTGATACCTTTAAGATTGTAGATTTGAACCTAAATCTAGATGGCTTTTTTAGTAGATAACCCATTTTTTTTTCCAAAGTTGATTCTCCATAATGATGATTTTAACTAAGCAGATAACATATTAAAATTATCTGATGTGATGATTCTAAGATATCCATGTTGTACACAGTCTGGTTCCCTTACATGAAATTACAGGATCTAAAATCCATGAATGCTGCTATGTGGAGTCAGTGGTTACTGGATGAGCTATGAACATTCCCCTACTTCCCAGTCTTCATTCAGTCATATATATAATCATTGAAGAATTCTTCCTAGTATTTTATATTCTCCTGTCTGATTTTTGTTACCTGTTAGATTTTAAAAACACAATTCTTAGCTGCTGTATTCACTTGTTTTTTATAATTTAAATTGCACTCAATGATCACTGCTCATTCAATAGTGTACTCCCTGAATTTAATAAAGACAGCTCTACTTCCTGCTGTTATTAAATGTTGCAAAACAAAAATCCGATTTTTGCACCATTGAAAGTAATTTATTCTCTAGACTAATAAGGCTAGTTTTTATTTTTTTAAGTTTTTTAAAAAATTTATTTATTTTGGCTGTGTTGGGTATTTGTTGCTCTGTGTGGGCTTTCTCTAGTTGTGGTGAACAGGGGCTATTCTTCATTGTGATGCATGGGTTTCTTATTGCAGTGGCTTCTCTTTGTTGTAGAACACAGGGTCTAGGTGTGTGGGCTTCAATAGTGTGGTGTGCAGGCTCAGTGATTGTGGCTCATGGGCTCTAGAGCTCAGGCTCAGTAGTTGTGGGGCACAGGCTTATTTGCTCTGTGGCACATGGGATCTTTCCAGACCAGGGCTCGAACCTATGTCCCCTGCATTGGCAGGTGGATTCTTAACCACTACACCACCAGGGAAGCCAAAGGTTAGAGTTTTAAAAAATAATCAAAATGCACATTGAAATGTAAATATTTTATCATACTTTGAGATCTTCAAAACTATTAATTTAATTACTTTTTTAAAAAAACTGTTTTGAATACATATTATTTACCAATCACTGTGCCTGCAGGCAACTGGGGTAATGGTGAGCCCAAAAAGACATTGCATAAGACTCATCAGGGAAAAAAAAGGAGAAGACTCAAATCAACAGAATTAGAAATGAAAAAGGAGAATTAACAACTGTCACTGCAGAAATACAAAGGATCATGAGAGACTACTACAAGCAACTATACACCAAAAAAATGGACAACCTGGAAGAAATGGACAAATTCTTAGAAAAGTACAACCTTCCAAGACTGAAGCAGGAAGAAGTAGAAAATATGGACAGGACAATCACAAGCACTGAAATTGAAACTGTGATTAAAAATCTTCCAACAAACAAAAGTGTAGGGGCAGATGGCTTCACGGTCGAATTCTAAAAAAACAGTTAGAGAAGAGCTAAAACCTATCCTTCTCAAACTCTTCCAAAATATATCAGAGGGAGGAACACTCCTAAATTCATTCTATGAGGCCACAATCAGCTGATACCAAAACCAGACAAAGATGTCACAAAAAAAGAAAATTACAGGCCAATGTCACTGATGAACATAGATGCAAAAATCCTCAACAAAATACTAGCAAACAGAATCCAACAGCACATGAAAAGGATCATACACCACGATCAAGTGGGGTTTATCCCAGAAATGCAAGGATTCTTCAACATACACAAATCAATCAATGTGATGCACCATATTAACAAACTGAAGGATAAAAACCACATGATAATCTCAATAGAAGCAGAGAAAGCTTTTGACAAAATTCAAGACCTACTTATGATAAAAACTCTCCAGAAAGTGGGTATAGAGAGAACGTACCTCAACATAATAAAAGCCATATATGACAAACACACAGCTAACATCATTCTAAATCAATTATCTCAAAAGATGAAAGCATTTCCTCTAAGATCAGGAACAAGACAAGGGTGCCCACTCTCATCACTATTATTCAACTTAGTTTTGGAAGATTTAGCCATGGCAATCAGAGAAGAGAAAGAAAAAAAAAAAGAAATCCAAATTGGAAAAGAAGTAAACTGTCACTCTTTGCAGATGACATGATACTATACATAGAAAGTCCTAAAGATGCCACAAGAAAACTACTAGAGCTAATCAATGAATTTGGTAAAGTAGCAGGATACAAAATTAATGCACAGAAAACTCTTGCATTCTTATACATCAATAATGAAAAATCAGAAAGATAAATTAAAGAAACACTCAAAATTTCCTTTACAACAAAATGAGTAAAATACCTAGGAATAAACCTACCTAAGGAGGCAAAAGACCTGTATGCAGAAAACTATAAGACACTGATAAAAGAAATTAAAGATGATACAAAAAGATGGAGAGGTATACCATGTTTTTGGATTGGAAGACTCAACATTGTGAAAATGACTATAGTACCCAAAGCAATCTGCAGATTCAATGTAATCCCTATCAAATTACCAAAGGCATTTTTCACAGAACTAGAAAAAGATATTGTACAATTTGTGTGGAAACACAAAAGAACCTGAATAGCCAGAGCAATCTTGAGAAAGAAAAATGGAGCTTGAGGAATCAGGCTGCTTGACTTCAGAATATACTACAAAGCTACAGTAATCAAGACAATATGGTACTGGCAAAAAAACTGAAATATTGATCAATGGAACAGGATAGAAAGTCCAGAGATAAACTCACGGACATATGCTCACCTTATCTTTGATAAAGGAGGCAAGAATATATAATGGAGAAAAGACAGCCTCTTCATTAAGTGGTGCTGGGAAAACTGGACAGCTACATGTAAAAGAAAGAAACTAGAACACTTCCTGACACCATACACAAAAATAAACTCAAAATGGATTAAAGACCTAAATGTAAGGCTAGACACTCTAAAACTTTTAGTGGAAAACATAGGTAGAACATTCTATGACATAAATCACAGCAAGATCATTTTTGACCCACCTCCTAGAATAATGGACATAAAAACAAAAAGAAACAAATGAGACTTAATGAAACTTAAAAGCTTTTGCACAGTAAAGGAAACCATAAACGACAAAAAGACAACCTTCAGAGTGGGAGAAAATATTTGCAAATGAAGCAACTGACAGAAGATTAATCTTCAAAATATACAAGCAGCTCATGCAGCTCAATATCAAAATAACAAACAACCCAATCTATAAATGGGTGGAAGACCTAAACAGACATTTCTCCAAAGAAGATATACAGGTTGCCAACAAACACATGAAAAGTTGCTGAACATCACTAATTATTAGAGAAATTCAAATCAAAACCACAGTAAGGCATAACCTCACACCAGTCAGAATGGCCATCATCAAAAAATATAGAAACAGTAAATGCTGGAGAGGGTGTGGAGAAAAAGGAACCCTCCTGTACTGTTAGTGGGAATGTAAATTGATACAGCCACTATGGAGAACAGTATGGACATTCCTTAAAAAACTAAAAATAGAACTACCATATGACTCAGCAATCCCACTACTGGGCATATACCCTGAGAAAACCATAATTCAAAAAGAGATATGTACCCCAATATTCATTGCAGCACTATTTACAATAGCCAGGGCATGGAAGTTACCTAAGTGTCCATTGACAGATGAATGGATAAAGAAGATGTGGCACATATATACAATGGAATATTACTCGGCCATAGAAAGAAATGAAATTGAGTTATTTGTAGTGAGGCAGATGGACCTAGAGCCTGTCATACAGAGTGAAGTAAGTCAGAAAGAGAAAAAAAAATACCATATGGTAACGCATATATATGGAATCAAAAAAAAAACATCGTTCTAATGAACCTAAGGGCAGGACAGGAACAAAGATGTAGACATGTAGAATGGACTTGAGGACACAACAGGGCAAGGGAAAGCTGGGACTAAGTGAGAGAGTAGCATTGACATATAAACATTACCAAATGTAAAATGGATGGCTAGTGGGAAGCTGCTGCATAGTGCAAGGAGATCAGCTTGATGCTTTGTGACAACCTAGAGGGGTGGGAGGGAGGCTCCAGAGGGAGGGGATATGGATATATATTTATACATATAGCTGATTCAGTTTGTTGTACAACAGAAACTAACACAACATTGTAAAACAGTTGTACTCCAATAAAGATTAAAAATTAAAAAAGAATAATATAAAATGTAAAAAACCCCATAAATGTTAGTTACATTAGAATAAAAATATTAAATAGGGATAAATCTAAGGAAAGATTTGCAAGGTCAGTATAGAGAAAGATCAAAGAAGGCTTAAAAAAAGAGGGATATAATAATCACTTATCATATATTCTACCAAAATTTTTCTCTATACTCAGCTCTATTCAAAACAGACCCAGACTGCAAACAGGCCTAATATCCATCAATGGAAGAATGATAAATAAATTGTGGGATACTCACATATGAAATATAGGAGAAAACCCATAACAATATGGATGAATATTACCGATATAATTTTGAGTGAAAAATACAAGACATAAAAAGCTCCATACGATTTCCAAAACTAGTAAAACCAATCAGAAGTCAGGATACTGGGTTTTTGTTTTTGTTTTTGGTGGGGGTGTGGGGCTCAGAATAAGGATAATGACTATAAGAGACACACGGTGATTCTCTAGTTCTTAGTAATGTTTTGTTTCCTGACCTGGATTGTGGTTACACAGGTATGTTCACTTCGTGATAATTCGCTGAGCTGTACATTTATGATTTGTGCATTTTTCTATATGTAGCTTAAAAAAAGTCTTGCCCTTTGAAAATAAAGTCTCAGCTATTTTGTAATTAGCAAATAGTCAATTAGTAATTGGCATTTTTATAATGCTAAGCATGTGTTTTGCAAACCTTCCTTTTTGTGCGTGTTCAAACACCTTATAATATTTCTATATTTCTTAGTATAGTAAGCAAGACCATGTCTGTATCTATCTCTTCAACACCCATTGAATTAGGACCTCTATGCCACAAGTATGTTGTCAGGTGCTTAAGATAAAAACCCAACCCTCCAAAGGAAGATTATGTTGCAATTTGGTATTTCTCATATGGGTCATTCTAAGAGAATGTCAACAAAAATATTCCAAATATTTGTAAAATTAAATGGGTTGATGTCTACATTTGTTATTTTATTTTTTGCAGGGATGCTTTCTGTGTACAAATGTGTATTATGTAACAGAGAGTGATATTGTGGATGGATATGATGAGCTCAGGATGACTGCGCTTAGGAGTAAAGAAAAAAAAACCTGTTTAGAGGTCACACAGTACATTACCATTTGTGTCAAAGAGTGAAAAAGTAGGAAATACTTCTGAATATGATAAAAGATATCATCCATACATACCCTTTTGGTTCTTCATGTGGGTAAAAAAATATATTCAGGCAAATATTTTAATCTTTTTGAAAATAAAATGGTTTATAAAAGTTTTAGTAAGAGAAAATATGAAATGTGGTTTGGGTTAGAGAATTTTCTCCATGAAGCAATGTATTTAGAAGTAAATGAAACAGAAACATTGTATACACTGAATTATTCATTACTTTCTAAAAGAATTCTACAGGGTTGCCTTTCAATAGGACAGGGGAAGGAACAAGTTAAACAACTGTTACATCATCAAGTTACTTCTATAATTTCCTTTTGATCTGCTGATTTTTTTAAATCATAAATAGTTTTAGTTAGCCTCCCAGTCTCTGAAAATAACCTAAGAAGTAAATCTAATGACAGAGACATGAAAGCTATTTGATTTTTCCAGAGTCTGCAGAATTTCAGAAAAGGGAGTGTAGAAGTATTTTCTTCTCACTGTTTAGTTTTTTATATTCTTATTTTTATATATTCATAACAAAAAGCCAAAGGAGAATCTGTACAACAGCTGCTACCCACACACCATATGGAAAATAAAACAGCATTTGTTTTAGCCTTTTGGTAACTGGTTTCATTTCAGCTTCTTTTCCCCCTTTAATTTATGTCTGAAATTCCATTTTACACACACACACACACACACACTCACCCTTGCACCCTCTGCTATACCAATTAAGTGCAATCTGCCTAGTATGAGTTATTGTCAAACAGCAGTGAGGACCATTTTTTTTTTTTTTTGGTATCCTGCTTTGACGATTAGAGTCAGCTCATAAAATAAAAACAACAATCTCATCCCTTTTCCCCTTAAGAAATCCCCACTACAACTTACTTTATAGAGCAAAACACAATTAGTGTCTTTTCAGTGCAATCAATAAGTGGAAATGGCTTTAGTGACATGTCTAAAATGAACTTCTGAGTTACATACCCTCTGGAAGTTCTAAAATAAATACATGCAAGTGTTGAATATAGCCTGGGAAAAGGAGTCGCTAGGGGTGTGTGTGTCTTTTAGTGAGAATTGTAAAATGGGACAAGTTGTTTTGTCTTTTGTTCTTCTTCATAATAAGCATGAAAAAGTTAAGAATTAGGACTACTCACTGTGTAATTTTGCCCCTGCTATAAAAATACACTGTCGCTTATTAATGAAATGAACACAGCCATTAAAAAATATACTTAATAATACTCTTCCAAAAAGGTCACAATGAATACAAACACCATTAACTTGATAATCATGAGGAATTTTGTTTCACTGGCAGAATATACAATATAATATTTTAAAATATGTCTAAAAATGTCCTTTTTATTTTATTCAGTAAAACTTTTTATCGATTGATTTATTGTTTTATTTAGGAAAATTGAGGACATTTAGGGACAGAAGCATATGCTCAAGCAAACAGAAACTTATGCTCATGGAGGACATTGGCATGGGTTTATGCTACTAGTGTTTCTTCAGAGGATCAGGATGCTAAGGAATCCCAGTGTAATTATGGACATAAGAATTGTATTGTTCCAATGTCTTCCTCTCTGCCTTTTGCTTATTTAAATTTCCCACAAACATCTCTCACTATTAAACTGTGATTTTTTTTTTAAGAGCAGGGACTAGATCTTAATAGTTTTTGCATTTCCACTGCCTAGAACAGTGACTGATAATAAATGCTTGATAAGTGAAGGAATAACAAATATTAATCATCCAACATTGCATTATAACCCAATTTCCTTTGTCATTCTTCCCAATTTGGGAAAATCAGAGAAAAGATGATGAAATTGGGTCCTATTTTTCTTTAGTCTTTTTTCTTGCTAGACTGGCATCTGCTCTGATTTTGTATGCACATAAAAATCCTGGTGTTCTAGGAAAAGCTTTAGAGGCTCTGCTCTAAGATTCAGGAATTACCATTCACAGGACACTTTATGCTGGTGGGTTCATAAATTCAAAACTGAAACTAATAATTTATTTGCATGGGCCAATGACAGGGATGGCAATCGAGATGGGACAGTCATGATAATTCAAAAATCAGTCATTCAATAAATATAGCTCACTTCTGATTTTCAATCGTGCTGCATGTCATAAGCTAGAAATTTCACATATCTCAATGTCAACGCTTTCTACATTTAGTCTCTGTAGCCATGAAATCTCAAGCTACTTCTATGTAAGTAAACAAAATTCTCAAATGGGTTGTTTTAAGAGAATGTCAACAAAATTGTTCAATTGTATTTGTGAAATACAGTTAGATGGAGTGGTGTCTATATTTGTGATTTCATATTCTTTCTTATTTCCTCAGATGGTCATTTTTGTGAGGTAGTATAAGACTTGTATAATAAAAGGCAGCCTTGCAAACTTGCTGAAAAGACCACTTTTTTTCTTTTCATAGCAGAATTCGGATCTTGCCTAATTGTGACATTTAGAAATGTCCATGGGTGGACCCACTTTGAAATTAAAGGGGATGATATTACTAAAATTTCCTGAAGCCTCTTACTATAATGTCATTTTATTTTCTGGTAGGCTAGGGGCGGTCATCATTCTGACACTATCTTTATGCATAGCTATTTCTACCATATCAATTGCTTTGACCATTCTATTAGATAGAGCAATTAGTCATTTTAATAACAAAAACAGTTTGATTTGAATTAATTGGTTAATGTATTTGAAAGTGTAAGTTAGTTGCAGATGAACATAGTTTAAGTCAAAATGCTTGATTCATTATTTGGTAAACAAATTAGAGTGTAATAGAGGCTTCCTTGTAAAGGACAAAAATGCTAAATGTAGGTAAGTAATTGACAGATGGTATCAGGGAAAGCCTCCTACTGAGATCCTTACAGCTGCCCTATAGGTCTGGCCACACCAGGGAAAAGAATGTCAAAACCAAGACATCAAACAAAAGGAGCTACAAGGCCTTACCAAAAAAACCAAAAAACAAAAATGAAAGAAAGAAACTGAAATAAAGTCTCCCTTGCTAGACTGTGAACTTCATAAGGGCAGGGACTCTGTCTATTTTACTTATTGTTTTACCCCACACACTGCACCAAGACTTAGCAAGCATTCAATAAATAGCACGTGGATAAGTAAGTGAATGAATAATAAATGATAACTGAGATTCAGACGAAATACACAGAAAGCCAGATCAGGGACAAACGAGGTCCAAATCTGACTGACAATCCAGGTCACAATTAGAATCAGGCTGTGAGTCAACTGAGGAGCTTACAGGGGAAGGAGAGCACAGTGATGGGAGCTTAGGAAGGGGATCAGGTGATGTTATAAGAGCCTTAAGGACTTTATTTCTCTTAATGATGTCCATCTTCCCTTTAAATGACGCTTGCTTGAGGGTAGCCTCCCAAGATTAGTGGAAGAGAAAATACAAATATTTCAGAATCAAATGAACAACATAGGTTCAAGTTTGATTACTTATTAAGAAGAGTTCACTGAGGGGTTATCATTAGTTAATACTGTACTATGTATTCTAGAGATAAAGCTTGTCTATATCAAAATGGCAGTTGAGTATGTGTTTGACAGGAGCCATATCCTAGAAAGAATTAAATGTGTGCACATGATTTCAGAAATGATTTTTTTTCTCATTTACCTCCACTATTATGCCTGGTGTATCAAGGGAAGTTTCCCATATAAAAGTCTCATCTTGACTTCTTTTAACTGCTTTTATCTGAGGCTAAAATAGTTGTCTGCAGTGATTAATTCGATTCTTTTATAGTCATTTACTGGTGCAAAAACATATTGAGAGGTTGAGTCTGACTCTTATCCATTTCTGATAATACTGGAGAGTTATGATTCTAATGTATATCAAGACACCTTGATATCCTGACAAGAGACTTAAATGATTCCACAACAAGCAAATGTGTTGCTGGTCTGGAGTTCTGAATTGAGGTTCTCTCCAAATTGCTTCCACTAGCCATTATTTAGAGAGAAGAATATTCTTAAGGGTATTTGATGTCTACAACCTGAAGTAACTAAACTGATAACACAAGGGATATTGATCACTTATCTAATTGTGAAAATTTCCTGAAGATCACCAGTAACTGCTAAACTCAATAGAAACTTTTCTGCTTTCAACTCGATCTCTTAGCAGGTGTAAACACAGTTGATCATTTCCTTCTTTTTGATTAGCTCTTTTAGTTTCTTTGATACCTCACACTGTTGATTTTCTCTCCATCAAAATGATCTCTCCTTGTCACTCTCCGTGCTGATTCCTTTCCTTCAGTTAAATTTCTACATGCTGATTGCACCAGGACACAGCTTATCTCCCCCTTCATTCCTCCTCTTATCCTCTCCTTTCCTCTACTCCCTTCTGGGAATTTGTCCTTAGGTGATTTAATGTAATAGAATGACTTTAAATACCACCTTTATGATTGCCCCCTTTATGTCTTCAGCCCTGATCTCTTAATTAGACTCCAAACTCACATATCCTGTTGCTTATCTGACTCTTAAATTTCCAATAAGCATCTCAAATTTAATTTAGCCAAAACAGGCTTCTTTATTTCTCATTTTCAAATCTCTTCTTTGTCCAGGTTTTCCCTTTAAATTTTTAAAACTTTATTATTATTATTTGGTAAATTGTACCACTATTCATCCATTTGACCAAGGCCATGATGTAGGAATCATCATTTTCCTTCCCTCCACATCTGATCATTCATAAAATCCTGCCAGGCCTGCCTCTCAAGTATGTCTACCTTTCTCCTGCTCCACTGTTATGACCTTAGTCTAAGTTATCGTCATTTCTTGCATGGATTATTGCAATAACCTCCTAACTTCTACTCTTGACCTTTCTCTCCTCACCCTTTCATTCTGCATGGAATAGCTGCCAGAGTAATATTTAAAAAAATGTAAATCAGACATTGTCACTCTCCTCCTAAAATTGTCCCAATGGCTTTTCATTGTATTTGGAATAAAATACAAACTCTTCTCATAATCTATATATCCCTACATAATATTATGTCTGCCCACCTAAACTCTCTGACTACTTCAAATTTCACTCACATCAATGTTCACCAAGGTGTAGTTGCTCCACTTCCTTCTGTTCCTTAAGCGAATCAGGGTCAGGTATGTTCTACCTTTGCACTTCTACATGTATTGTTATCTAAGTTTATTTTTCTCACATTTATTTATTTATTTATTTTCTCCCATTAGGATGCAGTATTCATAAGAGCAAGACCTTTTCTACCTTATTTACCCATTCAATTCAGGAAGAACAGGAGATGTGACCAAAAACACTGTCTCCACTATTTTCAGAATGGCACAGGACTGGTAGCAGTTATAGTAACTAACTACTTTAGACATTGCAGGTAAAGCTGCAATTATGGCTAGAAAAACGACTCACAGGATTGATATTATAAGTACATAAAACTTGAAACTAGTCTCATTGGCTTTTGTGACAAAAACAATACTTGTTTCATCATCATCATGCTCAGAATTCTACTATTAGTAAATACAACTAGGATTGTGGCCGGGATAGAATAGAGGAGGGAGATAGTGATGAGATAAAATATTAAGCTTTAGGGGTTACTACATTTTAGAAATATTTAGTTCAGGAGATATTTTTACTGAAAAGAAAGATGAGGAGACAATGAGAAGAGTAAATTCTAGGATGCGTAAGGTGAAGAACAGAGGTAGAGCTTTTCTTAAAGGGATAGAGAGTAGAAAAAAGAGGGGCTGGGAGTGATGCTGGTAAGTTTTACTTATATTACATTTATTTATTTTTGAATTATCAGAATTTTTAATTTTGAATTTTATTTATTTTTGAATTTTATTTTATTTTTTATACAACATGTTCTTATTAGTTATCTATTTTATACACATCAGAGTATACATGTCAATCCCAATCTCCCAGTTCATCCCACCACCACTACCACACCACCCACCCCACTTTTCCCTCTTGGTGTCCATACATTTGTTGTCTAGATCTGTGTCTCTATTTCTGCCTTGCTTGTTCACCTGTACCATTTTTCTAGGTTCCACATATATGTATTAATATATGATATATGTTTTTCTCTTTCTGACTTACTTCACTCTGTATGACAGTCTCTAGGTCTATCCACATCTCTACAAATGACCCAATTTCACATTTATTTTTTAAATCTACATACAACTATACACTTATGCAACAGTATATCTTATAAAGAGTCTTTGCTGACTATATTTTACTTAAAATAACTGTTATGTCATATTTGGTCATTGAATTATATAAAGTTTTAATTATTTTCTGATAATGAAAAGCATACATTTGATTTTCCCATTAACGAGATATTTTCTTTTTTTTTTTTTTGGTAACAAGATGCCATCTTTTAAAAAATACAACTTATAATGAACTATAAAATACTACAAATGTTATTGTGCCCATGGAAGCTGTGTTGCTTCTTTGTGTAAAAATAGTTGTCAGAATTTGTGTTGATTTACTTTAAATAAAATTCAGTCAATGTAATGATTGCCCCAGAATTTGATTAAATGCTATTAACATATCCTCAAAGATATTCCATTTTTGCTTGTGATAAGTTGTTGTTTTGAATACAATAGATTTAGAGAAAACTTTGTGCTCTGACACTCTTGAATGCCATGCTTGAGTGATCTTGATCTTTATCTCTAGTAGAACCTTGATCACCAGCATTTTGTAAAACCCTTCTTACCATGGTCAGTAAGGTCTCTGTGTGGCCATACCCATTGAACAATCTCAGGCCTCATCTTTCTGAATTTCTTAGCAGCATTTGATTCAGTAGAACACTCCATTTTAAAATTCTTCTCTTGGCTTCTGAACTTCTTCAATGTCTTCTATAATTTCTTTGGCCATATCCACTTTCTTTCTTGAGTTCCAAATGAAGAGGTGCCATAGGGCTCAATTCTCAGACATCTTTATCAACATTTGGTGATCTCAGCCAGCACATGTATAAAAACCATTTATATACTGAAGATTCCTCAGAGTTATAGCTCTGTCTCTAACCTTTCTCTTAAAATAAGACTTACTTGATAGCTCTTTTTGTAAAAAAAAAATTAAATAAAAAAAGGCTTATAAAATTTAACACATTAAACCAGAATCTTTGATCTTTTTCTCTAAAATATGCTCTTCTCCATCCGTTCCTTATGTATGTGAATGATTTGTCATTCTCCCAGCTTCTTGGGTCAAAAAGCTCTGGAATTAAATTTGGCATAGTCCACATCTAATTTAAAATCAAATCCTGCCACACTTCCACTCAAAATATATTTTACAAGGTCCACTTCTCATCAATTCCACATCTACTGTTCTAGTCGAAAGCAACTTCATTGTCTGCTAGGTTGGAAGGACCACTTCTCCACTGCTCTACCTGAGGTCCTCTCTACAGTCTGTTCTTCACCCTCTAGACCAAGAGATGCTTTTAAAATATGAGTCAGAGACTGACTGGACTCTCTGTTCATAATCGTTAATGGTTTTTCCTTATACTGAAGATAAAATCTAAACTCCTTTTCCTGGTTCACAAGACTGCATATAACCTGGTTCTTGTCCCAGCGATTTTTCCTGCTACCACTCTTCCTGTTGTTCACTGTTATCTAGCCAAAATAGCTCCTGTTCTGTTCTTTGAACAAGGCCAGCATGCTCTTAAGACAGGGCCTTTGAGTTTGCTGTTCTCTCTGCCTCACTCTCTCTCTCTTTCTTTCTCTCATTTGATCATGTCAAATGTCACAACCTCAGAAAGGTTAATTCCTCAAACCTCTATAAACAGCAGACTCTCACTCTCTACCTTCTTGTGCAGTATTATTTTTCTGCACAACATTCATCATCAACTGAAATTATATCACACATTTATTTGTTAGCTTCTTTATTGTTTGCCTTCCCTACTACAACATAAGCTTCATGAGGACAGGGACTTTAATTTGCTCATTGTTTTATCCCTAGCATCTAGCTCAGTGTCTGCTAATCAGTAGGCCTACAATAAATATTTGTTGAAAGAATGGATGAATGATGATTTATATTTGAAAGAGAACCATTGTTCACAAGCTTAAATCTTATGTGATCTCTGTAGGACCTCATAGAAAGCTGTTATTACAGGTGAATCACGGTGGGAATATGAATGTCATGCTATTAGGCCAGGCAGAAAAATAGTTGAGGGTGACTGGCTGTGTGACAGGAGCACCACTTTGAGATGTAGAAGCCTGAATCCTCACTTTTCTGAACAGCAGAATACACTTTATGGGTTGCTACAAGTATGCACAACAACACATGTTCTGATTCAGAGGTCTAGGTGGACCTATACTCATTTAATTGTTTTAGGTTTAGTTCAATAGAAGCAGAGCTTGAGACAGGGATTTGAATGATGTAATTTACTGTGAGATTGCTTGCAGGTGAATCTATAAGGAAGGGTGGAAAAGAGGATGGAAAGTAGAAGGAACTGAGCAAGAGTGTGGTCCCAGGTGATCTAACATTGGCCTGATGTACACGACAAAGGCTCTGGACCATAAACTGCACCATAAAGTTGTTTCCTCCTTGAAGCAAGGGACCAGTATCAGTCAGTATCAGCCAGTCATTGACCTTGGGTTGCTTGACTGTGGGGTTGGTACCTTTTCTGGTAAGGCATCACCCCTTAGTGGAGGGCAGTTCTCCAGAGGGGAAGCTGAAAACCATTCATAGCCAACACTCACAGCAGCTAGGGGATGGTTCTTGTTTCTGTGGAATACTCAAGTTCACAGACTGCCCACAATCCTTTAGTCCATGTGGAGGATAAAATTTTATTGAAGTCAATGAATTGTTATAAAATGTTCACCACTATAAGTCTGGCATAACTATGTTTAAAAACAGTAAAATTTGAAGGACAAAAAGTCATTTGAATTAATAGGTACAGATCTCTAATTTCCAAGCAAATCTGAGAAGTTTGTATAGGAGGTAAGATCTGCCATGAACAATATAATAGGAAAACTTGTTTTATACATTAAATTATTAGAGGTAAATACACAGAAAGTATTTTTAACCACCAATAAATTGGATACCAGTAAATATCAACCTGTAGCTCCTGTTTTTTAATCTAAAAGTCTATTTTCTTTTTTTTTAAATCTTTGCTCAGTGCTATGGAAACTACCATATTGAAAAATAAGCTAGCTAATGAGCAACATAATACATGTCAGTAGAATAGTATATTTCTCATTTCTTTTCCATAGAGCAAAATTTAAAAGGAATGTAATTCTGTTGAAGTGTCACCAAACAATTTCTTCAAGACAGTACAGTGCCAGCAAAAATAACAAGGCTTATTTTCAGTAATTCTGTTCATACCTCAAATCCCTGTGGTCTTCCTAGACTCTCTTTAATATGTTTCCATGCAACAAGAATCTCTGACACAGACACACTTGTAGCCTTAACATCTGTGGGAGCAGCAGTGGGTTCTGTATGAAAGAAAATGGAAATAATAAACCACGATAGTAACAAGTTGTGCATACCAAAGCATTGCACCTGAATCTGTCCGGTGTTACTTCCTGCTATCTGATTTTTGAAGTGAAGTGCTGTGATGATTATGAAAAGCACAACAAGAAAAAATGATGCTCTTTTTGGATTTTTACACTGTGTCCAGTCTCATCAGTACCTTACCAATGACAAATAACAAATCTAGCAAGACAAGTAAAGAAGGTCTTTATCCTTGGATTAACTAGGACATTTCTGGAGAAGTTAAATTGTCTGACTTAAATTGTCTGCCAGTCTAGCATAATGATCAAAATAATGGACTAGGAGTCAGGCTTGGATTTTTTTGTTGCTGTTGTTGATTTTTGTCTTCCAAAAAATTACTTACCTTCAGACAAGTTGCTTTACCTCTTCCTGAGCGCCAGTTCCATCTTCTGTTATTTGGGCATATTGAGAGTACTTAGCTCATAAACTTTTAAGGTTAATTTAAATTGAAATAATACATATAAATTATTTATCACAGTGCTTGGCACTTAAAACATTCATTCACAAAATATCACTTTTTATTTTATTTTTTTACCCTGTGAAGGCACAAACAGAATCTAAATTTCATTAGATTTCTTTTGTTGTTCCAACCACAAAGCTACATTTCCATGATTGTGTAAGGAACGTGTTATGAATCATGATATTTAAAAGGCATGCATTGACTTTTAAGACAGATATAGACCAAAAAGGAAAGCCCCCAAAGGTCTCAGTGCTATTGCTCAAAACTACCTTTTCATTCATTCCTATGCTCAGTGACCTTTTTCACTACTTTTTTTTTAAATACACCATGTCTGACTGTTATCTATCAAGAGGAGCACTTTATTTGAGGTTGTACTCTATGTGAGGAACAAAATATTTTCAGCTTTGACATTGCTGAAGCATAAATACTGGGTCACAAACACACGTTAAATGAAATGGTAGAATAAAGGCCATAAGTTAGTTCAACTAGTCTATACAAAGTCGATTTCAAAAACCCCTACCCCATAAAAATTGTAGAGGCTTTTTATTCCAACCACATATCACTGATAAGACTTCAGATGAAACTGTTGATGAAAAAAAAAATATATATATATATACACACACACACATTTTTTTTTGTTTTGTTTTTGTTTTTAGATTCAGGGAACCATATTGCAAAGACAGAGTTCTAAATACAATTTTTAAGTCTTAGTCATATAAAGGGAATTATTGAGTTGGCCAAAAATTTTGTTTGGGTTTCCCATAAGATGTTATGGAAAAACCCAAATGAACTTTTTGGAGAACCAAATGTAACCATTTGCTGAGATTTTTCCTTTTCTAATGGAAGGAAAGTGGCCACATATCTACCTGGAGAGCCTTTATATATTGAAAATTGAAAATTTTAAAATCTTGAAAAATATAAGTCAAAAACTTCTACCCTTGTTACTGTAAAAAAGTACACAGAAGACTTTTTCAAAGGTGCATGTTTGCACTGAGCACTGATTTTTCTTTTGGTAAAGCTTTCATTAAAATTATATACTGAGGTATTTAAAAGTTGTTTGTTTGGGAAAGGGGGAAGATGGCGGAAGAGTAAGACATGGAGATCGCCTTCCTTCCCACAGATACATCAGAAATACATCTACACGTGGAACAACTCCAACAGAACACCCACTGAATGATGGCAGAAGACCTCAGACCTCCCAAAAGGCAAGAAAGTCCCCACATACCTGGGTAGGGCAAAAGAAAAAAGAATAAAGAGAGACAAAAGAATGGGGATGGGACCTCCACCAGTGGGAGGGAGCTGTGAAGGAGGAAAGGTTTCCACACACTAGGAAGCCCCTTCGCGGGTGGAGACTACAGGTGGTGGAGGGGGGAGTTTTGAAGCCATGGAGGAAAGCACAGCAACAGGGGTGCAGAGGGCAAAGCGGAGAGATTCCCACACAGAAGAGTGGTGCCAAACAGCACTCACCAGCCCCAGAGGCTTATCTGCTCACCCGCTGGGGAAGGCGGGAGATGGGAGCTGAGGCTCGGGCATCAGTAGGATCGCAGGGAGAGGACTGGGGTTGTCTGCGTGAACACAGCCTGAAGGGGTTAGTGCACCATGGCGAGCTGGGTGGGAGTCTGGGAAAATGTCTGGACCTGCCGAAGGCAAGAGACTATTTCTTCCCTCTTTGTTTCCTGGTGTGCGAGGAGAGGGGATTAAGAGCACTGATTAAAGGAGCTCCAGAGATGGGCGTGAGATGTTAAGTCCACTGCTGCCACCACCAAGAAGCCTGTGTGTGTGCACAGGTCACTCTCCACACCTACCTTCTGGGGAGCCTCTGCAGCCTGCCACTGCCAGGGTCCCGGGACCCAGGGACAACTTCCCCAGGAGAATGCACTGAGCTCCTCAGGCTGGTGCAATGTCACACCAACCTCTGCCACAGCAGGCTTGCTGCCCACTCCATGCCCCTCCCTCCCCCCGGCCTGAGTGAGCCAGAGCCCCCAAATGAGCTGCAACTTTAACCGCCGTCCTGTCTGAGTGAAGAACAGACGCCCTCTGGTGACCTACAGGCAGAGGCGGGGCCAAATGCAAAGCTGAACCCCAGGAACTGTGCGAACAAAGAACAGAAAGGGAAATCTCTCCCAGCAGCCTCAGGAGCAGCAGATTAAATCTCCACAATCAACTGGACGTACCTTGGATCGGTGGAATACCTGAATAGACAATGAATCATCCCAAATTGAGGAGATGGACTTTGAGAGCAAGATATATTATTTTTCCCCTTTTCCTCTTTTTGTGAGTGTGTATGTGTATGCTTCTGTGTGACATGTTGTCTGTAGAGCTTTGCTTTTACCATTTGTCCTAGGGTTCTCTCTGCCTGACTTGTTTGTTTGTTTGTTTTGTTTTTTTATTAAAACATTTTTTCTTCTTAATAATTATTTTTATATTAATAACTTTATTTTATTTTACTTTATTTTATTTTATCCCTTCTTTCTTTCTTTCTATCTATCTTTCTTTCTTTCTTTCTTTTTCTTTATTACTTTCTTTCTACTTTTTCTCCCTTTTATTCTGAGCCATGTGGATGAAAGGATCTTGGTGCCACAGCCAGGAGTCAGTGCTGTGCCTCTGACATGGGAGAGCCTACTTCAGGACACTGGTCCACAGGAGAACTGCCAGATCCACATAATGTCAAATGGCGAAAATCTCCCACAGATCTCCATCTCAACACGAACACCCAGCTTTACTCAACGACCAGCAAGCTACAGTGCCAGACACCTTATGCCAAACAATTAGCAAGACAGGAACACAACCCCACCCATTAGCAGAGAGGCTGCCTCAAATAATAATAAGGCCACAGTCACACCAAAACACACCACCAGACGTGGACCTGCCCACCAGAAAGACAAGATCCAGCCTCATTCACCAGAGCACAGACACTAGTTCCCTCCATCAGTAAGCCTACACAAGCCACTGAAACAACTTTAGCCACTGGAGACAGACACCAAAAACAATGGGAACTATGAACCTGCAGCCTGCAAAAAGAAGACCACAAACACAGTAAAATAAAAGAGAAGACAGAAAAACACACAGAAGATGAAGGAGCAAGATAAAAACCCACCAGACCTAACAAGTGAAGAGGAAATAGGCCATCTACTTGAAAAAGAATTCAGAATAATGATAGTAAAGATTATCCAAAATCTTGGAAATAGAAGAGAGAAAATGAAAGAAACATTTAATAAGGACCTAGAAGGAGTAAAGAGGAAACAAGCAATGATGAACAACACAATAAATGAAATTAAAAATACTCTAGAAGAGATCAATAGCAGAATAACTGAGGCAGAAGAATGGATAAGTGACCTGGAAGATAAAATAGTGGAAATAACTACCACAGAGCAGAATAAAAAAAAAAAAAAGAATGAAAAGAACTGAGGACAGTCTCAGAGACGTCTGGGACAACATTAAACACACCAACATTCAAATTATAGGGGTCCCAGAAGAAGAAGACAAAAAGGAAGGGACTGAGAAAATATTTGAAGAGATTATAGTTGAAAACTTCCCTAATATGGGAAAGGAAATAGTTAATCAAGTCCAGGAAGCACAGAGAGTCCCATACAGGATAAATCCAAGGAGAAACATGCAAAGACACATATTAATTAACCTGACAAAAATTAAATACAAAGAAAACATATTAAAAACAGCAAGGGAAAACCAACAAATAACACACAAGGGAATCCCCATAAGGTTAACAGCTGATCTTTCAGCAGAAACTCTGCAAGCCAGAAGGGAGTGGCAAGGCATATTTAAAGTGATGAAGGAGAAAAATCTACAACCAAGATTACTCTACCCAGCAAGGATCTCATTCAGATTTGATGAAGAAATTAAAAGCTTTACAGACAACCAAAGTCTGAGAGAGTTCAGCACCACCAAACCAAGCTTACAACAAATGCTAAAGGGACTTCCCTAGGCAAGAAACACAAGAGAAGGAAAAGACCTATAATAACAAACCCAAAACAATTAAGAAAATGGAAATAGGAACATACATATCGATAATTATGTGAAATGTAAATGGATTAAATTCTCCCACCAAAAGACACAGACTGGCTGAATGGATACAAAAACAAGACCCATATATATGCTGTCTACAAGAGACCCACTTCAGACATAGGGACACATACAGACTGAAAGTGAGGGGATGGAAAAATATATTCCACCCAAATGGAAATCAAAAGAAAGCTGGAGGAGCAATTCTCATATCAGAAAAAATAGACTCTAAATTAAAGACTATTACAAGAGACAAAGAAAGACATTCAATGGTGAAAAACTAAAAACCTTTCCACTAAGATCAGGAACAAGACAAGGTTTCCCACTCTCACAACTCTTATTCAACATAGTTTTGGAAGTTTTAGCCACAACAATCAGAGAAGAAAAGGAAATAAAAGGAATCCAAATCAGAAAAGAACAAGTAAAGTTGTCACTGTTTGCAGATGACATGATACTATACATAGAGAATCCTAAGATGCTACCAGAAAACTACTAGAGCTAATCAATGAATTTGGTAAAGTAGCAGGATACAAAATTAATGCACAGAAATCTCTGGCATTCCTAATCACTAATGATGAAAACTCTAGAAGTGAAATAAGAAAACACTCCCATTTACCATTGCAACAAAAAGAATAAAATATCTAGGAATAAACCTACCTAAGGAGACAAAAGATCTGTATGCAGAAAATTATAAGACACTGATGAAAGAAGTTAAAGATGATACAAATAGATGGAGAGATATACCATGTTCTTGGATTGGAAGAATCAACATTGTGAAAATGACTCTACTACCCAAAGCAATCTACAGATTCAATTCAATCCCTAGCAAACTACCACTGGCATTTTTCACAGAACTAAAACAAAAAAATTCACAATTTCTATGGAAACACAAAAGACCCCGAATAGAAAAAGCAATCTTGAGAATGCAAAATGGAGCTGGAGCAATCAGGCTCCCTGACTTCAGACTATACTACAAAGCTACAGTAAGCAAGACCGTATGGTACTGGCACAAAAGCAGAAATATAGATCAATGGAACAGGATAGAAAGCCCAGAGATAAACCCATGCACATATGGTCATCTTATCTTCAATAAAGGAGGCAACAATGTACAGTGGAGAAAAGACAGTCTCGTCAATAAATGGTGCTGGGAAAACTGGACAGGTACATGTAAAAGTATGAGATTAGAACACTCCCTAACACCATACACAAAAATAAGCTCAAAATGGATTAAAGACCTAAATGTAAGGCCAGAATCTATCAAACTCTTAGGGGAAATCATAGAGAGAACACTCTATGACATAAATCACAACAAGATTCTTTTTGACCCACCTCCTAGAGAAATGGAAATAAAGACAAAAGTAAACAAATGGGACCCAATGAAACTTAAAAGCTTTTGCACAGCAAAGGAAACCATAAACAAGACCAAAAGACAACCCTTAGAATGGGAGAAAATATTTTCAAATGAAGCAACTGACAAAGGATTAATCTCCAAAATTTACAAGCAGCTGATGCAGCTCAATAACAAAAAAACCCAAAGAACTCAATCCAAAAATGGAAAGAAGACCTAAATAGACATTTCTTCACAGAAGATATACAGATTGCCAGCAAACACATGAAAGAATGCTCAACATCATTAATCATTAGAGAAATGCAATTCAAAATTACAATGAGATATCATCTCACACCAGCCAGAATGGCCATGATCAAAAAATCTAGAAACAATAAATGCTGGAGAGGGTGCGGAGAAAAGGGAACACTCTTGCACTGCAGGTGGGAATGTGAATTGGTACAGCCACTATGGAGAACATTATGGAGGTTCCTTAAAAAACTACAAATAGAACTACCATATGACCCAGCAATCCCACTACTGGGCATATACCCTTAGAAAACCATAATTCAAAAAGAGTCATGTACCAAAATGTTCATTGCACCTCTATTTACAATAGCCAGGAGATGGAAGCAACCTAAGTGTCCATTGACAGATGAATGGATAAAGAAGATGTGGCACATATATACAATGGAATATTACTCAGCTATATAAAGAAACAAAATTGAGTTATTTGTAGTGAAGTGGATGGACCTAGAGTGTGTCATACAGAGTGAAGTAAGTCAGAAAGAGAAAGACAAATACCGTATGCTAACACATATATATGGAATCTAAGAAAAAAATAATGTCATGAAAAACCTAGGGGTAAGACGGGAATAAAGACACAGCCCTCCTAGAGAATGGACTTGAGGATATGCGGTGGGGGAAGGGTAAGCTGTGGCAAAGTAAAAGAGTGGCATGGACATATATACACTACCAAACGTAAAATAGATAGCTAGTGGGAAGCAGCTGCATAGCACAGTGAGATCAGCTCGGTGCTTTGTGACCACCTAGAGGGGTGGGATAGGGAGGGTGGGAGTGAAGGAGACGCAAGAGGGAAGAGATGTAAGAACATATGTATATATATAACTGATTCACTCTGTTATAAAGCAGAAGCTAACACACCATTTTAAAGCATCGTATTTTATTTCATAATTCAGTGAGAAAACTGTACTGATGCTCTCTGTTCCCACCTGGAAGGATTTCAGAGTAAGTCAGATGTGGGAATGAAAGCTTGGGTGCCAGAGGGAGACATTTTACAATATATATATATATATATATATATATATATATATATTATACTATATATATATATATTAACATCTTTATTGGAGTATAATTGCTTTAAACAATTAAAAAAACATGGCAGTCTTGTTAACATATTGATATAAATGCTGAGGAGATTGTCATAGATGCACAGTATTAAAGTGACCTTTATAGCTGAATTTTAAAAATAAAGCAAAAAATACTTTGTGCTTTCTTTTTCCTCCCAATTACTTTTTAAGAGAATTGTCCAAGGTTTCAGATGTAAGAAAACTGCTTCTTCCTCCTGATTTTAGCTAAGTTTTATTGTTGTGAAAATTTTCTCAATTGTATTTAACATGTTTATAAATGTAATTGATTACTTCAGAAGGGTATATATACTATATCTGTGATACTTCAAAGTGCTTTGGTAAATTCACATTAATGTTTACACAGAAGCTGACTTTAGTTTCTGCCATGGTATAAATTGTCATTTCTCATTCTGCCCTTTGAATATCTTTTTTTTTTCTTTTGCTCAATGGTTTCCTTCATCCCACTTTCCAACTGCCTCTTATTTGTGCATCTACCAGATTAAAAAAAAATACTCTGTGAAAATCTTCTTCTTTTATTTCATTCTAGAATTCTGTTCAGCAGACCTGCCACAAAATTTTATTTTCATTGCTATTAAACAGGAGTTAAAATTCTTCATTTTACAAGTAAATGAAAGGAAATGCTCATGTTCTTAAGTGTGTATAATCTGATCTCCAGGATTTAGTATATGATTTATTTCAAAGAAAGCCACCCTTTGAATATCATTTGTTATTTGGAGGAAGTTTTGCTTATCTTTTAAGAGAATGCATTGCAGAGATTTGTGTGACAAATGCCTGCTTTCAACTTTTTTTTATTATTGAGGCAATTACATCTTTGTCAAAAGAGATTGCAGGGGGATAAATAATTTCAGAAGCACGAAATATGTTGTTGGAAGGCAGCTTTTCGATCTCTCTTTACCACTATAGAAAGAAATTTCTCTCTCAGCTTTCTGTAGCACTACACTAGTTTAAGTACTTTTTAAATAGAATGATGAAAGTTTTAAAAAAGTAAAAAATAAAGAACAATATTCAGAAATTATTTCCCAAACCTGCACCCTAATTTCTATTTAAAACCTCTAAGCTTTTTAAATCCACGTCAGACACAAGAAGACATTTCACAGTTGCACCCTCGGGGGATAAGTATTATAGTTGCATCAAATGAATGAGGGTAAATGAAACAAGAATTGAAGAGTCATTTTTTTTTTTCACCGTCTGGATATAAATAGTATCAGAAGTAGACCCATGCTGACCTGCATTGGAAATTTTAGTATGTAAAAAAGTGACCTCATTCAGTTTACTTCCAAAAGTTTCAATTTGTACGGTTCATTAGCTAGTGAATATTTTCATGTATCAAAATGTTTGTCTGCAGACAAGAGTAACTGACTAGACCATAGAATGTCTGCTTTGAATTGGAGCTAGCTGTCCTGTTTGGGCATGCCATTGTAATTGAATGATGGAAAGTCACAACTAGAAATAATTTTAGAAAGTCACTTGGATCAAAGGTCACACATGGTTGACCAGTGGGTCTTCAGCCATATTTTGTTTGCCCAAGTAATCTATTAAATTAATTAATTTCAACATTCCATATAAAAATAAGAATTTATGGCTTATTTGGGGGTAAAAAGCGGGATACCAAGTCTGAATCCTTGGGTGCTGGTAGATGAGAATTAGCAGTTGGTCCCATTAGTCAGGGCATATTCTTTTTATTTTGCCAGATTCTCTACCAGTCTTTATTGTCTCACTTCTGGGACTACTTCACTTATTCATATTTCTTACCTGATGTCTATAGGCTTTTGAGTTATATGTTTTAAATCCATGCCCTTTTTTTTTTCTTGCTTTAAAATTTTTTTTTAATCTAAAATACTGTAAAATCACATAATATGATTCAGAAGGCAAAGTGTCATCAGGAGCAAAATAATAAATCCAGTGTTCTTTCACTGTAAATATTTATTATTCTCTTACTTCTAAAGCTTAAAAATATGATTTTTTTTGTTAATTTGATGAATGCTCCCTATCATGAAATTGTTTAGATGCCACACACACAGTTCTCATTGCTCCCTCATCTTAGTGATTGTAGACTCAATGAAGATTTGTGTCTGTGTGATAAGTTTGCACAGGCTACATTAACTGCATAAAGGAAAAAGGACTTACGAATATTATTGTATATAATAGGTACAGTTTGAAAACTTAAACATGCCCTCATTTTGCAGATGAAAAAAGTGACATAGAAACAGGTTGATTTATCTGAACTCTGCTTCTGGCTCTGAAAGAGCCCCAAGTAGAACTCAGGTCTCAAATGCTCTCTCTTCTGTTGTTTTTAAATGGCACCAAGGAAGCAGCTGTCTCATTCTTTACCTCTTAGGGTCAGTTTTGGGGTGCAGAAGAGATTTTACAAGGAGAATATATAGTCAATTCTCTTGCTGCACAATTGTTTCCAAATAACTGACAGATGAATGAATGGAATAAGATTAAAAACAAATGAACAAAAATAACAAAGAAAATAGATGAGGGGGGAATAACCAAAGGTAATAATAGTAACTGCCATTTATTGAAGATTTGATATATGCCAAGTCTTATTTAAAATTCTTTATAATGTATCAATTAATCCTCCCAACAACCCTACTATCATTGTCACCATTTTTCAGATGAGGAAATCCAGGGGCAGAGAGGTTAAGCAACTTGCCCAAAGTTGCTCAGCTGCTAGAGGGTGGAGAGAAGATTTGAACAGAGCAGTCAGGCCCTGACCACCACACTGCTCTGCTTCTGTGCACACATCTGTGCTTACCCCCCTGGTGCTTCTTCCTACTGCTTTCTCTTCTCCTTGCCCCACCACACTTAACTTCTCTCAAGAATATTTATGTTGGAATCCCCAGCTGGCCTCTCTAAGCCTTGCCAGAAACCACCTAAATCCCCATCATCTCCTATTTAACCCTACCACAGGCATACTATCAACTCCTTTTATTCCTATTTCATGGAATTTTTGATAATTTTGAACCACAGCTACACTGTTCCTCATAGATCTTGTCATATTTAGGCATCTCTAAAACTCTCCTGATCTGTAAGTCACAGGATGCTTCTTGCCACACTCACTTCTATCTGTTATGCTTGGGTAATTTGATGAAAATTCAGGGATTTATTTGAGATTACACTAGCATTTTGTCTAATAGATTCAAAGATTTTTAAAGATTTCTTTTTTCTTTTCACTTATGATGATATTAATTAGGCCATGGCTGACTCCTTCATTCCAATTATGGGATATGAAGTGGACAGGCTGACTGATAGAATTCAGTTCCTGTTAGATTAAAAATTTTGTACAGCATTACCGTGTTCATGAATTTAGATGATACATTTGTATTAAGTGACTTAGCAGCTGGAGTTCTCCAAGTGATATGGGGGGATGTGCTTATAATATTGATTATACATTTGACTTCCCAGGAGGAGTGGGCAAGAGCATTAATCAAAGGACAGTTTAATAAACTCCTTGAGAGAAGGGTTATGGTTTCATTATTTAAAAATTCAGTTAAGACAGCTGTAGCTGAACTTTTACAGGCACTAATCCAAATGGATCATCTGGCAAAGATAGGAAATTATTCCTCGTATTTTACAACTAATATGCCAATTTATTAATTTTCAAGTTCACATGAATCCCACTGAGCTCAGTTTCAGCTAAGGACTTATTTGCAGAATAACACCTCATGAAAGTCAGGTTTTAATTTGAGCTGTGGTAGCTCAATTTGCAAGAGGATAATTGCATATCATTTTCTGCAAACAAGGAGAAGCTTTTTAACTTTAATAAAAAATAAAAGCCACATATTTTTACATATAAGGAAAAAGCCAAAAAAAACTAGAGAAAGTTAAATCACATCACATGTAAACAAATATTTCAACCTACAATTAATCTATACTGAATTTCCCTCTATTTTTCTATTAGATGTATTTGAATGCTCAGGTTCTTTCTCTTTCCAAATCTAAAGTGGAAAATGGATGTAAATTTAATTAATAAGTATTTCTAGAAATATGGAAATGAAGGCCAATTTGAGTTCTCATGTTGGAAATGTTGCTTTTTATCACTTATACCATGCACTTTAAAATCAATTATGTTGGAACTTTGCTATTCTTTAAAAAAATAGAATTGTTTCCAAGATGAGAGTATTGCATGGGTTATATCATACCCTGAGACCTGAAGTCAAATCAGGGTTAGAATGCACATAATTTTTGCCTGGTTCAAAGGGTATAGATAAATGTGAATGGTGCATGGAAGTCCCAGAAGGCAAATCTCTTTCCTCCCAGGTTTATTTAGAATGTTGCTTGTCACTGACAGAGCCATTCGGGATTATTTCTGTTGTGGAAACCTTGAAAGGTTTCAAAGTCTCAAGGGTGTTAGCAAAAAAACCATTTGGAGCTTTTCTGACAGTACTTTAGGGCAATAGTCAACCCCCAAGTGGCAAGAGTCAAGGTTACTTCCCAAGTGATTTACTAAGTATCTATATGTATAAATGATGAATCCTTCTATAACAGATTACATTCAAGGTTTTCCCTTCAATGATGAACTTCTCACTTGCATCCCAATAGGTTTCTTGAGAGGAAAAGGAAAACATAGAGGTATGGGGAATGCACACAAGAACTTATGGAAGTGTGTTCTGGATGTGAATGTCATCCATTGTCAATGTGCCAATGGGAAATGGGTTGAGAACTAGTACTGTCAGGTGTGCCTTGAAGTCCTTGTGCTCTGTGCTTCCCTCCAAAAAACATGGCTGTGTTTGATATGGCATCTGGTACATTTCACCGCCTTGATGTCAGTGGTGAAAGGGTGGTACCTTCTCCATGGTACTCTAGGTGCGTAGCTGTATCATGATATGAAGGGAAGGAACTATGCCCATAAACAGAGATAGAAAGCCAGTCCCTCTGCTCTTGTTCTTTGCTTTATCTAAGAATGCAGAGGACAGGTGGACTAGGTTAATGGAAGTAAAAAGAAACAGAAGTGGTCTATGGAGAAATACAGTCTCAATCAGATCAGTTGGGCTTTGGGCAAGAGTATGATGACAAAGTCTCACTGTGAATCTCTGTGAACATCCACAGACATGGAAGAGAGTCCCCTGCTCTGGCATGAGCACAATATATTATTTTGTCAGTTTATTACAGGCCTTGAGACTTTTTAAAAATGGTTCAATCTTGAAAATATTCACTCCTTTTCAAGTAAAGCAGTTTGCCAAGTGACTAAAAAAGATGTTGGTTTCCCTCTTTTTATTATAGAGCAAAAGTTGATCTGTTATTATTACCTATACTGGGACAATTAAAATTTAAAAGAATATTTCAGAATGTAGAATAAATTGACAAAATTTTAGTCTTAGATTTTTAATGGCGTCCAGCGATGTTCTACTTCTAGATTTTCATTTTTAGAGTGGAGGAAGATAAGGCTCAGAAAGGTGAAAAAAATGCCCAAGACCATACAGTTAGTCTGAGCTTGAAACTCAAGCTCCGCTTACCCTAGGCAAATGCTCTCTTTTCCTTCCATTGTCCTGCTTTTCACATTTAACACAATTTAATGGTGTTAAAACTTTATTAATATTTACACAGGAAGTTCCAAATTAGTAAATTTAATTAGTGAGCAAATGCTAATATATGTTTGAATTTTGTTCTCAGAACAAAGGCAGACTCTATTCAGATTTTTTTATTTTGACATATTTATTGGAGTACAATTGCCTTAAAATGGTGTGTTAGTTTCTGCTTTATAACAAAGTGAATCAGCTATACATATACATATGTCCCCATATATCCTCCCTCTTGCATCTCCATCGCACCCTCCCTATTCCACCCCTCTAAGTGGTCACAAAGCACCGAGCTGATCTCCCTGTGCTATGCAGTTGCTTCCCACTAGCTATCTATTTTACATTTGGTAGTGCATATTTGCCCATACCACTCTCTCACTTTGTCCCAGCTTACCCTTCCCCCTCCCAGTGTTCTCAAGTCCATTCTTTATGCCTACATCTGTATTCCTGTCCTGGCCCTAGGTTCTTCAGAACCACTTTTTAATTTTACATTCCATATATATGTGTTAGCATATGGTATTTGTTTTCTCTTTCTGACTTACTTCACTCTGTATGACAGACTCTAGGTCCATCATCCTCACTACAAATAACACAATTTCCTTTCCTTTCATGGCTGAGTAATATTCCATTGCATATATGTGCCACAACTTCTTTATCCACTTGTCTGTCTATGGACACTTAGATTGCTTCCATGTCCTGGCTATTGTAAATAGTGCTGCAGTGATATTGTGGTATATGACTCTTTTTGAATTATGGTTTTCTCAGGGTATATGGGCAGTAGTGGGAGTGTTGGGTCATATGGTAGTTCTATTTTTAGTTTTTTAAAGAACCTCCATAGTGTTCTCCATAGTGGTTGTATCAATTTACATTCCCACCAACAGTGCAAGATGGTTCCCTTTTCTCCACACCCTCTCCAGCATTTATACTTCGTCAATTTTTTAATGATGACCATTCTGAACTGGTGTGCAGGTGATACTTCATTGTAGTTTTGATTTGCATTTCTCTGCTGATTAGTGGTGTTGAGCATTCTTTCATATGTTTGTTGGCTATCTGTATATCTTCTTTGGAGAAATGTCTATTTAGGTCTTCTGCCCATTTTCGGATTGGGTTTTTTGTTTTTTTGATATTGAGCTGCATGAGCTGCTCGCAAATATTGGAGATTAGTCCTTTGTCAGTTGCTTCACTTGTAAATAATTTCTCCAATTCTGAGGGCTGTCTTTTCATCTTATTTATGGTTTCCTTTGCTGTGCAAAAGCTATTAAGTTTCATTAGGTCCCCTTTGTTTATTTTTGTTTTTATTTCCATTTCTCTAGGATGTTGGTCAAAGATGATCTTGTTGTGATTTATGTCATAGAGTGCTCTGTGTATGTTTTCCACTAAGAGTTTTATAGTGTCCAGCCTTACATTTAGGTCTTTAATCCATTTTGAGTTTATTTCTGTGTATGGTGTTAGCGAGTGTTCTAATTTCTTTCTTTTACATGTAGCTGTCCAGTTTTCCCAGCACCACTCATTGAAGAGGCTGTCTTTTTTCCACTGTATATTCTTGCCTCCTTTATCAAAAATAAGGTAACCATATGTGTGTGGGTTTACCTCTGGGTTTTCTATCCTGTTCCATTGATCTATATTTCTGTTTTTTTTGTTTTTTTTTTTGCCAGTACCATGCTGTCTTGATTTAGGTAGCTTTGTAGCATAGTCTGAAGTCATGGAGTCTGATTCCTCCAGCTTCATTTTTCTTTCTCAAGATTGCTTTGGCTATTCAGGGTATTTTTTGTTTCCATATAAATTGAAATTTCTTTTCCAGTTCTGTGAAAAAATGTCATTCATAGTTTGATAGGGATTGCATTGAATCTGTAGATTGCTTTGGGTAGTATAGTCATTTTCACAATGTTGATTCTCCCAATCCAAGATCATGGTATATCTCTCCATCTATTTGTATCATCTTTAATTTCTTTCATCAGAGTCTTATAGTTTTCTTCCTCTAGGTCTTTTGTCTCCCTAGGCAGGTTTTTTCCTAGGTATTTTATTCTTTGTGTTCCAATGGCAAATGGGAGTGTTTCCTTAATTTCTCTTTCAGATTTTTCATCGTTGGTGTATAGCAATGTAAGAGATTTCTGTACATTAATTTTGTATCCTGCTACCTTACCAAATTCCTTGATTAGCTCTAGATATTTTCTGGTAGTATCTTTAGGATTCTCTATGTATAGTATCATGTCATCTACAAACACTGACAGCTCTACTTCTTTTTTCTGATTTGTATTCCTTTGATTTCTTTTTCTTCCCAGATTGCTGTGGCTAAAATATCCTAAACTATGTTGAGTAATAGTGGTGAGTGTGGACAACCTTGTCTTGTTCCTGATCTTAGTGGAAATGTTTTCTGTTTTTCACCATTGAGAACAATGTTGGCTGTGAGTTTGTCATATATGGCCTTTATTATGTTGAGGTAAGTTCCCTCTATGTCTATTTCCTAGAGGGTTTTATCATAAGTGGGTGTTGAATTTTGTCAAAAGTTTTTCTGTATCTATTGAGATGATCATATGGTTTTTATCCTTCAATTTGTTAATATGGTGTATCACATTGATTGATTTGTGTATATTGAAGAATCCTTGCATTCCTGGGATAAATCCCACTTGATCATGGTGTGTGATTTTTAATGTGATTTTGGACTCTGTTTGCTAATATTTTGTTGTGGATTTTTGCCTCCATGTTCATCAGTGATGTTGGCCTGTAGTTTTCTTTCTTTGTGACACCTTTGTCTGATTTTGGTATCAGAGTGATGGTGGCCTCGTAGAATGAGTTTGGGAGTGTTCCTCCATCTGCTGTATTGTCAAAGAGTTTGAGAAGGATAGGTGTTAGTTCTTGTTTAAATGTTTGATAGAATTCGCCTGTGAAGCCATCTGGTCCTGGGTTTTTGTTTTTTGGAAGATATTTAAACACAGTCTCAATTTCCATGCTTTTGATTGGTCTGTTTATATTTTCTGTTTTTTCCTGGTTCAGTCTTCGAAGGTTGTGCTTTTCTAAGAATTTGTCCATTTCTTCCAGGTTGTCCATTTTATTGGCATAGAGTTGCTTGTAGTAATCTCTCATGATCCTTTGTATTTCTGCAGTGTCAGTTGTTATGTCTCGTTTTTCATTTCTAATTCTATTTATTTGTCTTCTCCCTTTTTTTCTTGATGAGTCTGGCTAATGGTTTATCAATTTTGTTTATCTTCTCAAAGAAGAAGCTTTTACTTTTATTGATCTTTGCTATTGTTTCCTTCATTTCTTTTCCATTTATTTCTGATCTGATCTTTATGATTTCTTTCCTTTGGCTAACTTTGGGGGCTTTTTATTCTTCTTTCTCTAATTGCTTTAGGTATAAGGTTAGGTTGTTTATTTCAGATATTTCTTGTTTCTTGGGGTAGGAATCTATTGCTCTAAAGTTCCCTCTTAGAAATGTTTTTGCTACATCCCATAGGTTTTTGGTCATTGTGTTTTCTTTGTCCTTTCTTTCTAGGTATTTTTTGATTTGCTCTTTGATTTCTTCAGTGATCTCTTGGTTATTTAGTAGTGTATTGATTAGCTTCTGTGTGTTTGTAGTTTTTACAGATTTTTTCCTGTAATTGACATCTAGTTTCATAGTGTTGTGGTCAGAAAAGATACTTGATACAATTTCAATTTTCTTATATTTACCAGGGCTTGATTTGTGAGCCAGGATATGATCTGACCTGGAGAATGTGCCATGAGCACTTGAGAAGAAAGTGTATTAAGTTTTTTTGGATGGAATGTCCTATAAATATCATTTAAGTCCATCTTGTTTAATGTATCATTTAAAGCATGTGTTTCCTTATTTATTTTCATTTTGGATGATCTGTCCATTAGTGAAAGTGGGGTGTTATAGTCCCCTACTATGATTGTGTTACCGTTGATTTCCTCTTTTATGGCTGTTAGCATTTGCCTTATGTATTGAGGTGCTCATATGTTGGGTGAATAAATATTTACAATTGTTATATCTAATTGGATTGATCCCTTGATCATTATGTAGTGTCCTTCTTTGTCTCTTTTAGTAGCCTTTATTTAAAATCTATTTTGTCTGACATGAGAATTGCTATTCCAGCTTTCTTTTGATTTCCATTTGCATGGAATATCTTTTTCCATCCCCTCATTTTCAGTCTGTATGTGTTCCTAGGTCTGAAGTGGGTCTATTGTAGACAGTATATGATACGGCTCTTGTTTCTGTAAACATTCAGACAGTGTATGTCTTTTGGTTGCAGCATTCAATCCATTTAGTTTTAAGGTAGTTGTCGATATGTATGTTCCTTTTCCAATTTTCTCAATTGTTTTGGGTTTGTTATCATAGGTGTTTTCCTTCTCTTCTGTTTCCTGCCTAGAGAAGTTCCTTTAGCATTTGTTGTAAACCTAGTTTGGTGATGCTGAATTATCTTAGCTTTTTCTTGTCTGTAAAATTTTTAATTTCTCCATCAAATCTGAATGAGATCCTGCTGGGTAGAGTGATCTTGGTTGTAGGTTGTTCCCTTTCATCACTTTAAATATGTCCTCCGACTCCCTTCTGGTTTGCAGAGTTTCTGCTGAAAGATCAGCTGTTAACCTTATGTGGATTCCCTTGTATGTTATTTGATTTTTTATCCCTTGCTGTTTAAAAAAAAATTGTTTTTGCATTTAATATTTGATAGTTTGATTAGTATGTGTCTTGGCATGTTTCTCCTTGGATTTATCCTGTATGGGACTCTCTGTGCTTCCTGGACTTGATTGACTGTTTCCTTTCCCATATTAAGGAAGTTTTCAACTACAATCTCTTCAAATATTTTCTCAGTCCCTTTCTTTTTCTCTTCTTCTTCTGGGACCCCTATAATTCGAATGTTGGTGCACTTAATACTGTTCCAGAGGTCTCTGAGACTGTCCTCAGTTCTTTTCATTCTTTTTTGTTTATTCTGCTCTGCAGTAGTTATTTCCACTATTTTATCTTCCAGGTCACTTATCAGTTCTTCTGCCTCCGTTATTCTGCTATTGATTCCTTCTAGAGAATTTGGATCATCTTTACTATCATTAATCTGAATTCTTTTTCCGGTAGACTGTCTATCATTGTTCTGGTGGGTTCTTACCTTGCTCTTTCATTTGCTGTGTGTTTCTCTGTTTTCTCGTTTTGCTTAACTTACTGTGTTTGGGGTCTCCTTTTTGCAGGCTGCAGGTTCGTAGTTCCCATGTTTTTGATGTCTGACCCAGTGGCTAAGGTTGGTTTAGTGAGTTGTGTAGGCTTCCTTGTTGAGGGACCTAGTGCCTGTGTTCTGGAAGATGAGGCTGGATCTTGTCTTTCTGGTGGGCAGGACTGCGTCTAGTGGTGTGTTTTGGGATGTCTGTGACCTTATTATGATTTTAGGCTGCCTCTCTGCTAATGGGTGGTGTCATGTTCCTGTCTTGCTTGTTGTTTGTCATAGGGTGTCCAGGACTGTAGTTTGCTAGTTGTTGAGTGGAGCTGGATCTTAAGGTTGAGATAGAGATCTCTGGGAGATCATTGGGCGTTTGATATTACATGGAGCCTGGAGCTCACTGGTGGACCAATGTTCTTATCTCATCTCTCCCACTTCAGAGGCACAAGCCTGATACCTGGCTGGAGCACCAAGACCTTGTCAGCCACATGGTTCAGAAAAAAAAAAAAAGAAAGAAAGAATTAAAATAAAATAAAATAAAGTTATGAAAATAAAAATAATTATTAAAATAAAAAGAAATTAAAATGTAATAAAAAAAGAAAGGAAGAAAGAAGAGAGCCACCAAACCAAGAAAACAAATCCAGCAATGATAACAAGTGCTAAAAACTATACTAAATGGAAAACAAAACAAAATGAAGAAACAGAACCCTAGGACAGATGGTAAAAGCAAAGCTATACAGACAAAATCACACCAAGAAGCATACACATACACACTCACAAAAAGAGAAAAAAGGAAAAAAAATATATATATATATCGTTGTTCCCAAAGTCTACCACCTTAATTTTGAGATAATTCATTGTTTATTCAGGTATTCCAGAGATGCAGGGTACATTAAGTTGATTGTGGAGATTTAGTCCACTGCTCCTGAGGCTTCTGGGATAGATTTCCCTTTCTCTTCATTATTCACACAGCTCCTGGGGTTCAGCTTTGGATTTTGTCCTGCCTCTGCATGTAGGTCACTTAAGGGCATCTCTTCTTCACTCAGACAGGACAGGGTTAAAGTTGCAGCTGATTAGGGTGCTCTGACTCACTCTGGCCAGGAGGAGAGAGGGGTATGGAATGTGGGGAGAGGCTGTGGCAGCAGAGGGAGGTGTGATGTTGCAACAGCGTGAGGCGCGCCATGTGTTCTCCCAGGGAAATTTTCCCTGGATCACAGGACCGTGGCAGTGGCAGACTGCACAGGCTCCCAGGATGGAAGGTGTGGATAGTGACCTGTGCTTGCACACAGACTTCTTGGTGGCCACAGCAGCAGCCTTAGTGTTTCATGCCTGTCTCTGGTGTCCGTGCTGATAGCCGTGCCTCGCACCCGTCTCTAGAGCTTGTTTAGGCAGGTGGTGCTCTGAATCCCCTCTGCTTGCACACCCCGAAACAATGGTCTTGTTGCCTCTTAGGCAGGGACAGACTTTTCCCTGGACTCCTTCCTGGCTAGCTGTGGTGCACTAGCCCCCTTCAGTCTGTGTTCACACAGCCAACCCCAGTCCTCTCCCTGGGATCTGATCTCCGAAGCCCAAGCCTCAGCGCCCAGTCCCCACCCGACCCGGTCAGCGGGTGAGCAGAGCAGTCTCTTGGGCTGGTGAGTGTCGGTCAACACTGATCCTCTATGTGGGAATCTATCTGCTTTGCCCTCTGCACTGCTATTACTGTGGTCTCCTCTGTGGCTCTGCAGATTCCCCCCACCACCCCCGCCATCTCCGCCAGTGGAGAGGCTTCCTATTGTGTGGAAACTTTTCCTCCTTCACAGCTCCCTTCCAGAGGTGCAGGTCCCATCCCTATTCTTTTGTCTTTGTTTTTTTCTTTTTTCTTTTGCCTTACCCAGGTACGTGGGAATTTCTTGCCTTTGGGAGGTCTGAGGTCCTCTGCCAGCATTCAGTAGGTGTTCGGTAGGAGTTGTTCCACTTGTAGATGTATTTCTGATTCATTTGTGGGGAGGAAGGCAATCTACACATCTCACTCCTCCACCATCTTGAAGCTCCTCCCTCTATTCGGATTTAATTTGCCTGGTATCTTTCATATTTCAGTCCACCAAAGTAAATGAAGTGTTACTATGAAATATGTTACAGTAACAACCTCGGTGCCTTTGAAAGAAAATATACATATTTCCTATCTAGCTGGAAAGAGAAATCTCTGAAGGCAAGCCATTTCAAGTTTAAGAAAACACAGTATAAACAACCCATGGTGGCTGCTATAATTTAATTTTAAAGCAAAGGTTGACAAGGAACATACAAATATGGATTTCTTAAAGGTAACACTGGTGTTACCATACGAAACATGTACACACCTCTCCAATTCATCTCACATGACATTTGGGACCATGCACTTTATAGTTAGGTTAAATAAATTAAAGCCACAAGAATATGCACTTCCTGAATAAAACATACTTCAAAACAGATATCAGAGTAACAAATGATGTAAAATATTATTATTATATACACTAATATAATACAATAATGAAATATTGTTAAAGACACTCCTGATGAGAAGGTATAGGGTCGTGATTAAAAGCATTAGCTTTGGAGTCATACAGACCTGTGTTCAAATTCCAGCCCTGTCACTTACTACAGTTATTTACAACTTTTGTTATTTACCGGGTTGATTTGAGCATGTTACTTAGCCTCTCTGGGTCTCAATTTCCTGCAAAATAGATTGCAGCTTGAGATTTCTACCTCATATTTGATTGTAAGAGTTAATATAAGTAATGTGGAGACTGGCTATACTATCTGAAAAAACATCAGAAACTTGAGACGCTAAGTGCATGAATATCTCATCAGAACACCTATGATTCCTTATTATTACTTGATTCTTCACTTTCCTGTTCATTCTTATACTAGGAAAAACTTTCTACTTCTGCTTCAAAATGTAGCTCTATGTCATAAAATACAAGGCAGCTAGTGCTGAAAAACTACATCTTATATAAATCAGAAACTACCTTTGTGCTTCAGTATTCAAACGACCTTACTTATTTCCCCCACCATGAATTCCCTGTACCAAAAAGATTGGTAATTCTCTTAAGCTATTCAAGTCACACATGTGGGCACAAAGGAAGTAAAAGGGTCAGTTTATGAGAAAACAATAATTATTTGGGAGGTCAAATGTGTGCTGCCTTTGGTGTAACATTAGCTCAGTCTTCTGTCAGGTTTAGGGACTGTAAGGCATTTTAGTTACTTTCAGGGCCAACTGAAATTGTGCACTTGAATTGAAGAAGGACTGTGTAGAAAAGCTAACTTTAGGGAGTTAACTCTATCAAGCTTTCTCTCACTCAGAAAATGCATTTTTGTATTAAAACTTGAAAGAACCAAGGATTTTGTTTGTTTGTTTGTTTGTTTTTTGTTTAGCGGTATGTGGTTCTCTCACTGTTGTGGCCTCTCCCATTGTGGAGCACAGGCTCTGGACATGCAGGCTCAATGGCCATGGCTCACAGACCCAGCCAGTCCGTGTCATGTGGGATCCTCCCGGACCGGGGCACGAACCCACGTCCCCTGCATCGGCAGGCGTACTCTCAACAACTGTGCCACCAGGGAAGCCCAGAACCAAGGATTTTGATGTAGGAAACTGAGTTCGCCCTCTAGCACTACCACCTGTTGACTGTAACCATGAATAAGTCACAGATTTACAGTTTACTGATCTGTAAAATGGGTTTCCTGGCTAGGTCCTGCCTACCTAGTAGTTTTATACTGAGAATTATATCAGGTTATACGTATGAAGGCAGCTTGCTTTAGACAAATCAAGGATTTAATGATTGAAAGGACTGGGCTTAATTCTCAATTAGAAACTATTTAACTATTTTTAACAAGTTCCTTAACTTTTCTGGACTTCAATTTCTCTTTTTCTACAATGGGGATAATAAAGCCTATTAGACAAGATTGTTGTGGGTATTTAATGATACCACGTGTGAAAAGCTTCAAACAAAAAATCCTGTCTGTTTTGTGTATGAGGTTAGTAATGAGTAGTTATTGGAGTCTTTATTTAAATTTATTTCACATAAGTTAAAATTTTCAATTAAAATAGAAGTTATCTAAATTTCTAAATTTAAATTAGAATAAGGTTAAAATAGAAAATAATCTAAATTGTGAAACAGAGAAGAATGGTTAAATGTCCTTCCATCCAGAGTACTAATATTGTTATTGTCATGGAAAGGTATTTGGCATATATCATCAGGGAGTGAAGAACATAAAGCAAAGTATATGGACTGATCAATTTTTTTCAAAAAAATTATTGGGAAAAATTTTTGGAAAAATATATCTAAGAAGTGTAGTGGGACTATGGGTAAGTTTTATTTTCACTTTTGGTGTACCTGTATTATCTAATATATTACATTAGTGTCACATTCATGTACCAAAATAAAATATTAAAATGTTAAATGAAAATAATAAGCATGAAAAAAACTGACCTCCTTCAGCTGAACATATGACCACAATTTGACTGAAAGGTCCATCTCCTTTGTTGTTATAAACGCCAACCTTCACTTCAAAGGGAGTAAGAGGAGGGACACTTTCATCTCGATAAATGAATTTTGAAGCTTCAGAAGATGTCACCATTTTTTCCTTCCAGCCACGTGTTCCATTGGGTCGGAAAGCCACAATATAGCCAAAGCCTTCCCCATTCTGAAACTCTTCTGATACTGGCTAGAGAAGAAAAATGCAATGAAATATCAGGAAAATAATTGATCAAAACCCCCACTCTTTCCAATCTTTAACTTTTTAAAAATTATAGATAACTAGAGCAATGGAGACTCTCCAATCTTTATATTACATTGGAAGCCAACATAGAACAATAGCTTGGCAGTCACTGGAAATTTAAAAGGCTTTAAAGGTATAAGATTAAAAAATTAAATGGTATCAGTTGGTATTTAAGAAAAGCATCAGGAGTATTGAAAACTCTTGAAGTGAAACAAGTTTGATCCAATTAGTCATGTATATGAAACAAAGGTCCTTGGATTCCACACTAGGATGTAATATGCTGGGGAAAACTGTCATATGGTCTGGTGGTCGGGAAAATCTTGTCACTGGTAATGCTTTGCACAGGTCTTTGCACAGAAAATCTCAGTGAAATTAATGTAAGACCTTTCTTCTAGGGTTTTTCTCAATTACTGTTGTGCTTTACTAACATATGAAAAAATTAGAATACAGAATTTTTTCAAGAGACTTGTACTCCATGGCTTACATTTAAATTTGTTAAATAAGCATAAATTGCACACCATAGAAAATAGTAATTGTGATTAACTAGTTAGTCAGTGGAGCAGTTACCAGACATTGCCTAATGCAATGTTTGACAAATAGATACACAATAAACATTTGCTACATTTTCTTATTTTGAATTTTTATTTAAGAAAAACTATGTATTGAGTGGAGGAAAAGAGACAAAGCCTATTATATCAAAGTACTATAGACTAAATGTTTATACCCCTTTCTCCCCCACAATTCATGTGATGAATTCCTAACACAATGTGATGGTATTAGGGGATGGGCTTTTGGTAGGTGACTTGGCTATGAGGGTGGAGTACTCATGAATCAGATTATTGCCCTTGTTATATAGAATCTAGAGATCTGTCTTACCCCTCTGTCATGTGAGGACATAGTGAGAAATTGTGTTCTATGAACCAGGAAGCCGGCCCTTGCCAGATCTGAATCCACCAATGCCTTCCAGAACTAGACTTCCAGCCTCCAGAACTGTGAGAATTAAATTTCTGTTGTTTATAAGCCACCCAGTCTACAGCATTTTTGTTATAGCAGCCCCAGCTGACTAAGACATAAAACTGACAGGGAAGGCAATTCCGTTTAGAGAGGTTTGATCTCAGCGAAGGCCAGGTATTAGGAAGTTAATACCTCTGCAGAAATCAAAAACAAGGCATAAAGTTTTATTGAAGAAGAGGCATATGAACAGAAGAACAGG
This sequence comes from Mesoplodon mirus, assembly GCF_964341445.2. Taxonomy (NCBI): domain Eukaryota; kingdom Metazoa; phylum Chordata; class Mammalia; order Artiodactyla; family Ziphiidae; genus Mesoplodon; species Mesoplodon mirus. Next base: position 108,593,814 of record NC_138983.1, on the reverse strand, counting down.
TCAGAGGATGTGCTCATGGCAGATTTCTTAATGGGGAAAGGAGTTTTTCTGTATGTTTCTGTACATTCTATCATTGTTCTTAGAGATGGTCAGGGATTGGTTGTTTTCTCCAATAGTCATTTCCATCTCCATATTCTAACACATTGTTCTGTTAGCTACATAGCTATATTTGATAATAAAGTTAACATTAAAGAAGGAAGGTGGCTTTATGGAAAATAAATGTACCTCTCACACTTTCTTCCCTGTTCCTTTCCTTTGACAGAAGGAATTTTGGAGGTCATATAGTGAGGGACACAAAAGAATAAGGGTTTTGGATTCAAAGTCCCAATTTTACTGCTTCTCAGGAAAGTACTCAAACTGTGCATCAGTTTCATAATTTGTAAAACAAGGAAAATTATCCCCAGTAATAGCATAGTTGTATGGGATAAATGAGATAACCTAGTCACTACTCCAGAAAAACCTTAATGGTTTTAGCCTCCAAAAATATCAAGGGTGATATTCAATTGTGAAATAAATAAATATCAAACTAAGCCAAATAAACGTCTGAAGTAATTTGTGAGAGTATGTATTTTAGTCATTCAAACTATATACTGAGACAGCCTATATGACAGTATGGCACACGTTAGACTTGGTATGAAAATGAGAAAAGTTCATGTCGGAAATATTCATGTGAGTAACGCATGCTCAAAGTGTTTCTTAACCTCCTTTAAACAGAAGTTATTCAGTTACTCTATACCAAATACTGATACTCTATGTGTAACTTTCTTTTTTAAGGAACCAACAAGTTCTGACATCTGAGTAGGCTTTCTTACCTCCCAGGCGATGACTAACTCGTGCCTTCTTCCACTTCTTCCACTTACATTGGTGGGTGTTGTCTTTGGAACTGTCATTAAAAATGGGCCAAGAGTGAGGACAATACGGAGATGTACAATTTAAGTGTCCCTACACCAAGAATGCATCATAACCCTACTCTGGTTGGGTAACATCCCCAAATAAACAAATCAAAATGTGTTTGGAAGTAAAAGTGGTCTTATTCAATATTAAACAAAATGTTTGTGACAAATACCTTGCTTTCAAATCTATGTGGGGGAGTGTAATATATATTTTTCATGGCCACATACTGCATCTCCAAACTAGTTCACTTGTATAAATGCTCTGTGGTTACTAAGGTCCAAATCATAATTAACACTATAGTCAAGGACATCTGCTAATGGTTAGTTAAATTTCATCCTACATGTTTTCTTCTTCCTAAGGATGTGAACCTTCTGTGATTTCAGGGCTTACAGAGACCCTGGAAAGTGCACAGGTTGACATTAGCCTTACTGCTTTACCAGAACTCCAGTTTAAAGAAATCTTAGCAACAGTTCCATGGAGTGATAACCTACTTAAATGAATAAACATTTAAAAAAAAGTCAAGAATGAACCTCTCTGCAAACTGCAAAATATATAGATACCTGGTGAAGCTTTTTCAAATGCAAAACTATTAAAAGAATAAATGTGTCAAAGGAATAAATTTCCTCTTCACGGCACTAAACCACAAAATATGTAGTTGAAAGGGAATATTTTCAAATGAAGAGCTATTAAATGAAGAAAATTATTAAAAGAAATAAATTTCCAGGCTATGAGTCTGCATTAGCAATTTTACACTTCAGCATTGCCTTTATATCCCAGCATATAGTTTAAAAAAATATTGATATACTCATAAACAATAAATTCACTCCCATTTATTACCTACTTGGAGTGGAAGGCTGTTAATTACTGGTAGATATTCGCACAGCATTTTATATACAGGAAAAACTGATGCAGAATTTATATGCTACTAGAAAGGAAAAAACCAATTCTTCTTGGACCACGGTGGTGGGAGAGAACACTATCATTGCTTCCATTGAAATAGATGATCTTTATTCACCAGGTCCAAATTTCATTTCCTTGGCACTTTTCTCCATGAACATGAGTTCTTGTCTTGCTCATGTACATGTAGAAGGATATATACAGAAGCAGCTACCAATCTTTCTTTTTTCACAGGTACATACACATTAAGGATTATTCATATGTGGAGTTCACTCTCATGAATTCCCTCAGAATTACACGGAATTGGATACCCCTTTGTCTCTAAATCAGGAAATCAAAAGGAATTCAACTAAGAAGAATGATGGTATTAGAGCAATAACAGTGAATATGCCCTAATTTATATGAAGAGCAGGCAGATGATTTAACTTGAGTTTTTTACTAGTAGTCATAAGTTATCACTGCATGTAGGAATCTATGACATATCAGTCTGCCTTGACACCATGTCTCAAAACCACTGTTATAGAGTAGTAGTTTTAAATTCATTTTCTGTTGTATAGTATGAGTAAAGCACACAGGAGGAAAACTGGTTTAACTGTATGTGTAAAAGGGTAGGGCTACACATTTCCAAATATACCCTCAGTGGCTAATCTCAGAGTTCTGAATATTGTGACCATCAATGCATGGTCAGATAAATAGCAGAAGCAAGTTAATTTGTTGATATGGTGCCACTATGCTTTCTCTTAGTACCATTTGTTTGTAAAATATAAAAAGTTGTGCACACACACATATGCTTCACATTCATCACTGACAATAATTAACAGGTAAATAATATTACAAGTAATATCTACCACAATCACCTACTTCATCTATTACATTGGAATTGCTAGTTTATACCCCAAATGTAGGATTTTGAATATTTTTCTTTGAAGATACCCTCCCTATGATCATGGATTTTGTGGAAAAACTAGGCACTGAGCATCCTTTTCTATTTTATTCATCCCTCAAGCATCATCTAAAAGGAGGATGCCTGGAACCTCTAGTTTAGGGTTGGAGAGTAGGCTATAGGCTATCTTGTGAGCATCTCTCTCTTGAAGCTCATTAAAGAAGTATGAGTAGAATGAAATACAAGTCATGATTTGAGGTCAAATATTTCTTCTGGAGCTTTGGTAGTATTGTTTCATAGTCTATTAATGATTTTATTTTTTAAAAAGCATATTTAGAGTTTTTAAAAGTTTTAACTTTGTGAGTAAAAAAATTAAAAATAAACTAATGAAAAATGTGGTGAAAATTTCCACTTTGAGGAACCAAGAAAGAAGAGTTTAATTTGTTTCTGTGTGGGTTACTTCCATATCAAATTATCCATAAATGACCTAGATTCTGTAAAATTTCTTTTATCATTTGAAATTAGACTTTGAAGCCTTCCTACTTCTACTAATTTCTTTTAAGAAGATAAAATAAATAAATGTAAATAAAGATAAAATAAAATAATGTAAATAAAGGTCATCCAATTTTAATGTATAATAAATGACACAAAACAGGCACTATAGTTCACTGAGTTTTAATAGTATATGTGTATAAGCACCAACTGTTCTTTTTTAAGAAAGGCTTACTAGATATAATAGGAAATACTAACAGAAAACTTAAGGCTTTAAAGACATGGAAATAACCTAAATGTCCATGGATCAATGAATGGATAAAGAAAATGTGGTGTATTATACAATGGAATACTATTCAGCCATACAAAGAAGGGAACCCTGCCATTCGAGACAACATGGATGGACATCAGGGTCCTTATACTAAGTGAAATAAGCTGGGCAGGGAAAGACAAATACTTTATGATCTGACATATATGTGGAATCTAAAAATATGGAACTGGCAGGAACAGAGAACAGATTGGTGATTGCCAGAGGTGGGAATGAAGGGTGGGGGAAATGAGGAAATATGGTCAAAAGGTATGAACTTCCAGATATAAGATAAGTTCTAGGGATATAATATACAACATGGTGACTACAGATAACAATACTCTTATCATATATTTGAATGTTGCTAAGAGAGAAGATGTTAAAAGTTCTCATCACAAGGAAGAAAATGTACTTGCATGAGGTGATGGATGTTAACTAAACTTATGGTAATCATTTTGCAGTATATAAATATATCAACTAATTATGTTGTTCACCTTAGACTAATACAGTATTATATGTCAATTATATCTCAATAAAACTGGAAAAACAAACAAACAAAAAAGAAAACCTAAGGCTTTAATAGATGCAACTCAGGCATTGTGTTTTGGTGTCAGGATCACAATGTTTGAATTGGGTACTCTAATTCTAATTGGGTTAAAGTTCCTAATTACAGGCAGATGATCAGTGGAACCCATGCTCATTGGTTTCCTTTTCAAGTTGGTGGTTCACAGTTATTATCTCTGAAGTCAACACTGATTTTAATTATATCCTTTTATTTTTAAAACAACATATTCATGATATGTAGAGATTTGACTTAATCGTTCAGAGCCCTTCTATTGTAAAAGTTCTATAATTCTTGTTAGGAGCATAAAACTAATATAATCAAACATGTAATAAATGCTTTCATTGAGTTCAGAGAAATATATATTTACATAAAACCAAATTTATTTTCAATATAATTATTGAAACTCTGATTTAGAATTAAGCAGCTAGATGCTTTTCTCCCTCCGTTGGCTACTGATAAATGCCATGAGCTTATTAGCTTAGAGAATCAAATTTACATACATGGTTAATGAGTTAAACTCTTATTCTTCAGAATTTCTTTTTGAACATTAGTCTTCCATGAATGAATAACGTGATTAATACCTTTCCAACAATATATAAATGTCTTGCTGTTTTAGTGCCTTATCTGGCATGTTGAAATGTAGACTTTTGTCCCTTTTTATCTTATATATTTGGTTGTAAATGCTCAGAGTGACTAAAATATAGTGTACTACCTTAGTTTAAGCGTGCATGAATTTAAGCTTGAGTCTCAAAGAACTCTTTCTAAGTGTAATAGTCTGAACAAAGTCAATCACACTAAAAACATGCTTTAATTAGCCTTCAACTAAACAAAAGAATACAGGATGAAACCGTTTATTAGTCTCTCTTTTTTGTCCCTGAAAAATTTCCAAATCTATTACAGTAGATGTTTACATAGCTCATTAAATAATACAGGTTTACTAGAGACCTTGGAGAGGTCACATAATTTAGGAGCAAATCCAGGAATGGGTTTGGGCAGAAAAGTGCAAAAGAATGGAAAGAGGGAAAGGAAGTTGATAATATAGTGAAAATGGGAGTCAGGAGAGATATTAAAAAAAAAAAATCCTACCTGAATTGATGTAACATACAAATATTTCAGTTAACTGATTATCATCTAAGCTCACTTTATAAAAAAAAGTTAAAGAGCTTCCAAAATTAAAAAAAATTACCAGTGGTGTTTCCTAAAGAGTTCAGATAATGCTGTTATTCCTATCAATAGGGTAGATAAGGTGGTATGTGTAAGTGGTAAAATTATTCTTCTGGGACTGAGAAAGATCTGGGCTTGAATCTCAGTTCTACCATTCTAGCTGATGGGTTGAAAATATTTCTTAACCACTTTGTCCTTTAGTTGTCTCACGGAGATAATAATATTACCTACTTTTTAAAGTTTTCATAAATATGTATCACAGTGCCTGGAACTATAATTCATAACAATTACCTAATGTTATTATCTACTTCAAAAAGAAAAAGTAGTTGTCTTCTATGATAAACACTAAGTTCAGTAGGAATCTATACACATGTGATCTTGAAATAGACTGTTCTTTTGGAAATCTGGATAATATGGTTTCGATAGTACCATGGGAATTGTGCTTTCAGTTTTGGTCAGCTTGTTTTAATTTGAAAACCTAGGCAATATATCATTTTTGATTTACAACTTTCGTTGCTAGGATATTTCAGAGAATGTAAGATTTCTCTGATTTATGAACCTTCTCATAAATAGCAATAGTCAGGACCACAGGAGGTACGTATAGACAATAAAATATGTTTCCCTTCACTCATTTTCTCTGAACTTTATTCCACAAGGAAGTAGAAGCAGAGTATAGGCATAATAATCTTTGAGCAAAATTTGTTGGAACGTGTGGTAAAATGAAGAGAAAGAAAAAGGCAAGAGGAAGAAGGGAGGGGTGGGAGGAAGATAACTTGGAAGTCATCACCTTTGGTTTAAGATTAGAATTCCAGCTCTGACACTTACTTATTAGGTAACCTTGTACAAGTTTTTAACTCTCTTATTCTGCTTCTCGTCTGTAAGATGGGGATAAACCTGCTTGTTTTAGAGGGTTGATGTGAGAATTAAATGCTATAATGAAAGGCAAGGGCTTAGTATAGGGCTTGGAACATGGTTCATTGTTTATGACTGGTATACTGCATTATAGGGACTAGGAAGATGGAAAAAATCTAACTTGAGTGTCTCACATTTACTCCTGGGTTGATAACCTCTCATTACCCTTTTGTCTTTCATGCTCAAGTCTTCTACGTTCTTCCCTCATCTTGCTATTAATCAGAAAGCGGCATGCCTAACAATTAACCAAGTTTCATTTAGAAAGGCATTTGTTAAAGTTACCATCTTTGTTTGCAAAGTGTCTCTGAAACTGAAGATATATTTCTTGAATATATTTTGCCGAAAAGGCTTTCCTGGACCAAAGTGGTTTCATGATTTAAAATACTGTCTGCTGTATGAGCCATACTATTATCTTCTTTTTTCCTAATTATTGAGATTTGGTCTTAAAGGTCTGTTGCTTGCTATGATTTTCGTCTGCTCTTAATATTACTAAGAAAAATTTATTTTATTTAATATAATTAAATTACTCATTGGGTTGAAGAAATCTATAATGTTCATTTAATAGTATTTTCTTTTAGAGTTTCCCAATTATTTCAGTTGACTGCTTTACGTTTTTTATATCATATATTTTTTTAGAAGCGTAGACTAGAAAGACCTTTAAAAACCCCACAGCTTTATGCCTTTTCTCTGCACACACCAGTGCCTGACAATAGTATGTAGATTTTTTTTTTTTTTTTTTTTTTGCAGTACGCGGGCCTCTCACTGCTGTGGCCTCTCCCGTTGTGGAGCATAGGCTCTGGATGCACAGGCTCAGTGGCCATGGCTCACGGGCCCAGCCACTCCGCGGCATGTGGGATCTTCCCAGACTGGGGCACGAACCCATGTCCCCTGCATTGGCAGGCGGACTCTCAACCACTGCGCCACCAGGGAAGCCCAGTATGTAGATTTTTTAATTGCCCCCTATAAATAATTCTGCCTGAGTCTCATTTGGTCTGACCTTCAAAGCTCCATCAAATGCCATTTACAAGGCCAACCCACGTGCCCCTGGGAAAACTAATTCATCCCCATCTTATAATACTATTTTATTGTGTTCTTTCCATAACTTTTGAATCAGTGAAGTTTCCTAAGTAATTATCATGGACAAGAACTGTGAATATACAAATATGAACAAAACAAGATCCTTTCAGAAGTAGGAAGGTAATGTACAGGGAAAGAAACTGTAGTAGGAAGTTTAATGAGTCTTTTCTGGACTTGGGATGAGACACATGTAACCTCAGATGCTAAAATGTGGTTGACTAGACAAAACCACAGAACTACTAGGAAATAGAGAAAATCAATTTCATGACCCTTTCCCATTACCCGCCTCCAGCCATATATATAAGATTTTAGCTCAAGCAGTGTTTTGGAAGAAGGCTGTCAGCTTAGCAGATGGATGTGCTGTGACATATACCTCCATCCCCAGCTGTCGCTAGGAGCAAAGTGGGAGTATCATTTCCCCCTCAAGCTAAGTGACAAGAGAAGCAAAATAGCTGATGAGGAGAGTGCAGATGCTTACCTCTCACATCCCGGCTGGATGCTGTTGAGCTTCAGAATTTTGTAAGATGGCTCAGCCCTGCACTATGTTACTAGAGCAGAGACCAAAATAGTTATTGAGAACATATGGCATTTCTAGAGTCTGGCAGGTCAGAAATGTGAAATGATTATCATGAGCAAAGCAGACACTGTGGAAGGTAGGTTTGAATAAGCTTGTTGGTATCACAGCCAATAAAGCTGCCTGCTAGGAGATAGGATATTCTCTTAAGAACCCAATGTACCCCAAGAGAGGAAGAAGCAGAATGTGGACAAAAGCCATCTCCTGGAGCACTCAACATTTACATGAGAACAACAAATTACAACACGTGAAGTCATTTTTCATTTTCTTCTTTTCTGACCTGGGAAGTGACCAGAATAGCAGTTGGAAGGTCACGGAGGAAGTAGAAAGAAGAAAGAAAAGACAAATCGTAACCCTTGAGTCAAGCCTGTGCTGGGATAGAGGGACAGAAACATGGAACTGGATATGAGATGAAAGTGTTTATTAAGTTAATATAGAATTTTTGTTGCTGTTGTTGTTACTTTTTTGGTACTAGATGTTTATTTCAGACTCTTTTGTCACAGAGGTCAATAAAAAATCAAAAGGTTACACATATCTATTGTATTCCAAGACAAATCTTTTGAGGAAAAAAAAATGTACCTGTTAGAACTTACTATTTCAGCTCTACCTGGGGCATTACACATGAGATATAGATATTCAGTTTCATAACTCCCTAGTTCCAAATAGACAACTAAGTATTTTTTTTTTTTTTTTTTTTTTCTTTTTGCGGTATGCGGGCCTCTCACTGTTGTGGCCTCTCCCGCTGCGGAGCACAGGCTCCGGATGCGCAGGCCCAGCGGCCATGGCTCACGGGCCCAGCCGCTCCGCGGCATATGGGATCCTCCCAGACCGGGGCACGAACCCGTATCCCCTGCATCGGCAGGCGGACTCTCAACCACTGCGCCACCAGGGAGGCCCGACAACTAAGTATTTAAAAAGAAAAAAGAAATAAAAGAATCCCACACAGGGCTTCCCTGGTGGCGCAGTGGTTGAGGGTCCGCCTGCCGATGCGGGGGACACGGGTTCGTGCCCTGGTCCGGGAGGATCCCACGTGCCGCGGAGCGGCTGGGCCCGTGAGCCATGGCCGCTGGGCCTGCGCGTCCGGAGCCTGTGCTCTGCAATGGGAGAGGCCACAGCAGTGAGAGGCCCGCGTACCGCAAAAAAAAAAAAAAAAAAAAAAGAATCCCACACAAATCACTAGTTATACTTACATGGCTGATACACAGGGTAGCTTGAAAATACTGAGAATAACCTCTTCTTTATTTTATTTATTTATTTTTCTAAAATTTTTAACATCTTTATTGGAGTATAATTGCTTCACAATGGTGTGTTAGTTTCTGCTTTATAACAAAGTGAATCAGTTATACATATACATATGTTCCCATATCTCTTCCCTCTTGTGTCTTCCTCCCTCCCACCTTCCCTATCCCACCTCTCTACATGGTCACAAAGCACAGAGCTGATCTCCTGGTGCTATGCGGCTGTTTCCCACTAGCTATCTATTTTACGTTTGGTAGTGTATATATGTCCATGCCACTCTCTTACTTTGTCACAGCTCACTCTTCCCCCTCCCCATATCCTCAAGTCCATTCTCTAGTAGGTCTGTGTCCATTCTCTAGTAGGTCTGTGTCTTCATTCCCGTCTTTCCACTAGGTTCTTCATGACTTTTTTTTTTCTTAGATTCCATAATATGTGTTAGCATACGGTATTTGTTTTCCTCTTTCTGACTTACTTAACTGTATGACAGACTCTAGGTCCATCCACTGCATTACAAATAACTCAATTTTGTTTCATTTTATAGCTGAGTAATATTCCATTGTATATATGTGCCATACCTTCTTTATCCATTCATCTGTTGATAGACAGTTAGGTTATTTCCATGTCCTGGCTATTGTAAATAGAGGTACAATGAAAAATTTGGTGCATGACTCTTTTTGAATTATGGTTTTCTCAGGGTATATGCCCAGTAGTGAGATTGCTGGGTCGTATGGTAGTTCTATTTTTAATTTTTTAAAGAACCTCCATACTGTTCTCCATAGTGGCTGTATCAATTTACATTCTCACCAACAATGCAAGAGGGTTCCCTTTTCTCCACACCCTCTCCAGCATTTATGGATTGTAGATTTTTTGAGGATGGCCATTCTGACCGATGTGAGATGATATCTCATTGTAGTTTTGATTTGCATTTCTCTAATGATTAATGATGTTGAGCATTCTTTCATGTGTTTGTTGGCAATCTGTATATCTTCTTTGGAGAAATGTCTATTTAGGTCTTCTGCCCATTTTTGGATTGAATTGTTTGTTGTTTGGATATTGAGCTGCATTAGCTGCTTGTAAATTTTGGAGATTAATTCTTTGTCAGTTGCTTCATTTGAAAATATCTTCTCCCATTCTGAGGGCTCTCTTTTCATCTTGTTTATGGTTTCCTTTGCTGTGCAAAAGCTTTTAAGTTTCATTAGGTCCCATTTGTTTATTATTTTTTTAATTTCCATTTCTCTACCAGGTGTGTCAAAAAGGATCTTGCTGTGACTTATGTCATAGAGTCTTCTGCCTATGATTTCCTATAAGAGTTTGGTAGTGTCTGGCCTTACATTTAGGTCTTTAAACATTTTTTTTTTTTTTTTTTTTTTTTTGCAGTACGCGGACCTCTCACTGTTGTGGCTTCTCCTGTTGCAGAGCACAGGCTCTGGACGTGCAGGCTCAGTGGCCATGGCTCATGGGCCCAGCCTCTCCACGACATGTGGGATTCTCCCAAACTGAGGCACGAACCCACATCCTATGCATTGGAAGGCAGACTCTCAACCACTGTGCCACCAGGGAAGCCCCTTTAATCCATTTTGAGTTTACTTTTGTGTATGGTGTTAGAGACTGTCTTAAATTCATACTTTTACATATACCTGTCCAGTTTTCCCAGCACCACTTATTGAAGTGGCAGTCTTTTCTCCAGTGTATATTCTTGCCTCCTTTATCAAAGATAAGGTGACCACATGTGCATGGGTTTACCTCTGGGCTTTCTATCCTGTTCCATTAATCTATACTTCTGTTTTTGTGCCAGTACCATACTGTCTTGATTACTGTAGCTTTGTAGTATAGTCTGAAGTCAGGTAGCCTGATTCCTCCATCTCCATTTTTCTTTCTCAAGATTGCTTTGGCTATTTGGGGTCTTTTGCATTTCCATATAAATTGTGAAAATTTTTGTTCTAATTCTGTTAAAAATGCCAGTGGTAGTTTGATAGGGATTGCATTGAACCTGTAGTTTGCTTTGGGTAGTAGAGTAATTTTCACAAGGTTGATTCTTCCAATCCAAGAACATGGTATATCTCTCCATCTATTCATGTCATCTTTAATTTCTTTCATCAGTGTCTTATAATTTTCTGCATACAGGTCTTTTGTCTCCTTAGGTAGGTTTATTCCTAGATATTTTATTCTTTTTGTTGCAATGGTAAATGGGAGCATTTTCTTAATTTAACTTTCAGATTTTTCATCATTAGTGTATAGGAATGCTAGAGATTTCTATGCATTAATTTTGTATCCTTCTACTTTACCAAATTCATTGATTAGCTCTAGTAGTTTTCTGGTAGCATCTTTAGGATTCTCTACGTGTAGTATCATGTCATCTTCAAACAGTGACTGCTTTACTTCTTCTTTTCTGTTTTGTATTCATTTTATTTCTTTTTCTTCTCTGATTGCTGTTACTAAAACTTCTAAAGCTATGTTGAAAAAGAGTGGTAAGAGTGAACAACTTTGTCCTGTTCCTGATCTTAGTGGAAATGGTTTCAGTTTTTCACCATTGAGGACAATGTTGACTGTGGGTTTGTCATATATGGCCTTTATTATTTTGAGGAAAGTTCCCTCTATGCCTACTTTCTGCAGCATTTTTATTATAATTGGGTGTTAAATTTTGTCAAAAACTTTCTCTGCATCGATGGAGATGATCATATGAATTTTCTCCTTCAATTTTTGAATATGGTGTATCAAATTGATTGATTTGCATATATTGAATAATCCTTGCTTTTCTGGGATAAACTCCACTTGATCATGATGTATGATACTTTATTGTGCTCTTGGATTCTGTTTGCTAGTATTTTGTTGAGGATTTTTGCATTTATGTTCATCAGTGATATTGGCCTGTAGTTTTCTTTCTTAGTGACATCTTTGTCTGGTTTTGGTATCAGGGTGATGGTGGCCTCGTAGAATGAGTTTGGGAGTGTTCCTCCCTCTGCTATATTTTGGAAGAGTTTGAGAAAGATAGATGTTAGCTCTTCTCTAATTGTTCGATAGAATTCGCCTGTGAAGCCATCTGGTCCTGAGCTTTTGTTTGTTGGAAGATTTTATTCACAGTTTCAATTTCTGTGCTTTTGACTGCTATGTTCATATTTTCTATTTCTTCCATGTGGTCCATTTTATTGGCATAGAGATGCTTGTAGTCATCTCTCATGATCCTTTGTATTTCTTCAGTGACAGTTGATACTTCTCTTGTTTCATTTCTAATTCTATTGATTTGAGTCTTCTCCTTTTTTTTTTTCTTGATGAGTCTGGCTACTTGTTTATCAATTTTTTTTAATCTTCTCAAAGAACCATCTTTTAGCTTTATTGGTTTTTGCTATTGTTTCCTTCATTTCTTTTTCATTTATTTCTGATCTGATGTTTATGATTTCTTTCCTTCTGATAACTTTGGGGTTTTTTGTTCTTCTTTCTCTAATTGCTTTAGGTGTAAGTTTAGGTTGTTTATTTGAGATGTTTCTTGTTTATTAAGGTAGGATTGTATTGCTATAAACTTCCCTCTTAGAACTGCTTTTGTTGCATCCCATAGGTTTTAGGTTGTCTTGTTTTCATCGTCATTTGTTCCTAGGTATTTTTTGATTTCCTCTTTGATTTCTTCAGTGATCTCTTGATTATTTAGAAGTGTATTGATTAGGCTCTGTGTGTTTGTATTTTTTACAGATTTTTTCCTGTAATTGACATCTATTCTCATAGTGTTGTGGTCAGAAAAGATACTTGATACAGTTTTAATTTTCTTACATTTACTGAGCCTGATTTGTCACCCAGGATATGATCTGACCTGGAGATTGTGCCATGAATACTTGAGAAGAAAGTGTATTCTGTTTTTTTTTTTGGATGGAATGTCCTATAAATATAAATTAATTCCATTTTGTTTAATGTATCATTTAAAACTTGTGTTTCCTTATTTATTTTCATTTTGGACGATCTGTCCTTTGGTGAAAGTAGGGTGTTAAATTCCCTTACTATGATTGTTTTACATTTGATTTCCCCTTTTATGGCTGTTAGTATTTTCCTTATGTATTGAGGTGTTCATATGTTGTGTGCATAAATATTTACAATTGTTATATCTTGTTCTTGGATCGATCCCTTGATCATTATGTAGTGTCCTTCTTTGTCTCTTGTAATAGTTTCTATTTTAAAGTCTATTTTGTCTGATATGAGAATTGCTATTCCAGCTTTCTTTTGATTTTCATTTGCATGGAATATCTTTTTCTATCCCATCACTTTCAGTCTATATGTGTCCCTAGGTCTGAAGTGGGTTTCTTGTAGGCAGCATATATATGGGTCTTGTTTTTGTATACATTCAGCCAGTCTATGTATTTTGGTTGGAGCATTTAATCCATTTACATTTAAGGTAATTATCGATATGTATGTTCCTATTCCCATTTTCTTAATTCTTTTGGGTTTGTTATCATAGGTGTTTTCCTTCTCATGTGTTTCCTGCATAGAGAAGTTGTTTAACATTTGTTGTAAAGCTTGTTTGGTGGTGCTGAACTCTCTTAGCTTTTGCTCTTCTGTAAAGGTTTTAATTTTTCCATCAAATCTGAATGAGATTCCTTCTGGGTAGAGTAATCCTGGTTGTAGGTTTTTCTCCTTCATCACTTTAAATATGTCCTGCTACTTCCTTCTGGCTTACACAGTTTCTTCTGAAGGATCAGCTGTTAACCTTACGGGGATTCCCTTGTGTGTCATTGTTTTTTTGTTTTTTTTTGGTTTTTTTCTCTTGCTTCTTTTAATATTTTTTCTTTGTATTTAATTTTTGATAGTTTGATTAATATGTGTCTTGGCATGTTTCTCCTTGGATTTATCCTCTATGTGACTCTCTGTGCTTCCTAGACTTGATTAACTATTTCCTTTACCATATTGGGGAAGTTTTCAACTATAATCTCATCAAATATTTTCTCAGTCCCTTTCTTTTTCTCTTCTTCTTCTGGAACCCATATAATTCGAATGTTGGTGTGTTTATTGTTGTCCCGGAAGTATCTGGGACCCTCCTCTGTTCTTTTCATTCTTTTTTGTTTATTCTGTTTGCAGTAGTTATTTACACTGTTTTATCTTCCAGATCACTTATCCGTTCTTCTGCCTCAGTTATTCTGCTATTGATCCCTTCTAGGGAATTTTAAATTTCATTTATTTTGTTGTTCATCACTGTTTGTTTGCTCTTTAGTTTTTCTAGTTCCTTGTTAATGGTTTCTTGTATTTTCTCTATTCTATTTCCAAGATTTTGGATCATTTTTACTATCATTACTCTGAATTCTTTTTTAGGTAAACTGCTTATTTCCTCTTTATTTGTTAGGACTGGTGGGTTTTTACCTTGCTCCTTCATCTGCTGTGTGTTTTACTGTCTTCTCATTTTGCTTAACTTACTGTGTTTGGGGTCTCCTTTTCACAGGCTGCAGGTTCGTAGTTCCCGTTGTTTTTGGTGTCTGTCCCCAGTGGCTAAGGTTTTTTCAGTGGGTTGTGTAGGCCTCCTCATGGAGGGGTCTAGTGCCTGGTTCTGGTGGATGAGTCTGGATCTTGTCTTTCTGGTGGGCAGGTCCAGATCTGGTGGTGTGTTTTGGGCTGTCTGTTGCCTTATTATGATTATAGGCAGCCTCTCTGTTAATGGATGGGGCCTTCTTCCTGTTTTGCTAGTTGTTTGGCATAGGGTGTTCAGCACTATAGCTTGCTGGTCATTGAGTGAAGCTCGGTCTTGGCGTTCAGATGGAGATCTCTAGGAGATTTTCACCATTTTATATTCCATGGAACTGGGAAGTCTCTTGTGGACCAGTGTCCTAAAGTTGACTCTCCCACCTCAGAGGCACAGCCCTGACACCTGGCTGGAGCACCAAGAGCCTTTCATTCCACATGGCTCAGAATAAAAGGGAGAAAAAATAGAAAGAAAGAAAGAAGATAAAATATACTAAACTAAACTAAAATAAAATAAATTTATTAAAATAAAAATTAATTATTAAGAAAAAAATTTGAAAAGTTAGAAACAAAACAAAACAAACAAACAAACAAAAATGGATGGACAGAACCCTAGGACAGATGGTAAAAGCAAAGCTATACAGACAAAATCTCACACAGAAGCATACACATACACACTCACAAAAAGAGGAAAAGGGGAAAAAATAATATATCTTCCTCTCAAAGTCCACCTCCTCAATTTAGGATGATTCGTTGTCTATTCAGGTCTTCCACCGATGCCGGGTACATCAAATTGATTGTGGAGATTTAATCTGCTGCTCCTGAGGCTGTGGGAGAGATTTCCCTTTCTCTTCTTTGTTTGCATAGCTCCCAGGGTTCAGCCTTGGATTTGGTCCTGCCTCTGCATGTAGGTCGCTTGAGGGTGCCTCTGTCTGTTCTTCACTCAGACAGGATGGAGTTAAAGTTGCAGCTCATTCGGGGGCCCTGGCTCACTCAGGTCGGGGCAAGGGAGGGGTATGGATGCAGGGCAAGCCTGTGGCTGCAGAGGCCAGAGTGACATTGCACCAGTCTGAGGCGCGCCATGCGTTCTCCTGGGGAAGTTTTCCCTGGATCATGGGACCCTGGCAGTGGCGGGCTGCACAGGCTCCCAAGAGGGGAGGTGTGGATAGTGACCTGCGCTCGCACACAGGCTTCTTGGTGGTGGCAGCAGCAGCCCCAGCATCCCACACCCGTCTCTGGGGTCCGCGCTTTCAGCCACAGCTCGTGTCCATCTCTGGAGCTTCTTTAAGCAGCACTCTTAATCCCCTCTCCTCACACACCAGGAAACAAAGAGGGAAGAAAAAGTCTCTTGCCTCTTCAGCAGCTCCAGACTTTTTCCCTGACTCCTTCTCTCTTGGCTAGCCGTGGCGCACTAACCCCTTTAGGCTGTGTTCACGCTGCCAACCCCAGTCCTCTCCCTGGGATCTAAACTCCAAAGCCCGAGCCTCAGCTCCCAGCCCCCGCCTGCCCCTGAGGGTGAGCAGACAAGCCTCTCTGGCTTGTGAGTGCTGGTCGGGACCGATCCTCTGTGCGGGAATCTCTCCACTTTGCCCTCCGCACCCCTGTTGCTGCACTCTCCTCTGCAGCTCCAAAGCTTCCCCCCTCTGCCACCCGCAGTCTCTGCCCACAAAGGGGCTTCTAGTGTGTGGAAACATTTCCTCCTTCACGGCTCCCTCCCACTGGTGCAGGTCCCATCCCTATCCTTTTGTCTCTTCTCTGTTTATTCTTTTTTCTTTTGCCCTACCCATTTATGTGGGGAGTTTCTTGCCTTTTGGGAGGTCTGAGGTCTTCTGCCAGTGTTCTGTAGGTGTTCTATAGGAGTTGTTCCACATGTAGATGTATTTCTGATGCATCTGTGGGGAGGAAGGTGATCTCCGCTTTTTACTCTTCCACTATCTTGAAGCTCCTCCCCAGTATAGAATTTTTTATTAGCTGAAAATGAGACTGTCCTAGTACCTAAAAGAGCCTTGAATATAGTTGGGGCTGAAGCCAGGTATGAGATGGAACATATTGGCAAACAATGTTGGGAGAAGAATAAAACTCTTTTATGTTTAAACTCTATGTATTTCAGTCTGTTCAGTAAACCAGTTACCTAACTGTAACATAGTATAGTACAGAAAGTGCTAAGGATAGGAAAGATTTTCATCTGATTGTTTACTTGATAGTCATATTTATCTGGTTGACCATTAATCACTTAAAGGTAGAAAACTTTTTCCTTGTGTGGCCAAAAATATGTTATGTGACATTTTCCATTTCAAAGTCCAAAGAGAATGACAGGACAGACTACAATGCACTAAGAAACTAGAAAGTTATTGAATATGCAACAATGTGTTTAAGCAAAGTCTTTCATTTGACACTTCTTCTTCTCTGCTCATTTTGTCTTATCTATGCTATAAGAACCAAAGAAAATGGTTACATGTTGTGACAATATCATGATCCACTTATGGATGAGGATGGCTAGACAAGGAAAGCAGCATGGAGAGCCCAGACATGGAGGTGGAGAAGGGGGATGTAGAGGGGAACATGGTGCTCTGTACCGTGCACCACACTCTGAAAGGCTCTCTTGACTTCCCAACCATTCAGGTGGGTTGAGGGGCCAGGATGGATGACACATGGTCTGCTGTGGATACTTCTCAACAGGACAATGTCTTGGAGGCAACTGCAAGCCAAGAGACTGAATGGCTCTTACTATGTTGACAAACATATATTTAACCTGAAAATGTTTCCTCTATATGAAAATGGCAACATGCATAATTACTTTCATTTAAATTTATATTTAGTAAAGTAATAACTCATTTAAATTCATGATAATAATAATAATAAATGGCTAATGTTAAGCACTTATCATGTGCCAAACTCTTTACCTTCATTATCTTATTTAACACAGTAATCCAAGGGAGTAGGTTGCTATATGATCCCCATTTTATAAGTGAAAAAATTGAGCCTTGAACAATGCATATAGCTTACCTATGTTTATTGCTAGTTAGTGGCAGAGAAAAACATTAATCCAGATCTGCATAACTCTGAACCTCAAACTCTTAATTACAGGTATTAGGTAGCACCTTCTTTTATCTCTCTCTATCAGTTCATCATAATTTGAAATAAAAAAACTGCAGGTATTGAGATTTAAGCCAAGAGCTTTAATAATAATAGAAATTTTATAGAACAGAGAAGACCAAACCTTTCTAAACTATAGATTACATAGTTAATGGTATCTTCTCTCCTTTTCTTTTATCTTTCAACAGTTAGTGTTATAAATATGTAACACAGAATATTAAAGTTCAGTTAAATGAGAGAATTACTCAATTAAATGAGAGAATTGTTCTTGCTAAATTCATATTTACATATTTTATTATTTCTACCACAGTGTTTATTTCAAAATTCATTTCCTAAAATGTGATTTTTCTCTCTTGAGTGTCATCTTTTTTTTTTTTTTTTTGTGGTACGCGGGTCTCTCACTGTTGTGGCCTCTCCCATTGCGGAGCACAGGATCCAGACATGCAGGCCCAGCGGCCATGGCTCACAGGCCCAGTCACTCCACAGCATGTGGGATCCTCCCTGACCGGGGCACGAACCCGTGTCCCCTGCATCAGCAGGCACACTCTCAATGACTGCGTCACCAGGGAAACCCTAGTGTCATCTTTTTAGATGGTAGAGAAAGCATTCCCAGTATTCAACACAAACTTATATACTGGTTTGAAGATAGTAACACATTTCCACATTTGCAAATTTCTTTCTCTCTCTCTCTCTCTCTCTCTCTCTCTCTCTCTCTCTCTCTGTGTAGCTAACAAACTCACTAAAACTTGTAAGAAAATTGAACTATAAATAAATAAATATAAACATACATTAAAGTGCAAACATATACAGGTGTCCCTTGCTTTTCAAAAGTTTGCTTTATACCACTTTGTGTTTACGAAAGGCCTACATTAGTACCTGTTTTCACAAACTGAAAAAAAATCTGAAGAGATTTTCACTTTTATGAAAAAAGTTGAAAAATGAAAATTGGTTCTTCACTTTATGCCTTTTTGGCTTATAAAAGTTTTCTTAGGAATGCTTTCCTTTTAAATAGCCAGGGAAATCTGTATTTGTATCACGATTTTAAAATTCTAAAAATAATAAGTTGACTAAACCAATTTATCTTATATTTATTGATTATGAAGAGTATTTTGATGACCATAATATTCCAAATATACCCTACAGTATATTGCAAAGAAAAATTAACTTTTTTTGGTGTGTGGGCAAGAAATAATCTAAGGTAAAAATGCTTTACTAAAACTGCTTTGGGATTTAGAATATTGTAGTAAAGAGGAGAATTTTAAAAGGACATAAAACTTTCCATTCAATATCCCGAGTGTGAGACCTTTTCTCTTCCAGGCAGCTCCATTGGTTTTGAAAGATTACTTGGTCCATTAGAACAGCATCATCTTTTAAAATACAGGACATGTACTTAGAGTGCATCACTTGAGAGGCTGTCTCAGGATGTTAGTGTCCCTTTTAATCTGTGCTGCTTGACAAAACAGGCACAAAACTCAACCCTTAGTTCAATACCATTAGTAGCTTTAGCCTTGTGTGGTACCAAAGCACAAGAAGCATAAAGTATGCAGTACAGCCTTCCTCAACTCACTTTCAAAAAAGAGTATTTCATGTATTTTTCATGCTATTTCTCTTCTCTTCCATAAGATTTAATGGACTAGAGTATGTCATGTGTATATAACTCATGATAAAATGGAGAGACAGGCGCTATATGATTGAAGTAGCTTCAGAAATAGACAAGGGACAAGTCTTTTAAAATGCATCATCTGAATACAATTGAACTTGAAAAGTGAAAGTGTTGTTGTTAAAGTATTTTTAATAGCACAAAGAGATTTGTACTACAAAAAGTCTAAAATGATTATTCATCCCAAACGGATTATTTATTTTGAAATGAATATTTATAGAGAGCATCTGAATTAGGCAGTAATCTTTGCCTTTGTTTAAACACAATTAACAATATGCAAATTAAGGCAGTGCTTTTTAGAAAATATGTGAGCCTAAGTACTAATATTGGCAGTCATTTCGATATCTGCACAGTGAGTACATTAAATGAGGAACAACTAACCTGTTATGCTCTTAATTAATTAACACCTGTACACAATGAAAGCATAGCTGATTTCATGAATGCATGAAAATCCAACTGAGCAATTAATGTTCAATTTAAAATTCACACTATTGAAAAAGTAGCAGGAAAAAAAACAACTTGTAATAGGCAAATCACAAAAGCAGAAAAGTTGGATTTTTCTGTGAATGAATCTTTTCCAACATATTTAGACTAGTTTTTCTTTTCTTGGTTGCTTAATTTTTATATGAAAAGAATTTGAACATCTTTTTAATGATTATTCACACTTTATGCAATAAGTTGATCATTTGGGATTCTTTTCTTTTCTTTCTTTCTCTTTTTAAGAACCAAACTGAGTGTGTTTTAGAGAAAGAACCAACACTTTTGATAATTTATTTTAATTATTATAAGCTTTGTTCAATTTCTTAGAAGTCACAAGTCACATTTTTGGTCCAATCCTATAACTATGATACAAAATGTACAATACAGTGTTCATTCTTAACCTTCTATGTACATGTGTCTCTGACCTGGGTCCTGATGTGGGTAGCAGCATATAAAGGAAAGAAAAGGAATATTCCTTTTTAATCTTTCAACAAAGACATATGGAGTACCAGTGCCAGACATTGTTCTAGGTATTGAAGATAAAACAGTGAACAAATAAGACAAAATTCTCATCCTTAGTGTACTTACATTGTAATGATTATTGAGATTCATGTTATCACTGTGTGTAAAAATATTAATTTGTTTTTCTCCTCCTTGTATCCGTAATCTACCCCCTCTTCATTTCTCTGTTGTTTTAATTATTCTTATCAACATTATTGAAATTTGTGTTTGTCTAAGCTAGTGCCTTACTAAATACTTTTTATATACAATTTTATAGGGACATACAGATAAATCTCAATAAAACTTTGTCCAAAGTAATCAAAACTCTACTAACAATTTTTCTTTATTCTGCTTCTTCCAGATGATGGACAAGATATTTGTTTTTAAATAAAGCTGTTAATTTTCTTTGTGTGGTCTTTAGAAAGATTCTATCAGAGATACTTCATTCTAAAAGGATGGAAGAATACTGGGTTTTTTTTTTTTTTCTAAGTTAGGAAGAAGTTATTTTACACGTAGACATCAAGATGGCAGTAGGTCAAGTTAAGACTATGTTTATCTTTGCAAAGTGTAATTTATACCAGCTCAGACTGCGAAGGGCAACATAAAGAGTTTAAGGAAGTACCCTATAATTAGAGGTAACTGCTATCACTGGAGGAAAAGAGGGTGAGCTAATCTATTCTGAATTTTATAGGTCTGCTGTATTGAATGAGTATATAATTAGAAGAAGAAACTAACTGCTTCAGTTTCATGGTAACTTGATGCAGGCAAGTGTTGGGAGGAAATTGAAACACCTAGACCTGTACTTGTAGAAACAAGGAAAGAATGTTCTGAAAACAGAAAAAAATGAAAGAATTATTTTGAAGGAAAAGATTTTATGATGTCTAGGTAAATGAATCAGGAAAAATTATACTAAAGCAAGTATTAACGGTTAATTCAACTTGTTTAAAAGTGATTAGGGGCATACTAAATAGAATGCTGACTCTCCAATATTCTTACCTGCTTCATTTGTGCGGATCATTCGAGATGGAATGCTTGGATCTCCAGTCCCAATTGGATTGGTGGCCACCACTCTGAATTCATATTCCACCCAGGGGTTCAGGTCCACTGCCATGGCTGATTCCATGTCTCCTGTTATGATTTCTGGGACTGTGGAGAGGAAGGAGATTTCATGCCATTAAGTGAACTGGAAATGCTCATAGATTGTGATCAAAGATATCACAGGCACTGACATAATTGGCAGGCTGCTGCGTACATCCTTATAGCACATGGTCATGTGTCACCTCCCGTCTCATTAGTAAAATGAAAATCAATCTTCAGAAGTAAGCACTTGCACTTGTCAGTTTGTTATAGTTAGAATTCTTTCATCTCATGTTTACACATAGATTGACATAACATAACTTGCCATGATCATTTTGTCAACCCCTCAGCCCCAGATAAGATGCCAACTAGAGCTCTAATTTAAGCAAATAGTTCTCATATTTCTAGAGAAATTTCTTGAGCAGTTTTCTTCTCACAGTTCTGGCAAACATGCTTAGCCACTTGGCAGTTCCAAGCAACAGAGTAAGAATATATTTCTCTAATTTAAAAACTCCAGTTTGTGGTTTCAAAGTGGAAGCTCTGAACTCTCCTTGGAGTGATTTTTGCACTACATTTAGATTTCATTGCAACATAAAATTGTGTGTCAATATAATTACCACATAGTAAAGTATTTTTTACATAGCATTTATACTCTATTTGACTGCTTTTCTTGTTCACTCATCTCTGCTGTGTAGGAAATATTTCTGGAAGAACATTTGTTACAGAGGTAAAAAGGGGGAAAGTAGAAAACCTCCCTTATGAAGTGCAAACATCCTCTGGATTTATATCAGCCCTGGATTTCTGTTTAAGCATGGCAGGGCAGTGGCAGTGGGGAGCTCTTGATTTTGATGACTTGATGGACTTTTACTATGACAAAGTGGAATTAAATGCATCTTGGATTTCCCATAAAAATCTCTTTTGAAATGTAACAGTAGAGTGTTACCAAATAATTAGCTCCCTGAAAGGTGAATGATCAGCGTATAGGCAGTGTGGGCTGCCTGACAAATCTCACAGTCCTACAGAGATGACTTCTTAAAGCAGTGAAATGAAGACATGAAAAAAGTCTCTCCCCTTTTGCTGCACTGGCAAATGAGCAACATGTTTGGAGTCTAAGAGGTAGGGGATAAAGCCCATTGTTCAGTCCATAGCTTCGTAGAATACTGAGCTGTGTATGCCAAACATAAAGGTGGGAAGAAGAGATACCAAGTCACTCAGCTCTCCCTAGACCCCAACATACACTGCTTCACCAATACTTGCCTTGGGTCCTTCAGGACTTATTGTTTCATTGACTTCTGTTTATGTCAGTCATTTCAAGCAACTCCAGACAGATAGGTCGTGCCTCATCCACTTTATTCTAATCCCCATAGAACTCTGCACATTTCCCCTTTCTGTCTCAGTTGTCATCCTTCCCTACTGTTTAAAATTCTTTTATTAGGACCTTTGGAATTCATAATCCATCATTAGAAAAATTACCATATACTCATTCTTCTTTCTGAACATTCTTCCAACTTTTTACTACAGTAGAAACATGAATCCACTCTAAGGCAACTTTATGCCTCTCAAGGGGTGGCCCTCTTAAGATATTGTAAAGAAGAGGGCAATCCATCTCAGTTGTGCCTCTCTCCTCCCCACCTCCCCCTCAAATGTCTCTAATGCAAGCATGAAGGTATTTTTCCCACTTAAAAACAAATCAAAACAAAATTGTCTCAAAATTTTCTCTTCTTCCAGCCTTCACCCAGTCTCTATCTTTCTTTTATAGTAAAACTTCTCGAGAGTTATTTGTGCCTTATTTGCTCTCTCCAATTATTCTCTTTCTATTCACTCTTGAGCCCACTCCAATCAATCTCTTACCTCCAGCATTCCACCATAACTGCTCCTGTCACGATCACCAATGGTCTCTATTGCTAAAACCGTATGGTTGTGTCTCTGTTCCTTAGATTGTTTGTTCTAACATCATGCTTTGACACAGTTGATCATGCTCTGCTCTTTGAAATACTTTTCAAAACTTCTATTTTTCTCCTTTCTGATTATGCCTTATCAGTCTCTATCGCTAGTTTCTTTTCATCTTCCTGGTGCACCGCAGTTCTACTAACTCCCATTTTTTAAAACTCCATGGTGATCTTATCTAGTCTCATGGTTTTAAATACCTTCTGTATGCTGATGACGCCAATATTTTCAGCCATGAACTTCCTCCCTAGACTCCAAATTCTCATGTCCTATGACCTATTAAACATTTTTATTTAGATGGGATTCTTAACCTTAATTTCCCCCACATACTTCTGCAGTATTCCTTACTCAGTGAATGACAATTTCTGTATCCAAAACTTTGGGGTCATCCTGGATTTCTTTCTTTTTACCCTGCACTACTCCAACTCATAAGCAAATTATGACATCTCTGACTTCACAGTGTTTTGATTTCTCCAATTCCCTTGGCAGCAAATCTTAAAAGAGTTGTCTGCATTAACTTTTCTCCATTTTCTCTTAGACCAATTCTTGTGAGACTTTAGTCCATACTATTTTACTAAAACTTCTAGTGTCAAGATCATGAATGACCTCTGTGTTGCTTAAATCAATGATCAATTCTCATTCCTCATCATACTTTCCAAGTCAGTAGCATTTGACCCAGTTGATTACTTTCTCTTCCTTGATAGATTTTACTCTTTTGTCTGTCAGGATATCACATTCTTTTTTTTTTTTTTTTTTTTTTTTTTTAACAAATGGTTGTTTCCCCTCTGTATCCTTTGGATGGCTCCTCTTTTCCACAACTTCTTTGCATTGGATACTTGAGGGCTCAGTTTTCATACTCCATTCTTCTTTATTTTATGCTTATATCCTTGGAGATGGCATGCAGTCTTATGGTATTAGATGAAATTTATATGCCAATAATTTCCTAATTTATATCTTTATTCTAAACCTCACTCTTAAACTCCAGCTTCGTATATCTAATTTCTGTCTGATCTCTTTAAAGGTGTCTCCTCCAAATACAGTCATACAGTGGTTAGGATTTCAATATATTAATTTTGGGGAGACACAATTTAGTCCATAGCAGGCAGGTTGTGATTTTTTAATTTTTTTAAAATTTATTTTAATTTTTGGAAATTCGCTTGATGCACAATACTATGTTAGTTTCAGGTGCACTACATAATGATTTGACATTTGCATACATTATGAAATGATTGCCACAGTATGTCTAGTAACCATCTGTCCCCCCAAAAATATATTACAATATTACTGACCATATTCTTAGGCTGTATATTACATGCCTGTAACTTATTTATTTATAACTGGAGGCTTGTACCTCTTAATCTCCTTCACCTATTTCACATCCCCCAATGCCAACTTTCTGGCAACATCTGTCTGTTCTCTGTATCTAAGAGTCTGTTTTCATTTTGTTTTCTTTCTTTTTTTGTTTTTTGAATTCCATATATGAGATCATGTGGTATTTGTTTTCTCTGATATTTCATTAGCATAAGACCCTCTAAATCCATACACATTATGTCAAATGGCAATATTTCATTATTATTATAGCTGAGTAATATTCCATTTTTTATATATTTACCACGTATTCTTTATCCATCTATCAATGGACACTTAGGTGGCTTCCATATCCTGGCTATTATAAATAATGCTGTAATGAACATTGGAGTGCATATATCTTTTTGAACTAGAGTTTTTGTTTTATTTGGATAAATACCCTGAAGTGGGATTGCTGGATTTTATAGTAATTGTATTTTTTTAAATTATGCAATCAAATTTTTAATAACAAAGATACTATTTTTAACATGGCCAAATATACTTGGCTAAGTCCAGATTTTAAAAATCAAGAGCTTGGTCAATGACAAGAGCTTGTGGAGGGAGCATCAGTGTTCTACTGCATTCCTGCATCTGGCAATACAACAACAAGTATCAGTTTTTAGTAATCCTATTTTTAATTTTTTTGAGGAAGATATTACTGTTTTCCATAATGGATATACCAACTTACATTCCTACTAAGAGTGCACAGGAGTTTCCTTTTCTCCATATGCTCACCAACGTTTGTTATTTGTTGCTTTTTTGCTAAGAAACATTTTCACAGGTGTGAGGTAATATCTCATTGTAGTTTTGACTTGTATTTCTCGGATGCTTAGTGATGCTGAGTGCCTTTTCATGTGTCTGTTGGCCATCTCTATGTCTTCTTTGGAAAAATGTCTATTTAGGTCCTCTGCCAATTTTTTAATCAGGTTGTTTGATTTTTTAATTTGATGTTGAATTGTATGAGTTCTTTTTATATCTTGGATATTAACCCCTTATTAGATGTATGATTTGCAAATATCTTCAAATATTTCAGTAGGTTAACTTTTTGTTTTTTTGATAGTTTCCTCTGCTATGCTAATTTTTTTTAGTTTGATGTAGTCCCATTTGTTGATTTTTGCTTTTAGTGCCCTCGTCTGAGGAGACAGATCCAAAACAAATATTAAGACTGATGTCGAACAGTGTACTATGTTTTCTTCTAGGAATTTTATGGTTTCAGGTATTACATTTAAGTCTTTAATCCATTTTGAGTTTATTTTTGTATATGGTGTGAGAAGGTAGTCCCATTTGATTCTTTTGCATGTAGCTATTCAGTTTTCCCAGCATTATTTACTGAAAAGTCTGTCTTCTCCCCATTTTATATTCTTGCATCCTTTGCCATAGATTAATTGACCATATGTGTGTGGGTTTATTTCTGGGCTCTCATTTCCCATACCATTTTGATTACTGTAGCTTTGTAGGACAGTTTGAAATGAAGGAGCATGATACCTCCAGCTTTTTGTTTCTTTCTTGATTGTTTTGGCTATTTGGGGTGTTTTGTGTTTCCATACAAATTTTAGAATTATTTGTTCTAGTTCTGTGAAAATTGCCATTGGTATTTTGATAGAGAGTGCATTGAATCTTTAGATTGCCTTAGGTGGTTTGGTCATTTTAACTATATTAATTCTTTCATTATATCATTTTCTACGTATAGTATTATGTCATCTGAAAACAGTGAGTTTTACTTCTCCTTTCCAATTTGGATTCCTTCTATTTATTTTTTCTTGTCTGATTTTTATGTCTAGGACTTCCATAAAGGTAGTAAAAGTGGGAATACTTGTTTTGTTCCTGATCTTAGAGGAAATACTTTCAGCTTTTCACCATTCAATATGATGTTAGTTATGGGCTTGTCATTTATGGCTTTTACTATGTTGAGGCATATTTCCTCTATACCCACTTTGCTGAGAATTTTTATCATAAATGGATGTTGAATTTTTTCAAAAGCTTTTCTGTATCTATTTTGATAAGTATATGATTTTTATTCTTCAATTTTTTAATGTGGTATATCACACTGATTGATTTGGGAATATTGAAACATCTCTGCATCCCTGGTATAAATCCCACTTGACCTTGCTGTATGATCTTTTTTATGCATTGTTGAATTCAGTTTGTTAACATTTTGTTGAGGATTTTTGAATCCATGTTGATCAGTGATATTGGCATATATTTTTCTTTTTTTGTGTTGTCTTTATCTAGTTTTGTTATCAGGGTGATGCTGACCTCATAGAAAGAGTTTAGAAATGTTCCTTCCTCTTCAATTTTTTTGGATAGTTTGAGAAGAATAGGTACTAACTCTTCTTTAAATGGTTAGTAGAAATACCCTTTGAAGTCATCTGGTCCTGTACTTCTTTTTGTTGGCTTTTATTTTTTTTTACTGATTCATTTTCAGTACTAGTAACTGATCTGTTTTATTTTCCATTTGTTTCTGATTCAGTCTTGGGAGATTATAAGTTTCTAGAAATTTATCTATTTCTTCTAGGCTGTCAATTTATTGGCAAATAATTTTTCATAGTAATCTCAGGATCCTTTATAAGAGATTATTATTACTATTATTTATGTAACAGTTGTAACTTCTCTATCATTCTTGATTTTATTGATATAGGCTCTCTCTTTTTCTTGATGAGTCTGACTAAAGGTTTATCAATTTTGTTTAAACTTTCAAAGAAACAGCTCCTAGTTTTATTGGTTTTTGTTTCCTATTGTTTTATTTAGTCTCTATTTCACTTATTTCTGTTCTGAAATTTATTATTTCATATCTTCCACCAACTGTGCATTTTATTTGTTCCTTTACTAGTTCCTTTATGGGTAGGGTTAGGTTGTTTACTTGAGATTTTTCTGGTTTCCTGAGGTAGACTTGTATTTCTAAAACTTTAGAACTGCTTTTGCAGCATCCCATAGATTTTAGGATGTTGTTTTAATTTTCGTATGTCACCAGGAATTTTTTTATTTCCTCTTTGATTTCTTCAGTGACCCAATTTTTTAAAGGAGTCTTTCATTTCTTAATGTTAGTTGTTATTCTTTTTTTCAAATAATATACCTTAGCAGAACAATGTTTTCTTTATTTTTTAAAATTTTATTTATTTATTTATTTATTTTGGCTGCACAGCCTGTGGGATCTTAGTTCCCCAACCAGGGATTGAACCCACAGCCCCTGCATTGGAAGCACAGAGTCTTAACCAGTGGACCACCAGAGAAATCCCCCACCATTGGTTGTTTAGTAGTATATTGTTTAGCCTCCATGTGTTTGTGTTTTTTGTAGTTTTTTTCCTTGTAGTTGATTTCTAGTCTTAAATCATTGTATTTGGAAAAGTGCTCAGTATGATTTCATTCTTCATAAATTTACTGAGACTTGTTTTGTGGTCTAGCATGCAGTCTATCCTGGAGAATATTTCATGTGCACTTGAGAAGAATGTGTATTCTGCTGTTTTTGGATGGAATGTTCTGTAGATATCTGTTAATATATCTGGTTTAATGTGTCATTTAAGGGCAATGTTTCCTTACTGATTTTTCTGCCTGGATGATCTGTTCATTGAGGCAAGCAAGATCTTAAATTCTCCACTATTATTGTGTTACTGACATATTTTTCTTTATGTTTGTTAATATATGCTTTATGTATATAAGTGTTCCTATGTTGGATGCATATATATTTACAATGTTATATTTTATTTTTGGATTGATCTCTTTAGCATTATGTAATATCTTTCTTTGTGTCTTGTTACAGTTTTTGTTTTAAAGTCTATATTGTCTAATATAAGTATTGCTACTACAGCTTTTTCTTTGTTTCAATTTGCATGGAATAACTTTTTCCAATCCGTCACTTCCAATTTGTTTCCTTAGAGCTGATGTGAGTCTCTTGTCATTGCATCTATGGCTCTTGTTTTATCATCCATTCAGCCACTGTATTTCTTTTGATTGGAGCATCTAGCCTATTTAAATTTAAAGTAATTATTGATAAGTATGTACTTATTTTTATTTTGTTAACTGCTATCTGGTAGTTTCCACAGTTCATTCTTGTTCCCTTCTCCTTTTGCTCTCTTCCCTTGTGGTTTGATGACTGTCTTTAGTTTTATGTTTGAATTCCTGTCTCTTTTTTATGCGTATCTCATATCTCTTGTAAATTTTGGGTTTGTGGTTACCATGAGGTTCATATATAACTATATAACTGTATATCTATCTATCTATCTATCTATCTATCTATCTATCTATAATTATTTAAGTTGATGATCTCTTAAATTTGAATGCATTCTAATAACCCTGCATTTTTACTCCCTCCAAAGTTTAATGTCTTTGACATCATTTTACACCTTTTGCTTTGTGTATCCCTTAACAACTTGTTGTGGATATAGATGATTTTACTACTTTTGTCTTTAACCTTCCTACTAGCTTTATAAATGGTTGATCTATCACTTTTATTGTATGTTTTATTTTATTTTATGTTTGCCTTTGCTTGTCTGTAAATCTCTTCACATCTGAATGATAGCCTTTCTGGGTAGAGTATTCTTGTTTGTAGGTTTTTTCCTTTCATCACTTTGAATATATCATGCCACTTCCTTCTGGCCTGCAATGTTTATGCTAAAAATTCAGCGATTTTTCCTATGGAAGTTCTCTTGTAACTTGTTTTTCTCTTGCTAATTTTAAAAATATCTTTTTATCTTTGATGTTGACATTTAATTATGGTATGTCTTGGTGTGGGCTTCTATGAGTTGATCTTGTTTGGGACACTGTGTGCTTCCAGGAACCTGATGTTTGTTTCCATTACAAGGTTAGGGAAGTTTTCAGCTATTATTTCTTCAAATGATTTCTCTGACCCTTCTTCTTCTGGGACCTCTATAACATGAATTCTAGTACATTACATGTTGGCCCAGAGGTCTCTTAAACTGTCCTATTTAAAATTTTTTTTCTTTTTTTTATTCTTTTCTTTTTTCAACTTGGGTGATTTTCACTACTGTGTCTTCAGTTTGATCTGTTCCTCTGTATTATGTAATATAGTATTGACTTCTTCTAGTGTATTTATTGCAGTTATTGTATTGTATTGTATTTTTTATTGTATTTTATATTTTGTAACTCTTTGTTAAAATTATCACCACGTTATTCTATGTTCTCCTGAGTGTAGTGAGCAACTTTATGAACATTATCTTGAATTTCTTACCAGGTAGATTGCTTATCTCCATTTTGTTAAGTTCTTTTTCTGAGGTTTTATGAGATTTTTTTATTTTTCCTTTGTATCATATTCCTCTGTCTCCTCATCATGCCTAATTCTTTGTTTATTTCTTTTTTTAAATTAAATTTATTTATTTATTTATTAGCTGTGTTAGGTTTTTGTTGAGGTGTGTGGGCTTCTCATTGTGGTAACTTCTCTTGTTGTGGAGCATGGGCTCCAGTCATGCGGACTTCAGTAGTTGTGGCACATGGGCTCAGTTGCTTTGTGGCATGTGGGATCCTCCCCAACCAGGGATCGAACCTATGTCCCCTGCATTGGCAGGTGGATTCTTAAACACTGCACCACCAGGGAAGTCCCATCTTTGTTTATTTCTATGTGTTGGATAAGTCAGTTATACTTCCCCATCATTGAGAAGTGGCCTCATGTAGGAGACATCTAATAGGGCCCAACAGCACACTCCCTTCTAGTCACTGGAGCTATATGCTCTAGGGGTCTCCCCTATTTGGGTTGCATGGACCCACCTATTGTAATGAGGCTGACTACTGTGGGTGCTCTGGTAGGCTAGACTGGCCTCCAGTTTGTTTGACTCTCAGGTAATGCCTCATGGCTGCTGGCCTGCTAAGGGCAGGCCAAGTTTTGAAATGGTTAGTTGCTCAGCCTGGGGGGGCCCTGAGCTGGTGTCAGCCTGCTGGTGGGCAGGTAGGCCCTCAGCAATAATGGTTAGACAGAGGACTCCAAAATGGCACTTGCCAACATCAGTGTGCTTGTGGTAGAATGAGCTCCCCTAAATGGCTGTCACCAGTGTCTCTATCCCCAAGGGGAGCTCCATTGCCTCCTGCTTTTCTAGGAGGCTCTCCAAGATCAGCAAGTGGGCTGACCCAGATGCCTTTAAAATTATGGCCTCTACACTGGGACTTGAAGTGTGTGAGATTATGTGCATGCCTTTTACGAATAGAGTCCCTATTTCCTACAGCCCTCCAACTCCCCTGAATGCAAGCCCCACTAACCTTCAAAGACAGAAGTTCTAGAGACTCTTCTTCCTGGTGCAGGATGCCCAGGGTGAGAAGCCTGATGTAGGGCTTGGAATCTTTGCTCCTTGTGGAGAACCTCTGAGATTGTGATTATCCTCCCATTTATGGGTCACATACCTGGTGGTGTGGGTCTCAAGTACACAGTGTCTCTGTCCCTCCTCCCCATCTCTTTTATGGTTTCTTCTTTATATCTTCAGTTGCAGAAAAATCTTTTCTCCTAGTCTTAGGGTCATTCTCAAAGATAGTCACTCTGTAAATAGCTGTAGTTTTGGTGTGCCCAGGGGAAGTGGTGTGTTAAGGATCTTTCTACTCAGCCATCTTCACCACACATCTCTTGAAATTTTAAACTGAGTGGTCAGTATGAGCCTCATTAGGAAGTTGCATTTGAGTGAACTTTTGAATCAAGTTTGTATTTAGCTATGCCAATATTTGGAGGAAAACATCCCATGTAAAAGGAGTAACTAGTACAAAGGTATCAGATGCATTATAGACAGGACATTAGAAGACCAGTGAGTCAGGAGCAGAGTGAGAATGGTAGAAGATGAGTTTGTAGAGGGATTGGAGGAACCAAGTCATATAGGATTTGGGCTTTCATCCTGAGAGAAATGAAGAGACATTGGGGAATTGATACTGTGTTATCTTTTAGTATATTAAGCTATGTTGGAAATAGGAAGTAATTAAGGTTAAATGAAATCATAAGGGTGGGACAATAATTTGATAAATATAGTGTCTTTATAAGAAGAGACACTGGAAAACTTGCTTCCTGGTTGTCTGCCATGTGAGTATACAGTGAGAGGGCTACTATCTGCAAGCCAGGGGGAGCATCCTCACCAGAAATCAAAATGACCTGGCTCACACCTACATGCTCAGTCTCCAGAACTGTTAGAAAATAATTTATTTTGTTGTTTTAGCCACCTAGGTGATGGTATTTGGTTATGACAGCCCAAGCAGGCTAATATACTACCTCTACCACAGTACTTCTGATCTTTCTTACAATATAATATTTCTTTATTTTTTTCATTCATTAACTTCCAAGATACTATTTAACTTACATGTTTATTATGTTCTCTGTTTATTGTTTGTCCTCACCCATGTGAATACCATCTCCACAAGGGAATGAATGTTTTGTTTTGTTTTTGTTCCCTCGTACATCCTAAGTGCCTAGATCACTGTCTGAAGGTTGCTTGCTACATTATTGTTGAATGAATGAAAGGGGAGTTCAAATTGCCAGGTGTGATCAACAGTGAATTTCTGTTTTAATCTTGATGTAATTATTTATGATGCAATGTTAAACAAAATTAATATAAAATTTATAACTATCCTTCTTCCCAAAGCTACATATATTTATATTCTCCTAGCCATAATTATAGGTTGTAAAGACTCCTAACCAGGGGGAGACATTCAAGATGGAAGAGGAGTAAGATGTGGAGATCACCTTCCTTCCCACAAATACATCAGAAATACATCTACATGTGGAACAACTCCTAGAGAACACCTACTGAATGCTGGCAGAAGACCTCAGATTTCCCAAAAGCCTCAGGAGCAGCGGATTAAGTCTCCACAATCAGCTTGATGTACCCTGCATCTCTGGAATACCTGAATAGACAACAAATCATCCCAAAATTGAGGCGGTGAAATTTGGGAGCAACTGCAGACTTGAGATATATTTTTTTCTCTTTTTGTGAGTGTGTATGTGTATGTTTCTTTGTGTGATTGTGTCTGTATAGTTATGTTTTACAATGTTTCGTAGTGTTCTCTCAGTCCTTTTTTTTTAAGTATAGTTTTTAGCACTTGTTATCACTGGTGGATTAGTTTTTTGGTTTGGTTGCTCTCTTCTTTCTTTTTCAATTACTTTTTAATTTTTAATAATTAAAAATTATTTTAATAACTTTATTTTATTTTATTTATTTCTTTTTTATTTTAATCTACCTTTTCTTTGAAGCCATGTGGCTGACAGTCTTGGTGCTCCAGCCGGGTGTCAGGCCTGTACTTCTGAGGAGGGACAGCCGAGTTCAGAAAATTGGCCCACCAGAGACCTCCTGGCTCCCTGTGATATCAAATGGCGAAAGCTCTCCCAGAGATCTCCATCACAACACTAAGACACAGCTCCACTCAATGACCAGCAACTTACACTGTTGGACGGTTTATGCCAAACAATTAGCAAGACAGGAACACAACCCAACCCATTAGCAGAGAGGCTGCCCAAAATCATAATAAGGTCACAGACACCCCAAAACACACCACTGGAAGTGGTCCTGCACACCAGAAAGACAAGATCCAGCCTCACCCACTGGAAAACAGGCACCAGTAACCTCCACCAGGAGGCCTACACAACCCACTAAAGCAACCTTAGTCACTGGGGGCAGGTACCAAAAACAATGGGAACTATGAAGCTGCAGCCTGTGAAAAGTAGACCCCAAACACAGTAAGTTAAAAAAATGAGAAACACACAGCAGATGAAGGAGTAAGGTAAAAACCCATCTGACCAAACAAATGAAGAGGAAATAGGCAATCTACCTGAAAAAGAATTCACAATAATGACAGTAAAGATGATCCAAATCTTAGGTATAGAATGCAGAAAACACAAAAATGTTTAACAAGGACCTAGAAGAACTAAAGAGCAAACAAACTATGATGAACAAAAAAAAAAAAAAAAAAGAGAGAGAGAGAGAGAAATTAAAAATTCTCTAGAAGGAATCAATAGCAGAATAACTGAGGCAGAAGAACAGATAAGTGACCTGGAAGATAAACGACTGGAAATTACTACCACAGAGTAGAATAAAGAAAAAAGAATGAAAAGAATTGAGGACATTCTCAGAGACCTCTGGGACAATATTAAAAGAAATAACATTCGAATTATAGGGGTCCCAGAAGAAGAAGAGAAAAAAGAAAGGGACTGAGAAAATATTTGAAGAGATAACAGTTGAAAACTTCCCTAATAGGGGAAAGGAAATAGTCAGTCAAGTCCAGGGAGTGCAGAGAGTCCCATACAGGATAAATGCAAAGATAAAAATGCCAAGACACATATTAAACAAACTATCAAAAATTAAATTCAAAGAAAAAATATTAAAAGTAACAAGGGAAAAACAACAAATAATATACAACAAGATCCACATAAGGTTAACAGCTGATCTTTCAGCAGAAACTATGTAAGCCAGACGTGAGGGGCAGTGCATATTTAAAGTGATGAAAGGGAAAAAACCTACAAACAAGATTACTCTACCCAGCAAGGATCTCATTTAGATTTGAGGGAGAAATTAAAATCTTTGCAGACAAGCAAAAGCTAAGAGAATTCATCACCACCAAACCAGTTTTACAACAAATGCTAGAGGAACTTCTCTAGACAGGAAACACAAGAGAAAGAAAAGACCTACAATAACAAACCCAAATCAATTAAGAAAATGGTAATAGGAACAAACATATTGATAACTACCTTAAATGTAAATGAATTAAATGCTCCAAGGAAAACATACAGACTGCCTGAATGGATAAAAACACAAGACCAGTATACATTCTCTATACAAAAGAACCACTTCAGACCTAGGGACACATACAGACTGAAAATGAGGGTATGGCAAAAGACATTCCATGTAAAAGGAAATCAAAAAAAGCTGGAGTAGCAATTCTCATATAAGACAAAATAGACTTAAAAATAAAGACTATTAAAAAGGACAAAGAAGGACACACATAAGGATCAAGGGATCAATCCAAGAAGATATAACAAATGTAAATATTTATGCACCCAACATAGCAGCACCTCAATACATAAGGCAAATGCCAACAGCCATAAAAGGGGAAATCATAGTAGGGGACACAAAGTAGGGGACTTTAACACCCCACTTTCACCAGGGGAAATGTCATCCAGAAAGAAAATAAATAAGGAAACACAAGCTTTAAATGATACATTAAACAAGATGGACTTAATTGATTTTTATAGGACATTCCATCCAAAAACAACAGAATACACTTTCTTCTCAAGTGCTCATGGAATATTCTCCAGGATAGATCATATCCCAGGTCACAAATCAAGTCTTGGCAAGTATAAGAAAACTGAAATCATATCAAGTATTTTTTTCTGACCATACGCTATGAGACTAGATTTCAATTACAGGAAAAAAAACTGTAAAAACTACAAACAAAAGAAGGCTAAACAATACACTACTAAATAACCAAGAGATCACTGAGGAAATACAAGAGGAAATCAAAAAATACCTAGAAACAAATGACAATGAAAACACAATGACCCAAAAAATATGGGATGCAGCAAAAGCAATTCTAAAAGGAAAGTGTAGTGCAATACAATATTACCTCAAGAAACAAGAAACATCTCAAGTAAGCGACCTAAACTTACACCTAAAGCAATTAGAGAAAGGAACAAAAAAACCCAAAGTTAGCAAAAGGAAAGAAATCATAAAGATCAGATCAGAAATAAATGAAAAAGAAATGAATGAAACAATAGCAAAGAACAATAAAACTGAAAGCTGGTTCTTTGAGAAGATAAAAAAAAAAAATTGACAAACCATTATCCAGACTCATCAAGAAAAAACGGGAGAAGACAAATCAATAGAATTAGAAATGAAAAAGGAGAAGTAACAACTGACACTGCAGAAATACAAAGGATCATGCGAGATTACTACAGGCAACTCTATGCCAATAAAATGGACCAAATGGAAGAAATGGACAAATTTTTAGAAAAGCATAACCTTCCAAGTCTGAACCAGGAAGAAATTGAAAATATAAACAGACCAATCAAAAGCACTGAAATTGAGATTGTGATTAAAAATCTTCCAACAAACAAAAGCCCAGGACCAGATGGCTTCACAGGAAAATTCTATCAAACATTGAGAGAAGAGCTAACACCTATCCGTCTCAAACTCTTCCAAAATATAGCAGAGGGAGGATGACTCCCAAACTCATTCTATGTGGCCACCATCACCCTGATACCAAAACCAGACAAAGATGTCATAAAGAAAGAAAACTACAGGCCAATATCACTGATGAACATAGATGAAAAACTCCTCAACAAAATACTAGCAAACAGAATCCAAGAGTACATTAAAAGGATTATACACCATGATCAAATAGAGTTTATCCCAGGCATGCAAGGATTCTTCGATATATGCAAATCAATCAATGTGATACACCATATTATCAAATTGAAGGAGAAAAACCATATGATCATCTCAATAGATGCAGAAGAAGCTTTGGACAAAATTCAACACTGATTTATGATATAAACCCTCCAGAAAGTAGGCATAGAGGGAACTTACCTCAACATAATAAAGGCCATATATGACAAACCCACAGCCAGCATCATTCTCAATGGTGAAAAACTGAAACCATTTCCTCTAAGATCAGGAACAAGAAAAGGTGGTCCACTCTCACCATTATTATTCAACAGAGATTTTGAAGCTTTAGCTACAGCAATCAGAGAAGAAAAAGAAATTAAAGGAATCCAAATCCGAAAAGAAGAAGTAAAACTGTCACTGTTTGCAGAAGACATCATACTATACATAGGGAACCCTGAAGATGCTACCAGGAAAATACTAGAGCTAATCAATGAATTTGATAAAGTAGCAGGATACAAAATTAATGCACTGAAATCTCTTGCATTCCTATACACTAATGAAAAATCTCACAGAGAAAGTAAGCAACATTCCTATTTACCATTGCAACAAAAAAGAATAAAATGCCTAGGAATAAACCTACCTAAGAAGGCAAAAGACCTGTATGCAGAAAACTATAAGACACTGATGGAAGAAATTGAAGAGGATACATACAGATGGAGCGATATACCATGTCTTTGGAGTGGAAGAATCAACATTGTGAAAAAGACTATACTACCCAAAGCAATATACACATTCAATGCAATCCCTGTACAACTACCAATGGCATTTTTCACAGAACTAGAACAAAAAATTGTACAATGTGTATGGAATCACAAAAGACTCCATATAGCCAAATTTATCTTGAGAAAGGAAAACAGAGCTGGAGGAATCAGGCCACCTGACTTCAGACTATACTACAAAACTACAGTAAAAAAGGCAGTATGGTACTTGCACAAAAACAGAAACATAGATCAATGGAACAGGATAGAAAGCCCAGAGATAAACCCACGCACCTATGGTCAACTAATCTATGACAAAGGAGACAAAGATATACAGTGGAGAAAGGAGAGCATCTTCAATAATTGGTGCTGGGATAACTGGACAGCTACATGTAAAAGAATGAAATTAAAACATTCCCTAACCCCATACACAAAAATAAATTCAAAATGGATTAAAGACCTAAATGTAAGGACAGACACTATAAAACTCTTAGAGGAAAACATAGGCAGAACACTCTATGACATAAACCACAGCAAAATCCTCTTTGACCCACCTCCTAGACAAATGGAAATAAAAACAAAAATAAACAAATAGGACCTAATGAAACTTGAAAGCTTTTCTGCAGCAAAGGAGTCCATAAACAAGATGAAAAGACAATCCTCAGAATGGGAGAAATATTTGCAAATGGAGCAACTGACAAAGGATTAATCTCCAAAATTTACAAGTAGCTCAATATCAAAAATCAAACAAACCAATCCAAAAATGGGCAGAAGACCTAAATAGACATTTCTCCAAAGAAGATATACAGATTGCCAACAAACACATGAAAAGATGCTCAATATCAGTATTCATTAGAGAAATGCAAATCAAAACAACCATGAGGTGTCACCTCACACCAGTCAGAATGGTCATCATCAAAAAATCTACAAACAATAAATGCTGGAGAGGGTGTGAAGAAAAGGGAACCCTCTTGCACTGTTGGTGGGTATGTAAATTGATACAGCCACTATGGAGAACAGTATAGAGATTACTTAAAAATCTAAAAATAGAACTACCATATGGCCCAGCAATCTCACTACTGGGCATATACCCCGAGAAAACCAAAATTCAAAAAACGTCATGTACCACTATGTTCATTGCAGCTCTATTTACAATAAACAGGACATAGAAACAAACTAAGTGTCGATCAACAGATGAATGGATAAAGAGGATGTGGCACATATATAAAATGGAATATTACTTAGCCATACAAAGTAACAAAACTGAGTTTCTGTAGTGAGGTGGATGGACCTAGAGACTGTCATACAGAGTGAAGTAATTCAGAAAGTAAAAAACAAGTACTGTATGGTAACACATATATATGGAATCTAAAAAGAAAAAAAAAGTTTCTGAAGAGACTAAGGGCAGGAGAGGAGTGAAAATGCAGACATTGAGAATGAACTTGAGGACACAGGGAGTGGGAAGGATAAGCTGGGACAAAGTGAGAATGTAGCATTGACATATATATAGTACCAAATGTAAAATACATAGGTAGTGGGGAGCATCCGCATATCACAGGGAGATCAGCTCAGTGCTTTGTGAACACCTAGAGGGGTGGGATAGGGAGGGTGGGAGGGAGATGCAAGATGGAGGATATATGGTGATATATGTATATGTATAGCTGATTCACTTTGTTATGAAGTGGAATCTAACACACCACTGTAAAGCAATTATATTCCAATAAAGATGTTAACCAGAAATAAAGACTCCCACCCCTATTCCATATCCTCCCCATCATCCTTAATTCTAATTGCTCTTTGAAAATGATAAAAAAAGTTTAGAATTCTAAATTCATTGCTACTTTTAAGAACTATTAAAAAATTGCAAAAAAAAGAGTTGAAGGTATTAATACTTGTGATGAAATAACATACAAAATGAACTAGAAGAGAAACATTTTTATAAAATTAGGATTTTGGTGGCTTCCCTGGTGGTGCAGCCGTTGAGAGTCTGCCTGCCGATGCAGGGGACACGGGTTCATGCCCCAGTCCAGGAAGATTCCACATGCTGTGGAGTGGCTGGGCCTGTGAGCCATGGCCACAGAGCCTGTGTGTCCGGAGCCTGTGCTCTGCAATGGGAGAGGTCACAACAGTGAGAGGCCCACATACCGCAAAAAAAAAAAAAAAAAAAAAAAAAGGGATAAAATTACGATTTTTATTTCAAATGCAATATTGTGGGGATTAAAGATAATGGAGAATATATATCAAAGGATACATTTTTAAAACCTTTCATGTATCTTTCTGTAAAATTAGTCTTTCTGGAACTCTGGAGACAAGTTGGTTTCAAAGAAAACATTCTGCTTCAGAGAGAACACACAGCAACTTTAAGGGAGGACTGCATGTTGATTCCAGGAGAAAAATTTGTTGAAATGCTTTTCCTGTTAAAAAATTGTATCCATAAATTAAATTAAAATAAATTAAATTAAATTCTATTAAAATTATAAACCTGTTTAGTTGATAAATTTAACCACCAATAGTCAGTGGAAACTATCCACCAAGAGGAGACATATCTACTGATTGAAGAATAGTTAAGAAACATATTTGAATTAAGTAAATAAAGGTCAATCAATTCTTTGATTATAGGTGATTTGGTATTCTTAATCAGACATAGTCAAAAAAACTAAGTCAGCTAATACTGCTCAAGAATACAAAGAGGAGGCTTCCAGGTAAGATGGCGGAAGAGTAAGACGCGGAGATCACCTTCCTCCCCACAGATACACCAGAAATACAGCTACACGTGGAACAACTCCTACAGAACAACTACTGAACGCTGGCAGAAGACCCCAGACCTCCCAAAAGGCAAGAAACTCCCCACATACCTGGGTAGGGCAAAGCGGAGAGATTCCCGCACAGAGGATCGGTGCCGAGCGGCACTCACCAGCCCGAGAGGCTTGTCTGCTCGCCCGCCATGGCGGGCGGCACTGGAAGCTGAGGCTCGGGCTTCGGTCAGAGCGCAGGGAGAGGACTGGGGCTGGTGGCGAGAACTCAGCCTGAAGGAGGCTAATGTGCCACAGCTAGCTGGGAGGGAGTCCGGGAAAACTCTGGAGCTGCCGAAGAGGCAAGAGACTTTTTCTACCCTCTTGGTTTCCTGGTGTGCAAGGAGAGGGGATTAAGAGCGCTGCTTAAAGGAGCTCCACAGATGGGCGCGAGTCGCGGCAGAAAGCGCGGAGCCCAGTGACGGGCGTGGGACGCTGGGGCTGCTGCTGCCGCCGCCAAGAGACCTGCGTGCGAGCGCAGGTCACTGTCCACGCCGCCCTTCTGGGAGCCTGTACAGCCCGTCACTGCCGGGGTCCCGGGATCCAGGGGCGGCTTCCCTGGGAGAATGCACAGTGTGCCTCGGGCTGGTGCAATGTCACGCCGACCTCTGCCACTGCAGGCTTGCCCCGCACTCCGTGCCCCTCCCTCCCACCCGGCCTGAGTGAGCCAGAGTCCCCGAAGAGGCTGCTCCTTTAACCCTGTCCTGTCTGAGCGAAGAATAGATGCCCTCCGGCGACCTACACGCAGAGGCGGGGCCAAATCCAAAGCTGAGACCCAGGAGCTGTGAGAACAAAGAAGAAAAAGGGAAACCTCTCCCAGCAGCCTCAGAAGCAGCAGATTAGAGCTCCACAGTCAACTTGATGTACCCTGCATCTGTGGAATACATGAATAGACAACAAATCATCCCAAATTGAGGAGCCAGGAGTCAGTGCTGTGCCTCTGAGGTGGGAGAGCCAACTTCAGGACACTGGTCCACAAGAGACCTCCCAGCTCCACATAATATCAAACGGTGAAAACCTTCCAGAGATCTCCATCTCAACACCAGCACCCAGCTTCACTCAACGACCAGCAAGCTACAGTGCTGGACATACTATGCCAAACAACTAGCAAGACAGGAACACAACGCCACCCATTAGCAGAGAGGTGGCTTAAAATCATAAAAAGTCTGCAGACACACCAAAACACACCACCAGATGTGGACCTGCCCACCAGAAAGACAAGATCCAGCCTCATCCACCAGAACACAGGCACTAGTACCCTCCACCAGGAAGCCTACACAACCCACTAAACCAACCTTAGCCACTAGGGACAGACACCAAAAAAAAAAACGGGAACTACGAACCTGCAGCCTGCAAAAAGGAGACCCCAAACACAGTAACATAAGCAAAATGAGAAGACAGAAAAACACACAGCAGGAGAAGGAGCAAGATAAAAACCCACCAGACCTAACAAATGAAGAGGTAATAGGCAGTCTACCTGAAAAAGAATTCAGAATAATGATGGTAAAGATGATCCAAGATTCTACTTCCAAGATCCAAAATCTTGGAAATAGAAGAGAAAAAATGCAAGAAACAGTTAACAAGGACCTAGAAGAACTAAAGATGAATCAAGCATCAATTAAAAACACAATAAATGAAATAAAAAATACTCTAGATGGGGTCAATAGCAGAATAACTGAGGCAGAAGAACGGATAAGTGAGGTGGAAAATAAAATAGTGGAAATTAGGTATGCAGAGCAAAATAAAGAAAAAAGAATTAAAAGAACAGAGGACAGTCTCAGAGACCTCGGGGACAACATTAAACGCAACAACATTCGAATTATAGGGGTTCCAGAAGAAGAAGAGAAAAAGAAAGAGACTGAGAAAATATTTGAAGACATTATAGTTGAAAACTTCCCTAATATGGGAAAGGAAATAGCTCATCAAGTCCAGGAGGCACAGAGAGTCCCACACAGAATAAATCCAAGGAGAAATACGCCAAGACACATATTAATCAAACTGTCAAAAATTAAACACAAAGAAATCATATTAAAAGCAGCAAAGGAAAAACAACAAATAACACACAAGGGAAACCCTATCAGGATAACAGCTAATCTCTCAGCAGAGACTCTACAAGCCAGAAAGGAGTGGCAGGACATAATTAAAGTGATGAAGGAGAAAAAGCTGCAACCAAGATTACCCTACCCAGCAAGGATCTCATTCAGATTTGATGGAGAAAGTAAAATGTTTACAGACAAGCAAAAGCTGAGAGAGTTCAGCACCACCAAACCAGCTTTACAACAAATGCTAAAGGAACTTCTCCAGGCAAGAAACACAACAGAAGGAAAAGACCTACAATAACGAACCCAAAACAATTAAGAAAATGGGAATAGGAACATACATATCGATAATTACCTTAAATGTAAATGGACTAAATGCTCCCACCAATAGACACAGATTGGCTGAATGGATACAAAAACGAGACCCATATATATGCTGTCTACAAGAGACCCACTTCAGACCTAGAGACACATACAGACTGAAAGTAAGGGGATGGAAAAAGATATTCCATGCAAATGGAAACCAAAAGAAAGCTGGAGTAGCAATTCTCATATCAGACAAAATAGACTTTAAAATAAAGACTATTAGAAGAGACAAAGAAGGACACTACATAATGATAAAGGGATCGATCCAAGAAGAAGATATAACAATTGTAAATATTTATGCACCCAACATAGGAGCACCTCAATACATAAGGCAAATACTAATAGCCATAAAAGGGGAAATTGACAGTAACACAATCATAGTAGGGGACTTTAACACCCCACTTTCACCAATGGACAGATCATCCAAAATGAAAATAAATAAGGAAACACAAGCTTTAAATGATACATTAAACAAGATGGACTTAATTGATATTTATAGGACATTCCATCCAAAAACAACAGAATACACATTTTTCTCAAGTGCTCATGGAATATTCTCCAGGATAGATCATATCTTGGGTCACAAATGAAGCCTTGGTAAATTTAAGAAAATTGAAATTGTATCAAGTATCTTTTCCGACCACAATGCTATGAGACTAGATATCAATTATAGGAAAAGATCTGTAAAAAATACAAACACATGGAGGCTAAACAATACACTACTTAATAACGAAGTGATCACTGAAGAAATCAAAGAGGAAATTAAAAAATACCTAGAAACAAATGACAATGGAGACACGACGACCCAAAACCTATGGGATGCAGCAAAAGCAGTTCTAAGAGGGAAGTTTATAGCAATACAATCCCACCTTAAGAAACAGGAAACATCTCGAATAAACAACCTAACCTTGCACCTAAAGCAATTAGAGAAAGAAGAACAAAAACATCCCAAAATTAGCAGAAGGAAAGAAATCATAAAAATCAGATCCGAAATAAATGAAAAGAAATGAAGGAAATGATAGCAAAGATAAATAAAACTAAAAGCTGGTTCTTTGAGAAGATAAACAATATTAATAAACCATTAGCCAGACTCATGAAGAAAAAAAGGGAGAAGATTCAAATCGATAGAATTAGAAATGAAAAAGGAGAAGTAACAACTGACACTGCAGAAATACAAAAGATCATGAGAGATTACTATAAGCAACTCTATGCCAATAAAATGGACAACGTGGAAGAAATGGACAAATTCATAGAAATGCACAACCTGCCAAGACTGAATGAGGAAGAAATAGAAAATATGAACAGACCAATCACAAGCACTGAAATTGAAACTGTGATAAAAAATCTTCCAACAAACAAAAGCCCAGGACCAGATGGCTTCACAGGCGAATTCTATCAAGCATTTAGAGAAGAGCTAACACCTATCCTTCTCAAACTCTTCCAAAATATAGCAGAGGGAGGAACACTCCCAAACTCATTCTACGAGGCCACCATCACCTTGATACCAAAACCAGACAAGGATGTCACAAAGAAAGAAAACTACAGGCCAATATCACTGATGAACATAGATGCAAAAATCCTCAACAAAATACTAG
The DNA here is from genome assembly GCF_964341445.2 of Mesoplodon mirus. NCBI lineage: Eukaryota > Metazoa > Chordata > Mammalia > Artiodactyla > Ziphiidae > Mesoplodon > Mesoplodon mirus. Next base: position 108,550,422 of record NC_138983.1, on the reverse strand, counting down.
CAAACAGAATCCAACAGCACATTAAAAGGATCATACACCATGATCAAGTGGGGTTTATTCCAGGAATGCAAGGATTCTTCATTATACACAAATCAATCAACGTGATACACCATATTAACAAATTGAAGGAGAAAAACCATATGATCATCTCAATAGATGCAGAGAAAGCTTTCGACAAAATTCAACACCCATTTATGATAAAAACCCTGCAGAAAGTAGGCATAGAGGGAACTTTCCTCAACATAATAAAGGTCATATATGACAAACCCACAGCCAGCATCGTCCTCAATGGTGAAAAACTGAAACCATTTCCACTAAGATCAGGAACAAGACAAGGCTGCCCACTCTCACCACTCTTATTCAACATAGGTCTGGAAGTTTTAGCCACAGCAATCAGAGAAGAAAAGGAAATAAATGAATCCAAATCGGAAAAGTAGAAGTAAAGCTGTCACTGTTTGCAGATGACATGATACTATACATAGAGAATCCTAAAGATGCTACCAGAAAACTACTAGAGCTAATCAATGAATTTGGTCAAGTTGCAGGATACAAAATTAATGCACAGAAATCTCTGGCATTCCTATATACTAATGATGAAAAATCTGAAAGTGAAATCAAGGAAACACTACCATTTACCACTGCAACAAAAATAATAAAAATCTAGGTATAAACCTACCTAAGGAGACAAAAGACCTGTATGCAGAAAATTATAAGACACTGATGAACGAAATTAAAGATGATACAAATAGATGGAGAGATGTACCATGTTCTTGGATTGGAAGAATCAACATTGTGAAAATGACTCTACTACCCAAAGCAATCTACAGATTCAATGCAATCCCTATCAAACTACCACTGGCATTTTTCACAGAACTAGAACAAAAAATTTCACAATTTGTATGGAAACACAAAAGACCCCGAATAGCCAAAGCAATCTTGAGAACGAAAAATGGAGCTGGAGGAATCAGGCTCCCTGACTTCAGACTATACTACAAAGCTACAGTAATCAAGACAGTATGGTACTGGCACAAAAACAGAAAGATAGATCAATGGAACAGGATACAACGCCCAGAGATAAATCCACGGACATATGGTCACCTTATCTTCGATAAAGGAGGCAGGAATATACAGTGGAGAAAGGACAGTCTCTTCAATAAGTGGTGCTGGGAAAACAGGATAGGGACATGTAAAAGTATGAGATTCGATCACTCCCTATCACCATACACAAAAATAAGCTCAAAATGGATTAAAGACCTAAATGTAAGGCCAGACACTATCAAACTCTTAGAGGAAAACATAGGCAGAACACTCTATGACATAAATCACAGCAAGATCCTTTTGGACCCACCTCCTAGAGAAATGGAAATAAAGACAAAAATAAACACATGGGACCTAATGAAACTTAAAAGCTTTTGCACAGCAAAGGAAACCATAAACAAGACCAAAAGACAACCCTCAGAATGGGAGAAAATATTTGCAAATGAAGCAACTGACAAAGGATTAATCTCCAAAATTTATAAGCAGCTCATGCAGCTCAATAACAAAAAAACAAAAAACCCAATCCAAAAATGGGCAGAAGACCTAAATAGACATTTCTCCACAGAAGATATACTGACTGCCAACAAACACATGAAAGGATGCTCAACATCTTTACTCATTAGAGAAATGCAAATCAAAACTACAATGAGATATCATCTCACACCAGTCAGAATGGCCATCATCAAAAAATCTAGAAACAATAAATGCTGGAGAGGGTGTGTAAAAAAGGGAACACTCTTGCACTGCTGGTGGGAGTGTGAATTGGTACAGCCACTATGGAGAACAGTATGGAGGTTCCTTAAAAAACTACAAATAGAACTACCATATGACCCAGCAATCCCACTACTGTGCATATACCCTGAGAAAACCATAATTCAAAAAGAGACATGTACCAAAATGTTCATTTCAGCTATATTCACAATAGCCCAGAGCTGGAAACAACCTAAGTGTCCATCATCGGATGAATGGATAAAGAAGATGTGGCACATATATACAATGGAATATTACTCAGCCATAAAAAGAAACGAAACTGAGCTATTTGTAATGAGGTGGATAGACCTAGAGTCTGTCATACAGAGTGAAGTAAGTCAGAAAGAGAAAGACTAATACTGTATGCTGACACATATATATGGAATTTAAGGAAAAAAAATGTCATGAAGAACATAGGTGTAAGACAGGAATAAAGACACAGACCTACTAGAGAATGGACTTGAGGATATGGGGAGGTGGAAGGGTAAGCTGTGACAAAGTGAAAGAGCGGCATTGACATATATACACTACCAAACGTAAGGTAGATAGGTAGTGGGAAGCAGCCGCATAGCACAGGGAGATTAGCTCGGTGCTTTGTGACCGCCTGGAGGGGTGGGATAGGGAGGGTGGGAGGGAGACACAAAAGGGAGGTGGTATGGGAACATATGTATATGTATAACTGATTAAATTTGTTATAAAGCAAAAATAAAAAAATAAAAAGTAAAGATGACCAAAAAAAAGAATACAAAGAGGAAAGTCAGGTGTTCAAATCACAAACAATTAGTTTGAATAAAAAAGGGGTTTGCAAGTGAAATAATCTATTTCTTATGATTGTTTTCATACCTTCAAAATGAATAAACAGTCCCATTCACAGTCACCTGTTTTAAGTCTTATTTTGGGGTGGGCGGCATTGATAAGTTAACTCCAGATGTCCTCGGCTAGAAGGCCCATGTGCAATTCATTATTTCATTTGTCAAAAATGAGGAACTCATTATTTTTTTTATTCATGTTGGCATATAATGGAATTTTAAGAGCTTTTTAAGTGCTTGCTTATGTGTTGCATTAACTTCATCAGAGAGTTCAAACCGCAGAACTCATTTTTTTTCTAACATATGTTTCTGAATTAGAGCATATCTCTACTGAAATTGAGTTAGGTGAGATAGTAACTATGAAAACAAAAGACCTGCTGCCCAGTGGAGATGATTTGCATCCAGAAGGACTTCTTTCCCTATCACAGGCATGAAAAAAGTTATGGTCAGTTTGAGCTAGGGGCAAAACCCAGGAAACATTTGAAACATCTCCTTTAGAGCATACAAAACGTGAGGACTGCGTTTTGGCTTGCCTGGAGAATGGCAATGCCTCTACCAGTACCTTCAAGGGATGCTGAGTTTTAGAGAAAGGTGTGATTACCTTAGGTAAGGAGACTCCTTGCTAGAGAACTATTACTCAAGGGCAAATAAAATTGATCATTTATAGAAATATATTTCTGAAAAACATATATTTACTTATAAATACAGTGCAACCATAGATTTTTTATAAGTACTTGCTGAACTGAATTTAAAAAGAACTATCTACTCAAAAATATTTACAACATTTAAATTATATTAGAAAAATAAGAATGCAACCTTATATCATGGACTTCTAAATAAATAAACAAACACCTAAAATAACATTTAATCCAAACAATTAAGCCCTCTATACATACAACACACACACACACACACACACACACACACACACACAAACACCTCACTTTTGTTTTTCCCTAGCTTATGCCAAAATATTTTACTTTATATATATACATATATATGTACAAGATATATATATATATATATATATATATATACACACATATCTATATATCTATCTATCATTATCTCTTAATCTATCAAACAACAAAAAGTAGAAACAGGTGAATCAAGGTATGTAAGAAATCAAGAAATAAGAGTAACTAGGAAACTATGGAAGATTATATGTCCTGTATTGCCATACCATGTATTAAGGTAAGAAACAGAAGATCATGGGTATGGATGAGCAAGGAAACATATATATGTATTGCAATGTACTTACAAGTGAAACTTCCCAAGAAGTAAGTATTATAGGCAATGTGGCAAGAGTGGGTAGGGAGCATAGCTACAAGAAGGAGAATGAGTTTCCTGAGTGCACAACATGAGATCTGAAGGTGAATCCATTTCCTGGCAGCATAGCAAAAGTTTTGGGCTGACACACTAAGGATGATGTGGAAGCACCTTATAAATGGAGGTTATAAGAATTCTTGTATAAACATGTTCATGTGCTCTGAATTTGTGTCTTTTCCAGAATTATCTACTGAACATAGACATTCTCCCAATTTCTTGACTCTGCATATTATCACAGGGTTAAAATGGAACCAGGAATGTGTCTAATGCCCACAATTACATATATTACAAGATAAATATATACACATGTATAGTACACTATAAAGATAATCATACTAAATTCTATGAATTAATATAGGAACCTAATATCAAGAAAAACCTGAATTGTGGGACTTCCCTGGTGGCACAGTGGTTAAGAATACACCTGCCAGAAGACCTCAGACTTCCCAAAAGAGTGTGCAAGGAGAGGGCATATGGAACACCACCTAAATGAGCTCCAGAGGCAGGCATGAGGCACTGCTATCAGTGAGGACACCAGAAATGGGCATGAAATGCTAAAGCTTCTGCTACAGCCATCAAGAAGCCTGTGTGCAAGAACAGGTCACTATCGAACCTCTCCTCTCAGAAGCCTGTGCAGCCTGCCACTGCCAGGGTCCCATGATCCAGGGACAACTTCCCCAGGAGAACACATGGCGTGCCTCAGGCTGGCAACGTCATGCCAGCCTCTGCTGCCACAGACTCACCCTCCATTCTGTACCACACCCTCCCCCTGGCCTGAGTGAGCTAGAGCCCCCTAATTAACTGCTAATTTAACCCCATCCTTTCTGAGTGAAGAAGAGATGCCCTCAGGTGACCTACATGCAGAAGTGGGCCCAAATCCAAAGCTGAACCCCAAAAGCTGTGCGAACAAAGAAGAGAAAGGGAAATTTCTCCCAACAACCTCAAGAGCAGCAGATTAAATCTCCACAATCAACTTGATGTACCCTGAATCTCTGGAATACATGAATAGACAATGAATCATCCCAAAATTGAGGCGGTGGACTTTGGCAGCAACTTAGACTTGGGGTTTGCTTTCTTAATCCAATTTGTTTCTGGTTTTATGTTTATCTTCATTTCATATTTAGAGTTTATTATCATTGGTAGATTTTTTTATTGATTAGGTTGCTCTCTTCCTTTTTTTTATAATATAGATATACATCTTTTTCCCATTTTCTCTTTCTGTGAGTGTGTATGTGTATGCTTCTTTGTGTGAGTTTATCTGTATAGCATTGTTTTTATCATTTGTCCTAGGGTTCTTTCTGTCCATTTATTTACTCTTTTTGTATCTTTTTGGTATAGTTTTTATCACTTGTTTTCATTGATGGATTTGTTTATTGGTTTGGTTGCTATATTCTTTCTTTCTTACTTTCTTTTTTATGACTTTTTAATTTATTTTACTTTTAATGATATATTTTTTAATTTTAATAACTTTATTTTATTTTATTATTATTTTTTCTTTTTTATTCTTGCTTTTCTTCTGAGCCATGTGGCTGACAGGGTCTTGGTGCTCTGGCTGGATGTCAGGCCTGTGCCTCTGAGGTGGGAAAGCTGAGTTCAGGACATTGCTCCACCAGAGACCTCAGGGATCCATGTAATACCAAAAGGCAAAAGCTCTCCCACATATCTCCATCTCAATGCTAAGACCCAACTCCACTCAACGACCAGCAAGCTACAGTGCTGGACACCCTACATCAGAAAACAAGGAAGACAGGAACACAACATCACCCAGTAGCAGAGAGAATGCCTAAAATCATAATAAGGTCACAGACACCCCAAAACATACCACCGAACACAGTTCTGCCCACCAGAAAGACTAGATCCAGGCCTATCTACCAGAACACAGGCACTAGTCCCATACACCAGGAAGATTACCCAACCCAATGAACCACCATTAGCCACTAGGGGCAGACCCCAAAAACAATGGGAACTGCGAACCTGGAGCCTGCAAAAAGAAGACACCAAACACAGTAAGTTAAGCAAAATGAGAAGAAAGAGAAATACACAGCAGAAGAATGAGCAAGGTAAAAACCCACCAGACCAAACAAATGTATCAGAAATAAGCAACCTACCTGAAAAAGAATTCAGTGTAACGATAGTAAAGATGTTCCAAAATCTTGGAAACAGAATGGATGAAACACAAGAAATATATAAAAAGGATCTAGAAAAACTAAAGAGAAAAGAGGCAAGGATGAAAAACACAGTAGATGAAATTAAATAATCTCTAGAAGGAATCAATAGCAGAATAAATGAGAAAGAAGAACTGATAAGTGACCTGGAAGATAAAATAGTGGAAATAACTACCACAGAGCAGAATAAAGAAAAAAGAATGAAAAGAATTGATGACAGTCTCAGAGACTTTGGGACCATATTAAACACACCAACATTCAAAGTATAGGGGTCCCAGAAGAAGAATAGATAAAGAAAGGGACTGAGAAAATATTTGAAGAGATTATAGTTGAAAACTTCCTTAATATGGGAAAGGAAACAGTCAATCAAGTTCAGGAAGTGCAGAGAGTCCCATACAGGATAAATCCAAGGAGAAACACGCCAAGACACATACTAATCAAACTATCAAAAATTAAATACAAACAAAATATATTAAAAGCAGCAAGAGAAAAACAACAAATAACATAAAAGGAAATCCCCACAAGGTTAACAGCTGATCTTTCAGCAGAAACTCTGCAAGGCAGAACAGAGTGACAGGACATATTTACAGTGATGAAAGGAAAAAACCTACAACAAAGATTACTCTAGTAGCAAGGATCTCATTCAGATTTCACAGAGAAATTAAAACCTTTACAGACAAGCAAAAGCTAAGAGGATTCAGCACCACCAAACCAGCTTTACAACAAATGCTAAAGGAACTTCTCTAGGCAGGAAACACAAGAGAAAGAAAAGACCTACAATAACAAACCCAAATCAATTAAGAAAATGGTAATAGGAACTACGTATCAATAACTACCTTAAAGGTAAATGGATTAAATGATCCAACTAAAAGATATAGAGTGCCTGAATTATTACAAACACAAGACCCATATATATGCTGTCTACAAGAGACCTACTTCAGACCTAGGGACACATACAGACTGAAATTGAGGGGATGGCAAAAGACATTCCATGCAAATGGAAATCAAATGAAAGCTGGAGTAGCAATTCTCTTATCAGACAAAATATATTTTAAAATAAAGACTATTACAAGGGACAAAGAAGGACACTAAATAATGATCAAGGGATCAATCCAAGAAGAATATATGAGAATTGTAAATATTTATGCACCCAACACAGGAGCACCTCAATACATATGGCAAATGCTAACAGCCATAAAAGGGGAAATCGATAGTAACACAATAATACTAGGGGACATTAATACCCCACTTCCATCAATGGACAGATCATCCAAAATGAAAATAAATAAGGAAACACAAACTTTAAATGATACATTAAACAAGATGGACTTAATTAATATTTATGGGATATTGCATACAAAAAGAGCAGATTATACTTTCATCTCAAGCACTCATGGAATATTCTCCAGGATAGATCATATCTTGGGTCACAAATCAAGCCTTTGGTAAATTTAAGAATATTGAAATCAAATCATTTAATGTTTCCAACAACATCACTTTGAGACTAGATATCAAATAAAGGAAACAATCTGTAAAAAATACAAACACTTGGAGGGTAAACAATACACTACTAAATAACCAAGAGATCACTGAAGAAAACAAGGAGAAAATAAAAAACATATACCTAGAAAAAAAGGACAAAGAAAACACAATGACCCAAAACCTATGGGATACAGCAAAAGCAGTTCTAAGAGGGAAGTTTATAGCAATACTATCCTAACTCAAGAAAAAACTCAAATAAACAACCTAATTTTACACCTAAAGCAACTAGAGGAAGAAAAACAAAAAAACCCCAAAGTTAGCAGAAAGAAAGAAATCATAAAGATCAGATCAGAAATAAATAAGAAAGAAATGAAGAAAACAATAGTAAACATCAATAAAAGTAAAAGCTGGTTCCTTGAGAAGATAAAAAAATGATAAACCATTAGACCGACTCATTAAGAAAAAAAGGGACAAGATTCAAATCAAAAGAATTAGACACGAAAAAGGAGAAGTAACAACTGACACTGCAGAAATACAAAAGATCATAAGAGATAATTACAAGCAACTATATGCCAAGAAAATGGGCAATCTGGAATAAATGGACAAATTCTTAGAAAAGCACAACCTTCCAAGACTGAACCAGGAAGAAATAGAAAATATAAACATACCAATCACAAGCACTGAAATTGAGACTGTGATTAAAAAAACCTTCCAAAAAACAAAAGCCCAGGACCAGATGGCTTCACAGGCAAATTCTATCAAATTCTTTTAGAGAATAGATAACACCTATACTTCTCAAATTCTTCCAAAATATAGCAGAGGGAGGAACATTCTCAAACTCTTTCTACAGGGTCAACATCACCCTGATACCAAAACCTGACAAAGATGTCACAAAGAAAGAAAACTACAGGACAATATTACTGATGAACATAGATGAAAAAATCCTCAAAAAAATATTGGAAACAGAATCCAAGAGCACATTAAAAGGATCTTAGGCCATGATGAAATGTGATTTATCTCAGGAATGAAAGGATTCTTCAATATACACAAATTGATCAATGTGATAAACCATATTAACAAATTAAAGGAAAAAACACATGATCATCTCAATAGATGCAGAAAAAGCTTTGGACAAAATTCAACACTGATTTATGATATAAACCCTCCAGAAAGTAGGCATAGAGGGAACTTTACTCAACATAAATAAGGCCATATATGAGAAACCCGCAGCCAACATCGTTCGCAATGGTGAAAAATTGAAACCATTTCTTCTAAGATCAAGAACAAGACAAGGTTGTCCACTCTCACTACTCTTATTCAACATAGTTTTGGAAGTTTTAGCCACAACAATCAGAGAAGAAAAATAAAGTTAAGGAATCCAAATCAGATAAAAGAAGTAAAGCTGTCACTCTTTGCAGATGACATGATACTATACATAGAGAATCCTAAAGATGCTACCAGAAAACTACTAGAGCTAATCAATGAATTTGGTAAAGTAGCAGGATAGAAAATTAATGCACAGAAATCTCTCACATTCCTTTACACTAATGATGAGAAATCTGAAAGTGAATTTAAGGAAACACTCACATTTACCATTGCAATGACAACAATAAAATACCTAGGAATAAACCTACCTAAGGAGAAAAAAGACCTGTACGCAGAAAACTATAAGACACTGATGAAAGAAATTAAAGATGACACAAAAAGATGGAGAGATATACCATGTTCTTGGATTGGAAGATTCAATATGGTGAAAATGACTTTACTACCCAAAGCAAATTACAGATTCAATGCAATCCCTATCAAACTACCACTGACATTTTTCACAGAACTAGAACAAAAAATATCACAATTTGTATGGAAACACAAAAGACCCCATATAGCCAAAACAATCTTGAGAAAGAAAAATGGAGCTGGAGGAATCAGATTCTCTGACTTTAGACTATACTACAAAGCTACAGAAATCAAGACAGTATGGTACTGGCATAAAAACAGAAATATAGATAAATGGAACAGGATAGAAAGCCTAGAGATAAACCCACGTACATATGGTCACCTTATCTTCGATAAAGAAGGCAAGAGTATATAATGGAGAAAAGACAGCCTCTTCATTAAGTGGTGCTGGGAAACCAGGAGAGCTACATGTAAAAGAAAGAAATTAGAACACTCCTTAAAACCATACACAAAAATAAGCTCAAAGGATTAAAGACCTAAATATAAGGTCAGACACTATCAAACTCTTAGAGGAAAACATAGGCAGAACACTCTATGACATAAATCATAGCAAGATCCTTTTTGACCCACCACCTAGAGAAATGGAAATAAAAACAAAAATAAACAAATGGGACCTAATGAAACTTCAAAGCTTTTCCACAGCAAAGGAAACCATTAACAAGCCAAAAAGACAACCCTCAGAATGGGAGAAAATATTTGCAAATGAAGCCACTGACAGAGGATTAATCTTTAAAATTTACAAGCAGCTCAATATCAAAAATCAAACAACCCAATCCAAAAATGGGCAGAAGACCTAAATAGACATTTCTCCAAAGAAGATATACAGATTGCCAAGAAACAGATGAAAGGATGCTCAATATCACTATTCATTAGAGAAATGCAAATCAAAACTATAATAAGGTATCACCTCACACCAATCAGAATGGCCATCCTCTAAAAATCTACAAACAGTAAATGCTGGAGAGGGTGTGGAGAAAAGGGAACCCTCTTGCACTGTTGGTGGGAATGTAAATTGATACAGCCACTGTGGAGAACAGTATGGAGATTCCTTAAAAAACTAAAAATAGAACTACCGTATGACCCAGCAATCCCACTACTGTGCATATACCCTGAGAAAGCCATAATTCAACTAGAGTCATGTACCACAATGTTCATTGCAGCTCCATTTACAACAGCCAAGACATAGAAACAACCTAATTGTCCATCAACAGATGAATGGATAAATAAGATGTGGCATATATATAACATGAAATATTACTCAGCCATAAGAAGAAACAAAATTTAGTTATTTGTAGTTAGGTGGATGGACCTAGAGACTGTCATACAGAGTGAAGTAATTCAGAAAGAGATAAACAAATACTATATGCTAAGACATATATATGCAATGAAAAAAAAAGTAATGTTTCTGAAGAGCCTAGGGGCAGGACAGGAATAAGGATGCAGACATGGAGAATGGACTTGAGGACACAGGGATTGGGAAGGGTAAGCTGGGACGAAGTGAGATAGTGGTATGGACATGTATACACTACCAAATGTAAAATGAATAGCTAGTGGGAAGCTGTCGCCTAGCACAGGGAGATCAGCTCAGTGCTTTGTGACCACCTAGATGGGCGGGGTAGGAGGCGTGGGAAGGAGATGCAAGAGGGGGGAAATATGGTGATATATGTATGTGTATAGCTGATTCACTTTGTTATAAAGCAGAAACTAAGACACCATTGTAAAGCAAATATACTCCAATAAAGATGTTTAAAAAAAGAAAGAAAAAAAGAATCCATCTGCCAGTGCAGGGGTCACAGGTTCAAGCCCTGGTCCAGGAAGGTTCCCCATGCTGTGAAGCAACTAACCCCGTGTGCCACAACTACTGAGCCCATGTGCCTAGAATCCATGCTCTGCAAAAAGAGAAGCCACCGTAATGAGAAGCCCATGCACCCGAACAAAGAAGAGCCCCCGCTCGCCACAAGTAGAGAAAGCCTGTGAAGCAACAAAGACCGAACCCAGCCAAAGTAAAGTAAATATATAAATAAAGTTAAGGGGAAAAAAAAGAGAAAAACCTGAATTGTATTTCGCATTTGGATGAATACAATTTCTTTGCCCTAAATTTCAAAATTTTAACCCAAAATAATTTTATGTTCAAAATTAATTTATTTAAGCAATGAGATGGACCACTTTACTCCTATAACATTCAGATTAATTTAGTTTTATGGTTACTGCACTCAGATATTTTACTGACTTTATATTTCACCTCTATGCAGGTAAATCAATTTTATATTTAGATAGAAAATAAAATCACAAATCCTTGCTCAGTATGGACAAATACTTCTGAAGATTATATTTTATAGATACTGTACACTTTTTCACCAATATGCTAAATTGGTGATGACTATCAACTGAGTGTAATTTCACATATCCCTGCAGACAGCCACATTTGGAGAGGGAAGGGAAGTTTAATTATAATGTGATGAGAAAACCTTCAGGGAAGAAAATTATTTTTAAACTAATGCAACTGGAAGGCAAACATCTTAGAAGTAAGCATTAAAATGCTGTATTGTTTTAAATAATGTGATTTTATGTAAGATTTTCTTTTTATAAATAAAACAGATGTGTGACTCTAAAGGGGTAGCACAAGGAACTGGAGTAATGGAGCAGTTCTGTATCTGTCTTGATAGCGATTTGAATAGATATAATAAAATTTCATAGAATTTTATGGAACTATACCCTAAAAATATTGCATGTAAAAAAGGGTGAAATTTGAATATGACCTGTGTTTTATAGCATTGTATCAATGTCAGTTTCCTGATTTGATCATTGTGCCATTGTTATGTAGAATATTTTCATTGGGGCAAGGTGAGGGATGGACCTACCGGGAATATTTGTATTATTTTTGGAACTTTTATGTGAGTCTAAAGTTATTTCAATAAACAAAGATAAATGATGTGGTCCTTCTTGGGAAATGAGAAAAGAAGAAAGCAAAGTGACTTTATAAAAAAAAGGCAACAATGATTAATATTGTCATAAATAATAACATTTCCAGAATCAAAAATAATCCTACTAAGATTGTTAGGAAATATATCTCATGACATAGGAAGCTGCTCTGTTGGTGTCTGACATTGCCTTAGAGCCTCTTACCTGTTTTTACTGTTTGCCAGCCCAGGGAGAAGGGGCTGCGAGCCTGCAAGTTGTATGAGGAGATTGGGCTGTGGTTGTCAGTGGCTGGACTCCAGGAAAGTGTGGCTGTGCTCTCAGTGATTTCCTCAACGATCACTATCCCTGGTGGGCCTGGGGGACCTATAAGCAAAAGGGAATGGATAAAGTTACGGTCAAGCCATGAGAAATTTCCAGTAAGGACCCAACCAAACTAGTAAGTATCTTAATGAAATACATATTTAGTAATGAACGTTGACAGTAAAAAAGAAATGAGATGCAAGTTGGTTTCCATGATTTCTGGGGATAACTTAATTATAGTTCAGATTTTTTTTTTCTAATACTTTGTGCTTGCCGGCAGCTACAGGTTAGCATTGCATTTTATAGAAGAGGAAAATATAATTAAAAACAAATGCACGGATTTGAATGTCAGGAGCAACTATGACTCTTGAAATCAAACACAGCTTACAGAAGTGACAACAGAGTGATAGACAATGCTATCAGGAACATAAACAATCCCATCATTACCACAAACCTACAGGTGTATGGGCCTAATTTTCATGTTCAGGAAGAGTACAGTGTACAAATAGTGTGATGTATCTATCAAGTAGCTTAAATTCAAACAGGGAGGTCTTCCCTGGTGGTGCAGTGGTTGAGAATCTGCCTGCCAATGCAGGGGACACGGTTTCGAACTCTGGTCTGGGAAGATCCCACATGCTGCGGAGCAACTAGGCCCGTGAGCCACAACTACTGAGCCTGCGTGTCTGGAGCTTGTGCTCCTCAGCAAGAGAGGCTGCGACAGTGAGAGGCCCACACACTGCGATGAAGAGTCACTCGTGACCCCCGCTCGCCGCAACTAGAGAAACCCCACACACAGAAACGAAGACCCAACACAGCCAAAAATAAATAAATAAAATTTAAAAAAATCAAACAGGGAACAATGAAAGGCTCTGAAATGAGATTTCAGATCAAGAAAGAGTATATACTAGAAGTGAGACATGGAAAAATGATTAGATGAAGATAATGATGATGACTTTTTGGTGAGGGTGAGAGGATGGTGAATTAGGGAAGATTATTCCCCTTTTGATTACAAAAATATTGGTATAGAATAGTGATTATCAAGCGATGTGCACGTAGACTCCAGCTTCAAAAAACACCCAAGATCTGATATGAGGAGAAATATACCTCTGTATTACTACTTCTAAAACAGGGATTTCTAATAACATTCAAAAATATGTAGAGTGTTCATATTTTAGTGGCTAAAAACAATGTCAGTTTCCTATTAACATTTTTCTATTCCCTAATATGGACAATTCAAGCTGCAAGGATGTTTTTATTTTCAATGAAAAACATAATCCACCTTTAAATATTTTATTTTCCAAATTAGTCCTTATGTAGCAAGTTGCTCTCTGGATTTGGGGATTATGAAGTCTGAGCAGTAAGGGCTGACCTAGACTGTAAGGAGCTAAGAAATGGTGGAATTCTAAAGAGGTGGAGACAGTAAAGTCCTCTGAATACAAAATAAGGAAGGGACAATGAGATGGACAAAGTGTTTTTTAAACATCACCAAGTGAATGACAATTTTAGGAAATGAGAAATGAGTGTTTTATCAAGAGTAAGAAGAAACAGCAGTGGCTAGCAGATACTCCAGACTTAGAAGACAAGGACTGTTCCATCAGGACGGTGACAAAAGACTAGGATTGTGAGCAAATGTGTAGAGGATAACCATGAGAAGTGGTATTTTTTTTTCCTCTGAGAGAAATTAAGGAAGAAACAATGAATAAGAGAGAAAGCTTTTGAAATGTTAAGAAGGGAAGTTGGGAGAGCTCATTGGGAAGGTTCTCCTTTTTCCACTAAAGAAGGAAAAATTATCCACAGAAAGTGAAGGTTGTTGGGTGAGATTGGGACTGGGAGCTAGAGTAGAATGGAAAATGTCTGAATAAACCTATGATAAAAGAGGAAAGACATGAAGAAGAGTGAAATATAAGTATTTTGGAATAGTCCTGGAGTTCAAGTTTGGTTCAATAACATAATTTTGAAGTGGAACTGACCAAGTCAACAAAGTTAGGTTAGAAAGTCAGGACCAGGGTCAGAAAAAGTGGTTAACTGGGTCAATTTAGACTTAGTTTATAAATTTGATATGACATCATCAAAGTTGTCAATGGTATAAACGACCATAGTCTCAAGGAGGACTAGAGAGTCAAGTGAAGCCAGAATGGTGCTGGTAGACTAGAATAAAAGAGCAGAGTCCAGAAAACCAGGTTTTTTATGAGAGGAAGAGGTAAGAATAAGAAATTGTGAGAAGAAAATAGTAGAATTTGTGATTTAAGTGTAGGGAACTTTTGATGAGAATTTGTGTTTATCTGGAATTAAGTGGGAAATATAATTATTAGGTCAAGGACTTATGGAAGAATCTGTTTGATGTGTCACCAATATAAATTAAAGTTCAGAGTATTAAAATGGTAGCTAAGGATGAGATGTGGAACATAAATGAGATCCAGGTACTGAAGTCTAACATCTTATTGTTATACTGCAGTGACATGGATATGGAGGAGTGAGTCTAACAATAAAAAAGATAAGAATATTAACTGTAATAATAATACCAATAGCTACCATATCCTCACTGTACTGTATTAAGTCACTGCATTAAGTATTTTGCAAACATTAACTTGTTTACCTATTTCTATGTCACTGTGAGGTGGGCATTATAATCCCTATTTCATAGAGGACATAAGGGAATCTCAAAGAGCTAGTTTGGTTGATTAATAATAAAGAAGTTACATAATCAATAACCTTACTATATGTTAGGTGGTACACTAGGCAGTGGGTATCAGAGAATCCCTTCTAGTGAGGAGAAATTATTCCCTCAAGTAGCTCTGCTAGTGAATGGCACAGCAGAGATCTGAATTCAGATCTGATTGTAAAGCATGATTTGTTCAAGAAAGCAAGGATTACAGAGATCCTTCTTCCTTTCCCTGTTAATCTGTGGAGTACTTTCAGTTGAAGGAGTGAAAGAAAGAGAAAAAATGTGTGTTGGGGAATGGCACATTTAAATTATGTAGTAGAGATAGACATAACATTGAAGAAACTGTTTAGGACTTTGTGGCAGACTGTGTATGAGATAGCCACCAACATTTTATTTCCTCCTTGTATGTGCAGGTCATTCCCTTTTTGAAAGCTGAAGCCTATTCTTTCAATCCCATTGAATTTGGGTTGGCCTGTGACTACAGGCATACTTCAGTGATACTGTGGATTTTTTTCTAGACGACCATAATAAAGCTAATATTGCAATAAAGCAAGTCACACAATTTTTTTGATTTCCAAGTGCATATAAAATTATGATTACATCACACTATAGTCTATCAAGTGTGCAATAACATTATTTCTTAAAAAAAACAATGTACATACCTTAATTAAAAATACTTTATTGCTAAAAACTGCTAACCATTATCTGAGCCTTCAGTAGGTCATAATCTTTTAGCTAGTGGAGGGTCCTGCCTCAAAGTTGACAGCTGCTGACTGATTGAGGTGGTGGTTGCTAAAGGGTGGGGTGGCTGTGGCAGTTTCTTAAATTAAGTCAACAATGAAGTTTGTCACATAGATTGAATCTTCCTTTCATGAATGAGTTCTCTGCAACATACTATAATGCCAGATGGCATTTTACCCACAGTAGAATTTCTTTCAAAATTGGAGTCAGTCCTCCCAAACGATTTTCACAATTGTTTCAACAATTTCCATAGAACCTTTGCCAAGGTAGTTTCCATCTCAAGAAACCATTTTCTTAACACATCTGTAAGAAGCAACTCTTCATTTGTTAAAGTTGTATCATGAGAATGCAGGAATTCAGTCACAGCTACAATCTACACTTCTAACTTTAGTACTCTTGCTATTTCCACTACACCTTCCTCTACTGAAGTCTTGAATCCCTCAGTCATCTATAAAAGTTGGAATCAACTCCCTCCGAATTTCTGTTAATGTTGATATTTTGACTTCTTCCAATGAATAACAAATGTGCTTAATGGCATTAGGATGGTGAATCCTTTCCTGAAGGTTTTCAGATTATTTTACTCAGATCCATCAGAAGAATCACTGTCTATAGCAGTTGTAGCCTTATGAAATGTATTTCTGAAATAAAAACCTTGAAAGTCAAAATTACTCCTTGATCCATGGGCTTCAGAATGGATATTGTGTTAGCAGGCATGAAAACGACATAAATCTTGTTGTACATCTCCATCAGAGCTCTTGGGTCGCCAGATGCATTATCATTGAGCTGTAATATTTTGAAAGAAATCTTTTTTTTTTTTTTCTGAGCAGTAAGTCTCAACAGTGGGCTTCAAATATTGAGTAAACCACGTTGTAAACATATATACTGTCATCCATGCTTTGTTGTTCCACTTATAAAGCACAAGCAGAGTATATTTAGGCCCTAGGATTTTCAGAATGGTAAATGAGCATTGGTTTCCACTGAGAGTCACCAGCTGCATTAGCCACTAACAAGAGAGTCAACCTGTCTGTTGAAGCTTTGAAGTCATGCATTGACGTCTCCTCTCTAGCTGTGAAAGTCCTAGATGACATCTTCTTCCAATAGAAGGATGTTTCATGTACATTGAAAATAAGTTATCCAGTGGACCCATTTTTATTAATTATCCTAGCTAGATCTTCTGGATAACTGGCTGCAGCTTCTACATCAGCACTTGCTACTTCACCTTGTACTTTTATATTATGGAGATGGCTTCTTCCCTTAAACCTCAGGAACCAACTTCTGCTAGTTTCAAACTTTTCTTTTGAAGCTCTCTCACCTCAGTCTTCATAAAATTGAAGAGAGTTAGGGCTTTGCTCTGGATTAGGCTTTGGCTTCAGGGAATGTTGTGGCTGGTTTGACCTTCTGTCCAGACCTAAAACTTCCTTCATATCAGCAATAAGCCTGTTTTGCTTTCTTATCATCTGTGTATTCACTGGAGTAGCACTTTTAATTTCCTTCAAAAACTTTTCCTTTGCATTCAAAACTTGGCTAAGTGATACAAGAGGCATAGCTTTCAGCTTATCTCAACTTTAAACATGCTTTCCTCTCTAAACTTAATCATTTCTAGCTTTTGATTTAAAGTGAGAGACCTGCGACCCATTCTTTAACTTGAACACTTAGAGGCCATTGTAGGGTTATTAACTGGTCCAATATCAATATTGTTGTGTCTCAGAGAATAGGAAGGCCCAAGGAGAGGGAGAGATATAGGGGGACAGATGGTCAGTGGATAAATAAGAACACATACAGGGGCTTCCCTGGTGGTGCAGTGGTTAAGAATCCGCTTGCCAATGCAAGGGAAACATGTTCAAGCTCTGGTCTGGGAAGATCCCACATGCCACGGAGCAACTAAGCCTGTATGCCACAACTACTGAGCCTGCGCTCCAGAGCCCATGAGCCACAACTCCTGAAGCCCGCACACCTACAGCCCGTGCTCTGCAACAAGAGAAGCCACTGCAATGAGAAGCCCATGCACTGCAATGAAGAGTAGCCCCCACTCGCCACAACTAGAGAAAGCCTGCATGCAGCAACAAAGACCCAACTCAGACAAAAAAAAAAAAAAAAAAAAAGAATACATACAACATTTATCAATTAAATTTGCTTTCTTATATGGGTGTAGTTCATGGTGCCCCCCAAAATTGCAATTGTACTATCAAAAATCACTGATTGCAGAGTACCATAACAAATACAACGATAATAAAAAAAGTTTGAAATATTGCAAAAATTACCAAAATGTGACACAGAGACACAAAGTGAGAAAATACTTTTGGAAAAATGGTGCTGATAGACTTCTTTGATGCAGGGTTGCCACAAACCTTCAATTTGTAAAAAAATACAATATCTGCAAAGTGCAATAAAGTACAATAACATGAAGTATGCCTATATTTGACCCAGATAACAATGGTAGAAGTGACACAGCATAACTTATGAGGGGAAGTCATAAGAAGCTTTGCAGCTTCATCCCATGTCTCCTGGAATGCTTATGGGAAAATCCAGCTGCCTAGTTAGAAGTCCTATTAAACTGAGGCTACCATTCTGTCAGGAAGTCCAAGCTAGCCATTTGGAGAATCCCATGGAGAGAGGGATATCCGACTTGCCCTCAGCTATTCCAGTCGTCTCAAGCCCAGGCACCAGACATGTGAAGAAGCCTTCAAATGATTCCAGCTTCAGCCACCTTTAGACACATGTGAATGAGAAATCCCTGCTAAGAACCAAGCTATGCCTGTCAGCTGGCAAAACCATGAGAGCAAATAATGTATGGATATTTTAAGCCACTAATTTTGGGGAAACAATGGATAATTGGAACAGACTTCAAAATAGTTTGATTTGAGAGTTTACTCATAGGTAGGGAATTTGTCAGGAGAATCTTTAACGTGCTTTGAAAAAAGACTTGAAATTTAGCTATTGTATTCAAATAGGAATAATTACCAAAATAATTCTTTTATTAAGTTCTTCCATATTGCTCCATGTATTCTGTCCCATTTTATCCATTCTATTCATTTATGTCTTCAAAGAGCATTAACAATCATCTACGTGTGAGGTATGATAGGAGATATTGTGGAAAGTAATTATCTGTTAACTTAAATAAAATAATTTGCCTTTCTGAGTATTAAATCTCTACTAAAATATTTAAATTAATTCTCTTAAAAACATATTTATTTTAATAATAGGCAATAATTACTCTAAATACTTTTTAAAAAACTTCAGCTGGAACAAAAATAGGAACTTACAAAATAATTAATAAATCCCCAAGTATTTTTCTTTATATTTGGCTATTTTCCCAAATATAGTCCTTAGCAAAATAATCAGTGACAGTGAACAAGATTTATGTACCCAGGATGCTGATTGTGGCTGTGCAAGTATATATAATTACAAGCCACTGTAAATAATTAATTGTCCAATAATCATGTAATGTTTAAATCATAAAACCTTATAATAAAATAGTAAGCAGCCATTAAACTGCCTAATATTTAGGATGCTTTAATGATATGGGAAATGTTCACAAAAAATAGAATGCAAAATTATATGTTAATATAAATATATAAATAGTAATTTGCCTAATGTGTATAGGAGAAGACTGGAAAGAAATGTATTAAAGTGTACATGGTGGTTATTGGTTGGACCTGAAGTTATAATGATTTAAATTTTGTTCTTTATACTTGTTTGGATTTTCCAATTCTGTACAATAGTATGTATTACTTTTAAAATTATTTTAAAAGTCATTATTTTAAACAATGCCTCCATATTGTGATATGTATGTACTATTCTAAGTATATTCTATTTAACTAAATATTTGCTTATTCCTAGTATGTGTGTGGAAAGCACTGTGCTGAGTGGTGGGAGAAAGGTGGGGGAAATGGTTTATAGGAGGACAAAATAGTGTTCCAACCCCAGGTGTGTTTAAAATCCAGTGGCAGAGACAGATCTTTTACAAAAAACAAATGCCAGGCAACAATAACGTTGCACATTAGTACATTTGACATCTCATTATAGCACTTGTTACATTGGCTATAATTGTTTTTACGTAAGTTCCATCTGTCTGAATATTCAGCATGGTAATTTGTATATATTAGTCCCTCAGTAAATATCTGTAGAAGAACAGATGAAAGGGAGAAGGGAGAAGAAGGAAGAAGAGATGTGGAAAGACCAAGGGAGTTTTGTTTTGAATTTGAAATGCTGTGTAACAATTAACAAGTTTTAAAATAAAGTAATTATCATGTAAGACAAATATCCAATATGACAGCCTCTTTTTTTGTTAAATCAAAATATTTGAGTTAACAGGGTTTTTTTGTTTGTTTGTTTTTTTCAGTTAAGAGTAGAGTAGGTTGGTAATATAAATGACAGACTAGGTCCATGAATGAAGAAAACAATTTCATATGATTTAATACTAAGGCTCATCATTATTGGAAACTTAGAGTATTAAGGTCTATGGACAGACAACATTTTTACATCTTTGTAAATCTGAAAGATTGTTATGAATATATTATTATAAAAGTATTCTAAAAAATTACTGATGAACCAAGATGGCAGAGAAGAAGGACGTGCTCTCACTCCCTCTTGTGAAAGCACCAGAATCACAACTAGCTGCTGGACAATCACTGACAGGAAGACACTGGAACTCACCAAAAAAGATACCCCACACCCAAAGACAAAGGAGAAGCCACAATGAGATGGTAGAAGGGGCACAATCACAGTAAAATCAAATTCCATAACTGGTGGGTGGGTAACTCACAGACTGGCAAACACTAATACCACAGAA
Source organism: Mesoplodon mirus (assembly GCF_964341445.2). Taxonomy (NCBI): domain Eukaryota; kingdom Metazoa; phylum Chordata; class Mammalia; order Artiodactyla; family Ziphiidae; genus Mesoplodon; species Mesoplodon mirus. The sequence goes on along the minus strand of NC_138983.1, from coordinate 108,529,695 downwards.
GTCCACCCACTGGAGTGAAGGTTCTGAGCCCCACGTCAGGCTTCCCAACCAGGGGGTCTGGCAATGAGAGGAAGAATTCCTAGAGAATCAGACTTTGAAGCCTAGTGGGAATTGATTGCAGGACTTCGACAGGACTGGGGGAAACATAGAATCCACTCTTGGAGGACACACACAAAGTAGTGTGTGCATTGGGAACCAGGGGAAGGAGCAGTGACCCCAGGAGACACTGAACCAGACGTACCTGCTAGTGTTGGAAGGTCTCCTGCAGAGGCAGGGGGTGGCTTGGTTTCATCGTGTGGACAAGGACACTGGCAGCAGAAGTTCTGGGAAGTACTCCTTGGCATAAGCCTTCCTAGAGTTTCTCATTAGCCCCACCAAAGAGCCCAGGTAGGCTCCAGTGTTGGGTTAACTCAGGCAAAACAACCAACAGGGATGGAGCACAGCCCCACATATCAACAGTCAAGTGGATTAGAGTTTTACTGAGCTCTGCCCACTAGAGCAACAGTCAGCTCTACCCACCATCAGTCCCTCCCATCAAGCAACTTAGATAACCTCATCCACCAGAGGGCAAAAAGCAGAAGCAAGAAGAACTACAATCCTGTAGCCTATGGAACATAAACCACATTCACAGATAGACAAGATGAAAATGCAAAGGGCTATATCCCAGGTGAAGGAACAAGATAACACCCCAGAAAAACAATTAAATGAAGTGGGGATAGGCAAACTTCTAGAAAAAGAATTCAGAATAATGATAGTGAAGATGATCCAGGACCTTGGAAAAAGAACGGAGGCAAAATTTGAGAAGATGTAAGAAATGTTTAACAAAGATCTAGAAGAATTAAAGAACAAACAAACAGAGATGAACAATACAATAACTGAAATGAAAACTACACTAGAAGGAATCAATAGCAGAATAACTGAGGCAGAAGAATGGATAAATGACCTGGAAGACAGAATGGGGGCATTCACTGCTGCAGAACAGAATAAAGAGAAAAGAATGAAAAGAAATGAAGACAGCCTAAGAGACTTCTGGGACAATATTAAATGCAACAACATTCGCATTATAGGGGTCCCAGAAGGAGAAGAGAGAGAGGAAGAACCAGAGAAAATATTTGAAGAGATTGTAGTCAAAAACTTCCCTAACATGGGAAAGGAAATAGGCACCCAAGTCCAGGAAGCACAGAGAGTCCCATACAGGAAAAAGTTAAGGAGAAACACGCTGAGACACATAGTAATCAAATTGGCAAAAAATAAAGAAAAAGAAAAATTATTGAAAGCAGCAAGGGAAAAATGACAAATAACATACAAGGGAACTCCCAAAAGGTTAACAGTTGATTTCTCAGCAGAAATTCTACAAGCCAGAAGGTAGTGGCATGATATACTTAAAGTGATGAAAGGGAAGAACCTACAACAAAGATTACTCTACCTGGCACGGATCTCATTCAGATTCAATGGAGAAATCAAAAGCTTTACAGACAAGCAAAAGTTACGAGAATTCAGCACCACCAAACCGGCTCTACAACAAATGCTAAAGGAACTTCCCTAAGTGGGAAACACAGAGAAGAAAAAGACCTACAAAAACAAACTGAAAACAATTAAGCAAATGGTCATAGTAACATACATATTGATAATTACCTTAAATGTCAATGGATTAAATGCTCCAACCAAAAGACACAAGCTTGCTGAATGGATAAAAACAAGACCCATATATATGCTGCACAAAAGAGACCCACTTCAGACCTATGGACACATGCAGAATGAAAGTTAGGGGATGGAAAAAGATATTCCATACAAATGGAAATCAAAAGAAAGCTGGATTCACACTTGTCTTTTTTTTTTTTCTATCAGATAAAATAGACTTTAAAATAAAGAATATTACAAGAGACAAGGAAGGACACTACATAATGATCAAGGGGTCAATCCAAGAAGAAGATATAAAAATTATAAATATATATGCACCCAAGATAGGAGCACCTCAATATATAAGGCAACTGCTAACAGCTCTAAAAGAGGAAATTGACAGTAACACAATAATAGTGGGGGACTTTAACACCTCACTTACACCAATGGACACATTATCCAAAATGAAAATAAATAAGGAAACAGAAGATTTAAATGACACACCAGACCAGATAGATTTAATTGATATTTATAGTACATTCCATCCAAAAACAGCAGATTACACTTTCTTCTCAAGTGTGCATGGAACATTCTCCAGGATAGATCACATCTTGGGTCACAAATCAAGCCTCAGTAAACAAAAGAAAATTAAAATCATATGAAGCATCTTTTCTGACCATAGTGCTATGAGAATAGAAATGAATTACAGGGGGAAAAAACCATAAAAAACACAAACACATGGAGGCTAAACAATACGTTACTAAAAAACCAAGAGATCACTGAAGAAATCAAGGAGGAAATAAAAAAAATACTTAGAAACAAATGACAATGAAAACACAACGATCCAAAACCTATGGGATGCAGCAAAAGCAGTTCTAAGAGGAAAGTTTATAGCTATACAAGCCTATCTCAAGAAACAAGAAAAATCTCAAGTAAACAGTCTAACATTACACCTAAAGGAATTAGAGAAAGAAGAACAAACAAAACCCAAAGTTAGCAGAAGGAAAGAAAACATAAATATCAGAGCAGAAATAAATGAAATAGTAACAAAGAAAACAATAGCAAAGACTAAAAGCTGGTTCTTTGAGAAGATAAACAAAATTGATAAACCTAGCCAGACTCAGAAGAAAAAGAGGGAGAGGACTCAAATCAATAAAATTAGAAATGAAAAAGGAGAAATTACAACAGACACCACAGAAATACAAAGCATATTAAGAGACTACTACAAGCAACTCTATGCCAATAAAATGGACAACCTGGAAGAAATGGACACATTCTTAGAAAGGTATAACCTTCCAAGACTGAACCAGGAGGAAACAGAAAATATAAACTGACCAATCACAAGTAATGAAATTGAAACCGTGATTAAAAATCTTCCAACAAACAAAAGTCTAGGAACAGATGGCTTCACAGGTGAATTCTATCAAACATTTTGTGAAGAGATAACAGCCAACCATCTCAAAGTCTTCCAAAATATAGCAGAGGGAGGAACACTCCCAAACACATTCTATGAGGACACCATCACGCTGATACCAAAATCAGACAAAGATACCACAAAAAAAGAAAATTACAGACCAATATCACTGATGAATATGGATGCAAAAATCCTCAACAAAATACTAGCAAACAGAATCCAACAACACATTAAAAGGATCATACAAAACAATAAAGTGGGATTTATCCCAGGGATGCAAGGATTCTTCAATATACACAAATCAATGAATGTGATACACCATATTAACAAATTGAAGGAGAAAAACCATATAATCATCTCAATAGATGCAGAAAAAGGTTTAGACAAAATTCAACACCCATTTATGATAAAAACTATCCAGAAAGTGGGCATAGAGGGAACCTACCTCAACATAATAAATGCCATATATGAAAAACCCACAGCAAACATCATTCTCAATGGTGAAAAACTGAAAGCATTTCCTCTAAGATCAGGAATGAGACAAGGATGTCCACTCTCACCACTATTACTCAAGATAATTTTGGAAGTCCTAGCACAGGCAATCAGAGAAGAAAAAGAAATAAAAAGAGTACTAATTGGAAAATAAGAAGTAAAACTGTCACTGTTTGCAGATGACATGATACTATACATAGAGAATCCTAAAAATGCCACCAGAAAAGTACTAGAGCTAATTATGAATTTGGTAAAGTTGCAGGATACAAAATTAATGCACAGAAATCTCTTGCATTCCTATACACTAATGATGAAAAATCTGAAACAGAAATTATAGAAACACTCCCATTTACCATTGCAACATAAAGAATAAAATACCTAGGAATAAACCTACCTAGGGAGACAAAAGACCTGTATGCAGGAAACTATAAGACACTGATGAAAGAAATTAAAGATGATATCAACAGATGGAGAGATATACCATGTTCTTGGATTGGAAGAATCAATATTGTGAAAATGACTATACTATCCAAAGCAATCTACAGATTCAATGCAATCCTTATCAAACTACCACTGGCATTTTTTACAGAACTAGAAAGAAAATCTTAAAATTTGTATGGAGACACAAAAGACCCCGAATAGCCAAAGCAGTATTGAGGGAAAAAAATGGAGCTGGAAGAATAAGACACCCTGACTCCATACTATACTACAAAGTTACAGTAATCAAGACAATATAGTACTGGCACAAAAACAGAAATATAGATCAATGGAACAAGATAGAAAGCCAAGAGGTAAACCCATGCTCCTATGGTCAACTAATCTATGACAAAGGAGGCATGGATATACAATGGAGAAAAGACAGTCCCTTCAATAAGTGGTGCTGGGAAAACTGGACAGCTACATGTAAAAGAATGAAATTAGAACACTCCCTAACACCATACACAAAAATAAACTCAAAATGGATTCGAGACCTAAATGTAAGACCGGACACTATAAAACTCTTAGAGGAAAACATAGGAAGAACATTCTTTGACACGAATCACAGCAAGATCTGTTTTGATCCACCTCCTAGATTAATGGAAATAAAACCAAAAATAAACAAATGGTACCTAATGAAACTTCAAAGCTTTTTCACAGCAAAGGAAACCATAAACAAGATGAAAAGACAACCCTCAGAATGGGAGGGTTTTGCAAATGAATCAATGGACAAAGGATTAATCTCCAAAATACATAAACAGCTCATGCAGCTCAATATTAAGGAAACAAACAACCCAATCCAAAAATAGGCAGAAGACCTAAATAGACATTTCTCCACAGAAGACATACAGATGGCCAAGAAGCACATGAAAAGCTGCTTAATATCACTAATTATTAGAGAAATGCAAATCAAAACTACAATGAGGTATCACCTCACACTGGTTAGAATGGGCATCATCAGAAAATCTACAAACAATAAATGCTGGAGAGGGTGTGGAGGAAAGGGAACCCTCTTGCACGGTTGGTGGGAATGTAAATTGATACAGCCACTATGGAGAACAGTATGGAGGTTCCTTATAAAACTAAAAACAGAATAATCATGTGATCCAGCAATCGTACTACTGGGCATATACCCAGAGAAAATCATAATTCAAAAAGACACATGCACCCCAATGTTCATTGCAGCACTATTTACAATAGCCAGGTCATGGAAGCAACCTAAATGCCCATCAACAGACAAATGGATAAAGAAGTTATGGTACATATATACAATGGAATATTACTCAGCTATAAAAAGGAACAAAATTGAGTCATTTGTTTAGACGTGGATGGATCTAGAGACTGTCATACAGAGTGAAGCCGGAAAGAGAGAAACAAATATTGTATATTAACGCATGTATGTGGAACCTAGAAAAATTGTACAGATGAACCCATTTGCAGGGCAGAAGTTGAGACACAGATGTAGAGAACAGATGTAGGACACCAAGGGGGAAAAACCGCGGTTGGGCTGGGATGGTGGTGTGCTGAATTGGGTGATTGGGATTGAGATGTATACACTGATGTGTATAAAATTAATGACTAATAACCTGCAGTATAAACAAACAAACAAAAAAAACCCAACAACTAATTCTAATCTTATTTTGGGTTATTTGTATGGAAATATGTTAATATAAAACCTTCAGACATTACATGTAATTTCTAAAAAAAAATAAGTTAGTGATGTCATTTACCTATTAAAACACATTAAATGAAATTTTCAACCATAATGAAAGTGAAAATGAGTTTATGGTTATTATATTAGTATTGGTTTACAATGCTCTATTTACAGAGAAAAATGTACTTTTAGACATTATATACTGAATTCTGGCTGCAATTAGCTTCCTGTATATATTTAGGAGTGAATTACATTAATATTATATTAATACAATCAATAATTTTGTTTTTAAAGCCTGTTAATTATGGTCATATTTTCAACATCTTTTGACTTTTTTTGAAGTCAGGGAGTAAATTTTCTCTTCAAAGAATTTTATAGCTAATTTACACAAGATATATTTGAAAATAGATTAGTAAGAGATAAGATGACAAATGTGTGACTGTAGCTAGTGTCTGAATGTTTTATAGATGCCAGTTATTTAGAAGAAATCCTATTAATTTTATACTGAGGTGTAATGATTCAGTGTCAGATGATCAGGAATCGGGAAAGTCCCCCTCTCTCCCACACCCATGATAGTGCTCTTATATAGAGTCACTAAAATAAATATTTTATTTGAAAGTAGACCATTCAGAAAAATGGACACATTTTATGTTTATTTCTTCATGGTAAGGACTCTGGGCAAATGACAAAGCACAAAGGCCCTTGTCAGAAGCCATGTTCTCATGAATTCAATCTGTGTCAATCAAGGGCTCCCCAGGATTGCTGTTAGATTGCTATCAGATCAACTCACTCTGCTGACCTAATGTTCAGTTAGAAATTTGTCTTCTCTTGAGAAGCCATTGACTTTTATAGTTGAAAAACAAATAAACTATATATCTCTTTGTAACATTTAAAGTAGTTATCTTTACCCTGGTGACATGAAACAAGGACTTAAAGACTTTATGTAATAGTTAAACATGTTACAGAGTCTTGGAATGTTTAAATTAACCAGAGCCATCTAGTTCAACCCTATTATTTTTCAGATGAGGAAGGAGAGAGAGAAACTCCTCCTCAGAAAAACGAGAACAAAAAGGTCCTTATCCTTTAGAAGGAAAATGAGTGGAAGCAGGTGTTAGCTTTAGTCTGGACAGCCAGTGGAGGGGTGTTTCCTGTTTAAAGCAAATTATGACAAATTAATGTTAACAAACAGGAAGCTGCATACTGACCTCCTGTGAACTTATTGTTCATTCTCCTTTTAGACATCAATTGGTGGTGCTGGGCTTTAGAATTTTTGTGGTGTGACTGTCCAATCCTTTTTGAGGAATAATTATTTAAAACATCTTCCTAATGCTAAGAATGACTTCCTGTGGCAAGCAACTTCTTTTTCTCACCTAGCATCACATTCTCCGTCTGATTCTGACACCTGCTTATTCAACAAATATTTCTACTGGTACGTGTTATTTTTTAAAAAAATCTATTTTGTAAAAAATAAATCTACTGTTTTTATTTGATTTGGGAGACTTTCTATTTTTCTTATATAGAAGTTTTAAGTGAAAAATTAAACTTGAGATTCAAAACATTAAAAATTATTTGCTTTAAATTGATTAAAGTAAAATGAAAAATTCAATACAAAATATGCCATGATATCTTAAATTGGTTCTGTCTTTAAGCCCATAAATATTGCTTGGGGACAGACACTTCTTACTTCTAGACACATGTAGGCATATGGGTCAGAAGAAAGGAAAGCAATCACATAAGTAAAGTCATGAACATGCCCTTCTAATACTAAGGGAAGAGATTTACCTACTGTCTGAAAGATTATATTAATGCAGAAAAATAAACTCAATAACTCAGACCATGAAGAGTATATTTTTTAAATTAATTAATTATTTTTTTAATTTTTATTTTTGGCTATGTTGGGTCTTCGTTTCTGTGCGAGGGCTTTCTCTAGTTGCGGCGAGCAGGGGCCACTCTTCATCGCAGTGTGCGGGCCTCTCACTATCGTGGCCTCTTTTTGTGGAGAACAAACTCCAGAGGTTCAGGCTCAGTAGTTGTGGCTCATGGGCCTAGTTGCTCCGCGGCATGTGGGATCTTCCCAGACGAGGGCTTGAACCCATGTCCCCTGCATTGGCAGGCAGATTCTAAACGACTGCACCACCAGGGAAGCCCTGAAGAGTATTTTTTATTTTTATGATGTATAGTTTAAATACATGCAATGAACTATCCAGTACAAAGGACCATTTTGTGTAGATCAAATTTAAAAGACCATATATAAATAACAGCAAAACATTTCATTAAAAAGTAACAGTCAACAATGTGAGTAGATTTCCTGTATCATCACATCACATATTAATACCTAGTAGTAACTGGTTGCTGAGGTTTTCATCTTTATAGTAGAATTATGAAGACTTATGGTATACCCTTATTTAAGATGTTATTGATAGCATATTTATTTTTATGCAGGAAAATGTCTCCTGACATACTTTGGCATATTGTAAAGTTCAACTTCACATAACATTGCATCTTTCTTTGCCTTTTTCTCAGATACTTCCTTACCATCATTATGTTCCTCATGAAGTTGAGAGGGTGTTCCTAAATTTCTTTACTTTTTACCTACCTAATTTATGTGACCCTTTCATACTGTTCTCGATCCTATGAGACTAATTTTTTTTTAAACCAGGGGTAGTTAAGGATGGAAATGAGAGCTAAACAGTTTTAATTATTTTTTTCAAAAGCAATTTTGTTTCTAATTAATTTGGTAAACGTCACCATTTATTATATCTATCCATGTATCATTATTATCATCATTATATATATTATTATTATTTTGTATCTACTATCTATCATTTCCATTATATTTATTATTGTTATTTTGTATCTTTCTGTCTATCTATTTATCTGTCTATCATCATTATCATCATCATCATCATTATCTATGTAACCTGGTCCCTCAGCATGAAATCCTTGTCTCTCCTCACTTTGCCTATTTAACACCTGTTTAGGCTTCAAATTTCAAATCTCTGCTCAAGTATCACTGCTTTGGAGGAAATTCTCTTGCTGCCCTGTCTAGGTAAAATCACAAGATTATATACATTCATATAGTACCATGTACCTCTCATTCATAGTTGAAATCTATGAAGGCTTCTACTTAATTGTGTGAATCTCCTATTAAGGGTAGATTTCCTATTTGAATTTTAGGTACAGGAGGGCTGAAGTTGTGCTTGTAATTTGCTCACTATTGTATTCCCACTTCCTAGTACAGTTCTTGGCACCTAGTGTTTTATCACTGTAGATATGTAATAAATGAATGACTGAATAATTTTTATTAACCTAGTGGGCTAGCATAGCTGTTGGGATACCTTTTTACACATCTTTCCTTTTGACCCAATCAAAATATGAAAAAGAGTAATATATCTTTACAAAATCATTTATTCTGAAAAAATACTCAATATATATTAAAAAATAGATTCTATTTATGTTATGTTCTCATCTTTGGTAAATTCGTTTAATTAGATACCCATCAGATCATGGTGTTTCTAAGCAACAGCAACAACAAACAAGCTATTAGTGTCTTTCAGACTTTGATGAGCAACAAAATCTCTGGCATGTTTGTAAAAAATTATATAGATTCCTGAGCTGTACTCAATAGCTACTGAATTTTAATTTCTGTGACTAGAGCTTCAGCGTTGTATTATCATATAGGTTGTCTAGAAATTTTTGTGCACCCTATATTTTAAGAAAAACTGATCTAAAGAAAAGAGATTTTGATAAAGAGTCATAAGAATATTATTCCAGTTCTGACTCTTTTATGTAAGAGCTTTATTCAAGTTTCTGAACCTCATTAATTCTGTTTCCTTACATTTTATAAAGGAGATGATAATATCAATCTTATGTCATTATTGTAAGGCTGTGTAGGGTAATATATGTAACAGTACTTTGTAAAGAGCTATACTAACATTGACTAGGCCTTTAACTAACTCAAGAACTTTGACAATGTCATATGATCTCACAATGCTTCATTTTTTATCAATAAAAATGAGAACCTATGCACCACATTGATTTATCAAAACAAATAAGGATAGATGTGGAAATGCTTTGAAAAAGAAAAAAAATGTACTATTATTGGCGGATTCAATAAACAAACTCTATCTTCAGGGGAGTTTATAATGGAAGGGGGAAAAAGTGGTGCTGAAATGATAATGATTTAATGAGCACCTATCAGGTAGAAGGTAATGTACTAAATGTTATGTACTTTCTCTTTAATCTTTACAGAAAATCTGGTATTGACACCTGAAGACTGAGTCTCAGAAAGTACAAGTGACTCACTCAAGACAACACAATATTCCAATACTGGACTTGGGATTCAATTCTGATTCTTAATTGCGTATATATCTGAGTTTTAACTCTGTGCTACTCATTAATATGCAACACTTCTTCACATAATTCAACATAGACAGAAAATGTAGATTTCAGAAGTTTAAGAATAATATTTTTATTGATTGAAAATGGATTTAGAGATAGAAAATGTATGATAGAGATGAAGTGAGCCTTGTGGTTGGCTCCCTAATATTCACTTCACCTGTCCCAATGTGGTATAGGGAATTAACCCCCCCATTATATGCAGTAGCTCTGATTAGTCTATGCCCATCTTGGCAATCTCACCTGCCCCTGCTAGTGACTGGTTCAGGAAGTTATGTCTAAGCCAATCAGATCATGACAATCGCATTATGATAGGTACTGGTTCAGGAGTAAGCACATGGTCTAAATTAGCAAAGCCAGATAAAGGCATAGACATTTGTAGATATATGCTAGTTTTTTCTCCTGTTGTATGTGAACATGAAAGAATTTAGGCCCTATTATTCTTGGCAGTCAGCCTATGATTACAATGAGCTTTAGGGTAAGGCCAGCACTGAAGATGACAGAATGGAGATGGGACCAACCTGTGTCCTTGAAAAAAACTTGAGACATTGGATCAACCAATGAAAATAATCTGCTTTAGTTTCCTATCAAGATAGCTAATAAATTTCTTATCGTTTAAGCCAATTTGAGTTAGGCTTTATATTACTTGCAACTGGAAGCATCCTAAGATACAAAGGATAACAGAAGTCCCTTGGTTTACAAAGATTAAAACTAGAATAAGTCATTATCTGTGCTAAGACTGGTTATATTAGCATAAATAATCAGAAAAGGGGATCTCCAACAATATCTAATTACTCCAAATAAATCTTTTGGAATTGAAAAATGACTAAAAGTCAATCAGGAAAACTGAAAGAACAGCCAGCCAACTAGCAGCAAGCAGCCAGAGAGGCAAACACAGAATACAATGAAATTACTAAAATGACTTAAAAATTTACCTATAGGATATATTAATCACTTTTGGATAGAGACTTGGGACTTATTAAACATGTAGTATTATAACCAATGAATTCCTATGACAATAAAGTTCAACAAAGTATTGAAAATTAAAGAAGGAATTGTAGAACAAGATTGAAAAATCCTATTTTACAAGCCCACAGTTAAATAATCTGTGTCATTCTCATTACTACATTCATTAAAATAAAAGGCCTGAAAGGGCTGGAGAAATTGCCATGTGAGGACAAAAATGAAAAGCTAAACTTGACAGCTTTGACTGATGGAGGCTGACTAGATACCTTGACACATGGGAACTCATGCAGGCCTTGCCATTTTCCAGCCAGGTGAGTTAGAAATTCACTTTTGTATCTCTAGGACACAGAAAATTCTTTAGACAGTGAAGCTGGAAGGATGGGTTTTGCAGTGAATATCCCAAGAAAACTGTTCCTCTGGGCTAGTACTTAAAGATAGAACAGGTGACTTATTTTTTCTTTTGGTGGCAAAAAGGGATAAGTAAAAAATATGCCCAAAGACTGGAAAATTCAAGGCATCTCTGAAAAGCAGGAAGGCAGATGGTTTAAGTTTGATCAGAGTAGCAGGATTTTATGTGGAAAAAAGGAGGTTGAGGGAAGACCTTGAACAGCAGGACAATGAGTTTGAGCATTTTTATGTAGGTAGTGGAGGCCAGTAAATACTTTAAAATGGGAGGTGGACTAACACATTAAATATTAAAAAGGAAGAGTCAAGAGTGGGAATGAAACATTATTCCAGAATTTCATGCTAAATAAATTGGAAGAATAATGGTATAATAAAGGTGAAATCTGGAGGAGGATCTCAAAAGTTTTCTTTTCAACTTAATGCAATAAATTTTAATTGAAATAATTCTAATGATAACACTGAACTGCAGACACAGGAAGATGCTAATTTGGAGCCTGAAGAGAGTTGAAAAGGTCAGGAATAGTCATTGGGAGCTATGTGATGGGAAATAAATAAGAGTTGAACAGTAACATTGCTGAAAAATGAGAGCTTATATGAAATGAAAAACATGATTTTATAGGAGTTGAGTCAACATTGTGCCATTAGATTCTTTATGCCCTACATTTGCTCATAAGCAGAAAAAAAAGGTGATCAAGTTTAAAAGCCGGTATGATAGGCATCAAGAAAGTCATGGATTTAAGGTAGGAATTGAATTAGGTAAAGCTGGTGACCTTACAAGTAAAGTGGAGTCTATCTGAAACTCAGAGGAAGGCAATGACACATAAGCCTTTTCTTTAACGTTCTTATTGAATTTCCTGTCCATTTACAGTTTAAACTTCTTTTATTGCACTTCACAGATATTATTATTATTATTATTATTATTTTTTTATATAAATTGAAGGTTCATGGCAATCCTGAGTCTAGCAAGTCTATCAACACCATTTTTCCAACAGCATTTGCTCACTTCACGTTTCTGGGTCACATTTTGGTAGTTGTTGCAGTATTTCAAACTTTTTCCCTATTGTTATATTTGTTATGGTAATCTATGATTTTTGATTTTGCTGTTGCGACTCACTGAAGGTTCAGATGATCGTTAGCATTTTTTAGCAATAAAGTATTTTTTAATTAAGGTATGTACATTGTTTTTGAGGCTTAATACACACTTAAGAGACTACAATATGTTGTAAGCACAAATCTTTTTTTTTTTTTTGAGTATTAATTTTTTTTTAATTTCTTTTTTTTATTAGTTTCTGCTTTATAACAAAGTGAATCAGTCATACATATACATCTCTTCCCACATCCCTTCCCTCATGCATCTCCCTCCCTACCACCCTCCCCATCCCACCCCTCCAGGCGGTCACAAAGCACCGAGCTAAACTCCCTGTGCTCTACGGCTGCTTCCCACTATCTATCTACCTTACGTTTGGTAGTGTATATATGTCCATGCCTCTCTTTCGCTTTGTCACAGCTTACCCTTCCCCCTCCCCATATCCTCAAGTCCATTCTCAAGTAGGTCTGTGTCTTTATTCCCGTTTTACCCCTAGGTTCTTCATGACATTTTTTTTTTTAATTCCGTATATATGTGTTAGCATACGGTATTTGTCTTTCTCTTTCTGACTTACTTCACTCTGTATGACAGACTCTAGGTCTATCCACCTCATTACAAATAGCTCAGTTTCGTTTCTTTTTATGGCTGAGTAATATTCCATTGTATATATGTGCCACATCTTCTTTATCCATTCATCCAATGATGGACACTTAGGTTGTTTCCAGCTCCGGGCTATTGTGAATATAGCTGCAATGAACATTTTGGTACATGTCTCTTTTTGAATTATGGTTTTCTCAGGGTATATGCCTAGTAGTGGGATTGCTGGGTCATATGGTAGTTCTATTTTTAGTTTTTTAAGGAATCTCCATACTGTTCTCCATAGTGGCTGTACCAATTCACATTCCCACCAGCAGTGCAAGAGTGTTCCCTTTTTTCCACACCCTCTCCAGCATTTATTGTTTCTAGATTTTTTGATGATGGCCATTCTGACTGGTGTGAGATGATATCTCATTGTAGTTTTGATTTGCATTTCTCTAATGAGTAAAGATGTTGAGCATCCTTTCATGTGTTTGTTGGCAGTCAGTATATCTTCTGTGGAGAAATGTCTATTTAGGTCTTCTGCCCATTATTGGATTGGGTTGTTTGTTTTTTTGTTATTGAGCTGCATCAGCTGCTTATAAATTTTGGAGATTAATCCTTTGTCAGTTGCTTCATTTGCAAATATTTTCTCCCATTCTGAGGGTTGTCCTTTGGTCTTGTTTATGGTTTCCTTTGCTGTGCAAAAGCTTTTAAGTTTCATTAGGTCCCATTTGTTTATCTTTGTTTTTATTTCCATTTCTCTATGAGGTGGGTCCAAAAGGATCTTGCTGTGATTTATGTCATAGAGTGTTCTACCTATGTTTTCCTCTAAGAGTTTGATAGTTTCTGGCCTTACATTTAAGTCTTTAATCCATTTTGAGCTTATTTTTGTGTATGGTGTTAGGGAATGATCTAATCTCAAACTTTTACATGTCCCTGTCCAGTTTTCCCAGCACCACTTATTGAAGACGCTGTCCTTTCTCCACTGTACATTCCTGCCTCCTTTATCAAAGATAAGGTGACCATATGTGTGTGGGTTTATCTCTGGGCTTTCTATCCTGATCCACTGATCTATCTTTCTGTTTTTATGCCAGAACCACACTGTCTTCATTACTGTAGCTTTGTAGTATAGTCCGAAGTCAGGGAGCCTGATTCTTCCAGCTCTGTTTTTCGTTCTCAAGATTGCTTTGGCTATTCGGGGTCTTTTGTTTTTCCAAACAAATTTTGAAATTTTTTGTTCTAGTTCTGTGAAAAATGCCAGTGGTAGTTTGATAGGGATTGCATTGAATCTGTAGATTGCTTTGGGTAGTAGAGTCATTTTCACAATATTGATTCTTCCAATCCAGGAGCATGGTATATCTCTAAATCTATTTGTATCATCTTTAATTTCTTTCATCAGTGTCTTATAATTTTCTGCATACAGGTCTTTTGTCTCCTTAGGTAGGTTTATTCCTAGATATTTTATTCTTTTTGTTGCAATGGTAAATGGGAGTGTTTTCTTGATTTCATTTTCAGATTTTTCATCATTAGTGTACAGGAATGCCAGAGATTTCTGTACATTAATTTTGTATCCTGCTACTTTACCAAATTCATTGATTAGTTCTAGTAGTTTTCTGGTAGCATCTTTAGGATTCTCTATGTATAGTAAGTATCATGTCATCTGCAAACAGTGACAGCTTTGCTTCTTCTTTTCCAATTTGGATTCCTTTTATTTCCTTTTCTTCTCTGATTGCTGTGGCTAAAACTTCCAAAACTAAGTTGAATAAGAGTGGTGAGAGTGGGCAGCCTTGTCTTGTTCCTGATCTTAGTGGAAATGGTTTCAGTTTTTCACCATTGAGGACAATGTTGGCTGTGGGTTTGTCATATATGGCCTTTATTATGTTGAGGAAAGATCCCTCTATGCCTACTTTCTGCAGGGTTTTTATCATAAATGGGTGTTGAATTTTGTCGAAAGCTTTCTCTGCATCTATTGAGATGATCATATGGTTTTTCTCCTTCAACTTGTTAATGTGGTGTATCACATTGATTGATTTGCGTATATTGAAGAATCCTTGCATTCCTGGAATAAACCCCACTTGATCATGGTGTATGATCCTTTTAATGTGCTGTTGGATTCTGTTTGCTAGTATTTTGTTGAGGATTTTTACATCTATGGTCATCATTGATATTGGCCTGTAGTTTTCTTTCTTTGTGACATCCTTGCCTGGTTTTGGTATCAAAGTGATGGTGGCCTCGTAGAATGAGTTTGGGAGTGTTCCTTCCTCTGATATTGTTTGGAAGAGTTTGAGAAGGATGGGTGTTAGCTCTTCTCTAAATGTTTGATAGAATTCGCCTGTGAAGCCATCTGGTCCTGGGCTTTTGTTTGTTGGAAGATTTTTAATCACAGTTTCAATTTCAGTGCTTGTGATTGGTCTATTCATATTTTCTATTTCTTCCTGAGTCAGTCTTGGCAGGTTGTGCATTTCTAAGAATTTGTCCATTTCTTCCACGTTGTCCATTTTATTGGCATAGAGTTGCTTATAGTAATCTCTCATGATCTTTTGTATTTCTGCAGTGTCAGTTGTTACTTCTCCTTTTTCATTTCTAATTCTATTGATTTGAGTCTTCTCCCTTCTTTTCTTGATGAGTCTGGCTAATGGTTAGTCAATTTTGTTTATCTTCTCAAAGAACCAGCTTTTAGTTTGGTTGATCTTTGTTAACATTTCCTTCAGTTCTTTTTCATTTATTTCTGATCTGATCTTTATGATTTCTTTCCTTCTGCTAACTTTGGGGATTTTTTGTTCTTCTTTCTCTAATTGCTTTAGGTGCAGGGTCAGGTTGTTTACTCGAAATGTTTCCTGTTTCTTAAGGTGGGATTGTATTGCTATAAACTTCCCCCTTCGAACTGCTTTTGCTGCGTCCCATAGGTTTTGGGTCGTCGTGTCTCCATTGCCATTTGTTTCTAGGTATTTTTTAATTTCCTCTTTGATTTCTTCAGTGATCACTTCGTTATTAAGTAGTGTATTGTGTAGCCTCCATGTGTTTGTATTTTTTACAGATCTTTTCATGTAATTGATGTCTAGTCTCATAGCATTGTGGTCGGAAAAGATACTTGATACAATTTCAATTTTCTTAAATTTACCAAGGCTTGATTTGTGACCCAAGATATGATCTATCCTGGAGAATGTTCCATGAGCACTTGAGAAAAATGTGTATTCTGTTGTTTTTGGATGGAATGTCCTATAAATATCAATTACGTCCATCTTGTTTAATGTATCATTTAAAGCTTGTGTTTCCTTATTTATTTTCATTTTGGATGATCTGTCCATTGGTGAAAGTGGGGTGTTAAAGTCCCCTACTATGATTGTGTTACTGTCGATTTCCCCTTTTATGGCTGTTAGTATTTGTCTTATGTATTGAGGTGCTCCTATGTTGGGTGCATAAATATTTACAATTGTTATATCTTCTTCTTGGATCAATCCCTTGATCATTATGTAGTGTCCTTCTTTGTCTCTTCTAATAGTTTTTATTTTAAAGTCTATTTTGTCTGATATAAGAATTGCTGCTCCAGCTTTCTTCTGATTTCCGTTTGCATGGAATATCTTTTTCCATCCCCTTACTTTCAATATGTATGTGTCTCTAGGTCTGAAGTGGGTCTCTTGTAGACAGCATATATATGGGTCTTGTTTTTGTATCCATTCAGCCACTCTGTGTCTTTTAGTGGGAGCATTTAGTCCATTTACATTTAAGGTAATTATTGATATGTATGTTTCTATTCCCATTTTCTTAATTGCTTTGGGTTCGTTATTGTAGGTATATTCCTTCTGTTGTGTTTCTTGCCTAGAGAAGTTCCTTTAGCATTTGTTGTAAAGCTGGTTTGGTGGTGCTGAACTCTCTGAGCTTTTGCTTGTCTGTAAACGTTTTAATTTCTCCATCAAATCTGAATGAGATCCTTGCTGGGTAGAGTAATCTTGGTTGCAGCTTTCTCTCCTTCATCACTTTAATTATGTCCTGCCACTCCCTTCTGGCTTGTAGAGTTTCTGCTGAGAGATTAGCTGTTATCCTGATAGGGTTTCCCTTGTGTGTTATTTGTTGTTTTTCCCTTGCTGCTTTTAATATGATTTCTTTGTGTTTAATTTTTGACAGTTTGATTAATATGTGTCTTGGCATATTTCTCCTTGGATTTATTCTGTATGGGACTCTCTGTGCCTCCTGGACTTGATGAACTATTTCCTTTCCCATATTAGGGAAGTTTTCAACTATAATCTCTTCAAATATTTTCTCAGTCCCTTTCTTTTTCTCTTCTTCTTCTGGAACCCCTATAATTCGAATGTTGGTGCGTTTAATGTTGTCCCAGAGGTCTCTGAGACTGTCCTCTGTTCTTTTCATTCTCTTTTCTTTATTTTGCTCTGCATCTGTTATTTCCACTATTTTATCTTCCACCTCACTTATCCGTTCTTCTGCCTCAGTTATTCTGCTATTGATCCCATCTAGAGTATTTTCCATTTCATTTATTGTGTTTTTAATTGATGCTTGATTCATCTTTAGTTTTTCTAGGTCCTTGTTAACTGTTTCTTGCATTTTGTCTATTCTATTTCCAAGATTATGGATCTTGGATATAGAATCTTGGATCAGCTTTACTATCATTATTCTGAATTCTTTTTCAGCTAGACTGCCTATTACCTCTTCATTTGTTAGGTCTGGTAGGTTTTTATCTTGCTCCTTCACCTGCTGTGTGCTTTTCTGTCTTCTCATTTTGCTTATGTTACTGTGTTTGGGGTCTCCTTTTTGCAGGCTGCAGGTTCGTAGTTCCCGTTGTTTTTGGTGTCTGTCCCCAGTGGCTAAGGTTGTTTCAGTAGGTTGTGTAGGCTTCCTGGTGGGGGGGGACTAATGCCTTTGTTCTGGTGGTTGAGGCTTGATCTTGTCTTTCTGGTGGACAGGTCCACGTCTGGTGGTGTGTTTTGGGGTGCCTATGGCCTTATTATGTGTTTAGGTAGCCTCTCTGCTAATGGGTGGGGTTGTGTTCCTGCCTTGCTAGTTGCTTGGCATAGGGTGACCAGCACTGTAGCTTTCTGGTCGTTGAGTGAAGCTGGGTGCTGGTGTTGAGATGGAGATCTCTGGGAGATTTTCGCTGCTTGATATTATGTGGAGCTGGGAGGTCTCTTGTGAACCCATGTCCTGAAGTTGGCTCTCCCACTTCAGAGGCACAGCACTGACTCCTGGCTGCAGCACCAATAGCCTTTCATCCACTCGGCTCAGAATAACAGGGAGAAAAAGTAGAAAGAAAGAATTAGTAGAAGAAAGAAAGAGAGAGGGAAAGAAAGGGAGAAGGGAAGAAAGGAAGGAAGGAAGTAAGAAAGAAAGAAAGGAGGGAGGGAGGGAGGAAGGATAGAAAGAAAGAAGGAAAGAAAGGAGGGAGGGAGGGAGGAACGAAAGCAAAAGGAAGAGTGAATGGAAGAAGGGAGGGAGGGTGGGAGGAAGGAAAGAAAGATAGAAAGACCGGAGGGAGGGAGGGAGGAAGGAAAGAAAAAGAAAGTGGAAAGAAGAAGGGTGGGAGGGAGGGAGGGAGGAAAGAAAAAGAAAGAAGGAAAGGAGGAGCGGAGGGAGGGAGGAAGGGAAGGTTGGAAAAAAAGAAAGAGCAGGTAAAGTAAAATAGAATAAAGTATGAAATAGAGTAGCGTTATTAAAATTAAAAAGTAATTATTGAAAAAAAAACGGACCGATAGAACCCTGGGACATATGGTGGAAGCAAAGCTATACAGAGAGAATCTTACACAGAAGATTACACATACACATTCACAAAAAGAGAGCAGGGGGAAAAGTCAAAAATCTTTCTCTCCAAGTCCACCTCCTCAATTTGGGATAATTCGTTGTAAAAAAAGGAAAAGGGCGAGAAGTCTGAAATCTTGCTCTCTAAGTCCACCTCCTTAATTTGGGAAAATTCGTTGTAAAAAGAAGAAAAGGGGGGAAAGTGTTAAATCTTGTCCTCAAAGTCCACTTCCTCAATTTGGGATGATTCGCTGTCCATTCATGCACTCCACAGACGCAGGGCACATCAAATGGACCGTAGAGCTTTAATCCGCTGCCTCCGAGGCTGCACAGAGAGATTTCCCTGTGTCTGCTCTCACAGCTCCCAGGTCTCAGCCTTGGACCTGGCCCCGCCTCTGCGCGTAGGTCGCCGGAGGGCATCCGTTCTTTGCTCAGACAGGACGGGTTTAAAGGAGCCGCTGATTTGGGGGCTCTGGCTCACTCAGGCAGAGGGGAGGGAGGGGCGCGCAGTGTGGGGCGGGCCTGCGGCAGCAGAGGCCGGCATGACGTTGCAGCAGCCCGTGGCCCTCCGTGCGCTTTCCCGGAAAAGCCGTCCCCGGGTCCCGGGACCCCGACAGTGGCGGGGTGCACAGGCCCCCCGGAAGGCGGGGCGGACAGTGACCCATGCTCGCACACAGGCCCCGCGGTGGCGGCGGCGGCGACGGCGGCGGTGGCGGCGGTGGCGGCAGCGGCGGCAGCGGCAGCCCCAGTGTCCCACGCCCATCTCCGAGGTCCACGCCTTACCCGCGGCTCGCGCCTGTCTCCGGCGCTTCCCCAAGCAGCCCTCTTAATGCCCTCTCCTCGCGCACCAGGAAACAAAAGGGAAAAAAGTCTCTTTCCTCTTCGGCAGCTCCAGACCCTTTCCCCGGACTCCCTCCGGGCTAGCCGTGGTGCACTCTTCCCTTCAGGCTCTCTTCCTCCCGCCAGCCCCAGTCCTCTCCCTGCGCTCCGACTGAAAGCCGATACCCGAGCCTCAGCTCCCAGCCCCGCCCACCCCGGCGGCCGAGCAGACAAGCCTCTCGGGCTGGTGTGTGCCTGAGGGCACCGGTCCTCTGTGCCAGAATCTCTCCGCTTTGCCCTCCACACCCCTGTTTCTGTGCTCTCCTCCGCTACTCCGAAGCTTTCCCCCTCCGCCACCTGCAGTCTCCTCCCGCGAAGGGGCTTGTAGTGTGTGGAAACCTTTCCTCCTTCACGGCTCCCTCCCACTGGTGCAGGTCCCGTCCCTATCCTATTGTCTGTGTTTATTCTTTTTTTCTTTTGCCCTACCCAGGTATGTGGGGAGTTTCTTGTCTTTTGGGGGGTCTGAGGTCTTCTGTCAGCGTTCAGTAGGTGTTCTGTAGGAGTTGTTCCACGTGTAGATGAATTTCTGATGTATCTGTGGGGAGGAAGGTGATCTCCACGTCTTACTCTTCCGCCATCTTCTTCCGGGCCCCCAGCACAAATCTTTTTAAAATTAAAATGTACGTGATTTACAATGTTGTGTTAGTTTCAGGTATACAGCAAAGTGATTCAATTATACATATATATATATATATATATAATATATTATATATAATATATATATAATATATATATTCATTTTTATATTATTTTCCATTATAGGTTATTATAAGATATTGAGTATATTTCCCTATGCTATACAGTAGGTCCTTGTTGGTTATTTATTTTATATATAGTACTGTGTATATTTTAATCTAAAACTCCAAATTTGTCCCTCCCCCTCCCTTTCCCCTTTGGTAACCATAAGTTTGTTTTCTATGTCTGTGAGTTTACCTCTGTTTTGTAAATAAATTCATTTCTATCAATTTTAGATTCCATATATAAATATAACATATGATATTTGTATTTCTGTGTCTGGCTTACTTCACTTAGTGTGATAATCCCTAGGTCCATCCATGTTTCTTCAAATGGCATTATCTCATTCTTTGTTATGGCTGAGCAATACTCCATTGTGTATATATACCATATCTTCTTTATTGATACATTTGTTCATGACCACTTAGGTTGCTTCCATGTTTTGGCTCTTGTAAATAGTGCTGCTATGAATATTAGGGTGCATATATCTTTTCAAATTATGATTTTCTCTAAATATATGCCCTGGAGTGTGATTGCTAGATCATATGGTAGCTCTATTTTTTAGTTTTTTGAGGCACTTCCATACTGTTCTCCAAAGTGGCTATTCCAATTTACATTCCCACCAACAGTGTAGGAGGGTTCCCTTTTCTCCACTCACTCTCTAGCATTTATTATTTGTAGACTTTTTGACGATGATCATTCTCATTGGTGTGAGGTGATACCTCATTGTAGTTTTGATTTGCATTTCTCTAATAATTAGTGATGTTGAGCATCTTTTCATGTACTTTTTGGCCATCTGTGTGTCTTCTTTGGAGAAATGTCTATTTAGATCTTATGGCTATTTTTTGATTCGTTTCTTTTTTTTTTATAATGAGCTGTATGAGCTGTTTTTATATTTTGGAAATGAATCCCTTGTCATTTGCAAATATTTCTCCCATTCTGAGGGCTTTTTCATTTTGCTTATGGTTTACTTTGCTGTGCAAAAGCTTTTAAGTTTCATTAGGTCCCATTTGTTTACTTTTGTTTTTATTTCCATTACTTTAGAAGATGGATCCAAAAAGATATTACTGCTCTTTACGTCAAAGGGTGTTCTGCCTATGTTTTCCTCTAGAAGTTTTATAGTATTCGGTCTTATATTTAGGTCTTTAATCCATTTTGAGTTTATTTTTGTGTATGGTGTTAGAGAATGTTCTAATTTCATTCTTTTACATGTAGCTGTCCTGTTTTCCCAGCACCACTTATTGAAGAGATGGTCTTTTCTCCATTGTATATTCTTGCCTCCTTTGTCATAGATTAGATGACCATGGGTGGATGGGTTTATCTGTGGACTTTCTATCCTGTTCCATTGATCTATATGACTTTTTTTTTGCACCAATGCCAAACTGTTTTGATTACTGTCACTTTGTAGTATACTCTGAGGTCAAGGAGTCTGACTCCTCCAGCTCCGTTTATCTTTCTCAAGATTTTTTCGCTATTCAGGGTCTTTTGTGTTTTCATACAAATTTAAATTTTTTTTTTGGTTCTGTGAAAAATACCATTGGTAATTCGATGGGGATTGCATTGAATCTGTAGATTGCCTTGGGTTGTATAGTCATTTTGATAATATTTATTCTTCCAATCCAAGAACATCATATTCTTTCTATCTGTTTGTGTCATTTTTTATTTCTTTCATCAGTGTCTTAAAATTTTCTCAGTATAGGACTTTTGCCTCCTTAAGTCAGTTTATTCCTAGGTATTTTATTCTTTTTGATGCAGTGGTAAATGCCATTGTTTCCTTAATTTCTCTTTCTGATCTTTTGTTGTTAGTGTATAGAAATGCAACAAATTTCTGTGTATTAATTTTGTATCCTGCAAATTCACCAAATTCATTGATGAGCTCTAGTAGTTTTCTGGTAACATCTTTAGGATTTTCTATGTATAGTATCATGTCATCTGCAAACAGTGACAGTTTAACTTCTTCTTTTCCAATTTGGATACTTTGTATTTTTTTTCCTTCTCTGATTGCCATGGCTAGGACTTCCAAAACTATGTTGAATAAAAGTGGTGAGAGTGGACATCCTTGTCTTGTTCCTGATCTTAGAGGAAATGCTTTCAACTTTTCATGGTTGAGTATGACATTAGCTGTAGGTTTGTTGTATATGCCCTTTCTTATGTTGAAGTAGGTTCTCTCTATGCCCACTTTCTGAAGAGGTTTTTTTTTTTTTTTTTTTTTTTTTTTGTTATGTGGGCCTCTCACTGTTGTGGCCTCTACTGTTGCAGAGCACAGGCTCTGGACACACAGGCTCAGTGGCCATGGCTCATGGACCCAGCTGCTCCAAGGCACGTGGGATCTTCCCAGACTGGGGCACGAACCCATGTCCCCTGCATCAGCGGGTGGACTCTCAACCACTACGCCACCAGGGAAGCCCCTGAAGAGTTTTTAAATCATAAATGGATGTTGTATTTTATTAAAAGCTTTTTCTGTGTAAGCATACTTTTATATATACTGGGAAACCAAAAAAAAAAAAAAAAGTGTGATTTTTCTTATCATGATATCTACTTTATTTTGGTGGTTTGGAACAAAACCCACAGTATCTCCAAGGTATGCCTGTCCTCCATGTTTCCAAAATCTAGCATAAGTCATTTTTTGCTATTTGCAATTAGCTTTACGTATTTAGATTAACATTTCCTGTGAGAATGAGTGTGTGTGTGTATGTTGCAAGGAATAGGGTGGAGGGAAAGGTGAGTCATTAAAAAAATGCTGAGGTATTTAAAGAGATGGGAACATCATACTTTATATAATAGTTTTGTGATTGAAGCCATAGGAAACTTCTGAAAATCTTTTCCCACCACAGCATTCCAAATTATTTTTCCTCCCATTTCACTGGATTTGTTTTTCTGCTTGTTGACACGTTATATGACATGGTAATATTTTTAATATTAAATGCCTATAATTATTATTTACTCATTTACTACTCCATATATTGAACATTCTTCCTTATTTATGTGATTTTTTTAAATGTAATTACTCTCTTTGGGGAAAAGGATTGCATATTCATTCATTCATACATTTAATAATTTGCTCAACAATATTGAGGAAATATATACTGTGTGCTAGACTCTGGGCATTAGGCAGTAAACAAGATAAAAAAGATACTTGCCCTTATACGTTTTACTTTGTAGGGAGGAGAAGCAGCCAATGAACAAATGAATGAGATAATTTTAGATAGTAATAAATGTAATGAAGAAAATAAAGTGGGGTAAAAATTGGGTTGAGGAGATACAGGATACATTAGACAGGGAGTTGAGAAATAAATGATGAGAAGGAGCTAGTTAGCCACATAAATATTATGGGCAAGAGTTTTCGAGTCAGAGATGTCAATTAAAAAAAAATCCTAAGTGTTATGAGTTTGGCATATTTGTGGATCAAATAATTTTTGTGTGGTTTAAGCAAAGTGAAGGAAGACGTTAGAGCAGGGTGATAATGTTGGAAAGGTCAGTAGGTGCCAGATAATAAAGGAATTTGAAGATAATGGTAATGAATTTAGATTTTATTCTGAGTGTGATGTAAAGTCATTGGATAACATATGAGAAAAGTCAAAATAAAGAAGCCATTGAAAACGGTGGAGCAAAAGTGAAATGGAAGACTTCAGAAGATGTAGAAAGATTTGGAGGGAAAATCTATTTAAATTATTAAAAATGTATGAATATTTTTCTTTGCAATAAAGTTTTGATAACAAATGTAAATTGTGATGACTCAGTAAATCACTTTTCCAATGTTGTTTTATTATACTGTTGCTGCTTAATAGAAGTTGTCAATGTAGTTTCAATGATAGTGGTCATCGGATGATCTGAGGATGCTTTCCATATATGCCTTTTGCAATCTTACTGAGAGTATAATGATTTTTCTACTTCCATTGTAAGCAAAACCAAAAATTATACCACCTCTTCCTCATATCAGTTTAATAAAATTAGAATTTCATGACATTTATCCTGTTTAGTATAATTTGTGAACATGTGGTTGTCATTGGAATTTTGACGCCTTGTGAGTTTTAAGCTAAAATGACTCATGCCATTTTTGGTTGAAGAACTTAATTACTAATGTGAGACTCTACACATCACTACGTTTAAAATGTTTATTTAAATAATTCTTGTGTTCATTTTTAGAAAAATACAAACACTCCTTGGTCAGTTATTACAAACTTCAAGTTAAAAGTAAATTAACCAACAATTTCAGGTAGTAAGGCAGGCATAAATATTTAATGTAGTTTTACATGAGTTGAAGTTGTACACACTGTATATATTCCAATATATAAGTATTACTCTCCATCCATTGAAGGTGATCTTTCTGAAATGGAAAATAGACATTTGAGGATCTATTGTGCAAACTGGCAAGAATAATTAAAAATAATCAACTTGTTTATTTAAAACCTCAATCTACCCAGACACTATCTTGAAATTAATTTAGTAAGCTAGTATTACATAAATTCTAAAAACAGATGAGTTGAAGAAATCCTGTAGGAAAATAGCATATGGAGTGCTAAAATATGCAAGGTACCACGCTTCTGCAAAGCTTTCTATAAATCCAATATTGGTTTATTGTGTATGACTCATTACAACTCTGCAATGCAAATTGAGACCAAGAAAATTATGTATGCCTATATGGACTTTTAAATTCGTTCAGTCTCACTATTCTTTTATGAATAATTTATAGATATCCCTGTGACATATTTTCTCAAATATACCATGAAGTAAACTTGGAATTATTATTTCCAAAGACACATTAGGCCATACATTTATAAAGCCATTCTTTTTAAGACAGGAGCACCCTTGGCAATAATGTGGACTAAACTGTAAGTAGTAGACTTTCTTTAATATGTTTTTTTCTGAAGTATAAGTTTTCACTTGCTCTCATTCACCAGGGATTGGTGTCTGGATCCCTTCAGATACTAAAATTTGGGAATGCTTAAGTCTCCTGTATAAAAAGGCATAGTATTTGCATATAATCTACACAATCCTCCTGTATACTTTAAATCATCTCTGTATTAATTATAACACCTAATAAATGTAAATGCTATGTAAATAATTGCAAATATAATATAAATGTTATATAAATAATTGCCTGCACAATAAATTCAAGTTTTGCTTTTTAGGAACTTTCTAAATTTTTTTTTCTCCTGAATATTTTTGATCCACTATTGGTTGAATCTGTAGATGCAGACTCCACAGATATGGAGAGTTGACTGTATTTAGATTTTCTTTCATGATTTTCCTTGATACCAACATGTTCTGCAAGATATCTATTTGAGACTAGGGACATGTTTCACAGTCATGGAAGTGAGCAAAAGTTGACAAACATGTATCTGGGGTCATTAATTTCATATTTTAACTAACTGAGCAAATCAATAGTCCCCTTAGGGCTTAGAAAAGAGTAAGTATTACTTCCTAAGTGCTTGACTTATTGGGCAATGGCTGAGATATAATGGAGAAAGAACTGTCTTAGTGGTTTCTTGATGGATACTTGCTTATACTCTGAGGATTTTTGCTCTACAACTGTAAGAAGACATTTATTATTATACAATGTACCATTAGAACTAGGCACAGATTGAAAAAGACTGCTGTCATATGATGACAGTGAACTTGGTACAATCCTTATGCCACCAACTAACTCATTTGGATAAATGGAGACACTGGGCTTTTGCAGAAAAACTTAAATAGAGCAGTCCTGGAGGCTGGATAATTTGTAACAGATGTTCCATATAATGGATGGTTTACAGGGAGAGTGTTTATAATGCAGACAATCTCATTCAGGGCATGATCGATGCTTCTTATTAGCTTAACTTAACATTCTGTGAGCTGAGATTATGAGACAAATATGTGAGGTCTGATTTACTGATACATACAGATCAGGTGATAAAATGTCTTTGAAAGAGTGATTAAGTATTTCAAATAAAGTTTACTATAACAGTTCTACTTCTTGAGTTGACACAAAAGAAATAATTATATGAACCAATAACCACCTGAACTTGTTTTATGCCATACTTTTCTGTGATCAATATACACTAAAATTAAACAAATCAGAATGCTGACAAATGAGAAAGTTGACAGTTTGGTATAGATGATTAACTTATATGATTTAGGAAAAAATCCCTTTGTTTGAAATTTTGTACTTTTGACCTAGAATGTTTTAAAATGTTTAAAATGTTTAAAATCTAAGACGTAATTCCAGAGGAACTTGAAAGCCACTCATACCATTTGTATCCAATTTTTTTTAACAAATCTATGTATTTATTTCACAAGTACTTCCAAGTTTTTTAGTGTCCTTTGTGGTGTTTCTACTCTTTATTTTAAGTTTTGCATTACTTCATTGTCAACTAAACTAAAGGCATGGTAAAGTCTCATGTAAGCATTCATAGAATGCATATTTATGTTTTAAAATATTTAAAAATATTGAACACAGTGATTTAAATCAATTTTATAACATATATTTGGGGCTCATTTCATGTGTTATCAAGCTGGTGACATTTAGATAGGCAGATAATGATGATTGTCACTGATAGGAAAGCAGTACTCTTAGGATTATGATGTCTCTATTGTAGCCTCATCTACACACCTTTTCTAGAATGAAATATAATTTGTGTATTTAACTTCTTTTTTACTCAGTCTTATCCTATTGGTGACTTTGTGTAACCGTACTTCAAGCCCTTCAATATTTATTTCACATATGGGAAATTCTCTTGTACACTAAGATACCTATTGCAAGTTGTTCAAGGATGGAGGCCCTCAAAACAGAATCTTCAATGCAAATAAGTACACAATATAAGCAACACACTTCTGGAAAGTGAGGCAAGATTTCATTGACTCAGTTAACTGAATATACTGAAATGGTCTTAGTCGTATTTCACAGTTTATACTAATGACAGTAAACCTGCAGGGAAAACAATTATGCCAAGCTTATCAACATGCTGATTTGACCCTGAGGAAGGAGAGGCAGCCAAAATGCTCCCACTCCCCGTTTGAATGTATTATCAAATTATAATTGAAAAAGATGTACATTTCAGTCAATAATGAATAATAATTCATTATCTATAATAATGGATAATCAGATAGGATTGCCTGTTGGATAAATGTGGACCATTCTCTTGCTTATAGGTACCACGAAGAACAATAATTCATTTTCTTAATCTTAATGATTAGGGAAGCAGAAATTCTTCTAGTTAAGAATATCAACAACAATAACTAGAATTTACTGAGAAGCATTCTACCATTTGAAATCTCATTTCATTTTCCTATTAAATCTGCAAATTAGGTATTATATCCCCATTTCACAATTGAAGAATCCAAAAGAGGTAAAAATGACTTGCTATGGTCATCCAGCTAGTGTCAGAGTGAGATTCAGATCCTGGCCTGGGTCATTTTTATGATGCTACGTTGTATGGGCTGGGTAACCTGGCTTCTATCACAGCCATTGTAAACAACTTGAGTCATTTTTAAATTGGACTATTGAGATTCAGCTAACATTTACTGAGCACCAGCTATAAAGTAGTCCAGTGCTAAGTGTACCAGTTGCCCAAAGATCTTGCTTTTCCAAATGCAGCACATGTAGAGCAGATCTTTCCACACTACTTTTTGCACATTTTGAATGTATGTAGTTTTATTTTCTCACAGCAATAATTAACTTTGCAGCTGTCACTTTTATATCTCAGCTTTTCAATACTTGCCCATGTTGACTCTTGCAGAAGTAATTCTCTATTTTAATGTTTTAATTCTCCATTTTAACTGTTTTTTTAAATAAAACTAGGAACTGTTTTCTTTTCCTTTCCTTCTCAGTTTTTATATACCACAGCAATGATTTGCAAATTTCCGAAGGTGAAATTTACTGATATACTCAGTCAATAACTTAGAGACCCATGTGCTCATGACTGCCAACCTTTACACATAATGTATCAAATTAGATTTTCTCCATACATATTAAACAACATGTTTTACACACCTTAGTTTTAAAAAATACAAAAGGGAGACATGTATTTGAAAGATGTTTACCAGAACGAGTGACTTTTTTTTTTCTTGGCATTAACAGACATCATCTGGTGTTCAGTTTTTTTCCCTACTCTTTCACCTCACTTGCTCTAACTCATTACAGAGCTAACTGCCTTTGTAATTCCAAATTAAGGAGTAGTGAAATGGAGACATTACCTTGCCAGGTGTTTGGGAGGACAAAATCCAATATGCAGTAAAAGTTTCTTCCAATCGAAGTTAGCCCTCTGTTCAATCTGCATGGATTTTGTGTTGATTAATGAAGAATCATTCAGAGTCCAGGCTACATGTTGTATTGTGTTACATAAAATCAAGAAAATAATTAAGAATTGAGTATTGATATAGGTGGAAATAAAACAAGATTTTGGGATAGAAACTAAAGTGAACTTACCAATTTTCTATTGTCTTCCTTGGAGATGTGATCAGTCATTGGGTTGATATTTGGCAGAACTTTTGCTTGGAACTTGGGTTCCACATTTGGGTTATCAAAAAAGGGCCATGCAGGACAGAAATAAAGACGCAGACATAGAGAACTGACTTGAGGACATGGGGAGGGGGAAGGGTAATCTGGGACGAAGTGAGAGAGTGACATGGTCATATATATACTACCAATACCAAATGTAAAGTAGATAGCTAGTGGGAAGCAGCTGCATAGCACAGGGAGATCAGCTTGATGCTTTGTGACTACCTAGAGGGAAGAGATAGGGAGGGAGGGAGGGAGACGCAAGAGGGAGGAGATATGGGGATATATGTATATGTATAGCTGATTTACTTTGTTAAAAAGCAAAAACTAACACACCATTGTAAAGCAATTATACTCAAATAAAAATGTAAAAAAATAGGGCCCCGTAGTATATATATACCCTACAGAACTATGTATTCATGGTTTCACATGAAAGCAAATTACTACCTAATACTCTAAAGACATGCTAAAACAATATGGGTAACAGTCATAGAAAACAATATATTCAGGAAAATAAAAAAGTCAGGTTTTAGAAAGGACTGGTGGTGGGTTTAGGCTGTGTCTATATGAAGTATAAAAAGTATGTAAGATGATATTTCCAAACAATTCAAACAAACAAATGAACAGACAGATAAAATGTACTTCCAATATTTTACCTAAGTAATATTGGTGACTTTAAGGTCACTTTTTTGAACATCAAAGACAATTTTTTTGTTTTGTTTTGTGTTGTTTAGTTTTCATGACTCTTGGCACAGTTCACCCATAAGTAGATGAGAAACAATGAACATCAAAGCTTTGAAAGAATAGCAGCAGCGATTGTATGGAAGGCTAGGCACTTTTTAAAGCAACTGGCAGTTTTTTCCTTCCCTCATAATTGGAGCAATTGGAAGAAAGTTTAAAATAAGAGAATGAGGACAGATCATGCAGAAAGAGGTCTATTATTTATTTATGCTTAATATTCTTGAGGGTATTTTTTCCAGAAGTGATTTTCTTTCTATCAAAACCTAGAGTGTTTGAATAAGAAGCCCCACAAGATGTCCTGAGATAATAGTTATTAGAGTTTGATATTTTATATAATTGGCAAGACGTAGGGGTCAGAAGAAGTTCAGACTTGTCAGTAGGGTTAGAGGTCATTTAGGCCAAGGTATAAGATAGAGAGGGGTGATCAATGATGTTGAATCTTCTGGTCATGTGGTCTAAGATTAGGTACTTTAGAGGATTAGAGAATGTGAGGCCTATCCTTAGAGGCAGATGAGAGTGAAAACGTGTTGTATTCCCAACTGATATAGAGTAACTTCTGTTCTCTTTTTGGCTTAGCAAATAACTACATGTCCTTTAATCCTGTCCATATATCATATCCTTGATAAAAATTCTGTGACTTCTAGGCAGAGCTTCTTACTCCATTCCCTTATTTCTCACAGGACTCTTTTCTTTTTGTCTTTTTCTCTTTCTTTCTTTTCTTATTTCTTTCTCTTTCTTTCCTCCCCTTTCCTTCCTTCCTTCCTTTCTTCCTTCCCTCCTTCCTCCTTTCCAACCTTCTTTCTTCATTTCCTCCCTTCTTTCCTCTCGTCCCTGCCTTTCCCTTCCCCTTATTTCTTCCTAACTTCCTTCCACAAATATTTATTAATACTTCTCAAGACCTATAATGTGTCAGAAACTAAGTATGATCAAGGGATATAGTGATGAATAACACTGAAATAATTGGCAATTTTTGGTGGAAGGCCCTGTAGTAATTTAAAATGCTTGCTTTGAAGTCAGTCTCCCTGGACTCTGCTCACTATTCTTCCACTTATTAAGATGACATTTGACAAGTCCTAAACCTCTCTGATCCTTAGTTTTCTTATCTGAATATTGGAACTAAAAATAGTATCCCTCTCATTTTGTTTTATAGGACATTCTAAATGTATTGAGGGAAATAATTCATAGAGAGCCTTTAGCACAGTGCCTGTATATAGGAAAAACTTAACAAATGTTAGCTGTTTTTATTATTATTAATGGAGCTTATGATCAGAAAGCAAAATGTGCTGTTTATATATCTGTAATAGTACTCCTTGTATTATATTGTAAAGTGTTCCTTCATGTTGGAGACATCAGTTGCTCATGGTTAGCTTGTTCTTAACACAGTGCCTGCCACATAATATGTGCTCTATAAACGTTTGATGAATAAGTATTGAATGAATGAGTGAAGGGTGAGCAGGGTTAAACTTAAGCAACCTGCCCAAAGTCACACAACTAGTAAGACCTTGTGGGGATGTGAAACCATCTGCCTGACTTCAAAGCCCATGCTTTCCTTAAGATGCTGCACTGCCTTTCATATATTATCACTTGCCTCTCTCCACCTACTGTGATTTGGTTATTAAACTCATCATTCCATTGAATTTGCCCTGGCCAAGTCATCAATGTATTTTAAATTGCTCAAACCAATGGTATCTATTTGTTCTCTATTTACTTGCATTTGACACTGTTGCCTATTTTCTCCTTCCTGAAATTCCCTTTTCTTGTCCCTAAGACTTGGTTTCTTTGACTTTCCTCTTGGTTGCTCTGTGTCTGTCAGCTACTTCCCAATCTTCTTCGTAGCTTTCTCCTTGTCTTCAACATAAGTGTTTCTGAAGCTTCTATCCTGAGCTTCTTCCTCTTCTCAGTCTTCACATGCTGTCTCTGCAATTTCATTTTCATATGATCATGCTCAAATCTACATCTCAACTCACGCATTTTCTCTCCTGAGATCCATAGCCACAAATCTATTTGCTTACTGGGTATTTCTCTCTGGAGAGCCTTATTTTAAATGCTCTTGCTTTACCCCCAATTCACTTATCTACTTATCTTCCAGATTACATGAAAAGCATGATCATTCTTCAATAGGATGGCCACATAATATATCAACTAAACCAGGACAATTTTGAGAGAAGGGACTTCACTAATAATTACACTGGCACTCCAAGTATAACTTGGAACTGTCTTGGTCTAACCAGAATGTGTCTTCCCTCCCACTGACCATTCAGTTAGGCATAACCACTGGCATTCGTTCTTGCCTCCTGTTTCTCATTTTCCATAGCCAGTGAGCCACAAAGATCTGTAGCTTCTGTCTCCCTCCTATCTTTTGAACATGTGCTTTCCTTTCCATCTCAATTACCATTGCCTTTTTTCATACGCTTCTTATTTCTTGTCAGGATTTTTGCTGTGGTCTCCCATTTGGTGTCACGCTCCTCTAAAACATCTTCTATGTTTGTCAGAATGATACTTTTAAAGTGCATATCAAATCATGTGCCTTTCCTGCTTTGGCCCTTTGATGGATATCCATAACCTGTGGCATAAAAGTTATGTTCTTTCCCAGGGCATCAGAAAGCATGTATACCCAATCCCATCTCACCATTTCTCCCTCTTGCACACTAGAACTGTCCTGACATATAGTAGGTACTAAATAAACAATGAATGAAATCAACGTTTAAGACATAACCCCACACACCAAGAACTTATTTCAACAAGTTTACATAAATGTGAAGTAATACTGAATGTCATATTTATATTAGGACTGATATGTAAGAAAAACAGGTTATGTCTGTGGAACAAAATACATAGTGAAATGTACATACAATTTGTGATGCAAAAATATATATGATGTAAAATCCAGTTGATTAGATTTTTCTTAAAATGGAAAAGTGAAATCAGTGTACTTGTTTCAAAATAGCAAAATGCTCCCTAGAAAGTCTAAGTCAATTGATGGAAATATCAGTGTCTAAAAGAGAACTTGACTTCCAGTAGGCACTCAATATTCACTGAGTGGTTAAATACAAGAAATTTAGTCTCCATCAATTGGTTGTCTGTATGCAATGACAATTCATTTGTGCATTTTATCTATAACTGTTTCAATCATTTAGTCATTTGAGTCAAGTCACTTAACTCAACTACAACTTCAGTGAACCAAACTAAATGTGGTGCAGAAAATCCAAATGATTGACAAAAATGTTACTTTTTAGTCAGTTATTAAATAGTTCCACAGATTAGAAAACAACCATATGAAAAATACAAGAGAAAAGAAACTAAACTGCTATTCAGTGCCTAAAAGAAATGTTACACGTGTCAATCAAACTAGCTAATGTAGAAAATGTCTAAGCTAGAAAAGCAAGAGATTGATATAAGTTATTTAAAAAGTCTTACCCAATACTAGTGATAGTAGTGAACTAAAATTTCCACAGTGATACAGGATATTCCAATAAGACATTGCATGAATGAGATTAGATTTTCTTCTAGGCAAGGACATTTTATAACTCCATTTTAAAGATTTTTTACATATTGGAAAAGGAAATATATTAACTGAATAATTTCAATTCTACTGTAAAACATAAATGATTTGCAGTTTTGTTTACTATTAATATTAATTACATTAAAATTACACTGAAGACATTTGTTATTGTCCTTTTGAGCCTCAAATACCAGCATATCGTCAAACCCAGCTTTGCTTTTTGTGAATTATGGCTCTTTTTCTTTTTCACTGGAGACTCTTTTGAGTCCAAGACATTACTCTACCAAAGGCTTGTGCAATCTCCAAGCCTGTCATTTCTTATTAGATCAATGGTGGAAAAGAAAAACTGTGCAAACTCTATCTTCTAAAAGATAATTGTGTTAAACACATGCATTTTAAAGCTTGAAATTTTCAGAAGTGATCAGATGCTAAAGATAGACATTTATATCAATGGTTCATAAGGGTAGTGATTTGAGAGATATAAAGATAGAGCACATTAATACTGCTCAATTCTCAAATCTAAATGTATTAGGAATATGTTCAAGATTTTCACTGAACTTGAGTTTCCCTTTGTATGTGGAAAAGTGATAGTATGTACTTGCATCTTTCCAAGGGTAAAAGGCAGAACATTCTCAAATTTTCCTCTTTCACTGGTGAGAATCACTGAAAATTATAGCTTGGAGAAAATTTGAAGAGTATTTAATCAAAGGTTCCAAATTGGTTTCCATTCAATGGTAACTGGTATCTTTAGTTTTTTTTTTTTTTAATTATTTGAAAAATAAAAAAAAAAAGAAAACAGATAACAGTTCACAACTAGCTAAAATGTAAAGTCTCTTTTGCTCTTGGCTGGAGTTAAATCACCTACTTTGTTAACAGTGGCTACCTCACAATAAAAGATTTTGGTGAAAATTAAAATAGAAATATGAATTAATGATTACTTCAACATGATAAAATCTTTCAAAACGTGACTCTCGAGGCAGAATAATAAAAAATGATCTTTTGTGTAAAAAGCTGGTGAAACTTCTGAGGAGTGTTTAATATGTTAATCTTATAGATGAGAAAACAGAGTGAGACAACTTTGTTATAACTGATCTCCCTCTTTGCTAAAATCCTTTTTTTTTTTTCTGTAGATTTATACATAATTTAATAGCTCTGCCAGGCTGGCTTCATGGTTGTGTTACTTGTGCAGTCACACAAGGTCCTTTCCTTAGAAGGTCCCTATACTTGGATTAATGTTCTGCTGTCACTGTCTTGAAATTCTTATCAAGCTTTGAACAGGGGGCTCTGCATTTTCATTTGGCACTGGGCCCAAAAATTTATGAAGCCAGTGCTATAGCTATGCCTATGTCTTTATTTCATTATTTCCCCTAAAGGATGTAGGTTATCCAGGGAGATTTCTTCTTTGTTGTTTCTCAACCCATTCCCAAAGATGCCTCTCATACTACTGGACAAGTGGACATAGAGCCACACAGAGGGCTGAGACCTTGGCATCTTCATCTTTCTATTCCAAGTGCCCAGCTCAGGGCTTGATACAGAGCAGGTGCTGGATGAATGGGTGAGTGAATAAATGAATAGCAAAGTATCAGCAAATACCTGTTGACTTATTTAATTGACAGAACAGTCAAACTTTTAATAGTTTCAGGTTTGTGGGGCTTCCCTGGTGGCAGAGTGGTTAAGAATCTGCCTGCCAATGCAGGGGATGCAGGTTCAAGCCCAGGTCCAGGAAGATCCCACATGCCGAGGAGCAACTAAGCCCCTGTGTCACAACTACCGAGCCTGCTCTCTAGATCCCATGCTCTGCAACAAAAGAAGCCACCGTGATAAGAAGCCAGCACATGCAAAGAAGAGTAGCCCATGCTCTCTGCAACTAGACAAAGCCCGCGAGCAGCAACAAAGACCCAGTTCAGCCAAAAATAAAATAAATAAAAAGTAAATAAATTTATTAAAAAAATAATTTCAGGTTTGCAATAAAAATTGACTAGGTGGATTAGGAGAGACTAAAGGTAAAATATTCAAAGAAAAAATTTATTGGAAAGAATAAATAGAATTGAACTGATAAAAAGTTTAAAGCAAGTAAGACTAAAATACAGTTTGAACTCCAGGTTAAATCAGAAGTGATGGGTGGAAAGAGGTATGAATAGTTAAAAGCAGTTAGATCTTTCTCAGCAAGTTGTGTTCTAATGTGAATTCTTTCTTCTCAAATTCGGTTTAATACACATCAGATTCATCTTGTAAATTGTAATTCAGGAAATAAAATTTGTTGCCCAAGTTTGGGGAAAGGAGGGTATATAGGTTGTGTGTTCAGAAGGAACCAAGAGATTATTGATTCTTCTTTGGCTATCCTAAGAGTTTCTTGATCTACAGTTTTGCATTAATAAACAGAGTAGTATGAATAAAAATTTGCATGAACAAGTGGATTTTTTATTGTTTCCTCTGCCTCTAGGCAGAATTGACAGAGTTCAGGCTCTGGTTCCCAATTAGATTAGCTAAACACATTTTATTCTTTAAATGATGATAGTTTCTTACCCTTATATTCTCTTTGGGAAACATACTTCTTACATTCAGTTTTGTAAAATAAAATAAAATAACAAAAATCCGACACTCCTTTCTCTGGAGTGTTTTATGTTGTGTTTGATCACTTATCTCTCATATTGCTTGGGAGTATCGGTTCTTTACAAATTATGTATCCCCCTCAGTGAGGTTATCTCTTAATGGTCTATCTCCTTTACCTTGGATAATATAATACAGGTTTATCCATCTTTAAAGAGGTTCCCTATAACATTGTCTAGACTTTCTTTCTTGTTGCTATATCACACTTGAATAAGTGACTTAAGTTGTGCACAGATGTCCAGGTGTGGCTTTAATTTCTTTTTATATTACAGAAAAATAACTTACTTTAACATATTCATTACTTCTATTATGGTTCTACAAATTATGCATGGTGATGTTATGAGGCTGGTTCACTGAATATTAAATATGTGAGAGCAAGCAATTTTATGCTTCAGATGATTATTTATGGAAAAATTCAATTTTTGGAGGATGATAATAATGGTAGGATAGATGTGAATAATAGCACTGACATTCACAAACAAAATAAAGCAAAAGTGGAAACAAGCATTTGGGGTAAGGATAGCTTTAAAGCAGTGAGTGGGAAGAGTAGCAGGGAACGTCACCAGTCAGGGACTCTCAGATTCTAAACAGGCAATGATGAGGTCTTAGGACCACACACCTGAGCTCCAATTTAGTGTGCTTATGGGGCCAGGTGAAGAATTGTAGGATTTTGTGAGATGCCCAAAAGGATTTCATAGACTCTGTCTAATGGGAAAGGAGATGATCTCCTAAACTGATCTAGGAGAATATAGATTTGTAGTCCCCTAAATCTCCACTGAAATAGAATTACAGAGTTACAAAAACATATTCCTTGCCACCTAAGAATGTTCCTCATTCTCAAGATTGAGCAAAGTGAACTGCTGAGGCAATCCAATGAAGGTATCCTATAAGAAGTATGGTGAAATTGTCTTTACTCTACCCATTTTTATGACACACTTGAATAAGTGTGCTTTAAGGATTCTGCTGCTGGAATTGTAGAAAAAATTAGAAAAACTTCATCTAGAACTCTCAGCTTTGGTCCTGTGGCCTGTACTATTAGAATGTCCCAAGTTTACAAACCAATGAATGGAGGAGTGGGAGAAAGAAGAATGCAGGGTAAAACTATTTTGAGCTTCATTTCACAAGCCAACCTTAAAAACAGCAATATTCATGAATCCCAGTTCCTTCAATTACCAGGAACCATTAACTTACAAAACATAATTGTAAAAATAAAAAGAAGAACCAGAACTTTAGTTCAGTTTTTGTTGTTGTTGTTGTTGTTGTTGTTGTTGTTTTGCAGTACTTGGGCCTCTCACTGTTGTGGCCTCTCCCGTTGCGGAGCACAGGCTCCAGACGCGCAGGCTCACCAGCCACGGCTCACGGGCCCAGCCTCTCCGTGGCATGTGGGATCCTCCCGGACCGGAACACGAATTCGTGTCCCCTGCATCGACAGGCGGACTCTCAACTACTGCGCCACCAGGGAAGCCCTAGTTCAGTTTTTAAATCTGCCTAAAACCAACCAGGCAGAAGAGGCAAGCTATTTTTATTAATTTTAGAAAAATGATACAAATATATAATAGAAAATTGGTGATGAAGCAACTCACTTCAAAGGAAAGATTGAGCTGCATGTTACATGAATATTCAGACAATAGTAACCTGTTTGAAATTGCCATTGAGTATAATTCCAAATTTCTGCATTTTATCATCTCCTAGGCATAAATCCAAAGGCTAAAAGAGCAGAACACAAAAAAGCCAAGCCTGAATTATGTTCTAAAGCCTGTTGAATTTAATTTTACTTACAAAGCAGAATGTTATTTTGCCACTTAAATATGCCCCTCACGGCCCTGTAAAAATACCTGGTTTCTTGTTATCAACCTCTAAATTGTGTTATTCATTTAGAAAGCTCCAGTTTTAGGAGCATCATTCTAAATTACTAGGCAAGTGCTACACAATAAATACACACAATCTAAAACAAACTGTAACGAGAGAAGAAAGCAATTTTCTGTAAATTTGACTGCAGTGTGGTGTTTGCTGTTCCACAAGCCTTGTAACTTTTAAAGGCATAAAGGAAAATTTTTAACTAAATGAAATATCATGAAAGGATGAGCACTTTAAAAACTTGATGTTTTATAAGAGAGTAATACAGATACACATTCTTGTTATAAATTTGGAGAAGAGTTCAAATAACCTTCTGAACAGAACCATCATGTACAAAATTGAACAAGCTGACACTCACCCAGATACACACTTGCTTCAAAACAACATTTTACTTGAACCAGTGGTGGATGTACTACCCAAAATCAATAAACCTTGGATGACACATACAACTAAAACAAAGAGATGATGAAGCTTACATAGACTTTATATTTCCTGCTCAAGATTTTTATAATATTAATGAATTCTTAAAAAATTATGATTGGAAAACACTCCAAGTGGATAAGACAAGTTAATCTAAGATATAAGTTTTTGCTATAGATTGTGAAAGTTTTCTTTGCAGAGATCATGCAAGGGGTCTTAGCATGCAGTATTCACACCAGTCAAAATGTGATTGTTTAAGATTAAAAAGGGAGAGGTGAGATTCTGGTAATGTTCTAGTTCTCTTAAATGGTAATTTCATGGTGTAATAGTGTAAAGTAATTTCATCACTTTGTGATTTTTTTCTTTGAGTTGTATACCTGTACATCTATGATTTTAAATTTTTCTGCAGGTACATTGTTGCATCCATAAAAAAGCTAAAAGGAAAGAAAGAAAGAAGGAAAAAAGAAAAGGGAAAGAGAGCAGAAAGTAAGGAAGGAAGAAGAGAAAGAAAGAGAGAGAGAAAGGAAGGAAGGAAGGAAAGAAGGAAGGGAGAAGGAAAGAAAGAAAGAAAGAGAAAGAGAAATAGAAAAGAAAGAAAGAAAGAAAGAAAGAAAGAAAGAAAGAAAGAAAGAAAGAAAGAAAAAGAAAAAAAAAGAAAATATTACATGCTAAGAGCTGCATTTCCCATACTGGGGAATAATGTGCTAAAAGAATTAGTGCTGTAGTCATTTACTTAATTCAAATAAGATGTAGCTTTATAGGGTCACAGAATCTGGTGGCCTGGTTCATGGTTGGAAACCACTTAACTGTCATTTCTGCACAGAAAGACTGTTGACATTTCCAGACTTAAAAAATCCATGTCAACAGTCGCAAATGCCATCATATTAGGCATACAGTTTTCCTGTTTCAGGAAGTAGAATTTAGAAGTTCGTGGAGGATAAAAAGTGCCTGGGGGTTCCACTAGCTTTGCATTTGAAAAACACATACATAGAAGAAAAAAACGTTGTCTCTGTAGTGTCAAAGTGTCTTTGTGACTCAACTGTTGAAAATTTCTGTTTGGCATTAAGTTGGGTAAACACCTAGTAACCACTTAGTACTAAAGGTGTTTTGGACCTGAAGTTGGTTCTGTAGGTTTTGTCTGTTTCTAAGGAGCAAGTTTCCATGTAATCTTTTCAAAGGCAAAAGGTTAAGCAAAAATGACATATATTGTAAAATCGGAAGTAAAAGGCACAGTACTGATGTGTTCAAAGTCCATGCATTTAAATTCCTTTGTATGATAATTTATGGTGATCATGTCTTCAGACTGCACTATTAGCATACTCACCCCTAACAAGAAGTTCTGCCTCATCTGACACACTGTCTGCTGTGGTCTGTACCCTGCAGCCATATCTCCCAGCATGCATCAGAAGGATGTTCCTGATCATTAAATCTGCAGAGGATGCTTGCTGAAAGAGGGATGAAGTGCCAGTTTAAAATGTTGAAAATCTGCCTAGTTCAAGGTGGTTTAAGGGGAACTTTGCATATTCAGTCAAAGGGCCCATTTTTGGCCTTACAATTTATATGACAACAATTCAGAAATCAAACATGCCCTACTTTAAGGAACACATGGAAGCTATGCTTTCAACATTTGCTAATAACGAGTTTGAACATTTAATATTGCATATAATAAGTTAGCAGCTACAATATTTAAAAATATTTAAATATGCACAAACAAATTCATATCTTTAAAAGTACAGGAAAAATAATCAGTGAGCAAAAATTGTTGCTTTGCTATTCAGAGACAGGATTATTTTTGTGGCAAGAAAGCAGTATTGAAAGGAATAACAACACATGGAAATTAATTATGAGGCAACAGTAGTCAAAAGATTATCTTGTGTGGCTTTATTGAATGGTTCCTTTCGTAAGTACACTGTGGGCAACAGAATTAAGTAGTGTTTAGATGCAAGAGTGCTGGTCCCAAAGCCATGTGTTCTCACTTCACAGAGATGTATTCCTTCCATAACCACCAACATCAGGAGTAGGGTCAGCCTGAATCTCTGTTAATCAATTCAATTACAGAGCACAAAGGCGCCTCAAAACACCTGATCCTTGTTGGAAGCACGATGATTAGAACACAGTTGAAGAACAACTGCAGTTAAGGAGATCAATAAGTATCAGGGAGATTATCTTTTAGATGTATCAGTTCATGGGATCTGTGCTGATCCTACACTTTAGTATGACTGGTACAGCCTTTCATTACTTAATCTTGTTTTTCATTTACTTTAACAGGAAAAATAGATTTCCATTTTCATGACTGTGTAAAGAGCTGGTATTTACAACAACGCATGAGGTATTCTTTTCAGAGAATGACATAGTGAAACTCCAATATGCTCTTCAGTTTCCATGTTGCAATCAAAAACAATTCACTGGAATGAGAGTACATGCATGCAGCATGAAATGACATCTTCAAAGAACTCAACACTCCTCTCCAGTGGTAGTTGGGCACGTGAAAGAATGTTTAATGCAAGTTATGGAGAAGCACCCCAGATTAGAGATCTTTAACTAGTTGATGGAATGGGTGAATTATCTTAAAAAATGATGCATTTGTCCTTATAGGGCAGTGGTCTGATGAGTATTTAAGACTTTAGTTGTTCACCTTTATCTTGAAATAAACTAATGGACTATATAAAAATCATGAAAGTGAGAGGAATTTCTGGAAATCTGTTGGATTCTTTTTTTTTTTCTTAGCATTCATAAAAGGGTGAGAAGTCATTGGAAATTTTTACCTCTCAAATGATGTGTGTTTCTTTAAATAAATCAATTAACTGTATACTATGTTTTAGCCATTTCTTTCTGGTATTTCATTTCTGGTTTGTTTGTTATTTTTCCTTCCCATTAGTCTTATGATAGGAACTTCTAAGGGTATTGACGTTTTCTCTCATGAAATAATTGTTAAGACATGGTCTAGTTCAGTCATTTACAAGGGAATGCTTCTTGGTAAGAATGCATTAAAATGTTATAACAATAATTTCAAGGAATGTGATATTTGTCCAATGAATATCCTCCACTGCTAATTTCCTTAGATAAAATTGTTACTCAAATTTCATTTTCTCATCTGTACTAGACTAAGTGTTCACTTCTTTCAAACCTGAAAAGGAAATTACGCTTAAAAAAACCTTTGATTTCACTTTGGGAAACAAAAGCAAACTGTAAACATGATGGCATGGCTCAGTTTCAAATCTACATAATAATATAATACTGTCTAAATGAGATTAAATATATTTACCAATTTATATAGTATGGATCCATCTTAGATGTGAAGGTCTCCTTTTACCCGTGGATTTCTAAGATTCTCTCCTAGTAGGGTACTCTGTTAAATTATTCAAGAATCAATGTGCACACCATGGGCCTAGAATAGGGCCTATGTTTAATGGAAAAGCCAAGGAGGTGCCCAGAAAATCAGAGAGGACTTTATTATTTCCAGAAGTAACACTTCTGAAAGACTGTAGTCTTAGTTACTGGAGTTTTTTGTTTGTTTTGTTGTTTTTTTACTTGCTTGTTTTCCAGTTTCACAAACTGAGTGGTGGTAGTTTAACAACAGAAAAAGTAATGATTGTAAGTCATTCTTCAGGCCCATGTTTTTGACAAAATTATCTCATAAAATCACATTCTCATGATTAAATAATTGATTGCCTTGTTTTCCAGATCTTTTTCTTCCCAAATAATTGACTTCTTTTTGTCCTGGACAAAAGTCTTAAAACTTTTGTCCTTTTTGTTGAATTGTAGTGAAAGAAAACTTAATGGGATTAAGAAGAGACTTCCTTGAAAATCACATAAAAGTCCAAGGAATTCAGAAGGGTAAAACATAGGTTATCTTTTCTATGCTGTCCTTTCCTTGGTTCCTGCAATTAACAGCATGCAATGCTCTAGCAACTGGCTGAAGCTCCATCACCATCATCAGGAATAAAAGCCTACAGCCTATTGTATATCTGTTAATGACAAGACTATTGGAGGAGTTGAGATTGTCTCATTTGGGGCCCATTCCTCCTCTTTTGGATTATATCTGCATTATATTTTTACAATTCTAAACAGGGAAGATTAAAAGTAAAATGAATGAATTGTGAACACTAAATCTAAATTACCCTTTCAGGAGATTTACTGATCTTTCTAGAGAAGTAATGAGAAGAATTCATGTGGGAGCCCATTACGCTTAATCTCAGCCCACAGTGTGCAGTTCCCGAGAGAGGACTTCCACAATTTAGTGCAGTTTTAATGAAATGGTTACTTACAGCAGATGTTTGCTTTCTTAAGCTTAAACCTCATTTTCACTTTTTCTCTCTTAGGAGTTACTCTCTCTTTTCTTGTTTTCTTTGACACTTGTTTGATACTGCCTTTTCTTTGCTGCTTTCTTTGGCTTTATGAACAAATTGCATTATGTGTTGCTTCAAAAGAACTTTCCCACAACCAGTGCTTAACACAACACTCCAAGCGTTGTGCATCTAGCATACTGCATGCCACATAGAGGGAGCTCAATAACTATCTGTTGAATGGATGAATAAATGAGGGCTCTTTAAGAAAGAGGCTGTCTGTTCACTCTCTGTGGGAGTGGAAACACTGCTAAGTCATTTATATTTCTTGGTC
The DNA here is from genome assembly GCF_964341445.2 of Mesoplodon mirus. Classification (NCBI taxonomy): domain Eukaryota; kingdom Metazoa; phylum Chordata; class Mammalia; order Artiodactyla; family Ziphiidae; genus Mesoplodon; species Mesoplodon mirus. Next base: position 108,487,012 of record NC_138983.1, on the reverse strand, counting down.
ACATACGCTCATTAGAGCGGTTGCTAGATTACTGTAACTTTTATTTATGACTTGGAAATAATAGAGGAAATGTCATCCTTCCACTCAAGTCCAGTTCTTTATTGGCTTTCACTTGGACTAAGAGTCCTGCTCATCCAACATAAGACTGCCAGTTAAGACTTCCTAAAAATGGAAGCATATTTAACTTTGCTGTTCAAAGTGCCTGTTAACTCTTGCTGCCTTGAGGATAAAGTCCAATTTCCTTGTTTCAGCAGAGGTCTCCTCAGAGCATGATTCCACGACCTATGCTGAATTCTGTGCTTCTGTGACATTAACCTCACATTTCTTCCTACACCGAATACTTCCCATAATTCTGCCTGTTCTGTTACTGATGCTCATTCTCCCTTCTTTGCCTGGAAAGATACTTTTAGACACAGCTCAAATGCCTCCTCTTTGGTTAAGCCTTTCTTCATTAGTTCTGCCACTGTTTAGTTTTGCTTCATTAGCACTCTGCTCATGTCTCTGAACTAGCACTTGACATTCTTGGAAGTCACGCCTAAGGTCCTCTGGGCATTCCCAGAGCTGAGCTGGGCACTAGGGCAGCCGATTGCTGTTGGGTGAGCTAATGAATGCATGGATGGCTTGCTTCCTTCCTTCTTCATGACTGACAGTACCTCCTCCCCTCCCTCTTTTTTCTCTTAAAGAACTAAGGAAGGGAAATAAGAAAGACTATGGAGGAAGACAGCAGAAAAGAGTGCTGAAAGAGTACATACAGGTTTTGGAATGACACAGAATTGTGTGAACCCCTGCTCTGCCACTTATTAAATTTTGAACTTGGGAAAATTACTCTATTGGTCAGAGATTCTCTCACAGCTTCAATGTGATAATGCAAGTAAAGCCCATAGCAGTGTGTCTGGCACACAGTAAGTGTTTGATAAATGTTATCTGTCAAAGGGCACTATACTTGCATTCTTAGCCAAGAGGAATATTTCCTTAATTGATATTCACTCCTTCAACAAACTGGATATCAGTGTTTTCCATAGCTATAGTAAGTTTTCTGGTAAGTGCCTAGTTTTATTTTAGATGTGTGTTATCCCCCTCTCATGGAATACTACTGCACTCAAATTAAGAAGACCTGAATTCTAGACTTAGTTCAGTGCCTTCCTAGCCCTGAGACTCTGGGCAAGGCATTTTACTGGTATAATAATAGCTACTCTGTATCTCTCTTGAGTACTGAGGGAAACTGAATGAAACAATGTTCATACATGAACTCTTAGGAAATGCTTCAGAAAGGTAATGTACTTGTAAAGCATTTTTTTCAGCAGGATTAGCAGAATGCTGTACACATAGTAAGCACTCTGAGAAGGTTTGGGGAATGAATTGTCTAAACAACAAGATAACTTGACTGTTCTCATAAAAAGTGAATTCATGCCGAATGGCTTACTCAGAAACCTGCTAGGTATAGCAGTTTTTGTGTCCTTATTTAGGGTTTACATAACTTTCTCAATGGGCTCATATAGGGCACTTCCAGCATCCCCAGTCCCCACCAAAGAGACACATAAACCATTCCTCTCTATAAAGCAACATAGTACAGCATGCAAATTCTATGAGATGCAATTTAAAAAAATCTTCTAACATAAAAAGCTGGGTATTAGCTATGAGACATGGATTAGTAGATATGATTAATGTTACTGACATAAAATCTTGAATAGTTAAAATACTTTCCTGCTAACAATATTTCTTTTTCCCAGAGAATAATTTGCTTAAAATAGTCTACCATGATAAGAAAATGATACACATATACATTATTCTTCCTTTTACAATTGTTTTTTTCTTAGACATTTATATAATGAGATTTACATTCATGATGACCTGGGTTTTAATATATTTTTTAAGAAAGTCACTGTTATTAACTCAAATACCTAAATAATTGGATATATTATCTGAAATAGAAATTTAAGTTTCTTCCAGTGATGAAAATACTAGACAAAATGCTATTTGACAGACATTTATGTCTATCATGATGAAATATTAAATGCATCCAACAATGAATTGAAGATTAAAAGTAGGTAAAAATGGCTCTATCATGCCATTACTGGGACCTTGGTATTTACTTCAAGCACATATTCTAAGAATGTATTGTTAAGTATTAAGACAAATGCAGAAAGAGTTTTTCTTAGGGACATAGATTAAAGAGGAAAAACTAGTTGATGACTCATTGATGAACTCAGGATGGCTAGGTATCCAAACTGGATCGTTTAGTATTATAAACACAAAATCACAAATTTATGGGATCAGTCCACTACCTTGGTTAAAATGAAGATTAGGACTTATGAAGCAACTCAAAGCAAGAAATCACAATTAAATTTTAGTATAATGAATTAAATTTTATAGATGATGATATTGAATATATGAATATATGAAGAATACTGAGTGGATGAAAAAATGCTGTGTTTATCACATTAGTGTTCCTCTTTTCCCAAGTTGGCATACAGGATTAGGGGGTGTGATATTTAACTTGTCAGTGGATGCCAGACTTAGGTGGCATGTTTGTGCCCTGATTCTTGAAAGATGTCTCTTATCTGGTCATATGTACATTGACTCTCCTTTCCCTAGTGGCAAGGTAAATGGGTATTCCTTTATCTAAGATTAACATAAACGGCCAAGGCAAAAGGACTCCATTATAGATGGAATATTTGTGTCTCCTCAGATTCATATACAGTAAGTCCCCTATGTACAAATGAGTTCCATTTTGAGAGTACATTCGTTAGTCTGATTTGCTCGTAAGTTCAACAAAGTTAGCCTAAGTATCCAACTAACACAACTGGCTATATAGTATTGTACTGTAATAGGTTTATAATACTTTTCACACAAATAATACATAAAAAACAAACACAAAAAATAAAGAAAACATTTTTAATATTACAGTACTGTAGTACCTTGAAAAGTACAGTAGTACAGTGCAATAGTGGGCATATAGTGGCTGGCATAGAGTGAACAGGCAAGAAATAAAGATACTGTACTACTGCACTCTATACAGTACTGTACAGTAAAGTACACAAAAGCACAGTCACTTGTAGAGGATGCACACACATGACAATGTATGCCAGACACAGAACTGACTTATGTGATTGTACATGTGAACACATGTCCACATCTTTAAAAGTTTGCAACTTGAAGGTTATATGTAGGGGACTTACTCTATTGAAACCTAAACCCCGATGTGATGGTATACGAAGGTGGATGTTTTGGAAGTAATTAGAGTATGAGCATGGGTGAAGCTCTCATGAATGGTATTAGTGCCTTTATAAAAGAGACCTCAGAGAGCTCTCTCACCCCTTCGGCTGTGTGAGGACACAGTGAAAAGATGACCATCTGTCAGTCAGGAGGCTGGCTCTCACCAAACACCAAACCTGCCAGTGCCTTGAACTTGGACCTCTCAGCCTCCAAAGCTCTGAGAAATAAATTTCTGCTGTGTATAAGCCACCCAGACTATGGTGTTCTGTTACTGTAGCCTCTATGGAATAATATAGGCCCTAAGTACGTATACTGTCATTTCTATATTAATCTAGTGCTTCTAAACTAAAAGAGGCATGAAATAGATAAGGTCACACAATTTATCAGTCTTATGCTTCTTGAATTTACTCTTAACTACATCCTACCTGTTGCCAAAGTTTGTCTTAAATGATTACTGAGAATATTTGACTCATAGTTCTTTTATTGTTTATGCAATTATCACTAATCTTTCAGTAGATATTTATTTCTATGTGCTATGCTAAGCTTTGGATATACAGATATAGATTCTGCACTTAAGGAATGCTTAGTCTAATCCAGGTTTGATGGGAAAAAATACAGGATGAGAATACAGAGTAGCTTCCCTTACATCTGTATCTAGGCTTGGAAGAGATGTAAAGGAGACAGATGGATGTGTTATCTGATGGCACAATACTCAGACCAGGTCCAGAGAGAAATGTTTTCTCCTCCATGTGCTTCATATAGTTTTAGCAATCATTCTGTGAGAATTGACTCTTAACTTTAGATTTTTAATAGTAGCTTTCAAACCAGCTCTTTATATCCTCTATGTTATGCCCTCTCTTTGTCTCACCTTTACCCATATGACATGGCATTGCTAGGTTAATACTTTTTTAAAACTGATTTTATTTACAATCTCAAACATCTTCATTGGCTATCTTCACTATTGCCTACAGGATGGTCTAACTTCTGACTCAGCATTTGAGGCTGGGCACAACCTATCATCTTGTCTCTCACTTCTAGTGGAAAACATACTCTGCAACTTTATTCAAGTTGTTCCCCAATGAACTGCCAATGTCTCCGAATTCCGTGTCACACATCAAAGCCTTGTTCAAGTCTTATGTCTTTCAGAAAGGCTTAACTGACCATGAGGACTGGCTACATCATTTCTGGGTCTCAGTTCAAATTGAAAATATGAATCCCTGTGTCCAAAAATTATTCAGAATTTCAAAAAACTGACAGCCAAGCTTTACACCAAGTACAAGATCCTTCTAAGTGTTGGGTGCTGGGTGACCAGCAGACCCATGAAGTTGGTCCCACTGAACCCTCCAGTCCACACTGATCTCCTAGAACATGTATGCACATTCTAGGCAATGGTGCTCTTTGGAATAAATATTAAAGGAAAAATGCATCTCTTTATAAATTATAAAACACCTGTCCTTTCCTACCTTAATGTCTTTACCTTCTCTTTTATTCTTCATTGACTTGTGATCTTTGTTCTCAATGCATTTTAGCATGAAAGAATAAGAATAGTTAGATTATATCTTCTTAAGCCTTGTGTTAAAAAACAGTGATTAACTTTATATTTTATACTGAATATTTGTTGTGAGCCTATCCAGACATTAGCATATTTATGCATTATTCCATCCAAATATTCTTTTTACTTTTTTCTTACATCTCCAGTACAAGCACAAAGCTCACTGATACACCTCTGTCGGTTTCAATCTGTTTGGTATGTTGGTGACAAACAAGGAGACAGCATCTTATGCTTCGAAGAATGGAGATGGGGACTCCATCTAAACTTTACAGTCCTAGAGCTGGAAGGGCCCATGGAGAGACTCTCATCCTCACTTTGAAGTTGGCAGTGTTTTAAGTGCCATGGCAGATCAGTTTTCTTTAAGAGAATTCTAGGCAAGAGTGGTACTTAAATTCACATCATTAATATTATGAGAAAATCATTCTTAGTGTTTCTATGACAGATCAAAATTTTCATGGAATCTCTTGAGTAATAATATTTTATAATCTGAATAACACCTGGTCCATAGGTTGGCTCAATGAGGCAACACTGGTAGAGGTAAAAAGGTGTTAACAATCATGGCAGTAATCAATGTTTTTCCCTAAGAGTGAATTATACCATTGTCTAGGAATAGAATAATCTCACTGTCTTTCACTGTTTATGCTTTTTAAATTATCTCCATTGATGTTACATAAAGATGATACAACTAGTTAGAAAAACATTTTGTTCCTCCATGTATTAGCTTGTGCTTTGTAAACAGCTAGTTATGGCCTGACCACCAGGAAAGCTCTAGAATAATAACATTTTACAATAGCTATACATTTATTTTATGAGAGCTCATAGCATATGCACAGTTAAAGTTGTCCATTCATTCATGTAACAATCATTTGTTAGAGTGTCTCAATTGTCTAAACAGGAAACTGAAAACACTTGGCACTTTTGAAGTTATGCCCTTGTCCTTTGCTCATAGAACATATGGCTGAGATTTGACCCAACCTATGGATTCTTCTCAACACAGTGTTTCAGTTGACTGGAGTTGGTACAAGAGGTGAAATCTGTCATATCTGATCTGCACATGTTACAAGATAAGAGATAAATTGTGCCTTTGAGAAACTCACAATGCAATGTGGGAGGTAGACAGTTAGCTCTAATGCAATGTGACGTGTTAAAGTAAATAATAGGACAAAAATATCATTGCAGAAAAAATTAATTTTAGTGTGCAAAGAAAAATAATAAATCATCTGGTTCAACCAATTCCTATAGCAGTTGAGAAGACCGGGGGCTAAAGAGTGTAGGTGACTTGTTCAAGGGCAAGTTAAGCATGGAGGTTGAAGTAGAGCCTTGGGCACTTGACTCTTAGTCAAGTTTTCTTTCCACTCTACTATTGTGCTTATGAAACCAATCCTTGTTCTACTTAAACTTGCAGGTAATTTGATTAACTTGTACAAGTTGAAGCACAGTTTGGCAAGCGTACCAAAATAAAATGGTTTCAGTATATGGTAACAACCACAAAAATATTATTAGAAATTAACTCTCCAAATAAACCATAGAATGATCTGAGAGCTCATGTTTTTAAGACTGCTCTTTATCAGCCATATCCAAACATGAAATGTTGCATCTTCCCTTGAAATGCCAGAATCACTTTTCTGATAATACACATGACCCATTAGCTTCATTTACCCATGCCGTCATTCAACTTTTCTGTGACTTTTAATCCAGCATTGAGAGAATTTTTTGTGTGTGACTCACAACTGATATGTGTTCTCTTAGCCATGTGTAGTTTGTAGTGACACAGCTTTAGCTCTCATCTCACCCATCAGTTAGGGCCAGTATTGATCTGATATTGTTATAAAATCTCAAAGTCTTAGGAATGTAGTAGACCACTCTGTGTTTCATTGATTTTGCATAGAACTATACGAATGGGTCTGGAATGAGGCCAGTTTGTTTGTGTGCCTCTATTTTACTTAGGACTCTTAGATGCCAGCAATTTATCACCCTGGGTCCCTGGAATCATGAGGGAAGAACAGAGACTAATGCTGAGTCTAGAAGACTCATTTGGTTACCCTGGCTGAAGGCTCAGCCACTGTGGAACAGATTCAAGCTGTTCTCAGTGTTACCTACCTGATTTCATGAGCCACAAAATTGTAAGCAGAGCCAAATGGTTGTCATTTTCCAACACTAAGTTTTGGAGTGGCTTGTGGTACAGCAGTAAAAAATCATAAAATAATTAGGTACCTGGAAGTGGGGTGCTGACATAACTAAAGTCCAAACATGTGGCACTGGCTTTGGGGTTCTAGTACAGGGACTTGGAAGGATCTCAATGAAACTATTGGTAAGGGCTTGAGGAACAGTGAGGAAACTTCCTGGAGAGTGGAGAAAAGGAGATGAGCTGAAAGAGAGAAATGCTCATTTCTCAAGCAGAATATAGAAGAAATCTAAAGGAACTGAGGCTCCAGATGGAAAACAGAAAGAGGCTTCAGCTTTAGTCGTGCCAAGTGGTAACAGACTAGTAAAGTAAGAAATGGCCTTGGAAAACATCAAATCCAGGATGCTACCAAATAAAACATATTCCCAGGGGAAAGGTCCCAAGTTGTGGCTAAGAGATACTTTATTTGCACTGGAATATTACAGGCATTTTTCCAGAGGAACCAAACCCTCTGTCCAAGATAAGGAAGAATTCAAAGAAACTGTTAATGGGGGCTGAGAAAGCATTGAGAAGATCATAATTGGAGGATGGAGGAAAAGGTAACTGAGTTATGAATTGGCAGAAAAATTAGCAAAACCCTTGGCAGGCAAAGGTTATGTGGAAGATGAGCTCAGCATATGTCTCATAGAGGTCTCTTTATAATATGAAAGAATATGGTTTGTTATGGAACAAGTGTTTTGACAGATGTTTTAAAAGAAATAAAAATGACCATGAATGGTGGAGAAACTTTTATACCTAATTTTTTGGCAAAAATGTAATGTTCCATATGGAATAATTAATTTTATATAAGAATTTCTAAAGATGTATTTTCCAGTTAAATATCGGGCTGTTTCAAGTTTATCCTAAAACTTCAAGTTTTTTCTCATTTTATTTGCAATATTAGTAAATATTTTAACAAGTGTAATCTTCACGAAGTAGATGTATTATTTCAGCTATGGGCTTTATGACCAAATACTAAGTATTCTTTTGCCAAGCCTAACTTGATAGTTGCTAATGCTTAGGAACAAGTTTCTGAGTCAAAAAGTATCCCACTGCAAAAGAAGGAAATTTGGGTCACAGCATCCATTTAAGCACTGTCATTCACAGTCATGAAGATTCTCATCAACATCAAAAATACCTAGAATTTAGGGAATTCAAACACATCAATGTCAGACAAGACTAACTATTGAAACGACTGCTTAGATTGTGAGCTACAACAGCAATCTTCCATTGAAGATTCAATCAGAAGAAGAATAGTTCAGTTAAAAGGAAAGGTCAAACTGAATAAATGTGTCAATCAGAAGCCAACTATGAAAAGTTCAAGGTCAAGGACTCTCACAGTCAAATTCAACTGACATTTTGAAAGTGATTGAGTCATTTTGATACAGAAAACTAATAAGTCTTTGTAATTTTATGAAAGAGAATTCACCAATTACTTAATGTATAAAAATCAGTTTACTCAGAGATTGAAAAATTGTCAGAGGCCATAGTCTATTACTTCCCCTCATTTTTCTGTAAATATATAATACTGCTTCTGATATTTCAAGGAAGAGTTACAAGACTCTTTCAAAACTGCACATCTTTGAATTGACTGTAACACCAATGATTATATATGTACATATATTTTGTCCTAAGCTTTCATATTGCTAGGGCTTGAATGGTTCATTATATGTGAAATATTTTGTGTGTGCTGTTTATACAAATTAAGGGATGCTGTGTCTTACCCAGAAAAAGGACATTGTTCCATTCTATAAGATTATTATTGCTTTTAGAGAAAGTCTTTATTTAGTTTTAGAGAAACCTTTTATCATTTATTGAGATATTATATATACAAATATATTCTTAGCCATAGGAAGAATTCTGATTTGAGATTATTTTTCCAGTTTAGAACCCCTTCTGAATTAAGAATTTTCAAATTCTAAGGATATCATGAGACTGAAATTTCTTCCATAAATCAAGCAAGTATGCAATATTTAACAGAATAAAATGTGATTTGGGGACTATCAAAGCCCCCTCCTGAAAAAATGTTTAGTGTTCACTAAAACTCTTAAAGATGATTTCACTGTTATCAACTAGCATATCTGAAGAGTTTTTTTGGGTTTTAATCTTTGAATATAACCTTTAAAAATAATAAAACTTTAGAATTAGATAGGAACATTAGGAGTCATCTACTCTAACCTCTTCACTTTGATGATAAGGGCTCAGAAAGGTGACATGAATCATCCAAGGTATTACAGCTAAGTAGGGACAAAGCTGGGTCCACACCAAAAACTCTTGACACCACCTCCACACCAGATCTAGTAATCTTTTACCATATAATGATGTCACTCAGTAGTGTATTTTGACATTATATCATTTATGAGAAAAACATCTGGCAGCATCTATTTAAATTAAAAATAGTTTTATTCTTTTACCCTGCTATCTATTCCTGAGAATCTATCCCAAAGAAAGGAACTAGTTAACACTCAAGAATGCAGATATTCAGAGATGTTTTCTGTAGTATTGTTCATTAATTTCTCAAAACAGGAAACAGAGTATTTACTAACAGGGCAATGGCTAAATTGAGGAATAGTCATATACTTATTATGTACCCATTGAAAAGAATGAATTAGAGATATATCATGTGACATAGAAGAATTAAGATAATAATGAGATGCAAAAAAATATGTTTCAATATTTAAAAAAAATCACAAAAATATCCCTCCACATATGTAAGTCTAACTAGGTTTATAGTAGGACTGAGGATAAGATAGAAGGACATATATAGAACATTAAAAACCTTAACTAAGTGTGATAAATGCTTTCATGGGAGGATAAAAGAAGGGGAAAGTCATCCTAATAAAAGCATGCATGATACAATCTCACTTGTGTAACATGTGTAACTCTGTATGCTTGAAGAGATGCATGGAAACATGATTACAAAATTTAATTGTGATTACCTTAAGGTAGTATGATTCCAAAGGATTTTTATTCTCTTCTTTCTAGTTCTACTATGTTTAAATTATCTATAATAAGCTTCTATTATTTATATAAGTAGAAAAAAAAACTCTACCTTCATTGTGGTGAAAAAATGAAAAACTGACTTTGATTTAGAGCTGAAAGATATTGTTACCATGGAGAAACACCAAGCCAAGTGTTTATCATCAACTGCAGATATTATAAACAAATCAGCTTGTGTGGCTTAAACAATCCATGCCAGATAAGCAGATCTTCCCACACAAGTGAAGATTGCATTTCTGTTTCTAACTACAGATAGTCATTTAGAACTCAGTCTCTTTATGATTATGCACCACTGACTTATGGTCCTCTCGAGACATCTGTTAACAAAGAGTCTTAATATTTCCTTATGCTGAATGTCAGACTGATTTAGCACTGCAGTTGTATGTTAGCAATCAATAGCTGAATTCTGTTTGTCATCACGTGATATGTTGTTCTTCATATATTCTTTTTTTTTCAAACATCTTTATTGCAGTATAATTGCTTTAAAATAGTGTGTTATTTTCTGCTTCATAACAAAGTGAATCAGCTATACATATACATATATCCCCATATCTCCTCCCTCTTGCATCTCCCTCCCACCCTCCCTATCCCACCCCTCTAGGGGATAGCACCGACCTGATCTCCCTGTGTTACGTGGCTGCTTCCCACTAGCTATCTATTTTACATTTGGTAGTGTATACATGTCCATGCCACTCTCTCACTTTGTCCCAGCTTACCCTTCCATCTCCCCTTGTCCTCAAGTACATTCTCTATGTCTGCCTCTATATTCCTGTCCTGAACCTAGGCTCTTCAGAACATTTTTTTGTTTCTTTTTAAGATTCTATATATATGCGTTAGCATACGGTATTTGTTTTACTTTTTCTGACTTACTTCACTCTGTGTGACAGATGCTAGGTCCATCCACCTCACTACAAATAACTCCATTTCATTTCTTTATATGGCTGAGTAATATTCCATTGTGTATATGTGCCACATCTTCTTTATCCATTCATGTGTCAATGGACACTCGGGTTGCTTCCATATCCTGGCTATTGTAAATAGAGCTGCAATGAATATTGTGGAACATGACTTTTTGAAATATGGTTTTCTCAGGGTATATGCCCAGTAGTGGGAGTACTGGGTCGTATGGTAGTTCTATTTTTAGTTTTTTAAGGAACCTACATACTGCTCTCCATAGTGGCTGTATCAATTTACATTCCCACCAACAGTGCAAGAGGGTCCTCTTTTCTCCACACCCTCTTCAGCATTTATTGTTTGTAGATTTTTTGATGATTCCCATTCTGACCAGCGTGAGGTGATACCTCACTGTACTTTTTTTTTTCTTTTTATTAGTTTCTGCTTTATAACAAAGTGAATCAGTCATACATATACATCTGTTCCCACATCCCTTCCCTCATGCATCTCCCTCCCTACCAGCCTCCCCATCCCACCCCTCCAGGCGGTCACAAAGCACCGAGCTGATCTCCATTTGCTCTGCGGCTGCTTCCCACTATCTATCTACCTTACGTTTGGTAGTGTATATATGTCCATACCTCTCTTTCGCTTTGTCACAGCTTACCCTTCTCCCTCCCCATATCCACAAGTCCATTCTAAAGTAGGTCTGTGTCTTTATTCCCGTTTTACCCCTAGGTCCTTCATGACATTTTTTTTTTTTTAATTCCGTATATATGTGTTAGCATACGGTATTTGTCTTTCTCTTTCTGACTTACTTCACTCTGTATGACAGACTCTAGGTCTATCCACCTCATTACAAATAGCTCAGTTTCGTTTCTTTTTATGGCTGAGTAATATTCCATTTTATATATATGTGCCACATCTTCTTTATCCATTCATCCGATGATGGACACTTAGGTTGTTTCCAGCTCCGGGCTATTGTGAATAGAGCTGCAATGAACATTTTGGTACATGTCTCTTTTGGAATTATGGTTTTCTCAGGGTATATGCCCAGTAGTGGGAGTACTGGGTCATATGGTAGTTCTATTTTTAGTTTTTTAAGGAACCTCCATACTGTTCTCCATAGTGGCTGTACCAATTCACATTCCCACCAGCAGTGCAAGAGTGTTCCCTTTTCTCCACACCCTCTCCAGCATTTATTGTTTCTAGATTTCTTGATGATGGCCATTCTGACTGGTGTGAGATGATATCTCATTGTAGTTTTTTTTTTTTTTTTTTTTTTTTTTTTTTTTTGCTGTACGCGGGCCTCTCACTGCTGTGGCCTCTCCCGTTGCGGAGCACAGGCTCTGGACACACAGGCTCCGCGGCCATGGCTCGCGGGCCCAGCCGCTCCGCGGCATGTGGGATCTTCCGGGATCGGGGCACGAACCCGTGTCCCCTGCATCGGCAGGCGGACTCTCAACCACTGCGCCACCAGGGAAGCCCTCATTGTAGTTTTGATTTGCATTTCTCTAATGATTAATGATGTTGAGCATTCTTTCATGTGTTTGTTGGCAGTCTGTATATCTTCTTTGGAGAAATGCCTATTTAAGTCTTCTGCCCATTTTTGGATTGGGTTGTTTGTTTTTTTGCTATTGAGCTGCATGAGCTGTTTATAAATTTTGGAGATTAATCCTCTGTCAGTTGCTTCATTTGCAAATATTTTCTCCCATTCTGAGGGTTGTCTTTTGGTCTTGTTTATGGTTTCCTTTGCTGTGAAAAAGCTTTGAAGTTTCATTAGGTCCCATTTGTTTATCTTTGTTTTTATTTCCATTTCTCTAGGAGGTGGGTCCAAAAGGATCTTGCTGTGATTTATGTCATAGAGTGTTCTTCCTATGTTTTCCTCTAAGAGTTTGATAGTTTCTGGCCTTACATTTAAGTCTTTAATCCATTTTGAGCTTATTTTTGTGTATGGTGTTAGAGAATGATCTAATCTCAAACTTTTACATGTCCCTGTCCAGTTTTCCCAGCACCACTTATTAAAGAGGCTGTCCTTTCTCCACTGTACATTCCTGCCTCCTTTATCAAAGATAAGTTGGCCATATGTGCGTGGGTTTATCTCTGGGCTTTCTATCCTGATCCACTGATCTATCTTTCTGTTTTTATGCCAGTACCACACTGTCTTGATTACTGTAGCTTTTTAGTATAGTCTGAAGTCAGGGAGCCTGATTCCTCCAGCTCCGTTTTTCGTTCTCAAGATTGCTTTGGCTATTCGGGGTCTTTTGTTTTTCCAAACAAATTTTGAAATTTTTTGATCTAGTTCTGTGAAAAATGCCAGTGGTAGTTTGATAGGGATTGCATTGAATCTGTAGATTGCTTTGGGTAGTAGAGTCATTTTCACAATATTGATTCTTCCAATCCAGGAGCATGGTATATCTCTCCATCTATTTGTATCATCTTTAATTTCTTTCATCAGTGTCTTATAATTTTCTGCAAACAGGTCTTTTGTCTCCTTAGGTAGGTTTATTCCTAGATATTTTATTCTTTTTGTTGCAATGGTAAATGGGAGTGTTTTCTTGATTTCATTTTCAGATTTTTCATCATTAGTGTACAGGAATGCCAGAGATTTCTGTACATTAATTTTGTATCCTGCTACTTTACCAAATTCATTGATTAGCTCTAGTAGTTTTTTGGTAGCATCTTTAGGATTCTCTATGTATAGTATCATGTCATCTGCAAACAGTGACAGCTTTACTTCTTCTTTTCCAATTTGGATTCTTTTATTTCCTTTTCTTCTCTGATTGCTGTGGCTAAAACTTCCAAAACTATGTTGAATAAGAGTGGTGAGAGTGGGCAGCCTTGTCTTGTTCCTGATCTTAGTGGAAATGGTTTCAGTTTTTCACCATTGAGGACAATGTTGGCTGTGGGTTTGTCATATATGGCCTTTATTATGTTGAGGAAAGTTCCCTCTATGCCTACTTTCTGCAGGGCTTTTATCATAAATGGGTGTTGAATTTTGTCGAAAGCTTTCTCTGCATCTATTGAGATGATCATATGGTTTTTCTCCTTCAACTTGTTAATATGGTGTATCACATTGATTAATTTGCGTATATTGAAGAATCCTTGCATTCCTGGAATAAACCCCACTTGATCATGGTGTATGATCCTTTTAATGTGCTGTTGGATTCTGTTTGCTAGTATTTTGTTGAGGATTTTTGCATCTATGTTCATCAGTGATATTGGCCTGTAGTTTTCTTTCTTTGTTACATCCTTGCCTGGTTTTGGTATCAAGGTGATGGTGGCCTCATAGAATGAGTTTGGGAGTGTTCCTTCCTCTGATATTGTTTGGAAGAGTTTGAGAAGGATGGGTGTTAGCTCTTCTCTAAATGTTTGATAGAATTCGCCTGTGAAGCCATCTGGTCCTGGGCTTTTGTTTGATGGAAGATTTTTAATCACAGTTTCAATTTCAGTGCTTGTGATTGGTCTATTCATATTTTCTATTTTTTCCTGAGTCAGTCTTGGCAGGTTGTGCATTTCTAAGACTTTGTCCATCTCTTCCATGTTGTCCATTTTATGGGCATAGAGTTGCTTATAGTAATCTCTCATGATCTTTTGTATTTCTGCAGTGTCAGTTGTTACTTCTCCTCTTTCATTTCTAATTCTATTGATTTGAGTCTTCTCCCTTCTTTTCTTGATGAGTCTGGCTAATGGTTTATCAATTTTGTTTATCTTCTCAAAGAACCAGCTTTTAGTTTTATTGATCTTTGCTATTGTTTCCTTCATTTCTTTTTCATTTATTTCTGATCTGATTTTTATGATTTCTTTCCTTCTGCTAACTTTGGGATGTTTTTGTTCTTCTTTCTCTAATTGCTTTAGGTGCAAGGTTAGGTTGTTTATTCGAGATGTTTCCTGTTTCTTAAGGTGGGATTGTATTGCTATAAACTTCCCTCTTAGAACTGCTTTTGCGGCAACCCATAGGTTTTGGGTCGTCGTGTCTCCATTGTCATTTGTTTCTAGGTATTTTTTAATTTCCTCTTTGATTTCTTCAGTTATCACTTCGTTATTAAGTAGTGTATTGTTTAGCCTCCATGTGATTGTATTTTTTACAGCTCTTTTCCTGTAATTGATATCTAGTCTCATAGCATTGTGGTCGGAAAAGATACTTGATACAATTTCAATTTTCTTAAATTTACCAAGGCTTGATTTGTGACCCAAGATATGATCTATCCTGGAGAATGTTCCATGAGCACTTGAGAAAAATGTGTTTTCTGTTGTTTTTGGATGGAATGTCCTATAAATATCAATTAAGTCCATCTTGTTTAATGTATCATTTAAAGATTGTGTTTCCTTATTTATTTTCATTTTGGAAGATCTGTCCATTGGTGAAAGTGGGGTGTTAAAGTCCCCTACTATGATTGTGTTACTGTCAATTTCCCCTTTTATGGCTATTAGTATTTGCCTTATGTATTGAGGTGCTCCTATGCTGGGTGCATAAATATTTACAATTGTTATATCTTCTTCTTGGATCGATCCCTTGATCATTATGTAGTGTCCTTCTTTGTCTCTTCTAGTAGTCTTTATTTTAAAGTCTATTTTGTCTGATATGAGAATTGCTACTCCAGCTTTCTTTTGGTTTCCATTTGCATGGAATATCTTTTTCCATCCCCTTACTTTCAGTCTGTATGTGTCTCTAGCTCTGAAGTGGGTCTCTTGTAGACAGCATATATCTGGGTCTTGTTTTTGAATCCATTCAGCCAATCTGTGTCTTTTGGTGGGAGCATTTAGTCCATTTACATTTAAGGTAATTATCGATATGTATGTTCCTATTCCCATTTCCTTAATTGTTTTGGGTTCGTTATTGTAGGTCTTTTCCTTCTGTTGTGTTTCTTGCCTAGAGAAGTTCCTTTAGCATTTGTTGTAAAGCTGTTTTGGTGGTGCTGAACTCTCTCAGCTTTTGTTGTCTGTAAAAGTTTTAATTTCTCCATCAAATCTGAATGAGATCCTTGCTGGGTAGAGTAATCTTGGTTGCAGGTTTTTCTCTTTCATCACTTAATTATGTCCTGCCACTCCCTTCTGGCTTGTAGAGTTTCTGCTGAGAGATCAGCTGTTATCCTGATGGGGATTCCCTTGTGTGTTATTTGTTGTTTTTGCCTTGCTGCTTTTAATATGATTTCTTTGTGTTTAATTTTTGACAGTTTGATTAATATGTGTCTTGGCATATTTCTCCTTGGATTTATTCTGTATGGGACTCTCTGTGCCTCCTGGACTTGATTAACTATTTCCTTTCCCATATTAGGGAAGTTTTCAACTATAATCTCTTCAAATATTTTCCCAGTCCCTTTCTTTTTCTCTTCTTCTTCTGGAACCCCTATAATTCGAATGTTGGTGCGTTTAATGTTGTCCCAGAGGTGTCTGAGACTGTCCTCTGTTCTTTTCATTCTTTTTTCTTTATTTTGCTCTGCAGCAGTTATTTCCACTATTTTATCTTCCACCTCACTTATCCGTTCTTCTGCCTCAGTTATTCTGCTATTGATCCCATCTAGAGTATTTTTCATTTCATTTATTGTGTTTTTAATCGATGCTTGATTCATCTTTAGTTCTTCTAGGTCCTTGTTAACTGTTTCTTGCATTTTGTCTATTCTATTTCCAAGATTTTGGATCTGGGAAATAGAATCTTGGATCATCTTTACCATCATTATTCTGAATTCTTTTTCAGGTAGACTGCCTATTACCTCTTCATTTGTTAGGTCTGGTGGGTTTTTATCTTGCTCCTTCTCCTGCTGTGTGTTTTTCTGTCTTCTCATTTTGCTTATGTTACTGTGTTTGGGGTCTCCTTTTTGCAGGCTGCAGGTTCGTAGTTCCCGTTGTTTTTGGTGTCTGTCCCCAGTGGCTAAGGTTGGTTTAGTGGGTTGTGTAGGCTTCCTGGTGGAGGGTACTAGTGCCTGTGTTCTGGTGGATGAGGCTGGATCTTGTCTTTCTGGTGGGCAGGTCCACGTCTGGTGGTGTGTTTTGGGGTGTCTGCGGACTTTTTATGGTTTTAGCCCACCTTTCTACTAATGGGTGACGTTGTGTTCCTGTCTTGCTAGTTGTTTGGCATAGGGTGTCCAGCACTGTAGCTTGCTGGTCGTTGAGTGAAGCTGGGTGCTGGTGTTGAGATGGAGATCTCTCGAAGATTTTCGCCGTTTGATATTATGTGGAGCTGGGAGGTCTCTTGTGGACCAGTGTCCTGAAGTTGGCTCTCCCACCTCAGAGGCACAGCACTGACTCCTGGCTCCTCAATTTGGGATGATGTGTTGTCTATTCATGTATTCCACAGATGCAGGGTACATCAAGTTGATTGTGGAGCTTTAATCCGCTGCTTCTGAGGCTGCTGGGAGAGGTTTCCCTTTCTCTTCTTTGTTCTCACAGCTCCTGGGTCTCAGCTTTGGATTTGGCCCCGCCTCTGCGTGTAGGTCGCCGGAGGGCGTCTGTTCTTTGCTCAGACAGGACAGGGTTAAAGGAGCAGCCTCTTCGGGGACTCTGGCTCACTCAGGCCGGGCAGGAGGGAGGGGCACGGAGTGCGGGGCGAGCCTGCAGTGGCAGAGGTCGGCGTGACGTTGCACCAGCCCGAGGCGCGCCGTGCGTTCTCCTAGGGAAGCCGCCCCTGGATCCCGGGACCCCGGCAGTGGCGGGCTGCACAGGCTCCCGGAAGGGCGGTGTGGACAGTGACCTGCGCTCGCACACAGGCTTCTTGGCTGCGGTAGCAGCAGCCCCAGCGTCCCGCGCCCGTCACTGGGCTCCGCACTTTCAGTCGTGACTCGCGCCCGTCTGTGGAGCCCCTTTAAGCAGCGCTCTTAATACCCTCTCCTCGCGCACCAGGAAACCAAGAGGGAAGACAAAGTCTCTTGCCTCTTCGGCAGCTCCAGAGTTTTCCCGGACTCCCTGCCGGCTAGCTGTGGCACATTAGCCCCCTTCAGGCTGAGTTCTCGCCGCCATCCCCAGTCCTCTCCCTGCTCTCTGACCGAAGCCCGAGCCTCAGCTTCCAGCGCCACCCCCCCTGGCTGGCGAGCAGACAAAGCCTCTCGGGCTGGTGAGTGCCGCTCGGCACCGATCCTCTGTGCGGGAATCTCTCCACTTTGCCCTACCCAGGTATGTGGGGAGTTTCTTGCCTTTTGGGAGGTCTGGGGCTTCTGCCAGCATTCAGTAGGTGTTCTGTAGGAGTTGTTCCACGTGTAGCTGTATTTCTGGTGTATCCGTGGGGAGGAAGGTGATCTCCGCGTCTTACTCTTCCGCCATCTTACCCGGAAGTCCTCACTGTACTTTTGATTTGCATTTCTCTAATGCTTAGTGATATTGAGCATCCTTTCATGTGTTTGTTGGCAATCTGTATATCTTCTTTGGAGAAATGTCTATTTAGGTCTTCTGCCCATTTTTGGATTGGGTTATTTATTTTTATTGATATTGAGCTTCATGAGCTGTTTGTAAATTTTGGAGATTAATCCTTTGTCATTTGCTTCATTTGAAAATATTTTCTCCCATTCTGAGGGTTGTCTTTTGGTCTTGTTTATGGTTTTATTTGCTGTGCAAAAGCTTTTAAGTTTCATTAGGTCCCATTTGTTTATTTTTGTTTTTATTTCCATTACTCTAGGAGGTGGGTCAAAAAATATCTTGCTGTGATTTATGTCATAGAATGTTCTGCCTATATTTTCCTCTAAGAGTTTTATATTATCTGACCTTACATTTAGATATTTAAGCCATTTTGTGTTTATTTTTGTATATGGTGTTAGGTAGTGTTCTAATTTCATTCTTTTACATGTAGCTGTCCAGTTTGCCCAGAACCACTTATTGAAGAGGGCATCTTTTCTCCATTGTATATTCTGGCCTCCTTATCAAACATAAGGTGACAATATGTGCATGGGTTTATCTCTGGGCTTTCTATTCTGTTCTATTGATCTATATTTCTGTTTTTGTGCCAGTACTATACTGTCTCGATTACTGTAGCTTTGTAGTATAGTCTGAAGTCAAGAAGCCTGATTCCTCCAGCTCCGTTTTTCTTTCTCAAGAGTGTTTTGGCTATTTGGGGTCTTTTGTGTTTCCATACCAATTGTGAATTTTTTTGTTCTAGTTCTGTGAAAAGTGCCAGTGGTAGTTTTATAGGTTTAGCATTGAATCTGTAGATTGCTTCGGGTAATATGTCATTTACACAATGTTGATTCTTCCAATGCAAGAACATGTTATATCTCTTCGTCTATTTGTATCATCTTTAATTTCTTTCATCAGTGTCTTATAGTTTTCTGTATACAGGTATTTTGTCTCCTTAGGTAGGTTTATTTCTACGTATTTTATTCTTTTTTTTTTTTTTGCAATGGTAAATGGGAGTGTTTTCTTAATTTCACTTTCAGATTATTCACCATTAGTTTATAGGAATGCAAGAGATTTCTATGCATTAATTTTGTATTCTGCTACTTTACCAAATTCATTGATTAGCTCCAGTAGTTTTCTGTTGGCATTTTTAATATTCTCTATGTATAGTATCATGTCATCTGCAAACACTGACAGCTTTACTTCTTCTTTTCCAATTTAGATTCCTTTTATTTCTTTTTCTTCTCTGATTGCTGTGACTAAATCTTCCAAAACTATGTTGAATAATGCTGGTGAGAGTGGACAACTTTTTGTTGTTCCTGATTTTGGAGGAAATGGTTTCAGTTTTTCACCATTGAGAATGATGTTGGCTGTGGGTTTGTCATATATGGCCTGTATTATGTTGAGGTAAATTCCCTCTATGCCTACTTTCTGGAGGGTTTTTATCATAAATGGGTGTTGAATTTTGTCAAAAGCTTTTTCTGCATCTACTGAGATGATCATATGTTTTTCTCCTTCAATTTGTTAATATGGTGTATCACATTGATTGAGTTGCATATATTGAAGAATCTTTCCATTCCTGGGATAAACTCCACTTGATCATGGTATATGATCCTTTTAATGTGCTGTTGTATTTGGTTTGCTAGTATTATGTTGAGGATTTTTGCATCTGTGTTCATCAGTGATATTGGCCTGTAGTTTTCTTTCTTTGTGACACCATTGTCTGGTTTTGGTATCAGGCTGATTGTGGCTTCATAGAATGAGTTTGGGAGTGTTCCTCCCTCTGCTGTATGTTGGAAGTGTTTGAGAAGGTTAGGTGTTAGCTCTTCTCTAAATGTTTGATAGAATTTGCCAGTGAAGCCATCTGGTCCTGGGCTTTTGTTTGTTGGAAGATTTTTAATCACACTCTCAATTTCAGTGCTTCTGATTGGTCTGTTTATATCTTCTATTTCTTCCTGGTTCAGTCTCGGAAAGTTGTGCTTTTCTAAAAATTTGTCCATATCTTCCATTTTATTTGCATATAATTGCTTGCAGTAATCTCTCATGATCCTTTGTATTTCTTCAGTGTCATTTGTTTCTTCTCCTTTTTCATTACCAGTCATGTTGATTTGAGTCTTCTCCTTTTATTTATTTATTTATTTTTGATGAGTCTGGCTAATGGTTTATCATTTTTTTTAATCTACTCAAAGAATCAGCTTTTAGTTTTATTGGTCTTGGCTATTGTTTCCTTCATTTCTTTTTCATTTATTTCTGACCTGAGCTTCATGATTTATTTCCTTTTGCTAAGTTTAGGGTTTTTTTGTTTTTCTTTCTTTAATTGCTTTAGGTGTAAGTTTAGCTTGTTTACTTGAGATGTTTTTTATTTCTTGAGGTAGGATTGTATTGTTATAAACTTCCCTCTTAGTACAGTTTTTGCTGCATCCCATAGGATTTGGGTCATTATGTTTTCTTTGTCATTTGTTTCTAAATATTTTTTAATTTCCTCTTTGATTTCTTCAGTGATCTCTTGGCTATTTAGTAGTGTATTGTGTAGCCTAGATGTGTTTGTATTTTTTTTACAGATTTTTTCCTGTAACTGATATATAGTCTCATAGTGTTGTGGCCAGAACAGATACTTGATATGATTTCAATTTTCTTACATTTACCAAGGCTTAATTTGTGAACCAAGATATGATCTATCTTGGAGAATATTCCATGAGCACTTGAAAAGAAAGTGTATTCTGTTGATTTAGGATGGAATGTCCTATAAATATCAATTAAGTCCATCTTGTTTAATGTGTCATTTAAAGCTTGTGTTTCCTTACTTATTTTCATTTTAGATGATTTGTCCATTGGTGAGTGTAGGGTGTTAATGTCCCCTACTATGTTTGTGTTGTGTTGATTCCCCCTTTCATGCGTTAGCATTTTCCTTATGTATTGAGGTGCTCCTATGTTTGGTGCATAAATATTTACAATTGTTATATCTTCTTCTTGGATCTATCCCTTGATCATTATGTAGTATCTTTCTTTGTGTCTTGTAATAATCTTTATTTTAAAGTCTTTTTTGCCTGATATGAGAATTGCTACTGCAGCTTTCTTTTGATTTCCATTTGCATGGAATATCCTTTTCCATCCCCTCACTTTCAGCCTGTATATGTCCCTAGGTCTGAAGTGTGTGTCTTGTAGACAGAATATATAAGGGTCTTGTTTTTGTAACCATTCAGACAGTTTACGTCTTTTGGTTGGAGCATTCAATCCATTTACTTTAAAGGTAGTTATCAATATGTATGTTCCTATTTTCATTTTCTTAATTGTTTTGGGTTTGTTATTGTAGGTCTTTTCCTTCTCTTGTGTTTCCTGTCTAAAGAAGTTCCTTTAGCATTTGTTGTAAAGCTGGTTTGGTGATGCTGGATTCTCTTAGCTTTTCCTTTTCTGTAAAGGTTTTCATTTCTCCATCGAATCTGAATGAGATCTTTGCTGGGTAGAGTATTCTTGGTTGTAAGTTTTTCCCTATCAAGACTATAAATATGTCTTGCCACTCACTTCTGGCTTGCCGAATTTCTGCTGAAAGTTCAGCTGTTAACCATATGGGGGTTCCCTTTTATGTTATTTGTTGTTTTTCCCTTTGTATTTAATTTTTGGTAGTTTGATTAATATGTGTCTTCGCCTGTTTCTCCTTGGATTTAGCCTGTATGGGACTCTCTTCCATTACTGGACTTGATTGACTATTTCCTTTCCCATGTTAGGGAAGTTTTTAACTCTAATCTCTTCAAATATTTTTTCAGACCGTTTCTATTTCTTTTCTTTTCTGGGACCCGTATAATTCGAAAGTTGGTGCATGTAATGTTGTCCGAGAAGTCTTTGAGACTGTCCTCAATTCTTTCTATTCTTTTTTCTTTATTCTGCTCTGTGGTAGTTATTTCCTTATCCTCAGGTCACTTATCCATTCTTCTGCCTCAGTTATTCTGCTATTGATTCCTTCTAGGGTATTTTTAATTTCATTTTCTGTGTTTTTCATTATTGTTTATTTGCTCTTTAGTTCTTCTAGGTTCTTGGTAAACGTTTCTTTTATTTTCTCCATTCTATTTCCAAGATTTTGGATCATCTTTACTATCTTTCTTCTGAATTCTTTCTCAGGTAGACTGCCTATTTCCTTTTTATTTGTTTGGTCTGGTGGGTTTTAAGCTTGCTCCTTCATCTGCAGTATGCTTCTCTGTCTTCACATTTTGCTTAACTTACTGTGCTTTTCACAGTCTGCAGGTTCATAGTTCCCATAGTTTTTGATGTCTGCCTGCAGTGGCTAAAGTTGGTTCAGTGTGTTGTGTAGGCCTCCTGGTGGAGCAGACTGGTGCCTGTGTTCTGGTGTTTGAGGCTGGATCTTGTTTTTCTGTTGAGCAAGACTGCATCTGGTGTTCTGTTTTGGGGTGTTTGTGACCTTATTATGATTTTAAGCAGCCTCTCTGTTAATGGGTAGTGTTATGTTCCTGTCTTGCTAGTTGTTTGGCATAAGGTGTCCAGCACTATAACTTGCTAGTCATTGAGTGGAGCTGGGTCTTTTAGCATTGAGATGGAGATCTCTTGGCAAGCTTTCACCATTTGATATTATGTGGAGCCAGGAGGTCTCTGGTGGAACAGTGTCCTGCCTTCAGGTCTCCCAACTCAGAGGCACAGGCCTGATACCCAGCCGGAGGACCAAGACCCTGTCAGCCACACAGCTCAGAAGAAAAGGGAGAAAAAAGAGAAAGAAAAAAATAATAAATAAAATAAAGTTATTAAAATAAAAAATAAAAAACAATAAAGAAGGAAGGGAGCAACCAAACCAAAAAAATCCAGCAATGATAACAAGCTCTAACAACTATACTGAAAAAAATAAAAAAGACAGAGAGAACACTAGGACACATGGTAAAAGTAAAGCTATACAGAAAAAAATGACTCAAAGAAGCATACACATTCACAAAAAGATAAAAAGGAAATATATATATATATTTCTTATTTAAAAAAAAGGAAAAGAGCAACCAAATCAATAAACAAGTCTACCAATGATAATAAACTCTAAATACTAAACTAAGGTAAACATAAAACCAGAAACGAATTAGATGCAGAAAGCAAACCCCAAGTCTACAGTTGTTCCCAAATTCTAGTGCCTCAATTTTGGGATGATTCGTTGTGTATTCAGGTATTCCAGAGATGCAGGTTATATCAAGTTGTTTGTGGAGATTTAATCCGCTGCTCCTAAGGCTTCTGGGAGAAATTTCACTTTCTCTTCTTTGTTAGCATATCTCCTGGGGTTCAGCTTTGGATTTGTTCCCTCCTTTACGAGTAGGTCACCTGAGGGTGTCTGTTCTTCGCTCAGACAGGACAGGGTTAAAGTAGCAGTTGATTAGGGAACTCTGACTCACTCAGGCTGGGGGTAGAAGGGGTACAGAATTAGGGACGAGCCTGCAGCAGCAGAGGCCAGCATGACATTGCAACAGCCTGAGCCACATTGTGTGTTCTTCCGGGGAAATTGTCCCTGGATCATGGGACCCTGGCAGAGGCAGGTTGCACTGGCTCCCGGGAGGGGAGGTGTGGATAGTGACCTGTGCTTGCACACAGGCTTCTTGGTGGCTGCAGCAGCGGCCTTAGCATTTCATGCCCATCTCTGGTGTCCATGCTGATAGCCACAGCTTGTGCCTCTCTCTGGAGCTCATTTAGGCAGTGGTCTGAATTCCCTCTCCTCACACATGAAACAATGGTCTCTTGCCACTTAGGCGGTTCTGTATTTTTTCCTGGACTCCCTCTGGGCCAGCTGTGGCACACTAGCCCCCTTCAGGCTGTGTTCATGCATCCACCTTTAGTCCTCTCCCTGGGACCTGAACTCCGAAGCCTAAGCCTCAGCTCTCAGCCCCCACATGCCCTGGCAGGTGAGGAGTAGACAAGCCTCTCAGGCTGGTGAGTGCTGGTCAGCACCAATCCTCTGTGCAGAAATCTCTCCACTTTGCCCTCTTCATCTTTATTGCTGCACTCTCCTCCATGGCTCTGAAGCTTCCCCTCCACACACACACCTACCCCCTGTCTGCACCAGTGAAGGGGCTTCCTAGTGTGTGGAAAATTTTCCCCCTTCACAGCTCCCTCCCAGAGGGGTGGGTCCTTTCCCTATTCTTTTGTCTCTGTTTTTTCTTTTTTCTTTTGCCTTACCCAGGTACGTGGGTGGTTTCTTGCCTTTTGGGAAGTCTGAGGTCTTCTGCCAGCATTCAGTAGGTGTTCTGTAGGAGTTGTTCTACATGTAGATGTATTTCTGATGTATTTGTGGAGAGGAAGGTGATCTCCACGTCTTACTCCTCCGCCATCTTGAATGTCTCTCCATATATTCTTTTAAAGTCTCTTTGCAAAGGTCATATTTTAGTTAATCTTGGGGCAAGTTGCTTCAGTGTTTTCTTGCTGTTATATGTTCTCCATGCCTGCTCAATCCAGCATAACTGAGCAAAGGGACAGAACAGCATTCCAAAGCTCAAAAACTTATTCCTTGTTTTAACATTAAGAATTATTGGTGGCTTACATTGATGACACAGTAAATGTAAAGCTTATGATGCTAGATGAGACCTCGATGACTGATTAAGAACTTCTAGATAGGTAGAAGATGACATTTTATAACAGCTTACTAAGGTCTTCAGATTTAACTAGAGCTTGATGTCATTAGGATTCTACAAGCTGATAGTCTTTATTTTCAGCTTAGTCAAGCACATTTTATTATGTATCAATGATATAGAAATATTTCATTATATTTCTTTAAGTTTATCTTGGCTGCACATGGGATTTCTATACAGACCCATATAAAATCTATATTTGAATTATCTTTCAGTATATTAAGCCAAGAAGTTGAGTTGATTTTTTAGGTCTTTTTGATTTCATACATTCAGTTTATAATCATGACAGATAAGAATTTCTTGGAGGATTTCCTGAAAGACTTTGACAGTATCCTTTGATGTTACCAGCTAAAAATCGACCTCATGGAAAATTAATTTTCTACCACTGGGTTCACAGGTGGAGTCTTCACCTTTGAGTTCAAGGACTTCAACAAATATGCCTAATGTTTATTAAAGAACTATATTGTTTGCATGTCTCAATCAATATAGCTTAGTCATCTTCATTTTTATCTTCAAATATATTTTGGAAACTCCTAAAATCTTTTGAATTCTCAAGTCTAATATTTACTTGAAGAAAACACTCACATCCTACAATCTGTATTCCTTTATTACACCTTAAAGCCACAGTTATAAACACAGTAATAAATATAAATATGTTTCACAGGAAGTAGCATTACTGAATGTAGAAGTTGCAAATATGAATTTGGACTAATTTTTCACTTCTACTATTGTCCTTAGGTTAGTTTATTTATTATTATCACAGATTTGTATGATAAACTCTAAATTTAATTTTAGATTGTGAACAGCTTGATAAGTACATCCATTCTCTCCAACAGTTTAACCTGCAGCAAAATCAATGGTAATACAAATAATGATGCCACCATTCATTAATGAAAAACAGCTGGCATATGCTAGCTAAAAGAACCTATGAATTCATTTGGGTATGGAATATTCAGTGTATTTCATGTTAGCTTTAGATATATCCACAATCTCTTTTCAGCAGTTCATAAATAAATATATCTGCTTTTGTTCCTATCAAATATAACTAAAGCACAGAAATCAGTAGAACCAATATTTTGAAGAGACATTTAACATGGATTATGTTAGCACAGATGAAGTAGCAAATATTATAATTGTCCTCAGAATATGCTACTTTTTCCTGAAATACTATTTAATTCATTTATTCTTTAATTAAAAATTAATGTTTCTCTGTTAATTTTTTTCTTTATAACTGCTGCCAATTTTCTACTAACAAGTGAAGTGATTAATATTTCCTAACATTCAAAAAAAGAGAACACTAACCACATAAAATGGAAAAATAACCAGATCAAGTGCTTTAACTGACTTAATTTTTAAAAAAGGGGTTATTTCAAATAGTGACTGGTTAATTTAGTCAGCAGTTGACCTAGTTTGTGTTGCTAGTGACAGCACATATTGAGTTTTAGTGTTGTGCAAATTACTATTTTTACAAATGTTCTTTTTTTCCCCCTACTTAACTCCACATGTATAATCTAGCTTCTGGTTTAGTCTTAAAAATACCATAACTGAAGTTAAGGATCATTTTGCACTGTTTAGACTGTGTGGTAGATTGTTGCAATAATGGTCCCAAAGTTTTTCATGCCTTTCTGGATTCCTACACTTGGGGAGCCCCCTCCCACATTCATTGTGACTCACGAAGTGAATTGCATTGGTCAATGATACCTTAGCAAACATGGAACAAACAGGTGACTGCAATGTGTGTGTGCATTGGAGATTGCTAATTTGGAGCCCTGTTACAACCACACAACATGGCCTAGGCAAGGCTGCTGAAGGATGAGAGACCCCTTAGAGCAGAGACAACCATCCTAGCTGCCACCTCCCAAAACAACTTCTAGTTGACTTGATAGCTGACTGCAAACTCATTAAGAAGCCCAGCTGAGACCAGCAGAAAAAACAACCACGTCCAGCTCAAATTATTGATCCATAGAATTGGATCGTGCATTTTGTAGAATTGGTTTTGCAGCAAAAGCTAACTAAAACAAAATTAGAATCATAATTGAATGAGATTTTTTGGGACCTGGGATGAAGGCTGCAAGTTAGAGAAATGTAAAAAAAAAACATTGTGGCCAGAGGACAGATGGAGGTAAATTGCAAAAATGGACTCAGTACTTTGTGGATCCCCCCCCGCCACAGGGAATTTCCCCCCCGCTTTGAATCTGGTATGGCCGTATGACTTGTTTTCACCAATAGAATGTGACAGAAGTGATATTGAGCAAGGTCTGAGCCTAAGCCTAAGGGATCATGATGCTTCTGCTCTTGGATCTTGAAACCCTGAAGTTTCCATATGAACAAGCCTGGGCTAGCCTGGTGGATGAGGAGAAACACATGGTCCATTTGACCCTGTAACCCCAGCCAACAGCCAGCTGATCCCCCACATTAGTGCCTCGAAGTTGGCTGGCAGCTGACTACAGATGCATGTGTAAGTCTTTCCAAGACCAGCAGATGAACTCCAGCTGAGTCCAGCCCGAATTGCCAACCCATAGAGTCATGAGCTAAATAAATGATGATTTGAAACCACTAAGTTTTGGGGTGGTTTGTTTTGCAGCAAAAACTAACTTATACAGATTTTTTGTTTAGTGGTCACCTCTATACTTTCAGAATAAATACTCTTTAATTCTTTTTTCTTTTATTAACTTTTATTGGAATATAGTTGCTTTACAATGTTGTGTTAGTCTACTCCTTAACTCTTTACCTATAGTTATTCACAGGAATAGAAGGAGATGTGCAAAAATTATTCATTGATATTTAAACTGTGAAATTTTCTTCTAAGATATTTATATCTCAACATTTAAAACAAACAAAAAACAGACCAATGGATTATTACAATCAGAATTTTGATATAAGATTAAACATGGTTAGAAACAGCAATGTGGACAAAACCCAAAAAACTTAGCTAAGAAAAATGATCCTTAATTTACTCTGCCTTATTATTCTTAAAGGCACATGGAAACATTCTTATTGAAATGCTTGCATCTCTCACACTAGTTAGTTATTTTAAACACCAGACATATTGCAGTAGCCTGTTCAGAGTCATTACGGATGTGATAGGAACAGTGAGCAAAGCATGTCACTTCTAGTATTCCTTACTACTTAAGTGATGGATAATGGCAATTAGAGTGCAGGTTTCAGAAATGCTTTTAGGAAATACTACCACTATATTTAATAAGTACTGTAAAATAAATTTTGTCAATATGCTATATTTTTTGTGGGACTCTCAGCAATTAAAAAAGAATAAAATGTAGTATTTTATAGTTTTGGTTAGGCTTCTTGATATGAAATCCTTGAACTGTTTAGTACAGTGTTGTATCTTCACAATTAATGTATTCTAAATTATTTTAGCTAAATTTGCTTCAAAATGGTTAATTCTTTTGGTTGTATAGATGGGTAAGGTATATAATGAAAAATGGTTTGATTTTAGGGTGATTTAAAAATAATCAGAAAGGTTATTACCTTACCTTGTACTAGTTGATTGAATATCCTTCAGTAGTAAACTTAGTTGAATTCAATTGAACATTAATTCTTAAGAACTAGTTTTTCTGCCAATGACATACTTGGTTAACAATTCACATTTCTCCTCTAGAGTTTTTTTCTCTCAACAGCATAATGTCTAAGTACTATAAGATTTATCACATTCAAGGGTTGTTTGCCACTGTCTAGATTAAGATTTCTAGAAGGGAGAGATCATGCTTTGCTCAGCCATACATTCCCTGCCCTGATATTGTACTGTATATATGACAAGTAACCATTAAGCTTTTGTAAAGTGAATAAATGTATTAAAACTTTTCCTGATACTGGTATATTTCTTTTTTATGTGGTAATTTAGCAGATAAGCAAAGAAATGAGAAAGTAACTCTGTGTAAGAGTATAAAATTATATTTGTTTATATAAAAATTAATTTAGCAAATACTTTATTTAGCAACTAATCTACCTGACATGATGCCAGACACTGGCAATGGTTAGCAAAATAGGAATGATTCTTTTTTCAAAAATATATAATGTATTTGAGGAAAAAATATGGAAGAAAGCAGAAATTCTGATTTTAGCCCCTGTTTTTTTAAACTACATTTTATTCTTACAGCTGCTCATAGAATAACAAGCAGTCTCCTGAAAAAAATCACATAGTGCTTCTTGGAGATTTAACTAAATGACACTGAATATTGAAACTTAACACTATAATAGTTAATTTCTTTTTTATATACCACACAGAAAGATTCAAGCAACATGTAAATTTATGTAAAACACATATACTTATGCTAAGCAACAATTTATCCCTGGATTTAATTTGAAGACATATAGCAGCTTTACTTTTGCTAAGAATATGTAACATGATATAATTGGAACCAAGAATAATCATGACCATTTATGTCACTTTCATAGGTGATATGGGAAGCTTTCTTTAAAATAGAATCACTACAGTACTATATTAGATGAGGTTTGCTATAACTGTAAGATCACCAGTGTTGTTGGAATTTGGTAGACTTTTGTCTTTCATATTTTCCTCATCCTTAGTCTCTACCTGGAATGTCTTTCCCCCTTCTATGTTCTCTCCCTGCTTTGCCTGCAATTCTCTTTTTCTCCTTAAAGAATAAGCTTAGGTGTTATTTGGTTTAGGAAGTCTTCTCTTCTTCCACAGTTTGGATGGTGTGTAACTTGGACCGAGTTCCCCGAACATATTTCTTTCAGTGCTCTTGCCCCATATTTGTTTATATGCCTGTTCCTCTGTAAGACTCCAAGCTCCCCAAAGACGGTGCTCTATCTCAGTTGTAGTCATATACCTCCCACAGAATGTTTGCTATTGATTGCTACAGAATCCTCAATTCCTGGACAGGTGCCTAGCATATAGCCATTCAGTAAATCTTTATGGAACTGAGATAAACTCAGATTTCATCTATTGTACACTGATAAATACTCTATAAAGCCATCAATTATTCCTTAAAGATAATGATGTCATGCTTTCCAAATTCTCTAAGTTGATCTTTTCTACTTCCCTGATATGAGGGATATCAAATGAAGAAAGGAGTGAATGATAATAGCCCAATAGTTGTTTCTAAAATTTCCTCCTTCTCCTTTTTTAAGAGAGGAAATATCTTTGAGAGGCAACCTATTGATTATTAACTCTAGACTCCTAAATTTCACATTTATGTTGTAATATGATAAAAATACTCCATGAGAGAAACTGCAGGATTTTGAAAAGCTACAAGCTAAACATATCATAACACTTAGGCACCCTGTAGAACTTAATACAAAACAGATGCAGAAAGAGAAATTGTTAAATAAAGGTAGAATTTCAAAGATGTCTTGAAAATAATGGCCTCTCAAAAACCCAGCTCTTTGAAAATTACTTTGAGAAATAATAACAGGAGTCGGTCTAAAACACAATACTTATATATCAATAGTATTTCAAAATGTAACACTGAACTATGTTTGCTTATAGAAATCCTAAACCTTATGTGGTATTACGGAATAAGGACAGCCTTTTATTTACCGAGCCTTTCAGAAACTAAAAAGAATAATCTTTTATTATATATTATTCCAACAAGGTAAAAATTCTAGTATTGAGGGCCTTATTATACTATGCATTTCATCACTCTGCAGGTTAAATTTTATCCCCTGGATACATAGATCTATGTAGGACATTCTTTTTAAAATCACAAAAAAAATCTATAAAAAGCATTACTTCAACAAGATAACTAGAACCACTGTATATTTCTCTTTTATTAAGAACTCCTGGGATTATTATTTCCAAAGAAAACAATTACTTTCAGCACAATATCAAAAATATTGAAATGTTCATGTGAAGCAAAATGAATAAAAATATTGATTACTGTCATTTTCTATATTTATAATGGAAGTTAGAAACTTTTCTTAGTTAAAAAAAGTAAAAATTGCTTTTTAGATATTATAGTCAACAATTTGTTTCTAAGCGGCCTACTCTAAATGACTCATTTTTAGTTCATATACTCCTACATTCACTGATTCCTTTAGCAAATTCACAAATATTTATTTAGTCTTTAATGCACACAGTTACTGTGTAAGTTCAAAAAATAAATATGTTCCTAACTTCCAGAAATGTAAAGGCTAGAATGAAAGAATCAAGTGACATTTACAGTAGATTTTGATACTTGCACTGGTGGAGGGATGGAATAGTTATAATAGAAGGACTGAGAGCACTGGAGGTGAGGAAGAGGGAAGAATCTGAACTCCTACTGGATATCTGACTTGAAAACTGGATTTTGGTGGCCCAAAACTCACATGAAACCAGCCATTCTGTAAGTAACATACTTAGTAAAGACAGATATGATTTAAAGTGTCTCAAATGTGGAATTTATGCTCTACTCTCTTTGCCTGATCAGCAGTAAAAGAAATGTAACATATTGCATCTCATTTTCATTTTGAGAGAATTTTCAAAAGACTAAAAAGGGAAGGTGATAAAAAAAGGGGTTCACACACTATAAAATGAAACAATTACAGCAGCCAGAAGAGTGAGCATTAATTAATCAGAAAACACACCCACAGAACATCTGAAGAAGCAAGTGTAATAGGATATTTTAAGATGTTTTTCAATTCATTCTCAGTAAATTTTATGGCAGGATTTTTTAAAACAATGTGTGACTTGATCTTACAGAACATACAATTTTAATGTTTTACTAGTGATCAAGTAACTAAGGTAAAAATAAGCTGAGTTGTCCAGCTAAAGAGGTGAGATTGCAGAGAAGAAACACAATCTCTTTCTGTCTTCAATTTTCAAGATGCCACTGTGAAGAATTACAGCTAGTTTTAGTTCTTCATATCTTTACTCATCAAATCAGATTTGGAATATCATCCATGGCAATGATGTTTTCAGCTCAAAGAAGCTTAAATGGTAATAGTGGCTGTGTTATAAATGTGCCTGTGCTGCTCAGAACTTTCACACTGAGGCCTTTCACCCCTCTTCCTTCCTGGGCCTCATTTTCTTCATTTATATATAATTTGCCTGACTTGCAATGTTGTGGGAATCAAATGAAATAAAACATATGAGAGAGGAAGGGCAAAAGTTCTCTTCATTATGTAAAATTCTATTTATATATTTTAGCATAGGTCTTAATCAGATAATAAAACTGTTTCAAGTTTATTCTGAAACGATTAACTAAACATTGAAGAGCCTGATTGGTAGGGTTGCCTTTAAATATATATATATAACAGAAACGTATTTTTGGCAAAGGGACAGCATATTGCTCATAATAGTAAAGTTTACAAATGTTAGAAAAAAGAACTTGTATAGTGTAAATGTAACCACATAATCATAAACTTTATAGGAGTAACTTTAGATGAATATATGAAAATCTTATCAGCAATGAGAATAATTGACCCAAAAATTCTAAAACAGATGAAGGATATTTATCTATGTTATTCACAAGATGATATAATTTAACATTAAACTGATTGAGAAAGAAGGGAATTTACAATGTTATCTCCCCAAATAGTTGTAGGTATGCTCTAGGTTTGTTCCTATATGTTGGGGGATAGTTTGGTATTGGAGTTCAGAATTCATTTGAATAATAACTCTTCCATACAACAATTGTTTAAATTTTAAAAAGTTGTTTATCTTTCTGAATTTGTGTCTTTTTTTGTCAAAAACAAAACCCCAAATGAAAACAAAACCAATTCCTACATCATAGGATATTTGTGGGAAGTAAAAGAAATGATGCTTGAAAACTTTAGCATGTTTCCAGCTACTTAGTAGGCATTCAGTGGATGAGAACTATTATCATTGTTTTTTATTATTACTCATACCTGCTTCAAGTGCTTTCTCGGTGATGACATTTGCCATCATGGCTGCCTTAGGTCAGGGTTTCAGAGAAACAGACTCTGAGATGGAGACTCCACTGGGGAATACCATTGGGATCAGCATTTATGGGGAACATGAAGAAAGCAGAATTGAGCAGAGGGGGAGTTAACTGCGATGCAGTCATGACAAAAAGCCTCAGTTTATCCCACAGGGAGCTCTGTAGCTGAGAGACCCTTCAGAGCTGTCCTGCTTTAAGGCAAGAGACTCGGCCGTTTTAACCATCCCTATGCATCCATCAACCTTACACTTGGTTATGGGCTGGAGGGTGGGGCATAACTTGGGCCAGATAACACTCTTTGGCTGAGAGTCATTCCCAGACAGTGACTCAGCTTAGAGCCATCAGCTGCCAATACTTTCTATGGCTTAGGGAAAGAGTGCCTCGGTCTTGAAAGGGAAACCTGAGCAACATTCCATAGCATCTACTACAATGGCCTCTGGTATCCTTAGGTAAATTGACACGATTAGTTATCCTTCCTAAGACAACTCATTGTAACAGGCCCATGAATCAATGTGAATGATGAATGGGAGAGGAGTATAAAAAAACAAGAAGGAGAGAGGTATTTTTAACAATTACCAAGATTTGAATAGTGGCCTCTTAAGAAAGAAATAAAAGCAAACAAGGATTATGTACAAAATTAGAATATTGAGAAAAGATGAGTATTAGGCTCTGAAGATAATTTAGAACTCATTTCAGTAACTTGAACATTTGATACTTTATTTACTAATTCATTTATTTATTCTGAACTGTTTAGTACATATATAATTTACAAAGATTTTGCTGTCTCATAAAAATAATTCTCTGTCAGATTGGGATGGGGAAGGAGGTATGGAGTCAAACTCCATTGATTATTCTTCAATGTACAATTCCAGGATAATTAATAGAAATTTAGAGTAATAATGAATAAATATAATGGAAATTCTGAACTGAAACTCAAAATATTTGCAGGGTTATTTTGCATGAAAATTTATATTAGAAGTTTGTTACACATATTAGAAAGACTAATAAGTTTAAGCAAGTAATTCACTGTTGAAAATGACTTAGAATTAGGTAAGAACTTGGTTTAATAAACATCACTGGAAAAAATCAGGCTTCATGGTCAAGGTTAAAAACAATAACAATGGTTGAAAAACTTACTGAGGCCTACCAGTGGTCACATTACCAAAGACAGAAGCACTTCATTCAGGATTAAATATTTCTTTGATTGGATTTGAGTTAATATAGTCATGAAATGGGAAAATAATTTTGAAGAAAAACAAAACTTCCAAAAGGGAAACAATATGGAGTCCTAGACATGTAAGCACTTAATTTCTGGAGTTAGTGAGCTAAAAGCATATTTAATATCTGGAGTTTACAATCTAGGAAAGCAAATTCTGTTAAGAGATAAAGGAGTGTTTTCTATTTCTTACTGCCCACTTTTCCCCATCCAATAACCTGAAACATCTCACCTGGCTTTGATGACAACCTCTGGGAAGTATGGTACTTTTATCCTCTCAGAGGTCACAGAACACAGGCTATTGATCTGATTTTTCTCAGCATGGCCAATACTAAAATTACCTTTCTCTTCAAGAAGCTCTATTTTCCCTGTCTCTCTTTCAAGAGAAAAAAACCCAAACCAAAAACAAAGAAACAAAAAGTAAACCTGCAGTTCTGCACTAAAGCACATTGAAGAGAAACTAGTAACTTTTATATTACCCATAATGCTATGTAAATGTATCATAAAGATAAAAACAGTTGTCAAAAGTGGAGCCTCTAAATGAACAAAAAAGCTCTATATGGTCACCATAATACCATACCCAGAAGGTTTGTTATGGTGGACTACCTTTGAAAGAACAAAGTGAAGCTTGTGACTTAGATGGCTAAAACTGTCTTTTAATATGTGCAACTTTGGAAGAATTACCTGATTGGACTACATCTGACGAACTACAAAAAGTCATGAGGTGCACTTGAAATTTTGCTTTGTGGGGCCAGATGCCAATTCGAATAAAAATGGAGGTGGATAATCAATATTGCTTTACCACCAGCTGTGATCATGATGGGGTACTGTGGTCAACAGATTACTCAGGTGAAAAGCCCAAGAGTTAAGGAAGAGTCTCTCAATAATAGGCTGGCTTCGATGTCATCTAAGGCAGTCATCTTCTATTCAGTTCCAAACTAGGCTAAAGTGAATGTACAATTTTGCATTAAAAAAACAATGAAATAAACTATTCTGCAATATAATTTAGCAGAATTTTATGCAGTAGTTAATTAATTATGTTAAAACATGAAATAATGCAGTAGTGGGCTAAGCTGAGAAAATGCTTTTACAGTTTTTTATTTTTATTGTTTATTTTTTTCTTCAGCAAATATTGACAGAGCGGCTGTTGTATGGACATACAAAGTGATCAAAAATAAAACAGAATATTAGCCTTTGCTTTGGGAGACCCCATAGTTTAGCTTATGTCATTAATACATAAAATGTCATTGAATCACAAGTGTTAGTGGCATATTTTGGTCATGTTCATGTGACTGCATGAAACATACACATACTAAGAAGATGTGTATTCTTTTCTGCCATGGGAACTGTTACTACTCTGAGAAGAGAGTAGATGGAGGCACATTCTCTAACACAGACAAGCAGGGAGCATAGATGTGGTACACTTTCTGGAATGATCTGAAAATTCTTGGACCTTTGAGTGTAACCTCCCTTTAGCTCCCAAGCTTTGGTTTGTTATTACTCTATTCTGTCCTATTAAAGTGACAATGTAATTTCTTTTTTCTTTTTTTTTTTTTTTTTTTTTTTTTTGCGGTACGTGGACCTCTCACTGTTGTGGCCTCTCCCATTGCGGAGCACAGGCTCCGGACGCGCAGGCTCAGCTGCCATGGCTCACGGGCCCAGCCGCTCCACGGCATGTGGGATCCTCCCGGACCCAGGCACGAACCCGTGTCCCCTGCATTGGCAGGCGGACTTTCAACCACTGTGCCACCAGGGAAGCCCGACAATGTAATTTCTTTTGTTAAACTAGGTGAAAGACTAGGAGAAAACTGTTATAAAGCTAATATATACAGTCAAAAGATTACAGCAGAGTTCTGTACAGAAACTTGGTGAATTACCAGGATTCAGAGCAAGACAAAGATCCAGGAGGCAAGAAATTGAGGATGGACAAGCCCTTTGCCAGACAGGGAGGGGTAGGGCTCAGAGTCCAGGAGGCCATACTACTTGGAAGTATGACTATTACTAGTGAGCAGAATGAGCCAAAGAGAACTTGTGACTTTGGTAGAACTGTTGATTCTCTGCCTTTCATACATTTTCTGATTAGTTATGAAGTGCCTACAAGACTTACACCTGCTAACATGATAAAGAAGATGGTGCAGCAGATGGTTTTGAAGTCCTAAGAGCTTTGTGCCTCAGTAAACCCTGGCAGTATGTCCAGTGATTTCATTTATTTTTACAATATTAACTTTTATCCATCAGGAAAGAGAAAAGTACCAGTTGAGCGCTTGCTGTCTTCTACTCTGACACTTTTACTCCTTAAGAAATAGTGGTTAATTCCTAAGAAGACAAACTAGGAACAGAAGTAACCATGATAAGAAGACTGGCATAGGCTACGACTTGCAGCTAATAAAAAATCTTACGGTATTAAGGAGTTTATATTCTGGCCCCTTCACCCACCTAATACTCCACACAAATCAGGGCTATGAATCAGGCATGTTCCCTTATGATTCCTATGCTTAGTATACAGATTATCATAATTACTCCAACTTTCTAATTTTATGATATTCAGATCTGGTTAGTGAAAGAATGGACTAGGTCAGAGAAGTGAGTTCCTCATCACTAAAAGGATTACAGTGGACACTGATGATACTGATGGAGAATCCATGTACCAATCTAGGACTAATTCAATAATCACCAGGATCCCTCGTAACCCTGAGATACAATATCTTTTCTGATCTAAGGTTGACTTTCTCTTTTTTCTTTTCTTATCCTACTGCTACTCATCCTCTAAGGTCTAGGTCAGGTGGCACCTTCTTCCCAAATAATATTACTTTATATGATTGTTATGAGGAATTGATGAGCTATTGTATGTGTGTATATATACTTATATATATAAATATATATATATATATATAAATATATATATATATATATATATATATATATATATATATATATAAAAGCTGAGTGCTTTGCATATAGCAGGTGCTAAATTAATTCCTTTCCTCACTTTTCTCCACAATGATAAAAAGAAATTCACATTAATTTCTTTCTTTTCTGGTCTCCAACAGTATTTGGCTCTAATAAAAAATTAGTAATTTTTTATGGTCATATTTTTCTTGAATTACTTTATGTTCCATGCCATCTTTACATTTACTGAAGACCAGAACCAAATCTCCCTTTTATTTTTATTTCCCACAGTTTATAGACAAGGGCTGAACACACAATGGTCAATGAATGTGGAGAGGGTAAGCTTTATAAAGGAGAATCAACATAACGTAGTTTAAAAATCACAGTGTATTCAATATTGTTACCCCAATTTAGAATTCATGTGGTCTGGAAAAGTCTTATGCTTCTGTTTCCTCATTTAAAAATGGAGTCAAACATTCCTACTCTGCTTTCCTGAGTGTATTGTTATAACCAGAGGATTGAGTAAGTATGAAGGACCATCAAATAGTGCACTTTGATTTGGTTGCCCATTTAGTTGCAATTTATCACATTTGGAGAGCTCACAATGGAAAGGGCAATTCTTCTTTTGCCAACCTTCCTGATTGCAAATGTTTGGCTTTTTTCTCTGCTCCAAAAGGAACAAATTACAGGCTTCCATAATATTCAGTGTAACTGATCTTTATGCGTTGTAGGGATTAAAACTAGCTTACAACTTGAATGAATAATTAGGGATTTCAAGTCTCTGGAGAACAATGGATCACCATAGTCCTCCATTAACACTGTGGCTTTGGAGTCACATGGCCATGTTCAGGTGCTGTTCAGACATCCTGAGAGTATTAAGAGGTTCTCAAAGACCTCTGACCAACACAAAAAACTGTGTCAAAACACAATTGTGTCAAAGCACGATTGCAAATGATTATTTGACAACAGGGTGGTTATTTAAGGCTGAATCTTATAATGGTCAATTCCTCATTGTAACCTCTGCTTAACCTGCCTGGAATGAATGTAAAGTCTGCCTGATGTTCAACCCCTGCTCCACACAGCTGTCAGAATTATCTTCTTAAAGAACAAATCTGAGTCACATGGCTCCCTGTTGCATTCCAAATAAAACCCAAATTCCATGGCTCAGAAATCAGTGCCTTTAACAATGAGGCCTCTGCTGCTCTCCTTTAAATGTATTCAACAAATAGTGATGTGTTCTCTACTCTGTGTCTCCACTATGCCATCAGGGCTACAGGTTCCTCACTGTTCCTGAGACATGCTCTAAACTCTCTGCCTCACCTGTGCTTCACCTGCTCGCTCTGTCTGAAATGCAGCTTCTCCTCCTAACCACCTGGCAAAATCCTACCAGTCCAGGTCCAGTTCAAATACCAAATTCTTCTGCCCACTGTATGTAGAGTTCTCTGGTGATAGCACTGTGATAGCAGATTGCTAGCCCACACTGCTATCTGTCTCCTTAATCTGTGCTCTCTTAGGGATGAAAGGCCATGCATTTTAACTTGGATCCTGCACAGCCCTTTTCTTGTACAATTGAATCTAAATTAAATTTTAAGAATAGCCTCACTAATTTGCCACCTTCAGTTAACTCATATCATTGTCAAAAAAGGGATTTGGATGAATTGAACCAAATGTTTACAGACTAATTGATTGTTTGGACCCTTTGAACAGTGGCTTCAATAATGGATTCACTCCAAAAATCAGTCAAATTGCTGGGTTTATAAAACATGGCCTAAGTCAAGAGGCAAGAGAAATAGAAGCATTTTCATTATAGATTTCAAAGCAATAGCTATTATTCTTTTAACCTGATGTGATTATATGTTTATTTATTCACTCTTTTGCAGTCCAAAAGCACTGTTTTATTTAAAACGTAAAGATACCTTGTCTATAGGTATTATAAAAGTTACACATAAATTTTTTCCTAGAGCTTCATCTGTAAACCAATGGCTGTGTCTAAAAGATATCATTATAACTAGTTGAAAAGTAGAGAACTTCATTAAGCTATATTTTGGCACTACAAGATGGAAAGTATCAACACAATTGGTATCTTTTTTTTTTTTTCCAGAGATTTGGTTGATTCATTTGACACTATACAGTGTTAATATGCTTGAAATATATACTCCCCTTTCTCTTCTGATTCACCCCCATTCAATCACACACTGGTGGGTTAGGGACAGGTCAGTTAACCTAAAGAGTACTTCAGTCAAATGCACACTCTATTCCTGCTTAAGTCCCGAATCCTGCTGGGCTTTCTTACTCTGTTGGACCAGACTAGACCCCTAAGGTCTCTTCAATGGCTCTCCTTTGAAACTCAAAGCAAACCATAGATCACCCAACTAGGCTCTCTTCTGAGCCCTGGCCTGCCCTCTTATTCCCAGAGTCTTCAATTGGCCTCTCAAACAGAAAGTATCCACA
The DNA here is from genome assembly GCF_964341445.2 of Mesoplodon mirus. NCBI lineage: Eukaryota > Metazoa > Chordata > Mammalia > Artiodactyla > Ziphiidae > Mesoplodon > Mesoplodon mirus. Next base: position 108,447,840 of record NC_138983.1, on the reverse strand, counting down.
TGACCACAGGCTTTCCCAAATCTCGCTTCTTTATAACACTTTCATCCCTCCTTCTAAAACATGTTATTTCTCAGACATATTATATTTCACAAAGTGAAAGGCAGGATGGGGATAGAAAGTTTTTCTTTTTTTTCTCTGACTTTTTCAAGTCACAGAATGGCATTCTCTCCCATGTATGTCCTTGAAGCCAGCGAGGACCCAATCAGTGTTTGAGGTAATTGGTGTAGAGGGAATAGACAATTTCTTCTAACTTTGCAGTTTTGAATCTTCCAAATATCTTAAGTACAAACATATTTCTATTAATTTTTTAAAATAAGCTAAAGTGATATATTCTACATAACCTTAAGCTAAATATTTTTCTCACTTCTCAATATATTAATTTGCTTTATTTTTCTATTCTGGAGTTTATTATCACTGTCTACAAACTGAGTTTAATTTATTATGGCTTGTAGCAATATAGGTTTGCATGGAGTAAGGAGTCAATTTTGTAATTCTCAAGGGCAGGAACAGCATATGTGTAAAGAGAGATACAGCAGGTATTATTAACTGCCAACCTTATGAAAAGGATTAAAGGTATTTATTGATACAAATGAATAGACCTGAAACTAAAGTGGTAACGTATAAGAGACAAAAACAAGAATTCATATAATTTATCAGACAATTAATTTCTCTACTGATATTTTAAAATAAAGAGGGAGGCTGCTTCTATGAAGAAAATACAAAATTTAGTTTAGACATTTTTTCTTTATATTTCTGATCAATCAAGATGAATGTTTACAGTTAATCCTAAGACAAAATATTTTTGATGGTATAATTTTTTTGTTTTCAAATGTAATATTTTTGTGTCATATTTTTCTGGCTTTGTTTTATGACACTCATAGCATACAATTTGTTTTAAATTTGAAGCTATGATCGACCCAAGGTAAATAAAAAAGAAAAATTGCAAATTCAAGGAAAATGAGTTTAACATGATATAAATATTTTATATATAACATAACCATTGACAATTAAAATCGATTTATTTAATGAGATGTGAATAATGCAGTTGGGTAATGTTTTCTTATTTATACAGTCTCTCATTAACTGCAAAGTAAATCAGGATGAAAGGAATAATTTAGAAGAAAGTGTTTAAGTTACATTGGCAAATGCAACAAAGAAAATTCATTCTTACTATTCTGCTAATACAAATTTATCAAATTCTCGAGTAAGAAGGGGTCTTAGAAATTATCTGGTCCAACTCCCTCACTTTAGTGCTCTATGAGATTAATGCCAAGGCAAATCAAGTGACTGGCTTTTTGTTACACAGCTGATTAAGGACTGAGCTGGGTCTTGACCCAGAAAATTCCTTACTTTGGGTCTAGGGCTTTTCCCACTGTATCACATTATCTTTAAAATAAAATTCAATCCAAGCCAAGTTTTTTATGTTTGGGCTCATTACAGCTGTGGTCTCACAGTGCTTCCCAAAATGTTTACAGAAGAATAAACTGATGTTAATAAGTATGTGGCAGCATTTTAAATTGTATTTGTAGACATAGTTTCTATCTGGATCCACCTCTTTAACCAATATAGAAGAGATATTTCAGCCAAAATCTCTCTCTGCCACCTGAGTTCCATTGCCCTTGTCTCTCTCCATCATTATGTTACTCTTTTATGTTTTAAAAAAGCCAGTCGGGGAAAAGATCATTTTTCTACTTCTCTGTTAAGACACTATGATCATACTATAGAATTTGGTTCAAAAGATTTCTTACTCCATTTAGTTGATTGTCACATAGATATATAAAAGAAGATATTACAAGGAAAGATTTGGCAGATGAGAAATGAGCATGTCTGTGAATGTTTGTCTAAGGCTAATGTGCATTTCTGACTTTGGGTTGCATGTTTAAGCTCTATAGCCTGTGAGACATTAAAGAATCTCCAAGAATTACTATTTCTTCAGGAGTAGGACAGTCAGGCTTATTTCATTTATTTATTGTATCATAATTGCTAAGAATGCTTTAAATAACACTTTTATGTTTATGTAGCCACATAACTTTTGAGAAGTAAGGTGTAAATATTGACAATACTAATCAAATAGAAAAAAATGGCAAAGAAACCAGATCTGCATAATCAAATATTCTCAATTTCTTACTGGGGGAGTTTTAAATAAGTATTATTTTCAGTTTGACATAACATAAAATAATGAAATAAAATAATTGTTTGAATCAATTTGAATTTTGTCCTAATTTTTCCTTAACATTTCACAGAGAAGAAAGTTTTTACATTTGAGTCTAAATTTCTAAAAGTATCATTACTCAAAGAATAAAATTTTATTAACTTACGGCCCTGATGCTTTCAAAATGTCCACCTTCTTTCTCGAAATCGATAGGCTGTCCTTTTAGTGTCCAGTAGAAAGTGACATCCAAACTAGCATCATGAATTGCTTTGCAGTTAAGGACGACGCTTTCTCCCACTGTTAACTCTGTTCTTTTAGGAGTAAGTTCTATTCTTGTAGGTTCTATAGAAATAAAAATATGTTAATTAGCATAACATATAGTTTTCATCTTCATTCTGTATTTTAAATAATAGAGAAAAAATTAAATAAGGAATCTATGTAATATAGTTGCTCCAGATACATATCTTTTAATAAACTATTATTAATTGAAATATTACCATTTTGTACGTTAGGGCATTTTACTAGGCATTTGTAGGGAACAGATGATTTAAAAGTTCCTATTCCTGTTAAGAAGTCAGCTTGGATGAAAAAGAGGAACGACTACATAACTAGAAAGAGCATTTTGTGCTCTGGAAGGAGGAACATTAGAAAAAAGAAGCTGTACTCTCCCTGTCCACCTTCAAGGATCATCAAGTATAAATAAAAGAATTTTTACAATAAAAAATGCTTCACATCTAAGGAGGAATAATTCAAGTGAGTTCACTTTAAAGGTTATATGGAGCCCCTCCCTTCAAATTACTATCTTAAAGGAGATAAAAACTATACTACTACTATACCAGCTTGTATTCACTTTATAGTTTACAAAACCTTGTAAGTAGAGGAGTAGAAGAGGCACCTCTGGCTGATTATAAAATATCCCCTTTGATAGACTGTGGATGCTTTAATTGAGATCTAAAAAAAAGCAAAATATTGAATAGAAATGTTTTTTGAGAAAAAATGTTTACATTAACTAATGATTCAATTAAATTTTTAAAAAAAATAGATACATTTTTACTGGGTTTAGAACAACTTTAAACCAATAAAGGCTAATATCAGCTGTACATCTAAGGGTTAGTTAAGCTAATGATCAAACAACTGCAATATGATATATTTTTTAATAAAGTAGGGAGGTGATGGAGACAGGATTTTGATACTTTTTTTTTCCTAATTAGGTTCCTGATTGTAGATACCTCAAGAAGCCTGACACAGATGAAAAATTATCCTAATTTTCCTATTTCAGCTCTACTGTTTGCAATAGCATAGCCTGATGAAGGACCATTGTTAACCACTGATAAGATCCTTTAATATGCAGCATCCTTCAAATCAGTCTCAGAAAGAGTGATACCAGGAAAGGAATGCCACTGTAAATATTAACATTCTGGAAGTCAAATATTCTGTGTGGCATTCTAAATTCTGTCTTCATCAGAGAAGACAGGTCATCACAGCATACTGCAGTTTAAACTTTGTGAGAATTAGAATGTTCTGAGTAACTAAATATTCCACTTGTGATTAACAGAGAACATTTTTGTTATTATTAAATTTAAAAAGTCTGTGGATCCAGCACTGCCTCACTATGAAAAACGTTGTTTAGCACACACGAGGAATGAGACGTGGACTGGAAGACTGACTTGGATTCTAGTAATGTATGCTATAAGTGAAGACATTTTTAAAATTATGTTCCTTCCTTCCCTGGATGTTTGCTCTTTTCTAAGATATCAGAGTGCTGGGTATTTTAATTACATTTCTCTTTCTAAAGAAAGGGGAAAATGAACATTACTATATTTTTTGTGGCCAAAGTATGATTCATTATATACTACATGCACAAATGGAAAAACTTAGTGATATACTTCATAGTGAAAAGTATTCCTTTACCAAATGAAGAGAATGTCTAAGATAGGAGATTTTCTTAGTACTAAACAATGACAGGTAGTCACAAAAGAAGGTTCTAGGCTTGGAATCTAGTTCACTTTAGAACTAGAAAACTAACAGAAACATTTAAGCAGTAATATTTATAATACTAAAAAGTTACAGTGTATAAAAATTCCATTGATGCAGAAATCAAAGAATAGCTCTGGTGTCAGTTCATCTGATGTATATTTCAACACCACATGTTCACGTCCTCCTTCTGCTACTCTTTTTTTTTTTTTTTGCCCCAAACCCCCAGTTGAAGGGGTAACAAAGGAAAATTACTGATTGATGCTAAAATTAATCTTGATTCAGGAAAATATTTTCATACTGTTGGCATACTTTTAAATTTTGAGACATCGACTAAAACTTCAGAAAACTTTCTTTATCCTCCCACATAGTTTGTTCAGAGGATAATATTTAAATTTCTACCAACAAGGTGTTCCTTTCTTCATAGTCCCCTAAATAATGGAAAGGGACAATTCGATTGTGTTAGCTCTTTGTGTACAATATATTTCTTGAACAGGAACATGCACTCACATACGTGCAAATACACATACACACGTTATATTTATTCACTTTCTGATATGGCCATGAAACTATGCTTATAAAACATTTAGCCACATTTTCTTACCTTTCACAGAAACGGAAGCTATGATTTCAGCAGAACCAAAGACATTTTCCCCTTGGCAAACGTACTCTCCCTCATCTGATTTAGAAGCATTTAGGATCCGTAGACTTCCGTCTGGAAGAATAGCTATTCTGAAAATTATTAAAAAGTTTTTTTTTTTTTCCTGTTTTACTGCAAATCAACTAAGTGGTAAGAAACTCTCATGAAGTCTGAAACAACTTCCAAGTAATAATAAATAAGATAAAAGATCATTGTGAAAATATGCAGTGATAGGAGAAATGTTTTGCCCTTCAAGAAATTATGCAATAAACCCACATAATACCTTCTTATATTTAAAAGGGTTAGGGAGTTACAGGTTATTTTTCTTTTGACAACTTTATGACAGTTCCTTTTAAAACTTGTGGAAAAAAGGTGACCCTGAATTTGGTTATTAAAACTTATACTATAATATCACCAGCATTATTTTAATATGAAGCTTGAGGTATTTCACCTCAAACCAAGAATGACCTCAAAAATCAAATATAAAAAGAAACAGCATAAAAACATAGAGGAGGACAAGTACAAACATAAAATTATGTTTTGATTTATGGTGGTTTCTCTGCAGTGCAGCCCGTGTAACAAGGCCGTGATAGACCTGATACCTGAAACCTGGGCTGCTCGCACTGCACTTTTCAAACATAAAAACATGACATCTGAGTTTGCATTTGGGCTCTTTCAAGACCTTTATCAAAACTGTATCTTGAGTCTTACTTGAAGGTGAGAAATTAAAGCATTATTAAAAATTTTTAGAAGTTCTGTGAAAATGAGCTTGACATTCAGGATTACCATATCCTCCTGTGTATTCATCATTCCAGAAATATAAGGATATCAAACTTAATTAGAATTTTTGTCCTTTTCTCCCTCTTATGCTCCTGAAGTATAACCTATTATTTCACCAGTGCATCGACCTACTGAAGCAACCTGAGAAATAACAGAAATGGCTGTTGTGATTTTATTTGATATGCCACTAGAATTTAGACCGACTTCTTTTAGGAAAGAGGAAGTAACAGTCTGTGCTACTTTTGGTAGAAACCTAAAGGTCTCACTGAACTTAAAATCCTAAAGTTGGATCCTCCTAGTTCTGAAAAGAATAGTTATTGCAGGGCAACATGATAACATTACACTATTTAAGATACAAGAGTCATGGCTAAATCAGTTTATCAACATCATTTATGTTATTTTAAAATATGTATTCAGTTTTGCCAATCAGTCCAGAACTGATGGTTATGGACAGCATTGAACTTTTAACAATTGGATTAGATTCCAGGCTGCTGAATATTGCTTATTAATTTATACTTACATATTATTATCCATAAAGAGACCAGTTTAAAAACATCATACTCTTTTCAATATGGATCAAATTTGATTTACAATGTATGAGGGAGCCAAATTTAGAAGCAAGCCAAATAAGGAATAGAGGATTTGACTGTAATTTATGTCTAGCAGGGATATTAATGAGACATTTGGAAAACACAGTGGTCTCTAAAGTTATATAATCCATTTAAGATGGTCAATGAAAAATTCTGTTTGTTATTTAGATAGCGCTATTTCTATAAAAATTGAGTATATGTACTTATTCATTTCAATCACGAAGATACACATGCTACAAAAAGATTTATTTGAAAGCAAAGATTATACTTTTTATGAACAAATAAGCCTCCCCTTGTGAGAATGACACACTATTGAAATATAGTTAAGTTACTACAGTTTGTGCAGATTGTTAATATTGTGAAAATGTCTACTTTTTACTGACTGGTGTAAATTATAATGTAGCAGGTGAGAGGTTTGGTTAAAAAGTCACCCCCTTTAAATAAATAAATTTATCTTAGATATTGGTAGTATTTTAGCTCTTAATTTAAGTCCTTTTTCACTGACAGGTGGCAATATATTACAAAGATAGTTTATGAACACTCCTGTACTTTAGGCCACTGACCCACTTGGAGGATGAAGAATTTTGAATACCATGATGTTTTTACCTGTCAAGTGACAGTGTCATTTAACCAAAACCTGTCTACTGATTCAAGTTTCAAACCCTTATCAAATAAGCGCTTTTTTTTAAATTTAGAAAAGAAGAAAATAGAATAGACAATGAATGCAATTTATATTATAACATCTGGCTATTGTAAACAAATACTGAGATAATTGAATATTGAATTAATATTTATTTGCAATTTCCAGCTTCTTTGTCTTCTGCCCTATGCTATTACCATGTGACTCCTACATTTGGAATCTTCAGATTTGTAGACTAATTCTTCTGAGACATCCTTGAACTTGGAATGGGATAATAAGGGAGTGGTAAGGTGAAGGTCTGTTGTGGACAGGGAGAAATTTTAGAAACGCAAACCAGCATTCTAGCACTCAGTATCAAGGCACATTTACTCTCTTCTGGTCTCTAAATTTCTCCACAAGTTTCTGCTTAGACCTGGAGATGTCTTGGTTCTCATCTTGCACTTAATTACTGGATCTTTGCCTTGGTAACTTGCCCAGTCCCACAGTCTACCTAGTATACCATTGTGTTTACCCTATCTTGCAAGGATTCATTGCTAACTTCCTGATGCCTATCTTGATCTCCAAATTTCAGGATCATTTTCTGGACTCTCCATTTCCATGTTTGGCTTACATGTCAGATAGTACAACCTATTTTAGACCCTTCCAAGTGCTTGTCTGGGAGTAACACCTATACACCCGCTGCCATATTATTTAGAGATCATGCTTTGACTTCCAGATTAGATTTTTTTCTGGTACCCTATCATAATGGATATTATATCATGGAATCATTAATCACTAATTGAGACTGCATGCTTTAAAGTCAGAGAGGGTTGCGTTCAAATCACTGCCATTGACGAGTACTTGTGTGATCTTAAAATTACTCAGTCTCTTTCCTTATATGTAAAACTGTCATAATTATATATAACTAGTTCTTTAACAGTATTAACTTGATAATATATGTAAATTATTCTATTTTTGTAGTGTGTGTAGACATAAATTGAAAATTTACTCAAAATTTTAAATAAAATTTGTGATAAATTATAAAAAAGAAAAAGTAGAGAATGCCAGGGAAAGTTCTTACTATAAAAGCCTTAACTATTTAGGGTGTTTGATGAATCTTTTCTGAGGGAAGTATTGCAGTGAGAACTGAAGGATGAAAGAGAGCTAACTAGGCAAAGTGTGGGAAAACAGAGGGAATGACATTTGCAAGGCCTCCAGATGGGAAAGACCGCACGACCTTGAAGAATGAAATGGCCAAATATGATGGCATATAAAAAGTGGGAGCAGAGGGTGTCTCAAGGTGAGACTAGAGAGGTAGACAGGGAGTAAGATCATGCAGGACCTCACATACTATGAAAAATATCTGATCTTTATTTTAGGTCAATGAGAAGCTGCCTTTTTTTTTTAACAGCTTTACTGATGTATAATAGTTATATAAAAAGCTCACATGTTTAAAGTGTATAACTTTGAAAAGTTCTCATGTATAGATATACAGTCATGAAACCATTAATTAGCATCGTGGAGATGATCAGCATATATGTCATCTTCAAATCTTCCCTGTGTTCCTTTGTATTCTCTCCCCCCAGCCCCTTCTCATACCACAATTATCACTGGATTACTACTGATCCGCTTTCTATCACTAGAGTAAGTTTTCACTTTTACAAAACTTTATGTAAATAGACACAACATTATGTACTCCTTTTGTTTAGTTAATTTCACTCAGCATAATTAAGTTAAAATTAAATTGAGTGTCATCCTTGTTACAATGATCAAGAATCCATTCCTCTTCATTACTGAGCAGTATTCTACTGTGTGTAGATGGCACAACTTGCATATCCTCCACCTTTTGGTGGATGCTTGTGTTATTTTCAGCTTGTGGCTATTACAAATAAAGCTGCTATGAAGATATTTATGTATGTATTTTATGAATATTTGCTTTATTTCTTTTGGATAAATACTTAGAACTGTAATGACTAGATCATCTGGTTAGTTTTATTTTTAACTTTTAAGAAGCTGCCATACTGTTTCCACATGGTTGTGCCACTTTACATTCCTATCATCCCAGTGTGAGAGTCCTTGCAACACGTGATATGGTCAGTCTTTTTCATTTTAGTGATTATGATAAGCAGGTACTAGAATCTTGTTGTTATAAGTTCAATTTCCCTAATGAGTGCTGATGTTGAGCATCTTTATATTTGCTTACTTTCCATCTGTATATCTTCTTGGGTGAAGAGAGTGTGAGAATATTTTACCATTTTTATGGGGCTGTTATTGAGGTTTGAGAGTTCTTTTTATATTCTACATAGAACTCCTTTTGCAGGTATCAGACTGGCAAATATTTTTTTACCAGTTTCCGGCATGTCTTAGCATTTTTCCAACAGCAGAAGTTCTTGGTTGATGAAATCCAATCTATTTTATGCTTTGTGCTTTTGTTGTTGTACTAAGCAATAAGTTAGGTTTGTTACCTAACCTAAGGTCACAAAGTTTTTCTACGTTTTCTTTTTGATGTTCTATAGTTTTAATTTTTATGTTTATGTCTATGATTCATTTTGAGTTACATTTTGTTCATGCTATGAGGTAGGAATCTAACTATTTATTTATTTATTTATTTATTTATTTATTTAGTATATGGTTATCCAGTTGTTCTGTGCCACCATTTGGAAAAGACTACCTTCTCTCCACTGTCAAAAATTAATTGGCATTCATGTCCTGGCTATTGTAAATAGTGCTGCAAAAAACACTGGAGTGCATGTATCTTTTTGAATTATGTTTTTCTCTGGGTATATGACCAGTAGTGGGATTTCTGGGTCATATGGTAGTTCTATTTTTAGGTTTTTAAGGAACCTCCATACTGTTTTCCATAGTGGCTGTATCAATGTACATTCCTACCAGCAGTGTTAAGACGGCTCCCTTTTCTCCACACCCTGTCCAGCAATTATTGCATGTAGATATTTTAATGATGGCCATTCTGACCAGTGTGAGGTGATACCTCATTGTAGTTTTGATTTTCATTTCTCTAATAATTAGTGATGTTGAGCATCTAAACGCCCACCAACAGAGGAATGGATAAAGAAGATGTGGTACATATATACAATATATACTCAGCCATAAAAAGGAATGAAATTGGGTCATTTGTAGAGACGTGGATGGAACTACAGACTGCCATACAGATTGAAGTAAGTCAGAAAGAGAAAAACAAATACCGTATATTAACACATATATGTGCAACCTAGAAAAATGGTACAGATGATTTTATTTGCAAAGCAGAAACAGAGACACAGACATAAAGAACAAACGTATGGCTACCAAGGGGGAATGGGGGTGAGATGAACTGGGAGACTGGGATTGACATATATACATTACTATGCATGAAATAGATAACTAATGAGAACCTATTAGTTCCCTGTGTATAGCACAGGGAACTCTACTGGATGCTCTGTTGTGACCTAAATGGGAAGGAAGTCCAAAAAAGAGGGGATATATGTATATGTATGGCTGATTCACTTTGCTCTACAGCAGAAACTGAGAAAACAGTGTGAAGCAACTATATTCCAATAAAAAAAAAAGTCAATTAGCTGTACATTGCAGAGAAAAATGATGCATTAGGTAAACCTCTTTCCATTATGAGTTATGGTGTTGCTGACCGTGAGTTCAATGTTAATAAATCAACATTATATATTATATCAGATGTCTTTAAACAGACATGCATAAGGCAAGGCTATGTATTGACCAGTTGTCCACAGGTGATCAGAGGCTTGCAGGAACCTAACCCTGTTTTTCCCCCATAAGCAATGGTTCAGTATTTGCTAATTCAGAGTTTGTGATGAATTTATAGAACATAGATACACAGAAAAATGAGAATTGACTGTATTTACCGACGAAGTGATGGAGCGGTCTGAGGTTTGCTTAAAAATAATTCACGGAGGCACAGGGAATTAGGTTGGGGCATAGATGAAACACATTGATGAGTCGAAAATTGGTGAAGCTGCAAATAGCTGCTCATTAAACTATTTTCTCTATTTTTGTAAATGTTTGGCATTTCCTTAATAAAAAGTTGCTTGCAAAATCCCTGCCCAAAAGATAAGTCAATTAGCATTATATGTGTAGGTCAACAACTACTTAACTCTCTCTGCTATCTCATTTATTACTGTCTTGATTACTGTAGCAATATGATCTGTCTTGAAATCATGTAAGTTAATTCTTTTTACTTTGCTCTTCTTTTTCAGAGCTATTTTGGCTATATTCTTTGCATTTCCATTTGAATTTTGCAATTAGCTTGTAAATTTTGAAAAACACTACTGAGATTTTGATTGGAATTTCAGTGCATCTTTAGCTCAATTTTCACAAAAAAATTAACATGTTAACAATATGGCTTTACAGTACATGGACATATCTCCATTTATTTAAGTCATTTAAAATTTCTCTAAGAAATATTTTGTAGTTATCAGTGTACAGGTCTTAGATATCTTTTGTCAGATTTATTCTTTTTTTGATGCTATAGTAAAGTACTTTTAAAAATTAATTAATACATTTATTTATATGAAATATTTTGAGGTAATTATAGAGAAACATGTAGTTTTAAGAAGTAATGCATAGAGGAATAGAGGACATGGTTAAAAATCTTGGGGCTCACATCTTGGGGCCCAACCTGGATGTATTGACTCAAGCCTGGGAGTGGATCTCAGGAATCTGCATTTCAGCAAGCTCTTCAGCACACCAGAGACCTTCAAGATGGCAGAAGAGTAAGACATGATGATCGCCTTTCTCCCCACAAATACATCAAAAATACATCTACATGTGGGGCACCTTCTACAGAATACCTACTGAATGCTGGCAGAAGACCTCAGAATTCCAAAAAATCAAGAAACTACTCATGTACCTGGCCGTGTGGCTGGCAGGGTCTTGGTGCTCCAACAAAGTGTCAGGCCTGAGTCTCTGAGGTGGGAGAGCCGAGTTCAGGACATTGGTCCACAAGACACCTCCCGGCCCCATGTAATATCAGACTGTGAATGTTCTCCCAGAGATCCCTGTATCAATGTTAAGGTCCAGCTCCACTCAACGACCAGCAAGACCCAGTGCTGGACACCTTATGCTAAAGAACTAGCAAGACAGGAACACAAACCCACCCTTAGCAGAGAGGCTGCCTAAAATCATAAGAAGTTCACAGACACCACAAAACACACCACCAGACGTAGTCCTGCCCATCAGAAGGACAAGATACAGCCTCATCCACCAGAACACAAGCACCAGACCCCTTCAACAGGAAACCTACACAACCCACTGAAACAACTTTAGCCACTGCAGGAAGACACCAAAAACAATGGAAACTGTGAACTTGCAGCCTGCAAAAAGGAGACCCCAAACACAGTAAGTTAAGCAAAAATGAGAAGACAGAGAAATAAACAGCAGATGAAGGAGGAAGGTAAAAACCCTCCAGACCAAACAAATGAGGAGGAAATAGGCAGTCTACCTAAAAAAGAATTCAGAGTAATGATAGTAAAGACGATCCAAAATCTTGGAAATAGAATGGAAAAAATACAAGAAACATTTAACAAGGAACTAGAAGAACTAAAGAGCAAATAAACAATGAAGAACAACACAATAAATGAAATTAAAAATTCTCTAGAAGGAATCAATAGCAGAATAACTGAGGCAGAAGAATAGATAAGTGACCTGGAAGATAAAATAGTGGAAATAACTACTGCAGAGTAGAAAAAATAAAAAAGAATGAAAAGTATTGAGGACAGTCTCAGAGACTTCTGGGACAACATTAAAAGCACCAACATTCAAATTATAGGGATCCCAGAAGAAGAAGATATAAAGGAGGACTGAGAACATATTTGAAGAGATTGTAGTTGAAAATTTCCATAATATGCGAAAGGAAATAGTCAGTCAAGTCTAGGAAGCACAGAGAGTCCCATACAGGATAAATCCAAGGAGAAACATGCCAAGACACATATTAATCAAACTATCAAAAATTAAATACAAAGAAAAAATATTAAAAGCAGCAAGGGAAAAGCAACAAATAACACAAGGGAATCCCCATAGGTTTAATAGCTGATCTTTCAACAGAAACTCTGCAAGCCAGAAGGGAGTGACAGGACATATTTAAAGTGATGAAAGGGAAAAACCTACAACCCAGATTACTCTACCCAGCAAGGATCTCTTTCAGATTCAATGGGGAAATTAAAACCTTAACAGACAAGTAAAAGCTAAGAGAATTCAGCACCACCAAACCAGCTTTACAACAAATGCTAAAGGAATTTCTCTAGGCAGAAAACAAAAGAGAAGGAAAAGACTTACAATAACAAACCCAAAATAATTAAGAAAATGGTAATAGGAATATACATATCGATAACTACCTTAAATGTAAATGGATTAAATGCTCCAACCAAAGACATAGATTGGCTGAATGGATACAAAAAACAAGACCTGTATATATGCTGTCTACAAGAGACCCACTTCAGACGTAGGGACACATAAAGACTGAAAGTGAAGGGATGGAAAAAGATATTCCATGCAAATGGAAATCAAAAGAAAGCTGGAGTAGCAATTCTCATATCAGACAGAATAGACTTTAAAACAAAGACAAGAGACAAAGAAGGCCACTACATAATGATCAAGGAATCAATCCAAGAAGAAGATACAACAATTGTAAATATTTATACACCCAAAATAGGAGCACCTCAATTCATAAGGCAAATGCTAACAGTCATAAAAGGGAAATTGACAGTAACACAATCATAGTTGGGGATGTTAACACCCCACTTTCACCAATGTACAGATCTTCCAAAATGAAAATAAATAAGGAAACACAGCTTAAATGATACATTAAACAACATGGACATAATTGATATTTATAGGACATTCCATCAAAAAAAAACAAACAGAATACACTTTCTTCTCAAAATAAAGAAAAGGAAGAGAGCAACCAAATCAGTAAACAAATCATCTACCAAAGATAATAAGCTGTAAATACTAAACTAAGATTAACATAAAACCATAAATAAATTAGATGCAGAAAGCAAACCCCAAGTCTACACTTTATCCCAAAGTCCACTGCCTCAATTTTGGGATGATTCGTTGTCTATTCAGATATTCCACAAATGCAGGGCACATCAAGTTGATTGTGGAGATTTAATCTGCTGCTTCTGAGGCTGCTGGGAGAAATTTCCTTTTCTCTTCTTTGTTCACACAGCTCCTGGGGTTCAGCTTTGGATTTGGCCCCGCCTCTGTGTGTAGGTCGCCTGAGGGTATCTTTTGGGAAGTCTGAGGTTTCTGCCACCGTTCAGTAGGTGTTCTGTAGGAGTTATTCCACATGTAGATGTAGTTTTGATGTATTTGTGGGGAGGAAAGTGATCTCCACATCTTACTCCTCCACCATCTTGAAGGCATCCCTCCTGTCATCTTCTTAATAGGAAAAACAATTATACGTGTAATTATAATTAAATGAGATTGTGCTAATGGAGATGCACGTTTCTGGAGAAAGTGATATCTAAGATGATATCTGCAAGAAGTAGGAATTACACCACTGAATGGCTGGAAGCAGGAGATGGAGTGAAGCGTCTCAGTTAGATTCATCAACTTCTTATTGAATAGCTTCTGTAGTCCAGACACTACAGAAGATATCTGGCATACAACTATGAATAAGTTCCAGTTCCTACCCTCAGGAATTACAACTAAAGAGGAATCATCAGACAAGCAAGCAAGAAATTAACATTTAGCATATTAAATTCTGGAAAGGAATAAGCACAGGTAACTTTGGATTATATAGAGGAACAGCTCACCAGCCTGGGGGATGTGAGTGTGGTTAGAGGAGAAATCTCAGGGGAGGTGACAACTCATTTGAGGGCTGAACATTAGGTAAGTCTTATTCTTATCCAGGTTTTCTGGGGGGGATAGGTAAAATTATTTATTGATAAGCCTGTTTTCTAATTGCTTTTCTGAACTCTAGTCTTTCACTCCTTGCATTCAAATTGCACATTTCCTCTGGATTGAACTTCCTAAATTAGAGCTCACTCTTTTGCCTAAAATTTTCATGGCTCTCTCTAGCCTGCAAAATAACATACTTCTCCTTTGTAGAACAGTTAAAAGTCTTCACCAAATGGTCATAACTTCTATCATCCCTGATCTCCTGTGCTCTGCAGGTCTCCAAACTCTTTGTAATGCATTTTCAACGTGTGTTTTATTTCATTTGTAAATTACCTATGTGTCTCACACACATACACACATAGAGTGCTATACTAATAATGCTAAGTACACTGTAAACATATACTAATTAGATATTATAAGTAAAACAAACATGTTATTCCATTTTCTCCTTTCCCCCCTCCCATCCCCTAATGAATATCTTGCACAACTGAACTGTTCAGACCTGTATTTGGAGACCATTTCTCTAGTCATAAGACCATGTACCTTTCAGTGGTTAGATTCTTATCTATTTATCACAGCTAAGATGTGCTATCTTCCTGAACTCCTCCTTAATGCTCTTTAGTCAGCATTATTCCTGCCTTCATTTTCTACTTCCTCAGAAGCAAAATAGCACTGTCCCATTTTTTTCTTAGTACATGATAGTTTGTGTGTCTTATCCACTGAGCACTACAGTTACAGCATTTTCAAGTGCTTACATTAAGACTTGAGAACTGAAAAAAGTGATTGGTTCAAATAATTAAAAACTACTTCAGTGTTGAAAATAATACAGTGGAATGTTGTAACAATTAGTCAACCCCAATTTATCTCTTCCATTGATGTATAAGAAAGAGTTACCACCATAAAAATATAATAAAATTTTACTATTATATTAGTACTTTCAATGATAGAGTTATAAAAATTATTTCAAAATATTCTATAACACAAGTATATTTTATATGAGATATAGGTACATTTACGATTTTTGATAAAATCTGAGATGAAAACTTTAAAAAGTAAGAGACCTTAGGACCTATAAATGTCTTAATATGGTTCTGCTAATGCTAATCATTTACTGACCACTTTTTATGTGTCAGGCATCTTACTAACCTTCCACACCTTATTTCACATAAGGCTTCTAACTATGTGAGTTGAGTATTGCTAGTCTCATTTACTAATGAGAAAACTATGGTTCCTCATCATTTATTGCTTTATTCAAGGCTATTCAGCAAGTGGCAGTGCCTTGATTTCAGCCAAGGTCTTTGATTTGTTATTTGTTTGCCTGCCAGTATCTACCTGACTCACTTGTAACCTCCTGCACTTATTGTCTTCGTAAACTCCACAATAGCTGGTACTTAATAAATGGGGATGGAAATAAACTGGATATATCTTAAGTGATCTATCTTATAGATGAAGAAATTGATGTTCAGAGCACTTCAAATCACTTTAAAAAAATAAAATGGCATATAGTTTGTTTGATAATATTTATTATGCTCCTACTCTCTGCCAAGCCCTGTAAAAAAAACCTATTTTAATACATTTTAATTCTTACAAAGGCCCCAGGTATAATTTTACACTCATTTGATAAAGGAAAAGGAAGAAAATTAGGCACAGAGGCAGAAATAACTATCAAGATTTTAGAGCATGCCTGCTGGATTCCAAAATTCATACTGCACTTTCAGCTACTATATGTTGACCCAAAGTAAACATCAGAAGAAAGCTTTGCATTAGATCACAAGCTTAGTGGCAGCTCTGACCTGTGATAGAAGCTGACAGAAGTGGAAACTCAAGGGTAACAACAGAAGACACATGTTTCCTATAGACGATGAAATAGAGAAATTCACACTCCTTAACTTGATCAGTAAGATTTTACAAAGCTAAGGGCAATATGCACTCAAGGAGGGCTGTGCCGTCACCAGGCTCTTCCCTTTAGATGCAGTTTAGCTAGAAGGAAGAAGGGAGATGACCCAGAAAGACATGCATGACCGCCTTTAGAAAGTGAGAGGGAAAGCTTAAGTGCAGAAGTTACTTTAATTAATGGATCTCAGCCCTGGCTCTGAGCATCACTGCAAGGAACTTGAAGAAATTGCAGAGCCTTTTGTGCTGAGCCACCGAATCATTTCAGAACCTCCATGCTCTGCAGAAAAGGTGAGATGGAACAGAGGCAGCTTCTTTGTCAGAGCTAGATATTGGAAGGTATTTGCCATTAACAAAACAAAATGAAATAAAATAAAAACCACAAACACATACTTTTATTGTCCTCTGAGGATATAGCTACAAGGATTTGTCACAGACACAGCAAACAACATAGACTGAACTACACTCATTTTTTTCCCTCAGATTGGCTTCTTACACCAATGTTTCTTATTTTACATAAATTTGTATGAAAAAATTCTGAGTGTGCATGTACCTATTTTTGTGGAGACACTATGTAACTTTCCTCAGATTCTCAAGGGAATCTGTGATGAAAACAAGATTAAGAACCACCATAAAATCTTTTATTTTGTAGATGACATAACTGTACTCAAAGATGGGAAGCCTAAAGTATTACCTTTTAAAAGTTCAGGGTAAAATTCAGACTATTAACTCAGAAGTCACCATTTACTTGTCTTTTTTCCATCATAACAAATTGGTCAAGCCAGATTTATTGCACATTTTAAATATCTCTTACATCCAACCCCTTGATTTTGGCTTACTGGAGAGTCTAAACACAGTGAGTGAAAAACATGAAGTGGTTTGACCTTTTCTAATTATTGTCTTTAATCATGTTCTGTCTAATCCCTTTTTCTACTTCCTTAGAACATCCAGAAGGTCCCTCAGCTTTGAGATAACTTTTAATTGTCACAAAGGGCACATTTATCCCTGATGTTCTGCTCTTACCCTCCACTCACTCAGCCCTTAGCAAGTGACTCGAACCCAGGAATCTGCAGCTATAAGGAGAATGGAGAATGGTCTCTCTTTACACCTTTTCCCTTTCTTCTCCCCAATTCTCTTTCTCCTCTGTGTGTCATAGTAGGGAGGAGAGAACTGGTAAGGGAACAGTGTCTGTTCCTCCTCTGACTTCTTTTCGGTCCTTACTGGGATGCAGCTGCCACTCTGGGTGAAGTGCTGTCCACTGAACCACTGCTGATGGAGGCCTCCAAAGACTGGTGCTTGTGAGCATGTCAGTTAGTCTGTGGGCCCTTCTTCCTGAGTGTTCCCTGATGTAGCCTCCTTTTCAGGCACTGCCTCTTCCCCTCCCTGTCAGCTCTCACTTCTGTCAATTTGCTCATGGAGCCTAGAACTCTCATGATTGCCTCCCTTCTCTAAATTCCATCCAAACCATGGGAACCCCACATACTCTTGCTCTTCTAAATTGTAGGAGTGTAGGTCTCTTTCCTGCCACCCCCCTTGCTGCTGTGTCATCTCTTTCCAGTTATCTCCCCCCCCCATTAAAACAGGGCCAGAAGACAATAGACAATTCCGTTGCCTAAGCAAATGTTCCATAAGGAATAAGATACCAGTTTTATAATGTCTGTGACTGTCCTTGGAATTTTCTCACTTACTTGAATTTCAAGTTGGGAAGGGTAAGGAAAAAATCTCACAATCCACATTAAGCCAAACCCTACAAAGAATGTCTCCCCATCTCTCTAATATTGTCTTATACTGAGGAGTGAAGAAGGATGATGAGGTGGAAGATAACGCTATGCTGAGATGACATTTAGACAACCAGAACTGGTGTAGCTACCTGTGTCCTGAATGAGCTACCTGGTTCCTAAATTTTTAGGTGTCTCTGCAGGATATTGGGTGCTTAGTGCAGCTTTGTTCTCACTTTTGAGTTTCAAGTTTAACATATAATTACCACTTTCTCTTACCACCACAACCTTATTTGAAGCTCTCATCAACATTCATCTTTATTTTTGAAATTCTGTTATCTCTGCTTTCAGTACCAGGCCACTCCCTATTTCAACACGTTGGTTACAGTGTGGTGTATGATGCTCTTACCACCGACTTACTGCCTATCCAAGTCTCCATGCGGCATTCAGGATAAAATCTGAAACGCTTCAGTATGATGTATGATTCCTTCATAATCTTAATCTCTCTCTGCCTTTCTAATCACATCTCAAACTCCTAGCTGCCTCCTCACATCTACACCCATCATGCTTTCTCTTTATAATGAACCACTTGTCATCCTGTGAAGAGTCTATGTCTTTCCATGACCTCGAGTCTTTGCGAATAGTTTTCCTCTATCTAGCTTTTCCTGCTTCCCAGCTTCAGATCTCTCTGGTAGATTCCTTATCATTCTCAAACTACTTTTTGTTGTTGCTCAAATCACGTCTGGGTGAAGTTCTGTGATCCTCATTTATTATCTCCTTACCCATACATCATTATTCTTCTGTACTCTTATACTTCTAATACATTCCTCAGTATCCCAGATCTCAGAATATTGTTATAAATTTTTTCTAGACTGAAAACTATTTGAGGAAGGAAATGAGTGTCATAATGACACAGTAAGTAGTCAAAAAATTAGTGCGTAAATTCCTTATCTTAGTATCTGATTAATTACCACATTTAGTATAAATTAATTTATCAGACACTGTTTTTTCCATGAGGGTCCACACTGAGACCTATGGCTATCTAACTATGGTAAGGAGGCAAAGAGTAAAATTGTAGAAGGGGACAGTAGAAGATATTTTGAGTTAATTCATTTGATAGGGTCGAAATTCTTGTATTTATTTTCACTTTTAAAATATGTTTTCATTCATACGTATGACAGATTCACTTTGTTATAAAGCAGAAACTAATAAAAAAATAAATAATAAAAAAATATGTTTTCATTCAAATTGTGAAATTTTTTGCTCTAGTTCTGTCAAAAATACCATTGGTAGTTTCATAGGGACTGCATTGAATCTGTAGATTGCTTAGGGTAGTATAGTCGTTTTCACAATGTTGATTCTTCCAATCCAAGAACGTGGTATACTAAGTGAGAGAGTGGCATGGACATATATACACTACCAAATGTAAAATAGATAGCTAGTGGGAAGCAGTTGCATAGCACAGGGAGATCCGCTCGGTGCTCTGTGACCCCCTAGAGGGGTGGGATAGGGAGGGTGGGGGGGAGATACAAGAGAGAAGAGATACGGGGCTACATGTATATGTATAGCTGATTCACTTTGTTATAAAGCAGAAACTAACACACCATTGTAAAGAAATTATACTCCAATAAAGATGTTAAAAAATATTTTTTCATTATTTTCACAGGTTTAGGTACATTTCATAGTACTATAGTGTGTCTGTTATCATGAATATGCCAGTTTTTCCTTATCGACAATGCAAAACGATTCAAATCTTAATGGATATTCTTTCTTTGAACGATACTTTGAAAAATGCTATTTATTAGCTAGATATAAACCTTTGTATTTATAATATGTTCTTCTATTCTATATTAAAGTTATTTGTTCCTTATAGGCTGGTAAAAACCTGTTTCAACTAAGTGCATTTTTTTCATTTTCCCCTGGAAGCATTTGCCTTAACACTAATGAGAAATTGATCTTACAAAGAAAGGGAAATTAAAACCAAACACAATAGAGCTAGGTAAATGTAGAGTGATGGCACTGGATTCTAAACTTTTCCACTGAGATGTTTCTAAAGCTGAAAGATGCTTTGGAATTGTATATAGCCCCAACTGAGAACTCTTTTAGTAAAAAAAAAAAAAAAAAAAAAACATAGTTGAGATGGCATTGAATCATTTACCCTGTAGCTTTTCACAGTGTTCTGAATACTCTGTCATTTCATGTTAACTTGGACATGAAACTTGTCAATATATCTTAATGCAGACTAAAAAGGAAAAGGACACGTATTTATAAAGACTTGAAATCTTTATTACTCGTGGAGTTTGTGTGAGTTTTTGCATTTTCTTTTTAGTCTGCTGCCTGCATAAATATCTAAATCTCTTAGGAAGCAGAAATAAATTATTGCTCTTTTGAAACCTCTAAGGTCACCGAGATAGCATCCAAGGCAAAATTATGAATTTTTGATATCCCCACCTTGGGATGGTTTTTAGTCCATGTTAAATTATACTGACCTAATTAGAAAGCTTGACTGTGGCTAAGCTTTTAATACTAAAAGAATGGACTTTATTTATTTTTTATTAGTTCTCTCTTGGAGAGCAGGTCAAGTTACTTTCTGTACAAAATACATCAATATCAGCTAATTGATTTATTTGTAATTTTTATTTTTATTTTTTATCAGTTAATTGATTTTGATGTACAGCAGTGTAGGGTAAATTAAAGTATATTAGACAGTCAGTACAAAACCCCACTTCTGCTTTCACTTGTTATCTGAGCTTTATTTTAATTCTATGCCTCATCTCCTTCATCTATAAAATGAAGTGTGGACTAAATTTCTAAGTTATTTTTCACTTATTTATCCATAACTTCAAATCTTTTTCTGTCTCAGGCTACATTCCATGATTTCTTTTCTATCTTACAGTAAGCTCCAAGCCCCAGAGTATATGTCTGCTGCTTTTTTTGCTTTTCTTTCTTTCTTTTATTTTTTTGAAGCTGCGTTGAAGTTTTCTTCCTATCAAGATCTTTCACAGAACAAGACAGGTTCCCAGTTCCCTGAGTTCCAATTTGCATAGACACGCAGGGCACTGTCTTCTTTTGGGGAAGACAGAAGAATATAAAACCTTGCTTAGCACTCTGAGATACTCACTGATCCCTTTTTCACTTATGTGAAACTACCTGGCTACTAACAAGACTCATTTGGGTGGTAAGGAATAACTATCAGCATTTGAGAAATTTTAAGGCAGTATTAACTGAAACATAAGGAAATTAAGTGTCAGTTAAAATTTCAGTTGAGTTTAGGGCTTAGTCAGTTTCACAAATAGAAAGGTTTGGAGAATGAGAAGCTGTTGTCCAATCAGAAATCATATTAGTCCAACCACCTTAATTATTTTGATGTGAGTCCATTAACTGCATCATTTATATTTTGATTTATTTTAATCAAAATTTATGTGGTACAAAAAATCACACACAGGGTTTTTTTTTTTTAATTTTAGACAGACAGACTCTGCCACTTATGGGCTGAGTGACTTTGGGCAAGCAATTTAATCTCTCTGAATAAGTCATTTGTAAAATCAGGGATGCTTATATTTATGTGGTAGTAGTAAGCATTAAAAATGAATAAAGTGGCTACCACCACGCCAAGGATAATAGAAGGCATTCAGCTGGCATTTGCTATTTAACATTAAAAATAATAATAGCTATTATTTGTGGAGTGCTTGCTATGGGCCAGACACTGTGCCATATTCGCATACCTGAGTCATATTCTCTTGGGCAGGTCTTTTAATATAATAATATTAAGCTGAGCTCTAAATGATAAGAAGGAGGCAGCCATGGCATTCAGAATCTGGGAGAATATTTTTGTTAGATGGAATAACAAGTACAAAGACCCTGAGACTATAGTGAGTCTGAGCCTAGGGACAGTGAGAAGGCCAGGACGAATGAAGTGTACCAAGTAAAGATAAGAGAGGTAAATGTTTGTATTGATGGAAACATTTAAGTAGATTAGCTAGAAATTTTACATCTAACCTACCATGGAAGAAAAAGAAAAAGTATATTTTGCTTTCAGTGAGAATAATCTGAGATGTGAATACAGATCTAATTACTTAAATGGTATTCACTTTAGCTGTAAGACAAAATAGGGGTCATTCATGTATTTAAAAGAAATACTGTTTATATAATATTATAAAATTGACTGAAATAATATGAATCATTTTTTTAACATTTCATAGTTCTGGTCAGGTGTTTCGGTTGGAGGACGGCCATTCAAAAGCACATCTTACTTTTGGCATCTTTAAACAAGGCAGTTCAGTTTTTCTTGCTATTTTTAGAGCAATCTTGGTACCTCTGGACTCAGAGAAAGCTCAGCTACCAATTGAATTTCATAGTCTTATACTAACAAGTGCTCTTCATTCTTTCATTCACTTAAATATTTGTTGAGCATCTAGCATGTGTCAGGCATTGTTTCATGCTCCACGGATGAGCAGAAATAATTTCTTCGGATAAAGTTCTCAATAGATATCTTTCTGTTCCTTGAATGGAAAAATGCAGCACACTAGTGTCAGCAACAAACCTTGGGGTCTAGAATGTTCCATAACTCCACTATCACTATCTTCCTTTTGGCTAGTTAACTGATACCTATCATTCAGTTCTCTGTTTAAGTGTCACTTCCTTTGAGAAGCCCTCTCTGACTACCCCTGGCCTTGTCCGTTTCTTTTGTTATACACATGCATCGGATCAGATTTCTATCCTTCAGAAAGAAAAGTAAATTCCCTAACCCAATTTGTTATTATTGATTAATTAGTGTGATATTTATTTGAGGCCTGCTACCCTACTATAAGTTCCATGAACACAGTTCCAAGTCTATTTGTGTTATTCATTGTATCCCTCATGTCTGACATGGAGATTGGCTCAGATTAAGTTGCAAAAGAGTATTTGTTGAGTGAATAAATAATTGCATGAATGAATATTCTTAAGAAAATATCTTCTATTTTGCTTTGCTTTAAATGCATTGTATCGGTCATTTCAACTTTTTTCCTGCTGCTATTAAAATGAGGCTTAAGAAATACTGAAAACTTAAAGGCTTGTTTTTAAACAAAGTCTACTATCTCTTACACATGAGATATGTCTTAATCACACTCTAAGAGCACAATAAAAGAAGATTACATACATTATTAATTTAATATTATTTTCTCTTGATTCATTTTGATGAATATCTACCTCGGTGTACTATTTTAATTGCAGTTTAGAGGCAAGGGTTGGAATTTGGGGCAGGCAATTCTACTTTATAAAGATGAAAATGTCATGAATTTACATTGCAGCATAATTAGGAACTCCTCTATGAAACATGAATAGGAAGAAAGGTAGAATTGAGACACTTGGGGCCTAACTCTTCTACTCCATTGATTGTTTGCCATTAAATAAGTCATTTCACCTGTAAAATGAGGGAGTTAGTCTAGGTGGTTTCTAATGACTCTTTCAGTTCTGAACATTATATTATTCTATAACTAAGGGAACCCATTCAGAAAACCCAGGGGGGAAGATCATTGTTTATAATTTAGATATCTGACCAAATATGGAATCCATCAGGCAAGCTGTTTTTTCAAGATACCATTAGACAAGCGTACAAAAATGTAGGTCATTGGCACAGAGCTAGTAGCTACTCTTCTTTATTGCCTGTTCTGGGTTAGATGATAGACTCAACTCGAAGGAGGACAAAACTATTTTTCACTAAATTCTAAAATATTCTTATAATTTTTTGCTTAAATGAGTCTTTGGGTGAGCATGGGTTAATTAAAAAAAAAGTGTTCTTGGCATAATTACCAAGGTTCAGCGAGAAACAGCCTAAGTTAGAATCAGCTTCATTATATGGAGGCCAAATACAGTTAGGATGGACAGAACTTACCGTACCTTGAGCAATGAAGCATGAAATGAACAGCAGAATTATTTCCATATTATCCTGAAGCACAAAGTGCCTTTTGGTGGAATATGCTTCTTTAAAATTTAGGATTGGTAATTAAATGTTTATCTGAAATATTTTCCTCTTCTTTTTTTTTTACATGAAACATATCCATATGCCTAGGGTAGCAATCATCTACATAAATATTATTATTGTAAGGTTTATAATAATGTCTGGTCAGATGAAGCCTGATTCTCTAATTGATTTCATAGTCTTCAGCAGTACTGCTAGAATATCAAGAGTTAGCGACACCTTAAAAAAAAAAGTATTCATTTTTTAACTCCAAATATCATACTATATATATACACTACCAAACGTAAAATAGATAGCTAGTGGGAAGCAGCTGCATAGCACAGGGAGATAAGCCCGGTGCTTTGTGACCACCTACTGGGGTGGGATAAGGAGGGTGGGAGGGAGGGAGATGCAAGAGGGAAGGGAGATGGGAACATATGTATATGTATAACTGAGTCACTTTGTTATAAAGCAGAAACTAGCACTCAATTGTAAAGCAATTATACTCCAATAAAGATGTAAAAAAGAAATCATACTATAATTTTTTGCTTCTTTTCCTGCATCATATACCATTTTTTAGCTAGAGAAATTAATGAAATCAGAAATGCTACTTTTGATTTGGTAGGACTGATGAAATAGACTTGAATCACCAAACAGCTACTGACAGTCACTTAGAAAGAAAATTGGAGCAAAGATTTCAGCAACGTGTCAAGGAGACATGGATAATTTTATGAGACAGTGTAATGTAACGATAAAGACTTTCACGTGAAGACTCAGGAGTTAGATAAATCTGGGTTCAAATCCTTCCCTAATTACTTCCTAATTTGTAATGTAGACAAGTTATTTTGAGCCTTTGTTTTGTGGATATAGCATTATCTATCTCTAAGGATTACCTTAAGGATTCAGAAGGAATGAAAATTGATTAGCATTTGGTCTAACACCCAATAAACATTCAATAAATAAATGTCGGCTATTATTCATGAAGGAATTGTAGAATCTTAAAATTATGTGGGACTTCATGCATTCACCCTTGTACTCACAGTAAGAGTTACTTTTAGTGTTTGTATGATAAAGAGTCATTCAATGTCACTGTTTAAATGTTTTAAGGGATAAGGAACTCAGTAGTTTGAAAATAACCCACTTAATTGTTGGAAAGCTTTGTTGACACTCTTTAATAATAAGCCTAAAAATGGACTTCCTGTTTGTTAATAGCATTTTCATATATCTATTTCTTTATGTTTCACAAAGTACGTTTGATACATTATCTCATTTGATACAACAACCCAATGAGGGAAGTATGTTTCATTCATTTACTCATTTATTCATTCATTCAAAAATATTTATTAAGTATATCCTATGTGCCACATACTGATCTAGGTTCTGGGGAGTTACACCTTCATAACAGATGAAAAGGCGGAGATCTTTAGGCTCTTATTTTGGTGTACTTTTTTTTTTTTTTTACCATATTGTTTGTAACACTAATTATTTGTTTCTGTGAGATGAGAATCTGAGTCTCAGATTCTTTCACAATGTCTCCCACATTGTTTTTTATTTACTTTTTTTTTTTTAATTTTTTTTTTTTTTTTTTTTGCCGTACGCGGGCCTCTCACTGTTGTGGCCTCTCCCATTGTGGAGCACAGGCTCTGGACACGCAGGCTCAGTGGCCATGGCTCACGGGCCCAGCCACTCTGTGGCATGTGGGATCTTCCCGAACCAGGGTACGAACCCATGTCCCCTGCATCGGCAGGCGGACTCTCAACCACTGCGCCACCAGGGAAGCCCCACATTGCTTTTTTAAAAAAAAATTAATAAGCTTTATTTTTAGAGCAGTTTTAGGTTCACAGCAAAAGTGAGTGGAAAGTACAAAAAGTCCCCTATAGCCCCTGTCCCCACACATACCACCTCCCCTACTATCAACATCCCACACCAGAGTGGTAAATTTGTTACAATTAATGAACCTACATTGACACATCATTATCACCCATAATTAACATTAGGGTTCACTCTGGGTGTTGTACATTCTATTAATTTTGAGAAATGTGTAATCACATGTACCCAAAACTGTAACATTGTACAGAGTAGTTTTATTGCCCTGAAAATCCTCCGTATTCTGCCTATTCATCCGTACTTCTCCCCTAACCTCTAGCAGCCACTAATCTTTATACCATCTCCATTGTTTTGTCTTTTCATCAGGCAGTTGGAATCCTATAGTATGTAGAATTTTCATTTGGCTTACATTGCCTCTTTAAATTTCTTCTAATCTTGCTGCCAACCTTACTGACCCTCATGACTTCATCATTTACCCCATTCCTCTTCCTACAGATCTGCTTTATTAGGCTACTCTTTGGCTGAAACCAGCTAGATGCTGAGATTGATTGTGGATTGCTTAAACAATTATAAAATAAAAATGCATATTTATACATTTTGTGGTTTTATAACTTAATTTCATGTACAATATCTCACTTGATTCTTGAACTTGTGGTATATTAGAGATTACCAGATTCCTTTACAGATTAGTTGGAAAAATTAAGTGACTTGTGCAGGCAAGTAACTAGATAATCCAAAACACCCCAGAATTTTCTGGTTAAATACTATGCTCTTGCCACTGCTACCTATTGGTTTTCTGACACATTTCTACAAAAATCATATTATCCAGTTAATTTTATTTTTATCAAAAGTATTATCATTTTCCATGTCTTTTCCATAATTTATAATTTATAGTATCATAAACTATAGAAAATAAGAATAGGGAAATGGATATTCTTGACATTTATTTGGGGACCTCACTTAGATTTCTTATTTATACTATGCTCTCCATGTTTTTCAAATTTATCTAGGTATAAGTAAAATACGGATTTTTTTCCCCATTCATTCATTGGTCCAGTGTGATATGAGGAATGGTATATAGAATAAAGAAGATATAGTTACCACTTTAAATAAGATTGTATTTTAATTTAGAGCAAAGATATAGCAAATAATAATCTAAAGACAAATAGTCAAAGAATTGAAAAATACAGAATAACATTAAAATTATTAATTGATACTTTGTCCTATCCTTATATTCATTATATTCAGAAGCGGATTTTTAGCTTTGATTGTGTTTGTCATCAATGCTAAGTGTTGGACATACAGAACCACACAAACTTAATCTCTCAAGCTCATGATTTAAAATCGAATAGGGAATATTACTCAGCCAGAAAAATGAATGAAATATTGCCATTTGCAGCAATGTGGATGGGCCTAGAGAATATTACACTTAGTGAGGTAAATCAGAGAAAGACAAATATTACATGATATCACTTATATGTGAAATCTAAAAAGTAGTACAAGTGAAGATATTTACAAAATAGAAATAGACTCAGACATAGAAAACAAATTTATGGTTACCAATGGAGAAAAGGAGAGGGGAGAGGATAATTTAGGAGTACAGTATGGGATTAACAGATACAAACTACTACACATAAAATAGGTGAGCAACAAGGATTTACTGCATAGCACAGGGAAATATATTCAATGTCGTTTAATAACCTGTAATAGAAAATAACTGAAAAAAAGTATATCTATATATATAATTGAAATAAGGATCTACAAAGAGTCACAGCAATGAGCACAGCAATCTGTTAGATTAGGATAACAGAAGTAGGCTAGTTCTAGCCCTAGAGGATCTTCCAAACTTAGCCTTTTGGTTATGAGTGTGGATTTGAGTTAGATAGCATTTTGATCTTGGGTAACTTATGCAATTTCTCTAAGCCTCAGTTGTTTCATCAGTGAAAAAGAATGATAATAACAACTCTCACTTTATTTTGAGGAATAAATGACATAAAGTATATGAAATGCTTTTTGCAGTATCTGATTCATAAAAATAAATTGTAATTATCATGACTATTTTCACTTGAAAATATTCTTCAGAATAATGGATGGTCCTAGGGAGACAAACTATTTCAACCAGAGAAAACTAAATGAGAGAAAGTGAAATAATCAATGAGTTGGGAAAGAGGTTCTTTGGTTGGAGGGTAAGTAAATTAACTTGGATAAGGAAACAAGACCTGGAGAAATAAGAAATGTGGGGTGGGCAACAGGCCAGGAGATTGATTTCAAGACCTCTGGTATTGACAGTAAATTTTAAGGCAATAATGCAGGAAGTTGCATTTTGTATTTGTTGATGTTAGGATGATTGTTGCCTGATAAGTATTAGCAGTAATAATGTCCAGGGGAATTCTTTCTCCAAGAAATATTTTCATACTTATCTGTATCTTTTTCTATCCAGAATATCTGTATCTTCAAACATATTGCTTTACTGTATAAAACATTCAGTTAAACCACTAACATTTCAATGAGAGTGCTCTGTACTGACACAATATAAAAATATAAACAATTTTAATGTAAATAATATAAACAATTATAAATGTAATAAATAGATAATCTTTATGAGACAGCTTATATCTCAATTCCTTATTTTTATTAGCTATTGTGTCTCAATCTTAATTCAAAATTCTTCAAATTAATTTTAACAAAGGATGTGTCTAGTTAAATTCTAAGCTAGATATCTGTTCTGTGTTTTGTTTTCAACTTGTCAAAATAACAAAGCTTAGTACAGAACTTTTAGAAGACAATTTCTGTCAAATGCTCTACAAATAATATTGTTTTTAAATTTAATACACTAGCACATTATTAAAGTGGTAGGGGGCATGAAGACAATAATGAACTTGTGTCTTATTTACACTCCCTTGGCTGCTTTGAGTGAGAATAAAAACTCATTTAGCATTCTGTGAGGGAACTGAGTTATTGGGTACTCTGACTTGCAAAGCAGGTTAAGTATCTATCTTTTCTGATGAAAGGTGAATTCTTACTTAGACACTGGAGACAAAAAGGCCATTATGAAGAAGCATGCATTATATTCAAAGATCTTATTACTATTGATATTAAGGATAAAAAACATGTGTTCCTTTAGCAAACAATAAATGGAATAGCATGTTTGACCACTTCACTTCTCTCATTTGTTTCTGTCACATTTCTGATGTTCATATTTGTGATTGTGATTGTCCTTCTTTTTTTTTTTTTTTTTTCCGGTACGCGGGCCTCTCACTGTTGTGGCCTCTCCCGTTGCGGAGCACAGGCTCCGGACGCACAGGCTCAGCAGCCATGGCTCACGGGCCCAGCCGCTCCGCGGCATGTGGGATCTTCCAGGACTGGGGCACGAACCCGTGTCCCCTGCATCGGCAGGCGGACTCTCAACCACTGTGCCACCAGGGAAGCCCTGATTGTCCTTCTTAAAGGGTGATGATAAGCCTAAATTTCTTTCCCCACCCTCTTCTCCCCTCCCCCATGCTCAATGAAACTTCATTTCTATTGGAGGCCTTAAATTATCCTCTTTCTTTATCTCTTAGAAATATGCATGTTGTGATAAAGTGAGTGCATTCAGAATACTTAAAAAATCCTGCCTGAAGTAATAGCGCCCCATAGATCTGCCCATCACTCCAAATTATGTTTATCTAAGAGGTCTTTTGAACCCAAGAAATACTACAAATGTTCAGAAAGTTCACTGGAATAAGCAATAACTTCTATGTGCTATACTGTCAACCCATTATCTTTAGAAAGGAAACCTAATGACCTTTGTCACAAGGTTTCTTCTGCAATAAGAAAAAAGTTAAAGAAAAAAAAAAAGCTAAATGGCAGTAGAAGTGTAAAAAGCCATACTCACATGGGCAGTCTACAACCTAGGTGATTTATCAGTAGTAGAGCGCTTTTTGGTGAAAGGTAGACATTTTAAATAATAATAAAAAAAATTAGTTATATTATGTCAAAGAGAACGGTGCATAAACCATTTTGTACACCTTAAAGAAAAATTACGAAGTGAATGCTTATGTTAACGATTATTCAGGTCAGCAGCTAGAGTATTGCCAATACTTCCAAAACTACACTGCATGGCCCACCATGATCACAGCCCTACCCAGCATTCTGACTTTGGCAATGATCATTCTCTGGCTTTTCTTTTAGTTATAACATCTATATATGCCTTTTTTAACAATATGGTTTAGTTTTGCTCATTTTTTAATTTTATAAAATCACACTATATACTTTTTTGTTTCTTGCTCTTTTCATTTAATATTATGCTTAAGTGATTCATCTATATTGTAGGATGTAACTGTAGTCCACTACTTTGCATTGTTGAGGGGCATTTCACTATCTGGATATACTGTAGTTTATTTATTATTTTATTGTTTATGGACATTTAGGTCATTTTTAGTTTTCTCTATTACAAACAGTGTTTCTATGAATAATGTATTTATCTCCTGATGCACATGTGTAAGAGATTAGCTAGGTATTTACACAGAAATAGAATGGCAAAATTCTTGGGTATAGACATCCTTGCTATATAATGACATTATTTCAAGAGTACTGAAAATATACAATCTCTTCAACAGGTTTAAGATTTCCCTTTGCTCCATTGTAACTTGGTAATGTTGGATTATTAAAATTTTTCCTAACTTGGAGGATATATAAGGATATCATACTACATTTTTTTAGATCTGCATTTTCCTGATACTAATCATATTGAACACTTTTTCCCCTTGGAGTCCCTCTTTTGTCAAAAGCCTGTTCAGGACTTTTCCAGTTTTTCTACTTTGTTTGTTTTTATATTGTTTTGTTTTTTGTTTATATGTTTGATCTTAAGTCTGGATAAAAGATCTTTCTTTAGCTTTGTGTTTGAAATATCTAAATATCTTGTTCCACTCTAAGGTTTGTCTTGACACTCTTTATGGTATATTTTGAAGAACAAATTGCATAATTTTAAAACAGATTTTTTAAAAAATCAATATTCCTCAATGGTTTCTCCCCACTCCCTTTCAATCTTTTTTTTTTTTAAGAAATTCCTATCTACTCTAAAGTCATGAAGATATTCTTCTATATTGTCTTCTAAAATATTATGTATTTAGGGCTTTAATTCACCTGAATATATGTTTTAATATGATGTGAGGTAGGGGTAAATTTTCTTTTTTTTCTACATGTTTTTCAATTTTCAACTGATGTGCAATGTCTCCTCTGCCTTAAGTACCCATAGATATATGGCTCTGTTTTAGTCTCTCTCTATTCTGTTTCTTTTGTCTGTAAGCTAATTTGTGTCAGGATTT
Organism: Mesoplodon mirus; assembly: GCF_964341445.2. Taxonomy (NCBI): domain Eukaryota; kingdom Metazoa; phylum Chordata; class Mammalia; order Artiodactyla; family Ziphiidae; genus Mesoplodon; species Mesoplodon mirus. The sequence continues at coordinate 108,416,528 of NC_138983.1, read as the reverse complement.
GATTATCTAAATTCTATAACCTTGTAAGAATAAGACTGTATTATAGTGGTCATTATATTTTATGAGGCATGTTCTTCACCTTTTTCTTTTTGTTAATGTGAATCTTTACAGTTCTTGACTTTTTGTACTTTCATATAATTTTTGGAATTTTCTTGTCAAGTTCCACAAAAGCAAAAATCCACGACCAATATTAAAAGATGATTGAGATATTTACTGGAATTGTTATCTTCACAAAATTGAGTTTTTTTGATTCACGAACACAGTATATCACATTTATTTGGAACGTCTTCATTGCCTTTGGAAAAAATATTATTTTCCTACAATAAAGTCTTGCCCATTTTAATTAGATTTAATCATGAGTTCAAGATTTTTTATATAGTGAATATATAAAATATATAAATATATTTTATATATTTCATTTTTTTGTATTAAATGGAATCCATTTAAAACATTTTTATTTTGCAACTATTTGTTTTTACTATTATATAGAAGTACTATCATGCTAAACTCTCTTATTTCTAAAAATGTATCTATATATTCTTTTGGTTTTCAGCATAGGCAAATATATAACACAAAAATAATGAGAGTTGGGCTTCCCTGGTGGCGCAGTGGTTGAGAGTCTGGCTGCCAAAGCAGGGGACATGGGTTCGTGTCCCAGTTCAGGAAGATCCCACATGCCGCAGAGCAGCTAGGCCCGTGAGACATGGCTGCTGAGCCTGCGTGTCCAGAGCCTGTGCTCCGCAATGGGAGAGGCCACAATAGTGAGAGGCCCACGTACCACACAAAAAAACCAAAAAACAAATATAATAATAATAATAATAATAATAATAATAAATGAGAGTTTTGTTCTTTCACTCATGCATTCTTTATACTATATTATATACTAGCAATATGTCATTATGAAGACAATATTTTTTTAATCCTGCTTCAACTAATATGCATATTAGGAAACTCATGGTAATGTTCATTTAACAAATATAGTAAAATTGTTATTTTAAAATATAATCAGATTGCTAAATAGTGCTTAGTTCAGTGGCAGATAAACATTTCAATTTTAACTAGACATGTACCTGACAGATTTTAAATCTACATGCACTAGAAGTAATACTTATTGCTTGCTACCATTTTTCCATATTTGACCAAAAGTTAGCATAAACTAATCTAATTTATATGTCATTATCAAATTATTGATTAGGATCTTTAAAATATTTAAATATTTTGATACTAGAAAATACAGTGACTGTTGATATCAGGTAAAATATTTTGGCATAGTTTTTCTTCAGCAAACACTTTTTACACCATTAAAATTTTGTGCCCATTTTTCAGGTGTAAAACTGATGTATCTATTGGGCAAGGAAGAAAGGTTAGTATTTATACCATTTGATTAACAGTAAAGCCACTTTGCTTTTATAATTGTCTATAGAGTTTGGAAATCTTTATCATTTCTTTTAAACAATGAATATAAGGTGGATCAAAGCAATTAAATCTGATTTATATATTTTGACCAATTTGGGGGAAAGATAATAAAGAGCAACATTTCCTTATATTTGATTAAATAAATGGAATTTTGAAAAATTTAAACGAATATTACCAAAGATGTTACATAACTTTTTGTTTAAAAATGAATATTTTAAAAGTACTTATAATCCAGGAAAATAACATTATTATTATTATCCAGGAAGTCACAAGTAATATTTAATTTAGTATGCAATTCTGAGAAAATGATTGTTTTTAACTGATTGTGCAGATTTACTATCTAATAATGTTAAGCCTGAAATCCTGTGATAAAATAAAACAAATATGTAAACAATTTTGCTGATTAGAGTTTGATTACTGGAAATTCTAGTTGGATTCTAATTTTAGGATGTTTGCTCAGTTGCCCTGGCCCCTTATTGTTTCTCATAAATCAGATGGAATGGAAAATTACATTTTTATGACTTCTTTTTGTGCTCATTTTTGAGAATATTTTTTGCGGTAAGACATTAAAAATTAATACCTTATGTATAAAAACAATCCACAATATCTTCTTCATGACAGCAATCTCGTTCTTTGGGAAAAGCATGCACATGCAGGAGGCTGTAATAAATCCTTAGTTTCTGTCTGACCTTTGGCAGATTACTTAACTTTCTGAACCTCAGTTTCCTCATCGGTAAAACAGGAATGTTGTAACCTACTTTGAAGGGTTTTGGATTATAGATGGCGTTATGCATACAGAGTAGTCATTTTAAAATAGTCATTAATAAAAATAACAGTAATAATAATGGGTGAACATTAGTTAAAGCAGTGCAAAAACTTCTGACACGTATTTATAAGTATTGAAGACATTCAGATGCATTTAAGCGAAGGGACTAAAAATGCAGTTTTCTGCATCTCAGGGAATGATGAGTCAGTTCTTTTCAATCAATAGATACATATCGATCGTACACTGGACACTTTCATTAGAGCTCTGTCAGCCTTCTTCAGGAACACACTGACGTTAGGACCACTCCTCTGTGCCCATGTGTAAGTACTTTTTATTTAGCTGGTTTGTGTGTGTGTGTTTGTGTGGGTGTTGTTGTTTGTTTTGTTTTTTGGCAGTAAATACATTCAAAACTGCTTTGAACAGGGAGTCAGAGACTCGAATTCCAGATCCGGCTCTGCCAGTAATTAACCTTCCAGCTTTAAATAGCTTACATTAAGGCATCTGTATCTCTACTTCTGACAATGCTACCTTGTAATTTCACACAGTACACTGAGCCCTGTTGCATGAGCTTCACCTGAAAAACAGCACCAAGTGAAAAGAAACCTTCGGGGTTAAGGAGGAGAAAGATATAAATGAGTAGCTGTAGAAGTCGCAACCATTCAGGCTGGCGGCCCTGTCACAGCCAGGGCAGAGAGCAGTAGAAGCTTAAAGGGTCAAGGCTAAAGATTGCTCGTTTCCTCCAGGAATAAAATTGTGGCTAAAGGGTATGTGGTTAAAGTCATATTGTGAAGGGTTAAGAGTTTCAGAAAAAGAAAACAGAACACAGGCTCAGGAGAGAATTCTGACTTAAAGATATTATTAAACAGAGCCAGGCCAGAGGGCTGGATTTAACCACCTGCCAAGCACTTTTCATATAGGAATAAAGACATATTATACCCAGGAAGTTAAGAGATACCCAAACCTATTATAATGAGGTTGAAGGTATTTCAAAATACTTTAGGCATCCAAAACTAAGTTGGTAACATCTGCTTAAATTAATAGGGGGAAACAATTTAGAATTGTACAATTATTTGTACCAGGTAGCTTGCCCAGTGAGGAATAAATCCAGTTTAAGCAATGTTCTTAAAATCGGTACTCATTAGATGGCTTGCACTCTGGGCTCAAAAATCTTCATTACCATAATCCTCTAGGGGCTATTGGTCCCCATAATTCCAATTTCAGGCAAAAACCCTCTGAGCACCATTTCTTATCCTTCCAGCTCAATCACTCTAAAATTCCTACACTTTTTTGAAATGTGTAGATATCTATGATACACTGATCCCACCACCTTCTCACACTCCCTGCCACATTTATTTCCTCACATTCCTCCTCTCTCAACTTTAATTTTATGGTCATCCATTACAATCACTTTTTTTGTAAATACACCCTTGTCTATCTCTCATTTAATTATACCTCATATACAAATCCTATTGCTTTTGCTTTTTGGTGTACCGGCCTCTTCCATTTAGCAGAATGTATTTAGAGCTTAAAATGCCAAGGGATGTTTTGAGGGTACCAAACACATACCTCCTTCCCTCCAGGTTTTAAACAATTAGGAAGTATGGACTAGGAGTCCCAGCAGTCCTGTCTTACTCCAGAACTAATTTTGAGATGGGCTGACAAAAGATGCAGATGAAAAAATGGGGCTGATCAGAGAGGATCTTGTTTATCATGCTAAAGAGGTTAGACTTTACTCCGTAGGGAGGGAGAGATTATAAGACTTTTAAAGACATACTCATGTTTAGGTTTCAAATACTATAGCAATATTCTACTAGGGAGATTATTTAAAGAGTTACTGAAATAGCCCAGCAAAACATGAGGAAGACCTAGATTATAGGCAATGGTGAGGATGGAGACCATATCTTACATCTTATTTTGCACATTGTATAGTGTAGAATGTACTATAGAGCTACCTTTATATCCCTTCATGTTAGCCTAAAGGTAAAAATGTATTAGGAAAAATGAATTTATCTTGTACATAAAATGATCAAACAGTCTTTCTAAGTATATCATGGTATTTTCCACACTGAATATGATCTACTAAGTAGTAATTCCATATTCTGTGACATGTTTATTTTGAACAGCAAAATTTGTAACAAACTGACATAAACCTTATTTTGTCATTACAAAGCTGAGATACAAGAGTAGAGATCAAAACGTCAAATAATGAGAGAATGTTTCCCAGGAGAATCTGTATATCCATAATTACAGTTTCTGTCCTTCTGATAATAAAAATAATAGATAAAACATAAAGAATATTTAAAGGTTGTGTGTATGTATTCCTGCTTACAAAATTTAGAAGTGATGTATATTCAGTATAATATATATGGAAATTAAAATGTGCATAGAAGAAAATAGAGGTCTTATACAATTCTCCATCTAGATATAATCACTGTCTACACTTGGGGCTATTTTCTTCCAGTATTTAATGAAATGCATTTATGTGAGAAAAAAATTGTAATAGTCACTCTTAAGCAAGTTACAAATTCCGAACCTTTAAACATTATTATTAGCTCTTTCTCTTATAAGGAACCAAAAAACCCCTTTATGGGCTACAAAATGTCTATGTTTCTATCTGCACCACTGTATTTACTATGTTTGCAGAGGAGATAAAGGACGTTTCTTCCTTTTTACTTAAAGATTAGGTCTTATGATGCTTGTGCTGGAATAACTCATGTATTAAAACCCTTCTACTCCAGGGTGTCTGATTCTGATACTGGCCAATAATTTAATGAGCAAATCATGATTGTTAGAGAAAGACTATGAATAGAGTGATCTGGGGACAATCACAGAACTGTTTTACAGATCAAAAGCCCTTACGGCCTCTCTTGGCTTGTGATCAGACTACCTACAGTTTCCTTGTCTCTTGAGTACTTATCTACTGAGAGAGCCTAACTGTTTTCTTAGAATGGCAGGATTCTTGAGATCCAAATCCCAAGAGCGCATCAAATTACAGACCGTATAGCCAAAAGCAAGTCAATAAGCCTTCCTGTATCTCTGTTTCATCAGTAAGGTGATAGTAATGGCTCAGAGAATTGAAAGAAAAACAGTGATGGCAAAGCACTTTGCAAACACAAGTTCTTAACTGACTGGTCATTAAGAAAACCTATTAGGCAGTGATGACTCCTAAGAGGCTCCTGTCAAGTCACACTTTCCATCTAAATACAAACACATGCTGCCCATGTGTCACACAGATACCTACTAGGATAAGAGTTACTCTTCAGAAGTTTAAACCCATCATCAGCAAATGGGTCAGAGGTCTGAAAATGTCATCCCAGTGCATACTCTTTTCAATAGGCACATGTGTGATTCAATAAGGACACGTGTGTTTGGTTATTGGAACACAAATAGCCTTGTTGTCCTGAATGATAACAATGACAATAGCTAATATTTATTTGGTATTAAGTGCCAGTTTTATTGCTATGCCCTTTACATGCATAATTACATTTATTCTTCACAGGAACTCTATGAAGTAGGTACTATTACCTACTTCAACATGATTAGTGAGCCACCACATACTCAAGATTATTGCTTCAATAATTCTCTCCTTTTCCTGTGCAACCATCAGTTTCTTTCCCTTCCTGTTTAAAACTCCTTCAAAAAAACTCTGTTACAGATGTTCCCCAACTTAACGATTTTTCTTTTTTTAATTATTATTATTATTATTGAAGTAGAAGTTGATTTACAATGTTATGTTAGTTTCAGGTGTACAGCAAAGTGATTCAGTTATACATCCATATATATCTATTTTTTTCAAATTCTTTTTCCTTATAGGTTATTACAAAATATTGGGTATTATACCCATGTTTTTTTCAACTTATGATTTTTCAACTTATGATTTTTCAACTTTACAATGGTGCAAAAGTGATATGCATTCAGTAGAAACCGTACTTCACATCTTGCAGTTTGATCTTCTCCCGGCTAGTGGTATGCAGGACAGCACTCTCTGACTCTGGGCAACAGCAGCCGCTGTTCAACCACATCATCACGTGGGTAAACAACCTATACACTTAAAAGCATTCTGTACCCCTAGTACAGCAAGCAATAAATTACACGAGATTTTCAACATTTTATTATAAAATAGGCTTTGTGTTAGATGATTTTGCCCACCTGTAGACTAATGCAAGTGTTCTGAGAACATTTATGGCAGGCCAGGCTAAACTATGATGTTTGGTAGGTTAAGTGTATTACATGCATTTTCGACTTGGGATATTTTCAACTCACTATGGGTCTATCAGGATATAACTCCATCATAAATCAAGAAAGATCTGTACTTACTTTCCCTAATAATTCTCCTCTCATTCTTTCTTGAAACTACACCAATCATATTTTTGTCTCTGACACTATAACTGCTTCTGTCAAGTTACCATTGAATTACATGTTACTAAAATTTTAGAGTCAAGTCTCTGTCCTCATTTTAATGTACCAGCATCATTTACACGAGGTATCACTTTCTTTTCTTGACCTCTGCTATCTTTTTCTCCAACTTAAATGGTTGTGCCTAGTTTCTTTTTCTGATTCTTTCTTTATTTGAAGACCTCCAAATTTTGAAGTGCTCTACTTCTAAAAACTCTGTTGCACCAACACTTACACCATGATGAGCTAATCAAGTCTCATGGATTTAATTACAATTTATATGTTGATGACTCCAAATCTCTAGCCCTAGTTCATTCCTGTTACCATCTCAGATATCCAACTGCATTTACTTTTATTTGCATAGGGTTCTCATTTAAATTCCCCAGCCTCCCAAACTTACTTTTTCTGCAACCTTTCCCTTTCAGTAAGGACCAATCCATTCTCCTAGTTTTTCCAGTTTTTCAAGTTAACATCTTAGAGCCACATCCTTTCTCTGATGCTTCAATTTCAATCAGTTAGAAAATCCTGTCCTTTCTATCTTCAAAACACACCACTTCTCACTAGCTCTACTACCAAACACTCTGGTCCAAGCCAGACTTTTTTTTTTTGCCTAAATGTATACAGTAGCATCCTAATCTGTCTCCCCGCTTCTACCATTACACACTACGGCTGCTCATTTTTTACACAGAAGTCAAAACAATCCTTTAGAAAATAAGTCAAATCATGCTTCTTTCCTCAACCTCTCCAAAGGTTTCTAATATCACTTATATATAGTGACAACCAAAGTACTTCAATGCGTGGTAAGAGTCTATGTATTCTGGCCTCTTACTATGTCTATAACCACATCTTCCATCACACTTCCTTTCACTCATTCAGCATTCGTCACACTAATCTCTTTGCTGTTCATCAAACGAGCAGGGCTTTTTAAATCACATTATACAAATTAGAAATGTTTACCCTTATTTTCTGGCACTCTTTATTCCATTTACCCTGCTTTATTTTCTCTTCATTATATTTAACACCATCTGACAAATTGCACACTTTTAAACATTTTGGTATGGGTTCTTCCAATAAAATATAAATTATTTGATACAGAGACTTTGTTTACTGCTGAGTTCCCACCATTGAGAAAAATACCTGTCTGATAGTGAACACTCCATAAATATTTATTGAATGAATAACAACTCAGAAATGTTTATCATCAGCACCATTCTTTTTCCTTAGTGCCAGACCTAGGTATAACCAATTGACTACAGGATTTTTACAGAGGGGTATTTCAAATTCACCCATAAATCAAATCCCTCCCTAGCCTGCTCTCTTTCATATCTCTCATATTTTATTTGTTTTCCTATTTCTTCCTTAGGTAATGGCACCCCAATCCAATCTGAACCTGCATAACTATCTCTCCCTCAATCTCACTTTCCATAATCCAGTTTATCAACCAAGTTCTGTTAATTCTACCTCTTTTTTTCTTTTCTTTTTTTTTTTTTTTTTTTTTTTTTACAAATCAAGTATTCACTCTTTTAAAAAATTAATTAATTATTTATTCTTTGGCTGTGTTGGGTCTTCATTGCTGTGCCTGGGCTTTCTCTACTTGCAAAGAGCAGGGGCTACTCTTCACTGCAGTATGCGGGTTTCTCATTGCAGTGGCTTCTCTTGTTGCAGAGCATTGGCTGTAGCTGCACGAGCTTCAGTAATTGTGGCTCGAGGGCTTTAGAGTGCAGGCTCAGTAGTTGTGGTGCATGGGCTTAGTCGATCCGTGGCATCTTCCTGAACCAGGAATTGAACCCGTTTCTCCTGCATTGGCAGGCGGATTCTTAACCACTGCGCCACCAGGGAAGTCCCAATTCTACCTCTTCAATATTCCTCAAGTCACTCTTTTATTCTTCAAGTTCACTGCTAGTGTCAATGTTTAGAGACCCATTATTTCTCACCTAGATATTTATAATACCCTTTTAACTGGTATTTGGCTCTCTTCCCAGCTCTTAAATTCATCCTTCATATTATTTGCAGAATAATTACTACAAACACAGGCACTGCTTTGCTCTCTTTACATTCATACTATCTTTTGCATACTTTTGTTAAAATGCTTTTCACAGTATATTTCAATTAATTGTTTCCATTTATCAGTGGAACTGAAGCTCATAGAGATAAAGTGATTTGCCCAAGTTCCCAGTAAGTGACTAGATTCCAGGTTTGCAATTTCTACTCCAGGACACTTCATTCATATAAATATATTGTTTCAATGAGGAAGATTTTATTTAAGAAACACTAGATGGATAAACTGAGATAGTTATTGAACCAGAAAAAGATTCTCATCTTTTGATTTAATCATCTGGATATTTCAGATGAGAATGTATTTATTATGTAATTTTTTGCTTTATTCCCCAGGAGAGTTTCAGTATTTAGAATAGTACTTGGGTGTTCAAAAGATATACTTTTTAAACAAATGAATAAGTGAGTGAAAAGTTTCTAATATGTTTCTTTTTTTTATAAATTTATTGATTTATTTAGGCTGTGTTGGGTCTTCATTTCTGTGCGAGGGTTTTCTCTAGTTGCGGCGAGCAGGGGCCACTCTTCATCGTGGTGCGCGGGCCTCTCATTGTCGTGGCCTCTCATGTTGCGGAGCACAAGCTCCAGACGCGCAGGCTCAGTAGCTGTGGCTCACAGGCCCAGTTGCTCCGCAGCATGTGGGATCCTCCCAGACCAGGGCTCGAACCTGTGTCCCCTGCATTGGCAGGCAGATTCTCAACCACTGTGCCACCAGGGAAGCCCTGTTTCTTGCTTGAAATAAAATTTATACTTGAAAATCTGTGAGTTTACTAGTTCACATGAGGAATTTCACAATCTAAGCTTCCCATACAGGTATGGCAGCCTGAATATTTAAATGGAAATTTAATTTTTATTTTATATAACTTCTCTGGTATACATATGTGTTGAGATAGTGCTTTATACAGGCAAGCCAAGAGCTATTGTGGGTTCTGTTCCAGACCACCACAATAAGGAGAATATCCCAATTAAGTGAGTCACATGAATGTTTTTTTTCCCAGTGCATATAAAAGTTATGTTTACACTATATTGTAGACTATTAAGTGTGTAATAGCACTATATCTAAAAAAACAATGTACATACCTTAATTTAACAATACTTTATTGCTAAAAAATGTTAACCATCATCTGAGTCTTTAGCAGATGGAGTATCTTTTGGCTGGTGGAGTATCTTGCCTTGAAGTTGATGGCTGCTGACTGATCATGGTGGTGGTTGCTGAAGGTTGGCTGTGGCAATTTATTTTCTTTAAATATTTTTTTTTATTGAGTGAAAAATTCTTTAAATTCTAGAGTGCTTTACAATCCTCAAAAGTTTCACATACGTGATTTTATATAATTCCATAATAACACTTTTTTTTTTGCAATTTCTTAAAATAAGACAGCAACGAAGTTTGCCACATTAATTTACTTTTTCCTTCATGAATGATTTCTTGGTAGCATGCAGTGTTGTTTGATTACCCACAGTAGAAGATCTTTCAAAATTGGAGTCAAACCTCTCAAACCCAGTTGTTGCTTTATTAACTAAGTTTATGTGATATTCTAAATCCTTTGCTATCCTTTCAACAATCTTCACAGCATCTTAATCTGGAGTACATTCCATCTCAAGAAAACAATTTCTGGGCTTCTCTGGTGGTGCAGTGGTTGAGAGTCTGTCTGCTGATGCAGGGGACACGGGTTTGTGCCCCGGTCCGGGAAGATCCCACATGCCACGGAGTGGCTGGGCCCATTAGCCATGGCCGCTGAGCCTGCACATCCGGAGCCTGTGCTCTGCAACGGGAGAGGCCGCGACAGTGAGAGGCCTGTGTACCACAAAAAAAAAAAAAAAAAAAGAAAAAGAAAAAGAAAGAAAGAAAAGAAAACAATTTCTTTGCTTAGCCATAAGAATCAGTTCATTAAATTTTTATCATGAAATTGCAGCAATTCAGACAAATCTTAGGGCTCCACTTCTAAATTAGCTCTCTTGCCATTTCTAAGACCTCTGTAGTTACTTATGTCACTAAAGTCTTGAACCCCTCAAAGTCATCCATGAGGGCTGAAATCCACTGCTTCCAAACTCCTGTTAATGCTGATATTTTGAGCTCATCCCACTAATCACAAATGTTCTTAATGGAATCTAGAATGGTAAATCTTTCCAGAAGGTTTTCAATTTACATTACTTGCTCAGATCCTTCTTCTATGACATAGCTTTATGAAATGCAGTTTTTAAAGAATAAGGCTTGAAGTTGAAATTATCATTTGGTCCATGTGCTGCAGAATAAATGTTGTATTAGCAGGCATGAAAATAACAAGAATTTCATTGTACATTTTAATCAGAGCTCTTGGGTGACCAAGTACCTTGTCAATGAACAGTGATAATATGAAAGGAATCTTTTCTGAGCAGCTGTTCTCAACAGTGGGCTTTACACTATTCAGTAAAATATGTTGTAAACAGATATGCTTTTATCCAGTCTTTGTTATTCCACTTATAGAGCACAGGAAGAGTAGATTTATCCTAATTCTTAAGGGTCCCAGGATATTCAGAATGGTAAATGAGCACTGGTTTCAACTGAATCACTAGTTTCAATAGACCCTAACAAGGGAGTCAGCCTGTCCTTTGAAGCTTTGTAGCCAGGCATTGACTTCTCCTCTCTAGCTATGAAGGTCCTAGATGGCATTTTCTTTCAATAGAAGGCTGTTTCATCTACACGGAAAATCATTCATCTAGTGGAGCCATTTTTATTATTTATCTTAGTTAGATGTCCAGGAAAACTTGCTGCAGCTTCTGTATCAGTACTTACTGCTTCACCTTTCACATTTATGTTATGGACATGGCTTCCTTCCTCAAACCTCATGAACTAATCTCTGCTGGCTTCAAACTTTTCTTCTGCAGCTTCTTCACCTGTCTCAGCTTTCATAGAATGGAAGACAGTTAGGGCCATACTCTGGATTAGACTTTGGCTTAAGGAAATGTTCAGGTTGGTTTGATCTTCTGTTTTCCATATCAGTAATAAGGCTGTTTCACTTTCTTATTATTCATGTGTTCACTTTCAATTTCCTTGAAGAACTTTCCCTTTGCATTTACAACTTGGTCAACTGTTTGGCACAATATGCCTAGATTTCAGACTATCTTGTCTTTTGATGTGTCTTCCTCACTAAGCTTAATCATTTCTAGCTTTTGATTTAAAGTGAGAAACATGCAATTCTTTCTTTCACTTGAACACTTAGAAACCATTTCATTATTGTTGTGTCTCAGGGCATAGAGAGGCTCAAGGAAAGGGAGAGAGACAGGGGAATGGCAGGTCAGTGAAGCAGTCAGAACACACATAACATTTATCAATTAAGTTTGCAGTCTTATTTGGATGAGGTTCATGGTGCTCCAAAACAATTACAATAGTAACAGCAAAGATCACTGACCTCAGAGCACCATAACAAATATAATAATAATGAAAATGTTTGATATATTGAGAGAATACCTAAAATATGACACAGAGTCAGAAGTGAGAAAGCGAGAAAATGCTGTTGAAAAAATAACACTGATAGACTTGCTCAATGCAAGGTTGCCACAGAACTTCAATTTGTAAAAAATACAATCTCTGCAAAGCATAAATATAGCAAAGAGCAATAAAACGAGGTATGCCTGTATATAAAAGCAAAATGGAAAATAGGGAAATCTTTAGTAAAACATAAAGTTTCTCCACTCAAAATTTTTTGTGTGCCATATATATTTTATGTCATTTTTACTGGAATATATATTTTAATTATATATTATATATATTTATATGTGTAAGGAAATATAATATTAGTAAAAATGTTAACTTGATCAAAATATCTATATTCATTTTTAATTTCTTCACTTTTTCTTGCAGGTTTAGACATGGAGTCACATCACCATAGGCTCTTCTTGGTATACAACCTAAATAAGGATGGAAAGATGAAAAAAAAATTCTCTTGTTCTCCCAATTGTTTGTTTCTGTGTATTGCTCAATATTTTTTAAGTTTAGCAAACCAGGAACATGTTAATTTCATGCCTTTTATAACTGAAAGATGTCAGTCAACATAAATCTCTCCTGGTTTAAAAGATACATATTTTGTTTGTTTGAACAAGTGATCATCCTCTTATCTTTCTTTAGAAGGAGTTTTAAAAGAGCTGAAAACATACCTGTGACTGTCCAGGCAGTAAAAAGTATTAACTTATATGTTATTTTTGATATAATTTATCATTAGATTAATGATAATCATAAAAATAACAGAAAAGAATAAAAGAAGACTGCACATGTAAATTAGTTTTCTCCAGAATTATATAAGCCTTGATAGAAGTAGAACAAAGTTCATTTCACTTTTTCAAAGTAAATTGAGAGAAAAGCAAAAGAACTGGCATAAATCAGACTTTTGACAGGCTCTAAGTACAAATACAGATGAATATGTGATCTTTAAAAAGGATGGGGAAATACCACTGTCATAAGGAGTAATATATGAAGAAATTTTATTTCCATTTATATTGAATAGAAGAATTGAAATGGCAGATTTTGAATACCATATTCAAAGGTAAGGTATCTCAAATTCCTAAAGATGGTTGTTATTTTGTATCTTTACTTTGACAATCCTGGGTTTAATCTGATCTTTATTGAGCTATGGATGATTTAGCCACATCTATTTTCCTAATTCAGCAAAAGACTATTCTAAAGTTAAGACAATACTGAATAATCTATAGGTTAAGAGCATCATTTTTATATGCCTTGAACATATACTGAAATTCCAGATAAAGGTGACAAATAATGCCACATACCAGTATTCAATAAATTACAAGCAGAGATGAGGCTAGAGCTAACTCAGGGAGCAGCAGAGATATATCTAACAAAGTGGATGAGGGACCATTATTTAGAATCAGCCTGTAAGTTATGATTGGAACCAACTGGAAACAAGAGATTGCTGGTATTATTTGAGTTTATGAACTTAAATGAGAGAAGAAAAATTATGAAATAGCACCAGCAATTGCAAGTGTGATATTAACCATATTAGTAAGAAAAGAGCCCAGTGAAACTGTAACCAATGTTAAAAAGCAGTAGTAAGGGTAATATTCATGGGCAAGTTTACTCATTTTTTAAGATAACGAGCCATATTTGCCTGTGCTGAGTAAGTAGTAGGTGCTTAATAAATATGTTGCTTGTTTAATAGAGAAGATTAGCAATGGAAGGGAATTAGGAAAATGATCAAGCTTAGTCCTCACAACATTATGGTAAGAAGCACATGTTTTATCTGGGAGATTTAAATAATTTTTTCTCTCTTCTATCCAACATAACATAAGAACTTATATTCAACATGGAAACACATATTCCTCATTACAACTTGAACTTGTCTGTTTATGTCTTTAGTACCCCTAGAGAAAATATAGTAATTAATTTTTACAATAAAAGTAAAAAATGAATCAATTAATCAATGAACAATTAATTAAACCAGTATGTATTGAGAATTCTCTCTGTGTCAGACACTGTATTAAGTACTAACTACAAAGAGATGAGTAGGTTGGAGGGGCAACATAAACAAATAATTGCAATATCCTCATATTTGGAATAGTGTAGAAAATAAAATACTATTGAAATAGAGTGGGAGAGGCAACTCACTTTGCTTGTATTGGGTAGGTGGACATGAGGCCATGGGAAAGCTTTTCTGGGGAAAAGTCATTTAAACTGGATCTTGAAAATTAAGTCAAAGTTAGGCAAATCGCAGGTGTTGGTAAGGGCATTTCAGGCTGATGGATTATCAGAAATAAATGTTTGTGCAGTTTTGTTGCACAAACATTTTATGAGTAGCTTCAATGTACTAGTACAGGTTAAGGAGACAAAGATGAATAACAGATGGCCCTTGACTTACAGGAATTTCTATTCCAGTGAAGTCAATTGACTGATAAACAGGTACTGTTTAATAAAATAAAATTACAATGTATCATTTATTAGACATGTAGCCATATGCCAGGGACTGGCATAGACACTTTATGTTCATTACCTCATGAAATCTCCACCACCTACTTCATAATTTGTAAAACTGAGGCTTGGAAAAGTTAATTTGCTCAAGGACAAATAGCCAATAAGATACAGAGGATGAATTTTTATGAGGGAATACCACCCTTTAAGGGGAACAAAGAAGAAAAAGGGATTCTCTAAACAGATTATGGAGGGTTGATAACTTGCCCTTCCAAGTTCATATTTCATTTATTTTGGTAAAAACTGAGTTTTAAAGGAAAAGTCATGCTCAATAAATTCAGTTTTGTATGTAACTGAATTATTGGAAGCAGCTATGAGCTCTTCTTTTTTATCATCTCTGAAAAGACATATTTCCTTTATCTTTTTTGTTGATACATTTAGGGAGATAAAAATATCTATCATTTGTGTCTTTAGCTGTTTTTATCTCACTTTTCTATTTAGCTTTCTGATTTCTATCCTGGCAATACTTTGTTATTTTCTGACATTTCACCCTCTGGACCAACTTTTGCTTTGGTGGTACTGTTATCTATGAATCCATCTTTGGGGTCATTAAAAAATAATCAAAATCAAATGAAATTATAAATTGAATTTGAGGGAGAGCCACCTTTGAAATTAGATACAAAATTGTATTGTTCAATTTTTAACTCCAGTTACCAGCAGATAGCTGATTACATGCCCTTGGTAACTTCCCAATGGAACTACTATCACTAACAGAGGGCCAAATTATTTCTCCCATCCCAGATTACAATGTAAAGGGAGCAAGCTCATTGCTGCTGAGAACAAAGAGTAGCTGAATAAATATGTACTGAAGAAATGAAGGAAGGAGGGGATTTGTGAACACATTTATAATTTTAAATGATTCTTGGTGAACTGTATCATGGTCAAATTATCCATCCTGGGTGCCATAAGCTCTTATAAATATATTCTCTATGCAAAAGTATGATAATATTTTCTTTGTAGCTGTCTGCATTGTTAGAGATAAACAGGGAGTGTGGATTTTTCAACTTTTTACTGTACTATTTTCATTGGCATTATGTGTGCAGAATCTCTATGAAAAACAATATTTTCAAGGGAAGAAAAATTAAATATGTTAGGCTGAATTGGACAACAAACTAAAGTGAATCCCATTAGCCAGCTGGACCTCCTAAATGAAACAGTTAATCCTCTGATGTTGGCAATTCCTTCCATATCTGTTGGAGACAGTACATTTTGTGTAGGGAATATCTAAAAGCAGACAGTCTGTGTGAAGGGTTACAGGGGTTGAACTGGCCATTAACTTCATACATAGGTTGCTATTTATCATTAAGATTATTGCCAATAACTGCACATAAACCTCAGTGTATATAATTTCTTTTAATCTATGTGGCCATAATTGAGAAATTACTGAAGAGTTTCCAAACATCTTTCATTTCTGTTGTCCATTTTATAATACAATTAAAATTAATAATAAAATACACTTCTATTATTTTATAAAGGTGATTAATTTATAGTACATAAAGTCTATAATAACCCTATAGAAAATTAATAGTAAAAATAAAAATATATGGGTTGCTTCTGTATTTGCAAAGGAAGGATAAATCAAAAACACTAGTTTTGCTCCATATTTAAAGTAAAAATTGGGGTATTCATAAATATTAGGTTTATCAAGTCAAGTAGGTTGTTTTCAAGCAAAATGCTTTCTTTGAAAAATGGTCCTCTTTCTTCAGTATTAGACTCTTTGGTGCATTAACAACAGAACATCACTTGGTTTCAGTTGTAAAAACTAAATATGAAACATTTGGGGATTTTATTGCTTAGTTACTCAAAATTTAAGCATAATGTTACATGGTTTTCTCAAAGGATATATGATTCGTGCAAATTGCTAAAAATGTCTTCACTTTCAATTTCATTATAAGAATGTGCATAATGGATCAATCCATGAAATCTCTATGTAAAAATAAACTATGAATGTCAAAAACTATATTTTAAAAACTCCAAAATTCAGAGAAAACATTAAATAGCCAAGAGCAGCTGATTCTATTTCTTCAACTTGTAGTACATTTACCACTCTACTGCCCCACTATTAGCACTCCCCTATCACTACCAGCACCTACCACATATTGTACTTTTAATATGTGCCAGGCAGGCTCCATAGAGATGTGCTACATCAATTATCACTTTTTATTTAATTCTCACAATAATTTTATTAAGTGGGTGCCTTGGTCCATTTGGGCTGCTAAAACAAAATACTACAGACTGAGGGGCTTATAAACAGCAGAGATTTATTGCTCACAATTCTGAAGGTTAGAATTCCAAGATCAGGATGCCAGCATGGTCAGGGTCAGATTCTAGTGAAGGCCATCTTCCAGATTGCAGACCTCTGACTTCTTGTATCCTCACATGGCAGAAGGGGTGAGCTAGCCTTTTACAAGGGTACTAATCCCATTCATAACACCTCCATCATCATGACTTAATCACTATCAAATGGTCCTTGAGCATTAGATTTTCAAAATGTGAATTTTGGGGGGAAACAAACATTCAGACCATAGTAATGAGTACTGTTTTTAAAGATTAGGAAACAGGTCCAGGAGGGAGGTAAATAACTCATGATTACAGAGTTATTAGAAAGCTGAGTAAGCATTGATCTTGACTCTCAAAGCACTCTCTGTGTGTCGTCCAGCACAGTTCTGAAAGAACCTTAGTTCACCCAGCCACACCTGTCCTGCAAAGCCCTGCATGATAAGACCTTGGTTGTTTCTTCTTTTGCCACTAGATACTTTGACCCTGGCTCCCCATGCCAAACTCCTTCCTATCTCACTGCATTTACTCATACTGTTCCCTTTGCCTGAAATGTTCTTGTCCTTAGGTTCAGCACTATTCACATATTAAATTCTATTCTGTTCTGCTATAGTTTTATTTAAAGATACATGAGGGCAGGAATTTTGTTGTGTTTGCTGCTGTATCTCTAATACCTAACATAATGTCTAGCGTACGGTTGTCATTCAAAAAATGTATTGAATAGATAAGTGAATGAATAAAGGAATAAAATGGATAAAACATACAATACAATCTTTTGAATGACTATGACTTAAAGGTGTTTGTATTTTAAGCTTTATTTTTATTTTTTAATTGAGGTAACAGTTTTAAACATTATATATTTTCATGGGTACAACATTATATTTGCACTTCTGTATACACTAAATCATGCTCACCAGCAAAAGTTTAACTTCAATCCATCATAATACAGTTGACTCCTTTACCCATTCACTCCCCCTACCCTTCCTCCCCTCTGGAAACCACTAATCTGTTCTCTGTATCTATTTGTTTGGTCTTGTTTTGTTTGTTCCTTTCTTTTTTTTTTATATTCCACATATGAGTAAAATCATACAGTATTTGTCATTCTGCATCTGATTTATTTCACTTTGAGTAATGCCCTCAAAGCCCATCCATGTTGTTACAAATGGCAAGATTTGGCTGAGAAGTATTCCATCATGAGTATATATATATTGCACAAAGCTTTATTGTTCATTGTTTTCTTTAAGGAAAATGCAAATGTCAATAAGAAAGTGTGGGTTTGGATGTGTGTTATGTATTGTATGTGTGGTACTTCCTCTTCCCCCCTCCCCGCACCCCTGACCAAGAAGAAATTCTTTTTTTTTTTTTTTTTTTTTTTTTTTTGTGATACGTGGGCCTCTCACTGTTGTGGCCTCTCCCGTTGCGGAGCACAGGCTCTGGATGTGCAGGCTCAGCGGTCATGGCTCACGGGCCCAGCTGCTCCGTGGCATGTGGGATCTTCCCAGACCGGGGCACGAACCCGTGTCCCCTGCATCGGCAGGTGGACTCTTAACCACTGCGCCATCAGGGAAGCCCAAGAAGAAATTCTTTATCCTTGACCTTGTTCTGAACCAATGGGACAACATCTGTGAAAATCATATTTTCAATTCATGGGTTACTTTCAGGATTTTTGTTTTGGAAAATACCAATCTCACACACACACACACACACACACACACATATATATATATAATACACATATATAAATTTCAGAGGTGGAATATAGGATTCTTTTTTTGATACATCCTAATTGTAGGTGTGGTATGTGATTATGAGAAAAGGATGAGGATCTGAACTGTGGGATTTTCTTCAGCAATCTGATAACATACCATGATTTGCAACTTCATGGTCTTTAACTGTTTGGGCTTTTTCCACTGGTAAATTTAAATGCCTATATAAGGGCCAAAGAACTTCTGTAGCTCCCAAGAAATTCAGAAAATATTCATGCTTGGAGAGCTATATATTTATGTCACTCTTTGGAAGTCCTGATGAAAATGGGCTTTGGTAACACTTCTAAGCAACTGCAGTTTTTTTTTTTTTGTGATTGCAACCGCTTTTCTGTCTTCAAGGGAATTTTGATCTGATGAGTGCCTTATGCACACATAAGTATAAAAATGGAATCATAGAAAAATGGTTGTAGAATGGAAAATGACTCATGGATTGGGAATTTTACTGGTCCATTGGTCAGGATTAAGACAAATCCACATTGAAAATACATCTTGTAAGTTTCTAGCAAATTTCCAGCTGTGAATAGAAAAGAGGCCAACCAACAGGGGTACAGCCACGTTATAATAGAATGACTCTCCATCAGCATATTTTGCAATTCCACCCATCCACCCCCAAATCCTACATAGATACATTTATTTAGTTTTTTGCTCATTCACAAATATTTTCTGAGAACCTACTTTATCCCAGGTACTCTGAAAGTTACTAAGATATAATAACAAACAAGAAAGATATATTCACTGGCCTCAGATTTCCTAGTACTTGTAGTCTATTTGGGAAGACATATGTCTTGAACAAATTGTTACATAAATATTAATTCAAATTGTAGCAAGTGCTATAATGGATAACCAGAGAATAGTACTAGAGTGCCCATGGGGAGGGGGGCTCCAACCTAGTCTGATGCAAATTTAGAGAATTTTTTCCCTGGGCAAGTAATATTTTATATGAGAGCTGGCAGCCAAATAGGAGTTATCTAGGTGGGAGGAGGAGTAGTTTAGAAAGAGAGGACAGCTTATTAAGCATCCTAGGCAGGAAGGAACATGATGCCATTACAGTTGCCCTTTCAAGATTCTAGAGGCTCTAGGCTCCCCCCATTTTTTTTTTTTTTTTTTTTTTTTTTGCAGTACATGGGCTTCTCACTGTTGTGGCCTCTCCCATTGCGGAGCACAGGCTCTGGACACGCAGGCTCAGCGGCCATGGCTCACGGGCCCAGCCACTCCGCGACATGTGGGATCTTCCCAGACCGGGGCACGAAGCAGTGTCCTCTGCATCGGCAGGCGGACTCTCAACCACTGCGTCACCAGGGAAGACCTCTTCCTCTATTTCTAAAGTGAGCAAAGTTATATCTCTCTGTGCCATTCTTCTATAGTCACATCATCCCCTAACTCTCCTATTATGCCTCTCTCTTCTACTTTTTTTTTTCTTTTTGGAGTGCAGTTGATTTACAATATTGTGTTAGCTTCATTTGTACAACAAAGTGATTCAGTAACATGTATATTTTTTCAGATTATTTTCCATTATATGTTACTACAAGATATTGAATATCATTCTCTGATTCACAGTAAATCTTTGTTATCTATTTTATTTTATTATTTCGTTAGTTAATTTATTTATTTTTAACATCTTTATTGGAGTATAATTGCTTTACAATGGTGTGTTAGTTTCTGCTTTATAACAAAATGAATCAGTCATAAATATACATATGTTCCCATATCTCTTCCCTCTTGCATCTCCCTCCCTCCCACCCTCCCTATCCCACCCCTCTATGTGGTCACAAAGCACCGAGCTGATCTGTATGTGCTATGTGGCTGCTTCCCACTAGCTATCTACTTTCCTTTGGTAGTGTATGTATGTCCATGCCACTCTCTCACTTTGTCACAGCTTATCCTTCCCCCTACCCATGTCTTCAACTCCATTCTCTAGTACGTCTGTGTCTTTATTCCCATCTTGCCCCTAGGTTCTTCATGACCTTTTTTTTTTTTCTCTTAGATTCCATATATATGTATTAGCATACTGTATTTGTTTTTCTCTTTCTGACTTACTTGACTCTGTATGACATTCTCTAAGTACATCCCCCTCACTACAAACAAATCAATTTTGTTTCTTTTTATGGCTGAGTAATATTCTGTTGTATATATGTTGCACATCTTCTTTATCCATTCATCTGTTCATGGACACTTAGGTTGCTTCCATCTCCTGGCTATTGTAAATAGAGCTGCAATAAATATTTTTGTACATGACTCTTTTTGAATTATGGTTTTCTCAGGGCATATGCCCAGTAATGGGATTGCTGGGTCATATGGTAGTTCTATTTTTAGTTCTTTAAGGAACCTCAATACACTTCTCCACAGTGACTCTATCAATTTATACTCTCACCAACAGTGCAAGAGGGTTCCCTTTTCTCCACACCCTCTCCAGCATTCATTGTTTGTAGAATTTTTGATGATGGTCATTCTGACTGGTGTCAGGTGATAACTCCTTGTAGTTTTGATTTGCAGTTGTCTAATGATTAATGATGTTGATCATTCTTTCATGTGTTTGTAGGCAATCTGTATATCTTCTTTGGAGAAATGTCTATTTAGGTCTTCTGTCCATTTTTGGATTGGGTTGTTTGTTTCTTTGATATTGAGCTGCATGACCTGCTTGTAAATTTTGGAGATTAATCCTTTGTCAGTTGCTTCATTTGCAAATATTTTCTCTCATTTTGAGGGTTGTCTTTTGGTCTTGTTTATGGTTTCCTTTGCTGTGCAAAAGCTTTTAAGTTTCATTACAGCCCATTTGTTTATTTTTGTTTTTATTTCCATTTCTCTAGGAGGTGGGTCCAAAAGGATCTTGCTGTGATTTATGTCATAGACAGTTCTGCTTATGTTTTCCTGTAACAGTTTGATAGTGTATGGCTTTACATTTTGATTAAAATGGGCTTTAATCCATTTTGAGTTTATTTTTGTGTATGGTGTTAGGTAGTGTTCTAATTTCATACTTTTACATGTAGCTGTCTAGTTTTCCCAGCATCACTTATTGAAGATGTTGTCTTTTCTCCACTGTATATTCTTGCCTCCTTTATCAAAGATAAGGTGACCATATGTGTGTGGGTTTTTCTATGGGATTTCTATCCTGTTCCATTGATCTATATTTCTGTTTTTGTGCCAGGACCATACTGTCTTGATTACTGTAGCTTTGTAGTATAGTCTGAAGTCAGGGAGCCTGATTCTTCCAGCTGTGTTTTTCTTTCCCAAGATTGCTTTGGCTATTCGGGGTCTTTTGTGTTTCCATACAAATGGTGAAATTTTTTGTTCTAGTTCTGTGAGAAATGCCAGTGATAGTTTGATAGGGATTGTATTGAATCTGTAGATTGCTTTGGGTAGTAGAGTCATTTTCACAATGTTGATTCTTCCAATCCAAGAACATGGTATATCTCTCCATCTATTTGTATCATCTTTAATTTCTTTCATCAGTGTCTTATGATTTTCTGTATACAGGTCTTTTGTCTCCTTAGGTAGGTTTATTCCTAGATATTTTATTATTTTTGTTGTAATGGTAAATGGGAGTGTTTTCTTAATTTAATTTTCAGATTTTTCATCATTAGTGTATGGGAATGCTAGAGATTTCTGTGCATTAATTTTGTATCCTTCTACTTTACCAAATTCATTGATTAGCTCTAGTAGTTTTCTGGTAGCATCTTTAGGATCCTCTATGTATAGTATCATGTCATCTGCAAACAGTGACAGCTTTACTTATTCTTTTCCGATTTGGATTCTTTCTATTTCTTTTTCTTCTCTGATTGCTGTGGCTAAAACTTCCAAAACTCTGTTGAATAATAGTGGTGAGAGTGGGCAACATTTTCTTGTTCCTGATCTTAGTGGAAATGATTTCAGTTTTTCACCATTGAGGAAAATGTTGACTGTGGGTTTGTCATATATGGCCTTTATTATGTTGATGTAAGTTCCTCTATGCCTACTTTCTGGAGGAATTTTATCATAAATGGGTGTTGAATTTTGTCAAAAGCTTTCTCTGCATCTGTTGAGATGATCATATGGTTTTTCTTCTTCTATTTGTTAATATGGTGTATCACATTGATTGATTTGCATATATTGAAAAATCCTTGCATTCCTGGGATAAACCCCACTTGATCATGGTATATGATCCTTTTAATGTGCTGTTGGTTTCTGTTTGCTAGTATTTTGTCGAGGATTTTTGTGTCTATATTCATCAGTGATATTGGCCTGTAGTTTTCTTTCTTTGTGACATCTTTGTCTGGTTTTGGTATCAGGGTGATGGTGGCTTCATAGGAGTTTGGGAGTGTTCTTCCCTCTGATATATTTTGGAAGAATTTGAGAAGGATAGGTGTTAACTCTTTTCTAAATGTGTTATCTATTTTATATATTGTGGTGTATATCTGTTAACCCCATACTCCAAATTTATCCTTTTTCATCTCCCTTTCTCCTTTGTACCATAAATTTCTTTTCTATGTCTGTTAGTCTGTTTCTGTTTTGTATATAGATTCATTTGTTTTTTTTTTTTTTAGATTTCACATATAAGTGATATATAATATTTGTCTTTGTCTGACCTAAGTATAATATTCTCTGGGTCCATCAACTGTTGTTGAAAATGGCAATATTTCATTCTTTTTATGGTTGAGTAATATTCCACTGTGTATATATATGCCATATCTTCTTTATTCATTCATCTGTTGATGGACACTTAGGTTGCTCCCATGTCTTGGTTACTATGTTTTCTATTTTTAAGGACACTTGTGATTGTATTGGGCCTTCAGGGATAATCCAAGGATATGTTCCCTAATTTAAGATCCACTGACTAATAATCCTATTTCTATCTGCAACTCTTTGCCATGTAAGGTAATGTACCTACGGATTCAAGGGATTAGAACCTGTTTATCTTTGGGGATCTATTTTCTCCTTACTACAATCATGAAAGAGCTATAGGAAGGAGAATAAACTGGAGTTACTGATTGATTAGATGTGGTGGAAAATAAGAATGGAAGTATAAAGGAAGTCTTTTAAGTTTCTGCCTTAATCATATGAAAATATGGTGCTTTCTTTATGAATATAGTAAGAACAGAAGAAGAGTCAGTTTAGGAACGAAGCTGAGATTATCAGTTCAGGTTTAGGTTTTTTAAAGTGAGATAACCAGCCAAGTGGAGACAGACAATTGGGTCTGGAACTCAGAGTGGATGTTTAGATTGGAGATACATATTTTGACTGGCTGATGCACAGATGATAATTGATGGAACAGAGATCACTTGAAGAGAGAATATAAGAGAAGAGTGCCTAGGTCTGAGTGTGGCCATTATTTCTACCTTAATAAAGTCTATTTAAGGACCATTAAGATTCATCCAGCTTTCCCCTTCCATAACTCAGGTAGAATTTCAGGTAATATATTTTAGAAAAATTGTTATTTATCTTGATCTCAGTAACTTCCAGGGAGTGAAACTTCTGCCACAACTAACACAAATCTGTCTGGCTATTCAATTACATGACTAACCCTTCATGTAAGTTAGGTTACTTTATGTTCCAAGGAAAATAACGTAGAAAACTACGATGATAACCACAGGATTATCAAGCAGGAAATTATGACTGCTTTCAAGGAAGCACTGTTATTACCACTTCTAACATCTGGAAGGGAGGTCTGCATAAATGAGGGAGTGGGGAACAACATTTCCCACTGTATTCTCTAGCATTTCTTGTCTTCCATCCTCAGCAATAGCAACACTTAACCAGCTGTTTAGAGCAGTGGTTTCCCAGGCAAGCAGCATTTGTAATCATCTAGGAACCTGTTAGACATGCAAATTCGTGGGCCCCAGTTCAGACCTACAGACTCAGAAATGCTGAGAATGGGGCCCAGAGTCTTGTATTTTAACAAGTTGTCCAAGTGACTTCTATGCATGCTAAAGTTTGAGAACCACTGGTTTACAGTGTAAGAGTTACTTTATTAGCACATGAAGAACCTCGGGTTATGAACCCAAGTGAGTAACTTATTGGTACACAGTGTCATTTCTTAACCCTGATATATCTCTAGTCTGTGTCCTATGGTCATGGGTTTCTTTCCATGATCTCACCCTGTTTAATCACATTCTCAGATTTATTACTGTTTTTTTCAGGACCCTTGGAAAATGAGGTCTACAGTTCCTCTTTGGTTAATATTACAA
The DNA here is from genome assembly GCF_964341445.2 of Mesoplodon mirus. Classification (NCBI taxonomy): domain Eukaryota; kingdom Metazoa; phylum Chordata; class Mammalia; order Artiodactyla; family Ziphiidae; genus Mesoplodon; species Mesoplodon mirus. The sequence goes on along the minus strand of NC_138983.1, from coordinate 108,391,739 downwards.
GTACTATTGTTGCATTCAGTCTAAATCACAATATAATATACTGTACAGATGATTAATGTACCCAAATTAGCTGCTTTTCTTCCCAGGGTTCAGAGCCAGGAGTCTCTCTGACTTGGATCTTATCAGATATCTATAAAGATTTCCCCAGTGGCTTCCTCTTCCCTCTCATCTTTATTTCTTTTTAACGTTTTCATTTCATGCTATTTATCTTTCTCTGTTCTCTGACTTCTCTGCCAGGGTCTATAATAATTTTCTTGACACATATTTAAAAGCCTTTGTCCTTTTATTTAATTTATGTAAAATGACTCTTATCTATAGAAAAAAATGTATATTTTGAATACGACAGGAAAGGGGATGTGAATTCTACATTTACCAAATGTTCCAAGGTCCAATTTTCAAGAGTATGGGCTTTAGAGCCAGAAAATTTTGACTCATAATTCTACATCTATCGCTTGTTTCATGTGTGACCTTAAGCTGTTTTACAATTCTGAGTATCGGTTTTTCTATCTTCAATATGAGGACAATAATAGCATTGACCTCAGAAAGTTCCTGAGGGAATTAAACAAGATATTGCACATAAAGTACTTAGCATAGTACCTGGTGCATGATAAATATTCAATAAATATTGTCTTTATTATAAAAAGGGCAATGGATTTTGAATTATATCTTAGTCCATTTGGGCTGCTATAACAAAATACTTGGGTGGCTTATAAACAACAGAAATATATTTCTTACAGTTCTGGATGTTGAGAGTCCAAGGTGAGAGTGCCAGAGTGGCCGGGTGAAGTCCCTGGGTTACAGAATTCTCACTGTGTCCTCACATAACAGAAAGAGGGCTCAAGAGCTCTCTGAGGCCTCTTTTATAAGGGCACTAATTCCATTCAGGAGGACTCTACCTTCATGATATAATAATCTCTCAAAAGCCCCCACCTCCTAATAACATCACCTTGAGCATTATGCTTTCAACATACACATTTTTTGGGGGGACACAGACATTCAGACGATAGCAGTTTATAAGCACACTTTAATATGTCCTGGAGAAACTCTCCTTTATTACTTAATAGCTCTTCACTGTTGATTCAAATTAAGCTGATGATGACATAGTCATTTCCAGACTTTAATATTTTTCTTATAGCAAATAATTTTAAAACTACTTTTACCCTAGTGGGTACTTATAAATAGTGATTAACTCACTTTTATTTAGAGACGCTTTTCTAATCAGATTACAGTCCAATGAACCATTTTAATTACATTTCAATCACTCATTGTTATTAACTTTGAATATTAATACTCTTAGAGATGGACACCTTTCTGTGCCTAATATCTTTTCTGTCCCTCAAAGCATCTCCAGTTGCAAAATTTCTTTCAATTACCCATTCTAGATTAGAGTACAGAAACGATTACCATGTGCCTTAGGAATTTGGCTGACTAATTGTAAAATTAAAAATTTAGGGAAAATTTTTTAAATTAGTGATGATTAATTTCAATATTTAAAAGGATTATTGGCACTTTAATCAGTTAAATAGCATCAAAGAGCATCTGACATGAAAATGTATTACATTACATTTGTGATTAGCATGACAAGTCACTATATTCATATTATTCCACCTAAGAGGTTGAGATGTATTATTTATGAATTTGATTCCTCTCTCTGCATGAAATATTAAGGCTTGATATATAGAGATGTAAAGGGAAGTGCTGATTTTCATCTAATAGTAATAGAAAAATCTCGTGGCAAAAACATTTCATGTTTAAAGGGTAGAAATTGTGATGAACTGATTTACTTAATACTATTTCACAAACTTTGAAGTGGGATAGTTAGTTCTGTCAAACGTCTGAAATATGAGACAAAGGTGAATACATTTCTCAGGAGAAAACAACCCAGGGCAAGAGCTGGGGATTCTACTTTTAGTCTCCAACTATGCTAGAAGCTAAATTAAGGAATGGGCCTCATAAAATTTATTCAGGAAGGCCACAGTGAACCGAATCCTTGGCTATCCTGGAGTGTATTCACTGGATTGTGGATTAAGTAAAGTAACAAATAAGAGCACATTAGCTTTAAAAAGTGACTGAGAGAAAAATATGTACTTTTTAAGAAGTGTCTCTTGATGGTATCTACATAAAAAATCCATAGATTCCACATTGTATATACTGCACAGTGGGGTATCTCCCATCTTTGGACTATCAGATTCACTTAGTGAAATATGCAACAATCCTTCAACACAGATCTAGGAAGACAGAAAAATGGGTGAAGAAGAGAAGGTAAAGCAAAAAACCCCAAGTTGTGACTGTATCTCTGCCTAGCTTATTCCTCATCTAACACTGGGCCTGGGTGTGTTGGGAAAAGAGCTTATTGAAGCAATAGTGATCAGTTTTAAGCAAATATATTCTCTCACAGGGGGTGGAGGGTGGGATGGGTAGGAGGAGATATTCCATTTTACAAATGTTAAAATGCAAAAAAAAATGTGCATGTAAGAATAAAAATAATGTAGGAATATACCTCTATAAAGTTATTTATATAATATTTGGGTCCTTAAACTATTACCTTGGAATCAAGTTTATATTTTTGAATAGTGCACTTTATTTCTCTGCCACTCTACATCCAAACCAATAACAAATCAGTCAAATCTACAAACTCTATAAAGAGTACTTGAGAATAAGCCTTGTTTTCACAGTATTTCGAGTGTTCTTAAATTTTGATTTTCTCTCCCCCTAGATCTATGGTTTATAATCATTGATATACCAGTATTGAAAAGCCAGACTGATCCCTGAATTAAATGGGTTATGATTTTTCTATGGAATCATGTATCTTCCATTTCTCTCTTTTTCTTGACTGTACTAATCCAGCTTGAACTCCTTTGTGTTGATTACATTTTTCTGAAACATGAAATTGGAGGAAGAAAAAGTCATTCTTTAGCTAGACTACTGATACTTTGATCAGTTTCAATGGAACCAATTGGACTGATACTCTCTTACACTCATCATGGTGGTATAAATTTGATCAACTTCCCTGTAGAGCAACTTGTCAATATGTATAAAAACCCTCAATCACATACATATTGTTTAATGCAGAAGTTCCAATTCTAAGAGAGTAACTGGACAAGTAAGGCAAAGGTAAATGCTTAAGTATTTTCATCTAAAAATGGCCTAAATAGGGGCTTCCCTGGTGGTGCAGTGGTTGAGAGTCCGCCTGCCGATGCAGGGGACACGGGTTTGTGCCCGGTCCGGGAAGATCCCACGTGCTGTGGAGCAGCTAGGCCCGTGAGCCATGGCTGCTGAGACTGCGTGTCCGGAGCCTGTGCTCTGCAACGGGAGAGGCCACAACAGTGAGAGACCCACGTACCGAAAAAAAAAAAAAAAAGGCCTAAATAGTGAAAAATGAAAATAATGTACATTTTAAATAGAGGACTGGTTAAGTAAGTAATAGTACAGGCATAAAAGGAGATAGTATAAAGACATTAGTATTTTGCAGTGGTTATACAAGTTAATATGGAAAATGAGCCTTGATATTATATTAGGTGAAAAACTTACATAACTGAATATAAAGTTTGTTCCACTTGTGAATATATCAATATTCGTATCTTCAAATTAAAGGACTCTTATTTTGTCAAAAAAGTATCAAAGTGTTAATTGACATAACATGCAGAACTTTAAAAAATTTGCTTAATTCATTTCAGTTTACTTTCGGGACAATCTTCAGACATGAACACATTAAAGGTGTAGAGGAATTTCATCTAGCCTAACCCAGAGATAAAATTTGGAGATAAATCAACTTTATCTTTGATATATTCTCATCTGTCTTTAAGCATCTTCTCTAGCTTCATGGTTTTCTTTTCCTTTCCTTTCTGAAAAAATCAGTCTTCACAGCAAGAAATTTACTCTTACGTATTCTTCTGCATATTCTTCTAAAATTGTGTATTATATAGACACTGCCTCAGAATCAGGGTGAGGTTGTTCCTTTTTATTTCATTCATTCCAAAATTTCTATTCTTAGAAAATGCAGAAGTGAAAAGTGCCCTAAGGAATGATTCCCTTAGGAAGTATTCTTGAGAAATCAGTCTTGGACAGATTAGTAAGAACTGTTCGGTTGTCTGGTTACTAGTGAAGAGAAGAAGTTGTACTTTTCCAAGTAGTAATTTACATGTAACTAGCAATCAACAAATAGCAACAAGAGCATAACAACAATCTTGTAGCTGTTTGCATATCATTTGCTTCTTAGGGACCCCCAAGGAGAAATGTAAATGAATAACCATGGAGAAATCAAACTTTTTTCTCTTTTGTAGTAATATGTGTTTCTAACTTAACGTGTTTGCCCCTGAGAATAGAGCAATACCGTGTTCTTGCTATTGGCCAGTTCCAAACCAAGCCAAATAACAGTTTAATCTCTTTAGAGACTGTTCTTGTGCCACTTTTTTTTTTCCACAATAGATCATTCTGTTGTGGTATAAATGTTGTGGTACATATGTGGTATAACACATATGTGGGCATATGTGTTACTTGGTGAGTGAAATTCAGAGAAAGTCTAGAAATTTTTTTTGAATCATTTTTTTTTAAAGAGACTAAAAGCTCACACTCTGATATGGTTAGTGTAGAAAATTTCTGTGAAATAGAGATTTAAAATGCTAGCCACAGCTTTTCAAATTTTTTTCTGGGTAAATGATGTAATTTGAAAAATGAAAATAGTCATATATGAATAATACTTTTTAGTTACTAAAAGCTATTTCCATGTCCATTTTATAATTTTGAAATAGAAGTTCTTAACGACTATACATAAGAAACATTTAAAAACAAGATAAATATTCTTGGAAAGGCAAAACCCATTCTACCTATTAAAATGGCTATTGTATTCCAAAGCCTTTGATTACTGTCAATTCTGTCAACCTTTATGTGGTTATGTCATAGTGCAAACCATAAAATATGACACTGAAATAAAATAAGCTTCCAAATGAAAAATATGTATTAGTTAAAATTCAAAGCAATTACAAATCCTCATTAATTTAGCATAGCTGGAAACAATAGAGAAGTTGAAAATGCTTCCTGGTTTCAAATCAATTCCCTATTATTGAATAGTTTGTGCCCAGCAAATTATTATTGACTCATATAGTCATTTGCATTTTATATCAATAACATTTCCTTTTGTCTATCACAAAATAATAACAGGCATGGTTAAAAGATACTAGAGTCTAATAAGCAGTAATGTCTTTACACCAGCTTTTATGGCCCTTCTCATCTTTGTTTTCTGTTCATCACAAGAAATTCAGAATCAGAATGGAGGTCAGCAGCTTTCATTCTGCTATAGTGAGTAACAGTTCAGTCTAACCGTAGTGAGGGAATCTCCTGCAATCTCTCAAAAGCCTACAATCAGAAATATAGTTACACAAATAAATTGAAGTAGTTTTTTTGAAAGCCACACGATATTCTCAAAGTAATACAAATGTTAAAGATAATTACCACATTAGTTCATATCATAGCTTTGCCATGTGAGATATTATCTTCAATTTTGACAAACCTCTGTAACTTAGGTATTATTATGCCCATTACGTGGATGGGGACAAAAGTCTCTGAGTTTGAACAAGTTAGATTAATTCCCCCAGTTCATATTGACTCCACAATAAGATTCTGTTACACAGTCCAAATCAATATCACAGAGAGTCTTGTTCTCATATGTAGTCTAATGAAACACACAGCCTGAGATATATTATATATTAATGCTAGAGTGGAGAGGCACTCTATTCAAATGATTCATTCGTTCATTTATCCAAGTGAATAATATTCACTTACTGAATAACTAATAGATGTTGTGTTAAGTATAAATGCAACATAACGGTGTGTTGAAATAGAATGCCTTTCTTTTAAAAAAATGTCCTGCAAAAGTTAGTGAACTGATTTTTCCAATAATAATTTTAGACTCTGGTACTCATAAATCCTTTTATTTCAATCCTAGTAATCATAGTGGCAGCTGTTATACCTGGCACAAAGAGATTTTCAGATGGTAGAGAAGATTTTACTGGAGTGAGATACTGAGACTGACCCTGGGGCAAAGAGATTAATGTTCGTGGAACACATGCTAGGGGCCAGAGAGTTTAGACATTCCATTTCATGTTATACTCTCAGGAACACTTTTATAATAGATAGTATCAGGTCAGGACACTTCATAAGTTTTGTGGGTTGGCATTTTTCTTCTCATAGCAGAATTCTATGATATACATAAGACAGTATTATCATAACACATGTCAGTTGGGAAGAGCATTATTTATCTCATTCATTTTGTAGGACAAAGAATGGAAGTTCGGGGAAGTGACTTACTCAAGGTCACAAAGCAAGTAGGTGCTTATGCCAGATCAAGACCTACTAGAGCCCAGGTCCTGGAAGTTCACTCCCCAAATGCTTAAGACAATGGTGTGTAGTGATTCTAACAGGCACACTGTGTTCTTGCCTAAAATCTCTTCAGAAGACAGCAGTTCCTCGGCCAGGAGAAAACAAGCATGTGCTTATCACAGAATCCTCTTACTTTTTATTTTTTCCTGAATACAAGCTGAGACAAGCAAGTGGTGCTGACCATGTGTCTTTGATGGACACATTTACTGGAAAAAATTCAAGGAAGCTGAGAATTTCTTCACCTGCCACCTGTGATGTGCTTTCAAGGCAGCCAAATCAATTTACTTTATTATCCCAAAAGAGCTTCTTGAAAGCTGTTATTCAGTATTTCATTCTCTCTGCTGTATGCCAACACTTTCTCTTTAAAGTTACCTTAAATCTTATATTTTTCTTTCTATCAGCCATTCAAACTTGCGAGAAGAAATGTGCAAAATCCACATATAAAATAAGACTTGCTTTCCAAAGATGAGATTTGTCAAGAATAATAGAATAAGAATAATAAAATATAGATATAATTTTACTATTATATAGAAGAAAGTAAACTTGTAATAGGCAATTATACTTTCTACTTGGTTCTCAGAAGCTGTTTTTATTCATTCCCAGGAAAAAAAATGGGTTTACTCTCTTTTTCCTCCTCTCAGGTAAGCAAGTTCATAACAAATTCTTTTTTTTTTTTCTAATTCACTCTGGTATACAAGCTAGTAGTTAGTGATATCTGAATATATTATGTATGTTTGCACTCTTCCAAATCCAAGTTATAACCATCAAACTTAATTTTTTATTTGATAAGAAATCTCTCATGCTTCATGGGATATTTAAAATTTGCAATTATATCATAAATACAGGGGTGACTTCTTTTTATTTAAGTGGTTCATTAATAACCTTAGTTTCTCTCCCAGCAAGGTAAAATGTAGAATGTGCTTTCTCTTTTATATAAAACTGCTGTTTGTTGAATGAATTATGGATGACTTCTATTAACCCAACAATTAGGGGGTTAGGAGGACCAATGTTCTTACATTGTTTCCTCTGCTTGCTGGTTCTGATGGATCCCATATATGACTTTTGGATATAAGAATTATCCATGAAGAAAAAAAAAAAAACTGTCCATGCCTGGAGTCCAAGTTTGTGTCTGATGCCAGGAGGGTTTATTGTTATACTGTCTGAGGGGCTATCTTAGGGCACTAGAAGAATAGAAGATAAGGAGAGGTCGTTCTCTTTCAAGAGTGGTAATCAGTTCCAACAGATCCTTCCAACACATTCTGTCATCTCTCTGGTAGCCATTGGCCTGAATTTTTCATATGAATTACTTGAGGTAAAATGTGAAAGCTACAGTAATCAAGACAGTATGGTACTGGCACAAAAACAGAAAGATAGATCAATGGAACAGGATAGAAAGCCCAGAGTTAAACCCACGGACATATGGTCACCTTATCTTTGATAAAGGAGGCAGGAATGTACAGTGGAGAAAGGACAGTCTCTTCAATAAGTGGTGCTGGGAAAACTGGATAGGGACATGTAAAAGTATGAGATTAGATCACTCCCTAACACCATACACAAAAATAAGCTCAAAATGGATTAAAGACCTAAATGTAAGGCCAGACACTATCAAACTCTTAGAGGAAAACATAGGCAGAACACTCTATGACATAAATCACAGCAAGATCCTTTTTGACCCACCTCCTAGAGAAATGGAAATAAAGACAAAAATAAACACATGGGACCTAATGAAACTTAAAAGCTTTTGCACAGCAAAGGAAATCATAAACAAGACCAAAAGACAACCCTCAGAATGGGAGAAAATATTTGCCAATGAAGCAACTGACAAAGGATTAATCTCCAAAATTTATAAGCAGCTCATGCAGCTCAATAACAAAAAAACAAACAACCCAATCCAAAAATGGGCAGAAGACCTAAATAGACATTTCTCCACAGAAGATATACAGACTGCCAACAAACACATGAAAGGATGCTCAACATCTTTACTCATTAGAGAAATGCAAATCAAAACTACAATGAGATATCATCTCACACCAGTCAGAATGGCCATCATCAAAAAATCTAGAAACAATAAATGCTGGAGAGGGTGTGGAAAAAAGGGAACACTCTTGCACTGCTGGTGGGAATGTGAATTGGTACAGCCACTATGGAGAACGGTATGGAGGTTCCTTAAAAAACTACAAATAGAACTACCATATGACCCAGCAATCCCACTACCGGGCATATACCCTGAGAAAACCATAATTCAAAAAGAGACATGTACCAAAATGTTCATAGCAGCCCTATTTACAATAGCCCGGAGATGGAAACAACCTAAGTCTCCATCATCGGATGAATGGATAAAGAAGATGTGGCACATATATACAATGGAATATTACTCAGCCATAAAAAGAAATGAAATTGAGCTATTTGTAATGAGGTGGATAGACCTAGAGTCTGTCATACAGAGTGAAGTAAGTCAGAAAGAGAAAGACAAATACTGTATGCTAACACATATATATGGAATTTAAGAAAAAAAAATGTCATGAAGAACATAGGGGTAAGACAGGAATAAAGACACAGACCTACTAGAGAATGGACTTGAGGATATGGGGAGGGGGAAGGGTAAGCTGTGACAAAGTGAAAGAGCGGCATGGACATATATACACTACCAAACGTGAGGTAAATAGCTAGTGGGAAGCAGCCGCATAGCACAGGGAGATCAGCTTGGTACTTTGTGACCGCCTGGAGGGGTGGGATAGGGAGGGTGGGAGGGAGACGCAAAAGGGAGGGGATATGGAAACATATGTATATGTATAACTGATTAAATTTGTTATAAAGCAAAAAAATAAAATTAAATTAAAAAAAAAATGTGAATGTAGAACCAGGTTTTTCTCCATGAAAACCTCATTGAATGATCTATCTATGGATAGATTTCTTGGCTTCTGAGTTTCAAAAACAAAAAAATACTTTATAATATTATCTTAATACAATGTCCAGTTTTCCATTTAAATAATAGTTTTAAATCATGTATAAAGAAAGAACACTTTCTCAAGTTCTACTAAAATTATATGATTTAAAAATTATGTTATATTTTAAAAGCATTAATCTTTTACCAAAACATTACTGGTTATAACAGTAAATTTTTTATAGTTTCCTGGCATTTTTGAGAAAAAAACAAAAACTAGATAGAGCATGCTATGTCTCTGGCTCCCATCCTTCTGTTACGTTTATATTTGCTGGACATCACCATTTGTTAGATCTGCTGTATCAGTCCAGAAATAACATGTCTCAAATCATACTTCTCAATTTCCTCTCAAAACAGTACTCTTTCAAGACTTCTGATTTCTTTTTTGTTAATCAAGTTTTATATGTATATATATATATATATATATATATATATATATATATATATATATATAATTGCTGATGCCTTTGTACATATAGTAGTCTCTTAATAAATGTTTTCTGCCACTAACTGTGATGTGAGCAAAATACAAATAATATCTTATTCTTTACGTAACTCTAATAGTTGATTGGAATGAAAAGACCAGCTTGTAATTACTGCATAGAAAAGGCACAGCAGTAACCATAGCCATTTTGCTAATAAACTGACCTAAACTTCAACTGGGATTTTCAGGATGAAAACAAATTTGTGTCATGTTAATCAGAGCTTTCTTTCTTACTATAAATCTATTTCAGTCTATGAGGTTCACTTGTTTCTACTTTGAGACTTGACCACTGGAGAAGAGAGGTCCTAGAGGAACTGACTGATAATGGAAGCGGATGATGTGAGTGCTGTCCAATAATGGAGACACAATATCTTGAGAGCTTGCCCAGCTGGTCAGAATGGTGGATGGACTGGGTTGGCTCTTTGGAAGGTGGAACTAAAGGATGAGGAGTCCTCATCTGTCTTTGTGAAATCACAAGATCATTAATATGTTTTATAGAGCAATTGTGAGGATTAAGTGAATTAATTTATATAGCACCAAGCATAGTGCCTGGCTCATAGCAAATATTTATTATCTAATTGTTGAATGAATGAGTGAATGACTTATAAACTTAGTCTTGAAAGATGAGAGGAAATTTGATATTTGGGGAAATAGATGTATTCCTTTTAACTGTTGGAGCAGAAATATTTTCAGGACTGACAAGTAAATTCTGGGCAAAAGGATGGAACTTGCTGTAAGACGGGGTTGAAAAGTAAGGTTGGTCCCAGGTTTAAAGAACTTTACACATTATATTAAATATTTTAAACAATGGGCATTGAGGGAGCCACTGACAGTTTCTAGTTAATGTGACATTCTATCAAATCAAAATTCTATAAAAAAGAGATAAAATAAAAATTTAACACGTGACAGGATTTTTAAAGCATCAAGTTATTTCAGGTGGAGATCAAGAAAAAATATTTTAAAACACTACCTGCCACAAACTGCTTTGGCTATCTCATAAAACTGACACTTTGGAATAGGATCCAAATACACATAAGTAAGATTGGACTGATATCGGCAAATGTGTATCAGTGCCAGATCAATTACAGCCTGCTGGTCATGAATAAATTATTATGAATTGCCAAAATCTTTCCTTGTGCTTACCCACAACAATAATTAATCAAGAAAAAAAGTTTTATCTGGATGTTGGGTTTTCAATAAAATTTTGGTATTGCCTCACAAGTATAACGATGTCTAATTTTGATGTGATACCATGCATCACAAACTAGAAATTTGCTTTAAATTCTAAAACATAAACCCTTGGATGTATACCCAAAGATCAAACACTTTTTCCTATCCTTCAATATTTTAATGGAAGAATATGGTAGATACTCACCTTGCTGGCGATCCCAAACAGATCAGGAATAGCAAACAAATTTATGGTTACCAAAGGGGAAAGGGAAGGGTGGAGAGGGATAAATTAGGAGTATAGGCTTAACAGACATAAACTACTATACATAAAATAGATAAGCAACAAGGATTTACTGTATAACATGGGAAATTATATTCAGTATCTTATAATACCTATAATGGAAAATAATCAGAAAAATATGTATATAACTGAATTACTTTGCTGTACACCTGAAAGTAACACAATATTATAAATCAACTATATATATATGTGTGTGTGTGTGTGTGTGTGTATGTATATATAGGTATAGATTTAGATCCAAGATCAACTGGAGGGTAGATGGGTAGATGTACCTCAACTGGCTCTACTTGAAAATTTGGGAGGTATGGAAATGGTAAGTTTCAGAAATATATGATGTTCATTTGGTGATGACACAATGCTACACAAATGCTAAAAATTAAAAAAAAATTAAACCCCCCAACTGTACATAAATGGAAACCTTTGATCTTGCATAGAAGCAAAACCTGGGGAACTGATATAATTTTTATTTGAAGTAAAAGTAATTTGAAACATTTATAGTGATGTCAGATGTGCAAAAAATTGTAATACGACTATTGGAATTTGTTTTCTGACAGGGACATGGCCTGTTTGGATTAAAAAGAAGTAGGGGAAATTTATGTTCACAGTTTAAATTCTAGACCCAAAACAATTTCAGGAGGCAAGAGATAATTATTATTGTTATTTGCAATATAACACTTCTCTAGTAGCAAAGTCTCCTTTCATTGTGCTGCCTCATCCCCTTTAGTAATCTTTATGGAAGGTGCTGAGGTTCTGAATGTTAAGAGTTTGGTGTTGGTCCCTTCCAAAATTTATCTGTGACCTTGAAGACTCAACCTTACTTTCAGGTTACATGGAGGTACAGGCTGCACTGTTGATATGGTAGCCATTAGCTACACAGGCTATTTCAATTTAAATAAAACTACAAATTCAGGTTCTCAGTGGCACTTAGCCACATTCCAAGTGCTACTGTATTGAGCAGAGCAAATATAGAACATTTTCTCTGATCACAAAGATTGATTGGATAGCACTGGAGAGAGGACGAGATCTGACTTCAATAATAAATGATTCAAATCAGGTTAAATGAAGAATTTAGTCATCCATGTTTTTCTCTAATGACTAACATCGAGGTGATCAAAAAGTTCTGTTAGGGCCTCCCTGGTGGCGCAGTGGTTGAGAGTCCGCCTGCCGATGCAGGGGACGCGGGTTCGTGCCCCTGTCCGGGAGGATCCCACATGCCGCGGAGCGGCTGGGCCCGTGAGCCATGGCCGCTGGGCCTGCGCGTCCAGAGCCTGTGCTCCGCAACGGGAGAGGCCACAACAGTGAGAGGCCCGCGTAATGCAAAAAAAAAAAAAAAAAAAAAAAGTTCTGTTACATGGCTGTTTTGATTTTGCTGTCTTTTTGAGGTAGATATATCACTTGAGCATTGTGGTGCTCTTAATTTTGCAGTCAGAGTATCGTTAAGGGAAGGTGTTAGTGAATTATCTGTGTCATAAAGGAACTCTTTTCTTCTTTAATTATATTCTTTTGCATTCAGCTTGAAATTATATCATAACCATAGGTTTGAAACTTTCACTTGTGCTTTATCTTTAGACTTAATTGTGCCATTTGATGAATCTCAAAATGAGTCAAATGATTTCAAGTAAAGAAAGATGCACTCTGTCTATATTCTATCCTCTCATGTTTATATTACCCTAGTTATGAGGAATGAAAATGTGATTGCCAGAGTTCCATAATGCCATACAAAGGAGTTAATTGTAACAGTAGCCTAACACTTCTCTGTACAGGTATCGAAAAATTTCAGTTCTAACACTGGAATAATTTAGAAGGAACTAAGACTATTCAGAGATGCTTGTTGCGTTTGTGGTGTCTAGTAATATGTATCATAACTTCATGTCTTAAAATAGAATTTCTCTACTGCTCATGCATATATTATTCTACTCTTCATTACATCAGTGTGTTTACCACCAATGATATGCACCAGGCTGCATTAACAAACTCTAAATCTCAGTATATATAAAGCATACCAGGCCTTTCCCCCATCATTCCTGAGCATGTGCATTGAAGGTCAGCTGGTGGCTCTATTTTTCATGGTTTTAACCTCATGACCTTGGCTGTTGGATTGGCTCCTGTCTATTTTGGTAACAGAGGGGATGAGAACATGGCAAAACAGTCTTTAAAGCTATTAAGTCTATTACAGAACTACTTGAGAATGGACTTGAGGATATGGGGAGGGGGAAGAGTAAGCTGTGACACAGTGAGAGAGAGGCATGGACATATATACACTACCAAACGTAAGGTAGGTAGATAGTGGGAAGCAGCCGCATAGCACAGGGAGATCAGCTCGGTGCTTTGTGACCGCCTGGAGGGGTGGGATAAGGAGGGTGGGAGGGAGGGAGATGCAAGAGGGAAGGGATATGGGAACAGATGTATATGTATGACTGATTCACTTTGTTATAAAGCAGAAATCAAAAAAACAAAAAAACAAACAAAAAAAACTATTAAGTCTATTAAAGCTCCTCTCCAGAAGTGACACAGTAGCTTCCACCCACATTTCATTGGTCAAAGCAAGCCACATGGCCGAACCTAATTCCGAGTCAGCAGGGAGGTACAGTCCCAACATGAGCTGAGGACAGAGTCTGAATATTTATGAACATCCAGAATGACTATCACAGGGGGGAAATGCAGCATTTTAGGCAATATTTCTCTCTACAACTTTGTATAAAAATAAGAGAAAGAGATAAGGTAGGAAACTACTTAATTTATAAATAAAAGACAATGCAAGAAAGAAAAAGATAAAATGACATTGCAGGAGATAAACAGAAAAACTATTATTGTCTCTTCTTTTAGGGAGATAATGAATACTAGAAGGAGGTTGGGGATATTAAACTCTCTTTATTAACATATCTTTTCATTCTGAAGGCTGCTTCAAGGACAAATCTATCTCTTTGCCATGCCTCTGGATCACAAAGATAACTTGGTTGGCTGACATATGCCTTTCATCCTTTCTGTCTTTTTGAGATATTGCCTCATCAGTATGTTTTATTCAGTCTTTCTGTCCTTGTAATTTTACCATTCTCTAAAGTGAATTATTAATTGAATAATTTAACTGAAAATGGTACCAGTTTTTAAACAGTAACCACTTGGTCCAACAAAAAACACTTAAGTGGAAAAAGACTAGTCTAAACTTCCCCCTTTGCACCCTTCAAATAATTAACCTCAGGTGCCATTTATAACCAGTGTTTCTATTGACAGGTCTTACACATAAATATAATGTATTTTTCTTTCTCTCTCCCTTGGTACATCTATGTAACCAAGTTCTGTTATGCAGAAATTTAGGGTTACAAACTTACTTTGACTTTACATTTTTCACATTGACACTTTGGGAACAGCTATATTCTAGTCAAGGATATGGCTTGAATTCCCCTCTTTAATTCAATACTCAGTGGGCTGCTGCACCTTCAGGAACATTTGCACACATGCTGAAAGATAATAAAATGTCATTGTTGATGCTCCCAGAAACTAAGCATCTTCAAATAAAACATTCCAGATTGAAGTGACATCAATCCCACATTTCACTATCACCGTTGTAAATGGTTCCCCTGACCCTGTGCCTTCTATCAATCTCTGATTCTGAAGATGCAAGCAGGGCAATCAGATTTGTCATTGGACACTTACTTAAATACAGAGCCCTTCAACATTCTCTTTATGAACAAATATAAGTCATTTTTATCCTACTGTATAAAATTATAGTCTCTGGCATGGATCACAAATTAGATTAAGAGTACTTTGTTGTACATTATATGGTTTATAAATAGATTGTTCTGTGTTTTTCTGTCTGTAATGTACTTTATAATATCTAGTGGGAAAACCCATATCTAAGCTCACGTTCTCATGATGAACCAGGATACATTTTGCTTTTTAAACATTCAGAAAATAGTTTAAGCCTGTATCATGAAAAATAGTCACCTTATATTATTGAAAAAATATCAATTTGGGTAGAACTCCTTATAGCTGCACTTATAATGCTACATTTATCTTCAGGGATGTTTACGTTCAAGTAATAACCCTTTGTAAACTGATCACCTTAATATAATTTACTTAAATGATAAAATTTCAGCATTATTTCTTAGATGTCTAGGATTTACAGAGAAAATTCTGTTCAGCTTATGCTCTATCTTTCTATATAGACAGCTAGAACATGGAAACGAATGAGCTGACTCTAAAGCTGAAAACAAACATAAGATGAATTCCTTAGATCGTATCATAAAGGTGAAGAAAGCAGACCTTACCAAATTTTTTTCTTATACGCTGCATCGGTAAACTGTGCTCTTGCTACTTTTTGCCTTTCATTCTGAATGCTCATTCAAAGAGTAAAATCTATTTGAAATATAAGTTGAAATACAGACCATCTTTTATGCTTTCTTATTTACAAAGAATTACTGAGGTAAGGTTAGTTGGTAATTTTTATTTTATTATCAGGAAGAAAAAACGGTAGGAGAGAAAATAGCCAGGAATATGGTTCTGCTGCATAAGTGGAACAATAGTCGCTTGGGTGGGTTGCAAGAGTGGATGCCTGAGGCATGTCCCTGCTACCGTCATCTAGTCATCTATTGTCTTATTTGGGGATCTTTAAAAGGCAAACAATCCTAGTAGTATGTGTGATTTAATTCTATAGGCTTTTCTTTAGTGAGGAGAGAAGACCTTAGTGGCATGAAAGTGCTGGAAGCTGGGGATAAGAATTTGGTCAAGGGTGTTGGAATATCATTACAAAAGGGGAAGAAGTCTTTCTTCACAATGATTTTGCATTTTTTTCCCTAGAGCCAGTTCTGCCTATGATAAATTTGTGCAAGAAACGTAGAGCTGATATGCTGCCAAGTGACTCTGGTCCTCTAAATCGCAATAGATCACCGATCAAAAACTATTAAACTTTAAAGTGTTAGATACAATGGTGAGAATATGTACACTGTCTGTACTTTTATGGAGTTTGTAGACTAGTTGTGGGGTCAACCACTTTTCATTCAAGGTAATGTAAACATTAATTAATCAAAATGGTAATAAGTGCTACAAAAGAAAAATATAAAGTGTTATGAGAATATGTAATAGTGGAGTCAAGGAGAGCACATATGAGACCATATGATAGGGACTCAGGAGAACTGTCTCTAAGTTTAACTTTCGTACTCAGGCTGTTTGTTTTTTTACAGGTCTTGATATAACTAACAAACATTGCATATATAAAGAGTTGAAATCATATATGGATTTATTAATTCATTGGAGCTTTGTGATATAAATATGTATCTCTCTCATTTGACCTTTACTTCTGATTCTTCCTGCCAACTACATTGCCCACCAAACATCTGAATTATTGCATCAGCTTTCTACCTCCAATCTCTCTCCACTCTGTCTATCCCACACGTAGCTGTTTGGTGATGTCTTCATAAAACCGGTTGTCTATTGCATTTTATGTATTCTTTTTGCTATATAGCACTAATCCCATTGACTTCTATTCAAGCTCAATAATATTTATTAGACATTGCTGAAAATCCTATAGTATCTCCCTGTTCTCTGTAAGATGAAATGCAGTCCTCAGTCTGAACTACAGCATTCCCCCTAGTGTGACCTCAACCTATTTTTCTAATCTTTTCACTCCTTTATTCCTACACAAATCTTCCACCACAGTCAAGCCAATCTGCTCAGAATGTTCTTTAACAACTTAACTTAGGCTTTTTCTTAACAAGTAGAGGTCTCCCCACTATTCTCTGTTTAGGTAATCTTACTCAGCTTTCCAGGTTTCACTCAAAACAAACTTTGCTTCCTATAAAGTATGTGTTAATAATATTACCATTTTGGAATAATTTGACATTAAAAGCACATGCACACATATATGTATACATATATATGTACTTAGCTTACAAGTTGAAATATATATATATATATATATATATATATATATATGTAGATAGATGGATAGATACTTAAGTCTTTGAAAATGAAGACTTCACTTTTATAAACTCTATTGTTTTATACATAAGTTTTCCTTAAGAATTTGTTAAATGATGAATACATGGTAATGGAGAAGAAAAGAAGTGCAATTATCAGCTATCCGATTACTATAGAGTCCCATTTCAACCTACCTATATAATAAAGTGACTTTCTTGCTTGTTTGTTTTAATTAGCCTACAGTTCAGTTCTCAAACGGTTGTCAATGTGGTTCTCAGACATTTAATTCTATTGTACTTTGGCCTGATTTTAAGAATCACCAAAATGTTTAGGTAAAAATGGGTAAAACTATAGTTGCACCATCTGGAAATAAACCTTTTTATTCTATAATTCATCGCACTATGGGGTTTGCTGGAATTGTCATAATTAGCATATTTTAATATTGTTTATAACAAATTTTTTTCATTAAGTCTATTGACCTCATGCTAAGAAAGAAATTATTTTTAATAAATAAGAATTTATCTACTGTCAGAAACTCTTGTATTTTACACTAGGGACCTTTATTTTCCTCAAAATCTATAGGATACCTGGCATGAAGGAAATAAAACATAATTTACTGGCAAGTGTATCAGCAAGGAGTGAGAGAAAAGTGGTCTTGGGGATACTTTTATTAGTCTAAGCTTATTATTAGTCTACTTTATTAATGTTTAAGCTATGTGCTGAAAATAGTAAAACCAAATCCACTAAATCCACTTTCCAAATCTACTAAATCTGGGTGAATTTATTTATTTTTTGAACTTTTAGCCTCAGGCATAAATAGATATGATGGTAGTTAGTATGTCTTTCAACTGCCAAAATATTAAATTGCTTTCAGAGTTGACTGATTTCCAATGGTGCTCAGAGAACTCCCATGAAAGTAAGATGTGATGCAGAATATTTCAGGTGCCTCTGACTACAGTTGATTTCCTGTTGTCCAAGTGGGGACACCATTTTATATAAATACCGTATCACCTTATGATGTTCTCTGTTAGAGTGATGGAAGCCATTATCATTTCCTCGTCTTGTCCCAAGAAACAGACAATTTAGGGTGATTTCACAGGCAAATATACAAATGCTTGTTGTCGATTCTGGATAGTCTTTTCATCATCCAAACAAATACATTTCATTTTTACATTTTCAAGGCAGTGATGGACTCCATCTTTACCATGCTATATGATGGTTTTACCAATATAATGTACAATTTAAACTGCAAATTTACTTTATAAAGGGATTCTAGTGTATATGCCATTGTTTAAATATTGATGAGTGTTCCGATCTCTTTTTTTCCCCCTCTCCTCTCTATTCCCCTCCAGACTCTCCCTCCCTCCCCCACCCTTGTAAAATGCCTCAAATCTGAGGAAAGAGAGTCTTGATAAGGCTTTTGAAAGAAACAAAATTTTGTGTTGCAAAGTCAGGCTAGCTCTTTAGCAAACGTCTCTCCTTTTTTTCCTGGACACCCAGTTAGATGGTATATTCTGACTAAGAATATATTTTATACAATGTCGTGACACTTGGTGGCCCTTATTGTCTGATTTCCTGGCAGTTAGGTGTGGCCAGTGCCAGTGAGTAGATGTGAAAGCTCCCATTCCAGGTGTGGCTTATTCAAACTTCCCATGCCACTTTCTTTTTTGTAGCTGGATGCAAGGAGGGCTGTGGCACAACTTGCAAGGGGCTTGAGCCTGTGAATTACCATTTGTGGAAGAGCTGCCTTCTGATCCGCAACACTGGTTTTAACTTTATATGAGCTGAAATCATATTCATTGATGTAAGCCTTGTGACTTGAGGGCTAAAATTTTATGTAGCTAGTGTTTCATTAAATAATACAATTTGTTAGCACACTTAACATCAAAATCTATAAAAGGTGGGCAATATTGTGAGGGAAAGGATTGTTTGACATAGAGATGTTTCCCTTTGAAGAATCTGAATGTCTCACAGATTTGCCTTTAAGAACAAGAATTGGTTATTGTGTGGATCCTTGGGCACTGCTTGGAAACATAAAGACCTGGCTGTGGGGATTTTTGTCTTGAATTGGAAGCAGCCAAGGCGCTGAGATGTCTGAAGGAATGGGACCTGGTGGATGAGTACAATTGGGAGGAGGATAAAGAAGAAGAAATCTTGAAAAGTGAAGGCAACAAAGCAAAAATAAACAAGTGGGACTACATGAAACTAAAAAGCTTCTGTACAGTAAAGGAAATCATTAACAAGGTGAAAAGGCAGCCTACTGAATAGGATAATATATTTGCAGATTGTATATCTGATAAGGGGTTAATATCTAAAGTGTATTTAAAAACTCATACAACTCATAGCAAAAAACCAAGCAATCCAATAAAAAAAAAATGAGCAAAGGACAAAATAGACATTTTTCCAAAGAAGACATACAGATGGCCTACAGGAACATGAAAGAATGCTATATTCCTTCCTTCTTTTCAGGGAAATACAAATTAAAATCATGATGAGCTATCACCCCACAATTGTTATAATGGCTACTATCAAAAAGACAAGAAACAACAAATATTGGTGAGAATGTGGAGAAAAAGGAGCCCTCGTACACTGTTGGTGGGAATGTAAACTGGTGCAGCCACTATGGAAAACAGTATGGAGTTTCCTCAAAAAAATTAAAATTAGAATTACCATATGATCTAGCAGTTCCACTTCTGGGTATTAATCTGAAGAAAATGAAAACACTAATCCAAAAAGATATATGCAATCTCATTTGTTGCAGCATTATTTATAATAGCCAAGATATGGAAATAACCTAAGTGTCCTAAATGGATGAATGGATAAAGAAGATGTGATACACACACACACACACACAGACACACAGACACACACACACACAATGGAATACTATTCAACCATAAAAATAATTAAATCTTGCCATTAGTAACAACATGAATGGGCCCTTAGAATTACATTATGCTAAGTGAAATAAGTCAGACAGCGAAAGACAAATACAGTATGATGTCACTTATAATTGGAATCTAAACAAAAACAAAAGAAAAACAAGCTTATAAATACAGAGAACAGATTTGTGGTTGCCAGAGGCAGGAAGTGGGGAGTGGGTGAAATGGGTGAAGGGGGCCAAAGGTACAAGCTTCCAGTTATAAAATAAATAAGTCTTGGAAAGTAATGTATAGCATGGTGACTATAGTGAATAATATTGTAGTGCATATTTAAACACTGCTAAGGGAGTGGATCTTAAAAGTCCTCATCATAAGAAAAAAATCTGTAGCTATATATGGTGATGGATGTTAACCAGATTTATCGTGGTGATCAGTTTGCAATGTATACGAATATGTAACCATTATGTTGTGCACCTGAAGCTAATATAACATACCTAATTTAAATAAAAGAAAAAAATTTTAAAAAAAAAAGGAGAAGAGGGAAGGAGGCCAGGTAAAGAATAAACTCCTGGATATTCATGGAATGCAGACTCAGAACAACAGATGATTCAGTAGGTAAAGTGTTCTGTTTGTGGTTATTTTATGGTACATTTCTTTTCTTTCTGGTAGAGGTTTGTACCTGTAAACGCTTCTGACTTTGCAGGCATACTTGAGGAGATGCATATGCCAAGATGACATTTTGAGGTCTGTTTCTATGAGGTATACAAGGTGTTCCAGAAGACAACCATCTAAAGGATTCTTTGATTTGCTATTAATCTCAGAGAGGTCAGCATTTGCCTCTTGCTTGTAAATGAAGCACTATGTCTCTGGCCACACACATGCAACATATTCTCTGCTCACGGTCTCAGCTTGTGCATCTCTTCTAGGAGCACCAGCTAAAGCTAGGTATTCTGCTGCTTGGAATCTTCTTAATGACAGGGATGTGATGGAAGTAGCAGGAGTTTGAAGTCAAATAACCCCTGAGTTCCAATCCTATCTCAACCCTTTAGCAGCAAGCTTATGAAAACCCTGGGCAAGCTTATAAAACCCTTTTGGCTTAAGTAACCCCTTTGGATAAGTTAACCCCAGAGTGTTAGTTTCCTTAATGCAAAACAGGTATTATAAAACCTGCCTTTCTAGCTGTGATGGGATTGATATCCACCTATATCAAGGCTAACTCTTCACTGCCCTGCTGTTATCACTAGGGTACAGCAGCATGCATCCTTCTCTTCTTCTTATTGCCTACGTTAAGTAGCACCTCTACTTCTAGTTTATATAAGATATATCATGGGGCTTCACTGGTGGTGCAGTGGTTGAGAGTCTGCCTGCCGATGCAGGGGACACGGGTTCGTGCCCTGGTCGGGATGATCCCACATGCCGTGGAGCGGCTGGGCCCATGAGCCATGGCCGCTGAGCCTGCGCATCTGGAGCCTGTGCTCCGCAACGGGAGAAGCCACAACAGTGAGAGGCCCGTGTACCACACACACACACACAAAAAAAATAAAAAGTTATATATATATATATATATATATATATATATATATATATATATATATATATATATATATATATATATATATAATGAAGATTATAGGATGCAAGTATAGTGAAGAAGAATTGCATATGACAAAAAGGCTGGGGGAAAATATATGTTTGTAGAACGATACCATAGATCTCTTAATTACAAAGCGAGTAATACTACCAGATTCATATATGAAACTAGTAGAGGTAAGATGTAATAATTTAGGGATCAAACTATCCTGATAGATACTATCACCTACCCATTCTTCTCAAAGGAAGACACCTAAGGTCTGTTATCTATCATCTATCTATCTATCTATCTATCTATCTATCTATCATCTATCTATCCATCCACCTAATCTGTCTAAAGTCAACTGTATCTTCATCTAAGGATTATTCCTGTTAATATTTTGCTATTGTTTCCCTCATATATATCTGAAATTATACACATTTCAAATACAGTTTTTAAATTCTGTTTCTTTCATATAAACTTATATTATGAAGAAGTTCCTATGAGGCCAGGTGAATAAAGTTAAAAAAAATGTAAAACTACCAGGCATAACTGTGTTTGAAACAACAGGGAGTCAAAAAGTTTTCAGTGAACTGGGAGATCATGACCTATTGAAAGAAAAAAGCCACTGTCACTACTCAGATCTGCCAATTGTGGCCATGTTGAGTCTTTTAACTGTTCAAAAAAAAAAAGAAAAGAGAGAAAGGGGGAGGAATCTAAATTTTATGAAAATTTTCCTGATTTTTAAATGCTATTTAATTTTTTTCTAAAAACAGTGTGAAAACTAAAAAAAAATATGTGCAAGAACCAATTAGAGCTTTATAATTCCAGTTAACTGTCTCTGTTTTAAATGTATTTCAAAAAACGTGAGTTTAATGGCTGAACAATCACATAATTTTATTCAATCATCTCCCTATTCTGGGCATGTTGTTTCACTTTTTCCTATAATGAATAATACTTCAATAAACATTGAAATAAAACCTGGTTTGTGCTCTCAGGGATGAAGTCCTAGAAGTAAAATTGTTGGGACACATATAGATACATATTGCTAATTCAAGCAATGTTTTATTTTTTTTTGGTTTTTGAATATACCAGATTTATTTTGATACACATATGTTCATTTATTCATTTTTTTTAATTTTTAAATTCTATTTATTTTTTATACAGCAGATTCTTATTAGTTATCCATTTTATACATATTAGTGTATATATGTCAATCCCAGTCTCCCAATTCATCCCATACCTGCCACCCTATTTTCCCACCTTGGTGTCCATACGTTTGTTCTCTACATCTGGGTCTCAATTTTGGCTCTGCAAACCAGTTCATTTGTACCATTTTTCTAGGTTCCACATATACACATTAATATACAATATTTGTTTTTCTCTTTCTGACTTACTTCACTCTGTATGAGAGTCTCTAGATTCATCCATGTCTCTACAAATGACCCAATTTTGTTCCTTTATATGGCTGAGTAATATTCCATTATATATACATACCACATCTTCTTTATCGATTTGTCAGTTGATGGACATTTAGGTTGCTTCCATGACCTGGGTATTGTAAATAGTGCTGCAGTGAACATTGGGGTGTATGTGTCTTTTTGCATTATGGTTTTCTCTGGGTATACGCCCAGTAGTGGGATTGCAGAGTCATATGGTAGTTCTATTTTTAATTTTTTAAGGAACCTCCATACTGCTCTCCATAGTGGCTGTATCAATTTACATTCCCACCAACAGTGCAAGAGGGTTCCCTTTTCTCCACACCCCTCCAGCATTTGTTTTTTGTAGATTTTCTGATGATGCCCATTCTAACTGGTGTGAGGTGATACCTCATTGTAGTTTTGACTTGCATTTCTCTAATAATTAGTGATGTAGAGCAGCTTTTCCTGTGTTTCTTGGCCATCTGTCTGTCTTCTTTGGAGAAATGTCTATTTAGGTCTTCTGCCCATTTTTGGATTGGGTTGTTTGTTTTTTAATATTGAGTTGCATGAGCTGTTTATATATTTTGGAGATTAATCCTTTGTCCATTGATTCATTTGCAAATATTTTCTCCCATTTTAAGGGTTGTCTTTTTGTCTTGTTTGCAGTTTCCTTTGCTGTGCAAAAGCTTTGAAGTTTCATTAGGTCCCATTTGTTTATTTTTGTTTTTATTTCCATTAATCTAGGAGGTGGATCAAAAAAGATCTTGCTGTGATTTATGTCAAAGAGTGTTATTTCTATGTTTTCCTCTAAGAGTTTTATAGTGTCCAGTCTTACATTTAGGTCTCTAATCCATTTTGAGTTTATTTTTGTGTATGGTGTTAGGGAGTGTTCTAATTTCATTCTTTTACATGTAGTTGTCCAGTTTTCCCAGCAAAGACTGTCTTTTTTTCCACTGTATATCCTTGCCTCCTTTTTCATAGATTAGTTGACCATAGGTGCATGGGTTTACCTCTGGGCTTTGTATCCTGTTCCATTGATCTATATTTCTGTTTTTGTGCCAGTACCATATTGTCTTGATCACTGTAGCTTTGTAGTATTGTCTGAAGTCAGGAAGTCTAATTCCTCCAACTCCATTTTTTTTCCCCTCAAGACTGCTTTGGCTCCTTGGGGTGTTTTGTGTCTGCATATAAATTTTAAGATTTTTTTGTTCGTGTTCTGTAAAACATGCCTTTGGTAATTTGATAGGGATTGCATTGAATTTGTAGATTGCTTTGGGTAATATAGTCATTTTCACAATATTGATTCTTCCAGTCCAAGAACATGGTATATCTCTCCATCTGTTTGTGTCATCTTTAATTTATTTCATGAGTGTCTTATAGTTTTCTGCATACAACTCTTTTTTCTCTCTAGGTAGGTTTATTCTTAGGTATTTTATTCTTTTTGTTGCAATGGTAAATGGGAGTGTTTCCTTAATTTCTCTTTCAGATGTTTCATCATTAGTGTATAGGAATGCAAGATATTTCAATGCATTAATTTTGTATCCTGCAACTTTACCAAATTCATTGATTAGCTCTAGTAGTTTTCTGGTAACATCTTTAGGATTCTCTATGTATACTATTACAACATCTGCAAACAGTGAGAGTTTTACTTCTTCTTTTCCAATTTGTATTCCTTTTATTTATTTTTCTTCTCTGATTGCCATGGCTAGGACTTCTGAAACTATGTTGAATAATAGTGGTGAAACGACATCCTTGCCTTGTTCCTGATATTAGAGGAAATTCTTTCAGTTTTTCACCATTGCGAACAATGTTTGCTGTGGGTTTGTCATATATGGCCTTTGTTATGTTGAGGTAGGTTCCCTCTATCCCCACTTTCTGGATAGTTTTTCTCATAAATGGGTGTTTAATTTTGTCTAAAGCTTTTTCTGCATCTATTGAGATGATCATATGGTTTTTCCTCTTCAATTTGTTAATATGGCGTATCACATTGATTGATTTGAATATATTGAAGAATCCTTGCATCCCTTGAATAAATCACACTTGATCATTGTGTATGATCCTTTTAATGTGTTGTTGGATTCCATTTGCTAGTATTTTGTTGAGGATTTTTGCATCTATATTCATTAGTTATATTGGTCTGTAATTTTCTTTTTTTGTAGTATCTTTTTCTGGTTTTGGTATCAGGGTGATGGTGGCCTCATAGAATGAGTTTGCAAGTGTTCCTTCCTCTTCAATTTTTTGGAAGAGTTTGAGAAGGATGGGTGTTAGCTCTTCTCTAAATGTTTGATAGAATTCACCTGTGAAGCCATCTGGTCATGGACTTTTGTTTGTTGGAACATTTTTGTCACAGTTTCAATTTCATTACTTGTGATTGGTCTGTTCATATTTTCTATTTCTTCCTGGTTCAGGCTTGGAAAGTTATACCTTTCTAAGGATTTATCCACTTCTTCCAGGTGTCCATTTTATTGGCATAGAGTTGCTTGTAGTAGTCTTTTGGATGCTTTGTATTTCTGCAGTGTCTGTTGTAACTTCTCTTTTTTCATTTCTAATTTTATTGATTTGAGTCCTCTCTCTCTTTTTCTTGGTGAGTCTGCCTAATGGTTTATTAATTTTGTTTATCTTCTCAAAAGAACCAGCTTATAATTTTATTGATCTTTGCTATTGCTTTCTTTGTTTCTATTTCATTTATTTCTGCTCTGATCTTTATGATTTCTTTCCTTCTGCTAATTTTGGGTTTTGTTTGTTCTTCTTTCTCTAGTAGGTGTTCCTTTAGATTGTTTATTTGAGATGTTTCTTCTTTCTTGAAGTAGGCTTGTATTGCTATAAACTTCCCTCTTAGAACTGCTTTTGCTGAATCCCATAGGTTTTGGATGGTCGTGTTTTCATTGTCATTCTTCTCTACATAATTTTTGATTTCCTCTTTGATTTCTTCAGTGATCTCTTGTTTATTCAGTAACGTATTGTTTAGCCTCCATGTGTTTGTGTTTTTTACCTTTTTTTCCCTGTAATTCATTTCTGATCTCATAACGTTGTGATCAGAAAAAAAATGCTTGATATGATTTCAGTTTACTGAGGCTTGATTTGTGACCCAAGATGTGATCCGTTCTGGAGAATGTTCCGTGCGCACTTGAGAAGAAAGTGTAATCTGCTGTTTTTGGATGGAATGTCCTATAAATATCAATTAAATCTATCTGGTCCATTGTGTCATTTAAAGCTTCTGTTTCACTTATTAATTTTCTGTTTGGATGATCTGTCCTTGGTGTAAGTGAGGTGTTAAAGTCTCCCACTATTATTGTGTTACTGTTGATTTCCTCTTTTATAGCTGTTAGCAGTTGCCTTGTGTATTGTGGTGCTCCTACCTTGGGTTCATATATATTTATAATTGTTATATATTCTTCTTGGATTCATCTCTTGATAATTATGTAGTGTCCTTCCTTGTATCTTGTAACATTCTTTATTATAAATTCTATTTTATCTGATATGAGTATTGCTACTCCAGCTTTCTTTTGATTTCCATTTGCATGGAATCTCTTTCCATCCCCTCACTTTCAGTCTGTATGTGTCCCTAGGTCTGAAGTGGGTCTCTTGTAGGCAGCATATATATGGGTCCTGTTTTTGTATCCATTCAGCAAGCCTGTGTCTTTTGGTTGGTACATTTAATCCATTCACATTTAAGGTAATTATCAATATGTATGTTCCTATTACCATTTTCTTAATTATTTTGGGTTTGTTTTTGTAGGTCCTTTTCTTCTGTTGTGTTTCCCACTTAAATAAGTTCGTTTAGCATTTGTTGTAGAGCTGGTTTGGGGGCTGAATTCTTTTAGCTTTTGCTTGTCTGTAAAGCTTTTGATTTCTCCATCAAATCTCAATGAGCTCCTTGCTGGATAGAGTAATCTTGGTTGTAGGTTGTTCCCTTTCATCTCTTTAAATATGTCATGCCACTCACTTCTGGCTTGTGAATTGTCTGCTGAGAAATCAGTGGCTAACCTTACGGGAGTTCTTTTGTATGTTATTTGTCATTTTTCCCTTGATGCTTTCAATAATTTTTCTTTGTCTCTAATTTTTGCCAATTTGATTACTATGTGTCTTGGTGTGTTTCTCCTTGTGTTTATCCTGTATGGGACTCTCTGTGGTTCCTGGACTTGGGTGGCTATTTCCTTTCTCATGTTAGGGAAGTTTTCAACTATAACCTCTTCAAATATTTTATCTGGTCCTTTCTCTCTCTCTTCTCCTTCTGGGTCCCATATAATGTGAATGTTGTTGCATTTAATGTTGTCCCAGAGGTCGCTTAGACTGTCGTCATTTCTTTTCATTCTTTTTTCTTTATTCTGTTCCACAGCAGTGAATTCCACCATTCTGTCTTCCAGTTCACTTATCCGTTCTTCTGCCTCAGTTGTTTTGCTATTGATTCATTCTAGTGTATTTTTCATTTCAGTTATTGTATTGTTCATCTCTGTTTGTTTGTTTTTAATTCTTCTAGGTCTTTGTTAAACATTTCTTGGATCCTCTCGATTTTTGCCTCCATTGTTTTTCTGAGGTCTTGGATCATCTTCACTATCATTATTCTGAAATCTTTTTCTGGAAGGTTGCCTATCTCCACTTAATTTAGTAGTTTTTCTGGGGTTTTATCTTGTTCCTTCATCTAGTACATAGCCCTCTGCCTTTTCATGTTGTCTGTCTTTCTGTGAATGTGTTTTTTGTTCCATAGGCTACAGGATTGTAGTTATAGCTTCTGCTGTCTGCCCTCTGGTGGATGAGGCTAACTCAGAGGCTTGTGCAAGTTTCCTGATGGGAGGGACTGGTGTTGTGTAGAGCTGGCTGTTGCTCTGTTGGACCAAACTCAGTAAAACTTTAATCCACTTTGCTGATGAGTAGGTCTGTGTTCCCTCTCTGTTGGTTGTTTGGCCTGAGGTGACCCAACACTGGAGCCTACCAGGGCTGTTTGGTGGGGCTAATTGCGGACTCTGGGAGGGCTCATGCCAAAGAGTACTTCTCAGAACGTCTGCTGCCAGCGTCCTTGTCCTCATGGTGTGACAGAGCCACGACACCCTGCCTCTGCAGGAGACCTTCCAACACTAGCAGGTAGGTCTGGTTCAGTCTCCTTTGGGGTCCCGACCCCTTACCTTGGGTCCCCATGCACACATTACTTTGTGTGTGCCCTCCAAGAGTGGAGTCTATTTCCCCCAGTCCTGTCAAAGTCCTGCAATCAAATCCTGCTATCCTTCAAAATCTGATTCTCTAGGTATTCCTCCTCCCGTTGCCAGATCCCCAGGTTGGGAAGCCTGACATGGGACTCAGAACCTTCACTCCAGTGGGTGGACTTCTGTTGTACAAGTGTTCTCCAGTTTGTGCGTCACCCACTCAGCAGTTATGGGATTTAATTTTATTGTGATTGAGCCCCTCTTACAATCTCTTTGTGTCTGCTCCTTTGTCTTTGGATGTGGGGTATCTTTTTTAGTGAGTTTCAGTGTCTTTCTGTTGATGATTGTTCAGCAGTTATTTGTGATTCCCATGATCTCGCAAGAGCACATCCTTCTACTCCATTATCTTGCTGCATTTGCAGCAATGTGTTAACAATGTAATTTCTCACTAACAAGATAAAAGGGCCTATCTCAATGCCATTCTCTCCAGCAACTAAGCACTAAGGTTTAATTTTTTTTTTCTAATTTGGTAAATGTAACTGGTATCTAATTTTTCCTGAATAATAATGAACATGAGACTTGTTTTTAGGTATATTCATGATTGTTTTAATTTCTTCTCTTTTAAATTGGCTATTCATATGCTTTATTTGCTTTTCTTCCAAAGTATTACTGTTTTCCTTTTCAATGTGTATAAACTTCCTGTATATTTAGGGTAAATATTTTCCATGGTTTTACCTTAGCCATCAAGATAATGTCCAAAGTCCTTAGCATGATATCTAAGTACTCTCAGATTAGGTTCTTGCCAATCTTTCAACCTTCAGATCTCCTCACCCTAAACTTGCTCCTTCATATCCTGTTCTCCAGCTTCCCTCAAGCTTCTATGCTTTGGCAATTTATGTTTCAGTTTTTGAATTAATTGTATTCTCTCCCTTGTCTGTCTGGTGAATTCCTACTCAGACAAAACTATATGATGTTCTGAAAAGTGTACAGGGGTTTCAGGCAACCTAGCACTTAATTTGAGTTTTGCCATTAACAAGTTTTACCACTTAACTTCCAGTTATGCAACTTCATCTCCATTTCCATATCTGTAAAATTTATGTAACCATTCCTAACTTTCCTCAATGAGGTCAGGATTAATTTAGATGATATATGCAAAATGTTTAGTACAACACTTGGTTTCCAGCAAGTACTTAAAAAAAGCTATTATATGTGACTATTTGTTCTGGAACTTCCTGCTCCTATATCTGACTATACTCTAATGCTTGAAAACTACTCCTTTTAAACATGACATTTTGTACCTTGTGTCTGAGAGTTTTGTGTTTGTTTTGTTTTAAAGTTATGTGTGAGAAGTGGATAATTTAATGATTTCCAGTTGTTTGACAAAATAGAATAAAATATAAAATAAATTCTGGAACTTTAAAAGAGTTACACAAGTTCCATTTACTTCATAATTTCACACTTTTTGTTTATCTTAGTCAAAGATCTCTGTAACCCCTTGCAGATATGTTAGAGAATATCATAATTAGTCTATGGAAGTTGCTAAGTGTGATTAAGGGCTCCTGAAGGGACAAACACCTTTTTAGTTTTTGGTAGAAATTTCCCCAAAACTTAAGAGTATAATAATTACTTCCAGGTCCCTTCTAGCATATCCAGGCACTGATAGGCAGAATATAATAATTAAAATAGACTCTATTTTTCAACCCCTCACTGACTGGGGCAAAATAGGATTTTTATAGGATTATGGCTACTCCTTCCAAAGGTGAATGAGTTCACAGATTAAACATGCAGTACCAAGTGTGGATATTGTTATTAAAAATAAGATTTCAAAGAAAAAGGAAATAGCGACATCAAATTTCACCTCAGTAAGGCAAGGTTTGAGAGCTGTAAACACTTGGAATACTTTTCTTTTTTCTAGTTTAACAAGAAAAATGTAATAAGTGTTCAAATTCTCATTACAAGGCTGTCAGAGGAAAATTAGAGCATGATGTGCTCCAAGACACGGCTTGTTCAGAATTTACTGAAGTGTGAAATCAGAATTAGGCAAAATGCTAGAATCAGGAGGAAAGCTGACAAGGACTCATTTGCAACTCATTTGAAGTGTCAATACAAATATTAATACTTTTTAACAGAACTTTCTCTTAAGTTTAAGTAAAGTCTAGAGGGCAATAAGAAGGTATCCATCCTGATTACTCTTTACTTATTGATTTTAAACATTTACTAACATTTAAAAAATATGTTCACTTTAAACACAATATGTGGATTAGAATATTGTACAGCATTTATGCTGAATATGAGTTGAAGGTATCTGACTCAATGACTTTATTTTCTAGTTCATTTAATCAGAATTAAGAACCGTATGTCCAAGTGTATTATTTTATAGACAATGGGGCTGTCATCTAGAAAAGTGAAACAACTTAATTGCCAAGGAGGCTGTAGGGGAATTCTTCTATTGGATGAGAATAAAATGACCTTAGAACTTAAAGATTTGATTGCTCTATGTTTTGTCCAAAATCACACAACTAGTTAGAGATAGAATTCATGTCTCTTAATTAATCACATGTCTGGTGCTAATGTTAAGATTGCTGGTAATATAGAAGGGAGGAAAGTTATATACTATGACCAAAGATCACTGACAGTAGTTAAAATTTTCTCCTTTCCTGAGTAAACATTTTGTCATCTCAGGTAAATCAAATATATAATAAAAGCATACATTTTAACAATAGTTTTTCCTAAAACTGTTCCTTCAAATATCACCTATCAATGTCAGATTTTTGATGAATACTAACTTATTATTTTCTTCAGGTTTTGAACTCTTCACTACATTTTGCACAACCTTAGCCATTTTCTTCTTGAAATTCTTTTATTTTGACCTCTGGGAAACTACATTTTAAGGACTTTCCCCCACCTCTCTTTTTCTACAGTCTCTATTTCTTCATTTTCCATTCCTTCCAAAAATGCAGACATTTCTTCCAACTCTGCTCTATGCTTTGTAATCTATTTGCATCTCAGTGTATCTGTGTCAATTACGTTCAAGTCTCTCAGCCTTTAACCAGAGATTCTATTTTGAATCCTTAGTTGGTGACCAGATATTTCAAGATTTATTTCTTGCTCCCACCTGTCCACAGCAAATCCCAAATAACTCATCATATGCCCCATCAAAATAGCAACTCCTTCCAATTATTTTGTCTCTGTAAAAAGTGGAAAGCATCTACTTAACTCACTTCTTCATGATCATCATCATTTTATTTTTTTATTTATTATCAGGAAGTAGGTGAATAGCAGTCATTTTATTTGGTCCTAGTTATAAAAAAAAATGAATGAGAGGTAATTCCCTGGCACTTCTAGTAGTTAGAACTCCATGTTTCCACTGCAGGGGGCACAGCTTATATCCCTGGTTGGGGAACTAGGATCCCACAAGCTGAGCAGCACAGCCAAAACAAAACAAAAACATGAGTGAGATACAGTGACAGCATTTTTAGCAATTTGGAGAAGGCCAGGAGAAAGGGTCATGAAGATTAAGTAGGAACTTCTTGAAAGAGTAGGATCAAACAGACGAAGACACAAAAACAAAGACAAAGGGACCCAAAATGATACAATAAATTCAGTGAACATGAAAAATTCTGTATCATTAAAGCATAAAAGATATATGGCTCAGTGATGAGAGACAAGTCTAGGAAAGTAGACTGTTCTTTGCTTCATAAATACAAATTCACATTAATTGCATCCTTCTATTGAGCATATGCCTCCATCCCCCATTCTCACTGCTAGAATACTGTGTTTGTTTAACAGTGAAAGAACCCAGGATATTTCTCTGTCTCTGGTGTTTTCCACTAATAATTCATAAATGCTACTTTGCATTCTCCCTTTCTACTTATACACACCAATATGTCAGTGTACATATTCCACCTTAGTCTTAATCATCACCAGGGCTATTCAGACTTACCTGTCCTTATCTTATACACTATTCATGTGAAATTCTATCTATCCTCACAGTTACAGGAAGACTATGGATTATTTCCATTTCATGCATTAGATTATTTTATTTCCTCTGTCTGAAATGTCTTCTTTTCTCCTGCCAAACTAAGTCCTACCTCTTACTCCAGGACTGGTTAAAGTCCCACAACTTCCATGATATCTTTTTGATGACTTGTATATTTCTTATCAGCATTGGTATGAGCATAATAGGGGATCCATCCTACTCATAATTTAGACTCATCTCCTCTAGGAAGATATCTAAATTGAAGTTGCAAATTGAGGTAAAGCAAATTAAAGGGATTAACAAGATGGTAGCTGGACTTTACCTCTTCTCACCTGCCAAGTCTTGTAATTACACAATCCCACCAAGTTCTTAGGAAGACACAGGCTGTTCTGAAGCATGAAAAAGTTATTACACAAGCAACACAAGGCAAGAGAATGTCTGAATTATTCTTTTCCTTTGTATACTATTTTTCCATGGAACTGTATTTTGGTTCTTGCCTTATTAACTTGACTAACTAATTCACAAAATAAACAAAGTTTGGTTGGGTATCTACCATGAGTCACATACAACAAAAGCAAATAGTCTACAGATGTTAACCTCAAAGAGTTTACAGAACAGTTGAGAAAAAGATAAATAAGTAAGCATTTGATGATAATATAAAACATAGGTGTTATGGTAGAACTGTGCAGGGCACAAACAGTAAAGGAGGGGCTTGGCCAGGGAAATCCTTCCAGAGGGATGAGGCCTTAGAAGAGTCCTACTGTGTGCTCAGTAGTTTTTGGGACACTGTGGGGTGTGGGGACTTTACGCCAGAATAGGTATTGCAAAGTACAAACACAAAAGCACAGGACTTTAACCAAAGGCACTTCAGATCCCAATGTAGAATTTATATTGTAATGGGTTAGAAACAATATTACTGGAGCTAGTTTCCTAGCTTTAGAACCTACAGTCAATTAAAAATCAACAAATTAGAAAGGGAAAGCCACGTTGCTTAGGGCAGGATTTGCACTGAGATAAAAGATTAAAATGTATAGAATGCATAACTGGAGCTAAAAACAAGCCAAAAGTGATCAAAGGCATTTTAGTGACAAAAGAGAAAATCCTCACATTGCAGTAAGCCCCAAGAAAATAGTTTGTTCATTTATTTATTCAACAAAAACAACAACAAAAGAAATTACTGAGTGCCTACTGGATGTGGTAGATTATTTTAAATAAAGGAGATAAAAGGTGAAAAACCCAATCAAGTGAGGTAATCAGATAACTTGGTAGGAATAATGTGATAAGTGCTGTGAACAAAATATGGGACAAATATCCTGGGTGCACAGAGGAGGTAGTTATTAATTCTTCAGGTGGAGGGAGACATCACAGAGAAAGTAACGGGGAACTGTAGATTGAATGATTTTAGCAAAGAACAAAAAGTGAAGGCCATTCTAGACAGAGAGGGGGACAGAGTAAGCACAAACCAGAAAGAACAAACATTCAGAAACATTAAAGTACATGGCATATTTGAAGAATGGTGATAGAGGTTTGTATAGTTATCACATTGTGATATACCGTGCTTTGTAAGATGGCTTAAACGCTCTTGGAACAAAGCAGGGTATAACCAATGAACCAACTAATTAAACATAAGCAAGTATGTGAGTGGAGGATGCAAGTGATAGGGCAGGTGCTTTTATGCTAGTAGCTACTTGGTCACGTAGGTCAAGTGTCTAGGCCAATTTCAGTGTGTTGAAGAAGAGATGGGACTAGGAATCAGAAAATGCTAGTCCTTGTCTAAGGTGTCCACTCATCCCAGTTTGTCTGGGATGTGAGATTTTCAGTTCTATAACTGACATAGTTCTGGGCAAGCTAGGGTGGTTAGTCACTTTAACTCTGCCATCAACTTGTCACAGTCATCTGACCTTAGAAAGGCTTCACTGGTTTCTTGTTTGTTTGTTTTTTTAACCCTAATCAAATGAATTAAAATAAATTTTCTGTGGAAACTCTTCTAGGTCTGTGATACATTATTTACAAAACTGACTGCAAACATTCCCCTCTCTCTATCCATTCCCTTTTGCAATGAGACTTTGTAGTCCATTCCACTTATCTATTTCCCACTCTGAGTCTGGGCTGGTTCTATGACTTGCTTTGACCAATAGAATGCAGCGAGGTGATGCTGAATCCATTCTAAGGCTGGCTTTAAGAAACCTTTGAAGATTTCCATTCAGTCTCTTGGAACCCTGCCCACCACTGGACAAACAAGCCTAGCTAATCTGATAGAAAATGGCAGAATACATAGGTCAGAGTTAAGTCAGCCCAGTTGTGCCAGACAGATGTGACAGATATTATAAGAAATGTGTAAGAAGCCAACTAAGGTCAGCAAAACTTCTGACCCAAGCTGCAACTAAGTGCAGACAAATGAGGAAGCCCAGTAGAATAACCACCCAACTTGACCCAAAAAACTGCTGAACAATAATAAATGGCTATCATTTGAAGCCACTGTATTTAAGTGTGTTTATTATACAGCAACAGATAGGTCTAAAAGATAACTTATAAATTCAAGCTAAAGGAGGTGCCAAGGGACACTAATCTGATTTGAAATTGATTATATTCCAGCACAGAGAACTGTAAGGACCAGGGTTGGGAATAATGTTTCTTACTTAAAATAGTAACTCTAAAATACAAAGAAACATACCAACACAACACAACACAACAAAAAAAGCTGTTGGGAATATGGGAATCTTAGTCAGAGGAGGACTCCCTTATCTGAAAAGATCATATCCCTGGGATCCTTATATTATTCACATTTTACAGTATACTGCAAGTTAGGGGTAATGATAGATATTTGTAACTACATAATATAAGTAATCACTTCTCCTGATGTCATCTTGAATATAATTAAAGATAAATACTATTGTATTCATTTTATAGTCTGATGACACAAAATCTCTTTGCTTATAATAGCTATAATTCATGCTGTGATGTCTCTGGGTAATTGGACTCAAGCTTTAAAATGCTGCAGTAGTCTCTCTATACTTAAATAAACACTAATGCAAATGGACCAGAAAGAGCATACACAGTCCATTTATAGAAGATGACTTTTAGCTCAGCGAGTTCTTACACAATGTTGGTAATTCCAACAATGGGACAAATGGAATATTTTTTTTAAATGCTTCCCAATTAAATTTCCTTTACAGTGTTCAACTCTGTCCTTTGATATTCACTCATAATTTCAATTGACCTGCTATTGAAGAAAAATACATGGGAATGACTGAAAGTGTAATTTTGCCCCCAATATGGAATGTATATTCTGTCTCATTACATGAAAAAAGAATAGCTGTTTTTAATTACATCTTTTGACAATGCATAAATCTCTCAGTCCATAAAAATTTAAGTAACACTACATTTATTATTTCTAGAGAACTTTTCATCTCAAGATTTCTAAATGATTTTTGGGTGAATGTTAAATCTAGGCATCATCTTTCATTCCCTATACTTTATTCCTCCTTTTGACCTCAATAGTACCAAAATTTTATTTATCTCATCATATTATTCATCTGGCTATCATTTAAGCTTTTTTGATTTCTTCTCCTTTCAGTCAATTGCCAAGAATAACTTCTTTTATTCTGTGAGGGTTTTTATTTTTTTCATTTTTACTAACATTCCTCCATATAGGCATAATGACACTGCATCCAATCAACCTCTTCGTTTTAACACTACTCTCTTTTATTCTCATGGAAAATAAACCTGATTCTCATAATATAAGGGCAATATGGTATTTTGGGAAGGACAATTGGCTGAAATTTAGGAGAGGCAGGTTAGTGAATTTGGGCAAATTATTTTACTTCTCTTATCCTTAGTTTTATTGTCTGTAAAATGAGGAAGTTGGACTGAATAATATCGAAGATTCTTTCCACCTTTAAGAACATCTGCTTTCTCAGTATTATGGAAGGCACTGAGGTTATTATGATATTGTCAATTTATACAGGTATTTCCCACCACAGAGTGACTTAGGAAAAAGTAAATTTCTATAATATCTAATAGTTAAAGTAAAATAATCTACTTTTTTTGTTTGTTTTGTTTTGTTTTTCTTTCAGTTAAAATTTGTTAACTCTTATTTCCTTAGAGAATTAGCCTGGTGTTGAAAACGAATAAAGTGAAGAGCTGAGCCTTGGGGAAAGCTGGATTTCTGGGCTGGGGAGACAGCATCTTGGACACTCTGCTTTTCCCTGGCTACTGCATTTACTTTAGCAGCTTGAAGAAGCTGTTCCCATCAACTGTGAAGATTTTTAATTTGCTTTAAAATAAGCATTTTTTTGGTAAATTATATTTACATTCTCCCTTCCCTCTCCATGTAGTTGCATAGTGAGAAAGAGTTACATGGAAAATGATAGGGGATTATTGCTCTGGGAGACCAGTAAAAGTTTTAGAGCAGACTAATATACTGACAGACAATGACTTTCTAGGTATATTAATTTTTCATTGTAGGATATGTAGCCTACATTTTAGTATAGGTGAAATCGGAAACTGGCTTTAAGTCAATAGGCTGAGATAGTCCAAGAGTGATATGGTAGTTGGGATTTAGAGATTTTGGTGATTAATATGGCTTAGGAGAGCAGTCGATCAAAGAGGACTATTATTTAAAACCTGTGGTTGGTAGAAGAATGATGGGAATAGTGACAGAACTCCAGGTAGGAGAGAGATCAGGTTTCAAGGGATGATGTGTAGGTGATGTCTACACATTAGGCAATGTCAAGAGCTCCAAGTGAAAGGACCACCCCAGAATGGAAGTATACATCAGTCAATGCGTGCATAAGGGTTATTGAATGTGAACCATGTGCTGCAGTAAACATTCTGAGAGCATCATATCTTTTAATTCTTGCCAAGACTGTGAAATAGATATGATTAGCCTCTCCTTCTTATAAATGCAGAAAATGAGGCTTACAAAGATTAAACAACTTGCTTGGGACCACACAGCAAGTAAATAGTCTAGTGACTGGACTGGTTACCTAGTGCAAAATAAAAATACAGGACCCATTGTTGAAAAAACCATTAAGAATTTCAATCTGGTGACAGCAAAACACCAAACCAAGAATGGAACACTTCTAAGTATGGTTCTTTGTGCAACTGCACACATGAAGCCAGCCCTGTCTACCAATAATTAATCCCAGGCCTATCATAGTTGATATTTGTGACCTCTACCTCATATCCTGGCTCTTGTTGAATGGGGGTCAGAACCATTCTGATGAAAGTTTAAGAGAGCTATTATAACTGGACATAAAGATATTGACAATAGCTCTCTGCCAGAAGATTATTGAGACATATTATCTGATGAAATGTTTAAATATATCATCAAAGGTACACATGTGGACAAAAACCAACTGAAGTATTTTCTGTAATTTTTTTCTCTTACAAGCTTGAGAAACCATCAGAAATACAGCCTGGTAGTTTAAAGCACAAAGGCTTACATATAAACCTGGTCTGATCCTAAATTTGAGACTAAAGTATTGATTGGGAAGAATGTGTGCTGAAAAAGTAATACCACATTTGTCAAACCACTACAAACATCATCTTACCCCGTAAAGTTCAAGTAAAGTCTCTTACTTAAGATGAGTTTTTTAAAAAGAGAGACAAATTTGAAATTACCTATGCAGATGTATTTGCATATGTAGTATGAACATCAACTGTGATGTGTATGATATTGTCTTTATTCAAACGCTTCTAGATACCAGGAAAGTAAATAAGGGTGTGCACTAGATGGTTTCAAACAAATTATGAATATTTAATAAATAAAGAACAATTGTAGAAACATTTCTAGATGCTTTTATCCCAAAACACATTCTGGGTTCCTTTGGAAGCTCAGTGTAAATTCAGACACTTTGTAATTTCAGAAAGAAAATTTTGATAGTATATATCTATTCTAAAAATTGGAATCTTGCTTTATACTTTATATCCTTTAAGTTTATTAGTTCTTTATGGAATATTTTCATCTAGTAAGAAAATTGGAGAAATCATGCTACAATATGGATGTTTTGCTAAAATATTGATATTCGAGTCACTGAAATGAAAGTGTTTTATATATGCTTTACTTCACTAATTTTTAAATATATCTGCCAAGAGGGATTTAAACAAAAATTGGTTTCCAGATATAAGTCTTGACGTACACTAGTGTTTCTATTTATACAAGGTGAGCAATAAATTTCCATAAAAAATATGTTGTCAAACAAACATGAAGCCAAATAATGAAGAGTTTTTTCTTGTCTCTCTCCCCTATCCACCTCTCTCACTCTCTCTCTCTCTTTCTCTCTCTTTGATGAGCATGGTGGGGAAGCTGGAGGTGAGGGACACCCCTTAGCAGAGAGATGCATCAGAACCTAGAACATCGTATCACCTCACCTTCCTCCTAGCACACCATGGAGTCTTTATTCCAGTGATTAGGAGAATAACTATGCTTTAAACATTTCATAAAACTAAATCTAAGTTTTAAAGTGCTTAAAAATGGATTGACTCTCTACAAATCAAGGATCATGAGAAATATAACAGAGATTTGAAAATACCACTTCAGGCTAAATGATTATTTATGCAGCAGGTGTGGGAGAGGAAGATAGGTTAGAGTTGTCATGTTCTCAGTATATGATTCAGAGGGGAGAGTGAATAGTGATCTAGTCTGGTCAGGAGGAGAAGCAAGAAGACACATAATGAGATACAGAGGTGGAGAAAGGAGAAAGATTCTAGTCCAAATAGGAGCACACTAAGTCCATGGACCAGGGCTGATAATGTTTCTGATTCTGCCTGATCCAGGATAACTGTTCAGTTCAGTCTCTTGGAGGTCTGGCTTCCCTGCTTGTTTTTGTTCCTTTTTATCTGAGTGGTGTCTGCTTCTCTTTCATTGCCAGATGTTACCATACAAATAATCCCCATTATTGAGAAAGCCTAATTGCATCTGATATCATGTAAACAAAAGAACCTGACATAAGTTATGAATAAATTGCATAATTGGAGCTATTTGATACAAACCAGGAGAGTAGAACTCTGTCCAGTTCACCCTGTTTGAGTAAAAAGGATAATCCTGAACTGCTGTGGTTTCTAAACCTGCCTGCTCATGAAAATCACCCATGCCCTAATAAAAACTCTAAATCATGTAGACCCACCCCATTTCTGCTACATCAGAATTACCAGGGGAAGTGGTCTATTCTTCTGTATTCCTGATAAAATTTATGTATAATCCTTATGACTAAACCACTATGAAAAAAAATTATTGAGCAATGATCATGAGATCATCATTGTGCTCCCAAACTCAAGTTATGGTTGTAAAAACTGCAGAAAGAAATAGAAAAATCAGACTTCTTTTATTATCTCTACTTTCATGAAAGGCATAATTTAAAGAGAGGTGTGCACTTAAAAGCCTGCAGTTTTCAGAAGTCGTCAACAAACACATGCTATAATTTGGAAAAAACCTGAGGGAACACAGGGCTGCCAGCAACTAGGACGGTTCTGTGAGGCCTGAACCAAGGGAAGGAAAGAGTCATTCCTCTTTTCCTATGAATCACCATGGGCTTTAGGTAAACAAACCCTTCAGTGCTGCAAAACATGTGGACTCAACTCAGAGATGGTCCCTGAGTGAGAAGGAGGGACCTTCTGTATGTCACTGCCGAAGAGGCTCATATACATATAAATGACACATAAAATGAGGCAGAAGGATGGGACTGAGTCTCTTCCTTCAAACATAACTGTGTACCCCAAGAACTCTGCTTGATGGAAGAAGCTTAATGACTAAGGATCTAAATGCCATTTACATCCTATACAGTTAAGGAACACATCTTGTTTCAGTTCCATATTAAGCATCAGAGCCCCTAACCAACTTCCAGAGAATGGAAGTTGGAAATCACTGCACTAAAAATTGATGCACACGTGGGTGCATGCATGCGTACTGGCCCCCGTCCCCTCCCCCCAGCACATACATACACAGAGGACAATGACATAAAATTTTAAGCATTGATCTCAGTATGGGAGAAAAACACAGTCTTATTCCACACACATGATTTATATAGATATAACAGCTCTAATATCGTATGCCAACCTCTAAATTTTTAAAACAATTTCATAATAGTATTTAAAACCAGATAGGGACAGTTTGGAGAGCAAAGCTATATCAAAGTATTTAGTTAAAATGATTTACCTGTGGGGTTTAAACAGCATTAAGTGGTTTGTGAAAAGTGTTCTGATTTGTGCTTAATATGGATGGTGCTTAAAAGTCTGGGCACCAGAAAGTTACACCCCTAGAGACACATTCACCAGGAAAACGCAGGCCTTAAATACAGCTGGTGTTTGCTTCCAAGACTGCTTTTCTGAATATTAGCATTTAAACCACCCACAGAAGTTTTGCTGATGCTTCACTGGGTAAATGAGGTAGAGATGGGAAAGCTCACACCTTACGGCTGCCACTTTTAATCCAGTGATAGTCATGTAAACTGGGTTGACTAGAGAATCAGACTTTAATCTAGCATAAAAGAAGCTATCTTGGAAATGCAACTCCATTTAGTTAATTTTCTTAAATTAAAAACACAAAGGGAACTGACTGTTCTTCTTATAAATTCCTAATATAATTCCATGCTATTTTAATTTTACCATTTAAGAGAGAAGCCTCAGATCTTTATGTGAATAAAATAGTCATATACTATCACTTCCTTTATTATAATGTCTTTCTTCAAAGAAATTTAGAGTATTATATGATGCTGTCTCCTCTAATCCTCATAATATCCTTAATAATTTAGCTTGAAATATTACCATCTTCACTCACATTTGAGAGGCTGGGTCATGGAGACAAAAGGTAAGACTGCAGAGGATTTGGGCTCCTGTGTTTTTCCAACAGATTTATTTAAAGGTATTGATTAGTTTCCATACTGTGCAGAGCACCATTCTAGACCCTGAGGTTACTGAATAAAAAACCACCACAGTCGCTGCCTCCCAGAGATTCTATTCCAGGGAGGGAGACAGATAACTATAGAGTACATAAAATAAACAAACAAGATTATTTCAGATTGTGATAAGTGATTTGAAGAGCACAAGATGAGGTGAAATGAGAGGGATAATTGAGATGGAGGTTCTATTAAAGATAGAGGGTGAAGAATGCTTCTGAGAAGGTAACATTCAACCCAAGACTTAGATATACATAAGGACACAACAGTGCTAACACCCTGGGGCAATAGTGTTTCAAACTGAGGAAATAGGAAGTGCCTTACCCTGAGACAGGAATAACTAGTATGTGCACAGACCAGGAAGAAGGACTGTGGAACTGGAATTTTTTGAGTAAGAGGAAGGGGAGTAATGAGATGTGGAGAAAGAAGAAGGCAGCAGTCAGTTCATATAGGGTCTCACATGACATGGTATGAAGTTTTAATTTTATTCTAAATAGAGGAGGGAGCATTGGAAAGTTTTAAAAAGTAAACTGACGTGATTCAAGTTATATTTTAAATGATAACTCTAGTTGCTGGGTAGAGAATGCTAGGACAAATGTAGATAAAGAGAAGCCAGTTCAGAGGCTATTGAGAGGGTAGGCTAGACAACATAGTGTGGATTTTGTGCATTGCTGGGGAGATAAAACTACTTTGAGCAGTTCAGAAGATTTTATTTCTGTAGCATGAAATGATTAATGATTGAGCACAGAAGTAAATAAAAAATAGGTGTTATATTAAAGACAAAATAAATGAATCCAGTTTCATTCATATGTTTAAAGATAATATTCAAATGTAAAATGTGAAGATTCACTCCTTCCCAGCAGCTAATGATAATGCCTGCCCTCCCTGACATGACCATTATTGCTGTCGTTAATGATATTGATAGTAAGGCAAATGGTTGCTATTTACTGAGAATCTTCCAGTGTTAGACACAGCTTAAGAAGAAAAACAAATAAAAGGAATCCAAACTGGAAAAGAAGAAGTAGGACTGTCACTGTTTGCAGATGACATGGTACTATACATAGAAAATCCTAAAAATGCTACCAGAAAATTACTAGAGCTTATCAATAAATTCAGTAATATTGCAGGATACAAGATTAATATACAGAAATTTGTTGCATTTCTATACACTAACAATGAACTCTCAGAAAGAGAAATTAAGGAAACAATCCCATTTAGCATCACATCAAAAAGAATAAAATACCTAGGAATAAATCTACCTAAGGAGACAAAAGACCTGTACTCTGAAAACTAGAAGATACTGATAAAAGAAATTGAAGATGAAACAGATGGAAAGATATACCATGTTCTTGCACTGAAAGAATCAATATTGTTAAAATGACCATACTAACCAAGGCAATCTATAGATTCAATGCAACCCCTATCAAATTACCAATAGTATTTTTCACAGAACTAGAACCAAAAATTTTAAAATTAGTATGGCAACACAAAAGACCCTGAATATCCAA
Organism: Mesoplodon mirus; assembly: GCF_964341445.2. NCBI lineage: Eukaryota > Metazoa > Chordata > Mammalia > Artiodactyla > Ziphiidae > Mesoplodon > Mesoplodon mirus. Next base: position 108,349,148 of record NC_138983.1, on the reverse strand, counting down.
AATAATCGTGAGAAAGAAGAATGGACTTGAAGGAATCATGCTCCCTGAATTCAGACTATACTATAAAGCTACTGTAACAAAACAGTATGGCACTAACACCAAATATATATATATATATATATATATATATATATATATATATATATATATATAGAGAGAGAGAGAGAGAGAGAGAGAGAGAGAGAGAGAAAGATCAATGGAACAGGATAGAAAGCCCAGAAATAAACCCATGCACCTATGGTCAATTAATCTACCACAAAGGAGATAAGAATATACAATGGAGAAAAGACAGTCTCTTCAATAAGTGGTGCTGGGAAAACTGAACAGATTCATGTAAAAGAATAAATTAGAACATTCTCTAATACCATATACAAAAATAAACTCAAAAAAGAATTAAAGACCCAAATGTAAGACTGAATACTATAAAACTCCTAGTGGAAATCATAGGCAGAACACTCTTTGACATAAACTGCAGCAGTATTTTTTTGGATCTGTCTCCTAGAGTAATGAAAACAAGAACAAAAATAAACAAATGGGACCTAATTAAACTTAAAAGCTTTTGCACAGCAAAGGAAACCATAAGCAAAACAGAAGACCCTCAGAATGGGTGAAAATATTTACAAAAAATGTAACTGACAAGGGATTAATTTCCAAAATATTCAAACAGCTCATACAGCTCAATATCAAAAAACCAAACAACCCAATCAAAAAATGGGCAGAAGAACTAAATAGATAATTCTCCAAAGAAGACATATAGATGGCCAACAGGCACATGAAAAAAATGTTCATCATTGCTAATTACTAGAGAAATGAAAGTCAAAACTGCAATGAAATATCACCTCACACCAGCCGGAATGGCCATCATTAAAAAGTCTACAAATAATTAATGCTGGGGAGGGTGTGGAGAAAGGGAGCCCTCCTACATGGTTGGTGGGAATGTAAATTGGTGCAGCCATTATGGAAAACAGTATGGAGTTTCCCTAAAAAACTAAAAATAGAATTGCTATATGATCCACCAATCCCACTCCTGGGCATATATCTGGAAAAGATGAAAAGTCTAAGTCGAAAATATACATGCACTCCAATATTCATAGCAGCACTATTTACAATAGCCAAGACATGGAAGTAACTTAAATGCTCATTGACAGATGAATGGATAAAGAAGAGAGGTGATATGTATGTATGGGTATACACACACACACACACACACACACACACACAAATGGAATATTGCTCAGCCATAAAAAGGAATGAAATGCCATTTGCAGCAACATGGATGGACCTAGATATTATCATACTAAGTGAAGTCAGTGAGACAAAAAAAGACAAAAATATTATATGATATCACTTATATGTGGAACCTTAAAAAGTGATACAAATGAACTTTACAAAACAGAAATAGAATCACAGACATAGAAAACAAACTTATGCTTACCAAGGGGGAAAGGAGGTAGGGATAAACTGGGAGTTTGAGATTACCAGATATACACTACTATATATAAAATATACAAAAAACAAGGACCTACTATATAGCATAGAGAACTATATTCAATTTCTTGTAATAACCTAAAATGAAAAAGAATCAGAAAAGAAAGCATATATGTATGGAAAATTGAATCAATTTGTTGTACACCTGAAACTAACACAACATTGTAAATTAACTATACTTTAATAATAAAAAAGTCAATATGCAAAATCTTAGAGTCTCACAAAAATCTGAGTTAATTATCATTGGCTTCACTTTACAAATGAGAAAACTGAGACTTAGAAAGATAGTTAGGCAAGCTCAGTATATGTGAGATGGTATTTCTTTATTAAGTGCTTAAGAGCATAAGTGGGGCTGGGGTTTCTAGATGTGAAGCCTGTCACCACTGACCCCATACTAACTGTGTGACTTGTCAAATTATTTCATGCTTGTAGAGCTCAATTTCTGTGTCTGTAAAATGGGAAGGATTCAAAAGCCAACCTTGTGGGAGTGAATGAGCTAATATAGGTAATGCTTTCACATATTCCTGTCCTGCTCTAAGCCCATAATAAATGTTATCAATTATTATTATTGCTCAAGTCACACAGCTAGCAAGTGGTGATGTTCACTTCTCTTTTGTTTTTTTCCCAATAATGATTAAATCATCAAAAAATGAGTATATGAAAAAATTGGGGTACAACCAAACATCTAACAAGTAAATAAGTAATTTTTTTCATGTTTAATTTACTTACCAAGAACTATCATGAAATGTGAGATCGAGGATTTCCTAAATACTATTTCAATACTTTAAATTTTTTTAATTGAATTTTATAATGTACAGGTCAACCAGTATCTTATAATAGATGTTAAAAGAAAAGCTTAAGAATATGCATATACAGCCAGCCCTCTCTATCTTCTGGCACATAGCTAGAAGATTGATCAACAGAAGGTTGAGTCCATAGATGTGGAACACAGAGATATGCAGGGCAGACTGTACAAGCCATTTTATATAAGGGTCTTGAGCATCCATGCAGAGGGTTCTGAAAGCAATGACCTTCCGATACCCTGGGAAAACTGTGTACAAAATGATCCATTCCAGCAGAGAAACCAGTTGTACCAAAAAAAAATTATAGGTAAACCATAAATATTTTATATATTTTTCTCAAAAAACACAAACAATATAGTCAGATCTATACTCAGGCATTCTCACATTGTCTGCTCTTATTCCATTTCTACTTGTTCATACGCACATCCCACAACACATAGAAAACATCTTTGAAAGAAACAGCATCTATAAAGTATTAAGCAACATAGCTTGGTACACAATGGGTGTTTAGTAAATCACTGTTATTAGTAATTTCAGTCCAATGACACTGCTGGTGCACACAGTGATGAAGAGTACAAAAATATCTAAATTGCTATGGGAAAATCCCAAACTCAAGCCACTTGTCTCTGTAACTGCTTTGCATGGAATCTTAAAAAGGAGTTGCTTTCAAAAAAGCCTTTGAGAATATGACACTTAAAATGCTCCTCTGGCATCAGAAAAGAGGGAATAAGCAATAAGCTTCTAGAATACTGGGTCCTGGGTGTACTATATTTTTGGAAAAGTTATCAGCTATAGATAAATTAAATCATATATTTTAACTAAATATAAATTTTAAACTTAGAACATTACTAATCCCAGAAGCATGCTGTTTGTCCCTCCCTGAACAATTCCAAGGCCTCCCATTCAAAACTAACTTCTTTGATGCCATTGTAAATTTCTCACTCTTTGTTTTGTTGTATAGAAATGCAAATTTATTTATGTTTTGTATTGAGAAACCTAGTTAACTCTCTAAGCAATTAAAATAATTTTCCTATATATTATTTTGAACTTTCTTTGTGTACAATTAAGTATTTTGCCAATAATGAAAGCTTTACTTTCATTACTTTCTATTTCCTTTTTACTTTCCATTTCTCATACTTTTTCTTCTCTTCCCTTGCTGGCTGGGACCTCTAATAAAATGCTGAATTTGGCTATAGCAGAAACTCTTGTCTATTTCCCAGTCTCAAAGGGGATGCTTCTAATATTTTGCTATTCTTAGTTTATTGATTGAATGATTGATACCTTCAGAGGTTTAGAATGTCCCCGCACCTCCCCTCCAGGTGCTAGAGACTTTTTAAAATCATAAACAGGTATATTTCATCAAATGCTTTCTCTGCTCTATTGAGATGACATTAAGATTTTTCTTGTTTAATGCTTAATGTGGTAAATTGTATAAATTGATTTTCTCATGCTAAATTAACTTGGTTTCCTATGTGAAACCCAAATTGGTCGTGTAGTATCATTTTTAGATTCTATTGTTTTATATTTGCAAATATTTTGTTTAGAATTTTTACATCTGTGCTCATGAGAGGGCTTGGTTTGTATTTTTACTTCTCATACTCTCTTTGTCAGCTTCAGTTAGGTTGTTTTCCTTCTTTTCTATACTGTAAAACAACTGTGTAAGATTGGAATCATTTATTCTTTGTTTGGTAGAACTTTTAAGTAAAAGTATCTGGGCCTGGAGTTTGAGTGTGGTGGGAGGGGTGAAGGTTTTTAACAATTAATATAATAATTAGTTGACTATTTGGATTTTCCAATTTTTCTTGAGTCAGTTTGGGAAATTATGTTTTATCTCTCCTTTTCATTTAAGCATACAACTTTGTTGACATTCAATTATTCCTCATATTCTTACTATGTTTTCAATTTGTCTGCAAAATTTGTGCTTATGTTTTCATTTTTTCTCTTAAATTTTTTTATGTCTTCTCTCATGTTCTTGATCACTAGGGATGTGCCAATTTTCTTAGACTGTTGAAAGGACCAATATTTGGTCAACCCTTAAATTATGTTTGATATTTGTTTGCAGTTTAATTAATTTTTTGCTTTTATTAATTCCTTGTTACTTTCTGTAAGTTTAGTTTCATGTTCTTTTCCTAAATTCTTAAGATAGTCACTTAACTCTTTCATTTTCAGCTTTCTCCTTTTCTAATATAAGACTTTAAGATATAAATTTTCCTCTAAGTTCTGAAATACAAGGAATATATGTTAAATTCACCTACTGCGATTCACCTATTTTTTCTTATAAATTGGTTAATTTTTATTTTGCATATTTTGAAGCAGTTATAAGAGATGTACAGGCTTTAAATTGTTTGCTTGATCAATTTAAGCTTTTTTTATATAATGACCATCTTTATTTTTCTTCTTTTATAGTCTATTTTTATGATATGGATGGAGTTAAGTTTTTGGAGGGGTTAGTATTTAATTGATAAATTTTTTCCTACTCTTTAACTTCCAGCTTTCCTATTTCCTTATGCTTTAAGCATATCTCTTGTAAACATATGATTAACAGATTTTTATTTTAGTTCAATATTTCTAGTCATTCCTGATGTTTGAGTGTATTTTACTAATTTATTTCATACTTCCTATTTGTCCCTCATTTGCCATATGTGTGTGTGTGTGTGTGTGTGTGTATATATATATATTCATTCTCCTCTGTTCATCGATTAGTTAATATTTTCATTATATTTATTTCCTCAACTAGTTTGGAAACAGCACACTTAATTTCAATCCTCTTATTCATTGTACTAAAAATTTAGACACACTTAAACTTAGCAAATTCTAAAATTAATAAATATATTTACCTGTTTCCAAATAATTCAAGCATCTTGGAACACTTTAACTCCAAATACCCTCTCATGTTATGTTTTTTGAGTTTTTGATTTTTTTCTTATTTTTTAACATTAAAAAATATTATTTTTTTATGGCAATATAAAACAAAAATTGCCTACATATGGGTACTTTCATTACCTTTAATTCTTTGTTGTACCTTAAGCGTCCGGGTTCACTTCATGTTGCGGTCGACCTTAACTACATTCTTACACTGAATTCTTCAGGCTGCCCAGGTCTTATATCTTAGGGTTTCTTACTGGTAATTACAAAATCTCAGTGAAAGACCACCTCCCTCCATTCAGAACTCAGACACAAGACATGATTTTCCTTGTGATTTTTCCGAGTGGGTTGATTAATATTAAAGTCAGTTTTACTCTGCATGGGTAGCCACTTGTGAGCCAGTCTTATAGGGGGCATGCTGTGGGCTTTGTCTTCCCCCTTGTCCCAGCAACACATAAAAACTAAGGTCAGTAAATGCCCTTGAGATAAAAGCCAGTTTTGGCACATGAGTCCAGGGTAAGCTCAGGTCCTGGCCTTCGCATTTCCTCCTGACAGTCTTGTCAGCTCAGTGATAAAATCAAGATATTTAAATAATATTTATTTACATATTTTATATTTGTCATCATTTTATCTTTTTTCTTTTGGGAAGATTAGTGTAATATTTCGGACATATTTTTTTCTGTTATAGAAAACTTAAATTTAGTTTAAAAAACTGTATAATAAAAGTAAGTATTCCCAAATAGATGTGAGCTTAGTCTTTTAAAAACTACCCTTTGGCTACTAAATTAAGCATAGACTCAATTTGTCTTTCCAAGTTCTCATCAATTTGTCCTTAGCTATTCAATCTTTCCTGCTTATTTACATTTTTACACATAATCTATTCCTTGGCCAAATAATAGTATTTACTTTTCACAAAAGTGTGCTGGATTCATGATTTTTTTTTTTTTGCAAATTCTAAACTCTTTGTAAAATACATTCTACCTCTATGTGTCAAATCCTATTTCAGGACTATTTCAAATGGCAGTTCATCCAAGTTTTCCCTCGTCTTCCATACAGATTTAATTTTCTCCTTTTCTTAAATCACAAAAGTTTTTTTTACACCAAGAAATGGTTTGGCTCCAATGAGAATTGGACTTTCTTTCTGACTCTGTAACTTGCTATGTGTGTGGCCTTAGGCAATCTCTCTCTGTGACTCAATCACCTTATTTAAAATGAGGTTGATTTATGTCCCTTACAATGGCACCTTATTTTGAGGATTGATATTAAGTACTGTCTAGATAAAAGAACTAATTCTCAATAAAAGGTATTTATTTTTATTGTTGTCTTAATTATCCTGTTAATATTACCTAAATAGTATCTATTAAGGATCCTGTGTTAATAATCCTACGTTATTATTACCTTAAATATCCTGTTTTATAATTATCTATGAGTTAGTTTTATTGCCCTTTAAACAGGTGCCACCTTGAGGGTTGAGATTCTGTCTTACTTGTTTTGGTATGAACCGGCATAGTGTCTTACATTCAGTATATGTTGAATAAAGTTTTGTTTTCACTGAAATAAATTGAATTAAACAGAACAGTGTCTCGGCAATTTGGCATTAGGGAAAGAAGTGGAGCTCCTATTTACAACTGAAAAGAGAGAAAAACAAAAATAAATTGGTACCCTGAAACCTCTAGATACAACTAAAAACATAGTGCTCATCTTATATTTTTCTACCTATCATCTATTTATCTATCTATCAATCTATTTATCTATCTATCTAACCTTATCTGATAAATAACTCTTGTTATTTGAACAAAGAGAAGCAAACATGCTAATGATTACATGTGTGTATGTTATCTTTTACAGAAATGATCTGCAGGTTGTTTTTCATTGTTGTCAAGGTTATTGTGTCTATGCCCTAATTAGTAAGCAGCCCACTAATTCCCATTATGAGTCAACCATAGTTAAATTAGTTGCTGATTTATGCAAAAACTGAACAGAAGTGACTCTGTAACTCTCAGAGGAAGCTAAAAATGTCCGTGATAAAATACTTTTTTTCTAAACATCCCCAGAATCGTTTCTTTTCACTATTTTATATTCACTGAAGAGTCACTTGGTGAGATAGTAGGATCAGTCAGTAGTATGTACTTAGATGCTTGAATTCCCAAGTATTTTAGATGTTGTTTGTATTAAGGACAAATTAAGCTGAACGCTGTAGTCTGGGGGGCTTTTGGAAAAGAAAAGCCTTTAAGCAATTAATGATTTGTTCAAGTTGTGCCTATGTGGAGAGCATAACTAAGCAACTTGTACAGCAATTTATAGTAACTGGGGTAAATGAACCATACTTAGAAGTAGAATTTATGAACTATTTGTTAAACTAGTAATTAGCTAGAGATGTAAAGCCACAAACTGGAGGTGTTCATAGCACAACAGAGCCAGAATTATTTTGTTGTCATTTGCAGCATAAATTAACTGACTTCTTCAGTGTTACCTCCTCTTGGGAACTGAGGCATGTTTTGTTATATTTAACACATTTTTAAAAAGTGGAAATGAAACAAACTGATGGTGAGATCATGAAAAAATGCGTGAAGACCTTTGAAGAGGAACATTTAGATTTTCCATGACCTTAAATTTGGGAAATGTTAGGAACAAATAATTTGAAGCTTTCTTACATGCATGTTTTGTCTTTAAATGAATGTCATTAATTTGAATATTCATGTCATTATTATATTATCTAAACATACTTTTGAAAATGGAATCATCTGAAAATGTGAGAATTCTTTTGATCTTCCATTCCCATTCAACTATTTGACGTAGTGTGAGCACGTTGTTACTCAATAAGTTTGAATAATTTGGGGTGATTCATTGTCTGAGGAAGACCAAGTTTAGAAACATTGGGTATCCCTCAAAATAAGGGAGATCTATAATGGGAAAAATATTCGAGCACAGCCCAGAAGCATCACAATAATGGTATCTTTAGAATTATTTTTTCTATACCACTTGATCAATTGATCAATGTGCCACTGAAACTAAAGAACAAATAATATTTCTTATAACTGGATTGTCAATCAATACCTATGTGGTCTAGTTTATCATAAGGTAAGATGGAGAAAGAAAAAATAAAAGCAAGGTGAAATTTTGACCACTGTGTCTCTTGGTTTTTAGTTTGGCTCCATGGCTTTTGTTGGAAGGAAAATTAGATTAAAAGTTAGTTATTTATTTGGAGGATTTTCTGAATATTTGTCAGTGTGTGTGTGTGTGTGTGTGTGAAAACTGCCTATGACGTTGTTCATGCAGCTTTTGAGTATAGACAGGGAAGGTGAATCAGAATTATCAGAAACATCATGGACACTAAGAAGGTATTCAATCACTATTCTCCATGTAGATTGTCACTGCTAGACAATCTGACTATTAAAGATTGTCAGAGAATCATTGACTAGCATCAGACTGATTTTTAAAGCTCAGCTTTATGATGGATGACCTTGAACAAGTCATTTAATCTCTTTAAGTTTCAAAATTGATATATTAGAGATGACAATATCTAAATCAGAGGGTTGTGAATTGGCACATGTTGGGAACTAAATTAAAAGTTAGAAGTTGAGTTACATCATTTATCTAACTTCCTACTAAATACAGCTTCTTGATTATTGTATCTGCTTGAGCATTTCCAATGGTAAGAAAGCATAAGAAGAGAGTTCTGTCTTTTGAGTTAGGGTTTCAAGTGTTATTGAGGTTGACCAGCATGCTACAAGGAAGGGGAGGAGAGAGAAGGGAAAAGTTTGTGTAAAGTTTACAAGGAGAGAAAATGAATAACCTGCTTTGGGGAATTATGAGAGTTCAGAGTAATTAAATATAAAATACTTTGGAGGGTGGAAGGCGGTTAGTGGAATACTCCCTTTTGATTTCTTATACTGATTTATTTGTAGTTTCAGGGACCTAGGTTTTAATATTTAATAGCCCTTGAGCATTTCTTAATTGAGCCCATTTTTACTTAAAGGCATGATTCTTCCTAGAGGCCAAAAATTTGTTCATATACATTGGTTAATTTCCAATGCTCCTATGGTTTTGCATTTTTTCCTCTTTAGTGTTTTGCTAACATTTTAAAGAGAAGTTTAATTAGGCAGAACCTTCTGCAGTTAGCTTTTGAAACCAGGAAGTCAGCATCCTAACCCCTCCATAATGAATGTAAGGCCATTTCCTCCTCATCCCCTTAAGCTTGGTGGGCCTCTGGAACAGCAATTCACAGTCCCTGATAAACATAGTAGATAAAACATTGTAGATTGCAAGCAGTTCACACATATTAAAACTTATGAAATCAACTATCAACCTTCTCTTCCCTTAGATAAATGTTATTTTATTTTATTTCCTTTGAAAGCATAGATTTTAATTAATAAAGGAAGTCAACTGATATATTCTTGATATATGAATGCTCATTTCCTCTCATACATTCCTTAGACCCTGAAAAAAGCAAGATACCTAGGGTCTATATTGTTTTATGTTCTTAATATGTAAAAGACATTGTCGCAGAGGAAACAACGAAACAGCTTGTTCATTAGCAGACACAGCATGTAGATGGAAATAAAGGGACAGAAACAAGACCTTAATTATACCCATGAATTCCTCTTTTTCCTTAGGAAATGAAAGAAGACCCTGTTTTCCCCTCAGTAACAGTGTCCTTCAGGACTTGTGCTAAGAATATATTTTTCCATATGTCTGTGAGTCAGTATGTGAGCCTGATCATTGTTGCCTAATAAACACAACATGAATTCCCACTAGAAGTCAACTAATGGGCACTCCAAGTGCGATTTTCTCTGCGTGTTAAATGAGTAAGTTGGAAACTTCGCCGTTCTGAAGCTCCTTTGGTGAAGAGGGGGTTATTACAAGGGATTTTGGACAAGTCTTTCCTTAGATTATAGACCCATAAAAGAAAAATTACGCTATAATACTGCCCCTCCATAGGATATTTTTGTATATTTTGGGATGCAGGGTTTCTTCAGCACCCATCTGAATTTATAGTCTATTATCTCTGTAAGTGGTACCCACCACTGCTGTCTAGAAATAAAAATTGGTACTTATTCCAATAATTGTCAATAATTTTTAAAACATGTATGGCATATTCTATGCATTGCAATAACAGTTTATATATGTGCAGATGAAAAGGAAACAAAACAAATCGTGCCTTTACCAAAAGCTATGTATTCTTCATTTCAGCCAAAATTGTCTTTGTCCACAAAAAGTACAGGAAATGAACAAGGAATAATGCAAGCTTAATATTTGTGCACTGCTGGAGTGCCTCTGGGTGATTATATTTTAACAAAAGTTAATGGCCAAGTAACGGAAATAATGAGCTGAAGTGAAAATCTAATATGAGGTTGATGAGCAGAACATTCTGAATGAAAGTATGCTAGAGGAGAAAATCCCCATGGACTGTTTCATGTCTTAGTACTCCTGGAGCAAATTCCTTTTAGTATGAAAATGGACATGATTGATAAAGGAACTTAAGTGGATATGTGCTGGTGATCTTTAAAAGAAATGGGGCAAAACCAAGAGATTTCTTAAAAGAAAAAAATAAATATAGTTTTAAAATCTTTTTCTCTATTTCCGTTAACTCCCCATGTATATTTATCTATATGTATATTCACATGGCCTAAAATACTGATCATGGAACAAGCAACTATTCCACCTGCTAGTTTAGAAATTATCTCAATGATACTGAACTAGGAGTAGGTAAGATTGGTGAGAATGGCCACACCAGGAATAGATGCCAAGAAGTGGAGGTTTGGGGTGTGATGGACAAAGAATGTCAATTTAGGGACTCAGATTAACAAATTTGTCACATGGAAGGTCCAAAAGACTCCTTTAATGCCAGATAATAACTTAGTTCAGGTATGTTTCCCTTAATTGGTAGAGAAAGGATAGGAAAGTGTTAAAGTTTTTCAGAACTATTGATAACAAAAAATTGAGACCTCTATGCAAAGATTCAAAGGCTCAAATGATACCATCATCATCACCGACACCACCACTGTCAACTTCAGCAGCAACAACTTCATCACCATGGTAACATTCATTGAGCACTTACTAAATGCCATACGCCAGCCAATGTATTTTACACACAAAATTTCATTTATTTTTCAGAACCCAACAAGGTTACTCTTTTAGATTCCAATTTTATAAGTAAGAAAACTAAGTAACTTGTTGAAAACTCATAGTCTTCCTGTTTTACACACTGGGTTCTGTTACCCACAATGTTAAAGTGCTCTGTAAATCATAAATGTTACAGACTTATGAGTAATCATCATCATTATTAATAATAATATGATTTAATGTTTGAACAGCAGTTCATACTGATCATTTTCTGATATAAACAACTCATTCTGTAATATAAACAAAAAAATGACTAAAAGCAAATCTCAAACTCTAATATAATCAATTTTCTTACATACTTTAGATGTATCATTTAGGGCCAAATGAATGAAATATTTTGTAACGTATAATCAGACAACTTATTTGTTAATCATATTTCTTCTAAAATTCATGTTGTGTTCTAGTTATTCCTTACTAAATTTTAAACTTTAGAATAATGGTTTCTGTATTTCTTTAGTGAAACAGATAAATTCAAAAAAGTCTGCACTTTGAAGTATCCCTCCCAAAACAAACAAAATGAAACTGAATTTGGGAACATTCCATGAAAATGTGGCAGAAAAGGTAAGCTAATAAATTGTTTGACACTGTATTGATAAAACAAATGACTGACTATTAACCTCCAGTTGTTATAACATTGCATTTACAGTTTAGAGTTAAATTGAAATTAATGCTAGATTTAAATTCACCTTTTTGAGTTTCTGACATGTTTTCAGATGATTAGGTAACATTTTTTTCTGCAATTAGAAAGCTTTTATTACATTTTTATGCTATTGCTCTGGACACAATTTTATGCTTTGGGATATGTTTCTCACACTTAAATGTTCTTCTTATGATATATTATTACTTTAAAACCTTTTACCCAATGTAATACTAGTCTTTATTTGCCCATGTAGGAAAATGCCATTTGCTGTTTCAATCTTTAATTTGGAAAGACTCCAAATAACTGTGAAGATTATGAATGAAGGGCAAAGCTATTCATTTAACATTTTTTTCCCAGTTGTATGTTGCATGAGTGGGGGACATACTTGATGAAGATAACATGAATGGTGAATATACTTATATTACAACAAAATAAACTATGATTTGAATCTGTAGCCCCATGTGAAATACATATGACCCAAAGTTTTCAAAGCCTTAACAGTTTTCTAACATCTCCCTTTACACTTAAGCTTATATTTACAATTCTTACAAATGGTTGAGGTGCTTTGTAACAGAGACAAACGATCTAAAATATATGTAAGAAAATAAGCTGTCATGTGTAACTGAGATGCTATTTTAAATAATGTATAATACATATAATTAAAATCTTAAGTTTCAAGTTTCCATTCATATTTTTAGAATGTACAGTTGTCCAAATATCTATGCATGTCTTCTTATACTACTTTGTGGAATTCTTTCTATTGTTAATTAAATCTTAGCCTCTTATTTTAATATTTGAACATTTTTTTATACCCAACTAGATTGTATTTTTTATGAAACCTGAAGTCTCAGTGTGGTAGTAAATTGTACACAACTAAAAATTATATTTTGCAAGTTGTCCTGTCAATTTTTAAGAATAAAAATGCCCTTTTGGGACTTCCCTGGTGGCCCAGTTGTTAAGACTCTGTGCTTCCACTGCATGGGGCATGGGTTGAATCCTTGGTCAGGGAACTAAGATCTTGCATGTCGTGCAGATGTGGCCAAAAAATATATAAAAATGCACTCTTACCTTTGATCTTTGTTATTAAATTAAACCAGTTTACCAACCTATTATGATATAAACATATCAGGGTAACACAATGCTAAGTAATTGTGTCCAAATCTTCCTTTTACTTAAATAAAAACACCTTCCAGCCTTTTTCCTAAATAGCACTTTGACCAGAAATATTTAGATCTGGAAAAATTGATTGATCTGAGTTTGAAGCCATTGTATTTGTCTCACTAACCCAAGGGGTTAGCAGTGAATAGAAAAGTGAGCAAGAAAAATGGAAAATTCACAAACTATACTTTTTAATTTCTGGCAAATAAAAAGGTTATTATGCTCATATCTGTTGTAATAGAAAATCCATAATCCCGTTCCTCTCTCAGTACTTTTGCTTTGACAAAAGAGATGCTACATTTTTAAACTCAATGTGATGTCTATGAATAGTTGATGAGGAACATTATATGGTGAACTGAAATAAATAAGACAAGGCTCACATGCCATCCACAAACATAAAACAAAGTAATGCATTTCAAATGGAATGGCTTGTACTAATATGGCATATATATTTTGATGATATGAAAAATTTTAATACATTCAGAAAAAATGATAACCAAGCAATGTAAATATGTTCTTACTGGTATTTGATGAATTAATTTTCTTCTGCTTTAATGAATGATTTGTGTCAGTTTTTTTTCATATTTCTGAGCAATAATCCAAAAAACTTCAATTCGACCATATATAATTCAACAAAATGCAATTCAACGAAATGCAACGCTGATCTCACAGTGTGTGATTTGCTGCCCAACACTACCCCCACTAAGAAAGAGAAAATATTTTCAAAACAAAATGTCCATTATGACCCATGTCAATTCTAGGTTATCACCTTTTCCAGGCAGTGTAGGTTCTTGGGCCTTGATGGAATCCAATCATTCATAAATTATTTCATCAGAGACAAGCAATTTAAAACAATGTTTCTCAGAATTGAATGGGAAAAATATATATGTTTTCTAAAGAAATTTTTCAAGTATTTCAAAATATTCCAAAATTACTTAAAGAATAGCTTAAAGGGACCCCTAATGCTGGCTTAAATTATTTTAGCTATATGTTTACAGACAGCCAAACATAAAACAAAACATAAACTCCTTATCTTTATAGATCAAATGAAAAACAAAACTGTAAAACAACATACACAATATTATTTTAACAGAATGGAGGATAATATTATGCCAAAGTTAAAACACCACATGATAATGATTGGTAAAGCATGGGACTTTCAAATTTCCCATATATAGACTGTCATGCAACTATTTGATTCTCTCATCACTTTTCCCCATTTGTATTCCTGTGGTATCCTTTGGCTTTACATACCAAAGACAAACCTTTATACGTTAAATAGTTTTCTGAACATTTCTCATTTGCCTGTGGCAATTGAAATAATTCTATAGTATTTTGCATCAGTGTGATTGAAAACAAAAATGCAAACTTCGGCACAAATTTCACTTGGAAGTATTCTGTCATAAAGTGATGATCCAGAAGATCCATGGTATATTTATATTATTTTAAATATTAACATGGAAATGAAAACCCGATCTCTAAAAATTATCATAGATAACTTGTGGATCCTCAAATCTGCAGATGCAAATGAAAGCCAAAAATTACTAACTTAATGAAAGTGCTTGCTTTCTTCATAACCTGGTGGAATTCCCAACGGGTGCTGAAACACCACTGAAGCAAAGAAGTCTGGCTATATTGAGGTATAACATTTTTCTTTATAACTTTATAACTTGATTTTTTTAATCATTATGTAGACAAAACCATAGTTCAGTCATTTCATGACATATATCTTACAATTATGGCAAGACATATACTTTGTTTGTATCATCTGCATTCAAAAAGTCTGATATTAAGTTTGAATTATGAAATAGACTTCTAACCTTTTATTCTCTCTAACTGCTTTTTCTCCCTTCTTCCAAGTGATGGTTGGTTTTGGAGAGCCTTGGGGTTTGCACTCTATGATGACTTCTTGGCCTTTAGTAATAGTTATTGTTTTCTTCAGTTGATTCAGTGTAAAAGAGGGAGCTGAAGCTGTGAAAAAGTAAAAGGTTAGTTCTACCACAAGCAATGACAATAACCTCTAATGGATGATTCACCAAGATTTGGCAACTTTATCTTTGGAATGCATTTCTAATAAAATCATAGGATATCTACACATGTAAAAGGCACTAACTTGAAATTTAATTTATTATTATTTAGTAGCTATCTTATTGGCTTTTCTTTCCATCAGCAGGTGATAGTTCCATACAATTGTGGGGCCCAGAGACAAAGGCTGTTTCAAAGAATGAGATGCTTTAATTATGATTATCAACTTTAATTGTGAAAGACTAATGAGCACTTTGGACAAAAGGTGAAGGGGCTGGACACAGAAGTCTATATTTTGTCTTCCTTTGGAAAAATGGAGGTTATCTGCATAGAAGGCAATCCTGTGTAGCCCATTTCCTATCTATGAGTCTCAATGCATATTTTATTTTAATAGTATACAAAATTAAATGTAGTTTTGAAAGAAATATATTTTTAAGAAATTGAATTATTTAAATTTCAATTAAAATTTTATTTCATTGTTTGCAATTATTCATCTAGGCCTGATCATTTTAAGACAGTTTTGATTAAACTTCCCAGGAAATTCCAGTAGGTAGCTGTGGTTGAGAATGCTGGACTAAAACAACACATGACAGGGAGACAAAAACAAACAAACAAAAAAGTCACCTTTGAATCTAAAAGAGAAACTGGAAATATGTATACAAGTTTACTGTATCTGAGACATTTATTTATGCCAATATGACAATTTTATGAATATTTCATAAGTTTTTTATGTCCATCACATATCAGTATAATGCATGGCACACAACAGTAAAAGATGCAACACACACAAAAAAGGTACAAATTGAGATGGATAAAGAAGTTGAAAGAAAAGTTAAGGAATTTATAGGAAGATTGCAGGTGATATTTTTGGTTGCCTACTGGGAATATACCTTATTAAACATAATTTTGAAAATATGTCTAGTGAATGAGAAAGGGACACATTTGAGAGTGTTTCTGGATAAAATATTAACTAGGTGAAAGCTGAATCAGCTTTTTAATTCAGAAATGTTGGAGTATGAGCTGACAGGAAAGTACATTAATATTTGATTGGTTAGTATGTACGACATTGAAACGTGGACTCCTATATCTATTTTGGATGGATTTGTGATAATGTGAAGAAATTTCAAATGTAAACCTTCATTATTCAATTTGATTTATGGTTTTGATTTATCACACAGCTGATATGTGAATGGTGCATTTTCAGATTCCAGAGATCTTGGGTGTTTCTGTTAATGTTGTGCTTTGGGTCAGTGGAAAGTACAAAGCACACTTAGGTTCCTGTTCACGTTTGGGAGATGGTGCATTAAGATCATCTATGTCTCTCTCTTTGTATTATAATCATCCCAGAACAAAAGCTTAGAAAATCATGAGAGTGGGAAAAAGTAAAATCCATTCCAGAAACTGAACCATGCTCAATCTGGGTAGCTTATTCCCCTGGACTGAATTTTTCTTGTAGTAAAGAGTGAAGTAGTGTTAATGTTGTGGTTATATTCTCAAGAGTGTAACACTAGGAGCTTGCTGTCCTGGCTTCAGAAGGGCTTTCATCAACCTGGAAGGGTGACAATGGTTGATGACCCTTCAAGAGAGGGCGATTTACTTAGGAGTCCCACCTTGCAGGAGCCACATACCTACTGGTAGGTAGGAGCTGCTTGGGAGAATATTAAGCACTGCTGTGTTGAAAACATACATTCTGATTCCCTACCCTTAAAGCATTCTTCCTTGAAAGTTAACATACTTTTCTTATATGATTTTTTTAATGCTGTAGAAAAGACATATTGCATAAACCTCTTAGGATTAAAACTAAAATTAGAGAAAATCTTATAGAAAGTTATGGGACAAACTGTACACCATGTATACTTGTCTCCTCAAGCTTAAAAAAAATACATATAAGCAAGACATAGTATTTCTTTTCAAACCATAAAATAGGTTTTTACGATCACATCATAAACCTTCAGTACAGTAAGAATTAGAGCATGAAAAGCAGCAACATTTTTTCCTCTTTATTTACTTAGAAATTGCATACCTAGAATCTTCAGCTCAGCACTCCCATAAATGGCTCCATATTTATTTTCAGCCAAACACTGATACATTCCAGCATCTGATTGATTCACATTGTGGATCATCAATACTCCATTAAACATCTCAATCCTACTCTGTAATGGAATAAAAAAATAGATACAGAAAGTGAACAAATCATAGAGATTTTACAGTTATGCTCTCCTAGATCAAGACAAAAAGCCTCTGATTAATGCAATTGAACATTATTTGACAACTTAAGAACACAAATCTTCTGTTCATTATTCTAATATAATATTTTTATGTAAAATACAACTATTTCTCAGTCAGAAATGAAATTATAACTATATTTTCCTGTAGTTATACTTATGAGTTTTACTTTTGGTTATGTTTTTAAAATAAGCTGCTTTTGTTTGGTATGCTAGTTAAGCTTATGAAATAAAATCAGCTGATACTGCTTTTATTTGAATTCATTTTACAGAGGAGAAACAGGAGTTCAAATGGTAGAAGGATCGAGACTGTATATACATGGGATCAAGGTTAAATATAGACCAGGTCATCACAAGATTTCTTTACTATATTAATCCGGTCAGAAATTTGCCTTTTCTCTCACTTCCCAACACAGTAACACACACACACACACACAAAAACTGCCCTGCAACTGGATTCTGTACAGAATTGTTGGTCAGAAAATGTAAACTGATCAGATGAAACAATACAGGAGACAGAGGATTGAGCATGAGCAAACTGAGGTAAACTGAGTCCAAGAACACATTTGAAAAGCAAAATTTAAATTTAAAATGCCGTTAAACAACCAGGTGTCTTATCTACTTAATGTCAAACAAATCATTATTTTAATTTTAGTGAGCAGTGCTTTGATTATCTATCAACGAAGATGCCAAGAAATTTGACATCATTTTAAAAATTAACCCATTCACTTAACAGACTATTATCTGCCAGTGGAATTCACTTTACTTGGGTGTGGGAGTTGAAAATACAACTAGCACAGATCCCATCTCAACGTTTACCTGATATCCCAGAGAATTAGAGAGAGACAGGCAATGAACAAGTATCTCAGGATTCCCACTCTCTCCCCCTCAGTTTTCCTTAACAGCTCTATTGTTCTTTGTATTTGTGTCTGTCTTTCTGCGTAACTGTGTTCTGTTTTGGACTAACTGGTTTTAGAATAAGGGAATATTGGAGGTGGATGGGACTGTGGGGATGATCTGATTCAATCTCTTCATTTTACAAAAGAGCAAATCAAAGTCCAAACAGGCAAATGTCCGATGAGATCCTTTGGTAATGGCAGGACCTGGGCAGAAGCTGTGTTTGGAATTTCAAACTTTCTCTCTCTTTTGTCTATAAATAGTGAACTATTCCCCTTTTGCCCTCCTTCCTGGAAAGGGCACAACAAGGGAAAGAGTTGAAATTATAACAATTATTCTTATTTTAAATAGTAATAGATTTATTATCAAATTCACTAGGTATTAAGTTGTTTTGAGGACACGGGGAGGAGGAAGTTTAAGCTGCAACGAAGTGAAAGAGTGGCATGGACATATATACACTACCAAATGTAAAACAGATAGCTAGTGGGAAGCAGCCGCATAGCACAGGGAGATCAGCTCCGTGCTTTTTGACCACCTAGAGGGGTGGGATAGGGAGGGTGGGAGGTAGACACAAGAAGGAGGAGATATGGGGATATATGTAAATGTATAGCTGATTCACTTTGTTATACAGCAGAAACTAACACACCATTGTAAAGCAATTATACTCCAATAAAGATGTTAAAAAATAAAAAGTAAAATAAAAGCATGTAATAGATTTACTAAAAATAAAATTGTCAGTATGTAGTAGGATGTTGTGAAGAACGTGCCCAGGACACAGAAGACTAGGATTCTCTTCCAATCTCATCTCTTACTAGATATATGATCTTGGGCAAGTCACTTTACTTCTTGGAGATAACTCCATTATCTGCAAAGTGACAGCAATAAACTAGATGAGGTCTAAAAGTCTGCTGGAAATGGCAATACATCTATGATCATCATTGATATATTTGAATGAATTTATAGGATAGAATAAAATTTAAAGAAGTGATATATTACTCAAAAAAGGAATGAGGCAATTAAAATAAAAAGAAAATATTGTTTATATATGTTATTTTTCTTATTCCAAATATAAGGGATACTTAAGAAATGGCTTTCAATAAGACTAAAGGAAGATAGCTTGTCCTTTGTGAAATCCTTCTAAAATTACACTGGAACAGGCTAAGATTACCAACAGTACCTGAAGCAAGAGGGGTACTCCATTCTTCAGCCAACGGTATGTGGGTCTGGGCTTTCCAGTAGCCTTACATTCCCATCGGAGAGGGCTCCCACTGTCTAACTGAGTATCATTCAGTTTTGCTACCCAGTGTGGGTATGCTGTAAGAGTTTAAGCATTAAATAAGGGTGATATCATTTCTCAAATACTTCACCAAGCTCAAGATTCATATGGAATATTCACAAATTCTTATGCATTAACTATTGGTGTTTGGAAGAAACACAGCATTACATTACACACAGCACTCTATTTCCTGTGTAAAAAAATATAGCAGTTATAATGTTCTGATAATCTAAGTGAAGCAAATCTTGTTGTTTTACCCACTTTGTAGTAAGTGGCTAGACTCTCCCCATGGAGAGCACTGGAACTTGTTTAGTAAGAAGGCTTAGAGGTATCATTTCTTCCAAATACTAAAGCAGCTTTAGCATGGATTGAAGTAATAAAACATGTGAGTTTATTGAATAACTGCTCTGCTTTTTTTCTTTTCTGATAGAACCTGAATAGCTTTGGAAAAAATAATTTGAAAATTAAAATTTAATTTGCTATAAAATTGTTCTATATTTATTAGCATTCTAGTGCATTATAAATATATACATTAAAATATAAGCTTTCAAAATTACAACAGAGAAAAATTTCTTTATCAGAAAGATAACATTGCAATTGTATGAAATCTGTAAGATATGGTTAAAGTGTCTTTCCTCCATTGTCAAATATTTTTTTAAGTTTGTACCTCTTAATCTCCCTCATCTAGTTCTTTCATTCCTCCACCCCTCTCCCCTCTGGCAACCACCTGTTTGTTCTCTGTACCTATGACTCTGTTTCTGTTTTATGTCTGTTCATTTATTTTGTTTTTGGATTACACATATAAGTGAAATCATATGCTACTTGTCTTTCTATGATGTATTTCCCTTAGCATAATACCCTCTAGGTCTACCCTTGTTGTTGCAGATGGCAAGATTTCATTCTTTTTTTTTAGGCTGAGTATTAGTCCATTATATATATATATATATATATATATATATATATATATATATATATAATCTCACATCATTTTTATCCATTAATCTATAAATGAGTGCTTAGATTGCTTCCATATCTTGGCTATTGTAAATAATGCTGCAATAAACATAGGGGTGCATATTTATTTTCCAATTATTGTTTTCATTTCTTTGAATAAATACCCAGGAGTAGAATTGTTGAATCATGCGGTAGTTTTATTTTTAAATTTTTTGAGGAACCTCCATACCGTTTTCCACAGTGGATACACCAATTTATATTCCCACCAACAGTGCATGAGGGTTCCCTTTTCTCCACATCTTTACCAACAATTATTTGTTGTTTTTTGATAATAGCCACTCTGACAGGTCTGAGGTGATGCTCACTGTTGGTTTGATTTGCATTTCCCCGATGACTAGAGATGTTGAACATCTTTTCATGTGCCTGTTGGCTATATGCACATCTTCTTTGAAAAAATGTCTATTCAGGTCCTCTGCCCATTTTTTATCTGGGTTGTTTGTTTTTTTGATGTTGAGTTGTATGAGTTTTTTGCATATTTTGGTTTATAACTCCTTATCAGCTGTATCATTTGCAAATATCCTACTCAGTTGGCAGCCTTTTTGATAGTTTCCTTTACTGTGCAAAGGCATTTTAGTTTGATATAGTTTTTTTTTTTTTTTGGTACACAGGCCTCTCACTGTTGTGGCCTCTCCTGTTGCGGAGCACAGGTTCCGGAAACGCAGGCTCAGCGGCCATGGCTCACGGGCCTAGCCACTCGGCGGCATGTGGGATCTTCCCGGAACAGGGCACAAACCCCTGTCCCCTGCATTGGCAGGCAGACTCTCAACCACTGCACCACCAGGGAAGCCCGATTTAGTTCCATTTTTAAAATTGCTTTTGTTTCCCTTGCCTGAAGAGACTGATCCAAAAAAATATTGCTAAGACTTATGTCAAATATCATACTGTCTCTGTTTTCTTCTAGGAGTTTTATGGTTTCAGGTCTTACATTTACGTCTTTAATTAATTTTGATTTTATTTTTGTGTAAGGGGTGAGAAAATAGTCCAGTTGGACTCTTTCTCATGTGGCTGTCCAATTTTTCCAACACCCTTTATTGAAGAGGATTTTTTTTCCTCATTTTATATTCTTGATTCCTTTGTCATAGATTAATTGACCATGTACATGTGGGTTCACTTCTGGGATCTCTATTCTTTTCCATTGATCTAGGTGTGTGTTTCTGTGCCAGTACTGTACTGTTTTGATTACTGGAGCTTTGTAGTATAGTTTGAAATCAAGGATTGTGATACTGCCAGCTTGGTTCTTCTTTCTCAAGATTGATTTTGCTGTTTGGGGTCTTTTGTGTTTTCATACAAATTTTAGAATTATTTGTTCTAGTTCTGTAAAAAAATGCCTTTGATATTTTGATAGGAGTTTCATTGAATCTGTAGATTGCCTTGGGTAATATGTTCATTTTAACAATATTAATTCTTTCAAACTTTGAGCATGTTATACTTTTCCATTTGTTTGTGTTGTGTTCAATTTCTTTCATCAGTGTCTTATAATGTTCCAAGTATAGGTTTTTACATCCTTAGTTAGATTTATTCCTAGGTATTTGGCTCTTTTTGATGTGATGATAAATGGGATTATTTTCATAATTTTTCTTTCTGAGAGTTTGCAGTTAGTTTTTATTTAGAAATGCAACAGATTTCCGTATATTAATTTTGTATCTTGCAATTTTATTGAATTCATTGATAAGTTGTAACAGTTTTGGAGTGGTGTCTTTAGGATTTTATCTATAAAGTATCCTGTCTTTTGCAAAGTTTTACTTCTTTTCCAATTTGGATTTCTTTTACTTCTTTTTATTTTCTGATTGCTGTGGCTAGGACTTCCAACACTATTTTGAATAAAAATGCCAAGAGTAGGCATCGTTGTCCTGTTCCCGATCTGACAGAAAATACTTTTAGCTTTCCACAATGAGTATGGTGTTAGTTGTGGGATTGTCATATGTAACCTTTATCATGTTGAGGTATGTTCCCTCTATACCCACTTTGTTGAGTTTTCATCATAAATTTATGCTGAGTTTTCTCAAAAGCTTTTTCTATTGAGATGATCATTTGAGTTGTATTGTTCAATTTGTTAAGGTGGTATATCATATTGATTGATTTGTGGATGTTGAACCATCCTTGCATCCCTGGGGTAAGTCCCAGTGGATCATAGTGTATGATCCTTTTAATGTATTGTTGAGTTCAATTTGTTAATTTTTTGTTGACAATATGTAAACCTATGTTCATCAATGATATTAGCCTAAAATTGTGTGTGTGTTTGTGATATCTTTGTCTGGTTTTGGTATCAGGGTGATATTGGCCTTGAAGAATGAATGCAGAAGCATTTCTTTCTCTGCAAATTTTTGGAATAGTTTGAGAAGTATAGATGTTAACTCTTCTTTAAATTTTTGATAGACTTCACATGTGAGGCCATCTGGTACTGGACTTTTGTTTTCTGGAAGCTTTCTTTCTTTTTTTTTTTAATTGTTGATTCAGTTCATTACTGGAAATTTGTCTGTTCATATTTTCTATTTCTTCCTGATTCATTCTTGGGAGATTGTACATTTCCAGAAATTTATCTGTTTCTTCTACATTGTCCATTTTACTGGAATATAATTGTTTGTAGTAATCTCTTATGATACTTTGTATTACTGTGGTGTTGGCTGTAACTTCTCTTTCATTTCTGATTTAATTTATATGGGCTCCCTTTTTTCTTGATGAGTCTAGCTAAAGGTTTATCAACTTTGCTTATCTTTTCAAAATACCAGCTCTTAGTTTCATTGATTTTTTAAAATTGTTTTA
This sequence comes from Mesoplodon mirus, assembly GCF_964341445.2. Lineage (NCBI taxonomy): Eukaryota > Metazoa > Chordata > Mammalia > Artiodactyla > Ziphiidae > Mesoplodon > Mesoplodon mirus. Next base: position 108,325,868 of record NC_138983.1, on the reverse strand, counting down.
TAGCCTCTATTTAATTTATTTCTGCCTCATTTGCTATCTGGCCCTACCTTATACAGTGGCTGCTGGCCTGCTGGAGTGAGTGCCTGGGTTCCAGCATGGCTGGCTTCATGGCCTGGTGACACAGGGCTGACACTGACCCACTGGTTGGTAGCTGGTTATGTGGCCCTGGGGTGTCCTGGGACTGGGGCCAGCCTACTGATGGTAGGTGCTGGGTCCTGACCCAGCTGGCTGCCAGACCACTGGTGGGTGGTATAGCCCTTAAGGTACAAATTCTCTGGAATGCTTTCCTGAATCATCCCAGTAGAATGAAGTGGACCCTGTGCTTCCATAGTCCTTTGCACATGCTTTCATCACAACAGATAACATGCTCTGCCTTATGTGGGGTTTGCTTTTCATCTGGTCTAGTGGACCAAGAGCTCCTTCAAATCTCTATTACTAGCATGTAGTGCAGTAATAGCCACTAAATAAACATTAGTTGAATTAATGAGTGAATTAACAAAATGTGCATGGCATAGTCAAGTTGGTTGGAGTGCTGAATTTCTAAAGGAGTTGTTACAAATAAGAAAAGGAAAACTAGTTGAATTCAGATATTAATATTTCAAAATACTTTTTAAAGTCCCTATGAAGAACATTAAGTTTTTTAGAAGAACTGATCTTGAGATACAGTGACAGTTATAGCTGCTGACAGATTCAGTTGAATATGAAATTTGTTTAATTTCATATTGGAAACATCTGTATTTGCTTGTATCAGTGCTCTGCATTATAGTTTTCTTCTGTTTTTTAGTGTCTTCATCTGAGAAATAAGGATATTATCACTTACCCTTTATGTATAATGTATATTATAAAAGCAAATATGAAAAGCAGTAAATATGAAAAGTACAATTTGTGATTCATAGAAGTAAAAATGATATTGTACATATTTTTGAAGTAGATTTTCCCAATTTTACACATAACTTGTTATCTCTGAAATTTTTGGACAATATAAACACTTGTAGGCTGTGAAGTTTATTTATTATACAGATGCATGCATTTAGAGTAGGGGCAGCAAATTTTGTCTGTAAGGATGAGATAGCAAATATTTGAGGCTTTGCAAGTCAGCTGATCTCAGTCTCAATTACTTAATTCTGCCTTATGAGTGCAAAAGCTGACCTAGGCAATATGTAAACAAAGGGGTGAGGCTGTGTTCCAATAAATTTTTACTTACAAGGAAAAATGACAAGTAGGATTTGGTTCATGGGCATTAATTGTGACTTCTGATTCAGGCCACAGGAAAGAATAAGTTAATAAATGTTACAAGATTTGTAACTTAGAGGATGGCTTTGGTACTGGGAATGTATCTAATTATTAAGGTTATCAATTCTTTATGTTGTACAAAGAACCTTATAATTCCCCATTCATTTTTAATTTAAAGCATTTCTGTGTGCAGGTAATTTTATCTGATGCTTTGCCATGTAAAAGAAACATGATTATAAATTATTACTCATTTTTTTAATGTAGCTAACAAGCAATATTTAGTTCAAATTAGTTTGTATTTTCAGTTTGACTCTTGGGACTAGAACATCCATTTTTGCTGAAAACACTTACTGTATACTTGTAATTGTCCACGAAAGGAATTTTTTCCACGTGAGTTTTCAGCTCGGCACTCATATATGCCTGCATCGTCCAGCTGCACATTGGGTATTTCCAGTACTGCCTGAGATTTACGCAGACGTGCTTTACCAGGAATATAACCATTAACCTTCATCCATGTGATAGTTGGAACTGGGCTACAATAGGGAAGGAAAATACTATTAACACACTTTCCACTATTAATAACATAGATTCTGTTATCTGGTAATTTAAGCACTTAATAGGCTGAGTGTGATAAAGTGTCATCACAATTAAGGACCATGTGCTGGTTGATATACTTCACTTTCCATGTGGATCGTCTGGTAAGTAGTTAGATTACAAGGAGGATAGTTTCCTTTTCTTTCATATTTCAGGAAAGCAATTCAGAGACTCTATGATATATATATATATATATATATATATATATATATATATATATATATATTCATATATATATTATACTTTATTTTTTAACTTTGTAAATTTGTTTAAATGGCAAAAGTAACTTGGATAAATTACAAAATAATATATGCTTATTATAAAAGTTGAACAAAAGTGTCAGGAAAAGTGAATTAAGAACTTTTTTGCTCCCACCCCTTCAAGTGTCTTCTTTCTGCAAAAAGAAATACAGTTAGCAAGTAATTTCCCACCTTGTCATGGTGATGCATATATAAACACATATGATGAGATATTTTATTAATAAAATATCAAATCCAAGACCAACTCCTGACTTATTCCAGCTAATAGCTGCATATTATTTCCTTGTATAGATGTATCAGAATTTAATCAACCATCCCCTCTTGTTAGACATTCAGCATAGTCCCAATCTTTTTCCTTTTTTTTTTTGCTACTAAGAAATAATATTTCTATAAGCAACCTTGTACATATATCATATACCATTGCTTTTCATTTTCTACAGCATTCACAAAAGTGGAATTGATAGATCAAAGGGCATGCACATTTTTCATTTTAATAAGTACTGCCAGATAGTTTTCCATAAATATAGTAGGAGTTTCCACACCTATAATTAATATATGAGACTGTTTTCCCATATCTTTGCCACCACATTATGTGATCAGTCTGTTTAATTTTTGTCAACATTGAAAGGTTAAAAGTGGCATTCTGTTAAAATTTCTCTGGACTCTAAGAAAGTTGAACATCTTTGATAATTATATTGACTATTTGAATCTGCTTTTTTGTAAATTGTTTGCTTATGTTATTTTTCAATTATTTCTTTCACTTTTCTATTTGCCTGTTTGCATTGTTTAATTTCTTAGAGTTCTTTGTGTATTAGGACTATTATGACTTTGTTTCTCAGAAAAATTTTTTCTCAGTGTATTGATAGTTTATGATGGTATCTATGATAAAATTTTATAAATATTTTTTGGGAGAAACAAACATTTTGGAGTTTCCTTCATGACTTCTGAATTTTTGTTTGCTTGTAAAATTATCTGTAAACCCAAGTTTATGTCCATATTTCCTTCAGGGTTTCTGGTAGCATTTTTTAAAAATTATTTTTAAGCAGTTGGATCTTTAATCCATCTGGATTATATTCATGTTTTTGATGTGAAATAGGAAGTGTAACTAATTATTTTAGCACCCTTAAAACTCCTTTTCCGACAATTTTTGGAATGTTGCCTTTGTTATATAATTGGGTCTCACATGCTTAAGTCTGTTTTGGGCTTCACAGTTCTGTTCCACTGGTTTATTTATTACTATCTACATTTAATGTACTTTATGCTCTGGACCCAGTCTGCTTTTTCAGTTCGATTTCTCACTACTTCCTTCCATATCTCCTGACCCAGAAACACAACTTTGTGTGTTCCCAGTAGTATCTGTTAAAATGCTACTAATTATTTGAGACCCATTCTAAATGCCTCCCCTTCAGTAAAGTCTTTCCTTATTTGTGCAGTCGGCTGGGTTTTTTTTTTTTCTTTTAAACATCAAAGTGCTTTGTGTATACTGCTTGGATGTTTTGTAACATTTTACGATGGATTATAATTGCTAAATGTAGGATATTTTCCACTAATTTTCCTGACTGGAGCAATAGCAATATTCACTATTATAAACAATGCTATGATAAACACCCTGTTTATTTTTTAAAACTTTTCTTATTTGTTTCTTAGGAATAAAACATAGAATTGAAACTGCTGTGCTAGAGTTGACAATTTTTGCTTCAATATCCAGGAAAACTGAACCTTGCATTTTCAAATAACACTTACATTGGCCTGATATATCATTCTTTTAATGTGTACAAGAATGGATTTGATACATTTTTAAATTTAAGATTTTTGCATCTATATTCAAAGGTGAGATTGTTTGTACTCATTTGGTTTGTTGGTTTGCATGTGTGCATATTTGTTAGTGAGTTAATGGTTGCTTTGTTTACAAGCTAGCATTGACAGATTTGGTATCATAGTGATGGGTGAAAGCTTGGTAAACATGCCAGAACATTCCTATCTCCTGTTCTGATAGCTTAAGTAGTAGAGAAATTATATGTTCCTTAGAACACTGATAGGACTCACAAAAACTCACCTCACCTGCCACCATCAGTAGAGTTAGTTTTTTTAAAGTGTTTTCAATTTCTTCCATGTTTTCTTTAATTATTTGTATATAAATTTTTGCTTGTGTCAACTTTGGCAATTCATGCTTCCCTAGAAAATCAAGTATTTCATCCATAATTTCAATGTTTTAGTAGTGAGTTATATAAATACCACTTGTTTAAAGGTTTAAAAAATTCTTCCATCATAAGTGGTCACATGTTTTAGTAGTAGATAAGCCTGTATTCTATATCCAGACTTCCCAGGATAAAAACAGCCCTGCAACTACAAGATTTTTTTTTTTAAATAGATCTTTACTCGAGTATAATTGCTTCACAATACTGTGTCAGTTTCTTTTGCACAACAAAGTGAATCAGCCATATGCATACACATGTCCCCATATCCCTTCCTTCTTGAGCCTCCCTCCCATCCTCCTCACTCCACCCCCTACATCATGGCAAAGCACCAAGTCAATCTCCCTGTGCTATGATGCTGCTTCCCGGTAGCTAACTATTTTACACTCAGTAGTGTTTATATGTTGATGCTACTCTCACTTCATCCCAACTTCACCCTCCCACCCCATGTCATCAAGCCCATTCTCTATGTCTACCTCTTTATTCCTGGCCTGCAACTAGGTTCATCAGTACCACTTTTTTTTTTTTTTTAGATTCCATATATATGTGTTAGCACACAGTATTTGTTTTTCTCTTTCTGACTTACTTCACTCTGTATGACAGACTCTAAGTCCATCCACCTCACTACAAATTACTCAATTTCATTTCTTTTTACAGCTGAGTAATATTCCATTGTATATATGTGCCACATCTTATTTATCCATTCATCTGTCGATGGACATTTAGGTTGGTTCCATGTCCTGGCTATTGTAAATAGTGCTGCAATGAACATTGTGGTGCATACCTCTTTTTGAATTATGGTTTTCTCAGGGTATATGCCAAGTAGTGGGATTTCTGGGTTATATGGTAGTTCTATTTTTAGTTTTTTAAGGAACTTCCATACTGTTTTCCATCATGGTTGTATCAATTTACATTCCCACCAACAGTAGAGGAGGGTTCCCTTTTCACCATTCCCTTTCCAGCATTTATTGTTTCTAGCTTTTTTGATAATGGCCATTCTGACCAGCGTGAGGTGATACCTCATTGTAGTTTTGATTCACATGCAACTACAAGTTTTTTAATATCTCATTTCATTTCTTCAGTTACCCCAAATGTAAAATATGGTAGAAATAATAATATGTAGTTCAGAGGGTAATTATAAACATTTAATGATTTAAACTACTACCTGGCACAGAGCAAGTAGGTAAAAAATTGTTTGCAATAATATGGTGATAATATTTGTATCTTCTTTACAATTTTAATGGTTTGAGTATGTGCTTTCTCAATATCACCCCCTCCCCTTTTAAGCATTCTGTGTTGGTTAAGGGCACGATATACCAGGAAATACAATAAAATTCAAACACAAAGATGCTATGTAACCTTAAGAAAGTTATCTAAGTTCTATGATCTGGCTTCCCCAACTGTAAAATTAGGGTGTTTATTTGTTCTTTCACAATGAAAATATCTTGAAGGCAGAGGCATCATTTCTCTTGTTCAGCAGTATGTCCACAGTGTCTCATAATGTGCTGGGCACATAGTTGGTAGTTAATAAATGTTTATGAAATAAATGAATGAATAATTCTCATAACATCACTTTGAGTGTTAAGTGAGCTAAGTTCTTATAAACTGCTTAGCAAAATACATTGCAAGTAGTGAGTACCCAATAAATGTTAGTGACAATGATTAGTTTTGTCAAAGGCTTGTCTCTTTTACTGGTCTTTAAAAAAACATTTTTTAATTTTTAATTTTTAGTGTGTGTTTTAGAGTTTCTATTTTTTATTTCCTTATTCCTGTTTCTTGATTAGCACATTTATTATTGTACTCTAATTTTTTTAGCTGGAGGTGTGATATAGTTATTTTTTATGGTTAATAATAAAAGTATGACTGCTTTTACTTCTGATATCAGAAGTAACCACATGCCATATATTTTGACATGCAGAGATAGTGACTTGTAGTTTCTGCTTTTTGGAACTTGTTAAATTAATCTTAAATATAGAATGAATTATTGTGAAAGTCATATGTCCTTTGAAAAAAGAAGGTATATTTTATTTTTGATAAATGTTTTAAAATTAGCTTTTAGATAGCTTTTGTTAATTGTTTAATTCAAATATTATTATTGAATAATTTTCAGTGAAGTTATTAGTACATGGAATTGAGTGGAAGCAAACAAGTCAGAAGCCAATTAGATATTGAGATGACTACATTGCCAAAGAAACCAAGTGTCTCAGTTTAAAACAGCAACAAATCTTTGAGCATTTGAGCCTTAAAACAAATTTTAAGCTTCCAAATGTAGATCCACAGGAATTTGAGTTACAAAATCTGTACAGCCCCCCAAGGAGGGAACTCTCCTCAATACACATTTCAACTGTGGCCATGAAATAGAACAACAACAACAAAAATGTCAGAGAGGGAAGTCAAGATACCCTGGAGGATAGACAAGGTAATTTCTTACAAAGAGTAATATCAGTGTCTAATTAAGAACTCTCTCATTCTTCCCACACACAAAAGAGAGAAAAGCTTTACAATGAATGATCTTACAGGAGAATTTCTTATTTGTGATGGACCAGTGAGTAGTTTGGGGCTCCTGTTCTTCTCTTTTCTGAGTGGAATATTTTTTCTGTGGATAATAAACTTCTCTTTTAAGTGCATATGTTACAGAATCAATATGATCCATATCTAGACCTGATGGAGACCTGGAAATCTTGGACTTGAGTGGATGCAGAGGCCAGATGAGATTTGGTTTGCTTCCCTTGGGAAAAGGAACGAGAGCATTCAATGTGTTGGAAGAACTAAAATATTCTTCAGAAGAATAGATTAATTAAGTGTTCAAAAACCACATTTTCCTTTTTCCCTAGACACATAATTATGCCTCATTTTTCCAGCGTCTCTTAGGTAGGGGCATGGGATTGAGTTCTGGTCAATAGAATACGGAAAGAACAATGTACCAAACGTGATCCAGGAACGAATTTTCCACATGATCCTCCATTTTCAATTTTCCTGGGTCTGCTGGATAGATGTTAATGTCAATGGTAACTCTTGCAGAAATAGGTATATATAAAATGCTTTTATGTCTTTGTTGTAGGGAGGAATTAACTTTTAAAGCAACATATAAAACATTGCTACCCATAAAAATATTTATACATTTGACTGCATTAATACTAACAATTTCTTTTTATTAAAAGAACACAACTGGGGAGGAGTTACTTGCCACACAAATAACTGACAAAGCCTACAGATTAAATAAAGAACTCTTACAAATGTATAAGAAAACAACTCATAAAAATGAGAAAAAGACAAAAGAAAAAAACATAAATTATCAAGAAACATATGACAGCACATTGAATCTCATTAATAATCAGGGAAATGCAAATTTAGATTACAATGAAATTTTATTTCATGCCTAACAGATTTGCAAAATGTAGTACTTTGAAAAACCTGGTAATTGTAGACATGGATGTCAATCAATAAGAAGTCTTATACACATGGTAGGGTTTTATATTTGTACAACAACTTTGGAAAACTATTAGAATCATCTTACAAGTGAGAATAATTACATATTCTATGATCTGGAAGATCACTAATGAGATGGAATGGAATTACTAATTACAATCCCCAGAGAAACTCTTGCACATGTCCACAAAGTATAATGTACACTATTTTTATAGTGGTATTTAAAAATAAACCTTTCTTAAGATATAATTTACCAAAAATAAAATAAATCTATTTAAGTGTACAGTTTGAAGAGTCTTGACAAATGTACATGTCTATTCAACCATCACCTTAATTAAGTTAACAGGATATAGAATATTTCTTTCACCCCCAGAAGTTTCCTCATGTCCCTTCCCTATCACCCTCACCCTTGTCCCAGGTGATCAATTATCTGATTTCCATAATTTAAGATTACTTTGTCTTTTTCTGTCTGTAATGTAAATTGAATCATACAGTCTGTACCCTTTTTAGTCTGGCTTTTTCTCTCAACATAAGATTTGTGAGATTATGTTGTTGTGTGGATCAACGGGTCATTTCTTTTAATGGTTGAGTAGTATTTTAATACATGGATAAGCCACAATTTGTTTACCCAGTCTTGACTATTGGACATTTGGGTTGTGTTCAGTTTTAAGCGATTATGAATAAAAACGCTTTGTACATTTATGTACAAGTTTTTAGTGGACACATTTTTATGTCTCTTGGGTAAGTAACTAGGAGTAGAATTTCTAGGTTATATGATAAGGTAAATGTTTAATTGTATAAAAAACTGCCAGACTATTTGCCATAATAACTATATAATTTTATACTCCCACCAGAAATGAATAAGATTTCCAGCTGTTTTACATCCTTGAAAAATACTTGGTATTGTCAATCTTTTAAGTATTATTCAATATGAATAGCCACATGTTGTAGTACTATTTGCTCAAAATAGTACTCTTTCCCCATTGAATTACTTGGCATTTTTGTGACAAACTTATCTTTTATGTGTGGGTCTATTTATGGACTCTCTTCTGTTCCGTTAATCTGTAAACCTGTCTTATGCCAGTTCCTCACTTTCCTGATTACTACTGCTTTTAGAGAAAATCTTGAAATCAAGTGTGTTGTCTTTTATGTTCATTCTTTTTTTACCAAATTGTTGTGGCTATTCTATATTCTTTGAATTTTAATGTAAATTTTAAAAGTAGCTTGCTAATTTAAGTTTCCTGGGATTTTGACTGAATTATGAATTCATATGTAAATTTGGGGAGATTGACATCTGAACACTACTGAGTGTTGTAATCCATAAACAAGGTATATCTCCTCAGTTATTTAGATATTCTTTCATTTCTCTCAGCAATATTATGTGATTTCTCAGTGTACAAGTCGTGTGTATATTTTTTATAGTTTATCCCTAAATATTAACTTTAGTAATTTTTGGTAGATTCTCAACATGGTACACGTACATATCTACAGCGTCTGCAGAGACTGTTTTACTTCTTCATTTCCTGTCTCTAAGACATTTTATTTCTTTTTATGGCTTATTTTACTATCTACAATCCATTCCCATTAAATGTTGAATATAAGTAGTTAGAGAAAAAAAGAAAGAGAAAAAAAGAAAAGAGGATATTTTAGTTTTCACCATTTAGTATGATGTTGAATATATATAGAGAGAGATAGATAGATAGATAGATAGATAGATAGATAGATAGATACCCTTTTTCTGGCTGAGGAAGCTTCCCTTTAATTCTACATTGTTAAGCATTTCATTAAGTATGTTGAGTTTTGTCATATGCTTTTTCCACACTAACAAACATGAGTGTAAGATTATTCTCTTTTGTTTTATTCATGTGACAAGTTACATTAATTGATTTTTAAACTTATTTATCTATTTATTTATTTATTTATGGCTGCATTGGGTCTTTGTTGCTGCGTGCAGGCTTTCTCTAGTTGTGGCAAACAGGGGCTACTCATCATTGTGGTGCTTGGGCTTCTCATTGTGGTGGCTCCTCTTGTTGCGGAGCATGGGCTCTAGGTACACGGGCTGTTAGCTGTGGCACACAGGATTAGTTGCTCCACGGCATGTGGGATCTTCCCAGACCAGGGCTTGAACCCTTGTCCCCTACATTGGCAGGCGGATTCTTTACCACTGCACCACCAAAAAAGCTCACATTAATTGCTTCTTAAAAGTTAAACCATTTCTGTATTCCCGAGGTAAACCTCACTTGGCCATGTGGTATCATTTCTTCCTTATGTGCCTGACAAAATACAACAGTGAAGCTATCCTATTTTAAAGTTTTTGCAGTTGGGAGGTTTTTAATTACAAATTTAATTTCATTAATAGATATAGGATAATTCAGTTTTTTCTATTTCTTCTTTTGCTAATTATGCAAATTATGTCCTTTAAGGAGTTTATTTAGTTTAATTGTAAAATTAAATGTTAAACATTCCCTTCCTGTCATTTAATGCTTTAGAGATATGTGAAGTTTCCTCTTTCTTACTTGATATTGATATTTGAATTTTATCTCTTCTTTTTAATGTTTATCAATTATATTGACATTTTCTATAAGAACAGCTTAGTATTTCATTTTTTCCCATTGTCTGTCCATATTCAATTTCATTGATATCTGCTATTTAATCTTTCTTTCCTTGTATTAACCTTTTTTTTTTTTTTTTTTTTTCTTTTTTGCGGTACCTGGGACTCTCACTGTTGTGGCCTCCCCCATTGAGGAGCACAGGCTCCGGACGTGCAGTCCCAGCGTCCATGGCTCATAGGTCCAGCCGCTCTGTGGCATGTGGGATCTTCCCAGACCAGGGCACGGACCCGTGTCACCTGCATTGGCAGGTGGACTCTCAACCCCTGCGCCACTAGGGAAGCCCCCTTGTATTAACTTTAATTTTAAATTGATTGACGTTTCTAATTGTTTAAGATGGAAGTTTAGAGCATTGATTTTCAAATTTTCCCTTTTTTAAATATATAAATTTACACTTAAGCATTACATTAACTATACCACACATTGTGTTTTCATTATTATTCAGTTCAAAATATTTTCTAATTTCCCCCATGATTTCTTCTTTGACAATTTGGTTATTTAGTTGTGTTTTCTTGAATGTCCAAATATTTTAGTGACTTTTCAAGTATCCTTTTGTTATTGATGTACAGTTTAATTTTGTTTCAGTTAAAGATTCCACACATACATGATATATGATATTTGTCTTTCTGTGTCTTATTTACTACACTCAGTGTGACATGGTATCACTTATATGTGGAATCTAAAAAAAAAAGGGTGCAAATGAACTTATTTACAAAACAGAAATAGAGTCACAGATGTAGAAAACAAACTTATGGTTACCACAGGATAAGCAGGGGAAGGATAAATTGGGAGACTGGGGCTGACATAAACACAGTACTATATATAAAGTAGATAACTAATAAGAACCTACTGTAAAGCACAGGGAACTCTACTCAATACTCTGTAATGGCCTATAGGGGAAAAGAATCTAAATAAAAAGTGTATATATGTAAACGTATAACTGATTCACTTTGTGGTACACTTGAAACTAACACAAAACTGTAAATCAATCATATTCCAATAAAAAATTTTTAAAAAAGAATATACTCTAAATTTTCAGTCCTGTAATAAGGAGTGATACTTCTTTTATGGCCTACCATATAGTTAATCTTTGTGAATGTTCTATGAGTAGATTTTTTAAGTGTGTTCTGAGTTAGTGGCTGTAGTGTTCTTTAAATATAAATTATGTCAAGTTGGTAAATAATTGTATTCAAGTCTTCTGTGCTTTACTGATTTTCTGTCTTTTTGTTCTAGTAATTGATAAATTACTGGAGAAGAATGTTACTTTATTGATTTTCCATCCTGCTATTCTTGTAATTTATAAGTTACTAGAGAAGAGTGTTAAAATTTCCAATATAATTGGGGATTTTTCAATTTCTTCTTTAATATCAAATTTTCCTTCATATATTTTAAAGCTTTGTTATTAGGTGCATATACATTTTAGATTTCTAATATCATCTTGAGAAATTAATATTTTTATTATTATGAAGAGCCTATCTTCATATTAGGTAACTTTCCTTTTGCTAAAGTATACTACCTGATAGTAAGATAGTAACTTTAACTTTCTTATGAGTAATGTTTATATCTTTTTTATCCTCTTGTTTTCAACATATATACTCTAGATAGATAGATAGATAGATAGATATACACACATATTTAAAATGGGATTCTTGCAGATAGTATATTATAGTATTATAGGGTCTTGCTATTTCATACAGTTCAACAATGTCCACCTTTGGTGTGTTTTAGTGAATTTACATTTAATACAGTTATCTATGGTTGGATTTGAAGTCTAGTTTTTTTTCTACTCCATCAGTTTTTTGTTCCTTGTTTGATCTCTTTCCTTTCCTTATTTTCCTTTAATTACTATTATTTTTTTTTAGTATTTCATTAAGGCCCTCTATTGATTCATTAACTATAGCCCTTTATTATTTTTATGTATGTATTGTTGTTCTAAAGCTTGGAATATGAATCTGACAATATTATGCTCACTTGTCTCCCTTCCCATATTTTGTGCTATTTTTATCATATACATTATTTTGACATACTTTATAAACCCTCCACCACATTGCTATTATTTTTACTTTAGAGAAAAAAGTAGAAATTAGAAATTTTAGAAATTAAAAAGAGCAAATATATTTTCTATTTACACAAATTAAAAAAAAGGGATTTCTAGCTTTTCATTCATTTGTGGGGATTGGAGTTTCCAAATAATATTAGTTTTCTTTCAGCTTAAAAAACATTCTTTATCATTTCTTATAATGCTGTCTACTACAACATATTATTCAGGATTTGTGTTTTCATTTGTTTTGTTTTGTTTTTGCTTGACCATGGTTTTATTTTGCTTTCATGTTTGAAGAATAGTTTCACTGGAAAAATAATTCTGGGTAGACTATCTTTAAATTTTTTCTTTTAATCATTTTTTTTTAAGCAATTAGATTATGGTGTGCCTTACACTGCTTGTATTTCATTGAGTTTTGGAGATCTGTGGAGTTATGTTTTTCAATAATGTGATAACTTTTGACCATATCTTCAAATATTTTTATGCCTATCCCTCTCTTCTGGAACTAAACTTCCATATATATTAGATAACTTAATGATTGTTCCATTGATTTCTTAGGCATAATTCAATATTTGTTCTCTATATATTTTATATAGTTTCTATTGCTCTATCTTCAAGTTCACTCATCTATTCTTCTGCAGTGTCTAACCTGATATTAAGCCAAACAAATAAATTTTTAAATTTAGTCATTAATATATTTGTAAGAGCTGTTTAAAAATGTTCTTTGTAAATGTATAATACCTGATATTTCTGTGTGTGTGGTTTTTTTTTACTAATTTTCTCCTGTTTATAGTTCATTTATTTTGCTTCATATTTCTAGCAATATTTGTTATACCCTATACATTGTCAGGTACCTGATTTTTTTAATTTGTCCCTTAACAATTGGTAGATTTTGTTCTGACATGCAAATTTACTTGTAGCTCAGCTTAATCCTTCTGGGGATTGTTTGTAATCTTTGTTAGGATGTGTTCAGAGTAGTCTTTATTTTAGGACTAGGTTAACCCTTGTCCTAAGGTCTGGTCTTATTAAGGTTCTCTGGTGAATTAACCATTTGTTCATAAAATTTTATCACTTTGATTGGTTGGGGTTTTCATTTCTTTTGACTCTGTGCAATATCCAGTATTTTTTCAGCTTCCTGGTAGTTTTTCTTCTCCAGTAGTTTTTCTTAGGGTGTGAAGTCTCACTCTATACATACACTGCTTATTATTTGGTCAAGTACTCAATGATATCACAATGTAGATTTGAACAAATCATCCTCTGTGTTGCTTTCCCTTTCTGTTATTGTGCCTTATAAATTTCAGTCAACTCAGCCTCTCTGCTACCTTTTCTCTCTCTTTTCAGCTCACTGAGACTGTTGTGCTCTTCTTGGGTTCTTCCTCCCTAGGTCAGTTTGTGGTAAATGTTTCCTGGCAGAAAGCTGGAATGACACACATTCGTTTTCTATTTATTAGACAAAGTAAATAAACTACAAATATCCTCAACAAAGGTTGTGGAAACAAAAGGAAGTCATGAGTGATTACATATATTATAATATGAATTTAGCAATTTTTTAAAATTAAGAAAAAATAAAGGATATTTTTATATATATCCACATGTTATAAGATAATTTTGTTAAAGCAAATCACAAGGATGATAAACAAATACTTCAGGCTGTTGGTTCCTCATAGGGAAAGACAGGTGGGACTGGTGAAGACCACACAATGACTTCAAGATTATTGTTACTCTTGGTACTGTTTTGATTCTTAAGTTTGTTGCAGGGTTCTTAAAAATTCTTTTATATTAAAGATATGTTATATTAAAATGTATAGATCAAAAGTGTCTGATATTTTTATTTCTCACTCATGTATTCTCAGACATAATTGTCATCCTTTTCCAAATAAAAATTTGTTGGATAAATAAACCTACTTTAACATCTAATTTTCTTTTTATATTCATTTTATTATCATCAGGTTCTATAATCACTATTTGCTTATGTGATGGCATTTCTAGTACAGCTCTGTTTTTGGGTTTTTTTTTAAATAATAGATGTATATCTAAAAGAATTTCCATGAAGTCATTCATATTTTCCTATGAACCTATATGGTAATATAGGTTTTCAATTCAATCTTGGAGGTCAATTGATTTCTGACACTTTACATTAAGTTTCTTCATCTCTACATTTACTACCAGTTATTTAATGTACACATAAATAGTTTAATGCAGTAGAGAAGTACCACTGAAAAGAAAGCTTGGTTCTTTAATATGAGAATATTCCCTTCTTGATATTATTTTCTTACATGAGGATTTCTATATTTTCTCCTCAGTAAAATACAAAATTACTGAACTAAACACTTATTTTACATGACATATTTTTTCTGTCTCTAATCTTTACACCATTTCTAGCTTAGTTTGTGTTTTGGCCTTAATAAATGGAATTATAGCTGACCCTTAATTATTTATCTAAGAACATACTACCTCAAATAGTAATGGTCAAAGTTAAAATTGCCATTCTCTACTTTCTTAAGTTTTTAATGTCTTAATTTTCAGTAGTATATTCATAGACTTTCTGACTCCTGTTTGAATCATTCTAGCTACTTTATTTTGTAATAAAATCTTAATTCCTAAGCAGCACCTCTTTCAATCTCCCAGGGAAAGAACTCAGCATTAATAGACAAAAAATGTGAGATGGAAGGCAAGGCTGTGGGATAGTGATGAGTAGTTTCAGGTTATGAGATTGCAAGGGACATGAGAATACACTCCTGGAAGTAGGAAGAAAAAATTGTACTTTGATGGCATAAGAAGGAAGAAGATCTAGGAAGGAAAAAATAAAGAGAACTTCAGTATTAACAATGATTATGGTCAAAGCTTCAAGAGTTTCAACTGTGTTCATTAACTCCTTCAATAAAAATTTGCCTAGTCCTTACTGCATACCAGAACTGTATTAGAAGTGAAGATCAATAAAATAACTGATAGAATGCATTAGGGAATTTCTAACAATTATAAAGGCCAAAAAATGAACTAAAGGATTGAAACACAAAAGGAGATGGCATTAAGAGAACATAGTCAAGAAGACTGTTTATATTAGACTGGAAGGTGAGGGAATGCAGTCCAGAAGAGATGAAACATGAGGTGAGCTTTGAGGGTTAGGAAAATTTATCTAGGCAGCAAAAGTATGTTCCTTGCAGTGAAATCCATGTTCATAAACACAGAAAAGCAGGAGATAGCATGTCAGATTAATGGAACATCACATAATGTAATGTATGTTACACTGCATGATGTGTGCTGGTAAGTTTATGAAAAGTGGATGTTTTCCCTTCAAAAACAAAGATATATTCAATAAATTTTCAATGCTGTTTACTTCCTTTTTTACTTTCTTATATTCTCAAGATTAATATTCTAAAATTTTTGCCTCCAAGTTGTTAGAAGCTTTGGAAAGTAAAAATTTCAAAAAGCATGGGTGGAGTGGCTGAAGACTTAATTGGAAAGATTTCTGTATGCAATGATATGCATAAGCTATTATTAAATGAAATAGTGATCCTGAACCTAGTAGCAGTTATAACTTTTTACAGGCATTCTGGACAGCTCATATTTATTTATGTTGTTCATGACACCTTAAGGGAAACAATTTTTGCTGTTTTCAAATGACTTCTTTATAATCAAATATGATTCATTCATTTTTCTTTGTAGGTACATAGGATTTTTTAAATATCTGGGAATATGGTAAAATTTGAATCTACTTAATATTATAATATTATTCAAAGAGAATTTCTTTTCAATAATAACCTGAAATGGGGTTTTTGTTTTAAAAAATGACTGATTTTAGCTACACTAAGAAAATGAGTAGAAATGTCAGCTTTGATGGTAAGGCAGAAACTGTTATATTTTTCCTTATTTTAGACTGTTGAACTTATATCTGTTCAACTATACATTTTATTTTCATGTAGAATAAGCAATGAAACTTAAAGAAGGTAAAGGAGCTTTTTCTTCCTAATATTGTACTGAGGATGGCACTATTCATTTGGCTCAAAAATATCCCTGCTGATAACAGTAAAAGATTGTGAAGCTACGTTGAAATTCTGACACATGCTTTTTGTTATGTGCTGTCAAAGTGACAAGTTAAAAAGTGCTTCCAAATGTAGCTCTAGAAAGTAAGGAAAGTGTTGGATGAACTTTAGCCATTGTTGAATTCATTAAAGGTATTTTATTTAAAGATCATTTTTATACATATGATAAGGTAGTGTGTGGAATCTGTCAAGGAAGAAGGACTACTTAGCTGTAAAGATTTAATGATTTCAAAGGAAAGTACTCCCCAACTGCAAATCACCATACATAGACAAACTGTAGGTATATCTAATGGAGCTTCCTATTTTCCTTGCATAAGTCACAAGTGAGATA
Organism: Mesoplodon mirus; assembly: GCF_964341445.2. NCBI lineage: Eukaryota > Metazoa > Chordata > Mammalia > Artiodactyla > Ziphiidae > Mesoplodon > Mesoplodon mirus. The sequence continues at coordinate 108,309,133 of NC_138983.1, read as the reverse complement.
TGAAGTTTACATCTGATGTGAAAATATACACAATTATGGCTCCTTTGTGACTTGCACAGAGAAGAAGGAAACATTGTATAGCTTCGATAGAAACTGAAAAAAACTAAGTTTTATAACTTTTCTCTAAGAAAGCCCATAAAAAGCCATCATTAAAAAAAAAAGGTATTGAGCTAAAGTACTTTTTTTCTTTTATGATCCTGTAACTCAAAAAAAAAAAAAAAGAATAAAACTCAACTGCTAGTGTAGGTGATCACTACTAGCTACATAATATGCAAAATCTTTGAAGGCAGAAGTTTTCAATGTAAAAGTTTGGAAACTTTCAGCAACAGTGAGCATGATGCCCAGATCTTTCTTTTTTTTTTTTTTTTTTTTTTTCTTTTTTTTTTATTTTTTATTTTTTATTTTTATTTTTATTTTTTTTGTTGCTTTATAACAAATTTAATCAGTTATACATATACATATGTTTCCATATCCCCTCCCTTTTGCGTCTCCCTCCCACCCTCCCTATACCACCCCTCCAGGCGGTCACAAAGTACCGAGCTGATCTCCCTGTGCTATGCGGCTGCTTCCCACTAGCTATCTACCTCACGTTTGGTAGTGTATATATGTCCATGCCGCTCTTTCACTTTGTCACAGCTTACCCTTCCCCCTCCCCATATCCTCAAGTCCATTCTCTAGTAGGTCTGTGTCTTTATTCCTGTCTTACCCCTATGTTCTTCATGACATTTTTTTTTCTTAAATTCCATATATATGTGTTAGCATACAGTATTTGTCTTTCTCTTTCTGACTTACTTCACTCTGTATGAGAGACTCTAGGTCTATCCACCTCATTACAAATAGCTCAATTTCATTTCTTTTTATGGCTGAGTAATATTCCATTGTATATATGTGCCACATCTTCTTTATCCATTCATCCGATGATGGACACTTAGGTTGTTTCCATCTCCGGGCTATTGTAAATAGGGCTGCTATGAACATTTTGGTACATGTCTCTTCTTGAATTATGGTTTTCTCAGGGTATATGCCCAGTAGTGGGATTGTTGGGTCATATGGTAGTTCTATTTGTAGTTTTTTAAGGAACCTCCATACCGTTCTCCATAACGGCTGTACCAATTCACATTCCCACCAGCAGTGCAAGAGTGTTCCCTTTTTTCCACACCCTCTCCAGCATTTATTGTTTCTAGATTTTTTGATGATGGCCATTCTGACTGGTGTGAGATGATATCTCATTGTAGTTTTGATTTGCATTTCTCTAATGAGTAAAGATGTTGAGCATCCTTTCATGTGTTTGTTGGCAGTCTGTATATCTTCTGTGGAGAAATGTCTATTTAGGTCTTCTGCCCATTTTTGGATTGGGTTGTTTGTTTTTTTGTTATTGAGCTGCATGAGCTGCTTATAAATTTTGGAGATTAATCCTTTGTCAGTTGCTTCATTTGCAAATATTTTCTCCCATTCTGAGGGTTGTCTTTTGGTCTTGTTTATGGTTTCCTTTGCTGTGCAAAAGCTTTGAAGTTTCATTAGGTCCCATGTGTTTATTTTTGTCTTTATTTCCATTTCTCTAGGAGGTGGGTCAAAAAGGATCTTGCTGTGATTTATGTCATAGAGTGTTCTGCCTATGTTTTCCTCTAAGAGTTTGATAGTGTCTGGCCTTACATTTAGGTCTTTAATCCATTTTGAGCTTATTTTTGTGTATGGTGTTAGGGAATGATCTAATCTCATACTTTTACATGTCCCTATCCAGTTTTCCCAGCACCACTTATTGAAGAGACTGTCCTTTCTCCACTGTACATTCCTGCCTCCTTTATCAAAGATAAGGTGACCATATGTCCGTGGGTTTAACTCTGGGCTTTCTATCCTGTTCCATTGATCTATCTTTCTGTTTTTGTGCCAGTACCATACTGTCTTGATTACTGTAGCTTTGTAGTATAGTCTGAAGTCAGGGAGCCTGATTCCTCCAGCTCCATTTTTCGTTCTCAAGATTGCTTTGGCTATTCGGGGTCTTTTGTGTTTCCATACAAATTGTGAAATTTTTTGTTCTAGTTCTGTGAAAAATGCCAGTGGTAGTTTGATAGGGATTGCATTGAACCTGTAGATTGCTTTGGGTAGTAGAGTCATTTTCACAATGTTGATTCTTCCAATCCAAGAACATGGTACATCTCTCCATCTATTTGTATCATCTTTAATTTCTTTCATCAGTGTCTTATAATTTTCTGCATACAGGTCTTTTGTCTCCTTAGGTAGGTTTATTCCTAGATATTTTATTCTTTTTGTTGCAATGGTAAATGGGAGTGTTTCCTTGATTTCACTTTCAGATTTTTCATCATCAGTATATAGGAATGCCAGAGATTTCTGTGCATTAATTTTGTGTCCTGCAACTTTACCAAAGTCATTGATTAACTCTAGTAGTTTTCTGGTAGCATCTTTAGGATTCTCTATGTATAGTATCATGTCATCTGCAAACAGTGACAGCTTTACTTCTTCTTTTCCAATTCGGATTCCTTTTATTTCCTTTTCTTCTCTGATTGCTGTGGCTAAAACTTCCAAAACTAGGTTGAATAAGAGTGGTGAAAGTGGGCAACCTTGTCTAGTTCCTGATCTTAGTGGAAATGGTTTCAGTTTTTCACCATTGAGGACGATGCTGGCTGTGGGTTTGTCATATATGGCCTTTATTATGTTGAGGAAAGTTCCCTCTATGCCTACTTTCTGCAGGGTTTTTATCATAAATGGGTGTTGAATTTTGTCGAAAGCTTTCTCTGCATCTATTGAGATGATCATATGGTTTTTCTCCTTCAATTTGTTAATATGGTGTATCACGTTGATTGATTTGCGTATATTGAAGAATCCTTGCATTCCTGGAATAAACCCCACTTGATCATGGTGTATGATCCTTTTAATGTGCTGTTGGATTCTGTTTGCTAGTATTTTGTTGAGGATTTTTGCATCTATGTTCATCAGTGATATTGGCCTGTAGTTTTCTTTCTTTGTGACATCCTTGCCTGGTTTTGGTATCAAGGTGATGGTGGCCTCGTAGAATGAGTTTGGGAGTGTTCCTCCCTCTGCTATATTTTGGAAGAGTTTCAGAAGGATAGGTGTTAGCTCTTCTCTAAATGCTTGATAGAATTCGCCTGTGAAGCCATCTGGTCCTGGGCTTTTGTTTGTTGGAAGATTTTTTATCACAGTTTCAATTTCAGTGCTTGTGATTGGTCTGTTCATATTTTCTATTTCTTCCTGATTCAGTCTTGGCAGGTTGTGCATTTCTAAGAATTTGTCCATTTCTTCCAGGTTGTCCATTTTATTGGCATAGAGTTGCTTATAGTAATCTCTCATGATCTTTTGTATTTCTGTAGTGTCAGTTGTTACTTCTCCTTTTTCATTTCTAATTCTATTGAGTTGAGTCTTCTCCCTTTTTTTCTTGATGAGTCTGGCTAATGGTTTATCAATTTTGTTTATCTTCTCAAAGAACCAGCTTTTAGTTTTATTGATCTTTGCTATCGTTTCCTTCATTTCTTTTTCATTTATTTCTGATCTGATTTTTATGATTTCTTTCCTTCTGCTAACTTTGGGATGTTTTTGTTCTTCTTTCTCTAATTGCTTTAGGTGCAAGGTTAGGTTGTTTATTCGAGATGTTTCCTGTTTCTTAAGGTGGGATTGTATTGCTATAAACTTCCCTCTTAGAACTGCTTTTGCTGCGTCCCATAGGTTTTGGGTTGTCGTGTCTCCATTGTCATTTGTTTCTAGGTATTTTTTAATTTCCTCTTTGATTTCTTCAGTGATCACTTCGTTATTAAGTAGTGTATTGTTTAGCCTCCATGTGTTTGTATTTTTTACAGCTCTTTTCCTGTAATTGATATCTAGTCTCATAGCATTGTGGTCAGAAAAGATACTTGATACAATTTCAATTTTCTTAAATTTACCAAGGCTTGATTTGTGACCCAAGATATGATCTATCCTGGAGAATGTTCCATGAGCACTTGAGAAAAATGTGTATTCTGTTGTTTTTGGATGGAATGTCCTATAAATATCAATTAAGTCCATCTTGTTTAATGTATCATTTAAAGCTTGTGTTTCCTTATTTATTTTCATTTTGGATGATCTGTCCATTGGTGAAAGTGGGGTGTTAAAGTCCCCTACTATGAGTGTGTTACTGTCGATTTCTCCTTTTATGGCTGTTAGTATTTGCCTTATGTATTGAGGTGCTCCTATGTTGGGTGCATAAATATTTACAATTGTTATATCTTCTTCTTGGATCGATCCCTTGATCATTATGTAGTGTCCTTCTTTGTCTCTTCTAGTAGTCCTTATTTTAAAGTCTATTTTGTCTGATATGAGAATTGCTACTCCAGCTTTCTTTTGGTTTCCATTTGCATGGAATATCTTTTTCCATCCCCTTACTTTCAGTCTGTAGGTGTCTCTAGGTCTGAAGTGGGTCTCTTGTAGACAGCATATAGATGGGTCTTGTTTTTGTATCCATTCAGCCACTCTGTGTCTTTTGGTGGGAGCATTTAGTCCATTTACATTTAAGGTAATTATCGATATGTATGTTCCTATTCCCATTTTCTTAATTGTTTTGGGTTCATTATTGTAGGTCTTTTACTTCTGTTGTGTTTCTTGCCTAGAGAAGTTCCTTTAGCATTTGTTGTAAAGCTGGTTTGGTGGTGCTGAACTCTCTCAGCTTTTGCTTGTCTGTAAACGTTTTAATTTCTCCATCAAATCTGAATGAGATCCTTGCTGGGTAGAGTAATCTTGGTTGCAGGTTTTTCTCCTTCATCACTTTAAGTATGTCCTGCCACTCCCTTCTGGCTTGTAGAGTTTCTGCTGAGAGATCAGCTGTTATCCTGATGGGGATTCCCTTGTGTGTTATTTGTTGTTTTTGCCTTGCTGCTTTTAATATGATTTCTTTGTGTTTAATTTTTGACAGTTTGATTAATATGTGTCTTGGCGTATTTCTCCTTGGATTTATTCTGTATGGGACTCTCTGTGCCTCCTGGACTTGATTAACTATTTCCTTTCCCATATTAGGGAAGTTTTCAACTATAATCTCTTCAAATATTTTCTCAGTCCCTTTCTTTTTCTCTTCTTCTTCTGGAACCCCTATAATTCGAATGTTGGTGCGTTTAATGTTGTCCCAGAGGTCTCTGAGACTGTCCTCTGTTCTTTTCATTCTTTTTTCTTTATTTTGCTCTGCAGCAGTTATTTCCACTATTTTATCTTCCACCTCACTTATCCGTTCTTCTGCCTCAGTTATTCTGCTATTGATCCCATCTAGAGTATTTTTTATTTCATGTATTGTGTTTTTAATCGATGCTTGATTCATCTTTAGTTCTTCTAGGTCCTTGTTAACTGTTTCTTGCATTTTGTCTATTCTATTTCCAAGATTTTGGATCTGGGCAATAGAATCTTGGATCATCTTTACCATCATTATTCTGAATTCTTTTTCAGGTAGACTGCCTATTACCTCTTCATTTGTTAGGTCTGGTGGGTTTTTATCTTGCTCCTTCTCCTGCTGTGTGTTTTTCTGTCGTCTCATTTTGCTTATGTTACTGTGTTTGGGGTCTCCTTTTTGCAGGCTGCAGGTTCGTACTTCCTGTTGTTTTTGGTGTCTGTCCCCAGTGGCTAAGGTTGGTTTAGTGGGTTGTGTAGGCTTCCTGGTGGAGGGGACTAGTGCCTGTGTTCTGGTGGATGAGGCTGGATCTTGTCTTTCTGGTGGGCAGGTCCACGTCTGGTGGTGTGTTTTGGGGTGTCTGTGGACTTTTTATGATTTTAGGCCACCTCTCTGCTAATGGGTGGTGTTGTGTTCCTGTCTTGCTAGTTGTTTGGCTTAGGGTGTCCAGCACTGTAGCTTGCTGGTCGTTGAGTGAAGCTGGGTGCTGGTGTTGAGATGGAGATCTCTGGAAGATTTTCGCCGTTTGATATTATGTGGAGCTGGGAGGTCTCTTGTGGACCAGTGTCCTGAAGTTGGCTCTCCCACCTCAGAGGCACAGCACTGACTCCGGGCTCCTCAATTTGGGATGATGTGTTGTCTATTCATGTATTCCGCAGATGCAGGGTACATCAAGTTGATTGTGGAGCTTTAATCCGCTGCTTCTGAGGCTGCTGGGAGAGGTTTCCCTTTCTCTTCTTTGTTCTCACAGCTCCTAGGTCTCAGCTTTGGATTTGGCCCCGCCTCTGCGTGTAGGTCGCCGGAGGGCGTCTGTTCTTCGCTCAGATAGGACAGGGTTAAAGGAGCAGCCTCTTCGGGGACTCTGGCTCACTCAGGCCGGGAGGGAGGGAGGGGCACGGAGTGCGGGGCGAGCCTGCAGCGGCAGAGGTCGGCGTGACGTTGCACCAGCCCGAGGCGCGCCGTGCGTTCTCCCAGGGAAGCCGCCCCTGGATCCTGGGACCCCGGCAGTGGCGGGCTGCTCAGGCTCCCGGAAGGGCGGTGTGGGCAGTGACCTGCGCTCGCACACAGGCTTCTTGGCGGCGGCAGCAGCAGCCCCAGCGTCCCACGCCTGTCACTGGGCTCCGCGCTTTCAGTCGCGACTCGCGCCCGTCCGTGGAGCCCCTTTAAGCAGCGCTCTTAATCCCCTCTCCTCGCGCACCAGGAAACCAAGAGGGAAGAAAAAGTCTCTTGCCTCTTCGGCAGCTCCAGAGTTTTCCCGGACTCCCTCCCGGCTAGCTGTGGCACATTAGCCCCCTTCAGGCTGAGTTCTCACCACCAGCCCCAGTCCTCTCCCTGCGCTCTGACCGAAGCCCGAGCCTCAGCTTCCAGCGCTGCGTGCCCCGGCGGGCGAGCAGACAAGCCTCTCGGGCTGGTGAGTGCCGCTCGGCACCGATCCTCTGTGTGCGGATCTCTCCGCTTTGCCCTACCCAGGTATGTGGGGAGTTTCTTGCCTTTTGGGAGGTCTGGGGTCTTCTGCCAGCGTTCAGTAGGTGTTCTGTAGGAGTTGTTCCACGTGTAGCTGTATTTCTGGTGTATCCGTGGGGAGGAAGGTGATCTCCGCGTCTTACTCTTCCGCCATCTTACCCGGAAGTCCCCCAGATCTTTCTTGAGAGGGTTTCACCTTTGAGGCAAGAAACTAATGTCACAGTCACCAACAATTGGACTAGTTAGCATTTAAGGAGGAGAAATTAATTGCATCTAACTTACGTATAAGTTCTGTCTGCTTAGATCTGTCTGCTTTTGGATTCTTGACTAATGTATTGACTCATAGCCTTCTTCTGCTTAGGAACAAAGAGTCACAGTTCAGAATATGTCTATCTTAGGCAAGTAATCAAGTGTGGGTAAAGAATCTTGGTAGTCTCTGTGAGGTTATGGACCGGCATGGTCTTTATATTGGGTTGGCCAAAAAGTTCTTTTGGGTTTTTCCATAAGATGTAATGGAAAAACCCGAATGAACTATTTGGCCAGCCCAACATTTTTATCATTGTTTTATAAAACTTACTACTTTTCTTCCCTTTAAGGAAGGTAACGTAACAGTGAAAGCAGTTAATTCTGAAGTCAGTCCATGTCTCATATATTGGCAATTGGATGTCAGTATATGAGACGTAGTTCTTTTCCACATGTAGTTCTTCCCAGGTGCTTCTTAGCCCCAAATCAGAGGAGACTCTTAAATTCAGCCAAATGAGGACTTGGAGGAATCACATGCTAAACTGTTTTTGCCAAGGAACAACAAGACTAGGTTTGCAGATAGCTGAAGGAAGTGTCTGGAATAATGATATATTTATTCATTCATGCATTAAAAATTATATATGATGTATCTACTATGTGATGTGTTGTAACAGATTTTATAATAGGTATGGGGGTTTTAATGATAAACATGATAGACATGGAACTTTCATACAATTAGTTAGGTAATAACTTTAAAGAATAATAGGCATGATTTTGATGAAGTACAGAGGTAGGAGCACCCAAGGCAGTGTGGTGGGAGAAGAGAATGTTTCCTTAAGCAAGTAACATTAAGTTCATTCTTGAAGGTGAGCAACAGTTGTCCAGTTAGAGGCAAAAATCTTCAAGGAAGAGTTAATAGCATGTGCTGCCTTGTAAGAGAAAATGATGTATTTAAGGAAATGAAAAATTCAATATGTTTGGTGGTGACAAGCCTGAAGAGGTAGGCAGGAGTGAGCATGAAGTGCCATAAAAGTAATTTTAAAGAGCTTGGATTTTCTTAATGGTTAATGAAAAGCTTTGAGGCATTTTAAGCAGATGTGTGATGTTCATATTTGAGTTTAGGACAGGGCTCTACAAACATTTTTTACAGCAAGATATAGTAAACATTTTAAGCTTGCAGACTAGATGGTCTCTGTTTTAAATACTCAAGTCTGCCATTGTAGTGAGAAAGCAGACATGGCAATACATAAATGAATGGGTATGGCTGTGCTCCAATGAAACTTTCTTTATGAAGAAAGGTGATCAGTCATAGTGCATAGTTTACCAACTCTCTATTTAGGATATTATATTTGCAGCAAATGGAATGCATTGAGAATAAGTAAAAGTAGAGGTAGAGAGAAAAATTAGGGGGCTGATGAAGATATCTATATGAAAGATGACTCTGGTCTAGACAAAGGTAATGGAGTAGAAATAAGAAATGGATATTTAAAATATTTAAGAGGTAGAAATAACAGAACTTGATGCTAGGTGGAGTACAATGAGAAAAAAGGTTGCAATGTTAGTCACTGGATTTTTGGCTTATATAACTGGAGAACAAGAGACGATGTTAATTGGGCTCTTAATATGGGCCAGACACTGTTCCAAGTACTTTGTCTTTGTACATATCAACTCACTGAATTCCTTCCTCCCTTCCCTCACATTAACATGAGATCAATTTCCCTAACAAATTTTTAAGTGTCCAATAAGGTATCATATTGGATTATCAGTGCAATGTTGTGTACAGCAGATCTAGAAATTAATTATTCTCCATAGATGAAACTTTATCATAGTGAATAACAACTCCCTATTTTCCCTCCCCATTATCCCTGGCAACCATCATTCTACTCTCTACTTCTATGTGTTTGATTATTTTATATACCTCATCTAATTGGTTATCATGCAGTACTTTTCATTTTGTGACTGGATTTTTAAATTAGCATAATGTTCTCTAAGCTCATTCATATAACAGGATTTCCTTGCTTTTTTAAGGCTCAATAAAATTCCATTTTATTTATATATAACGTTTTCCTTATGCATTAATTTATCAATGAACATTTAGATTGTTTACAAATCTTGGCTCTCGTAAATAATGCAGCTATGAATATGAAGTGCAAAAATCTCAAGGCCCTAATTTCATTTCTTTTGAGTAAATGCTGAGAAGTGGGGTTGCTGGATTATATGGTAGTCATATTTTAAATTCTTTGAGGAACCTCCATAATATTTGCCATAGTGGCAGCATCATTTTACATTTCCACCATCAATGTCTAAAGGTTCCAATTTTTCCATATTTTTACCAATACTTGCTGTTTTTTGATTTTTTTGATAATAGCAATCATAATAGGTATAAGGTGATATCTCATCGTAGCTTTGATTTGTATTTCCCTGATGATTAGTGATATTGAACACCTTTTCATATACCTTTTAGCCATTTGTAAGTCCTCCTTGGAGAAGAGTCTATCCAAGTTCTTTGCCCATATTTTAATCAGATTATCATTATTATTTTTTATTTTTGCTATTGAGTTGGAGTCCCTTATATATTTTGATATTAACCTCTAATCAGATATATGGTTTGTAAACATTTTCTCCCACTCTGTAGATTGCATTTCATTCTGTTAATTGTTTCCTTTGCTGTGGAGAAGATTTGCAGGTTGATGTAGTCTCATTTGTTGATTTTTTGCTGTTATTATTTGTGTTTTTGGTGTCATATCCAAGAAATCATTGCCAGATCAATGCCATAAATTCTTCTCCAATGTATTCTAGGAGTCTCATAGTCTCAAGTTTTATGTTTAAGTTGTTGATCCATTTTGAGTTGATTTTTTTGTATGGTGTAAAATAGGGGTAAAATTTTATTCATTTGCATGTATATATCCAGTTTACCCAACAACATTTGTTGAAGAGACTATCCTTTCTTCATTGTATGGCCTTGACACTATTGTCTGAGATCAATTGATCATATTTGTGTGGGTTCATTTCTGGGCTTCCCATTCAGTTACATTAGTCTACATGTCTTTCTTTATGTCAATACCACACTGTTTGAATTACTGTAGCTTTGTTATATAGTTTGATATCAGGATGTGTGATGTCTCCAGCTTTGTTCTTCTTTCCCAAAATAATTTTGTCTCTTTGAGGTCCTTTGTGGTTCCATAAGAATTTTAAGATTGCTTTATTTTTTTTCCAAATGCCATTGGAATTTTGTCACAGATTGCATTGAATCTGTAGAATGCTTTGAGAAGTATGGACATTTTAACAATATTATGTTATTCAGTCTATAACATAAGATGCTTTTTCTGATTATTTGTGTCTTCTTTATTACCTCACCAGTGTTTTGTAATTTTCAGTGTATAAGTCTTTCACTTCCTCAATTAAGTTTATTCCCAAGTATTTTATTCTGTTTTATGCTGTTGCAAATGGGATTATTTTCTTAATTTCTCCTTCAGATTGATGTTAGTGTACAGAAATGCAACTGATTTTTGTATGTTGCCTTGTATCTTGCAATTTTACTAAATTAATTTATTAGTTCTAACAGTTTGTGTGTGTGTGTGTGTATGAATGTGTGTAGTTTTAAAAGTTTTCTACGTTAAGATCATGTTATCTGCAAACAGATAATTTTACTTTTTCCCATGTTATTTTGATGCCTTTTATTACTTTTTCTTGCCTAACTGCTTTGGAACTCCCAGTACTATGTTGAATAGACATGTCAAGAGTGGGTATCCTTGCTTTGTTCCTGAGTTTAGAGGAAAAATCTCTCAGGTTTTCATCACTGAGTATAATGTTACCTGTGGGATTTTTATTATATGACCTTTATTATGTTAAGCTAATTTTCTCCTATTTTCAGTTTGTTGAAAGTATTTATTATGAAATGATGTAGAGTTTTGCCAAATATTTTCTTTCTGCATCTAATGAGATGATCATGTGGCTGTTGTCCTTCTCTCTGTTGATGTAATGTGTCATAGTGCTTGATTTTCATATATTGAACCATTGTTGCATCCCAAGAATAAATCTCACATGGTTGAGGTGTGTAGTCCTTTTAATTTGATTTGCTAATATTTTATTGATGACTTTTGCATCTATCTTCATCAGGGCTATTGACCTGTAAGTTTTCTTTTCTTGCAGTGTCTTTGCCTTACTTTGGAATTAGGGTAGTGCTGGCCTCATAGAGTGAATTTGGAAGAGTTCCCTCCTGTTTAATTTTTGGAAAAGTTTGAGAAGGATTGGCATTAATTATTCATTAAGTGTAAAATTCACCACTGAAGCCATCTGGACATGGGCTCTTCTTTGTTTGTAAGCTATTGATTACTGACTTAAACTCTTAACTAACTGTAGATATGTTTAGATATTCTATGCTTTCATGATTAGGTCTTGGTAGGTTGTATGTTTCTAGACATTTATCCATTTATTCTATGCTATCTAATTTTTACCATATAATTGTTCATATTTGTCTCTAATGATTCTTTTAATTTTAGTGGCATCAGTTGTAATGTCTCCTCATTCATTTTCTGTTATTTATGTGAATCTATTCTCTTCTCTTCTTAATGAGTCTAGCTATTGTTTCATCAATTTTGTTTATCCTAAAAAAAACAAAAAAAAACCCTTTAGCTTTGTTGATTTTTTCTATTTTTTTGTTCACTATTTCATTTATATCTGCTCTAATTTTATTTCCTTCCTTCTGTTAATCTTTTCACTTAGTTTGCTCTCTTTTTCTAGTTCTTTGAGTATAAAATTAGGTTGATTATTTAGATGTTTATCACTATAAATTTTCCTTTTAGTGCTACATTTGCTGTATCTTATACATTTTCATATGTTGTATTTTTGTTTTCATTTGTCTCAATATATTTTGTAATTTCTTTCTTGATTTTTTTCTTTCACTGTTTGGAGTATGTTGGTTAATTCCCATATATCTGTGAATTTTCCAACTTTTCTTCTATTATTGATTTCTATTTTCATTCCATTATGATAAGAAATAATACTCGGTAGGATTTTAATCTTTGTAAATTTGTTAAGACGTGTTTTCTGGTCTTACATGTTATCCCTCCTGGAGAATGTTCCATGTGTGCTTGATAAAAATGTATATTCAGGAGGAGTAAAGTCAGAAGCATGGGAGAGTGAAACACGCCCTTTGTCTCTCTCTTTCTATCTACAACAAGTAAAACATCCCCAAATCAACAAAGTTGCCTTTACCCAATGCACAAGGACACTGGAGAAATCCACACACCTATACATCTAAAGATGAGTGGACTGGCACACATAGATGAGGTGGAACTGGGATAATCATGAAGGCAGTGCCTGCCATCCTGGTCCTCTGGCCACAGCAGCTGAGCCTGCATCCCAGAGAACTTGTTAGCATCAGGGGAAGAGGCACATGTTACTATGGCTTCCTGGTTGCAACAGTACCTACAGCCACAGGTAACTTGGAAGCAGCAGCAGTGGGGCCTGGGACCCCAACTCTCCAGCTACTGAGTTGACCACAACTCTGACCTACTGACCTCCCACCCACAGCAGAAGAACCTGTGGACACTGGACATGACATAGGTGCCTGAATAACCCTGGCTCTTCCCCACCCCCACAGAGGCAGAGCTGGTGACAGGTGATCCTAGACATGGTAGAAGAGCCTACCATTTTGGTGCCACAGGCAGTAATGCCAGTGATATTGATGGCAGCAAGGTACCAATGACCCCAGAGGCACAAGAAGTAATAACACGGGCACAGGGCAAAGCCTCTCAGAGAGGTGGTGGAGGGTGGAAAGTATGGACACTCAAATATAACTGGAGGCAGTTCAGAATCGAATACAAAAATGTTTACTGTTTCAAATGCATTGGCAGAGGAACAATTCATCAAGAGCCATGAAGAACCACAGTAAAAATGTGCCATAAAAAGAACATTACAATTCTCCAGAAACCAAACTTCAAGTCATGAATATGGTGATCTAACTGATAGAAAATTCAAAATAGAATGAAGAAACTCAATGATCTACAATAAAACTCAGAAAAGCAGTTCAATGACATCAGGAATAAACATAACGAACAGAAGGAATATTTTACCAAAGAGACTGAAACTCTAAAAATGAACCAAACAAAAATTCTGGAGCTGAAGAACTCTGTACATGCAGTAAGGAAAGCATTAGAAAGTATTGTAAATAGAGCAGACCATATGAAGAGAGAATTAGTGAGCTTGAAAATTGAAACATAGAAAAGATACAAAGGATAGAACAGGAAAGAGAAATAAGACATTAAAAAATGAAAAAAAAATTCTATGAGAACTATTTGACAGTTGTAGGAAGAACAGCAGTAGGGTAATGAGCATCTCAAAAGAAGAAGAGAGGGAGAATGGAGCAGAAAATTTACTTAAGGAAATAATAGCTTAGAACTTTCCAACCTTGGAAGAAGAACTGGATAGTAAAGTCCATGAAGCTAAGAGAACACTTAATTAACTCAACACAGAAAGACCTTGTCCAAGACTCCTATATTAAAATTTTCAAAAGTCAATGACAAAGAAAACAATTTTTAAAGGCAATCAGGGAAAAATGGATGGTAACCTACAAAGGAATCCTCTTTACACTATCACCAGATGTCTCAGAAGAAACTCTAAAGTCCAGGTGGGAGTGGATTGACAGTCTCAAAATACTGAAAAATTAAAAATCTCACCAAGAATACTCCATCTGGCAAAGTTATCATTCAGATATGAAGAAGAACTAAGACTTGCCCAGACAAACAATGGGAGTTCATTAACACTAAACCTGTCTTAAAATAAATGTTGAAAAGAGCTCTTTCACCAGAAACAAAAAAGCAAAACTACACTAAACTCTGAGTAAGGTGATAAATAGACAGAATCAGATAATTGTCGCTCTTTATCAGAATAGGTTTTAAACACTTTATTATAGCATAAAGGTTAAAGGGGGGAAAGTTAAAAAAAACAGCTATATCTACTAAGATTTGGTAACAAGTTCACAACATACAAGGGAGAGTGTGAGCCAAAAAAAAAAAAAAAGAAAGAAAACACATAAAAGGGGAAGAGGAAAAGGATGGAACCCATATATGTGAATGAAGATTAGAAGCTATCATCAGGGAAAAGGACTATTTTATCTATGAGAGGTTTTATAAAAACCTAATGGTAACCATAAAACATAAATCTAGAGCAGAAACACAAAACAGAAAAAAAGAGACAACTAAAAAAAAGGCATAGAAACCACCAAACTAAAATGGCAGACAGACACACACAAAAAAGAAAGAGTGGAGATATACAGCAACCAGAAAACAAATGGCAGTACTAAATCCTCATCTATCAATAATCATCCTAAATGTAAATGATTGAATTCATCAATTAACAAACAGGGTGGATGGCTGGATTAAAAAGCAAGACCCAATTATATGCTGCCTCAAGGAAACTCACCTCAGCTCTAAAGACAAACAGAGGCTCAAAGTGAAGGGATAGGAGATGATATTTCAAGCAAATGGCAGCAAAAAGAAAGCAGATGTAGTCATACTCATATTACACAAAATAGACATCAAGCCAAAAAAGCTAAAAAGATGGACACTACATAGTGATAACAAAAAATATTATAAATAATAACTTAATAGAGTAAATTTGCAGGGTACAAAATCAACATATAAGAATCTGCTCTGTTTCTATACACTAACAATGTGCTGGCAGAAACAGAAATTAAGACAACAATCCCATTTATAATCACAACATAAAGAATAAAATACCTAGGAATAATTTTAACGAAGGAGGCAAAAGACCTGTAGACCGAACTATAAAACACTGTTAAAGGAAATTGAAGAAGACAAAAATAAATGGAAAGACATTCCATGTTCATGAATTGGAAGAATTTAAATGTTCATATTACCTAAAATAATTTGCAGATTCAATTTAATTCCTATCAAAATCCCAAGGACATTTTTCACAGAAATAGAATGGAATTCATATGGAAACACAAAGGACACTGAATAGCAAAATCAATCCTGAGAAAAAAGTATGAAGCTGGAGGTATCTCACTCCCTGACTGCAAGCTACATAACAAAGCTATAGTAATTGAAACAGCATGGTATTGACTTAAAAACAGATACTTAGATCAATGAAACATATTTAGGAATCCAGGAATAAACTGATACATATAGGGACAATTAATTTATAACAAAGAAGTAAAGAACATAAATGGAGAGATGATAGTCTTTTCAATAAATGGTATTGGGCTCAGGTGAGCAGGTAACACAAAGGAGTTCATACCAGGAGGTGTGGACCATTGGAAACAATGTCAGAAGCTGTCTAACACAGGTCCCAATACATACTCTATTTTGGGTTTGGTGCTGAGCAAAACTTTTGAGCAATTTAAGAAAAGACAAGGTGTAAAGGAGATAAACAAAATTGATAAGCTTTTAGCCAGACTCATCAAGAAAAACAAGGAGAGGACTCAAATCAATAAAATTAGAAATGAAAAAGGAGAAGTTATAATGGACACCACAGAAATACAAAGCATAATAAGGACTACTATAAGCAACTACATGCCAATAAAAGGGACAACCTGGAAGTAATGGACAAATTCTTAGAAAGGTACAACCTACCAAGAATGAACCAGGAAGGAATCGAAAATATGAATAGATGAATCACAGGTAATGAAATTGAAACTGTGATTAAAAATCTCCCAAAAAACAAAAGTCCAGGACCAGATGGCTTCACAGGTGAATTCTATCAAACATTTAGAGAAGAGCTAATACTCATCCTTCTCAAACTCTTCCAAAAAATTGCAGAGGAAGGAACATTCCCAAACTCATCCTAAGAGGCCACCATCACCAATACCAAAACCTGACAAAGATACTATGAAAAAAGAAAATTACAGACCAATATCACTGATGAACATAGATGCAAAAATTCTCAACAAAATACTAGCAAACAGAATCCAACAACACAATAAAAGGATCATTTACGATGATCAAGCAGGATTTATCCCAGGATTCTTCAATATATGCAAATCAATGTCATACACCATATTAACAAACTGAAGAATGAAAACCATATGATCATCTCAATATATGCAGAAAAAAGGTTTTGACAAAATTCAACACTGATTTATGATAAAAACTCTCGAGAATGTGGGCATAGAGAAACCTATCTCAACATAATAAAGGACATATATGACAAAACCACAGCCAACATCATTCTCAATGGTGAAAAACTGAAAGCATTTCCTCTAAGATCAGGAAGAAGACAAGGTCGTCCACTCTCACCACTATTATTCAACATAGTCTTGGAAGCCCTAGACATGGCAATCAGAGAAGAAAAAGAAATAAAATGAATAAAAATTGGAAAACAAGAAGTAAAACTGTCATTGTTTGCAGATGACATGATACTATACATAGAGAATCCTAAAGATGCCCACAGAAAACTACTAGAGCTAATCAATGAATTTGGTAAAGTTGCAGGAAACAAAATTAATGCACAATCTCTTGCATTCCTATACACTAACAATGAAAGGTCAGAAAGAGAATTTAAAGAAACAATCTCACTCACCACTGCAACAAAAAGAATAAAATACCTAGGAAAAAACCTACCTAAGGAGGTAAAAGACCTGTACTCAGAAAACTATAACACACTGATGAAATAAATCAAAGAAGACAGAGATGGAGAGATATATCATGTTCTTGGATTGGAAGAATCAATATTGTGAAAATGACCATACTACTCAAAGCAATCTACAGTTTCAATGCAATCCCTATCAAATTACCAATGACATTTTTTTACAGAACAAGAACAAAAAATCTTAAAAGTTGTATGGAAACACAAAAGACCCCGAATAACCAAAGCAATCTTGAGGGAAAAATTGGAGCTGTAGGAATTAGACTCCCTGACTTCAGACTATAGTACAAAGCTACAGTAATCAAGACAATATGGCACTTGCACAAAAACAGAAACATAGATCAATGGAACAGGATAGAAAGCCCAGAGATAAACCCATGCACCTATGGTCACCTAATCTATGACAAAGGAGGCAAGGATATACAATGGAGAAAAGACGGCCTCTTCAATAAGTGGTGCTGGGAAAACTGGACAGCTACATGTAAAAGAATGAAATTAGAACACTCCTTACCACCATACACAAAAATAAACTCAAAATGTATTAAAGACCTAAATGTAAGACCGGACACTATAAAACTCTTAGACAAAAATATAGGAAGAACACTCTTTGACATAAATCACAGCAAATTCTTTTTTGATCCACCTCCTATCGTAATGGAAATAAAAACAAAAATAAACAAATGGGACCTAATGAAATTTAAAGCTTTTGCACAAGAAAGGAAACTAAGCAAGATGAAAAGACAACCCCCCCAGAATGGGAGAAAATATTTGCAAATGAAGCAAATGACAAAGGATTAAACTCCAAAATATACAGACAGCTCAAGCAGCTCAATATTAAAAAAAAAAAAAAAAAAAAAAACAACCAAATTCAAAAATGGACAGAAGACCTAAATAGACATTTCTCCAAGTAAGACATATAGATGGCCAAGGGGCACATGAAAAGCTACTCAACATCACAAATTATTAGAGAAATGAAAATCAAAACTACACTGAAGCATCACCTCACACCAGTTAGAATGGACATCATCAGAAAATCTACAAATAACAAATGCTGGAAAGGGTGTGGAGAAAAGGAAACCCTCTTGCACTGTTGGTGGGAATGTAAATTGATACAGCTACTATGGAGAATAGTATGGAGTTTCCTTAAAAATCTAAAAACAGAATTGCCACATGACACAGCAATCTCACTACTGGGCATTTACCCAGATAAAACCATAATTCAAAAAGACACATAAACTACAGTATTCATTGCAGCACTCACTATTTACAATAACCAGGTCATGGAAGCAACCTAAATGCCCATCAACAGATGAATGAATAAAGAAGATATGGTACGTATATACAATGGAATATTACTCAGCCATAAAAAGGAATGAAATTGGGTCATTTGTAGAGATGTGGATGGACACAGAGACTGTCATACAGAGTGAAGTAAGTCAGAAAGAGAAAAACAAATATCGTATAATAACACATATATGTGTTATTATAGAAAAATGCTAGAAAAATGCTACAGAAGAACCATTTTCAAGGCAGAAATAGAGACACAGATGTAGAGAACAAACATATGGACACAAAGGGGGGAAAGCAGAGGAGGCATGCTGTTGGTGGGATGAATTGGGAAATTGGGATTGACATATATACACTAATATGTATAAAATACATAACTAATAAGAACCAGCTGTATTAAAAAAATAACATAAAATTCCAAAAATAAAAAAAGAAAAATCCAGGTGTAATTCATAGGTGGTTTTCTCAGGATGCAAGTTGTTTTACTGCCAGTGGTATGTGATGTGTATGTTCAGCCATGAAGGGAGAAGCTGATGGTAGGCTGAATGTTTCACTTTCTCAATTCATTCTTCTTTTTTAGAGAAATTTTCTTATCCACTGTTCTCCATGAGTCCTGGCTTTGCCTCTGGTGGTGGTGGTGGGGGGTCTTCCTTGTCCATCATTCTCCAAAAATACATATTAAGTGCATATAAGAGATTGAAACTTGAAGAGGGAAGGTTCAGATTTCAAAGGTCATTTCCTCCTAGTATAGATGTAGCTCCAGAGATGTTTTGGGGTTTGAAGAATTATAGGCTTTTTGCAAAAACCATGCTTGTAATTTCTTCAATAATAAAATTCTCTCAAAAAATGGTGTTGGGAAAACTGGACAGCCACATGTAAAAAAAAATAAATGTAGACCAGTATCTCACATCATACACAAAAATAATTAAAAATAGATTAAGGACTTGAATGTGACCTGAAAGTATAAACTCCTAGAAGAAAACATAGGCAGTATGTTCTTTGTCTTTGGTCCTAACCTTATCTTTCTATATAGGTCTCCTAGGAAATTGGACTACATGACACTAAAAGCCTCTGCACAGCAAAGAAAACTGTCAACAGAATGAAAAGACAACCTATTAAATGGGAGAAATTTTGCAAATCATATATCTAATAAGGCGTTAATATCCAAAATATGTAAAAACTCATACAACTCAACAACAGCAAAGCAAACAATCCAAGTTATACATGAGCAGAGGAGCTGAAAAGACATTTTTCCAAAGAAGCCATACAGATGGCTATCAGGCACATAAAAAGATGTTCACCATCACTAATTATTAGGAAAATGCAAATGGAAACCACAGGAGATATCACCTCATACCTGTTTGAATAGCCATTATCAAAAATGCAAGAAATAATAAGCATTGGCAAGAATGTGGAGAAAAGGGAATCCTCATACACTACTGATGGGAATGTAAGTTGGTGTAGCCACTGTGGAAAACAGTATGGTGACTCCTCAAAAAATTTAAGACTAGAACTACCATATGATCCAGCTGTCTTACTTCTGGTTATTTATCCAAAATACAAAAACACTAATTCAAAAAATATATATGCACCCCTATGTTCATTGCAGCATTATTTACAATAGCCATAAAATGAAAAAAAAAATTGCCCATCAATGGATGAATGGATAAAGATGTGGCTTATACACATACACACACACAATGGAATACTTCTAAGACAGAGAAAAGATAAAATCTTACCATTTACAGCAACATGGATGGCCTTGAGGGGATTATGCTAAGTGAAATAAGACAAAGAAAGACACACACCATATTATTTCATTTACACGTGGAATATTAAAAAAAAACCCAAATAAATGAACAAACCAAACCAAACAAACAAACAAAAATACATAGATACAGAGAATAAAGTAGTGGTTACCTGAGGAGAAGGGGGAGTGGAGAGGGTGAAGTGGATAAAGACGATCTAGCGTATGGTGATGAATAAAAACTAAATTTTTGGTGGCGAGCACACTGTAGTGTATATAGAAGTAGAACATTGTATACATGAAACTTATATATGGTTAAAAACCAATGTTACCTCAATAAAAAATAGACTAAAATATTTTTTAATGCTCTCAGTAGGAGTAAAAGAATGTATTCTGCTGCTGTTGGGCAGAGTGTTCCATATATGTCTTGTAGTTCCATTTGGAATAGCATTGTTCAAGTCTGCTGTTTCCTTGTTTATTTACATATGTTTACATTGTGTTTATATTTTTTAGTCATAATTGTTTAAATCTTTTGTCTTTTAACTTTTATACTATGGTTAAAGAGATTTATCCACCACCACCTTTACAGTATTAAAGTATGCTGTACATGTCAATATATTTCCCTTTACCAACAAGTTTTATACTTTTATGTCCTTTTGTATTGCTGTTTAGAATCCTTTAATTTGAATTTGTAGAACTTTCTTTAACATCTCTTCAGCGTTTAGCAGTTTATCTGGATATAGTATACTTGCTTGGGTGTTTTTTTCTTCCAGCACGTTGAATTTCATCCCACTGCATTTTGGCCTGTGATATTTCTGCTGAGAAATCTGCTTATAATCTATGGGGGTTCCTTTGCATATGACAAATCACTTTTCTCTTGCTGTTTTCTCTCCTTGTCATTGACTTATGACAATTTCATTATGATGTCTCTTGGCTTGGATTATTTGGGGCTCATCTAATTTGCAGTCCACTGGGTTTCCTATATCTGGATGTCCATTTCTTTCTCAGATATAGCAAGTTTTTAGTCATTATTCATTTGAATAAACTTTCTGACCCCTTTTCTCTCTCCTCCTTCTGGGACTCCCATAATGTGTGTATTGGTTGGCTTCACATTTCCCATATGTCACCTAAGCTTTCTTCACTCCTTTTTATTCCTTTTCCTATTTGCTTCTTTGGATAATTTCCAGTGACTTGTCTTAGAGTTCACTGATACTTCTTTTCTGTTTTATCTATTCTGATGTTGAAAGTCTTTAGTAAATTTTTCAGTTCAATTATTATATTCTTCAGCTCCATGATTTTTGTTACTCTCTTGGTTGAAATTCTCACTTAGTTCATGCATTGTTCTCCTAACCTCACTAAGGATCTTTATGATTGTTATTTTCAATTCTTGGTCAGTATATAGTATATCTTATTTTCATTAGAGTTATTTTCTAGAGATTTATCTTATTTCTTTGTTTGAAACATATTTTCTTGTTCCTTCATTTTTCTTGACTTTTTTTATTAGTATCTGCACAGTAGACAAATTGGTCACCTCTCACAGTCTTCAAAGCCTAGACTTGTACAGGGGCAAATCTCATGAATCAACCCAGCCAGAGATTTTAGAGACCTCTCAAACCTTAGTGATAGTTCAAAATTCTTTCTTTGGTTTCAGTCACCCACATGTTATCTAGAGTTTTCTGGGTCTTGTCAATGCTCTGAGACAGGTGTTACAGAAGCCTGTATCTTGGAAGCCCGCATAAAAATTAGGATCTTGCATGTATGTTGCAATCCTTCCCTTCCTTCCCATGGGAGAAGCTAAGAAATAGGATTTTCCTCCCAATTGCATGGTGCTACATCAGGAGTAGGGTTTATGAAAAGAGAATATCATAAATATCCTTATTGTTTCAATGTTGGACATTTTGTTCTTGCATGGGATGCAGAGGTCTCAATTAGTTTTTGGATTCTTCACAAATTGAATCATTCTATGTACTGTTGTTGAATCAATGTCTGGGGTGGGGTGATGGAGGTCCAGTGATTTTTATTCTGCCATATGCCTGCCATCACTATCCTGAATTTATTTTTATAACAACTATATGAAATAAAAAATATCATTCTGTCTAGTTTACATCTGAGATACCAAGAAATTAAGGAACTTGAGAACAGAATGAATTATTTTAAGAGGGGAGAAATAAAATCATGTGTAAATCACTTGAAAAAAAAGCCAGTATACAAAAAGATATTGAAAATATTGGAAAGGTTAACAATCATGAGAATATACTAAGAGAGGAGACAGATAAATACAGTGGAGTAAGAGGACACAGATCTTACCTCCCCACACAAATACAACAAAAATAAATCTACATGTAGTGCAATTCTCACTGAAAGCTAACTGAAGACTGGCAGAAAGACTCTTGTACAACCAAGGCTCTAAGAAAGATCCCCATGGAATAGGGTAGAAAGGGAAGAGAAGTGATCAAGTCTGGACCTGTGCCCCTAAGAAGGGACACAGAAGTGGAGGGGGACTACATGGGCAGAGATCTTTCCTGGAGTTTGAGCCACATATTGGGTACCCCAGCACTGGGGTCTGACATTGGGAAGATGAGACCCCACAGCTGGTTAGAAAACCAGTGGGTTAACAAGAAGGCTCTAAAAAAGGTAGACTCTGATAATGAAGGTCATGCACACACTTGCTTACTCCTGGAACATGATGGAGAAAGCATATTGAAACTGCCAGGGACTCTGGTCTGTTTCCTGTGAAAGCTCTGGCACACACCACAGCCTGAGTGGAGCTCTGACTCTGGACACATTTGCTTTGTGAAGCAGCTCCAAACTAGGGCGAAGTCTTCAGCATCTGAGGGGACTGCTCAGTTGTGAAGGACGGAACATGACTGAACCCAGAATAACATCTGAAAGGGGCAGGGACAGCCATTATTGCCACTTACAGAGGCAGTGCCTCAGAAGTGGTCCAGGACTCTGACTGGGGCCAGGACCACTACAGCCCATATGCAGACCAATGCCAAGCACTGGCTCCAGCCCCTCTTGCTTTAGCACCACTTCCCTCTCCAGTGAAGGTGCCAGTGCTGGGAGTGGGAAGAACAGACACTTAGGGCAAATGGAGTAAGCTTGGATCTAACCCTCAGGAGTTCTGCCCCAGCAAGTTGGGGCCTGCCTCTGTCTTCAATAAGGTGGTGTTGGCCATTGAACAGAGGAGAAGCCCTTGCTCACACCTGGCTCTGACTTTAGCCCATCCATCTCCAGACCCACGTCCTACCAAGTTGATAGCTGCCAGCACACCCTGGAATGATGTGATTCATGCTCACACCATATCTAGCTTTCCACTGGGCACACACAGACAGTACAGGGATGCTCCCATACAAGGACACCACTTCAAGACAAGAACTGATAACTGTTTCACCTAATTTCCCAGAGACAGAGAAAGTTAAGCAAAATGAGAAGACAAAGGAATTTGTTTCAACTGAAACAACAAGAGAAAACCCCTGGAAAAACAACTAATGATACAGAAATAAATACTTTACCACATGAAGTGTTCAAAGCAGTTGTAATGACACTGTTAACTGAGTTAGAGAAAATAATAGATTTTATTCTTTGAACACAGTGAGATTTTTAACAAGTAACTAGAAAATGTAAAAAAGAACTGGTCAGGGCCAAAGAATGCAGTAACTGAAATGAAAAACATGCTAGAAGGAATCAACAGAAAACTAGGTGATACAGATTAATGCATAAGTGATCTGGAAGATAGAATGATGGAAATCACCCAATCAGAACAGCAAAAAGAAAAACAAGTTTAGAAAGTGACAGCAGATTAAGGGATGTCTTAGACAGTATCAAGCATACCAGTGCTTGCATTATGAGATTTCAGAAGAAGAGAGAGAGAAAACTGTCAAAAATATATCTGATGAGACTCTGGCTGAAAACTTCCCAAACTTAAAAAAGGAAACAGATATCTAGGTAAAAGAAACACAGAAAGTCCCAAGCAAGATGAATCCAAACAGACCCACACTGAAGCATATCATAATAAAAATGGCAAAAGTTAAAGATAAAGAGAGAATTCCAAAGGCAGCAATAGAAAAAAAAAAATAAACCCACACAGTTATGGTCAACTAATCTATGATAAAAGGGGCAAGAATATACAACAGAGAAAAGATAGTGTCTTCAATAAGTGGTGCTGAGAAAACTGTACAGCTACATGCAAAGGAATGATATTAGAACATTTTTTCACAACATATAAAAAAAATGAACTCCAAATGGATTACAGACCTAAACGTAAGACCTAGAACAGTAAAACTCCTTGAAGAGAACATAGGCAGGACACTCTTTGACATGAGCTGTAGCAATATTTTTTTTGGATATGTCTCCTAAGGCAAAAGAAATAAAAGCCAAAATAAACAAATGGGACCTAATTAAATGTAAGAGATTTTGCACAGCAAAGGAAACCATTGACAAAATGAAATGACTGTCTACAAAATGGGAGAAAACATTAGCAAATAATATGACTGATGAGGGGTTAATATCTAAAATATATAAACAGCTCAAACTACTCAATATTAAAAAATCTAACAACTCTATTAAAGAGTGGGCAGAAGTCGTGAATACAGAGTTTTCCAAAGAATATATATAAATGGACAACAAGCACATGGAACAATGCTCAAAATCACTAATCATCAGAAGAATGCAAATCAAAACCACAATGAGATACCATCTCACACCTGTCAGAATGACTATCATCAAAATACCTACAAAAACCAAATGTTGGCAAGAATGTGGAGACAAGGGAACTCTAGTACACTGTTGGTAGAAATGTAAATTGGTGCAGCCACTATAGAAAACAGTATAAATGTTCCTCAAAAATAGAACTACCATATGATCCAGCATTTTTGCTCCTGAGTATATATCTGAGAAAATGAAAATGCTAATTTGAAAAGACACATGCAACCCAATGTTCATAGTAGCATTATTTACAATATCCAAGATATGGAAACAAGGTTAAGTGTCCATCAACAGTTAAAGAAGATGTGATATACATATATATATATATATATATATATATATATATATATATATATGTGTGTGTGTGTGTGTGTGTGTGTGTGTGTGTGTGTATTGTTCACATACACAGTGGAATATTAGTCATACAAATGAATGAAATTCTGCCATTTGCAAAAATATGAATGGACCTAGATTATATTATGCTAAGTGAAATAACTCAGGCAAAGACAAATACTGTATGTTATCGCTTACATGTGGGATCCAAAAAAATAAAACAAATAAATGAATACAACAAAACAGAAACAAATTCACAGAACAACAAACTAGTGGTTACCAGTGGGGAGAAAGAAGTGGGGAGGAACAAGATAGGGGTAAGAGATTAAGAGATACAAATTACTATGTTTAAAATAGATAAGCAACAATGATATGTTGTACAGGACAGGGAAATACAGCCATTATTTTATAATAATTTTAAATTATAATCTATAAAAATATTAAATTACTCTCTTATATATCTGAAACTAATACAATATTGCAAACCAACCCTACTTTAATTAAAAAAGAAGAGGGAATATGCTAAGAAAACAAAAGGGGATAAAATGAAGAATGAAGGTAGATTTGTATTAGTGATAAAGATGCCTTTTCGTGTTCTAAAATGATGTTAGGAAAAAGGACATGTAGGGTGGTTGGAGGTTTGTAGGTTGGTAGTCAGGAATGAAGTCATTTTGCTTGTCCAATAGTTATGATTATTTCTGTAAAGTAACATCTGACACGGCCTGCTGAAGCAGGAGATGAAGGTTTGAAGAGAGTGGTGTTAGAATTAGCCATTATGAAGACATAAGCAGGCTAGTGACAGCATCAAGAGCCTAAGTAAGATTAAGGATGATACGTTTATAGTGGGACCATTTCATAGAATTCTCTTCTTTCCTCAGTAGTGCTAAGCAGCTTGAGAAGAGGCACACAGACACTGGAGGATTAAATTCAGTAAGAATTTGAAGAGTTGGTATAATGAAAGAACACTGTGGCAAGAAACTTAAGGATATGAGACAGAGTGACTAAAGCAGGAGACCATATACTCTAGTTCATAAAACGTAAGAGATGAAGACAGAGGTCTTAATAAAAAGGAATAAATTAGAGATCACGGATAAGGTAATTTTGATGTGGTTGAAGACTGAATGGGCTTGCAAATAGTGTAGTAAGATATTTGTAACAATGGGCAGTACAGTCAAAAAGTGTTATAATTGATTTTACTCTTTCAAGTGCAACATAATTCCACATATGGATATATTATATATATATATAATATATATATATGTATAATATATATATATTATATATATTATATATATATATGTATGTGCATATATAAACAATAAACTTTGTCTCCTATTTTATACTCTACCTAGCACTCACCTTCATTTACTTATTTATTATTTTTTAAAATATTTTGGCTATGCCACGTGGGATCTATGTTCCTCGACCAGAATCAAACTTGTGCCCCCTGCAGTGGAAGCATGGAGTCTTAACCACTGGACCACCAGGGAAGTCCTGAACTCTCACCTTCTACTGCAATTTTCTAGCTTCTGCCAGAAAACCTGATTTGTTTCCTAGAACCCCTCCCAAGTTCGATGTTTATAGTTTGGAACATTGCAAAGCCTGCTTCTCTGGATTTATATTACAATGTACTGCCTTAAAAACTTTGTATGTGCTTTGTAGAAAGTGGATATGTTGGATTAAAATTTACATGGGAGGGCTTCCCTGGTGGTACAGTGGTTGAGGGTCTGCCTGCCAATGCAGGGGACACGAGTTCATGCCCCAGTCTGGGAAGATCCAACATGCCGCGGAGCAGCTGGGCCCGTGAGCCATGGCCGCTGGGCCTGCGTGTCCGGAGCCTGTGCCCCTCAACGGGAGAGGCCACACAGTGAGAGGCCTGCATACCACACACACACACACAAAATTACGTGGGAAAAGGGTCTGCTGTACAGAAAGACCACAGTTTGTGATCATCTGCTCTACGTATTAATTTCCTACCTAAAAGTTTTATCCTATTTTCATCTGCACAGAATTTTATAAAAGTATATAACTTTTTAAAATATTGCAAAGCAATATGCATTTTATTAAAGCAAAAGTTTGGATAAAATTTTAAGAACTGTATTCTGTTATCAAAATAATGAAACTGCAGCTGAAACTCGACCAAAAATTTCATTCATTAAAAATTCATATTTGTAGATTAAAGTGAGAAATAAATGTCATTCTTTTATATTGACTATACCTATTCCTATACTCAGGGACTTAAAAACAAACATTCAGAGACAAATTAATATTATCCTAAGTTTTCATGACAAATTTATGCAAGAATTCTATTTTGGTTCAATAGTGCTGGTATACATTGGCAGATAGTCCTTTCTTAATACTCTATAAACTTTTGTTTTTGATAAACATATAATCATAATAAATGCATAGGATTAGACTTATCCTTGTGAAAGATTCCAAGTAATGGTTGTTCCAAGTAGTACATTGCTTACAAAGAGGAAGCCTGAAGCTACTTAATATATTTTCCTTGCTAATTAAATTTACAATGCTATAAGAAACATTAATGCCTTTTTTCTCTAGAACATTTCAAGTTGTTTTTATTTATAAACCTGCCATTTTTGAGTCATTTCCTGTTTTGTCTAGTGTTAAGGTTAAAATTGAAGTTGATAATAATACTGAAAATAATCCATAGTAAAATAAAATATAACTCCTTAATACATTAAAACTAAATACACATTAATACAACTAAATACCATAGCTGAAAGGTAGCATTTAGAACATTCAAATAGATAACCTGATTTGCTGTATCTGATGATATCACTACAGTAACATTTTCAGAATGACTGCCCGTGCAGAATCTTCTTGGGGCAAATATACAAAAATAAAGGTTTATTCTCACTCTCCTCCATCCCCAAGGTTCCCAAAATATTTTTCAAGTTGAACTGAGTATATAGTTAGGTGCATCAGAACTTATATGACATTGAAGTATAGTTCATATGTTCATGGTTGATGCTATAAATCCTGTCAGTAAAGGAGAAAAATAAAATCTCTTCTCTCTTGTGTATCTTTACATCAATAAGTTACAGACACATTAAAGTTTCTGCTAGGAGCCACAAGAGCTTTATGTAAAGCTAGTGTCTATAACTATGCAGTGGAAAGTATTGTAGCTAATTTGTACTGAGATGGGGATTCTAGACCCAGCTTTGTGATTTCAAGGGAGACTCTTGCAGGTATTTAATTTCTATCTAAGCCTTAATTTGTGAAAAGACTGTGTTTGGGAAGCATGGTTTTCCTGACTCTTGGTTCACCTATGATTCTTGGACTATAAAACTATATAGCTATTATTAAATGACCTTTTACTTTGTTCTCAGATTTTTATTTGGTATATAATTTAATTTCACAGAAGCCTAAGAAGTATGCTTTATTTTCTCTGTTTTACAGGTAAGTAAACTGAAAAATACATTAAATACTCCTCTAGCTATGAAAAAAAAGAAAGTTAACTCTGAAGCCATTATTCTATTCATGTTCAATAAACATATTCATGAGCATGACCCCTTTGGCTCTTTAAGGTATATAGTGAAAAGAAATGGAGAGAAATGGACAGAATATGTGGCATACTTGAGTATTTGTACACAGTAGATTATACAAATCTATGGTATAGATTAATCTCTCAGGTGGTTAAGATGCTATGCTAGTGATATTCCATGCTAATGAGAAAAATATGACTTTCATCTACATTTAAGATAGTAAATTCTGTTCACTACTACAGTTGAATATTTTTACCATTAGGTGCTTAGTGAAAAAGTATATCAAACATGACAATTTGACTGTACTGGTAAAAATTAATTCTATCTATTTCTCCCTATCCTCACATATACCATGAATCCAAAACGTAGCACACTATAGTTCCAAGTACAACCCAGAGCAGTTTATGAAGGTTAACATGTATTCAGTTTACATGTTAATTAGTGTTCAGTTTATTTATTGAGCACAATGTTCTGAATGAATTTCCATTCAACTACAGTACAGAACAAGCCTTAAGATTCTAATTTTTCAAATATAAGACATAAGCAGATATTGAGCAATTTATTAACAGACAATATTATTTTGCTATAAAGTGCTGTGAAGATTTATTCCCAATTTTTACGTGATTAAGATTTACATTCTTTATTAAAGACATTTTTTAAACTGAATAAAGCCCACAAAAGCCAAGGGGGCACAAAAAGCTTATAAACCATTTCATATAAGGAATAGATTACACTATAGTCTGTATCAGCTATGGAGGAACAGAGGTTCAAATTTGCCCTTCAGTGTCATTTTTCTTGAGTTATACTTCTATCTGCGTTGCACTTGCACTTTTTATAATTGAATTACCCTACAGATTCTTAAGTCACTGAGGACCTTTTTAAGCAGAGAAGATTCTAGCCCATATTGTAATTAAGACTAGAATATAACTCAAGCTATTTTACTTAACCACTTTTTTCTATATCCTTATCATATAGATTTTATAGCAATAGTTATTAAGCCATTAAAATTAATGCTGGAGCAGTATTTATCATATATATATATTTTTCCTAACTACTTGACACTTGATATTTATATTTTGCAAATTTTGTGGCCTCTTGGAATTCTTTAAGATCAGTATGTCAAATTTGATGTTCAAATAACCATATAAAATATTCTAAATATTAACAGCAGCCAGTAAAATATCACCCTTGCTTAACATGTAAAATCAGCTCTAAAGAAATAGTCTTTAAACTCATGGGGAAAATAGAAGGGTTTTGACCTGAAAGACTATTTGGGAAAGACAAAACTGACAAAAAATTCCCAGTATTTTGTACGTATAGAAATGTTTTTATAGGTTCAGAATATCTTTAGATTACTAAGTCACATGTCAATGTATATTATAAGCAGAAAGACAGAGAGTGGATTTTCTATGGTCTGTTTTCATTTGAAACCATGAAAACCTGAATGGTAGTACAGAGTGTGAGGTTTATAGAACATTGGCATTCCTAGTTTAAGAAAAGCTTGAGAAATGGACTGTGTGTTAGATGGTATTTCAGAAAGAAGCAAAACATTAAACTATAGGCAAATGTGTCATAAAATGAACAATGTTTCACAAATATTCCAGAGAACTAGGGTGAAAGAGGGAATTAATGTGCAATTTAAAAGCCTTTATTGTTGAGTCTCTCAGTGAAATCTAATAGCAGTTTTATGAGGTTGATATTGTTATTCCTACTCTACAGATTTTGAATATGAGATTTGATCTAGAAGGTAACTCATCTGATGTCATATAGCTGGTAAATGATTGGGTCAATCGATATTTGAAATTAGGTATCTCAAACTACCAAGCCTTTGTTCTTGTCTTATCACTTGGCACTAAAAATACACCTTATTAAACTATAGAATAGTTGCAGGTTCCCACGAATTTAATCTGGCAGATTTCTTTTTGAGGATTATAGGGTTACATTATAACATTATTTTTGCTTTGTGATTCTCCTATTTCAAATTGTTTCTGAGGAGGGTTCAGTCAAATAACCATTTTATTATCTTTCTACTTCCAGAATTTATTCAATATTTTTTTCTAATAAAGTAGGGTAAAATTGCTATATCCCACATGCTTTATTCCTGCCTTTCTGGTTAGATAAAGATGGTTAGGGTGACTTTACTTTTGACCTTCCAGTTACTTCTTGCCAAAAAACTAAAAATGACTGAAGAGAAAATAACTGAAAACTAGAAAAAAATATAAGAAAACACCAATCTCAAAATTTTGGACATCAGGCTGTGAAGGACAATGATCCTGGAAATAAGTTAAATATGCATGTTGAGCCACACAACTGATTCAGTTTGCTCCCTGAACAAAGTTTCCAGGTAGCAGAGACTCAGGAAAAGACCAGCTGTCTTCCTGAGTTGAAGAGACGGATTTGGGAATCTAGGGAACTAAGGCAGCTAGAGTTCACAGTACTCAAAGGAGGAGAGTTGCATAGAGAGAGAACGTTAGAGATCTACAGATGATTCCCTTTGATTATTCAGTTTAGAATGAATCAGCATATGCATTTGAGAAAAATACTTAAAGATGGCAAAGGACATCCTGAATGGACTGGAAGAAACAGTACTCAGAATTTGCCCAGGCCAGAAATAGTTCCTACCCTAATAGCCTGAGTGGAGAATCTCAAAATTCAGGAGTCATTGTATAGAGTACTAAGAAAAGTTTTGCCTCAGTGGTAGGGAAAAATTAAACCTCAACTAAATGGTGCTCAGGTTTTGTCTAAAAATGTGTAAAAGAAAAACTTGATCAATTCTTTTTTCCAAGTAACTTAACCACATCTCAGAACAAACATTAAGAATACAAAAATACCCAACATCCAACAATGTTAAGTTCAAATATCTGACATCAAATGAAAAAGTGCCAGGTGTGCAAAGAATCAGGAAAATATAACTCATAATGAGGAGGAAAAATAAATCAATCAACTGAAACTGACACACAAAAATGACACATATGATAGAACTAAGAGACAAGAACATTAAAACAGCTATTGCAACTACATTACATATGTTCAAAAAACTAGAGGAAATATTGAACGTGTTATTTACAGAAAAATAAAGTTTTATGTACATAAAAAGACTTGTAAACAAATGTTTATAGAAATTTTATTGGCAACAGTTAAAACTTGGAAGCAACCCAAATGTCCATCAATGGGTGAATATATGAACACATAATGGTAATGGCATTAAATGGGATACTACTTAGCAATATAAATGAATGAATTATTTACACATCTAACAACTTATATAAATCTCAAGATAATTACAGCCATGCCTCAGAGATAGTGTGGGTTCAATTCCAGATTACCACAGTAAAATAAATATTGCAATAAAGTCAGTCAGGGAAATGTTTGGTTCCCCAGTGCATATAAAAGTTATGTTTGCCATATACTGTAGTTCATTAAGTGTGCAGTAACATTGTATCCAAAAAACAATGTACATACTTTAATTTAAAAACACTTTATTAGTGAGCGGAAGCAAGAAGAACTACAGTCCTGCAGCCTGTGCAACAAAAACCACATTCACAGAAAGATAGACAAGATGAAAAGTCAGAGGGCTATGTATCAGATGAAGGAACAAGATAAAACCCCAGAAAAAAAAAAAACTAAATGAAGTGGAAATAGGCAACCATCCAGAAAAAGATTTCAGAATAATGATAGTGAAGATGATCCAGGACCTTGGAAAAAGAATGAAGGCAAAGATTGAGAACATGCAAGAAATGTTTAACAAAGACCTAGAAAAATTAAAGAATAAACAAGCAGAGATGAACAATACAATAACTGAAATGAAAAAAAAAAAAACACTAGAAGGAATCAATAGCAGAATAACTGAGGCAGAAGGAAAGATAACTGACCTGGAAGACAGAATGGTGGAATTCACTACTGTGGAACACAATAAAGAAAAAGAATGAAAAGAAATGAAGACAGCCTAAGAGACCTCTGAGACAACATTAAATGGAACAACATTCACATTATAGGGGTCTCAGAAGGAGAAGAGAGAAGGAAAGGTCCAGAGAAAATATTTGAAGACATTATAGTTGAAAATTTCCCTAACATGGGAAAGGAAATAGCCACCCAAGTCCAGGAAGCACAGAGAGTCCCATACAGGATAAACCCAAGGAGTACCACACTGAGGCACACAGTAATCAAATTGGAAAAATTAAAGGCAAGAAAAATTATTAAAAGCAGCAAGGGAAAAACAACAAATAATATACAAGGGAACTCCCATAAGGTTAACAACTGATTTCTCAGCAGAAAATGTACAAGCCAGAAGGGAATGGCATGATATACGTAAAGTGATGAAAAGGAAGAAACTATAACCAAGATTACTTTATCCAGCAAGGACCTCATTCAGATTCGATGGAGAAATAAAAAGCTTTACAGACAAGCAAAAGCTAAGAGAATTCAGCACCACCAAACCAGCTCTACAACAAATGCTAAAGGAACTTCTCTAAGTGGGATACACAAGAGAAGAAAATGACCTACAAAAACAACCCAAAACAATTAAGAAAATGGAAATAGGAGCATACATAAAGATAATTACCTTAAATGTGAATGGATTAAATGCTCCAACCAAAAGACACAAGCTTGCTGAATGGATACATAAACAAGACCCATATATATGCTGTCTACAAGAGACCCATTTCAGACCTAGGAACACATTCAGACTGAAAGTGAGGGGATGAAAAAAGATATTCCATGCAAATGGAAATCAAAAGAAAGCTGGAGTAGCAATATTCATATCAGAAAAAAAATAGACTTTAAAATAAAGAATGTTACAAGAGACAAGGAAGGACACTACATAATGATCAAGGGATCAATCCAAGAAGAAGATATAACAATTATAAATATATATGCACCCAAGATAGGAGCACCTCAATACACAAGGCAACTGCTAACAGCTATAAAAGAGGAAATTAACGGTAACACGAAAATAGTAGGGGACGTGAACACCTTGCTTACACCAATGGACAGATTATACCAAATAAAAATGAATAAGGAAACAGAAGCTTTAAATGACACAAAAGACCAGATAGATTCAATTGATATTTATAGGACATTCCATCCAAAAGCAGCAGATTACGCATTCTTCTTAAGTGCACATGTAACATTCTCGAGGATAGACCATATCTTGGGTCACAAAACGAGCCTCAGAAAATTTAAGAAAATTGAAATCATATCACGCATCTTTTCTGACCACAATGCTATGAGATTAGAAATGAACACAAACAAATGGAGGCTAAACAATACGTTGCTAAATAACCAAGAGATCACTGAAGAAATCAAAGAGGAAATCAAAAAATACCTAGAGACAAATGACAATGAAAACACGAAGATCCAAAACCTATGGGATGCAGCAAAAGCAGTTCTAAGAGGGAACTTTATAGCTATACAACCCTACCTCAAGAAACAAGAAACATCTCAAATAAACAATCTAACCTTACACCTAAAGGAACTAGAGAAAGTGGAACAAACAAAACCCAAAGTTAGCAGAAAGAAAGAAATCATAGAGATCAGAACAGAAATAAATGAAATAAAACAAAGAAAACAATTACAAAGATCAATAAAACTAAAAGCTGATTATTTCAAAAGATAAACAAAATTAACAAACCATTAGCCAGACTCATCAAGAAAAAGAGGGAGAGCACTGAAATCAATAAAATTAGAAATGAGAAAAGGGAAGTTACAACAGACACTGCAGAAATACAAATCATCCTAAGAGACTACTACAAACAACTCTATGCCAGTAAAATTGACAACTGGAAGAAAAGGAAACATTCTTAGAAAGCTACAACCTTCCAATACTGAACCAGGAAGAAATTGAAAATATGAACAGAACAATCACAGGTAGTGAAATTGAAACTGTGACAAAAATGTTCCAACAAACAAAAGTTCAGGACCAGATGGCTTCACAGGTGAATTCTATCAAACATTTAGAAAAGAGCTAACACCCATCCTTCTCAAACTCTTCCAAAAAATTGCAGAGGAAGGAACACTCCCAAACTCATTCTATGAAGCCACCATCACCCTGATACCAAAACCAGACAAAGATACTCCAAAAAAAGAAAATTACAGACCAATAACACTGATAAATATAGATGCAAAATCCTCAACAAAATACCAGCAAACAGAATCCAACAACACGTTAAAAGGATCGTACATCATGATCAAGTGGGATTTATCCCAGGGAGCAAGGATTCTTCAATATATGCAAATCAATCAATGTGATACACCATATTAACAAATTGAAGAATAAAAACCATATAATCATCTCAATAATTCAAAAAACACATGCACCCCAATGTTCATTGCAGCACTATTTACAATAGCCAGGTCATGGAAGCAACCTAAATGCCCATTGACATGCAAATAGATAAAGAAGATGTGGTTCATATATGCAATGGAATATTACTCAGCCATAAAAAGGAACGAAATTGGGTCATTTGTTGTGACGTGGATGGATCTAGGGACTGTCATACAGAGTGAAGTAAGTCAGAAAGAGAAAAACAAATATCGTTTATTAATGCATATCTTTGGAACCTAGAAAAATGGTACAGATGAAGTGGTTTGCTGGGCAGAAATTGAGACACAGATATAGAGAACAAATGCATGGACACCGAGTGGGGAAAGCGGCTGATTTGTGGTGGTAGAGTGGTGTGATGAATTGGGCGATTGGGATTGACTTGTATACACTGATATGTATAAAATTGATGACTAATAGTACCTGCTGTATAAAAAAATAAATTAAATTAAATTAAAAAATTTAAAAAAAACAGACAAAAAAAAGTAATTGGTAAAAAATGTTATCATCTGATCTTCAGTGAGTTGTGATCTTTTTGTAATAATAACATCAAAGATCACAGATCACCATGACAAATATAAGAACCATAATAATAATATAAGTTTGAAATATTGTGAAAATAACCAAAATGTGACAAATAGACATGAAGTGAGCAAATGTTGTTGGAAAAATGGTGCCAATAGACTTGTTCAATGCACGGTTGCCACTAACCTTCAGTGACAGAACAGAGATGAGATCATTGATTTTCTGGGGTTGAGAATGCATGGATGGGAAGAAGGGAAAAATTACACATTTACATGTAGATATGTTTATGGGTACTGAATATGTTCATCATGTGGCTATGTGATAGTTTCATGGATGTATACATATGTTACACATTTAAGTCATTGAAAATTATGAATATTTATCCTTTCCATTTTACTCCTTTAATCCCCAAATGAAAACAAAACAAGAACCTAATGGGGTAATCATCTTATGAATAATCTGTCTAGATATCATTCTTTATGTTTCTTCTATTTTCTGTTATTGTGACACAGACTCTGTAACAACCAGAGAGTTAAGAAATGATGAAGCAATGGGAGGAGGGATTCTCATGGACTAGCTTCCTTTATGTTAAATCCCCTCTTTAAAAATCTGTTTGTATGTGGAATCTCATAGATGACATGATTGGAAGTAACTGATATTGTTGATGCTAGCATAACTATTGTTGACTTAATAAGATAAAAATATACAGTCAACAACCATTTTTCTAATAGCTTTGCAATGTTATGGGGGAGATATTCTGTTTATTAACTAAGATTTTTAAAACTAAATTGTATATAAGTGAAGGAAGAATATGCTATCATTCAGGTTCTGATTGACTTGATCACTAAGTTAACACTTAACATATACCACTTTAGCTTTAGTTACCCTGATTCGGGGGTCCCCAACCCCCAGGCTATGGACCAGTACCAGTCTGTGGCCTGTTAGGAACCTGGCCACACAGCAGGAGGTGAGCTGCTGGTGAGAGAACGAAGCTTCATCTGTATTTACAGCCACTCCCCGTCACTCACATTACTGCCTGTGCTCCACCTCCTGTCAGCATTATGGTGAGTTGTATAATTATTTCATTATATATTACAATGTAATAATGATAGAAATAAAGTGCACAATAAATGTAATGTGTTTGAATCATCCTGAAACCACCCCCCCACCCCATCCATGAAAAATTTGTCTTCAAAGAAACTGGTCCCTGGTGCCAAAAAGGTTGGGGACTGCTGCTCTAATTCATCACATCCAAGATACCTCTGATTGTAAGACACACCATTATTTTAAGAATAACTAAGAAAGAAAACATTGCCAATTAAACACAACACACCATCAATTGTAATATATATCTGGATTTCATAGTTGTAATTTTTTTTTTAAATGTGTACTTTGGAGTGTATATATCTATGCTCTCTTTCAATGCAATGTGGCTAAATGTAATGGGATTATACAAAGGTGGAGACAGAAAGATGTTCTTCCCTTTTGTTTCTGTGTAGGAAACCCTGTTGTGTGTTCTTTCAGAAATGTTGAGAAGGCTACATTTCTCTCTAGGGATGTATAAAACAAGTGACCTGATTTCATAACGTACCTTCCTTTGAAAAAATGGCCATAAATAAGACATTCTAAAAGTTGTAACCAGATTGATTCGATTCCCAAAAGAAATGTAGGGAATAGAAGTGGTCAAATGTACTTTTCATTTGCTTTTCTACTATGAAACAGCAGCTGACACATGTCCCCTTTGAGTACCATTTTTACGTCTATTGGCTATCAGTTAAAATTATTCTTCAGGGCTTCCCTGGCGGCGCAGTGGTTGAGAGTCCGCTTGCCGATACAGGGGACACGGGTTCATTCCCCGGTCTGGGAGGATCCCACATGCCACGGAGCGTCTGGGCCTGTGAGCCATGGCTGCTGGGCCTGCACGTCCGGAGCCTGTGCTCCGCAGCAGAGAGGCCACAACAGTGAGAGGCCCGCATACCACAAAAAAACAAAACAAAACAAAAATTATTCTTCAGTCTACAAAATATTATTATAAAGATTTGACATGAAAACTATTCTGTACCACACAGCTACCAACAAAAACAGTGACAGGAACAGAAGGTAGGTGCTGCTATATTATATTATAAAAAAAAGAAAAAAGAAAAATCATGATGACAGATATTTAGTTTTCTTAACATTTTCTATCTTGAGATATTCTTTCTGTGGATTTAACCATTTATACACATACAGATACATACATACCCACATTTACATATTTCACTTGAACAGGCAATGCAAATTGCTTAATTGCAGCAAATGCTACCATGTGCATGTGACTCTACCATTGAAGATCAAGCCCACAGCCAGGACAATGAATGCAAAAAGTACCAAATCAAAAGAGAATGAGGCCCTCTAATGTCATCTGAAATAGAAAATGCTTAGATATAATGGAGAATCAAAAATTATCTAAGGCAACAGAGCATGAGCTATAAGACAGTTCAGAACCACTTTGATTATACATTATGCATGTAGATATATTTCATTTAATTGCATATTTTTAAGAATACTATTATATTTGCAGCATAGAAGTAAAGAATATGAAGTTGTAATGTTTTAACTTCACAGTAAATTTTTTTCCAGTAAATATTACTGCAAGGATAAATACAAGCTTAGCTAATGTTACCTGTACAGTAAAGGCATAGGAGATGGTTTTGAAAAATACAGTTCAAGTAAGAGCCTTTTCCCCGTGATTCACCCTCCCCACCTCATCTCAGTGACACCTGTTTCCAAGTTTTATGATGCACTGAAACAGATGTTCCAAAGACAGAGATGGAATTATGTCCCTGATTACCCATTTGGTAAGAATATGCGAGTGAACAAATGAACTTTATATGTGGTCTTATGTGGCCTGGGTGTCACTGACATCAGAGAGATAAGGGAAAGTTTTCTACTGTATCAAATATCTGGCAAAAGGATTAAAGACATAAGGATATGACGCATCATCTGAATCTCAGGATAAATTCTGAGTTGAGAAGAAGAAGACGTACATTAGAATTGGTGGGATTAGGCATTCATTGAAATATTTCTGTCCAGACGCTGGAATATGATTTCTAAATATGTGATTACTTAAGGCACAAATGTTTCCCTATGAACTCCAAGCAAAGCACCAACTTAAAATGTAATGAATAAAAGGAAAACTATGCTTTTGAGGATTGTTATACATAGTCACGTGGTTATGTAATACTAAAAACCTTAGTATTGTAAAAACTTAGTATTAATTATTTTTGTAAATTGATAAATCATATTGGAAAAGTAGAAAATAACAATAATGATGATTATTATAGTAATAAATAAATAAAATAAGTTTTTCTTTAACACCACCCAGAGAAGAGATGTTTTTAATCTTGACAGGTGGTATATATACAGAAATATTTTGAGAAGAGAAAGGCAATACAACAACTTGCAATGACTTGATAGTTACAGCCCATAGGAAAGTCCACTCTCTTTGTTCTAGCTCTGTGATCAGAAGCTACCTACTTTCTAATTACTCATGTTTTCTACTGAGGGCATTATTTATTTATATAGACAACCAGCTCTGGTTACTAGCAAATTATCACAGATTTTTCTGATTTATCAGAGTGACTTTGGTAGGACAACTCAATCATGCTAGAACTCATATATCACTTGTAAAAAATATGTTTCTGAAATTTATACATACAGGAACAGACACTACCATGGTGAAGCCACCTTATGAGGTGCAGACTAATAGAGCCACTTTTAATTTTACAGTCTGAATACCTATGCATATGTAGTCTCAGGTTTAGAATTCTCTGATATATTAGTTTATTCTTGATTTCTCTTGATCATATATAAATACCTGTTGTATTAATGAATTATTTAATTCAATCCATGAAGGTTCACTTTGCACCTACTAAGTGGGAATGAATTTAAGAGACATTTATGGTGATTAAACAGGTGAAGATAAAATGGAAGGAAGAGTGAAAGATATGACTTTATACTCTGAGTGGCTGTCTCACCTCCAGTGGCAGTAAAATCTCCTCTTGTAGGTAAATGAGGGGGCGGGGTGTGGGAGCTGTATTTGAGTTGGAGTTCTAGGAATCCAGCCTGGACCCACCATGATCTTGTTTGTGGAATGAGACTCTTAAAAGTGGTATGTTTCTTATTGATTCATTGCACTATGAATAAAGCCTACTTGTCATTGTTTATTTTTGTCATATCAATATTGTTTGAGCAAGGGGATTATCAAAACTTGTCCACTAGATAAAGGAATTTGGAATGTTAGGGGATGTTTTCATATATAATTTTTAGAATGATTTGATACTAAATTGGTAATATAGGTACCAAGCATTGGTAAAATGCATGCCATTAGTATTTTGTACATTTTAAAATTTTATATTTTTCATTACAGCAACTCTGAAAATTTGAATGTGTCATGATCAAGTATGACTTACTAATACAATACAGCTTCCTTTACACATTCCTCTCCCTAACTTTAATAGCCAAGTAACCTACCTCAAACCCTGGACATCATCATTGACCTCCCTCAAACCTAAAAATCTCTCAAGTAGGACCGGAGGAAGATGGTGGAAGAGTAAGACGTGGAGATCACCTTCCTCCCCACAGATACATCAGAAATTCATCTACACATGGAACAACTCCTACAGAACACCTACTGAACGCTGACAGAAGACCTCAGACTCCCCAAAAGGCAAGAAACTCCCCACATACCTGGGTAGGACAAAAGAAAAAAGAATAAACAGAGACAAAAGGATAGGGATGGGACCTGTGCCAGTGGGAGGGAGCCATGAAGGAGGAAAGGTTTCCACACACTAGAAGCCCCTTCGTGGGTGGAGACTGTGGGTGGCGGAGGGGGAAAGCTTCGGAGTAGCCGAGGAGATCACAGCAAGAGGGGTGTGGAGGGGAAAGCGGAGAGAATCCCGCACATAGGATCGGTGCCCTCAGGTACACACCAGCCTGAGAGGCTTGTCTGCGCGGCCGCCGGGGCAGGCGGGGCTGGGAGCTGAGGCTCGGGTATCGGGTTTCTGTTGGAGTGCAGGGAGAGGACTGGGGCTGGCAGCAGGAAGAGAGCCTGCTGCGGCTAGCCCGGAGGGAGTCAGAGGAAAAAGTCTGGAGCTGCCGAAGAGGAAAGAGACTTTTTCTTCCCTTTTGTTTCCTGGTTCGCGAGGAGAGGACATTAAGAGCGCTGCTTAAAGAAGCTCCAGAGATGGGTGCGAGCCGCGGCTGAAGGCGTGGACCCCGGAGACGGGCATGGGACGCTGGGGCTGCTGCTGCCACCGCCAGCGCAGGTCACTGTCCACACCTGCTTCTGGGAAGCCTGTGCAGCCCGCCACTACTGGGGTCCTGGGACTCAGGGACGGCTTCCCCGGGAAAGCGCACGGAGCGCCTCGGGCTGGTGCAACGTCACGCCGGCCTCTGCCGCAGCAGGCCCCCCCCTGCACTGCGTGCCCCTCCCTCCCCTTGGCCTGTGTGAGCCACAGCCCCCGAATCAGCAGCTCCTTTAAACCCATCCTGTCTGAGCGAAGAACGGACGCCCTCCGGCGACCTACGTGCAGAGGCGGGGCTGGGTCCAAGGATGAGACCCGGGAGCTGTGAGAGCGAGGAGAGACAGGGAAATCTCTCTGTGCAGCCTCGGAGGCAGCGGATTAAAGCTGCACGTTCCGCTTGATGTGCCCTGCGTCTGTGGAGTGCATGAATGGACAGCAAATCATCCCAAATTGAGGAGGTGGACTTTGAGGACAAGATTTAAGACTTTTTCCCCTTTTCCTATTTTTACAACGAATTATCCCAAATTAAGGAGGTGGACTTTGAGAGCAAGATTTCAGACTTTTTCCCCTTTTCCTCTTTTTACAAAGAAAAATCCCAAACTGAGGAGGGGGACTTTGAGAGCAAGATTTTCGATTTTTTTCCCCCTGTTCTCTTTTTGTGAATGTGTATGTGTATGCTTCTGTGTGAGATTTTCTCTGTATAGCTTTGCTTCCACCATAGGTCGCAGGGTTCTATCCATCCGTTTTTTTTTTTCTTCTTTTTCACTAATTACTTTTTTATTTTTAATAAGGCTACTATATTTTACACTTTATTCGATCTTACTTTATCTTCTCTCTTTCTTTTTTTCCTACCTTCCCTTCCACCCTCCCTCCCTCCGCCCCTTTCTTTCTTTCTTTCGTTCTTTCCTTCCTCGCTCCCTCCAGTCTTTCTTTCTTTCTTTCTTTCCTTCCTCCCTACATCCCTCCCTTCTTCTTTTCACTCTTTCTTTTTATTTCCTTCCTCCCTCCTTTCTTTCTTTCCATCCTTCCTGCCTCCCTCCTTTCTTTCTTTCTTTCTTCCTTCCTCCCTTTCTTTTTCCTTTCATTCTCTCCTCTTTCTTCTACTAATTCTTTCTTTCTAATTTTTCTCCCTTTTATTCTGAGGCGGGTAGATGAAAGGCTCATGGTGCTGCAGCTAGGAGGCAGTGCTGTGCCTCTGAGGTGGGAGAGCCAACTTCAGGACACTGGTCCACAAGAGACCTCCCAGCTCCACATAATACCAAGCAGTGAAAGTCTTCCAGAGATCTCCATCTCAACACCAGCACCCAGCTTCACTCAACGACCAGCAAGCTACAGTGCTGGACACTCTAAGCCAAACAACTAGCAAGACAGGAACACAATGCCACCCATTAGCAGAGAGGTGGCCTAAAATCATAAAAAGTCCGCAGACACCCCAAAACACACCACCAGACGTGGACCTGCCCACCAGAAAGACAAGATCCAGCCTCATCCACCAGAACACAGGCACTAGTCCCCTCCACCAGGAAGCCTACACAACCCACTAAACCAACCTTAGCCACTGGGGACAGACACCAAAAACAACAGGAACTACGAACCGGCAGCCTGCAAAAAGGAGACCCCAAACACAGTAACAGAAGCAAAATGAGAAGACAGAAAAACACACAGCAGGAGAAGGAGCAAGATAAAAACCCACCAGACCTAACAAAAGAAGAGGTAATAGGCACTCTACCTGAAAAAGAATTCAGAATAATGATGGTAAAGATGATCCAAGATTCTATTTCCCAGATCCAAAATCTTAGAAATAGAGTAGACAAAATGCAAGAAACAGTTAACAAGGACCTAGAAGAACTAAAGATGAATCAAGCATCGATTAAAAACACAATACATGAAATAAAAAATACTCTAGATGGGATCAATAGCAGAATAACTGAGGCAGAAGAACGGATAAGTGAGGTGGAAGATAAAATAGTGGAAATAACTGCTGCAGAGCAAAATAAAGAAAAAAGAATGAAAAGAACAGAGGACAGTCTCAGAGACCTCTGGGACAACATTAAACACACCAACATTCGAATTATAGGGGTTCCAGAAGAAGAAGAGAAAAAGAAAGGGACTGAGAAAATATTTGAAGAGATTATAGTTGAAAACTTCCCTAATATGGGAAAGGAAATAGTTCATCAAGCCCAGGAGGCACAGAGAGTCCCATACAGAATAAATCCAAGGAGAAATATGCCAAGACACATATTAATCAAACTGTCAAAAATTAAACACAAAGAAATCATATTAAAAGCAGCAAGGCAAAAACAACAAATAACACACAAGGGAATCCCCATCAGGATAACAGCTGATCTCTCAGCAGAAACTCTACAAGCCAGAAGGGAGTGGCAGGACATACTTAAAGTGATGAAGGAGAAAAATGTGCAACCAAGATTACTCTACCCAGCAAGGATCTCATTCAGATTTGATGGAGAAATTAAAACGTTTACAGACAAGCAAAAGCTGAGAGAGTTCAGCACCACCAAACCAGCTTTACAACAAATGCTAAAGGAACTTCTCTAGGCAAGAAACACAACAGAAGTAAAAGACCTACAATAATGAACCCAAAACAATTAAGAAAATGGGAATAGGAACATACATATCGATAATTACCTTAAATGTAAATGGACTAAATGCTCCCACCAAAAGACACAGAGTGGCTGAATGGATACAAAAACAAGACCCATCTATATGCTGTCTACAAGAGACCCACTTCAGACCTAGAGACACATACAGATTGAAAGTAAGGGGATGGAAAAAGATATTCCATGCAAATGGAAACCAAAAGAAAGCTGGAGTAGCAATTCTTATATCAGACAAAATAGACTTTAAAATAAAGATATTAGAAGAGACAAAGAAGGACACTACATAATGATCAAGGGATCGATCCAAGAAGAAGATATAACAATTGTAAATATTTATGCACCAAACATAGGGGCACTTCAATACATAAGGCAAATACTAACAGCCATAAAAGGAGAAATCGACAGTAACACACTCATAGTAGGGGACTTTAACACCCCACTTTCACCAATGGACAGATCATCCAAAATGAAAATAAATAAGGAAACACAAGCTTTAAATGATACATTAAACAAGATGGACGTAATTGATATTTATAGGACATTCCATTCAAAAACAACAGAATACACATTTTTCTCAAGTGCTCATGGAACATTCTCCAGGATAGATCATATCTTGGGTC
The DNA here is from genome assembly GCF_964341445.2 of Mesoplodon mirus. Taxonomy (NCBI): domain Eukaryota; kingdom Metazoa; phylum Chordata; class Mammalia; order Artiodactyla; family Ziphiidae; genus Mesoplodon; species Mesoplodon mirus. The sequence goes on along the minus strand of NC_138983.1, from coordinate 108,265,490 downwards.
ACAAATCAAGCCTTGGTAAATTTAAGAAAATTGAAATTGTATCAAGTATCTTTTCCGACCACAATGCTATGAGACTAGATATCAATTACAGGAAAAGAGCTGTAAAAAATACAAACACATGGAGGCTAAACAATACACTACTTAATAACGAAGTGATCACTGAAGAAATCAAAGAGGAAATTAAAAAATACCTAGAAACAAATGACAGTGGAAACACGATGACCCAAAACCTATGGGATGCAGCAAAAGCAGTTCTAAGAGGGAAGTTTATAGCAATACAATCCCACCTTAAGAAACAGGAAACATCTCGAATAAACAACCTAACCTTGCACCTAAAGCAATTAGAGAAAGAAGAACAAAAACATCCCAAAGTTAGCAGAAGGAAAGAAATCATAAAAATCAGATCAGAAATAAATGAAAAAGAAATGAAGGAAACAATAGCAAAGATCAATAAAACTAAAAGCTGGTTCTTTGAGAAGATAAACAAAATTGATAAACCATTAGCCAGACTCATCAAGAAAAAAAGGGAGAAGACTCAACTCAATAGAATTAGAAATGAAAAAGGAGAAGTAACAACTGACACTACAGAAATACAAAAGATCATGAGAGATTACTATAAGCAACTCTATGCCAATAAAATGGACAACCTGGAAGAAATGGACAAATTCTTAGAAATGCACAACCTGCCAAGACTGAATCAGGAAGAAATAGAAAATATGAATAGACCAATCACAAGCACTGAAATTGAAACTGTGATAAAAAATCTTCCATCAAACAAAAGCCCAGGACCAGATGGCTTCACAGGCGAATTCTATCAAGCATTTAGAGAAGAGCTAACACCTATCCTTCTCAAACTCTTCTAAAATATAGCAGAGGGAGGAACACTCCCAAACTCATTCTACGAGGCCACCATCACCTTGATACCAAAACCAGGCAAGGATGTCACAAAGAAAGAAAACTACAGGCCAATATCACTGATGAACATAGATGCAAAAATCCTCAACAAAATACTAGCAAACAGAATCCAACAGCACATTAAAAGGATCATACACCATGATCAAGTGGGGTTTATTCCAGGAATGCAAGGATTCTTCAATATACGCAAATCAATCAACGTGATACACCATATTAACAAATTGAAGGAGAAAAACCATATGATCATCTCAATAGATGCAGAGAAAGCTTTTGACAAAATTCAACACCCATTTATGATAAAAACTCTGCAGAAAGTAGGCATAGAGGGAACTTTCCTCAACATAATAAAGGCCATATATGACAAACCCACAGCCAGCATCGTCCTCAATGGTGAAAAACTGAAACCATTTCCACTAAGATCAGGAACTAGACAAGGTTGCCCACTTTCACCACTCTTATTCAACCTAGTTTTGGAAGTTTTAGCCACAGCAATCAGAGAAGAAAAGGAAATAAAAGCAATCCAAATTGGAAAAGAAGAAGTAAAGCTGTCACTGTTTGCAGATGACATGATACTATACATAGAGAATCCTAAAGATGCTACCAGAAACCTACTGGAGTTAATCAATGAATTCGGTAAAGTTGCAGGATACAAAATTAATGCACAGAAATCTCTGGCATTTCTATATACTGATGATGAAAAATCTGAAAGTGAAATCAAGGAAACACTCCCATTTACCATTGCAACAAAAAGAATAAAATATCTAGGAATAAACCTACCTAAGGAGACAAAAGACCTGTATGCAGAAAATTATAAGACACTGATGAAAGAAATTAAAGATGATACAAATAGATGGAGAGATGTACCATGTTCTTGGATTGGAAGAATCAACATTGTGAAAATGACTCTACTACCCAAAGCAATCTACAGGTTCAATGCAATCCCTATCAAACTACCACTGGCATTTTTCACAGAACTAGAACAAAAAATTTCACAATTTGTATGGAAACACAAAAGACCCCGAATAGCCAAAGCAATCTTGAGAACGAAAAATGGAGCTGGAGGAATCAGGCTCCCTGACTTCAGACTATACTACAAAGCTACAGTAAACAAGACAGTATGGTACTGGCACAAAACAGAAAGATAGATCAATGGAACAGGATAGAAAGCCCAGAGTTAAACCCACGGATATATGGTCACCTTATCTTTGATAAAGGAGGCAGGAATGTACAGTGGAGAAAGGACAGTCTCTTCAATAAGTGGTGCTGGGAAAACTGGACAGGGACATGTAAAAGTATGAGATTAGATCACTCCCTAACACCATACACAAAAATAAGCTCAAAATGGATTAAAGACCTAAATGTAAGGCCAGACACTATCAAACTCTTAGAGGAAAACATAGGCAGAACACTCTATGACATAAATCACAGCAAGATCCTTTTTGACCCACCTCCTAGAGAAATGGAAATAAAGACAAAAATAAACACATGGGACCTAATGAAACTTCAAAGCTTTTGCACAGCAAAGGAAACCATAAACAAGACCAAAAGACAACCCTCAGAATGGGAGAAAATATTTGCAAATGAAGCAACTGACAAAGGATTAATCTCCAAAATTTATAAGCAGCTCATGCAGCTCAATAACAAAAAAACAAACAACCCAATCCAAAAATGGGCAGAAGACCTAAATAGACATTTCTCCACAGAAGATATACAGACTGCCAACAAACACATGAAAGGATGCTCAACATCTTTACTCATTAGAGAAATGCAAATCAAAACTACAATGAGATATCATCTCACACCAGTCAGAATGACCATCATCAAAAAATCTAGAAACAATAAATGCTGGAGAGGGTGTGGACAAAAGGGAACACTCTTGCACTGCTGGTGGGAATGTGAATTGGTACAGCCGCTATGGAGAACGGTATGGAGGTTCCTTAAAAAACTACAAATAGAACTACCATATGACACAGCAATCCCACTACTGGGCATATACCCCGAGAAAACCATAATTCAAAAAGAGACATGTACCAAAATGTTCATAGCAGCCCTATTTACAATAGCCCGGAGATGGAAACAACCTAAGTGTCCATCATCGGATGAATGGATAAAGAAGATGTGGCACATATATACAATGGAATATCACTCAGCCATAAAAAGAAATGAAATTGAGCTATTTGTAATGAGGTGGATAGACCTAGAGTCTCTCATACAGAGTGAAGTAAGTCAGAAAGAGAAAGACAAATACTGTATGCTAACACATATATATGGAATTTAAGAAAAAAAAATGTCATGAAGAACATAGGGGTAAGACAGGAATAAAGACACAGACCTACTAGAGAATGGACTTGAGGATATGGGGAGGGGGAAGGGTAAGCTCTGACAAAGTGAAAGAGCGGCATGGACATATATACACTACCAAACGTGAGGTAGATAGCTAGTGGGAAGCAGCCGCAGAGCACAGGGAGATCAGCTCGGTGCTTTGTGACCGCCTGGAGGGGTGGGATAGGGAGGGTGGGAGGGAGACGCAAAAGGGAGGAGGTATGGAAACATATGTATATATATAACTGATTAAATTTGTTATAAAGCAAAAAAATAAAATTAAATTAAATTAAAAAAAATAATAAAATAAATAATAAAAAAATAAAATAGACAATAAAAAAATTGAATCACCTCTTTCTCAAAAAAAAAAAAAGCAGCAAGGCACAAACAACAAATAACACACAAGGGAATCCCCATCAGGTTAACAGCTGATCTCTCAGCAGAAACTCTACAAGCCAGAAGGGAGTGGCAGGACATAATTAAAGTGATGAAGGAGAGAAACCTGCAACCAAGATTACTCTACCCAGCAAGGATCTCATTCAGATTTGATGGAGAAATTAAAACGTTCACAGACAAGCAAAAGCTGAGAGAGTTCAGCACCACCAAACCAGCTTTACAACAAATGCTAAAGGAACTTCTCTAGGCAAGAAACACAAGAGAACGAAAATACCTACAATAACAAACCCAAAACAATTAAGGAAATGGGAATAGGAACATACATATCGATAATTACCTTAAATGTAAATGGACTAAATGCTCCCACCAAAAGACACAGAGTGGCTGAATGGATACAAAAACAAGACCCATCTATATGCTGTCTACAAGAGACCCACTTCAGACCTAGAGACACATACAGACTGAAAGTAAGGGGATGGAAAAAGATATTCCATGCAAATGGAAATCAAAAGAAAGCTGGAGTAGCAATTCTTATATCAGACAAAATAGACTTTAAAATAAAGATATTAGAAGAGACAAAGAAGGACACTACATAATGATCAAGGGATCGATCCAAGAAGAGGACAAAACAATTGTAAATATTTATGCACCCAACATAGGAGCACCTCAATACATAAGGCAAATACTAACAGCCATAAAAGGGGAAATCGACAGTAACACACTCATAGTAGGGGACTTTAACACCCCACTTTCACCAATGGACAGATCATCCAAAATGAAAATAAATAAGGAAACACAAGCTTTAAATGATACATTAAACAAGATGGACGTAATTGATATTTATAGGACATTCCATTCAAAAACAACAGAATACACATTTTTCTCAAGTGCTCATGGAACATTCTCCAGGATAGATCATATCTTGGGTCACAAATCAAGCCTTGGTAAATTTAAGAAAATTGAAATTGTATCAAGTATCTTTTCCGACCACAGTGCTATGAGACTAGTTATCAATTACAGGAAACGATCTTTAAACAACAAACACATGGAGGCTAAACAATACACTACTCAATATCGAAGTGATCACTGAAGAAATCAAAGAGGAAATCAAAAAATACCTAGAAACAAATGACAATGGAGACACGATGATCCAAAACCTATGCGATGCAGCAAAAGCAGTTCTAAGGGGGAAGTTTATAGCAATACAATCCCACCTTAAGAAACAGGAAACATCTTGAGTAAACAACCTGACCCTGCACCTAAAGCAATTAGAGAAAGAAGAACAAAAAAAACCCCAAAGTTGGCAGAAGGAAAGAAATCATAAAGATCAGATCAGAAATAAATGAAAAAGAAATGAAAGAAATGATAACAAAGATCAATAAAACTAAAAGCTGGTTCTTTGAGAAGATAAACAAAATTGATAAACCATTAGCCAGACTCATCAAGAAAAAAAGGGAGAAGACTCAAATCAATAGAATCAGAAATGAAAAAGGAGAGGTAACAACTGACACTGCAGAAATATGAAAGATCATGAGAGATTACTACAAGAAACTCTATGCCAATAAAATGGACAACCTGGAAGAAATGGACAAATTCTTAGAAAAGCACAACCTGCCAAGACTGCATCAGGAAGAAATAGAAAATATGAATAGACCAATCATAAGCACTGAAATTGAAACTGTGATTAAAAATCTTCCAACAAACAAAAGCCCAGGACCAGATGACTTCACAGGCCAATTCTATGAAACATTTAGAGAAGAGCTAACACCTATCCTTCTCAAACTCTTCTAAAATATAGCAGAGGGAGGAGCACTCCCAAACTCATTCTACGAGGCCACTATCACCTTGATACCAAAACCAGACAAGGATGTCACAAAGAAAAAAAACTACAGGCCAATATCACTGATGAACATAGATGCAAAAATCCTCAACAAAATACTAGCAAACAGAATCCAACAGCACATTAAAATGATCATACACCATGATCAAGTGGGGTTTATTCCAGGAATGCAAGGATTCTTCAATATATGCAAATCAATCAACGTGATACACCATATTAACAAATTGAAGGAGAAAAACCATATGATCATCTCAATAGATGCAGAGAAAGCTTTCGACAAAATTCAACACCTATTTATGATAAAAACCCTGCAGAATGTAGCATAGAGGGAACTTTCCTCAAAATAATAAAGGCCATATATGACAAACCCACAGCCAACATCGTCCTCAATGGTGAAAAACTGAAATCATTTCCACTAAGATCAGGAACAAGACAAGGCTGCCCACTCTCACCACTCTTATTCAACTTAGTTTTGGAAGTTTTAGCCACAGCAATCAGAGAAGGAAAGGAAATAAAAGGAATCCAAATTGGAAAAAAGAAAACTGTCACTGTTTGCAGATGACATGATACTATACATAGAGAATCCTAAAGATGCTACCAGAAAACTACTAGAGCTAATCAATGAATTTGATAAAGTAGCAGGATACAAAATTAATGCACAGAAATCTCTGGCATTCCTATATGCTAATGATGAAAAATCTGAAAGTGAAATCAAGAAAACAGTCCCATTTACAATTGCAGCAAAAAGGAATAAAATATCTAGGAATAAACCTACCTCAGGAGACAGAAGACCTGTATGCAGAAAATTATAAGACACTGATGAAAGAAATTAAAATGATACAAATAGATGGAGAGATATACCATGCTCCTGGATTGGAAGAATCAATATTGTGGAAATGACTCTACTACCCAAAGCAATCTACAGATTCAATGCAATCCCTATCAAACTACCACTGGAATTTTTCACGGAACTAGAACAAAAAATATTAAAATTCGTATGGAGACACCAAAGACCCAGAATAGCCAAAGCAGTCTTCAGGGAAAAAAAATGGAACTGGAGGAATCAGGCACCCTGACTTCAGACTATACTACAAAGCTACAGTAATCAAGGCAATATGGTCCTGGCACAAAAACAGAAAGATAGATCAATGGAACAGGATAGAAAGCCCAGAGATAAACCCATGCACATATGGTTACCTTATCTTTGATAAAGGAGGCAGGAATGTACAGTGGAGAAAGGACAGCCTCTTCAATAAGTGGTGCTGGGAAAACTGGACAGGGACATGTAAAAGTATGAGATTAGATCATTCCCTAACACCATACACAAAAATAAACTCAAAATGGATTAAAGACCTAAATGTAAGGCCAGAAACTATCAAACTCTTAGAGCAAAACATAGGCAGAACCCTCTATGACATAAATCACAGCAAGATCCTTTTGGACCCACCTCCTAGAGAAATGGAAACAAAAACAAAGATAAACAAATGGGACCTAATGAAACTCCAAAGCTTTTGCAGAGCAAAGGAAACCATAAACAAGACCAAAAGACAACCCTCAGAATGGGAGAAAATATTTGCAAATGAAGCAACTGACAAAGGATTAATCTCCAAAATTTATAAACAGCTCAAGCAGCTCAATATTAAACAAACAAACCCAAAAATGAGCAAAAGACTGAAATAGACATTTCTCCAAAGAAGACATACAGATGGCCAAGTAACATGTTAAAAGCTGCTCAATATCACTAATTATTAGAGAAATGTAAAACAAAACTACAGTGAGATATCATCTCACACCAGTCAGAATGACCATCATCAAGAATCTAGAAACAATAAATGCTGGAGAGGGTGTGGAGAAAAGGGAACACTCTTGCACTTCTGGTGGGAATGTGAATTGGTACAGCTGCTATGGAGAACAGTATGTAGGTTCCTTAAAAAACTAAAAATAGAACTACCATATGACCCAGCAATCCCACTACTAGGCATATACCCTGAGAAAACCATAATTCAAAAAGAGACATGTACCAAAATGTTCATTGCAGTTCTATTCACAATAGCCCAGAGATGGAAACAACCTAAGTGTCCATTACCAGATGAATGGATAAAGAAGATGTGGCACATATATACAATGGAATATTACACAGCCATAAAAAGAAACGAAACTGAGCTATTTGTAATGAGGTGGATAGACCTAGGGTCTGTCATACAGAGTGAAGTAAGTCAGAAAGGGAAAGACAAATACCGTATGCTAACACATATATATGGAATTTAAGAAAAAAAAATGTCATGAAGAACCTTGGGGTAAAACGGGAATAAAGACACAGACCTACTGAGAATGGACTTGAGGATATGGGGAGGAGGAAGGGTAAGCTGTGACAAAGCGAAAGAGAGGCATGGACATATATACAGTACCAAATGTAAGGTAGATAGATAGTGGGAAGCAGCCGCATAGCACAGGGAGATCAGCTCAGTGCTTTGTGACTGCCTGGAGGGCTGGAATAGGGTGGGTGGGAGGGAGGAGATGCAAGAGGGAAGGGATGTGGGATCAGATGTATATGTATGACTGATTCACTTTGTTATAAAGCAGAAACTAATAAAAAACATCTCTCAAGTACAATTCTTTTTTTTTTAAGTTATTTAGTTTTGGCTGTGTTGGGTCTTCGTTGCTGCACACAGTCTTTCTCTAGTTGCAGCACATGGGCTTCTCATTGCAGTGGCTTCTCTTGTTGTGGAGCATGGGCTCTAGGCACATGGGCTTCAGTAGTTGTATCATGCAGGCTCAGTAGTTGTGGCTCATGGGCTCTAGAGTGCAGGCCCAGTAGTTGTGGCGCACGCACATTGTTGCTCCCCGGAATGTGGGATCTTCCCAGACCAGGGATCGAACTGGTGTCCCCTGCATTGGCAGATGGATTCTTAACCACTGCATCACCAGGGAAGCCCCTACAATTCTTTTTCTCTATTTTATCTTCCTGAGGGAGATACTGATTCCTTATATCCTCTTTATGAATGTTAATGGCCAGCCAATTTCTGATCCCTCAATCAACTTCCAGTGGAAGATGTTATTCTATGAAACTCCAGGGAGATTCATCCAAAATAAAGCTGTTGGATGAGTCTAAAATAATCCAAGTAAAAAGCTCAGTCATTTTGGAATTATCTCTTGTGTTATGCTCTTCATGACTTGTACTCTATACTAATATTCCTAATCACTGAGATACTTGAATGCATCCAGAAAAAGAGTTGCTATGATAAAAATGGAAATTACTCTTAGCAACTGAAAAGTGGTATGGTAAGTTGAGAGGATCATTAGTTTTAGAATCAGAAGACCTAGTTGTGCCTCTATAGCATGTTAGCTGTGAGGCCTGGTGCAGGTATGTGGTTTTTCTGGTGAGACAGATTAAGTGGTCCTAAGACAGCTCTAGAAAAGTTAGAAATATGATGCCTGTTAACTGTGAATCCAAATGTGAATAATAAATTGGTCTGGTGTCCCTAGAAATAGATAACAATTCTGAGTGCAAAAGTAAATAATTAAATAAAACACTCCTTTCCATACTTGGCACTATGGAAGAATGCTGAAAATATAAAGAGCATCAAATGATGAAGCATCAGATAATTAGCCTGGCCAGCATGCCTACATGTCTTGGTCTAACCTGTCCCTGCAGAGTCTCATTTTCCCATCTATAAATTGATAACAGTCTACGTGATCTTTAAGGTTCTTTCAGCACCCATTTCCTTTGGGTACCATCGGAAATGAGGATGCATCCTTGGTTTCAACAATACTGAAGCAACCAGTAGCTCACAAGGGTAATTTTCTTGAATCCATAACATACCACTTTCCTATGATATCTAAACATTTATTGATTCCTAGACCCAGTGACTAACTCCTTTCCCCAGATCTTCCATCAATCTAATAATTAAGTAATTTGAGTTTGATTTGATAGGCAAATACCCCACAACTCCAATTTATTTTTAATTCCTACAGCCCTTAGTGACTGGCAGTTCCAAATAAACAGTATTAATAAATCATCAGTCTGTAACTAAAGAGCTGTTTTTTTGAGGAACCTTTGCCAGTTGCAGACTGTGGGAAGTCTCAGGGGAATATTTATCACTCTCACGGTTACAATGGGCCATAAGAGCAGCCATATGAGACAGCTTGGCTACGACCAAGGAAAATGAAACATAAACTACAGCAAAAATGACTTTATGAATTGGTAGCTGGTGCTTTGTTATTTGAAATAAACATACAAAAAGAGAAAAAAAAATACTTAATGTCCTGGTTCCCTAATAGGCATTTGATGGAGTGTAACAAAAGATGATTTGTAAATGTTATCTGAAAGAGAGATAAGCAGGAACTAAAAAGGGCAGGAAATTGAATGTGTTCTTCCCTCCCACCTCACCACCAGGTTTCAGATGAGTCTGGAAAGGTCATTCATATAATTATTACAGTAACTGGTTCAAGGCCTTTTGAGCACAGCTGATCTGATTGTGTGTTAATGGCTGCAAAATCAAGATAAGGAACAGGTAAAGTAAAGGAAAAAAATCTGCTTGTAAGATTGTCATAGTAGATAAACTGATGTTGTTTTATAGCATATGGCTTTTTTATTACAGAACAACCCCAAGTTTGCCCTTGTGTAAGGTGTCATTTAAGCATCAGTGACCAAATTTTACTTCTTTGTTGTTGGTGGCCCTGTGACATATCTAGTGATCTTTCTGGGGTCTGGAAAAGGTCATATGGTGAAATGAAACCTGACAGAAAACTGTAGCTAATATAAAGTGGTCTGAATTTTCAGGGCCAAGCCATGTGAAAGGCATCTGGAGACTTCTGTCTGACCAAACCAAGGCAATAATATACATCCTTTTACAAATAATTGACCACATTTCTCATATCTGAATTCATTTCAATAAACATATTCAACACTTGCTGCATATAAGAATACTCTAGGGATCCAAAAATTTAGCACAGTAGACAGATACACACAGCTGGCCCAATGGGGCAGGTGAACTAGTGAAATATGGGTGCTCATTGGTTCCAAAGAAAAGATATTGAATCTCGAGTAAAACAGGTGGGAATTAATAGAGAAGTGGCATTTGACCTAAACCTAAACCCTGAAGACTGAACAAGTTGTGAGGGCAGCGTATTTTAGACTGAAGTATCCGAGTTACAGGACCACATAGGCAGGAAAGCATGTGGGCATAAGATGCAGGAAAGCATGTGGGCATAAGATACAAGAAGGGGTGTCTGTGATTGATTAAAAGATGCATTTGAGGGGCTTCCTTGGTGGCACAGTGGTTGAGAGTCCACCTGCCGATGCAGGTGACACGGGTTTGTGCCCCGGTCCAGGAAGATCCCACATGCAGTACAGTGGCTAGGCCCGTGAGCCATGGCTGCTGAGCCTGCACATCCGGAGCCTGTGCTCCGCAATGGGAGAGACCACAACAGTGAGAGGGAGTACTGCAAAAAAAAAAAAAAAAAGATGAGTTTGAAAATGTAAAGTGGAATTTGTGCTGGTTATTAAATTACCATCTCTCAGCTTCACTCTTCTTACTCTGCTTTGTGATACAAGGGCTAGGATTCTGGAAACCACATTTATGCACTGCCAAGAGGGGTGCACTGGAGAGAGGCTGCAAGAATAGAGGAGGGAGTAGGGATGTACTCATTGTTGCTCACTGTCTGCTTGAGATTCCTGTGAATGGCATCTCAGTGGGGCATTCTTCCCAAAGCAGCAAAGGAACCAATTTTAGTTTTTCCAACACTTGTAGTTCGAGCTGTATCACACCGCCACCTCGGAAAACTTAGCACCAGCCAGCTTGCTGGTGCTCACTCCTCAGAGGGCTGAGTTCCAGAGGAGTGCCTCCAAACTTCTAAGTTTTAATGATTCCAACTCTTCCTTTTTTTTTCCTTCTGCCCAAGAGATGGTAGCTACTTCTTGCACTTACTAACTCTCCATATTTTAAAGTTCTTGTTTTGCTCTGTGTGACCTTGCTAACAACTTATATAGACTATTCTTAAACACTGAGTACCATCAGTTGAAAATATCACCAACTTTCTGGGTTTTCTTTTTTACTGCATTTTTGTTTTTAAAAAAGTTTTATTTTATATTGGAGTTTAGTTAATTTACAATGTTGTGTTAGTTTCAGGTGTACAGCAAAGTGATTCAGTTATACATATACATATATCTATTCTTTATCAGATTATTTTCCCATATAGGTTATTACAGAATATTGATTATAGTTCCCTGTGCTGTACAGTAGGTTCTTGTTGATTATCTATTTTCTATATAGTAGTGTGTACATGTTAATCCCAAACTCCTAATTTATCCCTCCTCCCAACTTTCCTCTTTAGTAACTATAAGTTTATTTTCTAAGTCTGTGGATCTGTTTCTGTTTTGTAAATAAGTTCATTTGTATCACTTTTTTAGATTCCACATATAAGTGATATCATAGGGTATTTGTCTTTCTCTGTCTGACTTACTTCACTTAGTATGATAATCTCTAGGCAGACCACATTCAGAGAGAACCACTGAAATGAAATATTTGTTAGGGTCCTAAGAGATTCCTTACTTGCATTGTCCTTTGACCTCTTATCTCTCATTTCCTTTCAAGAATTTTGTGTCCGGTGTTTAAAAGCCAACTTGGGAAATATCAAAGACACCCTTTCTTCCCAAACTAAAATCACTGAGCTGAATGCTGAGTAAAAACAGACAACACTCTTACTTTCTATTTCCTGCACATACCACCAACCACTTTAAAACGTTTCATAATAATATAGTTGCAAAAAGGCAGCTAATTAAGTCTGCCTGACTCTAGCCTTCTACTCTTAATATTCAGCCCCAATGGGTGGATGAGTGGCCACCAAAAGAGAATGTTTAAAAATGTTCATTTCCAACCTGACCCAGACCATTTCTCTCCTTTCAGAAAACATTACCTCTAAATTATTAGAAGACAAATGGATCTTACTATATTATTCTAACAGTATGGGGAGAAAAGCTTCTACTGCCTCTGCAGACAACCCATTTTTCCTCTAACAACTTTTTTTGAGAACTTCTACATTATACCCAATCTAATTCCGCTAGTTTATTCCCATAATGTTGGAATTTCACCCTCTTCCCACTTTGTTGAAACTGGAGAACAGCTTGTAGGTGATCCCTTGATAATAACGTTTTATATGTCTAAAACAGCCTTTTCTTCCAAAGTAATTAATCCACCTCCCCTTTTTTACACTTTGCTGTATTTCCCAAGCCTTTACACACCTTTGTTTCCTGATGGATCCTTGTTAAGCATTTCCCATTTTTCTGGGGAATTTATATTCGGTTGGCCAAAGAGTTCATTCAGTTTTTTCTGTAAGATGGCACCAGTAGCACTTAGTTATCTTTAACTTCATTTGAAACAATTTCGTAGATTGTATTGACAGCTGTTATATCAGCATGGATTTAAAAAAAAAACATCAAAATTGGTGAATTTTTGTGTAGCCATTTTAATTTTGAAGATTGAAGAAAAAGGCAACATTTTAAGCATATTATGCTTCATTATTCCAAGAAAGGTAAAAACGCAATTGAAATGCAAAAAAAAAAAAAAATTATGCAGTGTATGGAGAAAGTGCTGTGACTGATCGAACATGTCAAAAGTGGTTTGTAAAGTTTTGTGTTGAAGATTTCTCACTGGAGGATGTTCCACGGTCGGGTAGACAAGTTGAAGTTGATAGTGATCAAATCGAGTCATTAATTGAGAACAATCAACATTATACCAATCAAACATTGAAAATCATTTGCATCAGCCTGGTTACTTTAATTGCTTTGATGCTTGTGTTCCATATAAGTCAAGCAAAAAAAATTTTCTTGACGGCATCTCCACATGTGATTTTCTACTTAAATGTAATGAAAACGCTCCGTTTTTAAAACAAATTGTGACGGGTGATGAAAAGTGGATACTGTACAATAATTCAGAACGGAAGAGATCATGGTGCAAGTGAAATGCAACACCACCAACCACACCAAACTCTGATCTTCATCCAAAGAAGGTGATGTTGTGTATGTGGTGGAATTGGAAGGAAGTCCTCTGTTATGAGCTCCGCCTGGAAAACCAAATTTAATTCCAACAAGTACTGCTCCCAATTAGACCAACTGAAAGCAGCCCTTGATGAAAAGTGTCCGGAATTAGTCCACAGAAAACCCATAATGTTCCATCTGGATAATCCGAGACCGCATGTTTATGTGATGACCAGGCAAAAACTGTTAAAGCTTGGCTAGGAAGTTCTGATCACCCACCGTATTCACCAGACATTGCACCTTTGGATTTCCATTTATTTTGGTCTTTACAAAATTCTCTTCCAGGGAAATTTCAATTCCCTGGAAGACTGTAAAAGGCACCTGGAAGAGTTCTTTGCTCAAAAAGGTAAAAAGTTTTGGGAAGGTGGTATTATGAAATTGCCTGAAAAATGGCAGAAGGTAGTGGAATAAAAGGGTGAATATTTTGTTCAACAAAGTTCTTAGTAAAAATGAAAAATGTGTCTTTTATTTTTACTTAAAAACCGAAGACATTTTTTGGCCAACCCTATACCATTGCAGAATTGACTGATACTAAACATAGCATGTGACAGTCACTTTATGCATTCTTTCTGTACTCAGTGTTGTGTAAGTCTATTTCCAGAGAGATTTCTTAGGGTGTAACCAGAACATTCCTTTTGTATTCTGCTGCAGTAGCTTAAAGAGAAACCATTTGATTTTTTCTAAATTCAGATTTAATTTAGAGAGATTTCTTTAGAATAAAACTTTCAGCTTACAACTTTCCTGTTGACTTTTTATTAACTTCAAATTTGGCAGGTTGCTGAACTTGTGTGATATTAAGACATAGTAAAATTTGATAATCTAAAACCACTTGCCTTCTGCTATTCTCCTTTAAGAATACAGAAAAAATATCCATTCATATATTTTTAAATTATCTGTGCAACTATGACTGCATTAATTTACATCCTTTAAGTTACAAGAACTGAATGCCTTTAGGGACAGATTATATATAGAGGTAAATGTACTTTTCAAAAGGAGTAAAAAAAAAAAAACAAACATTTTGTGAGCAATGGAAGTATATTTTGACATGTGAAAATAAAGGCTATTATTTATTATTTATTATCTGTTAATAAAGAAATGATTGGATTAAGTAGACACAGTATTCTCTGAGTTCACTTATTCCTTCAACAAATATTTCCTAAGTGCTCTGTGCCAAGCACTCTGGTAGGCACTAGGAACATACAAGTGAAGAATGCAGTCATGACTTCTGCCCTCATGGAGCTTAAAACTTAACGATGGCCACTTGCTTGTTATTCTGTTTGCCTCCCTTGCCTGTCACCCTCCTCTTCCCCCAGACTCTCTGTCTTCTTTTCTGTACTATCAACTGCATCCTCTGGGCTTGCAAGCTGGCTTCTGGTTGCCTTTAGCCATGAGAGCCACCAGAGGCGATCAGAAGACATGGGGAAAAAGTCAGGAAATGAATTTCAATTTATGCCTTTACTAAACTCTTTTGAGCCATCGGAGTCTTTCTGGCTGGATTCCTGACTGATACGGTGAATATATATATATATATATATATATATATATATATATATATATATATATATATTTAATTTTATGTAGAGAAACACATATGTAAATATTTTCGGACTGTATTAAAAATTATGAAGAAACAAATACAAGTATTGAGATATGGTGTAATGGGTGTGAATTAAACAAAGTATTACAGATGAACTCTTAGAGGGTGATATTTAAGTTGAGGTCAGAGGATAAGTGGGAGCCAGCATAGAAAGAATGGGAAAGATGGTCTTGATGGAGGAAACAGCAAGTGCAAGGCCCATAAGATAGAAAAGAGCTTGACGTGCTCTGTGCCAGAATTTGGTTATAATATTCTATGAGGAACATTCAGTTAAACCAATCCATGTGGACACACTGAGGGGACAAATCAGCTTGAGTGGCAAGGTGTGGATCAATATCTAGTGACAGATACTGAAGATTTTGGACAGACAAATGTCTGCCAGAGAACCATGTTCTTGTTAAAGTGGGAAGCAGCTCAGGTGAGCTGTGGGAATGAAGCAGATGCTCAGGTATTAATTTGAAATTACTGTGATCATGTTGGGATGCAATGACGATATACTCCACATGATAAGGTGCTGTAAAGAAATTAACACATGTAAAGATGTTATTTCTTTGATCTTATTTACTTTCATCAGAGTGGTAAGTTAGTCTTTAGGTACAGATAAATCCCTTCGTAACATGATTTTTTATTTCATAATTGTGACACTTCACATAAAGAATATCAAATGGGCAGCAGAGACCTTCTTGACAGGCTGTGTGTTTTGTTCATCTTCCTATTTATTTATTTATCTTCATGAGGGGAGAGGGAGTAGCAAAGAAGGAGTGGAGAAGTTGAAGAAAATAAAGTATTAAAAGAACTTAATTTGACAGTTGGATCCTACCTAGAATGAAAGGGACATTAAGGATCAATTTACTAAGCATATTTCAAGACTTCCAAAAGCAAACACATCAAACTTATTAAATAAGCCTGCTTGGGGAAATTTCCCATATTGCTTTTTCTCCATGAATCTAGTTCTCTAATTTGTTTTACAGTACGTCCTCCTTTTGTTTGCGGCTTTAGTGCAAATTCTGGCATTTAAGAATTATTTAACTGTAGGATATACTAAAACCTTTGACATCAAGCAAAATAATTATTTTTGTATTTTTCAGAATTGATCAGTTCACTTGGGACATTTTCAGGCATACATGGTACCACAAGATGGGCAAATGGTGAAAAACATTACTTTTAAGGTATTATTTAATCTCGTGCATTTAACTAATATATATGAGTTTGGAAATCTTCCTCAGATATCTGCCAAGAAACTCCTGGATGAATTTTAAATTATTGAAATATGTTTCTACTTACAGGCATCTTTTTCTGGACCACTCAACACTTTTAATAGACCACACAACAATTTATTTTGTTTTTAGTTTATTATGATCTTGCTCCTACTCAGATTTAAACAGAATTGCACATATATTATTTCAATCAGTCCTAATATTAGAAAACATGGTGATTACTATTGTCATGCCCTAAACCTCCTCTTACTAGCTGAATTTTTCATATTTACTAATATTTTTCTCACCCATAGACTACACCTACTTCAAACACATTTATAGAGCATGTTTTATCTCCAAGTAGTTTATAGTTATGCTGTGGGAGTTAGCTCACCACAACTGAGGTTGAATGATTAGTAACTCTGATAGTGATGCATTTATGCAAATTATAATTATAGAGTATAGAAAGGACTCTGAGGTCTTATCACACTAAAAAAAACAAAACTATAATACTCTATTTAAAATAAATCATAATAGTCTAATCAAATATAATCAAAATCTCACTCCTGTTCCTATACCCAATATTTATACTTTAAATATCATTGACAAGTGATTATATATTGTGAGATTTAAAACCTCAGAAATAGAATCATTAATCATAGAAGGCATTAGAGTGTGATGTAAATCATCTTTCTGATTTGGGGAATGATTGCATATTATACATATTGACAGCTGGTGCTATCATGTTATCATTATTTCAGGAGAGACTGAAGTAATCAATTGCATCAGTGTAATTATTTATGATTTTTATACTCTTGTCTTATTATATCTTATCAGAATCTATATCCTTTACATAAGGAGGGGATAGCACCATATCCCCTTTTTATTTCACTTCATTTTATTTCATCATTGCTGAAGGAAATTTAAGAATGACACTGAAATTTTAAGACAAGTAAGCAAAGAGATATAAAGCTCTTATTTTATTTAAAGACTTTTCCTTTATGTTAAAATAGCAAAACTATATACATTATTGTTCATAGAAATAACCAGAAAGATGAAAATTGGTTACTTTGTCAATTCCCATTTGCCCCTTTTTTTTTTTTTTTTTTTGGTATGCTGACCTCTCACTGTGTGGCCTCTCCCGTTGTGGAGCACAGGCTCTGGATGCGCAGGCTCAGGGGCCATGGCTCACAGGCCTAGGCGCTCCGCAGCATGTGGGATCTTCCCGGACTGGGAAGATCCTGGTCCCCTGCATCGGCAGGTGGACTCTCAACCACTGCACCACCAGAGAAGCCCCCATTTGCCCTTCTTTTATAAAATGAATAACCACCAAGGGGCTTCAAGGTTTCACTCAAGGAAAATAAAACCTAGCAAAATAAGTGATCAAAAAATAAGATATGTCACATCTTAATAAAAAAAATTGTGTCTAATTATAGAAGGATATGTACTTACTTGCCAAGTGCAAAGCATTCCATCTTAACAGTTGTTCCCTTAGCAGCTGTAACTGTGAAAGCGAAATGGACCTCAATTTTCGGCTCATATTCTCCCATCACACCTGGTAAATAAAGAATATTCTTTAAACATAAAATGAATGTCACAATTTCTCTCCAGTCCTGTAGATGTTACATTGGAAAACACTGTGATGTCCATATCTGTTTGAAAACTGCTAAACTTTTGATGTACTGAAATAAGAAGTACTCATAGACTGGATCATTATGATGAAATCTTAATCTTCCCTTAAGGATTGGATTGCATGTATATTCAATACCATTTAAAATAATAATTATTGGGGCTTCCCTGGTGGCGCAGTGGTCGAGAGTCCGCCTGCCGATGCAGGGGATGTGGGTTTGTGCCCCGGTTCGGGAGGATCCCACATGCTGCTGAGCGGCTGGGCCCGTGAGCCATAGCCACTGAAACTGTGCGTCCCGAGCCTGTGCTCCGCAACGGGAGAGGCCACAACAGTGAGAGGCCCGCATACCGCAAAAAATAAATAAATAAATAAATAAATTAAATAAAATAGTAATTATTGAAAGTGTTATTCAACACTGGTAGTTTAGCTACTGATTATATTTCAGATGAAATAAATAACTATTAACAAATCCTATGGTAAATAATGGTGTTGATTTTTTTTTTTCTTAATAAGTAAAGGTCTCGGAACTTTCTTTGTCATTTTCAGATAAATGAATGCTTATTTGTTAAGTCAACATATATTTATTGAATATCTATAATATGCATGCATTTTGCTAGGCATTGTGGGAGTTACAAAGATAAGTTAGCGATGGATTGTGCTCTCAAGCACTCAACAAGTGTATTCTTAAAGAAACAGCGTATACTCAAGGATGGGAGAAGAGCTATATATCAAAATCACTGTAATGTAAGATAGAAAGTGATGAGTTCCCTGCCCTGAATGAGGTATCCTTAAAGTATTATGTGCATTTGAGAGAATTATAAGAATAGTTAGAATTTGTATAAGTGAGAGAAAGAAGAAAGTAAATGGAACTGCAGGAACAAAGACAAAGAGATAGGAAACCACCAGAAATAGGAATATTATTTTTTTCTGGCTTCTTGGTATGTGAAGGGAAATCATACTAGGCAAATTTGGAAATATAAATGGACTCCAAAAAATAGAGGGCCTTGATTATCAGAGCAAGACATTCAAATTTTAATCTGTAAGTAATTTGGAGCATTTGGAATTTCGAATAGGAGACTGGCATTTTGTTGAGATGTATATACTGGAATTGGAGCAGAGACCAGTAAATCAATTATATTATTTCAATAATGGAAGTTAGAAATAATGAAAACCTAGACTTAAATTATACATCAAAAAAAGAGAAGAGGGGGGCTTCCCTGGTGGCACAGTGGTTGAGAGTCTGCCTGCCGATGCAGGGGACACGGGTTCGTGCCCTGGTCCAGGAAGATCCCACATGCCACGGAGCGGCTGGGCCCATGAGCCATGGCCGCTGAGCCTGCGCGTCCGGAGCCTGTGCTCCGCAATGGGAGAGGCCACAACAGTGAAAGGCCCACGTAAAAAAAAAAAAAAAAAAAAAAAAGAGAAGAGGCATTAGAATGAGAAAAAACAAGAAAGACTTGAACTTTGCACATAATAGGGGTACTGGAGATAAGGTTGTGGGCCTCATCAATAACAACAGTAAGATTTCTAGCTTGAGAGAGTGGTGCAGTGATGTAAGTGAAAGAAAAGCATGCAGCTATGGTGGGAAACTTGATGATTTCTATTTTGGGAGTGTTGTCTTTGATCCTATAAGATATTTAGAATGCAGTGAGAGGATGAAACGGGAGATGAGTTCTGAACAGGTGACATATACTTAATATCATCACTCACAGGTGGCATTTAAAGCCATAAGATTGCAGATGGCTTTCACCTATCAAAAAAAACAATACACTATAACTGAGTCATTTTGCTGTATGGCAGAAATTAGCACAACATTGTAAATCAACTATACTTCAATTTTAAAAAAATCATACACTAGTGATGCCTGGTGAATTCCAGTGCTTGTGTCCTCAGGCAGCCCTGGAGCTAATTTCCCCCAGAAAATAATTTTTAGCAGATCCCTATGTGTAAAGTACCACAGAGGACACAATTGTGATTGAGCACAGATGCTTCTCTGAGGACCTTGTGTGTGTGTGTTTGGGGGTGTCTCTGTATAGGGGCACATGTGCACATAGAGATCTGTGTATGTGTATAGCTCTATGTGTAATTCCTTGGTGTGTGTGTGTGGGATCAGGAGGGAGACAGGAGGAAGAAACCCAGACAGAGGAAGAAGTAAATGTCATAAGAGATGAAGGCAAGATGCACTGGGCATGCAAAGGGAGAAATGGTTAACTTTGGCAAAGAAAACCCTTATGTGTTCATTTATTATTAATACTATTATTTTAAATTTTGATTTGAGATGGTCCTTGAAGGAATAAAGAATATAGACAACTTTAGATGGAAAATGTTTAAGTTCACTGAGGACTAGAATATTATCTTTGCTTTGTTGTTGTTTTTTCCCTAGTTTTTTTTTTTTTTTTTCCTTGCGGTATGCGGGCCCCCCACTGCCGCAGCCCCTCCCGCCGTGGTGCACAGGCTCCAGATGCGCAGGCCCAGCGGCCATAGCCCACGGGCCCAGCCGCTCCGCGGCACATGGGATCCTCCCGGACCGGGGCACGAACCCGTATCCCCCGCACCGGCAGGCGGACCCCCAACCACTGCGCCACCAGGGAGGCCCTTTCCCTAGTTTTTTGCAAAGCAATCATAAATATTATTGATGTTTTCATCAGAGATTGGGCTTGTGGACACTAGCTCTGCTCATGACTAGCCTACAGAACCTCTGACAGGTCAGTGATCTCTGTGTCTCATTTTCTAATCTGAAAACTGAGGAAATAGATGAAAACTACCATTAATGTAATATCCTGCTCTGTCAGGCAAACTAACTCCCTTGATTCCTTCCAAGTCTAATGTTCACCAAGCACCAAGTTCCTGATACACAGCAAGTGAATTGAGTGGTTAGTACTACAGTATTACTTAAAACAGTTATTTAAGCACTTCTCTATCTCTTTCTCAATATTGTTTTACTCTTCTACTTTTTTTCCTATATCCTTCTGCCCCGCCCATATATTTTCCAACTTCCTGTTTTTTGTTTTTTTTGTGTGTGTGGTACGCGGGCCTCTCACTGTTGTGGCCTCTCCCATTGTGGAGCACAGGCTCCGGACGTTCAGGCTCAGCGGCCATGGCCCAAGGGCCCAGCGGCTCCGCGGCATGTGGGATCCTCCCAGACCAGGGCACGAACCCGTGTCCCCTGCTTCGGCAGGCGGACTCTCAACCACTGCGCCACCAGGGAAGCCCCAACTTCCTTTTTTTTTTAAAATATATTTTTATCCTGTATATCTCCTGAATGACAGTATTTGGCCTGCTAGTGTTGCCAGGCTGAGTGTATCCAATGATAAGGAATTTATCTTTAATGCTCTCTTACTTGAAAGCCCCCATATAAGGACTTCTAGGCATCTTGTTCAGTGGCTACCTTGACTGCCCACCTGAAGCAGTACCTGAAGTCAGCTTCTGATCTCCTCATCCACTCTTAACATTGATTCTGTAGTATTCTTGTTCCTGTCTGCCTGTTAACCTGATGATTTAATAATACATGGTTTATCATGATGCTTATTAAGCTTAAGCTTATTAAACATAATGCCTTACTTGCATAGGTCCCTGTGAGTGTTGGCAGTTGTTGAGTTCTGTAGAATGTTGTAGAAAGGCAGTGAAAGTCAGGCTGAATTTAGAAAATGTTTCTATATAATCATTTCTAGTAAATTGTTTAAAGACATCTCAGAAGAGAAGAACCTGAATCTCCAAACTCCAGTAATTTGTTTTGATTATTTTTTTTTCCTAACCTAACTAAAAATTCCCATTAGAATCCACTTTTATATTAATACTTTTGTATTCTTTATATTAAAGAAGGTCCAATAATTGTATAACATTTAAAGCCCTTCAAAACCTGGATCTGCCTCAAAACAATACCAAGATATTACTGATATTAGGGGCTAATAGGAGCCAGACCAATATCTTCTCTCAAATTCCCTTCCAGATAATGTTTGTGAATTGCAAAAAAGACATTCTATTATAGCTTTAATTCTTAAGGATGATTCAAAGGAAAGGCATTCCTGGTAGGGTTTAGGAAGTAATTTTTGACCAAAACTTACTGGTGCTACTTAAATGTTTCCTGTATATCTGAAGATACTGTTAAGCCTCACTCCAGGGCCAAAGAGGTTTGCTAATATCTGAACTGGATACTAAAAATAAAATTAAAAGGTTTAAGTACAAGTCTTCAAATTATATTACTACACTGTAAGAAATAACTAGTTCTTTTAAATTCTACTCTCATAGTGGTGATATAAGGACAGATTAGAAAGCTCCTTAGGTATGTCTTGTTCTTTAAACACATGATTACATTCAGGGATTAAGTTTTGCTTTGTCTTTCATGGGATAATTATGTTACAGCTAAAGTTCAGTTTAGCTTAGAGAGGGCAGACAGCATGCAGAAGAACTACAATCCTGCAGCCTGTGGAATGAAAACCACATTCATAGAAAGATAGACAAAATGAAAAGGAAGAGGACTGTGTATCAGATGAAGGAACAAGATAAAACCCCAGAAAAACAACTAAATGAAGTGGAGAGAGGCAACCATCCAGAAAAAGAATTCAGAATAATGACAGTGAATATGATCCAAGACCTCAGAAAAAGAATGGAGGCAAAGATTGAGAAGATGCAATAAATGTTTAACAAACACCTAGAAGAATTAAAGAACAAACATCTAGAAGAATTAAAGAGGAAACAAACAGAGAAGAACAATACAATGATTGAAATGAAAAATACACTAGAAGGAATCTGTAGCAGAATAACTGAGGCAGAAAAACGGATAAGTGACCTGGAAGACAGAATGGTGGAATTCACTGTTGTGGAACACAATAAAGAAAAAAGAAGAAAAAAAAAAATGAAGACAGACTAAGAGACCTCTGGGACAACATTAAATGCACCAACATTCACATTATAGGTGTCCCAGAAGGAGAAGAGAAGATAAAGGACCTGATAAAATATTTGAAGAGATTATAGACAAAAACTTCCCTAACATGTGAGGGGAAGTAGCCACTCAAGTCCAGGAAGCACAGAGAGTCCAAGGCAGGATGAAACCAAAGAGAAATATGCTGAGACACATAGTAATCAAATTGACAAAAATTAAAGACAAAGAAAAATTATTAAAAGCAACAAGGGAAAAATGACACATAACATACAATGGAACTCTCATAAGGTTAACAGCTGATTTCTCAGCAGAAACTCTACAAGCCAAAAGGGAGTGGCACAATATATTTAAAGTGATGAAAGGGAAGAACCTACAACCAAGATTACTCTACCCAGCAAGGATCTCATTCAGATTTGATGGAGAAAACAAAAGCTTTACAGACAAGCGAAAGCTAAGAGAATTCAACACCACCAAACAAGCTCTACAACAAATGCTAAAGGAACTTCTCTAAGTGGGAAACATAAGGGAAGAAAAGGACCTACAGAAACAAACGTAAAACAATTAAAAAAATGGTAATAGGAACATAGATATCGATAATTACTTAAACGTGAATGGATTAAATGCTCCAACCAAAAGACACAGGCTTGCTGAATGGATACAAAAACAAGACCCATATATATGCTGTCTACAAGAGACCCACTTCAGACCTAGGGAAACATACATACTGAAACTGAGGGGATGGGAAAAGATATTCCATGCAAATAGAAATCAAAAGAAAGCTGGAGTAGCAATACTCATATCAGATAAAATAGACTTTAAAATAAAGAATGTTACAAGAGACAAGGAACGGCACTACATAATGATCAAGGGATCAATCCAAGAAGAAGATAGAACAATTATAAATATATATGCACCCAACATAGGAGCACCTCAATACATAAGGCAAATGCTAACAGCTATAAAAGAGGAAATACACAGTAACACTATAATAGTGCGGGACTTTAGCACATCATTTACACCAATGGGCAGATCATCCAGACAGAAAATTAATAAGGTAACACAAGCTTTAAATGACACAATAGACCAGATAGATTTAATTGTTATTTATAAGACATTCCATACAAAAACAGCAGATTACACTTACTTCTCAAGTGCACATGGAACATTCTCCAGGATAAATCACACCTTGGGTCAAAAATCAAGCCTCAATAATTTAAGAAAATTGAAATCATATCATACATTTTTTCCAACCACAATGCTAAGTAGTTAGAAATTAATTACAGGGAAAAAAATGTAAAAAACATAAAAACATGGAGGATAAAATATACGTTACTAAATAACAAAAAGATAACTGAAGAAATCAAAGAGGAATTAAAAAAATACCTAGAGACAAATGACAATGAAAACACGAAGATCCAAAACATATGGAATGCAACAAAAGCAGTTCTAAGAGGGAAGTTTATAGCAATAAAATCCTACCTCAAGAAACAAGAAAAATCTCAAATAAACAATCTAACCTTACACCTGAAGGAACTAGAGAAAGAAGAACAACAAAAAAAGACCCCAGAGTTAGCAGAAGGAAAAAAAAAATCATAAAGATCACAGCAGAAATAAATGAAATAGAAACAAAGAAAACAGTAGCAAAGATCAATAAAACTAATATCTCCTTCTTTGAGAAGATAAACAAAATTGATAAACCTTTAGCCAGACTCATCAAGAAAAAGAGGAATAAGACTCAAATCAATAAAATTAGAAATGAAAATGGAGAAGTTGCAGTGGAAACAGTAGAAATACAAAGCATCATAAGAGACTAATACAAGCAACTCTATGCCAATAAAATTGGCAACCTGGAAGAAATGGACAAATTCTTAGATAGGTATAACCTTCCAAGACTGAAACAGGAAGAAATAGAAAATGTGAACAGACTGATCACAAGTAATGAAATTGAAGCTGTGATTAAAAATGTTCCAACAAACAAAAGTCTAGGAACAGATGGCTTCACAGGTGAATTCTATCAAACATTTAGAAAAGAGCTAACACCTATCCTTCTCAAATTCTTCCAAAAAATTGCAGAGTAAGGAACACTCCCAAACTCATTCTACAAGGCCACCATTATCCTGATATCAAAACCAGGCAAAGATATTACAAAAAAAGAAAATTGCCAACCACTATCACTGATGAACATAGATGCAAACATTCTGAACAAAATACTAGCAAACAGAATCCAACAATATATTAAAAGGATCAGGGCTTCCCTGGTGGCGCAGTGGTTGGGAGTCTGCCTGCCGATGCAGGGGACACGGGTTTGTGCCCTGGTCTGGGAAGATCCCACATGCCGTGGAGTGGCTGGGCCAGTGAGCCATGGCCGCTGAGCCTGCATGTCCAGAGCCTGTGCTCCACAATGGGAGAGGCCACAATAGTGAGAGGCCCACGTACCGCAAAAAAAAAAAAAAAAAAAAAAGGATCATACACCATGATCAAGTGGGATTTATCTCAGAAAAGCAAGGATACTTCAATATATGAAAATCAATCAATGTCATACACCATATTAACAAATTGAAGAATGAAAACCATATGATTATCTCAATAGAAGCAGAAAAAGCTTTGATAAAATTCAAATCCCATTTATGATAAAAACTCTCTAGAAAATCAGCATAGAGAAACCTACCTCAACATAATAAAGACCATATACGACAAACCCACATTCAACATCATTCTCAATGGTGAAAAACTGAAAGCATTTCCTCTAAGATCAGGAAGAAGACAAGGATATTCACTCTCACCACTATTACTTGACATAGTCTTGTGAGTCATAGCCATGGCAATCAGAGAAGAAAAAGAAATAAAAGGAATCCAAACTGCAAAAGAAGTAAAACTGTCACCGTTTGCAGATGATATGGTACTCTACATAGAAAATCCTAAATATGCCACCAGAAAACTACTAGAGCTAATAAATGAATTTGGTAAATTAGCAGGATACACAATTAATGCACAGAAATCATTTGCATTCCTATACACTAACAACAAATGATCAGAAAGAGAAATTAAGGAAACAATCCTACTCACCACTGCAGAAAAAAGAATAAAATACCAAGGATTAAACCTACCTAAGGAGGTGAAAGACCTGTACTCAGAAAACTATAACACACTGATGAAAGAAATCAAAGAAGACACAAAAAGATGGAGAGATATAGCATGTTCCTGGATTGGAAGAATCAATATTGTGAAAATGACTGTACTACCCAATGCAATCTACAGATTCATTGCAATCCTTATCTAATTACCAATGGCATTTTTTACAGAACAAGAACAAAAAAATCTTAAAATCTGTATGGAGACATCAAAGACCCCAAATAGCCAAAGCAATCTTGAGGGGGAAAAAACGGAGCTGAAGAAATCAGATTCCCTGACTTCAGACTATACTACAAAGCTACAGTAATCAAGACAATATGGTACTGGCACAAAAACGGAAATATTGATCAATGGAACAGGATAGAAAGCTCAGAGATAAACCTGTGCACATATGGTCATCTAATCTATGACAGAGGAAGCAAGAATATACAATGGAGAAAAGACAGTCTCTTCAGTAATTGGTGCTGGGAAAACCGGACAGCTACATGTAAAAGAATGAAATTAGAACACTTTCTAACATCATGCATAAAAATAAACTCAAAATGGATTAAAGACCTAAATTTCGGACCAGACACTCTAAAACTCTTAGAGGAAAACATAAGAAGAACACTCTTTGACATAAATCACAGGAAGATCTGTTTTGACCCACCTCCTAGAGTAATGGAAATAAAAACAAAAATAAACAAATGGGACCTAATGAAACTTCAAAGCTTTTACACAGCAAAGGAAATTATAAACAATATGAAAAGGCATCCCACAGAATAGGGGAAAATATTTGCAAATGAAGCAACGGACAAAGGATTAATCTCCAAAATATATAAACAGCTCAAGCAGCTCAATATTAAATAAACAAACAACTCAATCCAAAAATGGGCAGAAGACCTAAATAGTCATTTCTCCAAAGAAGATATATAGATGGCCAAGAGGCACAGGAAAAGCTGCTCAACATCACCAATTATTATAGTAATGCAAATCAAAACTACATTGAGGTATCACCTCACACCAGTTAAAATGGGCATCATCAGAAAATCTACAAATAACAAATGCTGGAGAGGGTGTGGAGAAAAGGGAACCCTCTTGCACTGTTGGTGGGAATGTAAATTGATACAGCCACTATGGAGAGCAGTATGGAGGTTCCTTAAAAAACTAAAAGTAGAATTACCATATGACCCAGCAATCCCACTACTGGGCATATCTCCAGAGAAAGCCATAATTCAGAAAGTCATATGCATCCCAATATTCATTGCAGCACTATTTACAATAGCCAGGTCATGGAAGCAACCTAAATGCCCATCAACAGACGAATGGATAAAGAAGAAGTGGTACATATATACAATGGAATATTACTCCACCATAAAAAGGAATGAAATTGGGTCATTTGTAGAGATGTGGAAGGATCTAGAGACTGTCATACAGAGTGAAGTAAGTCAGAAAGAGAAAAAGAAATATCGTATATTAACACATACAATGGAATCTAGAAAAATGGTACAAATGAACAGATTTGCAAGGCCGAAATATAGACACAGATGTAGAGAGCAAACGTATGGACACCAAGCAGGGAAAGTGGAGGTGGGGGTGGTGGGGTTGGGATGAATTGGGAAATTGGCATTGATATTTATACACTAATATGTATAAAATAGATAAGTAAAAAAAAAAAAAAAAAAAAAAAAGAGGCCCCACAGAGTCTGTTTGCCCCTTCTGCCATGTCTGCTATGCAGAAGAGGGCCTTCCCCAGACATGCTGGTACCTTTATCCTGGACTTCCATCCCCCACAACTATGAAAAATAAATTTCTGTTTATTAGCAAAAATTAATAAATAAATAAAACCAATCATTTTGATCTGTGATAAGATAAAAGAAAATTAAATAAAATGTGGTATGTATAAAAAATAATAAAGTTCACTTTAGTTTATATAATTTACCTCTTTCAAAGATGAAAGGGCTGAGTCAAAGAGGTCAAGTAACTTGTTCAAAGCCCTATTGAAAGCTGTTGGTGGAAATGGGGCAAAATAGGAGTTTTCTCACCTTAAGTTTCCAGCTTTTTTCTTGACATCACTCAGTTGAGGAATTTCAATCACAGAATATAAGAGTACAGGCAATCACATGTACTCTATCAATCATTAACTGTCTGCCATGGATATTTGGTTTATTTCAGCTGTAATTTTTAATATATCAAGTCATATGCAGCTTAGCTCATAATTTATTTTCCTCCAGTATTATTTGATGGTGAAAGGAAAGGGAAATAGTCTTATAAGACACATAGTTAAAGATCAAAATATTAGGCTTATCTCTTCAATCGAGGTAGCTCTTTTATTTTTTGATCGCTCCAGTGTTAAGCTAAATATGCTCAACAGACACTATACTGAGTCTTCATCTCCTTCCCTACACCTGTTTCTTCTGGCTTAGTTGGCTGCCCTACTTTGGAATTACATGCCAGTAGAAGATGACCTCAAATTACTCAAATTCCTAATAAAGAGAAACCTTCCAGCTGAGAGCACATTACTCTCCCATGTCTTCATGGTTGTTGATTTTCTTATTTATTCCAATTACTTACAAAGAGCTAGGGTGATTTTCCCTAAGTGAATGCAATTTAGAGCAGTGTTTCTCCAAGTGCATTGGAAGAACAAAGAGCCAATGACTTCAGAATAATCTGGAAAATTTACTAAAATTTCAAGCTATAGCTTTCAATTCCAAGCCTAGTGATACATAACCTTTGTATATACACAAAGATATTTCTCTTGATGATTTTATGTACATTAAAGAAATTCAAAGTTGTACCTACCTTGATTCTGATTTTTATCATGTTGCTTGTCATGTGGGGATTAGAGTGTAGTAGACTAAAATGGCTAAAACAATGACATATGGAGGGTCTACAATCATATTGTATTCATTGATGGCTTGCCCTAACAGTAATACAAATTATATTTAACTTGAACTGGCACTCACACTACAGCTGTTTTTTTTTCCCTGATTGTCTAGACATCAGCTCTGACTGGTCAGTGTCCAGGAGATAGCACTTGCTAAATAAATATGTCAAATGACATTTCCATCTGACACAGTAATGTCATGTCTAGGGTCAAGAATTCATGCTCAGTATGTCTTAAAATTTTGACTTAGCTAATTAGCTAAAAAGGTTTGGCTGGTAATCTGCTTATGTTCAAATAATGAGTATTTACATTTTTGTCTTCATTGTCTTTGCCAATTGTACTCAACAACTGTTTCTTGTCTTCCAAGAATAGCAGCTATTTTATCAATGTTTTTTTTGGGGGGAAGTGCTTCCATCTTCTCTAACCATGAAAGTTAAATGGGAACCACTATCTTCCTATAAGTTCTGCTGTAGTTATTAACTTGTTATGGACACCTGACCAGTTAGATTACCTCTTTGTCCTGGACAAAATCTTTGATTCATGGACGGGCGGCTGAGGTTGGCATTTTTAAGCCAAGGACCAGGAGCCCAAGTCTCACTTTCTCCTTCATGGCAAAAAAGAGCCTGCATGTCTGAGAGCCACTGGAACTTCCACAAGTAGAAGGAGGTAATCTGTCATTGAAGAGAATTAAGCCAATTTAGATAGGATTAAGCCAATGCAGATAGAGGAGAGATGAAAAAAAGAGTACTAGTAGCATTTCAGTTCTACTTGGGACTTAGCTTCTTGCTCTTCTCTCAGTTAAATAAAATGAATTCCCTATTTTGTTTAAGTTATTTCAAGTTGGGTTTCTCAGTTACAGCCCAAAAGAGTTCTGGCTGATACCTCATTGAGCTCAGCATAACCAGTTGTGACCCTTTGTCAGGTTCTATCTCATAATTCATTTTGATTCTGAGTTTGTCATACTCTAGATTAGGCAAAGGCAAAATGGAGTGGTGGAGGGATAGGGGCCAAGACAAATTAATATATACAATGTGTCCTATTTTAAAACATTGTACCATTTAATCATGAATGTAAATTCTAATAGAGGATACAAATATTCTATATCTATATCTGTATATCTACCTATCTCCTAGTAAAAGAGGATAAATGAAATTAGAAAAGCACAAGATAAAGCACTATGGAAGTTGAGAGGAAGGAGAGATTATTGAGAAAAATGGGGAACTGCTTTAAGTGGATTGTGACAGTGGGATTGGAGTTGAAAATGTGACTGTGGAGGTTTAGTGACTTTCAAGTGGAAGGGACTATTAACAAAGACATGGAAGTGAGATTCTGTCTAGAATTTTATCAGAAATTTAATTTTATTGGATTGAGTACGAAGGAGTAAAAGAGTAAGAAGTGAGAAGGAGTAAGAGTGAGAGAGAAATTTCAAACATAAGTAGGAGCTAGTTGATAAATAATATCAAGGAATGTTGTATTTTATCATTTGTCTATTAGAATGACTCAGCGGAGTCTTGATAAATTTGCACGGGCACTTGTTTGGAAAAATAGTTGCAACAATTGATAGCCATCTGATTTTATTTAGAGATAGCACCTAGAGTTACTATTTTCCATACTCATTGTTATCAGTGATTACATGTTGGTAAATTGAACACAATAAGTGTAATGAAGGTGTACCTAGGATAAGTATCAAAAAGAAGGCCTTATGAACTAAAATATAGTTTTCACATTATATGGTTTGAACATTTAAATGCATTGAAATTACTTAATGAAATGTCTTGGGGATTTCCCTTTATTTCATCAGAAATATATGTGATGAGATAGGGGAGAAAGGAAATGACTAAATTGTTCACAATATGCCTACAGATATTGTGTCACAATACTGTACTCATCCTTTCAGGAAATATTAAATATCAACCTGTGACTGTAGATAAATGATGAAAATCCCAACTCCATCCCTGACTCTATTTAAACATGGAGGCAATGACAGAGCCTCTGTGGGTCCATTTTCTCACATATAATGAGAATCCTACCTGGTATTGTGGGTTTAGAAATCTAGTAGTGGCATGTTAGTGAATATATGTTACACATTAACAGATCCCTTTTTACTTACTGTACTCAAATAAGTTAAAAATTATAATCTGTGGAAATTTTAGTCACTTAAACACGTGTCCAGAAGCCTTCGTTTCAATTCCCTGATGAGCCCCTAAGTAACAATTTCACAAGCCTAGATAGATAGACAACATATTGCTTTCTCACTTCAAAAATTTTATATTACCCTGAATCATAGTTTCTCGAGGTGAGTCATTGTTAGGAAAATAAAGAGACTGAAGGATCTCTTGGCAAAAGGAAATAAATAACTTATGCTGTCTTCAAATACATGCATAATTATGGCATTATTTATCTGGGCACATTAAGAAGAATCAGAGAGGTTTATGATTAGAAGATGTTTTTCATCACAATTATGTATATTCTGAAAATCAGAGAACAGATCAGTGAAAAAAAATCAGGAATAGATTTTTTTCCCCTACCCAACCATCAAGAATATATCAATCAAGGTGTTGCCTCCTATTGTAATTGCTTTCCTCTGATTACTGAATTTTAAGACATATTTTCTTCTGCTGCTTATGCCACAGTGATTTAGGGACATATACCCATCTCTCACCATCGCCATTTGAGGGCTCTTTCCCTGTGCATCAATAACTTGGAAAAAGAACTTATGGAAATAAAGTCTAAATAAATAACTATATATATATATATATATATATATATATATATATATATATATATATATATATATGAACAAACATATCAGCTCCCTAACATTAAAATAATAGGATAGAAAGAGCAAACTTAAAAAAAATTTGATAACTAAAGGTTGAATATTCACTTTGAATCAGAAGTATGTTGAAAAGTTGTCCTTCTTTAAAAAAAAATATTTTGGTTATTTTTATAAATTTGTATTCACAAATAAAATTGCAGAAATTTCTCTGTAAATATATCTACATAACATATATATATATATAGCTTTATAATAAGTCCTTTATTTAAAACTCATTTTTTTTTCTTTGACTTTGTGAAGCGTGTGTTACTTTCTTACTGCCAAGTAAGTAAAATATAATAGATAGATTCGGGAGAAACGGATTTAAGAGCATACAGGGAAAATGTTTATAATGGGTGAATCTGTAATCTAAGCTAGAGAGGGAAGGCACCTGAGGCCACGAAGGTGTGGCAGATAGTGAAATAGTGGATTAATCAAAGGACTGGGGAGCCTGAGGGGTTGAAAAATTGTTTATGTGGAAAGTGATAAACAGAATTATTTGGACAGAAAGGAGGCTGTGGGCAAAGAGCTGTTTGCTTACAATTGAAATTTTGATGAACACAGGATAATTGGTAATGGAAAAATTCTGGCTATTACCTTTGTAATGAGTGGCTAAGGTGGGAAGGAGTACAAGTTCGTGGGAAGCAAGGAGGTCAAGACACTGAGAGGTCAGGACGCTGAAAGGATCATTGACGTGAATACAGATGACACCAAGACAGAATATAAAATCTTCTGTAAATGAGGAAGACTGAACTAAAAAGATGAGAGATTAATGCATTAGAGTTGATTGCAACTCCTGAAAAGCATGCTGTGGAAACTTTTTCTTTATTTATTGTCAATATTTTGTAGTTTTCCACTCATAGACTTCAACGTTCTAGTCCTAAGTTTTCTTTTCAAATTTACTCTCACTCTTCCCCTTCATGCATCCAATATTTTATATATAAGAGAAATGCTTTGTATTTTCAAAACATAATTCATCCTTAACTGATGTTGAACCTTCACACATGCTGTTGGTCCTTATCTAAATTTTAGTTTATCGATAAAGTTCACTTCAAATTCTATCTCATCAAAAGAAGAAGAAGAAGAAGAAGAAGAAGAAGAAGAAGAAGAAGAAGAAGAAGAAGAAGAAGATGATGATGATGATGATGATGAAGTGGAAGAGGGCATGGGAGAGAAGGAAGGGAGAGGGGGAGTGCAGAAAACTTTATTTTAGTGTAGAAAGCTTCTGTAATTCCTCCAGCAAGAAATTTTGTCCCGTACTTCTGGATTACCATCGCATTTTATTTCTTATGATACTAATCGTGTTCTACCTTGTATTAAAGTTATTTGGGTACAGGTATTCCAATTATTTTATTGGTCAAAACCATCATCATTAAATCTGAATAAACATTACTATCTAAGCCAGTCCTACCCCTAATTATCCTTTAGTCTGTCTTTCTTTCTGATGTCTTTTTAACTTATCCTTTGAAATGCCAGATAATTAAAAGCAAACATATTTTTGTACAGCTGTTTTAACTCCTCACTCTATCTGTTTGTCAAAAAGAAACCTGCATTTTCCCCCTACTGCATTCATTTGACTTTCATTAGTCAATGGAAGAATAGAGCTGGGGCATACTGTCAATACTTTCCTTTCTCCAAAAAGCTATTCAAGACCCCGATCAACATTTGAATGTGTTAGTCTGTCTTTTCTACTACTACTAGAGTTATGGCTACATTTCACTCTTTGGGTCAGCCTGGATTTCATGGTCCATAAATTTCTCCTATTGAAAGCTAGGTTTCATTTTCCTATGAAAATTTTGATCTACTATCTTGGATTGGTTCTAATAAACAATTTCTTTACTTCTCATTTGAAGTATGAGAGTGTTTCAGGAGCAAAGGAAGGAATTTTATAATATTCTTTCTAGTATCTCTTGTATCTCTCTAGTATCTCTTCCTGTTTTTTTCCACAGACATAGTCTTAATTTTAATTCAAAGCTTCACTACCTTGATCTTGATCATTGGTATCCTGGGCCCCTGATTCTTCAGTCTTTTCCATCTAATCTATTCTGTACAATGACTCCAGCTTGATCTATGTAAAACACCATTATCATCATATTTTCCTTTCTTTAAAAAATCCCCCATTACCTTACTGGTAAAATTCAAACTCCTTTACATTTTGGCATGTAAAGCCCTAAAAATCTGCTCCAAATCTAACTATTCAAACTTAGTTACCTCTTGACCATTATAAGTCCACTGCTTTGGTTAAACTGTTTCTGAAATGGGACATTAATTCATTTGTTATATTGAAGTTATCAACCCATATGTACACTCAAAGACTCTTCATTAACAAGGCTATATTGAATTTCTTTTCCTCAAGAATATCTTCTATTCTCACAGTAGACCACAATGATGGATCCATCCTATAAATTCTTAAAACATTCAAGATTATATAAATATACTATTTACACTTCCCATCTCTACTTAGTCATGTTTTATTTAAAGTTTTGTGTTTACATGTCTTATTTCTCTATAATGAGATAGATAATTTATTGGTGGCTAGAGCCATGCCCTACACTTAGTTTTGGGTCATACAGGTTTGGATCATGGGAGGTTCATGAACATGAATAGTCCTAGTCTACCACAAGCCAAGTGATAGGGGCTAGTTTTTGAGCACGAACTATATATGCAGGCATAGAATGACAACTAATCTTCAAATTCTTTCTAGAATTTATCATTTATCAGGACTGAAAAAATATCATAAAGCTTCCAGAATTTCCTCCAAATCCTCATAGGTAGTTTCAGATTTCAATGTCATTTGGGAAGAAAAATTTAATTTATCAGTTTTTGATTCTATATAGATGTATACATGTGTATATGACAAAAAAGATATAATATTTCAAAATGGATTAACCCATTAATATATTGTAGCACTGTTTATTCCTTGTTCACTAAAGAGATTTATCTTAGGCCTTTAACACTGATGAAAAGAGATCCTGTCTTAATGATGACCTGTTAATGGTGATGAATAAATCACAATGTATTTGAGTTTTCATGTTTTCTTTTCACACAATAACCTATTTGACTAGAAAATATACAACAGTAGAAAAATATTAATACATTTCCTTATTATCCTTTTTTGTTTAACATATTAGCCAGTATTAAGCCAAAATAGAGGACAAAAATATTTTGACCACAAGGTAACTATAATTATTGAATATAACTGTTAACATTAAAAAGCAACAGAAACTGGTATTCAATAGACTGTAAAAGATACACTTTCCTCCCTTTGAAAAAGAAGGGAGTGAGTCAGAAGAGGATTCATAATACAAATGGGGCCCTCTTCTGCAAATTGTCCTAGTTCTGTTTGGGTGTGAGTGAATGCTTTTAAAAGAGAACCAGAAGTAGGACTGTACCTATAGCTAAGTGTTCACTGCAAATACGCTGGCTACAAAAATGTTGCATTTCTAACACTGAAAAGTCTTTGGAAATCTGCTTTTATTTAAAGTTACATATCACCTTATCCCAGTTCGACAAATCTGCTTGTTCCACAGGCTAAATACGTTTGGTAAGTCAAGGTTTGTGGAAGTAACCAATTTAATGATAGATGCAATTATGATTTGTAAGGTTTTTTTTTTTTTTTTTTTACTTCTAGTTGTATTATTTTTTCTTATTGCCAATAACTGAACTTGTGAAAGATTTTTTGTCACATTTTTAGAAGATTTCCAAAGTTGTAGAGATAAATTAAAACCTAAAACTACAATGAGAGGCTTAGTATGGCATTCAGGTCATGCACTAATCACTGTTGAAAGTATACTGATAATATAACAATGAAAATAATACCTAATCCATATATGGGATTTATTACATACGAGGTACCTTTCTAAGTCCTTTAGATGTATCAACTCTGATCCCTACAACCCCTTGAACTGGTCTAATAATTAGCTTCTTTTTACTTCTGAGAAGACTGAATTAGAAAGGTTGTAAAATTGTCCAAAGTCATGGCTATTAAATGTTACATCCAGGATTTGAATTCATGACATCTGGCTGCAGAGTCTATGCTATTCTCCATAATGCTAAGTAATTAATGAATTGTATTCCATGTGTTTTGCCATAAATCATCACTTTGGAGGCAAAGATATTTTTCCATAGAAAATTGTTAAGTAATGGTTTAGTTGCTATTTAACTCACAAGATACTACCTAGTTCATAAAATGTGATCTAAATAAATTTAGATCATGATTGACATAACACAAGAAGATAAATTACTTCTCCTCCCTACACATGCTTTTTCATAGTTTCAGAGCCAGCCTCAGACAAAAAAATTGAAAGATGTACTGTTTTTATATTCTACTTCTTTTTATTTACCTTTCTTCTCTTGTTCCTTTGGGTATGCTTTTCCCTCTGTCCATAATGCCAGCCGAGAATTGAGGCAATTGACAAACTCCTATTCTCTTTCATCACTGCACTCGAATGTCAACTCCACACTGAAAATGCTCTGGATGGCCCTGTGGAGTTAGTGCCTGTCCTCTTGGTGCCTTTGACATATGATGCCTCTTGATTTTACTTTTTGCACTTTGTGATATCAGAAACATCGCCTTGTCTATCTTCCCTATTAGGCCAAGTGTTCTTTGAGGATCAGAGGGTGTGTTATTCTTGAATCCTCAGCACCAAAAATACTGTGAACTGTACCAGAGACTTTAGGTGCATGATTATTTTAATCTTTACAACAATCTCAAGGCTGTTGTATGAATAAAGAAACTAAGGTTTAGAAAGGGTAGGTGGCATATTTAAAAATGAGGCAGAATTGGGATTACAAAATAATTAAATCTATCAGAATAGCTCTCTGTCTGACCCCAGTTTTTTAAGTGATGTCAAATTCCTTCCTATTATCCTTCACATCCTATCCAACTCTTTTCCCAAATAATCCTTATTCCTTTCTTCCTGGGAAATTATCACAGGTAGATGTTCAAAAGCAAAATGATACGATTTAACTGATATATACTAAAGTAAAAAGTACTGATCTCTGATTTTCTCTGTGGCATCTTATTTTTTAAAGCATGATGCTTATTCACTTAAATGACTGTTTAATTAGTGGAATTTATCTCACGTGGTATATGTTTTATGCCACAGGGGAGGAAGGCATTGTAGACAGTGGGTCTGCTGTGTTTGGCCAGATCTGTCTGAGAATCCATTTCTGAGGTTAGAGCCTCAAAATTGTTCCCACTGTTTTTTTTTTTTTTTTTTTTTAACTTGTTTTCTGCTTTCACTCACTTCTGAATTTCAAATTCTCTAAAAACTTCTTGAGGACATGTCTTTTGCTTAAACAAAGGCAAAAATCAGAAGGGCCTGTGGCAGTGACCAACTTATGGTAGGACAGCTATTTATACATATGAATCATTTTCAAGTTGGTCATCTGTAAGGTTTGTACTACATGTATTTGATCATCAAGTTGTCAGGGTGACAGAAAAATATTTCTCTATGTTGGCTTTAATTTATTTATTAAACCAGTGAGTAACACAAATATTCTTTAGGATCCGTGATTTGGTGCAGTCTTCATTTTCTTTTCCTTTATAGTTAAATGTTTAACATTCTGACTTTAAAAAAAAAACTACCTTTAATGAAAAAAGTGTGCTATAATATTAAATAGAACCAACTAATTATTAAGAAAATTAGGCTATGTATTCTCTTGACAGATATTTTGATAGATAATTAACATACAATATAGCAGGCAACCTTACATTCTCTATAGATGAATTCTGTCATTCCCAAAGATGAGTATAACCCCAATTTTACTTAAACGGGTTACTCTTTTCTTGCTATCTAATTTCATAAATTTGATGGATTCTCTCTTTCTTGATAAATTGAGAAAAAAATCCTCACATCATCTAAAGGGATGAAATTGGAAGGAAGCAAAGATTGCTTCTATGATAGGTGGGCTATTCATACAGAGGATCATCTCTAACCATACCCTTTAAATTTTATTTTAGGTAATATTGATAAAATAATCCAAGACCCCAATTTGGCATTGATATCATAAGGGAGGCATAAAGATACAGTGGGAAAAAAAACACTGTGACCTTGGGAGAGTCCCTTAACCAGTTGGTAACTGAGCAATAAAGTATAATATTTAGCAGGTTACTATTTAGAGTCATAGACACATAGGTTAAGAGGACTTGCTACCTGTTTGTATGACAGATCATTTAACTGTAAAAGAAAGATAAACTCAAATGCTGTATTGTTGTGAAGATTAAATGAGCAGATTATAAAATGCTTTCATCACTGTTGCATAGAAAGAAAGTTAATCATTTTCAAGCCTTCCACTTATGCAACTGCTATCTGCCTGCCACAGCACTGCGATACAAGGGTTATACAATAGTAAGATGAATCATTCAGTTTTAAAATATTTTAAATAATGGCAAGATTATATTGGTGTAAATAAATTGCCTCCCACTATGTCTACTCTGAAGAACATAACACTCATTTGAATATATGAGTTTCATACATTTGTTTAAAAAAAAGTATTGTTATTTTATGATAAATTTGCAAAATATCTCATTGGAGTGAACTGTGGAAGAAACACTTCTAAATATTACAAATGACTTTCCAGAAGCAGTAGTTTTAGAGCCCACAATATCCTGGATGTGATTTTTAGCACTGGATGATAAAAGTGATCACAAAATTAGAATATAATTCAATAAAGAAAGATATAAATAAGGATATAAATTCAATAACCTCGAAGGATAAGGGGAACCTTAAAATATCCACCATAGAGTTACTCAGTTTTAGGCAAATTAACTGAGACAAAATGTGAGAATTAGTTCAGGAGAAAATAAAATGGAAGGAAATCATTTAAAATGATTCATAGAC
Source organism: Mesoplodon mirus (assembly GCF_964341445.2). NCBI lineage: Eukaryota > Metazoa > Chordata > Mammalia > Artiodactyla > Ziphiidae > Mesoplodon > Mesoplodon mirus. Next base: position 108,227,013 of record NC_138983.1, on the reverse strand, counting down.
TTAAGGTTATTTTTAAATACCTTATTAGATGCTCAGAGAAAAATCAGGTAGATCATATTAAGAATAGCAGTGTAAAGTAAGATAAGGAGAAATGGTAACTGTAGGATAATAGGCATCTTATTAATAATAGGAAGATTGTCTAAGTAAGGTGAAAAGACCTATGTCACCTATGACAGCTCAATTATGAGGACACTCCTACAAAAACAGCATATTAATCTAAATTTCAATAATTACCTTAAAGGTGGTCTAAAACTATGAATGAAATACATTTCAAATTATTCCAGAAACAATCGACCAACTGCAAAAATACCATGACTGACAATAACTATAAAGTCACAGTTGCTTATGGAGATAAAAGAAAATGCCAGATGTTTCCTCACCTGTCTGGACATAAAATTTCCTACACAGTCAAAAATAAATACCTCCAATCTCCACTGCAGGCCTACTAAATCAGAGTATCTAAGGGAAAGACCCAAGAACCTGAATTTTTACCAAGATTCTTCTTAACATAATTCTGTATAATCTTTCATCCACCTTTTGTCTGGAAATCCTGTCTGGTACAAAGAAGATCTTACAATACATGAAGAGATATGTAACATTAAAAAATGTATACTTAGAAAGTAATGATTAGTGCATCAATACATGAAATATCTGGGATATGTCATGAAAATGCAGATTCCTAGGATTTATAGGCTGAGGACAACTTGCATGTAGATCTTAAATTACATCTTTCATCTAATCCTGTCTCTGAAGGAATAGCAGGAATAGAACAACCCCAATAATGGAGTCCAGGTTGAACATGTGAAGACCCAATTTCTCCTGAGATCTCCCAAGGATGCAGCCTTCATTCTTAAAGACACTGCACAGTCCACACCTTACAACATTTAGTATAACATTAAAAATGCTGGTTTTTAGGACCACTCCAGAAATTCTGATTGGATAGATCTTGAGTATGGCCCAATATTTCCATTTTTTACAAGAACCCTAGATTATTCTCATTCAAGTGTTTGAGAATCACAGTATTAATTGCTGGCCTATTAGATGTAACTTTATAGATTTCCAAAAGCTTTTGATAATTTTATTAATAAATATTATTTAAAATTAGACAGTGAATAGAAATAATATGAAGGAATATGTTTTGTCATAGCTGGTGAAATACCTTAGGTATGGGAAGCAACATGTTGGCAAAATGGAATAGTCCTCTGGGGTTGAATTGGAGCTGGGATTTGCTGACTATTTTGTAAATTAACATGGGAATAATAAAATCTCCAAAGTTTTAGATCTCACTGAACTCTATTGGGTATTGAAATATCAAGCTGGCAAATATAATTTGCATGACAATATCATAAAGTTGTGGAGGGGTATTATGAAAGTTGCAGATGGATTTCAATATGGACAAACATAAGAAAATTATTTTAGAATAAAATCCAAACTATACTTATTATAAGGTAGATTTTATTCCTGTTTATTGTAACTAAAAAGTTGTGTGATTTTAGGCAAGTCAGTCAAACATATGCAGTCAGAGCTAGGAATTAAAAGGTATCTCAAAAAAGAGAACAAAAAGAAAAAGAATTGAGTCAGAAAATTCTGGAGTAGTTTTTGACTGGAGATATGATTGAAGACAAGTGATGGAATATAAAACTTCTCCCAGTGTTATTACCCCTCACCCCAACCTCTATTAAAACCTCCGTTCTAGAATTGAGTTTGAATTACACAGTAAGCAACAGCAGCAACCAAAAACAATATAGTAATCGAAACAGTCTAGGAAAGTAGTTCCTTACTGCAACTACCCACACACTAGTGAAATGCAGTGGCCCTTGTGTCATAAATAGTGTGTGAATTGCTAATTTTTACTAAAACTTACTATGTATCAGGCATTGTTCTAATCGCTTTGCATTTATTAATGCATTTAATCCTCACAATAACCCTATGAGAAAAATATCCAGGCTATTCCCTGTCCAGATGAATAAACTGAAGCACAGGCAGGTTAAGTCTCTTGTCCAGGGATAAAGTAGGTGATAAATCAAACCCAACTTTGTGACTGATTTACTTTAAACAAAATTAATAAAAATACATTCTAGTTTAAATCTCTGTAATGATGCCACTCTCATGAACTTGCTTTCTGATACCTTCCTTGATTGATGGTAAAGGAGATGGTGTTCCAGCTAGTTCACTGGCATTGCACCTAAAGCCTCTCTTGTGCTCTATAGCCTAGAATGTAGAAAAGCTCTTGAAAGTGAATTTTGGATAGGAACCCTATTCACCTTCTGTGAATTGTAGGAAAAGTCATTTGAAAGCCACTGATCTAAGCAAGAGGCAAAGAGTGTTGTAATTAGAAGTATAAAGAAGGGGATAGATGAGAATGAAAGTGCAGATGTAGAATTCACAGGGCTTGCCAAACCTATGGAATATGTATGTAGTCACGAGATTAGGAGGATTCTAATTGATCCAGAAATATTTGTATTAGATGTTTAGAAGAAAAGTGATCTCACTAACAACAGATAGCTGCTGAAGAAGTTAGTTTGTAGGAAATTCTAAATTGGGAACAGAAATAGAGGTGCCCACTAAAGACAAATATTTAGAAATATAGATGGGGCATAGGAGTAGAATCCTGCAGGAACACCTATATTTGGAAGGATAAGCTTTCTTAAGTCCTTTAGGGAAAAATGCCAAGTGTAAACAAACCAGACAATTGGGTGAATGGACACATCTAGACCAATAGCTAAATGGAGTGATTGATATAGGGGGTAGGTTTTTTTTTTTTTTTTCCTTTAACATCTTTATTAGAGTATAATTGCTTTACAATGTTGTGTTAGTTTCTGCTGTATAACAAAGTGAATCAGCTATATGTATACATATATCCCCATGTCCCCTTCCTCTTGCATCTCCCTCCCACCCTCCTTATCCCACCCCTCTTATCTCACCCCTCTAGGTGGTCGCAAAGCACCAAGTTGATCTCCCTGTGCTATGTGGCTGCTTCCCACTAGCTATCTATTTTACATTTGGTAGTGTATATAAGTCAATGTTACTCCCTCACTTTGTCCCAGCTTGCCCTTCCCCCTCCCCATGTCCTCAAGTCCATTCTCTACGTCTGCATCTTTATTCCTGTCCTGTCCCTAGGTTCACCAGAACCTTTTTTTTTTTTTAGATTCCATACACATGTGTTAGCATACGGTATTTGTTTTTCTCTTTCTGACTTATTTCACTCTGTATGACTAACTCTAGGTCCATCCACCTCACTACAAACAACTCAGTTTTGTTTCTTTTTATGGTTGATAATATCGATTGTATAAATGTGCAACATCTTCTTTATCCATTCATCTGTCGATGGACACTTAGGTTGCTTCCATGTCCTGCCTATTGTAAAGAGTGCTGCCATGAACGTTGGAGTACATGTGTCTTTTTGAATTATGTTTTTCTCAGGCTATATGCCCAGTAGTGGGATTACTGGGTCATATGGTAGTTCTATTTTCAGTTCTTTAAGGAACCTCCATACTGTTCTCCATAGTGTCTGTATCAATTTACATTCCCACCAACAGTGCAAGATGGTTCCCTTTTCTTTACACCCTCTCCAGTATTTATTGTTTGTAGATTTTTTGATGAAGGTCATTCTGATTGGTGTGAGGTGATACCTCATTGTAGTTTTGATTTGCATTTCTCTAATGAGTAGTGATGTTGAGCATCTTTTCATGTATTTGTTGGCAATCTGTATATCTTCTTTGGAGAAATATCTATTTAGGTCTTCTGCCCATTTTTGGATTGGGTTGTTTGTTTTTATGATATTGAGCTGCATAAGCTGCTTGTATATTTTGGAGATTAATCCTTTGTCATTTGCTTCATTTGCAAATATTTTCTCCCATTCTGAGGGTTGTCTTTTCATCTTGTTTATGGTTTCCTTTGCTGTGCAAATGCTTTTAAATTTCATTAGGTCCCATTTGTTTATTTTTGTTTTTATTTCTATTTCTCTAGGAGGCAGGTCAAAAAGGATCTTGCTGTGATTTATGTCATAGAGTTCTGCCTATGTTTTCCTCTAAGGGTTTTATAATGTCTGGCCTTACATATAGGTCTTTAATCCATTTTGAGTTTATTCTTTTGTATGGTATCAGGAAGTGTTCTAATTTCATTCTTTTAGTTGTAGCTGTCCAGTTTTCCCAGCACCACTTTTGCTTCCTTTATCAAAGATAAATTGACCATATGTGCGTGGGTTTACCTCTGAGCTTTCTACCCTGTTCCATTGATCTATATTTCTGTTTTTGTGTCAGTACCATACTGTCTTGATTACAATAGCTTTGTAGTATAGTAGATTGAGGAGAGACAGTGAAAGGTACAGAGGAACCTATTCAGGGGAGTCTTCACCCAGGTAAATCAAAAAAAAGAAAATATTTTCAGGTTTAAACAGATTTTCAAAAGATGTCAAGAATGATGAAGACTGAGGAAAAGCTGGTGAGTTTGATGAACAGATACTTGAAGAATTTTGAGAAAACACCTTGAGTGGTGTGCTGAGGTTAAATGCCAGATTGCAGACCATGAAATGAAGAGAGGAAGTATAGCAATGGAGACAGTGTGTGTAGACTAGTCTGACAATAGGAAAGGAAGTCAGATTAAAATTACTAAACATACATTTTCCACTCTTAAAAAGTAATTCAAAGTTCATGGTTCCTTTCTTATGTTAAGAATGATATATTCACCATTACAATGTCAGTTATCAAAACTTTATACCTTTTGGGATTTTGTTTCCTGAATGACAATAACAAGTTTTCATGTGGGAAACCAGAAAAAGCCTAAATTAGATTCATTTTAAAGAAATTTATCTTATTATTTGTAAGCACTTATTAACTAATTCTTCAAAGTTTCTAAGACATATTAAGGGAGTTACTAAAATGATGCACATTGTTTTTCTTGATAAAAATTCTTATTTCCATAGATAGAAGTTCAAATTGTTTTCATAAGTCTGCTTGAGGAGAAATTGATTTGTGTGAAATGACTGATTGTCAAGGACATCTGAGCAAATTATTCATTTTATTCAGAAATCTTCCAATGATTTTTTGAAGTTTTTACTTAATTTGTAGAATATCAAGTTTATAAGATTTCCAGAGAGACACATAGCAAAATAAATAAAAGATTAATAAATGCCAAGTAAGTTTCTTATATTCCTGTAGAACTTGACATAAAACCTTAAAGCTATTCAGCTTCTTTCACATAGATAAATATACACTAGTAGGAATTTTCTTTCACAAGCTTTACCAGTTCCTTTGGAACTATCTATAAATTGAAAATTCTGAACAAAGATTAAAAGAAGAAAAAGTCTCCTGGGTCTAGGGTAGAACATTTAATACCCACTACAAAATTTAGAGGAGAAAAGGGAAATCTAAGAATACTCAAGGCCATTCCAATTGCCATATTTCCTGTGATAAACTGATCAGGAAATAAGAATGACTTTGCTGCATCTCACTGTTTGCTTGGCAAAACCAATTCAGGTACCAGATAGAGAAAGTAGCACAGGATCCATTCTGTCTGTACTTTATCTGGAGCAAAGCAAACAGAGAGGATTGGAGCAGAACAGGGATACATTTTAATTGATGTTTATTCCATCAAACGTTGTTATTTTTGATTCAGTGACTGTGATCTTACGTGCTGAATTACCAGCAGAATGCTGTTTAACAGCCAGTTCTCTGGGGTTGGAGGACAGTGAGAATTCTGATATGTAGCCATTGCTACTTTTCACATTGTAGATACTCCCATCATGGTTGATCTCAAGCTACCAAGATGTGAAGAGATGCACAACCAACTCCTGCAAACAGGAACAAGCCAGTTCCAATACACTGCTAGAATAGCCATGAATATTCCAAAAGATAAGTAAGAAAAATGAATTGCTTCAGATTTCTCTTTGATGTTTGTATTCGTTTTCTGTGCCCTTGTATTAAGATCCTTAACCTCATCTGCAAAAATCCGTTTACTGTATAAGGTAACATTCAAAGTGTCCAGGAATTAAGATATAGACAACTTGGGGTCATTATTCAACCCATCACAATCTTCAAGGGTATACCATCTTTTATATTCTCCCATTGCTCTTAGGACCTGTCTTATTCAGTAGTGAATTAATGAGGTTGATTCATAAATTATGTAAGTATGTGATTATGTGCATAATTCCCTCGACACAATTCTTGGTTTAAAAATAAACCTGTTGCCTACATATACATTCTTAGCTGGTGACTTTGTCTGTAGTTCATTTAAAATAAATGCCACCACCAAACATTAGGTTATCTGCATCTATAGTCTTTTTTACTTTTCTCCCCACAGTGACAACTGATGAATTCTCTAACAAAGTCAATCTTTCTGCATGCATTCTGAATCTATTCCCATTCATTATCCAAGTTACTTCCTCAATTCTTTTTCTTGCTCCTACACTGTACAACTCCAGGGATGGTAAAGGGACCCAAGGAGTGTTTTTATTTTTCTTTCTTTTCCTTTTTTATTTTTCTTTCTTTTCTTTTTTTATTATCCTCTCTGTGTCACTTTGGAGCCAATATAGCCCTAGAGAAGGGTCTGAAAAAATGTTGCCTTAGGAAGGAGTGAGATCTTACAGGAGAAGGTTCCATCTGGACCAGAAGAGGAGTGAGGAGCCTGGTGCTGTAGACAGTGGATTGTGGGAAAATGCTTTGCTCTATCTCCTTTAAGACGTGAACCTATTATCAGAATGTAATGTTATTTTCTGTCCCTAGAGATGCATTTAATATCTTGTATTATATTCATAGACCAATTTAAACTTCTTTTGTTTTTTAGTTCATATTTGTTTCTATGTTTTCCATCCTTTCACTTTAATACTTGTAAAGTTTTTAGAACAATGCCTCACATGTACCAATTCATTACAAATGTTGATTGAATAAAAATAAAATAAAATAAAATAAAAAGTCTTCAGAATTGGGCTGAGAATTCTAATGAGAGCAGAAATGAAAGTATGAACTTGCCATGCATCAGACCAAGATAGTGAGACCTTGAAGGGAGACCAAGACAGTAGTGTTGAAGGAGAGGCAGAGGTGTGTCGAGGGAGAGATATAGAGTTGTAGGAATAAAAACTTGGCAAAAGAGAGAAGTTGTTAAAGTGGGGTGTTTAATAAATTTTGCTGTTTTGCAGAATGCTGCCTCCATGTTCATTACTCTCCAAACTATTAGTAAAATTCTGTATTACCTATAATAATTTTGGAGCTAGATTTGTTTGTTTTGTTTACAACACAATGACCTGTGAGATTGGCTCCATGGGGCACTGGACAGGCAGACCCTAGGATGCTTGGTTACACTCAGTTTTTAGGGTAATATCTTCCCTTGTATTATATTGCAAGGTACCTAAGGACAATTATTGCATTTGTTTTGCCCTCCATTATATCCTCACTACTTAATGAATTATCTGACACATAGCAGGTATGCAATATACATTTGTAAATGTGTGAAGATAGTTTTTCACAGTGCCAGCAGAGGAAAATCTGATCACGTCACTCATGTACTTCCAATCTTCTAAAGCTCCCCGCTCTTTATTTTGGACAACTTTTGTGTGTTTGAATGATCTTGGCCAGAATTTTTACTCCTGCAATGACTGCTGCAACCAGGCCTGTGTAGGTGCAACCAGTTTCATTCAGCTGCAACTTGAGGGCATCCTGTAAATGCACGGGGGTTAACTGCCTGTGGAGTCACCCTCAGGGATGGAAGCCCATTGATATGTCTGCCAAGGAGATTATTCTGAATGCATTTCATAAGGCTCTGGTCCTGTGCGACCAAGCTCCACCTGCTTGTAGAGGTGGTCATCTCCATAATGCAACCTCCCTTTTCACTAGTTCATTCCTCAAACCCACCCCATTCTACACTCCTGCTCTCTGTGATAAACTTCAAATAAACTACCTACAAGCGAATTTTGTTTCAAGCTTTGCTTTAAGAGGATCCAAGCCAAGACATTTTCCAATAGTTTATAAAGTAAAATTTTATTTGTCCTTGAAGGGAAATAATTTGCCTATGTATATAGCCTCTGTTATTTTGAGAAAGGCCTACTTTTTTTCAAAGAAGTGTAAAAACACAATATTCTGAAATGATTTTTATAGCTAACTCTATGGTCACAGCAGATTAAACGTAACTTTTATATTCAAACCCCTGCAGAGGTGTTTGTCAAGTTTGCAGAAATATCCATTATATTGCCTGTCTCTGCAATGAGAGGTTTGTAAAACCCAGCAGGAACTGTTGCTGACTGTGATGCAAATAATGGAATCATCCACAATCATATTCTATTTTTATTTTCAGACTAAGTGTTTAATATAAGCCACCTACTTGGGAAAGGATTCAAGAATATGTCCTTCCTATAAACATAGTCTTCAATTTTTTTTTTTTTGAAGAGAGATCAAATAGTAATATAGAAGTTTTTTGAATTAAGAACAATTCTAGTCTAATTGATGTCTTTCTAGAATAATTTAAATTTTCCTGCTTTTTGCATATTATCTTGATATAAATTCTATAACCATTCAGTAAGCTCAGTAATTTTTAATAGAAACTGTTAATTTAGCATTGCATATAAACATTAAGTCTGAGAGGCTTGGACATTGCTCTGTGTTTCCCAATTCTGTAGAATTGGTTCCCTTCTGAGGTGAGCGTGCGGGTGGCTGGGAGAGGTGGGTGGACAGTCAGCTTTGCTTTGATGTGCGGGCAAGGAACTGGCTGTCAGGCTGCGGAAACTCATGTGCCAGAACGAGAAGGTTTTGCATTCTGTGCCACTATTCACATTAAAAACTTTAGCTTTCCAGAGGAAGTTCACTCATGTTGTTAAGAGAGTTGTTAAGAACCCTTTGGTCTTTTTGCATGTAAGGACAGGGAAGAGAATGGATTACAATATTTCACTGAAACAGACGTTCAACGTATATACTTTCAGTCCCCCTTTGGCCCCATTTCTTATGCCCACACTTAGCTAACTGTGATTTCAGAGCTTTTACAGGCTTCCACTGGGCACATGGTTTTTAGCCCTTTCTTTAGATCCCTTAAACGTTATTCCAGGTTTTAGTTAATCTGCCTGTTTAATCCTTAAACTCACATCCTTCCTTATTGTTCCAGAAATATATCAAAGTGTCTCATTTGTTAATGAAATGCTTCCTCTACTCATTGATGATACGAATTTCTTCTTACAGGGTCTCAGAAGGGAGACAGGAGACAAATACAGGCACCCAGTCCACCATCTTGAGCTGCATGCCCACTTCTCCTTGTTGAAATACTCATTTTTCTTGGCTGCCTTGATACTACACTATTGTTTTTCCTATTATCTCTCTGACTTCTCCTTCTCATTATCCTTTGTAGGGTTGTCATTTTTAACCTTTCCAAAGCAATTTGGACTACTCAAGGCTTGGCTCTAAGCTCACTTCTCTTTCACACGCATTTTGTGGGCTTTCTTAACCACAATAATGGTTTCATTTATCATTTGCATTGTGATGACTCATGTTCATATTTCAACACTATTATTGAAATTATGAATTGTATTTATAGAGCAAAATTTTAAGAGAAATTACATCCAAACTGTATCACAATATTATTTTCTTGTTATATTCAAAATTTCACTTATGAAAAGCACGTCTAGTAGAGCACACATATCTACAAATAGCTTAAAAATCTGTAACAGTATGTATTGAATGACAATTATATATCTATTTATTTATTAACATCTATTTATTTTAAGCTTTTACAGTTAGTCTATGGGAAAGTTTAGAACACTTGGTTGCATTTGCAGGAGAGAATGTCAGAGTAAAAGTGGAAGACAAAAGGACATAAAAGTAGTGTAGGAAAGGTAAAGGAAAAAGTAGGAATAAATCTATCACTTTATATAATAGAAAGTCAAGAATTATTTTCAAGAGTTAAAAGGATAATAGAGATTTAAGCACATTGTCAAGGTTAAAAAGGAAACAACAGAAAAATATTATTTAACTATAAAAGAGGGGAGGATAGAAGAAGCAGATGTACATTATATGAGTTATTGTCTAAACTTGATTAAACAAGAAGCACAGATATTTCCTAGCATTATATGAGAACTTCATGAAGAAAAATAGGAGAAATTAAAAAGTTAGCTTTAGGAAGTAGGATTGGATGGAAGGGAGGTGTGTGGGTTTGCTTTTTCTTTCCCCTTCTTACCAGCACTTATAAACCACTACATTCCTTTGATAAGGGTGTATTACTATGATAAAAAGTAAAAATTAGTAGACAGTCACCAAGAAAACAATAATCTCAGATAATTTACAGAAAGAAGAAATATGAATTTTCTAACTTCTCTCACAAAATCTTAAATAAGACTGTCATTGAATGATGTAATTGAAATTTATCAGGTGTTTTCCACCTGTTTCTTTTTAACTTAAATGTTAACTTTAAAATAACTGTTTTATTTTACTTGTGTGCATTGCTTTATTGGACCTTTCATATAGTACTGCACAGATAATGATTTTTTGAAAATATAGATGTTTGTAAAATAAAAATAAGTTAACAGTTTCAACTGCTTCAGTAAATTCAATTAACATGACTAAAAATATTTATTAGTTTAGTGACACAGTATTGGTTACCTAAGAAACAATGACTAACAGTGTGATGTTCTGAAAAGGCCAGTGGGGGTGAAAATCAGCAGTCAAGGATGGAGGGATTGGTTTTAATAGTAGGAGGGACAGTAGAGTATCTCTACTGAAATTACATACGGGAAGAACTGTATGGATGAAAATGTATCAATAGTTAGATTTGAGATTCCATTAGTAGGAAAGTAAATTTGATACTTAAATAGTTTTTGTAAAGCAGTGGGGAAGGAGGGAGGCTGTCTAGTTTGAGAAAAGCAGAGAAGATTCCAAAAACCTTTGGGGCAGTTACAAATTAACCATCCACAGAAACTTACTAGGATTGAGTGGCAATATTGAAGTTGTTGATCATGAATCCCTGGCAGGTGTAACTCTCTAGCAGCTTTCAGATTCCAAGGCAGTCACAAATTAAGGGTATAGTGAGTTCATTGGGAGTGGGGTTTTGCCCAGGAAGAGCAATAGAATCAAAAGGGCAAAGGAGTTTAAATAGCTTCAAACAAATTACTCTAATTATTCCTGAAATGTTTGACTATGGAAGGTATAAGTTAAAGTTAAGTGATACATTTGGGCCATGAAATTAAAGAAGTGCAAGAGACTGTTGAACATGGGTCCTGAGCTTTTAAATCACCAGTGAAGGTAGTGTCAATTTTTGGATTCTTACTTTACATGTGTTCCTCTCCCTTGTGAAGGTCAATGTAATGTTTAGGTTTGGTGCATGAAAAGAAGGCAGAATAGCCTACTCAACCTCAGGCACTATCTGAATGTATGGTATTATTACATAAATGGATGTTGTAAATGGAACTAGTCAGCAAAATGTTGCAATTTTCAAACAAAGATGCTTCAAATTCTTGTGGAATTAACGAGAAAATACTCAGAAACTTTATGAAAATGGCTTATAGAAAATCACCTCAATTCTAAATTATTAACTAGGTAAGTTTTCTAAATGCATATCTATTTTCCTTTATTCTTTTCACCCTATAGATATTCTTATATAATCTTGAAGTTGGCATAATATACCCACAATCATAGCTTTAACTGTATTGATGGAATACACAATGATAACACTTAAATCTCTTTCTCTAGCCCAGTCCTCTCTTGTGCATATTAGGAATATGTATCAGTTGCCTACTGCATATTTCCACATAGATTTCCCATGGATATCTTATCTCAACATAGCCAAAACTGAATTTGTCACATTCACCAATTTCTCAGTCTATTTTTTCATCTGTCTTATCTCTTTTCATGAAAAAAATCATCACCCTTTCGTTGAACTATGAGAAAGCTTTCTCCTACTCCAGAGCCTCATGTTTAATCATCACATTCTGATAATTCTACCTTCTTAATATCCCAGGCATGTTTTCTACACTTCAGTGCTATTACCACTGCTTTCATTCTGTCCCTCCTCACCTCTTGGATGGTTAGTTTCAGTAGCCTCTAAATTGGTTTCCCATTTTTCATCCTTGTCTCCCATTTATTCCTCCATGCCATTACCTAGCAGTGTGACCTTTGGAGGTCCCTTCATCTCTTTCAAATTGACTTCCTCATCTCTGAAATATATATTGCATTTTTACTCTCTACCTGATAGGATTATATGATTATTACAAACGTTATATATATATATATATATATATATATATATATATATATATATATATATATATATAAACTCTGGCTATACACTCTGCAGCATATATTCTAAAACTAAGCATATAAAAGACTAGTGTTGAAATAGATTATTTTTTAAGCTTCACAATCCATCAGGATTCTCGAGCTCACTTCTCAATAATACCTTCATAGCTTTTTTATTGCATGACAGAGCAAGCCATATATCATATATCAACTGTAATATAGCACTTGACTTCTTTAATGTAATGCTTAACTGTAAATGCCTATAACTACAAATCAGGTTTCTAAATTTGAAGATACTTTGGATAGATGGCAATACCTATACTTATAGAATCATCATTTCTGCCTGAACTGCACTTAAAAGTTAAAGTTCCAGCTGCTCCTATTATTGGAAAAGTAATAATAACAATTATAACTATGCCATGAAGTATTAAAAGCTGAACATTCAATTTGAAGGTAGCTAAAATTAAAAAGTGATGAAAAATGAACCTGTAAAATACTTGCAATTCATACACATATGTTATATAGAGACCCTAAAGAGCAAAAAAAGAACTGTGGAGTCTTTATTACAGTTCACCCTTTTGGAATCCCTCTCCCTTTTTGGCATTAGTGTAGTGTTAAGGTTAATATTTCTTAGCTATAGATCATCACTTTCCTATGTCAAAAATTTTATTCTAAGGTATGCATGATCTTAGACTAAAAGTGTAGAGTTTCTAAATATGTCAAATGCCTTTTTATTTTATTTGTGCTAGGTTTAAGTGCTTAGAAGATCACTAATACATCTTTTTTTAGGTCTTTTTGTATTGAAGTACAGTTGATTTACAATATTGTATTAGTTTCAGATGTACAGCATAGTGATTCAGTATTTTTGCAGATTATACTCAATTTTTCACATTTGAGGTGGCTGACCATTTCAATCCAGTCCATGCAACTTACCATCATTACGGAGAGTGAGTGGTGTTGGAGGACTAAGTACTCGAGCGTTCGTCACTGTGTTTTTCACCAGACAAATATAGCTGCCAACATCTGATGTTTGGACTTTAGAAATATAAAGGTTGCCTGTCTCCTGGGAAATGAACCGCCTGCTGTCTTCCGCCACAAAGGAAGGGAACTCGTTAAATACCCAGCTATAGACGATCTCTGAAAATACACAAAATTCAATTGTTGAAAGACAGATTATTTTACTGAAAAACTCAAACAACAAAGCTTTTACTAAGTATTAGATAGGATGCAAGCTCATCTGTATTTGATCCAGATGTCTATATCATTTTGTATTTTATGTTCAAAGAACTATTGCTCTTAATGGCTACCTGAAGATCTGAAATATTTTTTAAGGATGCTCAGCCTTTATCTATTCATCCATGCACTCATTCATTCAGTTCTAATGTTTGTTGAATGTGTTTTAGATGGCTGACCCTATGATAGCACTGAAATTAAAAAGATGAGAGAGACAGTTTTGCATTCTCAAAGATCAGTCTAATGGGAAAGATTTACCCAAACCTATGAAACAATGTGGAATAAAGAAATGGAGATGTATACTCTACTGTAAAGAAGATAATGGAGAAGGGCACTTAAGCCATCATATTGATCAGCAAAAACTTCTTAAGTTAAGAAATGCCTGAGCTACATTCATTTATTCAACAAATACTATTCGTGGGTCTTGATGGGCCAGGAATGTTCTAAGTGGAAAAAAAGTCTGTGTTCTCATAGAGCTTACATTATAGTGGAAAGTACAAGAATACACAAACAAGTATTTGTCAAGTGGTAATAAGTGCTGTGAAGAAAACTAAAGCATGTAAGAGAGCTAGAGAGTGGCAGGGGTGAGAAAGATGTCTGAATTTATATTTTAAAAACTCTCTCTGACTACTGGTTAGAGACGAGACAGTGTGAGGACAAAGCAGGGACCAGGAGAAGTGGAAGCAGGAAGAATAATGTCCCCTAGTCTAAGCGGCTATTTTCAAAATAGCCATGAAATATACAAATGATCTGCACTAGAATGATAGTTAGTGGCAGTGACAGTAGTGGTGAAGTGATGAGAAGTGACTGGTTCTAGTAAAACTGTGATAGTGGAGTTGCCCAGAATTGCTGATGGCTTGATTATGAAATGTGAAAAGGAAAAAAAAAAAATGAGTCAAGGAGTGAGGTTTTGGGCCACCACAGTTTTGTGTTATTAGAGTGAAAAATCCAAGAAAGGGAGTAGTAGGAGAAGAGGTTAGAGAAAGTGGAAATTAACCCAAAGTACTAAACACAAATTAACATGGTCTGTATGTTGTATTAAGGAGCTTGTGCTCTATCCTGGATGTTTTCTAGCAAAGGATTGACATAAAGATGTACATTAGTAGGGTATTCTGGTGATTCTGCAAAGGTTGGATTTAAGTAAGTGCGAGTTGCAAGAGGGAAAAATAGGACGATATTGCATACTGAAGGTAAGAGCTGGAGAAATCTGAATCAGAATTTAATCATAGCAATGAGAAGAAGGATATTGGCCCAAGAAATATATAGGGAGTAAGATAAATGAAGAGACAAATAGTCCAGGAACACTTTCATTATCTCCCTTGAATGACTGGGAAGAGGATGACACGTGAAGTTCAGGATGAAAATAAATGAAGTCAAACTGGTTTAAGGAGACAGATCATTGGTTCACTTTCAGGACATTTTTAGTTTGAGGCAAATCTACATAAGTAGTTCCAGCAGTTGGTAAATATGTGTTTGAAATCCTGAGAGGAAATCTGTGGTTGGGAGTTGTTGGTATGTTGGTGTAACTGAATCATGTAAGTAGATGAGAATAAATACAGTGAGAAGATAGTTCTCTGGAAAGCACAAACATCTAAGTAAAGGAAGGAAAATGTTCAAAAGGTAAGAGAGAAGGAACCATTGGAAATATTCAAGGGGAATAAAGAAAATGCAATGTCACAGAGACCAATGGCTTAATAATTTCAAGAGGGTTAAATAATGCCAAATAAGGCAAAAATGACTTAATGGGAATACTTATAAATATAATAAAGGAAAATGTTTCTTAGGATTGACATGTGGTATATCACTGAATAGCAGTTTCAGTAGATGAGTGAAAATCAAAACCAGCTTGCAATTGAAATAATAGAATATGAGAAATTGAAGGAATTTTGTGTAGTCCAATAGCATTAAAATCTCAATAGGCATTAGAATTACCTATGTAATGGCTAAAAGAGCAGATTCTAAGGTCCCCTTTCCACAGAGTCATTTGTTTAGTAACACTTATTACTTGAATTTTTATAAAGCTCAAATGTGATTCTAATCTACAGTGAAGCTTGGGAAGCCTTGTTTTATGCCTTTCTTTTCTTCCTCTCTTTCTTTCTCTCTCTCTCCTCCTCCCTCTCTCCCTCCCTCCCTTCCTTCTTTTCTTCCCTTAAATATATGAGTTCTTCTAACTGTTATAATGAGAGTGACAATTGTTGCTCAAACATCACTCAGGCATTTTTATATTTTTGCAATTTACTTTAGGTTAGGTTTTACTGAAGTTACCTCAATTTTTGTATTGTATTATTAGAAATTTGGAGTAAAAGAAAGCAACAAACAATCACATTAAAGACTATCATTAATTGAAATACCAGTTTTGTTATACTGATAATGTTTGTTGAGTCAATGTTTTGTATAATATTTTAGAATAAGAAGAAAGTATTTACACAAAATTGGCATTTTCTCAAATTTTACAGGTAAGTGTGTATTTGGGGGTTCAAAAATGCTTATTTAGCTTTTAAAATAAGTTTACATAGCAAACCATTTCATAATTCTAAGAAGAATGAAAAACTAGAAATAGTACAAAATAGAAAAGCTGACAGTCTGAACTTGAATTGGATTTTCTACCTCTGCCAAAAATGTACATATTGAATAAGGCTAAATCTCTTTTAAAATCACTGTTTACTTTCTCCTATATGGTTTTTCATTCTCTATCAGCATTTATTTAAAATTATTTTCAAACTTTACTCTAATAAAAAACAAGCATTCATTATATTTTTAGTATGTCAGAGTGTGAGGATTATAAAATGATTCAGGAAAGTAGTAAAACACAATTGGCTTTGGAGTCTAGTCTTTAGTCTCATATAACACTTTGTTTCATACCAATTGTGCTTGGCCTTAAAAATATTTTAAGGTAAGCTGATATATTAAGTACTAAAATCTTAATATTATTATTCATTATCAGAAACATACTGAGACTGTTTGGTCAATTGTGATTTTCCCATTCTTCTAAGGTTCTTTTTTAATAGTATGTTTAGCTAGGCAATTAAAAATGTTTTAGAAGTTCTTGATATGATTCTTCAGTGAGTACTCCCCAAAGTTTCTATGTTAAATTTCTCTAGTACATTTTTATATTGTGTTGTAACATACATTTGGCCTACAAACGCATGTGCTGTATTGACTTGAGGTTTTGGTTTCTTTTCTTTTTTTTTTTTTTAATTTTTTAGCTGCATGCACGGCATGTGAGATCCTAGTTCCCCCACCAGGGACCAAACCCGCCTTCCCTGCATTGGAAGCGCGGAGTCTTAACCGCTGGACGGCCAGGGAAGTCCCCAAGGTTTTGGTTTCTTATGGGAGATTTTTTTTATCTTTCTCCCTGAGTCACTGAGAGACATTCAAGTTCTCTGAAAGAATAGCCCATTAAGGCCCTGGCTGTTGCAGACATGCTATTCTAACTTCCCCTCTCAAGCAGACCCAAAGACTTGTCCTCTATACTAGCATAAATAGCCATCCTTAAGCTCCTAGACTCTAGGGTCTGTTACCATGACATGTAAACAAATCTACCTTGCTTCCAAGATTTCCTTGGGATTAACAGTATTCCTAGATTTCAGTTAGGATTTTAGTCCTGGATTTTAGTTCTTTTTTGTTTCTGATACCTGGGATTTTTTTTTTTCTTTCTTGTGAGCTTGGCTGTATATTGAACTTTATTTTATTTATTATTTCTAAATTTTGGGAAAGTCTCTGAGTTGGCTCTATTGTCCTAATTGAATGTCTAGATTTCATGGCTTTATGCAGTGCAGACTTTCATCACAATTGCTGTAATTGATTCGGTGTCATAAAGAAGACTACCCTGCTTTTGCTCCCTTGACACATAAGATGATTACTTAAATGACATATTTCTACATCTATAGGTTATAAAAACAGTATTACCCATATGGGCAATGATGTTCATTTCTTATAACTGTAGTGCCATTAATTTAAAAAAAAAGTTGAGAAAGGGGAACGAAACTGGATACTGCAGTCTCTGAAGTCTTTGTAAAAAATTTCAATGAGTAATCATATGCAATTCATTTCAACATTCTTTAATATAACTACAAGTTAGAAAGTAAACATTCTTCTTCCTAAAAATGTGTGTTATTAGGCACACACATTATTCTGCTTCTGTTACAGAAGAAGCTTTGGGTCAAAAGATTTGGAGAGAACACGATGGATGTAACAATTGATTTGTTCACCACCCAATTAATAATTCAACTCTCCCAGGGAACATAGTTTCTTTATCCTTGTCAGGTATAAAAAGGAAAACCTAAAAATCAGAACCTTCCCTATTTTTAATATATGCTCAATTTCATGGTTTATAGTAAAATTTTCACCTAATGGGCTGTACTTACCAGAATCCCTGGTCCTGTCCCTTTTTGGCTATTCCTGTAATGTGAGATTTAATGTTGTATCTGTCAAATAGCTATAATTATAATTTGTTCTTTATTATACAAGTATAACTTTTTAGTTTGTTTTTTAAATAATTTAAGTTTTGTACTGTAGTTTGATATATTTTTTTGTTAATTTTTACTGGATGCTGCTTAATAGAGTGTATGTCATAAACATTTTAATATTTACTAATTGCTTTGTAATCATTTTTGTTTTTACAATCCCATTAACCGTTATGACTCCTTTGCCTCTTGTTTTGATGAATTAATTGATATGAAGATACTTGAATAGTGGAATTCAGTAAGTTAATGCCTGAAATAGTATTGTTTTAAAAATTGGTACTATGATTATTTTGTTTATATAAAAATTTTAGCTGATGGCTAGATACCATTTTGAGTTTGGGAATTAAGGACATCATGAAGGAAATTTTAGAGAATTGTACCATTAATTATCCATTACTACTGAGCATAAGGGGATACAACCTGAAATTAGAAGGCAGTATTTTTTTTACATTGCTGTTTTATACCTGCATTGTGATAGAAAATGTCACTATTAGCCACATTAAGTACTCTTGGCAGGGTAGAGATTAAATCTACTGTCTTCACCACCATATCCTTAGACCACATCTGGATGCCCGGTGTGTGGTTGCTTAATACATATTTGATGAAAAAATAAATAGAATAAAATATCTATATATGTATTTTTATAAATCTTTCTAAATTTAAGAATAAGAGTAGATATTTTTCACTTTAATGTTCTCATTGCGAATTTTCTCAGCTCTACATGAACTTATTTTGGCCTTTAGAATATGAATCTAAGATTATGTTTGTAGTTGAGCTAAAAACAGGCATTAAGAAGTAATGCAGGCAGTTTTAAGAATCTGGAATGTACTGTCAATGGACAAGAGAGAAAACGTCATGCTTACAAAGTTACTATGAAGTATTTTTGTGATTTATTCTACTAGGTAAATTGGACAGAGATTGAGGGGGGCATTAAATTAAATGTGATCCAAACTCCCTCTCAGGTTAATAGCTTCCATGGTGGTCAGTCATTTAGCCTCTTCTTGAACATGTCACTGACACTGTTGAGGAATCTGATTTGGCAGCTCAGGTTACTAAACAGATCATATATAAATATTATTTTGGCTGCTGGCTTTAGGATGGAGACTGAGCTCAAGACAACTGGTAGTATCAACAAGTAGGTAGTGATACATTTTTATATGCAAAGCACTGTTTAAGATATTATGGATATGTAAGGTGGGACTGGGAAAGGAGCTAACTTGAGAGCTTACTATGAGTCACACACTTTGCACATTTTCCCACTTCTCCCAGCCACACACATACCCAGAGATTAGAAGGCAACATTGTGAGTGAATAAGACCATAAACTTCGGAATCACAAAGACCAGAGTTCCAGAGATGGCTGCATGATCCACTGACCTAGGTACCTTTGGGCAAACTATTTAACTTAGTCTACTCATCTGTAAAATGCAATTTAATGGAGGAAATTTTAGGTTAAATGGGATATTATGAGTAAGGTTAGTATTACAGAACTTGATGTAGTTATTACCATCATTACAATCATCTTCAACATTAAAGGTCCGAGGCACAAACAGGTGAACCAGTGGAAAATTATAGCTAATAACTTTCAGAGGAAAAATTCCAACTTGTCTGACTCACTCTAAGCCTCTATTTTATCATTGTATTATTCTGCTTTGATTATTATATTTTAATCTTGCTGAACCTCAATTTCAATATCCTTAAAATGGAAGAGTAATATCTATATGATATGATTATGCTGAGGATTGTATATGCCACTCAAATAAGAGTGTTCAACATACAGAAACTGCTCAGTAAGGATAGCTATTGGCTTAAGATAAATTACCTGATATATTGCAGTAGTATTTGGCACAATTCAGACTCATCTTGAACCTTGTACAGTTGGGTTTAATTTCTACATGTGTCAAAAATTTCACCTCTAAAACATAGCCAGAAGTAAGGATCCTGAGAGTAACAACAGAGTAAGTCTGTCTAACTGACACTTGGTTAGCACCGGGAGAATAAAGATATTTTAAAAGATGTTGTGAAGAATGCAAGAGAGGACATTTATATGTTTTAAAAATCAAATTACCTTAATACAAAGGCAGGTTATATTATTACATTAAATTTCAGTTATCTTGGTTGAACAAAACAAATTACTAATTCTTTTTATAAGTTTTTGAGACATGTATTTTCATATGTTTATTACCTAGAGTCAGAAACAACAGAGTTCTGCTTAAAAATTATAATATGTCACTGAGACAAAATAAAATTTTATGTGCCTATAGCTCAAAACACCTTTAGTAAAACAAAAGAAAAGAATATTTATAATAGAATCAGTAGTAAACTGGCATTCTCTCATGATCCACAACTCAAATGACTCCAAGTAAGTGAATTCTAAGTTCTAGAGTTCAAGTGATTATACCAACTGAGTGACAATATCTATTTTTATTTTCCTTGTGGAATGTTTCACACTACAGATAACTCTTTTTTTAAATCCCAGGAGCCCTGTGTCTAGATGTAAAGGTCATTGATAACTCTTCTCAAAATGCAACCTAAATTTCTTGCTCTGCTAACGGGTTTTAAAATTATTTTTATTGAACTGCAAACTTCATCAAGTCAGAGACCAGCATTTTCTCAGCAGGGTGTAATGGTCCATGGCACAAGTTCATCTTAGGCTTCGAACTTTGCATTAAAAAGCATTCATGTTACACTTCTGACAATTCCTTGTTAAAATACACAGATCTCAGTGCTTAATGAACAACAGAATATCTGTTTCCCAGAATCTTGCCAAGAAATATGACATGGCATTTTGTGCCTATCAAAATTATGAAGAGCTTAGCTGAAAGGAAAGATGCATGGAGAATTACTGGAAGACTGTGTAGTTAATCAATTAGATATGACCAAGGTAATCTAAAAGTTCATCCTCATTAAATCAAAACATTAGACAGCTTAATGATAACAACAACAACAACAACAGTAACAGTGAACATTTTAT
Source organism: Mesoplodon mirus (assembly GCF_964341445.2). Lineage (NCBI taxonomy): Eukaryota > Metazoa > Chordata > Mammalia > Artiodactyla > Ziphiidae > Mesoplodon > Mesoplodon mirus. The sequence continues at coordinate 108,206,135 of NC_138983.1, read as the reverse complement.
GGTCTTAGGTCAGTTTCCTAGAAACAGAGTCTGAGAAGGGGATTCTTTTGAATGTGATTTATTGACAGTGTTCCCAGGAGAAGGAATAAGGGAAGAAGGATTGGGTAAGGAAAAAAAAAAAAAAACTAAACAAAGGTGTGGTCCCCTCCAGAGATTGGTTTAAAACTAATCCCACTTAGGGCTCTGGATTACAAATCTCACTGTAGACTTTGTAAATCAACAGAAGGTAAAGAGAACCAGTCTTTTATACTCACCTCCCCTGCATCAGTTGCTTATTGTCTACCAGGTGGGGGAAGTGAGGTGCAATTAGGGCAGGGAGCATAATTTCCTAGGTAAGGAAAACTCTGGAGAAGCTGCAGCTGCCAGATGGGTGCATTAACCAGATGAGAGAGAACTGGGTGTAGCACCAATAGGATCTAGTAAACCTCTATAGCACTTAATGGGTTCCAGACAGTGTGTTCTATGTATATTAACTTATTTAATCTCTACAGGGATAAGTAACCCCATTTTATGAATGAGAGAACTAAGATACAAAGATCAAAAACTTGACCAAGAAGCCTTGCTGAGCACAGATCTTTATTTGAAAAAAGGAAAATCTGATTAATAGTTATTTCAAGTATTTATTAGATTGAGTTATGTATATTATGGGGTCTAATTTTGCCAATTAAAACTTTGATGCTTCAAATAGCAACTAATTAGAGTAGTGTCTAAATCCCACTCACCAGACAAAAGCAGGTTTCTAGATATTCCTATTAACTACCGAGTCTCAATTTAATTAAACTGTGGTCACAGAGCCTTAAGTATGTAAAAAGGTAAGAATGTGTCCTGCTAGCATAGAAACCTACTGTAAAAGGCAAGGACAGTGTGCCTTACATGCAGATGTTCATAGGGATAAAAGCAATATTATTGTACAATTGCCAGCAAGGATATTTATTCCTGCTCCCCTCTTACATTAAGACTTAGAGTTTTCCAAATATTTAACAACAACAACAAAAAATCCCATACATAAATAATCCAATATTTTCTGGAATTAACAGGAGTCCACAAGATGGCAGTGCTTGATGAGTAGAAAGCATTAATCTTGGGCAATATTCCAAAGGGAAGAAAATGGAAATCTTGATTAGTAATAAAAAGTTTACTAATTTTTCTGTGTTTTATTTAGTAAAATGTCTTTTATCCAAAGGTATTTGTCATTTGTACATAAAATAAAATAAATAAAATTTAATTTAGCTATAGACTTTGAAAGCAAAAGAAAATTCATAAAGTACATATTCAAAGCACTCAACATTTTTCATTGACAGTGAATTTTTAAGAGATATCGTTACTTCTTTTAATTGCATGATATGCAAATTTTATAGTTAAATTTGAAGATTTATTGCAGGATAAATAATAACAGGAAACACATATGAGTTTAATAAATTATCCCTCCTTTAGGTAGATGAGTTCACAGAAGACAAAATCCTCTAGAGTTGTGATTAGCCTAAGCTTCGCATGTTAAATGTGGAACTTTGGTTGCTTTTGGGTTACATTTATCATATAGGTGCAGTAGAGAATCTTTAGATAAGATAAATTATTATAATGAGATTCTCTGCTGCTCAACTTCTTCTTACATTCAATGTAATTTTTCATAAACAGTTTTGTGCTTTAACTGCTTAACTAATGCTCATTAATCCTTCATGCAAATCTGTAATGAAGGTAATTTATTTGTCACATTGCTATGCATCATATAGAAATAGTCAATATTATCTATTTATCAAGAGGCACTGAAATGGTATATTTTGTGCTCTGGGGGTTTGTCCCTCTGGTTCATCTGCTTCAGAAAAAAAAAATCCTAATCATAAAATACATATTTATACCTGTTGATATGTAATCACTGTAATAAATCTTCAAATTCCTACTCATATGAACTCACATAGCATAGAACTCTGGTTAGAACTTTTTTAGTTGATTTCTTTGAAAACAATAGAAAAGCTGGTATGAGCTATACTAATAATACAAATGGTATAAGAAACTATTTAGAATTTATTCTTTTTCTAATTCTACAGGAGATTTTTCTGCAAAAATCAGATGGTTTTTGATTTTTATAATTATGTTTATATCTTTCCTGTCTTATAATTATTATCAAAATAAACAAATGAACTGGAAATAATGATAAAGTCCAGTAATGATTAATAGAGGTTTTTGAGCAATGAAATTACACATTAAGAAAGAAGAACTATGCCTTTAAAATTGATATATTTACAGTAATTAAGAGTGGCCATTATTTTGAGCCTAATATTCACGTTAAATATGGATGTTAGACATTCAGAGATATGTAGTATGTATCAACTATGAAAATAAAATATTTCAGTGGAAAACAATATGTTGGTTCTCCCTGAGTCAATTATTTTTTCATGTTTGCCTTGTTCTTTTTTTTTTTAATTTGCCCAGAAGTTTTCCAGACTTCAGTTTCCTAAAATGGTTATTCTTTGGTCAGTTCCTATATTGCCTGAATCTTTAACAATTTTTATAATTTCTGGATACAGAGGAGTTTACTTCTTAAAAACCAAACTTAGTCAGACTTCCTTATTGAATATCAATTACTTAGATGTATTCTGAGTATTCTCCACAAGCGTGGGCTCTGTGATGTGTCTTTACCCATAAGCCTCTGTTCCTAGTTTGTTGGTCAATTAATGTTTCTGATGATTGATTCAAGATATTTTCTAAAATCACAAAACTACTAGGAACTATAATAGCTAAAATAAAAACACTATAATAATTTTCTTGGAACCCGGGAGGATTAATCAATATTATAGTTTTAGAAATAGGAAAATCGTATGTTTGTAGGGATTACTGAAAATCTCAAGAATGTAACCCAGTTGTTAGATGGATAAATTTACTCAGAAACCACTGATTAAGGAGCTGATTGTTAAAGGTGAAAAATGAGGGATTCTGATTTATAGGGATAGCCTAAAGAAACTGGATGCACACAAATTGCTTAAATGAAAATCAGGAAATATCAGGATATACCACATCAGAGACTGGGTAGAGCAGGAAATTAGATTTTTTAAAAAATAAATGCTAAGTACTTATCCCTTATTCTTAGTTGAAGGAAGTGCTTAAGACACCAGTGATACTAGTATGAATCCAAATATAGTAGAGTGACATGAGATGTGTACTAAGTACCCAGCTTCCTATTCCAGTTGGGACCTCTTTGAAAGAACTGAGCCACATGGGGTTGAACTCAGTTAGTGCATGCATAGGTGTAAGGTAATGTGGCACCATGAACAAAATCATGGACTTCATACCAATGCAAAAATGCATTTGAACTTTTGCATCTAGCAGCTATGCAGTCTTCAGCTAATTACCTGACTTCTTCAGTTCTGTTTATTCATCTGTAAAATAATCAAAATAACACCAAGCTCTTAGGACTTGGGGGAAACATTTACAAAAATGTTAACATAATTTCAGGACTATATTAAGTGTTCATAAATCATCATTATTATCTAAAATGCTAACATATGTATATATATATATACACACACACACACATATATACACACATGTATATAATTTTTGCTATGTTTACCATCTTTGTCAAATCAATCTAGCAGTCACTAAAATCCTCATAATGTGTCTCTTACAAACATGCATAAAAGAGTGGTTTAACTTTACATGTCAGTAACATACCCATATGCTATTCGTGTTCCAATTTATCATACAACAATATAGAGATTATGCAGAATTAAAATATCTGTACATTTTATAATATACGTGGCTCCATAATATTCTCATCTGACATCAAATTGGAATTTAGGAGTACTTTTACTCTATGCATGACACATGCTTACCAATAGACCTTAAGTGATTCTTTTGTATGAGACTCTTTTTCATGGAACTTAAAATATATTATAGTCTGCTCTGCTTTTACACCTCAACACATCTCTTTCTTAAACCATCCAATATTATCTCACACTCTTTATAATCGTTAATGCTTCATCTTAGATAGAATGATTCTCATATCGGTATGCCTCATAATGTCATTTCCCTGTACTAGAATGCATTCCCACCTTCTTTCTGCCCAGTCACATGCCTACATACAAGCCAAGTGCAGGTGCTATTTTCTTGAAGAAGGTGTCAGGAGTCACTTTTAACTCTTCTTTTCTGAAATTCTATGGACGTATCATTAACTTGTGTCCCGATTTGCTTGAAACTGTGACAAATTACACTATTTTTTCCCAGCATGATTATTAATAGTCTCCCTTTTCACTTTCAAAATGTTCCAGTTTGCATATTAAATATATTATATGGTCTCCCACCTCCCCACACATCATCCACAAAAGAAACTCCTCTTGTATTGGTACTGATTATGCTCTCTCATTGTTCTTTGTTCTATGTGGGTTATATATTCATCATAGAGAAGGGGCTGTGTCATATGCTTACTGAACAAATGTGGCATCAATTAAATTAACTTAAAAATTTAAATTAAAAATAAAATTATTAAATTAATTTATATTTAGAGACTTTTAAAAGAATGTCATGTTGCCACTAAAGATAGTTGGGGATATCTTAAGTGGCACCAGAGTATCCTTGCATGTCATTTTCCAGTTGTCTAAAATAGTGTCCAACTCACTATAGTGTCCAGTGAGTAGTTTATAAATCCTTTTCTGATGATGAATGTAGTGTTATGTCATTTCATCATTAGTAAAATAAGATGCTTTCTTATATTATTTCTTTAACCCTTGGTAATAGAGTTTTATAAATCCTATAAGACCCTACATGATTTTGCCCCTGGATATCGCTTTAACCTTAACACTGTCTTTCCTTTCTTCACTTCACCCAAGCCACACTGGCCTTCTTGCCGTTAATTTTTAACCTAAGACATGCACATTAATTTTTACCTTAGCCTGAAACATTCTTCCTCCAGATGCTTGTGTGGCTCACTACTAAACTTCTTTCAGGTCTCTGCTAAAATAGCTTTCTCTGGCCAGTCCTCCCTAACCAACTCACCTAAATGAGCCCTAACAATCTTCTCTCTCTCTTTCCTTCCTCATATATATATTACTTATTGCTTGTCCTCTGCACCAAAATATGAGTTTTCTTACAGTGGGAACTTTACCTATTTTGTTCACCACCATGCTCCTCAGTATTGTAAAAAGTGTGAGGTACACAATAAATAATGACTGAATTAATAGAGAATGAACACAATAGTGAAAATGTTTCTTACTAAGTATCGTAACATAAATCTCTTGGAAATTAAGCTATTGGGTACAATTTTCCCTTTTATAAGGTAATAAACAAAATATTAAAATGATTTATGAGAAAATTTTTTAAGAACCCCTGGGAATGTATGTATTTTATTATACATGTAGACATGTTATGATAAGGACATGAGACTTGAATAAATACCAACATTCTAACCATTTGGCTGGATTTTTTTTCATTTATTTTATTATGTATTTATTTATATTAAAATATAGTTGCTTAACAATGTTGTGTTGCCTGGATTTTATAGGAGCAATTCTGTTGATACCAAGTAAATAAAATTTATAGAAGTAACAATACGATTATTAGTTGTTTTCACAAATGTTAGAAGTGGAAGAGAAAATGAAACTAGAATTTTAAATGATGAATTAGGAGAACCTGTAAACACAACTCTGTTATATTTCTTTTGTCTTGTTTATTTCATTTGAGGCTACTGATTCAAAATTTGTGGTGAAGACTTGTTAATAAAAACCATGTCATCCTTTTTTTTTTTTAATTAGTTCTTTTGCTATCAGACCAACATTTTGGGATTTTTGCCACTTTGTACAGTTTTTGCATTATTACTTTTAACTCAGCCTGAGCTTTTACTTTAATCATAAAGAAATGCCATCAGAATGAATGTTTTAATCTATCTAGGGAAAAAGCACATGCTTTCCAGTGGTGGGTCTTTGCTATAGAATGACAGCAGCACAGCACTGATTTTATTAACTCTCTAATGAAGTCCTCAGATAGAATTGCCAAAATTTTAAAGCTCAGCCCGATAGTTATGTTTTACAAGTGATCAAGCACTATCCTATACCAATATTTCCATCAATGATTGCTCAGGGGAAAAAATGAAAATGCATATGTGGAAGGTGACCAAGGAAATCCTAATAATGTTGACATTGTTGAAATACTATACCTAATAAATATTTATAATTAGATAATGTCATAGTATCTTTATGAGAACACTAGGGTGCTGACCTATATGGGACCATTCCAATTTTAATAACTTTGAAATACCATACTCTTTTTTTTTTACTTATCCCCTTTGGCTTTCTTTTCCAATTTTACTTATGTCAAAGAGTGGTTCATTAGTTTATTCAATATCTTTATTTCTGAGAGTGAGTCCTCTTCAGTAATACTGATATTTTGAGGATCTTAAAAACTAAAGAGTATAAACTGTATAAACATATTACCGATGTAAAATATTATCTTGATGCAGTAAGTGTCCTGTTATCTGGATCTAGGCTTCTACATCTCAGCACTATTGGTATTTGAGGCCAGATAATTTTTGTGAGAGACAGTCCTGTGCATTGTAGGATGCTCATTAGCATCCCTGGCCTCCACCTTGTACCCACTAGTTGCCAATAGCACCTTGTCCCTCTCCACTGCCTGTCCCCACTCCAGTTTTGATGATGAAAAATGTTTCTAGACATTACCAAATGTTCCTTGTGTGGGAAAGCATTCCTGTTTGTGAATCACTGCTCTAGATTAACCTAGAAGTGATGTATTCTGATTAACCAACCATTTGAATTATTTGGTAATTACTGTATTTAGTTCTATTTCATTTTATAAATTATTAGGTAGATAGAGAGATAGAAAGATGAAAGCTAGCTCCTTTAATTTCAGTTTTCTTTTTATTTTTAAGGGCAGAGTACTATGCCTCCTTCATGATTTTAGTTCATATATATATATATATATATATATATATATATATATAGACTAGGTAATCAGCACACAGTTTGCTGAATTGAATTAGAATTAGGAAACAATCATATCCATAGCACAGAACGATGAGAAACTATTGTTTACTTTTGATTGAATATATCAAAATACACCAAAAATTTTGATACTGTTCCAGGCTATTTTTCCCAATTAACTGTCAAAATAATTGAAAAAAAAAATGTCAAAGACTGGGTTGACTATATATTGACTCAATGACACAATATAGACACTATCAGATTGTCATTTTTCTATTCCTTATATAAAATGTAGAAGGGTCTAGAAGGAAGTTCAGTTTCATAAGTGGTCCAGTTGTTTGATTCTGCATAAATAATTCACCTTGCAAGCATACAGACTTGTAAGTTGTGTGTGAAATCTGAAACAATGCATTTAATTTACTTCTTTTTACTCAGTCATTTGAGATTACTTTTTCCCCACATTCAAAAAATAATGAAATATGTATTTCCAGAACTTACTTGATTGTATTAAAAATGAAGCCCATATTAAAAAAAAATGAAGCCCATATAAATTAATTCAAGATAATGGAAACAAAATGCAAATTTATAGTAGAAATAATATAAAAGGAGGAAAGAATTTGCATGAATATTTAAGGTACATGGGGTCTGAACTAATCAGAGAAGAAAGGAATAGGTTTCTTATATTGTTAGAGAAATTTCCAGATTATTAAATCTCTGTTTTAAGGCTTTTTATTGGCATGACTCATAAGATTCCATATTTTTTACATTTTTTTAAATATAGAAATTACTGTAGAAAATCTGGATGGCTGGTAAATCAGTTCAGTTGAAAGCAGTCTACTCAAGGCAAAGCTACACAAATGTCTGTGTTTACCAGAGGTAATAAATCCTAAGAACTCACAAACTAGAGTGAGTCAAATCAAGTACACACTAATTCAGAGACAAGACAGATCTCTTCTTTCACCTAGATTTCTAGTTTTTGATTGTTTAAGCCTTGCCTTCACCATTTAGTCTCTGTGTAACCTTGGGCAAGTTACCAAATATTCCTCAGTCTTTATTTTCCTCTTTTGAAAATGGAGGTATACATCACTTCATATTATTTTGTAAAGATTAAATAGAAGTAACTTTAGCAAAGTACATAGCTTCATGCTTGGTGCCTAGAAAACATTTACTAAATGAAATTATGTTTTTAATTCAGAATGTCTTTTAGCTAAAGAAGATTTTTGAGACAGGAAAAATCTATATACAAGGACAAAAATTCCAAGTTTACCCTAACTCCATTGGTATTGAATTAATAATCTATTTTTTCCCATTTGGCTTGGCTTAAAATAATTCAGGGATTATTCCCCAAGGAGACACAAGGTCCTATTGTTGCAAAGAATGAAATTTTCTCTTAAATGTCACATAATAAGTGTTTTAGTATGTATAAATATATTAAGCACTTACTATGTGCCAGGCATTTTGCAAACAATTCTCTATTATTTGTAATAATATTATTGGTTATCTCACTTTTATAGAATTGAAACTAAGAATTGATAAAATTAGTTTGTTTGTTTGTTTGTTTGTTTTGTACAAGACAGTCAGAAAGGAATATAGTTCCAACTAGAATCTTAGGAAGTAACTGAAACTGTGAAGAGTTCTCTAATTTAGGGAGCCCCTCGGCCTACATGAGAGCAATTTTGCAAGCTCTAATTATTAGCACAGAAACTATATTAGCACAAATCACACCCCCTCCTCCATAAAATCATTCAAAATCAGAGTTCTTTGTTGATTTCTTTTCAATACCATCCTCCTCCATAAAATCATTCAAAATCTGAGTTCTTTGTTGATTTCTTTTCAATACCATTCTTAGAAAAAGGTGACAATATTTATTTTAAAAGCTTTAGAGACCAATTGCATGATACCAGCTTACCCAAAACAGAAAGCAAAATTCTATATCTTTAACAATAGGTTTTTGGAAATTTTCATTTTCCTTTATTAAACACAAGGAAAGATATAAAATGAATGGTGTGTATTTTCAGTGCAGCCTAAGCCTTCTGCAGTTTGCTGCCTGGTTCAATTTCTAGATTAAAGACATTCGATTAGTTAAACTTCAGACTGAAGCACTGTAACATTTAGGAGTATCAGTTTCCATTGAAAAAGCTGTGCTGCTATTATAGCATTTTCCTATCTTCCTGACCTGTTTGTCAAGCTCCAGACTGCAGCTGCACACAGGCTTAGAAAGAGCTCATTTCCTAAGGGAAAAGCAAAGTTCTCAAGTACATTAAAAAAAAAAAGCCCATAGTTTTCCTTTGTCTTTTCCCCTTCTGTCTTTCTCTTGTGTCCAATAGAGAGCCGCTGAAATGGCACCCAGAATGATGTTGACATAACCTGGATCACAGCCCAGGAACATATATCCCTGAAGCACAGCCCTGTCACTGCCGGCCTGTTCTGCCTGCATTGGTACTGTGTTAATTGGGCGAGGTCAGCCAGTTCTCTCTCTCTCCAGACTTTCATTCTCCCCAAGGGGAAGAACGGTTCCAATGAATGATCTGCCATGTCTAAGGGCATGCATTTTCGAGGCTTGTTAGCTTAATGCCTCTTTGCAATATGTAAGAACAGTGTAAGAGAAACCATTTATATCAGTAACCTCCAGACCAGCTTTACAGAACAATTCTGGGACTGCAGCTCTTAGCAGCTGACTTGTCCTCTCCGCAACATACATGGGCATATTCTAATTAGAGTCACAATGTTTATTATATTTTTATAGGTCTAAGGGATTTCTCCTTAATAAGATACTAAAAAAAAAAACATTGAAAAGTTTATCTTAAATACACAAATAAATTTAGAAAAATCATAGAACTAGCTAAAGAATTATTTTACCCTTTTCTCCTCATCTACAAAATAAAATAATAATATAAAGACTTATTTTATAGGTATTGTTTATTTTTATTTTTTTATTTTTTTCTGTACGCGGGCCTCTCACTGCTGTGGCCTCTTCCGTTGCGGAGCACAGGCTCCAGACACGCAGGCTCAGCGGCCATGGCTCACAGGCCTAGCCGCTCCACGGTATGTAGGATCCTCCCGGACCGGGGCACGAACACGTGTCCCCTGCATCGGCAGGCGGACTCTCAACCACTGCACCACCAGGGAAGCCCAAGGTATTGTTTTAATTTGATTAATCAATGCACGAGCTTAGACTCGTGCCTCTTATGCAGTAAGAATTCTATAAATATTGTTTTCTTTTGCTTGTTTTTAATGAAGGAATAGTTTTCTACATTTCCCTGCTTAACATATGCTTAATGTTTAAGGAGAACCCTGCACTTAAGACATTGGACTTCTATCCCAGCCTAGGCTGTTTTGGTTATTTACATGGTGAGACAACAATGACAGCAGTGCTTGAGATTTTACTTTCTTCATCTCCTTAGTCATATCTGGCTGCTGATCCACAGAGACTATCATCCTCCATATTCCCTGACCCTGGTTGGGATGCCAGCCTACCACTGGGCTAGAGAGAGATAAGGCTGTGAGATCTGATATTGTTTGGACTTTTTAACAAGGTTCACATATAACCCTTTCACTGTTACAGGAGAGTCTGGATTTCTTCTCATCTAGTCCAAAAATGTTATTTGCAGCTAAACACCTTGCAGCAGGCAGTGTCCTTTTGAAGAAAGGAAAAAGAAAAGTTGAAGGCATTCAAAGGACTAATTAGATAATGCTTGCCTAACTCCTATTACTCTCTGAAGAAAAAAAAAGAAAACTAGATATAGTCTTAGAACTTTACTAAATGGAAACCGACAATATGTTTGCTTAGGCAACGTGCTAACTGTATTTTAAGTGAATCAGCCAATGGGCAGGAGAATGTTTATTTCCTCACCCCCTGCTATTTCTCATCCTTGGTAAAGATTTTTTTTTTTTAACCTCTGCAAATGTGTTCAGCAGGAGGTAAAAATAATGACGGTGCCTCTGAACAGTGAAGAGAGACTGGAGCTGTGAAGTTGGAGCCCTTCTACTTTGTAAAGTATCTTTCTTAAAATGGGTTTGATGGAGGAATAGGAATCTTTATTCCTGATAGAAGGACAAAATGAAACTAGAGAAAGGCAGTCAGAACACATGTGAGGGAAAGGCAATGAATACCCTTTACAAAACTAGGAGAGAACTGAGTTCCAGCCAGGCAGGATGAAAGAGGGGCCAGGGAATATAGCTGTTCCTTCTGCTCCACACAGGACCTACTCTACAGAGGTCTAACAAAGACCAACAATTTGAAGTTCAGAGGTTTTGCAAAGAGTAATACTAAATAGAACTCAAGTAGACTAAGGAGAGAGCTTTACAACTAGTGCAGGGGTGACTAGATTAACCTAATTTACATTGTTGCAGTATTTTGGGAGAGCATTTCGACAATATTTGTCAACCACCTTACTGCTGATTCTCTCACAAGGAAATTCCATCTCTTGGAATTTAGTATAAAGAAATAATTTAGAATATATACAGATATCTATAACGGTTAATGGCAAGGCTATTTACAGCAAAAATAAATATTTTTAAAAAGCTCAAATGTCAAACATCAGGGTAGAGGTTAAATGAATTATTTTTTGAAATACTGTGCAGCTATTAAAATAAAACTGGAGATTAGACATGTCATGATGTTTCGAATATATTGCTCATTAAAAAATCTAATCTCGGGCTTCCCTGGTGGAGCAGTGGTTGAGAGTCCGCCTGCCGATGCAGGGGACACGGGTTCGTGCCCCGATCCCGGAAGATCCCACATGCCGCGGAGCGGCTGGGCCCGCGAGCCATGGCCGCGGAGCCTGTGTGTCCGGAGCCTGTGCTCCGCAACGGGAGAGGCCACAGCAGTGAGAGGCCCGCGTACAGCAAAAAAAAAAAAAAATAATAATAATAAAATAAAATAAAAAAAATCTAATCTCTAATGCCTTAAGTCATGTACTGTATATAATGAATTAACTTCTATCCTATTCATTAGAATGATACTAGCTATGCACTATCCTTGAAAGAACTGAGAAAACAGCCATTCAAATCATCTTCTGCAGAGTTTAATTTCCTTGTGGAACCCTAATTGAAAAAGGCTAGCTTTGATATACTACTTCCAGGTCACATTTTTTTATAAACTCTAAAGAATATCAGGAAGTTGTTGATCTGTTAATCTCCTTATATTTTAAATAAATTATAAATATACTGACATAGATATAAATATAGATATATATGAAGATAAATATGGGTTGGAGATGTAGTTTATCCTTCTTGATATTATGACTTTTGCAACATAAACATTTGTATGTTTTCAGGGTTTACAACCTTTACATTATTTATCCTTAGTTTATTTTTCAATTTCATCATAGGTTATGTCAGTTTTGTTTGAACCATTATTTCGTCTACTTCTTTGAAAGGAATGGAGGTAGGGAGGAAAGTGCTAATAATATTTTAGATAATGTTTACATGGGACAAATATAAATTCTGATGTTTTATGTCATGTATGCATGGTGCTCTAATATAAATTGGGATTTTTACTAATTATCAGTTGGTATTCAAACTGAAAGATATGCACATATCAGAAATATGTGCAGCTGGTTAAAATTTCAAATGATTCTGTCTGGAGACTGCATAGATATAGCTAAAACACTCTGGGTTCTTCAGATTCTTCAAAAGTACTTCAAATAAAAGAAAGAAAAAGAAATACAACCACAGTTATTTTTATAATCATTTCAGTGGCATCAGCATTAGTGATCTTCTATTTTATTTGCAAACATGGAAAGGAATCTTAACTCTGAAAGGAAGCAAATATATGTGTTATAAACACTCCATATTTACAGAAAAGACAAATTTATTTATCATTCCAAAAGGAAAGAAACAATAGACACTAGCATTAAAATTGTGTACAAATTTTCATAGAATGATAACAATATAACAAGAGTAGGAACAAGATTTTCATACAGCTACATATATATACATGTTAAAAGCAAGTTACATTCCTGGAGAAAATGAAGATTATGTATGTACCTGTCATATAAAAATTTTAAAAATCACACGAGGACATATATTCTTCACTCAAAGATTTATACTCCAATGCTCACAGCAGATTCATTCATAATAGCCTAAATTTGAGAACAGCCACCATCATCAACTAGTGAATGGATAAACAAACTGTGATACATCGAAACAATGCAATACTATTCAGCAATCAAAAGGAACTAGCTACTAACTCAGTAACATGTATGGACCTCAGATACACTATGCTAAGTGAAAGGAGCCAGGCTTATGGGCAACACACTGCATGATTTACTTTAAAAGAATTTCTGGAGAAGACGACATTTAAATATATAAGGTAGACATTAGTGGATGTTAGCGATGGGCATTGGGGGAGGAAAGTGATTGGAAAGAGGCATTAGGGAACTTCCTGTGATAATAGAAATGTTCTCTGGAATGATTATGACTGTGTTTATATGACTCTATTATTTTGTCACAAAGCTCATTGAAATGTACACTTAAAAATGTTAATGCTCATTATATGTGAAGCTAATTTTAGATCATCCATATTTAATAAGTGATATAAAATAAAACGTATTGATGATTAAAATGTTAATTTTCCAATTTAGAACATTATTTAAATACCTAGATGAAGATAACATTTTCTATTTATTTCTATTCCTCTACAGTAAGATTTATATTGTGTGATTAAATAACTATATCACTACATTTAGTTCCTTGAAAATAAAATTATAAAGAATGATATTTTATCTTCTGAAAAATATAGAAATGAGCTATTTAAGATGGGTTTGTTGGACAACCTTATAAGTTGTTTTAATAAGATTAATTAGCAGTATTTATTGAGCAGCTGATACATTCAGGACTGTGTTAGCAGATTATAAAAGATACAAAGATGCAAGGACTACCTCCATCAAGTAGAAAAGTTAAAATGTCAGAAATGACTGTCACGCAGTGGAATATGTGATAAGAATTAGACTAGAGAAGGAAACTTGTTTGTAGGCACTTAGGAAAGCTGATAAGGGAGTGGGAGTAGAGAAGGATGAATCGTTTCTTAGCTGATCAGAAGAAGATAAAGTGAGGGAGATATCATCATCAGAATCATTATTATGGAATATTTACTATTTATCAGTTACCAGGTTAAGTACTTTACTTGCATTATCTCATTACATCTTTTCACCTACCATATACATGTAGAATTTTGAAAATAGGAATTAGAATAAGAGCAAGTTGTATTACTTTGCCAAAGTCACACCACTGGTAAATGACAGAGTTGAGCCTTTCTGACCCCAGAGTGCAAAAGTTAAAAAAAAAAAAAAAGGCCTAGGAAGAGAATTTTGGTTTAGATCAGGGATTGGCATACTCCAGCCCACAGGCCATATCTGATTTGTCACCTGATTCTTTTTTGACTGTGAGCTAGAAATGGATTTTATGTATTTAAATAGTTGAAAAAAATAAGATCAATGAAAAGCATATAGAAATCAAATGCTAGTGTCCATAAATAAATCTATATTACAACAGAGCTACCCTCATTCGTTTCTTGCATGGTCAATGGATACTTTTATGCTATGGGGCAGAATTTAGTGGCTGTGACATAGGCTATATGACCCACAAAGACAAAAAAATATCTATTATTTGGCTATTTACAGAAAAAGTTTGCTGAACTTAGATTGAGAGGAATTTAAGTTTGGTGAGATAATGCTTAGGTAAGTAAGTTAAATTCAATGCAAGTAGGAAGATTTCTCAGAGTAGGAAGCAAAGAACTGGACTATGGCATTGTTGACTCTATTATTTTCTGTAATGATTAATTTTCATTTTAAAGCCAGAACCTGCTATTTACTTTCCTTGGCTTTTCTGTTTTGAATTACTGTGATTGCTGTCTGTTTCTCTCAAAGATCTATGGTACTATTTAATTACTTGAGAAGAAGTTTGGGAAAAGTAATACCAAAATATTACCTTAAAGTATTATATTAGATCAGAGCTCTTTGTATTCCTATTTTTAAGGGTTGAAACTGAAGCTAAGATAGTTGTATTTCTTGCCTTGTAAACCAACATTCTAGTTATGGTATAGTTAGGATCCACACTCAACTACATGAGTCCATTATGTGTGTTTTTCTTTTTATCATCTTTATTGAGTCAGAGTCAATGAGAAAATATTTTTTCTTTGGTATATCAAAACATATGAGAGGAAAGAAGTATTAAATTTTTCAAAAAAATATGAAGATTTTTAATTTGTAAGCTCATCAATTCAGTCTACCCTGGCTGCATTTTATCGCATTAAGTTGACTAGTTCAACTGCCTTGCCCAAATCAAAGTGGGGATTTATATCAGCACAACATAAAAACACGAGTTATTTCCAGTAAAGTAATAACCAAAGGAGTGAGCAGCTTGATTTCCTGGCCCACTATTTCCCACACTCTTCCATGTAGAGTAACTTATAAAAAGGGGGAAAAATAGACTATTTTAAAGGAGCTGGAAATACATGGTGAAATATAATTAAACAAAGAAAAACAATTAAATAAATGTAAGCTGTTATATGTAGAACCAAAATCAATATAAGAGAAAAAGAAGGTCATGTTCTACATTTTTTTCTCTTCTACTGTGTCTAAATATTCTAAAACAAACTCCAGGTTGAGGTGTTTGCTTTGTGATATTTAGCTTTCTATGTATAAATTTTGTCAGATGGATTTAAAAAAAATATATTGGAAAACACGTTGAGCTTTCCTTTCTAGTGACATCTAGAGAACACAGTATAACAGAGTGCATGATAAAAACATATATTTTAAAACTGATTTGTAAAGATTTTAAAAGAATGTCAAAATGTATCTGTTGATAAGAGCCAAGTTCAGAAACTATTAAGCAACCAGGTAAAGCTCTTATTATAAATGTTTTGCTGGCTAGCAGAGTTTGGGTGGAAACAGTCTTTTTCTGTATAAATTTAAGGGGTATAAAGTGTGTATTGTTATTTATTTGACTCACATAGGAAAGCATGCATAGTAAAAAATACATGATTTCTTTATTTCTCTATCATATCATTCAATATGCTTCTATTATCATGTATCCTGTCTGGCTTCTAAATAATTGTTGAGATACAAACTTGAGCATTGTATTATTCTGTTTGGTAAAAATATTAAAATTTCTATATTTATACTATTTACTTTCATATATTGTTTATACATTTGATTTTGGCAGTGCTGAATGTTCAATTCAGTTAACAGTCTGGTCAAGTCAGTAAAAATAATTGATGAAAATACTTATTCATTTAAATTGGTGTAACAAACAGGTTGACCAGTGACCAATGTATACACGAAATAGAATTTTTCAATAAAATTTCTGAATGAAGCTGTGGAAAGCCCATATTATGTAATCAAAAGGACACTGGGCTTGGGATTACACAGGGCTGAATCTCTGTCATGTTGTTTATTAGACATGGACTTTAGAGAAATTTCTATCTGAGTTTCAGCATCCCCATTTATAAAAAGGAGGTAACAATAATAAACATACAATGCAGTGATAAAGAAGAAATAAGAAACTACATAGAAAGTGTAAAATATTCATTTCCTTTCCTTCTCTTTATTCTAAAGAAGTGGTTGATCCTCATCAGAACTTGACAATATAGTTCTCTTTGTCCAAATAATGTAAGTCAGGCCCCCTTGATTACAAGAGTTTTTAGGGAAGAAAAATCATAATCACATGATAATAATGACAAATTAATTCATCACTTTAAAAATTAGTCCCAACAACACTCTTTCCTTCTTAGTACTAAAATCTACCTTTTTCCATCTTGCCAAGCTCTTTTTTTGTCAGTTATTTATAACAAATGAGGATATAGTGTTCATATATTGCAAAGTGAAACTGCAAATCTTGAAAAAGTTGTGGACTTCAAGGCAAATTTTGAAAATGGCTTCAATCATTAGAGCATAGTTACTAACAAATGAAGATGTGATGAAGTGCCCAGAAACTCTGCAAGAATGTGGATGTTACATGATTGAACATACAGTGATTTGAAATCGAATATTGATAGAGGCCTTGGGAAGATTGCTGAATTCCTCAAGTATTTGGCAAAAAATTATTTTTTGTGATCTTTGTAGGTACAAAAGTAAAATATGGAGCATGGGGTGTCATGCTATCTTATAATTTTGTAGGAAAAAGATGCTAAAAAACCCTTCTGAGTAATTTTTTTTCTCAGAGTTATAGTTATTGCAGAATTGTTAAGTTATGAGATTCAGATTTTAAAATGTAAAATTTCATTTTTTAAAGAATAAATATCAACCAAAATATTTTGTTTTCAACTCTGTGAAATTTTGTTCCTGTCTTATATAGAGTTGCTTTAAGTGAGCAATTTCTGGTACCAACTAAAGATAAAGAGGCCCCCTAAATGGGGTTCAAAATCAATATACATAATGATGTTACATTTCTATACACTAATAATGAACTATAAGAAAAATAAATTAATCAAACTATCTCATTTATAATTTCATTAAAATAAAATACCTAGTAAAAAAAAATTAACCAAGGAGGTAAAAGATCTATACAATGAAAGCTATAAGATACTGATGGAAAAAAAAAAAAAAAAAAGAAGAAACAAAGAAGTGAAAAGATATTCTTTGTTCATAGATTGGAAAACTAATATTTTTAAAATGTCCATAATATGCAAAAAACCTACAGATTAAAATAAATCCCTGTCAAAACTCCTATGGCATTTTTCACAGAAATGGGACAAACAATCCTAAATTTGTATGAAACCACAAAACATCCTGAATAGCCAAAGCAATTTTGAGAAAGAAGAACAAAGCTGAAGGCATCACAGTCCCTGAGATCAAACTATAATACAAAACTATAGTAATCAAAACAATATGATAAAAACATAAAAGCCAATTCATAGAACGATGGAATAGAAAAGAGAGCCCAGAAATAAACCCAGGTATATATAATCAATTCATTTATGACACAGGAGCCAAAAATATACAATGGGGAAAGGCAGCCTTTTCAATAAGTGATGTAGGGAAAATTGGACAGCTATATATACACAAAAGAATGAAACTGAACCACTATCTTACACCACACACAAAAGGTAACCAAAAATGGATTAAAGACTTGAGTATAGTATAGTATAAAAATCCTAGAAGAAAACATAGGAGGGTAAGCCCCCTGACATAGGTCTTGGAGACGATTTTTTTTTTTTTTGATCTGACTCCAAAAGCAAAGGGAACAAAAGCAAAAATAAACATATGGGATGACATAAAACTAAAAAAATACTTCTGCATAGCAAAATAAACCATCAACAAACTTAAATGCAACCTACTGAATGGGAAAAAATATTTGTAAATCATATATCTGATAAGGGGTTAATACCTAAAATATATAAAGAGCTCATAAAACTCAATAGCAAAAAAAAAATCTGATTAAAAAATGGGCAGAGGATCTGAATATTTTATTTCCAAGAAGCCATACAGATGGACAAAAGGTACATGAAAAGCTGTTCAAAACCACTAATCATCAGGGAAATATAAATCAAAACTGCAGTGAGATGTCTCTTCACACCTGTTAGAGTGGCTATTATCAAAAGACAAGAAATAACATTGGCAAGATGTAGAGAAAAGAGGGGCTTCCCTGGTGGCGCAGTGGTTGAGAGTCCACCTGCCAATGCAGGGGACATGGGTTCGTATCCCGGTCTGGGAAGATCCCACATGCCACGGAGCGGCTGGGCCTGTGAGCCATGGCTGCTGAGCCTGCACGTCTGGAGTCTGTGCTCCACAATGGGAGAGGCCACAACAGTGAGAGGCTCACGTACCACCACCAAAAAAAAAAAAAAAAAAAAGATGTAGAGAAAAGGAAACCCTTGTGAATTTTTGAAAAGAATGTAAATTGATGCAGCCACTATAAAAAAAAAACAGTACAGAGGTGCCTCAATAAATTTAAAAATAGATCTACCATATGATCTAGCAATTCCACTCCTGGGTATTTATCTGATCAAAATGAAAACACTGATTCAAAAAGATATATGCACCTCCATGTTCATTGCAGCATTATTTACAATAGGTAAGACATAGAAACAGCCTAAGTGTCCATTGATGGATAAATGGATAAAGAAAGTATGGTACATATACACAAAGAAATATTACTCAGCCATAAAAAGAATGCATCTTGCCATTTGCAACAACATGGTAGGACTTTGAGGGCATTATACTAAGTGAAATAAGTCAGACAGAAAGAAAATAAATACCATATGATCTCACTTACATGTGGAATCTATAAACAAACAAACAAACAAAAGAAAGCTCATGGATATAGAGAACAGATTAGTGGTAGGATGAGGCGGGGGGTGGATGGTGAAATGGGTGATGGTGGTCAAAAAGTACAAATTTCTAGTAATAAAATGAAGTCATGGGGGTGTAATGTACAACCTGAGAACTATAGTTATTAACACTGTATTGCATATTTGAAAGTAGCTAGGAGAGTGGATCTTGAAAGTTCTCATCACAAGAAAAAAAATTGTAACTATATATGGTGACATATGTTAATTGGACTATTGTGATGATCATTTTGCAATATATACAAATATCAAATCATTATATTGTACACTTGAAGCTAATATAGTGTTATTTGTCAATTATACCTCAATAAAAAAAAAAGAGACAGAGGTCCTTTAAAGATAGCAATGATACCTGGTGACCTTTTGCTTCATTGACATAATTCATTTTTCCATTTATTGATTCCTCTCCCATTTCAAACCCTCAGATTCACATTTCCAAGTGCCACTCATCTTCCAGTTACCTTGTTGTCAGTTTGATGTCAATAAATCCCTGCAAACTGGTACTTAATGTTAACACACAATGATTTGAGGTGTTATCTCTCTCACAGGCATTTTCATTCTAAAGAGGATTCTTGAGGACAGGTCCACAAGACAAAATTGAATTTCATGCTTACTATCACCCAAGCATTGGGCTAATTGCTTTACATAAGCTATCTCTTAATTCTCACAATGATCCTGTGACGTAGTTTTTATTACCCCTCTTTACAGGTAAGATAATGCTTATTTTAACAAAGTCAACAGTGTCAGAGCCAGGCTGGGAATCCCTGGCTGTCTGAGTTTAAATCCTAGGTGAAATACTCTGCTATAGTATAGTTATTTGGAAGCAGAGACTACCTAGTAATTCCTTTATCATACTAGATTGCCACCTAGTTGCATTCTCTGGATTTGTTAACTTATGCATCGTCCGGTTCCACAGTGGATTTGAGGCTGGTGACCTTGTCTACTCGTCTTAAATTAAGCTGAGATCAAAATATTTTCTATCTAAAGAAAATAAAAAACAAAAATTCTTTTTTTTTCTTTAATACTAAATGTCTCTGCTGGAGTTTTACAGCTCAGACGTAAGTACTAAAGGCCTCCTTTGCTCTATCCTAATTAAAACTTCACAGAGGAGTCACAGGGCTAGAGGAAATGCAGGGTTGCTTTAGCAACTTAGTTGCTAACTTGATTTAGCATCTGGAATAGAACCAGGGCCCTTAGTCATTCAGCGTCCATTGCTGTTTGAGTACTTTACTGAAATGAATAAATTATTTATTAGAGAGTGTACAAAGAGAGTGTTTAAAGTACAGTGAAGTATCTTACTCTCTTGTGTTTGCTGTGTGCCAGGTCATAAGCTTTGCTATAGTTCATTAATTATAAATTCACCTATATTCTATGATGATTCAAAACACACATGCAGACATAAAATATTAGTCTGTAAATCTTCATGTAATGCCTCTAATCCAGTTTTCTTGACACTTCTTATATAACCAATTATTATATTTTATTCTCCTTCACTTTAAGACTCAGGATACATTCAGCACTAGTATTCCCCATGAGTGTCATGGAGTCACCACAATTCTGTGATTGAATGAGGGACAGTAGAGGGATGGGTAGGTTTGGAGAGCATGTTTGGGGGAACAGGACCTGTGTTTATGGTTTTGAATTTGTAGGGAGCCAGATATATCACACTGGGCATTTATTTTGCCTGGGACTCAATCACACATAATTTTACAAGATTACCAAGGCAAAATGATACTAGGTTAGTAGAATTGAGAATAAGCTAAGGGTCTAGGCAATAGAATAAGGAAAATGATAAAATGTTTTTGGCAAATAAATTTCTTAATTATTATGCTTTTTATCTAGATGCAGGTGGCTTTATATACTGTGGTGTTTCTCTTATTTTAAGTCAAGTTTGTTGGGACTGAGCTTGCATCTTTTAAGCTCTTCTTACACCTGTCCCAGGACTTATTAGAGATCTTTGCAAGTAATAGAGATGCCAAATAATGATTCTGGTTCTCTTCTCTTGAGGATATAAGTTCTTCTCTTTTTCCACCATTGAGCCTCTGCTGTTCCTGGGCATATAGAAGGTGCATTAAACTTTGAGTATTCTAGATCTTATATGTTTGAAAACTACAGCAATGCAGTCTTTAAATAGTCAATGAATCTTTTGCATCTAGGCAGTTAACTTAATCCTTACAAACATTTGGAGGTAAAAAGTGTGCACTGTAGATATTTTTAATTTCAAGTTGATCTGTTGAAATTGTGCCACATAAAAGCACAAATTCTGTCAGTAATTCACAGCTATTTAAACTGGTTGGTATCATAGAAACAGAACAACTATTTTTTTGTTTGTTTTATTAGTTTTTTCCCCATATTGTTTACTATAGCAAAAGAAATCATGCTGTTCACACTGTAAACAATCTCCCTGAGAGGTCCCAACCAATCTCATAATCAATCCTGAGACAACTATGCTGATTATACCTAAAATTATAATCTCCTGCCCAGACCTCTTTCCTAGATTTCAGACTTATATATGAAGTTTTGTGTAATATCTATACATACCTAACGCTTCATATATCCACGACTCAGTTAAATGTATTCTATTCTAAAACAATTTTATATCTTAGCCATACACTTGCATTCAGATTCTGTTTGACAAGTGAACGAATGAGTGAATCAATTAATCAGCAAAAGCAATCATATATAAAGTGATCAAAATAATTTTAAATAGGCATATTAACATTTTACACATAATTTCTGAAATAACAAAAATAAAATTGTAATTTTGAAATGAGTAGAAGGAAATATGCATTTAAAAAACTTCCATTAATTAAAAAAAAAAGCTCATGAAAGTGAAATGAGGGCAAATAAATCATAGAAAAAGCAGGGTAATTAGTATAAAATAAGATAGTAGAAATAAATATAAATAGGCTAAATTTATTAGTTAAAAGATAGTGATGCATCTCCTAGAGTAAAGAAAATAAAAACAAAAGTAAACAAATGGGACTGAATTAAACTTAAAAGCTTTTGCACAGCAAAGAAAACCATAAACAAGACAAAAAGACAACCCTCAGAATGGGAGAAAATATTTGCAAATGAAGCAACTGACAAGGGATTAACCTCCAAAACATAAGGATAGCTCATGCAGCTCAATATAAAAAAAAATCAAATAAACAACCCAATCTAAAAAGGGTTGGAAGACCTAAATAGACATTTCTCCAAAGAAGACATACAGATGGCCAAAAAGCACATGAAAAGATGCTCAACATCACTAATTATTAGAGAAATGCAAATAAAAACTACAATGAAGTATCACCTCACACCAGCTAGAATGGCCAACATCAAAAAATTTACAAACAATAAATGCTAGAGAGGGTGTGGAGAAAAGGGAACCCTCCTACACTGTTGGTGGGAATGTAAATTGGTAGAGCCACTACAGAGAACAGTATGGAGTTTCCCTAAAAAAATTAAAAATAGAGCTACCATTTGATTTGATTCAGCAATCCCACTCCTGAGCATATATCTGGAGAAAACCATAATTCAAAAAGACATATGTACCCCAATATTCATTGTAGCACTATTTACAATAGCCAGGTCTTGGAAACAACCTAAATGTCCATCAACAGATGAATGGATAAAGAAGATGTAGTACATATACACAATGGAATATTACTCAGCCATAAAAAAGAATGAAATTGTGTCATTTGTAGAGATATGGATGGACCTAGAGTCTGACATACAGAGTGAAGTAAGTCAGAAAGAGAAAAACAAGTATTGTATATTAATGCTTATATGTGAAATCTAGAAAAATGGTACAAAGGAACCTATTTGCAGGGCAGGAATTGAGACACAAACGTAGAGAACGGATGTGTGGACATGGTGGGGTGGGGGGGTGGGATGAGTTGGGAAATTGGGATTGACATATATACATTACCATGTGTAAAACAGATAGCTAGTGGGAACCTGCTGTATAGCACAAGGAGCTCAGCTCAGTGCCCTGTGGTGGGACAGGGGAAGCAGGAGGAGGGAAGTCTAAGAGGGAGGGGATATATGTATACCTATAGCTGATTCACTTCATTGTACAGCAGAAACTAACACACCATTGTAAAGCAACTATATCCCAATTAAAAAAAAAAAAACAAAGATAGTAGGCACTCAGTAAGCATTCACTGAATGAAAAGCTAAGTACAATATTTGATATAATAAAATAAGCATTTTTTGAAAGGCTGATAATTCCATTGTTTAAAAAAAAAAACCTCTTGTTTGTGTTCATGGTATAAAAGTTTTAGTATAGCTTTATCCAAAATATACATTATATGGTATAATATATACCAAAGACTGAAATTCTGGTTCTATGATTTATTAAAGATGAGAGCTTAAGGGTTTCACTTAATCTTTCTAAAAGTTAGATTCCTCATCAATACAACAGGGATGATAAATAATTGCTAACTCTCAGATATTTTGCAAAGATTACATGGTATAGTAAATGTGAAAATGTGATTCTTATATTGTAAAATGCTATATTCATATATATTTTTAACTACAACCTAACACATTGTACAAGAATTTTAAGTTCCACTTTGATGTAAACTTCTGAGATAATGTTTATGGACAAAATAGGATAAAAAATATTTAAAGTAAAATAGTAATTATTGATTTTTTATTTAAAAGTATCTATGGTGATAACCTCTAAACCTTAAAGTATTTCTGTATTTGGTTACAGGTTTTATGAGGCTTATTTTTACATTTTCAAAGAGCTTTTTTTAATAGTATAACCCTGAATTTCAAAATTTCTAAACTGACAGAAGTGAGTTTTTGGCAACCAGAATCATTTTCAGCAGATGTGCTTAACAGTCTAGAAATATATATATATATCCTGGTAGATAAATAACTACTTCAGTATCCAATCAAGATGTTTTTATTCACAGATGTTACTGACAGGAATTAATATTGCTCTCTTGGGAAGTAAACAGGGGAATTTAGAATATGAGTCAATCCTAGCTCTTGCTTTTATTCACAGAAAAACAAATGTGCATTGTACGTCCATTTGAGATCATGAGTAAATGGATTTTGGGACTATTTCTGAATATTATTTAATCTTCTCTGATGTAGAAACTGTTTACAATTTCATATAGTCGCCACTAAATCTTAGTAGCTGTAATATTTTGTAATAATATTTGAATATGATATTATGTGACCCAAATATCTGTCATCAATGTGAGTTGGTTCTGATAAACTAATCACAGGAGGCTAATAGAAACTGTCTAAAGCCTTATAAAACTCTTGTTAGAATCAGCACATTTATTCAGTTATTGAACATGCATTTACTGAATACTTACTAAATGTCAGGTAGTGCACAAAGTATTAGAGATATAAATATGAGGTAGAAAGTTTCATACTCTTAAGGAACATATAATCTACTAGAAGAGATAAAAATATTAGTAAACTTTTACTTCCAACACTTTACTTCACTTAATAAAGCTCTGATAAAATAAAATAATAAACCAATTATGATTTGAAAGAAGGAAGTAAAATAAGAGTGGGGAACAAAGCAGAATCAAGCATCAGTTAACCAGGTATGCTGTGATGATCTACATGGCTATTTGGACTTGACAGAAATTTGGGTCTCAGATTCTAGTACATCTCAAGTTATTTACTCATTTCACAGTGCACAGTCTCATCCCACCAAAACAAAGGCAGCTGTTGAGGCTGTTGCTAACTGGTGCCAGACCAGGGATGCAATCACAAGGCCTCTCTCACTGAGTAGCCCTGGATTATTCTTTCTACACTCACCCTGCCTCTTCAGCAAGAATTTTTGACTTGACTTCCCCAAGACATTTTCAAAGTTCTCCTTTTAATTGATCAAGCAAAGCATTAAAATTAATTCACTACTTCACAGTGTGATTGTGATCTCAACTAATAAATCCAATCATTCAGGTTACTGTTTGTTCTTTTGACAAAAATATAAAATATTCCATTTTATTCTTCCATACTGATTATGTAAATCGTGTTTCATTTATCTATTCTACAATTCACAGCATCATTAGAGAAAAAGGTGAATGGTAAGAAAAGTTTTCTTACTATTGAATACATGGCTGATCTATATTTACTTCTTCTTGTTTATGATTTCTTTCTCAAAGTTTCTGAGAGTTGTGTATGGGTTAAAATCCTTGGCTAACTTATTTATGAATGCTATGCATATATTTACTCAACAAATAATTTTTGAGCTCCTACTCTGTGCCAGGCACTGTTCTAGGCATGGAGTTCAACACTGAACAAAAACTACAAAAAATCTGTCCTCATGGAATTTACATTCTAAATCAAGGAGACAGTGAATAAATGAGTAAGTAAAATTGTGCAGTATATGGAAAGTGATGAGCATTATGGAGAGAAAGAAAGCAGAGAAAGAGGAAAGGAATTGTGGAGGTGCAATATCAAAAGAGGAAAATCAGGAAAATGTTTTACCAAGAATGTAAAATTTGAAGGAAGATATGAATGTGAGGGAGACATTCATATGCCAAGCATAAGAGGGATCAGGCACAGGGAATAGCAACTGAAAAGGCTTTGAGGCAGGACCATGTGTAGTTACATGTGGAGCATCAGGGAGACCATGACTACATGTGAAAAAATAGGAGGGAGAATAGTAGATAAGGTCAGAGAGATTACATGGAGTCAAATGGTAAGGACTCTCTAACCCACTGTAAAGACTTTGGCTTTGACTCTGAATAAAATGGTATATTAGACAGTTTGGGGTGCCATAACAAAATACCACAGACTGGGTGGCTTAAACAACAGAAATTTGTTTTCTCATGATGCTGGAGGCTAGAAGTCTGAGATCAGGGTGTCAGCATAGTTGGTTTCTGGTGAGAGCTTGCTTCCTGACTTGCACATGGCCATCGTCTCACTGTGTTGTCACAATGGGGAGAGAAAGAGTGAGCTCTCTAATATCTCTTCTTATAAGGGCAATAATCCCATTATAAGGATCCTACCCTCGGGGCCTTCTATACACCTAGTTACTTCCCAAAGGACCCATCTCCAAATACCATCACATTGAAAGTTGGGCTTCATATAAATTTTGGGGTAACTCACTTCATTCTTTAGCAGAAGTTTTTAGAGAGTTTTGGGCAGAGGGGTGACATGATACAAATTAGTTTTAAGGAATCACTCTTAGCTAGTATGTTGAGAATAGATTGAAAAAACGTAAAGGCAAAATGAGGGAGCTTAGTTAAGAGGCTACTGCAAAAACCCAGGTAAGAAATGATGGTAGTTTATACTAGAGAACTATCAGTGGAGGGCATGAAAAATGGTAAGGTTTTGGATAAAATTTCAAGTAGGGCCAATAAAACTGATGGTTTCTATGTGAGGTGTGAGAGAAAGTGAGAAGTTAAGAATGACTCTAAGGCTGATGAATTGTAAGAAATGAAATTGCTATTAATTGAGATGGAAAAGACCTCAGATTTGGGGAAGATATAACCAGGAGTTCAATTTTAGTCATGGTTAAGCTTGAGGTGCCTATTAGCCATCCAAATGGAAATTTTGAATAGACAG
Organism: Mesoplodon mirus; assembly: GCF_964341445.2. Classification (NCBI taxonomy): domain Eukaryota; kingdom Metazoa; phylum Chordata; class Mammalia; order Artiodactyla; family Ziphiidae; genus Mesoplodon; species Mesoplodon mirus. Next base: position 108,179,390 of record NC_138983.1, on the reverse strand, counting down.
TTGAATATACAACCCAGATTCCTGGTTGGAAACATATGTTTGGGAGACATCAGTACTTAAGGATCATTGTGAGGTGAAACCTAAGGGAGTGAGTGTTCATTAAGGAAAGAAGTTCAAAGACAAACACTTACTTGGGGGACTGCAAGATTAAGAGTTTGAGAAAATGGGGCAAAGTCAGCATAGGGGATTACTAAGTAAGGTAAGGGGAAAGCAAGAGTGTGTGGAGTCTTGCAAGAAAGTATTTTATAAAGGAAAGAGTGACCAACATGAAGACTGAAAATAATCCAAATGCCATCAACTGAGGAATGGGTAAACAGAATGGGGCATATCTGCACAATGGAATACTGTTCAGCAATATAAAATAACAAACTACTGAAAAATGCCACAATACGGATGAAATGTAAAGACATATTAAGCCAAATAAAAGAAGACAAACACACACACACACGGCTGCACATTGTATGATTCCAGTAAAATAAAATTTTTAGAAAAAATAAAATTATAGAGACAGAAAATAGATCAGTTATTGGGGACATGGGCAGACATGCCTTTTTGAAATAATGGAAGTTCTAAGACTGGGTTGTGGCGATAGTGACACAACTGTATTAAATATATGAAAACTCATTGACCTGTACACTTAAAATAGGTGAATTTCCTGGGATATAAATTGGATCTCAATAAATCTGTTAAAAAGATAAAGAAAAAGACAGAGAAATAGGGCAGAGAAACAGAAAGAGACAGAGAGACCGCACTGGAGTTGAATTGGATAGTGCATGTACAGACAGAGCTTTTGAAGAGTTTGTTATGGAGAGGAGCAGGGAAGTGAGGTAGTAGCTGAAAGAGGACAAGAGTTAGGAGACGTTTGCTTTGCTTTGTTTTGTCTTTAGATGAAGTAGGGGACAATATGGTTGCACCCTGTTGGGAATAACACAGAAGAAAGTAAACAATCTCTGGTAAAAATGTAGAAGAGAGGAAAGAGAATTACTGAAGTGATTCTTTAAGTAGATAAAAAAGGATGAACTACAGTGCACAAGTTGAGGGATTGGCCTTAGAAGTACAGCAATGCATCTATACTCAAAAAGAGAAGTTAGAGTGTGAATACACATGTTAGTGAGTGTGTGATTTGGTGATGAAGGCTTGTGGAAGTTATCTTCTAATTGCTTACCTTTTACAATGAAATGGTTATCAGCTGAAAGTGAGGATGGGAGAAAAATTGAATGATGGGAGACATTGAAAGTTTGATAAAATTACAGTGAAAGGACTAGGTTTGTTTTTTTTTCTCCCCCTTAATTTCTGGTCAGCATAAGTGCACTTGAAATTCATAGTTTATATTTTAAATTTAGACTAGTCTGCATAACTCTTTATTTTTTTCTACAGTCATATTAAGCTGAGTAGTTTCAGGCATGCAGTAGGCTGAAAAATGGATTTACATAGGGATCAGGGTTTTGCTGACTGTCGAGTCAGTGTGATGAAGCAAAGAGAGATGAAGAAAGCAAGGCTCTATGCAAGAAAATGATAATGATTGAAGGAGAAAAGTAAGGATCAAAGGAGGGGAAGAAGGGTGAAAAGGAGGCAGGATCAATGATTTGTAGATTTCAATGAGGTTAAAGGATTCCTGGAATCAGGGTACTATAAGCAGTGTGCAGAAGATAGTTCATGCTAGTTAGAGAATAGATGCTTGCAAATGTGGTAATTATGAGATTGTAGCTGTTGGTGATAACGGATAAGTGGCTGAGATTGGTTGTAAAACAAGACCATGGGAATGAAAAAAGAAGGTAAAATCTTCAGGAAATGAAGAAGAATAACAACAACAAGAAAGTGTAGAGTTTGATAACTTGAAATTTTAAAAATGTAGGGGTCTTTTTTTGTAAGGAGGAAGAAAGAAGAATGGGCAATGAGGAGAAGGGAGGATATATGTTCCAATCTCACACTGCATGGCATGTACAATTTGGTAGAATAAACAGTCATAACTTTAAAGAGCTGCAGTGGAAACCATGTCTTCAGGGATTTCAATTGGAGACAGAATGTAAATGCCATGTTCAACAAAAAAGCTAAAGATATGCTATAGGATTTGGCTGATCAGAGGATAACTACCCATCTGGTAAGTGTTAAACATTGGTCTAGACGCTGAGCTACTCCTGTTATTCTGTTTCATGCATGTGTCCCCCAAAACTTTGCTGTGCTAACACTGATGTTTGAGTAGATCATTCGGCATAACACTTCAACATGAGTACCTAGTAGAATATAACCTCTCCTACAATTTTAAATTATATAATCAGTCTAATATTTCTTATGACAAGTATACAAAAGCAATCAGCTGGCTTTGCTCTTGCTGACTTTATTCTTGTTGATCTCAATCAGATATCACATTTTTATTTATTTAATCAATTATTAATACATATTCTTAGCTTATTGTGTATGCAATTCTCTATACTATTTTTTCCCATTAGAAAGCTTCTGTATATAGTTTTCTCTGCCAATTGGATAATTTGTCTACCTGTAATCTTGCAGCTTTGTTTCTTATATTATCCTCTCTCATTTCATTTTTAACACATGTTCCAACAGCTTTGCAATATAGATTGTACCTCAGAAAAATCTGACTTTTTCTCCACAGGGGTCACTGCATATTGTTAACCCCTGTGAGCCTGGTGATGAACAGCTTCACCCTCTGTAGAGCCTGTTGCTTTCTCATCCTCCTTCTTCTCCTCTTCCTTTCTCTCCTCCCCCTCCTCCATCTTCCCCTCCTTTTTTTTTATCTCTAACACTTATTTATCGAATACTTCTCTTCATAAAAATCTAATGACCCAACATTAGACATAACGTATTAATTCTATAGGAGTCTCCTAAACCTACTAAAATCCTTTTTTTATAAAAGGTAAAACAGGGCTTCCCTGGTGGTGCAGTGGTTGAGAGTCCGCCTGCCGATGCAGGGGACACGGGTTCGAGCCCTGGTCCGGGAAGATCCTGCATGCTGTGGAGTGGCTGTGCCCGTGAGCCATGGCCACTGAACCTGTGCATTCAGAGCCTGTGCTCTGCAATGGGAGAGGCCACAACAGTGAGAGGCCCACGTACCGCAAAAAGAAAAAAAAAAAGTAAGACTAGATATGTTTTCTGTAAAGTTCACTAACTGCTCACAAAAGGATTGGAGTGACTGAATTGACATATAAGAATTAGGTTGGTACAACTCAGAAATTATTCCTCATAGTGATTCCTCTGAGTTTCAAAGCAGAATGTTTTCAAAAAATATTTTCCTGTTGAAACATAGTTTACTTTTCTTTCAATTAAAAAGAAAGTTAAGAGGGTAAGATAAAGATGAGAAATTTTAAGAAAACTGATTGAGGTCTAATCATAATTTATGATAAGAATTATCTATGGTAGAGCAAAACTGAGCCCAAACACTACACTAATAATACAACCTAGAAAAAAATATGGCTTTCACTCTAAACAAAGAAGAAAAATTGGTTGAGGTACCAGGATCCTGAATTCTGTTTACAGTTGTTAACTCTAAAATCTTCATAATTTCTCAGGTAGAAATAGATGTTTGATTCTCTCTCTCTCTCTCTCTCTCTCTCTCTCTCTCTAATTGATGCTGCCCTTTCTTAAATTGTATTATAGGAAAACTATACTGAGATACAAAGAGGCACTCATCTCAAATTATAGGACTCAAACATAATGGGTATATTTTTCTGTGAGTTGGCAAAAGGTAAGATAATTAACCTGAGCACAGTTTACTATTCTGTTACTCCAAACCCCAAGAAGTACTTACCTATTACCATGACTTTTACAAACAAAAGCTCAAGTAGCAAGAAAAGAAAAGTAAATTATAGTTTTGTATGAACAAAAAAATTTCTTAGTAGTTTTTGTTCCAGTGTGAAAAACTACGCCATAAACAACCCAGTTTCCAGCTTATCTTCTGAAACAAGATGCACAGTGGTATTTAGTTAACTCAACTCTGACATTCCAAATAATTTTGAATAGTTTTTACTCTTTCAGCTTATCACTTTCCTTGTGCTTCAAGCAGTATATTCCTCACTGGTGGCAGGCAGAGACATAACCAGGACAGTCAACACGTAGAAAGACAATGAAACGATCTTATCAGAGAAGCTAAGTCTCCTACCCTATGGCATTTAGACTATATGATCTTTAATTACTCATCTGGTACTCTGATACATGTCACGAAAACCATGCACATTTCACCTGAATATTCCCCAGTCAATATCCTGTCTAAAAGAACGAACATATAGTAAAAGAGAGCAGCAGCAATATAGAATGGGATCCGACTGTACCTGGTGAATGAGGCGGAGGAGAGCACATCAGAACAACCCCCTGGCCTTCCCTCACAGAGACTGCACTTCTTGTCCGGCCACTAAAATTTCCCAGATCTGTCAACATAACACAGCATTTAGATGCAAGGCAAAAAGGGGTTTAAAGAATTACTATTTTGTAACTTGTACATACTTTTCTATCATTATCCAGTGAAGGTTTCATTTTGTTTGTCAAGCAGTGATAGGAAGGCTTTGACAATAAATCTCTACCATACAATTTTAAATACCACGATTTTCAGATTATATGTACACTCCTACTTTCTGTGTATAGTGCATACAAGTTGCCAGTGTAGGAATAAATTAAACAATACCTTTATAACACATTAACTAGTTATTTTACATCTTTATAATACCTTCTGTATATTAATTTTTCTACCACCAATTGAACCCCTTGATACACAGTAAGAACAGAAATAGAAGTGGTTGGAGTGCCTGGTGTCCAACCTGCTGCTTCATTATCTGTCGTGCTAGGAACGGTGTGTAAAGCCAAACATGAATTTGCCATATTAGAAAGACTTGTGCACTCAAGCAAAATATAATGAAGATATAAGGTGTTCTTTTCTATAAATGTGAGTTTAAAAAATCATGTTACTTTTATTTTATGGAAGCCTGGAATAGTGTGTACAAATTAATTATACTCATCCATTTTGATTACTCTAGAAGTATTATAGTTATCGAAACACTCACTTGTATGTATGAAGGATTGGGGTTCAACTGTCTTCTCTTAAATTATGTTGCATTTGCACAATTTAAAATATTTTCCTAAAAATAAAGTGGCCTTAAAAAAAGAATGATAGGCATTATTTGTATTTCTTTTATCATTTATTAATCTATTCATAACTCAATACATATGTACCTTTCCTTTTTTCTTGGGCTAGGCTGATCAAAGAAATGATTTTTAGTTTCTGGGAAATGGTAGGGGCTCAATATTTTTATAAATAAGCATTGTCCTAGAATTCCCAGTTTGTAAAACCATGTTCTCCTGGTGAGAAATGTTTCTTGAAAATGTTCTGCCTTTCCTATCATTATTTACCAATCATAAAAGAGATTTTTTCAAACTTTTCATCATTTCATGCTAAAATAGTATATTTCATAGTAATACAATGTAGATCTTAAAATTTAATGTCTGTTAAACTGACGAATGATGAAAATAAGCAGTTAATAAAATATACTGAATGGATATGAAAGAGATAAATCATTAACTTTAATATTATAAGAGGGATCGTATAACTTACTTTTTTTGAGATATGGGTTACGATTTACTTATTTGCTGAATTTACAATCAAACCCCTTAAAATACATTCAAAATCATTAAGGACTAATAAACAGTAAGGGCATAATGAATAAAAAGAGAGGAATTCATTATTAAAGAAAGTGTTTAGGATTTTACACACAATTCTGCATTTCACTGTAGTTAAGTGTATAATAGTTAATATAAATAAAAGATGAACAAAGTGTCAATACAAAAGAGAAAGAATAATTCTACTTTTACTTTTTTTGGTAGCTTGAAAAACAAACACACTAACTTCTAATAAAAGTCAAGTTCATTCGTTTTCAAATTTATATGATTCATGGCTTTAAACTAGTGTGCATTGACATTTAGAGATAGAGGCTGCCTTTTTTTCCAACAAATGACCTCAGTCTGATAACAAAGCATGGCAAGGTTTCCCATTTGACTTCCTTTGACTACTCTTAGAAACACAGCATAGTGAGGGTGTGGTTGCGGTGGGGCTGTTATATCTCTTTAGAGATTATATGGTTTTATTGTCCTCTTTTCATCTTCATTGAATTTACAAATTCTGAAAGGTTATTTGGATATCAATTTATTTTAACTGAGTTTCTTAAATGTTTTCTGAAAAGTATATATGTAGCTTCCAATACATTTACTACAAGTTTATACTGTGCTTATTATGATATTTCAAATCAACCTATCATAGTTAAAATATTTTAATAGCAAATGGTCCTAAATGAAGGCCTATTTCTGATAAATTGAAGTACAGGCATGGTCTAGAAATTAGACACACAAAAAAGAAAAGAAGATTGTACAATAATTTTGACCTGAATTGTGTTTTGAGATCACAATGACCCAAAAGATAACACTCAGCTCTAATTGCTTTATTTTGTATCATCAGTTAATACAGGTACGATTAACATTTTCTCATGGAATTTTCTCCATGTCATTATTTCCTAGGAGCTATAGCACCATCAGTACAAAGGTAAATGGATTTTTTTCAACTGTGAATAGATTTTTTTTTTTCATAAAGACATATAGAGAAATACTAAAAAGAAGCCTGCACTTTGAAGGAGAGTGTGTTTTCCTCATTTAAATCCTTCCTCTTAGGAAAAAGAAAAAGGGTAAAACACTATTATTTATAATGTAAAAGTGGTCCTCGTATCAGGCAAAATTCTGGTTGATCTGAGACCAGATTGATGTGAAAAAATTCTTGGTTGGAGTGGGGATGGAAACTAGAGAGAATAGTCTGAGTAAAAATACAGCCAGTTATTTTGATCTCACTGTGAACAGAAAGCAGTTGGTTTCTTTGGAGGTACTCATCATAGAACTTAGTTTGAGTGCTTATCACATATTTTAGTAAACATTCTATTATATCTAGGAGAGAAATGAAAATAAAAAGAACAAGAGATTTTATGGATGTGACTTTGATTATTTTTTGTCACCTACAGAAGGGAAAAAATACCTGTTCTTATGTTCTATTTTTGATCTTTAAGAGAAAAAAATGAGTAAAAATAAAAATCTTAATACAAGGACTCTAAAACTCAGTTTCAAAGTATATACTGAAGTAAATTTCTTTCTGGACTTAATATAAAACACATGGAAAAATGGACAAGTAATAATCTGGAGGAGAAAGTTTATGATCAAGAATCCCAGGGCCTCAGGCCTTATCTTTTCTCTGACCCTTTTTCAAAGTTCAGAAACTCATGCAGAGTTTGAGAGTGGAGCTTTAACTAGAACTGTGGCTTACAGAATTATTACACCTATTCATCCTAGGTAAACCATATAAAGAAAAAGAGGTATACGATTAATGATGTGACTGAGAGCCTCACATAACAATATAGAGTTGGAATGTGTGATTGGAAGCATATTGACCATACATAAGACAAATCATTTCCTTTATTCATTTAACAAATATTTTTTTTTCAATACAAACTATACACCAAATACTATGTTAGGTACTTATGATGCAGAAAAACTGTAAAGGAAGGATATGTATAAATGAACTAATCATACTTACTTGGGCCAACTGTCCATAGACCCAGCTCAGATGAGTCTATGCTACCAAATAGATGCATGAGCCTAAACTATCACTGCTTCAGCTTGTCACAGCCATACTTATGGGTAACTAGTAAATACCATGTGCATGTACCATATAACACTTCATGCCATTCCCCTAAATGTATGTTGCAAACATACGCACACCAGCACATACACATACATACACTGCACATACACTTTGGGACCCTTCCTTCCTTCCTTCCTCAAACCTTGCCTACCTGACTCCTTTTCTGATTTCCATCTTTTCTTTTCTTTCCTTCATTATTCCACAAAGGGTTTGAGGTAGCTTCGAAATATATGTATATAATACAAAATGTAAAATTGGTAGTTGACAAATTCCAGGTGAAGGCAAAATGGGTATGGCAAAAATCCTGTAGCATAACATGAGGACTTAAGAAAATATGTCATAGACTTCTTTTGTAAATTATTGGAAGTTGGCCATAAAATTTGACTCATAAACTTAAGAGGGTCAAAACAAACATGGATATGTCCCCAGTCTTAGAATTCATGATTATTTTAAGATCAAAACTTTCTAGTAACTCAGGAGAAGTACAGTGCCGCTGGATATTAAGGTCCAAGAGGGATTTCTTCTGCAAGACTTCATAAAGATCACAGTGGGTGGTATAGTAGGCCGAGCAAGTTTTCAAGTCAATTAGAAATGTTTCATCACCCAGTGAAACACTTTAAGTAGGTGTAGTGTTAGCTACACACACACACACACACACACACACATAAAATATTTCAGAAATTATTCCCTAGAATGGTGAATTATTTTAAAGTGTTGGAGAGTGACAGGGGTTTTGGATACTAATTTTATGATTATGTATGCTAAATATAAGAGATTGGTTAGTTATTGTGGAGAAGTGAGGGAAAATGGTCAAGGCAAGAAGATAATCTTATAATTAGGAATTAAGTGCTGAGGTTCACCTTTCTTCTGGTTTTTAATTTCCTAGTCTTAGATCTGTTCTGAATAAATGGCAATCCTTGGCTTATGGGAGTCATGCATTTGGAAGAAGGAATGGAAATGGGGTGATCATTTTGAATTGCACTTGGTTATACATTCACCCTATAGATGGGGCCATAACTTTTAGACTGTCAATGCTCCAGACATTCTCAATTAATTCTCTAATGTTAAAAGTGCTATGACTATAGAGATAATTCATTATACTTCAAAAATTCTTAAAGTTGAGTTTGAATTTTTACAAAAAGTGAAACCATTGAAAAAGACAAAACACTTTAGACCAGGTGTCAGACACTAGCTTTATCAAATATTACTAACTTTGGGGTATCAGATTCATATATAATATTGTTAAGACTGAGGAACTAAGATGAGTGATATATTTGAGGGGACTCATGGATTTGACTTCTATGATTTCCACAAAAATGACTGATAGTTTGCATATTGAAGTCTTTCATCAGTTTTGTTCTTGTTCCTATTATTGTTCCTATTATTGTTCCTATTATTTTTCCTATTATCTTGTTCCAATAATCTGATAATTCAGATTATTGTCAGATTTTTGTGTATTCAATGTAAATATCCTGTAATAAAAATCGGTCAGACCTCATTCAGAAACTATCTTTGACATTGTAAAATGTTAAAAATATAAGGGCAAATAAAAGAATGGATGGATAATAACACTAGCTACTAGCATACTACTGTATGCCAAGTTTCCTGGAAATGAAATAGTAATTTCTCTGTTTTAAAGATTACTAAATGTATGTGAAAAGCAAATAAACACTTGACTTTGGTCATACAGTTAATAAGTAGATTTGAGTTGGCAAATCAAACTCAATTTTGTTGTTTTTAAAAAATATATTAAGAAAAAAGCAATTCAATATTTGGAAGTTAAAACCAACCAATAGTTGGTTTTAGGAATTTAAAAATAATCTTCATAAGCAACTCTTATTAAAAATCATTTTCTGACAGATAAAGATATAGAGATGAGAAAATTAGTGAAAATGGATAAAATAATTCATACATTTATTTTGAGAGATAACTAAATTAGCATTTTAATACATAGCTATTTGTTTGTATGAAAAGTCTTTCATAAGATACTCTACAACAAGCAAGATTCTTAATAATAGTTTAAAATTAAACTAAAAAAAATCAAAATTTAAAACAAAAATTTGATTATTGAATGGTACCTTGACCAAAAGCCATAGAAACATGAAGCTTTGTGGGTTTTTATTGGCAAGTGTGAGTTCATGAGCTTGTGATCAATTTGTAAGCAGATTGGGCAGGGCTTATTATCCCCAGTTATTGATGAGGACACTGTCATTCACTAAGGTTAAGTAATAAGAATAAAAACTCACAGCCAATAAGGACTTGGGCATCCAAGATGACAAATTAATTTTGGGGACTAGCATGATTTTAATCTAGAGGTGTTCTGATACTCTTAATTTAGAATATTTTGATCAATGTGATTTTTAAAAACATTTTCCTATTATATCACATGAAGTAATTCTTTAATATATTTGTTATAAGTCATCTCTAAATGGGACAGCTTATCACCTTTTGAAAATGTTTATTATTTAATAGAATTAGTCTTTTGAGAATATCAATGGAGCTAATTAGAGGTATCTCCCAAAATACAGCCCCATCTATTACATGGAGATAAGAATTGAATTAAGATACAGCTGGAGACATGGTGAGGTAACTCTACAAGAGACCTGTACATTTTATAATAATGAAATTTTCCTCATTCCCATTCTTTCTTTGGTTATATATAACAGGTCAGTAATCTCTTGCTATGAATTACAATTTTCACTTTACATATTATCACACCCAAATCATCCAGCCAAAGTGTTCACTGATTAAGAGGAAACCAAAGCACACCTGTGTATGTGTGCTTTGAAAGAGATGATTTTAACTACATTATAAGTGAAATAGTAAATTGAAAATGCTTTTGTAAAGAGATAAATTATCCAAAGAATGTGATAAAAATGTTTTTGATTTTAGGTCCTTTCTTTGGTATCTTGATGTATGTTATAAAAAGCCACTTCAACTGTGAATAATATATATGGTGAAATAATCTCAAATGTTAAAGTTGTATATAAATTTGTTTAACTAATGTGATGATAGTCTATGAACCCTGGCAGACGATTTTGTACATTTGACTTAATTTTCTCCACTCTGGGTAAACAATTACATAAATAATCCTTATTTGCTTGCTTCTAAGTTTACAATTTTTCCAAACTCAAATTAGTCTTAATTCATTCTCAGGAAATTATAAGGCTAAGCATTAGAAACTTATGTATACAACGGAAGTAATAGAGCATGTGTAGGGATTTTCAGTATTATAGACCAATAGAGATGGGGCCTGTGTGTCACTTAGTAAAAACAGCAAGTCATTTAGTACATACATTAATTACTAAAACTATTAGATCTTTTTATTGTCTCTCAAAAATTTCAGCCCAACTATCCTCTTCAGCTATTTTGCATTTTATAATATTTAAATAGATAATCACTTCCTCATCTACAACCATGACTCCTTACACCTTTCTCCTTCCATTTTATTCAAGTACAACTTCAACTTTGGTTAAATTGAACTGTCTTCCTATTCTGCTCTGGGCAAGGGAATGTGAGTGGAAAAAACATCAACAATGATGACTAGTCTTGCTCTAAATTTATGACCATTAATCTCAGACAAGCCCTTTGTTCTGCCTGGTAATTCCAGTACATTTATGGAGTCCATTTTCTCTTAATCCTCTAGACAATAGGTTTACAATTACTCTCTTTCAAAACAACTTCCTGCCCCTTCCCCCACTTCCCCCCTTATAACTCCTGAAGAAAATAGAAGTAATCTAAAAACTGCATACATGTATTCCATCCATGGGGACACTGCAGTGTGTGCCACATATTTCCCTTCAATGAAGGACTTGTCTGAACTGTTGGGAGTTACATTGACAGACATCTTCCAGCTCTCAGCTCCCTCACGAACTGCTTTTGCCAGAGAATCAGCTCATCTGAGGTTATATCCCTTCCTTGGGTAGCACAACAGCCAACAGCCAACAGTTGCTTGATGAGTGCACTGACCACCTCAGCCCAACTCCAGACAATACTGACAAGCCATTCTAGATTTTGACATCCTCCTTAGTGTTAGCTGGGGCTGTTGCTGGGCCTGTATCACAGCTTAAATTATTCTCTTCCCACATCTGCTCCTTCCTCCTTCCTTCCGGTGGGTGATTCCAAAGGCACTTCTTAAAATTATCATCTACACTTAACTCCATCTCACCAAGTCTGATTCCCAGGGAAGCCAATCTGTAACACTACCACAATAGCTATTGATTTATCTGTATCTATATTGTGTCCCATCTTCTTATCGTAACTATCTGTGATCTAATCAAAGACCCATCTCCCCTTCGGACATCATGAGTAGCATTCATACGGGTATTGCTCCAAAGTTGACCAAAAAAAAAAGGTGGAAGGAAAAATTGTATCTCTTTGACCCCATTTTTCCCTCTAGGTACAACACATTTTGTTCACCCCTTCCGCAAAAGAAAAAAAAAAACACAAACAAAGAAAAACTCCCATTTTTTTTAAGCTTCTCAAATCAACCTGTCTCTCTACCACTGTCCAAATGTTACTGTAAAAGTAATGACCTCGACACTGTTTCATTTAATGATCAATTGCTCAGTTCTCACTTATTTGACCTATATTCAGTAGTATTGATAGAGTTGATCACACTTTTCTTCTGAAAACAATTTCTTCACTTGCATTTCTCCTCCTTCACTGTGCCCTCCCCTTCACTTTCATTAGCTTGGTCTTCCTCATCTTCCCAATATCTAGACATTTCATGGCCCATCCTTGGATCTTTTCATTTCTCAGTCCATACCATTCCCAAGTTTATCTTACCTAGCCCTTGTATTTAAAAATCATGTATAAACCAAAAAATTACTAAACTTATTCCTGCCTGGACACCTCCCTTGAATGGCAGCACACACACACGCACACACACACACACACACACACACACAATTTGACATTCCATCTAAATGTTTAATAAGCATTGCAAACATAACACATCTTATTGGGACTCCCATTTTCACCTGCCAACCTATCATTGCCATAATATTTCCCATCAGAGTAAATAATCATTCCATTCTTCCAGTTATTAAAAGAAAATACAAAAATAATCTGTAATTCAATATGTCTCTCACACCCTACATACAATTCATGAGCAAATCCTATTGATATTATTTCATAATATATCCAGAATCCAACAACATCTAACTTCTTCTACAGCTTTCATCTAGGCCTCTCTCACCTTGATTGTTGTGATATCACCTTACTGGTGTCACTGCTCCTTCCTTTGCTCTCTTTCTATTTATTAGCACTGTAGCCAGAGCTGGTTATTTTTAAATAAAGTTATATATACCAAATGCTTTAAATGGCTTTTTATCTCACTAAGAGGAAAAGTCAAACTTTTGAGACTTACACTGCCCTACAGGCCCTAGACTATCTAGACTTTGTTTCCTCTTTGATGTCATCTCTTACAACTACATACATCTTCCCTCCCTCTATTCTAGCACAGTAGCTTCCTTGCCTTTTATCAAATATATCAAGTATTATCCTGCCTCAGAGCCTTTGTACTTGTTTCTTCCTCCATCTAGAACACTTTCCCCCCAGATACAATAATGACTGTCATCTTTCCCTCTTTAGGTTTTTATTTTAATGTCACCTTCATGGAGAGATCTTTCCTAGATAACTTATCAAAAAGTATGACCTCCATGAGCCTCTACATATCCTTTATTCCATTTCCCTAAAAAATTTTTTTTAGCACTTATCTACTAACAAACTATTTATTTGTTTTGTCTATTGTGTCCCCCACACAGAGAATTTATGGTCTATGAGAGCAGGGATTTTTGTTTGCTATGTTCATTGTAATATTATTAGGCCCTTGCCCTAGCTGTTCTCTCTGCCTGAACTACTCTCCCTCTAGAGTAGAATCCTAAAAATATATTTTAAAATATTGCTATAAAAAATGAGATTTTTGAAAGCAAAAGACCAAGGTTCAAATTCTAGTATCCCTATTTATTAATGGCCTCCTTGGGCAAGTTATTTTACTTCACTATGCTTTACTTCCCAGGCAAGATGAGATAATTAATTATATATGTGTTATAAGATTACTGTGAAAAATTCCCTGACATATAAAAGTATGTTACATAATTGACCAATTAAAAAGCACTTAATCAAGAGTATTTCCCTCTTTAGATTTCAGAGATATATCTTATCAACTTCTAACTATAAACCTAAATATTTCTTTTCTAAATACTTTGAGCTATAGTGTAAAAGGTTCTCAAATTCTAATATTTGAGGACAACCTACAAAGTTATATAAATTAAAAGAGGAAATAACACTCACTAAGTAAAAGTGGCAGCTGAGTGGAGCCAAATTTAAATAAGCTACTTCTCTGTTCATATCTCAGCTTCTTAATCTGTGAAATGAAGGCTAAAAAAACTATCTCATAAAAATTTTTAAGACTTAAATATAATAATGTATATACAGCAATTAATATAACACATGGCACAACACAATAAATTAAAGCAATTATAACTGTTATTATTCTTATTATAAAAAAACACTGTTGTGAGAATCATGAGATTAATGCTAAACTTAACCCTTCTACTATTTAGCTATGACATTTGAAACAATAGTTTAACCTTCCTGTGTTTTCTTCTTCATCTATAAATCAGGGATTTTGGTCACTCAAGAGAAATAAGCTTAAATGCCTGTGCAGTTGAAAGTATAAGATATTTAAAGAACAACTATTGATGATAAAGAACATAAGACTTGCAGAAAATATCTTCTACAAATAAAAAATTAAAGAAGTAAACAAGACAGGTAGGAGAGGTGAGACATTGTGTAGTCAAGACTTATACCACAACCTACCCCAGCACTACCCACCAGCAGCTGGCAGCCTCTGCACAAATCAGGGCTTGGCAACCAATGGGACCAAGGGCCAGCCATGCCTACCTACCAGGCTACCCACATAGTTATCCTGCCACAACAGCAGGGCAACCCTAGAGCATATAGTTCTGGTGACCAGAATGAGTTCAGTGCCAGGAAGCATAAGACATCTCCTATAAAAGGCTACTTTTCCAAGTCTGGTAATATAGACAACCTACCAAATACAAAGAAATAAAAACAGCAAATTAGGCAAAATGAGGTGACAGAAGAATATGTTCCTAATAAAGAAGAAGATAAACCTCAGAAGAAGAAATAAGTGAAACAGAGATAAGCAATCTATCTGATAAAAAGTGTAAGGTAATGATCATAAAGATGTTCAAAGAACTCAGGAGAAGTTTGGATGAACAGAGTGAGAAGTTAGAAATTTTTAACAAAGAGTAAGAAAACATAAAGAAAAAACCAAACATAGTTTGGTTTTACCTTTGCTTGGTACTATTTACCAAACGTAGGTAAATAATACAATAAATGAAAGCAAAAATACACTGGAAGGTATCAACAGTAGATTAGATGATAAAGAGAAACAGATCAGTGGGCTAGAAGACAGAGCAGTGGAAATCACTGTGGTGAACAGAGAAAGGCAAAATAATAAAATGAAATAAAGACAGTTTAAGAGACACTGCAATAACATCAAGCATGTTAATGTCCACATTATAGGGTTCCCAGGAGGAGAAGAGAGAAAGAAATGGTCAGAGAACACATTTGAAGACATCGTAGCTGAAACTTCCTTAATCTGGGAAAGGAAATAAATATCCAGGTCCAGGAAACAGAGTTTCAAAAAGATTAAACAAAGAGGACCAGACCAAGACTCATTGTGATTAAAGTGGCAAAAATTAAAGATAAAGAGAAAATATTCTAAAGAGCAACAAGTTATGAACAAGGGAACACCCATGAAGCTATCAGCTGACTTTTCAGCAGAAACTCTGCAGGCAATATGGGAGTGTGTTACTATCAATTTCTCCTTTATGTCTGTTAATATTTGTTTTATGTATTTAGGTTCTCCTATATTGGGTTCATATATATTTACAATTGTTATATCTTCTATAGTAACACAACAGTAAAAGGGGATTTTAACACACCACTTACATCATTGGACAGAAAATCCAGACTGAAAATCCATAAGGAAACACTGGCCTTAAAAGACATATTAGACCAGATGGTCTTTATATATCTAGATATAGATATAGATATAGATATCTTTAATTTTTTTGTGTTTCCTGGACCCTACAAAAAACCCAAACATGTGAATGCTAAACAATATGCTACTAAACAACCAAAGGTTCTCTGAAGAAATCAAAGAAGAAATTAAAAACTACCTGTAGATAAATGCAAACTACAACAAATCAATCCAAAAGCAGTTCTTAAAGAGAAGTTTATAGCAATACACACCTACTTCAGGAAATAAGAAAAATGTTAAGTAAACAACTTAAATTTACAACAAAAGGAACCAGAAAAAGAAGAACAAAGAAAATCCAAAGTTAGTGGAAGTAAAGAAATCATAAAGATCAGGGTAAAATTAAATAAAATAGAGACTAAAAAAACAATGAAAAAGATCAATGAAACTAAGAGCTAGTCTTTTGTAAAGATAAATAAAATTGGTAAACATTTAGCCAGACTCATCAAGAAAAAAAAAAAAGAGAGCATGCCCAAATCAATAAAATCAGAAATAATAAAGAAGTTGCAACAAAAACCACACAAATAAGAAGGGATTATAAGAGGATAATTCTATGACAATAAGCTGGAAAACCTAGAAGAAATGGATGAATTCCTAGAAAAGAACAAGAAAGAAATAGAAAATATGAAGAGGCAAATTACTAGTACTGAAATTGAATCAGTAATAAAAAAATCCCACAGCAAACAAAATTCCAGAACCAGATTGCTTCACAGTTGAATTCTACAAAATATTTAAAGAAGACTAAATGCCTTTTCTTCACAAACAATTTCAAAGAATTTCAGAGAAAGGAATGTTTCCTGTTTCCTAACTCATTTTGTGAGGTCAGGATCACCTTGATATGAAAACCAGACAAGGATATCACAAGAATATAAAATTGCAGGCCAATATTCCTGATGAGCATAGGTGCAAAAATCCTCAACAAAATACTTGCACACAAAATTCAACAATACATAAAAAAGATCATACACCATCTTCAAGTGGGTTTTATCTCAGGACTACAACGATGATTCAATATCCACAAATCAATCAATGTTATACTCTACATTAATAAATTGAAGAATAAAAGTCATCTGATCATCTCAATAGATGGAGAAAAATCTTTTGACAAAATTCAACATTCATTTATGATAAAAACTCTTCACAAAATGAGTATAGAGGGAACATACCTCAACATAATAAAGGTCATATATGACAAACTCATAGCTAACATCATAGTTATGAAAAGCTACAATCACTAACAAGAGAAGGATGCACACTCTTACTACTTTTATTCAACATAGTATTGGAGTTCCTAACTATAAGAATCAGATAAGAAAAAAAAAAAAAAGGAATTGAATTTGGAAAGAAGTAAAACTGTTACCCTTTGCAGATGACATGATATTATACATAGAAAATCCTAAAGACACCACAAAAAATTACTGGAACTCATCAATGAATTTGGTAAAGTTTCATGATACAAAATTAATATACAGAAATCTGTTGTATTTCTTTACACTATCAATGAACTATCATAAGGAAAAAATAAGGAAAAAAAACCATCTACAATCACATCAAAAAGAATAAGGTACCTAAGAATAAATCTAACTAAGGAGGTAAAAGATCTGTACTCAGACAACTGTAAGACACTGTTGAAAGAAACTGAAGATGACACAAACAGATGGAAAGATATACTGTGCTCATGAATTAGAAGAATTAATATTGGTAAAATGACCATACTACCCAAAGAAATCTATAGATTCAGTGCAATCCCCCTGTCAAATTACCAATGGCATTTTTCACAGAGCCACAACAAATAATTCTATAATTTGTATGGAAACTCAAAAGACACCAAAAGCCATAACAATCTTCAGGAAGAAGAACAACACTGGAGGTACCACACTCCCTAATTTTGAGCCATACCACGAAGCTACCATAACCAAAACAGTATGGTACAAATTCAGATACATGTATCCATGGAACAGAATAGAAAGCTGAGAAAAAAGCCCACACTTACATAGGCAATTAATCTATGATAAAGGAGGCAAGAATATACAATGGAGAAAAAACAGTCTTGTCGACAGCCTCTGCAATAAATGATGTTGAGTAAACTGGACAGCTACCTGCAAAAGAATCAAATGATCTACTCTCCCACACTATGCAGAAAAATAAATTCAAAATGGTTTAAGACAATGTAAGAACAGTGATCATAAAATTTCTAGAAGAAACAAAGGCAGTACTTGCTTAACATTGCTTACCATTGGTCTCAGTGATTTTTGGGGATATGTTTTCTCAGGTAAGGAAACCAAAAGCAAAAATAAACAAATGGAACTATGTCAAACTAAAAAGATTTTGCACAGTGAAGGAAACTATCAACCAAATGAAAATGCCACCTACTTAATGTGAGAAGATATTTTCAAACAATTTGAAAATTGCTAGGGGGTTAATATCCAAAATATACAAAGAACTTATAAAACTCAACATCAAAAAAGAGCAACCAGGTTAAAAAACAGGCAGAAGATTTGAATGGATATTTTTCCAAAGAAGACATACAGATGGTCAAATGGCACATTAAAAGATGCTCAACATAACTAATCTTCTGAGAAATACTAATTAAAGTCACAGTGAGATATCAACTCTCACCTGTCTGAATGGCTATTATCAATAACAAATAAAAAGTGTTGGAGAGGATTTAGAGAAGGCACTGTTGGTGGGAATGTAAATTGGTGAAGCCACTGTGGAAAACAGTATGGAGACTCCTGAAAAAAATTAAAAATAGAACTGCCAGCAATTCCACTCCTGGGTATTTACCCAAAGAAAATAAAAACACTAATTAGGAAAAATATGTGCACCATAGTTCACTGCAACTTTATTTACAATAGCTAAAATATGGAAGCAACCTAAGTGCCCATCAATAGATGAACTGGTAATGAAAATGTCATATATATATATATATATATATATATATATATATATATATATATATATATATATATATACATATACATATATATATACAATGGAATATTACTCAGCCATAAAAAAGAATGGAATCTTGCCATTTGTGACAACATGGATGGACCTAGAGGGTATTATGCTAAGTGTAATGTCAGACATAGAAAACAAATACTGTATGATTTCCACTTATATGTGAATCTAAAACAAAACAAAACAAATTGACAAGCATAACTGAACAGAAAGAGACATAAAAGCAGTGAACAAAAAGGTGGTTTTCAGTGAGGAGGGGCTCAGGAGAGGGAAGGAATAGGTAAGGGAAATTTACAGGTACAAACTTTCAGTTACAAAGTAAGTGAGTCAGAGGTAGGAAATGTACAGTGTGGGTAAAAGTTGATAATTATGTGATAACTTTGTATGGTGACAGATAAGTAGACTAATCATCATGATCACTTTTAAATGTATAGAAATATCAAATTACTATGTTGTGTCCCAGGAGGCTAACATAATGCTATACTTCAATTATACTTCAAAAACAAATGAACAAACTCATAAAAAAAAAGATATCAGGTTTGTGTTTACCAAAAGCAGGAGTGTGGGGCAGGGGAAATTGGATGAAGGCAGTCAAAAGGTACAAATTCCCAGTTATAAGATAAATAAATATTAGGGATGTAATGTACAACACGATAAATATAATTAACACTGCTGTCTCTGTGCTATAGATGAAAGTTTTTAAGATGGTAAATCATGAGTTCTTATCACATGGTAAAATTTTTGTTTCTATTTCTTTAATTTTATATCTATATGAGATGATGGTTGTTCACTAAACTTGTGATAATAATTTCATGATGTATGTAAGTCAAATCATTATGCTATATAGCTTAAACTTATACAGTGTTGTATGTCATTTATATCAATAAAGCTGTGTAAAAAACGATAATCATGGTGGGAACTAGGTAAAATGGAGAGAGTATGCACACAAAGTCATTTACATGTGTTTAATAAACACTGTGTAAACTAAAGGAAACACTTGTGTGTAAGATTTTTCCTGGAGAACAGCTTTTCAAGCTTGGTCCTGATGATCTCTAAGATGCTAAACACTCCATGAATTTAACTTACCGCCTATGATTCTAACTTCAAGCTATCATTCAGAACCTAATTATTATGTGTAGTTATATATTACCTATCATCCAGAACTTATTTCAATCTGCAAACATATTTATGAAATAAATACATATATAAAAAATAAAATATATATGAATGAATAATCCTAACTAGTCTCCATTACTACATTGAATACCAAATGAAACACTTTTTATATTTTGTATTTGTATTTTGATGATTGACTTGATAATCAACTGAAATAAGAAAATATTGTTATCAGTGTAAAATTGTACACCATTTACTTACAAGGCTACAGTTTTCTGTAGTTTTATCATGATTAATCTAAGAAAAATAAACATAGAAAAAAGTTGCTGAAATGAACATTCTGCCATTATAATTGCTATAATGTGTCATACTTATCTTTTAAATTATATGTTAGGAGACTTTATATTCAAGTCACAATGAATTATATTTTAAAGCCTTTTATATAGTGTCTGACACATAACAGACAATATGTGTTTTAAAATAGTAAAGGACTTCCCTGGTGGTGCAGCGGTTAAGAATTCACCTGTCAATGCAGGAGACATGGGTTCAATCCCTGGTCCAGGAACATCCCACATCCCACAGAGCAACTAAGCCCATGAGCCACAGCTACTGAGCCTGTGCTCTAGGGCCTGCGAGCCACAACTACTGAAGCCCACGTGCATAAAGCTCATGCTCCACAACAAGAGAAGCCACTGAAATGAGAAGACTGCACACTGCAACAAAGAGTAGCCCCTGCTCACTGCAGCTAGAGAAAGCCTGTGCACAACAAGAAAGACCCAACGCAGCCATAAATAAATAATAAATAAATAAAATTTTAAAAATAAAGTAAAATGTATTTTAATGTGTACATATGAAGCTCCAGTCTTTGTAGTGTAGAAAATATTAATTAGAGGAATTATTCTAAAGTTATATTTTTGGTAAATGATAGGCCAGTAGACATCATGATTTCCTTCCTCATTTGTAGAATATGAAAACTAGACTGTAATAATACCTCCAAGCCACCAGATGTCTTTATGAAGTTTGAAGAATGGTAGCAGAAGTTAAGTTTTACAGAAATGTCTGCTCTTTTACTTTGGGCAAACTCAGGATGACTCTTACTTTAAAAATCTAATTTATTTCTATTAATATCAAGAATTTCTGAAGCCTTATCATATTTTTATAGAAAAACTCCCCTCTGTTGTATATCTCTCCACTCCTACAAGGCAGTTTTTAGCTCTACTAGCTCCTACTTAGAATAGCTCCAATGGACAACACAATTATTTCTTTTCCATATATCTACTGAAAATATATAATTAACTGGTGAGTAGATTTTTTAAACAATTTTTTGACTTTATAAAATTATACTTTTGAATCTGAGCACTAAACATTTCAGCAAGGCAATAGATTTTTCCCTCCTAAATCCAACCCAGTCCCAAACTGCATGAGAAAGTTTGCTTTGGTCTCTTTTGAATTTTGCTTTGGTTATACCAGTTCTTTCCATAATTGACTAATGTGTCTGTTTGATTGTTTTGCTCTGCCAAATTTGTTTTCAACTGCTGTGCGTATTGCAGAGCACTTAGAACAGTGCTGGCCCCCTGAGCAAATGCTTCAAGATGTAAATTGCTGGCTTTTCTTGATTCCCTTAGCTCATTTGCTGCTGTAGAGTTAAATCAGGTATCATGGATTTGCATATTTTTACAAGCTATAACCTCACTAGTTCTATTTAAATAACTTACACCCTATTTAATTAAAAAATCTTAGGGAGCTACTTTATTTCATAACTCAGCTGACTAGTGATCAATTTTCAACCTATCTTAGATATTTGCGAAAAACCTCATGCCTTGCCTTAGACTAAATCTCCTCTGACCTTGTAGCAGTTTTTTTTTTTTTTCCTTTTTCAGCATTCAGTTATCTTAGGAAATTTTAATTTGGGATCTTCACTTAGGCTGAACTAATATGGCAAGTGATTTTGGGTAATGCTCAAATTTTAGAGAGGGTTGATTTTACTATGTGCAGCAATTCATATTATACAGCAAGTCAATAGTGAGAAATAAATAAATAACAAGTTATTTCAGGTCAAAACTCAGGTCATTTGCAGTATATCACCTATGCTTAGTAAGTCCAGTGCCTGGCATTCAAAAATTATTGGCTGAATGAATAAATGATGCACATTTAAAAGGGCAGTTATTACAAATTGACCTCTGTAAATGTCAAACACTACTCTCTTCCTATTTGATTTATTTCCATGAAACTAGAGAAGATATTTTTTTTTCTTAAGACAGAATACACATTTAAATAATTTATTGAAAACACTACTTTTGTGTAGAAATTTCCATCAATTATATGAAGAAATTCTTGACGAATGAAATCACTTTTCACTTTAAGCATCAGTTCAATATACTAGTATTCTTGTGATTTTGTTTCTGTTTTGTAGTTGTTCTAACTCTTTTGAATTAAAGTATAAGAAAATACTTCCCAGAAATTTGGTAGGCCTAATATGACTATTTACTCATGGTACATTTTTCTGTAAATCTGCTATGGCATATGCATTGCTTACATTGCTGAAAAGCATCCCACATAATCTAGTGCAAGGCTCGCAGACATTTTCTGTAAAGGGTCAGATAGTAAATATTTGAGGCTTCATAGGCCAAAAGGCAAAACTGAACATATTATATGATACTGTCATATAATTTTCATGTCACAAAGAATTATTGTTTTAAATTTTTCAACAATTTAAAAATGTAAAAATAAATCCTTAGCTTGTGGGCTCTGTAAAAACAAAGATTTAGCCTGTGGCTGTAGTTTGTTGACCCCTGGTCTAGTCTGCTGAAATTAGTAGGAATAGGAAGACAATAAATTTCTACTGCTAGAGAGTCAACGACTTTTCTACATAGCCTGTTCAAGTCATTTTACAGAAGTAAGATATTTGCATGGTAGAAGAGCTTGGCCTCTAGAATCAGAAAGGAATGGATTTGAATTCTCTTCCACTTATTGCCCATGTAATGCTGGACAAGCTCCTTTAAGCTTCAGTTTCCCTACCTATGCAATAGGAATAATAATACTACATAATTAGTATCAGGGGGACAATGCTTGCAATTCATCCAGCAGCATGCCTTAACTTATAGTTAATCCTCAGTAAATGTTAGCTATTACTATTTTATATGAAGAGTTAGCACATTCATCCTATATCCAGCATCTAGCACTATGTTTACTAAATAGCAGTTCAGTTTTTTATTCATTCATTAATTCATTTTCCTTCATTAAACAAATATTAATTGCATGTCTACTATGTGTCAGGCACCATGTTATGTACTTAATAATTATTGTTGAATGAATAAACCTTGACTGGTGAGCTGATTATAGGTATAGGAAAAAGTAAGTCATTCTATGTTCTTGAACAGAGAAGACATACCAATAATAGCTCTCAGAAATGTTGTGATTATCTTAGCAGCTTATAGTTCAAATAGCATCTCAAATTGAATCTTTAAAAAATACGTAAAATGGAAGTATGATAATGATGATGGCGATGATGATGATGACAGCTAACATTTATTGAATATTCACTACCTGTTAATCACTGTACTAAGGGCTCTATATATTTTTTCTTTTTTTGTTTGTTTGTTTTTCCACATTATATTTTATTTTCTTATGTCTTTTTTTATTGAAGTATAGTTGATTTACAATGTATTGCCAATCTCTGCTGTACAGCAAAGTGACTCAGTTATACACATACATTCTTTTTTTATATTCTTTTCCATTATGGTTTATCCCAAGATATTGAAAATAGTTCCTTGTGTTATACATTAGGACCTTATTGTTTATCCATTCTAAATGTAATAGTTTGCATCTACTAATTCCAAAATCCCAGTCCATCCCTCTCTCTCCCACGCTGCCCCTTGGCAACCACAAGTCTTTTCTCTATGTCTATTAGTCTGTACCTATTTTGTAGATAGGTTCATTTGTGCCATATTTTAGGTGTCACATATAAGTGATATCATATGGTATTTGTCTTTTTCTTTCTGACTTACTTCACTTAGTATGATGATCTCTAGTTGCATCCATGTTGCTGCAAATGGCATTATTTTGTTCTTTTTTATGCCTGAGTAGTATTGCATTGTATATATATGTATCACATCTTCTTTATCCATTCATCTGTTGATGGACATTTAGGTTGTTTCCATGTTTTGGCTATTGTGAACAGTGCTGTTATGAACATAAGGGTGCATATATCTTTTTGAATTATAGTTTGGTTTGGTTATATTCCCAAGAGTGGGATTGCTGGATTATATAGTAATTCTGTTTTTAGTTTTCTGAGGAACCTCCATACTATTTTCCATAGTGACTATACCAACTTACATTCCCAACAACAGTGTATGAGGGTTCCCTTTTCACCCTACCCTCTCCAGAATTTGTTATTTGTAGACTTTTTAATGATGGCCATTCTGACTGGTGTGAGTTGGTACCTCGTTGTAGTTTTAATTTGCATTTCTCTAATAATTGGTGATGTTGAGCATCATTTCATGTGCCTACTGGCCATCTGTATGTCCTCTTTAGAGAAATGTTTATTAAGGTCTTCTGCCCATTTTTCGATTGGGTTGTTTGGTTTTCTGTTGTTGAGTTGTATGGGCTGTTTGTATATTTTGGAGATTAAGTCCTTGTCTGTTGCATCATTTGCAAATATTTTCTCCCATTCCATAGGTTGTCTTTTTGTGTTTTCTTTTGTTTGTTTGGTTGGACTTTTTAATGTATTTTTGAATTTTATTTATTTATTTTTTATACAGCAGGTTCTTATTAGTCATCAATTTTATACACATCAGTGTATACATGTCAATCCCAATCGCCCAATTCATCACACCACCACCAACCCCGCTTTCCACCCTTGGTGTCCATACGTTTGTTCTCTACATCTGTGTCTAAATTTCTGCCCTGCAAACTTGTTCATCTGTACCATTTTTCTATAGGTTCCACGTATATGCATTAATATACAATATTTGTTTTTCTCTTTATGACTTACTTCACTCTGTATGACAGTCTCTACATCCATCCACATCTCTACAAATTACCCAATTTCATTCCTTTTTATGGCTGAGTAATATTCCATTGTATATATGTACCACATCTTTATCCATTCATCTGTCAATGAGCATTTAGGTTGCTTCCATGACCTGGCTATTGTAAATAGTGCTGCAATGAACATTGGGGTGCATGTGTCTTTTTGAATTATGGATTTCTCTGGGTATAGGCCCAGTAGTGGGATTGCTGGATCATATAGTAATTCTATTTTTAGTTTTTAAGGAACCTCCATACTGTTCTCCATAGTGGCTGTATCAGTTTACATTCTCACAAACAGTGCAAGAGGGTTCCCTTTTCTCCACACCCCCTCCAGCATTTGTTGTTTGTAGCTTTTCTGCTGATGCCCATTCTAACTGGTGTGAGGTGATACCTCATTGTAGTTTTGGTTTGCATTTCTCTAATAATTAGTGATGTCGAGCAGTGTTTCATGTCCTTCCTGGCCATCTGTATGTCTTCTTTGGAGAAATGTCTCTTTAGGTCTTCTGCCCATTTTTGGATATTTCTTTTTAAATACTGTGCTGAATGAGCTGTTTATATATTTTGGAGATTAATCCTTTGTCCATTGATTCATTTGCAAATATTTTCTCCCATTCTGAGAGATGTCTTTTCATCTTGTTTATGGTTTCCTTTGCTGTGCAAAAGCTTTGAAGTTTCATTAGGTCCCATTTGTTTATTTTTGTATTTATTTCCATTACTCTAGGAGGTGGATCAAAAAAGATCTTTCTGTGATTTATGTCAATGAGTGTTCTTCCTATGTTTTTCTCTAGGAGTTTTAAAGTGTCTGGTCTTACATTTAGGTCTCTAATCTAATCTCAATTAATTCTCTCGAAAATATCCTTTTAGTTAAATACTCTTATTACTCGAAATTTTGTTTATTTATTTTGTAATGAGGACTAGAGGCTCAGAGAAATTATATACAGTTGCCCAACATCACACAGCTAGTAAGCAAAAGAAAAGCTCTATAGATTATATTGTATATTAATATTATGAACTTTTAATTAATTTAATTAATTTGATAAGCTTTAATTGAATACCTAGAATGTAGGATCAATAACACGGTCCTTGCTTCAAGAAGCTCATTTATTCATTCACTCACTCACTCTTTCTTTCAAGTTAAAATTAAATGTCTACTATCTTCCAGTCACTTAAAGGCACTGAGGTTATAGCAATGAGTATTGAATTTGCCTTTCAAATCATATTCATTGTTTTTATTTTGTCTTATTTTATTTTTAGAGAATATTCTGAAGAATTATGTATTTTCCCTGTGTAGTGACAATCATTTCCTTTTCTTTTAAAATTCTTTCTTAGCTACCATATTAAATCTTATAATTTTTTATCTTTATTCTGATTGTTCTGAAATTTCTAGACATAGAAACATAACATTTCAAAATACTGTTTACTTTTGTCACTTTTTAACAATACCATATCTTAAATTTTTCTTATTTCATTTGTTTTAGTGACTCAATTAGAATTTTAAGAACACTATTATGTTACATGATGGCAAAATAAGAAATCTTATCATTTTTGCTTCTTTAATGGAAATGTCTCAGAAGTTTCTCTATTAAATAATATGGTAATATTTGCTTCAAAATTGATAGAATAAATGAAACTAAGAGTTTCACTAAAAATTTATATTTCACTCAACTGTTTTTAAAATTAAATATAGACTTTTCAGTATTTGATAAGAAAATCAAATTTAAATGTATCTATTTCCATGCTACATTATGTTAAATAGATTTCCTATAATACATATACATATAAGTATATAATGTATTTCCTAGAAATACAAAAGACTAGAAGATATATGATACAGTTGTTTACTTCTGCTCTTTTACCAGTTTCTCCTTCAGATTCCAATAGTGCTTGCTTTTTAAATTTAATATTAATGAATAAATATTTACAAGTTTTATATTTCCATTATTGACTATACCTTTTATAAATATATAATCACTAGCTCCTTTCTTGCTTGGAGCCATCACTCTTATTTCCTTTACCTACAGTGATGTTATTTCTCACCAATCTATCCCCCAATACTCACACATGTGTGCACAATTGATCAAGCACAACACACATAGACTAGTATATGTATACAGAATTTTTAATCTTTTAGCTATTAGCTTAAATATCACTTCTTCAGCCATATCTCCACACAAATCCAATCTCCCAAAATTATAGGATCACACACTGAGTATTACTCTGTTTCCCTTTATCTTAAGTGTAAATAACTTTCTGCAGTTACTTTTTAAATGCTTGGCTCCCTTCAATAAGCTTCACAAGGGCAAGTACCAAGCTTGTGTTACTTAGTGTTGTGGTCCAGTATCTAAAAGAACACTTTGGGTAGCGCAGTGGTTGAGAGTCCTCCTGCCGATTCAGGAGACACAGGTACGTGTCCCGGTCTGGGAGGATCCCACATGCCGCGGAGCGGCTGGGCCCGTGAGCCATGGCCGCTGAGCCTGAGCGTCCAGAGCCTGTGCTCTGCAGCACGAGATGCCACAACAGTGAGAGGCCCGCGTACCACAAAAAACAAAAAACACTTTGCACATAATGAGAACTCAATGAAGGAATGTTTGTCCTTTTGTTTGTACTTTATCTAACATTACTATTAATCAACTCTGCTGTATTTTTGTTGTTGTTGGAACATATTTTGTCTGTTCTTTCACATATAATCTGTTTGTATTTATATGTGTATGTGTAACTGGACATAAAAATTTCATATACATAGAAAAAATTTAATAATCTGATATTGTTTGAATTTTAATATAGTAATTTAATGCATTTACATTTGTCATAGCTGATATGTCTGATCTTATTTGTCATTTTATGTGTGATTTCTGTTTTTAAGCTTTCATAGTGATTCCTTTTTTTCTGTTCCCTTTAATATAGCAACATTTTCTTTGTCTTAACTTTGTTATAATACAATATATTTGTATTCTATATAGTTATATCTATCTGGCTAGCTTTCTTATCTATCATCTATATTCTTTTAAAAACCTACTTATGTTTTTCAAGAGAAAACATAATTGCATTCTTACTAATAAAGAGTGGTGTGAGAAATTTTTAATCTCCTCTCTATTCAAAATGAGAAACTTAGTAGGTGTTTTAATCATTACTACTCATTTCCTTTTTGGAATATTATTGATATAATCTGGTTTAGAGCCCAAACTGTTTTTATTAAGTTGTTATGGTTTATAGTATTAGATATCTTTACTTTCAACATTTTTGACATTTTTCTTCTCAAGTAACTTTTATGACTAACTAGCTTTAAAAATAAATATTTAACTCTTCACAGCAAAACTTCAACACTTATGTGATTCTTCTCTTGAACTTCGAGTCCATGTATGTGATAAATCTCAGAACTTTGTCACATCCAGATATGAACATTAACTCTTCTGGTTTATATTTCTTTGGTTACAATTTTCTTGAAAACTGGAACATTGGTCATGTGAAGATTATGTTTCTTTCTTATGTTAGTTACCATAGGGAAAGTCAATGTTTACAGGACTTTTTCCAATTCCCAGGTCTATGAGACATTCATTTGGGGTATTTCTGTTGGACTAAGGCGACATCTCTTATATTGGCTGGCTAGTTCTGACACTGAAATGATTGGGAGCAGAAAATTGACAATTCTTAATATCCAATATTATCAAGGTTCATAATATTTTTATGTCCCATCATAATCACTTTATCCTTAAGACTGTATAATTCAGATACAATGTACCTCCTCTAGGTCTACTTCTACCCTAGATATTTACAGAAGATGCTGTCTACGAATTATTGTAAACTCTTGGGGTAGAAAAATATCCTGATCATTTTGGACAGCAGTACCAACATAGTAACATTATGCCATGGGAAAGGGGCAGCATGTCTTCCTGTCTTATTCTCAGTGAGAAGGACCACTTTACTTTATGAAATAAAATTTAGGTTTTCCTAAATCCAACACCATGATGCTTATATTTCTTATAAGTTTCTCTATACTTTGACATTAGGTTTTCAGATTATTATGGCATTAGAGTTATAGCTGGCATTTGTGTTTTTCTACATAATAATGAGTTTTTTATTAGTAATGTGAGAAAGACTTTTCAAGAAATAGCTAGCAAACAGTTGTTTTCAACATTTGTGTCTGTTTATAAATGTTCAGTTTTCAAGTTATTGATCCAACTGCTATGAATTCAAGCTTTTTCTTGCTGCCAGTACCTGTCATAATACACTGGGAATTCTCTTCTTTTTCGGTTTTAGTTACATTTTTGCAGGTGGTGAACACAAAGAAAGCCTGGGAAAAAAACAACCTGTAAAATTTGAAACTCCCTAGTTGTTTCATTAGGTTTTGGATAGCCAAAGCTTTTCATATCACATTCATGACTCTGGAGCATTTACAGGTCTCTAGATTAAATGGAGATAAACAACATTGAAATTAAACTCTGATACTTCGATGATCAATGTTGCTGAGTCTAAAACCTTGTTTCTTTGAAAGTAAGGATGAAAAAGATCACCTTGCTTGTAAATATTGAAAAGTTAACTGGTGAATGAAGCATCTATTTTAAATGTGAAATATGCCACCATGAAGAGTGTATCTGGACTATTTCAACTCCAGGAAAACCTTCATACCACCTAATAGGTGGTGGGTGGAAATAGTAAGTACAGCAGTCACTATAGCAACAGCAGTAGGAAGAGGTAATTTTGCTTTCATCTCACTTAATAATAGAATGCCACTGGCTGGCATCAAAGACACCAGCAGTTCCCTCCTAGAAAAATCCCTGGCAAGGCAATGGCAACAGCTGCAAAAATACCAGAAAACAAAGAGAAGTGTTCTCTCTCTTGATCTCCAGCCCCAAATGTTTAAACTGTGTAAAGCCATACATATTTTTAATGGATTATATGCTTTAGCAAAGTAAATTAAATAATTCTTTATATATACATATGTTTATATACACCAACATATATATTGAGATATATAAAAACAATGTGATGTTGGCTAGCTTGATGTGAAGGAATGGCAAGAATGTTCCTAATTTCATTATCAGTTATGAACCATAAAGAATTTGATGTACATGTCCATGTCTTCCTGTGTCCTTACTACAACAATTTGCCTACAAAACTGTTGCACTAGTTTGTGGGAGATTCTCATTCCTTATTTGTCATTGTAGTCTCTGTGCCTATGAACTTTCCTGCAGTATAGTAGGTGTTCAATAAATGCTTGTTGAATAAAGGAATATATTAATGTGATGTTATCAAAAAGCAAGGAAAGTATTATTATTGATAATTTTTATTAAGATTCACTAAGAGGAGAGGTATCAAAATTCAGCATCTTTCTTGATGTAGCCCAAATTGTACAGCTTTTATTTGCACATTCACTTAAGCTTTAGTTTGCAATATTAACAGTAATCTTATAGTAATGCCAAATAAGTATGATTGCTGTTTTCATAAGGGTGTCTTGATATGTAGTTAGGGCAGAAAGTGGCACCTTTGTATTTCTTGCTCATATTGGAGACACCAACATGAAAAAATGGGATTTAAAGGTCTTCTGATGTTCAAGAGTTCACCTGTTAAAATGCAAATCCCAGTGAAGTGGCCCAATCTTCAATAGCTCCAGTAACTTTTGCCAAGACTGGGAGCTGAAAAGACTTCGTTCTTCCTCTGAATACAGCACTTAATGCTCATACCATGTATTTAGTACTTGTATTGTTTTTGTAAATAAAGTATATTCACAAAAGCAATACAAGTTTGAGATATATAGAAAACAGTTGGATATATATAGAAAAGTTGAGAAGCTATTAAAGAAAATTCCTGTATATTCCACACCCAGTTTCCTCTATTTTTAATATCTTACATAGGTATGGTGTGCTTCTCACCATTAATAAACCAATATTTACATATTATTATTAACTAAAGTCCATAATTTTTTTCAGATTTCTGTTGTTGTTGTTGTTGTTATTGTTTTTCCGGTACGCGGGCCTCTCACTGTTGTGGTCTCTCCCATTGCAGAGCACAAGCTCCGGATGCCCAGGCTCAGCAGCCATGGCTCACGGGCCCAGCCACTCTGTGGCATGTGGGATCTTCCCGGACCGGGGCACGAACCTGTGTCCCCTGCATCAACAGGCAGACTCTCAAATACTTCGCCATGAGGGAAGCCCCAGACTTCCTTAGTTTTTACCTAATGTACTTCTTCTGTTCCAAAATTCCATCTAGGACACCATGTTTCATAGTTGTCATGTCTCTGTATATTCCTCTTGACTGTGAAATTTTCTCAAATTTTTCCCTGTTTTTGATGACCCTGAGTTTTAAGGGGCACTGGTCGGGTATTTTTAGAAAATCCCTCAACTGAGATTTGCCTGTCATTTTTCTCATTATTGGACTGGAGTTATGGATTCTGAGGAGGAAGACAGCAGAGCTAAAGTGTCATTTTGCACACAGCATATTAATTATACATATTACCATGATTTATCACTGCTCATGTTGACTTTAATCTCCTGATTGAGGTGGTGTTTGCTAGGTTTCTCCTCTGCGAAGTTACTCCTTTAGCTTCCCTTTCCATACTGTATTCTTTGGAAGTAAGTCACTAAGGACAGCCCACAATTAGGCACTGAGTAGTTATGCTCCACCTCTGTGAGAGTGGATATCATCATAAAATACTTGGAATTCTACATGGGAGATATGTCTTTTCTCTACCATTTATTAATTTATGAAATGAATGAATATATATTTATTCATAAATTATGAATATGTATTATATATAATATGGATGTATATTTATTTTATACTTTATAACCCAGTACTCTCTTATTTTATTGCTCAACATATTCTGATTTTTGCAATTATAGCTCTTTCAGTTGAATTCTGTACCTTGCTGAGAAACTCCATTACTGTGGATTTTTTCTTTTATTTTTAATCACTTTCTTGCACCTACATTGCCTTTTTATTTCTATATTCAATTTTTCATGTTAAATATATTGTACACTGAGATAAGAATGAGGCTATATTTTTCTGATTCCCTGCACATAATAGGTGAGCATTAATTATTTGTTCAATTATGATGATCTACACTAAGTGAAAGTCTGTTTATGAGAAAACTTAAATGTGACCATTTAATTGTGGTCTTTAATTGTAGTCATTGTATATGGCAATGGAAAAGATTTATAAAGGTGAAGATCAATGAATTAGTATATAGAATGTGACTTAAAATATATATATATATATATATATATATATATATATATATATATATATATAATTTTTTTTTTTCCTGCACGTGGGCCTCTCACTGTTGTGGCCTCTCCCGTTGTGGAGCACAGGCTCCAGACGCACAGCCTCAGCGGCCATGGCTCACGGGCCTAGCCGCTCCGCGGCATGCAGGATCTTCCCAGACCAGGGCATGAACCCGTGTCCCCTGCATCGGCAGGCAGACTCTCAACAACTGCGCCACCAGGGAAGCCCGAAAAAAATATTTTTAAATGAGGTATCTTGTTGTTGTTATTGCTGAAAAAGACGAACTTCAGTACTATGTTGAAAGTATAAAACGTCTAGTGAAATTTGCCAATATATCAAACATTGTTTTGAGCTTGATGGACTTCTTTTATGGTAGAAAGGAAAATAAAATATGTTTTCAAGTTCAGAGTTTCAAATTTTCTGTGTCAATATTTTACTGCTTGCTGTATATTTTTTTTTATGCTTTTTCAAATATCTATCTCTCTATCTTTGGGAAAATAATCAGATTATGACAGGAACCCATGCTGACATCATCCAAACTTTCTTCTTTTAGAGAATATAATGTATGCAGGTTGTATCAATGCCCATAGCTTTATATTAAGATGACAGTTCAAATAATATCCACTTATTCTCTCAAGTTGCTACATAAGAAGAGATTCTGCTGGACAAAAAGCTTTATATTCTTCTGTTTTTTATTCTTGTAAAATTCTACATAAATCTGTTAAAAATACTGACTGAAGACCATGATAATAACAAGGATGACTATAATGATATATAAATATATTCAATGCTTGTTTTTGCCAGTGATAGTGTTAAGCTTTTTACATAAGTTGTCCTCTCAACAATCCCAAAATGTAGCACCTTCCCCAATTAAATAAATGATACAGTGGAAACGTAGAGACATTAAAAGTCTTGCTTTGGGTCACGCAGCTAAATGTGTGATTCAGGCAGAATTCAAAC
This sequence comes from Mesoplodon mirus, assembly GCF_964341445.2. Lineage (NCBI taxonomy): Eukaryota > Metazoa > Chordata > Mammalia > Artiodactyla > Ziphiidae > Mesoplodon > Mesoplodon mirus. Next base: position 108,146,337 of record NC_138983.1, on the reverse strand, counting down.
CCAGGTCCCTCTGATTTCAGATCACACAGACTCACACCATAACTCCTCATCTCTGCACATTTAGAGATCATGTCCTTTTTAGGTATTTCTTTCCTTTATCTCTGTTCTCTCCACAGGTTTTCTTTCTTACGTGGTGTCTGTTGTTGACAGCTCACAACTACGAATGAATCAAAGCCTAACAAATGTGATTCAGCTTCAGGGTCTTTGAACTTAGAAATAAAAATAAGCCTATTCTAGCTCTCTTTCATGGTGCCCCAGATGTTTCCTTTACTGTGCCCTGCCATGTTGTCACCAGTGACATGGGCTGATTAGGCAGCCTGCTGGTGTCAGTTGACTGTCAATCTTTTTTAACATCTGAGTCTCTGGGCTCTTTTGAAGCATCTAAGTTAACATATTGTTACAGAAACATCAAAATTTCAATCTTGTCAAGTAGTGTTAGTTGAAAAGAAAAATGAAAACTTTGCAGCTGTGCATTCCTTCCCCTTAGCAATTGAGGAAAAGAGAAGAGTAAGCATCTCTCTTTTATCATATGATAGATTAATGCATGAAATGATGATAATGATACCTGACATCTACTGAGTATGATTATGTGCCAGGCACTGTGCTTGATGCTTTATATGCATTATTTCCTTTAGTCCTAAGAACAGCCCTGTGAGGTAGGAGCTACTGTGAACCTTATTTTAAAGAGGAGAAAACAGACGTAAGAAAGTAAATGATATTTCTTAGGATGCTCTGCTGGTAAGTTACAGAGCTGGAATTCCAGTCAAATGTATTTGATTCTTGTCCATTCTCTTAATCATTATATAACACTCACTTAATCATTATGTACCATTATCTCTGCCGGAACAACCGTTTTAAAGCATTTATAAATCTCAATCCACATTTTGAGAACTTCCACCTCTGCCAGTCTTCAAAAGTGACCTCTCTGGTCCCATTATCATAGACTACAGCATTGGTCAAAACCATGGTGAGAACCTCAAAAGGTATGTTATCGACTGCCCTGGTGAAAACAGGATGGATGAGAGAATGTGGAGATGAATGTCTAATTCATAGAATGTCAAAAGAAATTTTAAAAATTGATGCTTTAATCACACATTAATTTGTTATATTTGGTATAATCAAATTTATACATAAATACATTATATATATAACATAACTTTGAGTTTAAAAACATCAAATGAACACCCATATACCAACCACTAAATTAACGAAACAGAACTTTAGATTGTGATTGTGGTCTTCTATTCCTTTCCCTTCCTATCCCTTTGCACCATTACTGCCCCCATCATAATACATATTTAAAATTTTGTGCTTGTCATTCCTTCCTTTAACAATCTTCCTCACATATGCTTATCATGAGATATATTATTTAATTTTGAATTTTATCGAAATGATTTAAAGTCAGCTGCCCTAAAAATTCTTTGTGTTCTGTTATTCATGTTCCTCTTTTCCCAGGAACCATTCCTTAGTTTTGTCTTTTTCCAGACGTCATATTGTTGGAATCATACAGTATGTAGCCTTTCCAGATTCGTTTCTTTCACTTTGTAATATGCATTTAAGGTTCCTCCATGTTGTCTTATGGCTTTAGAGTTCATTACTTTTTAGTGGTCAATGATATTCCATTTTTTGGATGTACCACAGTTTATTCATCCATTTACTTACTGAAGGACATCTTGGTTGCTTTCAAGATTTGGAAATTATAAACAAAGATGTTATAAACATCTGTGTGCAGGTTTTTATGTAGACGTTAGTTTTCAACTCTATTGGGTAATCACTAAGAAGAACAATTGATGAATCATTTGGTAAGAATATGTTTAGCTTTGTAAGAAACTGCCAAAATGTCTTTCAAAGAGGCTCTAATATTTTGCATTCCTATTAGCCATGTATGAGAGTTTATTGCTGCTGCACATCCACCCCAGCAATTGGTATCGTCAGTATTCCAGATTTTGTCCTTTCTACTAAGTTTGTAGTGGTATCTTATTGCTTTATATGTTCTGTTTTTCATTAATAAGATCATATATTTTATCTTATCTCTTGTTTTGTTCATTAATTCGCTAGGGGCTTATATATTTTATAATTCAAATAATTATATGTTACCATTGTTATTTTGTATGGTAATGTACATTTAATTGATTATCAGTTTACCAACATCTCACTCACCATTTTTTCCTGCATCTTAGATCTTCCTTTTGAGTATATTTTCTTTTTTCCTGAAATATATTGTTAATCCTTCTGTTAGTGTAAAACTATTGGTGGTAAATTCTCTGAGTTTTTGTTTAGTTGCAAAGTCCTTTTTTTTTTTTTTTTTTCTAATCTCCTATTCTTGATGGATAATTTTTCTGAGCACACAATTCTAGGTTGACAGCTATTTTTTGCTTAGTACTTGGAGGATTTTATCTTCTGGCTTCTTTTGTTGCTGTTGAAGAATTTGGTTGTCATTCTTCTGTAAGTGTTTTGCCTTTCCTTTCTGTTCTTAAGATCTCTGTAATACATGCTCTGTAGTTTCACTGCATTGTGTCCAGGTGTGGAGTTCTCTCTTATTCATGCTGCTCTGTATATATCCCATCTTTGGTATTCTGGTGTTTGTGAAATCATAATTTTCATGAATTTTGGAAAATTCTCAGCGACTGTATTTTCAAATATTTGTTCTTTCATTACCATTTCTATTCTCTTCTATACTTCAGTAATGGCAATTCTATACTTTAATCAATTCACTGAATATATTTCATTTAAAAAAGCCATATTTAATTCTTTTTCAAATCTCTTTGGTCAATCTGGATAGTGTATGGATTCTCATTTACTATATTATCATTTTCTTTAAAAATTTAAATTCATAGTTATTTTATATTCTGTATCTGAAGTAATCTGTATTATTTTAAGTTTTAAGGGTAAAAATCTGATATTTTTCCTATTTGGCCTTTTACTTGTAACATTTTCCTCTGTGGTTGGTGATGTTTGATTGTTTGTTCATGTATAGTTCATGTTAAATTTTGGGAATCTGGAGACCTATATTCAGGATGGTTTCCTCCAGAGAGATTTCCATTTGCTTCTGTTCTAAGCCAAGAGGTAATCCGGCCTTGGGGTCATTCAATCCGGCTTCCAAGTTGTTTTAGTGTTAAAACAACTTGGAAGTGGGGTTAAAATGTAGCAGGACCATTTGAATTGCAGATATTACCTGATACCAACCTTTGCCAACAATTCAAACAATATAATTAATATCCTGCCACGAAGTAGCATTTCCTTCTGGAAAAGCATGAGTATGTCATACACAGTTTCCTATTAATATTACCTCATTTTTTCTTCAATAAGACATGTATGATTTCTTATTAACAGACTGTGAGTCTGAAAAGTGTGTGGAAACATTGTTCTTAAAGGAACCTGATTCATTTTGGGGGTTCCCCAGTCTTACGTTCAATGGCACAGTTGGAAAATATTGACTTTTATCATTCTCCAGCCACCCATGCTTCAAAAACACATAAATTCCAGGTTCATTTATAATAAATAACTTAGAAAGACCAGGTATATCCAACTGATTAGACAGCTTTTGGTTTTGGTTTTGGTTTTTGACAGGCACTATGCATAATCTTTCTGTTAGTAAACACCATAAGCATGTTTACAAGGAAGATACATCCAGGTAGGTCATTAATTTTAGCATTTCTTTATACAGGAATGAGTAAGTTACATGTTGTTCTTTCTCAAAGTATTTTTTTTTCTTCTTCTCAGATTTCTTCAGGAGGTCTTGTTGCTAGGCCGTAGTTATGAACATATTATAGATTTGAATGTATTACTGACTGCAGCATTTGCCTTCAAGACAAATCTCTGTTATTAGTTGCTTAATGCTCACAGCCCAGCTCTTGTTTTTAGCAAAGTCTTTCTTCCTCATTTTTTTATAGGGGGGTGAGTGGCTTAGAAGGAATGCATTCTTAGAGATTTATCCCACTTTATGCAAGTCCAGCATGAATTATATTTTAGGAAGAGTACTTTGTCTTTTAATGTGAGAGTTTCTTGGTAGTGTCTGGAGCACATATTGACGAAAACTCTTATCTAAACTATAAACTATGATGATTAAGGGTGTGATCTATGTATGAAGTCACTTTACAGTTAAAATTATCTTCAGCACTGGACATTGTTCACATTTTGTTCAGGGACTTCACAGTACCTAAATCACCTTTGCTAAAGTAAGCTAAGTCATTTCTGATGGCTTTGTGTCAGGTTGTATGCCCATCTACAATTTCAGTGTTAAACTGTACTATCTAAGCCTATATGTCATGGTTCTGTTTTCCTCATTCAGGCTCAGCCGAGTGGTGACAAACTCAGTGCTGTATTTGATCACCAGTAATAACTGGGACTTTGATCTCTGTGATGAACAAGATGAGGTAGGAGGAACTTAAGTGAGAAGCTATAGAACGTTATGAGACAATGTTGTGCATCTCTCAGATAGGAGTCTGTGAAATAAACTGCAAAATCTACAATACATGGCTGGAGGGGGATCTGCCTTTGCTACAAATCACAGTAATGACCGAAAACCTAACACCAGCAGCTTCTTTAACACTAAAAAGTCACTGCCTCAGAGCAGATTTAGTTTATACACAGCACTTACCAAGCAAGTTTTTCCTTTATTTTCTTTTAAAAATAATGACATAGTATACCCTACCCGAAGAGTCAAGATTTTTTTTAGCATCACTTAAATCCTTTTTGACATAATGTACACTATTGATTGGAGAACAATGATGCTGTAATTCATAATAATGGATTTAAATGAATTTTTAAAAAAGCATAACTAATGTAGAATCAAAGTGAATTTCCCTGGGAAATGCACCATGAGCTTTCCCATGAAAAACCGTAAATAACAGTTATATAAATCATTTCATAAGGACCTAAAAATATTCTCCTTTCTGACTATAATTTTTAAAAGTTTGGGGCAGGAATTTTGTTTTGAGTAATCATTGTAATTCAACTGTTGAAATTAAAAAAAAAACGGTTTCATTTATTGTGTTTCCTATTTTACAGTGTCTGGAGCGTGTAGATCAAATCCATGTCTTCCAGCATCTTTGTTTCTAGACAGCTTTCAGTGCAAAGGGCTCTCACTAGTCACACCTACAATTCCAAGAACTTAGCCATATTCCTGCTGCCGCACAGTCTGTCACAATGTCTGATAAGTCACAGATGTGTGCTAAATAATTACTGCCGTTTGTAACTAAAACTAGCTTGCAACTCTTAAACTCAATTAATACCTTTATAGATGGTCTTAATTTCTCACTGGACAGCTTCTAATGAAGCATGACAATTTTTAGGTGTAAATTTTGTTTCAAAGAGTGAGACTTTTCTCTTTCAACATTAAGAAAAATTCATAAAGTTTCCTTCCTCTCTCTCACAAAAAGATGGTTGAAATAATTTGTTTCTATATCTGAAATAACATTTTCCATACTTAAACAGAGAGGGCAATTCTTTTATTACTAATATTGTATAATAATGTCCTTGGAATTCTTGACTGAGAAGGTGATTTAAGCAAATGATTACATGTCACACCAGAGAACATTTGGCAAAAGTCAAAATCAATTCATAATATTATACAAGATGCTGCTGTCTAATTTTTTATAAGCCTCAATTTCAAGTATTTTTGTAAAGTTGAGCAAACAGCTCAAATATTATTCTCTTCAGACATGCTTCTGGCATGAAGTAAGGATGTCATCAACTCTGAAAAAAACTTTGAAGCTTATTTTAACTGATGTTATATCACTTATGGTGCCAGTCTTTTGGGTCCTTGTTGTTTCTGTTTTATTGGTCATGAGTGAAAAGAATACAAACGCAGTAAAAGAGAATGATTCTTCTTAGTGTTTACATTGAATTTTCTCATTCCATGAGTATTATTGCAGAAAAAAATGTTACCTGTGTACATTTCCATATTTTTTAAAATTATTCTTAGAAGAAAAGAGAGCCAATAGAGCAATGTCAATATCAATGCTTTATCTCATCTATTTATATTTTAAGTTAATAGTTTTTCATGATTGAATATATATTCAATTACTTCATTGATCTTATTTGAGATATTAATAGACACATGAAATGCATATGTGGGGAAATGTAATATATAACCAAGTATAATGAACCTGAATTTAAGAACAGTGAAAAGAAGAAGGGGAAAACTGGCTGACCAGTAAGGAACCTACATTATATTAAGAGAAGTTCTCATGTATGCAATTATTTTTGGATTTTACTTTTTATACTTAAGAAGGTTAGGAAGTTAAGCAAATAAATATTGTATCTGCTGAAGGCAAGTGTAGTTACCAGTGGTTGCTGCCATCATCTGCAGCTCTGTGGTGTCAATAAGAGCATAAACTTCTGCTAAATGCACTGAGCGTCAAATCCCAGCTCCCACACTTACTAGATCTTGATCTGGTTTCTTAAACTCTCTCATCTATGTAATTCACTGTAATATATAATTTTTACCAGCTCACTTAAAGTTGTCATGAGCATTACATGGAATACATTGTTCATAGTATTAAAGTACGGCTAGCACATAAATAAATTTTAAAAAAATGGTAGCTAGTTGTATTTTTAAAATATAGGACACAGAGCCATGAGTTAAAAAAGTAAAAAACAATTCTTGCCAAGTCTGTGTGTGGAAATAACACAGAAGTCTCTTAAATCTGCAGCATCTATAAGTCTCTGGATGGTGTCAGATTTCATCTATGTTTATCTGTCCTGTCCAGTTTCAAAATTCCCAACATCTCCTAAAAGCTACCATGTGTACCATCTGGTCTGGTGACATATTTCATCAGTACCAAGAAAAATTGAATTTTATAATGACAGGGCAGAAGAACTTTCACAAAATGTTTTTAAACTTTCTTTTAGCAAGATTTCTTACTGTTCCATTTAGCTAGGTCCCTGCTTTTCCCCACTGCTTAATCAGCAATCATCATCACCAGCATTTCTGGAAGTATTATCTCAAATAATCACAACCAAAATATTGGATTGGGGCAGAAATGTGTTTCTTTGTGTGTTGGTTTTTTTTTTATTTTTCTTTTTTTTCATCATGTTTACCTTGCTCTTTTAAAATGCATAGTCACTTATTGTATGTAATTCAACACTAGCTTGCACTGTTGTTTAGAATGTGAAAACATTCTAAGTTGTGTGACAATAATTCATCCCCGCTTTTGGTTCTTTTCCACCAGGTCATTAATAGCTTTCTCTTAATCAGAGTAAAATCAACTCATTTATCTTTTTCAACAAAACACAGAGGAGTGGCAGCGTAAAAGAAAAAGCAGAAAGCAGACAAAAATAGGAGCCAGGAGATTTTACTCTAATATCAAAGCTCTGACCAGTCAGTTCTGTCATCTTAGAAAAGCATTTCTTGGATATAAGTTTGTTTACCTCTAAAATAAGGGGTTGGAAGAAGAAATCTCAAAGTTCCTTTCCGTTCTATGATTCTAAATGCCATCATATTTTGGTGTAATGTATAATGTACGATACTTACTTAACAGAAAATAACTGGTGTGGAACTTGTGGAACTCCTTGATAAGTAATTATTAAAGTAGACTGCATTGAAGTAGACTGCTCAATATGAAGTTCATTACCATGCAATATCACAGAATCCTACCCTTCAAAGTAATAAAATGGAAGATGAGAATTTTGTGCATATTCTCAAGACTCTTGATGGCAAATGGTGAAACAAATTCATATTTTACTGACATGGAAAAGGTGCACATTATTTATAAAGTCAATAGGCAATTTGAACAGATTCAATAGTTCTGAGATGAGTTTAATAAATAGATAGAGTAAAAGTCTGAAATACCAATGCAGATACTGTACTGTATAATGTTGCATGTGTAATGGTATTGTACACTCCTACTGCATGCAATTTTAAGCAATTAAGTGAGACTCAGCTATGTGAAAAACTGCTTTCTTGGGCTTTGTTGGTGGCACAGTGGTTGAGAGTCCACCTGCCGATGCAGGGGACACGGGATCGTGCCCCGGTCCGAGAAGATCCCACATGCCACGGAGCGGCTGGGCCCGTGAGCCATGGCCACTGAGCCTGTGCGTCCGGAGCCTGTGCTCTGCAGTGGGAGAGGCCACAACAGTGAGAGACCCACGTACAGAAAAAAAAAAAAAAACCTGCCTTCTCTCTATGGTAAAATAACACTGTCCACATTTTTTAAATAAGTAAGGCTATTAAAAGATAAACATACAAAATAACTCATTTTAAACTGTTAATTAGAAATGCAAATATAAAATTGCCTTGATGTTAGACTTTTTTAATGCTGCCAAATCCACAGAAAGGAATTTGTCTGTCCTTTAAGAGCAGAGATCTTGGTTTCAGTAAGTTTAAAAGGCAGACTGAATGAGCAGAGCTAGTTTCCACTTGGTCACATGACTATTGAGCCAGTGGACCTGAATTCAGAAACAAAATTTCCAATGGCTTTGAAAGACTAGATTTTTATTTCTAATGACGTCCATCTGAGTAGTTCAATTGTCCACTGACCAAACGATCTATTTAAACTATTGTCTACCCTTTTAGATTTCATGAAACTTGAGCATTTTCTATTATAAAGAATTTCAGAGTCAATGAGAAAAAAGTTCCTTTTTTAGATATAAAAGAAGGAAAACACTTTTCAGGTTAACTTCCAAAGGGTATTAAAAATCCATATTAATGAAAATATGGGAAAAAATTTTATTCCATGAACCTTTCAACTCCATTTAGAAACATCTATAATACCATGGCATCTAATTATCACTCCTACAGCTCTTTTTTCCCTTGGGAGCTCAAAGCAGTTTATATAGTTAAGTCACTTTAACAGAGAAAATCACTTAACAGGATAAAAGAAACTGAGGCACATAAAAGTTAAGAAATTTGGTCACTATTATATAATTGGTGATGAAGATATGAAATTTATTGTTTGATGTAGGAATAAGGTGATGAGTTTCAATCATATTCTTCCACTTATATTCTGTGCGATCATGGAAAATAACTTAATGTCTTTGAGTCTCATTAATTCAGTGTAAAACCGAATAATCTTCCTTATTTGGGGTTACTACAAGTTTCAGAGGCATTGAAATAATTTATATTGGAAAGTTTGTTAAGTTATCAAATACTGCATTTATAAAATATTGTATTCTTAACTCTTCTACTGCAGTCTGTCAAGAAGGATAAATTATTTATCTGATACCTGGACCAAAAGGTTTGAATGTTTCATGCTTATTTGTACAGTACAATTTAAATATATATGTATTCAGACCATCTCCCCATTACATTCCTTATGCAACTGGGACCCCAGGCTTAAGAATAGTGTGGAGGATAAAGCTGAATAGGTCTCATGTGTTGCCTAGAGCAGAGAAGAGAACCACATAGTCTGTGTTCTAAGCACAATCATTGAGGGGAACCAAATGTCAGGATTAGAATAAAATCAATCATAAGATATCAGGGGAGAGAATAAAGGCATAGTTAGGAGATAGAGCAATAGGTCAGGACCTGAGGGTACTAAATAATAATAGTGAGAAAGAGTGCAAAATATGGTGAAGAAATAGGGTTCCAGATGCAGGTCCTGAATAAGAGGCCAGGAGAATTTCTACGGAAGTTGGTTGCATGGTATAGGGATCCTGCGCTCAGTTAGAGGTACAGGATAGGCTAGACGAAAGCAACTATGCATATTAAATCAGAGAGGGGTGTCAAAACTTATTAGCTTTATTTCAGTGAGGGATCATATGGAGTCCTTCACTATTCATAATTTTGTCAGGATATTATTGATACCTTATCAATGTCCAGCCTGGAGGGGTGAAAGGGAGTAGTATTAATGGGCATCAAATAAGAATATGTTAAAGTTTTATTTTTTTATTTTTCTTAGGTGAAAAATCACTTAGCAAATATTATATGTTTGTATATAGGAGTGTCTTTTTGTAATAGTGCTTGTTAAATACAGAACTAAGCTAATATTTTAACATTTATTTAAAACATGAGGAAGCTGCTTCATTTATTCATTCAATCATTCATTCAGTAGATATACAGTAAGTATCTACTCTGTTCCAGGTATGTATTCAAGGAAGATAATCTGAGTTTACAGCCTTTTAGAGAGACTACTTGGAATGAATGATTAGAAATGCATTGAGTACTACATGCAGCACATTTTTGGAATGTATAAAATAATGCAAGAGGTCAGAGAAGTACATATACTTGAGAAAGCTGAAGCTTGGCAGGAAAGATATTATAAAAATATAATGCAGTTAAAACTAGGAATACACATGGGGAATCACCTGACAGTACCGTGGTTAGGACTCAGCCTTTCACTGCCATGGTTGGGATTCAATCCGCGTTTGGGGAACTAAAAGTCCACAAGCCACATGGCGTGGCAAAAAAACAAACAAAAAAACAACTTGGAATACTCAGCCACATTTATAGTTTTTAATCCCTTATTGCTATAGGAAAATGTATGACCTTTTTATTGTTCAGTAGTAATAAAAGAAGCACATGAAAATAATCAAATAGAAGAAAATGAATAGTTTACTACTTTGCTCCCCTTCAAATGCAGAAAGTTCTCTAATAATCAGCTTTCAATATATGAATAAATCTAGATTCAAAGTAAACTAAATTATGAACTAAATCAAAATTGAACCAACATATGAAAAGAAAAATTATTCACAGTAATTATTTTTGAAGGTCAATAGCATTGTTATTCTGAGACTCTTGTGTATGATATGGGATGAAGTAAATGAATAATTAGGAGTTATTCTAATTCTATCATCCCCAGTAGCAGTTAGAACTGGGATTCTCAACATGGAAGAAGAGATAAGATGTTGTTCAGAAAAGGCTAAGTAAAAAGCACTACAATCCTGGATTTGGATTGTAAGTATCAGTATGATCTACTCATGAGATATTTTATGCTTACTAATACTGTAGTAATGAGTGCTTCTAGTAACCTATTTTTTTTTTTAGGTTATAAATCACATTTATCAGTTCATTCAGTCCCATGTACTTTTAATTCCCATTGATTTGGATGAAGTCATCAGGTTTTCCCATTTCAGTGGTATGATCTAAAAAAAAAATTAGTTGAAGTATAGTTGATTTACAATGTTGTATTAGTTTTAGATGTACAGCACAGTGATTCATACATACGTATATAGATAGATAGATAGATAGATATTCTTTTCCAGATTCTTTTCTCTTATAAGTTATTACAAAATATTGAGTATCGTTCTCTGTGCTATACAGTAGGTCCTTGTTGTTTATCTATTTTATATATAGTAGTATGAATATGTTAATCCCAAACTCCAAATTTATCCCTCCCCCACCTGGTGTTCCTGATATATCATTTCCAGTAAAAGAAATCAGAGCACCTTAGGGGAAATGATCAGCTCCAGATCTGGGGCATGTCATACCATATGGTCACAGTTAGGATCATATTGAAAGACGCCAGGAGCCAACTTGAGGGGACTTCCACTAGCCAAAACAGGGAAATTTAAGGTTCAAAAATGATAATAATTGCAATTGGTTGAACTATATCAATATGTTTAAATTCATTAATTCCTTTGTTATCAAAAAACTAATTGTTTATCTTCAAAGAATGATAGAGAACCAACTTCTTAACTTGGAATTTGGCAATTAAATAAAGGCAAAGAATCAAATATTTATCCTGCTTTGTCAGTATGAATTTTACCATTAGGTAAACCAATACCAAAGAAGAAGGGAGTGTCTTTTTATTAAAGCATTCTGACTAACAAATAACATATAAATGATAGATTTAGAATATTATCATTTTGCAAATTCAGTGTATTAATGGATATAGAAACCTTCATCAAGAACTACTAACAGCACAAAAGGCTACCAAACATGGCTTACTTTCTGTGGAAAGAATGCACCACCACCATCAGAGGAATCAAACCTCAGTCTGATCAAGCCTCTGGATCCAGCTGCCAATTTGTGGGAAAAACAAAAGTTCCAGCAACATGTTGAACTGCATTGTGAGTGTGCAATCAGAAAATTCCAGACTGTAGGAAACTCTCCAGGTCAAATGACCTAGATTTTTCAGCAGCTGACTTGTAAGTAAAGGAAAAGGATGAAAAGAGAGCTAAAAAGGCATATTTTCTTTAAAGATATGCAAAACCAAGCTATCGGGATAAATACATGGGTGATAAAACTAAAGTAACTCAAGGAAGTAAACATTTAATAATGTTTTTTTTAATGTGTAGAGAGAGAGGTTTGAAACTGGGATGAGGCACAGCTTCTGGAATCACCTACAAAGTTCTAGTTCTTGTTCTGGGTGATAGTTACAAAGGAATTCACTTTATAATAACTCATTAAGTTATAATGTTCTTTGTTGTTTTTGTGTCTGTATTTTATTTTATAGGTTTAAAAATAAAGTAGAATATCAGATTTACATTACATACTACCAAAATATGCTATTAAGCCAGACTATACTGTTCCTTAGTATATGGTTTGTTATTTTTGATTACTCTCCTTTTTTAGGTGTTTTATGAAAATCTTTAATCTCAAATATGCAATAATTTTAAAAAGGGCACAGTATTAAGATTGTTTGTAAGAGTCATATGACAGATATAAAAGCAGAAATAAGACTTTAAGTTGAATCTTTTGAGAAACTGGTACATGTTACTTGTATACTGAATGTTACATGGGGTATATACTTGTTCAAGACACAACTTGTTTATTAGTAGAAGACTATATGCAACCAAAAATCATGATTCCACCAGAAAGCCCACAGACCCTATGAATCACCTATGCTCTTTCACGAAATGAAATCTACTGATAACAGTTTAGAGATCTCATCTTCAGAGAGGTGAAGGGCAGGACTTATTTTTAATTCTATAAGGTATCTTCAGTTGTGATATATTTTACTTACACTTGTTTAGCAAACTCAGCTGTCCTTAGAGCATGAGGCAAGAAACTTCCTTTCAAATAGGTGTTTAATATTTTAATATTACAGGTCATGGCTCTATTTGATTTATATATTTTCATTACATGTTGTGCCTTTGAAATCAGAATAGAAATTTATAAATCAAACGCATACTATAATAGTTTTATTGCAAATGAAAAATAACTCAGATAGATGAAACCAGTCAGCAAACATATTTACATTAAAGCAGAGAAATAAAAGCGAAGTTTCAAGTTATTTTTTCATTCCTCAGTGTATTTGTCTATCAGTTTTGGTTTCTTTTTTTTTTTTGATAAATAATAAAATCTCCTACTATATAGATGAGTGGAGACTTTTGTGACTATGCAGATGACAGGCTAATGAGAATTTTAAAAAGACAGTACTCACAAGTATGTCCTTTAAAATGTTGCCCTATCTTACTGTGTGTAACCACTGTTTCAAGTTTGTCTCTAAGTACTATGTATCTTTCATTAGTTAATTAAATTACACATTAAGTAATTTATTTAATGATATCATTATGCCATCTTTCATAGTAAAATATTTATATTAAATATATAAAGAATGGTATTTACACATCAAGGCAAGATCAGAAATATAACTATTATTTTAATGTGTAAGCCAACAAAACTAATAATCTCAATCACTAGGTTTATTCAGAAGTAAACATCAAGTATGTAGACATAGATCTCTTTTATTTATTTATTTGTGGTATGCCGGCCTCTCACTGTTGTGGCCTCTCCCGTTGTGGAACACAGGCTCCGGACGCGCAGGCCCAGAGGCCATGGCTCACGGGCCCAGCCGCTCCGCAGCATGTGGGATCCTCCCGGACCAGGACACGAACCTGTGTCCCCTGCATCAGCAGGCGGACTCTCAACCACTGCACCACCAGGGAAGCCCTAGACATAGATCTCTTAATGAGAAAATCAACGCTAAATTTCAACGGCAATTTTTTCCGGCTGTTTTTTTTTCCATTGGTGGAAATAACGAAAGCTGTCCCAGACGAAAAAAAAGGTAATAAATCCACAAAAGTTTTACTGTATTTCCTCTCCCTTCAACTTTGTGTATATGTCTTTTTTTTTCTAGACCATAAATGTGTATGAAACATGTTTCCCAGTGCTTGACATTAAGCTCATGATGGATAGTTGTGGCTATGATAGAAACACCTCTGTGTTTGTTGCACCAAGATCAAAATTCCAGCTCTTAACACCAGGCTGATGATCAATTTTGAAAGAAGAAAATATTTTTCTAAGTTAATAGCAATTTAAACCAGCAATTATTTGTAATTTAAGCAATCCAGATCCAGGCTGGCTAATGTTAAGATCATCTGAATAATGATTTTATTAACCAGGGTCTGTATTTTAATCAATCTACAATGCTCATTAAGGAATTGAAGATGTGTGATTTTTTAAATTGTCTACTAGTTACAAATTCAGTAGGTTAACAGCATTCTACAAAGTGAAAACTATTCTCCTTTGTACTTATATTTTCTTTAAGAATTTGAACTTATTAGTTAACGTTTAGAGAGTATATCCTCTTTTTTTCTGTTCTCAAGGGGTTAATATTAATGGCATATAATTTTAAAATTCTTTGGTAGCTTCTTATACTCAGTAGTTTTAAGGTTGCTTTGTTCCTGTTGTTAGTAAATTACTACTTACAAAGAAATTAGGCTTTATAACCTGTGTTCCCATGTTTTAAAGACAATCTAGGCTAGTTCTAACTAGTTAGGTCAGTCCCTAAAGAAAGAATGCAGTTGACCATTAAGAACCTAAATAATCATTTCAAATACATTCACTTCAAATTTATATGTTATTGCTATGACACTGACAAGTTTGAGAAACCAGGTAAGCCTTGTCGAATATAATAAAGTAATTGAATCTCTTCTAAAAGTATAGGAGGTTAACAGGTAAGTCACTCCTGTTTCTATACTTATAGGGGATCAGTATGAAAGATTTGGTGGAATCATGTTTTTTTTTTTTTTTTTTTTTTTTTGTCCTGAAAGGAGTTTCCCATTTGTTTAATTACCGAAAAAAGGCTGGGAGAAAAATTGCCACTTGAAATTTAAATTCAATTTTCTGACCCAGAGATCTATGTCTAAACACTTGATGGTAGCATGTGCACTTCTGACTAAACCTGGTGATTAACAGTACTAGTCTGATTGCTTACAAAGTAACAATAAATATATCTCTGATTTTGCCATGAAAAAATTCTGTTCTTTTATCAGTTTAGCAATATTTTGTCATATCTAGTTAACATTAAAACATTCAAATTACATTAATAATATCCCAAGGTGACTTCCTCTAAAAGAATAGTGTCCTTTCTATTATTCAGATTTCATCATTGTTGTCAAACACATATTGAAGGTCTTTGGCTGGAGGTAAGCAGTAAGGATTGGAAGAGTAAGGTTACCTCTCACAGATGAATTATGAACTTGGAGGTTGAATGATTATACTTTTCACTCTCTGTTGGGAACAAAAAAATGCCACCTGTCCCCTTCCTGCTACAAAGCCATTTACTATGCCATTCCCAGTTCCACTGGCAAAATCACTTATTAACGTATCTACCACTGAGAGTGCTGTCTTCCAATTAGGTAGCATGGCAGGGGGCGAAGGTAAATCAGCATTTCCATTTCCAGATAGCATCCTGAAGCTAACAGCACTGCTCAATATTTTGCATCAACCTGGAGGCTAAAATTACTTGAAACTTTCTGGAAAATTTTAATTGTGACATTTAAAAATAGATCCCTAAAGGAGTAGTTACACTTTTCTAATCATCTTTGTCACATAGATCTGAATGTAATAGCTTAAATGCAGAAGAAAACTGAATAGAGATAAATTCTATGAAAATCAAGGAGACATAGTCTAAGCTCCGCTCTGCTCCATCCAGATTAATTGATTATTAATTCCTCACATTTTGCCCTGTCAGGAAGTTGCAGCTGCTGATCTTGTTTTCTGGTGTGTAGTTTGAAGAAATGAGTAGATTTCAGCTGTGTATTTATAATGAATGTTGCTGTTCTGAGGAAGAGAATAAGATAGCAATTTTGGCAGATGGAAAAGAGATTTAAGGAGTAGATGGTTGAAGAGGTAATTTTTAGGCTTACTAAAGTTCTTATGTGGGGCCTCCCTGGTGGCGCAGTGGTTGAGAGTCCGCCTGCCGATGCAGGGGATACGGGTTCGTGCCCCGGTCTGGGAGGATCCCATATGCCGCGGAGCGGCTGGGCCCGTGAGCCATGGCCGCTGGGCCTGCGCATCCGGAGCCTGTGCTCCGCAACGGGAGAGGCCACAACAGTGAGAGGCCCGCATACCACAAAAAGAAAAAAAAAAAAAAAAAAAGTTCTTATGTGAAGAATCAAAGTTTAAGATTATGCCCATTTCATAAGAAAGGAAGAAAATTCAGGATCTTTCTCACGTAAGATATACTAACATTTAAATTTTTAAAATTTGTATTTATCTACTATCCAACATCTGTAGAAGAAAGAGCAAGGTCTTTGCAGTAAGTCAGGATTGAAATCATCACTGGATTTTGACAAACCAATTTCTCTGTTTCAATTATCACTCTATAACCTCTATGACACTCTGTGCTTCATTGAATTCACGGCCCAGATATGAAAATGTATGTTGAAATACTTTGTAAACATTTAAAGGCCTAAACCTAGAGAAAATTATGGAGAAAAATAACCTTTTAAATTTCCTTGAAACGATGTTTTATCAGGTAAAATAAGAGTTTTCAAAATAAGTTTCCAAAATATTAAGTTTGAGATGTTGTGTAGATAAATTAAGTCATGCTCAATAAAGAGGCTGTTGTAGGGTGATTATTGGTCATCGGACCCTTGCTCTGAAAGTCCCATGTCATTTAGTGTTGAAATCACTGCAACTGCTTTTTGGCATTTTTAACTCTATTTTTACTCTGCTTTTCTTTCCTGATCATCCTTTATACTGTTCAAACTAATGTCCCTAAAACATGATCTCATCATGTTTCTCACTTATTTAAGAGCTAAAGGTATCCCCTCTTGTTTATCAGTTCAAATATGTGCTCAAGAGATTTCAGAACAGCCAAAATCCCCCTTGTTTGTCCTATGAATATGTATCTCCCTGGCTCCCCAGTGTAAACAATCACATGCCCCAGGACAATTGATCTCCTTCTCCACCTCATATTGTGCCACTTACCACTTCCTGTGATGCTACTTTCTCTTCATCCGTTTTAGCTGGCCTTCACTGTTTTTCTGCAAACTACATATTAAGTGCATTTTTCAGCACTGTGCATTGACTTGGAATCATCTTGCTATAAATCCTGCTGCATGATATGAATATTCTATAAATTGGAGCACAGATTTTGAAATTAGAAACCTAAATTTAAATCCCCTTTTGATACTTATTATCTGGGAGAACCTGGGCAAGCTAAGTCTGTTTATCTTTATCAAAATAGGATCAGTATTTCTTGCCTTTAAAAGTTGCTTTGTAAGGTTAAACAATCATTGTATGAAAAGCACTGAGAAGAGTGCCTGGTATATAATAAATTTTCACTAACTGTTGACTTTAGCTATGACTTCTTACACGATGCTTTGTTCTCTGTTTCATGTACACTTCTTGAGTGTTATCTTGTATACCATGTCTGGTGTATCTTGGGTGCTTTCCTCTTTCTCCATGTGGTAGACAGAATAATATTCCCCCAAATTTATCTTTATGCGAACCCTGGAATTTGTGAATATGTTAGGTTACATGGAAAAGGGAATTAAAGTTGTACATGTAATTAGGTTGCTCATCAGCTGACCCTAAAATAAGGAGAGTCTCCTGGGTTATCCAGGTGGGCGCAATGTAATCAAAAGTGATCTGATAAGTAGAGAAGGGAGGCAGAAGCAGAGATTCAGAGGTGATGCCCCAAGGAGTCAGCGAGATGCTGTGCAGCTGGGTTTGAAGGGGGAGGGAAGGGGTCACAAGATAAGAAATTTAGGTAGCCTCTAGAAACTGGAACAAACAAGGTAACTGATTGTTCCTTAGGTCTCCCAGAAAGGAATGCAGCCCTGCCAGCGCTTGATTTTAGCTCACTGAGACCCATGTTGGACTATCCTACAGAACTGAAAGATAATGAATGTGTGCTATCTAAGCCACTAAATTTGTGGTCATTTGTCACAGAAGAAAAAGAAAACCAATACACCAGTTCTCCATAACAGCAACCAATATGACGTTGGCACATAGGTGGTGTTCAATAAATGCATGTTTATTTAAAACCCCATCCTTATGCTGCTTGTCACCATGCTAAAAGCAAAAGTGTATTAAGGGTGGGAAAGACAAGAGGGCAGTCTCTTTTTATAGCTCTTGGATTTAGAAAACGGTGATCCTGACTGCAAGATGGAAGACGCGTATTGAATTTTTTTAGAAGAGAGAATTAGTTGAAAGGACACAAGCTTTGGAGTCACCCAAATCAGGGGTGGAATCCCAGGTTTACTTCTAAATATCTGTATGACCTTTGGGATTGGAGCCCTCTTCAATATGTTCTATGTGGCAATTACATTGCCTTATGTGGTTTCTACCCACGTAAAATTGTAAAAGCCCCCAAATATCTGCACAATTCCCAGTGATCTGTGAATTTCTGTCCTGCCAAGCAACCACATTCCTTTACACAGATGCTACAGGGAGCTGTGGTGGGGGCTGATAAATGCTGCACTACCATGTGCCACTGGGGGAAGAGACATGTCCACAGCAGAGGGGAGACCAAGCAGGTGAAATACAACCTGGCCTTAGTACCCATGGGCTGAATCCAGCTGGTAAGACCCCCTACAAATGACCATGGCAGCAAATTAAAAGTCCTGATTCTGATTCACAGAAAAATAGAAAATTGGCTCATTTTAGCACTAGCTCCTGAACTTCAGCTCTGATGGTGGTATTGAGTGGTTAGGAGGCACAAGATGTATGTATCAGGGACAAGTGTCCAAGAAACTTAAATCCACCAGGATGACAGGTACCCTGAGTTTGGAGAAGACTTTAAACACCATGGAAAACAACCTAGGCTTCTTTGAGCCTCAATTTTCTCAGTAGCAAATTATTTATATAATAAAAATAGCTTTCTTGCAGAGTCACACTGAGAATTAAAATTATATATGTTAAGCACCTAATAACGTGCCAGGCACAATGTAGGTAATTAATAAATGATAAGATTTTACTTTAAATGGAACAAATACTAATTACCCAGGAGAAGGAACCACTACCCTTACAAAATGTGCAAAGGAAGTTGTTGAGCTGTGCAAGTCCCTAAATTCTTTGAGTTCCTGAAAAAAGAACAGTTTATTGGTTTTCTATCCTCAGAAGTGCACTTCAGAGCAAGACCACTAATAACAAGCCACTTGGAAACCACCCAAATAGTCTGTGAGATCACGTTGCTTTTTAATAAAAATTATATTGTCAGAACATTCCCGAAGCTAGAATATCCACCCTCACATATTCTTAGATGCTGCTAATGTGTGAAACTACTGAGCTATGACACTGTAATGTGAAAACCAGTAGCAAATTCTCAAGAAAAACTATTGCATTTTAATAAATATATAAATAAGAACAATAATAGTTCCACTATGGTATGGTGCAGGAAAAAAACATCAAACCTTGAATCCATATGGTTATTGTCTTAAATCATCAAAAAATAATTAAAGCAAGTGAAACCAAAGAGAGCTACAACTACATATAAGCCCAGATCTAATGAGTTGTGGAAAATGCAATAAACTAATCACACATTGCTGTTAATTAATGGGCTGTAAAAGACTGCCAGGTGGCTTAGGCAAATAACAATTATTATTTTGTATTTTAGAAGGAAAGATTTTGGTAATTATATGATAAATGTAATTTATCTTAGCTACTTTTACCTAAAGATTCTGATATTCCTGCTTCATTGTAAATGATTATTCAGATTACTTAAAATACATATTTTCTCAATCCCTTATATGAAATTATATTTACACATCATTTCTCAAATATTTTATATCAGATTATATTCATTTTGATATATAAATATGGTTATAATTATAAACATCTAAGTCAAAAATTTTCTCCTGGTAAAATGAAATAATTTGTTTAGAGACTATATTACTATAATTTTCACTTCTTCAATATATAGAGAGGTTATTGAATTCTTCTTCTAGTACTTTGCATTTTTTTGTTAATCCAGTATATGTTTATTATGTCCTAGTGACAGTTTTTATTCTTAAGGATTCAAAGATTTTGTTGCAACCTTTTAGGTATTTGTATTCTTATAGTGAAAATATATAATAGTCCATATGAAAATTGCAACATTACAGCAAGGTATAATATACTACTGAAGGACAGTGGTGAGAAGAGTACAGAGAGGGTATAAAAGTAAAAGGGACATCTGAAGACCAATAAAGAGATGGAAGGACGCCTACTGCAATAACTGGCACAAAATTGATTTTACTAAGATTTGTTATATAAACCAAGGTAGAGGAAGCTGATTCCACTTTTTGTAACTGGTATTCTCCTATTAACTTAATGCATGTTTATTTTATGCCCAAGATTGTGCTTATTCTTAAGGATTCACATATATTCTCACAATATTTGAAGCATTTATGTCTCAGTGGAGACAAACAATAATTGTGGTGTATGAAACTGCTTCAAGAGAAGAGTGTACACTTTCCAATGTGAATCATTGTATAATAAACACAGATGAGATTCTTTTGTCTTTTTTCATTAGTTTGCTAACGTATTGATGTTATATGCAAGTCCAGAAACTTCGAGGCAAATGACACACTAATGTCATAATGGACAATAAGTACATTTGTAAAATTAATCAGTTACAGAGTTCAGAGTAAGCTTCATTGAGGAAAATATCATTAGAGTTGAGAAAGAGGGAGATTTGGGAAGATCCGGAGAATGAGCATTCTAAGCAAAAAAGATAACAAGACCCTAATGAGGCTTTGTGACATCAAAACCATAGTCTGTGTTTTTTTTTTTTTCCTATTTTACACATGAGAAAACAATCTGTAACTTGCCCCAAGTTTTTCTGCTAGGAGTTTGTATTTGAACCCAGATTTTTGGACTTCAAGTCACATAAACAGAGCACAAAGAATCTGTCATTGTAGAGAGGTCACTGCACTCTGGGAAGAATCAGGAAAAACTTTATGGAAAACATAACATGTAGTTTATAACTTGAAGGAGAGTTGAGAAGTCAATAATCAAGAAATAAGAAGGCACTCCAGGTCAGCATAACTGTATGAAGCAAAGAGAAGAAGGGATATTACAGATTCCCTGCAGTAAAATAACAAATATGTACAAAAATAGGAGAGTAGGTGTCTGAAAAAATTGCTTGAGTCCAGATGTGGTGGGTTTTAATTTTTATTTTAGGACTCAGTGGAACATTGATGGTAGCAGCAGAGGGGAGTCTTGATAAGAATTGAGGTAGGAGCAAAAGGGGTGATTTGAGAGGATGGAGATGACAAAACGAATCAGGAAGCTACCACAATGGTCCAGGTAAAAAGTATATTAAAGACTTCAACTAGGGTGGTTGCACTTTGGTAAGAAAATGATCAATGTGTGACAGTTACTTGGAAATTGATTGGATATGGTGATAAAGGATAACAAGGAGGGGCAATCAGAGATGGTCTCAAGTTTTCTAATTTGGCACCATCGTTACGATTTTCAATAGAGAAATTCATAGCCTAGAAGATTTTTATATAAAAGAAGGTGAATTAGAATTATGATGCTGAATGAGATATTCATTCAGTGATGTAGTACTAGATATTAGAAATAAAGACATGGATTTAGGAGATATGAATTTATCCTGCATAAGGAAAATAGTTGAAAAAGAGACAGTGTCTGAGGTAGTTTATGGAGATGGAAGAGAGAGAGAGAGATTGAAAGAGATAGAGATGAAGTTGCCCAAAACCTGGGAATACCTACACATAGTGAAAAACAGGATAGGGACAGAATAGGGACAAAATAGGGACAGAACAAAGAAAACAGATACTGAATAAGAAATGAGGTAGGCAGCAGTGACTTTAAAGAATGTGTTATGTAAAAGTAAATTCTCTGCAACTAATGAGGCACATATAGGTGAAATGCTGATCTAGGGATTAAGTGCTGTTAAGCTATCTGAGCATCAAATCAAAAGAAATGTGAGGGTAGGGCTGTAAGTGACATTGTCAGGCAGTTGGTAAATCAAATCACAGCCAACATTTCTACTGTGGCTCTCTCTGCAAAGATAAAATTTTGAGCTCTCAGGGATATTTTAGTAAACCTCAAATGGGATGAAGATGAAATGTTTGTAAATTTTGGCATTGGCATATGAGTATAATTCAAAGAAGAACCTATCCTCTGTACAGTACTGACACTGAAAGACTATTTCAGGAATAAATGCTCAATTTAGATATAGTCAGGAGACTCTGATGTTAAAATTAATTGGATGTAAAAGGAAGAGAAAGATGAAGCTAGAACACCCGTGCATTTCACTGTTGAGGAATAAAAGCCATTTCAAATTATTTTTTTCAGTAGAATATAGGATTTACTATGTGTGCCCTCTGACCCTCTTATCATTATAAATTCCACTATCCATCCACTGCCTAATTTTTAAAGAAGCAAATGTTTGTGTCCAATTTCTTACCATATGCTCACTCTTGACATCCCATATACTAACTTCTACCTCACTCCTCTAATGGAAGTACTGTCCTTATATTCAACAGTGTTCTCTTAATTGACAGATGCAGTTACTTTGCCCATTTTACCTGCAAATAACTCAATGGAATTTGATGTGGTTAACAAACCCTTGAAAATCTCTCCTCCTTGTTTTCCATAACTCTACTACTCAGTTTCTCCACTTCCAACCCTGTAACTGTGCTCACTGACTTAGTCCTTCTAAGCAGAGCAAAGAAGCTGCTTTATCCCATCTCTCATTATATAAGGCTCCACTCTGATGAAAGAAAAAAACAACTAACATACTTTCTACCTTATCCTTTTCTAGGAGAGCATTTGTAAAATGATAGATATATCTCAAACACAACAAAGGGCCCCCAGCTAACCTAACCCTCAATTGTCTTTCTTATGCTAATATTAATTGCTAATTTTTATTATGATAAGTACTTTATAAAGTAGTACAATTTTATGGCCTTGATGAGTATTCAGTCTTTTTAGTGTAAGCAAAACCACTTCTTAACCAAACACACATATCTGCACATCAACATTTAGCATTCATCGTCATTAAGGTAAATTGAATCACCAGGTTACATGCCTTTATTATGCTATTGAGAAAAACCAGCTCATTTGCTAAATGAGGTCTTAGAGGGTGAAAATTTCTCTAACGAGCTATTATATTTGTGTAAGAGTAGAATGTCCATTGAGCTGCTTTTCTCTAAAATCGTTTTAAAGGATTTGAATCATCTGTCTGCCCTGTATTTTTTCTGTCACTGCCATTTACTAGTGAATCATTTACTAGTTATATATGATTAATAATCAATAATTATTTTCTAAACTAAATAATGAAATATATTTTAAATTTCATTTTAAAAGAAAGATAATTAGGAAAGTTAAAATTTAGTACAGGGTTGTGTTAAAATGTACATGAGCTTTTTTGTTCTTTTTTTTCTCCTTGTGCAAGGTTGTAAACTTTGAGAATGAGATATGCCTACAAAGTTTGCATAATCTATGAATAAGAAAAAGCAATTCCGTTTTGTAGTTTTATAGAGAGATGATAATTTGTCTCCATGGCAGAGGCCGGGGGAAAAAATAACATCTGTTATAAGCAAAGATGAAGGATATCATTTTGTGGCAGTGGAGTTTCAGTGGACCCTGGACAAGGACAAGTATTTCTAGTTCAACAAGACCATGTAAAAAATGTATGTATTGAAATATTTTATTTGTCCTGAGCTATTTATGCTGAAATATATTTGGCAACATCAAAGAAAATCTCATTATTCAAAATGATGAAGAAGTGTCAGGGTTGTAAAGGTAAACAAGATTAGGTTGACAGTTAATTTTTATGCTTTATATTTAAATACTCATTTAGCCTCATCCATATTTACAGTGCCATCCAGGTTATGTTAGGGAAAATGTATTGTATGTAACTAAATTATGTTATAGATTTTATATTACTAGTACTTCTAAAATATGAAAACTCAAATCATAAAATTTCGACTGCAGTTAAAGCTTGCATCTAAAACTAATTTTGAAAGTAGAAAAATACATCTTGGTATTGTTAGTTATTCAACTGATTTTACTTTAGGCCTAGTAGCAGTAGCTATAAACTTCAGGTTCTAGAAAACAGATTGAACTAAAGTAGAATATCTGTATATCCCAAATTTCTAAGGCTGGGCCTTCTAAGGTGATAAAATTGCAGTAAGCTGAATTAGGTTTATTTTAGAAGATAAGCCCTAGACCACATTACTGAAATCTCCATGATCTCCATGTAACTTCTGATCAAATGTGACCTGATGATATCGATAGTAGAACTGAGTGAATACAATTTTTTTACCTCTCTTATAATTAGGGCTATATTTTTTTTCTTTTTGTGGTACACGGGCCTCTCACTGTTGTGGCCTCTCCCGTTGTGGAGCACAGGCTCCGGACGCACAGGCTCAGCGGCCATGGCTCACGGGCCCAGCCGCTCCGTGGCATGTGGGATCTTCCCAGACCGGGGCATGAACCCGTGTCCCCTGCATCGGCAGATGGACTCTCAACCACTGTGCCACCAGGGAAGCCCCACGATTAGGGCTATTTTGAGTTTCACCTGGACATTAATAAAAACCAACATGAAGTCCTCAATATAATATGAAATTATACATCACTTGATTTATTGAAACAATAACATTAGAGTAAAATCAGTTGATGTTCATGTTCTCTGTGTGGCATTGTTTTGGAATAATCAGTTTGAATAAATAAGCTCCTAGGATAGAATAAACCAAGGAGTGGTCTTCTGTGACAACACTGCAGTATAAACTAAAAGCAAAGATGATATGAATGTGCCTAAGTACATGGCTGTATCACATGTATGAAGTTCATTTTTAAACTGGGCTGTATGATCACAAGTAGTATATATATGACCTTTATAATTTCAATTTTCTGATCTCAAAATTAGAGGTCATGAGACCACCCAAAATAACCTCAGTATTGTTCAGGTGATATCACATGCAAATGTGATATCACATGCAAAACTCTACAAACATTAGGGGATTATTATTCCTTTTATTTTATTAAAGGATCCGGCTCTATAGTCAGATAAACAAGACTTCAATTTCAGTTTCATCTCTTATTAACTATGTCAAGTGAATTACCTCCTTCAGTTTCCTAATGTTCAATATGTTTAAATGTGGATAATGCCTAACTCATGGGATTTTTGTTTATGATTGAATAATCAATAAATCTTAGCTATTATTATTAACATTGTAATTAAATGCTATTAATGTTTATATAATTAAATATCAATGTAAATACTATACAAATATCTAACATTTAAAGTAAATGTTCAAATTTGTAAATACAGTTATTTTCATTATATTGTTTATTTTATGAGCAAATGTCAGCCTTGATTTTTTTAATCTCTGAAAGTGGGTGAATCCATTAAGATCAAAAATATTTAGAGAATATTTTAAGAAGTAACTTAGCAATAAATCTCTTAAATACAATATACACAAAATTAAATGAAAAAAATACTGTCACAGAGTATTCTATACAAGAAATGATGTAATGTGACAGATGTGATTCTTTTAAAATGCTATTTAATTTCCTGTGAACTATTTAAGGAAGATAATTCTTTAAACTCACTTATGTATTAAGAGTTGGTAGGTAAGCACTTTTTTCTTATGGTGGGCTGAAAAACAAGATTTTTCAAAACTGACTGAAAAAGTAAACTACTATTTCTAGATCTTTTGACATGAGTAATAGCTGTGGCATTGGGTAGATACCATATGTGTTGACAACTGAAATAGAGGAACATTTGCACATACATTCTCAAAGAACTTAAGAGCAAGGTTTGTTGCTTAGGTTGACAAATTCTATCACTATATTCTTGACTATGTTTGCAACCCAATGAGGCTATGAAATAATTAGAAAACTTTCTTTGCTACCAGGATCAGTAGAGAAATGTTGTTAGAATTCTAGAATCATGTTTAGAAAAGAAAGTCAGAATTTTCTTCTGTCTGCAGTCAGGGACATATGTAAAGTTACATTAAAAAGGGCAACTTTTCAATATTTCTCTGCGATACTTTAGTTTGTCTTAGATATCTATTAAAATATGACATATAATACCAATAGTAAGCAAAATAGTATATAAAGATATTACTAATTTTAAAATGAGTATCAGTACCTGTTTTGATATTAATATCAATTATATCCCTTAATAACCTTATAGGTATTAATATACATTTTAAATATAGTAATAATCTCACTAACTACAATCTATGTAGACCTTTATAATTTATAAAATGTTTCTGCATAAACTGTCTTATTTGTTTTGATTCTCTATTGCAATGTTAGGGAAAATGTGTATGTATCTCCTAATAAATAATTCTTCTTATAGTCTCAGAAGGGGATTCTTTTTTTTTTTTTAACAAATTTATTTATTTATTTATTTTTGGCTGTGTTGGGTTTTCGTTTTTCTGCAAGGGCTTTTTCTCTAGTTGCAGCGAGTGGGGTCTACTCTTCATTGCGGTGTGCAGGCTTCTCATTGTCGTGGCTTCTCTTATTGCAGAGCACAGGCTCTAGACACACAGGCTCAGTAGTTGTACCTCACAGGCTTAGTTGCTC
The DNA here is from genome assembly GCF_964341445.2 of Mesoplodon mirus. Taxonomy (NCBI): domain Eukaryota; kingdom Metazoa; phylum Chordata; class Mammalia; order Artiodactyla; family Ziphiidae; genus Mesoplodon; species Mesoplodon mirus. The sequence continues at coordinate 108,119,726 of NC_138983.1, read as the reverse complement.
TGCGGCATGTGGGATCTTCCCAGACCAGGGCTCGAACCCATGTCCCTTGCATTGGCAGGCAGATTCTTAACCACTGTGCCAGCAGGGAAGCCCAGAAGGGGATTCTTTTTGAGGGTAGTGGCCACTGTGGTGCTGGAGGGTGTTCATTAATTCCCTTACTCATTTGACAAACATTCTCTGAGTGTTGACTATGAAATTGCATGTTAGCAGTTAGGTATTAATCTAAAAAAATGAATGAGGCATGAAATCTGCCCTCAGTGAATTTGCAGTCCTGTAGAATCAATGGTGTGCTCAAGTTTGGAATGGATTTTGGGAATCAAAGATGATTGTCAGAAATAGTTGCCATGCAATATATCAAGAAACAAATACAAGAAGGAACATATGTAAGAGAGAGAGAGAGAAAGAGAGTGAGAGAGAGAGAGAGAGAGAGAGAGAGAGAGAGGATTGAACAATAGCCTAGAAGTCAGGGTGAATATCACAAGTAAAAATATGATATCATGAACAAGAATAAAATGTTTTGAACACTGTATATAGTTTAGTATAGCCTGAGAATTAGAAAGAAAGCTGGAAAAGCCAGCAGAATCTAAATAATAAATGACCTTGTAGTCATTTGTAGGAGTTTGCACTTTATTCTAGAATGGATTGGAAGACTTTAAATGTTTTAAAAAGAAGGGCAGGTTTATCATATCAGTGTTAGGAGGGTAGGAGGAAAAGTGAAGAAAATAAAGAATAGTAACTTTTTGTCTAAACATGAAAATGTCAGCATAAATAGAGACACATAGATCAATGGAACACAAGAGAGAGCCCAGAAATGAACCCAGACATATATGGTCAATTCATTTATGACAAAGGAGTCAAGAATATACAATGGGGAAAGGACAGTATCTTCAATAAATGGTGGTGGGAAAACTGGACAGCTACTTGCAAAAGAATGAAACTGGACCACTATCATATACCATTCACAACAACTAACACCAAATGTATTAAAGACTTGAATATAAGACCTGACACTATGAAAAATCCTAGAAGAAAACATAGACACTATGCTCCTTGACATCAGTTTTGGCCATGATTTTTTGAATCTGATACCAGAAGCAAATGCCACAAAAGCAAAAATGAAGAGTGACACTACATCAAACTAAAAAACATCTGCACAGCAAAGGAAACAATCAACAAAATGAAAAGGCAACCTACTGAATAAGGGAAAATATTTGCAAATCATATATCTGATAAGGGGTTAATGTTCAAAATATACACAAACCCATACAACTCAATAACAAATTAATCCCAAACAATCCAATTGAAAAATGGACAGATCTGAATAGACATTTTCTCAAAGACATACAGATGGCCAACAGAGACATAAAAGGATGCTCAGCATCACTAATCATCAGGGAAATGCAAATCAAAACCACAATGAGATATCACCTCCCAACTGTTAGAATGGTTATTATCAAAAGGGTAAGAACTAACAAGTATTGGCATGGATGTGGAGAAAAGGAAACACTAATGCCATGCCAGTGGGAATGTAAATTGGTATAGTCACTATGGAAAATAGTATGACGTGCCCTCAATAAAACCGAAATAGAACTATCATATGATCCAGCAATTCCACTTCTAGTATTTATCTGAAGAAAATAAAAAACACTAACCGGAAAAGGTATCTGCACTCCTATGTTCATTGTAGCATTATTTACAGTAGCCAAGACATGGAAACAACCTAACTGTCCACTGATGGAAGGATGAATAAAGAAAAGGTGATGTACATATATAATGGAATATTATTCAGCCATAAAAATTAATGAAGTCTTGCCATTTGTGACAACATGGGTGGACTTTGAGGGCATTGTGCTAAATGAAATAAGTCAGACAGGGAAAGACAAATAACTTATTATACCACTTATATATGGAATTTTAAACAAAAACTGAGCTCACAGATACAGAGAACAGATTGGTGGTTGCCAAAGGCAGAAAGTGAGGGGTGGGTGCAATCGGTGAAGGGAGTCAAAAGGTACAAACTTCCAGTTATAAAATAAATAAGTCATGGGCATGTAATGTACAGCATGGTGACTATAGTTAATAATAGTTTATTGAATATTTGAAAGTTGCTAAGGATGTAGGCCTTAAAGATTCTCATCACACAAAAAAAGGCTTTTTGCAAGTGTAAGGTGACAGATGTTAACTAGACTTATTGGGGTGACCAATAAGTATACAACATATACAAATTTTGAATCATGTTGTACACTTGAAACTAATATAATATTATACGTCAATTGTACCTTAAATTCAAAAATAAATGAAATTTTAAAAATTATTTAAAAGAAAGGCAAATAGGGCTTCCCTGGTGGCACAGTGGTTGAGAGTCCGCCTGCCCATGCAGGGGACACGTGTTCGTGCCTTGGTCCCGGAAGATCCCACATGCCACGAAGTTGCTAGGCCCGTGAGCCATGTCCACTGAGCCCGCACATCCGGAGCCTGTGCTCCGCAACGGGAGAGGCCACAACAGTGAGAGGCCCGTGTACCACAAAAAAAAAAAAAAAAGAAAGGCAAAGAAATACATACATACATATATGTCCATAGAGATAGGCTTAATGGTTTATGAAGTGACTCCCATGACCCAACAAACTCCATGCTTAGCCCTTAAGTCCCACAGAATGGACAGAACATAACCTTGGCATAGAAAAATCATCCTCATCCCACTTTACTCTAAACTTAGACAGTAAGCCCAATAAACATACCTCAGAGGTACAATTTTATCAAACTTACAGACTAGCTTAAATGCCCAATGTTTAAGGATATTCTAAACAATAATATGAAATCCAACACAGATCATACCACATCATTTACAGTTGAACAAGACTTTATTGAAATAAGTTGAAGAGGCTTTTAGTTTAAAAAACTCTTGTTTCAGATACACAAGTAGACCTGTTAGGATTTATAAAGAGAAACCCATGTGCGCTTCCATAACTTTACAAAAATACTAAATTCTGACTAAAAATAAAAACGAAAAAAGACATAGAAACACTGTAGAAAGCTCATATAGAAACCAGGACCATGAACTCACAGGTGCAGAAGCCCTTCTGAGCAGCACACAGCTAATTATTTGGTCTTGCTTAGGGGTTACCCTCTTACTTCCCCTTCTTTACATTCTTTGGGAATGGGAAAAATACCAGTTAAACCTGACTGCCATGTGATTCTTCACTGAGTGTTACAAAGTTATGGCGGTAGTAAAGTTGTTTCTACTTCTCTTGAGATAATAGTTGTGTTTTACTGAAAAAAAAATAAGTTTTTTTTTTCTAGTCCCACATACTATTTACAACATTGAGTATCTTCTGTGTGGCATAATATTTCCCTAGAAGCAAATTAAAATCTAGAGGAAACCTATACCTTACTTGGAAAGCAGAAATTCTTTTCACTAATTAGACACTCTATTTTGTATTTTCTGCTTCTTCCTCTACACTGACTCCCTTCTTTCTACTACCAAATAACACTATGTTTCACTATCATGTCATGTCAACAAAACTCTGTTAAACATCCTCATTACTGTTACGGTCAAAATCATAATCCACTATAATATCTTATACTTAAATGCCTTAAATTCTGATTTCTGTTTTGATCTTTACTAAAATTGATTTTTAAAAGTCTCAAAATCCTAAGGTCTTTTCTGAGTGTTACAACATTTGACGTGAATGACAGTTCCTACCTTAAAATTCTGAATATCAGTTCTATTTTACTCTATTTTATTGGTTTCTGCTGCACCTCTCAGATCATTCTTTTCTTATCTTCTTCACTAACTCCTTTCTTTCTATCTTTCTATCAGAGAAATGTGTATAATCCTAAAGGTTAATCCTTAGTCCTGTTTTCTTCCTCATATAATTTCTCTTGATGAACCATCCCTATGGTTTCATTGAGCCTCTCAATATGTTCTGTTCCTGCCTGCCTTTCCTGAGGGTCAACTACTATTTTTAAATGTTGGGTATTTTCTTCTGAAAATCAGAATAAAACTAGCTCATCTGAAATCACTTTATTCTCCCAGAAACTTGTTCCTCTTCTCTGTGTGACTTTATTATGTAACAGCATTATGTATTGTTCAATTGAATTGATCAAAGCTCTGAATTTTGATATTTTAACTCCTCCATACTTTTTACATTTCCACCCCTTTCTATTCAGCCATTTGCAAATTTTCATTTATCTTGGAGCCTCCTACAGATATCTATCATATCCAATACACCAGGGCCTTCAAATCTTTTTTACCGAGGTTATCAAAATGACCTCTTAATTTGGCTTTTCCTACAGAGTTGTCTGCATACATATTTCCAGAGCAACCCCATGATTCTCTTTGCCCTTTATGCACTTAAAGGGTAAGTTACAAACTTCTGTTTAATTATGGTAAAACATCAGGGATTTATGCAGGGGCAATATGGTCATAATTGTGTTTTATGTCATTTCAGAAAACAATACATAGGGATTTTAGTGGGGTTCGGGTAGGGTGGAGAAGGGAGATGTTACGGAGTAGAAGAAGTGGGCAGGAGTTCCAAGTAGGCAATTTTTCTGGTAGGTCAAGGGAAGATACTCATTATGTGCTCCTTGACTTCTAGAACAATGCCCAAGAGAGTAGAGATTGAGTAAATGTTCTATGAATAAAACAACGACAGATATGCTGAACAAAAACTGCATGGTAAGTACAGTGTAGGATAGAACAAGGTAGTTTATAAGTATGATGTTTGAAGTTAGATATGAATTGGAGCTGCTGTTCTATTATTTACTAGCTGTGTGACTTTGGGAGAATAACGACATTCTTGAGCTTCACATTTTTTCATTTATATATTAGGTCAAAAATAGGGGCTTCCCTGGCGGCGCAGTGGTTGAGGGTCCGCCTGCTGATGCAGGGGACACAGGTTCGTGCCCAGGTCCGGGAGGATACCGCACGCCGTGGAGCGGCTGGGCCCGTGAGCCATGGCCGCTGAGCCTGCACGTCCAGAGCCTGTGCTCCACAACAGGAGAGGCCACAACAGTGAGAGGTCTGAATACTGAAGAAAAAAAAAAAAAGTAGAACTTCCCTCATAAGGTTGATAGGAAGATTAAAGAGGGTGATGATGCATTAACTGCATTTAACAGTTTGCCTGGCTTTTAAGTGTTCAATAACTATTGCTGCTTATCCCTGTGTTAGTGTTATTACATTTATGTACATACATACAGACAGACATATACATATATACATCTATACATCCACACTTCTATTTGTCTATGTATCCATCCATCTATTGTTATACATGAAGAGTAGCAATGTGTGGAAATGGCAGTCAGGTTATGAGAACTCTAGACTGTGTAATACATATTCACTTGGACTTGTCCCTCAAGAAAAGATTTTTTGGAAGAAAATAAATTTGGAAAAGACTCATATCTGCCCCTTTGTTTATGCTTCCTGTTGTATATTAGTATCTTTCTATTCATCAGGACTATAGAATGTCCTGAGATGGAACTTCTATTTTATCAAGTAAAAGGGGCACTAGTAGTGAGATTTAAATTCCATTGTACTTTTATACCATGGATTTTTTGTGCTGGGAAAAGATCTCTAAAGACACTCTGCTAAGGATTAGGGAACAATGAATTAGGTAAATGGGCTTAAGCATTAAGGGTCAGAGGATTTATATGCTCCCTGATCCTGGTCTTTCTGGGTTACGTCACACAATGTGAGTGAAGAACTGCCTTTCTGAATTTCTAAAAACTAGAAGCAGAGCACTGAGATCACTGAGAGGAGCTCTTGTACCCGAGGTAAATCCATTTCACTGTATCTCTCACATGTGGCCAGAGTTATTCATGATTTCCATAAATAATGAAAATATGTGTTTGGATGAATTTTAATAAACACAACTCTTGCAAATTTTTAAATAAAATTAAGAATTAATTACTTGAGGACAATTGGCCACAGATTTCCACTTTGATTCACTCATAACTTTCCTTTAAAGCATAACATTAAATATTTTTAGATTTTTTTTTGATGTGGACCATTTTTAAAGTCTTTATCAAATTTGTTACAATAGTGCTTCTGTTTTATGTTTTGGATTTTTGACCACAAGGCATGTGGGATCTTAGCTCCCTGACTAGGGTTTGAACCTGCACCCCCTGCATTGGAAGACAAAGGCTCAACCACTGGTCCCCCAGGGAAGTGCCTATGGATCACCATAAGGGGAGTGTGGTGTAGTCGGCAGGATGTGAAACTATTTTTAATTAATTTTTTTTCTGTGATCTCAGTCAAAGAATTCATACTATAGTTTGTCAAGGGGTCATATGATACCATACCCAAGGGGTATATGGTACAGGTACCATATTTATTATGATCAGGATAATTGTCATTTTAAAGGAAAGCTTAAACCGTATTCTTTGAATAATGGTTTTATAAAAGTAAAACAGTGTTTCTTTGTTTATAGAAGACAAAATTACAAACTAATAACTTCTCGTGTAATAAAATCAGATAATTTTATAATTAGTAAAATCATCCATGCCAGAGTGACTCATACAGGTTAATATTCAAATAATTTAATAAATTTATTATGAACTAAACCTCATAGACTAATGGGATAAAGCTTCGAATATACTGTAGAGTTAGCAATTGTTCAAATAATTTCATTAGATGTTAAATGCTAGTAAAATGTGATTTTAAAGTCTAGGGTCAATTTTACTTTGGGGAAAAAGTTAAGAAAAAACTAGAGAAGTAATTTTTGAGTTTTATTTGAAAATGAAAGGTTAAATTAAACTGCTTAAATACAAAGTCTACAAAAATCATATAATCTCTCAAAGAGTTAAGGGGGTTATTTTAATCAACTGCTTCAAGGAAAACTAATGGAATATTCTGGATCTACATCATCTTAAATGCCCTGAAAAGCAATATGTTTGAATTTAGATATGAATTATCAATTTACTGGATGACATATAAAGATCCTTTTGAAGCAAGAGACAGCATGAGGAGATTTTATTCTTGATTCATTTTATGTTTGATTTGCTGGTATGAATTATTTCTAAAAATCCAAACTTTGGAGAAACTGTTATGAGCCTTAGATTTCCGAAGGATGTTTGAGAAGTGTGTAGTGTCACATTATCAATTCAAAATTCTCATCAGCATGGTAATAAGCTAATAGAGTGACAAAGTTTTTTATGGTGTATTCTTGCTTGTCACTGAAGAAAAATCACTATAGTAGGTGAGGAAATTATGCTCATGATGAACATAAGCTACAGGAGTAAAATAGACTCTGTCAAAAATAATCTTATTGATAACCAGTAACAATCATTACTAGCAATAATACTCCAACTTTGTGTTTATTTATGTCTTTCTTTCTGAGCTTAAAAATCAGTTCACAGATATGACTTCTCCACCTCATTAATTTTTACTACACCCTTATGAGATATATATTTATTAAGGCTAATGTATATTATTAACATTAACTAAGCTGAGCCATGTTTATAAATATTCATTTAGGGAAAGCTTAAATTGAAAGATCCTCATGGGTAGACATTTAGGCATGTGAGAGGTGGGTTAAAAGGAGCAGCAGATGCTCAAATCCATTAGCTGCTCAAATCAAAATTAAAAAAAAAAGATTTATAAATGAACAAAGTGAATAGTTTCATGATTAAATTCTAGTTACATTTTAAAAATTGGTTTGGTTTTAAGTCAGGCTAATTAAACGTGCTATTGAGTTGATGTAGAGATGTTAAAATCTCTATATAAAGCCTCAGATGAGAAATTTCTATGAGAATTAAATATCAAGAAAAAATATTCTTGTCAAACAAAAATCCTTTAAATGTTTGTATTTCTCCTTTTTCTCTGACTATTGGGAGTCCCAAGGAAATATTTATGTCTTGACCATAATAATTATGAGACATATGGCTTATACTATCTTGACCTATTATGATGAAATGTACTTTTTTCCTGATGTTGTATTTACTAATTTACATATTTATCCTTTATGGTATATGATTTTACATGGCAAGTCAAATAAACCACTTTGGAATGAGGTTAAGATCAAATATATTAGTAAATCAAAATAATTGTTATATAAATATACACTTGTTAATATGTTGAGTGACAAGTGAATAGGAACAAAACTTTAAAGAAACTAAATTTGTCTTACACTTAGTATACATTAGATATATCTTTTATTATTGCTGCATCAACAGATAAAAGTGCCAACACTCATTTCCTAATCACCATTCTCTTCAAAAACCAGGATCTATGATGATAGTTTCAGCTTTTAATAACAGCCACAGTCATCCATGTCCTGTCTCAAGATTATTTAGAAAATGTAGCTTTCCAGGTCCTAACTATAGATTGTCTAATAATTTTTTTAATTAAAGGAAAAAGGTATAATAAAAGAGAAAATATGATAAGAAAAAAAATAATTGCATACCAAAAGTACTATAAATCCCCAAATTCTAGATCTAGAAGGAGACCTAATGTTCCTTAAGCTCTTAAATTTCCATAAGGAAAATTAAGCAAGTGATTTATTAACTAATTTAAACAAAGAGAATAAATGCAGAATGATTATATACTTATTTTTATCCCAGTATTTATTTTTGTTTTACACATAGGTATTAATATATTGAGTATAAAATGATGGTTGGTGAAGCAAACATAAAAATATTTTTTGAAAGATTACAATATAATTATTGTTTGAGAAAGGAATTAAAATCAAAATGTGTATGCCATAAAATGAATATAATACATATTTATATAAGGAAAAGACTGAGTACTATTAGAGTTAAATAAGAGGTGTCATCTGTAAAATGTGTCTACATTTAACAGCATAATACTTCATAGGTTGGTTATGAGGATGAAGTGAGTTAACATATTTTAAAACACTTAGAACGTTGTCTGCCATAGAAGTAAGCATTAAATAAATATAAACTACATATATGAACTTGAGACCTTAAAAAAGTTTTTGTTTTTAAAAATATTTTTTTTTTTTTACTAAACTGGTTTGGCAATAATGTCATCCTCCTCAGCACCGGAACTTATTTGGATGAATCTTATATGCACCTCTAACACCTAGATTTTAGTCTCTATAAATAACATTATGCATTACAGTCAACAAAATGTAGCTGAATCTATACTTGGGGGGTGGGCACAAGATCAAGATGTTATTGGAGGAAAGCTAGAATATTTTAAAATATATTTCTGGTTAATAAGGACAAAGAAGTTAACATTCAGGGATTCCCAATAGTCAAATTGTGACAATTTATATATGTATATGAATAAGGTAAATCTGCAAAATCTCATGCAACTTTAATGATACTCAAAATTGGAACATTTAATATGATGCATGTGTGTATATAATATATATAATTTCATACAAAAGGAAGATAATTCTAGTAGGATATGTTTAAATTTTATTACTTTTAATAAGTATGTAATTGTTAATATATGAATATCTTGATTCTTCATTTAAATATGTACCTATTTATAAAATATAGATCGGTACTTTTTTCTATGAATATAATTAGGGAAGACACATTTAATGTTTATTTAACATTGTCCAATTAAGTCTTAAAGTCACATTATTTTAGGTAAATATGTCATATTTCAAAAGGTGAAAACCTATGCAAAAGCTATAGATTTAAAGTATTAGTATTATTATTTAAAGTATTATTGATATAACAAAAATAATAATGTTCAAATTATAAAAGAGGCCAAGTCTGTTAACAGTCTCACTTTGAAAGGAGCAATCCGAATTAAATTGGTTGATAACTCAGAAACTACTCTGGATTAGGTAATATGATCCTCCTTTCTATTTTATTTTAGAAGATCACAATTGCACTACACAATGTGGAAAACCATAGCTGATAAAATTATTGTGTAATACATGATAAAATTAAGATATAAAGGTAAAAATATTTATATAATAAAATAATTGTAAACCGAGTTCATAAGTTTGTAATCATTTTGATAATTTGTAATTTTGCCTATTATGGCATTTAAAACATTTAACAGACTTGTATTAGATTTAAATATTTAATTTAATCTAATATGTTTTAATAATTATCTAAACTTGTTTTGAAATATTAGTTATGTAATACATATTTAAATTTTTACATAAATAGTGACTGATGGATATAAATAATTACTGATTTCAGCTTCAGAATGTATAAAAAGTAATCAGAGTTCCTGTAGCCACAAAAACCCTTTGGACATTAAGCATTCTATGAACAACAAGTAGTGAGTTCATTATCTGTCTCGGAGGCTGGTCATAGAAAATCATGATGTAAAGGAAAGTTGCCACCAAGTATGTAATCTTGCTTTATATTTGTATGCTCTCACTTCCTTTCAAAAGCCACTTCTTTTCTTTCTCCCCAGCATCCTACCTCATTTTCTCTCCCTAATCATAAAACTATCCTGATTCCTAGAGCATGGGTGACTCCTAGCACCCATGCTCACACCCAGGTATACTAGAAAGCAAATTGATTGTCTTCATCCTATCTTCTCTATCACCTGTATTTGCATTTTTTCCCCAAATATCACCTGGCAAAAAATAAAACTAAGCCTAACAGACTTAATTTTTATATCATCAACACAGACATAACGGAATCTAGGGGAGCAATTTTGAGGCAGAAGTGGCCTTCCCTATGTAAGTTACTGACTGCTTCAACCAGGCATCTTACAGGCTCTTATGCATATGTATGGCCTCCAGAACACAGCAGTGAGTCGGGTAGGGTGGGGTTGGGGAGAGGCAGAGTAATAAGACCCTACCAATGATTGCATATGTCTGTCTACCCATACATTTAAGTTAAAAATAAAGCAAATATTGCTCTAAATTAAGTTCAGGACAGCTTGATGTGGAATAGATAAGATAAGTAAATAGGTAGGTAGGTTGATTGAGAGATAAAGTTTCCCTTGCCTAGTCATTGAACTGTAAATGCTGGTGCCAACTTGCTCACTATAGGTGGAATTGACTCTTTGATAGCTGTGACAGGTCTTTGCAAAAATCTAGAAAGGCACAATCATATAGACATCTAGTATCTTTCAGTAAATAGATTTCTGGTCCGAATAATGCAGAAAACTTTGCATATTTTGCCACCACTGCTGATTTGGGAGAAAAACAACTGATATACAGGCTATTGAGAATTAGTGTACTTGTGTTAGAGAGTATAGATGAAAGAGAAAGGTATAAACCACTAATACTAGTACATCGTGTTTTCTGGATTTGCTGTATCTATCTTGAAAAGATTGCTCTATTGAACAGAGGAGCAATTAGGAGTGTTGTTTATTTTGTTTATTAGGATTCTTTCAATGTACATACTGAAAAGTATTAGGTTCTGTGATACACCACATAATATTTTCAAAAACAAAAAGAGTACACTTAGGCTCCTATCTTGGTATATTTAGTGTATGTAAAATACCAATCTAAACTCCTTAGCCAATTATACTTTAAAAGATAATAATTTGATTTTTCTAGTACCTAGCTCGATGTTCTCGAAACTGAATCAATTATCATTCCTTTATTCTTTCCTTTTCTCCTTCACACTCCTTTAATAGGGTGTCTGGGTTCTGGGTTAATTAGACATAATACATGAAGATTATACAGACAAAAATCAATTATTCCATTCTTCAGGGTGTAATTTTAACTTAAAAATCTTTTTGTGACAAATTACATAGCCATTATAGTTACATATGAATTATTAGCACAAAGATCCCTGGCCCTTCCATTTCTTAGAGATTATAATCCTCAAGGATTTAATTCAAGTAGGATTACCTACTAAGAAATTATCTCACCCAGTGGCCTATCCTTAATTTGGTGTAAGACCCCATCATAAATGAAATGATTTCAAGAGTTATAAGAAATCTCTACATATAGTTAATTAGATATATGATCTATTTTAGAAAATGTATATATTCTAGTATGCATGAATGATTACATGTAGTGTATTTTTTCTAATAAAAAAAACTGGGACACTTTGGAGGGAAGTTATAATCAGAATCTGAGATATTAGCATTTCAGAGGCATTTCTTTGGTTACCTGACTACAAGCAGAATTTTTAGTGTGTGCTGTCTTATGTCCAGAAGAATCTATAGCAAATAGTGACTATAATAGACAGTAGAAGAATAAAAACAGTTAAGTGTATATTTTAAAGGCAGACAGAAAAAAATAAAAATCTATTTCTTACTATATTTCAAAGAATATTTCAATTCGAAAACTTTATCTGCTTTTATGAACAGAATTTTTAACCTCCTCAGACTACTATTTATGTGAAGAGGGCAAACATTTCAGGGAATTTGAAAATATCTCAGGAAGAAACACATTGTTTTCATACTTCTAATCATTACCAGTTTATACCATGATTTTAAAAGTTGAAGTCATAAGCTATTGCCTCACTAAACTTTAAAGTTTTATATATATGTATATGTATAATATACACAAACACACTATATATATGTATATGTGGAAAGAACAATACTTTACTCACAGGCAAACTGAAGTACAGCTTCTCTACTAAGAATACTTCCAAACGTGTTGGCTGCCAAACACTGATAATGGCCAGAATCCTTTGCTTCACTTGGATTGCTTATAATGAAGTCCCCATCTATCAAACTGTAGCGATAATCACTTTCCAAATCTATTTCTGTTCCATTTCGAAGCCATCTTAGGAAAAATCAGAAGACAAATACATAAAAATTACTTGAGACATTATAATACTCCCTGGGAGTGTCAGAATCTCATTGAAAGGAATTTTTAAGCCTTAAGAAAAATGATTAACAGTGAATTTCTACCTGTAATTGGGAACTGGGTTGCCACGAGCTTCACAATTCAGTGCTAGTTTCTTTTCATCAGAATCAGTCGGGAAAATTATATCATCTGGTTCTTGCACAAACACTGGCCCGTAGTCCACACTTTCTGTAAGGACCAAAAGGAAACACTTAAAATTTCTCGAGGGCTTCCCTGGTGGCGCAGTGGTTGAGAGTCCGCCTGTTGATGCAGGGAACACGGGTTCATGCCCCGGTCCGGGAAGATCCCACATGCCGCGGAGCGGCTAGGCCCGTGAGCCATGGCCACTGAGCCTGCGCGTCTGGAGCCTGTGCTCTGCAACTGGAGAGGCCACAACAGTGAGAGGCCCGTGTACCTCAAAAAAAAAAAAAAAATTTCTCGAAATATCAAGACATTTTTTCTCCACTATGTTCCTACTCAAAATTCTTGTGCTTTCCTCATAATAAAGAGGCATATTACCAAAGAAAGATATAGTTAGCAAATTACATTGTTTTAGAAAATTGCAGACCTAAATGGATTTTTTCTGTCATTGACCAAGACTGCTTTTAAAAATATGATATATGAAATGAAAAAAACACATCTCAAACATAGATGTTGTACATTTTAAAATGTATATCTTTGAATTCACCAAAAGTGGAGCTAAGGAGAATAATATTAAACAAAAACATTATTTAAAAAAAAAACAAATTTTGTAAAAGTCTTAGAATGTTAAAAATAATACATGATAAAGGAAAATCATGAACTAATATAGTGTTACTACTTGGGTACTACAGACATGAAACTGTTGGTCTTCATGCATTTTTCACATTTTTCTTTCTTCACTCATTCAATCAAGGACTTTTAGTACTTAATGATGCTGGATTGTAAGGGGAAAATGATGTAATGCAAGTACACACATTCTCATGGAGTAAATGAGGCATGTCCTCAAAATAAGTCAAATAATTGAATAAAGATGACAAAAATGTATACAATTAAATGTTTACCAGCTGGTAGATAAAGTAAATAAGGAAATCAGAAGAGAAGAGGCATAAAAAGGAAGATAGCTTTTTCCTTAGCTACAACCAAAAAAAGTTACATGAAAATAACTAAAATGTATTACTCTATACCAAATTATATTGCTGTTACTTAAAGTTTTATTTTAAAAGAGGAAAATAAGTGATTTGATAAATAAATAACTTGAGGAAATTATTGTCAAAATATTATACTGCATGTTGTTGCATCAAAATGAATTTTTAAAATTCAGAAAAGCACATGAAACCTTGTTAAAATCTCAGTTAGAATTAAACTACACAATCAAGTCATGAAAAAAGAATTCCTTCTGGTCTTTACTCATTAAAATATAATTATTTAAATTAATATTATAAATATCTAAGATGCATAAGATTAACTTTTAATAAATATATCTTATATTTTAATATATATTTTTACATTCTTGAGCTTTAAGAGTCAGACACTTGGGTTTAAATTCTAGTACCATCATTTTCTAGCCTTGAGACAACTACTTTTATCCTTTGCTGCTTCATTAATTAATTGTAGATAATAATGTCTCCTTACAATATTATTATGAGTATCAATCAACATTTGTAAATACTTAGTATGTCACAAGTACTCATTAAATTATAATTAATAAGAATAATAACTAAAGTTTGCTTGTGTTATAATTACTATATGTCAGACATTATACTGAATAATTTATATGAAATATATTATGTAATACTCATAACAACAATGTGACTAGAATTAATTTCCTCTTTTTATTTTTATTTCTTTTATAAAGCAGTGATTTTTAATTTTTCTTTTTAGCAGTAGTGCCCTTCATTTTTAAATTAATTTTTTATTGCAGTATTATTGATTTACAATGTTATGTTAGTTTCAGGTGTACAGCAGAGTGAATCAGTTAAACATATACATATATCCACTCTTTTTTAGAATTTTTTTTTCCCATATAAGCCATTACAGAGTATGGAGTAGAATTCCCTGTGCTATATGGTAGGTTTTTCTTAGTTATCTATTTAATTTCCCCATTTTGTAGAAGACAAAACTGAGGCTGAAATAAATTAAGTAAATTTGTAGAGTAAATAAATGATAACTTTGGGACACAAATCCAGGGCTTTGGAATATAGAACCTGATTACCACTACCACTATTGCTACTACTACTATTACTATTAGTAATAATAATAATTATTATTATCATACATTTAAACAACATTTACAAACACTTTCATATATTATTATTTAATTATCTGAGCTGAGTTTTATAATTATTTGTAATTCAAAGATGAAAATGCTGAGGTTCTGAAAGGAGACTTCCACAAAATTAGCCACATAGTAAATAGTTGATTTTAACTAAGTTTCTATGGTTCCAAATTTTATATTCAGAAAATTGTCAAAACAGGACAAGAGAAATAAAGGTTTCCCAGACTGGGGAAAAACAGAGAGTTAAGATCTGCTAAATCACAGACTGGAAAATAAGGGACTAGTCTGAAAAACATGTATTCTGACTGCCTGTACTCTGTTAGATATATTTGTTCATTGTCACTTTGAAAGCATCTTAGTGACTCAGTGAGCCCTCTTCCTCTCTCTCTCTCTCTCTCTCTCTCCCTATTCTTCCTCTTTCTCTTGGTTTTCTCTTAGAAATAAAGTTCATTGTAAGGGGTGGAAGACCCTGGGTCTATGTAGAGCTTTCCAGTCCCCAGCAAAGAATAATCAAAGACAATTCTATCTCTGAAGGGATTCGTTTTTAAAATTCCATACCAACAAGGTATTATTATAGACAAACTCAGACAGACTATCTGATACATACACCTATAGTAGTAGACTTCATTTATTGATAAAAATGATGCATTGCAGGAGACATTAAGATGGCAGAGGAGTAAGACGTGATCACCTTCCTACCTACAAATACATCAAAAATACATCTACATGTGGAACAACTACTACAGAACACCTACTGAATTCTGGCAAAAGACCTCAGACTTCCTAAAAGGCAAGAAAATCCCCACGTACCTGGGTAGGGTAAAAGAAAAAAGAAAAAACAGAGACAAAAGAAAAGGGATGGATCCTGCACCTCTAGGAGGGAGCTGTGAAGCAGGAAAAGTTTCCACACACTAGGAAGCTCCTTCACTGGCAGAGACAAGGGGTGGGTGCGGGGGAAGCTTCGGAGCCACAGAGGAGAGTGTGCAGCAACAGGGGTGCATGGGGAAAAACAGAGAGATTCTCGCATAGAGGATAGGTGCCGACCAGCACTCACCAGCCTGAGAGGCTTGTCTGCTCACTCGCCAGTGTGAGTGGGGGCTGGGAGCTGAGGCTCGGGCTTCGGAGGTCAGACCCCAGAGATAGGACTAGGGTTGGCTGTGTGAACACAGCCTGAAGGGGGCTAGTGCTCCACAGCTAGCCAGGAGGGAGTCCAGGAAAAACTCTGGACCTGCCTAAGAAGAAAGAGACCATTGTTTCAGGGTGAGCAAGGAGAGGGGATTCCTTCCCTGTCTTCCCACAGAAGGCAGGGGACCACCTAAATGAGCGCCAGAGACAGGAGTGAGCCACAGCTATCAACTCAGACAACAGAGAAGGGCATGAAAATCTAATGCTGCTGAAGCCACCAAGAATCCTGGGTGCAAGCACAGGTCACAATCTACAACTCCCCAGGAGCCCGTGCACCCCGCCATTGCCAGGGTCCTGTGATCCAGGGACAACTTCCCTGGGAGAACACATGGTATGCTTCAGGCTGTTGCAATGTCACGCCAGCCTCTGCTGCTGCAGTCTTGTCCCACATTCCAATTTTAACTACCGTGCGCCTCCCTCCCCCTGGCCTGAATTAGCAACAGCACCCTAATCAGCCTCTGCTTTAACTGTGTCCTGTCTGAGCAGGAACAGAAGCCTGGGTGCAAGCTACACACAGAGGTGGGACAAAAACCAAATTTGAACCCCAGTGGCTGTGTAAACAAGGAAGAGAAAGGGAAATTTCTCCGTGCAGCCTTAAAAGCAGCAGATTAAATCCCCACAATCAATTTGGTGTACCCTGCATCTGTGGAATACCTGAATAGACAACAAATCAACCCAAAATTGAAGCGGTGGATGTTGGGAGCAACTGTAGACTTGGGGTTTGCTCTCTGTGACTGACTTGTTTCTGATTTTTATGTTTTTCTTAGTATAGATTTTAGTGCTTGTTATCATTGGTGGATTTGTGCTTTGGTTTGGTTGTTCTGTTCTTTTTTATTATTACTTTTCTATTTTTTAATTTTAGTTATTTATTTTATTTTTTATTTTAAATATTTTATTTTATTTTTCTTTCATTTTTTCGCAGTTTCTGAGCCATGTATCTGATAGGGTCTTGGTACTTTGGCATGGTGTCAAGCCTGAGCTTCTGAGGTGGGAGAGCTGACTTCAGAACGTTGGACCACCAGAGACCTCCCAGCCCAAAATAATATAAATTGGTTAGAGCTCTCCCAGAGATCTCTGTCTCAACACTAAGACCCAGTTCCACCCAAAGGCCAGCAAGCTCCAGTGCTGGATGCCCCATGCCAAACAACTAGCAAGACAGGAACACAACCCCACCCATTAGAATAAAGGCTGCCTAAAGTCTTACTGAGTTCACAGACACCCCAAAACACCCCCCTGAATGCAGTCCTGCCCACGAGAAAGAAAAGATCCAGCTCCACCTACCAGAACACAGGCACCAGTCCCCTCCATGAGGAAGCCTACACAAAACACTGAACAAACTTTACCCACCGGGGCAGACACCAAAAACAATGGGAAATAAGAACCTGAAGCCTGTGAAAAGGATGCCACAAGCAGTAAGTTAAGCAAAATGAGAAGACACAGAAATATACAGCAGATCAAGGAGCAAGGTAAAAACCCACTAGACCAAACAAATGAAGAGGAAATAGGGAGTCTACCTGAGAAAGAATTCAGAGTAATGATAGGAAAGATGATCCAAAATCTTGGAAATAGAATGGAGAAAATAAAAGAAACGTTTAACAAGGACATAGAGGAACTAAAGAGCAAAGAAACAATGATGAACAACACAATGAATGAAATTAAAAATTCTCTAGAAGGAATCAATAGTAGAATAACTGAGGCAGAAGAATGGATAAGTGATCTGAGGATAAGGAAATAACTACCACAGAGCAGAATAAAGAAAAAAGGATGAAAAGAATTGAAGACAGACTCAAAAGCTTCTGGGACAACATTACACGAACCAACATTCTAATTATAGGGGTCTCAGAAAAGAAGAGAAAAAGAAACGGTCTGAAAAAAATATTTGAAGAGATTATAGTTAAAAACTTCCCTAACATGGGAAGGGAACTAGTCAGTCAAGTGCAGGAAGCACAGAGAGTCCCACACAGGGTAAATCCAAGGAGAAACACGCCAAGACACATATTAATCAAATTATCAAAAATTAAATACAAAGAAAAATTATTAAAACAGCAAGGGACAAACAACAAAAAACAAGGGAATCTTCATATGGTTAACAGCTGATCTGTCAGCAGAAACTCCGTAAGCCAGAAGATAGTGGCAGGACATATTTAAAGTGATGAAAGAGAAAAACCTACAAGCAAGATCACTCTACCCAGCAAGGAACTCATTCAGATTCAATGCAGAATTTAAAACCTTTACAGACAAGCCAAAGTTAAGAGAATTCAGCAGCACCAAACGAGCTTTACAACAAATGATAAAAGAACTTATCTAGGCAAGAAACACAAGAGAAGGGAAAGGCCTACAAAAACAAACCCAAAACAATTAAGAAAATGGTAATAGGAGCATACATATTGATAATTACCTTATTTGACTTTTTTTTTTTTTTTTTTTTTTTTTTTTGCGGTACGCGGGCCTCTCACTGTTGTGGCCTCTCACGTTGCAGAGCACAGGCTCCGGACATGCAGGCTCAGCGGCCATGGCTCATGGGCCCAGCCGCTCCGCGGCATGTGGGATCTTCCCGGACCGGGGCACGAACCCGTGTCCCCTGCATCGGCAGGCGGACTCTCAACCACTGCGCCACCAGGGAAGCCCTGATAATTACCTTAAATGTAAATGTATTAAATGCTCCAACCAAAAGACACAGACTGGCTGAATAAATACAGAAACAAGACCCATATATATACTGTCTACAAGAGACCAATTTCAGACCTAGGGACACATACAGACAGAAAGTGAGAGGATGGAAAAAGATATTCCCTGAAAATGGAAATCAAAAGAAAGCTGGAATAGCAATTCTCATAACAGAGAAAATAGACTTTAAAACAAAGACTATTACAAGAGACAAAGAAGACACTACATAATGATCAAGGGATCAATCCAAGAAGAAGATATAACAATTATAAATATTTATGCACCCAACATAGGAGCACCTCAATACATAAGGCAAATGTTAACAGCCATAAAAGGGGAAATCAACAGTAACACACTCATAGTAGGGGACTTAAACACCCCACTTTCACTAATGGACTGATCATGCAAAATGAAAATAAATAAGGAAACACAAGCTTTAAATGACACATTAAACAAGATGGACTTAATTGATATTTATAGGACATTCCATCCAAAAACAACAGAATACAATTTCTTCTCAAGTGCTCATGGAACATTCTCCAGGATAGATCATATCTTGGGTCACAAATCAAGCTTTGGTAAATTTAAGAAAATTGAAATCATATCAAGTATCTTTTCCAACCACAATGCTATGAGACTAGATATCAATTACAGAAAAAAACTGTAAAAAATACAAACACATGGAGGCTAAAAAATACACTACTAAATAACCAAGAGATCACTGAAGAAATCAAAGAGGGAATCAAAAAATACCTAGAAACAAATAACAATGAAAACATGATGACCCATAACCTATGGGATGTAGCAAAAGCAGTTCTAAGAGGGAAATTTATAGCAATACAATCCTACCTCAAGAAACAAGAAAAATCTCAAATAAACAACCTAACCTTACATCTAAAGCAATTAGAGAAAGAAGAACAAAACAAAACAAAAAATACAGAGTTAGCAGAAAGAAAGAAATCATAAAGACCAGATTAGAAATAAATGAAAAAGAAATGAAGGAAACAAGAGCAAATTTCAATAAAACTAAAAGCTGGTTATTTCAGAAAATAAATGAAATTGATAAACCACTAGCCAGACTCAACAAGAAAAAACGGGTGAAGACTCAAATCAACAGAATTAGAAATGAAAAAGGAGAAGTAACAACTGACACTGCAGAAATGCAAAGAATCATGACAGACTACTACATGCAACTATATGCCAATAAAATGGACAACCTGGAAGAAATGGACAAATTCTTATAAAAGCACAATCTTCCAAGACTGAACGAGGAAAAAAGGGAAAATATGAACAGACCAATCACAAGCACTGAAATTGAAACTGTGATTAAAAATCTTCCAACAAACAAAAGCCCAGGACCAGATGGCTTCACAGGTGAATTCTAACAAATATTTAGAGAAGAGCGAACACCTATCCTTCTTAAACTCTTCCAAAATATAGCAGAGGGAGGAACACTCCCAAACTCATTCTACAAGGCCATCATTACCCTGGTACCAAAACCAGCCAAAGATGTCATAAAAAAAAGAAAATTACAGACCAATATCACTGATGAACATAGATACAAAAATTCTCAACAAAATACTAACAAGCAGAATCCAACAGCACATTAAAAGGATCACACACCATGATCAAGTGGGGTTTATCCCAGGAACTCAAGGGTTCTTCAATATATGCAGATCAATCAGCATGATACACCATATTAAGAAATTGAAGTATAAAAACCATATGATCATCTCAATAGATGCAGAAAAAGCTTTTGACAAAATTCAACACCCATTTATGATAGAAACTCTCCAGAAGTAGGCATAAAGGGAACTTACCTCAACATAATAAAGGCCATATATGACAAACCCACAGCCAACATTGTTCTCAATGGTGTAAAACTGAAAGCATTTCCTCTGAAATCAGGAACAAGACAAGGATGCTCACTCTCACTACTGTTATTTAACATAGTTTTGGAAGTTTTAAACACAGCAATCAGAATAGAAAAAGTTGATTTGCAAATGTTGAACAATCCTTGTGTTCCTGGAATAAATCTGACTTGATCATGGTGTATGATCCTTTTTAGATATCATATTCAGGTTGCTAATATTTTCTTCAGTATATTTGTATGTATACTCATCAAACATATTGGCCTATAATTTTCTTTTTTTGTAGTGTTATTATCTGGTCTTTGTATCAGCATTGTTGTAACCTCATATGATGAATTTTGGAGTGGTCCATCCTCTTCAGCTTTGGGAATAGTTTGAGAAGGATAGGTATTAGTTGCACTTTATGTGTCTTGTAGAATTCCCCTGTGAAACCATCCAGTACTTGATGGGCTTTGTTTGCAGGGAGTTTTTTAATTACAACTTCAATTTCAATATTAGTGATCAGTCTGTTCAAATAGTCTGATTTTCTTGATTCCGTCTGGGTAGTTTGTATCTTTCTAAAAATTTGTTCATTTCTTCTAGGTTGTCCGATTTGTGGGCATATAACTGTTCATAGCATTCTCTTATATATATATATTTTTTGTATCTCTGTGATATCATTTGTCATTTGTCATCTTTCATTTCTATTTTGTTTATTTGGGTCAGAGATCTCTTTAATTGCTTTCATTCTATAAAATTTATTTTTATTTTTCCTGTTCTGTTTGGGTGACTTTCATTATTCTATCTTCCAGATAACTTATTTGTTATTCTATATCACTTAGTCTGCTATTCATTCCTTCTAAGGTGTTTTGTATTTCATATACTGACTTATTTATTTTTGATTGGGTCTTTTTTATATTTTCTAGTTCCTTGTTAAAATGTTCATTGGTTAGATCAATTATTTTTCCTAATTCAGCTAACATTTTTATTACCAATACTTTGAATTCTTTAACTGGTAAGTTATTTCTGTTTATTTGTTTTTCAAGGGTATTTTCTTGTTCTTTCAATTGAGAATAGTTCCTCTACCTTTTCATTTTACTTAATTTTCTCTGTCTCTATGAATTTAGTTGAAATAATTACCTACTACAGTCTTGAAGTGGTGTTCTTATGTGGGAACCTCCCTATGCAGACTGTGTATGCCTAATGCTTTTTGTAGGATGGCTGGATCTGAAGTGGACGCCAGTCACATCTTTGCTCAAGGTGTGCTGGTAGCTGTCACCTTCGTAGGGGCTGGGGCTAGAGATTCAGGAGCTAAAGGTGGCACTGAGTATGAGGCAGGACTTCCTCTCTGATCAGTGGCTATCACCACACTGTCAGGGGTAGGGTCTGATCCCAAGTTACTGGAGCAGAAGCCCTTAGGATCGGGCTCAAAGTGGCTCTGTTCCCTTAGTGTGTATTTTTCTCTCTCCCCATAACAGGACCTTTGCCCCAGAAGAGGGGAGTGCTGAAGCAAGTAGGGCCCATGTGCAAACAGAGGTCCATGTGCTGTCTGTGTAGGCGAATGTGGCTCTGCTCAGATGCAACCTTGTGTGCAAGTTCCCTTTGTCTCTCACAGCTAATCATTGCCCCCTGCCTCTGTTTCTCCCATCACCCTCTCACTGTTGTGGAGTCACTTCACAGGGCTGGTAGAACCCACATGGACTCTCAGCACATGTTGGGAGGTTAGCTGTGGTGGAGCTGTCACTGTCAGAGATCTAGGCAGCTTTTGGGACACTGCCTGAGGAAATGCCTACTATGGCTGCTGCCACCCTCCCTGGGCTCTGCCCTGGGACCAGATAGCTTCTGCATCCCATGGTAGAGTCCTTTCCCCAGTCAAGCTGCTCCAGATCCAGCATTGCACTGTGCCATGGAGGGAGTGGGACCAGAGCCCTTGCTTGACTTGGACTGTGGTATGCACCACAAGGTGGTCGGTCATGGGAAACCTGCAGCCACTAGAGCAGGACCCTCTCTGCTCTGCCTTGGGGGCTAGTTAGAGTGTGCACACTCCTCACAAGTGGAGTGCAGGCTTTTCCAGACATTCTATCTGATCCAAAGGCCTCCCAACCAGCCAAGAGGGCTTGTCTCCTCTGCATGGGACTTCAGCACAGGGACACCCAGTCTGTGGCTTGAGCTGCTCACTCCCCAGGGTGGGTGTATACCCGTGTAATCTCCCTTGTCCTCTGAGTCCCTTCCAGTGGCACAGGTCTTGACCCAATTGCTTTTCTTCCCTTCCTACCCAACTGCATCTGCATCTTTCTTATATCCTTGGTTGTATCAGAGTCTTGCTAGTTTCCAGTTCATTTTCAGTGAGTTCCACACGAGATGTACTTATTTGTGTATTTGTTGGAGGAGGTAAGCTCCACATATTCTTACTCCAACATCTTTATTTCCCTCCTCAAAACTTTCTTTTTTGGGAATATTTCTTCTTCATTTGTTTTATTCTCCTCATACCACTTAAACATATGTTGGCTTTTTAAATAACTGCTCTATCATCTCTCTAACAAGTTTTACATTTTTATTATTTTCCTATTTGTTTGACTTCTAATTTGTTTGCTACACTCCTATCTTTTCAGTTGCTTCTATATTACCAATAATGATTGTTTCAACTCTTTAATGGTTTTGTCTCTCCTACTTGTTTCCTGAGCTCTAGTTGCCTTTATATAACCAATAATTAGGGTTTCAACTCTTTAATGGTTTTCTTTGTCTCTTCCATTTGTTTCCTGAGCTCTAAGGATTACTTCTTATCATTTTCTGTTATCTTGTCATATGTACTTTGATTTCATGTATGGGTTCTTTAAACTGTTCTTCCAATATTATTGTCAGTCACTTCCTCAGAGGAAGACAGTTGTTATATCCTGAGTACAATTTTTCAGGTTATGGAGGGATCCTCACAAGACAAACTGAAATCTCTGGCCTGGGCAACAACCAACAAGGGACTGTGGTCTACTAACAACCAGGAGTGTGTTTTCAAGTGGAACTTCCTTCAGTCAGTCCTTCAAAGGTGAATGCAGCTACAATCAACAGCTTGACTGACATTTCATCTCATGAGAGAACTTAAGCCAGAACCACCCACCTAAACCACCCACAGATTCCAGACCCACAGTCTCTGTGAGAAAATGAAAGATTATTGTTTTAATTTGTTAAGTTCTGAGGTAATTTTTACACAGGAATAGATAATTAAGAAACTATTTTTTATCTCCTTATATTACTTATATGAAAATGTGTTTAAGACTAAACATAACTATGAAATCTATGAACTCCCCAGGAAAAGTAAAGAATAAAAATATCATTTACAAATAATAATACTTGGGAGAATGAAAATGCTTTATTTAAATTTTATTGAGCCTTAAACATTTAGAATTAGAAGGATAATCTTTCCATTCTAATAATCTCTAGGATATTTATCCAGTTTTAGCTTCATCACTTCTAGTAATGTATGAAGTCTTAACAAATTACTGTTTTATTGTTAGGATTCTCAAAAATAAAATATGTCAAATAAGTAACATAAGTTTATGTCCTAGATGAAGACATCTTCTGATTCAATTTTGTTCTAAAATAAATACATTTTACTCAAAATTTTATCATAATTGAGTTGATTAGCACATCAATAATACCTTGCTTAATTTATGGAAATTGCCATTAAGATTAGAATATGAAGGCTGTACCATGAATATCTTATGTTCCTCAGATAGAATGTTATGTAGAATAAGAAATTAACCAAAATGATATTTTTAACTTTAAACTTTAATTTATTGAAAAACAAATTTGTTTTAATATAACCAATAGACTGACCTTGAACAATTTGAATCATAATCAATTAATAAATGAAGAAGAGTATTTTAAGCATATACTTATACTCAATGTCAAAATGATCATCTACAGTGAACTTTTATGTCATCATTAGCACACAATTATATTTGATAGGTTTTGTCTATTCATGTGTGACTGGAACTGGTTAGATGCTCAATAATCCCATTTATTCTTCCTAAGAACACTGGAATACTTTTTTAACCTTTCTTATGATTGGACTGGGACTCCAATGTGACTTGCTTCTGGACCAAAATAATATGTTTGAAATCCAGGACTCATCACAAAAATCATGCATAGCCCTCCACCCTCTCTCTTCTTTCACCTGTAAATTAGCTGAAGGTAAAAAAGCAGTAAGTGGGGCCTCCCTGGTGGCGCAGTGGTTGAGAGTCCGCCTGCCGATGCAGGGGATATGGGTTCGTGCCCCGGTCTGGGAGGATCCCATATGCCGCGGAGCGGCTGGGCCCGTGAGCCATGGCCGCTGGGCCTGCGCGTCCGGAGCCTGTGCTCCGCAGCGGGAGAGGCCACAACAGTGAGAGGCCCGCATACCGCAAAAAGAAAAAAAAAAAAAAAAAAAAAAAAAAAAAAAAAAAAAGCAGTAAGTGCCAGTGAGATCCTAATAGATATCAAAATATTAGATGGTTCTCAAACTCTCCACATGGAGAACCATTCTTTGAAGAATGAAGTGGAATGGGATATGAATAGAAATAAATATTTATTGTGTCAAATTGTTTATTATAGCATACAGAATTACCTTGCCTTGATTAATATTACATTTAAAAGCAAAATAATTTTAAAGTTTTATTGAAGATATAATTTGATTAGGAAGCAATGGTCACTGAAGTATATATCATTCGATTTTAGAGTCCTGCTTATATTCTCCTTTCCGAGTTCAGGCCTTTGGATTACTACTTAGTTAAGTATAGTCTCAGGCTGTGGGCCTATGACAGGAGATATTCAACCATTCCACCTCATATCTATCTATATCAGTTATAGTGCTCCAGTTTTTATAACTAGTTTTCTACTTAATCCTTTAGTCCCAGTCCTTCTTCACATGCCCAAATTCTGAAAACGGGTTTTCATCCTGTGTCTCTATTTCTAAATCCTATTTTGTTAACCTTTCTAGAAGGTCCAGTATTATTATTTAGACATTTATATTATATGGATGTTATGCTTCTTGTTTTGCATTTTTACATGGTTGACTTGCACTGTACAGTCATGTAATCAAGTCTGACTTCATTTTTGATCTTTGACTGTAGATGGCTTTCAAGCCCCACCAGTCATTTTTTTTTTCCTTTTGCTTCACCTCAGGGAAAGATGATATGTATCGCTCCCTTGACTCTAGTAGGAAAGTTCATAACACGAAAACCCAAGCCCACATAAGAACTCTCACCCCAGTCCCACTTCCCAACCACAACAAAAACTAATGCAACCCATTCCTTGTTCAAGTCATTTTCCTACCAGCGTATCCTGCTCTCATCAGAAAGCTTCATGATGTGAATAATAAACACTTTTTGGTATATGTATAGCATTATTAGTCTCTGCATTTGAACCAATTTTGTGTTATGGGATATTGATCTTGCCCTCTGTAAGAAAATCACATGGCAATTTAAGGCTCAGTCACCTGGGTAGGTGACAGTCTTCTCTAAGGG
The DNA here is from genome assembly GCF_964341445.2 of Mesoplodon mirus. Lineage (NCBI taxonomy): Eukaryota > Metazoa > Chordata > Mammalia > Artiodactyla > Ziphiidae > Mesoplodon > Mesoplodon mirus. The sequence continues at coordinate 108,093,574 of NC_138983.1, read as the reverse complement.
AAGCATATATTCTTCCCAAGGGTTTTGCATCCATGGAAGCAATATATCTTCAGACAGTTAGGAAAAAGTGCTGCACATCCATCTTTAGGTTCGTGGTTATCAAATTCTTTTAATAACAAGTATTTTATAATTTTCCTCTATGATTCTTAAATTAATGGATATTCTAACCTACCTATATGCATTTTTTAATCTAATGAAGGGATAAAATAAAAAATAAGTAACATTATAAAATAGTATTTAATTCAATATGTAAATTTTCAAGAACAATTGTAATAGGAGATATAAAGAAGTAATCAAAGTTTGTTTTTGTTGATAAAACCCCCATGAATGTAGCAGCTACAAAGGCAAACTGATCTAAGTGTAGTATAGATTAATCAAATTTTATGAGTGTTATTGTTGTTAGGTGATGTGATTTTCTAAATGGTCAACAAATTCTGTTAAAGTTCTTAACAAAACTAAATATAATCTTGCTGTAATTTACACGTTTTTCATTGACATTTCCATTATGTACCAAAAATACCTTGCATATAATAAAGTACAGAGTTAGATTCTTGCCTCAGAAAGTTTTAAAGAGAATTTTCACTAATGTGAAAGTTTAGAAGGACACTTAAGCGTACTGTAATTATAGGTCATTTAGCACTCCTATTCTCCACTTTCTAAATTAAAGTAGCATCCTTGAATCAAAATTAAGACAATCAAAACTACTCCACAAATTTTAAAAACACCTCTAAAGTGGAGGTACAACCTCTTCTTAGAATCAGACCAGAGCAATAAACCAGAGCCTAAAGTTAGCACTGTATTGACAGTAGTCTTTCATCAGAGATGCCTAAATAGGAGGATGAAGTTCTACTGTGAAATGATGACCCTGGAGTCCATCTACCCTAATTCCAGTGGAGCTTTTGAAGCACTGGTATGTCGTTTTGCTTATGGAGACATTGGTTTCACTTGTACAGTCCTGTCTTAGGATCAAGTTGATATCTCATTTCTTCTAACACTTTTTGAAATTTGTCACTTATTGATAGGCTACCCAGATACTAACTTTCTTCCTGCAGGAGGGTTTTAAGTATCACCTTATCTGAGACTTCTACAATCAGGTTCCCTAGGGAAGCCTTGCTTCTTTGTGTTGAAACATTATGTTTTCAATTGTTTCCTGAATCATGACCAGATATTACCATGTCTACCTAGATTCTAAACTTGCCTTTCTGACTTAAATCCTCTTTTAAACAATTATTTCTGTGTCCATTTTTCTCAAAGATTAGGCCTAGTGCCAGACCCAATGCTCTCCACCTACTGGTTACCTCTAATTAATGGCCTCATCTAGCTTATTCATGTAATGTGAACTAAGCATATCAGTATTATGGTCTAGAGGAAATAACAACCTGTCATGTCCAATACAATTAAACCAAATTCATTTTTAATGATCATTGATATATTTTATGTGATAATTTCCAGAAATTTTGAAATGTTTAATTAGAAATTGCATTTTATGATGACATCCACAGTTACAATGTGAGTAAAACTTTTCAGAGTTTGTGAGAATATAAGATGAATTCTTAAAGAAAATATCCAAACCTTTCTTTAAGTTGCCTTTTAACACTGAAATTAAGTTTCTTTATGAAAGGTATACAAGTGTAAACTGTCATTATAAATCTTTCAAGGATTCCTAAGAATTGAAGAGCATGATTTATTAAAAAGCTTTGTGATGAATGTTTCATGGGTAGTAGTATTATGTTGTGCACATACTATATATTGAGAGTCTAATAGATGTTTTCATCATTTTTAATGTGGCTATAAAAGAAAGGTCAGCTGATTCAGAGACACTATCACTTATTAGAATAATCAAAATGTACTGACCCCATAAAACATTCAGAAGATGTAAAACCACAAAGCCACCTTGTCAACAGATGGAAGACATTGTTTTTCCCTCCTTTTCATTTGTAATAAAAATAAACACAGTTTAGCTTAAAAATCTTCAGGCAAATATTCTGTCATGGTGTAGAAATTTAGCCTAAATTCAGATTTCAAATTCCTCAAGTACATGCTTCTTTAATTAAACAATATTCGTTAAGCTCCTACTAAGCTTGCACTGCTCTAAGTGCTGAAAGAGAAAAAAAGAGGAATATACAAGATGGTCTTTCTTCAAATGGAATATAGTTAAATTGGAGAGAAAAGCACACTAACAAAAACTAATAACAATAACTCTAAAAATTAAGAATACCATAAAACAATAAAATCAAAGTTTCAATGAATAGTCATGAAATGGTAAGTCTTTTATTAAAAGATGGTTTTTAAACTGAGAGAAACTGGAGTCATCTGATTTATATAGGAGTATATCATCCAACTGAAATGCCTTTTTCCCTGCCCATAGGGAACAGTTATTCTCATAAAAGATCATTTAATTTTTTTATTCCTCCAAGACAATTTATCAGCAAAGGGTACTTTGAGGAAACAACAGAAAATTGTCAACACAGAGACCACTATGAGTCATGATGCCATTGTTCATGTTCCAACTCTAATCTGGAAATAAGCCACATCAACAATGAAATTCAGCCAAAGGTATTGAGAATGTGAGGCAACAGATCTCGTAGGTTGCAGGACTCTTCCAGACGTCAGAAGCCAGTGGTAGAAACTCCAAAGGCTGGTTAGACTCAGAGTGCTAGATAAATTTAAGGTGGTACTTATCATTGATGGAATTAAATATATCCAAAATTATGTACTTAAACTTAGTGAAAAATAACTTGCTTCAGCTACTTTTAAGAACCACATTGTTTTTCCACCTGAGGTAACATTTGTAGTCTCTGAATCCCAAGAATGGGCTTCACCAGTAAAAGCCTAAACTTTCTAGTAAGAATCACTCTTAATCTTGACTGTCTCTCTGCAAGGAAGATAAAATATCTTACCTAACCATCTCATCACATATGGAAGAATAAAATGCACCCTACACTTAGTTTATTCCCACTAAAACCACAATAACAAGAAGAGATTAAGTCAAAGACCAAGTTATTGGATGTTCATTTATAATGGGAGGAACAGGTATAGTGTCAGCAGTGGTTAATAGTCCTTGTCTACATTGCAAAATCCAAAACTAGGACATGTTTTGCAGGTGTTTGAGGTGCTGACTCATAAGGGCTTCAATTAACCTATATTACCATGAGAATTTCCAATTTAAACTTTAGTCAATTTTTAAAATCAATTAAATGACATTGCTTGCATTCAAATAACTACTTTAGAGTAACTATTAACAACTAAATTTTTTAAAACTACATAATACATCTTGGTATAGGGAACATTTCACTGGTATAATTTGAAGTGATCATAGTCATTATCCAAAACAATATCAGGTTGAAAGAAAAATGACAATCAGATGACTTCTCTGATTGCTCAGCTCCAATGAACAGCATTCTCTCTTTCAGGTACTCTCCATTTCTCTTCTCCCTTTCTTGAGTCCAGCTCAAAAATTTTTATTTATTTCCCTGGCTCTACTTCCTCACCTCAACCAAATTTCTGTGACTCACTGTTGTACTTTTCTGGTAGCCACCTTGTTTGCCTTCTCTTGCTCTGACTTGCTCCTGCTGTCGGAAATAAGCTACCATGTTTTGTGCTACCCTATAGAGAGGTCCCCTGAGAATGACCTCTGGCCAAAGCCAATGAGTAGTTGAGACACTCAGTCCAACCGCCCTCAGCAACTGAGTCCTGTGAACAATTATGTGAGGTAAGTGAGCTTACAAGTGGATCTGTACCTATGTGAGCCTTGAGATAAAACAGGAGTCCCACCTTGTGAAAGACAAAGAACCAGAGGACAGTTAAACCACATCTGTCTTCCTGACCCACAAAGGTTGTGAGATAATAAACATATAACTTTTGTTCATTTTGTTGATGTCCTCACCATACTTCTATATTTGCTACAGAGCATTCTTCTCACTATATTGTGATTTTAAGGTTTTCTTTATAAGTTTCATCTATTTTATTTTTCTGTGTTATCTTGTGATTATCTCAACAGGTTGGTACTCTTTTTAGGCACCTAGTCCCTATAATCAGTCAAGATTTGTTTACTCAGGCCCAAATTAAGCATTTTCCTTTGGAGCAAAAGTCAGATGAAAGCCAGAGTCTTTTGTAACCTAATGTTGGAAGTCATATAGTTATATTCCATTACTTTTGTCATAATCTATTCTCCAGAAACAGGTTACTAGCTTCAGCCCACAGTGGAAGAAAAGGGATTACACTGTAAATATCAGCAGGTGGAAATCACTGTGACCTGTTTTATAGTCTACCTACTACAGGTGTCACCATATTATTTTCATATTTTATATTTTAAGAAATAAAATATTACACTGTTGAGGTCATCTGTCTTCCCTATCCTGGTGCCATTTACCTGCACTCCTTTTCCCTTTGTCCTCAGAGGTAAACGCTATAGTCACTTGTTGTCTCAAGTTCATATATTAAAAATTGTATATATATAGTTATCCATGAATATTATATTTTTATTTTTTACATAAGTGACATCATATGCAATATTCTGTAAATTTCCTTGTTCACTAACTATTATATTTTGAGGTATATCTGTTTTGTTTCATAAAGATATGGTCTATTCATTTTAGCAGTCTTAATTTTTAAATGAACGAAAAACACAGTTTATGTATCCATTCTCCTTCTGATGGACATGTGAGTTGTTTTCAATTTTTTGTTATTAAGCTTACATTGCAGTGAAGTACTTTTATATTTCCTTGTGCATGTGTGGGAGAGTTTCTCCAGGTTTTACATACAGAAGTAGAATTGCTTTCCCAAATTGATCTGCAAACAACATTTTTATGCTTCTCAGAAAAATCTTAACTCTATCTGGGGTACTTTTGGGCTTCACTCTGAGCAGAAGTGGGATAACTTTCTATTCAGGCTCTGTTAGTTTTCTCATTTTTCACAAGAGCACGTCAACTCCAGCTTTACTTTCTATTAAGGCTAAAGGGAATTACCTGACAAAAGCCGTATGTCACGCTTTTGTCAGAGAGAACAAACTCAAAGTCACATCTAGCCAAGATCTATCAAATGCTCAGATGGAAAAAAAATGCTTATGGAAGATTACTTGGAAAATACTCAGACTATCCATTCTGTCTGATGCTCTAAATATGGATTAATCTAGAGCATCAAAGGAATTAAATTATATCAAATCTTCCCTAGCCTAGAGCCTCACCACTCAAAGTATGGTTCACGGACCAGCAGCGTAAGCATCACCTGGAAGCTTTTTATAAATGCAGATTATATGGCCCTCCTCTCCTGATCTGTTGAAAGGGGGCGTATTTTAACAAGACTCTCAAGTGATTGTATGTATATTAAAGATTAAAGGAAGAGCACAGTTTTAGATAATTACTTCTAATTTTGTTGTTGATGATTGGGTTTCATCTGTCTTTACTGAAGTAGATGAAACTCATTGTTATGTACACAATAACAATGTTCAGATCATTGGCCATTACATCAAATATTAAACTGTTAATGAGGACCCTCCAGAAAAATTTGTCTAATCTAGCGTCAGAAATAGCTGCATTTCTACTGAGTAACTGATTCATTTTAATCCTTAAAAGAGTGGGAAATGTGTAACTGATCATAGTTTCTTTTTCTTTAACTAATTACCACAAATGGGACTAACCTATGACAGGCATACAGACACTTTGAATTAGTCTCAAACTTGGCTCCATTTTATGTCTCAATATTTGCTGTTTTCATAATTTTCATATGTTTTAATTCACATTTTCTAGCTGTATTCTATGTATCATTGTGAACCACATTAACTTATATTTGGAACAAGAGAACAAAGGAGTAGAACATGAGGTGATGACAAATTATACCAAATACAATAGTATCCCATAGTTCTGATCACTCAATCAATACATTCTCTCTTGGTGTCATCCTATAAAATAATGAATGAGACCTAAAGAAGACAAATCGCAACACATCTCTGCCTGATGAGTATGAAATTAGAGTTAATGTAATGGATTTTTTAAAAAGAATTTATTTTTTAGAGCAATTTACAACAAAATGAGAAAGCAGAGATTTCTCATCTACCTCCCATCCCCCCACATGTATACCCTCTCCCATTATCAACATCACTCACCAGAATGATTCATCACTCACAGAATGAAGATCACTCACATTTTTACCAAAGATGAACCTACATTAACACATCATAATCACCAATAGTCATAGTTTATGTTAGTGTTCACTCTTGGTGTTGTACATTCTATAGATTTGGACAAATGTATAAGGACATATATTCATCATTATGATATCATTCAGAGTATTTTCACTGCCCTAAAAATCATTTGTACTCTGTTTATCCATCTCTCCCATATGATAAGAGTATGTTTAGTTTTATAAGAAACTGCCAAACTGTCTTCCAAAGAGACTGTATTATTTTGTATTCCCATCAGCAAGATATGAGAGTTCCTATTGCTTCACATCCTCAACAGAATTTGGTGTTTTCAGTGTTCTGGATTTGGACCCTTCTAATAAGTGTGTAGTGGTATCTCATTTTTGTTTTAATTTTCATTTCTGTGATGACATAAGATGTGGTGTATCTTTTCATATAATTATTTGCCATCTGCATATCTTCTTTGATGACATGTCTGTTAAGGTTTTGGGGCCATTTTAAACTCATGTTGTTGAAGTTCTTATGTTGATTTTTAAAAGTACTTTGTATATTTTAAATAACTTTCATTTATCAGATGTGCCTTTTTGCAAACATTTTCATTGAGGCTGTGGCTTGTCTCCTAATTCTCTTGACTTTTTTTCACAGAATATATTATGGAAATTTAAAAACTTATAAGTACTTTGAAAAATAAAACATTTTAAGGAATGAACACCATACTTAAATAAAATTTAAATGCCAGCACTATGAGATGATGCTCCACATGGCAACAATTGGCATAATCATGAGGCACGAGTTTGCCTGGGTTTGGTACCACATCCTAATTTGAAATTTCTAGGATTTTTCCAAGTAGTTTAGTTCTTACAAAATGTTTCTCTAAATGTTTAGTCTTTTATCAATCATAATTGAAATATAGCCCAAAGTGTATTGTACTTAAAATCAGTAGATATATAAATTAAATTGGTTACTTATTAGAAGTGTGACCTTGTCAAAGATACTTATCTGCCCCCTGAGTTTCCATTTCCAAAGAAGACAGTAATAATATCCACTTCAAATGTTTGTTGACAGTATTATTGATATAAGCTATGCAAAAGAGACTGGCACAGAGCCTGGTAATAATCAAGCACTAGTGCTTCTCTCTGTTAATTAACCTTGTACTGTTTTGTTGATATATCCAAAAATGACAAAGTTAGAGAACATTTAGAAAATGTTGTTCAAACCACAATGTTAATAGCTGCATAGTCATCCTTAATTTAACTGATTTCTTAGTGTTGGACATTTGAATTATTTCTTATTTTCTACTCATAAATGCTGTTAAGTATATACTTATATCTCTGTGTACATTGTTTATTATTTACTTATGCAAAACACATTTCTAGAAATAAAATATGAGATTGAAGGATATGACTATTTTGAGACTCTTGATTTTCACTGTCAAATTGTCCTTCAGAAATTTAATATTTTTGTTTTCAGTATATGAATTTAGTCTTAATCCTAAATCAGAATTGGAAGCAATTATAATTAAATACATTGAAAATTTTTTGAAATAGGTGTGGAACATAACTTATGACCAAGATGACCTTAACATTTTCCTCAGCTTCACTTAACATTTGACAGGTTTCCTCCTGACTGTGGTCCCCTAACCTCCATTTTCTTAGAGCATTTACTTTATAAGGACTGCAGTTATAAATTCCTTCTTTGCTTCATGAAATGTAAATCTTTACCCAGTCTCTTACCTGTTTTAAAACCCAAGAATGTCTTTCTCAAGGACCTGGGAGCCATTTTTATTTTTTGAAATGTAATCATCAAAAAAGAGAGGGTCCCTATTTCCCAGACTCTATAAGATGGTAAGAGGCTAACTTCAATAAGCACCAGTTAGTAAACATAGATGGCCTTATCACACTGGCCAAACTCCTCCTTAATGTCCTCTACCTTTCCAGATCTTAAGAACTCACTTTCTGTTTCACAGTTGAGTTTAAGCTCTCTCCTCTATTGCAATAAGTTTAACTCCTACTACAATAGTCTTGAATAAAGTCTTTTTTCCCTGCTTAACTCCAACAGGTGCAATTTTCTTTTGACACTTACCATCTTGTTTGAAGGCATCTGAGGAATGATAAAGATTGATGGGGGAATAATAATGTTGAGCTGCCCCTCGCCAGCTCGGTGAAGAAACACTCAGTGTTCCTAATGGAGGACTGCTGTATCGTGGTCTAGCCTTTGAACCATAGAGGGATGAAAATGAACTCTTCTTAATTCTTAGCAAAGTAGCATATGAAGTAGGGAGACCAGGGAGAGTTCCAGAATATTCTGTAAAACAAATAATAATAATAATGAAAAGTGAATTCTGAGGAAACTGGGTTTTTTTTTTTAATGAAAATTTTTCTTCTGAAGACATTGTTGAAAATCTCCCTTGGAGATGCAACAAAATGCAAACTACAGTGGGAATGGAAAAAATAAAATATTAAAAAATATTTTTTAACATTTTCTGAAAACTCTACTAGTTATAAAGTTGGTTTTGCAAGAAAGAAAGAAAGAGAGAAAAAAAGACATAAAGGAGGAATGAAAAGAAAGGAAAGGAGGGACTTCCCTGGTGGCACAATGGTTAGGATCCGCCTGCCAATGCAGGGTACACGGGTTTGAGCCCTGGTCTGGGAAGACCCCACATGCCTTGGAGCAACTAAGCCCATGTGCCACAACTACTGAGCCTGCACTCTAGAGCCTATGAGCCACAACTACTGAGCCCACGTGCCACAACTATTGGATCCTGCACACCTAGAGCCCGTGCTCACAACAAAAGAAGCCACCACAATGAGAAGCTCGTGCACCACAACAAAGAGTAGCCCCTGCTTGCCGCAAACAGAGAAAGCCCATGCACAGGAATGAAGACTCAATGCAACCAAAAATAAATAAATTAATTAATTAAAAAAAAAGAAAAGGAAAGGAGGAAGGAAAAGAGAAAAAGGAAGGAAGGAAAGAAGGAAGAAAGGAAGGGAGGGAAGAAGGTCGCAATCCATCCAAATTTCATTTCTTTTATTTTCTTTGTCAGGAATATTTGGTCTTAATATTAAAATATCCATTCACACACATTTAATCAGTTCTTTATTATTTAAACATGAGAAAAAGAGGAAAACAGCATTGTCAATTACATTCTACAAATATAGATTGGATCTTCATCATCTAAAATTTATCATTTAGTAAGAAATGTGTCTAATGAAGCATATATATTTGCACTAGACTGTAAGTTATGTCTCATGTTCTTGAAAAGCAGTCAAATTCATTATGGAATGTAAACAAAAAATAGATGGAATTTGTCTTGTAGAGTTTGTTATATATAATCTATATAACAATATTATTAAGTAGGAATACTATTATGAAATTCCTACCTTTAATGATTATTGAGAAACGTATCGCCCATATTTTACTTTAATTTCCAAGATTTTTCATTAGAAAAGATATGCATAGTGCCTGAAGTAGATTGTACTGACTCTTCTTTATGACCACAGGGAAGTCAGTTTGGTGTATAGATCAAACTTTTAAAAACATAAAATAATTATGATGAATTCTAAAAAACAATTAAGAATTGGATTTTTTCTATGTCTAATATCAGCTGTATTTGACAATTCGTTGATTTTGGAAATACTTTTAGGAGTCAGACATTTTTAGTCAGGGTATTTGACATTTCAACTTAATGGATGCTAATTTAATTTTGGATAAAAAATAATTTATATTTGTGAGTAAGCTTTCTTACAATTAAGATTATTTAGAATCATTATCCTGTCTCATAGAGATATTTTGGAATACATGAAACATTTCTGTGATTTGAAAATAACCCTTTAGGAGTTAAGCATCAAATCAAATTTAACATTTTCTGTTCTGTGAAACTGTAAATATGATTTCTCTGAAACTCAAAAAGGTATATTTTTAGATGCACTACACCTTTAAAATGAGCATGATATGTGTAGTCCAATCCCATCAGGAGCTGTTAAGAGATTCATGTCCTTTAGTCTTTGTGTTCAACCACAAGTCTGGTAAAAGTGGATCAATTTTAACTGAAAATAGCTAGACTCTCCTGGGCAAACTATATGAGAGCAGATTATGGGTAGACATAAAATCTCCTTTAAAACCTGAAATTAAATGCAAGTTTTGGCACCTAGAAGTGTAAGGTAATGAAAAGAGAATGAGTTTCCTTTAAGGCAGTTTGTAGTTTTAGTCTCTGAACCTACTCATTTCTCTATGCAGTCTGTTGCTGTTTTTTTAGCTGCCTACCTTGCTCATATAAAAAAGAAAAAAAGAACTGTCCCATGCTAGTGTTTAAAATGGAGTATGAGAACATGACTTATAGTTCTTAAAGCTAGATAAGGATAATCAATGGAAAACTAGAAAGGCCATAATGAGGTTCGAAAAAGACAGGATCATGCTTGTAAAACATACACACACACACAGACACACAGACACACAGACACACAGACACACACACACACACACACACACATATATATATATACAAAATGCATACTGTCCAAGTGGTATGATAATTGACTTATGACACTCCATGTAATTAGAGATGAACCAAATTAGGATTTGCTTGTTGTGTTTCACAATAGGATTTCATTTGTTATGTAATCAGTTGCACTGTTGCTGTAGAAATTACTTTTTCATCAATTAAAGTGACTCCAAAGCTGCTACTAGAAATCGAACAATTTATTCATTCATTCATGTATTCAAAAAGCGTGTAATGAGAACTCAGTAAGGGATAAGTGTGAGGGATACAAGGATGAACAATTATAGTTGTCCCTTCATATCTGCAGATTCTGCATCCACAGATTCAACCAAACACAAATTAAAAATATTCAGGGAAAAAAATTTCCAGGAAGTTCCAAAAAGCAAAACTTGAATTTGCTGCACACCAACAACTATTTATATAATATTTACATTGTACTAGGTATTATAGATAATCTAGAGATGATTTAAAGTATTCAGGAGGACGAATTATATGTAAATACTAAGCCATTTTATACAAGGGCCTTGAGCATCCTTGGATCTTGGTATCCAAAGGAGTCTTGGAACCATTGTCCCATGGATTCTGGGAGAAAATTGTATTGCATCAGCCTTCAAGGACCTTATGATCTATTGATGAAGAAAGGTGAATATGTGTTCAACTTTAGTGTGAGAGAAAAGTAAATTCAGGAACCTATGAACTCTCATCCACAGCTGAAGAATCCTCACATTCAGCCTAAGGACATCAGAAAATGACTTTCAGATGAAATACTATCCAAACTGAGCCCTGAAAGCCTGTTAGTGATTAGCTCAGCAAAACTCTGTGTAGGAAAAGAAAGATATTCTATACAAAAGGGAGAAAGTATATGAAGACCGGGAAAGGAAAGGCAGCATGTCATACTTGGTAGATTAAAATAGTCTGGAACTCAGGGTTAGAGACATACAGGTTAGAGAAGAGGTAAGGCTGGATAATTAAGCAAGGGACCAGTGATGAAATGCCTGGTATATCATGTGAAAATGGAAGGAAAACAATATGCATTTTAGAAAGACCACTCTGGCTGAAGTGCCATTTGGACTAAGACAAAAGGAAAAAAGACTACCCAAGAGACTAAAACTGTAATAAAAGCAAAGTTTAGTCAAAACTGAGAAGGTGATCATCTGTATGGGAAGGAAATAAATAAAATTACAGACAGATTGAATTGCAGGCAAGGAAGGGAAAGTAAGAAACTGAGGATGGTCTGTGCTACAAGAAGATGGATAAAAATGCAGGAAAAGTCACGTGCTTGAGATGAAAGCTCAATAATTCACTTTTGGGCAGGTAGAGAGCTAGAGGTGCTTCTAGCGCATTTATGTTGATTATAAAATTCTGCAAACATAAAGGCTCATGAGAGATTATTAAATGGTAAACAAATAGGTGGTTATAAAAACTATGAGAATTGATAAATTTGCCAATGAAATAGGTAAAATTAAAACTTGAGTGTTTAAAATGGTAACCTGAGGAGCACCAGCATTTCAAATAAAAGCAGAGGTAGTGGAACCTGGAAAGAAAAGAGGAAAATCAGAAAAGTGGGATGTCATTGAAGGGAAGGGAAGGGAAGAGAGTCTTTCAAAGCAAATGGGACAGCAGTAGACAGTGTTAAAGATCAGTGTGGAGAGGCTGCCCTGCAAAGAGGGGATGCCCAGGAGTATCAAAGCTGCCCTACTGTTCCACATACAATGCACAGTTGTACGTGAAAGTGGGGTCAGAGTCAGGAGCTGAAGAGTACTTTCCAGGCTCTGGAGAGAGTCTCAAACCCCTAAGCTGCCATTTCCATTGCATTAGAAGTAAAGACCCTGGACTTAGCTGGTAGCCTCCATTAGTCTCCTGGTCTGAACGCAACTGATTATTAATTCAGTGAGGTATCCCTCTCTCAAGGGCATTTTTAATTCTTCTACCTGATGCCGTTCTAGCTGCCCAGGCTTTTTTTTCTGACATCTCTGATTTTTCCACTCTGCAATCCCAGTTCTGGGGATCCTCAGCTCTGGAAAATAGATATATTAGCATAAATAAATGGGAAGTGGTGTTTCAATTACAGGACTTTTATATTTCCATCTTATCTTCTGTCCTCAAGCTCCATACTTCGTTAGATCTCTTGATGATGGTGCTTCCTATTTCATTGAGAAATTAGAAGAAATCAGAAGAAAGTGTCCTTCACATGCTCCCACCACCTGTTTGTACACTCATATACCCTGCCTTGCATTCACTGATATGCTATAGATAAATAGTCTGTGTACCTATTAAAGGCCAGTTGTGTGCACTGAATCTCATTCCATCCTATCTTGACTCCTGAAGGACATCGTTCTAGAAATTCCCCTCTGTCTCTCCTTCAACATCAATCATCGTCTCCCTGTTAGATCGTTCCCATAACTGTACAGAAATTCCTCTAACCTTAAAAAGGCCACCTTGACCTACCATTTCTTCCACTTATTTTCCTTTACATCAAGACTTCCTGAGAAGAGCTATGAATGGTCATTGTGTTCAATTCCTCTCCTCCCCTTCTCCCTTGAGCCTATTCCAAGCAGCCTTGCCTGTACCACTCCACAATAAAGACTCTCTTCCAAGTTAACAGTGACCAGGTCACTGCTAAATATAAGGATCAATTATCACTGTACTAGTCCTATCAGCCATGTGCAACATGGCTAACCATTCCTTTCTTCTTTAAATATTTTCTTCATGTGATTCTGGGATACTGCAATCTCATGTTTTTATTCCTATTTCATTGGATACTTCTTATTTCCTTGCCTAGTTCTTCTTTGTCTCTTCAACTTCTAAATGTTGATGTACTATAAAAAAAAATCTTCTCCATTTACACTAGCTCTTAAATGTTCATGAACATCAACTCCTTCCCAGATGAATTCCACATTTACTCTAGTCTCAGTTACTTGGACCCCGCTCCAAGTCTTTGATATTCTGATATTTCCTACTCTTAACTCCTTGTCCTAAGTAATGTCTCTTTGCTCACTCTCCTTTAGTGGTTCTGCCTTAGCTCCTAAAAATTTCCTGACCTCTGTCCTAAAAGACATCTTTCAAAATAGATCATTTGGTAAATATTACACAGGGTTCAGAATCTGTTTTTAGTCATCACTTCAAGAACGGTTATTTAAGAAATAAGAGAGTAGGTTGGGTCTAAATTCTGAGCCCAGGATTTCAAAGAGCTTAGTGAAATATAAATACTAAGTGACAACCTAGTGGCCTCTGGACTGAATTCCTTCCACACGTAACTCCTTGCTTGTTTTCAGCAAGCTCAAACATCATTTTCTCCCAAATTCACTCTTTTCTCACTCAGCATTCATTGACTTTTTCAACATTTCTTCATTGAATTTCTACTAAGTGTTGGGAATTGGGGATACAGTTGCAAGTAAATCACATGCGGTTCCTGACTTCATGGAATTTACAATCTGGGAGTATTGATAGAAGATTACACTTGAGTAAAGTATTAATAGAGGAACATTAAATAAACAAACAAAATTATTCTTAAAATATATAAAACCAAGCACTATGATACATATGATGAAGAAAAAGGAAAACAAAGAAAGCAGAGTGCCCTGGGAGGAAGCTTGCCAACATTTAGTTTTCTTTGCAGACATCATGACTGAGTTACTGGGAACAAAATCTCTTCTCTTGGCTGTGGTGTGTACATCTTCCTCCTACACCTTGGCCACTCGTTTTATTGAATGAGAATTTTGGATCTGTCAGTAAACCTATCTGCAGTATAGGCTCCAAAGTTAGATGGCCTTATTTAATCTGGACTCTACCTCACAGCAGCTCTGTGGCTTTGGGCAAGACATGAATAGTTCTGTGCCCCAATTTCCTTGTCTTTAGAATGGGAGGTAACAATAGTACTTCCCTCATAGGTTGCTGTAGAGATTAAATAAATCAATACACATAAAGCACTTAGAACTTTAGAGCTTTACCTGGTTCACAGTAAGAACTCAATATATGATAAATATATTATCTGCATTTTTTAACATATGATATCTATATCTATATCTATATATCTATATATCTATATATAGATATATTATCTGCACTTTAGTTAACACCCTGTACTACTTTCTGGTGGACATAATTTTTTTCCAGTTTTATTGAGATATAATTAACATGCAGCACTGTATAAGTTTAAGGTGTACAACATAATGTTTTGACTTACATACATTATGAGTTGATCCCCACAATGGGTTTAGTGAGCACCCATCATCTCATATAGATACAACATCATATAATTAGAAAAAAAAACTTTTTTCCTTGTGATGAGAATGCAGGATTTACTCTCTTAACAACTTTCATTTATAACATACAGCAGTGTTTATTATCTTTATAATGTACATTCTATCCCTAGTACTTATTTATCTTATAACCAGAAGTTTGTACTTTTTGATCACCTTCATCCATCCAATTTCCCCTTCCCCAACCCAAAATCTCTGGTAACCACAAATCTGATCTCCTTTTTTATGGGTTTGTTTGTTTGTTTGGTTGGTTGGTTTTGAAGTATAACTGACATGCAATATTGTTAGTTCTTGGTAGACAAGATAGTGACTCAATATTTCTATATATTTCAAAATGATCACCATGATAAGTCTAGCTGTCATCTGTCACCATACAAAAATATTACATAACTGTTGGCTATATTCCTCACACAGTTCATTTCATACCTGTGACTCATTTATTTTTTAATTGAAAGTTTTTACTGCTTAATCTTCCTTATCTATTTCTCTCCTCCCCCTATCTCCCTCCCCTCTGGCAACCACCTGTTTTTCCTCTGTACCTATGACCCTGTTTCTTTTTGGTTATGCTTGATCATTTTTCATTTATTTTTTAGATTCTGCATATAAGTGAAATCACACAGTGTTTGTCTTTCTCTTTCTGCCATATTTCACTTAGCATAATATCCTCTAGGTCCATCCATGTTGTCACAAATGGCAAAATTTCATTCTCTTTTAGGGCTAAGTAATATTCACACACACACACATATATATATATATATATATATATAAAATATCTTATTTGCTCTATCCATTCATCTCTTGATGGGCACTTAAGTTGTTTCCATATCCTGGCTATTGTAAATAATGCTTCAGTAAGCAGAAGGGTGCATATATCTTTTCAATTTAGTGTTCATAGTGGCTGCACCAATCTACATTCCCATCTGGTGGACGTAATTGAATATTGGGCTTACTCCTTCCAGGTTTGATTGGGTTACAAAGTGAAAGTATAAATACCATATTTTAATACTCACTTTACTCTGAGGAATTAATAGCATGAAAAATGAAAAAGGCGAATAGTTAGACTTCTATTACCTTGACAGATGTATTCCCATGAGTGAGATCCTAAGAAAAAAGTGTGGCCACTGATGGAAACCAAAGCCTATAAATTCTTGTGTTTATATTGGCTAAATCAATATTTATCTATCTTTTCCCTATTCCTGTCCAGGGTTTGGAAGGAAAAGTGACTCATAATTTCTTTCCAGAGAAATCTTCATCAGTTGCTCAAACTTTTAATGAACATCTATGTTGAAAGTGTCAGCAGAAGCTAGTTATACATTAATCATTTTTTCTTCTATTTTCCCACTTCTTACAGATCAGACTTTAGGGAATGTGCATTACAGTTATTAAGTGGTCTAGAGATTTTGTGATAAAACTCAATTAACCTGGTACTCTCACACCATGGAATTCCAGCTGGAGGTTGCGTACGAGTAAATATTAATTCCTTCATTAAATATTTCCTAATAAAATGACCCTGAATATTATCTGACCCAGGACAACTGCACTTATATTATTTAATAAAATTGTAGACTATTAAGTCAGAATGACATTGCCACCACTTCAGTCTTGGAACTAGTAACACTGTTTTTTCACTAATTAAAAGATGAGTTTATAGATGTAACATTGTTATTGAATGTAAATAATATTCAAGAAATAATGGATTAGAGTTAGCAGGACTATAATTTTATGGCAATATTTATGAGTAAATAAAAATGAACATGCCAATATGATAAAGGATATATTTTAAAATATTTAATCTCTTACCATATTTGAAACTTCCTGAATTTTCTGGTACCAACTATACTCCAGGATTCTATCTCTATTACTAAGTGTGAAAAACATATGTACCAGGAACTTAAAGCACTTAAAATCTTAATGAAAAAAACTGGACCATCACTACTGGACTCTGTATTTGAATGTTTTCTGTCCATTATCCATACAGTGCTGTTAATTTTTATAGCCAAACAAGGATAAGCAACAGCAAAAATTTATGAAATGACAGGTCTTTATATAAATTCATTTATTTCCTATATTTCTAGTTTGATTTTAAATAGTTATTTAAACTCATAAATATAAGTAAACTATAGCAGCAAGTGATATGTGATGTTCTGAAGAATATTAATGCTTAGTCACTGGCTCATAAATCAGAGGAGCAAAGAGTGCCACCATCTACTGATGACACTGTACACAGAAAGAGCAGAAGTCATACAATATCTGTGCCCACAGTGTGACTCAATTTGGCATCAAAGTCAGCATAAAGAAATTTAATATCTGATCTTTTTCAAGGTAATTGCTAAGGCTGTCCTCTCTTTGATATGAATTAATGTTAATTGTGCAACTTTAGCCTGCTACTATTTTATGAAGCTTGCAAGGATGGATGTAGCAACTCAGCGAAGCCAGTCATGTGAAGCATATTTAGAACTGGTTAATAATTTATAAATAATGCACATCATTTCAATTTGGTTGTCTTCATCTATGGCAGAGGACAGTCTGATAGAGCCTAGGTCACATGGGTTCTATGTCTCAACTAATCACTTTCTTCAAGAAGTGTGTTATGTGTAAACTTTACAATGTTTTAGCTGCAGGAGTAAGAAAGGAGTTCAGAGGATGATATTCACCATTTTTAAAGCACCAAAGTATGGCATCTAAACTGTAGTACTTTTCTTACTGAGGTAAGAAAAAAAAATTAACAGCATTGCATTTCTAGTGTTCTCTACATAAGAATGAAAAATAGACATACTTACAGGGTAAAAAAGAAACATAACTCTAAATTATTTCTATCACTTCTTTTTAGGTATACTGTGTTTGGATTTGAGGTCATAATGATTTCAAATTTGGAGAAATTTATCTTCTTTTCTGAATATTAATGCTCAGGTATATGCACAGATAGACCATGAAAGTTGTTACACCTTAATCTGGGAAGTATATATGCTTTTACTGCAAAAAATAAAAATAAAAAAGAGAGCTTCTTACAGTTCTTGTGTACATTTTTTTTCACTATTGTCAAACGTTTTTCAAAATCTATAGTATTTAGAGGGCAGACAGCAGAAGCAAGAAGAACTACAATCCTGCAGCCTGTGGAACAAAACCCATATTCATAGAAAGATAGAGAAGATGAAAAGGCAGAAGGTTATGTACCAGATGAAGGAACAAGGTAAAACCCCAGAAAAACAACTAAATGAAGTGGGGATAGGGAACCTTCCAGAAAAAGAATTCAGAATAATGATGGTGAAGATGATCCAGGACCTCAGAAAAGGAATGGAGGCAAAGATCAAAAAGATACAAGAAATGTATAACAGGGCCTCCCTGGTGGCGCAGTGGTTGGGAGTCCGCCTGCCGATGCAGGGGATACGGGTTCGTGCCCCGGTCTGGGAGGATCCCATATGCCGCGGAGCGGCTGGGCCTGTGGGCCATGGCCGCTGGGCCTGCGCATCCGGAGCCTGTGCTCCACAACGGGAGAGGCCACAGCAGTGAGAGGCCCGCATACCGCAAAAAAAAAAAAAAAAAAAAGAAAAAAAAAAAAGAAATGTATAACAAAGACATAGAAGAATTTAAGAAAAAACAGAGATGAACGATACAATAATAGAAATGAAAAATACAGTAGAAGGAATCAATAGCAGAATAGCTGAGGAAGAAAAACAGATTAGTGACCTGGAACACAGATTGGTGGAATTCACTGCTGCAGAAGAGAATAAAGAAGAAAGAATGGAAAGAAATAAAGACAGCCTAAGAGACTTCTCAGACAACATTAAACACAACAACATTCGAATCATAGGAGTCCCAGAAGGAGAAGAGAGAGAGGAAGAAACCAAGAAAATATTTGAAGAGATTAGAGTTGCAAAATTCCCTAACATGGGAAAGGAAATATTCACCCAAGTCCAGGAAGCACAGAGTCTGATACAGGATAAACCCAAGGAGAATCACGCTGAGACACCTAGTAATCAAATTGGCAAAAATTAAAGACAAAGAAAAATTATTGAAAGCAGCAAGGGAAAAATGACAAATAATATACAAGGGAAGTCCCATAAGATTAACAGCTGATTTCTCAGCAGAAATTCTAAAAGTCAGAAGGGAGTGGCATGATATACTTAAAGTTATGAAAGACAAGAATCTACAACAAAGACTACTCTACACAGCAAGGATGTCATTCAGATTCAATGGAGAAACCAAAAGCTTTAGAGACAAGCAAAATCTAAGAGAATTCAGCACCACCGAACCAGCTCTACAACAAATGCTAAAGGAACTTCTCTAAATGGGAAACACAAGAGAAGAAAAGGACCTACAAAAACAAACCCAAAACAATTAAGAAAATGGAAATAGAACCATACATATCAATAATTACCTTAAACATGAATGGACTAAATGCTCCAAACAAAAGACGCAGGCTTGCTGAATGGAGACAAAAACAAGACCCATATATATGCTGTCTACAAGACACCAACTTCAGACTTAGGGACACATACAGACTGAAAGTGCGGGGATGGAAAAAAATATTCCATGAAAATGGAAATCAAAAGAAAGCTGGAGTAGCAATACTCATATGAGATAAAATAGACTTTAAAATAAAGAATGTTACAAGAGACAAGGAAGGACACTAATGATCAAGGGATCAATCCAAGAAGAAGATATAACAATTATAAATATACATGCACCCCAGATAGGAGCACTTCAATACATAAGGCAACTGTTAACAGCTATGAAAGAGGAAATCAACAATGACACAATAATAGTGAGGGACTTTAACACTTCACTTACACCAATGGACAGATCATCCAAACAGAAAATTAATAAGGAAAAACAAGCTTTAAATGACACAATAGACCAAATAGATTTAACTGATACTTATAGGACATTCCACCCAAAAACAGCAGATTACACTTTCTACTCAAGTGCACAGGGAACACTTTCCAGGATAGATCACATCTTGGGTCACAAATCAAGCCTCAGTAAATTTAAGAAAATTGAAATCATATTGAACATCTTTTCTGATGACAACACTATGAGATTAGAAACCAATTACAGGGAAAACAAGTAAAAAAACACAAACACATGGAGGCTAAACAATATGTTACTAAATAACTAGGTGATCACTGAAAAAATCAAAGATGAAATAAAAAAATAACTTCAGACAAATGACAAAGAAAACACGATGATCCAAATACTACAGGATTCAGGAAAAGCAGTTCTAAGAGGGAAGTTTATAGCTATACAAGCCTATCTCAAGAAACAAGAAAAATCTCAAATAAACAATCTAACCTTACACCTAAAGGAATTAGAGAAAGAATAACAAACAAAACCCAAAGTTAGCAGAAGGAAACAAATCATAAAGATCAGAGCAGAAATAAATGAAATAGAAACAAAGAAAACAATAGCAATTAATAAAATTAACAGCTGGTTCTTTGAGAAGATAAACAAAATTGATAAACCATTAGCCAGACTCATGAAGAAAAACAGGGAGAGGACTAAAATCAATATAATTAGAAATGAAAAAGAAGAAGTTACAACAGACACTGCAGAAATACAAAGCATCCTAAGAGACTACTACAAGCAACTCTGTGACAATAAAGTGGACAACCTGGAAGAAATGGACAAATTCTTAGAAAGGTATAACCTTACATGACTGAACCATGAAGAAGTAGAAAATATGAACAGACAAATCACAAGTAATGAAATTAAAACTGTGAATAAAAGTCTTCCAACAAACAGAAGTCCAGGACCAGATGGCTTCACAGGTGAATTCTATCAAACATTTAGAGAAGAGCTAACACCCATCCTTCTCAAACTCTTCCAAAATACTGTAGAGGAAGGAACACTCCCAAATTCATTCTATGAGGCCACCATCACCCTGATACCAAAAGTAGAAAAAGATACTACCAAAAAAGAAAATTACAGACCAATATCACTGATGAATATAGATACAAAAATCCTCAACAAAATACTAGCAAACAGGATCCAACAACAGATTAAAAGGATCATACACCATGAACAAGTGGGATTTATCTGAGGGATGCAAGAATTCTTCAATATACACAAATCAAAAAATGTGATACATCATATTAACAAACTGAAGAAGAAAAACCATATGATCATCTCAATAGATGCAGAAAAAACTTTTGAAAAAATTCAACAGCCACTTATGATAAAAACCTTCCAGAAAGTGTGCATAGAGAGAACCTACCTCAACATAATAAAGGTCATATATGACAAACCCACAGCAAACATCATTCTCAACAATGAAAAACTGAAAGCATTTCCTCTAAAATCAGGAACAAGACAAGGATGTCCACTCTCACCATTATTATTCAACATTGTTTTGGAAGTTTTAGCCATGGCAATCAGAAAAGAAAAAGAAATAAAAGGAATCCAAATTGGAAAAGAGGAAGTGAAACTGTCACTATTTGCAGATGAAATGATACTATACATAGAGAATCCTAAAGATGCCACCAAAAAACTACTAGAGCTAATCAATGAATTTGGTATAGTTGCAGGAGACAAAATTAATGCACAGAAATCTCTTGCATTCCTATACACTAATGATGAAAAATCTGAAAGAGTAATTAAGGAAACACTCCCATTTAACATTGCAACAAAAAGAATAAAAGACCTAGGAATAAACCTACCTAAGGAGATAAAAGACCTGTATGTAGAAAACTATAAGACACTGCTGAAAGAAATTACAGATGATACCAACAGATAGAGAGATATACCATGTTTTTGGATTGGAAGAATCAATACTGTGAAAATGACTATACTATCCAAAGCAATCTACAGATTCAATTCAATCCCTATCAAATTACCAATGGCATTTTTTGAATGAACTAGAACAAAATATCTTAAAATTTGTATGGTGATAAAAAAGACCCTGAATAGCCAAAGCAGTCCTGAGGGAAAAAAATAAATAAAAAACAGAGCTGGAGGAATCAGTCTCCCTGACTTCAGACTATACTACAAAGCTACAGTAATCAAGACAATATGGTACTGACACAAAAACAGAAACATAGATCAATGGAACAAGATAGAAAGCATAGAGATAAACCCACACAACTATGGTCATCTAATCTATGACATAGGAGGCAAGGATATACAATGGAGAAAAGACAGTCTGTTCAGTAAGTGGTGTTGGGAAAACTGGACAGCTACATGTAAAAGAAAGAAATTAGAACACTCCTTAACACCATAGACAAAAATAAACTCAAAATGGATTAGAGACCTAAATGTAAGACCAGACACTATAAAACTCTTAGTTGGAAACATAGGAAGAACACTCTTTGACATAAATCACAGCAAGTTATTTTTTGACCCACCTCCTAGAGTAATGGAAATAAAAACAAAAATCAACAAATGGGACTTAATGACACTTCAAAGCTTTTACACAGCAAAGGAAACCATAAACAAGACGAAAGGACAACCCTAAAAATGGAAGAAAATATTTGCAAACGAATCAATGGACAAAGGATTAATTCCCAAAATATATAAACAGCTCATGCAGCTCACTATGAAAGAAAAAGAAACCCAATCCAAAAATGGGCAGAAAACCTAAATAGACATCTCTCCAAATAAGACATACAGATTGCCAAGAAGCACATGAAAAGCTGCTCAACATCACTAATTATTTGAGAAATGCAAATCCAAACTACAATGAGGTATCACCTCACACCAGTTAGAATGGGCATCATGATAAAATCTACAAGCAACAAATGTTGGAGAGGGTGTGGAGAAAAGGGAACCCTCTTGCACTGTTTGTGGGAATGTAAATTGATACAGCCACTATGGAGAACTGTATGGAGGTTTCTTAAAAATACTAAAAATAGAATTACCATATGACCCAGCAATCGCACTACTGGGCATGTACCCAGAGAAAACCATAATTCAAAAAGACACATGCACCCCAATGTTCACTGCAGCACTATATACAATAGCTAGGTCATGGAAGAAACCTATATGCCCATCAACAGATGAATAGATAAAGAAGTTTGGGTACATATATACAATGGAATATTACTCAGCCATAAAAAGGAATGAAATTGGTTCCTTTGTAGAGATGTGGATGGATCTAGATACTGTCATACAGAGTGAAGTAAGTCAGAAAGAGAAAAAGAAATTTCGTATATTAATGCATATATGTGGAACCTAGAAAAATGGTACAGATAAACTGGTTTGCAGAGCTGAAATTGAGACACTGATGTGGAGAACAAACGTATGGACACCAAGGGGGGAAAGCAGCGTGGTGTGGGAGTGTTGCTGTGATGAACTGGGAGATTGGGATTGACATGTATACACTGATGTGTATAAAATGGTTGACTAATTAGAATCTGCTATATAAAAATTAAAGAAAATTAAATTCTAAAATATAGAAGTCTATAGTGTTTAGATGATGTCTCTAAATTACCAAAAGCATAATGTGTGATTGAATTAAATTGATATTTCTTTCATAATCTGAATACTGTTTTCTAATCACAGGAAGTTAGTAAAGGCAAGAGCTAGTTATGTAATATAACCAAATTTATTTAGTGATTAAAGAATTCCCTCTTGTTTGGGGTAAAATTTCTGTGAAGTTTTAACTTTGTAATGATTATATTAGCTTTCTCTTCCTATTCTCTGTGTGCTTAAGATAGATCAGATAGTACTTAATAATAAATCAAATAAAGCTGAAATTAGTTAGCAATAAATACTACAATTAAAAAAATTATAACATTAAATGCCTTTCTCTTCTGTTTCTGAAAATATTCTATGGGAAATTTATGTTTTCATTATATGTAGTGATATGAAAAAGTAAACATATATGTCGAGTGTTTCTATGATGCACTATAGACCCTAGAGTCTCTAAAATATGGATGCACTCAGTCCATTGTGGATTTAGTGATGGAATTCAAGGTGGCCAATTACATCAGTGGAATTTTAGATAGCTAAGAATAATCTTGAATTGTGAGGGCTACATAGGCACACATAATGCATTTGTGTGATTTAGCATTTTTTCAGTATATACAAAATGATCAACAATTATGTATCCCAAATTGAAAAGTAACTATGGAAATACATAAAGCAATACAACGTGTAATCTTTGCCTTCAAAGAGTTCTTACAATCTGAGAGCAGAGTAATATAAATTTCAGGGAAACCAGTTTATAATCATGGAATTCGAACAAAATTCAGTCTGACACTGATAGACACTCAGATAAAAACATAATCATGTTTTTTGAGTAAATGTCTTCACAAGGTTTAGTTTTATTGTTTTTTTTTTTAAATAGAGGATGCTTGGGACGTGATTTTTACACTTGCATAGGCTAGAAGCCATACAGTAGTAAGAGGGTACAATGACACCCTCCCTAATTAAGAAAATAAAGGTTTCTCTCAGGCCAGTTGGAATCCTCACTCCACATGGACACTGTTTTGGGTAGACATATGTCTCTGTAAGGAAGCCAGTAGGGTCCAAGGAAACTTCACCTTCCCACTTGGGTGGGCGTGCCAGCTCCTGCTTTGTGCAGCTGCTCTGAGCAAGTCAATTTCCTTATATTTTACAGTTAAAGACATCCCCATGTTTATCTTCTTTAGCTCTTGGTTATTGCCTTTCCAGTGATCACAGTCTCATTGTGATGCCCAAACCACAAACCACAATATTAAAAAAGAGACTGAAATGGGTGCATGATAGGATTACTGTTCAATCTAGCTTGTTTGGGAACACCTAGGAAGATGCAGTTGATACCAATCAAAAAGGGTTTGGCACTAGATGTGAAATTTGAATTGAGCTATAGTCATATCTTACAAATGGAAAATCAGCATTTTGGAAATTTGTTCATGATAGTTATTTTGCTACTTAGCACAGGAAAAAATTGCTGGGAATCCCCTCAAGGGGAATTTGTTATTAAGTCCCCAAAAGACCTCATTATAAGGCAATTTTTCTTCAAAGGCAGTACCACAGCTTTGACCCTAGTAACCATAAACTAGTGAGGCACATACTGGAATATGTGGAAACTGTACAACAAACAGCAATTTCTTCAAAGAAGAGCTCAAAAGATAATTTCTCAATGACAATTTAGCAAAGTAATGCGAATTCTCCTTTAACAGAAGAATTACCTACAAATCACTTAAATTCACTTATCTGCAGTGGTTGTAGTATTCTAGCCTTAACTGACAGCTCATTTGTTCTATTTACTGAGTTAAATAATGATAAAGACATCGGATAGGCTAAAATCCTGCAGCCTGATTCAGAATGTCACTCTCACCTTCAATGTCTCCACATCTGCTTCATCTGTGGCACTTATTCAATATCTAGAAAACTCTATTTCCAGAAAGCAACGCCCAAGTGTGGAACTGCTATCTCTCAGGTACTTACAGATCACAAACTCTACTACTTTCCAACTCAAAAATTTTACTTACATATGAATGAAGTTTCAAAGGAATAGGCACCTGGTACCTCTCTAAATCTTTGAGTGTTCATTCCTTTTGGTATGGCAATACCATTTATTCTTTTGGTATTGCCTTCAGGATCAGAAGGGTCCTTCTCTTATTAATCATTTTCCTTACAGAATAAGTTATAGTGTTCAGATTCAAAGGAATAATGGTATTTAAGTTTCCCATGAAATCTAATTTTAAGCCTTCTGATTATAAAAGAAATCTGTGCTCACTGTAGAATCAGAATTATCTCTTATCTTGCTACCCATAAGTATATCTTTTGCAAAAACCAGAGACACTGATGTTTTCTCATTTGAGGTACGGACAGATATACCAACAAAAACATATGCTTATTTTTTATTTTGCTTGAAGGAAACTAAGATCAGTTTATAGATGTTCTTCTATTGTTTTTTAATATTATGATTTTTTATCCTGTCACAAATGTACTTCAAAATCATTTTGTTGCCTACAAAACATTCCCAATAATGTGTTTTACTTTATTTAACTGTGTTCTTGTGATTAGATTAATTTATCTGTCACATATAGGTTTTCTTTGTTATTGGAAAGTAGATCATTCCTCTGAGGTCTTTCATAAGCCAAAATGGTGTAAAGTGAAGAAGCAATTACCTTAGGACATATCTTGCTAACGGATATACAAAGCAAATCGAGATAAAGCACAGACACTCACAGACACAATTCAAAGCTGTGGCGACCTGATGCAAGATGCTGAGTATAGTTCCCAGGCAAGGAGCTTGGGGGTGCCACTCTCAACGCTCTGGATGCGCTGCCTCTATAACTGCTAGTCTCGATGCAAGACAAATGCTGACTGCCATTTTCGCTTTTTGACTTTTTTCACAAAGTGAAAATATTCAGATATATTTTCTGCTAGTGAAAACAACTAGTAATGTAAGTCTTTTGTAAAAGCAAAGTGGCATAAAGTGAACTTTCTCAAAGCAGGGGATATCTGTATAGTAATGCAGGAATATCTTTGTACATAAATCTTTGTGTGACTAATAATTTCCTTAGAAGAACATTGTAGAGGTGGAATTTCTGAATATGAAAATAGTTCTGGCTAGGATTTTTTTCTCAGAGATTTGACTTAATTATACTCCTGCTAGCATCATAAGACAGCAGTAATTTTTAACATTGCATTATAGTATTTTTATTCCATTTTATCACATGATTGCAATGTTAATTATCCTTTTAAATATGACAGTGGAAAATCCTATTTCAACAATTGCTTAGACATGCATTTTGGTTATGAGTTATACGCTTCATTTCTTCATATGTACATATTTCCTTATTGAATATTTTATAAAATAGTTATCCTTTTCTCCCTATTGAGTTGTGATTTCTTTTTCATGATTCTTAAAAGCATTTTGTGTATTATGATAATTAATTATTGCATTTGCTGTAGTGTTCATTTTAACTTGATGATAATGTGCTATAGAAATAAAATTGACATTTTTATGTAGGCAAGTTTATTGATTATTTTCTTTATGGTTCGCCTTCCTTACTTTTTCTTTCTTTTCCCTTTCTTTCTTTCCTTCTTTCTTTCATTCTCCTTTTTAATTTCTTTTTTAATTTACTTGTGACAATTTTAAGAATCCAGATGTAGAAATATTAGTCAGATTGGCCCTAAAAACAACACATATATTTAGTTTTCTTTGTGCTTTTTCAAATGCTAATTTAAAAGAAATTTCATATTTGCCTAAGATGATGCAAATTTTATTTATTATTTTTTCAGATGAAGGGGACAACAAATTTTTAACTACTATTGTAAAGTTCAAAAATTTTTAGAATATCTAACAGGTGATATCAATTTCTTATATTCTTATGTCAGGTAAAAAAATTTGCCTGGGATAAAGAGGACTGGTTCACCATGGAATGGAGAAATTCAGTGAATATTTAATCCAAATTAATAAAAAATGAATTTAAACCAAACCCACAGGCCAAAAAATACATTTCAACTGCACTATCTAAGAAGAACCTTTTGAGACCAGTGTGGCCCCATGTGGTTTTACAGTAAAGGCAAACCTGCTTTACAATACAATGCTTAAAAATCTGTATTATTGGGCTTCCCTGGTGGCGCAGTGGTTGAGAGTCCGCCTGCCGATGCAGGGGACACGGGTTCATGCCCTGGTCTGCGAAGATCCCACATGCTGCGGAGCGGCTGGGTGCGTGAGCCATGGCCGCTGAGCCTGCGCTTCTGTAGCTTGTGCTCCATAACGAGAGAGGCCACAACAGTGAGAGGCCGCATAGCACAAAAAAAAAAAAAAAATCTGTATTATTAGTGACATCTTACATGCTGTCAAAATATTTCTTATTTAAATTTTATTTGAGATTGTCACTAAGCCCACTTAACACCTTAGTTCTGAACAACTTAGTTGTGGCTACAAGTTTTAATTTCATGACAATGCAAAAAATTCTGACTTTTTGGATGACATTTTTCTTTCTTTTTTCTTAATGATACTTGGTCAGTAGCTAAGGCTCAGTGACATTTATCAGCTACCTAATTAAAATGTAGACTCTTTTATAATAATTGCAAATGTGACCTTCATTTGTGTATTTTTGCTAGCTAGCATATTTAGCCAAATGTCACAAAGAACCCTAATCCATTCTTTCCCATAATGTTTAATTATATCATATTGAAAGTGTTCATTCTTCAGTTACCATAGTTTATGAAATCACACTGCTTCCCTAGGGAGTGGGGAGCTATATTTCCAATGCCGTAATGTTCAGTGATTGCAAGGCTGTGCCTACAAGCTGCCAAAACAACAAGCTGAAAAGTGAAAATTCATTAAATTAACAGGTAGGTTTGCCTTCATGATACCAAACAATAGCTCTGACTTGTTTTTCTCTATACAGATAAGGGATTCACAGACATAGGTTCAATTGTTTTGGTTTTCCATAGAAACAGCCCAGATCTCTCCTCTCACTTTTCAGATCTTTATATCTAATTGCCAGATGAATTATCTTCCTGAATGTTCCACAGATATTTGCCACGTTACCCAATCTCCATACTTTCCAAGTCCTACCTTCTCCATACACATTAGCACTGCTCTAGTTAACTCTTTTCTCCTAAATTCTCCCTGGGTCCTTTGAGTCCATGCTCCACAATTTCATGAAGGTCATGTTTCTAATGCAGAAATATGATCGTGGTACACGCCTGCAAAGGCAAAGCAAACCTTTAAACCTTCAAGACAAAGCAAACTTTTCTTCTGAGAGAGAAGGCCCTTCTTATCTATTTGTCCAAATTCATATATTCTCTTTCCTGTCTTCCTTCTCTGAAATTTTAATCAATCAATAATGAATTATCTACAGTTTCTCAAAGGAATCAGACCATATTTCCTTTTCAGCCTTTGTACTTGCTCTTTCCTTACTGTTGTGTTAGTTATGAAGCAATGAATAGTTTATAAAAACATAATTTTGGGCATGTTCCATTTATACATAACTCATCACTGTTATTCATAGAACTAAAGGTTAATGAAACATTTTATCTTAGTTTATAAAATATAATTTGAATTCAAAGATAGAATCAAACACATTTAATATATCAATTTACTTTTTATTATATGCTTTTAAAAATATTTTAATACTCCCATATTAAGAGATTTTATCTGTATTAAGCAAATATTGTAGGATTGATGTAAAGAATTTTGTTCTATTGAAACTATACTTTGCATGTAGTTATGAGATTATAAATATACAATTAAATCTATCACAACGTCAAAGTATATACTTTACTAAGACATTTTTACCTTACAAAACACATGTCCATGTAATAATGTTTGGGTGAACACATAGAATTGGGATAATAGATATGTTAGGTATAATTTTAGAGCTTAAAATGTATTTTTGAAGAGCAGCAACAATCTAACTTTTTTAGTAAGTTACACTGTTCCCAAATGTCACAGTATTGCTTTGTAAAACAGCTGAGACAAGTTTAGATTTTCACTAGAAGCAGATATATTTTGCAAACTAGGGCATACATTTAGTCAATTCATTTTTCTTTGGTCAATTTATCAAAATATTTTCCCCAAAGGATGTTTTTACCATATTGTAAACAATATTAAATTATTAGCCACATTTAAGTTTGTTAATTATTCTTCTGATTCAATAAAATGTAACTATATAGAGGAGAGACTACCAACTTTGGGTAAAAGTAGAAGTCTGAGGGCATTTTTTACTCAGATGTTTTCTAATGGATGCTGCCATTATATTTTCATGGCATGGGTGAGGGTAAAAGGTTTCAAAATTCGAGCTAACAGCTTGCCCAGTTTCTCATCTCAAGAGAGGAAACATGTTACATTGTGGTTGAGAAACTACCATGGTGTGACCTGATGAATGGAAGACAATATACTTAAGAGAGAAAATGTTTTAAACTATGAAATAGTTCAACACTGAAAAAATGTTTTACAAAATACAACATAAAATTATAAGAATTTCATCAAATCTAAAAGAAATATTATACAGTTTTTTTGGAAACAAAGTAAGTGATGATTATTCAATTGCCCATTAATTCTACAGCAAAGTGTACAAGGTTTTGTTGACAATTTCCTTACTCAGTGTGCTGTATTCTATAATTTACATTACTGTTTGTAACAATATTTCTGAAGACAATTTCTGACTCTTCAAACCTATTTTTCTCAAGCTCAAATCCCAACTTTGTTGTTCATTACCTGCCTGATATTAGATAAATAACTGAATCTCTAATTATCTGTGAAATCAGGATAATATCAGTTACTTCACGATGGCTGTTCTGAAGATTGAGATAATATGTATGAATTGTCAAGTACCTTGTCTGATACAAAATAGGAAGTTTACAAATTGCATCGTGGTCATTCTTTTTATTATTGTTACTAAATCTAATAGTATTGTACTACAAAAACTGGAAATTAAAATCAGTATGATATATATGTACTGATTCTTCAAAGTAATGTGGAACTATTTCTTATAATTATTTTTTTCATTCTTAGGAAAGTAGAGATTCTCAGGTCAGTTAGCACTATTTGAGGGAGGTGTTAGATTTTATATCATAATATTAAAGAAAAGGTTTTAAAAATAAAATATTAAACCACTAAATTTTGGGAGTCTTTAATTGAAAATTTTAGTCAGAAATTGATCTAAAATATACTATTCAAAGATCTCTGCTGATGAAATCTGAAATTGAGCTCCCTTATTAAAAGTATTCCCTACATCTAAAATAGGTTTTTCAGAACTAAAAGATTAATATATATATATATATATATATATATATATATATATATACATGATATAAATGAATTCTTTTCTACCTCTATTGAGGAGAAATTTAATCTGGCCAAGAGGTGGTTGAATAAAAATTTGAATAACTACAGTTCCTAGTAATAGTGATTTTATGTGTTTTCTCACAGGAGTCCTTATCAGAATCTGCATAAGCAGTAAGGCTCTTGTCTGCTGCAATAATATAAAAAGTTGAATTAACCCCCCCCCCACAGGGCCTACCACAGTGCTTTGTATATGGTCTGTTGAGGATAAGTATTGTTGAGTAGAAGAGAAACCTAAAAGCCAAAAGAATGATTGATCTTTCTATAATTTCTCATTAAAAAAGAATAATATAAGAAAGATAATTTGCTAATGAGACCTATAATGAATTAAAGAGACAGTCCTATAGCTGTATAAAATTTTTTATATCCAAATAAGTCTTATCTTTTAAAGTACTTGCTTCTATTAGTGATACTGGCTTTTACTGACAAAGACAGTTTTTGAATTCCTATTTTGAAATGGCCTCCATAGACTTATGAGTTTATAGTTATCCATTGTTGAAAAAAAACAGCTTTATTTACAATAATAAAAAGCAGTGAAATTTAATGAGTGGATGGTGTTCATTAAAGGAGAAATTTGGAGTGAAAAATATTGAGATTAGGAGAACTGAAAATAAGTTATATCGGGGAAACCATACAAACTTTCCAAATCACGGAGACATAGCCATGTTAAGATTTCAGTAAAAGCTGTTTAATTTAGACACCATCCCTAGTTGCTCCAACATTATAATGAAAAAAACACATTAAAATGGAATCATATCTGCCTATGGTCTGTTAGTTCCATATTTTTGCAAAGGTTGGGGATAAGTTCTCTGGGGATAAGTTCTTTAGGGATAAGTCATATAGAATGAGATCATGAGTGAAAATTTGAGTTATGTATTAAAGTCTTAATTATAGGTATAATGCATATGTGATTTATTTTTCTACTGGCTCTGGGCAAAGTTAGTGGACACAAATCATGTATATCTGCATTATTTTGATTCTTACATCTGGTAATGTATTTTTCTTCTCAAAAAGAAAACAGAATTGCAATTGTTGTAAAACATGTCTATTCTTTTTTTTTTTTCTTCAGCTTACTAGCAATTACAATTCCTTAATTAGAAAGGTCAACTCTGTGACACAATGCAATATTGAATCATTCTTTGGTCATCTTTTTTTTTTTTTTTCTGGTAAAAACTACTTTCTGTTGGGAATTAAAGCCTGAGGTCATAACCTCAAATATAATCTCATTGCTAACAGTACAAGTTTAACATTATACCTTCTAAGTGATATTTTTAGAAAGAAGCATCTCACATGATAAAGAGATTTTTAACATGGAAAATAAATACAATAACATAATTTATGGAATCTTGAACTGATCTTAATTTCATGGTCACTGTCTCTTTAAAGGAATAAACAAACGGATTGGTTTTTATTCAATGAAACACATTCTCCCCTTTTTAAAAATGCATTTATGCACACTTTTTACTCTATGCCTCACTCCTCTTACCTTTAGTTCTTCCCTGATTACAATGATCATCTTCTTAAAATCAATATTCACATTGATTTCTTAGAAACAAATGAAAAACTACTACCATTCCATAATATTTAAATATATATAAACATATTTGACAATCACCACCAAATCAGCTGTTTCATATGCTTATATCTATATGTTTTCTGATAAGTAAGATACTTAAACGTTTATCAATTAGTAAACCGATCGTTTCTAAATTTTCCAGCTTTCAGAAATAAACTGTATGAAAGTTTTTTTCTTTTTCTTTTATTTTTCTTTCTTTTTTTTTTTTTGTGGTATGCAGGCATCTCACTGTTGTGGCCTCTCCCGTTGCTGAGCACAGGCTCCGGATGAGCATGCTCAGTGGCCATGGCTCATGGGCCCAGCAGCTCCGTGGCATGTGGGATCTTCCTGGACTGGGGCACGAACCAGCGTCCCCTGCATCAGCAGGCGGACTCTCAACCACTGTGCCACCAGGGAAGCCCTGTATGAAAGTTTTTAAACTTGATCATTTAACAACTTTCAGGGATTTTGAACCCCCTGAAATCATCTGTAAAATATTATGCATACAAGCATTTGAGGAGAGACGAGGTTGAGTCCATAGCTTTTATCAGAATTTTATGGGATCCTGGGCCACACGAAAACAGTTAAGTACTTAATATTTTCAAACACTTGCTTATAGATATGTAATGTTCTTGGATGTTGAAAGTATGTTGATTCAGTTGAAACATAAATGTTTTTTTTGAGTATTTCCTGGGTGCCAGGAACTCTGTTAAGTGCTCCAGCACAATGCAGTTATTAAAGAGCAGGCAGATGGGGACAGAAGAGGATAAACACGTACATATATTCACTATAATACAAGGCCGTGCAAAATTAATATAATAAAGGACCTGCAAAATGAGAAGGGGTTAAAGAAAATACTCATAATGAGTGATGTTAACTTCAATACGTCACTTGGCATGGAAGGATGGTTTATCATTTATCAATCTTAAAAAACTTTTATTAAGGTACAGATATTACAATTGCACCTTAAAACAAATGATGCCATTGAGTCAAATATGTGTGAAATAATAGTCATTTTACAAAAACCAAGCACCATGTAATCTTTTACTCCACTGTATAAACACATCTCAATGTAAATATTCATGGAAAAGATATACCTATCAGCACTAAACGTATGTGAAACTTTTTGGGGGGACAATGAAAAGACATGACCCATGTCCTCAGGCAGTTTACAATCTATTTTACCCCTGAATACTGTTTGAGAGTTAAAAAAATATTATTTAAACTAAAATGTCCTCTCAAGATGACACACTTATGCTAGACTAAGACAAAATTTTGAAATTGGAGGAGTAAATGCAAAGATATTTAATGTGGTTTATTAGCATCTATTAATATTTTTGACATAAGACTTGATGGACACCTGAAATACTATATATTCAGATTTCCTAAGATGCTACATGTGTTTCTAATGGCTCCCCTTCCTAATCCTGACATTCAAGGTCTTCTATATATTAAATTCATCTTACCTACCAAAGATTATCTCTCATGTTTTAATACCATGCCCTTAGGATATTTTCCTTGAAGTTATAATTTTTAAAACCAGTTATTAACAACATAGCACAGTGTGTACCTCTATTTCATAAAAACAAACAATGAATTAAACCCACATTCAGAGGGCATCAATTTTATTCAAAGATTTTAGCACAGATGTTCACAAAGTTAAAGTATTATTTTTCTATTATAATAAAATCAGATGTACAATGAAATAGAAAGGCAAACTTTTCTTAAAATTTTAAGATTGATCATATTTCAGAGCTAGTCCTCATAGTGAGCTCTTTTAGGCTACATTCAAAGATATTCCATTGATGTGGATTCAATCTTATTGCTCTTTTGAATATTTTGTTAAATAAGTTGAGAGTTCCAGTCTTAAGATCCAATGCACCAACTCATGCTCATCCCATCCTTTATTCACACATTTCTAATTTAAAATATCTTTTAAATGCCTTTCCTTCCCACCCAGCTAAATTCAACATCTCATCTAAGCCCAATTCTACTTATCCTCACTTGCTGAAATCTTTTATTATTATTAGCCATATTCTTCTCTTACCGCAAACATCCTCAGCATTGGTAAATAATATATGTTATCATAGCTTTGTTCACATGTTCATATGTAAAGTACTAATAACACATATCTGTCAAGAGAAAAGAGGATTGCATACTTAAGGCATAATTAATCTGCCCAAAAGAAACCAAAATTATAAGAAAGAGAACTTTAAGACAATAGTTACGGAAAGTACCAGTAGTTTATCCACAACATAAGAGAAAAGGCAATGCTGACAAAACATTTTTAAGGATCATGGAAATTCCTGTAATATCTATATCCAGATTCCTTCTGGCTTAAGCAACCACCTTCTCCCTCCCCACACATATACTTCAAGGAACTGGGAATTTGAATGTGGGGAGGGAAGGATCAATGTACTATGAAAGTATGTTCTAGAATATAGATTAAGGTCCTGCATAAACAGGTGGCAGCTGAGCTGTCTGCTGCATCAACGAGGATGCAGGTAAAGATAAAGGGGTTGTGGTCCATTGCATGGCCTCAGCAAGGTTATAGTTCTGTATAGTTGGCTTTTTTTTTTTTTTTTTTGCCATGTGCAGGGATTTTTTTCTTGGCCACATATTGATGTAGTAAGAACTTCCTTTGAGCAGTAAACTATTTACACGTAGCTGTCAGATGTTTTGATTAAGTAACTTATCTTTTATGCCTTGGTTTCATCATCTGTATGGTAGGAATTATAACCCTGTTCTTTATAAGGTTGCTTTGAGAATTTGAAGGAAAAAAAATACATGTAAAGCACTTGAACCAGAAATAATGCTTGGCATACAGAAAGCAGGCAAAAAATCTCAGCTATCACTATTATTATTCTAAAGCAAGCTGGGAATTTACCAGTCTACTGCAAAGTTAACTTTGAATCAGGTTGTGAATCACACATTCTAAGTAAACGTGACCAAAGAATGATTGCCAGTTTATTTGACTCCATACAAAGGGGAATTTGGAAGTCCTAGTGTTGTATTCATAAGACGGTTTAGTTTACAACTACTCTAAATGAAATAGATCCAAAATTCTTTTTCTCACATCTAAATTCGGCTTGAATTATAGAGAAAATGAATGAATATCTTGCTCAAGGGTGATGCGCTCAATTATTTTATTTTTCTGTTGGCCTAAAGTCTGCAGATTAAAAAAATGCAGAAATAATTTACAAAAACAAACTTTTTTCTGCATGTGTATATGTTTATATATGTAAAGTATTCACAATGTAATATTAAACTGACTAAGATTAAAACATGCTTTAAGAAGTTAGATTTAGTGATTATAAGGTAATAGGTATTTTTATTTTCTCATGAGACCTAAAATGGTAGTTTTATTTTGTTTTGTTTTATAGTCTCTCTTCTTCATCTGCATATTGAGAGCAATGACATATCTACCTATCCAGAATTATTTGAGACTAAGCCAAGAAAACTTATAAAATTAATTTATATATCTCTTTATACATTTATCAAATAAAGACTTAAAATCATTGAGATTAATTTCAAAAAAACATAAAATAGTAAAACATTAATTTAGTTGCTTTTGAACTCTCCATTCTTCAACTCCATACAAAAATAATAATTTTAATTATAATAATATATTTAATTATTTTTTCATTTATTACCTGCCCTTGGAGAAGTTCTCAGGTAGCATAACAAAAGATTTTCTCAATTAGGGCCTTAACCTATAGTGAACTTTAGTTTGGCTGCCTCTTTGTGACACATAATCACAATAACTATGGATAAGAAGAGGAGATTAATTTATTTTTATAGCATTCAAGAGAGTAGTTATTTGTCTCCACAATTTAATATGGCTTAATAAGATCAAGCCACCACTCCTAGAGCAGAGGCATACAAGCTTTTATTCATCTACTCCAATGTATATTAGGTTTTGTTTGTTTCTTTCTTTCTTTGTTTTTTTGTGGTACGCGGGCCTCTCACTGTTGTGGCCTGTCCCGTTGCGGAGCACAGGCCCCAGATGCGCAGGCTCAGCAAGCATGGCTCACGGGCCCAGCCGCTCCGCAACATGTGGGATCTTCCCGGACCGGGGCATGAACCCTCATCCCCTGCATCAGCAGGCGGACTCTCAACCACTGCGCCACCAGGGAAGCCCAGTATTTTTTAAAGAATACAATAGATAGAAAGATTCTGTAGATGCACATAAATATGAATTTACTTAAGCATATAGAATAGTAAAAACAATAGTTTAATTAACTGGTTTTAGAATAAAACAGTCATAGACATATAGCTAATCATTGCTCACTGCTCAAGATAATAATATTTCTCATTATTTAATAGACTCAGCTAAACATATCTGAAAACCTGTATGGTGTATTTATCAGGACCTATCCAAAAACTGTTCCCAGAAATCCATCACTGATAAAGAGTCTCATATTTGATTTCAATAGTTTTGTGAAGGAGATTATTCTAATAGAAGGCCAGGTTGATACAACTATTGCCCAAGATTTGAACACTGCTTTTGGCAAGATGCTTTGGTTTGCAAGGAAGCAAATTTTCAACTCAAGCTGAATTAACCAATAAAGCCATATATGGTTATACAATTTAAGATACTAGGGATCCAGCAGGTATGAGGGTATTTTATTAGGGCTGCTTAACAATGTCACAGAAAACCCAGTTACTATTTCTTCTCTGGATCTGATGGTGCTGTCAGTTAACAAATTGCTTTCACATATATTATTATATATAATCTGTATAACAACTGAGTATGGAGTGATTATGTATACATGTATATACATAAGTGAAAGAGATCCGTGAACTATAAAATGTCATATAAATGCAAGATGATATAATTAGCACTGTTATTGTTACTCAAGTTTGAAATGTTTTGGCAGTAAAAATCAACTGTTCTACACCTGAGCTTTCCTTAGCATTCAAAGAAGGGACATTTGAAGTTCTCAATTTAGAAACATATCTTCGGTAACCACACATTTAATATTCTAGTAGAGCAAAATTGTCAAGAACATTTTTTTTTTGTATTTTCTCTGGAGAATTAACACTTTTTGATTGAACTTGCAAAAAAATTGCCATATATCTCTAAGAAGCAGTTTTTTTAGTAATGGAAAAGTTCAGTGGCAAACTATAAATTTCAAACACGTCCCTTTTGAAATTGAGACCATCTTGTGGCATCATTTATTTCTTCACTTTTGCATTTGTACTTTCATAATTTATTTGTCAGACAAGTTCATTTGGTACTAAATTTCATCGTTAAAGGTAAAAAAGAAGTGTGAGAACAGGGCTTTCATTTCTGTGAAAAAGAGATGCAAAACTTTTCTATCTATGTGCAAAAATGCAAATATCCATGGGCAATATGTAAATGTGTTATTTAAAGGACATGATGAACTTCAAAATACATTCTTGCCTTATTGTAAACCTTACACTTCTTGAATATAAAATTGTCAAAAGTATAAATATTGCAGTGATTGTAATATTCACTGTGATAAATAGCTGCTCAACTTGACACCTTTAAAGTTATAATTAATATCATCAAAATCTGGCTACCTAGAAAGTTGAATGGTAGTTGTTCCACTGAAGGAGAACATTCTAAAAGCAAATAAAATTTTAAAAAACTGAACATAATATTTTAGTTACAAATGGATACTTTCCTGAAAGAATACAATTTCCTCAAGAAAGCAGGAAGTTTGCTCATACCTTATCTTCATATTGGATACAAAGCTGTGCTCAGTACTTGAGCTTAAATAGGCACTGAAAGCAGGTCAAAGTAGTAAAGTTATAATATACTACTTTTAGCAGTCTCTTATGAACTTTTTTAATTGGTTATTGAGTTTCCTGTAATAAAATATACACCCCATCTCTTCCCCTGTGAAGAAAAAAAAATTTTTTCTATGTGAAGTGATGGGCTTCTGTCCAGTAGAGGGCACTGCTGTATATTTATCGAAGCCCTACTTGGCCATAAAAACTTGAAAATAAAATTTTATAGGACAAATGTTTTTTTGTGGATTATCATAATGAAGAAATTGGGATCAGAGGAAAGTAAGGAGAGAGAAAGGGAAAAGACATTGATAATAACATTTTACCTTTAAATAACAATATTAATATATATTCTAATCTCAGTATGAATTGTTTAAAAATTACTAGCCACTTTCTTTTCCCCAAAGAAGACCTGGGAGAATTAAAACACATTTTACAACAATAGAGAAAACAATGATTTTAGAGAGAATTTTTTTCTATAAATGGCTTGAAAAAATTTGACATTAATTTTGAAATTGAATTATTATAGTTAACACTTAAATACACCTACCTACTGAAAAATGTTCCCTGACATTTCTACCTCTCATGAGAATATTAGTTTCATATTCTGTGCCGACAATGTGGCTCTTTTAGTTTGTATAGTTATGTACATGCTCTAGGGCTCTGCTAAATTGTAGCTTTTATGAGGTGAGACTCCTCTTATTATTCTACCAATGCTTGGAACAGAGTGTTCTCTCAACAAATATGAATTGAAAAAATAACTAAGGGGTTAATTAACAAAAATGAAAATCATTTCAAGAGCAGACAAGGTTTTTACTTAGAATGCCAAATGAGCAATTAAAATATAAATTCTGTAGGGCTTCCCTGGTGGCGCAGTGGTTGAGAGTCCGCCTGCCGATGCAGGGGACACGGGTTCGTGCCCCTATCCCGGAGGATCCCACATGCCGCGCAGCGGCTGGGCCCGCGAGCCATGGCCGCGGAGCCTGTGTGTCTGGAGCCTGTGCTCCGCAACGGGAGAGGCCACAGCAGTGAGAGGCCCACGTACAGCAAAAAAAAAAAAAAAAAAAAAAAAAAAAAAAAATAAAATATAAATTCTGTGAAAAGGTACAACTAAGGGGACTATTGAATTTTCTCCAAATAACCCTGAATATAGACAGATGCAAATGATTCATTATCAATACATATTCTGATGTTTTATTTATTGCATTTTTATTTAGGATTTTAAGGACGTTTTTCCTTTCCATTTTCTTGACTTTTTTTTAATGGAATGCCAAACAGGGAAAAAAGATAATGAAGAAATAATCCCTCCTATGAAAACTTCATTTAAAATGTACTAATACTTAGCACTATAAATTACCATAATGCGAAGCAGCAACTCAAGATTCTACTTGTAAAATACACACAAATATGATATATATGCATATATAGATTGAAATCTATCTATCTATTATGCATATGTCCAAAGGAAACTACTTTTAAAACCTATGATTGCATCCAGTATGATTTTTTTTTATTAGTTTCTGCTTTACAACAAAGTGAATCAGTCATACATATACATCCGTTCCCACACCCCTTCCCTCATGCATCTCCCTCCCTCCCACACTCTCCATCCCACCACTCCAGGCGGTCCCAAAGCACCGAGCTGACCTCCCCGTGCTCTGCGGCTGCTTCCCACTATCTATCTACCTCACGTTTGGTAGTGTATACATGTCCATGCCTCTCTTTTGCTTTGTCACAGCTTACACTTCCCCCTTCCCATATCCTCAAGTCCATTCCCAAGTAGGTCGGTGTCTTTATTCTCGTTTTACCCCTAGGTTCTTCATGACATTTTTTTTTTTCTTAAACTCCATATATATGTGTTAGCATACGGTATTTGTCTTTCTCTTTCTGACTTACTTCACTCTGTATGACAGACTCTAGGTCTATCCACCTCATTACAAATAGCTCAGTTTCATTTCTTTTTATGGCTGAGTAATATTCCATTGTATATATGTGCCACAACTTCTTTATCCATTCATCCAATGATGGACATTTAGGTTGTTTCCAGCTCCGGGCTATTGTGAATAGAGCTGCAATGAACATTTTGGTACATGTCTCTTTTTGAATTATGGTTTTCTCAGGGTATATGCCTAGTAGTGGGATTGCTGGGTCATATGGTAGTTCTATTTTTAGTTTTTTAAGGAACCTCCATACTGTTCTCCATAGTGGCTGTACCAATTCACATTCCCACCAGCAGTGCAAGAGTGTTCCCTTTTCTCCACACCCTCTCCAGCATTTATTGTTTCTAGATTTCTTTGTTTTTTTTTTTTTTTTTGCTGTATGCGGGCCTCTCACTGTTGTGGCCTCTCCCGTTGCGGAGCACAGGCTCCGGATGCGCAGGCCCAGCGGCCACGGCTCACGGGCCCAGCCGCTCCGCGGCATATGGGATCCTCCCAGACCGGGGCACGAACCCGTATCCCCTGCATCGGCAGGCGGACTCTCAACCACTGCGCCACCAGGGAGGCCCGTTTCTAGATTTCTTGATGATGGCCATTCTGACTGGTGTGAGATGATATCTCATTGTAGTTTTGATTTGCATTTCTCTAATGATTAATGATGTTGAGCATTCTTTCATGTGTTTGTTGGCAGTCTGCATATCTTCTTTGGAGAAATGCCTATTTAAGTCTTCTGCCCATTTTTGGATTGGGTTGTTTGATTTTTTGCTATTGAGCTGCATGAGCTGCTTATAAATTTTGGAGATTAATCCTTTGTCAGTTGCTTCATTTGCAAATATTTTCTCCCATTCTGAGGGTTGACTTTTGGACTTCTTTATGGTTTCCTTTGCTGTACAAAAGCTTGGAAGTTTCATTAGGTCCAATTTGTTTATTTTTGTTTTTATTTCCATTTCTCTAGGAGGTGGGTCCAAAAGGATCTTGCTGTGATTTATGTCATAGAGTGTTCTGCCTATGTTTTCCTCTAAGAGTTTGATAGTTTCTGGTCTTACATTTAGGTCTTTAATCCATTTTGAGCTTATTTTTGTGTATGGTGTTAGGGAATGATCTAATCCCATACTTTTACATGTCCCTGTCCAGTTTTCCCAGCACCACTTACTTAAGAGGCTGTCCTTCCTCCACTGTACATTCCTGCTTCTTTTATCAAAGATAAGGTGACCATATGTGCATGGGTTTATCTCTGGGCTTTCTATCCTGTTCCATTGATCTATCTTTCTGTTTTTATGCCAGTACCAAACTGTGTTGATTACTGTAGCTTTGTAGTATAGTCTGAAGTCAGGGAGCCTGATTCCTCCAGCTCCATTTTTCGTTCTCAAGATTGCTTTGGCTATTCAAGGTCTTTTGTTTTTCCAAACAAATTCTGAAATTTTTTGTTCTAGTTCTGTGAAAAATACCAGTGGTAGTTTGATAGGGATTGCATTGAATCTGTAGATTGCTTTGGGTAGTAGAGTCATTTTCACAATGTTGATTCTTGCCATCCAAGGACATGGTATATCTCTCCATCTATTTGTATCATCTTTCATTTCTTTCATCAGTGTCTTATAATTTTCTGCATACAGGTCTTTTGTCTCCTTAGGTAGGTTTATTCCTAGATATTTTATTCTTTTTGTTGCAATGGTAAATGGGAGTGTTTTCTTGATTCATTTTCAGATTTTTCATCATTAGTGTACAGGAATGCCAGAGATTTCTGTGCATTAATTTTGTATCCTGCTACTTTACCACATTCATTAATTAGCTCTAGTAGTTTTCTGGTAGCATCTTTAGGATTCTCTATGTATAGTATCATGTCATCTGCAAACAGTGACAGCTTTACTTCTTCTTTTCCAATTTGGATTCCTTTTATTTCCTTTTCTTCTCTGATTGCTATGGCTAAAACTTCCAAAACTAGGTTGAATAAGAGTGGTGAGAGTGGGCAGCCTTGTCTTGTTCCTGATCTTAGTGGAAATGGTTTCAGTTTTTCACCGTTGAAGACAATGTTGGCTGTGGGTTTGTCATATATGGCCTTTATTATGTTGAGGGAAGTTCCCTCTATGCCTACTTTCTGCAGGGTTTTTATCATAAATGGGTGTTGAATTTTGTCGAAAGCTTTGTCTGCATCTATTGAGATGATGATATGGTTTTTCTCCTTCAACTTGTTAATATGGTGTATCACATTGATTGATTT
Source organism: Mesoplodon mirus (assembly GCF_964341445.2). Classification (NCBI taxonomy): domain Eukaryota; kingdom Metazoa; phylum Chordata; class Mammalia; order Artiodactyla; family Ziphiidae; genus Mesoplodon; species Mesoplodon mirus. Next base: position 108,051,472 of record NC_138983.1, on the reverse strand, counting down.
GCATATATTGAAGAATCCTTGCATTCCTGGAATAAACCCCATTTGATCATGGTGTATGATCCTTTTAATGTGCTGTTGGATTCTGTTTGCTAGTATTTTGTTGAGGATTTTTGCATCTATGTTCATCAGTGATATTGGCCTGTAGTTTTCTTTATTTGTGACATGCTTGCCTGGTTTTGGTATCAAGGTGATGGTGGCCTCGTAGAATGAGTTTGGGAGTGGTCCTTCCTCTGATATGGTTTGGAAGATTTTGAGAAGGAGGGGTGTTATCTCTTCTCTAAATGTTTGATAGAATTCACCTGTGAAGCCATCTGGTCCTGGGCTTTTGTTTGTTGGAAGATTTTTTATCACAGTTTCAATTTCAGTGCTTGTGATTGGTCTGTTCATATTTTCTATTTCTTCCTGATTCAGTCTTGGTAGGTTGTGCATTTCTAAGAATTTGTCCATTTCTTCCAGTTTGTCCATTTTATTGGCATAGAGTTGCTTGTAGTAATCTCTCATGATCTTTTGTATTTCTGCAGTTTCAGTTGTTACTTCTCCTTTTTCATTTCTAATTCTATTGATTTGAGTCTTCTCCCTTCTCTTCTTGATGAGTCTGGCTAATGGTTTGTCAATTTTGTTTATCTTCTCAAAGAACCAGCTTTTAGTTTGGTTGATCTTGGTTAGCATTTCCTTCATTTCTTTTTCATTTATTTCTGATCTGATCTTTATGATTTCTTTCCTTCTGCTAACTTTGGGTTTTTTTTGTTCTTCTTTCTCTAATTGCTTTAGGTGCAGGGTCAGGTTGTTTACTCAAGATGTTTCCTGTTTCTTAAGGTGGGATTGTATTGCTATAAACTTCCCCCTTAGAACTGCTTTTGCTGCGTCCCATAGGTTTTGGGTCGTCATGTCTCCATTGTCATTTGTTTCTAGATATTTTTTAATTTCCTCTTTGATTTCTTCAGTTATCACTTCGTTATTGAGTAGTGTATTGTTTAGCCTCCATGTGTTTGTATTTTTTACAGATCTTTTCCTGTAATTGATGTCTAGTCTCATAGCATTGTGGTCAGAAAAGATACTTGATACAATTTCAATTTTCTTAAATTTACCAAGGCTTGATTTGTGACCCAAGATATGATCTATCCTGGAGAATGTTCCATGAACACTTGAGAAGAATGTGTATTCTGTTGTTTTTGGATAGAATGTCCTATAAATATCAACTAAGTCCATCTTGTTTAATGTATCATTTAAAGCTTGTGTTCCCTTATTTATTTTCATTTTGGATGATCTGTCCATTGGTGAAAGTTGGGGGTTAAAGTTTCCTACTATGATTGTGTTACTGTCGATTTCTCCTTTTATGGCTGTTAGTATTTGCCTTATGTATTGAGGTGCTCCTATGTTGGGTGCATAAATATTTACAATTGTTATATCTTCTTCTTGGATCGATCCCTTTATCGTTATGTAGTGTCCTTCTTTGTCTCTTCTAATAGTCTTTATTTTAAAGTCTATTTTGTCTGATATAAGAATTGCTACTCCAGCTTTCTTTTGATTTCCATTTGCATGGAATATCTTTTTCCATACCCTTACTTTCAATCTGTATGTGTCTCTAGGTCTGAAGTGGGTCTCTTGTAGACAGCATATATATGGGTCTTGTTTTTGTATCCATTCAGACACTCTGTGTCTTTTGGTGGGAGCATTTAGTCCATTTACATTTAAGGTCATTATAGATGTGTATGTTCCTATTCCCATTTTCTTAATTGCTTTGGGTTCGTTATTGTAGGTATATTCCTTCTGCTATGTTTCTTGTCTAGAGAAGTTCCTTTAGCATTTGTTGTAAAGCTGGTTTGGTGGTGCTGAACTCTCTCAGCTTTTGCTTGTCTGTAAAGGTTTTAATTTCTCCATCAAATCTGAATGAGATCCTTGTTGGGTAGAGTAATCTTGGTTGCAGGTTTCTCTCCTTCATCACTTTAATTATGTCCTGCCACTCCCTTCTGGCTTGTAGAGTTTCTGCTGAGAGATCAGCTGTTAACCTGATGGGGATTCCCTTGTGTGTTATTTGTTGTTTTTGCCTTGCTGCTTTTAATATGATTTCTTTGTGTTTAATTTTTGACAGTTTGTTTAATATGTGTCTTGGTGTATTTCTCCTTGGATTTATTCTGTATGGGACTCTCTGTGCCTCCTGGACTTGATTAACTATTTCCGTTCCCATATTAGGGAAGTTTTCAAGTATAATCTCTTCAAATATTTTCTCAGTCCCTTTCTTTTTCTCTTCTTCTTCTGGAACCCCTATAATTCGAATGTTGGTGCATTTATTGTTGTCCCAGAGGTCTCTGAGACTGTCCTCTGTTCTTTTCTTTCTTTTTTCTTTATTTTGCTCTGCAGCAGTTATTTCCACTATTTTATCTTCCACCTCACTTATCCGTTCTTCTGCCTCAGTTATTCTGCTATTGATCCCATCTAGAGTATTTTTCATGTCATTTATTGTGTTTTTAATCGATGCTTGATTCATCTTTATTTCTTCTAGGTCCTTGTTAACTGTTTCTTGCATTTTGTCTATTCTATTTCCAAGATTTTGGATCTTGGAAATAGAATCTTGGATCATCTTTACTATTATTATTCTGAATTCTTTTTCAGGTAGACTGCCTATTACCTCTTCATTTGTTAGGTCTGGTAGTTTTTTTTTTTTTTTTTTTTTTTTGCGGTATGCGGGCCTCTCACTGTTGTGGCCTCTCCCGTTGTGGAGCACAGGCTCCGGATGCGCAGGCCCAGCGGCCATGGCTCACGGGCCCAGCCGCTCCGCGGCATATGGGATCCTCCCAGACCGGGGCACGAACCCGTATCCCCTGCATCGGCAGGCGGACTCTCAACCACTGCGCCACCAGGGAGGCCCAAGGTCTGGTAGGTTTTTATCTTGCTCCTTCACCTGCTGTGTGTTTTTCTGCCTTCTCATTTTGCTTATGTTACTGTGTTTGGGGTCTCCTTTTTGCAGGCTGCAGATTCGTAGTTCCCATTGTTTTTGGTGTCTGTCCCCCGTGGCTAAGGTTGTTTCAGTAGGTTGTGTAGGCTTCCTGGTGGGGGGGACTAATGCCTGTGTTCTGGTGGTTGAGGCTCTATCTTTTCTTTCCGGTGGACAAGTCCATGTCTGGTGGTGTGTTTTCGAGTGCCTGTGTCCTTATTATGTTTTTAGGTAGCCTCTCTGTTAATGGGTGGGGTTGTGTTCCTGCCTTGCTAGTTGCTTGGCATAGGGTGACCAACACTGTAGCTTGCTGGTCGTTGACTGAAGCTGGGTGCTCGTGTTGAGATGGAGATCTCTGGGAGATTTTTGCTGCTTGATATTATGTGGAGCTGGGAGGTCTCTTGTGAACCCGTGTCCTGAAGTTGGCTCTCCCACTTCAGAGGCACAGCACTGACTCCTGGTTGCAACACCAAGAGCCTTTCATCCACCCAGCTCAGAATAACAGGGAGAAAATGTAGAAAGAAAGAATTAGTAGAAGAAAGAAAGAGAGAGGGAAGGAAAGGAAGAAGGGAAGAAAGGAAGGAAGGACAGAAGAAAGAAAGAAAGGAGCGAGGGAGGAAGGATGGAAAGAAAGAAGGAAAGAAAGGAGGGAGCAAGGGAGGGAGGAAAGCAAAAGGAAGAGTGAATGGAAGAAGGGAGGGACCGAGGGAGGAAGGAAAGAAAGAAAGAAAGACAGGACGGAGGGAGGGAGGAAGGAAAGAAAAAGAAAATGGAAAGAAGAAGGGTGGGAGGGAGGGAGGGAGGAAAGAAAAAGAAAGAAGGAAAGGAGGAGCGGAGGGAAGGAGGGAGGAAGGGAAGGTAGGAAAAAAAGAAAGAGCAGGTAAAGTAAAATAGAATAAAGTATGAGATATAGTAGCATTATTAAAATTAAAAAGTAATTATTGAATAAAACAAGAACAGACAGATAGAACCCTGGGACATATGGTGGAATTAAAGCTATACAGAGAGAATCTTACACAGAAGATTACACATACACATTCACAGAAAGAGAGCAGGGGGAAAAATCAAAAATCTTGCTCTCCAAGTCCACCTCCTCAATTTGAGATAATTCTTTGTAAAAAGAGGAAAAGGGCAAGAAGTCTGAAATCTTGCTCTCTAAGTCCACCTCCTTAATTTGGGATAATTCGTTGTAAAAACAGGAAAAGGGGGGAAAGTCTTAAATCTTGTCCTCAAAGTCCACTTCCTCAATTTGGGATGATTCGCTGTCCATTTATGCACTCCATAGATGCAGGGCACATCAAATGGGCCCTGGAGCTTTAATCCACTGCCTCCGAGGCTGCACAGAGAGATTTCCCTGTCTCTGCTCTCATAGTTCCCGGGTCTCAGCCTTGGACCTGGCCCCGCCTCTGCGCGTAGGTCGCTGTAGGGCGTCAGTTCTTCGCTCAGACGGGACGGGTTTAAAGGAGCCGCTGATTTGGGGGCTCTGGCTCACTCAGGCAGAGGGGAGGGAGGGGCGCGCAGTGTGGGGCGGGCCTGGGGTGGCAGATGCTGGCGTGACGTTGCAGCAGCCCGAGGCGCTCCGTTCGCTTTCCCTGGAAAGCCGTCCCCGGATCCCGGCACCCCAGCAGTGGCGGGGTGCACAGGCCCCCCGGAAGGTGGGGCGGACAGTGACCCGCGCTCGCACACAGGCCCCACGGCGGCGGCGGCAGCAGCAGCCCCAGCATCCCACGCCTGTCTCCGAGGTCCGCGCCTGTCTCCAGCGCTTCCCCAAGCAGCCCTCTTAATGCCCTCTCCTCGCGCACCAGGAAACAAAAGGGAAAAATTTCTCTTGCCTCTTCGGCAGCTCCGGACCCTTTCCCTGGACTCCCTCCGGGCTAGCCGTGGTGCACTAACCCCTTCAGGCTCTCTTCCTGCCGCCAGCCCCAGTCCTCTCCCTGCGCTCCGACTGAAAGCTGATACCCGAGCCTCAGCTCCCAGCCCCGCCCGCACTGGCGGCCAAGCAGACAAGCCTCTCAGGCTGGTGTGTGCCTGAGGGCACCGATCCTCTGTGCCGGAATCTCTCTGCTTTGCCCTCCACACCCCTGTTGCTGTGCTCTCCTCCGCTACTCCGAAGCTTTCCCCCTCCGCCACCTGCAGTCTCCTCCCGCGAAGGGGCTTCTAGTGTGTGGAAACCTTTCCTCCTTCACGGCTCCCTCCCACTGGTGCAGGTCCCGTCCCTATCCTATTGTCTCTGTTTATTCTTTTTTTCTTTTGCCCTACCCAGGTATGTGGGGAGTTTCTTGTCTTTTGGGGGGTCTGAGGTCTTCTGTCAGCGTTCAGTAGGTGTTCTGTAGGAGTTGTTCCACGTGTAGATGAATTTCTGATGTATCTGTGGGGAGGAAGGTGATCTCTGCGTCTTACTCTTCCGCCATCTTCCTCTGGGGTCCAGTATGATAATTTTTAAAATAATTCTTAAAATTATTTTTTAAGTAATTATTTTCCTGTTTCTTTCTCTTATATGATTTAGCTATGCTTTTAAAATCGTTGGGTTTTTCTTAGATAAAAACACTTTGATAGATGAAACACAGAGCACTATATGCATTCATGTTCCTTTAGCTAGATTAAATATTAACCTACTTTCATTTACAAAATGACATGAAGAGTCATTCTGAATAGTCTGACCAACAGATATTTAATCAACCCAACAATTTATTTCCAGGATATCTGCATCTCAGAGGTTTTATATCATTCTGCCTGGCTTTTTATTTTTAAAGGACAATAAAAAATCATAAATGAAAATGGACATATTAAAAAAGCAAGACGTTTTACTTCCCAATGTCATTGGAAATGGGAGACTATGCTAGCAGAAAATACAGAAATGTTACCACTCAAGGGCAAATATTTTTACAGCCAAGCACCACAAAAATGGCACAGTAAAACCACTCAGTGTGGCCACAACAATCAGTTTGGATAGACTTAGCTACAGAGCATCTAAAGAGACTTAGAGGATTGGCCACAATTCCTTTCTAATGGCTCTGCCAAAGCATGGTTAATTTATTTCAGCTCTATAGGCATGATTCAAGCTAAAGCAACACTCAAGCAATTTAAAAATACATCCCCAAATAAATGTCTTAAAAAAGCAGGCAAATCACCAGGAAATAGATAGTTGGGTTATTGATATTTTAAAAAATAATCTTCCTTATTTTATATTTGAATATAATGGCTTAAATGAAGTATCTAGAAAGTAGATTTATTATGGACAGCAATAACGGACTCATGTTCCTTATAGAACTGAAATCATGCTTATTTACAGAGAGGAATGGCATTACACAACATAAGAAGTTACAGGGAAGAGTAAAGCAAAGAAGTAAATGCAGGGAACAAAAGGACAAAAAAGATGGCCACCAAAGATTGCCTACCCCAGGCTCCCTTTGGGACAGTTAGGGAGACAATTAAAGCTTCATAGCTCTCTTCCAGTCCCTCCCTTCAGGAAGTTTCCACAAGCCTCTTAGATAGCCTCATCCACCAGAAGGAAGACAGCAGAAGCAAGAAGGACTACACTTCTGCAGCCTGTGGAAAGAAAACTACATCCACAGAGACACAGACTAAATGAAAAGGAAGAAGACTATAAACCAGTTGAAGGAACAAGATAAAGCCCTAGAAAAACAACTAAATGAAGTGGAGATAGGCAACAAAACAAAGAAAACAGTAGCAAAGATCAATAAAACTAAAAGCTGGATCTTTGAGAAGATAAACAAAACTGATAAACCTTTAGCCAGACTCATCAAGGAAAAGAGGGAGAAGACTCAAATCAATAAAATTAGAAACGGAAAAGGAGAAGTTACAAGGGACAACACATAAATACAAAGCATCATAAAAGACTACTACAAGCAAAACTATGCCAATGAAATGGAAAACCAGGAAGAAATGAACAAATTCTTAGAAAGATATAACCTTCCAAGAAACCAGGAAGAAATAGAAAATATGAACAGACCAATCACAAGTAATGAAATTGAAACTGTGATTTAAAATCTTCCAGCAAACAAAAGTCAGGGGGCAGATGGCTTCATAGGTGAATTCTATCAAACATTTAGAGAAGAGCTAACACCCATCCTTCTCAAACTCTTCCAAAAAATTGCAGAGGAAGGAACACTCCCAAACTCATTCTATGAGGCCACCATCACCCTGATACCAAAACCAGACAAAGATATTGCAAAAAGAGAAAATTGCTGACCAATATCACTGGTGAATATAGATGCAAAAATCCTCAACAAAATACCAGCAAACAGAATCTAACACATTAAAAGGATCATACACGATGTTCAAGTGGGATTTATCCCAGGAATGCAAGGACTCTTCAATATATGCAAATCAATCCATGTGACACACCATATTAACAAACTGAAGAATAAAATCAATATGATGATCTCAATAGATGCAGAAAAAGATTTTGACAAAATTCAACACCCATTTATGATAAAAACTCTCCAGAAAGTGGGCATAGAGGGAAGCTACCTCAACATAATAAAAGCCATATACAATGAATACACAGCAAACATCATTCTCAATGGTGAAAAACTGAAAGTATTTCCTCTAAGATCAAGAAAAAGACAAGGATGTCCACTCTCTCCACTATTATTCAACATAGTTTTTGAAATCTTAGCCATGGCAATCAGAGAAGAAAAATAAATAAAAGGAATCCAAATTGGAAAATAAGTAAAACTGTCACTGTTTGCAGAAGACATGATACTCTACATAGAGAATCCTAGATGCCACCATAAAACTATGAGAGCTAATCAATGAATTTGGTAAATTTGCAGGATACAAAATTAATGTACAGAAATCACTTGCATTTCTATATATTAACAATGAAAGATCAGAAAGAGAAATTAAGGAAACAATCCCATTCACCATTGCAGCAAAAAGAATAAAAACCTAGGAATAAACCTACCTAAGGAGACAAAAGACCTATACTCAGAAAACTATAAGACACTGATGAAAGAAATCAAAGATGACACAAACGGATGGAGAGAAATACCACGTTCTTGGATTGGAAGAATCTATATTGTGAAAATGACTATACTACCAAAAGCAACCTACATATTCAATGCAATCCCTATCAAATTACCAATGACATTTATTACAGAACTAGAACAAAAAAACATAAAATTTGTATGGAAACACAAGAGATCCCAAGTAGCCAAAGTAATCTTTTTAAATATATTTATTTATTTATATTTTGGCTGTGTTGGGTTTTCATTGTGGGGCATGGGCTTTCTCTAGTTACAGTGAGGAGGGGTTACTCTTTGCAGCAGTGCATGGGTTTCTCATTGCAGTGGCTTCTCTTGATGTGGAGCATGGGCTTTAGGCATTTGGGTTTCAGTAATTGTGGCACAAGCACTCAGGAGTTGTGACACACGGGCTTAGTTGCTCCAGAGCACGTGGGATCTTCCTGGACCAGGGCTCGAACCCATCTCCACTGCATTGGCAGGCGGATTCTTAACCACTGCACCACCAGGGAAGTCCCAGCCAAAGCAATCTTTAGGGGAAATAATGGAGCTGGAGGAATCAGACTCCCTGACATCAGAACATACTACAAAGCTACAGTAGTCAAGGCAATATGGTACTGACACAAAAACAGAAATATAGATAAATGGAACAGGATAGAAAGCCCAGAGATAAACTCATGTACCTATGGTCAACTAATCTATGACAAAGGAGGCAAGGATATACAATGGAGAAAAGATCGTTTCTTCAATAAGTGGTGCTAGGAAAACTGGACAGCTACATGTAAAAGAATGAAATTGGAACACTCCTTAACACCATACACAAAAATAAACTCAAAATGGATTAAAGAGCTAAATGTAAGATGAGACACTATAAAACCCTTAGAGGAAAACATAGGAAGAACACTCTTTGACATAAATCACAGCAAGATATTTTTTGACCCACCTCATAGAGTAATAGAAATAAAAACAAAAATAAACAAATGGGACCCAATGAAACTTAAAAGAGTTTGCACAACAAAGGAAACTATAAACAAGATGAAAAGACAACCCTTAGAATGGGAGAAAATATTTGCTAGTGAATCAAAAGACAATGGATTAATCTACAAAATATACAAGCAGCTCATGCAGCTCAATATTAGAAAAACAAACAACCAATCAAAAAATGGGCAGTTGGGCTTCCCTGGTGGTGCAGTGGTTGAGAGTCCACCTGCCGATGCAGAGAACGGGGGTTCGTGCCCCGGTCCAGGAAGATCTTACATGCTGCGGAGCGGCTGGGCCCATGAGCCATGGCTGCTGAGCCTGCGTGTCTGGAGCCTGTGCTCTGCAACGGGAGAGGTCACAACAGTGAGAGGCCCACGTAGTGCAAAAAAAAAAAAGGGCAGAAGACCTAAATAGACATTTCTTCAAAGAAGACATGCAAATGGCCAAGAGGCACATGAAAAGCTGCTCAACATCAGTAATCATTTGAGAAATGCAAATCAAAACTACAATGATGTATCACCTTACACCAGTTAGAGTGGGAATCATCAGAAAATCTAAAGACAACAAATGCTGGAGAGGGTATGGAGAAAAGGGAACCTTCTTCCACTGTTGGTGGCAATGTAACTTGATAGAGCCACTATGGAGAACAGTATGGAGGTTCCTTAAAAAACAAAAAAAAAAAATAGGATTAGCATATGACCCAGCAATCCCACTACTGGACATATACCCAGAGAGAAAACCATACTTCAAAAAGACGCATGCACCCCAATATTCATTGCAGCACTATTTACAATAGCCAGGCCAGGGAAGCAGCCTAAATGCCAATTGACAGACAAATGGATAAAGAAGATGTGGTACATATATTCAATGGAATATTACTCAGACATAAAAAAGAAAAAAACTGGGAGCTTCCCTGGTGGCGCAGTGGTTGAGAGTCCACCTGCCGATGCAGAGGACATGGGTTCGTGCCCTGGACCAGGAAGATCCCACATGCCGCAGAGTGGCTGGGCCCATGAGCCATGGCGGCTGAGCCTGTGCGTCTGGAGCCTGTGCTCTGCAATGGCCACAACAGTGAGAGGCCCGCGTACAACAAAAAAAAAAAAAAGGAAAAAAACTGGGTCATTTGTAGAGACGTGGATGAGCCTGTGGAGTGTCATACAGAGTGAAGTAAGTCAGAAAGAGAAAAAATGAATATTGTATACTAGTGCATGTATGTGGAATCTGGAAAAATGGTACAAATGAACAGGGATGAAAGGCAGAAATAGAGTCACAGATGTAGAGAACAGACGTATGGACACCAAGGGGGGAAACCAGGGGGACAGTGGTGGTAGTGGGATGAATTGGGAGATTGGGATTTACATATATACACTAATATATATATAATTGATAACTAATAAGTACCTGTATAAAAAAAAATTAAGACTTCATAGCTCTCATGGAGGCACACATGGTGTTCTGTTTTTAAATAGCTTCTAAAACAGAACCAATTTCCTTACTTCTCTTATCAATTTGCTGAAGATTTTGGCCTGGGTCACTAAGGTTTTTCTTTTTCTTTTCTTTTTTTTTTTTTTTTTTAGCTCTAAGAGTTCATGAAACATGGTAACCTTTAGAAACAAAAGAGGAGAAATCAGATTCATTATATTTTGGGGACAAACTAAATTTAGTTTTAACACCAGAAAACAGCCTAGAGTTCTTCAAAACTATTTTAAATCCCTAAATGCATTGCTATTTTTCCATCACTGTGACGAGTAAATCAAGATTTATTTATACATAAATATTTGATAAGTGCATGCAGTGTACCAGGTAGAGGTAATTAAGAAATACTCCCTGCTCCCTAGAAGCTCAAATACTATAGGAGTGACTCAGAAATTCAAGTCATTAAAACTTGGTGGGAAACAAATTCTGAAAAAAAAGTAAGAGGTAACAAACTTGAAAAAGAGATTAAAACTGGTTGCCATAGGCCATCATGTCTTAGTGAAGGAACAAGACTGGAGCTGGGGTTTGAAAGATAAGTAGAACTTTACATCATACAAAGAGTGGAAACGTGATTCTATTCAACAGAATAAGCACTTATATTGTCATGAAAAACTACACTATTTACTAGAAAACTACCAGTAGTTTGCAATTTTTTGTAATATAAGGAAGTGTGTTGATTTAAGATCCAGAGGAAGACAGGGTCTAAGTCGTAAAGGACATTTTACATCATGTTAAGGAGCCTGAATTCTACCCCGTCGATGGATTCACACTACAGAATGGAGGGGTCTTACAAGGAAAATCATAATCAGATATCAACTTTAAATGTTGGTTTATACTTAGAATTTGTAGTAGTAAGAAAATTTCTAAAACAATAAATATCAACTTTTAAGAAATTGTGTTTTTTCATTATATAAAGTCAATAAAATGAAAATGAAAATGGCTATATTTTTATGTGAAAGGTTGAGTGATCTTGGATATCATTTTAATAATAATGCTTCAAAAATTAATTTCTATTCTAAAATACCCTAGAGTAGATTTAAAATACACAGAGGTATACAGCACAAATGAACTTAAAAACCAGAGACTTTCATGATACCCAGGAAGGGATTTCTAACAACTTTTAAAAGTCCATAAGTGAAAAACTGTTCAGAGAATATTTTATTTTCAAAATCGTAAAGCTTATAATATTCTAGTTCTGCAACTAAACTCTAAGTGGAAATGTTCTAATCAATAATTTTAAGACGTCTATAAAAAGAGAGATAATTTCTTTGGAGATTTGAACTTGTGTTCAATTATGGATGCCTAGGATTTTCCTTTACAACTGGGGTCTTTTAGACTTCAAACCTCCTGTCATCTTTGATAAATAACTATGCTCTCCTTGAATTTAAATTATAATTCAGATACTGTATATTGACTAGAGTGGCTCCCCTTAGTTAGTGGAATCAATGTCTGGAAGGGGCACAAAAGTGTCTTTTTGGATGCTAATAATGATCCATTTCCTGTCTGCTCATTGGTTCCACAGTTACGATCACTTGTAAAAATTCACCAAGCTGTACATGATATATATACTTTTTTTTTTTTTTTTGGCTGCACTGCACCGCTTATAGGATCTTAGTTCCCTAACCAGGGACTGAACCTGCACCATGGCAGTGAAAGTGCTGAGTCCTAACCACTGGACGGCCAGCAAATTCCCAATATATACACATTTTTAATGTATGCTTTATCTCTATGTAACTTTATTTATAAATATGGAGCAAATTTTAAAATCCTAAGACAACACATCAATGAAACAAAGGCTGAGTTATTTTCAAACTATAGACTTGGCACTTCCATCTAGCTTCCTGCCTCTCTGGGTCTTGTATTTGTATCACAGGTGGGGATGGAAATCATTGCCTTTTTCTTCCTTACTTCCTTTTATTAAACCGTTGTTAAACTTTTACAGGTTTAGAGATTGGAGAATTGAACTTCCTGTTCATCTTCAGTAGTAATCTATTATTTAAAATGTATTAGGACATGTTAAAATGGGGAAAAAAAGCCATTTCTTTAGCAAAACAAGTTGACCTTCAAAAGTACCTTTAGGATATGTTAGGAGGATAGTTGTCCTTTTTAATCAAATTTGTCTTTTTTGACAAAGTGTAGCTTCCAGATCAGTGAAATAGGAAGGGTACATGTTGCATATCAGCCTGATAAGCTGAGTCAACCCTGGATATCAATGGGGTTTCTTAGAGGAATACGTCAGGAGCAAAGGCAAGAGAGCTTGTTTTAGCATAAGTAACAAATATTTAAAGAACTCTTTCCTGACAGTTAATTATCATTTCCTCTGGTAAATAAAACAAAAAAGCACACACACACACAAAAAATCAAAAACAGACTTACCTAAACCCTAGGCTTACCTGTATCACACTACACTACAATAGTTGATGTGAGGGAAATTCCTAGTGGTCCAGTGGTTAGGATTCTGGGTTTTCACTACCAGGGGCCTGGGTTTGATCCCTGGTCAGGGAACTAAAATCCCACAAGCCATGTGGCAAGACCAAAAAGAAAAATAAAATAATAATAGTAAAATGATTTTTTTTTTTTTTTTGGCAGTACACGGGCCTCTCCTGTTGTGGCCTCTTCCATTGAGGAGCACAGGCTCCGGATGCACAGGCTCAGTGGCCATGGCTCACTAGCTGCTCCGCTGCATGTGGGATCTTCCCAGACTGGGGCACGAACCCGTGTCCCCTGCCTCAGCAGGCAGACTCGCAACCACTGCGCCACCAGGGAAGTCCTATAGTAAAATGATTTTAAAAAATGTTTAGTTGATATGGTTGATTGACTACACTTTATTAACCTTGAGCTGATTAAGACCAATAATCTTAGAATCACCTCTCTTTGTATCCCCAATGACTAAACCAATGTTTATGTTAAAAGAAAAAATGAAGTAAATAATGCAGCAGAACAATGTTTTTCAAAGTGTCCAAGGGTTACTCTTCACAGAAATCACTCTAGTTGTTGATAAAATCATATTTGAGAAATTTCTAAGGCTCGGTTATCACAAATCATTTTTCCTTTATTTAACAGGTTCCCTGAGTGCCTAAAATTTTTAGTAGAGACTATCTTCAGGGTGTTTTAGCCAGACACTCCCAGGTAAAATACAAATGTGTAAAATTTGAGGATATAATAGATACTAGTTGAAGCTCAAGTATTTCCCTTTCTTTGGGATCTTTTTTAACATACAGGACATGCTCCCTAGTTACCATGTCTGTGTACAATAATTGCAACGGCCTGGATAAAAGAGATTGATCCAAGGGTGTGACCTATACCAAGCTGGACCAGTCAGATTCTTTTCCTTGATAATTTGAAACTTAAACAAATAAATACAGAGATTAAAAATTGTTGGGGTGGTTTTGTCCTATGACCAACACTGTAAGGACTAAGACTGGATATTTTTCTAGGGCTTGGCTATATAAGTTTTCCTTTACTTCTGTGAATTACCCCATATCCTTCTAAGAAAGCCCCTTTTAAGCTCATCTTGAGCAAAGTTTACCTCTTGTAATATTTATTATCAACCAAGGCTTCATGAGAGTAAGAGAATAAAGAAGCAAGCTCAAAACTGATACAAGACATAACTGAATATCTCAAATTTTTTCAATGAGCCAGAGACTCATCAAGTTCTCAAGCAAAATATCAGCAGGTTCATACCTGAGGAACAGAGATGAACTAAAGGTAAACTGAGTTTTACTAAAACTACATCTCTTTTCAAACACTGCTATATCCTGGATTAGATGCAGATAATTACCCCTTTACCCTATGTGCCTAACAGAGGAAAGAAAGAACCATTCCTGGGGAAAATTAAATCAATCCCAGCATCTTCTGTTGCATACAATAAAAATTATGAGGCATGTGAATAAAAAGGAAAATGTGATCCTTGACCAAGAGATAAAATAGACAATAAAAGCAAACCCAACATAGATCTAGTTATTGGAGTTAGCACACAAGGACTGTAAAATAAATATAATAAATATTTATATAAAACAGAGGTAAAGAGGGTAAAAATGGGTGAAAGATTGAAGAGGTTCTACAGAAAATTTGAATCTCAATAATCAAATGGATGTTCTAATTTTAAAGCACCCAAAATATCTGAAATTAGAAAAACTTTGGAGAATCTAAAAGCAGATTGGACAATGGAAGATATGTTATTAAACTTAAAGACAGAACAACAAAGATAAGCATGGAGGGAAAAGGAAATAAAACATAATAAACACATGAGTCATAGTCAAGGAATCTAGATAGTTATATTTGGAGTCCTAGAAAGAGTGAATGTGAGAGAAGATATATTGAAAATTGATGCCTGAGAAATTTCTAAAACTAAAGATATCTCACAGATTTTAAAAGCTCAATAAACCCAAAGCAGCACAAATACAAATAAAAGCATACATGAACTCATCACAATCAATTATTATAAACCAAAGACAAAGAAAATAATGGAACAGAAGCCAGGTACAAAAAGAAACCTTACTTCAAGGAAGCAACAGTAAAACTTATGGCTGACTTTTCAAAGGGCATAGCAAAAGACAAAAACAACATCTATAAACTTCTAAAAGATAAACAGTTAAGACAAATTCTATATTCCCCCCAAAATCTTTTAATAATGAAGGCAAAATAAAACTGTTTTTAGAAAGACTAAAGCTGTATCTCAAGCAGACTCACACTATAAAAAATAAAGGAAGTTCCTCACACTGAAGAAAAATTATCCTAGATGAAAATGTGGGATCGCAGAAAGGAATAAAAGCACTAGAAACAGAAAATATGTATACAAATAAAATAATATTGGTCACAGTAATAGTAATGTAATAATAATGTAATGTTTTGTGAAGTTTATGACACACATTTAAGTATACGTATGACAACCATAGCACAGAGGATAAAGAGGATAAATGGAGTTAACCTACTGTACGTTTCTTTCATTATTTAGGAAGTAATAAAAAACTAATTTAAGGTTGCTGTAATGAAACAAATATGTATATTGTAGTCTATAAATTAACCTCTAAAAGAAAAATTCAAAAGAGTATATAAACTATATGATACTAGACTATATAAATTAGAATAATCACATAAAAACTCAGCTGATCAAAAATAATGCAAGAGAGTAGGAATAAAGGAAAACAAATCTTGTTTCTATCACTTAATAACAAGATGTTTCTATCACTTAACAAGATGTTACTTTTCTTGTTTATTTTTAAAGAAACACAGACTAGTAAAGCATAAACTAATAAAAATGTTCACTTATGAGAATGTGTGGATGAAATGGAAGGAATGTATATGAGAAGGAGACTTCTTGGAATGTATATCTTTATAGTTTTGACTTTTGAACTGTGTAAATGTTTTACATTTTTAAAAAAGTAAAATTAAACTTTAAAAAACAATAAAGCAAACTCTAATATTGTGCACTAACAGAAACAAATTAATATCAAATTTATAATATAATCACACAGAAAGTAAAGAATGAATTCAAATAACCTTTGAAAAGAGTCCTCTGACTGTAAAGACTCAGTGAAACGTTCTAGGAACAAAAGCAGCTGCACAATAAATCTCAAACTTTATTGAATAAATTTGCTTTTTGTAATGGTATTGATATCATGATTCTTAATCTACTTTGTCTACCTTGTAAGGTAAACTAAATAAGTAAATATACTGAAGTTTTGAGAATCAAAATTCTCAAAGTAAGAAAAGGGAGATCAAATTATAGAATGAAGAAAGGTGAGGAAGAACTAGTTATCAATTGCTTTGAATTAGATGTGACAACCTATAATTAAGAAAATGTAACTAGGATTATGAATTTTCTAGTTTTTGTTTAAATCCTCAATAGCAATGAACACACCTAACACTAGATCTTGGTGTCCAAATACCTTTGTCACTAAAACTAGGAATCTTTGGAGGAATGGAAGACACCAAGTTTGGGAGGAGGAAATTAAAATTGATCCTAGAATATTTTGTTGTCTCAGAATTCAAAGAAATAATGAATGCATAGAGAAGACAAATGAACAAAGCTGCTGGTTTGAAGAGGTTTCCAATAACCACTCTGGCAAAATTTAAGTTTAAAAAGAAAAACAAAACAAAACAAAACAGTGTGGTATTGAAATAAAAACAGATACAAAAATAAATGGAACAGAATAGAGAGCCCAGTAATAAACCCACACATACATGGCCAACTAATTTATGACAAGGGTGCTGGGAATACTCAATGAGGAAAGGACAGTCTCTTCAATAAATGGTGATAGGAAAACTGGACAGCCATATGCAAAATAATGAAAGTGGATGGTTATCTTATACCATACACAAAAATCAAGCCAAGATGGGTCAAAGACTTGAACAGAAAACCTGAAACCATTGAACTCTTGGAAGAAAACATGCATAGTAAGATCCTTGACATCAGTCTTGGTGATGATTCTTTGGATTTGACCCCCAAAACAAAGGCAAGCAAAGCAAAAACAAACAAGTAGAACTACATTAAACTAAAATGCTTCTGCACAGCAAAGGAAACCACTGACAAAAATGAAAAGGCAACCTACTGAATGGGGGAAAATACTTACAAATCATATATCTCATAAGGGGTTAATACCCAAAATATATAAATAACTCATTCAACTCAATAGCACAAAACAAACAATTTGACTAAAAAATGGACAGAAGTTCTGGATAGATATTTTTTCCAAAGAAGGTATACCGATGGCCATCAGGTCTATGAAAGATGCTCAACATCACTAATCCTCAGCGAAATGCAAATCAAAACCATGAGATATCACCTCACACCTATCAGAATGGCTATTATCAAAAAGATAGGAAATAACAAGAGATGGTAAGAGTATGGTGATGAAGGAGCCCTTGTGCACAACTGGTGGGGATGTTAATTTGTACAGCTCTATGTAAAATAGTATGAGGTTCCTGAAAAAGTTAAAAATAGAGCTACCATATGATCCAGTAATTCCACTTCTGGGTATTTATTTGAAGAAAACTAAAATACTAATTTGAAAAGATACATGCACACAATAGCAAATATATGGAAACAACATCATTGAAGGATGAATGAATAAAGGAGATGTTTATACACAAACACACCACAGCAGAATGCTAGTCTGCCTTAGAAAGAATGAAATCATGCCATTTATGACAACATGGGTGGACTTTCAGGGCATTATGCTAAGTGAAATAAATAAGATGAAGAAAGACAAATACTGTATGATGCCACTTATATGTGGCATCGTACAGTATTTGTATAACAACAACAAAATCCACGCTCATGGGTACAGAGAAAAAATTAGTTGTTGCCAGAGGCAGGAGTGGATGAAATGGGTAAAGTGCATCAAAAGGTACAAACCTCCAGCTATAAAATAAAGTCATCGGGCTGTAATGTACAGTATGATGACTACAGTTAATAATATTATATTGTATATTTGAAAGTTGCTAGGAGAATATATCTTAAAAGTCCTCATCACAAGAAAATATTTTGTAACTATTAAAAAAATATAACAAGTAATGTACAATTTCACATTGAATAAATAAAAATCCATGAATCTATAATGGTATTTTAAAACATAAACTCTTCTATTTTTACAAAAAGAAATGCAAGGCAATAATTGTAGAAGGAACTATTGAATTAGAGAATTTTTATGTTTCCAAATGTAATAATTCATTCAGGCAAAGATCATCATGTATGCTAAAACTATGACATAAAATTGTGATGAAGAGGTATATTCACATAGTTTCAAGATGTCATTCTACACATTATTTATCAATAACAAAGAAATAAATATGCCTTTAGAATTGATGTCTGGCAAATCCCATCTTACCCAAGTAAATCAAACTCACCAATAATAGGACAAATCGACATCATAAGCCCTTTTGTATGATGAAATGGGAAATGTGCATCATTTCCTGTGTAATGATTTTACCAATATATTTAATGTATTCAAGAGGAAGCTATCATACAAAACAAAATCATGAGACATAGGACAATTGTTTTGGACTTGTAAAAATGTGAATGTCATGAAAGATAAATCAAAAGGCATTATAGAATAAAGGTGTCTCAAGAACTATGATACCAAATGTACTACATGCTCCTTGTTTAAATGCTGGATTGGGACAACTGGAGATATTTGAATATGGATTGAATATTACATACTTTATTGTACCTCTGTCAAATATCTTGAGTATTATAATGTGACCATGTAGGAGATTGTCCTAGTTCTTAGGAGCCACATGTTGAAGTGTCATAACATCAGCCACTTATATTCAAATGGCTCAGAAAAAAATATATATACATATATATGTGTGTGTGTGTGTGTGTGTGTATGCATGTATGTATGCATCTATCTATTTCTATGTAGAGAGACGAAGCAAATACAGCAAAATGTTAATAACCAGTGAATCTAAATCAAGGGTTGACAAACTTTTTCTCTAAAAGGCCAGATAGTAAATAAGTTAGGCTCTGTGGTCCATGTGGTCTCTGTTACAACTGCTACACTGCCATTACAGTGCAAAAACAGCCAGTAAAAAAATACATAAATGAATGGGCATAGCTTTGTTCTTAAAACTTTACTTACAAAAACAGGTAACAAGGTGGAATTTTCCATGCAACAGTATGTAGTTTGCAGACCCCTGATCTAAGTGAGTATTTATAAAGGTGTTCATTTTACTTTCTTGTAGGATTGAAAATAGTCAAAACCCCACAAAAAAGTGGAGGGAGGCAGGATTCTGTTAGAACAAAAATTATTTACTTGATGTTATATGTTATAAAAGTGGGAACAGTCTTTAATAATAAGTCATTTAGACTTTAACTGCTGTGATGCCATTGCCCTTCTCAGCAATATAAAGAGAAGAAGGTTAGAGACGATTCAGATCCAGGTCATTAGATACAAACAAAAAGGATCATTAGCTAGAGAGAACAAAGATTTCTAAATATTAAACTGCTCATTCCCTGATCCTGGTTTTTTACTCATAAACTTAAAATTTCTAGTAATAAATGGTAATAGAAAAAAAAAAAACCTTCCCAGGGAAATATAACTATTAGAATCTCAAACTTAGACATTTTAACCACTAAATCTTAAAAAATATGTTAGCGATAGGAAAATAAAGTTGATTACTTAGATTATATGTGAACTCACAAACCTTGTGGTACTTAACACAACACACTACATACTCTATGAACATTAGCTTTTTCCTTGAAGACTTTTTAAAAATTAAGCTGCCTCAGCAGATGTGATTCTTATACAAAAAAGCAAATGCTTGTTCCATCACTGTTCTATTCTCTTTCTTTCTCTTTATAATTTAATGATGATCATTTTGTTTTAGTTTTGCAAGTAATTTTTACTTCATTTTCTTTGCTTACTAGTTTTGTAAAATGTAATTTTATATACTTAATGTGTATTATCCACTCACATGTATATGTGTAACTAGACAGATAGATACAGATATAGACAGGTGAGAGATAGAGGTAGAGATAAAGGTAAAGGTATACTTTGTCACCTAGCACTAGATCCTTGAGAAATTTCCCAGAGAATAGCTACATTTGACTAAAGAGTAGGAGAAGGTAAGGAAGGCTTCAGAGGATGACAAGCATTGAAATATCCAGGGCTACATGAAGACATTAAGAGATAAGCAAGTATCTAAAGAAAGAGAAGGATGCTCACAGCACAATTTCTCTTTTAAAACAGAAAATTTGTTATCTGAGATAGATCAGAGGGGCTCATAGTGGGTTTTTTTTTTTTTTTAGGAAACTGAAATGCTCTCGAGTACTGTTGAGTTGTCTTCTATATAAAGAAAGAATTAACTAGTGTGGGTTTTAGAAACACATCAGTTACTGCAGGCATAACTTCTACATCAAGAAAATCTGCATGTAAACCCAATTCAACAGATACATCTGACAGGGAAACAATGAAGAAAGAAATTAGACAACAGTGATGGGGATATTCTCAAAAGACAAGGCAACATGGAGTAATGTTTGTTAGGTAGTGTAGTCTCACACTCTTGAAATAACTCAAACTGCATCCTATTTGGCAACAGGGTAGTCTTTTAAAACTGTATATTATTGGGGCTTCCCTGGTGGCACAGTGGTTGAGAGTCCGCCTGCCGATGCAGGGGACACGGGTTCATGCCCCGGTCCGGGAGGATCCCACATGCCGCAGAGCACCTTGGCCTGTGAGCCATGGCCACTGAGCCTGCACGTCCAGAGCCCATGCTCCACAATGGGAGAGGCCACAATGGTGAGAGGCCTGCGTACCGCAAAAAAACAAAAAAACAAAAAACTGTATATTATTTTAAAATATAAAATAATATGATTTAATTGCAAGAGAATGGAAAATAGTTATCTACAATCCGCCCAGATGCACAGTACTATTGCTATCATCTAATACAATTCATTTCTGCATTTGGTTTACTTCAGAAATTATACAACACATAAAATTTTATATCTTTTTTTTTTCCTATTACACGTATTTTATTTTAAAGGCTTACCAATGCGAATGGACTTTTTCATTCATTCAAAATGTCAAAATGTTTTTTTGTTTTGTTTTGTTTTTTTTTTTGCAGTACGCAGGCCTCTCACTGCTGTGGCCTCTCCTGTTGCGGAGCAGAGGCTCTGGACGTGCAGGCTCAGCGGCCATGGCTCACGGGCCCAGCTGCTCCACGGCATGTGGGCTCTTCCCGGACTGGGGCACGAACCCGTGTCCCCTGTATCAGCAGGAGGACTCTCAACCACTGTGCCACCAGGGAAGCCCCAAAATGTATTTATGAATATCTTCTCTGTGCTAGGTACATTGGAGACATATTCTAGAGATAAATATTATCTTCATTCTGTAGAAGCCAATTTCCTGAAGGATCTTATGGAGCTGCCTCTAATTTTAATAAAATAATTATCATCTTTCATAAAACTATGAAGTTTTAAATTTTTATATATATATATTTATCTAACAGGTAAATCATAATAAAATAATATGTTGTCAGTGAGAAGTACTGTATTATTTGCAACTGCATTTGATTACCAGGGGAAATATTCATGTTCCCTAATCACAGGTGACATTCAAGATGCTAGTAAAATTATTCAGAGTAATAAAAACCTAGGCGCCTAGAGGTTGTTTTTTGACAGATATAAATGTACTTGAACTATTTCATCTTAATATTATGTGGTACTTGGCTCTGGGCTACTGTCATTTAATGTAAACAGAAAAAGCACAAGTCTTTGCCCTTGACATCTGCTCACCTACAGGTAAGTAGAGATGAATAATTTTCAAACATTTTCAAAGCCTCTTATTCCATATCCTTCTTGAGCCTTCTCTATGACTTATATGTCAGAAGGAAATAAGAAAGAAATAGAAAGAAAGAAAGAAAGAAAGAAAAGAAAGAAGGGGCACATTCTCTTCTATAGGTACCATTTATATTAAAAATTTCAGAATCCTTAGCTCCTCTCTTTGTCACAGTATCTCAGATAATTGGAGAGGCTGAAGAGTCACATAAGCTTGGTAGCCCAATAAAATATGATAAAGTTCACTAACACAATGTTAATGCAAGTTTGTGTGCCAGACACACAGTGAGGACAAACAAACTGAAGCATCCGAGTTTGGAGCTGGAGCAGAGAAAGGTTTATTGCAACCCCATGCAAGGAGATGCGGCTCATGCCCTAAAAAGCCTCAAGCTCCCCTAACAGTTTCAGCAAAACATTTTTAAAAGCCAGGTGAGGGAGGAGGTCATCAGATCTTGAACAATTCTCTGACTGGCTGATGATGAGGGAGCAGGGTGGTGTCACAGGGGTTAACTTTATCAGCCCTTAGGCTCCAGGAGGCCTGGGGCTATGTGCTCATGGTCATCAAGTAGTTAACATCTTCCATTTGGTGGGAGGTTTTCACATCTGTAAAACAACTCAGGAAATTTGCATCAAATACTATTATCTAGGTAGTTCAGAGAGGAGCTAAACCAGAGGATATGGAGAAGGCCCCATAGGGTCCTCCTCAGTTATAACAAAGAAATGCCGAAAAAATCACAGAATTAAAAGTGTTCTGAGATCTTAATCCTTTCTGTAAAATCAAATTAGAGTACTTAAACTATAGAATAGCCTAAGTAAGTTATAAAATATAGTTTGATCCTATAGTCCCTACTGGAGAATTGGCAAATGTTCCCAGTGGTTAAATCTCAGGGTGGGACCTGATGCTGATGGCATCATGATGATTTCAGGTGGTGTGGGGACATTGGAGTAGACTGGAGTGAGAAGTTTGTTCTTTTTCTCTTTAATCCTGATTATTTTAAAGTTTTCATGTATTTTATGTTTTTTAAACAGCTGTTCCTCAGTTTTTCCACCAGAAAAGCTGGCCTCAGTCTCAGTTTGTTAGGCAAAAATATCTATCTGAAATGTAGATTTTTTTATTAAAGTGTATTTGATTTACAATGTTATATTAGTTTCAACATAATGTACAACATTCATGTACAACATAATGATTCAATATTTTTATAGATTATAATCCATTTAAATTTATTGTAATATATTGGTTATATTTCCTGTGCTGTACATTACATCCTTGTATCTTATTTATTCTTTTTTATTTTATTTTATTTTATTTTATTTATTTTATTTTTGTTTGCGGTACGCAGGCCTCTCACTGTTGTGGCCCCTCCCGCTGCAGAGCACAGGCTCTGAGCACAGACTCAGCAGCCATGGCTCATGGGCCCAGCCACTCCATGGCATGTGGGATCTTCCCGGACTGGGGCACGAACCCGTGTCCCCTGCATCAGCAGGTGGACTCTCAACCACTGCACCACCAGTGAAGCCCCCTTATTTATTTTATGCCTAGTAATCTGTACTTCTTAATCCCCTTCACCTATCATGCCCCTCCCTCTACCCTTCTCCCCACTGGTAACACTAGTTTGTTTTCTGTATCTACGCTTCTGTTTCTGTTTTGTCATATTCATTTGTTTGTTTTATGTTTTAGATTCCACATATAAGTAAAATAAAAGGTAATGATATTTTAAATTGTATTTGCTTTATGGTTATCATCTATATGTAACAAATGAAAAAAAGATACACTTTTAAAAATTAATATAAGTAAATTTACTAAAAATGATAAATCAGAGAAAAATACTGTCAATATATTAAATGTAGTATGTGAAAATGACAAAAATCAGAAAATGTATTGTAATACAGAGATATGGAAAATTATAGCAGTGACATGTGTATGAGTAAACTTTAGGAAACACTGGCTTAAACCTGAGCTGTCTTATAAGGTAGCCACTACCCACATATGCCTATTGCACATCTGAAATATGGCTGGTCCAAATTGAGATGGTCTATAAATGTAAAATACACACTGATTTCAAAGACATTTTTATATTGATTACATGTTATAATAAGATATTTTGAATATTTTATATGAAGTGGATATTTTATTAAAACTGATTTCATCTGTTTCTTCTTCAATTTTTTTAAAATATCATTGGCTACAAGAAAATGTGAAATTACACAAGTGATTCATGTTGTACCTCTATTGGATAGCACTAGCCTAGACAATGACTCCTCAGCATTCTAGGAGCTACATAATCTTTTGTTCATTTAGTTCTGTCATGCTTAAAAATCTTTTATGACTATCCTATAATATTTCTCTGTAAAAAATGTCTGTTATAAAACAAAATCTTAGAAATTCCCAGATCTTAAG
Organism: Mesoplodon mirus; assembly: GCF_964341445.2. Taxonomy (NCBI): domain Eukaryota; kingdom Metazoa; phylum Chordata; class Mammalia; order Artiodactyla; family Ziphiidae; genus Mesoplodon; species Mesoplodon mirus. Next base: position 108,027,413 of record NC_138983.1, on the reverse strand, counting down.
ACTTGGAGCGTAAAAATCTTTTTCTTCTGGATTGAATTATCGTGATACTTATTTGTACATAGCCATTAAAATAAATACATAAGAAATATGTTTAAATAAACAATAAAATGTTATTGGAAATATGTCTCTTAATGAGATGGGTGTGGCTATTTCACTTCCACTTTTTAAATATATACATAAAAACTTGTTCCCACATAAAGCATATAAGAAGAGAAGTGTTTTGACAATGGTGCTTAATACTTTGAACCCTTTCTAAGTTACACTAGAAGAAGCACAGTTATCTATAATCAAAATAATGTTTATTAATTTGTCAGCAAAAGACTCGATTTGATTGTCCTTAAGTTTATTTAAAAAGAAGTATTGAAAAAACAGTGAGTTATGAAACAGAGCAGGACCCTGTTTCAGGCACTAAATCCAGACTCTACAGATAAAAGTTAAAACAACACTGAGATAAACATAATATAGTCCATAGATTACAGTTGACCCTTGAACAACATGGGGGTACTGGTACTGCCCAGACCCTCCACATGAAACCAAGCAGGATGTTATGAGGCTCCTGCACATGAAAGTCTTTCTATGTTCCCTGTTTCTTGTTTGTAGGGAATAAGCTTCAGCCTCCATGGCCTTCTCTGAGTTCCAAAGGCCAGGTTCAAACAGTTGCTAATCAGAGGAGGGGGGTGGAGAAAAAGGAGGAGTAGCCAAGGAACAATAGTGCAGCCTTGGGGCAGGGTGCTGGTTCCATCTCAAGGGATACACATAACAATATCTTTGAGCTCTTTATAGAACTAATACCCACAATAAATGAAGATGTTAGCATTCTTCATTCCAGATTAAAGGAACCAGAGAAACTCTTCAAGAGACCACCTGAGGGCAGATTAAAAGAACCATAGAAACTGATCACACCACCTGAAGCCATATTAAAGGAGTGTAGGCCCTGCACACACCCTGATCCTTATCAACAACCCTGCCCTTGAACCATTGTTATAAAGCTCCTCACCAAATTTCCCCAGGTGGGGACACACAGTTTTTGAGGCAGAAGCCCACTATATCCCCCTTTGCCTGCAAAGTAATAAAGCTTTTTTTTTTTTTTTCTTATTCACCCATAACTGTGTCTCAGCACTGGTGCACAGAGGCCGAGTTTTCGGCATCAGTTACAAATGTAGGTGCATTAGAGTCTTGTCCTTTTGTTTAGTGTTTCAGGTATTTTTTTCACCCTTGGCCTTTGTACCCTTTTTGTAAGGTTAAGGATGGTCTAAGGAGGTTCTTTACCTTCAATGAAGGGCCACATAGTAGACTGTGACAGGGAGACTATGCAGGAGGCTTCCATATCAGAAGTGATCCCAAGAAGATCAATTTTAGGAAAAAGTTCATAAGGAATACAAAGATCTGGAAAAATTTTAACTTTAAAAGTTTCATCGGCCTGCCACTTGGAAAGTGTTTGCATACAGACATTCCAGTTTGGAAACATCATCTCTAAAATGGTTTCCTTCCCAAATCACTGAAAAAATGAATGAATGAGGAAATGAGGAAAGAAATTCATTGTTGCCTTCGTTGACTAATCTATATGAAATTTTTACCGTAAACTTTACTTGAGTCATATACTTAAAAGTATGTTCAGGGCTTCCCTGGTGGTGCAGTGGTTGAGAGTCTGCCTGCCAATGAAGGGGACAAGGGTTCACACCCCGGTCCAGGAAGATACCACATGCCATGGAGCGGCTGGGCCTGTGAGCCATGGCTGCTGAGCCTGCGCATCCGGAACCTGTGCTCCGCAATGGGAGATGCCACAACAGTGAGAGGCCCCCATACCGAAAAAAAAAAAAAAAAAGTATGTTCATCTCTGAATACTCTTAATACTTTCTCTTTATAATTCTTATTGTATTTATCACTTTTTACCCAGATTATAATTATTTTCATACATGTATTATCCTTGTACTACAAGAAAGTTAGCTGTGGGTTTGAACCATTTGTAACTCATCTATCTTTAAATTTAGAGTCCGCCTTATTCATGTATTTATGAATTAATTGAGACAATGGGTAAACATTTTGCAAAAAACAAAAAGAGATTGTTTAGGAACTTTTAAATTTTTTTCTCTTTTGAAACTAAATTTGAAATAAAGGAAGACTCATATATGCAGTAATATATACTAGATTCCTTTTATCAAGTTGTGGTTAAAATGATACATTAAAAATAATATTATTACTTACCTTAACATCTTATGCCAGAGTGGTACATTTGTCACAGTTGAGGTACCTATACTGACACATTACTATTACCCAAAGTCTGTAGTTTACAGTAGGATTCAATCTTGGTGTTGTACATCCCAAGGGTTTTGACAAATGTATAATGACACATATGCACTATAATAGTATCATACAGAACAGTTTCACTGCCCTAAAAATCCTGTGCTCTGCTTATTCATCCCTGCTTCTTCCCTGACTCCTGGAAACCACTGATCCATTTACCATACCTTTTCCAGAAAGTTAAATTGTTGGAATCCTATGTTATGTAGCCTTTTAAGATTACTTCTTCCACTCGGTAATGTGTATGTATGTATCTTCTATGTTTTTCCATGACTTGATAGCTCATTTATTTTTATCAGTGAATAACATTCCATTTTCTGAATGTACACAGTTTATTTCTCCATTCACTTACTGAAGAGCATCTTGGTTGCTTCCAAAATGTATCACTTATGAATAAAGCTTCTGTAAACATCCCTAAACAGATTTTTGTGTTTTGTGCCTATAAAAGTTTTCAAATTGTTTGGGTAAATATCAAGGGTTACAATTGCTATATAATATGGTATGAGTATGTTTAGTTTTGTACAAAACTGCAAAACTGTTTTCCATAGGGGCTGTACCATTTTTTATTCCCACTAGCAGTGAATGAGAGTTCCTGTTGCCCCACATCCTAGTCAGCATTTGGCATTGTCAGTGGTTTGGGTTTTTACCATTCTAATAGATGCATAAAAAGTATGTCATTGCTGTTTTAATTTGTAATTCACTAGTAACATATAATATTGACCTTGTTTTCATATACTTATTTACCATTTTTTATCTTCTTTGGTGATATATCTATTTGCCCAGTTTTCAGTTGGATTGTTTGTTTTCTTATTTTGGGGTTTTAAGAGTTATTTGTGTACTGTGGATAACAATCATTTATCATTTGCAAATATTTTCTCCCAGTCTGTAGCTTGTCTTATCATTCTACTGCTAACATTTAAAATTTTTTTTTCCACACTATTGCAGTTGCATTGTAGTAGCTGGTACAGGAATTAGAGATCCTGAGAGAATGTTCCTAGATTATATCTAAACTGTCTTCCAACTCTTAACACGTTAAGAAGTGTATTTTTCAAATGAAATTTTGACATCAACAACTTATCACAAAGTGTATCAATATGAATAAAAACTAACAACTCATGGACATGTAAAAGCATTTAATAGCCTGTTGGGTTTTTCAAGATTTGGTTTTATGTTAAGAAAACAAAATTAAAACAAACATCCTTCCCCCATGTATTAGTACATTATTAGATCCTAGCATGCAATTAACCATAAGGTATACAACTTGACTAACAAGGACAGTCTGGGCTAAAGAAAGTCTATGGTTTGACAGATGATTGTAAATTTTTCAGGTTGTCGTTATTAAACTGTGAAAAATAAGAATACTATGAATAAAATCAGAATGTCCTATTTAGTTTTCTGAATGTTCTTCTCAGTGATGAAGTGTTGGTTCTACAACAAACATAGAATGGGACTTATAAAAGTATTTTGTGAAATAAAGGTTAGTAGAATAATTATATTTGATTGTTGGTTTTTTTCTAAGTAAGATCTCTATCTATACTTTTTTATAGGTCCCTTCTGAGCATATGATTGAAGGCCACACAGATAGGCACATCAGCTTTGTATTATTTGCATAGATTAGCATAGCCTTTTCACAGGCCATTTTTTATTATTTTCCTGACAATATAAATACCAAAGGCTATTAACATAAGAAGAAACTTAAGGAAAGGCAGATTGCATCTTGTCACAAATCGAAGTACAACGACTGAACTGAAGACATTTCTCTCTGCTGAGATCAGATTTGTCCCATTAAATAAACACATAAAGAATGGTCTGTTCACCAGACTTGATGTGGTTAAGACTTTTGAACATTTACACAACAGCTTAGGTAAATTTCAGCATTGTCACCCATTCTCAAGGTATTTAAACTTTACAGTTTTGCAGATCTTATAGAAGTACTTTCATTAACTCCTTCAAGCATATTTTTTTACATAAGAAAGAAACGATGCTCAAATCACTTATTATAGAATTATAATTTTTCCTTACTAAAGAGATGTTTGAAATTATTTAAGCTATGTATTATGTAAAAAGAAGAAATAACAACTCTAGCAATTCTAAAATTTAATATAGCCAGAAGTAAAATGGAAAGAAATAGTTTTTTGTTTTTTGTTTGTTTGTTTGTTTTTATCTGTGCTGTATGTGACTGAAATAACATCTGCTAATACCAAAGTTTCTGGGAGCAACTCTTTTTTATATTACTTATCACATTGTATATTAGCTTTGTAGGGCTATGTAACAAATTACTACAAACTGTACAGTTTAAAATGTCCCAAATCAGGATGTCATTGGGACCATGTTCTCTCTGAAAGCTCTAGGACAGAATCTGTTCCTTGCCTTTCTCTTAGCTTCTGGTGTTAAAGACAACAGTTGATATTCTGTGGTTTGTAGACACATCACTCAAATCTCCTCCACCTTTTTTACATGGAGTTCTTGCTTTATCTCACTTTGTTTTCTCTTCGTATAAGAACACCAGTTGTATTGGATTAGGGTCCTCTCTAATTAAGTATGATCTTATCTCACCTGACAACATGAGCAAAGATCTTATTTTCAAATAAGAGATCTCAAGAATGTCATGAATTTTGGGTCTATCTTATTCAGTTCAGTAAAAAACATAATACATGATCTTTGGATACAGATCAATATAAATCTGAGTTCTGACTCTATTTAGCTATATAATCTAAGACAAGTTATTTAATCTTTCTAATTATATATCAGTCTCTTTATATATAAGATGATTATAATAAACACTTGCCAGGTTGTTTTAAAGTTTAGAAATGATAATTGTAAATTGTCAAATAACTCTCTGACACATAGAGGACTCTAAAATATCAACTGTTACTATTTTTATAATTATTATTTAAAGGATCACAGAAGCTGCTTTCTATCATGAATACTTAATTGTTAGAGTAGAATTCTAGAAAAGAAATACAAATCTTTACCAAAACATATGTAGAATTTTGTAAAATTGTCACACTATTGCCTTGATGTTAAAATATAATCACTTATCCTTCGGCCTGCTAACAGTTTACTTCTCAGATTCAGGTGACTTGGTGGGAGGTAGGTAGAAATACAGTGTCCTCAGGGTTGATCTTGATGACAATACACTTTATAGTGCTTTACACCACTTCAAAAGAACTCTTCTATCCTCCTCTTTTTCTCTTTATAAATATCTTTTTTTTAAGGATGTTATAATGCCATTTGTAACAACATGGATAGATCTAGAGATCATCATACTAAGTCAAATAAGTCAGAAAGAGAAAGGCAAATATATGATATCTCTTGTCTGTGGAATCTGAAATATGAATCAAATGAACTTATTTACAAAACAGAAACAGACTCACAGACATAGAAAACAAACTTATGGTTATGAAAAGGGAAAGGGGGTGGGGGAGGGATAAATTAGGAATTTGGAATTAACAGATACAAACTACTAAATACAAAATAGATAAACAACAAGGTCCCACTGTATAGCACAGGGAACTATATTCAATATCCTGTAATCAACCATAATGGAAAAGAATATGTGAAAGAATATATATATATATATATATATATATATATATATATATATATATATATATATATATATATATTATATGTTAAATATTATGTTAGGTAATATAAATAACACAAAAATTTTATATGATCATACTCACAAGGAGCATATAGTTTATTTAAAAGAGCAAACTGACATAAAATAGCAAGCTTCCTTAGACAAATTAATTGTAATTTTAATAAGAAATCTACTTCTTTAAGAAATATTTTTCAAATCTTTATATTGGGTCAGGCAGCATATTGGGTATTAGGTACACAAAGGTGATGGAAATGATTCCTTCTTCAAGATCCTCTCAGACCAGTGAGAGACACAAATGAGTGAATAGATCATTTCTGTAGAATATTGTAAGTTTAATGATAAACTTTTGAGAGTGCTGTACACAGAGATGAATACTAGATCAAATCAGGAGTGTGCCAAGGCTCTGGGAGAATGTGACATTGAATTGATTATTGAATGACTAGCAGTAGATAGTCCCTTAGAGAAATAACAGAAGACAGGACAAGAATTTTGAGAAAGAGGAAACAGTGTTTGTGAGGCAAAAGATTTGTGAGCATTTTGAAGTTATTCATAGCTCAGATCAGTAGGATTAAAAGGCACTGTTGGGAGAGGCCATGCAATGAGTCTTGAGAAAATAAAGGACAAGATCTTAAAGAGTTTTCAGTTTATTTGGATTTGATTTCATAGTATCTGTATGGACAAACACAATTGCAATACAGTTCCAAAAGAATTTCTGGAGGGTTGGAAAACTGAGGAAATTAACATTTATTGGATCCATTTATGTAGAGGTGATTTTATATAAATTATTTCATGTAATCTATATAGAAAATCTGCAAGATAAATCTTAAGTTCATTCTGCAGAGAAGAAAACTGGGTCAAAGATATTAAGACATTTTCCCACAGGTATGGGTTAGCCAATAAGTTTGGTTTTTTTTCTGTAAGCTGGCTCTAGTAGCTATTAGTTGCCTTTAACTTCATTTGAAAGACTTTTGTTAGGTTGTATTGTGACAGCTGTCACATCAGCATGTGTTAAAAAAATCAAAATTGGTGAATTTTTGTGTAGCCATTTTAATATTGAAGATGGAAGAAAAAAAGCAACATTTTCAGCATATTATGCTTTATTATTTCAAGAAAGGTTAAAACGCAAAACACAAAAGAAAGATTTGTGCAGTGTATGGAGAAGGTGCCGTCACTGTTCGAACGTGTCAAAAGTGGTTTATGAAGTTTCGTGTTAGAGATTTCTCACTGGATGATGCTCCACGGTCGGGTAGACCAGTTGAAGTTGACAGCAATCAAGTTGAGACGTTAATTGAGAACAATCAATGTTATACCATGTGCAAAATAGCTGACATAATCAAAATATCCAAATCAAGTGTTGAAGATCATTTGCATCAGCTTGGTTATGTTTGTCGCTTTGATGTTTGGGTTCCACGTAAGTTAAGAGAAATAAACCTTTGACCATATTTCTGCATGTGATTCTCTACTGAAAACGTAATGAAAACATTCTGTTTTTAAAACAAATTGTGATGGGCCATGAAAAGTGGATACTGTACAATAATGTTGAATGGAAGAGATCATGGGGCAAGCAAAATGAACCACCATCAACCACACCAAAGGCCAGTCTTTATCCAAAGAATGTGATGTTGTGTATATGGTGGGATTGGAAGGAAGTCCTCTATTATGAGCTCCTTCCAGAAAACCAAATGATTAATTCCAACAAGTACTGTTCCCAATTATACCAACTGAAAGCAGCACTTGACAACAGAGTCCAGAATTAGTTAACAGAAAATGCATAATCTTCCATCAGGATAACGTGAGACTGCATGTTTCCTTAATGACCAAGCAAAAATTGTTACAGCTTGGCTGGGAAGTTCTGATTCATCTGCCATATTCACCAGACATTGCACCTTCGGATTTCCATTTATTTCAGTCTTTACAAAATTATCTTAATGGAAAAAGTTTCAGTTCCCTCGAAGACTGTAAAAGACACCTGGAACAGTTCTTTGCTCAGAAAGATAAAAAAAAAAAAAAAGTTTTGGGAAGATGGAGTTATTAAATTACCGGAAAAATGGCAGAATGTAGTGGAACAAAATGATGAATAGGTTGTTCAATAAAGTTCTTAGTGAAGATGAAAAATGTGTCTTATATTTTTACTTAAAAACCGAAGGGACTTTATGACCCACCCAATAAATGGCAATGCCAACATCATGAGGAGTAGATGTGTGCCAGAGCTGAACGTAAGTACTATGAGAAAAGACTTAGAAGGGATTTGTAGAATGGAATATATATGGCATAGTTACAGGATCAGTGAAATAACTGGCCAAACTACCGAAATAAATCTGGATATAGAGACTGCAGTCAGATTATGTAGGCATATAAGTGTAAGCTCTAGGATAGATTTGAAGAGAATGAAAATTGAGAATGGTGAAGATTTCCTAGGAAGATAGTGAAATTATTAAAATAGATGTTAGGCCAGTTCTGTTTGCCTGAGATAACTGAACAGGAAACTTTAGCAGGGAGCAACTATGACACCAATTATGGTACAAAGTGATGACCCCAGATCTGGGATCAGATTAGGAGTGGTACAGGAAGGAAGGTTTTTTTGGCACTGGGACTAAAACAGATAGCATTTTTTTTTTTTAAAGAAAGAAAGAAACCTTAAAAGTGAGGAAAGTTTCTAATTTTAAAATTGGTTGGATATTAGAACATGAAGAAAGATTAAAATATTTCACACCATGTAGGACTAAGAATAGGGATATAAGTGACAGAGACAGGAACTTTACTAAAGGAATCTGAGTTAGTGAGGTTTACAGGGAGTACAGTGAGATGATGCATTCAGTTTTCGATACACTGAGTTTGAGATAACAGTGAAGTATCCAAATGGCATATCCAGTATCTCTAGGCATTGCATATGAATCAAATACATCATTAATACAAATGTGCAGAGAAATAACACACTTGTAACTGTGTCTTCTTTTCTTCTCAGAATATTTTTCCAAGAGTTGCAAATCCTAACACATAGGATCTGTTCTAAATTAATGGGTGGTTTGAAGCGTGAGAAGTCTGATTTCTTTTTCTTTTTTTAAAAAATAAATCTATTTATTTATTTTTAGCTGTGTTGTGTCTTCATTGCTATGCACAGGCTTTCTCTAGTTGCAGCAAGCGGGGGATACTCGTCAGTGCGGTGTGAGGGCTTCTCACTGCCGTGGCTTCTCTCATTGCAGAGCATGGGCTCTAGGCACGAGTGCTTCAGGAGATGTGGTACACCAGCTTCAGTAGTTGTGGCTCACAGGCTCTAGAATGTAGCCTCCATAATTGTGGCCCACGGGCTTAGTTGCTCTGCAACATGTGGGATCTTCCCCAACCAGTGCTCGAACCCATGTCCCCTGAACTGGCAGTCTGATTCTTAACCACTGTGCAACCAGGGAAGTCCCTGATTTATTTTTCTCAAGGAGTGGTTAAAATAAAAAATGTTTTAAAATAAACAGATTTTTCCCTGTGTCCTGTGTTGCAGAAATGTCACAATTATGCTAATTCTGAAGTCCTTGTTTGGAGGTACATGTGAGAGTAGTTGGGGGCCAGGGACTAATAGCAGTTTACCTATTTGGTGACTTCAGAGAATGATTTCAGAATAACAATAAATATATATACATATACACACACATGCACACACATATATATATATATGAATACTGACTCTCTTAAAGTAACTAAATAATAATAGCCATGATTACTTTATATTATACTGTTTTTCTTGTTACCATAGTCCTAATTATGATTTTTTTATATCAAAAACCAGATTATATGTTGATAGTGGGGGTGGCTCTGTATGGAGAAGGGGAGGTGCAGGAAGTAGATGGAAACTCTCTGTATCTTTAGCTCAATTTTACTGCGAACTTAGACTGCTCTTAAAAAAATTTATTTAAACATCAAATTATGATCCTTATAGCTGACATAGCAAATACTCTTAAGGAGACAATTGTATCTAATTAAGAAAATAAATTAATAAACTATTTGGGAGTAGAAGTTGTGACCTTGAGACATGGGTTAAGGAAAATCAGGAAATGAGAGAAAGAAATGGATAAGTTGCTCAACATTATAAATGAACAGAATTTAGGAGTGAGGGAGAGGAGAGTCAAAAAAAAGTGTGAGCAAGAAGGGATTGGGGTGGGTGTGCTAAATAGTTAAGTGCCTAAAGAGCACTTAGACTAGACTTGTATGTTCTTTGAAGTCATTTGTATTCTTGAAGTGTTCAAGATCTCCATCTTACTTCCCAACCTACCACATCCAGGGATGACATTTAAAATATTTAACAACTCAGTATGGCATGGGCTCACTACTCATCAATCAGATTGGGCAAACAACTATCAAAACAGTTTGAACTTACCAGTGCCTATCACCAGAATAAAAACCCTGAACTTATCTCCAAAAATGCCTGTATCAGGAGGGTTTTTCCCCTTGGCTTTGTTTGTTTGTTTGTTTTTAAGGGAAAAATTGGGCTGAGATTCATATATGCTTGAAACCTGGTGATGCTGAGGTGGCACATGTGGGACCATGAACTGATAAATTAACTGAAGTAGTACAAGAAGAAGCCAAAGGAAATTCTGAGAATGTTGAGTTCTTATGAATCTGCTGAATCTTGGAGAGGGCACAGGAGTCTACAGGGCATGGAAACTGGAGGTTCCAGTCTATCTTTCTGACATCTCAAGAGACAAGAAGTAGCTGACATCTGGATTGCATGCTATGCCCATATGCAAGATACTTCAGCACTTTCTTTCTCAGTGTTTGAAAAAAGTATTTTTACAAAAAGAAAACACCAAGAGAAATACTGCTTAGAATGTTTTAAATCTACCACAGGATCTCAGAATCTGTACATCCATTGGTTGATATCTTTTGTTGGGTCTCTACAATAGAAAAAAAGGAATATATAGAACATTTTACATAGTTCTGGGTTTACTCCATATTAGAGTCAAAATAAGTAAATTTAAAGATAACTTTCTGTAGGCCAGACAAGTACAGACCCACTTCCATCACTTCCTAGATGACCATTTTCTATATATTCTCCTGTCCTTCGTGTTGCCCCACACTTCACTATTTACATTTTTTTCTCTTGAAAGCTGGAACTGTGTGACTATGGCATGGCTAATACTTGATTCCAAGACTCTTAATTTAGTTCAAATATTATATTTCATTTTTTAACAGAATGATGCTTTTTAAAATTCTGAAGTGTCAATTGGTTTACAATACCATGGGACCTGTGTGTATAAGGATAGTTACTTACAAGTTCAGAAGTTTAATGAAGTCTTTTATTCTTCTATGAGAATATAAAGAGCAAACCCAAAACTTAATCTTGGATTTTAAATAATAATATTTTTAAGAATATTGAAAATATTTAGTCTGTTGAGTCAAGAGCAGAATATTTAAAAATCATATTGTGATGTTTATGATTTCATTTATGATTTATTTGTTAGATCTTTAAGTTCAGCCTTGGAGGGTTATATTCCAAGAACCTAATACTCCGAGAATGTCTGACATTTTGTGTATAATTTAATCCATACTTGGTTAGCTTTTGATCTATTGATCAATTTATTTGTTAATTCATTCAGTTATTTATACAGATATTCAGAAAGGTTGCTAATGATTAACTTACAATTTAAATCTCTCTAGAGGATAAGAAGAGAAAAAAGCTCAGTTCAATGGGGTCCTGGGTGGGTCTTAAATAACTGCACAGAGGAGTAAGTAAGATATTTGAAATGGATCAGCCTTATACAACTCCCTGACAAACAACTTAAAGCAATTCCTCAATAAAGTTTGTCATCAGGATCACCTTCAAATACATGGAAGACAAAATCTTAACTTATTTCTGTGGCATGGAAGGGGCAATTATATATATAGGGCAACTGCACTTTACTTGTGGGAAAAATGTAAAAATATTTATGCCAGTATATTTAGCTTTTTTATTACTAGTATAATAAAAATACAAAAAAAAAAACTACATAAAAATGTTTATGCCAGTAATTGAAATGCAGCCTATATTATTATACAGGTCAGAAAGTGTTTAGACAGTAATATCTTAACATGCTGCTGTAAGGATGTGGGAGTGCAGAAACTCTAAATAATGTTGTACAAGAAAGGTTTTACCACCTAATTTACAAAGGGAGAGATTGGTAAATTCCCCTTAGGGTAAAACTGAAAAGGGCACCTAATCATTGCTTTATTGGCCGAGCTTCTCCCCAAGGAGGGCCTAACTTCTTTGAAAAGTCCAAGAGAATTTACTATATTACATATGGCCTTTGGCCATATTAGATTTGATACATTCTATATTTCCAATTTAAATGCACATTTCTTTTGTGGGGGAAAGGCATTAAGTTGATGTGGAAAACTATGATCTTGTTCCATGCACATATGGAACTTAAAGTTGTAATTGTGAGAAACAAACATCTCACTTACACTGTAAGAAGTGAGGTTAATAGATAAGTTGGTTAATTAATTGAAAGGCCAAAGTGAGTTTTGTCTAGGCCAGCTTCAATGCAAACTTTGATAGCACAAATAGTCCAAGTCAGCTTGCTAACCACATTTCTAGAAGCAGAAACAGATGCTCCAGGCTAAAGACTGCTCACAAAAGATTTTAATGAGATGAAAATGTATGAATATAAATCGCACCTTATCTCTGATGCTTTAAGAGTGAATTTTCTCAGAGATTATCTTTAGAAAGATATTGTTCCTGTATGAGCATAAATGCTCACACTCAATTTCACCTATTGCAAGTGATATTTCTATTTCTTCTGTCTCCTAAGGAATAGCTTATATGGTATAATTAGTTAGATTTTGGCAATAAGCAGTCTTTTTAGGGAAACATAATCATATATATATATATATATATATATATATATATTTTTTTTTTTTTTTTTTTTTTTTCACTAATGGAAGAGGTAAGAGTGGCTCTTAGGTACCAGGTAGAATAGAATACCCTCAAGTCTGTAAAACTTCAGTCACACAATTCCGGGAGCCCATATATCAATCTGATGGAGTTATGATATTGCTACAATGACTGCTTACAGGTTTGTGCTCTACAGTTAACTGAAATCGTAGTTAAAGTATAAAAACCATAAGGACTGAAATTCTTTTCTCTCACTTTCAAGGAAACATTTCTTATTTAGATGTAGGATCAATATTTAACATTATGTTAAAAGCTCCAAATATTTTGTAGTGAAGAGACTCAGAATATTAGTGTAGAGAGGAAAATATCTCAAAATAAATAAGTTCAACATAGATTTACAGTTACTAGGGTAATTAAATTATTTCTATGCAAATTTAAAAAGATTTGCATTTTTCTCTGGGTACAGACTAAACCACTGTAACTGAGATGTGAGAATTAAAGTTTTTTTTTTTTTTCTCAAGTATCCATCCAAAGGCGGGCAGAGTTTTTGAGGCTACTTGGGTGTACTGTCCTTGACTTTTGACTTTCACTTGTGTATCCGTGGCAGGTGGTTCAGTTTCTACCACCTCCCAGCTAGAAGGAAGGAGAAAGGGAGCAAGGAAGTCAACATCCTACAGTTTTAAGATTAAGAACCATATCCATATCCCATTGGCCAGAATATAGTTATATGGCTACACTTAGCTATGAGGGAGTCTGGGTGTGGTGGCAGCCTCTAAGCCAGACCCTGATGACTTTTACTGGGAACCAACATTAAATTATATCTATATCTATATCTATATATATATATATATATATAGATAGATAGATAGATAGATATAGATAGATAGATAGATATAACTAAAATATACTTGCTTTAGATAAAAGAAAAAATATTCATGTTAGATAAAAAGACAGCTGGGAAAATAAACTTAATATCTTTTTGACCCACACTTGAGAAAGTTCTTCTAGATTTAAGAGTGCTACCTGGTCCACACAGCCTTTTACCTTCTTTCAAAATGCTTGCTAAATTTTAAAGGATCTAGTGTCAATCTGGGAGTATCCTAGGAAGAGACACAGAAAATTTGTCTGAAAAGAAAAGATTGGACCACTGGGGTCTTAGGTGCTCTTCTTGAATATTTTAATACCAGCTAACATTTATTGAGTATCTACAATGTATCTTGCTCTGTTCTAAGTACTTACCACACAGTAACTAACTTTATCCTCACAAAGACCCTTTGAAGGGTTACTGCCATATTAGGGATGAAGAGATTAACACTTAGTGGGGTGAAATAGTTTCATATGAAATATTTAATAACTGAAGTTGATGAAGCATACAGGAATAAAATCTGTTAATTCTGAGACAGAATCAAAGCAAGAAAAAAGTGAGAATGAGGCAATAAGATAACAAATTCTAGTTTAGTATAGGAGCCTTTTGGAAAACATCTACAGAATGTAGTAAATAGCAGAGTTGGCTGTCAAGCTGAGCAGAGAAAAATGTGATTCATAAACCATGAAAAGAGGTAACAAGGCAAAGAGCAGGACTGGGTCAGAGTTACTCTTTTCGAAGAGAGAAAAGTTTCCAAGATGAAGCCACAGTTGTTCTTTTAAATTAAAATTAAAGATTTCTAGGGAAACTTGACCAAGCAGTGGTCACTTTTGAGTTTTTAAAAAAAACAAGATCTCTTAACCTTTCAAAATTCATTCTGGGTTGCCTTTCTGACAATGCCCTTGATAATGTCTCTCACCTCCACCATGGAAGACTTCATCATTGCTTCCCCTCTCCCACCTCCAACTTTGGTGTGGTCCCATCCTTTCACTTATCACACTTGAGTATATGTGTTTACATGACTGTCTTCCTTAATAGTTTATAAGTTCCTTGAAAGCCTTGCTCATGCCTTTTTAATTTGTGCTCCCTGCGCCTAACAAAATACTGAACATGCTCAGTAAATGTTTATTGAATTGTATTAAATGTCTTTATGGCATATAGGAAGCAGTAGACATAAAACAGAAAAATCATTATTTTTTTTGAGCAAAGCTGAGAATCCTCTTTAACACAGATAGGTGCTGTCTATCATTAGAACCTGACCAAAAAATGAAAGCTATTTCACAAGGCAGCCACAGTAGGTCAGCACTGCAGAAACTGCTTGGCTGAGCACGGCAGTATGGTTTTCGATCCTTAGCCAAAACGTCTCAATTCACACTAAGATCACTGATGTACCCGTATAAGAAGGTCCATAGAAAACAGAATATTAAGCCTTTAGAAGAAAAAAAAAAAAAAAAAAAAGATTAGAAATTTGGGATAAAAATATTTGCTGATACTTCTGGGAGGATTATAGAAGTTTAGAGTCATTTTACATCGATCCTAGTGAAGTTTTATTTTTCTTTTTCCTCTAGCCTTTAGAAAGTTATACCTTCTTTTCTTCAATTCTGTTTCACCACTGTCCTAATTAAGAAATTTATAAGAGTGAGTAGTGGGATGGCCAGCAATCTATGCCCATCAGGGAACCATTTCCAAACCAAGAGCATACATTTCAGGCTTGCCAATATAAACACTTAATGAAGGAAATTTGCTGCAATGCTAAGAAAGACTTATGTGTGTTTTCTCCTACCTTCAGTGTACAAGATCAATGATGGCAATCAATCAGCTACTTGGAAGGATTGATTTTTGTAATTGTGAAATTGAATAGTAAGGGAAATAAAGGCATAGAAGGCTAAAAGTAAGGCCTCCCTTAAACTTTTGGAATTTAGGTCTAAAAACAAACTTTTGCATTGGCAGATATGTCAACTTTTCTTCACTTTCTCCACACTGAGGGACAGTATTTGGCGTACTTATCTTGTGCTTAAAAAGTCTCAGGCTTTCTGAATGCAGGGTTAACATCTCCATTTCAATATTATAACTGTTATGAACCTCTCCAATGCTGTTTAAAGGAAACACTACCCACTGTGTGTCCTACCTCCATAAGAAATGTGTTGCTCTCTTAATCTGTTGGTTTTGTTTGTTATAGCGTTATAATCTTTGTAAATCAGAGCAACTTTGTTTTGAAGAGTGATTAATGCTTATTTCTCCTCTGTGAAAAAGAGGTCAATTGGATAGAAGCATTAGAACTGACAGTTGGTCACTTTGGTTTCAAATGGTAATTAAAGGAGCCCTAATGTTCTGGTCTGTTAGGTATTATCCTGGTGATTAGGTTTTGCTTTTATCAACTCAGAAGTCTTTGGAAGTGTTGTGCTTTTTAACCCCTGTGTTGTAACATGTGAATTTTTTTTTCTCTTTTAGAGGTGGAAGCTTTCATATTACATGCTAGGTTTGACCAAGGTATAAAAATCAGGATTAAAAAAGGTTTTCATTTGTCTGTTTCAGTTTAAGTTATATTCATCATTCACCATTTCTTTATCACTACGCTGTATCTGTTTGAGAAATAGAGTGAGAATAATTTTATGTATTATAAGAAAATATCTGCTGACATATCAGCTGTTAACCTTATGGGGATTCCCTTGTGTGTTATTTGTTGTTTTTCCCTTCCTGCTTTTAATATATTTTCTTTGTATTTAATTTTTGATAGTTTGATTAATATGTGTCTTGTCGTGTTTCTCTTTGGCTTTATCCTGTATGGGACTCTATGTGTTTCCTGGACTTGATTAACTATTTCCTTTCCCATATTAGGGAAGTTTTCAACTATAATCTCTTCAAATATTTTCTCAGTCCCTTTCTTTTTCTCTTCTTCTTCTGGGACCCCTATAATTCGAATGTTGGTGCATTTAATGTTGTCCCAGAGGCCTCTGAGACTGTCCTTAGTTCTTTTCATTCTTTTTTCTTTATCCTGCTCTGCAATAGTTATTTCCACTATTTTATCTTCCAGGTCACTTATCTGTTCTTTTGCCTCAGTTATTCTGCTATTGATCCCTTCTAGAGTATTTTTAATTTCATTTATTGTGTTGTTCATCATTGTTTGTTTCCTCTTTAGTTCTTCTAGGTCCTTGTTAAATGTTCCTTTTGCACAGCAAAGGAAACCATAAACAAGGCCAAAAGACAACCCTCAGAATGGGAGAAAATATTTGCAAATTAAGCAACTGACAAAGGATTAATCTCCAAAATTTACAAGCAGCTCATGCAGCTCAATAACAAATAAAACAAACAACCCAATCTAAAAATGAGCAGAAGACCTAAATAGACATTTCACCAAAGAAGATATACAGATTGCCAACAAACACATGAAAGAATGTGCAACATCATTAATCATTAGAGAAATGCAAATCAAAACTACAATGAGATATCATCTCACACCAGTCAGAATGGCCATCATCAAAAAAACTAGAAACAATAAATGCTGGAGAGGGTGTGGAGAAAAGGGAACACTCTTGCACTGCTGGTGGGAATGTAAATTGATATAGCCACTATGGAGAACAGTATGTAGGTTCTTTAAAAAACTAAAAATAAAACTACCATATGACCCAGCAATCTCACTACTGGGCATATACCCTGAGAGAACCATAATTCAAAAAGAGTCATGTACCAAAATATTCATTGCAGCTCTATTTACAATAGCCAGGACATGAAAGCAACCTAAGTGTCCATCAACAGATGAATGGATAAAGAAGATGTGGCACATATATACAATGGAATATTACTCAGCCATAAAAGGAAACAAAATTGAGTTATTTGTAGTGAGGTGGATGGACCTAGAGTCTGTCATACAGAGTGAAGTAAGTCAGAAAGAGAAAAAGAAAAACAAATACCATATGCTAACACACATATATGGACTCTATGAAAAAAGAAAAAAGGTCATGAAGTACTTAGGGGTAAGACAGGAATAAAGACACAGACCTACTAGAGCATGGCCTTGAGGATATGGGGAGGGGGAAGGGTAAGCTGTGACAAAGTGAAAGAATGGCATGGACATATATACACTACTAAACGTAAAATAGATAGATAGTGGGAAGCAGCTGCATAGCACAGGGAGATCAGCTAGGTGGTTTGTGACCACATAGAGGGGTGGGATAAGGAGGGTGGGAGAGAGGGAGGGAGATGCAAGAGGGAAGATATGGGAACATAGGTATATGTATAACTGATTCACTTCGTTATAAAGCAGAAACTAACACACCACTGTAAAGCAATTATACTCCAATAAAGATGTTAAAAAAGAAAAGGGGCTTCCCTGGTGGCACAGTGGTTGAGATTCCGCCTGCCAATGCAGGGGACATGGGTTTGTGCCCCGGTCTGGGAGGATCCCATGTGCCGCGGAGCAGCTGGGCCCGTGAGCCATGGCCACTGAGCCTGCACGTCCGGAGCCTGTGCTCCACAATGGCAGAGGCCACAACAGTGAGAGTCCCGTGTACCACCCCCCCCCAAAAAAAAAGAAAATAAAATATCCATTGAAGTGGAAGGCTTTAATATTATCCTGGATTTAGGAAAGAATCTCTTAAGCTTTTTATAACTGAAGTGGTGTCGATTTACAATGTTTCAGGTGTACAGCAAAGTGATTCACACACACACACACACACACACACACACACACATATATATATATATGTTCTTTTTCACATTCTTTTCCATTATAGATTATTACAAGATATGGAATATAGTGGCCTGTGCTATACAGTAGGTCCTTGTTGTTTATCTACTTGATATATAGTAGTGTGTATCTGTTAATCCTAAGCTTTCGTTGAATTATTAAAATAACTTACCCCATCATCTGCAAGTTATCTGCACCTTAATTTATGATTTTACAAATAAGAAATAAATGGGTTTGACTCTTTTAGAGTTTCCAAGTAGCCAGTTGTATTACAGCTCCCATGCAGAACACTACTGAATGGCATCAATCCCTTACAATTACAAAGAGCCTATTCATGGGCCATCTACCATACAGAATGGTGTCCTACATGTAGGAAACAACCATTGTGTAACTAATGTGTAGCAGACCCCACTAAGACTTTATAGGCTATTTACATAATTCTGTATTATAGGTAAGGACACCAAGATTAGAGAGGTTAAGTAACTTGCTCAGGTGCCCACAGCTTTCATGGGGCAAAAAATTCAAGAGAAACAAGTTGTTTTCACTATTCTCTCCCAAGAACTTACAATTTAAGGAGGAAGACAAATAGCAAAATTATACAGTTATACTTCTTAATATCCAAACATTATATTCATCATTTGTAATACTAGGATAAATCTATCCCACAGGTTTGTCATAAAGATTAAATAAAAAATGTGTATGAAGGGAATGATTTATATTTGTTATATACACATACATAATCAGGCACAGGATTTTAAATGCCACGCCTAATGTACAAATTCCTGATGTAATTGGATTCTTCAGCATTCTTTCAAAATGATGTATCACTTTCCTCACCATACTGTTAACGAGAAAAGCAATGAAATTCTCCTATCCTTCCCTTTGAGGTGCTTCACAGTGAATGTTGAAGGTAGCTGTCTAATTCTTACTACCCAAGGCACTTTGTACTGAGTTTAGCCACACAGCCTCATATAAAAGTGACTGTATGTAAGGTCCTCTGTGACACTGTGAGTTTCCTGAAGGCAGAAGCTATCCTTCTGGTTGTTACAGTCCATTAACACAGAGTCTGAAACATTGAACAGGAGTGTGCCCAATATGTCAATATTTCCCATAATAATTTACACGCACATAATCAATCAAATTATAGTAACTAGAAGTATTATCAAGGCAGAGAATTTCAGAAGAAGGAACACTAGCCAGATTCTATGCTCTAGTCTAAATTTTTATCTCAACACAGCTGCTGACTTGCTACGAGATCTTGCACAAGTCACTAACAATTTCTTTAATTTATAGTTTGTTGATCTATCAAATAAATATAAAAATATCTGCCTACCTGTTTAAAATAAAGTTATAAATAATAATATTAAAATCTTTTAGAGTTAGAAAATAACCAAGAGATTTCTTCCTTCTTACCACAACCCGATTTAAAGCTGCCATCCAAAAATACTGAGTTGACAAAATAGAGAAAATTATTAGTTATTGAACCAAGATTTCTTGTTTCTCATTCCAGTCCTATATTTACTGTATTATCCTACCAGGAAAAAAAATTACATGTTAAATAAGTACAATCTTATTTAATATAAGATTATTTAGAATTTAATATAAATTCTAGAGTATGTTCCAAATATGAGGTATATGTTTGGAACATCTCTAGAATTTACAAAACAATTGCATAACTGCTAATCGCCCTATAGTTTACCCATCCTCATTCTGACATTTTACAGGAGAAAACGTGGGCTCAGTAAATTTAGTATGAATTAGCCAAAGTCACACAGCTCACATGGGGCTGAACTAGGACTTGGTCTCACTATCCTGTCTTACACTTTGTTCAGCTTTGAATAGATGTTGAAGTACCTGCTGAATACCATGGTTGTGTTATATTCTAATTAAATGAGCTAATCTTGGTATTGTTTCCCATAACATTTAGGAGTAAAATTTTCCTTTTTTTTTTTCTTTCATAGATCCTAATTTTTGCTATTGAAAGTATTATTTTCATCACTTGTAAACCATGCAATTAAGCTATTTTTCTCCTACTTAGTAAAATGCTGTACCCTTAGTGGAGGAGAGCATGGAGGATTCATAAACAGAGGAAATGTCTCAGTCTTACCAGGCATATTTTTGCAAAATTAATTCAATGGAATATATAACAGTTTATAATACCAGACATTCACATAGCAGCAGGATACAATATTATAAGTGTAATAGAAAGAAAATACTTAACTTGCCTTAAGGTAGAAAAATTTGTGGAATTCTCTTTCAGTAAAACTTTCCAAATTCTAAATTTCCAATTTGACAAAAAGTCAGAATGTTTTTTAAGAACTTATTTCTAAGCTATGAATTAGGTCTAAGAGGTGAAATCTCCTGATAGGTTAGGTTTAGGGCAAATTTATCTCTTAGTGACCAAGTTCACTGCATAAAGTAAGTGGCTATTCAGATACATGGTAAAAGTGTAAGAATATTTGTTTACACATGTCAATGAGGAGACATCCTAAATAGCTAGGAAACTACAGGTGAACTTGTTTTTTCTAAAATAAACTCTGGTAAAGCAGAAATATGTCCTGTAAGTTTCAGGCATACTTATGTAGCCTGTATCGCCTTAAGACACACTAGGTGAATAAGGAAACAGAAGAGATTTTCATAATATAGAGAATACCAGAATTTAGTAATATAAAAAGGAAAAAAAAAGTCAGCAATTGACTTGGACAAAATATAATACTATAGTTACACTGCAAAAGAAACAGGTTATTCTGACCATTTAATGCTAACTTCCAACATACTGAAATTAGTGATTTACATAAGTTTCTCTGATAGATACAAAACTATTATAATTGTTGTTGGCCTAATTAGAATTTCAAAGTTAAACTATTTCACATGATATTATTTCTTGATTATTTTATCTCAGGGACTATTACCCTACACAATATAGGTGGGCCTCATTCAATCAGTGGAAGACCTTAGAGAAAAGATTGATGTTTCCCAAAGAAGGAGAAATTCTCTTCAAGGCTGCAACATAGTAACTCTGCCAAAGTTTCCAGTCTGCTACCCTATGCATCGGACTCCAGACTGCAACATAACTCTTGCTTGTTTTTGCAGCCTGCTGACCTGATTTACAAATTTTGGATTTGGCAGTCCTCACAATCACATGACACCATGAGACAATTCTTTAAAATAAATCCTCTCTCTCTCTCTCTCTCTCTCTCTCTCTCTCTCTATATATATATATATATATATATATATATATATATATACTATAACACATACACATATATAAAACCTATTCTGTCTCTCTGGAGTGCCCTGACTAATATACTCTTCTACCCATATTCCCCCAAACCTGTGAACCTAGGAATTTTTACCTGTTAAACTGTAAACCATTCTAAATCCTTATGAAAGAGGCTGAGTGATACATTAATAAGCAAAATAAATAATAATGTAACACACATGAATATTCCAAGCATAATACTCTCACAGAATTCCAAAAACAAAGATAATACCCTGGGCTAAAATGCTTTTAGCAAATGTGGAATTCAAGTTGGAAACAATAAAATGGATAGAGTTCAAATAGATAAAAAATAAAATAATATGAAATATAGAGTGCTGCTGGTGAGCATAAAACAACCTAGAACTGGGTTTGCCAGCTTACTTCCCATATTCAGCAAGGCAAGAGCAGGCCACTCCGTACGGGTTGATGGTTTCTTTGGAGGGGGAGTCAGGGGAGATTAAGTATTATTAATACTAGACATTCGTGTATCTTCAGTTAAGAACACTTCAAATTCACTCCGCATTTGGTACATATCCAGCAAACATTTGCTGCCACTTCAGTGATACACGTTATGCACTACACATGATGTCTGCTGAGGGTACAGTCAGGGGCTGAAATCCAGCCTGTGTCAGCTCTTCAAGCTGGGACTGCAAGCCCTAGGATGGAAGGGAGCCCCTTCTAATTGCCCCCAAGTTCCCGAGGTGCCAGAGGCAGCCGTGAATACAAACATGCTCTTCAGCTTCTTTCTTCTCTTTTACCTCAAAAATGGATATCTCTTGTTCCTATTCTCTTCATCTGACTTTCTCAGAATATGAAATAAATCTTATTTATGAGCTACATTGGCAATGCTGTTACAATGCTTAAACCTTAACAAGTAAGGTCATCTTCTATTGAACATGCACACATAGTGATTAATAAGATGAGTGTCTTAGTCTGTTCAGGCTGCTACAACAAAATACCACAGACTGGGTGGTTTACAAACAACAGAAATTTATCTCTCACAGTTCTAGAGGCTGGAAGCCAGAGATCAGGGCCATCTTCTTGGCTGCAAATTTCTCCTTGTGTCCTCACTTAGCAGAAGGGGCGAGCTAGCTCTCTGGAGTCTCTTTTATAAAGGCACCTCCACAAGGCCCCACCTCTTAACACTATCACACTGGATATCAGGATTTTAACATATGAATTTTGGTGGGACACAACATTCAGACCTTAGCAATGGGCAAATTATTTCCATGTAACTACTCTGGGGTTTAGATTACTAACTTTTCTTACTTTTTTAGTATCCTTTATCTCTTATTCCTATACTCCTTTAAAGAATGAAAAACTTCAATTCTTGTATTTCATGTTTATAAGGCTATGGAAGAACAGAAAACTAAACAAAACTCTTTCCTTTCCTGTTCCTTGAAAAACACTTTTACTTTATAATTGGAATTATTCTCTCAAGGTCATTTAAGATGACCAAATTATATTATCCTCCAACTTTTGAAATAGTCTTATAGTATTTCATAATATTTGAAAATTGAGAGTGTATTTATCACCAAGTAAGGTTAAATTGCTAAGGGAAATAGCATTTGCCAAATGCCTAAAATATAAAGATCAATATATTTTAACCTACAGAAAACACACCAAGGTTATGGTCACATTTAATACACACCGTCACTTATGCCAGCTGAAGTTTTAAAAAGCTTCCTGCCTAGACTTAATACTTCAATTCAATTTATCTATATATTTTGGGTGATTACTGTGTACGAGACTCTACAATAAAACTGAGGCATCCCTACAAAAACCTCTTTGAACAGAAGCAACAAAGAAGAAAAATTCATGCAATCCTGACTTGGTAAACAGATGTAGGCTGGACTTCGGTTGACATTGTCTTTGTCAGGGGCACTTTTGAACAGCCCCCCACCTTTCCATTCTTCTTAGGAATAAGATGTACACGTAGGTCAAATGGGAATCCCAGCATCTTTCAGAGAGTTGTGTTTGTTTATGCATTCAACATGAATGAATACTTATATCTTCCAAACTATATTTGCCTGATCTTTAGGATGACATAAATGTAAATCTGAGGTGTAAAAGGTTCCCCCAAAATGCAATCTGTTTTGAAGTAAAACTTTATGTTACTATCCACACTTTCCCTATTATATATTTCTTCAAAGTAAAAACTAAATTTTATCTAATATATATATATATATATATATATATGTAAATGCATATGTATATGTATGTGTGTGTACATGGTGTTTGATAACTGCATCATCACCATTTTACTACTTAGTGATAAAAAATGTTGATCAAGGTCCTACTAGTGATTTCCAAAAGGGGTAGCTTTTAAACTTTAGGTCAATTATGTGAACTTCCAAATTTATATTTTTATAAATGAACTTTTAAAGTTAATGGAGGAATAACAATTATGTAATGTGGGAAGAGTGGTAAGAAAAATGTATGGGGAATAACTATAATGACCTTAAAATCTAAATGAGAGTGAGCAACACAGAAAAAGGTGGTAAAACTAAAAGAGAAATTTTAGTCTCTAGGAGACTAAAAATGTTTGAGCTCTTAAGCTATCACCTATTTTTATTATATCTGAACCCTGTAAAGCAGCCAGTTCCTTACACACATGCACACACACATTTTTTATTCTCATGCATGTGCCAAATGTTGTAGGCTACAGAAGATTCTAATAATTTGCCTCCTAGCAAAGGAAGAAGGCCACTTTTGACATATGTTTTGAACAAAGCCACACATATCTTTTTTTTTTTTTTTTTTTTTTTTTTTTTTTGCTGTACGCGGGCCTCTCACTGCTGTGGCCTCTCCCGTTGCGGAGCACAGGCTCCGGACACACAGGCTCCGCGGCCATGGCTCGCGGGCCCAGCCGCTCCGCGGCATGTGGGATCTTCCGGGATCGGGGCACGAACCCGTGTCCCCTGCATCGGCAGGCGGACTCTCAACCACTGCGCCACCAGGGAAGCCCGCCACACATATCTTGTTACTTAAATTAAATTAAAATATTTGGTAGATATCAATGGCAATCTATCCTTGTAGTACTGTTTTTACATTCCAAGAAATATGATCATGATCTCATGTGCATGGTTAGCTGGTGTGGTTCGTTGAACTCGAAACAAGTAATAAAGTCACCCTGATAGATCTCGAGTGAAAGAAAATGGTATCTTACATAAACCTTATCTAAATCAAACACATTAGATACAGTCATATAATATATGTGTGTGTGTATATATATACACATAAACACACATATATATATACACATATATACATATGTATAATGTTATCTTGACCCAGTTTCTAGTCCCTACCTAGACACCAGTCAGTTCCCCTTCTTGAATACCTGATTAAGTTCACTTCCCAATCCCTTCCCTTAACAAACTTTTATGCTCTGGGCTACAATGTGCCAGCCCTAATTGCCCCAGGGGCAGGTATCACACAACTAGAACTTCTATAATCCTGCCAAAAATATTGGAATTAGCTAATTCTCAGGAAGTCTGAGAAACCTAGCTTACACCACCCCATCTGAAAAACGTAAAGTTGCCCGCTACAGTTCCAGCTTATTTTTACATGACCTCTGGGTATAAACCCCTGTGTGCTTCTGCCTAGCAGCCTTCTCTCTTTCAAATCTGTAAGTAATAAAGAGTCTGCCTTTCATCTGCCCAGTGTCAATGTGTTGTGTCCCAACATCAAATAAAATCCTTAAATCTTATAAAATAAACCCATCTAGTATTTTCAGTAGCTAAAAAAGAAGAAATTAATAAAGAAATAATTGATAAAGAAGAAAGAAAAAAGGAAAGAAAATAAGAGAGACAGAAAAAAAGAAAGAAGGAAAGAGAAGGGACAAGGAAAGAAAAAAGGACATTTAAAGAAAGAAGAGAGAGGAAAAGGAAAGATAAAAAAATAATTAAAACAGGCTTTCCATTTATATAAGAATATGGTGCATTTTACTTTAAAAATACTTAATTATGTTTACTGAGTATCAATGATGACCTTGGCCCACAAGTTCTAACACAAACTAGGCATCAAACAATTTTGTGAGTTAATGAATTCAGTCTCCATTGTTCAGTCTTCTTAATCAAAACTGTGAAATAGTGTAGTCTATGAGCAGTTGTACAGAATAAGCATATAGTTTCTGCTTTGTGAAAAGGATTTACTTAGTATCTCAATTTTCACTATCGAGAAAATATGTAAGGTGGTATCTAAATAAAGGAAAAGCAACCAAAGACAGCCTGAGGAATCATGCCACTGTTTACTCTTTATGTTGTACAAGAAAGAGAATTCTGATACGTTTTATTGGAATAGATTTTTCAGGGGACAATGTGTTAACCTGATATATCTCAGACTGTAAGCTCTTTTATAAAGTAAGTTCCATAACTTCAACATCTTTGAACAACGTCTGATGCATAGTGGGTGAGAGTGAATATATGTTGAATGAATGAATGAATCCCGATGTTGACAGCTTCATTTTCATTATATCACAACATAAAGGATTAGAAAACTTTTAAAGAGAATATAGAATAGATGGTGTTTTTCTAACTGGTTGTAGAATTAAAGATTATTGATTCCCAGTAGGAATCAGGCAAGAAATCAATGTAATAATAAACAATGTAAATAGGGACACATCCTGCCTCCAAGGCTGGGAACCATCGGAAGCCACTAGGTACAGAAAACAAAATCAATGCCTTTCAGAAGTCTCTTTCTAAAGCAAATTAGGAATCTGGTGATGTGAATTGTGAAATCAGTACTACTGAAGCAACTTGCATTTTTGTAAAAGGTGTTCTGGAGACAACTCTATTTTTTCTCCAGTTAACAAAGAGATTCCTGAGACAACACAGTTGAAATGGGCCCATTTACTGCTACAGCAACCTTCTTTACTCTGTTTCTATAGACTCTTGAACTTATATTTTGATTTTTCCTCAACTGGCTTTCAAACCATGTAGAAGACAGCATTCTAGGTCTTTGTGGGGGAAATATCAGGATCTAAAGGACACAGTCAAACTGCTACGAATGTCCACAGAAAATAACCCTATTGAGGCCTTTCACTGTTACAGGACCATCTGCTGACCACGTGCTTTTCATTATACATTTAATAAGTTCTTGAGAGTTCTCACCTCTCCTTTTTTATGCCCAATCAGATATATTAATAGTATGGCAAAACTTTTAATTCTACAAAACTAATAAACACCTGCTAATGCTTCATCGCAATGGCTTATTACACTAGACTCTTAACTGGTCCCTTTTCTCTCAGTCCTACTGAAGTCAATCTTGCATAGTATTCATCTTGTCAGATTAATCTTCCTAAATTATTACCTTCATCATATCCTTTTCTTACTAAATTATGTTTTCAGGGACTCCCACTTTCCAAAGATCAAATTCTAAACTCCTTTCCTGACAGTGTGAAAGTTTCATACACCCTTAATTCCTTAAGCACTTCATGTGAATAGTGCTACCAAGTCTTTGCAGTGTCTTGTCTTGCACCCCTCTTTAGCTGATTCTTGCCTGTCTCCTAGATTCAGTTCAGTTCTCATCTCCTGCATGGAACCTTTCTATTCTAGCTCAGCTCCCATGACAACTCTCTTTGTTCTGAAATTAAGGCTTATTTCAAAAATTGTACTATGTATTTGGTCATTGTACTGTTTTTGTTTCTGGTTTAATTTATTTCTGGTTCTATGTTCTGTTTCCTTATCATAGCAATTAACTCTACACTTCTTTATACCTGCCCTCTGATTGGAACTGAGTAGAACCCTGCTCACCCCCACCCCCAAGTACAAAGGCCCCTCCATGTCCCCTGCGTCTTAGTTTTAGAAAAGCTGAAATCTACCAGGCCTCCCTGGGTCACAAAAGAGCAGTTCAAGCAGTTAATGAATAGGGCAATAGAGTCACAGACTCAGTGTCTGATGCACATTCCTGAGTTGTTTTGTAGATACTATAACTGCCACCAGAGGTAAAAGACTAACTGCATGATGACAAGACTACAGCCATGACATAAGCTGCTCCATCCTGAACAGTACTGAAAACTATGGGTAGCACAATTCCAAGAACTGGCATTAAGAGAATGGGATTAACACTATAGCTCATAATAATCTATGTCATTGTAGCTTGCTCTATCTGTGTATGTAAGTGGGCAACTAAAACTGTCAGCAAAGAAATGCTTCAAACCCATGTCAAACCCATATCTTGCACTCTAAGACCTTAACACCCTTTCTCAGCATGAAGAAGAAGATGGACGTTTGTCCCTAATCTCACAGAAATGGAATGATATCTGACAGGGTGGGGGGAGAGTGGATTTGTGAGCAGCTCTTTGCAGGAAACTGCCCTCTGCAGGAAACCTCTTTTCTTGTCAAAACTATATTGTAACTAACCTTAAACCAGGTACCCCCATGCTCTGCTCACCTCCAGCCCAAGCACACTTTTCAAATCTTTTGATCACACAATACTTTGCCTAACCTGTTAGCTCTTTCCATTGATCAAAGAAGTGGAAATGAAGAATAAGTAATTAACAGATGACCAGATTTCTTCCCTATCTTCCCCTTCAGTAATCTCATGAACAAACTGTGTGAACAAACTGTGAACAAGGCAGCATCTAAAGAAATATCACAAGAAGTAAACAAGCCTGCACACAGTGGGGGATGGTGAAAACTCTGATCCCCCCATCTCAGTGATTTACTGTGATTACTTTCCTCTTTTCCTTTAAAAACTTTCATGGCCAAGCAGAACCTTCAGAGGTGGTTTTGGCGGACACTGAGTCCACCATCTCCCCAGATTTCTGGCATTCTGATTAAAGGAAACTTTCCTTTCTACCAACATTTGCCTCTTTCCTGGGTATTGATTTTCGAGTGGTGAGCAGCCAGACCTGAGTTTGGTAATAGGATCACCCTAAATAACCATCCACTTCAGTTACGCTATTACTTCTATCCCAGTAATTTACCTAAAAATGCCCTCATATGCAGTTATTCATTATCCACTCTCCCCCACATTTCTTTTCTTGGCTCTTTATTTGCTATAAAAGCTTCTTTGTGTATACCTTTAAATCCTTTCCTGCCACATCTTTTTTTCCTTGCCTGATAAAACTCAAATGATAGGTAAGTCAACTATTTGCTTGCCCCATGTTTATATTCAAATAAATAAAATTTTAGAAAATAAAATTACAAAAACTATGCTGACTTAATTGTGATCTCAAATTTCAAGTGGGAATTCATACAGACTGTACCTAACAATGGGCACCAACCATTTCTCCTATTGCTCTACCACATATTCTAGTCTTTTCCTTGAGAGGTATTTATTTCTCCTCATGTTAAATCTGGCCTTATGCTGGATGTATGGTTTTATGCTAGACTTAACCAGTAATGTGGTGGAAGTGATTTGGTGACAATGTGTATTCCAGCCTCTAAAAGGCTCTAAGGATGCTAAGGAAACACAGTGGGGTTTGGAGTATCCATCCTAGCCTGTGGGATTAGGGAAGGTTTCCTGGAAAGGAGGATTTCATCTAAGGTTGAAATTAACTTGTGAATTAAATTAGGGTTAGGTAATGAGGATGGTAGTATTAGTAGGAATGAATATGTCCATTTTTAATGAAATAACTTCAATCAACTCTTTATATTAAAAAAAAAAAATTCTTTCACAAATAACACTACTACCTTCCTGCCCCCATGGAATTTTGAGTTCCTAGATGAGGGTTTAAAGACCAACATGAAGTATCTGAATTTTGATAACTATACCATTGATTTGAGCCATCCTAAAAATAAAAAATAGGAACCTGACTTCTAACTGTCTAAAATAGAGAGTCAACTAATATGACTTTTCCTCAGTATAAAGTAAGAGTTGTAACAGAAAATACAATCCCACTTCTATTTTAGGAACCTCAGATTTAGTTCTATATAGTTGTTTTTCCCTCTCCAGTTTGCTGAGATGCTTATAAGTTTTGAAGACATGACTCAATATTCATTTGACAATGAAGAACAAATTATGATTAACCAATAATAATTAATACGGCCATTTATTTACCATTAAAAATAAGCAGGTGATATATTGGAGATATATTGGAGAGCTTGATACCCTGACATAAGCATAAATTTGGTTCTATATTATAAATACTTGTGTGAATGCTTTTGTAAATGCCTCTCTAGTTAAATAGCAGATATGTCCTAAGAAGCATGAAACAGTGATCAGCTTCCAGGAGCTGTTTTGTATTACTAAACTAAAAGGGGAAACCAGAGAGTGGTGAGCTGAAGTTATAGGCCAGGGACAGATCATTGATCTAGGTGGTTTGGCTCAAAAACCCATGCTCCTTAGATGAAAATTTATGTTGCTCTTTAAGGCACAACACCTGTATTCCACTTAGCTGTATCCTCCAGTTACAAGTTTACTTTTGCCTCCCATGTATTCTGACCATGTTTCCTTCTGTCCTTTCCTGCCTGAGGTAGGCCTTGATTACTGACTCCTTTCCAACTCCTCAGACATCAAACACTTTTTCTTCCCTCAGTCAAGGCTTATATCCAAGCCCAATTGTATCCACTCTGATTCAGTGACTCATGGTCACGAATCACCCTCTTGCAATGTCAACTGTCTCCTCTATCCCTCCTAGGGTCATGATTTGAAGAATTCAAGCCATCTATACAACTCCTTGTTCTGACACATTTGCTGTGCATCACTATGAGGCTGCTCTTGAAGGAAAAACAAGGCCTGTGAGAGCAGGTTATAATCTATTAAAAAAAAAAAAAAGAAAAGAACAAAAAAAGCTGATTTCTGTAAGATAGACCCTGACAAATTAAGGAAAATCAATTAGATTTCTATATTATAATCGATAATGACTAAAACAAAAAAGGTGATCTGTCTTTGCTAGTGGTTTAATGACCTTCTTGAAACCAAGCAGAACCTTCCCAAGTACAAATTCCCCTCCAGGTTCCCCTGCCTCTTGTTTGTAGAAAAGCTGAAGTCTCTGAGGCTTCCCCTCAGTCATAAAAGAGCAGGCTCAAACAGTTAATAATTAGGACAATAGAGTCACAGAATCTTTCAGTGTGTGATGTACATTCTTGTGTTGTTTTGCAGATACTATAACTGCTATCAGATGGAAAAAGCTAACTGTGTGATGACCAGGCTGTAGCCATGACATAAGATGCTACATCTTGCACAGTACTAAATCTATGACTAGCACAATTCCAACAACTGGCCTCAAAATAATGGGATATCACTATTGTGCATAATAATTTATATCTTTGTGGGCATCAAAGTTATTGTGGCTTGTTCTGCCCATATATGTAAGTGTGCAACTAAAATTGTCAGCAAAGAGATAACCACAGACCCATGTCGATATCCTCCACTTTAAGAATACGGTGCCCTATGTCAGCATGAAGTTACAGAAGATGTACCTTCATTCATAATCCCATAGATGGAATGATGTCTGACAGTGGGGATTTGTAAGCAACTCTTTGTAGGCAGGTCTTTGCAGGAAACCACTCTTGGCAGGAAGCAGCTCTCTGCAGGAGGCCTTTTTGTCTTGTCACTCTAGCAAAGCTATATTTTAACTTAACCTTTATACCAGGTGTCTCCATGCTTAATTAGCCTCTAGCCCAGGCACAACTTTCAAATCTTTTGATCACGTCTTGCCTAACCTGTCGATTACTTTCTTAGGTTAAAGAAGTACAAATTTTTAAAAAAGTAATTATCAGATGACTGGATCCTTTCCCCAGCTTCCCCTTCAGTTATCTTTCCAGCAAACTGTCTGAATGAGATATCATCTAAAGAAAGATCACAAGGAGCCAACAAGCCTGGATGCTGTGGGAGATAGTGAAGAATCTGATGCCCTACCTCAATGATTAACTGAGATTACTTCCCCTTTTACCCTTTAAAAATCTTTATGGCCAAGCAGAATCTTCAGAGTTGGTTCTGGGACATGAGTCTGCCTTCTCCCCAGGATGGAAGCCTCCTGAATAAAGCAAGCTTTCTGTTCCTACCAGCACTTGTCTTTCAAGTATTGGCTTTTGAGTGGCAAGCAGCCAAACCTGAGTTCAGTAACACTATCAGAATATAGTAATTTGGTTAATTAACCTGAGTTTTACAAGGGTTGCAGTATTTGCAGGATTTGAGTTCTAATCTAAAAATCTTAGTTAGAATTTATGCTTCAAAAGCCCCCAAATCATGGGCTTCCCTGGTGGCACAGTGGTTGAGAGTCCGCCTGCCGATGCAGGGGACACGGGTTCGTGCCCCGGTCCGGGAAGATCCCACATGCTGCGGAGCAGCTGGGCTTGTGAGCCATGGCTGCTGAGCCTGCGCGTCCGGAGCCTGTGCTCCGTAATGGGAGAGGCCACAACAGTGAGAGGCCCGCATACTGGAAAAAAAAAAAGCCCCCAAATCATTCAGAAATATTGTATATATGATTTGTATTGTTAAAAAACAAAAGGTCCCAAATGGAGTTGCATATGCTAAGCTTCGTGTCACCAAATTTTGATTTAACCTAATTACAGTTTTGCTTTCTCAGAAATATCAATAGAATCTTAAAACATTCAATCAGGAATCGCCTGATCAGCATTAGTGAGGTAATCTGCCTGACAGACCCTTGCCATCCCTAAAGGAAAGTAACCTTGCAATAACCAACCCACTTTGTTACCTAGTATAAATTTCGTTTTCCTGCTCCCTTCTGCTTATAAAAGTCTTTCATTTTGTACAGTTTCTTGGAGCTCCTTTCTATCTGCTAGATTGGATGCTGCCCAATTCAAATTTATTTTTGCTCAAATAAACTCTTAAAAATTGTAGTATGCCTTAGTTTATCTGTTAACAGTTCATAATGCCTTTGGTAGTAAAATGTATTCATAAATATATTATAATATTATATTTGTGTTCAGAAATTAAATCCATTAAGGATTTTATCTTTGGAACCATTGAAAAAATGTTTCAAAATACCAACTTGCTGACTCTTCCTGTTTAGAGCCATCATTTTTGTTTATAGATAACTTTAACAATTCTCCTAAAATTAACTTAATTAATGTTTCTGTATAGTCTTTAATTTATTATTCAGTTTTGGAGATCCATGAACACCATCTGGCCAAAGGCTCTAATTCCTTTGCTTATGATAGGAAAAATTTTAAATTTCCCTTTCTCTCTCTCTCTCTCTCTGTCTCTCCGTCTGTGTGTGTGTGTCTTTGTATCTTGTCTCTGTCTCATAAAGGATCAGACTCAGCTGTGTGTTTCTTAACATGTATTGAAAACTACATATTAATCCATGTATTTGAAAATATACTCCTTTTAAAAGAAAACTCTCTTTTCCTCACTGGTTCTAACCTATAGGAGGCAGAGTTCTTAAATGTCTTCACTTTTAATTCTATCGAGCCTGAATGAATGAAATGATCAATTTAGTTAATTGTCAGAGGTAGGTTACCATAGCAGTTAAATAATCAAACTGGGTGAGTTTTGAAACCTTGGGCAAAAGACTCAGTTTTTTCATACATAAAATATAGGTAATGACAGGTGATTGTGGAAATTAAATAAGTTAATAAACATAATACACACTTAGAACTGCTTGACAAGTAGTAAGTACTATACAGGCATCAGCTAATATATATATATATATATATATATATATATATATATATATATATATATATATTACCATTTAAACATAATACATAAACATAAATTCAGCTTTATTTTAAACTTTTGTTTCTGAAAATTGGTACTGCTTATTATTCAGATCAATTTTCTCATATCTTTATTTTTTCAGTGCTATCTCAAAACTTTTTTCCTTTCTTTCCTTTTTTTTTTGAAGTATAGTTGATTTACAATACTGTATTAGTTTCAGCTGTACAGCATAGTGATTCAGTATTTTTAGAGATTTTACTTCATTAAAAGTTATTACTAGATAATAGAATTCCTTGTGCTATACAATATATATTTTTTGCTTATCCATTTTATATATAATAGTTTGTATCTCTTAATTCCATACCCTTAACATGCTCTTCCCCCCTACATTCTCCCCACTGGTAACCACTACTTTGTTCTCTGTATTTTTGGACTAAAATGTCACCTGCCATACCAGTAAATGAAGGATGTTGTGGCCATCAAGCCATCAGCCACTACAGCTGTCCCCAGTGGTGCATCCTGAGGGGAATCAGGATGGAAAAGTACAGGACTCTGGCCCTATATAGTTAAGGTGCATATCAAAGGAATGATTTCCATGAGACCAGACTCTTGCATCTTCCCATAAAGAGAAAAGTGCTAAATTCATTAACCTGAGATGTCTGGTTTTCTTTAATTAATAGTAAACTTTTGATGTTCTGGCTACCTGGTTTTTGTTGCAAAACTCCTATATATCTTGGCTTCTCCCTTACGTCTTTGGAGTAGTATCTCAGAGCTATCTGAGAGGCTTCCTCCTGGGCTTGAAGTCCTCAGAAAGTCTGCTAAATAAACATAATTCTCGACTTTTAGGTTGTGCATTTTTCTTTCAGTAGACATAACTGTGAGTCTGCTTCTGTTTTGCTATGTACATTTGTTAGCATTATTTTTTAGATTTCACATAAGTGATATCATACTGTATGATAAACAAAATGTGGTATATATGTATATATACATACATATAATGGGATATTACACTGCCATTTGCAGCAAAATGGATGGACCTAGAGAATATTATGGCTAGTGAAATAAGTCAGACAGAAAAAGACAAATTAATATTTTATTTTAAATGTACAAAACCACAAATGGTCTAAATTTGGTATCATTTTAAAATAACTTTATGGTGTTGTCAAGGAAGAAGAATTTTTCCTCTACCTTTCTAGGTTCTACTGCCTAGTGTAAGAATTAAGCTGAGCCAGAGTAACAGGAGAAAATCAAACCAAAATGTAATTTCATATATATGTATGGAAGAGACCCAGGAAAACTGAGTAACTCACCAAATGGCCAAATACCTCACCTTAGATACCATCTTCAGCTAAAGACAAAAGAAGACTTTGTGCAAAGTGTTTTGGGACTTCAAAGTGAAAGAGGCAATTCACATGGAGATGGAAAAGCAAATTTGTAGCAACAAATGTTTGCAGGGCCATGCAGAGACAATGAGACACATAGAGGAATTTTAACAAACAGAGTTTGCTGAGTTCCTCCCTGTTTACCACAACTAGTTCATACTCTAGTTATCTATGGTAATAGTTTCCTTCCTGGAACAGGTTCTCTGTCTACATTTTTTTGGCAGTGGGGAAAAGGTCAAAGTTTCTTCTTGAGTCTTTTGGACCTTGTTTGTTTTCAGTTTGAAATAATCTGTATGCCTGCCAGAGACACATTTTGGGGTGGGAAATTTTGATCCCCTACAGGGTTGTATTTAATATTAACTCACTTATGTGGCTGGCATCACTAAGCATTCTTAGTCACTATCAATGAACTCAAACATTTTAATTTTTTCCAATTTTTTTTTTTTTTTGGTGGGAGATTTGGAAAATGTGTAATGTGCCTTAATTGATTTCTTTTTTCAAGGACAGAATAAATTTTAATTCAACCTGAAAATGAGAAAATTTAGTTTGGGGGAACTTTTTTTTTTTTTTTTTTTTGTGGTATGCTGGCCTCTCACTGTTGTGGCTTCTCCCTTTGCGGAGCACAGGCTCTGGACGCACAGGCTCAGCGGCCATGGCTCACAGGCCCAGCTGCTCCATGGCATGTGGGATCTTCCCGGACCGGGGCACGAACTTGCGTCCCCTGCACCAGCAGGTGGACTCTCAACCACTGTGCCACCAGGGAAGCCATGGGGGAACATTTGATGCACACAGCACTAAAACATTTTTCAAAAGAAACCAACTATATCACTTACATTCAATGACAGAGTTTGGGTTTTTGCCATGCTCTATCTTGCCATAAGAGTGAAAGAGCTTTTAGAAGTTTGAATCAGAGTCACTATTGTTTATTTACGTGACAATATTCTAACAACACACAGTAGCAGCAAATGTTGATCTTGTAACAGATCAAGATATTGAAACCAAGAAGGACCCTATGGTGCACGGAAGCTTTTCTGTCCCCCATTTCTTGTTTGTAGGGAACAGACTCCAGCCTCCATGACATTCCCTGAATTCCAAAGGGCAGATTTGAACAGTTGCTAATCAAGGGAGGAGCAGCCAGGGAACAATCTGAGGCAAGATGAAAGGAACCAGAGAAGCTCATCAAGAAGATTACCTGAGACCAGGTTAGAGAAGTGTAGGCCTGGCACATACCCTAATCTTGTAAGGAACCCCATGCTTTAACTATTGCTATAAAACTCCTCATCAAATTCTCCCAGGTTGAGACACATAGTTTTTCAGGGCAGGAGCCTGATGTGTCCTCCTTTGCCTGGCAAAGCAATAAAGTTAATTTTTTCTATGTCACCCAAAACTCTGTCTCTGAGATTCAATTTGGCACCAATGCACAGAGGCCAAGCTTTCTGTGTAAATAATGCCTATTTTTTTAATGTAAAATCTTCTTAAAGTTGTTTCTAATACAAAATTTTCTTTTTCTTGCCAGCTTTAATCATTATAATTCACAGAAGTTTGTCACAAATACATTTTTTCATAAAGTGGAAATGTTACCAAAACAACTGGGTACACCTCTTGGTGGGTGTCCAGCTAAAAGACAGAACCAAGCCAAAGGTCAAATCAGGAGAAGGAAAGATTTATTAATTGCACCAAGTAAGGAGAACACTGGGGATCTTTCCCAAAGTATTGTTGCCCAAGCAGCAAAATTGGAGAAGTTTTAAGCTAAGGGTACACGCATATTCATGCAGGGGCTTGAGAGGCTGACAGAGTCCAAGCTTTAGTTGATTGAAGTCATGGAGGTCAGAAGAGGTTAATATCATCATCTGATTGGTTCCAGTTGGTCTGGTGGTTGACTGCCTGGTGAGTTTGATTTGGACAGAACAGCTCAAGAAAGTGCTTTAGGATAGTCTTTACCATTGGAAAACATGGGTGTTTTTTCAACTGATTTGTTTTCTTTGTTGCTGTTACTTCTCTAGCTTGATGACAGTTTGTTCTTTTGTTCCCTTAAGATCTTTATTGTACAAGGGCAACTATTCTGGGCAGGCTTAGATCACAAAATGGCTTAGGCCAAAAATGGTGTCCCTTCTGTCAAGAAACCCATGACTGGTTCTCTTTCTCTGGGGACCCCCTACCCTACCTGCTTACAGGAAAACTATAAACTTAGAGTGAGGAGAGGGGTGGTATTGCATCATGGTTACATGTGTTGTCCATAATGTTT
The DNA here is from genome assembly GCF_964341445.2 of Mesoplodon mirus. Classification (NCBI taxonomy): domain Eukaryota; kingdom Metazoa; phylum Chordata; class Mammalia; order Artiodactyla; family Ziphiidae; genus Mesoplodon; species Mesoplodon mirus. The sequence continues at coordinate 107,990,625 of NC_138983.1, read as the reverse complement.
AACAACCTTCTAAAATATTTAAAATAATAACCTGTGTGAAAATCTTGGCTTCTCCATTCACTAATTGTATGATCTTAAACAATTAACTAATTTTGTCTGTGTCTTAGTATTGCCATCTGTAAAATGGAGACAGTAATTTTTTCCTATGTTTTAGAAACTGTGAGGATTAAATAAGATGATATATTAAAATGCTTAGAATACTGCATGAAATAAAGTAAGCCGTGTTAGTGAATAATATCACATAAAAATTTAACTTCAAGTAAATATTCCAGAATGATTCTCAAAGGAATAGCTCTATTTCTTGCTGAAGAAAATTTGTGGTACTTTGTGTGTTATCAAACTCTTGTTTCAGGCATTAAATACAGACCCTACAAATAAACAATAAAACAACACTGAGGTAAACATAACTTTGTCCATAGATTACAGTTGATCCTTGAACACCATGGGGATAGGGGCAGTGACCAGACTTTCCACACAGTGAAAATTCACTTATAACTTAGATTTTGCCCTCCTTACACACTGTTCTTTGGTATCTGTGGTTCCTCTACAACCATGGATTCAACAGTGAATTGTGTAGTACTATGATATTTACTATTAAAAAAAATTGCGTGTAAGTGGACACATGCAGTTCAAACACATGTTGCTCAAGAGGCAACTGTTTAAGAAGTTTTAATACAGTAAGCACTCCACTTCCTCGAGCTCCATATCTGTGGGTTTAACCAATCATGGATGGTGTTTGTTAGTTGAATCTGAGGATGTAAAACTCATATATACAACTGACTATGGGATGTGAGCATCCATGGATTTTGGTATCCATGGCAGGTCCAGAACCCATCTCCTGCAGGTACTGAGGGATGTCTTTATATAAAATATTCTGCTCTAGTTGTCTGTTAACACTGGCATACACCAAAAGTATAGACCATAAATCTGAGGGCCAAGACATGTAACTTCCTGTTTTGCTTCTATTTCCTAGATGAGGAAATAGGGATTCTTTTCAATTTACCCCAGAATATATTCATAAGTGATTAAATAAGACTTGACAGCATTGGCCCCAGAAATGAAGGGAGAGGCTAGAAGTGCCACTGACATCATGTTCAAAAGGGAATAATGTTAAAAAGAGCTTCACATTTATTTGAAACTCAGAGTATGCCCTAGATTTATATATTTGACTACTCTGGAATAGTCTTGTGTCTTTAAAAAGACTAATGGGAAAGATTTAGAGATTGCTTCCCAGCCATCAGGTTTGAAGGGCCACATCATTACAGAAGTCCTAGTCATCAAAATCTACAGACTGTGTGGTTTGTGTTTAATAAGGATTGTACAAATTTAATCTTAGACTCTTCAAAGTGGCCAAAAAACTAGGTACAACTAATGACCTGAGACGGAATTGTTAATAGGGGAATTAATTTTACATAATGCATGTTTTTGAAATATATGAAATATGTATCATTTTAAAACCTTAATGAATTAAGATTGAACATAGTCAGTCTTTGATAAATATATTCCTTTCCTCTTTGTTTTTCCAATAAATTAAGGGAAGAGAAAGTTATCGAGGATTAGGTTAAATGGTGAATACTTATTTCATTGTGATTTCAATAGAACACTTTAGTTTTGGATCGAAGGACCACCAACAGTGCATGAATATCACCCAAATTATTTTTTAAGAACCAAGTTTTAATATAATTAAAAAAGGATAATCTGAGACTTCCGGGGAAGATGGCAGAAGAGTAAGAGGCAGAGATCACCTTCCTCCCCACAGATACACCAGAAACACAGGTACAAGTGGAACAACTCCTACAGAATACCTACTGTACGCTGGCAGAAGACTTCAGACCTCCCAAAAGGCAAAAACTCCCCACGTACCTGGGTAGGAAAAAGTGGAGAGATTCCCGCACAGAGGATAGGTGCCAACCGGCACTCACCAGCGTGAGAGGCTTGTCTGCTCACCCGCTGGGGCGGGCAGCGCTGGGAGCTGAGGCTTGGGCTTCAGTCGGAGCATAGGGAGAGGACTGGGGTTGGTGGCGTGAACACAGCCTGAAGGGGCTAATGCGCCACAGCTAGCCGGGAGGGAGTCCAGGCAAAAGTTTGGACCTGCTGAAGAGACAAGAGACTTTTTCTTCCCTCTTTGTTTCCTGGTGCGCGTGGATAGGGGATTAAGAGCACTGCTTGGAGGAGCTCCAGAGACAGGCACGAGCCGCGGCTGAAAGCGCGGACCTCAGAGATGGGCGTGGGACACTGGGGCTGCTGCTGCTGCCGCAAGGCCTGTGTGCGAGCGCAGGTCACTGTCCACGCCCCCCTTCTGGGGAGCCTGTGCAGCCCGTCACTGCCAGGGTCCCGGGATCCAGGGACGGCTTCCCTGGGAGAATGCATGGGGTACCTCGGGCTGGTGCAATGTCACACTGGCCTCGGCCACTGCAGGCTCCACCCGCACTCTGTGTCCCTCCCTGCCCCCCGGCCTGAGTGAGCCAGAGTCCCCGAAGCAGCGTTCCTTTAACCCTGTCCTCTCTGAGCGAAGAACAGATGCCCTCTGGTGACCTACATGGAGAGGTGGGGCCAAATCCAAATCTGAGACCCGGGAGCTGTGAGAACAAAAAAGAGAAACGGAAATCTCTCCCAGCAGCCTCAGAAGCAGCAGATTAAAGCTCCACAATCAACTTGATGTACCCTGCATCTGTGGAATACATGAATAGACAACGAATCATCCCAAATTGAGGAGCCAGGAGTCAGTGTTGTGCCTCTGAGGTGGGAGAGCCAACTTCAGGACACTGGTCCACAAGAGACCTCCCAGCTCCACATAATATCAAATGGCGAAAATCTTCCAGAGATCTCCATCCCAACACCAGCACCTAGCTTAACTCAACGACCAGCAAGCTAGAGTGCTGGACACCCTATGACAAACAACTAGCAAGACAGGAACACAATGCAACCCATTAGAAGATAGGCTGCCTAAAATCATAAAAAGTCCACAGACACCCCAAACTACACCACCAGACATGGACCTGTCCACCAGAAAGACAAGATCCAGCCTCATTCACCAGGGCACAGGCACTAGTCCCCTCCACCAGGAAGCCTACACAACCCACTGAACCAACCTTAGCCACTGGGGACAGACACCAAAAACAACGGGAACTATGAACCTGCAGCCTGCAAAAAAGAGACCCCAAACACAGTAAGATAAGCAAAATGAGAAGACAGAAAAAGACACAGCAGGAGGAGCAAGATAAAAACCTACCAGACCTAACAAATGAAGAGGAAATAAGCAGTCTACCTGAAAAAGAATTCAGAATAATGATAGTAAAGATGATCCAAGATTATATTTCCAAAATCCAAATTCTTGGAAATAGAATAGACAAAATGCAAGAAACAGTTAACAAGGACCTAGAAGAACTAAAGATGAATCAAGCATCGATTAAAAACACAATACATGAAATAAAAAATACTCTAGATGGGATCAATAGCAGAATAACTGAGGCAGAAGAACGGATAAGTGAGGTGGAAGATAAAATAGTGGAAATAACTGATGCAGAGCAAAATAAAGAAAAAAGAATGAAAAGAACAGAGGACAGTCTCAGAGACCTCTGGGACAACATTAAATGCACCAACATTCGAATTATAGGGGTTCCAGAAGAAGAAGAGAAAAAGAAAGGGACTGAGAAAATATTTGAAGAGATTATAGTTGAAAACTTCCCTAATATGGGAAAGGAAATAGTTAATCAAGTCCAGGAGGCACAGAGAGTCCCATACAGAATAAATCCAAGGAGAAATATGCCAAGACACATATTAATCAAACTGTCAAAAATTAAACACAAAGAAATCATATTAAAAGCAGCAAGGCAAAAACAACAAATAGCACACAAGGGAATCCCCATCAGGTTAACAACTGATCTCTCAGCAGAAACTCTGCAAGGCAGAAGGGAGTGGCAGGACATAATTAAAGTGATGAAGGAGAAAAACCTGCAACCAAGATTACTCTACCCAGCAAGGATCTCATTCAGATTTGATGGAGAAATTAAAATCTTTACAGACAAGTAAAAGCTGAGAGAGTTCAGCACCACCAAACCAGCTTTACAACAAATGCTAAAGGAACTTCTCTAGGCAAGAAACACAACAGAAGGAAAAGACCTACAATAACGAAACCAAAACAATTAAGAAAATGGGAATAGGAACATACATATTGATAATTACCTTAAATGTAAATGGACTAAATGCTCCCACCAAAAGACACAGATTGTCTGAATGGATACAAAAACAAGACCCAGATATATGCTGTCTACAAGAGACCCACTTCAGACCTAGAGACACATACAGACTGAAAGTAAGGGGATGGAAAAAGATATTCCATGCAAATGGAAATCAAAAGAAAGCTGGAGTAGCAATTCTCATATCAGACAAAATAGACTTTAAAATAAAGACTACTAGAAGAGACAAAGAAGGACACTACATAATGATCAAGGGATCGATCCAAGAAGAAGATATAACAATTGTCATATATGACATAATGACATAATACAGGCCATATATGACCCACAGCCAACATCGTCCTCAATGGTGAAAACCAGAAACCATTTCCACTAAGATCAGGAACAAGACAAGGCTGCCCACTCTCACCACTCTTATTCAACTTAGTTTTGGAAGTTTTAGCCACAGCAATCAGAGAAGAAAAGGAAATAAAAGGAATCCAAATTGGAAAAGAAGAAGTAAAGCTGTCACTGTTTGCAGATGACATGATACTATACATAGAGAATCCTAAAGATGCTACCAGAAAACTACTAGAGCTAATCAATGAATTTGGTAAAGTAGCAGGATACAAAATTAATGCACAGAAATCTCTGGCATTCCTGTATGCTAATGATGAAAAATCTGAAAATGAAATCAAGAAAACACTCCCATTTACCATTGCAACAAAAAGAATAAAATATCTAGGAATAAACCTACCTAAGGAGACAAAAGACCTGTATGCAGAAAATTATGACACTGATGAAAGAAATTAAATATGATAGAAATAGATAGAGAGATATACCATGCTCCTGGATTGGAAGAATCAATATTGTGAAAATGACTCTACTACCCAAAGCAATCTACAGATTCAATGCAATCCCTATCAAACTACCACTGGCATTTTTCACAGAACTAGAACAAAAAATTTCAAAATTTGTTTGGAAAAACAAAAGACCCCGAATATCCAAAGTAATCTTGAGAACGAAAAACGGAGCTGGAGGAATTAGGCTCCCTAACTTCAGACTATACTACAAAGCTACAGTAATCAAGACAGTGTGGTACTGGCACAAAGACAGAAAGATAGATCAATGGAACAGGATAGAAAGTCCAGAGATAAACCCACAGACATATGGTCACCTTATCTTTGATAAAGGAGGCAGGAATGTACAGTGGAGGAAGGACAGCCTCTTAAGTAAGTGGTGCTGGGAAAACTGGACAGGGACATGTAAAAGTATGAGATTAGACCATTCCCTAACAGCATACACAAAAATAAGCTCAAAATGGATTAAAGACCTAAATGTAAGGCCAAAAACTATCAAACTCTTAGAAAAAAAACATAGACAGAACACTCTATGACATAAATCACAGCAAGATCGTTTTGGACCCACCTCCTAGAGAAATGGAAATAAAAACAAAGATAAACAAATGGGACCTAATGAAACTTCAAAGCTTTTGCACAGCAAAGGAAACCATAAACAAGACCAAAAGACAACCCTCAGAATGGGAGAAAATATTTGCAAATGAAGCAACTGACAAAGGATTAATCTCCAAAATTTATAAGCAGCTCATGCAGCTCAATAGCAAAAAAAACAAACAACTCAATTCAAAATTTGGCAGAAGACTTAAATAGGCATTTCTCCAAAGAAGATATACAGACTGCCAACAAACACATGAAAGAATGCTCAACATCATTAATCATTAGAGAAATGCAAATCAAAACTACAATGAGATATCATCTCACACCAGTCAGAATGGCCATCATCAAGAAATCTAGAAACAATAAATGCTGGAGAGGGTGTGGAGAAAAGGGAACACTCTTGCACTGCTGGTGGGAATGTGAATTGGTACAGCCACTATGGAGAAGAGTATGGAGGTTCCTTAAAAAACTAAAAATAGAACTACCATATGACCCAGCAATCTCACTACTAGGCATATACCCTGAGAAAACCATAATTCAAAAAGAGACATGTACCAAAATGTTCATTGCAGCTCTATTCACAATAGCCTGGAGCTGGAAACAACCTAAGTGTCCATCATCAGATGAATGGATAAAGAAGATGTGGCACATATATACAATGGAATATTACTCAGCCATAAAAAGAAACGAAACTGAGCTATTTGTAATGAGGTGGATAGACCTAGAGTCTGTCATACAGGGTGAAGTAAGTCAGAAAGAGAAAGACAAATACCATATGCTAACACATATATATGGAGTTTAAGAAAAAAAAATGTCATGAAGGACCTAGGGGTAAAAGAGGAATAAAGACACAGACCTACTTGAGAATGGACTTGAGGATATGGGGAGGGGGAAGGGTAAGCTGTGGCAAAGCGAAAGAGAGGCATGGACATATATACACTACCAAACGTAAGGTAGATAGATAGTGGGAAGCAGCCGCATAGCACAGGAGATCAGCTCAGTTCTTTGTGACCGCCTGGCGGGGTAGGATAGGGAGGGTGGGAGGGTGGGAGACGCAAAAGGGAAGGGATGGTGGAACAGAAGTATATGTATGATTGCTTCACTTTGTTATAAAGCAGAAACTAATAAAAAAAAAAGGAAAATCCTTCTCATTGACACACTAATAATATATTCTTTATGGGAATATTTTGAAAAAGGCTCTTTAGCATATATTTTTTGAAAATGGCTATCTAGCATAATTTTCAAATGATATCTCTCTTCTTTTTAAACAGTTCAGTTTCTACACACAATTTCACTTCATCTTATTTTTGCTTTTCATTCTCTGCATTTTAAACAGTACGTCTCATACAAATCTCTGTGTTTCTGTGCCAAATGTGAAGGGAGTATGATGTAGGGGAGCAAAACTTGCTACCCAAACTTTTTCTTTGGCATGTGGATTATTTCAAGCTGAAAACAATCGAGGCCCAAAAGACTCAGGAAGAAACTTTGACCTTCTCCTTAACTGCCTAAAATAATTTATATATCAACTAATCTATGACAAAGGAAGCAAGGGTATACAGTGGAGAAAAGACAGTCTCCTCAATAAGTGGTCTTGGGAAAACTGGACAGCTACATGTAAAATAATGAAAGTAGAACACTCCCTAACACCATACACACACACAAAAGCCCTCCAAATGGATTAAAGTCATAAATGTAAGACTGGACACTATAAATCTCTTAGAAAAAAAAAATAGGAAGAACACTCTTTGACATAAATCACAGTAAGATCTTTTTTTGTCCCACTTCCTAGAGTAATGGAAATAAAAACAAAAATAAATAATTGGGACCTAATGAAACTTAAAAGCTTTTGCTCAGCAAAGGAAACTAAAAACAAGACAAAAAGACAACCCTCAGAATGGGAGAAAATATTTTCAAACGAATCAATGGACAAAGGGTTAATCCACAAAATATATAAACAGCTCATGCAGCTCAATATTAAAAGAACAAACAACCCAATTAAAAAATGGGCAGGGCTTCCCTAGTGGCGCAGTGGTTGAGAGTCTGTCTGCCAATGCAGGGCACACGGGTTCATGCCCTGGTCTGGGAAGATCCCACATGCCACTGAGCGGCTGAGCCCATGAACCATGGCTGCTGAGCCTGTACATCCGGAGCCTGTGCTCCACAATGGGAGAGGCCACAACAGTGAGAGGCCTGCGTACCGGAAAAAAAGAAAAAAAGAAAAAAAAGGGGCAGAAGACCTAAACAGACATTTCTTCAAAGAAGAGATACAGATGGCCAAGAGGCACATGAAAAGCTGTTCAACATCACTAAATATTAGAGAAATGCAAATCAAAACTACAATGAGTTATCACCTCACACCAGTTAGAATGGGCATCATCAGAAAATCTACAAACAACAAGCGCTGGAGAGGGTGTGTAGAAAAGGGAACCTTCTTGCACTGTTGGTGGTAATGTAAATTGATACAGTCAATTTGGAGAAGAGTATGAATGTTCCTTAAAATCTAAAAATAGAATTAGCATATGACCCAGCAATCCCACTACTGGGGATATACCCTGAGAAAACCATACTTCAAAAAGACACATGCACTCCAATGTTCACTGCAGCACTATTTACAATAACCAGGTCATGGAAGCAACCTAAATGCCCATGGAAAGACAAATGGATAAATAAGAGGTGGTACATATATACAATGGAATATTACTCAGCCATATAAAGGAATGAAATTGGGTAATTTGTAGTAACGTGGATGGACCTAGATACTGTCATACGGAGTTAAGTAAGTCAGAAAAAGAAAAGCAAATATCGTATATTAATGCATATATGTGGAATCTAGAGAAATAGTAGAGATGAACCATTTTGCAAGGCAGAAATAGAGACACAGATGTAGAGAACAAATGTATGGACACCAAGGGGGGAAATCTGCAGGTGGTGGTGGTGGTGGGATGAATTGGGAGTTTGGAATTGACACAAATACACTAATATGTATAAGAAGATTAACTAATGAGAACCTGCTATATTAAAAAAAATCAAAAAATAAATCAGCTTAAAACTAAAAAAAAAAAAAAAACAACTAAAAATAATAAAAGAATTTACATAGGGGGCCTATTCCTGGAATAGAGTTAACAAAGAACGTGAGCTAGGGGTGGTGGGGAAACTCTAGGCAGAGCCTAAAGATCAGAGTCTGCTCTTTGTCCCCTTGTCTCTGCAAGGCCCAGCAAACACTTGTTTACCAAACACTTGCTTTTCCATCTCCATGTGAGCTGCCTTCCTCCCTTTGAAGTCCCAAACCACTACTCCCAACATCTTTTTTGTCTTTAGCTAAAGACAGTATTTAAGATGAGGTCTTCTGTCATTTTGGCAAGTTAGTTTTCCTGGTTCTCTCCAATGTACACATGTTATTAAACTTCTGTTTGATTTTCTCCTGTCATTTGTCTCATATGAATTTAACCCTTAGACCACCCAGTAGAACCTAGAAATGTAGAGGAAAATTCCCTCCCCAACAATGGCAACACTGTTTGCTGAGGAGAGCCAGAATGAGGAAAAACTGTGAAAGGCAGATTTCACATCAATTTACAGAGGTAATTATGCAACTAAAATTTCGGATGTTTTCTTCCCTTTGCTGGACCAATTTGAGACTCTACAATAGACTTCAGTTGATTTCTACATGATCAAGTCTTCTACTTAATCTTGGAAGCATGCTTTAAAAAACTGGTGCATGCAAATTTTTATCATTTGATGTATAATGCAAATTCCATCTTAATTCAATATAATTAGCCTTAATGAGCCCTTTATGATTGCTCCTAATAGGAACATATATAAACCTTGTAATTACAATGACCTGCTTTTGTCATCTAAAGCCAGATAAGATAGCACAAGATGACACCCATCCCTTTAGTATCCCTGTGTTTTTATAATATTTTTAAGATGCTGTTATTCAGCCTATTGGAGTCAGCCAATATTTATGGTGAATTTACGAACCACTAGCTGAAAGATTATATCTTTTCATGGCTAAAAAATACAAGTCCTGTGGAACCAGATTGCCTCGGTTCAAATTCCAGCTCAAAAAATCACTAGCTATGAGATTTTGACCTCATACTCCCAGATTAGTAACTTCCTGTCAAAGTTCTCTGTACCTCATTTTCCAATTTGAAAATTTTGGATAATGATGGTAACAATTGTCACAGGATTGTGAGGAGTGAATTAATTAACAAATGTAATGGCTGGGAACAATGTTTGGCAGTAAGTATTCAAAGAGCCTTATAATTATCAGGTGAAAAACATCCAGTGGTGTTGCTGTATAGAAAATGTAAAAATGAATAAGCACTGCAAGGAGCTGGTTATCTGCTAGGGTGTCTGGATGAAGTTGGAACACAGATAAGATGGATATCTTTCTCTGCTTTGTACTGCAAATATGTGCTCTAAGGTAGATTGTGACATTGTTGAGAGTTAAGGGAAGGGAAGAGAAAATCCAGTTGAGAGGAATTTTAAAGAGAGAAAGAGAGACAGAGAGAGATAAAGAGAGGAAGTATTTTGTATCTGTCCTGACGAATAAATACAATTTCAACAGGCAGAAGACAGAGCAGATGCTGGGACAGGACACCTATCACATGAATTGCTGGGCTGGCCCAGCTTAGGGCATGTTGAAGGACAAGAAGTTTTCCAGGTTGATTAATGAGTTTAAGGTGTGTATAAAAAGGTAGAGTGAGATAAATCTGGAAAGATATTCTGGGGCACAGACATCAAGTATTCAGACTATTATAACTAATATTTTGGATTTAAGTTGGCACATACTTAGCTTTGGGTTTAGAATGACACGGGCTGGAACTCTGGCTCCACCACTTGATGGATCATTGGTCCTTAGAAAGTCAAAAACTCTCTGAACCTCAGTGTCATCATTTCTAAAATGATCTACCTCATAAAATCTAAGATCTACCTCATAAAATTATTTAAATAAAATATGTGTGTATATAATCTGAAAGGGAGCAGAATTTGTCACCCCAAAATATGCCCCTTTCATTTTAGGGTGATTATTTTTAAGAAATAGCAGACACAGGAGAAGCTCTGAAAGCTGAGTAGAAATTACATTTTTGTAAGAGAAATTTACATTGATAAAGACAATCTCCATTTGTAAGGGTGTCCTCCTCTTTGTACCAGGAAGAAAGGAATAACCAAATCTCTAGAAATTCTTAACAATGGAGAGGCACAGACTTATATCTGCAGAACAACTATACCCTTGTTTACTGTGTTTTCCCTGGTATCTCCCATAACTGGTCTCTCCCTACCCCTCAACCACAACATCTCTTTTTGGTCTAGCTGAAGGTAGTATTTAAGATGGTGGCTTGGAATATTTTGGAGAGTTACTCAGTTTCCCTGGACGTCACCATGTATATAGGAATTATACATGTTATTAAAATTCTACTTACTGTTCTCTTATTAATATTTCCTTTTTTTATTTATGGGGGAGGGGTAAGTCTCAGCCAAGAACCTAGAATGGTAGAGGAAAAATTATTTTTCCATGAATACATACACATATACACACACACACAATATTTATTGCGCCTTTCCCTTGCCAAACATTATTGTAGATATTATAGGCACCGTGATAAATAGCAAAGACAAAAACCTTGCCCACTTGAAATTTGTAATGCCAGCAGAGGGGCAAAAATATACAATAAAAAAAATACATAAGGAAAACATATAGCATATTAGATGGTGGTGAGTGCTATGGAATAAAACAAACAGGGCTCAAATGCGCAATCCAGGTATGATGGTGGAAGCTTGGAGACACGTTCTTTGTTGTTTTTATTTTATCCAGGAAATAGGAAGCTGAGTCATCAGCTGTGAGTGATGATGGGGACAGAGGAGTTGGAGGTTGGATTAAAGAAAAGAAGATATGGAATGATTACCCTGAACAGCAAAAAGGTGATAGAAACAATGGATTGTAGATTCCAGTGGAGTCAAAAGACTTGGAATGGAAAGGATAGAGTGTATTATTTGGGAAACAATAGGAAAGTGTGTGTGCTTAGAAAGTGATCAAGGTTATTGGTAAGGACAACATCTAGGATATGACAAAGGGAATGGGTATCTGAGGAAATGTAGAAGATGAGACCATTAAAAGAGAGAATGAGGAACTAATAGTGTTAGATATCAGTATGTGGATATTGAAATCACTAAGATTATGACAAGAGTGATGCCAAAAGCTCAGCCTCCGTGTACACCATTGCCAAATCAAATCTCAGAGACAGAGTTTGGGTGAAGTAGAGGACAGTCTTAGTGCTTTGCCAGGCAAAGGGGAACACAACAGGCTCCTGCCCTGAAAAATTATGTGTCCCAAACTGGGAGGATTTGATGAGGAGTTTTATAGCCATAGTTCAAGGGTGGGGTTGCTGACAAGATTAGGGTGTGTGCAGGGTCTCAGGTGGCCAGTCTCCTAATCTTGATGAGCTTCTCTGGTTCCTTTAATCTAACCTCTTCCTTTGATTAGAAACTGTTCATATCTGCACTTTGGAACTCAGGGAAGGTCATGAAGGCTAGAGTCTTGCCTACTGGAAACAGGGGACAAAAAAAGCCTCTGTGCCCAGGAGCCCCACAGGGCCCCACTTGGTTTCAAGTGTATTGTTGGAAATAAAACAACAGTGAGCCAGTAGCTTAAATCTTTAAGGTATCAAAAAGAGTAAATGAGGAGTTGAAAGTTGATTGCAATGAGTAATGGATAATATCAATATATTGTCTGATGTCATGACATTCAAAGCTTATGTTTTTCTGTTTGTTTTGTTTGTTTGTTTATGTTTCCTAGAGAGAGGTAGAGAGAATAATCTGAAAGCAGCAAAGAGAAGTAAGGAGGACACTTCTTTCATGTCCATGACAGAATGTTTTAGGAGAGGAGCAGCTTTCTGCTACAGCACAAAGTTTGATTGAATAGTATTGAGAAAATAAGTGCAGGATTTGTGGGTTTTGCTGCTGACTCTGAGTCCCAGAGGTTAAATGGTTTCAGGAGTGTAGGTAGGTGGGAAATGGGATCAAATAAAATGGTGCAGAAGTCCCTATGGGAATCAGAATGCAAGGATGATGGATGATTGGGAATCCTGATAGACTCCAAACACATAATACATGTGTGAGGGTAGGACTGGAGGTCTGCGGTTTGTGGGTACAATGAAGGATAGGGTCTTACCAAGAATACCTGTAATTCTCTGGCCAAAACCTGTTTCTTACCTCTCAGCACGTTTACTCTTCCTCATACTTTAAAAAGACTAGGACTGACTTGAATTTTCTTAAATTTCCAATCCCTTGCCTCAAAATCTTGCTTCATCTTCATACTTTCTCTCTCTTCTACTTTTGTTACATTATAAGCAGCATATTTTACATTTGTATACATTTTACCCCTACAAATACATTTTTTAATAAACATTTCAATATATCTTCACACAAGCCCCTGAGTTTAAGTGACCTTATTTAAGTGACACATTTAAGTGACACATTTAAGTGACCTTCTTAAATAAGACACTCTATGGTGATCTTAATCTTACTTTGTACTCTCTTCTTTGGAACTTCATTCTATCAATCTTTTTTTCTTTCTTTTGAGTTTAAGAGCCATTTTTTTCTATTATAGGTGAAAATCCTTGAGGAGGATGATGTTCAAAAACCAGTTTATGGGTAGTGTAGGTGAAAGAGGGTTGAATCCTGGCCTTACTACTATAGGACCTTGAGCAATTTACTTAATACATATGAAGAGTATTTTTCTATATAGCTATTGCAGAATTAAACATGACAAAGTCTGTGACAGCATATTTGGTACATAGAAAGATCTCAGTGAATGGCAACTAAGATTACTTTTTTTCACCTTGCTAGCTCTCTAGAGCATTTGATGCTACAGATTATCATTCTCATGTTTTTTTCATCTCAAGATCTTGACCAGTCCAGAGATGCATGCCAAGCTTCCATCTTAGTCTTTTTTCCCTTTGTGCTTTCTCTTTCTCTCAGCTTTACACATTCATACAGCTACAAGCATCCCCAAGCTGAAGATTCCCAAATTTCTCTTCCAAGATTAAAATACATTTTACTCATTTATATTTGGTTCTGAAACTGGCTATATATCAGAATTACTAAGGAAATCTAAACATCCTGGATCCTCTCCCAGATCAGAATCTCTGAGAACAGCATCTGTTTATACTGATATTAAGACAGATTTAGAAACTAACAATATATATTTTTTGTCAAAAAGTGCATTTCTGTTTTTTCCCCATTGCTCCTAAGAGTGCAGTTGTGATTAATAAATATTTATTGATTGAATAAATGAATAATTAATACAATATAGAAGACAATGGAAAAAGCTTAAAAGAATAATCATGAAGAATGAGGTTATTAGCAAATAAATGAAATAACTCCTGAAGATGCTTGATGACTTCTGAACATGATTTGTTGCCATGATCAAATGGAAGTCCACTAAAAGTTAAATAATACTCTTCATAAAAAGTTTGGCACTTCACAGTGAGAAAACCAATAAAATGAAGAAAAAAATCCATGGAGGTGGGAATTAGCAATGAAGGATAGCAGAACAAGGTAGGAATAGTTCTAGGGTAGTCCTGAATGTTGACTTGTCATGGCTGTATTGGATCCATGCAACTCAAACTACTTTCTCCAACTATAATCTTCTTTGAATAATAGGTGTTCAAATTTCAGGATCATTTTGAATATTCCCCAGAAACATTTCATTCAGTATATTTAAAGTACTTATGACCGATGTGAATTATGACAATTGTTTTTCTGTATATGCATTTGAAGAACACCTGGATTTTCACATTTTTCTATCATCTTACTATCATTCATTTTTAGAACCAGATTTTGGATATATCCACATCTTACCTCTGATTTATCTGCACTTAACTGAAGAAATGCTGATTAAAAGTGTTGAATTTAAAAAGTTTAATTCATAACACTTGTTTAATTAAAAAATAAAAACATAAAAAAACACATACCTCTCTTCCTCATCCAAAAGACACAATAGAAAACTATATTCTTAATTTTTTTCTATATTATGCTTTATACTTCTAAGAGCATTGTATTGGTAATGCACATGCATACTCTCTAGCAATAATTCCCCTACATTGTATTTATAAGCAGGCACAGCAATTCTGAAAACTTATCATGACATTTTAAATAGTTAGAAATAAACAATATACTGGCAATTATTATTAATCTATACTATATCCCAGTCCTTTCCTTGGTCTTCTATATTCAGAAGAATAGTGACAACCTTGGATTTACTCTCCTTTTAGAAAGTTCAACAAACATAACAAAGTTAAAAAATAAAACTACAAATAGTACAGGCTTGCAAGTGTTATTACAAAAGGGCAGAAAAATAATTGGCAAGCTATCCAAAAACAACAAATATAGATGTACACTGTGTGGATTCCAATTCTACAGGGTAATAAGCAAAGGGGAAAAGCAATTGGAAGAAGGAATGCTCCATTTTAATTTTGCAAATGCTACTAAATTTTTAAAAATAGTACAGAAATGAAAGCATAGTTGATTCATTTAGCTACTCCCCTGGTATGCTTCTTGAATGTGAAATTACATCTTAAACATGTTTTTTTTTTTTTTAATTTTCTCCAATAGCACAGTGCATTTAGAACAATACTTAAAAATAAAACAGTTTCATTTAAAAAAATTATTGAATGAATGAATATCCAAAACACAACTTTATTCATTCTACTAACATGTTCTTGGGATATATTCTTCCTTTAGAGTTAAACTATTTAAATATAGCCCCTAAAAATTTTGAGTTCTAGCCTTACCCCATACAAGAGTTGATTTGCAGTATTAATTCTGTGAACACTGAGGGAGGGAGGTTTATTACAAACTATAGGGGCTGCATGTCGTTTGAAATAGAGTATATATAAAGAGGAACTGGGAAGTGGTTGAAGCTGATGAGTCCAGCTGGATGTGTTGAGGGTAAGTGGTCCGTAGGACTTACATAGGAGCAGTTGGGAAGGCAAATGATAAATGCCAGCATCCAGACAAAAGTCTGGCTGGAGATAGAAGATGAGCTCACTCTGGATACTGAAGAGGATTGGCAGAGGAATAGAAAACAAAGATAACCTGAAATATCATGGAAGCCACAGGAGGAATTTGGAGAGGAGAGAATTTGTGGAAGGAACATTCATTAGTTTAAAATGTCCCTGTAAAGTCTAGTAAGAAGAGGACAGAAAATTGAATAGTATCTCAATTTGTTAAAAATTTTTAAAAATTATTTTCCATGGGCATATTCCTCCACTAGGAATTGTTATAGGCTCACAAGGGATAAACAAAATAGTTCTTGACCCAAGAGAGCTTATAGTTGAAAGACAAAAACTACATGAAATTTGAGTGATTGCAATATCATGTTAAGTTCTAAGATACAGAATATAACTACTAACATACCTTCTCAGGGCCATTTTGCTAATGAAAATCTTCAAATCAATAAGTTTCTTTGAAGTTAGATGACTAAAGTCACATGTGGAAACCAATAATGTTACGATTATTTGGGAAGTGTATTTCTATATTCATGCTAATGATTTTTTTCTCTTTATTTCTGACAACAAAAATAATTTGTGAGTCAATGATTCTGTAATGTAAATATATCTTTGCTTGACAAAATTCCACTTCCCTGACACATTAAACATAAATTTTATTTTGGGGGTGGGGCCAATTCATGTATGTATATAATATAAATATTAAAATCTATCAAATAGTTTAAAATCTTCTCAACCTGAACATACAGTGTTATACCAAGTTAGAATTGATAATCTAAAACACCTGTTCTTGCCTTCTGTACATGTCCTCTTTCTGTCAAGGTCACCTCAGGCATTTTGGGGAGTAATCAATGAGGCTTTTGAAACTAGACAGACATAAACCAGATTTTAGGGTCTACCCTATACTTCCATTCTTGTTCTGACTCCATTGGACAACATTCATAGCCTTCTGAAGGAGCCTCACCAGTATCATTATTTTAAAAAAGTCACTGACTATTCTAGTTCTTGGTGCCTTCAAGCTGCCAACCTGTATAGCATTAGAAGGTTCTAGACTCATGTAGGGGTGGGAAGGATGGCCTTATCCTTACCTTTGTCAGCTGGATATAGAAAGATTCTCCTGCTGATTTTATGGACAGTCTCTCAAAACAAAACAAAAAACAGAGATTTTCCAACTGCTGGCCTTCACCATGTAAGCACTAGATCCCAGGGACTAATCTATTCTGTTCTGTTCTATTCTATTCTATTCTATTCAGCCTTCTCTCTTCTAAGTTCTTTCCTTTTTTCTGCTTTTACAAAATAAAATTTTGTATGCAAATCAATTAGCTAATATTTACTGAACATTTACTATATGCTAGGAGTCATTCTAAAAACCTTATATTATCTCATTCATTCCTAAACAAAGTTAGGTATGATTATCATCTCCATTTTGCAGGTGAGAAAACCAAGACTTTAAAAAGATTAACTAATGGTAGAGCCTGGATTCAAATTCAATCTTTCAAATTCTACAACCCTTGCTCTTGCCTCTCATTAAAAAAAAAAATATTCTTGAGGAGAAAGACAGCTTGAAGGCAGCTCCCTACATGAGATGTAGCTCAACCAGATGAAATGGTTAGATACATTAATAATGTGTATATTTTCATCAAACAAATGATAATCACTTATCAATCAGGCAGAATATAGTGAACATAAGGGATTTATGAATTAAATGGTACTTGGCTGTTGATTTCAATGTCATTTTTCTTTTGGTATGACTCTGGGTTATTTACTGTAATTCTCTGAGACCCATGTCTGTCTGTAAAAGAGGATGATAATGCCTATCTTTAAATTAGGAATATTCTGTTGCGAATAAATGAGATAATGTGTGTAAGCAGCAGGCATGATACACAGAGTGTTTGGAAGCAGCCACTTAGTATTAATTTCTTTCTTTATTCCCTATCTAGAATATAAGAAATGTAAACCATCAGATAACTTGCTTCACTAGGTAGACTCCTTTTGTAAAGTAGAGCACAAGGTGGTGAAATGGTCCTGCTCAATATTCTAAATGTTGTACATAATAAAACAATTTTCTGCTATAAGCTACCAGGAAAAATTAAAACTCAAATCTATGCTATGCTAGTTGAAAAGTTGAAATGCCGATTGTTTTTTTTCTTCTGGAGTGAGTATGCAGGTGATCTGTAGAATGCAAAAAGAATCTGCAATGAAGACATGTAACATTTCCCTTTGGTAAAATACTACAGAGTTACTGCAACCAAAGGCTCTATAATTTTTGTAGTCATTTTTGTATAACTATATTAAAATAGATTTTATTTACTTAATAATAGTATCATGTATATTTGAAGTTAAGAAGTACAAATATAATTTTTACATGGCTGATATAATTCTTAACTCTTAAACTCTAAGACTGAAAAAAAAAAAAAGTCTTCCCAAAGAGCTCTGGGTTAGCTGTAATACAAGTTATTCCATGTCCAGGGGAAATTTAATGTCATGCATGGCCCTAATTCTGCTCACAAAATGTAAGTATTCTATTAAAAATATTTGACTCATATCAAACACAGAATAGCAATTTTTTGCTCAGCTATGCAGATAATTCAATTTTTCAGCTTTTGTTCCTTTGTAATGTATATAGACAGCAAGAATCCTTTTTTTTTTTTTTTCAGTAATGCGTTCTCTAAATGAAGGGAGAAAATGGATTGTTTATATTTTACAATAAAATGTCCCAGCTGTAGTTTATGCCCTTGAATGAAAGAGATGAAATCTTAATATTAACAGTACATTGGATTCCATATTTCTATCTGTGGACATATATACACATTTATGATACAGAAAGAAATGTTCACTCCAAAAGTTTTTCTGTAGGTTGCTCCTAGTGTTTACATGGAGGATGGGTTCAAAAAAATATCTCTTGAAAAGATGACTAACAGAATAGAATATATTTATTCTGTGAGGAATATCTTGCATAAACTAAAATTATTATACATCTACTGAATTCCAAGAAAAAGTAAATATGTTAGGAATTATACCTGGGATTGAACCATGGAATAACAATACAGCTACCAAAATCATATTCACCCCATGAATTTTTTTTAAGAGTATACTATAGGAATTAAAAATGCTGAACAAAAGGTTTATCATTATCACCCATCTCCATAGAATTGCATTTTGGGAGGCATGAGACACCTGTTCTCCTTGCATGGCCTGCAGTAACACTACCTTTTATTTTACACAAAATTCTATTTAAAGATTAAAAAAAAAATCAAGGCTCATTTATAAAATGGAAAAACAATTCAAAAATAGTTTTCTAAGACCCTTTTGGAAATTTTATAAGTTATATGGGATATGTCCAAGTAGGATTGCCAGATTTCATAAATAAAGGACTCCTTCATTTAAATATGTCACATACACTATATGGGATATATTAACAACAACAACTATATATATATATATATATATCATTCATCTGAAATTCAAATTTAACTGGGCATCCTGTATTTTATATAACAAATCTAAATTCCCACTTATCTTTTAGTTGTGTTCCAAATGTTTTATAACAAATCAATTTATAAACAAAGTGCATTTTTAAAGAATGTTTTACGTATTCAAAATTATGAGTCCCTGTTTTTCCCCTCTTGTCCTTCGTTAAACATACCAATTCCTCCTTTAAAAATCCAGAGTACTTTGCTAATTTGGGGATATATTCTTAATTCTCTAATAGTGAACTTGTTTTTAGCATTATTTCATTCTCCAGAGTGTGAGACTGCTTCTCTAGGAAAAAGTGTTACACTTGGGATGTAGGCAATTGTCATCCATCCACACACGTCGTCTAGAACAAGGGGTCTGGGGCAGGTATGCCTCCTTACATAGATGCACTTTTGCACTATTCAGTCTCAGCATCCTCCCATCCTTTAAAACACAGATTCACAAACAACAGCTGTAACCGAGCAGGATCCTATGTTGTCTTCCGAGGACAGACCCCTCTCCCATATCCTCTGCTTTAGGTCCTCTCTGAAGTACCTAGATAATAGTATCTGATGTACATTTCCTGAGTTTTTCAGATGCTAAAAGACACCACCAAATGGAAGAAATTAACTGTTTGATGATCTTGAGCACACCTACCGGCGCCTGAGGATTAATGACGTAAACTGTCCTCTTACTTCACAATCAACCGATTAGAAAATTGTGCAGGAGCTGATCACATACACTGTGACTCCCCTCCCTCACCTGACCTTTAAAAATGCTTCACTGAAACCTTTTGGAGAGTTCATTTTGGGGGGCATGAGACACCTGTTCTCCTTGCATGGTCTGCAGTAAACCTTTCTCTGCTGCAGACTTTGATATTTAGGTTTGTTTGGCTTCACTATGAGTCAGGCACACCTCAAATTCGGTAACACACAACTTTCTCTCTGTTAGAGAACTGTGGTTGTGGTGGTTTTATGAAAGTGAATAAAGACAAGTGTGTAGAAAGTTTTGTTTGCTTGCATCCTTGACTATTAGAGTACGGACTGTTAGTGAATGACTGGAAGGTGGTTTTGTGAAGGGGTACGCAGGGGATTCTTGCCAGAGTAGGGATGCTGGGCAGTGATGGTGACAAAAACAGCAACATTGGTGGCCCTAGGATGGAGCTACAGAAGGTCCCCTGACTATACATGAAAAAGTGTCAGCCAGGGAAGCACGTGGGACATTTATGAGTGAGCCAGACATAAAAATCATCAAATGACTAGAATGTACATTCTCTATTTTTAGAACACCACCAAAATACTGGTACTGCAATAAAAGTAAAACATGAAAGGAAACATTTCTGGAAGAGAAAGGAAAACAAGAGTGCTTTGTGTAAAGATTTGGCAAATGTAGAAATCCCAACTGTACTTCTGTCACTGATGTAAATGTAAAATAAACACCATGAAAACTTCTCAACAATAAACTTTTGTTAGATCTTTTTATAATATATAACTCCACACCTAAGGATGCTCCTCTAATTCCTTTCCTCAGCAAAAAAATCCTCAAAGGGCATGAATTCACTTCAGTATCCTTTCCTTAATAAAAATCCAACTAATCCAAATTCAATAATGTATTGTACAGTTTAATAAGTTTATTTTCAAATTTCCATTAAGATTTACCCCAAACATAAAAAGCTTTATTTGCTTATTAAAAACCTGTTAATTTGTAATAGTCATGTTTTAATTGAAATATTGCCCAATTTAGGCAATAACTCTGTGAGGATATATTATCATTAATTTGCAGATGGAAAAACTAACTGAATCTTAGAGAAATAAAGAGAATTACGGGGGGTAACAACAGCTAAAAAAATTAAACCTGAATTCAAACCCAGTCCCGCTGACTTTAATTTCAATACTCTTTCCGTAATGCAAGGGGACCTGTAGCATTACTGGCAAGGCTTAGATTTGCTCTGCCAGAGGCTCATGAAAAGTTATTACACTTAAATCATTGCAACTATGAAGAGCACAACGTGAGTTCTATTTATTCTTTCACCTAAGTTGTAATAGCTATCATTTTAAAGGACCTACTATTGTACAAGATGCTTCATATAAATTGTCAAATTCCACATCTCAAAGTAGATATCATTTACATTCACAGAGGAACATATTTGGCTAAGATTAAGTAATTTACCCACGTATATCCTGATAATATATTGTCTGGTAAGATGGGAATCAAACCCAGGTGCTTGGAGCTCATTCTAGGAAAACTTACCACCTTTTATTTAAATGTCTCTAGGTAAATGAGCCTGATTTATTAACCGAAAATCTTAGTTGACAAGTTCTCTATGATATAACAAATCATTCCTACATTTTCTCCCATAAAAGTTTAAAAATCATCAATACTTGTACTGAATGTCTGTGTTTTTTCCAAAATTTAAAGGTATAGGATAACAAAAAACTATTGACAAAACTAATTTTGAAACCAGTAATTCTATTTTCAGAATTAGATTTTGAAAATAGAGGGGAGTCAAAGGAAAATGAAACAGACAATTAAGAGGAGGAGTAATATGGAGCAATAAGAAATTTCTAAAAAGTAAATCTTTTTAGAGTAAGTTGCAAAAGTTGGGAGGTCAGAGAGAAGATGGAAATTCTAGATCATCTAGGGGGCTGTTCTTCTATTACCACTTGGCCCAAACACTAATTTGGGGTTGAAACCCAATTTCTGGGCACAGGTAGATAATGTGTAGTCACAAAAAGGTTATGGATTATGAAGTCAGGTTGACAAGAGTTTCAGTTTTAAATTTGCCAATCTTTAATTATAGAAGCACTTTGCTGATCCACTCGGAAATACTATGGGATCAGAAAGGAATCCCTGGAAGAAGAGTGATTGTTCTGTTTGGAAGAATAGATATGGCTTTTGAAAAGGCAAAAGATGATCCACACCTGTGATTCCTGAATGCCATAGCAACTACATCAGAATTTCTTCAGACAGTTGTTAAAACCAGATTCCCAGACAACACCTTGACATTCTGTATGTTTAACGAGCATCTAAAGGAGTCTGATGAATAGCCAATTTAGGTGTAAGAGCATAGGCAAATTGAGCATCGTAGATAGAAAAAAAAAAGTACAAGTACGTAAAAGAACTCCTTGTACACAAAATGCTAGTAATGACACCAAGTTTATGTTAGAAAAAAAGAGGATGATGTGGCTATTAAGATTAGCTTAAAAGTCATTTGCATGTTATTTTCGGAAACACTTAGAAAACACTGAAAGTTTTTAAGTGGGAGGGGATGACAAAAATAGTTTTGTGTGTGAAAAACATTACCAATAGAGGTGTCCGGGAGTGTGGATTTGAATAAGGGAGGAATGGAGACAGAAAGATTAGTAGGAGGCTTTTATATAATTTACTTGAGATTACATTTTAAACAGTGTGGAATGGACAGGGACAGTATAAAGAAAAAGGGGAAATTGAAAATTTAGGAAATAACCTAGATTTGACAGCACTTGTGACTCTTTGAATCAAAGAAAAGAGAGGGATTAGTCAATATGACCCCAGAGTTTTTCAGCCCCACTGACTGCAAGAATGGTGACACTGGTAGCAGGGAGGCTGTGACACCTGTTTCTTTACCTTCAATTACAGATGCATTCACCAGAGTGAGAAAGAAAAGAAAAGCAAGTTTAGAAGATAAATGAAGGATAATGTAATGTTTAGTTATGTTTGATTGCTTGGCAATGCTTAAGCCATAACAAATCAGAGATTTGTTGTTGCTGCTGTTTTCTAATATATAATTAGAATTTTGAACAATGTGAATTATGATCAATGTGTACAGAAAGAAAAATTAATGCATCTGTCAACTTTTATATTTCTATTGATTTTGGTATTTTAATCTTCTAGGTTAATGTTGATTGACTGACTGTGGCATTACAAAGTGGTATGAGTATATTTGTGTGCATCATGCAAATATCAAATGTATGCATTTAAAACATTTAAATTATTAAAGTAGTAAATTTGTTTAAGGCGTCTCTGTATGTGTATGTTAAAACTATAATAACTCAATAACAAGGATTAGCATCTATTTTCTTAAAAGATCTAAAAATTTAGGTTATACAGCAGTATCCATTTTTCATAACTGCAATATTTTCTCTGTATTTCACATAGTAGGAAAAAATGTGAATTTTATACCAACCCAGGGAATATCTCTCTATAGTTATTCATCAAGGACAGTGGTCTAGGTCATAGTTTATTCTCTAGCTTTTCAAATTTGCCCTCTGAAGGTTGCTCACTTACATATTTAAAGCTCTTTTAGAAAAGGGTACAGAAAGATTTGGTGCCAAACCAAGTATATTAATAATAGCTCCAGACCTATGTAGGACACACATTTCAAAGATTCTCTTACAAAGGGCTAGCAAAAGGGCTTTATATCTTTTAGAGTACTTATATATGCCATTATTTTATTAGTAATGACAAAAATAATGTTTCCCATTTTGGCCCAAATGGGGATATTTCTAAAACTTTCTTTTATGTTCACCAAATAATACAGAATATTTTAGATAAGATTGCTGAGAGATCGTGGGGTTACTATAAGTTTTAAGGAGAATAAATTTTTCCTGACATCTCTCACATAATCATATTTCAAACTCAGATTAATAAAGAATGGGAATTCCTGGGTGATCCAGTGGTTAGGACTCCTCTCTGCCGGGGCCTGGGTTTGATCCCTGGTAAGGGAAATAAGATTGCACAAGCTGCACAATGCGGCCACAAAATTTTTAAAAAGTAAATATAAGACTGAAGTTGATTCTTCATTTTCTTCCAAGTGATTAGCTTTCAGATTGAAGAAAACAAATCCAAAAGTAAATATTACACCAGTCCTATGAAAAAGAGAGACACTGTGTGACTAGCTCTAAATTATCCATTTAATAACAGAACCAAGGCTAAGACTTGGGATTTTTGATTTTTAGCTCATTATTATCTTCACTCTAGTGTATTTCATTTCATTTGAAATTCATGCACAAATAAATATGTAGGTTATTCAGGAGTCTTTAAGTTTTAATAATCTTGGAAGGAAAATTAATTAAGGTTCTCAAATGAGCCATAAATTTTTAAAGGTGTAATCCTTAATTATTTTTAAGTTAATTTAGGACAATGTTAAAGTGAAAATACTTATGCTTTATTTAAAGAAAAAAACAACTTGATCACTTTGACCTTTACCACATTTTGCATAGGAGGCTTAAATACCTTTGTATTCTATAGTGAATTTAAAATAGTGAGGGATGAAGATAAATTTTACTTGACCAATACAAAAAAACAAAAAAACCAAAACAAACAAAAAAACACCTGTAAACCGGCTCTGAATACACATCATGTAGTTTTCATCTTCTGACAGAGCAGTATTTCAGAAGATAACAGTAGGGAGGAATTTATGGCAGGTGCATTACTACTTAGGAACTAATCTCATCCACGTGGCTATTAATGTGAAATATGGATTTTAATAATCTTGGCTCTGTGAGTTGTGTGATCCTGCCTGGTGGGAATGTGATTAGCCAGAGCCTGCAAGATTAATTGAGATATATAGCACATGATTACATCTAGTGGCTTACAAGCAACTTTGATTATGTTACAGTTTGCATAGTTAATTCTGTATCCTTATAGTTAAATGAACAAACAAATAAATCAATACCCTATTTTGACAAGAACTCTTCTTTCCTTAGGTCATTAAACAGGTCACTTATATAGAATTTAAAAGTCTTCCAGAGAGAAGAATTTTTTTTTAAAATGTAGATAATGCAATGGACAGATAAATCGCATTTTGAAATTTTTGAAACTCACTCCATCATTATGCATGCTACTGAACAGAATTTTACTCAGGAAAGAAAATTTCCGACATCAGCACATACAAATGTAGGAAGTAAGAATTTTAAATCAAGAGGTTTAATTAATAATGAGAGGATTTTTTGTTGTTATTTTGCAAAAATTGATAGAGACAGTGGTTTACTCCTTTAAATAATGGATAATTTCCATGGTATTCCCAAACACTAATATGATTGACAAAAGAGCAAGAAAGCTACTTAATCACTCCATTCGTTTTTAATTCTTACTCAATGATAATAATTAAATATTTATTTTGAATGAATTAAAATAAGTGCACAAGTGAAGACTACTGCAAGTGTCTTGTAGTAAGGAAAATATTTTAATAAAAGTAATTGTTTACATGTGAGATCAAGTTCCAACAACACACTTTTCATAAAGTTCTACATAACACATGCAAAGGAAAACTGTATTGTTATTATTATTATTACTATTAACATTATTTTAACTTATATCCTAAATATTGCTATTGTCCTTTTCTCTCTTGATCTCCTTATTTTTTTCATTATACATAGTCCCAGATGATCACATATGCTTTTATGCTTTTTATGCCTTTTAATTTCAAGCATATCTAACTCTCCTTATCTAGTGCTTCATTATTAGCATTCCCAATGTGCAGGATGAATTTCCACCTATGTGCATTTGTGAAACCCAACCCATTGCCTCTTACCAAATTTGTTCCTCCTTCTATATCTATTCCCTTTTTAAATTTGTGGCAGTTCTAACCACACAGTAATAAAAGAAACTGCCATTTTCTTGAACTTTCATTTTAATATCTACATCCAAAAGACCTCAATTACTACT
This sequence comes from Mesoplodon mirus, assembly GCF_964341445.2. Classification (NCBI taxonomy): domain Eukaryota; kingdom Metazoa; phylum Chordata; class Mammalia; order Artiodactyla; family Ziphiidae; genus Mesoplodon; species Mesoplodon mirus. The sequence continues at coordinate 107,964,876 of NC_138983.1, read as the reverse complement.
TATTTCATGAACGATTAATATGTTTCTCTCGAAAGTCTTCTCTTTGGAAAAGCTTTGATTACATCCCTCTCCACCCTTGGTATGGCATAATTTGTCTGAGCTTTCAAAGCAATTTGCTTTAGTTTGGCAATTCTATTATTCTAATTAAAAAGCTAGCTTTTCAAACTCATCTCCCTCTGCTCCTCTTTCCTCATTCTGTTTTCCAGCCAAACTACACTCTTTCCCAGGCCTTATATAGGTCCTCCTTTTTCCAACCTCTAAGCATACTAATTTATGACCTCATGAATAACTGCATTCCTTTTTGTCTAGGTGTCTATTTATCAAGGAAAATCAAATGCTCTAGAACAAGCAAATTTTCCTAAAGTCAAAAAATGGGGTCACGTGCTTGTTTAAGTTAATTAAGATTCTTATAACCTACCAAGTATAGCATGAATACATTCACAGTGATAGGAATTTAAATACACACATTGAGCAACCACCTCTGAAGTTGTATCATTAAATTGATCAGAAGCATGGAATTACTTCTGAAGGAAGAAAGAACAAAAATTTTGAGGAGTCTTCACTTGGTAATGATGAAAGCAAAGACTGAATATGATTAGAATTCAAAAAAATTCAACAACTCTTCTTAGAGCACATCTGGATCACAGACCCCATTCTAGGACACCAGAACTGGAAGGTATCCCTAGAATTCTGAAGAACACATAAAGGAACTACTACTTTATATAATTGATAATGAAGCATAAAATTCTAGGAAGGATAGAAAAAATAATATAAATGTGTTCAAGACAGATTTGTGCACATTGCTAAGTGATAGCTCTGAAGTGGATAGTTAATGGAACCCAGATTGTTTGAGGCTACAGCTCACTTTTGTTATTGATTCATTGCCTTTTCGCCTAATAAACCACAAATACTGTCAAAAGCAGAATCATCTCCTAAATTGAATTAAATCTTATTAAAATGAACTATGATATTTGGAAGTCATTACTGGAATAACTAGAAACTCTCTAAGTTCAAGAATTTCTGAGCAATATGTATACATTTTAAAAGAAAGAATTAGGTTATCTTCTAAGAAAGACTGAGTTACTACTGAAAAAAAGAGGAGTTTTCTCATAGGGATAACTTTTGCATTTTTAATTTTTTACTCCTCCTTTTTGTATTTTTGAAACCAGAATTATTTCATATTCAGAAGTAGCATGAATTCCAGAGAGTAGCATATCCTTCCAGGAATATATAGATAAGGTACACAGATAAAACGTAGTGGTAGTATTTAATATTTTAAGTATGATAAGTACACTGCAAACATTTCTTTACTAATGGCAATTTGAGATAAAATCTGGTTCTCCTTTTGTTTTATACCATTTTATGTATATTGAAAATCTGTATTGATCAACATTTGAGAGTAAAAAACATGACAAAATATTTTCTTGTTCTTATTATATATTTTTATCTTGATAGATAACAATAACACTCAATTTGTTCCATTTGCCACCTTTATCCAGAAACTATGCTATTCTGAATTGTACAGGATGTGACTTAGGTCTACTGATCAAAGTCACTTTTTAATATTCTAGGAAGGAACAAAAGTCACCTAATTTTCACCTCCTAACTTCTAGTTTTGTATCTTGTTTCACTTATAAGAGTGTTTCAGCAGCTAACCACAGCTCCTTCTGTGTCCATGACAACTTGTTCAGGATTAATTATTTCCATTCTCACTGTATTTACAATCCTGTATATGGATAATATCATACATGATATTATCTGGTAATAAAATCTCAAAGTTGCTTTAATCTAATTACAGTGAAAGAGTTCCAGTAGAGTTACTCAAATGACTGATACCTTTGTTAAATAAATGGTAAAATTAAATAATGAACAATACCCCTATATGTTGAAGTTCTATCAATGTAAGCATTACACAGAATGATGAAATGTGTGTTTAAAAGTGGATGTGGCTTTTGGAATCAAATAAATCTGAATTTTAATTATGACTTGACCATTATGTAGCTGTGTCAATCTTTGTATGTTTCTTAAACTCTCTGAGCCTCAGATTTCCTCATTTTCAAAGTAGAAATAATCATGCCTATCTCATATGATTATTGTAAAAATTAAATGTAAAAAAATGAACATTTTTAAAGAGTTTTAAAATATGAGTTATAAGCCTGCTGCTTGAGGTAGACATTTTCATTTAGTGTATAGAAGCAAAGCTCTTCCTGCATCCTTTTAAAGGATCCTCTGTCTCTTTAAATTATATTTACAAATTGCTACATTGTACTGAAGTTTCTTTGTTTTAAAAGGAAAAGAAAGTTACAGCACACTTCATACTTACGTACTTCACGTATTCGACCTCATTTTCAGAGGTCATCACAGAAACCAAAGTGAACAAGGGTATTTTTTCTTTCGTATACAGATGCTGCCTACTTTTAACCTTAGCAAACAGCTTTTCAAACCAGTCTTTCAACACTTGAATAGGAAAGACATCTGGATCTTCTGGAGAACCCATGAATTAACTCAAACGTTAACAGATCAAACAACTTGGATATAAAGACACAGGATGGATATTGAATACTTAAGTATCCTGAATAATATTGATAAATAGTGCCTATGTGCTGCTTGTTTGAATATAATCCAGGCAATTTTGTAACATTTATTGCTGACAATAGCAAATGTCAGGAGAATTAGTCTGTATGTCCGTAGTTTTCAATTAGAGAAAGACAATCTAAGATAATATAATAAAAATCATTGTAATGATAATTATATCACAGTTTCATAATTTATAGGGATATTAATAAGCATGCCATTTTTAAATGTATAGGATATTTTCCACTGAAGTACTTTATGACATCTTATTCATTTAACATTTGATATTGCATTGCAGGTAAGTTGAAAATGGGAAACTGAGACACAAGGTTGTGTGTTTCATTGGTGGCAAGGCTAATAATAGAAAATTATACTCCATATTCCTGAATTTTTCATTATTGTTAGTTTTTGCTGCCCATCTGAAATATATACCTTAAAACACGTGGTTGGGTAGTTATAGTAGATTTTATAATGAATTGCTGCTGCAAATAACATTTGCATGATAAAAATGGATATTTAGACTTCTTCAACCTGAATTCTCATAACACTTGTCCTTGAAAATATCACAATTTTGTGAACTTTCACAAAATGAGAAGTTAATAGGAACATACTATTTATTATTAATAGCTGTACCTCTACTACCAAAGAACCAAAACTTACAAAAAATACAGTAAATAAGCAAGCAAAGTGACTTTGTTCATATTGTAAATTATTTTGTACCAAGCAACTCTGGAATGCTTTTAAACAGTAGAATCAGAGAAAGTAGTGTGAAGAAATTAGGAGTGAAATAGTGCAATATCAACAAAGTGATTTCAAAAGCCAAGTCAAAGATAAGAGACAAAGACAACAGAATCTATTAATTATCTTAATACTTACTATATGTGTGGTAAACTCTGTTTATAATATTCAGAGAACAGTTATAGATAATGAAGTAAATTTTTAGAGAATGATTTTTTCTTATTTAAAAGTAATACATATTCATTGTAAAAAAGTTAGAAACAGAAGTGAAAATTAAACATATTCTATTTCTTTCCTTTGTAGGTAACCATGTTGTATTTTAAATATGTCAAAGATCTATAAATGCATATTTAAATCAGAATATATCACATTTTACATACAGATTTATAATATGAATTCAAGTTTCCAATTTATTCTTCATAATAAAATTATTTTTGCTTTTTTTCATTAAAAACTTCTAGTATGTGTATCACATTGAAAATTGTTGGATATTAAGAATAAGTCAATGTCCAAAATTAATTAATTCTGCTTGCTTATTCTAGCAGAGCTGCTTGTTTTCTAACATCTTCTGAAAAATAAGTTGTTACATCAATGAACTCTAACTATAGTATATAAAAATAACCATAAATTTTTTTTTTTTGAAAACTCAGCTCTGAGAGATGACTTCTCAGGTTACACTCACTGTACTTTATTCACTTCTGAAGTTCATTGGCATTATTTGTGCCTATGTTTGATTGGTTTTTATGTGTGTGTTCTGTTTACCTACTGGAGTAGACCAGGACTTTCCTTTTGCTTTCTATATGCTCATCACTGACTCAGTGTAGAGGTATGGCATTTATAATTGTTTCTGGAATAAACAAAGTAAATGTATGAATGAACACATATGTTTCAAAATGATAAATTAAAATAATCCTTTAATAGGCATTTCACAGCTTACTCAGTTTTCAATTTGGTGTCATGAACGTTGCTATTAGTTGCTTCCCCAGTAACCACTCTTTCTGTGCCTACCTCCTGTCACCCTCGTGTGGAACCTGAAAAATGCCACATATTCAATTCTTTAGGTGTAGCCAGAGGGGAGGATTAGAGGGAGGAGGAAGGAGAGCAAGGTGGTGGAGTGGGAGGCTGCTGAGTTCACACCTCCCCCACCCTATGAACATGTAAACAATACTTCTACATATGAAGCAGTTCTCACCGAAAACAAACTAGAGACTGGCAGAAAGACTCTTATACAACCAAGGTTGTAGGAAATATCCACACAGAGTTGGGTAGAAAGGGAAGAGAAGTGATCAGGTCAGGACCTGTACCCCTAGGAGGGGAAACAAAAGAGGGGGTGTTACTTGAGCTCAGATCATCCCTGGGGAGTAAGCAGCTCAAACCACATATTGGGCACCCAGCCTTGGGGTCTGACACCAGGAAGATGAGTCCCCTTGTCTAGTTTGAAGACCAGTGGGACTGTCAGGGGAGGCTTGTGAGAAACTTGGACTCCACTTGTGTAGAGTAAACACAGGCTTGCTTGCTCCTGAAACAAGGTAGAGGAAGCAGGCTGAGACTGCCCAGACTCTGACTGGTTTTCTGCTCTAGCCCCAGTGCCTGCTCCAGCCCCTCTTGCTCCATAGTGCAGCCCCACACTACAGCAAAGACTGTCGCTGCTGAGGAGAGTGCACAGTTGCAGTAGGATTTAGTAGTGCTGCATTGTTTTTCATGGCTATACCTCTGGAAGCATGGAGACCAATAAGATAATCAAGTTGGTAGTAAGTAGAATAATCATTTACTCAAGTAGTTATATACTTCATTCATTCATTCATTTACCCAATATGTGGCAGCCTACGGTGTTAAGGATTGAGAATGTGTTCACTTTGAAGGAAGTGTAATTCCTAAGTGTCATAAAGTAACTGTGGAATGCTGTGACACATGAGCCAAAGGGAACTATTATGCAGAAGAACTAGAAATGGAGGAGGTGGATTTGTGGAAATTAGATCTAAAGGCCACAGGGATAAGAAGAGAAGACAATTATTGGCTCTTTACAGGGTGGGGGTGTAACTCTACAGGGAGCGGTTAGTAAAATGTTTAAAGTTCTTCAACTGGATCCCACAAATCTATCCACAGTAAATGTACTTAAACTGTCTACTTAAATGAAGTGGACACACTCTTAATAGGAGAGATTTTAATAGTAGACCATTTATTTGTGTCTGATATTGTGCTGAATATATTAACTGCATTATTTCCAGCTTTTATAATAACTCTAGTTTACAATAGGAAAAATAAGAATATTATCATTCACTGACTTTTGCAACTACACACATGTCTTATTTTTATCCATAAAGAAATCCAGAAATCTTAAAAGAAAGCTCAATGTATAAAATTTCAGAACAAATTTGAAACATACATGCTATTAAATATTTTTTCACCCTAGACATAAAACATAATAATAGAATCTTTCCAACTATTAATATATGCTTTTAGATTTTTTAAAAAGTTCCCTGAACTTTAATCTTTAAAACAAAAGCACAAACATTAAATATAATTAATAAATGATACTTTTAGATAATAAATTTTACCTCAAATTTTAGTTCACTCAATCAATTTGAAAATGACTTTTTTTAAAAGAACATACTAAATTTAAAAGGTTTTGGTGGGGCGGAGCCAAGATGATGGAGTAGGAGGATACACAGTTCACATCTCCTCACAACTAGGGCACCTACCAGATGCTGGTGGGGGATCTCAACACCCAAGAGGAGAGGAGGAATCCCTGAGAGACCAGGTAGGATGTCGGGGGGGGAAGGGGGGAGGAGAGGTGGAGGCCAGATGGGACCGGTGTCCCTGAGGGGTGGCTGGGGGAGGAGAGGGATTACCACACCTGGAGAGGTCCACTCACTGCAAGGGAATAAATGGAAAAGAGGGAGACCCTCGGGGGTTTGGAGGATTGGAGAGGAACACAGTTAGCATTTCCCCTGCCTACTCAGCCCCAGGGAGCCTTCTGGAGTCCTGGGCCTGGCCCTCCACCCTCCAAGGCTGGAGGTACTCTGGGGCCCCCTCTGGCCATGCTGAGCCTAAGCTTCACCCCCCCTTCCCCAGGGCCTTTTCTGGCCTTGTGGGTCCTGACATAGGCCCTGCCCCAGCCTAAACACTGCCACCCCACAGCCAAAGGCCTTATGGTTTTTTTCTTTTTTTTGCTACTGCGGTTCTGTTTCATTTTCCAGTTGTTGTTTGATTTATATTTTTATTTTTTCTAATATATCTGTTAGTTTTCTAGTTTTAATTTATGTTTTTATTCTTTGTTATTGTTCTTCTCCTTTTTTTCTTTTTTTTTTGCCATGCCATGCACCTTGCAGGATCTTGGTCCATGGGGTGGGGGTTGGGCTTGAGCACCTGTGGCAGGAACACTGAGTCCGAACCGCTGCATTAACAGAGAACCTCAGATCCCAGGGAAAATTAATCAGAGTGAGGTCTTCCAGAGGTCCTCACCTCAGCACCAACACCAGGCTCTAACCAACTGCCTACAAACTCCAGTGCTGGAAGCCTCAGGCCAAACAACAAGTAAGAAAGGAACACAGTCCCACCCATCAAAAATAATGACATGACAAAAAATAAGTTACAGATGAAGGAGTAAGGTAAAAATCTACAAGACCAAAGAAATGAAGAGGAAATAGGCAACCTACCTGTAAAAGAATTCAGAGGAATGATAGTAAAGATGATCTAAAATCTCAGAAATAGAATGGCAACATGGATCGAGAAAATACAAGAAACATTTAACAAGGACCTAGAAGAATGGAAGAACAAATGGAGATGAAGAACACAATAAATGAAATGAAAAAATATACTAGAAGGAATCAATAGCAGAATAACTGAGGCAGAAGAATAAATAAGTGAGCTGGAAGATAGAATGGTGGGAATAACTGTTGAAGACCAGAATAAAGAAAAAAGAATGAAAAGAATTGAAGACAGTCTCAGAAACCTCTGGGACAACACGAAACAAACCAACATTTAAATAATAGGGGTCCCAGAAGAAAAAGAGACAGAGAAATGATCTGAGAAAATATTCAAAGAGATTATAGTAGAAAACTTTCCTAACATGGGAAAAGGAGTAGCCACCAAACCAGGAAGTGCAGAGCATCCCATACAGCATAAACCCTAGAAGAAAAACATCAAGACATATTTTAATCAAACTAAGAAAAATTAAATTCCAAGAAAATATATTAAAAGCAGCAAGGAAGGGCTTCCCTGGTGGCACAGTGTTTGAGAGTCCACCTGCTGATGTAGGGTACATGTGTTCGTGGCCCGGTCCGGGAAGATCCCACATGCTGCAGAGTGGCTGAGCCCATAAGCCATGGCCACTTAGCTTGTGCGTCTGGAGCCCATGCTCTGCAATTAGAGAGGCCACAACAGTGAAAGGCCTGCATACATCAAAAAAAAAAAAAAAAAAAAAAAGCAGCAAGGAAAAAGCAACAAGTAATATACAAGGGAATCCCCATAAGGTTATCAGCTGATATTTCAGCAGAAAGTCTGAAGGCCAAAAGGGAATGGAGAGATATATTTCAAGTGATGAAAAGGAAACACCAAGATTACTCTACCCATCAAGGACCTCATTCAGATTCAATGGAGAAACCAAAAGCTTTAAAGACAAGCAAAAGCTAAGCGATTTCATCACCACTGAACCACCCTTAAAACAAATGTTATTGAACTTCTCTAGGCAGGTAACACAAGAAAACAAAAAAGACTGACAAGAACAAACACAAAACAATTAAGAAAATGGTAATAGGAACATACATATATATAATTTCCTTAAATGTGAATGGATTGAATGCTCCAACCAAAAGACACAGATTTGCTGAATGGATACAAAAAAAAGACCATATATATGCTGTCTACAGGGACCCACTTCAGACCTAGGGAAGCATATGGACTGAAAGTGAGGGGATAGAAAAAGATATTCCATGCAAATGGAAATCAAAAGAATGCTGGAGTAACATTACTCATATCAGATAAAATAGACTTTAAAATAAAGACTGCTACAAGAGATAAGGAAGGATACTACATAATGATCAAGAGATCAATCCAAGAAGAAGGTATAAAAATTATAAATATATATGCACCCAACATAGGAACAACTCAATGCATAAAGTAAATTCTAACAGCCATAAAAGGGGAAATCAACAGTAATACAATAATAGAGGGGGACTTTAACACTCCACTTACACCAATGCACGGATCATCCAGACAGAAAACAAATAAGGAATGACAAGCTTTAAGTGACACAAGAGACCAGATAGATTTAATTGATATTTATAGGATATTCCACCTGAAAGTTACAGAATACACTTTCTTCTCATGTGCCCATGGAATATTCTCCAGGATAGATCACATCTTGGGTCACAAATCAAGCCTCGGAAAATTTAAGAAAATTGAAACCATATCAAACATCTTTTCCAACCACAGTACAATGAGATTAGCGATCAATTACAGGAAAAACAATATAAAAAAACATAAACACTGGGAGGCTAAACAACCTTGGTTGTGCTACTAAATAACCAAGAGATCACTGAAGAAATCAAAGTGGAGATCAAAAACTACCTAGAAGCAAATTACAACAGAAACACAAAGACACAAAACCTATGGGATGCAGCAAAAGCAGTTCTAAGAGGGAAGTCTATAGAAATAAAATTTCACCTCAAGAAATAAAAAAAAAGTCAAATAAACAATCTAACCTTACACCTAAAGCAACTAGAGAAAGAAGAACAAAGAAAAACCAAAGTTAGCAGAAGGAAAGAAATCGTAAAGATCAGAGCAGAAATAAATGAAATAGAAAAGAAGAAAAAAGTAGCAAAGATCCATAAAACTAAAATTTGGTTCTTTGAGAAGATAAACAAAATTGATAAACCATTAGCCAGACTCATCAAGAAAAGGAGGGAGAGGACTCATCAATTAAATTTGAAGTGAAAAAAGAGAAGTTACAACTGACACTGCAGAAATACGAAGGATCATAAGATACTACTACAAGCAACTACATGCCAATAAAATGGACAACCTGGAAGAAATGGACAAATTCTTAGAAAGGTACAACCTTCCAAGATGAACCAGGAAGAAATAGAAAATATAAACAGACCAATCACATCAATGAAATTGAGACTTTGGTTAAAAATCTTCCAACAAATAAAAGCCCCAGGCCAGATGGCTTCACAGGTGAATTCTATCAAACATTTAGAGAAGAGCTAACACCTATCCTTCTCAAACTCTTCCAAAAAATTGCAGAGGAAGGAGCACTCCCAACTCATTCTACAAGACCGCCATCACTCTGATACTAAAACCAGACAAGGATATGACAAAAAAAGCAAATTACAGGCCAATATCACTGATGAACATAGATGTAAAAATCCTCAACAAAATACTAGCAAACAGAACCCAACAACCCATTGAAAAGATCATACACCATGAGCAAGTGTGATTTTTCCCAGGAATTCAAGTATTCTTCAGTATACACAAATCAATCAATGTGATACACCATATTAACAAATTAAAGAATAAAAACCATATGATCACCTCAATAGATGCAGAAAAAGCTTTTGACAAAATTCAACACCCATTTATGATAAAAACTCTCCAGAAAATTGGCATAGAGGGAACCTATCTCAACATAATAAAGCCATATATGACAAACCCACAGCCAACATCATTCTCAATGGTGAAATACTGAAAGCATTTCCTCTAAAATCAGGAACACGACAAGGTTGCCCACTCTCACCACTATTATTCAACATTGTTATGGAAGTTTTAGCCACAGGAATCAGAGAAGAACAAGAAACAAAAGGACTTCAAATCAGAAATGAAGTAAAGCTGTCACTGTCACTTGTAACTTGTAAAGGAGATGACATGATACTATACACAAAGAATCATAAAGATGCCACCAGGAAACTATTAGAGCTAATCGATGAATTTTGTAAAGTTTCAGGATACAAAATTAATGCACAGAAATCTCTTGCATTCCTATACACTAACAATGAAAGATCAGAAAGAGAAATTAAGAAAACAATCCCATTTACCATAGCAATGAAAAGAATAAAATACCTAGGAATAAACCTACCTAAGGAGGAAAAGTACCTATACTCAGAAAACAATAAAACACTGATGAAAGAAATAAAAGATGACACAAACAGATGGAGAAATATACCATGCTCTTGGATTGGAATAATTAATATTGTGAAAATAACTGTACTACACAAAGCAATCTACAGATTGAATGCAATCCCTCTCAATTTACCAATAACATTCTTCACAGAATTAGAACAAAAATTTTACAATTTATATGGAAACACAAAAGACCCTGAATAGCCAAAGCAATCTTGAGAAAGAAAAATGGAGCTAGATAAATCAAGCTCCCTGACTTCAAACTATACTACAAAACTACAGTAATCAAGACAGCATGGTACTGGTACAAAAACAGAAATATGGGTCAATGGTACTGGATAGAAAGCCCAGAGATAAACTTAAACACCTATGATCACCTATTCTATGAAAAAGGGGGCAAGAATATACATAGGAGAAAAGGCAACCTCTTCAATAAGTGGTACTGGGAAAACTGGACAGCTACATGTAAAAGGATGAAATTAGATCATTCCCTAGCACCATGCACAAAAATAAGCTCAAAATGGATTAAAGACGGGCTTCCCTGGTAGAGCAGTGGTTAAGAATCTGCCTGCCAATGCAGGGGACACAGGCTCGAGCCCTGATCTGGGAAGATCCCACAGGCCACGGAGCAACTAAACCTCTGTGCCACAAATACTGAGCTTGCACTCTAAAGCCCACAAGTCACAACTACTGAGCCCATGTGCTACAACCACTGAAGCCCGTGTGCCTAGAGCCCATGCTCCACAACAAGAGAAGCCACCACAATGATAAGCTTGGGCACCGCAATAAAGAGTAGCCCTCTCTTGTCACAACTAGAGAAAGCTTGCACAGCAAAAAAGACCCAACACAACCAAAAATAAAGATAAATAAAATAAATAAATTTATTTAAAAACGTGGATAAAGACATAAAGGTAAGCCCAGACACTATCAAACTCTTAGGAGAAACATAGGAAAAACACTCTTTGACATAAACCACAGCAAGATCTTTTTTGACCCACCTCCTGGCGTAGTGAAAATAAAAACAAAAACAACAAATGAGACCTAATTAAACTTAAAAGCTTTTGCACTGAAAAGGGAACCATAAACAAGACGAAAAGACAACTCTCAGAATGGGAGAAAATATTTGCAAATGATGCAGCTGACAAAGGATTAATCTCTAAAATATACAAACAGCTCATGCAGGTCAATATCAAAAAACAAACAACCCAATAAAAAAATGGGCAGGAGATCTAAATAGACATTTCTCCAAATAAGACATATAGATGGCCAAGAGGCACATGAAAAGCTGCTCAACATCACTAATTATTAGAGAAATGCAAATCAAAACTACAATGAGGTATCACTTCACATTGGTCAGAATGGTCATCATCAAAAAATCTACAAACAATAAATGCTGGCGAGGGTGTGGAGAAAAGGGTACTCTCTTGCACTTCGGTGGGAATATCAATTGATACAGCCACTGTGGAGAATGATATGGAGGTTCCTTAAAAAACTAAAAACCGAACTACCATATGACACAGCAATCCCACTACTGGGCATATGCCCTGAGAAAACCATAATTCAAAAGGATACATGTAGTTCAATGTTCATTGCAGCACTATTTATAATAGCCAGGATGTGGAAACAACCTAAATGTCCACAATAGATAAATGGATAAAGAAGATGTGGTACATATATACAATGGAATATTACTCAGCCATAAAAGGAGTGAAATTGGGTCATTTGTAGAGATGTGGATGGACCTAGAGGCAGCCATACAAAGTGAAGTAAGTCAGAAACACAAATATTATATATTAATTCATACACATATTAATGTATATTAACAGAATCTAGAAAAATGTTATAGATGAATCTACTTCCCAGGAAGGAATAGAGACACAGACATAGAGAATGGACATGTGGACACAGTGGGGGAAGGGAAGCATTGGATAAATTGGAACATTAGGATTTACATAAACACACTACCATGTGTAAAATAGACAGCTAGTGGGAACCTGCTGTAAAGTACAGGAAGCTCAGCTTGGTGCTCTGTGATGACCTAGATGGGTGGGACTGCAGTGCAGATAGGAGGGAGGTCCAAGAGGGAGGCAATATATGTATACATACAGCTGATACACTTCGTTGTATGGCCAAAACTAACGCAACCTTATAAAGCAATTATACTCCAATAAAAAATAAATAAATAAAAGGTCTTTCTAGAGTGATTTTGTAAGAGATTTTATAGGGGAATTTTCAGGAAGCACACAAAAAATATTTTATTATGTATTTCCAAAACTTGGTGAGAAGAAAATTAAAGAGTAATCTAACTTTTTCAACAGTTTTATGTCTCTGTTAACTTCTCTTTGAATTTGACTCAGAAGAAAAACTATTGTTTAAACTTGTTTTTGTGCTCACAACATTAGTCCCCACTTTAGACTTTCTCTTCAACACTGTTTCAAGTATTTCGTATATATTTTTTTGTGTTTCTATCCTTTGCACATTGTTTATACAACTTAATTTTAATGAACATCCAACTGAGATTAAAAGATTCACTGCTTTGCCATACAGAATAATTTCATCATTATCTTGATTGTAGTATCACAAGAATTAGTAATTTCACTTTTCCACTAATTTTATAACATATGGAAGAATGTAATAAACTAGTTAATTGTAAAGACACTTTTGTATAAATAAAATAAAACTGTTGTTTTAGGAAACATCATCATGCAAGTACTAAAACAATGTGTTCAAATAGAATAATTGGTATAGGAAAGGCATTTTAGAGGTGCTGACATATAGTGTGTAAATATGCATGTGATGTTAAAGTGGAAAATGTCCTTTCACCTCATGTATGTAAAACTACAGTCAGTAAATGCATTTGCCCAAAGGAGATCAGTAAGCGGCTACATTGTGAACATTCATGATAATACATTTATGTACTCAAAGTAAATATAATTTATTAAAAAGTGATTCCAGAGATTTAAATCTCTGAAAATTTTTTTAGAAAACTATTTAGTGAGTACTTGCCCTTTATAGATTTCCCCTTACCTGATCATTTTAAAGAATCAAATTACAAAAATTACCCTTGAGTTCTCCTCTCCTTTATTTTATCTGTTTAACTGCTGAAAAAGTAACACATTTCAGAAACCTCCTGGATTTAAGTGGCTACTGCAACAGTAATTTAAGAATATACAATTATGTAGTAAAAACCCAATACAGTAATTTATCCCAGAAGTTTTAAAAGTATGAAAATAATGTCCTGCACATAAAGTGAAAAAAGTTCAGTGAAACAAAGGTGATGATAGTTAATATTGAATTGTCAGTTTTGATTTTTAAGAAAAACAAATGAATTGCATAGCTGAAGAGATTGCCATAAGAGTACTTGGCCAAAAGAAGGAGAATGTTAGATTATAATGAAGGGTCTCATGATTTCTATTTTACATAATGTAACTGATTATTTTCCCTTATAAACTGTTTGTTTCAGAATAGTTTTAGATTTCCAGAAGAATTATAAAGATAAGACAGGGACTTCCATATACCCCATATCCAGTTTCTCCTATTATTGATTCTTACAATGAGTAAGGTACATTTGTCACAGTTAATGAATCCATATATATATATATATATATATATATATATATATATATATATATATATATATATATTTTTTTTTTTTTTTTTTTTTTTTTTTTTTTTTTGCAGTAAGCGGGCCTCTCACTGTTGTGGCCTCTCCCATTGTGGAGCACAGGCTCCGGACATGCAGGCTCAGCAGCCATGGCTCATGGGCCCAGCCGCTCTGCAGCATGAGGGATCTTCCCGGACCAGGGATTCTGCCTGCATCGGCAGGCAGAATCTCAACCACTGCGCCGCCAGGGAAACCCCATATTGATATATTATTAATTAAAGTTCACATTTTATTCAGATTTACCTAGTTTTTACCAATGCCCTTTTTCTGTTCCAGGATCCTATATGGGATAACATATAATATTATACATCATATCTCCTTAGGTTCCTCTTGGCTGTGGTAGTTTCTCAGCTAATCCCTATTTCTTATGATTTTGACAGTTTTCAACAGTACTGAACACGTATTTTGCAGAATGACTTGGATTTGTCTGATATTTTTATGATTAGCCTGGGTTTATGTTTCTGGGGAGGAAGGCTGTGGAGAAAAGGTACCTTTCTGATCACACCAAATCAAGGGTATATAGTATCAATATAACTTTCTGTTGTTGTTGACCTTGATCAATTGACCCAGGTAGTATTTTCAAGTTCGCCAACACAAATTACTATTTTTTTCCCCTCTCTTTCCATATCCTTTGGAAGAAAGTCACTAGAACAGCCCACAGTCAAACTGGAGAGTTTTGCTCCATGGCTTTAAGTGCAGATAGCTACAAAAATTATTTGTAATTCTTCTGTGTAGATTTGTCTCTTCTCCTCCATTTACTTATTTATTCAATAATTTATTTATATTAATATAGACTCAAGGATATTTACTTTATACTTTGGGTATTAATTCAATACTACTTTATTTTATTGCTCAAATTATTCCAGTTTTGGCCACTGGGATCTCTCTCTGTTGGCTTCTGCATCCTTCTGACATATCCCAATCATTATGGGTTTGTTTTTGTTTTCATTTTGCTCACTCTCTTCACTCTGACATTACACAATGCTCTAGGGCCATGGCTGATTTTTTTGAATGTATTGTTTTTTTAAAAAAGAGATGTGAAAACAGATGAAAAATACACTTGTATATATACAGGTTTGTAGAAAATGCTGGATTCAGGTCAGCCTTTTTTTCTAGCCTCATATTCATCTTTTTGCATTTTAGAATAAACATCAATGTATGGAGTAGTCAAAAATTATGTAGAAAAATCCTATTTGAATGCTAAATGTTAAGGATTTTAAAAAATAAACAATATAATTATGCTAACACCTGTATGGTTCTTATCATTTACAAGCATTATTTAAAAATCTTCTCATGTATCAACTCATTTAAACTTCCCAGCATTCTTATAAGTGTTGTTACTAATTGCCATTTGAGGGATGATGAAACAGAAGCATAGGGAAATCAAATAAATTGTATAAGGTTACAGGAATAGGTAGCGGCAAGATGTGAGCTCAGGTAATCTGCTTCTACTGTGTTCTTAAGCATTATATTACAGTGCTCTTTTCTAAATCTAATGGACTTTTACAAATTATATAAAATATAGATTTCATAAAAGTTCATAAAATTATATAAAGGACAACTTCTGCTATTTATGTACTCATTACTGAAGTCAAATGCATGTCTAGCATGTGTCTCTTACCAGTTTTAGCCTTTTAGTCAAGAGCCTGATGTCCTTCCCTTAGATCTATTTCAGGCACTTGAAAATATATACCCTGTACAAAACATCACTTATCATTCCTGCCTCATCCATGTATCTGCTTTCTGTCCTGAACTACCCATCTCTATAAATGAATCCATCATCCTTCTAAGTACCCAAACCAGAAGCCAGAAGTTATTTCTTACTCCTCCTTTCCCCTTAGGCATTCCACCTAATCTATCAATAATTCAGTCTAGAACTTCTGCTTATTTTTCATACTAAACTATTGAATTTATCTTTGTCATCCTTCCACCTAATTCCTACCCAGATAATGGCTTGGGGAGATTTGTACAACAAATTCCTCACACCAGACTTCATGTAATTCTTGACTTCATTTTTCCGATCTGCTGCCAGACTGTGGAAAAATACGTTTTTGAGCAAGACAGAACAAGTTTAATTCCGATTCCAAAATATCAAAATTATTGGGCCTTAGCAAGTTACTTAACCTTCCTAAATCTCAATATTCACATCAATAAAATGGGAGATTTTACTGTCTACCTAGGAAATTAATTTGGGGATTTGATGAATACATGTAAATCATATAGTCTTGTGCCTAACGCATAGTAGAGACTCAAAAAGTGGTATATATATATACACATAGCACATATATATATATATATACATATATATTTCAGTTAAAATAAAATTTAAGGTGAAATGGTCTTGCTTGAATACTGTATATGACTCATTATTTATAGAAGGTCAGCCAACTTTTGTAAAAAGCTAGATAATAATTTTTGCCTTTGTGGGCCATACAGTCTCTAGCAAACTACAAACTCTGCTGTTGGAAGTATGAAAACAGCCATAGACAACCATAACCAAATGGATTTGTTTGTGTTCTAATAAAACTTTAATATCAAACAATGGCAGTAAGCAAAAATTAGGCCTCGGGTCATAGTTTTCAATGCCTGATCTAAAAAATCCACGTCCCTCAGAATGGTTTTTGTAGAGACTTACTGTAATATAACACTTTCTTTTGTAGAGACTTACTGTAATATAACACTTTCTTTTTTTGTTTTTTTTTCCTGAGTTCCTCTCCCTTTTCTTCCCTTCTCACATTTTATATTCTAGTTAACATTAAACTACACAGCATTCTCAGCAACATTATTTTCTCAAGCCTCACATACCTGCTTATGCAGCTCTATCTTGATCACCCTTCTTATTCCAGATTTAAGTCCTGTCTGTTTATTCATCATGTGTCAGCTCAGGCTTCACTTTACTCAGAAAGCCTTTGAGGGATCTTAGGTACCAACAGATATTTATGTGGCTGTCTCCTTCAACAACAGGGGTTGTATCATATTCATTTTCTTACCTTTAGGACCTGACTCAAGAAATATTTGTTCAGCTAAACTGAACTTTCATGTTGTCAAATATTATTCATTCCAAAAATCATTGGTGTCATAGTTGTTTAAATCAAAGGAACAATCTAATCTATCAAAATCCTGTTAACATATTGGTATTTATATTTAAGAAATGAAATCATTTTCTTGTCAACTACTAATTGGGCATTATGTGTACAGAGATTCCATGTTTGCCACACCACTCTGTTGTTCCAGCCCCACTGGTCTTTTCTCCATCCTTGAAGGCACCGTGTTTCACCCTCCACTAGGTCTTTGTGTCCTCTGCTGACATGCCTCATATCATAACCTTCACCTTGTCAACTCCCGCTCATCTTCAACCTCAACTCAAACATTTCTTCCTTTTAAACACAATTATCAGAGGTTGTACATTTAAATCATGTACTGTAATTTTAAATTTATTTCTATAATTATCTGATTATAAGATAAACTAAAGTCTCAACTCCATGCAGGGGGGAATTTTTTTATTTTGGCTCACTTAGGTATCTCTAACCCTCAGAATTTACCTGATGTATCTAAACTAAACAAATGTGTTACATACATAAATGAATGATCTGATTTAGCCTTGTAATGTTTTGTTTATCATAATTTTATTAAAATTGAAATAATTGAGCTATTTTCCATGAAGCAACATTATTTAGAGGCTATTATTTCCTCTTTCATGTCAAAATAGTCTATTCCTATGTATGTTTTCAGTACTGTGTACACACAAACACATACAAACATGTCAATAATTTTTTTCATCTGATAACTATATTACTTTTCAAAAATAGCTGGAAGTACATATTTATCCCTTATATCGGAAATGTTACTTCAAGTGTTTGCTTATGTGGTTATTAAAGCTTGAAACATTTATTTTCTCCATATTTTTATATGCAGTTCCTATTTATAGGTTCACCTTTGAAATATCCTTCTAATTCTTTCATGCCCCAGACCACTGACTCTGATATTTTCATAGTTCCCACAATCAGGATTCATTACATTTAATTACTTCTGCTAGATATAATAAGTACCCAACTAACTGTTCCACAAAAGGGTTTTCCAAAGGACATTAGTAGGTGTTTTGGAAAAGAATAAGGTGTGATTAGGGTTCAATGATAAATGAAATTCAATGTTAAATAAGTAACAGATTTTTCCTCAGTATAAGAGCCTTTAGTGTACTAATGTGTTTTTTGAGTTGCCAAAAAAAAAAATCATGTTTCCCAAACTAATTGAGGACAATTTATTAACTACATATCTATTTAGAACTTTTGTCTTTCTACCTACTACATATAGTAATTTTCCTGATTGACCCCTTATTTCATATTAAACTACTTGAAAGTAGGATTACATTATGTTATTTATCCCTATCTCACCTGTTACAAGACTTTGTAAATAATTCATGTTCAAATACATTTTTATTCTTTACTTGATTTCAAATACTCTAAGAATTTTTTTTCAAAATAAATTTCTAGTAGATTTTTCTGTTATTTTGATTTATTATACATTACAGCTTTTCTGTTCCATTTTACATATCCATATAAATTAGAGATTTTTCAAGTAAGAAAAGAATAATCATGGTGAATATATTACAGCCTGAATCCACTGCTGATTTACAAAACAAATAAGCAGTTTAATAACCAATCAAGATACCACTAGAAATTTACCTTATAGATGATGGAAATCCTGAAAATAACCCAAGTAGCCAGAGGATTATACAAAGCTATATTTCAGAATGCTGCTGACCAAAGATATACTTCTGAATTTTAAACACAGACATAAGGATTTATACAAATAATACTAGGAGTATAAATAGGAGTATAACTGTGTCACAGGACAGACCAGCACCTGATTCTACTTTTACTTTTGTTGAAATACAATATGTTACACCAAGACATATCATGAAGGCTTTTGCAAGTAACTAAATCTATTTTATGAGAAATGTACATGTACATAAAGGCAGCAGGATCTTATGTTCTCTATAATCTGTGTCTCTGGTGTTATCAATTATCACTGAGCTACATAAATGTAGTATTCACTTTCATAAAGCCCAAGGAAGAATACTGTGAACTAACTGCTATGTAACTTGAGCAATTAGAATGAACTACAGACTGAAAATTACGGCTAAGGGAACATTTTGAAAATTCAACGTGCGCATTCTGATCTTGACATTTAAGATGTACCATAAGTTGAGAGCTATGAATACCAATTTGGATAGGTAACAACCTAACTAGCTAGAAAATTACTTCACAACTTTGTTTTTATTATTTTTACAAAGAATAGTGTACTGTCAGTCATCTAGTAAATTACAGTTCCAATACACTGAATGGTATCTTATTGACCTTGTTATTATAATATTTAGTATCTATGAGTTGAGGAGTTCTTGGGTGCAATTCCCCATCTGGGAAGGTCGTTATAACAATGTGCAAAAAAAAAAAAAAAGTGCAAAATTTGAATTGCAGATGTAAGTACATTAATCTTTAAGCTCTTCTTATGTAAATAACTGTGGAGATGTTTAGGAATTTGATGGCCTTAACACAGCTTTTCATATAGACTAAAAAATACCACTCTCTTTACTTCTCCTCAGTAAAGTGGTTTCTGAGGTCTTGCTTGAGTTCTGTGGGAACCTGGGCAGAAATACTTGGTGTGAGGATAACTCACCTCTGGGTTGAGTGAGGCAGGCCACTATTTGAGCTGTGGAGTCAAGATACTGGATAGAGTTTGCTGGTTGAGATGAGGGTTAATATTTGTCCCAGGCTACCAAGAAGGGTCTGAACCACTGAGTTGAGCCCTCCACGTTTCTGGGAGGGTGTAAGATTTTTAGATAGAAAAGCAGCAGCCCTCACACTCTCCATTATTGGCCATAGGAATAGAGGCTCCATGTTCCCTTGACCAGTGGGTCTGCTGACACCTGGAGCTCCCAAGAACATACATCAGAGCCCCAGCAAGCCAACAAAACAGTAACAGCCCTTCTAAACTGGGAAGAAGGAAATTAGTTATATTATATATTCCAGTGAGTGCACATGAGAGCTAAAATGTAGCTTGACTAATATTTTTAAAACAGAATTTCCACAGGATTTGGGGGCTAGAAAAACATAATTTTCTAACTGAAAAATACTGTAGTTGCTTTAAAAGGAGACTATGTTAGTTTGTTATTGACTTAGAAGAACTAGGTGAAGACATACACCAAAGCAGCAAGATAGAAAACAAAGGAAACAATAAGAAACTCAGAGAAATCCTCTCTCAAGAAAAAAATTATATATATATATATATATATATATATATATATATATATATATATATATATACTCACACATATATACATTTCAAAAATCAATCAAGATAAAGGTATTTTAGACAAACAGAAACTAAGATAATTCATCCTAGCAGGTCCATAAAAGAAATATTAAAGAAATTTCCTCAGACAGAATGAAAAATATCATAAAAGAAATCAGAGGTGCAGGGAGAAATAAGAGTTATGGATAAATAGATGGGCAAATCTATGTAAATCTATGTAAAGAATGACTACATAAAACAATAACAACAACATAATTAGATTAAAAGATATATACAGAATGAAATATATGGAAACAATGCTATACACACACACACACACAAAGTGAAGTAAATGAAGAGAAAATGTTCTAGAGTTTTCACATTGCTTGGGATGGGGTAACAGTACTAATATTTATTGGGCTTTAACAAGTCAAGGACATGTTTTAAGCTCTAGATTATCCCTAAAAGAATAGTAAAACAGAGCTTCCCTGGTGACGCAGTGGTTGAGAGTCCGCCTGCTGATGCAGCGGACACGGGTTCGTGCCCCGGTCTGAGAAGATCCCACATGCCATGGAGTGGCTGGGCCCATGAGCCATGGCCACTGAGTCTGCACGTCCAGAGCCTGTGCTCCACAATGGGAGAGGCCACAAGAGTGAGAGGCGCACATACCACCAAAAAAAAAAAAAAAAAAAAAAAAGAAAAAGAAAAAGAATAGTAAAACAATGCATAATAAACTATGAAGTGGAAAAAATATGGAATAATAAAAAATACTTCAAAAGTATTTAAATAAGGAGCTTCCCTGGTGGGGCAGTGGTTGAGAGTCTGCCTGCTGATGCAGGGGACACGGGTTCATGCCCCAGTCTGGGAGGATCCCACATGCTGTGGAGTGGCTGGGCCCGTGAGCCATGGCCGCTGAGCCTGCATGTCCGGAGCCTGTGCTCTGCAACAGGAGAGGCCGCAACAGTGAGAGGCCCATGTACCGCAAAAAAAAAAAAAAATAAATAAAAGTATTTATATAAACAGAAAGAAACAAAATATACAGCAGGGGGGACAAATAGTAAAACAGTAAAATAGTTGATTTAAATCTAAGTATTTTAGGACTTAAATTGAGTAATAACTATAAAACAAAGATTGTCATCTTGGAAAAACAAAACAAAATGCAACTATATACAGCTTACAAGATAGACACCTAACTATAATAATAAAGATAGCTTGAAAGTAAAAGAATTAAATGATCAAAGAATGGAATGAAATGTACACCATATCAACACTAAACAAAGTGACTAAAATCATAAAGTAGACTTCAAATTGTAGACATTCTCAGTGTTAAATAGGGAACTTTCATGAAATGATCATTCAATTAAAACATGAAATAACTCTAAATTAGTGTTTGATAATTTATTCTCAATTTATAAAGCAAAAACAAGAAAGGAGATAACACAATTTTAAAACTGTCAATTGCTAAAGGCTGGGGAGCGTGTTGAGAAAAGGGAACCCTCTTTCAGTGTTGGTGAGAATGTAAATTGATACAGCCACTATGGAGAACACTATGGAGGTTCCTTAAAAAACTAAAAATAGAATTACCATATGACCCAGCAATACCACTACTGGGCATATACTCAGAGAAAATCATACTTGAAAAAGACACATGTACCTTAATGTTCGCTGATGCACTATTTACAATAACCAGGATATGGAAACAACCTAGGTGCCCATAGACAGAAGAATGGCTAAAGAAGATATGGTACATATATACAATGGAATATTACTCAGCCACAAAAAGGAATGAAATTGGGTCACTATTAGAGACATGGATGGACCTAGAGACTGTCATACAGAGTGAAGTAAGTCAGAAAGAGAAAAACAAATATCATATATTAATGTATATATGTGGAATCTAGAAAAATGGTACAGATGAACTGGTTTGAAGGGCAGAAAATGAGATACAGATGTAGAGAACAAACGTATGAACACCAAGGGGGGAAAGTGGTGGGGGGTGGGGGTGGGATGTGATGAAATGGGAGATTGGGATTGACATGTATACACTGATGTGTATAAAATGAATGACTAATAAGAACCTTCTGTATAAAAAATAGATAAAATAAATTTCAAAAACAAAGACACATGCACCCCAATGTTTGCTGATGCACTATTTACAATAGTCAGGACATGGAAACAACCTAAGTGCCTATAGACAGAAGAATAGATAAAGAAGTTATGGTACATATATACAATGGAATATTACTCAGCCATAAAAAGGAATGAAACTGGGTCATTATTAGAGACGTGGATGGACCTAGAGACTGTCATACAGAATGAAGTAAGTCAGAAAGAGAAAAACAAATATTGTATATTAATGCATATATGTGGAATCTAGAAAAATGGTACAGATGAACCAGTTTGCAAGGCAGAAATAGAGACACAGACATACAGAACAAATATATGGATACCAAGAGGGAGAAAGGGGAGTGACATGAATTGAGAGATTGGGATTGACATATATACACTAATATGTATAAAATAGATAATAATGAGAATCCACTGTGTAGCATAGGGAACTCCACTGTATCTCAAAAAACTAACACAACATTGTAAAACAACTATATCCCAATAAAAAATATTTAAAAAATTAAAAAATATAAAACTGTCAATTGTTTTCCAAATTGATGTATTGACTCAATGTTCTACCAATCAAAATCTCATCTCGTGTCTTTGGTAAGCATTGACAAAATTCTAAAGTTTATATGGAAATGCAAATTGCTCATATTAGCCAAGGTAACCTTGGAAAAGAATATAGCTTGAGAGAGTGGGCTACCCGATACCACAACTTACCATAAAGTTACAGTAACTAAGACAGTATGATACTGACACAAGGATACACAAATAAACCAATGGAATAAAATAAAGAAGCCATACATGAATTTCTCACATATATGTGCCCCTGATGTATAAAAAAATATGTAATACAAAGTGGTGGTACAGTCTTTTTAAGAAGTAGTAAATTAGTTGCATACCCATATGGGAAAAAAAATATATAACTTGACTCCTATTTCACATCATACATAATGTAAGGTGGAAAGTAGAACAAAAAGTGAAAGGTTTTTAAAACAAAAAAATTTCCAAAATATATCACAGAAAAATATCTTCTTGAAATGTGGTAAGGAAAGATTTCTAAAACATGATACAAAAGCACTAAAAATAAATAAAATAAAATAAAATAAAATGGGCTACAATAAAATTAGGAAACTTTGTCATCAAAAGACAATTATCACAGTGAAAATACAAGTCATATAGTCAAATATACATATGACTAGTCCTATGAGTGATATTTGTAATGCATGACACTGACAGAAGAGTTATATACTATTTATATATAAAAGACTTTCAAATCAGTAAGAAAAGACAGACAATTCAACAGGAAAGTAGACAACATTATTGTTATTGTTTTTCTATTTATATCTCCTTGTGTCACCTGAAGTTTCTATTCTATGTGTGTGGTTGTTCTATTGGTGCATAGATACTCACTATGTTTTTACATAACTTATGAACTGTAGCTATTAGGAATATAAAATGGCATTTTTTTGTCTCCTTTAATGCTTTTTGCCCTGCATTCTACTTTGTCCATATTAAGATTTCTTTCCTATTGTTTCCATTTGCCAGATACATTTTTGCCATTCATTTATTTTTTGTAATGACTGTGCTTTAAATGTGTTTCTTGTATACAGTATAGATTTGGATTTTCTTTATAAGCCAACTTAAAAATATTTTTATTTTAAAAGATGAGTTAAACCTATTCCCATTTATTGATATGACTGATATGTTTGGGTTTAACTGCCATTTTTAGTATAATTACAGTGTGTTCAGTATTTATTTACTGTGTTTCTCAATTTATCGTGCCTTCTTTGCTCCTTAAAATTTCTTTTGGCATTTAGGAAGTTTAGGATGTTTGTTCCACTTTTTATCTTTGTATTTATACCTCATAATCCCTAAATTCCTGCCCCTGCTTTTTCCCCCCCTTATTTAGCACTTTACTATCTGATTTTCATCGTTAGGTGGTGTCCTTTAACTCACATCTATTAGATATACAACATTTAATTATCTCATTCTATTTTTACTTTTCTCCCTCCCTTCTGCTTTCATTTTATAGTTGAATATTCTCTGCTTTGCCAGAGCATATAAAATTTTCATACTGTTCATCCACTCATATCCTTGCCCTTATTTTAAAATTATTTCTAGAATTAAATATATAAATGCACATCAGCAGTTCTCTTGCTGAAATTTTTTGAGTTGTATTTTAGTGGATGAATCTACCCATATAATAGATTCTGCAGAAATAGCCAGTATGTATAGTGTTCCCTGGGTTCTTGCATGTTTATTATTCTATACTCTTGATCCTTGAGGAAGAAAAGTTTTGCTGGGCATAAAGTCTTTGACTCAAACTTTGTTTCCTTAGGTTTCTTGAAATTGTTGTTCCATTGTTTCCTTTCTTTGTGTATTGTTCTTCAGAAGTCTACAGCAGTCTATAATTATTTACTATTGTAAGTAATTATAAGTAATTTTACCTTTTTTCCTATAGACACTAAGTATTTTTATTATCTTTCAAGATTAATAATTTTAGTAAGATATATCTTGGAGTTACTTGTTTTAGCTCAGGCACAGAATATATAGATCTAAGGTACATTTTTTCTTATTTCTGCCAAGTTTCACTAAATTATAAAGTAAATATAATTAGCTCTGTTTCATTGTCATCCCTTGGGGAGAATACATGTAATTTCTACCAAGGATAACAATGAGAGAGAGAGAGAGAGAGAGAGAGAGAGAGAGAGAGAGAGAGAAAGTGAGACAAAAAGAAAGTGATCAGAGAGATAGTGGTTGATAAGGAATACAGACAAAAAAAAGGTTATATATCTCAATTTCATTCTCTTGGTTGTTTACATGCTTTTCTTCAATTCCCCATGTTTAAATTTTCATTTTTCTTCTCCTTTGGGCACCTAGTAATTTATTTTTTATTTCTTTCTTGCAGTTGATGCTATGAGCCATTATTTCTGAACCATGCTTCAGAAATCTGTTTAGTAACTTAGCTCTTCCTATTGGACTTTATCTCTCTAGGGATACTTTTTTCTGTACTCAAAGTCCTTTACTCCCTTATTCTCCTTTTCATGGAGTCTCTTAAACTCTCCTTCCCACTCTCCATGCCCACAGGCTTGGAGTGGCCACTAGATTTCTGGTCAAAGTACTGCTGGAATTTCATGTTTATTTCTCTGTTTATGGATAATTTGAAGTTCATGTTTTTTTCCGTCTCTTAGAAATGCTGTTATGGTTGATCTTATGTGGTTTTCTTTACATGCATTGCTAAATTTTTGGTTTGGGGGAAAAGATGTGTTGAGAGAGTGGATTTAGATGGCTACAATTAAGGAATAGGCATTTTTGAATATGTGTTGCAATGATTCTTTTGTTCAGCCAGATATAAGAATCATCCACTCTAGATTCCATAATCCTTCTTTGTCACAATGTTTACCTAATGATTTTTAGCATATGTTTTAACTTCACCATTTATGAAAAGCTCATTTGCTGGATAACTATGGTAGTTAAGTTCTTTCTTAGAAAGGATATATTCAAAAGTCAATTGAATAATAAGAAAATCAACCAGACAAATATTTTTATAACATGTATGTCCAATGATATAA
Source organism: Mesoplodon mirus (assembly GCF_964341445.2). Classification (NCBI taxonomy): domain Eukaryota; kingdom Metazoa; phylum Chordata; class Mammalia; order Artiodactyla; family Ziphiidae; genus Mesoplodon; species Mesoplodon mirus. Next base: position 107,938,800 of record NC_138983.1, on the reverse strand, counting down.
TTTATCCAATAATTATTTATGTATTGTGTACCTCTTCTGTGGGAAGTATGTGAATATATACACATAACAATAACACAATTAAGAAAGCATAAGTACCAAAAAAACATATAAAAACAAAGCACTCATCCCATTTCTAAGGAACAGATCAACATAATTTTGAAAAGTAAGGAAACCTACTTTTAAAAAATGTAATCTAGATTTCAATGTAGTCTTTGAGGTCTCTTTTGGTTTTGGTGAATTTTTGAATAATAGATTCAGAACAAGAAAGAAATAGAATTAAGGTATCCTTACTGCATAAGTAGCTAGAGCAGTATGGCATTACATGTTGGAAATCCCACCCCCAAAAATATATATATACAGTTGTGGAATAAATAAAAATAAATGCTGTCAACTTGACTGATTGTTTTGGAAGTCAATGTCGTCACTGCTCATATGGTAGAAGGTGTCCCACTGTTAGTCATGTACTTGCCCTTTGTATCAGAAGGACATGCATTGGACTGATGTTTGCAGCAGCAACTATGATCTCAGATGCCTGCTGTAAAAGCTGTTCCCATAAACATAAAGAAACTTGTTTCACTACACTTAACACTGTGGCTTTATTTCTCTGAGCTAAGCTTGAACAGAGGAGATAATTAAAGAGAAGAAGACCATTTTTTTTTTCTCTCTGAGCAACGGTCAATAAAACATAAATGATTTTGGAACTCAATAAGCACATCTTTGCCTAACAAGCTAGGAGGCTTAGTATCAATTTATTGTTGTGCAACATAATAAAACATACTTTTATTTCATAAAAACTTGTTCTGCTGAAGTTTTTATATTTTAATTTATTTAAAAAAAATGAAAAACATTGGCCAGGAAACAGAAATTTAAACAAATTTTCAGCTTGATAATGAGTTTGAGTTTCTAAATGTGTAGTCAAACGTGTCATATGCATATTTTAAAGATCTAGCACCACTCTTGCACGTGAGTGAAGAGCTTTAAGCAGTGTGATTAGCATACAACAAGATTCCATGGCCATAAGATTTTATATATTGCAGAATCCCTTAATTTATAGCACTTTTATTTAAGTAATAAATTTTTCCTTTGTAATGATTTGTGTTTAAGACTTTGGTCTATAGATTCATTTTTCACAGTGACAAGTTTAAGAACTTACTAATTTTTTCTTAAGTTCTTTTTTCTTAACAACCACCAAGTTAAAAAAAAATCGATTGCTTCTGCAAAGTAATGCAGATTCAAAGTCTGCAGTATATAAAATTTTATAGGTAGAAGCCCTTGTAATTTTATTGTGGCAGGCTCTTTACACGTGCCAGCACCACATATACCAACTGCAGCAGTCTGCGAAAGGGCCTATGAGACAGAAATATATTTCTTGGAAAAATCCTGTAACTTGACAAAAAGCGTATAATAGATTTATTTCTCCATCAGTTTTAGCTGTTCAACGCCAGGCAGCTTCTGAACTTTTACCTTCTCTATTGTTCCATTGTGATACTTGATATTTTGTTTTTATGTTGTTTTTTGTATTAATATAGTTAATAATAATAATAAATTAATTTAATGACTATTAAGTCTTTACAATATTCTGGGCACTAGTGCTGCAACACTAACTAAAATAGAGTAGCTGTTGTGTAGGAATTCATGGTCTAGCATGGAAATCAGACAATTAAATAGTAATTACAAATTACCAGAATACTAAGTCATCAGTTATTGTTTATTATATGCTGGACACTTTGTTATGATATTTGTTCAGAAATATTCAAATAAGATATTTATTTTTTCATTAAAAAACCACAACATCCCTGGGAGGCAGAAATGCGACAAGTGTAACGTCTTCAAACTCTGTCAGAGCTCTGAGATGATGTGCTGAAAATTATTATTAATTATATCTACAGAGAACTTTACATTTTCAGAATATTTCCTCGTATGTCATTTAATCTTATGCAGCCCTGTGTGGTAAGAAATCAAATACAGTTATTTCCATTTTGCAAGGAGCTGAGATGATATCCTTAAAATTCCACAACTAGTATTTGGCAGTTACAATTTAGTACTCAGGGGTTATGCTCCATCTTTAGTTTTCCTTCTATTGTTTTATATAACTTTAACTTTAAAGAATTCTTCCATTTGGAATAATGTATTTCTATTTTTATTGGCAGTTGTTTGTTTTTTTACTCTTCTACCAAAATATATTCATGATGTTAGGATGACATGGGGCTAGTTTTGTTCCCCTCTTACAGATGATTTCTCTAGTCTAGGATTTCAAAATCCTGAGAAATCTACAAAGAGATTAACCTGGTACTGTGGGTGAAAATTCTAACTTGGGTTTAAGAGCTTGCTCTTTGTTAAAATGAGTATCCTAAAAGATTGCATCTATTACATTTTTTTTTTTGAGGTACACGGGCCTCTCACTGTTGTGGCCACTCCCATTGCGTAGCACAGGCTCCGGACACGCAGGCTCAGCGGCCATGGCTCACGGGCCTAGCCTCTCCACAGCATGTGGGATCTTCCAGGACCAGGGCACGGACCCGTGTCCCGTGCATCGGCAGGCGGACTCTCAACCACTGTGCCACCAGGGAAGCCCAATTGCATCTATTAAATAAGCACTTGTTAGTAACCTCTCAGAGTATTTCAGGGCATGAAGCAATTTTGGTTCCAACAATTACTTGATAGAATAAACAATGGAGCTATCCACCTAGAGCCAAGGATGCTGCAGAGGCATCTATGGCACCCAGAGGTTGGTTTGAAGGGGCTGTGTATCTTGGGAAAAGAGCAAAACATATGACTGACAAGTAACGAGTCGAACAATATTAACAAACAGAAGAAACATTCATATAGTATCAGACACTGTTCTTAGTGCTTTGCACAAATTGTTAGCACAACTCAAGGCAATCATTATTATTATTACCTTTCTATTATAAAGGATTATAGAATTGGTGGTACATGCCGAAACCATCTGGCTCTAGAGTCTGTGTGTCCAATCACTATGCTATGCTGTGCATTAGATAAGACTCTAATATTTTTCAATTTTTGATAGGACTGTCCCTGGAAAGCATAGGAGTACATTGGGTGGGATCTTTCCTGTTATCCTAGAACTACAGCTAAAGCTCTAAGCTAAGGAAAAAGGGCCTTAAGTGTCTCACATTCTATGCTAAGGGAGTCACTCCCAGCTGGGATCAAGCACCCCTCTGAAGGGCTTCCTAAGCATCCTAACCTCAGAGAATGAGCCCCACAATAATCACCAGCCCTCTGAGCCTGCTCCTACCACCATCTAGTAGACTGATATAAAAGAAGGATAAGAAGAGGGAAACTAAAATTTTGTAAAGTGAAGCATTTGTAAAAAGAAGTTACTCCTTCCCTTTCTTTTTTAGGATTGTTTCTCCTCCGCATAGCAAAGTGACTGGGCTGAAAGAGAATAGTAAAAATGTACAAACCTCCAAGAAGAAGCTACAATTTCATGAATTTTGCTTAGTCAAAGAACTTGATGACTCTGCTTTGTGATACTACCAGAAAAGGAAGGAAAGAACTGGGGAGTGATGGCATGGCAGGGTCAGTCAGGTTGCAAGGGTCCAGCAATATTCTGCTAGAATTCTCAGTTCCTAATGTTAGATGCATCTTAGGTATACTCTGTCTTGTGCTGTGTAGGTGAGATTGTGTGTGGGTCTTTGCTTGGACTGCTCATGCCTGAGGTGCATATCAGAGGAATGAATGTTAAAGCTTCCCTCTGGGGGACAAACTTCTCAGGGCATTGCTAAAGCCCACACAAGACGTCTGGGAGGGCCCTGTCATCACATTGAAGCCAGCATTCACTTATGATGAGCCCACAGACAAAACAATGAACTAGATGAGCAAGTCAAGCCTGACAAGGAAAGAATGGACCCTAAGGATGGAGACACTTGTGTTTTTCTTTTCCCTCCTTTCTGCCCTAAGACCAGCAGTAGCACAACTAAAACGGGCAGAGAGAAATAAGTTTGAATGAAGAACAGACCACAGCCAGGTGTAACAGGTGCTTGAGAGTGGGCAGAAAAGAGCTTTGAAACAGATATGACATTAAAGTCTTAAAATAAACAACACTCGATAATTAGAATCAGAAAAGGAATGTTAGAATAAGAACAAGTGACAACAGTTATGGAATCTGATTACATTGTTATTTAGATTATTGCTGTCCAGAATCAAAGGGAATTATGACAGCATATTTGGAAAACGGTTTCAAGGAAATCAATATTTTACATGTGTACACCTTCAAAGATTGAGAGTTCTCAGTAAACCAGGTGTTGTGTATATATGAGTGTATAGATTATTACACACACACACATAATGTTTAACTTGAAGAGGCAATATTATGCTTCTAAACTTAAAGTTTCTTTTTCCACAGTAATATATTATTATTACCAATAAGCATCTGAAATTCTCAGAAGTAATTTTAATTTTTATTCCAAAAGTATTTAATAGATTGGTCCTATAGAGTTCTTTGGAACACCTCAGAGAAGGGACATAAGCTAAGTAATACAAAAATAATATTTTCAGCAAGGTACTTTCCTGACAGCATTTTTTATGTTTTCAGTAAAATGAGAATTCAGGAGTGTGTATAAGTCTTTCACACAGTAAGCTTCTTCACTTCCGTTTGGACTTTAAAAAATCTTTCCTAATTCCTATTTGCACATATGAGGTGACCTCGGATATTTTTTTATAATAACACTATATGCATCTGTTCCACTAGCAGATACACACACACACACACACACACACACACACCAATGCTTCATTGATGGTGCAATTACACATGAGTGCCTCTAAGGATGCTCACACTGTTTTTTAAAGTTCAATAGCTATTAATAAAATAATTATTATTTGATATTTATAACAAATTATTATTTGTTATAAATAATTATTATTTATAAATAATTATTACTGTTTAGCCACCGATATTTATTAGCTATCATGCATTTCAGGCACTGTGCTGGGTATTGGAATGACCAATATGAGCAAGATAAACACAGTCTCTGTGTTCACAAGTTTACAGCTTGTTGGGCTAGGCAAGTAAGTAAAAATATGCCCTGACATATAGCATAAGTAGAGGTAAATATGGGTAAAAAATAAAAAGAAACTCTTAATCTAGATGGAGAGCTGCCCCTCTCCACCAAAAAAAAAAAAAAAAAAAAAGCAAAAGGACATTTAAAATAACAGCTAAAGGAAGCATCATAAGGTTAAAGCTAGCCAATGGGGAGTGGAAGAGTGTTCCAGAATAAGGGAAATAGGAGTAACAACAATTATATAGTGGCCACTGTATGTCAGACAGTATTCTAAGCACTTTACATGCATGAACTATCAGATAAATACTATCTAATTACCACTCTTCAGAAAAGGAAATAGAGAGATCAAAACTTGACCAAGTGGCATAGTTAGAAAGTGGCACAGCCAGGATTCAAATACAGTGGAGATCCAGCGACTGTGCTCTTAGACACTTTGCAGTACCACCTTGCACCCCAGGGCTTCAGAAACCTGAGAGTATGTGGTGTGTTTGTGGGAATCTTCCTGACTCAGTCTGGCTGTGGTAGAGGGAAAGGAGGTGAGAGTCACTAGGGCACAGGGATTGGCAGAACCTAGATGATGAAGGACTGTTAGATTCTAGTGAGTTGGTCTTTATCCTACAGCTATTCAAGCCTTTTGTACAGAGTAAGCTCAATGTTTGCAGTCGAATCACCTGGCTGCAGTGCAGATGTCAGATGAGGTGAGTGATCAGGCTGGTGTTGAGACATCAGTTAAGAGGTCTTTGCAGTAATCAAGGTGTGAAATGTTGGTGGCCTGATCTAGGAGTGGAGATAAATGGATGGCTCCTAGTTTTTCTGGGAGAGTAAAGGGTCATAATTTTTCTATAGATACTTTTCTTAAAGAGCATAATAGAAATTAAAAACTTGCACTCTGTCATGGCTCTCTTGTAGCAGCCATGATTATGTTACCTACCTTACTCTGATGGGTTACACTTGAATTTGCAATAGGGAGACTCCACAACCTTAGAATAATTCTAATTAACTTAATACATAAGTAGCGGGCAGTGGGATCAAGAAAATATCTAATGAAACCTCCTCAGAGAATTTTTTTAAACTGGCAACTATAATACCAAAATAAGGGTTGGAGACATTTATTAAATACTATTTAAGAAGTTTAATTTTCATAAACATGGAACATAAAACAATACATACATCCTCACAAGGCTGAACTTAAAGAATTTAGAAGAATGAGGTTTAAAATCTTCTTAAATTTTCAAAGCAGCATGTAGATTTTACTTGTGGAATTCCCAAAACTTCCATGGAAATAAGCAACTAAATATTTCATTATTGCTTATAACATATTCATTAAATACATGGGGAACAGGGTGCTGAGGAAGGATGTGGCATTTCCTATGCTACCAATTCTTAGGAGTACTTTAAACATATGGTGTAGGCACAAAATATTTTGTAAGGAGGTAGGGATCAGATATTCCAGTGGAGCTAAATCATAAAAGTGTGGTAGAATTAGTTGTAGGTCTTTATTAACAATAAGTTATCATTAAGTTTGTCAATTATTTGCACTTTAAAAATATAAATCAAATAGGGTTATTCTTCCATCATCTTTGCTCTCACTCACCTTTCTACATGCATAAAATTTCCTTGTCTCATGGAAGTCTATCATGCTTATGAATATCATCTGACACGTATAAATTATAGCCACGGGAAAAAAAAAGAACTGCTAACTTAGCCAAACCACTTTTCATTTAGAAATAAGAAATAGCAAGGTTGTGAAAAGTGAAGTTGACTATGATCGTTTAAGTAGCCATAATAGGACTAGAATTAATTTTCCAATCTTCATTCCAGGACTCAATCTCTTCGAACTTTTCTCACCTAAGGTTCACTCTAGTCTTATTTTCCTAATGTCTCTTTTCACAAAGAAAGTATTTTCAAACCATGTCATATGACAGAAACAAAATTATAAATGTAGAAGTTGGCAGAACTGAAGATTTTCTGTAAAACTAGACAAAATAAGAGTATAAATGATTTTAAATATATACTCTTTAAATATATATTAATATAAATATATAAATATTAATATATGCATCAAATTCCACAAAAATAAGAAAGTACATTCTAAAATTGTAATCTGTATGGTGATAGAAAGTTAACTTTTACCCTCAGTTGGAGCATCTTCAAATTGATAATGAGTCACGCAACATGAAATTAGGTGAGAGAATTTACTTTGATCTCATGTTTTTATCCTAAATAATGCCACCCTGTAAGATAGTACATAGTTATATTGTAGGCGTCTGAGAATATAATAAATGTGGTAATGAAAACTAATACAATATATAGTGTTTTGCTAGTTCATACTCCACCTGCAGCATGGCAAGAAACCAGCTTCTTCCAGAATCTCCTGATTTTAGCACCACCTTTAAGTGGCTTAAGATTGGGCCCTGCCACAGTCCACGAGCTGTCCACTCTTCCCCACAGGTGTTGGTCAGAATCTCTTTCCTTCTGGTAGACATGAAGGATACAGGAACTCCTGGCCCCAGATGTCATACCAGACTATCATACTTCACTCCACAACATACTTTGCTGCTCAGTGAGACACAGTAGAGAAGAATACAAGTTATGGTTTCCCCTTTCCTCTTCAGTCACCCCTTTACTCTGGATCTTGACACTGTCTCTAGTTTTGTCCTACTAGCTGTCTCTTTACTTCCTCTTTCCTTTGGATCAAGGATGGTAAACTGGCTTATCTAAAATGGCAATGTCATTCAACTAGAAATGGCTGGAATGCTGTGTGGATTCTAGGTGAAACAATGCTCAGGTCAGGGGTAATAATATAGTGAGATCTGCCAAGGGGTATCATGTCAGGCATTTGACAATTCTACTATAAAAATAGAGAAATTATAATTGCAAAACTCAAGAGCAAATATTTTAATAACTTTCAGTTTTACTCATTTTGTCACATTTCTTGGGTACTCACTATGGGTCAGGCATCATGCCTAGCACCAGGATACAATAAACAGAGCTAAAATTTGACTTGACTTGTATATAAAACTGCCCTAAACTTGACATTAGTTATTGACATGTGTAAAAACAAATGAGCAATTTTTATTAAAAAATAATTTTCACAAGACTGTATTTTATAAACACAGTTTGGAAACATAGCCAGGAAAGCTGATTACTTACTAAAATTCATTAATTATATTTAAAATAAAAAAGAGCAACAAAACAAGAAAAGTTGCAGGCAATTACAAAGAAAACAGTCCATATAATAATATATTGAAAATAAAGTTCACACAATTAAAAATTTATCCAGCTGACCACGTGTTTTTAAAAAATAAGAGTAAAGTATATTAAACAAACAGAAGAATACAATTTACGATTTTTGGAGAAATAGGCCTTCCCTGCCCCCACCCCCACCATTTCTTCAAGTGTTTCAAATTCTAGTAGCACCAAAAAAACAAAAATATTAGAGTGATAGTTGTATTATTTTTCTATTTTTTTGGGGGGGGTACGTGGGCCTCTCACTATTGTGGCCTCTCCTGTTGCAGAGCACAGGCTCCGGATGTGTAGGCTCAGCGGCCATGGCTCACGGGGCCAGCCGCACCACGGCATGTGGGATCTTGCCGGACCGAGGCAGGAACCCGTGTCCCCTGCATCAGCAGGCAGACTCTCAACCACTGTGCCACAAGGAAATCCCCTAATTATTATTAAATAATAATAATTCTATTATTAGAAAAGATTGGTAGTCCTTCCAAGAGATATTAATATAAAAAATCAAATTAAAAACATACCTTTCAGGACTTCTGGGGAAGATGGCAGAAGAGTAAGACACAGAGATCACCTTCCTCCCTACAGATACACCAGAAATACAGCTACATGTGGAACAACTCCTACAGAACACCTACTGTATGCTGGCAGAAGCCCTCAGACCTCCCAAAAGGCAAGAAACTCCCCACGTACCTGGGTAGGGCAAAGCAGAGAGATTCCCGCACAGAGGATCGGTGCCAACCGGCACTCACCAGCCTGAGAGGCTTGTCTGCTCGCCTGCCAGGGCAGGCGACAATGGGAGCTGAGGCTCGGGCTTCAGTCAGAGCACAGGGAGAGGACCGGGATTGGCGGCGTGAACACAGCCTGAAGGGGCTAATGCACCACAGCTAGCCGGGAGGGAGTCCAGGAGAAAGTTTGGACCTGCCGAAGAGGCAAGAGACTTTTTCTTCCCTCTTTGTTTCCTGGTGCGTGACGAAGGGGATTAAGAGGGCTGCTTGGTGGAGCTCCAGAGATGGGCGCTAGCCGCGGCTGAAAGCGTGGACCCCATAGACGGGCGTGAGATGCTGGGGCTGCTGCCGCCACTGCGAGGCCTGTGTGCAAGCACAGGTCACTGTCCAAACAACTCTTCCATGGAGCCTGTGCAGCCCGTCACTGCTGGAGTCCCGGGACCCAGGCACGGATTCCATGGGAGAACGCATGGTGCAACTCGGGCTGGTGCAACGTCACGCCGGCCTCTGGCACTGCAGGATCCACCCGCACTCTGTGCCCCTCCCTGCCCCCTGGCCTGAGTGAGCCAGAGTCACTGAAGCGGCTGATCCTTTAACCCTGTCCTGTCTGAGCAAAGAACAGACGCCCTCCGGCGACCTACACAGAGAGGTGGGACCAAATCCAAAGCTGAGACCCAGGAGCTGTGAGAAAACAGAAGAGAAAGGGAAATCTCTCCCAGCAGCCTCAGAAGCAGTGGATTAAAGCTCCACAATCAACTTGATGTACCCTGCATCTGTGGAATACATGAATAGACAACAAATCATCCCAAATTGAGGAGCCAAGAGTCAGTGCTGTGCCTCTGAAGTGGGAGAGCCAACTTCAGGACACTGGTCCACAAGAGACCTCCCAGCCCCACATAATATCAAACGGTGAAAATCTTCCAGAGATCTCCATCTCAACACCAGCACCCAGCTTCACTCAACGACCAGCAAGCTACAGTGCTGGAAACCCTATGCCAAACAACTAGCAAGAGAGGAACACAATGCCACCCATTAGCAGAGAGGCAGCCTAAAATCATAAAAAGTCCACAGACACCTCAAAACACACGACCAGACGTGGACCTGTCCAACAGAAAAACAAGATCCAGCCTCATCCACCAGAGCACAGGCACTAGTCCCCTCCACCAGGAAGCCTACACAACCCACTGAAACAACCTTAGCCAATGGGGACAGACACCAAAAACAACGGGAACTACGAACCTGCAGCCTGCAAAAAAGGAGACCACAAACACAGTAAGATAAGCAAAATGAGAAGACAGAAAAACACACAGCAGGAGAAGGAGCAAGATAAAAACACACCAGATGTAACAAATGAAGAGGAAATAGGCAGTCTACCTGAAAAAGAATTCAGAATAATGATAGTAAAGATGATCCAAGATTCTATTTCCAAAATCCAAAATCTTGGAAATAGAATAGACAAAATGCAAGAAACAGTTAACAAGGACAAAGAAGAACTAAAGATGAATCAAGCATCGATTAAAAACACAATAAATGAAATGAAAAATACTCTAGATGGGATCAATAGCAGAATAACTGAGGCAGAAGAATGGATAAGTTAGGTGGAAGATAAAATAGTGGAAATAACTGCTGCAGAGCAAAATAAAGAAAAAAGAATGAAAAGAACAGAGGACAGTCTCAGAGACCTCTGGGACAACATTAAACACACCAACATTCAAATTATAGGGGTTCCAGAAGAAGAAGAGAAAAAGAAAGGGACTGAGAAAATATTTGAAGAGATTATAGTTGAAAACTTCCCCAATATGGGAAAGGAAATAGTTCATCAAGTCCAGGAGGAACAGAGAGTCCCATACAGAATAAATCCAAGGAGAAATACACCAAGACACATATTAATCAAACTGTCAAAAATTAAACACAAAGAAATCATATTAAAAGCAGCAAGGGAAAAAACAACAAATAGCACACAAGGGAATCCCCATCAGGTTAACAGCTGATCTCTCAGCAGAAACTCTACAAGCAAGAAGGGAGTGGCAGGACATAATTAAAGTGATGAAGGAGAGAAACCTGCAACCAAGATTACTCTACCCAGCAAGGATCTCATTCAGATTTGATGGAGAAATTAAAACCTTTACAGACAAGCAAAAGCTGAGAGAGTTCAGCACCACCAAACCAGCTTTACAACAAATGCTAAAGGAACTTCTGTAGGCAAGAAACACAACAGAAGGAATATACCTACAATAACAAACGCAAAGCAATTAAGGAAATGGGAATAGGAACATACATATCGATAATTACCTTAAATGTAAATAGAATAAATGCTCCCCCCAAAAGACACAGATTGGCTGAATGGATACAAAAACAAGACCCATATATATGCTGTCTACAAGAGACCCACTTCAGACCTAGAGACACATACAGACTGAAAGTAAGGGGATGGAAAAAGATATTCCATGCAAATGGAAATCAAAAGAAAGCTGGACTAGCAATTCTCATATCAGACAAAATAGACTGTAAAATAAAGACTAGTAGAAGAGACAAAGGACACTACATAATGATCAAGGTATCCATCCAAGAAGAAGATATAACAATTGTAAATATTTATGCACCAAGCATAGGAGCACCTCAATACATAAGGCAAATACTAACAGCCATAAAAGGAGAAATCGACAGTAACACACTCATAGTAGGGGACTTTAACACCCCACTTTCACCAATGGACAGATCATCCAAAATGAAAATAAATAAGGAAACACAAGCTTTAAATGATACATTAAACAAGATGGACTTAATTGATATTTATAGGACATTCCATCCAAAAACAACAGAATACACATTTTTCTCAAGTGCTCATGGAACATTCTCCAGGATAGATCATATCTTGGGTCACAAATCAAGCCTTGGTAAATTTAAGAAAATTGAAATTGTATCAAGTATCTTTTCCGACCACAATGCTATGAGACTAGATATCAATTACAGGAAAAGAGCTGTAAAAAATACAAACACATGGAGGCTAAACAATACACCACTCAATAACGAAGTGATCACTGAAGAAATCAAAGAGGAAATCAAAAAATACCTAGAAACAAATGACAATGGAGACACGACGACCCAAAACCTATGGGACACAGCAAAAGCAGTTCTAAGAGGGAAGTTTATAGCAATAAAATCCCACCTTAAGAAACAGGAAACATCTCGAGTAAACAACCTGACCCCGCACCTAAAGCAATTAGAGGAAGAAGAACAAAAAACCACCAAAGTTAGCAGAAGGAAAGAAATCATAAAGATCAGATCAGAAATAAACGAAAAAGAAATGAAGGAAACAAGAGCAAAGATCAATAAAACTAAAAGCTGGTTCTTTGAGAAGATAAACAAAATTGACAAACCATTAACCAGACTCATCAAGAAAAAAAGGGAGAAGACTCAAATCAATAGAATTAGAAATGAAAAAGGAGAAGTAACAACTGACACTGCAGAAATACAAAAGATCAGGAGAGATTACTAAAAGCAACCCTATGCCAATAAAATGGACAACCTGGAAGAAATGGACAAATCCTTAGAAATGCACAACCTGCCAAGACTGAATCAGGAAGAAATAGAAAATATGAATAGACCAATCACAAGCACTGAAATTGAAACTGTGATTAAAAATCTTCCAAAAAACTAAAGCCAGGACCACATGGTTTCACATGCGATTTCTATCAAACATGTAGAGAAGAGCTTACACCTATCCTTCTCAAACTCTTCCAAAATATAGCAGAGGGAGAACTCCCAAACTCATTCTATGAGGCCACCATCACCTTGATACCAAAACCAGACAAGGATGTCACAAAGAAAGAAAACTACAGGCCAATATCACTGATGAACAAAGATGCGAAAATCCTCAACAAAATACCAGCAAACAGAATCCAACAGCACATTAAAAAGATCATACACCATGATCAAGTGGGGTTTATTCCAGGAATGCAAGGATTCTTCAATATATGCAAATCAATCAATGTGATACGCCATATTAACAAATTGAAGGAGAAAAACCATATGATCATCTCAATAGATGCAGAGAAAGCTTTTGACAAAATTCAACACCCATTTATGATAAAAACCCTGCAGAAAGTAGGCATAGAGGGAACTTTCCTCAACATAATAAAGGCCATATATGACAAACCCACAGCCAACATTGTCCTCAATGGTGAAAAACTGAAACCATTTCCACTAAGATCAGGAACAAGACAAGGCTGCCCACTCTCACCACTCCTATTCAACATAGTTTTGGAAGTTTTAGCCACAGCAATCAGAGAAGAAAAGGAAATAAGGGGAATCCAAATTGGAAAAGAAGAAGTAAAGCTGTCACTGTTTGCAGATGACATGATACTATACATAGAGAATCCTAAAAATGCTACCAGAACACTACTAGAGCTAATCAATGAATTTGGTAAAGTAGCAGGATACAAAATTAATGCACAGTAATCTCTAGCATTCCTGTACATTAATGATAAAAAATCTGAAAATGAATCAAGAAAACACTCCCATTTACATTGCTGCCAATAGAATAAAATATCTAGGAATAAACCTACCTAAGGAGACAAAAGACCTGTATGCAGAAAATTATAAGACACTGATGAAAGAAATTAAAGATGATACAAATAGATGGAGAGATATACCATGCTCCTGGATTGGAAGAATCAATATTGTGAAAATGACTCTACTACCCAAAGCAATCTACAGATTCAATGCAATCCCTATCAAACTACCACTGGCATTTTTCACAGAACTAGAACAAAAAATTTCAAAATTTGTTTGGAAAAACAAGAGACCCCGAATATCCAAAGTAATCTTGAGAATGAAAAACGGAGCTGGAGGAATCAGGCTCCCTGACTTCAGACTATACTACAAAGCTACAGTAATCAAGACAGTGTGGTACTGGCACAAAAACAGAAAGATAGATCAATGGAACAGGATAGAAAGCCCAGAGATAAACCCACGCACATATGGTCAATTTATCTTTGATAAAGGAGGCAGGAATGTACAGTGGAGAAAGGACAGCCTCTTCAATAAGTGGTGCTGGGAAAACTGGATAGGGACATGTAAAAGTATGAGATTAGATCATTCCCTAACAGCATACACAAAAATAAGTTCAAAATGGATTAAAAACCTAAATGTAAGGCCAGACACTATCAAACTCTTAGAGGAAAACATAGGCAGAACACTCTATGACATAAATCACAGCAAGATCCTTTTGGACTCACCTCCTAGAGAAATGGAAATAAAAACAAAAATAAACAAATGGGACCTAATGAAACCTCAAAGCTTTTGCACAGCAAAGGAAACCATAAACAAGACCAAAAGACAACCCTCAGAATGGGAGAAAATATTTGCAAATGAAGCAACTGACAAAGGATTAATCTCCAAAATTTATAAGCAGCTCATACAGCTCAATAGCAAAAAAACAAACAACCCAATCCAAAAATGGGCAGAAGACTTAAATAGGCATTTCTCCAAAGAAGATATACAGACTGCCAACAAACACATGATAGAATGCTCAACATCATTAATCATTAGCGAAATGCAAATCAAAACTACAATGAGATATCATCTCACACCAGTCAGAATGGCCATCATCAAGAAATCTAGAAACAATAAATGCTGGAGAGGGTGTGGAAAAAAGGGAACACTCTTGCACTGCTGGTGGGAATGTGAATTGGTACAGCCACTATGGAGGTTCCTTAAAAAACTAAAAATAGAACTGCCATATGACCCAGCAATCCCACTACTAGGCATATACCCTGAGAAAACCATAATTCAAAAAGAGACATGTACCAAAATGTTCATTGCAGCTCTATTCACAATAGCCCAGAGATGGAAACAACCTAAGTGTCCATCATCGGATGAATGGATAAAGAAGATGTGGCGGGCTTCCCTGGTGGCGCAGTGGCTGAGAGTCCGCCTGTCAATGCATGGGACACGGGTTCATGCCCCAGTCTGGGAAGATCCCATATGCCGTGGAGCGGCTCAGCCTGTGAGCCATGGCCGTTGAGCCTGCACGTCCGGAGCCTGTGCTCCGCAACGGGAGAGGGCACAACAGTGAGCGTCCCACATACCACAAAAAAAAAAAAAAAAAGAAGATGTGACACATATATACAATGGAATGTTACTCAGCCATAAAAATTAACGAAACTGAGCTATTTGTAATGAGGTGGATAGACATAGAGTCTGTCATACAGAGTGAAGTAAGTCAGAAAGAGAAAGACAAATACCGTATGCTAACACATATATATGGAATTTAAGGAAAAAAATGTCATGAGGAACCTAGGGGTAAAACAGGAATAAAGACACAGACCTACTTGAGAATGGACTTGAGGATATGGGGAGGGGGAAGGGTAAGCTGTGATAAAGCGAAAAAGAGGCATGGACATATATACAGTACCAAATATAAGGTAGATAGATAGTGGGAAGCAGCCGCATAGCACAGGGAAATCAGCTCCGTGCTTTGTGACCGCCTGGAGGAGTGGGATAGGGAGGGTGGGAGGGCAGGAGACGCAAGAGGGAAGGGATGGGGGAACAGATGTATATGTATGACTGATTCACTTTGTTATAAAGCAGAAACTAATTTAAAAAAATAAAAAATAAATAATTAAAAATAAAAACATACCTTTCAAATAGAAAAAACTAATTTTAAACAATTAAAATGCCTATAATATCATAGTGAAATTGAGTCTTAATAGCCCTAGAACCTTATGCTCAGTCAAATTTAGGAATTTTGTTTTTCCTGCTCTCTCTTCTTCCTGGAGCCAATGCTAAGCTAAGATGGGGAGAGAAAGTCCACTTCTCAGTCATACTCTTGCTTCCACTAAGTTTTTCAGTACCTTTCTACACCGTCTCTTTAGTTTAATGCTACAATCCAAGACCTGGATGTCCTCTGATGGTGTATCCATGCCACTAATGCTTCTCTCCAACCCCCACCGAGGTTCATGGAGTAGTTGTAAGGCTCTGTCAGAAACCTTTTTTCCGTGCTACTGGGACAGCATGAACCTATGGAGAAGCTTGATGCTTTTTAATCTACTCTTTCCCCACACATGAGAAGGATTCACTATGCTTCCTTTTTCCAGAAGCAATAGGAAAGCAAAGGACGCAGGGTCCAGCTCAGGATCCAAACATACTTGTGAGGAAATGTATGTCTCTTGCTCATTTCTAAGTGTCTCTGCCTTACTCTCCAGCAAAAAAAAGTCAACAAAAGTAGACTAAATGCACTGGCTGTGCCCCTTTGTATCTCCAAACAACATCCTATTTTGGACCTGGACAATACCTTTTGAAGTTAAAAGTCAAGAATTTGAGGGTTTTTCTCCCTCTTATAAGAGGAAGCCTTCATTCCCAACTACCAAATGGAATGATCAGAAAGCAAAAGGATTGTATAAAAAGCAATAACATAATCCACTATCTAGCTAGTGTTTTTTTTTAACATGGTGTTATATTAAAAGATAATTTATATCTCAAACCAAAATTAATCAAACCAAAATTTGTTTTCGAGGATCCTGTTATTTCTCTACTTTTATTAATAAAAAAATTGCCTATATAGTTCACATTGTGTCTTTCTATTGAATAACACTGGTCTATATGAATAATAAACATACTTTACATTGCTAAAAGATAACTCAAAATGCAATTCCCCCTATGCAAACAGACATGTGAATCAACAACTTTTTCTTATATAATACTATCTAGTTAGAATTTGTTTTGTATAATACTTTGTTAAATGCTGCATCGTCTCCTTCATACTCTTTTAGTCAAAATCAGGAAACAATATTTCTAGATAAGGAAGGTTTTGTCCTCTGGAATAGTGATTCTTAAACTGTAATATGTAAACATCTAGGTAGCTTTTTAAAATGCAGAATCTGACTCAGTAACTGTGGATGGAGCCTGAGATTCTTCATTTCTAACAAGTGCCCAGATGATGCTGATGCTGCTGCTCTGGAGACTACACACTGAGATACAAATTTCTAGATGACACAGGTGTTCCAATGTACCTGAGTTCCCCAAATTAGAAAATAATAATGCTAAATACACATGCTGAAATATCTGCACTTATAAACTAATACTTTATTACTATTATTACTATATTTAGCTTCAAATACTTATTTCTTTAAAAATATTTTCTGAATGTAAATGAATGTTTACTATAACAGTGTAGGAAAATAAGAAAAAGCAAACAAGAAAATAGGCATCACCAACCATCATTCCACCAAGTGATAACCATCATTGAATTTTTACATATTTGTGTCTAGTAGTATTTCTATTTAGTTTGTTTTAATAAAATTTGATAACATTATAAACACTGTATTGAAACAGTTTCTTTTATCATCCTATGCTGTAAATATTTCATAATTTCCTAATATTGTCTACTCAGTCTTTAATGGCTGCTTATTATTCTATCATATGGATATACCAAATATTCTTAGTTAATTTCACTTAATAGACACTAGAATTGCTTCCAGTTTTATGTTAACAATGTTGTGATGAACAACTTTGTCTGCTATATCTTTGAAATATTTTCAGTACCTAATGAAACAAACATTTTAGTGCTTATAAGTATACAGTTCAGAATAGCAAAACCCATTAACAGAAAATTATGAAATATAATATTAATATATATAAATCCAATTCCCTCCATTAAAATTTGAACTACTTAGATAATGCCCGTAAACTTAAAAGTATTATGTGTTTTGAAAATAAGAAAAAAACTGAACTAATAATCAATTTGTCCTATTATTCTCATGATAGTCTGTCTACATCTGTGATACTTTATTACTTAACTTTATATCTTGTTTCTTTTTTTTTTAATTGGAGTATAATTGTTTTCCAGTGTTGTGTTAGTTTCTGTTGTACAATGAAGTGAATCAGCTATATGTATACATATAACCCTTTCCTCTAGGACCTCCTTCCCACCCCTCCATCCTACCCACCTAGGTCATTACAGAGCACCAAGCTGAGCTCCCAGTGCTATACCGCAGATTCCCACTACCTATCTATTTTACACATGGTAGTGTATTTATTTCAAACCTAGATATGTGCTCATAATAGACCTTCTAATTTAAAGTCTTAGATCCTGGAGTACATACACTAGTTTTCTGAAGAATTTTCTAGGTACCTTTGAAACCTGTATGCCCCCAAACAAATGCACACATTCATATACATATACAATAACCCTAAAGGAAATAGTACACTCTAATCTTACCTATAATGCAAGTATTAAAAATATTAAAAACGATC
Organism: Mesoplodon mirus; assembly: GCF_964341445.2. Taxonomy (NCBI): domain Eukaryota; kingdom Metazoa; phylum Chordata; class Mammalia; order Artiodactyla; family Ziphiidae; genus Mesoplodon; species Mesoplodon mirus. Next base: position 107,920,553 of record NC_138983.1, on the reverse strand, counting down.
TCAGTTATTAAATTATCATTTACTCCTGACAAGTAGTTACTAGTGAATAGTAAAACTGTACACATGTACTTTCCATTAATTACTAATAACTTCAAGGAAGTTTGAAATTAACATGATCCCTCTGTAAGACACTTTACTAAATTCTTGTTTAATTCCATTACTGATTTGCAGCAAAATACATATTAGAAAATATAGTTTAAACTTTTCTGTGATTGGAGAAAATCTTGGGGGATTTTCTCTGCTGGCAGTACAGGGAAAAACATAAACTTAATTATTAGACTTAGCTTAAATATCATCTCAACTATCTGTGTGCTTTGGACCTTGGGGGAGTTATTTAACCTATCTGATCCTGTTCCTTTATAAATTGGGGTTGATACTATCCATGTTACAGGATTATAAGAGTAAACTGTAATGCACTTAAATGGCTGAAAATAGACTCTGACAAATAATGGACATCAGTCTGCCCATTATTAAAATATTATACCAACATTTTCATATTTTTATTCTCATTTTTCCAAGGAAGAATGGAAGAATAATCAATATATTTTCTCAGATGCTAGTGAAATGATTTTCAGGTTCCTTGTTCAGCAGGGAAATTAATTTTCCAAATAAAACCTTATGTGGCAAACTAATAGAGAAAACATGACCAAAAACGAGATATACTCATTGTAGGGCAGACAAGAATATAGCAATGACTAGGTGAGGCTCTATTCACTGAGCTTGTATTTATTTCCATTGTAATTACTATTGAGGCATCTCTATAGAATTTGGAATTCCAAAGAATACAATAAATATTTTAGAAGTGGAAAAACTATTTTCCTAGCTTCTCAAGGCTTAAACCTAGGAGTCATCCTTTATCCCACTATTTCCTTCACTTCTAACAACTCATGCTGGCTCTACCATAAAAATAAATCCTTAGTCCCTTAATTTCTTTCCATGACCCCTGTCACCACACTAATTCGTCTACCATTTAGACTATGATAAATTGGCTTTCTCTGTTTTGTAACAAATTTATTGCGGTATAATGGACATAAAAAATCCTGCACATATTTAAAATGTGTAATTTGATATGTTTTGATATATTTATATACCTGTGAAACCATCACCATAATGAAGATAGCGAACATATCCATCACCCCCCAAAGGTTCCTTGTCTTATTTGTAGTCCTCCTTGGCCTCACCTCTCAATATCTCCTGCAACCCATGTTCTACTTCCTGTCACTATAGATTAGTTTGCACTTTCTCAAATTTACATAAATAGTATCAAAGAATGTATATTTTTTTAGTTTGGATTCTTTTACTTAGTATGATTATTTTGAGATTCTTCAATGTTGTGGTGTGTAGCAATAGTTCTTTCCTTTTCATTGTAGAGTAGTATTCCATTATATGAAGATACCACAATTTGTTCATCCAGTCTCCTGCTGATGAACATTTGGGTACTTTCCAAGTTGGTAGTATTACAAATAAATTTGCTATGAACATTTACATTATAAGTCTTAACATGAATATATGCTTTCTTTCTCTTAGGTAAATATTAGGAGTAGAACCCCTGGATCCTGTGGTAGGTTTATGTTTAACATTTTAAGAAACTGCCAAACTCTTTTCCAAAGTATCAATAGTTGTACTATTTTACTTTCCTACAAGCACAGCATGAGAGTTAAATTTCCTCTACTTCCCCACCAACATTTGATATGATCAGTCATCTAAGCTTTAAACTTTCTAGTAGGTTTGTATTGGGACCTCTTTATGGTTTTAATTTTGCATTTTCCTAATGACAAATGATATTAAACATCTTTTTTGTGTTTGTCTGCTGTATATTTTCTTTGATAAAGTATGTATCAAATCTTTTGTCTCCTTATTTAAAAAAATGGGTTTGTTTGTTTTATTCTCTTTGATTTTTGAGAGTTCTTTATTCATTCTAGATACAAGTCTTTTATCAGATACATATTTTGTAAATGTTTTCTCTCAGTCTGTTGTTTGAATTTTTACTCTTTAGCAGCATCTTTGATAGCTGAGACTCAATTTCAAAATTCCAATTTATTATTTTTCTACTTTTTTTTTTTTTTTTTTTTTTTTTGCTGTACGCGGGCCTCTCACTGTTGTGGCCTCTCCCATTGTGGAGCACAGGCTCCAGACGTGCAGGCTCAGCAGCCATGGCTCACAGGCCCAGCTGCTCCGTGACATGTGGGATCTTCCCGGACCGGGGCATGAACCAGTGTCCCCTGTATTGGCAGGTGGACTCTCAACCACTGGGCCACCAGGGAAGCCCTATTATTTTTCTTCTTAAAGCATGTCTTTGGTATTGTATCCAAGAACTCTTTGTCTAACCCAAATTCACAAATATTCTTTCTTATTTTTTCTTCTAAAAGTTTTTCAGTTTTAGGTTTTACATATAAGTCAATATCTATAGATATATCTTAAGTGAATCTTTGTATACTGAATGAAGTATGGATCAAGTTCATAGTTTTACATATGAATATCTAGTTTTTTCAGCACAATTTGTTGAAAAGATAGTTCTCCCTCCACTGAATTGCCTTTGCACCTTTGTAAAAAATCAGTTGTCCATTTTCTTATTCATTCAAATTACAGCAAATTCTCATAATTACTGGATTTGGTGATTGTGATGGCTAATTTTATGTATTGACTTGGCTAAGACATGGTATCAAGATAATTAATCAAACACATGTCTGGATGTTGTTGAGAGGGTCTTTTTAGATGAAATTAACTGTAAATCAGTAGACTTTGAACTAAAACTGATTACTTTCCATAATGTTTGTGGGCTTCAGCCAATCAGTCAAAGGCGTTAAGAGAAAACAGAATAAGGTTCTAATAGGAAGAGGGAATTCTGCCTCTTGATTACCTTGATACTCCAGATATAGTAACAACTCTTTGGGTCTCCATCCTGCAGGCCTACCATGAAGATTTTAGAAGTGCCAGCCTACATAATCATGTAAGTCAATTCCTTAAAATAAATAAATAAATGGAGGGAGGTATATATTGATATTTATCACAAAAAGAAAGAAATGTGTATACACATTCTATTGGCTCTGTTTCTCTGAAGAACCTTGATTAATATAGTGATATGATCTCTTTATGTGAGTTAGAATACTGCTTGCAGATACCAAAACTAATCAAAGTAGCTTAAGAAAAAAAAATAGTATCTCATGGTGTCCAAAAATAAGAAATGCAGCTGGCATCAGGCACAGTTGGAGTCAGGGTTTCAAATACCATTAGAGTACTCTTTACACTCCTTATGACTCTCTTCCTTTCCTTAGTTTTCTCTCTCTCATTTCTTCTCTCACTTGGAGAGACTGACTCTCACTTTTCAGAAATATCCTAATTGCAAAAAACGGCTGCTGACTAATCAAATGTATTCCATTCCCAATTCTGAGAAGCCATGAATGAGTCTCATTGGCCAGCTTGGGTAAGGTGCCCATCCCTGGGTTATGGCTATGAGTGGGAACAAAATGTAACAAGGATGTTCATGCTGGAACCATGTGGATAATATGCAGGATGAAACTGGCCCTAAAGAAGAGGATTCTTGACAGGCAAATGGCATTCAATATTTATTTTCAGAAGCAGTAACAAATCTAAATTTCTAAAGTAAGGTAAGAGTAAATAATGTATTATAAACTCTCTAGTTTCTAGTAGAAACCCTGTCTGCCTGAGACATTAAGAGCAAATCAGAATACAAAATTTAAGTTCAATCTGATCATCCAGAGAGCCTATACAAAATGTTCCTCCCTCCAAATCAGACTTTTGGATCCAACTCCATTCAATTGTTCTGTATAAGAGTGGACCTGATTTCATTTTGCATTATCAATCTTTTAAAAGTTTTGCAGGAGCTAATGTAGAGCTCTGACTCCCCTATATAAATTGGTACTTTCTTTCCTTCCTCCTCCTCTCCTTATCTGGCTTTGTTCTTCTTCAGATTACTTGTCACAACTTGGAGTATTTGTTATTTTCTGTGTGTTTTTTAGTGTTTGTTTTGTGTTTGCATATTCATATTTAAGAATGTAAACTCCACAAGAGCTGGGGCTATATCAACACCAAAAATGTGTTTGGTGCAAATTTTTGATGCAGTAGTAAAATATATGTTATGATCAGTTATATGTTGGCATTGTTTTTAAAGAATATAATGCAGTTACAAAGATAGGGTCCATTAATGGAAGGGTCTGAGCGCTGAAACAAGGCCAATTGAGGATCTGGCACTTTTATAATACATTCTGAAAGGGTCTGGTCATTTTAACTCATCTCATCCTTCAAAATCAGTGATCTAGCACTCACATTTACAAATTTTTCTTGAATTTTTCATGTACTCCTGCTCAATGTGTCAAATGTGACAGAACAGATGTAGTCAGTGAGTGACCAAACATATGTTTCATTTGTATTACTATTCATTATACTATGTCATAATTGACAGCACATCCATGCAACTTTTCAAGTACCTAGAAACTATTCTAGGTTCTTTTTAGGGAACTCACAGTTTAAAAAAAATTCCTATGGAATACACAGGAAAATTAAAAATATTTTTCTAAGAGAAACTGTCATTACTGGGTAAGTAGTGGAGTGAAGCTCATTTTCAGGTTCTAATGATAGAGAAGGCATTTTTGTCACCCTAGAGAGCAATCATGAATACCACCAAGACTGATTCAATGGATCTCATGAAGCCCCTGCCCAATGCTTACTTCCAGTTCCTAGGTTATCTATGAATTGGATATTTAAAAAATCCAAAACCTCCAGATGCCCCAATTAGATGAAGGCATATATATTTACAAGTATGTTGTACTACTTATTAAATCAGTTATGTGATTGTGGTGATTTTAGTGATTTTTTTTAACATTTCTGGAAAGATTCTCCATTTACATTGTCTCCTACCCCCAGTAACTCTCATAGAGAGTGTTAAGGATATCTATATATGAGAGTTACTGGGGGTAGGAGACAATGTAAATGGAGAATCTTTCCAGAAATGTTAAAAAAAATCACTAACATCACCACAATCACATAACTGATTTAATAAGTAGTACAACATACTTGTAAAAATATATGCCTTCATTGCCAAAAAAAAATTATATATATATATATATATATATATATATATATATATATATATATATATATATATATATATATATAATTTTTTTGGCAATTTACATTAAAGATTTGATGGGGCTTTCTGTTTTTGTTGGGGGTTTGTGTTTTTTCATCAAGCTTTCTATATTTATTGTATACTTATTTGAGGGTGTTTCTTTATTTGATCTTTGACTTTTCTGAGAGAGTATATTTTTCAGTCCACAAATGTAATTGTGCAATAAACATTGTCTTTGAAAACTTGTTCTTAAATAAAATTAAGTTAAATTAGATGCTGAAACCCTATCTTCCTGAGAGGGCAGAAAATTGTTCTACTGGCTATTTTAGAGACCCACTATAGAACCGGAGAGGCCAGAAATCCTAAGGAAGAGCCTTTGCTTTCCAAAGCACGGTGGTCATTGCTGAACTCCTGTTTTCATGGTCTTTTGAGGCCATGTTTCTTTTGGCTTCCAGTTTTCCATGTCTCTTATGGAGCTCAGGTATCTCTGCTGAGGTTGAGAATCTCTAAGCAGAGGCTCTTGCTTACCTGGCATCCTGTACAACTTGCACCCTCTGAGATTTTACCAGCTCATTTTTGCCACCCATATACCAAGGCACAGTTTTAGTAACTTCCTAAATTTCCACTCTTCCCAACATCCAGGAATCCCTCTTTCCTTAAGCATTGCTTTAAAGGAAGTCATCCAATTTCCAACCTACATCTGACACTTTACATCATCTTTTCAATGCACTTAAATTTATAGACAGGTGGAACTTTTTTCTTCAGAATGTTCTATTTTGTGTTGTGTAAAATTTCCTGAAGGAAGGAAATATAAAAGGTCTAGTTAACTGTTTGGAATTGAAAGGGGGAAGATAGTAGGAAAAATTCAAACTAACATCCCAAAGCTTAACCAGACACACTTGTTTTTATCTATCTATTATGTAATTCATATTTCACTTTTAAATTATGAAGAGATCATAGCAGGATAGAAACATAGGATGGAAGAAAGGGATAAGTTTATTCATGATTCCAAATAAATTTGTGTTTTGTTTTTTTTTTTTTCATTTGGCTATGCAGTTGTATGCAACTCTTTTCAGGAAACCATCTTCAGCAAGAAACCCCTTTTGTCTTGTCACTTTAGCAAAGCTATAATTTGACCAACTTTTAAATCAGGTGCCTCCATGCTCTACTCATCTCTGGCCCAAGCACACCTTTCAAATCTTTTGATCACACAATACCTTGCCTAACATGTTGGTTCTTTCTGTAGATCAAAGAAGTAGAAATGAAGAACAAGTAATTAGCAGATGACCAGATCTCTTCCCTAGCTTCTCCTTGGGTAAACTCATCAAAAAACTGTGTGAACAAACTGTGTGCACAAGACAGCATCTAAAGAAAGATCACAAGAAGTCGACAAGCCTGCACATAGTGGTGGATAGTGATGAGTCTGATCCCCTATCTCAACAATTAACTGAGATTACTTCACCTTTCCTTTTAAAAACTTTCATGGCCAAGCAGACTCTTCAGAGTTGGTTTTGGGTACACGAGTCCTCCTTCTCTCCAGATTGCCATCTTTCTGATTAAGGCATTTCTGAAAAAAACAATGTTTTCTTTTTTCTACCAACCCTTGCGTCTCAAGTATTGATTTTCAAGCAGTGAGCAGCCAGACCTGGATGAAGCAAGACTGATAATTCAGTAGACTCTTAGGCCAATTTAAACTTACAGTGACCAATATCACTTTAAGGGGGTGACTGATTGACATTGCAATTGCCAGCTTCCAAAAGGACACAGACCTTTATAACTAGACTGTGAACCTGGGGCCTTGAGGGTGTGGGCAACTAGTCTTGAAGGAGGCATGCAAGAGATTTTTCCCAGGGAGAAAGGTCCTGCTTGTAAGTTTATATATTTAGTTTTCAAGCTACAAAAACTCTATTTAAGGCCTACATATAAGAGCTTGAGATTTTTTTTTAATGCAATCCAGCTTCTAAGATTTATTTGATACAATTAATTTCCTTCTAATCCAAAAAAAGCATTGCAGAAAATGAAGTTAATGGGCACTTTTTCAATCATTTTTAGGCATCATTTTAGGTAGAGAATTTCCTTACAGAACAAGCCATTTAATTATAAAACTCAGGTTTCCATTTTTACCCAGCCAACACAGTAACCCTCTATGAGAAAATTTGATCCAATTGAAACCTGAAACACTTTAATACCATGCCTCTAGCACCATTTCATTACCAATTGCCTCTTCCACTGTCTCTTACATTATCAGAACTCCTAAATGGATCTCCACCTTTATACAGTTCCACCCATGCTAGTCCTCTGTAAAATGTCAATAGCCTATATAAAAATCTGATGGATTTCTTACCAAGCTGCTTTTTTAAGAAAGGGAGACTAACAACCCCAAAATTCTATCATTATTCAGATTTTGTCTACCATATGTTTTACCTCCATAAACTAAACAATGCTAATACATTAGTATCTGTGGATACATACTATTTTCAAATGAAAAAAAAAAAAGAAGCTATATTTTCCATCAGACAGTGCTTTCTAAAAAATACCTAGTAAAGACCTAGAATTCACTCTTTAGATGAGTTAGGGTGGTTGTTTGGAAAGCAAAGTCCCAGCTCTGATAACTTTCCTTTTGAGCTTTCACCTGATTTGTTTACATGACAGTGAAGCATTTATATGACTATTGAAGAGTGAAAAAAAATCCATTAACAGCCTTTTGTTTTGTACTTAATCTGATGGATATATTAGTTTTTTAATGGAAATAACAGTAGTTTGATTTAACTGACTTGATTGACTGACTGCTTTAGCACTATTTAGACAAAGAGGAATATATCATTTTAACTAGCAGTTTAGAAGCTGCATAACAATCCATTGCAGAAATGACATTTAAAAAAAGCTTCTGTAAGATCACTCAGCTCATTATGAGGAATCAAATATCCTGAATTAAATTCTCGAAGTCCAACCTGACTACAGCAAAGAACTAATGAGATCTGTGCTCTCCTAGGAGCTCATTTAATTAACTCAAGCATTGCTTTCAAGTATGCATTATGGTGTTGCTTGTAAATTCATGTATATTAAGTGTAAATTGTAAGATATTTTAGAGGAGAGTTTGGTGGCAGTCCAATTTACATTTCTTTCTTGGTTATAAGGATTTTTTTTTTTCCTTCTCACATTATACATTTAACATTGATGCATTTTGAGGGTTTTTGTTTTCCTAGCTATTGTCAACAACAAGATATACATTTGCTCCTTTAAAATATAGTAATTATTTTAGTAAATATAATTGATTACTGATTTAAGATTAAAATCTGGGGCAAAGGGGAAGCTATAAACATATAAAATTTTTATTAGTTGACCCAAAATCTGGATGGATAAATTAGACTCTTAGTGTAACAAGTTTTGCCCTGAGAGCCAGATATTCTGCCTAAGGGTGAAGAATAAGATAAATATACCTATTCTTTAAAATGTCTTACTTTTAATATAGTATAGATTTTTTTAAAAATAAAGAGACAATTCTCCTCTGTTCTACAGTTTAGTAGTACAAATCTAATCTTTCCCCTTATGAGGTCATTTGTTGAATAACTTGAACAAATAAGTAAAAGAAATCTTTTCCCTCACCTTTTACGTAATATACATCCCTATCTGTTGTTACTGCCCTGCTTTTCAAAGGTGTCATCAGTGAAATGAACCAGTGAATTTAGAGTTGAAATAAAAACAAACAGTGGTTTCTTCTCTGACTTTTCTCACCCTTATCTTGATGAAGGTCAATTTAATCAACAAATGTTGAGTTTACCCAAAGGTTTATATCTTTGAAATAATCCCTTTCTCAATGAGCTCCTTGTCAGAGAGATTTGGTCCAAATCTAAAGCTTTCTTATCTGAAACACTTGAGGGCAGATGTGTTTCAGGATTTGGGATTTGGGGGATTTTAGAAAAGTAATGCTGAACATAGTTGGTATTTTAATAAACACCCCCAGCAGAGAGTTCCATAATACACATAATAACACATATTTATATAACAGTGTATACCTAATACATTTTATACAAGGCATATTAATATTTTGGCAACATGCATGCGTATTTGTACTAAATGGATTAAATACATTCTGTAAGTTACTTGTCAGTTCTGGTCAGATTTTGTCAGCAAATGAGTTAGGACATGTCACTTTTTAGAGCGTTTAAACTGTATAATTGAGAATAAGTGACTGTAGACTTGTAATAAATCACTATGGTGGGCAAAATTCTCAGATGGACTCAGAGAATCCCACTCCCTGGTGTATATGCCCTCCTCTTGAATGTGGGCAGGACCTGTTAATATGATGAGATGGCACATTTTTTATTAGATTATGTTTAATGAAAAAAATGATGGTATAGTTAGTCACTCCTATGATTATTCTACATTGTATAAGACTCTGTCATAGCCTCTAGAAGAGCAACTGTGCAGCTGGCTTTGAAGAAGTAAGCTGTCATGTTGTAAGAGGGCCTTGTGGTTAGCACCTGAGGGCAGCCTCAAGGAGGTGAAAGCCACCATGTTGGACAGCCAACAAGAAAATGGAGACCTCAAGGAACTGAATTCTGACAAAAGTCTAAATGATCTTGGAAGAGGACCCCAAGTTTCAGATGAGAAATGGGATTGCTGCCTCTGCCAACATATTAGCTGACGAGACTCTGAGCAGAGGAAACAATTAACCTGTGGCTGGACTTTGTATCAACAGAAACTGTGAGAAAATACATTTGTGTTGTTTTAAGCTGCAATGACTGTAGTAGTTTGTTATGCAGCATCAGAAAAGTAATACAATAAGTGAATTGTATTACTTTCCAATTCAAAGCTTTTTTCAGATTCTTAACCACAATCTAACCCATTTTCTACAATTCTTACTAAGTCTTTGTTTCAGTTTTATGAAGAAGTAGAATAAAAAGATACTTTGAGATGAGGATTTTTACGTTAACTTTAGAGTTGATTGTCATCTTAAAGAAAGTTTATATATAATACAGACAGTGGATAAGGTTAAAAAATGTTCTGATAAGAGCATAATAAAAAAGTGACAGTTTTAATTTACATAACACTTCAGATGAGATATGTTATATGTTCATTTACATAACACTTCATTTTATTTTAGCTAGAAGGGTTTTGGGAATGAGTCTGTTCTCAAAGATGAAACACAAATCTGGTCAAAACAAAACACACAATATTTTACAATTTGGAATACCATTCATGAAAGTCTAATAGCTAAAACACTTTATATTTGTCACTTCAATTCTTACTAGGGGTGTGAAAAGATCTTGTTCTACGATATTAAATTTAAATGTGTTTGGATCAAATTGCCTACAGCTTTGAATTTCTATCAGAGTTTCCAGGGTGAACTGGTTTTAGCAGAGATATTGTTCTTTTTAAAGTCACTTCACCTTTTTCACTCTCCATATTTTAACTCCTCAACTTCTTTCTTCTTTCTGAACTATCCAATTACTATCAGAAATCAGTATTTCATAGAATGATCTAAGAAGGTACCTTATAAAAATTACTGAATTTGTGATCATTGTTTATGGCATCTCTGTTTCACATTCAAGTTTCAAACCTCATCAGCTAAGATATATGAGCTCAATTTATTCACCTATACAACCTTAGTATTTTATATGAAGTAACTTTTCCTTTTTAAGGAAGTCTGATCCCAATTTGATTATACATGCTAAATAATAAGTAACTTCTTTAAAGTTTACTTCCAGAGTTGAAGCTTATTTTGAAAATTAAATCAAGAAAGATAAGAAGATTCCTCTTATTCTCTCCATTTAGTGTCTTTTCTGAAGGTAGAAACTTGGTTCCTTCAAAGCTTTAAGTAGGGAGGAGTAGAGAAGGATGTTAGCTGAGCTGTGCTTTTCTTTTTTTTTTTTTTTGTGCGGTACACGGGCCTCTCACTGCTGTGCCCTCTCCCATTGCGGAGCACAGGCTCCGGACGTACAGGCTCAGCAGCCATGGCTCACGGGTCCAGCCGCTCCACGGCATGTGGGATCCTCCCGGACCGGGGCACAAACCCGTGTCCCCTGCATCAGCAGGCGGACTCTCAACAACTGCGCCACCAGGGAAGCCCTGAGCTGTGCTTTTGTCCTTTGCTTGCTATAGGCACAACTCCCCAAAATGCTAAGCAGGACTGACAACTCTCCCGAACACAACGTCTTCCCATTTGCTGTGCTCTAAGGGCCCAGCCTCAGGATGTGACACACTGATTTCTACCAAGGCAGTGTCAGAACCAGCTCTCTAAACAAACTATAGTAATAGTTCTCCAAAGAGTACCAAGAAATGGATGAGATAAGGTCATGCTTCAAGGAGCCTGTGAGGCAAGCAAATCGATGAATACTTTATCTCCTTGTACCAAATACATTTTTAGAAAAACATTTATTCTTCTACCCATTCACATTTTTTTGAGAACCAACCTTTAGAGTGAGACTATTATGAAAATATTATTTAAAGATGAATCATTTTTATTGAAGTAAAGTTGATACAATATTATATGTTACAGGTATATAGTATAATGATTCACAATTTTTAAAGGTTATACTCCATTTATAGTTATTATAATGTATTGGCTATATTCTCTGTTGTACAATATATCCTTGTAGCTTATTTTATACATAATAGTTTGTTCCGCTTAATCCCCTACCCCTATATTGCCCCTCCCCTCTTCCCTCTGCCTACTGGCAACCAGTAGTTTGTTGTTTATATCCGTGAGTCTCTTTCTTTGTTATTTTCACTAACTTGTTGCATTTTTTTTGACTCTACATAGAAGTGATATACAGTATTTGTCTTTCTCTGTCTGAATTATTTCACTTAGCATAATACCCTCCAAGTCCATCCATGTTGTCGCATGTGGCAAAATTTCATTCTTTATTATGGCTGAGTAGTATTCCATTGTATATATATACCACATCTTCTTTATCCATTTCTGTTGGTGGACACTTAGGTTGCTCCCATATCTTGGCAATTGTAAATGATGCTGCTATGAACATTGGGGTGCATGTATCTTTTTGAATTTGTTTTTTTTTTTTTTCTTTCAGATATATACTCAGGAATTGCTAGGTCATTTGGTAATTCTATTTTTACTTTTCTGAGAAAACTTCATACAATTTTCCACAGTGGCTGCACCAATTTATATTCCCACCAACAGTGTACAAGGGTTCCCTTTTCTCCACACGCTCACCAACATTTGTTATTTGTGTTCTTTTTGATGATAGCCATTCTGACATGTGTGAGGTGATATCTCATCATGGTTTTGATTTGCATTTCCTTGATGATAGTGACATTTAGCATCTTTTCATGTCCCTGTTGGCCATCTACATGTCCTCTTTGGAGAAATATCTATTCAGGTCTTCTGCTCATTTTTAATTGGGTTGTTTGTTTTTTTGCTGTTGAATTGTATGAGCTGTTTATATATTTAGGAATTAACCCCTTATTGGTTATATCATTTGCAAATATTTTCTCCCATTTAGTAAGTTGTCTTTTTGTTTTGTTGATTGTTTCCTTGGCTGTGCAAAAGCTTTTAAGTTTAATTAGGTCCCACTTGTTTATTTTTGCTTTTATTTCTTTTACTTTAGGAGACAGATCCAAAAATCATTATTATAAGGGTTTCTAAATAATTGAAGATATCCTGAGCTGAATTGGGAAAAAAAGAAAAATAATAAGGCAGAGTTTCCAGAGAAGGGAGAAGCTGCATGAGAAGGACTGGAATACCACTTTGGGTTGAAATGCCATTACCTGGGACCCACGGGTGTCAATTCCTCAGGAACTCCCAATTGAATATGTTAATGTTTCAAGCAGTCACTCTAAGGTGGAGAACAGTGACTTTTGCTCAGTGAAGTGGTATTATGAAGATTATCCCTGATGTCCATAGAGCTATTAAAGATGCAGAGCTGTCTCCCTCCTCCACTGTTATTTTCCCTGCTCTGGCTTATAAAGATAGAGGGAGGAAAAACGTAAAAATAAATCTGCTTCTTTTCTATTTTTATAGTCTTGGGATAAACTATCTGCCAATAAGGAAATGTAGGAATCCCTCTGAAATATTTTTCAAATCTCATTGTTTTTGCCTATCATTCTATTCCTTAAATGGCACATGGAGGCTTCCAAATGTATACTGGCTAAATGCATTAAATATCTATTTGATTCCAAAATCCATGATCTCTCACTATTCACAACTGTGAAAAAAAAAGTACATAGCACGTTTGAGCACTTTTTATGTCCTGGTCATACTCTCCTTAAATAGACTGTTTAATTATCCCTATTTTGTCTAAGATCCCCCAGCTTTAAACTCAGATAATTTGATTTCAGAGCTAGGATTTTTAAACACTACCAGGTATTGTCTCATTTGGAGTGGAAGGATCACCAAAGAGCTTGCCATCCAAAATCCATGTAAGTAAAGATGGTATAAACTCAGAGTAACTAAATACTTAAAACTAAGAAAAATATTCCAGAAAATTGCCTTGTTTTTTACCTAAGGAAAGAGAGACTTAAAGGAAAGTGAGTAGTCTACATGAAATCTATAATCAGGACAAAAATATTGGTGGTCTTCTTACACTGCTATTTGGGGAGCGTAACCTGGCCCACTAAAGCCTGGGTCTTATTCTTGCAGCACGGATGTTATTATAATAGACATGGATGTATTGTGTTACCTTATTTTGATGTAATCAACTATTCAGATGAATGAATTAGGTTTATTGCTCAGAGTTCAAGCTTACTAAACATCCTTCTGAATAATATTTGAATTCCCACTAGATTTGCTGAAAGGGAAAGAAAACATTGACCCTGAACATGAGCAGCTTTTTTGATAGTTATATTTCACAGTGTAAATTAATTCATTGAAATCATGGTATTTATACTTGTCTTTTGACTCTGTAATAATGTTTCAACTTGAATAAAAATGTTCCATACCAAAAAACTTCATTATAGAAATAGCTTTCATTTTTCAGATTTATTCACCAGTTAATAAAAAATATGTTTTGTATTTTTGGCATGTTCCAAATGAAAGGAAAATATGTATTTCAGGTAGATTACAACTCTTTCTGATACAGAAAAGGATTCTGATCTACACATATGTGTTCCAGAAATCACACTTATGGGAATGAAAAATAGTATATGTTTGCTATAAGCAATATTCATTTGTAAAATTATTGAAAATACAATCTTGTGATCAAGTAATGATAATCAACATAAAATATTGACAGTACTTCAGATAACTTGGAGTAAACAGAATCAAATGAATCAAATCTCCAGACTGTTCTGCAAAATCTCTTTCTTCTCACTATAGAAAAAAAGAACTTCATTTTCCATTAAAAATTGCCTGAATGAGCTCCCTTTTCAAAGATACTAAATTCCTTTCCTAATGGAGGTAAAATATTTGACCCATAGCTTTGATGTTTTCATTTTTCTATTTTAAGCAATAAATATCTTGTAACATTGTAGCTATTCATATGATATCAAAGTAAATCTACAACACATACTGCAATTTTGGTAGTTCTACAGTCCAGAAATAAATATTTTTATTTCAATATTTGTTTATTATTCATATAATTATGTGTCCAGTTCTGTTTGTAAAACACTTGAAGTTGATTCTAGGGAAAATAAAGTTGCCATATTGATATTTATATATAATGCCCAGTTAATATATTCATATATTCTGAATTTTCTACCAATAACAATTCTACCATATTCATGTTTCTTTTGTTTCAGAATTCCAGAGGAATGCTTATTAATTTTGCCCAGGAAAAAACTAAATGATTGAATGAATATATATCAAGAATATTTTAATAGGTTTAAATTAATAGAGGTAATTTGGAAAATAATTTTATGAAAAGATGGGAAACTATTTGTATGAGAGAGTTTTCTCTTTTTTTTTTGGTAAGATAATTGAAATTGATAAAAAGGCTTCAAGCCTTTTGTAAAAAAATACATTATTTTATTCTTTGTCAAATATTCTCAATTATTTATTAGTTCAATGAAAAGTGTTAATGTTTTTCATTGGTTCATTCATTTATTCTACAAATGTGTTTTGATTATCTTTTATGTGATAGAAAATATACCTGATGGAGAATTACAGAGATAAATAAGATACAATATTTTTCTTCAAAGAGCTCCCAGTATATTGGAGAAGACATATATAAGTAAACAAGTTCATGACAAATTTATGTCTTAAATAGCAATCATATTGAACAGTCAACTAGGCATGTCTGTGAGCAGATCCATTGTATTTTCTGCACAGATGTGGAAAATATTGCCTTGATTTTTTGCATGCTACCTTTTGGTTGATCCTTGCTTCTTATAGAGTATAGCAAGACCATTCCTATAAAGACATCTATTTCTCTTGCTGAAGACACATGAAAAGTGTCAATACAAATAGAATGAGTTTTCCACATCCAACTGATAGGAAAAATGGGGTATCAAGTTCATTTCATATGCATATTAAGGTAGATGTAATCCCTCCAGATAGAAAATAGGTATTAATCCACTTGCTATCAAGCACCTATACTTTTGACATGCTTTTCCAATTTTTCTTTCAAGCAGTGACTGTACATAGACATGAGCTACCCAACAGAATAATTTACATAGACATGAGCTGCCCAACGAAATAAACAAAATGGAGTAAATCCTTTCAACTGCAAATAGCTTCAGCTCCTGGCAATGTATTGCCCAGATCAAAAATCAATACTGAGAAATGGACTCTGCAAAAACAAATTAACTGCACTACTGACTTGGACTTGTTCTGTCAACTTTTGTTCTGACGTTGTTTAACACTTATTAACCCTTATTTAACCCTTCTTGTGAGAGCAATCCGATCAAGGAATAGATTATAGATTTAACTGATTCTTTCATTAGCAAACTTCAAAGCACATAAAACCTCAGTGTAGTATAAATTTCAAAAACCCATACAATTTTATCTCCAAATTGTTCTTGTTGTTTTTGTCATTTTGTTTGTTTGTAATGTCAAAGTATCTGGGACAAACTTTCTGGAATGTATTTAAACTGCAAGGCAGAATATTACTTTTAAGAATCTGAGAATGTATGATTATCCATTTATTATTAGATGAAAGAAAATAAGCATTTTAAAAGGAATCTTCTTTGGTAATTCCCTTTAGTTTCTATCTTCTAGTATCACAAAAAAAAAATGAAAAAAAAGAGTTATAATCTTACTAAAGTAGGGAAATGTTCTAATATATCTATAACTTATAGTGTTTTGCTCAGTTGTTAAATTAGTGAATGTTTAATAAAGATTTGCTGAAATAACTTTAGTTCAATTGATCAACAAGCAAAAAAACTGTTATAAGTGGCTAATTTTAACTGCTTTCTTGTCCTAATATTTGTAACATATTATTGAAAAAATTTCACAATATTGATAGGAGTGTGACTGAAAAAAATTAAAAAGTCCAAATTCTAGTGTTAATAATGTCGTTTTGTCTATTTGAAATACCATAGATAAAATAAATTATTTATAGCACATTAATTATTAGACTTTAGATTATTTTCTAAATTTTGAGATATATGGTGGTACAGGGCAGAATCTGGCCCTATCCTTTTCCTACCCTATCTTCTTCAGCTCTTCCCAGATCTCAATGACAGTGCAGTCTAAATGAAATACAAGACAGAAACAAATACCTTGACAATTGTTAGGCATCTATACAAGAGAAAGAGAAAGATAAAAAGAGAAAGAAATGAGTTCAGTGTTCTTCCTCCCAAGTGAGCTCAGAAGTTCTCAGCTGGAACTCATAGCAAAATGAGCAGTAAGTTGTGTTTCAGAACAATATATAATATCAACTTCTATGTTTTCTATTTGATTTTTATTTTATATTGGAGTATAGTTGATTTACAATATTGCATTAGTAGTATTAGGTGTACAGCAAAGTGATTCACTTATACATATACACATGTCCATTCTTTTTCAGATTCTTTGCCCATATAGGTTATTACAGAATATTGAGTAGAGTTCCCTATCCTACACAGTAGGTCCCTGTTGCATATCAACTTCTAGTCTCTTTTTTTTTTTTTTTCTGAGAAAGTTTCTGGAAATGGTGTTCAGAGATTCAGTAGAGACATGGGCACATGTTTGGGGCAAAAATACATGAATTTGTATATAGTTTTATATGTGAAGATATATATATATATATATTTTTTATGTAGAGAAACATTTATACCTCTCATTCAAAAACATTTTTAAGAATAAATCACTTATATATAGAATATAAGCTTTGAATGAGATCCAGATCTCTGAAATATTTATAAATTATTTGTTTCTAAAATTAGTGAATTGTATTAAGATCACATATATTAACTTTTAAAAAGTTAATATTGTTCTTTTTGATGTTATTTTAATTAAATTTGTTTTAAACTATTTGAATTTAAGTACTTAGAATATTATTGAAAAATAATGTTCTGTCACTGGAGAAACTCAGTTCCTTTCACAGGGCCATAGAGCTGGCATCTGTATATGATCTGTGTGGATTACAATCACAAATTAAACCAGCTGTGCTTAACGCACACCTGGCACATAGTGAGAACTCAGGCAGTGGTAGCTATCATTGTGATTATAAGTATTATTAACATTAACAGTCTGTACAATCTATATCTATCACTTGTGTCTCATGCATCGTAATTACATATATATTGAAATATATATTCTTTTAAAGTAAGATATATAGAAAACGTTTATACTGAATACTTATGTATCACTCATTGTTCTAAATGATATAAGTGCATTTAATACTCAGTAACTCTATGGAGTGAGTACACTTATTATCCTTATTTATGTGTGAAAACTAAAACCCAAAGTAGTCCAGAAGAATACACTGCTGGAATTACAAGTGCTGGAAACAGACTTCTATCCCATGTGATACAACTACAAATCCGTGCTGTTAACCACCATAAGGTATTGTCTCTTTACATAGTTATATTCCTATCTGTTTATCTGTCTATCTATCTATCATCTATCTATCTCTCTATGTACCTATGTATCTACCTATCTACCTATCTAATATCTGTATGTACATACATTGTATATAGTCATATGAACACACAATACACATACATATATACATATATATACATATATACATATTCATTCCAGTTCCTTATTATTAATATTTCCCACATCCTTGCTTCAGTTTCCTAAAATGAATGGCTAAGGATAATAATAAATTAATTTTTGCTCCCATAGGATTATTTGAGTTTTACCTGAGATATAATGCATTTTAAAAGCTTAATCCATCATTTGGAGCATATGAAGTGCTTATAATAAGAACATTTCTATTGAAAATGACAGCAGTCCAACTTGGACCAGCTTAAGAATAGAAAAAATATCAGGAATTTATTGGCTCATGTAACAAAAGTACAGAATACTAGCGTAGAATCTGTCACTTGGGGACAATGGAGACAAGAAAGTTGGATACTCTCTGGACTCTCATTATCATTCTAAGTCTTGTCTCTCTGTGTCAGCACCATCCTTTACAGTTACATAAAGCACATCAAATGAGATTTTTTCCAGCACAGCAAGGAACAAACATGACCAGAGGCTACTCAAGAGTGGTGTTCTTCCATTCTTTTGAATAGAATGAAATCTTTCCCATCAGTTTCACTTTAAAAAAGAAAAATCCCAGGGTAGGATTCTGAATAACCTAATTTGAGTTTCTTGCCCATCATTGCCCCAACTATTATGCCCAAACAAATGAAGTCACCTGCTCATTCCTGTGATTAGGAGAGTTGGTACAGTGACTGGCAACCTTCAACTGAACCAAAGAGTTGGGATGAGGGAGGAGTAATTCTCTCAAAGATAGTAAATAATGACAAACAAAAT
Source organism: Mesoplodon mirus (assembly GCF_964341445.2). Lineage (NCBI taxonomy): Eukaryota > Metazoa > Chordata > Mammalia > Artiodactyla > Ziphiidae > Mesoplodon > Mesoplodon mirus. Next base: position 107,901,651 of record NC_138983.1, on the reverse strand, counting down.
AACAAATGTTAGTTGTTGTTGTTATTGTGCATTTAATAAAGGCTTGAGTAGTGGGAGGGGTAATTGAGGGATAAGGGGAATGAGGAAAATCCTGTCCCAGTAGCTGACCTCCAGATCAAATCTGCCCTGGTTTCAGTTGAGGTTTGCTGCTCCTTAGGAGCAATTACCTCCCTAGCTTAAGTATTGATGGAAACATTATGGGCCCTATGACTGGCTAGGATTTTGGAGACAGTAACACTGACTCCAGAAATCTCCCTGTCAGTAGACATCTCTTTCATAAGCCAGATCCCAGGTAATAGATTTAAGTTACAGGTTCATTGTCTGCATTTCTACTTCCCAAGATAGGTTGCTTGCAATTTCTTTTCCATGAACTCCAGGACACACCATCCCCTATCCTCTCCTTTAAAAGCCCCTTCACTGTTCCCCATACAGAGGTAAGACCTTTAGCCTATTCTCTTTGAGAATCTGGCCCAGGAAGACTGGAACCAATTCACAATTTAGTAATTAGAATTAAGTTGTTATGGACTGCCACAGCTTGCTTTTTTTTTTTTTTTGTAGCTATATTTTTATTAATGGATTTGACTCTTGTCTGTTCAAGTAATCCTTAGCTCTCATGTTCTACTCAGTACTTTGGTCCAAGTTCTCAGTATATTGTCTTTTTCTCTGCATCTCTTAAGAAATCTTAATAGCTGGATTATTAAAACTTTAATGGCTACATCCTGATAATTTGTACACTCCACTTATTGGCAAAAGATTTCAAGTTTTCTGAAATCAAGTTCTTACTTTTCCCCCCAGCTTTCAGGACTGAGGCACTCCTTTCCTCTCTCTGTGTTCTTGTCTGGGAATTGTGATCGGCTGAATAGATGGATGTAGGCTAGCCCAGTTCCAATGACTGCTATGTGCAAGAGTTCCAATATTCAGCCCCTTCCCTCAATTGAAGACAAATCTAAGTAGCCATCCCAGCTCAAAGGCTCTCTGTAGGATCAGCTGAGGTCTCTGTTGCAACCGTGACAGCATTTCAAAATCCCCTCTCTGCCCAGTTCTGCCTCCCTCACTCCTTTCAGGAATTGCTTTCAAGAGCACTTCTCAAACCCCAACAAGCAAATTGCCATCTTACTGAGTCTGTCCAGTGTGTGGGTAGGCTAAGATAACATTTATGTATAGAAATATTTAAAATTAAACTCTTAAAGTCATTAAAATATTTTGTGTTTAAATGTTTAAATATTCCTTTATTTAAACATGAATATAATGAATACATTTTTCAATATTTATTTAATCATCATCATATGTTAAACACAGTACTAGATCCTTGGGACACACTGCAGTGCTCTTTTTCTTTAAAAAAACAATTTTTGGCATCATATTATATTCAAATGAGATTATGAACTGTAAAAGAAAAATGTGACTCATTCTAGACCTCTTGCTTAAAAATCAACATCACTGTCAATTACCTTTCTGTCAGAGTTCATGAGATGAGAGAGGTAAGACAGAGGAACAAAAGACTAAAACAAGTCTTTAATTTATACGTGAGTGCCTCTCACTCCATCACTTGTAAGAATCAGTGTGATTCTGATATTATTAGGCAAACACAGTTACAGGAACATCAAGGCAGGCAAATAAAAGAGACCAAATCTTTGAGAACATAGTTTTTCTTATAGACATATCCAACACCAAATACTAAAAATGAATTAAAAATAAAAACAATCTAAAAGAAAACTCTTACATAAAAGGCCAAGAAGAGGAAATGCACAGAGGCTAGTCCAAGGACATAAGAGGATAAAAACTAGGGCTATAAATGGTAAATGATGTCCTTTGAATAATAAGCATATAAGGAATAATATAAGTGTATAATACAAGTATGTAAGTAATAATGAGTAGAGCGAAGAAGTTAGGAAGTGTACAGAAGATTGATATAATAGTTCATTTTAAAGTAACAATATAATAATAATTACAGAATTATTGAGCATCTTTTATAGTCTTGCCACTATGATGTGAGCATATCTGAACCAGGTTAGTTTTGAGAAATTTTAAAACAGAAAAGTATGAACAATAATATAAAGAAACAGTCGTTTTCTCACCAACAGAAAAAATGTTGCTATTTGCTTTTATTATGTTTCAGTTTTCCCTGTATATAACTTTTTTTATATAAAAGACACATATTCTCCTTTACTAACCATCTGTTATTCCCCTTCCAAAATATCTACTATCACAAATTGATGTGTGTTCTTCCAATTCACACTTTAAGTATACATGTAGATAAATGCCATGTGGTATCAGTTTGTGTTTATTCGATTTATATAAATATTATCATGCTCTGTACCACACTGTAATTTACTGTTTTTTCCGTCACACTGTGATTCATCCACAATGATCTACATAATCTTCTTTATTCATTTTAATGCTATAGAGTATTCTGTATGGCTATATATTATTCACATGAGAGTACCATATTTTATCTATTCATATCTAATTGATAAGTGGTTTAAGTGATTTCCAAAATTTTGCTATTATAAACTGTATCACTTAAAGTTTGGATAGGATCAGAAAAGACCCTTAACAGTTAGATTTGAATGGATTGTTATTATTTTTAAATAATTGGACAGTTTACCAAAGAGTTACCAGAGTTTCAGAATCCATCAAAGCAATAGTGTAATATTCTGAAGAAAGCGGCAGTGGGGAGTCATTTACCACTTAACCTACCAGGTTACTGTGCTGGGAAAGGCAGCTGCATGAGAGCTGCCTGATAGAGTCGTGGCCTTTGGTACAAGAATACAGATGATCGCCAGAGACCTAGCTGGGAGGAAACCAGGGAACTGATACTCTAATGTCACTTTTCCTTTTCTCTCCTATCATTTACATGTGTCTCTAATAGTCTCAATCCATACAGAATCTGGAGAAAAAGAAAGGCCATTGGTGCAACCCAAGGACTCAACCTCCCAGAGCACAGAGCTGGGACAGGACAGACAATAGTGGGGAGGTGATCTGAAAGAGCAAATAGAGAAAACAAACAAACAAAAAATACCAAAAACAAACAAAAAAAAAACCCTTCTCTAATTAGCAATCTTCTTGTGTGCTTGCGTCACAATAGTTCTAAATATTTTGGTAGAGGGTAGGGAAGTTAGTTTAGACAGGCCATCCCTCTCCCCAAAATAGCTACAGAACTAAAAATATAAAAATAGTTAACAATAAAAATAGAATTCCCATATTTTTTGTTCTTAGGTGATTTATGAAATGTTTAATTGGTATAAGCACATGTGCATCCGTTTTCCTAACTCGGGAATTTATGGAACATAAAAAAGTCTTTCCTATTTATATAGCTTTCTAGTTTAGTCTTCTAAAGAAGGAACATATTTAAGAGAGTAAAAATAAATTTTAATTGAATTTTATCCATTTTAAAGGGCTTCTAAATTTTAAGTTTATTTTCAATTGAAAAGCAGTCAAAGAAAGCAGACAAAAGTTTTTTCTTGTTTCAAAACACTGTTTTGTGTTTGAAACAGCACACCACTTGGGACATTGCTTTTTCCTGGGTTTTATACTTTTATATATAAAGTGACTATAATAAAATGAAAGCTGTGAACCCCCAAGTGCCAGCCTGAAAATAGTAACAAAACTGACATGGACATATAGATATATAAAAATAATTTATTTACCAACCTTGAGCTTGTCATTTTCCCTAGGTATGCTGTCATTTAAAGGACAGTTTCCTCTCTCCTCTTTGTTTTTACAGCTACACAAACAACTGATAAATAAATTTGTAAAAGTAAAAATGCTAACACATCTCTGGGATTCCCTGCAGAGGTTACATCTCAGAAAACAAAAATGTTCCTAGACTCAGAACTTGGCAGGTGGAAAGGTGGGGAGTATAGTAATAACAAGTATTGGACTAAATTTTTACATGGCTTTTATTATGATGATTTCTAGTTTTATCATCGACTAGCACTGAGATCCTACTCTATGCTTCTCAGTCTGTATACCTAATCTCTACTCTTAAAATAATGGTGAAATTTTGGTAGTATTATACTCATCTTAAAGAAGAAACTGGGTCTCAAAGAATTTGATATGCACAAGGCAAAACCAGCTAAATCTAATATCTAATGAGGATGTGCTAATCTCTGTGATAGCTGAGTTTATTGCTTTGGAGTATCATAAAACTCTATGACTTTCACATTATATAGTGGCATACATAAGCAATATTTTAAATATTCCTTCATTAGAAACATACTGAAAATTAAAAAGAGAAGAAAGTTCCTTGAAACACTACATTGAAATTACACCAAGTGAGAAGTAAAAGTATCCTTCTTTTCATGGCCAACTCATTCCCCCTCTCTATTTTCATCTGAGAATTATTATTAATTGTATGGTTAAACATACCTTCTTATTTTTTCCCCAAATAAGGGGAAATGTCTTCTATCCATCTATTTCTTAATTACATTGTGATGAACAAATCCTTCATTACAGTGGTAAGGGATGAAGATTTCAAGTTGCATAGCTTCCACCTGCTTGACAGTAGGGTGGGGCAAGCAGTTGTTTAAGGGGAGTGGTAATGACAAAGGCCACTTCCCCCTGGGAGAGATTTTATCTTGCCTAATTCTCTTCCCAGTCCATCACTGTTCTTGGCCACTACTGACTGTGGGGAAACTTAAGGTTGAGTGACAGGGAAGTGATTTGCCAGAGTTCCTCATCCCTAGGAATATATTAAAAAATGGAAGGTATTTGACAGTGGGAGGGTGTTTTAAGATAATTATCTGAGAAGCAGTGTATAGATTAGACTGCATAAGAAAAACTAGAGACAGAGAAAAAGGATAGGAAACTGTGTAATAATCCAAGTCAGAAGTATCAACAGCTGCCGTGAGCTGAGTGGATATCATTCTGAAGATAAAGTGAAGACAACGAGAAATAGTATGGCAGCAGAATCAAGACACTGCAATTAATCAGATGTAAATGTGCAAGACAGAGAAACACCAAAGATCATCAAAGTATTCCAAAATTTAGGAAATGGATTTTGATGAACACTGTTATCAACTGAGGAGAAGACATGGGAAGGGTCTATTAAATTTGATCTGTTAATTGTATATCCAGTGTTATGGGCTCAGTTGTGTCTCCCCAAATTCATATGTTGAAGTCCTAACCCCTAGTACCTCAGAACATGACTGTATTCCCAAGTATCAAGAGATAATTAAGTTGAAATCCTTAGGATGGGCCTTAATCCAAAAGACTGGTGTCCTTATAAGTAAGGAGATAAGTACACTGACAAGTACAGAGGGAAGGCTATTTGACGACACAAGAGAAGACAGCCATATGTAAATCAAAATGAGAGGCCTCAGAAGAAACCAACCCTGTTGACACCTTGATCTCATACTGCGAGCCTCCAGAATTATTAGAAATTAAATTTCTGTTGTTTAAGCCACCTAGTCCCAGTCTGTGATACTCTGTTATGGCAATCTTAAAAAAAAAAAAAAAAAAACTAATATATCTGGCCAAAACTGCCCAGAAGATAGTTAGGGTTGGGAATTAATGTTTGAAAGCATTCAGAACAGGAGTTTAATCTGGGAATTCTATGAATGTTGATAAAAACTGTTGCTAAGAAATCCCTAGTGGAAACACTGTAAGCTGAAAAGACAGCATTTGTAAATGCAAGGACTTTAATTGAGAATTCTATAATAATCACTACTACCACCAATTTTTGTTTTTAAACTTCACACCAATCCTTTAGTTAAATAATGTTATATCTTTATCACTTCTGAAATCTCAAGGAGAGATTATATTGCTTGTCCAAAGTAATATATATCACTGTGTCAGAAACTGAATATAAATCCAGGCAATATGGCCCCTGATCCCACACTCTCAAGCATACTAGAGTACTTCTGTAATAGTTACATAGAAAATACTTACCTATTTACTGCTTTTTGGGTAAATTCTGCAGCTGTCACAATAACAGATATTAATAATACCTCTTTCTGCCTAACAAGAATGTTAAAAAACACTAATCTGTTCACACTTCTAATTAGAAAGAATCAAGTACTAAATATAAGACCAACATTAGAATGTAAACAAAATATTTTAGTGTATCTTCTTCAAGTGTACAAAATAAATTTATAACACTATCATGCCCACTGCATGTAGTAATCCTTCTATACCTGTCCACTGAAATTTCACTAAAAATAATCAGTGCTGGAGGAACTTCAACATGGCTGAAGAGTAACAGCCAAGATCACCTTCCTCCCCACAGATACATCAGAAATATACCTACACGTGGAACAACTCCTACAGACACTTACTGGACATTGGCAGAAGACCTCAGACCTCCCAAAAGGCAAGAAACTCCCCCCGTACCTGGGTAGGGCAAAAGAAAAAATAATAAACAGAGACAAAATAATAGGGACGGGACCTGCACCAGTGGGAGGGAGCCGTGAAGGAGGAAAGGTTTCCACACACTAGGAAGGCCCTTTGTGGGCGAATACTGCTGGTGGCAGAAGGAGGGAGCTTCAGAGCCACGGAGGAGAGCACAGCAACAGGGGTGCAGAGGGCAAAGTGGAGAGATTCCCGCACAGAGGATCGGTGCCGACCAGCACTCACGAGCCCAAGAGGCTTGTTTGCTCACCTGCCGGGACGGACGGGGCTGGGAGCTGAGGCTCGGGCTTTGGTCGTATCCCAGGGAGAGGACTGGGGTTGGCTGCTTGAACAGAGCCTGAAGGGGCTAGTGCTTCACAGCTAGCCGGGAGGGAGTCCGGAAAAAGTCTGGACCTGCCGAAGAGACAAGAGACTTTTTCTTCCCTCTTTGTTTCCTGGTGCGCCAGGAGAGGGGATTAAGAGCACCGCTTAAAGGACCTACAGAGACGGGCTCGAGCCACGGCTACCAGTGTGGACCCCAGGGACGGGCAAGGGACGCTAAGGCTGCTGCTGCCACCTCCAAGAAGCCTGTGTGCGAGCACTATCCACAACTCCCCTCCCGGGAGCCTGTGCAGCCCGCCACTGCTGGGGTCCCGGGATACAGGGATGGCTTCCCCGGGAGAACGCATGGTGTGCCTCAGGCCAGTGCAACGTCACGCCAGCCTCTGCCACCACAGGCTCGCCCCGCAACCCGTACCCCTCCCTCCCCCACCCCCTGGCCTGAGTGAGCCAGAAACCCCAAAGCAGCTTCTCCTTTAACCCCGTCCTTTCTGAGCGAAGAACAGATGCCCTCAGGTGACCTACACACAGAGGCGGGGCCAAATCCAAAGCTGAACCCTGGGAGCCGTGTGAACAAAGAAGAGAAAGGGAAATTTATCCCAGCAGCCTCAGGATCAGAGGATTAAATTTCCACAATGAATTTCATGTACCCTGCATCTGTGGAATACATGAATAGACAATGAATCATCCCAAACTGAGGAGGTGGACTTTGGAAGCAGCAAAATATATATTTTTTTCCCTTTTTCTCTATTTGTGACTGTGTATGTGTATGCTTGTGTGTGTGATTTTGTCTGTATAGTTTTCCTTTTACCACTTGTCCTAGGGTTCTGTCTGTCCATTTTTTTTTAATATTTTTTTATTTTAATTTTAATTATTTTATTTTATTTTACTTTATTTTATTGTATCTTCTTTCTTTCTTTCTTTTTTCTCCCTTTTACTCTGAGCTGTGTGGATGAAAGGCTCTTGGTGCTCCAGCCAGGTGTCAGGGTTGTGCCACTGAGGTGGGAGAGCCAAGATCAAGACACTGGTCCACAAAAGACCTCCCAGCTCCATGTAATATCAAACAGCAGAAATCTCCCAGAGATCTCAGTCTCAAAGCCAAGACCCAGCTCCACTCAACGACCAGCAAGCTACAGTTCAGAACACCCTATGCCAAACAACTAGCAAGACAGGAACACAACCCCATCCATTAGCACAGAGGCTGCCTAAAATCATAATAAGGCCACAGACACCCCAAAGCACACAACCAGATGGGGACATGCCCATGACAATGACAATATCGAGCCTCATACACCAGAACACAGGCACTAGTACCCTCCACCAGGAAACCTACACAGCCCACTCAACCAACCATAGCCACTGGGGACAGACACCAAAAACAATGGAAAGTATGCACCTGCAGCCTGTGAAAAGGAGACCCCAAACACAGTAAGTTAAGCAAAATGAGAAGACAGAGAAGCAGGCAACAGATGAAAGAGCAAGGCAAAAACCCACCAGACCTAAAAAATGAAGAGGAAATAGGCAGTCTGACTGAAAAAGAATTCAGAATAATGATAGTAAAGATGATCCAAAATCTTGGAAAAAGAATGGAGAATATACAAGAAATGTTTAACAAGGACCTAGAAGAAATAAAGAGCAAACAAACAGTGATGAGCAACAGAATGAATGAAATTACAAATTTTCTAGAAGGGATCAGTAGCAGAATAACTGAGGCAGAAGAATGGATAAGTGACCTGGAAGATAAAATAGTGGAAATAACTACTGCAGAACAGAATAAAGCAAAAAAAAATGAAAAGAATAGAGGACAGTCTCAGAGACCATTGGGACAACATTAAACTCATCAACATTCAAATTATAAGGGCCCAGAAGAAGAAGAGAAAAAGAAAGGGACTGAGAAAATATTTAAAGAGATTATAGTTGAAAACTTCCCTAATATGGGAAAGGAAATAGTTAATCAAGTTCAGGAAGCACACAGAGTCCAATACAGGATAAATCCAAGGAGAAACATAATAAGACACATATTAATCAAACTATCCAAAATTAACTACAAACAACAAATATTAAAAGCAGCAAGGGAAAAACAACAAATAACACATAAGGGAATCCCCATAAGATTAAGAGCTGAAATTTCAGCAGAGAATCTGCAAGCCAGAAGGGAGTGGCAGGACATATTTAAAGTGATGAAAGGGAAAAACCTACAAACAAGATTACTCTCCCCAGCAAGGATCTCATTCAGATTCGATGGAGAAATTAAAACCTTTACAGACAAGCAAAAGGTAAGAAAATTCAGCACCACGAAACCAGCTTTACAACAAATGCTAAAGGAACTTCTCTTGGCAGGAAACACAAGAGAAGGGAAAGACCTACAATGATAAACCCAAAGCAATTAAGAAAATGGTAATAGGAACACAAATATTGATAATTACCTTAAATGTAAATGGATTAAATGCTTCAGCCAAAAGACATTGACTGGCTGCATGGATACAAAAGCAAGACCTGTATATATGCTGTCTACAAGAGACCCACTTCAGACCTAGAGACACATACAGATTGAAAGTAAGGGGATGAAAAAGATATCCCATGCAAATGGAAATCAAAAGAAAGCTGGAATAGCAATTCTCATATCAGACAAAAAAGACTGTAAAATAAAGACTATTACAAGGACAAAGAAGGACACCACATAATAATCAAGGGATCGATCCAAGAAGAAGATATAACAATTGTAAATATTTATGCACCCAACATAGGAGCACCTCAATACATAAGGCAAATACCAACAGCCATAAAAGGGGAAATCAACAGTAACACAATTATAGTAGGGAACTTTAACACCTCACTTTCACCAAAGAACAGATCATCCAAAATGAAAGTAAATAAGGAAACACAAGCTTTAAATGATACATTAAACAAGATGGACTTAATTGATATTTATAGGACATTCCATCCAAAAACAACAGAATACACATTCTTCTCAAGTGCTCATGGAACATTCTCCAGGATAGATCATATCTTTTGTCACAAATCAAGCCTTGGTAAATTTAAGAAAATTGATATCATATCAAGTATCTTTTGCAACAACAACATTATGAGACTAGATATCAATTACAGGAAAAAATCTGTAAGAAATACAAACACATGGAGGCTAAGCAACACATTACTTAATAACCAAGAGAACACTGAAGAAATCAAAGAGGAAATCAAAAAATACCTAGAAACAAATGACAATGAAGACACAACAATCCAAAACCTCTGGAATGAAGAAAAAGCAGTTCTAAGAGGGAAGTTTATAGCTATACAAGCCTAACTGAAGAAACAAGAAACATGTCAAATAAACAACCTAACATTACACCTAAAGCAATTAGAGAAAGAAGAACACACAAAACCCCAAAGTTAGCCAAAGGAAAGTAATCATAGAGATCAGATCAGAAATAAATGAAAAATAAATGAAGGAAACGATAGCAAAGATCAATAAAACTAAAAGCTGGTTCTTTGAGAAGATAAACAAAATTGATAAACCATTAGCCAGACTCATCAAGAAAAAAAGGGAGAAGACTCAAATCAATAGAATTAGAAATGAAAAAGGAGAAGTAACAACTGACACTGTAGAAATATGAAGGATCATGAAAGATTACTACAAGCAAATATATGCCAATATAATGGACAACCTGGAAGAAATGGACAAATTCTTAGAAATGCACAACCGTCTGAGACTGAACCAGGAAGAAATAGAAAATATGAACAGACCAATCACAAGTACTGAAATTGAAACTGTGATTTAAAATCTTCCAACAAACCAAAGCCCAGGACCAGATGGCTTCACAGGCGAATTCTATCAAGCATTTAGAGAAGAGCTAACACCTATCCTTCTCAAACTCTTCCAAGATATAGCAGAGGGCGGAATACTCCCAAACTCATTCTACGAGGCCACCATCACTCTGATACCAAAACCAGGCAAAGATGTCACAAAGAAAGAAAACTACAGTCCAATAACACTGATGAACATAGATGCAAAAATCCTCAACAAAATACTAGCAAACAGAATCCAACAGCACATTAAAAGGATCATACACCATGACCAAGTGGGGTTTATCCCAGGAATACAAGGATTCTTCAATATATGCCAATCAATCAACTTGCTACACCATATTAACAAACTGAAGAAGAAAAACCATATGATCATCTTAATAGATTCAGAGAAAGCTTTTGACAAAATTCAACACCAATTTATGATAAAAACCCTCCATAATGTAGGCATAGAGGGAACTTTCCTCAACACAATAAAAGCCATATATGACAAACCCACAGCCAACATTGTCCTCAATGGTGAAAAACAGAAACAATTTCCGCTAAGGTCAGGAACAATACAAGGTTGCCCACTCTCACCACTGTTATTCAACATTGTTTTGGAAGTTTTAGCCACAGCAATCAGAGAAGAAAAAGAAATAAAAGTGGGCTTCCATGGTGGCACAGTGGTTGAGAGTCCACCTGCCGATGCAGGGGACAAGGGTTCATGCCCTGGTCCGGGAAGATCCCACATGCCATGGAGAGTCTGGGCCCATGAGCCATGGCCACTGAGCCTGCGCATCCGGAGCCTATCTGTGCTCCGCAAGGGGAAAGGCCACAATACTGAAAGGCCCGCATACAGCAAAAAAAAATAAATAAATAAATAAAAAGAAAGAAAAGGAATCCAAATTGGAAAAGAAGAAGTAAAGCTGTCACTGTTTGCAGATGATATGATACTATACATAGAAAATCCTAAAGATGCTACCAGAAAACTACTAGAGCTAATCAATGAATTTGGTAAAGTATAAGGATACGGAATTAAGGCGCAGAAATCTCTTGCATTCCTATAGACTAATAATGAAATATCTGAAAGTGAAATTCAGAAAACATTTCCATTTACCATTGCTACAAAAAGAATAAAATATCTAGGAATAAACATACTGAAGGAGACAAAAGACCTGTATGCAGAAAATTATAAGACACTGATGAAAGAAATTAAAGATGATACAAACAGATGGAGAGATAATACCTTGTTCTTGGATTGGAAGAATCAAAACTGGAAAATGACTCTGCTACCCAAAGCAATCTACAGATTCAGTGCAATCCCTATCAAACTACCACTTGCATTTTTCTCAGAACTAGAACAAAATATTTCACAATCTGTATGGAAACACAAAAGACCCCAAATAGCCAAAGCAATCTTGAGAAAGAAAAAAGGAGCTAAAGGAATCAGGCTCCAGGACTTCAGACTATACTACAAAGCTACTGTAATCAAGAAAGTATGGTACTGGCACAGAAACAAAAATATAGATCAATGGAACAGAATAGAAAGCACAGAGATAAACACACACACATATGGTCACCTTATCTTTGATAAAGGAAGCAAGAACATACAGTGGAGAAAAGACAGCCTCTTCAATATGTGGTGCTGGGAAAACAAGACAGCTACATGTAAAAGAATGAAATTAGAACACATCCTAACAACATACACAAAAATAAACTCAAAATGGATTAAAGACCTAAATGTAAGGCCGGACACCATCAAACTCTTAGAGGAAAACAGGCAGAGCACTGTATGACATAAAACACAGCAAGATCTTTTTTGACCCACCTCCTAGAGAAATGGAAATAAAAACAAAAGTAAACAAATGGGACCTAATCAAACTTAAAAGCTTTTGGACAGCAAAGGAAACTGTAAACAAGATGAAAAGACAACCCTCATAATGGGAGAAAATATTTGTAAATGAACTAACTGACAAAGGATTAATATCCAAAACATGCAAGCAACTCATGCAGCTCAATATCAAAAAAACAAAAAACCCAATCCAAAAATGGGCAGAAGACCTAAATAGACATTTCTCCAAAGAAGATATACAGATTGCCAACAAACACATGATAGAATGCTTAACATCATTAATCATTAGAGAAATGCAAATCAAAACTACAATGAGATATCATCTCACACCAGTCAGAATGGCCATCATCAAAAAATCTAAAAACAGTAAATGCTGGAGGTGGTGTGGAGAAAATGGAACCCTCTTGCACTGCTGGTGGGAATGTAAATTGATACAGCCACTATGGAGAACAGTATGGAGGTTCATTAAAAAACTAAAAATAGAACTACCATACTACCCAGCAATTTCACTACTGTGCATATACCCTGAGTAAATCATAATTCAAAAAGAGTCATGTACCAAAATGTTCATTGCAACTCTATTTACAATAGCCAGGACATGGAAGCAACTGAAGTGTCCATCAACAGATGAATGGATAAAGAAGATATGGCACGGGGCTTCCCTGGTGGTGCAGTGGTAGAGAGTCCGCCTGCTGATGCAGGGGACACGGGTTTGTGCCCCAGTCCGGGAAAATCCCACATGCTGCAAAGCACTGGGCCTGTGAGCCATGGCCACTGCGCCTGCATGTCCAGAGCCTGTGCTCTGCAACGGGAGAGGCCACAACAGTGAGAGGCCAGTGTACCGCAAAAAAAAAAAGAAAAAAAGGTGTGGCACATATATACAACTGAATATTACTCGGCCATAAAAAGGAACGAAACTGAGTTTTTTGTAGTGAGGTGGATGGGCCTAGAGACTGTCATACAGAGTGAATTAAGTCAGAAAGAGAAAAACAAATACCATCTGCTAACACATATATATGGAATCTAAAAAAAAAAGAAAAAAAGAAAGAAAGAAAATGGTCAGAAGAACCTAAGGGCAAGACGGGAATAAAGATGCAGACCTACTAGAAAATGCCCTTGAGGATATGGAGAGGGGGAAGGGTAAGCTGGGACAAAGTGAGAGAGTGGCATGTACATATATACACTACCAAATGTAGAATAGATAGTTAGTGGGAAACAGCCGCATAGCACAGGGAGATCAGCTCGGTGCTTTGTGATCACCTAGAGGGGTGGGATAGGGAAGGTGGGAGGGAGGGAGATGCAAGACGGAAGAGATATGGGGACATATGTATATGTATAACTGATTCATTTTGTTATAAAGCAGAAACTGACACACCATTGTAAAGCAATTATACTCTAATAAAGATGTTAAAAAAAACACAGTGCTCTCAGAATTATCAAATCAAATGATGCCTTCCTAATTTTATTTAATTTGACTTCTTAGTAGTATTTGCACTGGTGCATACAATATCTTCTTACATTATTTTATCCCTTGACTTTCATCATTTTTCTTTCTTGTCTCTGAGTCATTTCTTCTCGCTTGTATTTGGGGTCATTCATCTTCCATCTTAAATACAGATGTTAATCAGGTTTTGCCTTTAACCCTTGAAACTCTTTCTTTAAACATTGCATATTACTTTCTAAGAGCATTTCCTTGCCTTTAAACTCCCTATAGTCCAACTTCCAATGTATCTTGTGTATTATTACCTGATGAACAATCTAAATTACAAATATTTGCTTGAAGCTCTTTGTCATTTGGATTGAGACATTTATGCCAATATCTTGAGCAACATCAAAAGTTTTTCCTTGATCTGGGTCTCACCTTCCTCTTCTGCCTGACCTGTAGCTTCCCCAGCCTCATACTGAAATACATGTCTCCCAATGGGTCATGCTCTCCCTTGCCTGTATGCATTTTAGATGCTTTATGACTAGCTTGTTTTGCCTATTCATCCTCACAATATTTCAAACGATCTAAACTTCCTATTCTAAATGAAATATTTTCTAAAATATCCTCCTATTATTGCTCTCTTCCCATTTAAGAGAAAGCTGTGGGCTTTTCCTCTGCAGTTTACATCACTGAGGGCATATCTCTATTAAAGGGTTTACTTTTCTGAATGATACTGGTTTTGTTATTATCGTGGTCTTATCTTCTACACCAGACTCAAATTCTTGAGGAGAGAGAGTCTGTCTTCGCGTTTCAGGAACAAGTATCTAGAAGATGCTCTGACCTATAGAAGTTGCTTGATAAATACGTATTGCAAGACCAAACTATGGTATGAATAAATTTCAATTTCTGACTAAATATGTAGTACAATTCTGCTCTTCATTTTCTATCAAGAAAAGCCTTTTTTTTTTTCTTTTTTTTTTGCCACACTGCACCATATGTGGGATCTTAGTTCCCTGACCAGGGAGCAAACCTGAGCACACTGCAGTGGAAGCATGGAATCCTAACCACTGAACCACCAGGGAGTTCCCAAATAGCCTTTATTTAGACCTGAAAATTAGTGAAATATTTCTACTTTACAATATTTCTAGGTATGCTATTACTATAGAATACAGACATAAGCAGGGGCAAAGTCTATATGTGCTGGTTTTAAACAGAACACTTTGTTTTCATAAAATGTGCCACATTGGCAATTCTAGGAATAGGAGTCTATTCTTGTCAGATTCATTATACACTGAAAAATTGTTGCTGAGAAACTGAAGAACTTTTTCCCCTCTTTTTTCTTTAAGAATCTATAGCCATTTACTTGGGTAGAGTAATTTCTGGAGGTTTCAAATTGGAGCTGGTTGCCCATTCCACCAAGATTTGACCCATGCTTCTTTTATAGTCCTAAGTACAAACTCTGAACTACCTGAGGAGGGATACATCTTCTTAGTATGCAATCAGTTACATTTCCATTCACATTCAGATAAAGAATATAATAATTACTTTTGCAATATACTCTTTGTCTCAGAACTAAAAGAAGGTGGTAATTTTTGTGGTCCCTAGAAGATACCTGAAGGAGTATACACATTAGTGATGGTTTGCACAAAATTCTTCTGAACAGAGAAAGTTAAGAACTTAAAGAGCCTATATATATATATATATATATATATATATATATATATATATATATATATATATTTTTTTTTTTTTTTTTTTTTTTTTTTTTTTGTGGTACACGGGCCTCTCACTGTTGTGGCCTCTCCCGTTGCGGAGCACAGGCTCTGGACGCGCAGGCTCAGCGGCCATGGCTCATGGGCCCAGCCACTCTGCGGCATGTGGGATCTTCCCGGACCAGAGCATGAACCCGTGTCCCCTGCATCGGCAGGTGGACTCTCAACCATTGTGCCACCACGGAAGCCCTGAAGAGCCAATAACTTTTGAACCTGAAAATGTAGTGCTGAGCAAGGCAGAGCAGGATCCCTGAGACTCTCCTTAAATTTATTGGGAACATTAAGAATTATTAAATTTTGTGTCCTTTAAACTCATATAGACTCCTAATTTAGCTGTTAATAATAATATTGTTAAACATCTATATAAGATTATTTTTTTTTTTAAATTCTTTACTTTCAGTTTTGTGAAGCTCAAAGTGACAAGCCTAGATGTCTTGGGGACTAGAGTAATAATCAGTTTTGAAATCAAGAATAAGAGGGATGCCAAGAGTAGAAGAACCCCATGCAGATCTATTCCATAGATGTCTGTGTAATTTAGGGCCTTTGGAATCATTCTAAATCCTCTCTCCACCTGGGCAGAGTGTTCCAACCCCTGGACTTCAGCTGTGACATAGGAAAGATTACATGTTCACCCTAAAAGTAATCACAGAGCTCTAGTTGCAGTTCAGTTGGAGTAAAGGTAAAATGTTACTTGCCTTATTGCAAACGTAATGATTACAATAACTACGATTATTTAATCTAAATATATATTTAGCTATATTAGATTATATGTACATATTTATATCCCATTACATTCAGTGCTAAATTGTAAAATTAAATACTCATATGAAGTTCATAATAGGATGATTTATGCAGTCAGACAAACTTTAGTTTGTATTACAGATAGACCAATTACTTATTACTGCTTAGCAATGTCAGATTACTAATTATAAAAATATAAGTATAACTGAATTAAAGAAAATAAATATGAATAGAACATTATAGCTTTTCTAGTCTGTAGTAAAAAACAGATAGATTTGACTCCCCTTACAGCATTATAATTATATAATTATTGAAAGTGCTTTTACTGAAAAATATTTATTACACTTATTTAGTTTTTCTTTATTAACTTAAGCAGTTTCAGTATCCTGAAAACTTATAAAATCCATTCTATACTTTTTTAATGCTATCACTATACACTAATATTACCCTACACTTAAGTAAATTGCTCACCTATGTGGTTCTAAAACATATCAAAGTTATTTAAGGTAAGAAGAATATTCTTTCATTGATTCCTGTCTTCTTTTCTTATTGAAATCAAGTAAAATGAATTCCACGTGCCTCTTTCTCTGTGGACATTTAGTAGTGTAGTATTAAATTTCAAGCTCTTATTTTCCATATACATTACAAAAAAGCCAAATTTTTTTTCACCTTTTTTTTTTAATTTTTTTTTTCACCTTTCTGAAAAGCACTCAGTGTTTCCTCCCCTGCTCGTTTTGTATGATTAATTTTACTGAAATAAAATTCAGTGATTCTGGGGCTTCCCTGGTGGCACAGTGGTTGAGAGTCCGCCTGCCGATGCAGGGGACACGGGTTTGTAACCCAGTCCGGGAAGATCCCACATGCTGCGGAGTGGCTGGGCCCGTGAGCCTTGGCCGCTGGGCTTGCTCATCTGGAGCCTGTGCTCTGCAATGGGAGAGGTCACAACGGTGAGAGGTCCACGAACCGAAAAAAAAAAAATCAGCGATTCTGCAGGATAAATTAGCAAAAATATTTTGTGCATATAATCAGGAGAAAAAAACCCAAAGTCTACCTTTCTATGATATGAAAAATAAAGTATTTTAATTTTAATAGGTTCATTGATGCCGAGGGTAGGAGATGGAGTAGGGAAATTTACAGTCCACAGTGCTTTTCAATGTACATGAACAGGAAATAATAAAGCTAATTTATCTCCAAAATAGCAAATTGCTTTTTAGCAAATGGTCTGCAAGGGTACAAAAAAACCCAACAACATTAAAGAATTTTTGACATGGTAAATAATTGACAGATTGGTCAAGGACCTGATATAAAGTTTCTATAGTCTAATCTATAAATTACTAAGACCCAGGAATATACTTCTGGATATGGGAATTTGCTACTGTGTTATATCACTGAAGCAAAATGCCAACTCTAACACACAGTATTAATAGCTAAGTGTTAACAGCAGATCTAACTTGTAACTAAGAAATAAGAAGATTTCATCTTGTGAAAAATTCATGTTCTCTACCATGTGTGACCATATACGTTAATTGTGTGAAAGGATGAGTGATGCGTGGTGGTGTTGATTGTGTGTGTTCATGTGTATGTAAAGGCAGCTAGAGGAATTATTTGAGTCACTGATGAAACCATAACAAGAAAATTAATCCAAACCATGTTCACATGGTTAAAACAAATCAAACAATAAAGGGAAGGTATACAGTGCAAAGTCTTCCCCACACTTCTGCCACCTTGGTGTCCTGTTACTCCTTCCCCAGGAGTAATCTCTGTTAACAGTTTTCTTAAGTTTCTCCCCAGCAATATTCTAGACATATATACATGCATCCAAAAACAAACAAACAGACAAACAATGTTTTGAAACTTGTCCAATACAGCCAAATATTTTGGTGATTAGTATTTTTACCAGTATAAAACCATCTAATTTATTTTTAATTATTTGAGTGTAATATAATTTAATAATTAATATATTGATGGACATTTAAATTGCTTGTTTTTTCAGTTTTAAATGGAAAGTATGAATTATAATCACATCTTCCCAATCTCCCATAGTGTAGAGGTGTATATATCATCAACCATTTCAACTAAGTCCCATTTGAAAATGTCTATTGAAATTTTATTATCTAATAATAATAATCTAAATATTCAAGATAGAGATTTTATATCAAATATTACCATATTCAAATTTAATCAAAATCAGTCACCCCTTTAACCTTTATGTGTCTGGAACAATATATACAAATTGCCAAGAAACGGATTGGGAAATTCATTCTATATTTTCATAGTACCTAATTGAATAACTGTGTCAACAAAATATTTACATAAATTTAATGTTATTGTGATGATTTCTTAAAAATTATAAGTAAATAAAAGATTATTAATGGATTTTTTTATAATTTGAGAGAGTAATTTTTAGTAATTAAATACTTTCAGTTTTTAATGACACGGGGAATCCACAGTATAAGACCTGGATGATATTATGAGAGACCCTCAAAACTCCTCATTTTAAATGTGAATACGTACAGGACACAACATGAGTAATGAAAGAGTTGATGTTAGAAATAAGATTTCTTGACTCTCAGGTGATGATTCAGTCCATTGAGTTGTCTGGCAAAAGTAATACTGATGAATAAAATACTGTGTTTGAAATACATGTTCTCCAATAAGATGAAAGACCTACTTTGTACTTGTTAATCTCTCTATAACAATTCACTTCATAAAATTACATATTTTAAAATTTTTATGTAAGGTAGATGTCACATTTAATTCAAAAATAAGCTTATTCTTTAAGCTAAGATTAAATAAAGTATATATCAACTTTTTTAAGAAGTAGGCATTAAAAATGTTTTTTAATTCTCTACTTCTTGACTTCATTTCATGGGCAAAAACCTGAGGTTCAGACAGGTAAAATGCTTGGCTAAAGACATATGTTAATAAGGAAAGAGAGTAAATATTCTGAATTCTTTTTTTTTTAATTTTTATAATGCATGCATTATTTAATTTAACCATACCAGAAAAATAGGTGTGTTTCTTACTCATATTTCACAGATGAGAAAACAGGGCACTAAAGAGCTTAAGTATCTTATTATCAAAAACAATATTTAATTGATAAAATAAGGATTTATCCCCAAGATCATGTGACACAAGAGCTTCCACTCCTAACAACTACTCTTATTTAAATTTTTTTTATTATTTATTTTTTTGCTTTATAACAAATTTAATCAGTTATACATATACATATGTTCCAATATCCCCTCCCTTTTGCGTCTCCCTCCCACCCTCCCTATCCCACCCCTCCAAGCGGTCATAAAGCACAGAGCTGATCTCCCTGTGCTATGCAGCTGCTTCCCACTAGCTATCAACCTTACGTTTGATAGTGTATATATGTCCATGCCGCTCTTTCACTTTGTCACAGCTTACCCTTCCCCCTCCCCATATCCTCAAGTCCATTCTCTAGTAGGTCTGTGTCTTTATTCCTGTCTTACCCCTATGTTCTTCATGATATTTTTTTCTTAAATTCCATATATATGTGTCAGCATACAGTATTTGTCTTTCTCTTTCTGACTTACTTCACTCTGTATGACACACTCTAGGTCCATCCACCTCATTACAAATAGCTCAATTTCATTTCTTTTTATGGCTGAGTAATATTCCATTGTATATATGTGCCACATCTTCTTTACCCATTCATCCGATGATGGACACTTAGGTTGTTTCCATCACCGGGCTATTGTAAATAGGGCTGCTATGAACATTTTGGTACATGTCTCTTTTTGAATTATGGTTTTCTCAGGGTATATGCACAGTAGTGGGATTGCTGGGTCATATGGTAGTTCTATTTGTGTTTTTTTAAGGAACCTCCATACCGTTCTCCATAGTGGCTGTACCAATTCATATTCCCACCAGCAGTGCAAGAGTGTTCCCTTTTTTCCACACCCTCTCCAGCATTTATTGTTTCTAGATTTTTTGATGATGGCCATTCTGACTGGTGTGAGATGATATCTCATTGTAGTTTTGATTTGCATTTCTCTAATGAGTAAAGATGTTGAGCATCCTTTCATGTGTGTGTTGGCAGTCTGTATATCTTCTGTGGAGAAATGTCTATTTAGGTCTTCTGCCCATTTTTGGATTGGGTTGTTTGTTTTTTTGTTATTGAGCTGCATGAGCTGCTTATAAATTTTGGAGATTAATCCTTTGTCAGTTGCTTCATTTGCAAATATTTTCTCCCATTCTGAGGATTGTCTTTTGGTCTTGTTTATGGTTTCCTTTGCTGTACAAAAGCTTGGAAGTTTCATTAGGTCCCATGTGTTTATTTTTGTCTTTATTTCCATGTCTCTAGGAGGTGGGTCCAAAAGGTTCTTGCTGTGATTTATGTCATAGAGTGTTCTGCCTATGTTTTCCTCTAAGACTTTGATAGTGTCTGGCCTTACATTTAGGTCTTTAATCCATTTTGAGCTTATTTTTGTGTATGGTGTTAGGGAGTGATCTAATCTCATATTTTTACATGTTCCTGCCCAGTTTTCCCAGCACCACTTATTGAAGAGGCTGTCCTTTCTCCACTGTACATTCCCGCCTCCTTTATCAAAGATAAGGTGACCATATGTCCGTGGGTTTATCTCTGGGCTTTCTATCCTGTTCCATTGATCTATCTTTCTGTTTTTGTGCCAGTACCATCCTGTCTTGATTACTGTAGCTTTGTAGTATAGTCTGAAGTCAGGGAGCCTGATTCCTCCAGCTCCGTTTTTCTTTCTCAAGATTGCTTTGGCTATTTGGGGTCTTTTGTGTTTCCATACAAATTGTGAAATTTTTTGTTCTAGTTCTGTG
Source organism: Mesoplodon mirus (assembly GCF_964341445.2). Taxonomy (NCBI): domain Eukaryota; kingdom Metazoa; phylum Chordata; class Mammalia; order Artiodactyla; family Ziphiidae; genus Mesoplodon; species Mesoplodon mirus. The sequence goes on along the minus strand of NC_138983.1, from coordinate 107,880,590 downwards.
AAAAATGCCAGTGGTAGTTTGATAGGGATTGCATTGAATCTGTAGATTGCTTTGGGTAGTAGAGTCATTTTCACAATGTTGATTCTTCCAATCCAAGAACATGGTACATCTCTCCATCTATTTGTATCACCTTTAATTTCTTTCATCAGTGTCTTATAATTTTCTGCATACAGGTCTTTTGTCTCCTTAGGTAGGTTTATTCCTAGATATTTTATTCTTTTTGTTGCAATGGTAAATGGGAGTGTTTCCTTGATTTCACTTTCAGATTTTTCATGATTAGTATATAGGAATGCCAGAGATTTCTGTGCATTAATTTTATATCCTGCTACTTTACCAAATTCATTGATTAGCTCTAGTAGTTTTCTAGTAGCATCTTTAGGATTCTCTATGTATAGTATCATGTCATCTGCAAACAGTGACAGCTTTACTTCTTCTTTTCCAATTTGGATTCCTTTTATTTCCTTTTCTTCTCTGATTGCTGTGGCTAAAACTTCCAAAACTATGTTGAATAGGAGTGGTGAGAGTGGGCAACCTTGTCTTGTTCCTGATCTTCGTGGAAATGGTTTCTGTTTTTCACCATTGAGGACGATGCTGGGTGTGTGTTTGTCATATATGGCCTTTATTATGTTGAGGAAAGTTCCCTCTATGCCTACTTTATGCAGGGATTTTATCATAAATGGGTGTTGAATTTTGTCAAAAGCTTTCTCTGCATCTATTGAGATGATCATATGGTTTTTCTCCTTCCATTTGTTAATATGGTGTATCACGTTGATTGATTTGCATATATTGAAGAATCCTTGCATTCCTGGCATAAACCCCACTTGATCATGGTGTATGATCCTTTTAATGTGCTGTTGGATTCTGTTTGCTAGTATTTTGTTGAGGATTTTTGCATCTATGTTCATCAGTGATATTGGCCTGTAGTTTTCTTTCTTTGTGACATCCTTGTCTGGTTTTGGTATCAAGGTGATGGTGGCCTCGTAGAAAGAGTTTGGGAGTGTTCCTCCCTCTGCTATATTTTGGAAGAGTTTGAGAAGGATAGGTGTTAGCTCTTCTCTAAATGCTTCATAGAATTCGCCTGTGAAGCCTTCTGGTCCTGGGCTTTTGTTTGTTGGAAGATTTTTTATCACAGTTTCAATTTCAGTGCGTGTGATTGGTCCATTCATATTTTCTATTTCTTCCTGATTCAGTCTTGGCAGGTAGTGCATTTCTAAGAATTTGTCCATTTCTTCCAGGTTGTCCATTTTATTGGCATAGAGTTGCTTATAGTAATCTCTCCTGATCTTTTGTATTTCTGCAGTGTCAGTTGTTACTTCTCCTTTTTCATTTTTCATTCTATTGATTTGAGTCTTCTCCCTTTTTTTCTTGATGAGTCTGGCTAATGGTTTATCAATTTTGTTTATCTTCTCAAAGAACCAGCTTTTAGTTTTATTGATCTTTGCTATCGTTTCCTTCATTTCTTTTTCACTTATTTCTGATCTGATCTTTATGATTTCTTTCCTTCTGCTAACTTTGAGATATTTTTGTTCTTCTTTCTCTAATTGCTTTAGGTGCAAGTTTAGGTTGTTTATTCGATATGTTTCCTGTTTCTTCAGGTGGAATTGTATTGCTATAAACTTCCCTCTTAGAACTGCTTTTGCTGCATCCCATAGGTTTTGGGTTGTCGTGTCTCCATTGTCATTTGTTTCTAGGTATTTTTTAATTTCCTCTTTGATTTCTTCAGTGATCACTTCGTTATTGAGTAGTGTATTGTTTAGCCTCCATGTGTTTGTATTTTTTACAGCTCTTTTCCTGTAATTGATATCTAGTCTCATAGCATTGTGGTCGGAAAAGATACTTGATACAATTTCAATTTTCTTAAATTTACCAAGGCTTGATTTGTGACCCAAGATAGGATCTATCCTGGAGAATGTTCCATGAGCACTTGAGAAAAATGTGTATTCTGTTGTTTTTGGATGGAATGTCCTATAAATATCAATTAAGTCCATCTTGTTTAATGTATCATTTAAAGCTTGTGTTTCCTTATTTATTTTCATTTTGGATGATCTGTCCATTGTTGAAAGTGGGGTGTTAAAGTCCCCTACTATGATTGTGTTACTGTCGATTTCTCCTTTTATGGCTGTTAGTATTTGCCTTATGTATTGAGGTGCTCCTATGCTTGGTGCATAAATATTTACAATTGTTATGTCTTCTTCTTGGATCAATCCCTTGATCATTATGTAGTGTCCTTCTTTGTCTCTTCTAGTAGTCTTTATTTTAAAGTCTATTTTGTCTGATATGAGAACTGCTACTCCAGGTTTCTTTTGGTTTCCATTTGCATGGAATATCTTTTTCCATCCCCTTACTTTCAGTCTGTATGTGTCTCTAGGTCTGAAGTGGGTCTCTTGTAGACAGCATATATATGGGTCTTGTTTTTGTATCCATTCAGCCAATCTGTGTCTTTTGGGGGAAGCAGTTAGTGCATTTTCATTCAAGGTAATTATTGATATGTATGTTCCTATTCCCATTTTCTTAATTGTTTTGGGTTCGTTATTGTAGGTCTTTTCCTTCTGTTGTGTTTCTTGCCTTGAGAAGTTCCTTTAGCATTTGTTGTAAAGCTGGTTTGGTGGTGCTGAACTCTCTCAGCTTTTGCTTGTCTGTAAAGGTTTTAATTTCTCCATCAAATCTGAATGAGATCCTTGCTGGGTAGAGTAATCTTGGTTGCAGGTTTCTCTCCTTCATCACTTTAATTATGTCCTGCCACTCCCTTCTGGCTTGTAGAGTTTCTACTGAGAGATCAGCTGTTATCCTGATGGGGATTCCCTTGTGTGTTATTTGTTGTTTTTCCCTTGCTGCTTTTAATATGATTTCTTTGTGTTTAATTTTTGACAGTTTGATTAATATGTGTCTTGGTGTATTTCTCCTTGGATTTATTCTGTATGGGACTCTCTGTGCCTCCTGGACTTGATTAACTATTTCCTTTCCCATATTAGGGAAATTTTCAACTATAATCTCTTCAAATATTTTCTCAGTCCCTTTCTTTTCTCTTCTTCTTCTGGAACCCCTATAATTCGAATGTTGGTGCATTTAATGTTGTCCCAGAAGTCTCTGAGACTGTCCTCTGTTCTTTTCATTCTTTTTTCTTTATTTTGCTCTGCAGCAGTTATTTCCACTATTTTATCTTCCACCTCACTTATCCTTCTTCTGCCTCAGTTATTCTGCTATTGATCCCATCTAGAGTATTTTTTATTTCTTTTATTGTGTTTTTAATCGATGTTTGATTCATCTTTAGTTCTTCTAGGTCCTTGTTAACTGTTTCTTGCATTTTGTCTATTCTATTTCCAAGATTTTGGATCTTGGAAATAGAATCTTGGATCATCTTTACCATCATTATTCTGAATTCTTTTTCAGGTAGACTGCCTATTTCCTCTTTATTTGTTAGGTCTGGTGGGTTTTTATCTTGCTCCTTCTCCTGCTGTGTGTTTTTCTGTCTTCTCATTTTGCTTATGTTACTGTGTTTGGGGTCTCCTTTTTTCAGGCTGCAGGTTCGTAGTTCCCGTTGTTTTTGGTGTCTGTCCCCAGTGGCTAAGGTTGGTTTAGTGGGTTGTGTAGGCTTCCTGGTGGAGGGGACTAGTGCCTTTGTTCTGGTGGATGAGGCTGGATCTTGTCTTTCTGGTTGGCAGGTCCACATCTGGTGGTGTGTTTTCGGGTGTCTGCAGACTTTTTATGATTTTAGGCCACCTCTCTGTTAATGGGTGGCATTGTGTTCCTGTCTTGCTAGTTGTTTGGCTTAGGGTGTCCAGCACTGTAGCTTGCTGTTCGTTGAGTGAAGCTGGGTGCTGGTGTTGAGATGGAGATCTCTGGAAGGTTTTCGCCGTTTGATATTATGTGGAGCTGGGAGGTCTCTTGTGGACCAGTGTCCTGAAGTTGGCTCTCCCACCTCAGAGGCACAGCACTGACTCCTGGCTCCTCAATTTGGGATGATTTGTTTTCTATTCATGTATTCCACAGATGCAGGGTACATCAAGTTGATTGTGGAGCTTTAATCCACTGCTTCTGAGGCTGCTGGGAGAGGTTTCCCTTTCTCTTCTTTGTTCTCACAGCTCCTGTGTCTCAGCTTTGGATTTGGGCCCGCCTCTGCGTGTAGGTCACCGGAAGGCATCTGTTCTTCACTCAGACAGGACAGGGTTAAAGGAGCAGCCTCTTCGGGGACTCTGGCTCACTCAGGCCGGGCGGGAAGGAGGGGCACGGAGTGCGGGGCAAGCCTGCAGTGGCAGAGGTCGGCGTGACGTTTCACCAGCCTGAGGCGCGCCGTGCGTTCTTCCAGGGAAGCCGCCCCTGGATCCCGGGACCCCGGCAGTGGTGGGCTGCACAGGCTCCCGGAAGGGCGGTGTGGACAGTGACCTGCGCTCGCACACAGGCTTCTTGGCGGTGGCAGCAGCAGCCCCAGTGTCCCACGCCCGTCTCTGGGCTCCGCGCTTTCAACCGCGACTCGCGCCCATCTGTGGAGCCCCTTTAAGCAGCACTCTTAATCCCCTCTCCTCGCGCACCAGGAAACCAAGACGGAAGAAAACGTCTCTTGCCTCTTCAGCAGCTCCAGAGTTTTCCCCCACTCCCTCCCGTCTAGCTGTGGCACATTAGCCCCCTTCAGGCTGAGTTCTCGCCGCCATCCCCAGTCCTCTCCCTGCGCTCTGACCGAAGCCTGAGAGCCTCAGCTTCCAGTGCCGCCTGCCCCAGCGGGCGAGCAGACAAGTCTCTCGGGCTGGTTAGTGCCGCTCAGCACTGCTCCTCTCTGTGGGAATCTCTCTGCTTTGCCCTACCCAGGTATGTGGGGCGTTTCTTGCCTTTTGGGAGGTCTGGGGTCTTCTGCCAGCATTCAGTAGGTGTTCTGTAGGAGTTGTTCCACATGTAGCTGTATTTCTGGTGTATCCGTGGGGAGGAAGGTGATCTCCGCGTCTTACTCTTCTGCCATCTTACCCGGAAGTCTATTGTGAACTCTTGAATGCCTTTCTCAATATAATCTACAGTCATCTTATATTTTTCTATTTTTCCTCTGATAATAAATTTACCATTTTATTTTGTTATTTTGTGAGGTTTATCTGGTTTTAGTTTTTAATTTTTAATGAGTACCCATCTTATGGATTTATATCAATATAAAATGAGAAAAACATTTATTCTATACATTATATTTGTGTTTTTCTGTAAAGTACTATGTACCCCATAATCAGAATCATAATATGTACTTTTGGAATATATATATTTATATATGTATGTGTGTATGTGTGTTTATGTGTCATAAAAACATAGATGAATAACTTGAAAGATTGTCTCAACAATCTGGACAAAATATTGTTTGACTCATCAGATTTAATGTTTATTTATAGCTACTCTGGAAGACTTATTTGTTTATAACATAATCTGGGCATGCTCATTTGACATTCTGTCATCTTAAAAATAAATGTATTATAAATCCTTCATACCTCTAACATTTTAAAAAATTTTATCACAGTCTCTATTAATATAATATGTAATTAATATAATATAAACTATTAATATATAGAAATACCTATATATTATTAAATCTGTATTTTATTAATTTTATTTGAATTTTATTTTATTTATATTTTTATACAGCAGGTTCTTATTAGTTATCCATTTTATACATATTAGTGTATATATGTCAATCCCAATCTCCCAATTCATCACGCCACCACCCCCCTCACCACTTTCCCCCCTTGGTGTCCATACATTTGTTCTCTACATCTGTGTCTCAATTTCTGCCCTGCAAACCAGTTCATCTGTACCATTTTTCTAGGTTCCACATATATGCGTTAATATATGATATTTGTTTTTCTCTTTCTGACTTACTTCACTCTGTATGACACTCTCTAGATCCATCCATATCTCTACAAATGACTCAATTTCATTCCTTTTTATGGCTGAGTAATATTCCATTGTATATATGTACCACATCTTCTTTATCCATTCATCTGTCGATGGGCATTTAGATTGCTTCCATGTACTGGCTATTGTAAATAGTGCTGTATTGAACATTGGGGTGCATGTGTCTTTTTGAATTATGGTTTTCTCTGGGTATATGCCCGGTAGTGGGATTGCTGGGTCATGTGGTAATTCTATTTTAAAATGATCATAGCTGCCATAACTTTAGCCAACTTTAATGTAATTTTATGTGTGGACAGTGGTTAAAGAGAAAAGTCTGAGCCAACACTGATAGTGACAGAGTTCAGATAACCCTTTTAAAGTTATTTCAGATAATTATGAAATGACTAAAAACTTTTCAATTATTTCTATTTCTTTTTTATGAACTTACAATTTTAATTTTTGTAATTTTATGTATTAACAATAAGAAATGCCTATTTCTGAACAGGATGTGTGATCAAACATGTTGTTCAGGGAAATCACAAATCTTCATATTCTCATTGACTTAACTCAGGAATCAATAAAATTAAAACTGTTTAGGGGCCAGGATGTTGCAGATGTTACAGAGCATAAGGATGCTAAATTGACTTCACCCTCATTTTATCTGCAATTATTGATCAACTTACTGAGTTAAAGACTCCTAACTTGTATCATTTTTCTCTCTTAGACATTTTTTTAACTTCTCCAACAACAATATTAAGGATTTTTTTAAATAAAAATATCCTAGCCGAAAAAAAATCACTTTTTTTTTTAAATGAAAGCTTCTTTCTTTCTTTCTTTCTTTCTTTCTTTCTTTCTTTTTTTCTTTCTTTCTTTTTGCTGTGTTGGGTCTTCATTTCTGTGCAAGGGCTTTCTCTAGTTGTGGTGAGCTGGGGTCACTTTTCATCACGGTGTGCAGACCTCTCACTGTCATGGCCTCTCTTGTTGCAGAGCAGAAGCTCCAGACACGTAGGCTCAGTAGTTGTGGCTCATTGGCCTAGTTGCTCCGTGGCATGTGAGGTCTTCTCAGACCAGGGCTTGAACCCATGTCCCCTGCACCGGCAGGCAGACTCTCAACCACTATGTTGCCAGGGAAGCCCAAAATCACCTATTTTTTTTTCTTTTTTTGCGGTATGTGGGCCTTTCACTGTTGTGGCCTCTCCCATTGTGGAGCACAGGCTCTGGATGTGCAGGCTCAACAGCCATGGCTCACAGGCTTAGCCGCTCTGCGGCATGTGGGATCTTCCCGGACCAGGGCACGAACCTGTGTCCCCTGCATCGGCAGGTGGACTCTCAACTACTGCACCACCAGGGAAGCCCAAAATCACATATATTTACTTTCTCGTTTTCTTGCCTAGTTCTTATACAGCTCGTTAGTGACTTGATGCACACCTACTCCCTTTCTCTGTACCCTTGTGTGTGCAAACAAAATAAAATTAAAAATAAATTTAGGCTTTTTTTCCCTTTATCTTAATATGTAAACCTAGGTACTGGCAAGAAATGAAAATCTGCCTTTTAAAACCTTGTCCTGTTAAGATTCAGACATCCAAAATGCTCAGTATTTAATCTGCCAAGCACAATTTTAAGGAGAAATAAATATAAGCTGGCTACACTAGTTTGAAACACTGCAAACGTCTACTTCTTCCAATCTTTTTCAATAATAATTGTCTGATATCCACCACTTACTCCTCATATGTTACATAAACATAGAGCTAAAACCACTGTTTAGAGAGGCTGTTACAGTCTAGTCAATCAACAGCAATGTGATAAGAAATTTAAGGATCAAAACTAAAAAGCACATATTAACTATCAGTGTAATTTGAATAAAACCAGCCCTATATGGTCTAGTCTCATCACAATATCACATTCAAATAAATGTCATGCAGGTAGAAAAGAAGGAATTGGAATTCATTTGACTCTTAAATAGAGCACTCAAGGAAACCACCTAAGGGTGAGTATTTGCATACTGCCCAACCTAAAGGTCTTAAAAAAAAATTTGTTCTTCATCTCTCTAACATCCTTCTAAATGATTCTCACACACCCTGCCACAGCTCCTCCACAAACTCTCCCCTCTTCCAACGACTTAAAAAGCTTTTGCAAAACAGTCCAGGAGGCTTTCCTATCTTCTCCCCAAAGGAACTCAACTGTCCAGGGAACTATTTGCTTAAAGAGCCAAAGAATTTTACATATAAGTGACAGTTGAAGATGAGACTCTGTAAAGTCCACAAATTATATTGAATTATGAAAAGAGAGTTTGTCCAAAATAGATAGATATATGGTGCCCATGCTTGGTCTGCAGACCAATCAGTGCTGTTCAGAGCAAAAAGCAGGTTTAAGTGCAGCATGGTAAGACTAACATATGTTTTGGCTTAGCCCCAAGGAGACAATAACTGGGTCTTTACTGGAGGTCTGCCTGGGTTTAAGTTCTACTTCTGCTGTTTAGTAGCTATGTAACCTACAGGAAGTTGTTTATCCTCTCTGTCTCACTTTTTCTCAAAGAAAGGGAATAATAAACACGTATCACTAAGGGTTGTTGTGAGGATGAAATAAACAAATTTCACAAGTGCAGCTAGTGTAGGTGATACACTCAGGACAAGACATAGTATTGGTAAGAACCTATTATCAACTTGTAGAGCGGAATTGAAAAAAATAGTCAAATAAAAATGCTTTATTACTAGAGGCATCATAAGGATCTAATCATTGACAGAGCTGTGCCTTGGGGACCATAATGAAGGAAACACAGGAAGAGGAAACTCTTTCTCACCACTTCAGGGTAGTGACTCATGGGGTCACAATAGAAAGAGACCATTATTACAGACAGCAAAAGCTGCTTGATGATTTCAGAACTGGTACAAGAGGCACATGCCGCAGTTTAGAAGAAGAGGGATTCATGGCCATTGAACAGAGTTTGAGTGATACCTCAGTGGGGCACTTTTGGGATCTGGAGAGGTTTTTTTTTTTTTTTTAGATATTTTATTTTATTGTTCTGAAAACTGTTATAGGTGAGATATTTTTAAATAGTTGCCTAATATATTGAAGTTTGATTATTGACTACAATCAGCTCCTTGGATATTCTGAACTTATTGGGGTACAAAATGGAAATTTTCATTTAGTCATTCATTTATTTATCCTAATTACATGTTCTATGACATATTGGGATTCCTGAATATTTTTAAGTATAAAAAGTCTGGTCAACTTGTAAAGTTCAATTTCATTTCCAATGTAATGGTCATCTTATTCTAATCTCCAAGGCCAGCTAAGCCTTGGCCTGAGACCATAGGACTGGGAGAGAGTCTTCTCTCTTACCCTCCTCTGCCATTCCCTTAAATGTTCAGATTCTCTGGGAGGATGTAGGAAAGAGGTAGAAGAAAAAATGATAACTGCTTTTCCACTGATGGGTGCTAATATAGCCCTCTTTAGCTGTTGATGCCTTCCAAGAGGCAAGCACAGGATTCCTGGATGTCTTATGGGATCCACATGAGCTTTCTTCAGATGGGATTATGGGAGCTTCTTCAATGACTGGTTCCCTGATGTGGGAAGTCAGCTTTGCTTTGACTACTTCTAACTTTTCTCTTTTCACATCCAACCCTTGGAAGTTCATTCCATAGAGTCTTGCTGGTGGATTACTCATCCAAATACAGTCTTTGTGGATAGTGGCCTGCACAGTGGTGCAAATGTAGCTCCCTTCTACATGTCGCCTAATGGTGGAAGCATAGGCTGCCTCGTTATAGACCCTTCTCTCTGCTCAGTCACTTCTTTCTATTTCTCTAAAAATTCTAATTAAATACATTTACAGATATAATAAGTAATTTGGTTGCAAAATTAGAGATTCAACAAGGAGAATGAGATGCTATCTTCCCTTCTTGCAGGCATGACTAAAAATTATAAATGATTATTTTAGTGAGACCATCCTTACTTTATTTGAATATTCTTTTCCCATAATCCTGCATCTCTGATGACTCCTCTCCCAGCTAATTCCATTGATATATTAATGTTTTATTATATAAACTGGGGAGAAGGATATTAAGATGATAGAGCAGTAATAGAGACATTTAAGCCACTTCTTAATAGATCCTAGGGAAATATCTGCCCTCAAAGAGCAAATTCTTTGAACAATGGTTGCTTTTTCAGAATTTAGAGGAATGTTATTAAAATTTTCAAACTTGGGACTCTAGCCCAAATAGAGACAATAGGAAAAATCTCATTCAGCATGCTAATAAGATATCATTTTTTAAAATTATTTACTTCTTAAGTTCCCAAAACTAAGCAACAATCCAAATGTCTTCATAATTTCAATCTCTTGTGTTATGTTTTTTAACTACTGTTTTCTATGATTCTGTGGTCAAAAAATAAAGGGTGATTACCTCTTGGGCCATTTACATTCCTAATAGTAATAGACTGTGTTCTTTTCATTACTAGGCATGTACTTTTCCTGCATAGTCCTAATATATTTATATTTATAATTTAATCTAATAGTATTTAGTAAGGTAAATTTCAGGAGAAGTTAATAGTTTTAAGAAGTTGAATTTTTGTTTGTTTTAGTGTTCAATTTGTACGTGCGAATATGTGCTGAGTTTATCAGATTTTTCCAATAATGTTGTCACAAGCAAGAGGTACTATCTCAATTATCTTAACAGTAAACTGTCCACAAATTAAATGGTCACAGCTTTTACTTGTTTGAACTTTTGTAAACAGCTCTGATTCTAAAGTTTAAGGGTCACACATTATTCAGATGCAATTTCATTTCATTGACAAAGCAGAAAAAAGAAACAAAAGTAATTGATACCTATGTATTTTAACTTTTCTCTGTGCCCTTTTTAGCTCTCTAAATATTTCCTTACCTATAAGAATTACTTAATGTCTTTCTCTCTCTTGCCCTCTCTCTGTTTCCACATATTTGTATGTATTTATACACACACATACACACACATACACACACACACACACACACACATATATATATATATATGAAATATTTAGATCTTCCATTTCTGGGCCCATGGCAATGTGTGTAGGTAGATATAATTCAAATTCTTATGCAGATTTCCATTTCCATTTTGGTTAAATTAGTAACATTTATTAATATATTTGATACATGGTTCATTGTGGAAAATATGGAGACCAGCTTATCATATCACAAACCATTGATGCTGATTGAATCATTCACCAGTATCTTAAGAATAACAGTTGTTTTACTTTAAAATAGTGGCATAATTTTCCAAGTACCTGAAATAGTGATATTATGTTTTCATTAAATATAACCTTAATCACTAGCAGGAGTGGGTATGTACCCACCTCCTTCTTGCCCCTCCAGTTAATTCTGCGGAATGTGTTCTTTCCAAAATTCCCCAGTAAGATTATGCTCAGGTACACACAGTGGTAACTCACTTAATAACATGTTCTTCCCCCATATTTATTGACCACCTTCCCTTACTGTGCTACATCTACTTTCTCCTAATGGAAACATGTAATCACCTCCCAAATAAACTATATAAACCACTTGAACTGAAATTTTCTCTAAGTCTTCTTTTGGAAGAAGCCAAACTAAGATATTGTTACTAAAGAGTTAACATATAAGAACAGGAATATAAGCCCTAATTTTTTTTTAGAAATCAGTAAAACCAATAATTTAATATATTTAAAATACAAAAATGCATAAGGGCATTATAAAATACTAAGAAAAATAAACAGTTGTGAAAACATAAAAGTTAAACACACATTATTATTCTAATATGTTAGCAAAATTAATAAAAACAATCTTCAAAAAAGCTAAACTGTGAAATTTAAAAATAATCATTAAAATTAAAAATCAAATAATAATAGTTAATATTTTAAAAATTTAAAAAAAGCACTCTCGGGCTTCCCTGGTGGCACAGTGGTTGAGAGTCCGCCTGCTGATGCAGGGGACGTGGGTTCGTGCCCTGGTCTGAGAAGATCCCACATGCCGCGGAGTGGCTGGGCCCATGAGCCATGGCCGCTGAGCCTGCACATCTGGAGCCTGTCCTCAGCAATGGGAGAGGCCACAACAGTGAGAGGGCCGCGTGCCACAAAAAAAAAAAAAAAAAAAAAAAAAAAAGAAGCACTCTCAAGAAAATAAACTCGAGTTTTCAAGATGGCATAGGAGTAGGAGGACGAAGAGCTCATCTCTCTCCACAGATGCATCAAGAATACATCTACAGATGGAACAGTTCTCACAGAACACCGGCTGAACACTAGCAGAAGACCTTGGACACCAGAAAGCACAATAAAGGTACCCACATAACTGGGTAGGATGAAATAAAACAGTGAGAAAGATGAAGAGAGGAAGCGCAATGGGACCTGCACCCCTGGGGGGTAGCTGAAGCAGAGGAGAGGTTCCCGTATCCAGGGAAACCTCTTCACCAATGGGGAAATCAGTTGGGATAGAGGAGAAGCATCTGAGGCTGTCAGAGGAGAGTGAAACAGCTGGTTTGTGGCCCAGAGGACAGAGTGAGTACTACAAAGAAGGTCCATGCAGTGGCCCTCATGAACCAGACTGGGATGTGTGTCCTCTGGTGCACATGGGGCCGAGAGCTGGAATATGGGAATTGGAGAGAAAAGCATGCTGCTGGCTGTGAGGAGACAGCCTGAGGGGACAGGAGGGAAGAAATCAACAAATGGGAATGCCTGTGGAGGAAACCCAGACTGCCATGGAAGCAAGGCACCACTGTCAAGTGATGCACACAGGGTGGAGCCACCACTGCAGCCTCTCTCTCCCCATGCACCAGCCCCTGCTCCCTAGGCACTAGAAAAAGCCCCTGGCAGGGCTGGCCCTCGCAGGTCTGCCACTGGGCACTAGAAAAGGCTACCACTAGGGCCGGATCTCTCATTCCCATGGTCATTGGATTCACCACACACCTGTCACCACCGGGCCTCAAGCAATCCAGGCAGCCATGCCACCTCAATGCCCTGTCCTCACCGGGGCAGACCTGAATGCTCCATGGCAGCCTTGGAGGCAGACACCTGTGAATGGCTCACATGCAGAGGTGGGGCTAAAACCACAGCTGAGTCCCAGGGTCAGGGCGACTATGGAAGAGGAACAAAAATCTTTCCATGCAGCTGCACACGCCACAGATTAAATCCCAGCAATTGGCTTGGTAGACCCTGTGTCTATGGAATATATGAATGAACAAAGAGTGTTCCCACAAAAGAAACCAGTCTACGTCTAGCAGCTATGGACTTTGTGAGCAAGCACACATGGGACTTGGGTCAGATCAGAGTCTGAGCTGTCCCACAGTGCCCACAGTGGGTATAGAGACCAACCTAGAGGTTTTGGAGGGCCTCCTGGGGAGGTGGAGGTGCACTGTGTCTCATGGTGGGGGCAAGGACACTGACATCTGAGACCTCAGGAAAATATTATTATTACTATTATTTTGACTGTGTTTTGATTCGTTCTGTTGTTGGTTATGTTTGTTTTTAATTTTTTTAATTTTTATTTAGTTTTTGGGGAGTTTTTTTGTTTTTTTTTTCTTTCTTCTTTTTCCCTTTAAAATTTTTTAATATTATAAAATTTTTTATATCCTATTTTTACTTTGCTTTCACATTGTTCTGAGTTTTTTTCCTTTTGTTTGTTTTATTTGGATTTTACTTTTTTTCTCTTTGTTCTGTTTTGTGTTTATCTTTTTTAAAATAATTTTTGTGTGTTTGTTTTGCTTTCTTTCCTTTATTCTTCAGTTTTCATTCTGCTTTGGATTTGTTTTTTGTTCTGTGTTTTTCTTAGTTTTGTTTTTAATTGTTTGATTTCATTTTTAGGTTCATTTGTTTACCTGGTTCTTCTCTTGTTTTTTGTTTTCTTTGGTTTTGTTTTTGTTTCTTTTGTGTATGTGTGTGTGTGTGTTTGCGTTTGTTTGTTTTGTTTTGCTTTTACCATTTGTCTGGAGTTTTGTTTGTCTTTTTGTTGTTGGTGGTGGTGGTGCTCGTTTGATTCTGTGTTTACTATTTGTCTTGAGTTTTGCCTCTCTGTTTATTTTCATTTGTTTTCTTCTCCCTCCTTTTCTCCCCCTTTATTGCTGTGACATGTGGCTTGCAAGGCCTTGGTCTCTGGCAGTGGGTCAGGCCTGAGACTCAGGTGGGAACGCTGAGTCCAGGATGATGGGCCACTAGAGAATTCCTGGCTCCAGGGAATATTAATTGGCCAGAGCTCTCCAGGAGGTCTCCATCTTGAATCTAAGGCCTGGCTCCATGCAACTGTCTGCAGCTTCCAGTGCTGGATGCTGCAGGACAAGCAACAAGCAAAACAAGAATACAAACCCACCCATCAGCAGACAGGCTGCCTAAATTTGGAAAAAGCTCAAAGACACCCCAAAACGCACCACCTGACATAGCACTACCCATCAGAGGGACAAGATCCAGCTCCACTCACCAGAACACAGGCACCAGTCTCTCCCACCAGGAAGCCTACACAAGCCACTGAACCAACCTCAAGCACTGGGGGAAGACACCAGAAGCAAGAAGAACTATGACACTGCAGCCTGCGGAAAGGAGACCTCAAAAACAGTACATTAGACAAAATAAGAAGACAGAGAAAGATGCATCAGATGAAGGAGCAGGGTAAAAACCCACAAGACCAAATAAATGAAGAGGAAATAGTCAATCTACTTGAAAAAGAATTCAGAGTAATTATAGTAAAGATGATCCAAAATCTTGGAAATAGAAAAGAGGCATGGATTGAAAAAATACAAGAAATGTTTAACAAGGACCTAGAATAAGTAAAGAACAAACAAATAGTGATGAAAAACACAATAACTGAATTTAAAAGTACAGTAGAAGGAATCAATAGCAGAAAACCTGAGGCAGAAGAAAGGATAAGTGTCTTAGAAGAATGGTAGAAATAACTGCTGCAGAGCAGAATAAAGAAAAAAGAATGAAAAGAAATGAGGACAGTCTCAGAGACTTCTGAGACTGTTCTAGGACAACATTAAATGCATGTACATTTGAATTATAGGGGGCCCAGAAGAAGAAGAGAAAGAGAAAGGGTTGAGAACATATTTGAAGAGATTATAGTTGAACATTTCCCTAACATGAGAAAGGAAGTAGTCAATCAAGTTCATGAAGTGCAGAGTCCCATACAGGATAAATCCAAGGAGAAACACACCAAGACACATATTAATCAAACTAACAAAAATTAAACACAAAGAAAATATATTAAAGGCAGCAAGGGAAAAGCAACAAATAACATACAAGGGAATCCCCATAAGGTTATCACCTGATTTTTCAGCAGAAACTCAACAGGCCAGAAGGGACTGGCAGGATGTATTTAAAGTTATGAAAGGAAAAAACCTACAACCAAGATTACTCTACCCAGCAAGGATCTCATTCAGGTTTGATGGAGAAATCAGAAACTTTACAGACAAGCAAAAGCTAAGAGAATTCAGCACCACCAAACCAGCTATACAACAAATGCTAAAGGTATTTCTCTAGGCACAAAACAAAAGAGAAGAAAAAGACCTAAAAAAACAAACCCAAAACAATTAAGAAAATGGTAATAAGAAAGTAAAGATGATACAAACAGATGAAGAGATATACCATGTTCTTTGTTTGGAAGAATCAACTTTGTGAAAATGACTATACTACCCAAAGCAATCTACAGATTCAATGCAATCCCTATCAAATTACTAATGGAAATTTTCACAGAACTAGAACAAAAAACTTCACAGTTTGTATGGAAAGACAGAAGACCCCGAACAGCCAAAGCAATCATGAGAAAGAAAAACAGAGCTGGAGAAATCAGGTTCCTTGACTTTGGAATATACTACAAAGCTATAGTAATCAAGACAGTATGGTACTGGCACAAAAACAGAAATATAGATCAATGGAACAGAGATAAACAGTCAGGGAATCCTTACTTCACAATATACTACAAAGCTACAGTAATCAAGGCAGTATGGTACTGGCACAAAACAGAAATATACAACAATGGAACAAAGCCCAGAGATAAACCCATGCACTATGTTCACCTAATCTATAACAAGAGGCAAGAAGATACAATGGAGAAAAGAAAGCCTCTTCAATAAGTGGTGCTGGAAAGACTGAACAGCTGCATGTAAAAGAATGAAGTTAGAACCCTCCCTAGCAGCATACACAAAAATAAACCCAAAATGGATTAAATACCTAAATGTAAGGCCAGACACTATAAAACTCTCAGAGGAAAACATAGGCAGAACACTCGTTGACATAAATCACAGCAAGATCTTTTTTGACCCACCTCCTAGAGTAATGAAAATAAAAACAAAAATAAACATATGGGACCTAGTGAAATTTAAAAGCTTTTGAACAGCAAAGGAAACCATAAACAAGACCAGGAGACAACCATAGAATGGGAGAAAATATTTGCAAATGAACCAACTGACAAGGGATTAACCTCCAAAATATTCAAGCAGCCCATGCAGCTCAATATCAAAAAAACAAACAACCCAATCAAAAGAATGGGTGGAATATCTAAATAGACATTTCTCCTAAGAAGATAAACAGATGGCCAGGTTGCACATGAAAAGATGCTCAACATCACTAATTATTAGAGAAATTCAAATCAAAACTAAATGAGGAATCACTTCACACTGGTCAGAATAGCCATTGTCAAAACATGTACAAATAGTAAATGCTGGAGAGGGTGTGGAGAAAAGGGAACCCTCTTGCACTGTTGGCAGAAACATAAGTTGATAAAACCACTATGGAGAACAGTATGGAGGTTCCTTAGAAACTAAAAATAGAATTACCATTTGATTCAGCAATCCCACTCCTGGGTATATATCCAGAGAAAACCATAATTCAAAAAGACACATGCACCCGAATGCTTACTGCGGTGATATTTACAATAGCCAGGACATGAAAGCAATCTAAATGTCCATCAACAGAGGAATGGATAAAGAAGATGTGGTACATATATACAATGGAATATTACTCAGCCATAAAAAGGAATGAAACTGGGTCATTTGTAGAGATGTGGATGGAACTAGAGTCTGTCATACAGAGTGGAGTAATTCAGAAGGAGAGCAACAAATATTGTATATTAATGCATATATGTGGAATCTAGAAAAATGGTATAGATGATATTATCTGCAAAGCAGAAAAAGAGACACAGACATAGAGTAGAAATGTATAGACATCAGGGGGTAACGTGGGGTTGTGGGATGAATTGGGAGATGCAGATTGATGTATATACACTATTGATACTATGTATAAAATAGATAACTAATGAGAACCTACTGTATAGCACAGGGAACTCTATTCAATGCTATGTGGTGACCTAAATGGGAAGGAAGTTCAAAAAAGAGGTGATATATGTATACGTATAGCTGATTCACTTTGTTTTACAGTAGAAACTAACACAACATTGTAAAGCAACTATACTCCAATAAAAAAATTAAAATAAAATAAAATAAAATAAAATAAACTCTATCAGTGGTGTCATCTTCCAGTTATGAGTATTTTGGGGCAGTAGAGTTACCATTTGGTCTAAGCCCTCTGATCATATTTTTTTATGAATCTATTTTCAATCAATAACAGCTCTTCATTGGTAACTTTGAGGTGTTCTTTTTTAATAATTTTCATTTTTAGTAGGAACTGTGATTTTATGTTGTTGTGATTCTTTTTTTAATGTAGTGTTTTTTTCTCAATTTAAAAAAAACATATTTTCCATTTTATAATCTTAATTAAATTTGGTACCACCAAGGTTGTATTCTACTTTTTAAGTAAATCTTTATCTAGACTAGGAATTATTCTTGCAATGGAAGCTGCATCAGTCAAGTTTTCGTCAGGAAAACAAAAGCTACGTGCAAATTGGTAATGTTCAAAATAGGGAAATGAAAACATTCTTAAATGTTGGAAGGGCTGGGCAAGTAAGGCCAGGGAAATAGCTGCTAGATTCTGGTGATTCAAGGGAGTTGTGTTGAATCTCAGCAATCTCAAGAAGAGTGAGCACCACTAATTTTTGCTGCTTGCAACATGGAGGTGGAGGCTTTATGGAGATGGTCTTCTATTAATAACTCTGCCTACAACTGACTGACCTCTTTTGCCTTTAAAATTTTGCACAAGTGCATTTCTTTGGCAGATTCTGCTCTGGAACTACATGGGGAAAAGGGATTCTAATAAATCTCCTTCCATTGTTATTCTTTGCAATGTTAAGGAGGCTGTGAAATGATGTATAATGATGCTGAGTTGACCACAGATAATGTAGGACAGAAACAGTGCTTCATTGATCATCATTTTATTCAACCTCTTGAGCTTGTGGAATTATTGAACTTTCTAAATAAATGTACATTTTCTCAACTTGAAATTTTAAGACAGTGTGGTACTTCCTAGGTGTCTCTTAAGAGGTAAATGTTTCATGTTTTAGATTATATATGTTTTACCCTAACACAAAAATGGTTTCTTGTATTAGAACATACCATGACATACTGAAAATTTTAAAGACTAAACCCAGAAAACCAGCAGTGTGATTGCTAGGAGTGATTACTTTAGTCTGGAAGTGTGAGGGAAGATTTTTTGCAAGAGGTGACATTTGCACTAAACTTCAAAGATAGACAGGATTTGCAGACAGAGATGGAAAGAAGAGGTATTTCAGCTGAATCAACTGAATGAACAAGGCAAAGTCCTATAAATATTCTTAATACTGCTGCTAAAATAGTCTCCCAAAAGTGTCATTCTAATCATATCATTCTGTGATGTTAAAAGCATTCAATAGTTTCTCATGTCTTAAAAACTTCCTTATAAACTCCTCACCAGGTCTGAGGCACTGCACAATGCAGACCCAACCAACATTTCCATTGCCAGTTCTCATTAATCTCCTACACAAAAATTATGTTCTTGCCAGGCCAAATCAATCCCAATATACAGAATAAGCCTCAGTCTTGCTCTACGCCCTGGCTTTTCTTATGGGACTCTAACTGCAACTGCTACACCTCTTCCCGCTACTCTACATTATGCATAACATACCCTTGTGTTTCCTTCTCAGTCTACTTCAAAGTTCTATGAATTCTGCCTCTCCCTGTCCCTGCTCTATATTCTTCTCTGCTTCAAACTCCCCTTTTGTGTTTTGAGAATGCTTATTCATTCTAAATTTGATTAGGTTTATTTGTAACTATATCTTACTCCTGCCATGAGCTCATTTGATACTTGATGAAAAGATCATATATTATCCATCTTTGCTTCCCTACCTCACCATGCAACATCTAAGAATGGGTCTTTTATGGAACAGCTTCTCAGAAAATATATTTTGAACTGAAATATGTTACCATAAAGGGGGTCATTGTTTCATTACCTCCCTGAAGGAGAGTAGTGGGATGTCAGTAGGGTGGGAGGTCTTTATAAGATTTAATGATGTATCTCTATGATAATTTATTATTATAATAGCTGCTAAGTATCTGGGGAATATGAAAATGTTTCTCAGCATATAGATAAAATATGAATGTACTTTTGAAGTGCTTGGGCCATGAATTAAGAAATAGTTTAGTGCAATCTTTACATTAGTGTAAATTGACACTTCCTTTCTCTATTTTGAAACTCATAGTATAAGTATAAATTAAAAGGTAATTCAAACATGGTAGGAAAGATTTAGTATTTCTACAGCCTCTCCTGGGGAAAGATGAATTATGATACTGGTGATGTTTCTGTCCTATTTAGTCTCATGACTCTCCAAATGTTCATTCCATGAAACACCATTGCTTTGAGCCTTAGTTGCTGTTCTACTTAATTCACTCATGGCATATAAGAGTAATAAAAATACTGTTCTACTTAATTCACTCATGGCATATACCTGCTCTCTTCTGTTAATTTAATTCCTATCATTTGGTAAAGAAGTCAAATAAGAAGTAGATTTTGAATAAATATCAGATCATTGGGAAATTTAATAGTAGGTGAGTGTAAAACAACAACAACAACAAAACACTCAGGAGTCCATTTCCCTTCCCTCATAATGGTTTAATAATTAAGTATCCATTCATTAATTCTGTAACAATTATTTACCTCTCCTGCCATGCATCCTACCATGTATCAGACCCTGGACTAGATGTAAGGGGGAATAAAATGGCAATTATTACAGAGACAAAACAAAACTCTCAGGTAACTGAAACAGCATGGTGATCTTGTCAAATGAAAATAACACTTAGTACCAGCAGGCATGGGTTTGAACTATTTTTAAACATTTCTCCTTTAGTGGTGATGAATTTCTAAACCATCTTCATGTTCTCACCCTGTAACTGATGGACAGTATTTGCAGAAATAATGGTCTATATTTGCATAAGGATGAAGTTTGTGTACATGGAACAAAGTATCATTGTCAGTATTACATTAGCCCAGTAGTCTAGTAATTATCGCGTATAGCAAGATGCTTGTCAGAAATGGATTTCACCATCTTATGCTTTCTCATATATAAAGAACGTTAGAGGAATTTGTTGAAAATTAGAAAAGATAACTAATTATTTTTGACTTATAACTCCACATAACCATTTAATGTCTTTTAGACTGCATTGACTAAAGTAAAACTCTGACCTGGCAATGTGTGGTTAAGGCTATTTGGTTTTATTCTTTAAATCCCTTCGTTCTCACCTTCACAACTTACTAGCTCATCTACCAACTTTTCTTGAGAGAATTTTGTAAATGATGGTACACTATATTTTAAAAAATGATTTTGCAAAAAGGGTACATGAAGGTCAAAATATATAAATAGATGTAAAACACCAATTGTTTTTTTTTAATGGGGTTTAGTTGTTTTACAATGTTGTGCTAGTTTCTACTGTACAGCAAAGTGAAGTAGATTTCCCTGTGCTATATAGCAGGTTCCCATTAGTTATTTATTTTATACATATTATATACATATCTCAATCCCAATCTCCCAATTCATCCCATCCCACTTTTCCCCCCTTGGTGTCCATACGTTTGTCCTCTGCATGTGTCTCTATTTCTGCCTTGCAAACGAGTTCATCTGTGCCATTTTTCTAGAGTCCACATATATGTTAGTATACGACATTTATTTTTCTCTTTCTGACTTACTTCACTCTGTATGACAGTCTCTAGGTCCATCCACATCTCTACAAATATCCAAATTTGTTACTTTTTATGGCTAATATTCTAATGTATACATGTACCACATTTTCTTTATCCATTCATCTGTCGATGGACACCTAGGTTCCTTCCATGACCTGGTTATTGTAAATAGTGCTGCAATGGACATTGGAGTGCATGAGTCTTTGAATTATG
This sequence comes from Mesoplodon mirus, assembly GCF_964341445.2. NCBI lineage: Eukaryota > Metazoa > Chordata > Mammalia > Artiodactyla > Ziphiidae > Mesoplodon > Mesoplodon mirus. The sequence goes on along the minus strand of NC_138983.1, from coordinate 107,859,479 downwards.
GTTTTCTCTGTGTATATGCCCAGTAGTGGGATTCCTGAATCAAATGTAGTTTTATTTTTAGTTTTTTGAGGAACCTCCATACTGTTCTCCATAGTGGCTGTATCAATTTACATTTCTACCAACAATGCAAGAGGGTTCCCTTTTCTCCACACTCTCTCCAGCATTTATTGTTTGTAGATTTTCTGAAGTTGCCCATTCTAACTGGTATTCTCTTTGGAGAAATGTCTGTTTAGGTCTTCTGCCCAGTTTTTGATTGGGTTGTTTGTAAAACATCAATTCTTATTGAACACTACCAGGTAAAAACAATAATTTATTCTCTGACAAGGAGGATTAATGTTCACCTAGAAACACATATAGATTGTTCAAAGTGAGATCAAAAAGCAAATTCAACTTGCAAATGTCAGTAGACATGAAATAACTATTTAGTCAATCAGGAGGAAAGCTTGTAAAGAAAGTATTGCTCAAGTGTTAGCAGTGAGACTATTTAAGGTCAAAGTAAGTAGAAAATTATTTTAAAAAGATAGTATTTTTTAGTTTTATAATAATCAAAACATTTTAAAGCAACTGTTATATGTAAGGCACTGAGCTAGATAATGAATACACAAAGGGGCTCAAGGAAACAGGTTCCGTCATCAAGAAGCCCCTGGTCTTGTCAAGTATACAGGACATAATATGCTCATTACACTATTTTCAGGAGAAAAAGCCAATTGAAAGACATTGTTAATAAATGTCTTTCATTTATTATGAAATGAGAGTTCAGAAGATTGTCATGAAATTTCCCCTTTGACTTTTCTTTAGTTCTTAATGTAATATATTGAGATACACTTTTGTCTTTTGATCACTAGATTTAACAGTTGAAGACAGAATATCAACCTCTCGCCCTCTCACTCTTAATTTATAAGTTTGAGTGAATAAGGTGTCATTCATCCTTTGTTTAATTAACCTTTATTTAATGTTATTTTTAAAATGAGAACTCCAGTTATTTAAATGGACGTTTAATAGAAACTAAGCTTTTGATGGCTATACAGGTTAATAAAATATGCATCACAAATTCAGTTTATAAATCAGATACTACATATATGCAAATTACCACAAATATAGATATAGTGCACAGCTTTTATCTTTTTTCTTTCTCAGCTAAATGTCCCATCTCTCCATCTCCACCACTCTCTCTTTTTGTTTTGTTTTGTTTTGTTTTTTGGTAAAAGTAGCCCCGACTTCTTTTATGTAACTATCTCTCCCCTTTTACAATCTATATGATGTTTTTGAGGTTGCTCTCAGCACTTGAGCTTATGGGTAAGGACAGGGTTTCTCCATTCTCTTATTCATAGTGATTTATCTGACTCAAAATAAGCCAATGTGAAAATAAATTTTGTTGGAACCATTGTTGAAACAGTTAAAAAAAAAGAGTGCTATCTTCTAAATAATTTAAGTTTGGAGGGACTGGTAAGTATCAATTCCCTCCCACTGGAGTTAGAGAGACTGAGAGTCAAGCCCATTCAAAGAAAAGGAAAACTAAATCAAAGAAAGAATGCCTTGGCTGTATAATCTGAGGACTTGGATCCCGTTGAGCCTAAAATCTTTGCCACTATTTGAACTCCAACTTGCTGGGACCAACGACCTGCCTTTTCTTTGTTGTATAAACTATTCTGACTGGGATTTTTGTCACCTGCAGCTGAAAGAACTCTAACATAATTTTAATCAGCAAATAGGTACCAAGAACACTTCTAACTCAGAAAACTGATCACTTTGGTAGAGAAAGGTTATTCGGTAAGGCTTGATCAAGTGGAGTCGAGGTAACATTTGGATTGGATCTTAAAGAATGAATACAATTTACTGAGATTATATATATATATATATATATATATATATATATAAGATTATATATATATATATATATATATATATATAAGATTATATATATATATATATATATATATATATATATATATATACTATATATATGACAAAGGGCAATTCCAACCAGAAGGAAGGAGTCAGGGAAGTAGGGGGAGTGTTTAAGAGAATGGTAAGTAATTCTGATTGAACAATGCAGAGATAATTTAAAGAATAATGGGAATTGAAACTGGAGGACTAGGTTGGACCTCAATCGTAGTGCAGGCTTATAATTGGAGAACTGTTAAAAATTTTTAAAAAGAGCATTAGGGTGTATACATGTGTGTTCATTTAGTATTTGTTTTTCTTAGTCTTTCAATAAAAAGGTGAAACAGAACACCATGAAGGGAAAATCAATTAACAAGTTAGCAAAAGTCATGTGTATAACCTTTCCAGGGAACTGGCCTTTTCATTGAATAATCAATACTATAACACCTGTTCCCAAATCTAAAAACACAATCAAATTTAGATTGCTATTTCTGGTAATTAGCATTCTACTAAAAACAAAGCTTAGAGAAGTTGGGTCAGCATCTATTCTTGAAGCATCTTTTCATTGAAAGAGTGACTGATATTTTTCCACAGCCCAATTAAATGTACAGGAGGCATAAAAAGTGCCTCAAAATGCATCAGTTGAAAATGCAATCTCTAAGTCTTCCTCAGATAAGATAATTAGAATTTTCTACTTTGTTGATTAATACAGAATAAATCTTTTTTTAGTGTTTTGAAACAACCATGTTTCTCATGATCTATTTAGTCCACAAGCTTTTTCCATTATGTATTCAGCAGAGGACCAAAGGCTTTCTTCTCTCTAGTCATAGAATATGGCTTTAATTTCATTAAACCAAATTGATTGCAAGCTCATTTACATTTAAGACAACAGAATGTTGTAAATTTTATTTCAACTGGTTGGAATATATGATCCAACAAAATTAAGGGGAAAAAGTCTCCTGCTGTTGCAAATATACAGTTATTAACCTAACTTACTGAATCCCACATGCCAATGAAAACTTTTGTAAATGAAGCAGGATTTTCACATTTTTCAGGAACTAAGCAACAGAAATAAGATTTGTTCAATTAGTGCCTTGATAAGGGAGAAAAGTACAACAGAACACTCTTAAAAAGATTCATTGTGTAAGTGCCTATACCGAATTAGGTGTAAGCCATCCAATTGTGTATACTTCTGAAGCACTCTAGATAAAATGAGTCAGGTTTTATCCATCATGTTAGAGAAATCAGTCAGCTATTTAAGAAATAGCAGAAGATAATAATGTTCAAATGCTGAGTGAATAGCAGTGCCTAGAGAGAAAATGCTGTCAATATTTCCAGTAACTTAAAGAAAATTATGCCATAGAACCATGCCATTCAATTCCATATTTACTGATAAATATTCTATAATATTTTCCTCTAGACATATGTGGGCAATGATATGCATATTGGGAAGATGATTTTGCATGTCTAATTATCTTTTATAGTTTTCAGGATAGCTTGCTTATTGTGAGAAGGATAACGAAGAAATAATACATTTTAATCATAAATATTTTGATGTTCTTTTATATAAGCAATGTAAAAAACAAGAAAGGATTGATTAGTATTTACCTGCCTGAATGAAGCCCTCTAAATAGAATATACAGCAGTATAAAAAGCACTATTCCCCAAATTATAAAAAAATTAAACAGTAAATATGTATTGACCATACAATACCTGTTTTCATGTTATCAATATATATTATTCATTATTCTTGAAATGAAAAAAAAGTCCTTATTACTTGAGCCTTTTTAGATGATTTTGGCATTTTTTTCTAAACTTACAGACAGTCACCCCTTTGTTATGCCTTTCGTTTTTCGTAGATAACTTACAATTTTTAATCAAATTCTCAATCTGTCAAGGACACGGGTTTTGCTCCTTTGTTTGTTTGGTTCTAATATTTAAGCCATCTCTTGATTCCAGGCTTACTGCACATCATGCTGCCTCTGACTGGCCTGCTCTTTTTTTGCTCTCTCTGGTTAACTTAAACCTTAAGACCTCAATTTAAATGCAGTTTTTGGTGTCCTTCAATACTGGTCATGATTGAACAATGGTTCCAGTTCTGTGTATACGTCACAGTAGGCTGTACCTACTCTTATCATAGCCCTTACACTATGATAAATATCTTAAGTTGTAATTGACATATAACACTGTGTAAGTTTAAGGTATACAATGTGTTGGTTTGATACATTTATATATTTCAGTAAATGTCTTTTACATTATCTGATCTCTACCTACAGACTCTGCTCCTTGAAGATAGAGAATATACCTAGTCTGGCATTTGTATCTCTTTCCGTTAGCACGGTGTGCCTTGAACAAATAGGCATTCAAATGCTTATTGAATTTACTAGAAGAAAATTTAAAGGAAGAATTTAGGGAAAAACATTTCTAAGTGTAGTTAGATGCTTACATTTCTCTAATCTTAATCAAGTTTTTATTATTTCTCTATCTGATCAGTGTACACTTAGTATTTTCTTCAATGGAGTCACAAGTTTATAAGTAGATAAACTCATAGGCTCAGTAATGGGCTTTCTGATCCGTGAGTGTTCCCTATGTCTGTCTATGGAATGAAAAGCACTGTATGCTGCTGAGAGGCTAGCTTTCCATTGTTTGTCTTTTCCATGCTCACAATTTGATATGCTACATATAGCTTTCCTGGGGTTTCTGCTGGTACTAACTGCTGGGCCATCAGTCTTTAAAAATAGGCATGTAGTTAGCTATTTTAAGTATAGCTTTATTTATTCACTTCATGGTTTTCTGTGGCAAAAGCTCAAAGGAAATAAGGGAGCTTTAAAATCCTGCTAAGTCAATAACTTCACTCAGAGCACAAAATAATTCTGAAATTTCAAAAGAAGGGTATAAGATTTTGGCAGTATTATAATAAAATGTATACTGGCAAATGATGTATATGTTTACTCTTCATTTAATTATGGACCATTAATTTATTTTAAAATGCATATTTTGAGATAAAGACAATTATAAAATATTATAAAAGAGATTGTAGAGCTCATTATGGATAAGATAAACAATGAGCACAAGGGGTTTGGAAGATTATGCTCGGCCTTAAGGACAGACCTAATGTTTAAAGGTGGTGTGGCTCTAAAGCTAAATAATTCTTCTCAGCCTTTAATCAAGGTTATCCTGAAGATTCTCTTTCAGCATTTGCAAAGAGATTATGAACATTTATGTGCAAATGCAAAATAATTATATATTAAAATTTCTCATACCCCTGAGCTAATCTAACTGTGCTTCATTTCTTAGTTTTTTACTTATCAGGCTTTTAAAACCTGAAAGAATATATATATATATATATATATATATATATATATATATATATATATATATATATATTTTATAATCTATAAAACTCATTCTAATGAAAGACAAAATCATTTCTTGAGCATTTTAGGCCAACTTCTCAGAGTTTAGAAATTAAAACATTTTATTTCTTGAGTTATTTATTTAAATTTCATTTTGATGCAAAGAAGTGTAGTAATAAAGAAAAATATTTTATTATTAAAAGTAAAAGCTTCAGTTTGGGAAAATGAAAAAGTTCTGGAAATGGTTGGTTGTAATGGTTGCATGGCATTGTGAGTGTGCTCAATGTCACTGAATTTTACACTTAAAAAAAGTGAAATGGGGAATTTCATGTCGTTTATTTAACCACAATTTTTTTAAAAAAATTAAGAAAGCAACAAACAAAAATTTACATTAATTATCATGATACTTAATTTGTTACTTATTCAGATGTAAAGTATTTTTTTACAAATAAACCAAAATTTTATATTTCTGTGACAAATTTAGAATTTTGCTTTTTTAAAATTAATTAACTTATTATTTATTTTTGGCTGCATTGTGTCTTTGTTGCTGCATGTGGCTTTCTCTAGTTGTGGCAAGAGGGGGCTACTCTTCATTGCGGTGCTCAGGCTTGTCATTGCAGTGGCTTCTCTTGTTGCAGAACTCAGGCTGTAGGCGTGCAGGCTTCAGTAGTTGTGGCTCACAGGCTCTAGAGTGCAGACTCAGTAGTTGTGGCACACGGGCTTAGTTGCTCCGTGGCATGTGAGATCTTCCCGGACCAGGGCTCAAACCCATATCCCCTGCATTGGCAGGCGGATTCTTAACCACTGAGCCACCAGGGAAGCCCTAGAATTTGATATAGACTATACTGATTTCCTACTAGTACTGTTTTAGGGTCTATAAAACTATTGTTAAAATCTAAATAGTCTTGTGTTTTTTTGCTTTGATCAAGAAAAAGACTCTGCTTTTAAGAATTTTGATAGGATCAGTTTTATCACTTTAAATGGGACAAATGGGGCGATATCTCTGAAAGCATTCTATCTACAGTTCTTCACATTTTTGTCTTTCCTTTTTTATGATATTAATACAGACTATTAAATGAGTTCATAAGCTTTAACTAAAATATCTATCTTTTTTTTTTTCTTAATTGGATAATCTAGGCACCATAAATACCCATCTGAAATGCAAAGTTAGACTCATTGATTATTTCAGACTCGGACATCATGCACTATGGTAGGATTAACCAAATAATTTATTATCCAAACCCAGATATTTTGAGAGTGAAAGGAAAACCTGTTAATAACTACCCTGTATAAGAGACACAAACAGGAGTGGTCTCAGGTAAACCAGATTATATGGTCACCTTATTTATGGGACATGTTTTAGAACTGATGACATGCTTAGTTACTTTAGTTTTCCTTAGTAAATCACTCTGATTAAAAAATAAGAACAACATGTTTTGAGTGAAACTGTGTGCTAAAGATAGAGTTTTTAAAGATATTATCCAATTCCCTTTCTGATAGGTGTCAGAGAACTGTTAAAAATAGTCTCTGCCTTCATGGAGATTACAGAGCAGATGAAGATTAGACATATGAAAAAGTGAGTGAAGAATCAAAAAGGCCAATATATTTGTAAAATGATTGGCACAGGAAATCATTGCTCCAAGTTCAAAGAAAGGAAACCAATTCCACCCATCATGCCCTTACATTCAATTAGTTTACAATATAACAATTTCATGGAGACTATTCAATTATTGACTCTTGTTCTTGTTATTCTAAATTGGCCTTTTCCAAGTTTAGGTTATTGTGTGAGACACTATATTAAATGCTATAATTACAGATAAATATGATGCAGACTCTGACATTGAGTAACTTGTTCTCTAGTAAAGAACACAGAAACGTTAGCCAATAATGGACAAAGCAAGTGATACATTTCTGTAATTAAACTATGCATAGGGCACTATGGAAGAACTGTTAGATCTACTTTCTCTTTTGTCTCAACATTCATTTCACCAGACTGACTAGTCCCAGGGGCTTCATTTTACAAATTAATTTATTCATATTTTATTTGGTTTGCCTTCATGAGTTAATGGCTAATGCACAAGATTAGAATGATGATACGTTGGTATTAGTATTGCTCAGCATATCAGGAAACAGTCTTCTAGAGCTTTAGGGATCCTAGGTCCATTTCCTAGCTTTTCAATGATGAAAATAACAGTTAGTATTTTTTTTCAAAGGATAATTTGACAATCTTTACTGAAATTTATCTTCCAATTTTCTGTCTATTCATAGAGCTCAGCTTTATAGAAACTTCTTGAGAGTCTTCACAAAGACAATGGATAAAGTATGCATGTTTTGTAAGTCTAAAATCATATAAAGAACATCGGTACCAAATATTCGTTGAAGATGTATTATTATCATCCTCAGAATTATACTTTATATTGTCTGTTCCACTGTTATGGATGGATTCCAAAAACTGAGAGATGATCATATTACACAGAAAAATAAATAATGGATGAAAATACTTGGTGTAGATATTTAGAATTTATATAAAAAACAAGGACATGAAGATCATAATGCTTATATGATCTACCTGGAATGATCTTATATGATCTACCTGGAATGATCTTATATGATCTACCTGGATCTACCTGGAATGTTCCATAGCTAATCACTAGACCTACAACCAATGTGTGTCTTACCCAATCCCATTATAAGATTTCTGCCCTTATATCACATTGTCAGACCAAATCTGTAGCAAGATGCTACCTAGACTTGATTACCTCCATTTGGATATTTACTGATTACTTGATTCCCTTCTATTATCCTGGTACATGAAAAACATCAGCTTTGAAGTTAGGCAGAACTTGATTTAAACAGCTCTGGATAAGTCATATAATGATGTTCCTAAGATTGTGAGGGTTATAATATGTAAGAGGTGAATTATCCAATAGGCAGATCATAGAAAACTTCCTTAGTGTAAGTTTAATGACTATACACTAAAAAGGGTGTTCAATATACTAAGAAGAAAATTCACCAGAGTATTTACATTGTACAGATGATGTAATGTGATTGCTAACATTTCACAATATATTAAATTTTTACCTAGTCCATCCAAAGCACCTAAATGTTGATGCTGTTTTAGGCATCTTGTACTTATTATCTATAAACCTCATAGCAACTATGTAAGGGATATATTGCTATTTTCACTCTATGATATCAGACGAATTAAGTTACTGACCTTGCAACCACAACTGGTAAGTGGAAGAATCTTTCCAACACAGGTTCACCTGATCCCAAACTCCCAAGACCCATGCTCTTTCTACCACATCTTGCTTCAAGTAGAGAGGACACTGGTCTTGAGATTAGGAGACTTGGGTATGAATCTCAGTTGAGCAATTTAGTAGTGTTATGACTTTGACCACTCAACTTGACAATTATGAGCTTCAGTTTTCTTCATATGGGAAATCTAAATAATATGATCTACTTCATAAGGTCTGAGAAAATATTAATGCAAGTGGCTGTTACATATTAGTGGCTGAATGATGTTATTAACTTCTTGGAAGGTTGTGGCTCTGGTAAGTCCTTAAAAATGCAGAATGCAATAGTGGGTATGGATGATAACCCCTGTCAACTTCTGTCCCTTACTCTCTCACACAGAATAAATTCCACAAAGCACCCTTTATATTGTATAGTAATAGAGGTCTATATCCATATTTGTAAAACGTTTGATGTCTTTTTTCTCAATGTTTGCTTAAAGTTATAGCATCATAAGGTACAAAACTGCCATCCTGGATAGTTGCCTATAAACATGACTTTCTTGTCTATAGTGCTGTTTCCTGGTCAAACGAAGATGTTAGAATAATGCTGAATAAAGGAAGCAGCTTATCTCCTTGGAGTGAAGACTCTGTATATTTCCTTCCACATTGTTTTCTCCTGCTTGAGTTGATTATACTATACATTATTCATGAAAGAGTTGAAATTGGCAGATTCATAGCTATTGAATAGGACTACTGTTTAAATATAGTTTTACTTTAAATAAATTGAATGAAAGTCCATTCTCCACTATATATTTACTCTCAACCACAGACCCTATTAACAGCATGCTTAGAGAATCTGAACCAAATTTTATGTTATATTTAACTTTTCTGAACTGCCAGATAAATATAAGAAGTGCTGTGATTATCTCCATGTCTTTAATATGATTTTCCTCCCTTGAGTCAACTTGATAAATTACAGCTGTATATATTTTACTTCGATAAGTATGTCTCTATTTGGGATGTCTAAATACTGGTGGGTTTAAACAGCATTTAGAATGTATCTGTTACTGAACCGACTACACTACTGAAATGCAATACAGTATAGTTTGGTATTAATTTGGTATATTTATTATGGGTTAGAGAATTCCTGTGATAAGAAATATTGTGTATATGAAGAGATGGATGTTTTATTTCACAATGTTCATGAGGGTTAAATATTCAAATATAATTTCTGATGTATAAATGTACAGAAGCATCTATAGGAAAATGATCATCTGCATTGTGTTTGCTGGCACCTTGAGAAATAAAGATACAAAATAGTTCATGTTATCCTAAAAAATGCATGAAAGAGCCTTATTTTTGATCATTCATCAAATAACCAGGGAGGTTCGGATTGTTGGGCTAAGATGATGGAATAGGAAGATGATAAGCTCACCTCCTCCCACAGCCACACCAAAATTACCACTATTTACAGAGCAACTATTGATGAGAAAGACCTGAAGACCAGCAGAATAGATCATCTACAACTAAAGATATGAAGAAGGAACCACAGCAAGACAGGTAGGAAAGGGCAGAGACATGGTACAGTCAAGATCCATATCCCAGGTGGGAGACCTACAAATGGAGGAATGATTACAATTGCAGACGTTCTCCCCAGTGAGTGAGGGGTCCAAGCCCCACATCATGCTCCCTAGTCCATGGGGCCTACACTGAAAAGACAAGCCTCCAGAATATCTGGCTTTAAAGGCCAGAGGAGGAAGCAGATTGAAACTGCCTGGGGCTCTGGCTAGTCACCTCAACTGCCCCAGCCCACCCCATCTCCTTTAGCTAGTAAACAGTGAAGCCAGAATATTAATATTATTTTTTTCTGTTTTCAAAGCCCTTGTTCTTTCCACTATAATCTTGTATCCAATATGGACACCATTTCTACAAAAGCTCTGAGAGCTGATGACACATACCCTGTCTCAACAATCCAAAGTTCTTAAGTGGACAGTCTTGAAAATCTGTCCCTAAATTTTACATGCTGCATAGGCTTGAGCCAGGATAGAAGTATCAACAATTCAATTTCCTCCCTGTTTCTTTAACAATCAATTCCTAATTTTCTACTTGGGTTGTCTTTAACTTCCATATGCTCCACAGTACCCTGAATACAATGATGATTATATTAAGTACCAGCTATAACCTTATGAAAGAAAAAAAAATAACCTGGACAGGTGAGGTCTTTCTGATCTGTACAGATGTTTCTATAATCTCTGGTATCATAAGAAGCTCTTAGTCAGATGTGCAGCCTAATTGCTTACCACTCATCTATTTGAGTCTATGTACTCCTCTTTATCTGTATTGTGTTTGTGTTCTTTTCTCAAATACAAAAGATTCTTCATCTTTTATCATTTCAGGTAAACCAGTGACAAGAATATCTACCTGGAATGTTCCATAGCTAATCATTGGACCTACAACCAATTTATATAAAAAACAAGGACATGAAGATCATAATGCTTATATGACTTACCTGGAATGATCTTATATGATCTACCTGGATCTACCTGGAATGCTCCATAGCTAATCACTGGACCTACAAACAATGTGTGCCTTACCCAATCCCGTTATAAGATTTCTGCCCTTATATCACATTGTCAGACCAAATCTGTAGCAAGATGCTTGCCTAGACTTGATTACCACCATTTGGATGTTTACTGATTACTTGATTCCCTTCTATTATCCTGGTACATGAAAAATACCAGCTTTGAAGTTAGGCAGAACTTGATTTAAACAGCTCTGGATAAGTAACCTAATGATGCTCCTAAGATTGTGAGGGTTATAATATGTAAGAGGTGAATTATCTAATATGTGTCTATCACACAGTACATCTTTAATGATAACTTACATTATTGAAGTTAAGCAATAAACAATTGTATTTTCTTCATATACCTTTCTTTTGGGGGTGCTTCATTTGGTGTGGATATTTTAATAGTGATATTTGTATTTTACTTTAATCGAATCTTGAAGTTTTAGAATCTTTCAAGACAAGATTTCTGCTAATTCCTGATTTCTCCTTTCTCTGGCTTAGCCTTAACACAACACTACCTGAGCCAGTGCAAAAATGCAATTTGATGATCTCCAATCTTGGATTATATACTCTGGAATATGATTTGTTGCTAACAATAAACAGATCATCAATACTCTTTGAGTAAAATCCCACATCTAGATGCAAAATGTCTAAGGAATAAACATGGGAAATCCTGGGATTGTAGAGACATTACAGGCACACATATACAGAGGTGATGGACAGCCCACCAGAAATTAGTATTTCTGGAACATGTAATGTCTTCTAATACCCATTTCTATACAGACTTGTACATCCAAGACATTTCCTTTCACAAAAGTATTCCAAAATTCTTACTAAAACATTTTAATGGCATTGACTAAAATTTCTGCACTAGATTCTCATACAGAAATCACGTTCTAAACATTTCCAAGCAGACACATTTTTTAAAACTTCTAGTCTAAAACAATATATGTTCCTACAGAAACAAAAATAGCTGTTACATACTCCTCTTAAATGTTGCTTTGTGCTTCAATGCTCTTTGTTTTTCAACAAATCTTCCACATTTATTTAGAGACAGCTGAGCATTTTAGGGAAGGAAAAAGTCTAAGACTTCAAAGTCACAAAGAATAAATGCCTTAAAGATAGATATCAGTATTGTAACACAAGGCCAGTTTACATAACTATAAGTATGAATAAACAAAGAGCAAGAGGACAAAAATTTAAATTCTACCTGGATTTTCATACATTTATTGATCTAAAAGAATCCATTCTAAACTATTTTCATCATCTGTCACACCAATGTCAAGTCTGGGAAGAAAGGTGGACATTTGGGAATAATCATGTGAAACTGGCATAGAAAGGTGAAGGACAGGCTTAAGAAATGGAGCTGTATATTTATCAGTGAGGAAGGAGAATAGCATTGAAACTAATTTTAACAGGTCATAATACAATGTTTATACCCATTTCAAGATTGTAATATCCCTACAGTTCTATGATCTCCACTTAATGAATATTCATAGTTATTGTCTTGAGACAAAACTCACACAGAAGCACAATGTTCCTGTCATAATAATCTGCATACATATATGCATAAGGAAATGGAAAGCTTAGTTTGCTAGGGCTACTGTGACAAAGAACAAACTGGGTGGCTTACACAACATAAATATAGTCTTTTACTGTTCTGGAAGCTAGAAGTCCAGAATCCAAGTGTGAACTATGTTGTTCTTTCTAAGGGCTGTGAGAGAAATGTCTGTTACTGGCTTCTCTCCTTGGTTTGTAGATGGTTTTTCTTCACTGTAATAACATTAACATATGGATAGGGCTTTCAACTGTGGTAACCAGAAATTGTTCCTGATAAGTATAATCTCCACTGGCCCTTCTGCTCCTTTTGTTGGAACTTCAGCTGTGTTCTTGGCTCATCTCACCTTGAGATCAAGAAGTATACATGCTTCACTTTCCCCTTAAATATTTCCCTTGAATTCAGTAAGTTAACACATTTTAGTTCTATCAACTAAATCTATTTTCAAACAAAAATATATTTCTCTTCTGATTAATATTATTAGATAAAGTAAATAATCAAATAGAAACTAGAGGTGAATATACAAAATCAGACTTTCAAATTTTTTATACATAATATAATATATATTCCTATGAGAATTTGTCTCTATCTCATGATAATTCTCTGGTCTACATCTCTTCATTTATCTATATGATTTATAACTATTACTAGATTCTTGAGAGCTTGTACTTCATCTGCTAAATTTGAAATCTCTGTAACATAATGATTATATATCATATACATATCTTTATATTTGTGATATTTAAAACATTTATTAGTATATACATTAAACAGCATTACATTTCATAGATATAAGCTAGTCTGTAATGTGGTATGATTATAAAGGTATAGGACATGATCCCTATCCTTGAGCAAATTAACTTTAAGGATAAAAGTTAAATGTTATATGCTTATAAACATAAATGTCATATGCAACCTTACCAAATGGCTGGCCAACAGAGAAAGTAGCACAGTAGTGCAGTGAGGAAGCCAGAACTGTTCTGGGACATCAAGAAGAATTCCAGGAAGAAGATGGGACTGATTACTTTCACGGTAGGATGAGACTTAAGAAAATAATTCTTAGTGTGTGGTGTGAGCAAAGAAGGAGAAATACAGATTAGCTGTTTAGCAAAGTTTGCCTTGGTGAAGAGTATATGTATAGTATATTTGGGAAGGTTGTAGTAAAAATTCCTATGAAGTACCTTGAATATCATGTGAATTTAGATTCTTTTCTTTTCTTTTTTTTTTCTTTTTTTTTTTTTTTTTTTTTTTTTGCGATATGCGGGCCTCTCACTGTTGTGGCCTCTCCCGTTGCAGAGCACAGGCTCCAGATGCGCAGGCTCTGTGGCATGTGGGATCTTCCCAGAGTGGGGCATGGAATCTTCATGGACTGGGGCACGAACCCGTGTCCTCTGCATCAGCAGGCGGACTCCCAACCACTGCGCCACCAGGGAAGCCCTAGATTATTTTCTTATTACAAAGGAACATTTCCGAGCAAAGCTTAGAAGAAGGCATTTTGCAAAACTTTTCTGTTATTGATCCATAGAAGGTACTTGAGGGGCAAGAAACTATTGGCAGGAGGTTTTAAGAGCCAGGTAGAAAGAAAAGGAGGTATACACAAGAAAGCTAGAAAAAAAAGAAAACATAAAACTTGATGATTGACTATGTTGAATTAATCAACTTAGGGAGGAAGGAAAAGTAAGAAATGACTACATTTCGAGGTTATAAAACAGAAAATATAAGAATTGATAAGTTCCACTTTCAACATATTGGATAAAGATAAAAACTAGAATGTAGAACTGAGAATAAATCATAGGCAGTTGACGGATGAAATCAGAAGTTTATTTAATAAATATTTATTAAATACCTATCAAGTGACTAAACATTGAAGATAAAATAGGAAGTAAGATACAGTTTCCGCTGTTCAGTTTACTGGGGAGACAAACACCCAAAAAAGTAAATAAATATTTGAGAGAATATATAGAGTGAAGGGCACTGGGACAATTATCCTGTTAGTAAACACAAATGTTGTCAAGATATAGTACAAGTTCAGCATCAAGGAAAACTAAGTGAAGAGTTTCTTGGTGATCAACAATGATCAACTAGACTTTAAAAAAACCCTTTGAGCTTCTTGAAAACATATCATCCTCGGTTGTTTTTTGTTGTTGTTGTTGTTGTTTGCTTTTGTATTTCATTTCTGTGCTAAACAGTAGAAGTTTTCTGGTAGAAGTGGGCAAAGAGAGAAAATGGGAAAATTCCACATTAGAGAGCATAATGCAACAAAATCTTTCTCATTAATCTCGTTTTAATGGTCTCTGTTTACCCCACATTTTACGAGGCAGCAAAATGGAATGAGACAGGGCATACAAACTCCCTCTTGAGTTTCTACAACTTAAGTGATATATATTTTTCACCCATCTTTCTGATGAGATGGAGAACCTTACTTCAAATCATCTAGATGTTTCAAAGCTAGGAAAACTCTGTTTATGAGATTGTTTGAAAATGTTGGCTTCTGTTCATTTCCCTTTTGAGCTGGTCTTAAAGTTGTAGAAGGCTGGCTGAGGATTCCAGAGTAAACTATCCTAATCCTCCTGAATTAACCATTCATCCTGGGGTTGAGGAAGGACAGTTTGCCCTGGGAAGCTGGGGTAGACTCAGAGTGACTGGATTCTTAGCGCACCTATGCTCAGGCAAAATTTGAAGGGGGCAGAGTTAGACATTGGCTCTTCTGTTATCCATTACAATTCATAATTAATTAACATGAAGTATAATAATGATTATGCAAACCTTTAAATGTGCTATATTAATTTTGTGGTAAGTTGCATTAGCTCACAACATTTTATTTCAGGAGGGGACATGAACCTTCTATGCTGGTCTTAATTTGCCCACATAAGAAGCAATTTGTTAATACCTTTAAAATTTAGAGAAATTATTTTTTATTTATCAGTTCTTAAAAGTCAATCTTAAATCCTGCTATCATCAGGAATATATTATTTTCTCCCTAATTTTAAAGTAGTAAAATCATTACTGAGTTTTGTTATTATTTATTTTTATTGATTTCTAAATATTTTCTGTCTACCGTTTGCCATATAGATTTTAAGCTTTTGACACAATGTCTGCTTAATAAATTAAGTAACACACCATTAATGTATTGTAACCATGCAATAAATTCTTGTTGTCTGACTGAGGTATTGAAGATGTTCACCTAAGGATTATGAGAAACACTTGTGCATAGGACTTGGTCTGGATGTTAGTATATTTTGTTTGGTATTTGATGGGGGAGGAAGGGGGAAATTCAATATGAGATTTAAAATATTCTATATATACTTAGATTCCACATATAAATGATATCATATGATATTTGTCTTTCTCTGCCTGATTTACTTCACTCAGTATAACAATCTCTAGGTCCATCCATGTTGCTGTAAATGGTATTATTTCATTCTATTTTATGGCTGAGTAATATTCCACTATATATATGTACCACATCTTCTTTATCCATTTCTCTATTGGACATTTAGGTTGCTTCCATGTCCTAGCTATTGTAAATAGTGCTGCAATGAACATTGGAGTGCATGTATCTTTTTGAAGTATGGTTTTCTCCAGATATATGTCCAGGAGTGAGATTGCTAGATCATATGGTAGCTCTATTTTTAGTTTTTTAAGGAACTTCCATAATGTTCTCCATAATGGTTTTACCAGTTTACATTCCCACCAACAGTGCAAGAGGGTTACCTTTTCTCCACACTCCTCGAGCCTTGATTGTTTGTAGATTTTTTGATGGTGGCCATTCTGACTGGTGTGGGCTGATACCTCACTGTAGTTTTGATTTGCATTTATCTAATAATTATGATGTTGAGCATCTTTTCATGTGCTTTTTGGCTATCTGAATGTCTTCTTTGGAGAAATGTCTATTTAGACCTTCCTCCCATTTTTGATTGGGTTGTTTGTTTCTTTTGATATTGAGCTACATGAGCTGTTTGTATATTTTGGAGATTAATCCCTTGGTGGTCACATCATTTGAAAATATTTTCTCCCATTCTGTGGCTGTCTTTTTGTTTTGTTTATGGTTTCCTTTGATTTGTAAAAGCTTTTAAATTTAATTAGGTCCTATTTGTTTATTTTTGTTTTTATTTTCATTACTTTAGGATGTGTATCATAAAAGACATTGCTGCTATTTATGTCAGAGAGTGTTCTGCCTATGTTTTCCTCTAAAGGTTTTATAGTATCCAACCTTACATTTAGGTCTTTAATCCATGTTGAGTTTATTTTTGTGTATGGTATTAGGGAGTATTCTAATTTCATTCTTTTACATGTCACTGTCCAGGTTTCCCAGCACCATTTATTGAAGATACTGTTTCTCCATTATATGTTTTTGCCTCCTTTGTCATAGATTAGTTGACCACAGGTACATGAGTTTATTTCTGGACTTTCTACCCTGTTCCATTGATCTATGTTTTTGGTTTTTTTTGTGCCAGTACCAAACTGTTTTGATTACTGTAGCTTTGTAATATAGGCAGGGATTCCTCCAGCTCCCTTTTTCTTTCTCAAGATTGCTTTGGCTATTCAGGGTCTTTGTGTTTCCATACAAATTGTAAATTTTTTTGTTCTAATTCTGTGAAAAATGCTATTGGTAATTTGGTAGATATCACATTGAATCTGTATAACATTTTTCTTTTCCTCAAAATAAGGTCTGTGCTCTTTAGGACAAAACAACATATTTGGAAATAACTCATCTCAAATTGAGATTTACTTAATAGACATATTTGGTTTTGTTATAAGATGTAAAATAATAGACAAATCAATAACAGATTAAAATGCATTTCTTACATGGGTGAGTCAGTGTTAAAAATCTGTCAGTAAACAGTTCTGTTCTAAAGTTACATGTTGATATGTAGCATATGAAAAGTGGATGCATTTTAGAAAAATCAACTCAGTAAAATGATGGAAGAGGGTTAATATGGTTATCTGAAAAAAAAATGCAATTTTCTCAATGCCTCCAGAATGTAGGTAACTTTTTATACATTAAAAATCTCAAAAAGGCCAATGATATTTAAAGATGCTTATTTTAGACACAGTCTATATTATGAGGATACAGTGTTCTGCTGCTTTGAAAGCCACTAACCATCTACCTGGAACATTTTAGAAATAGATTCAAAGAAGAACAACTATGACTCATAATTTTAACTTTCTTAAATGTTACCTCTTGTAACTTAATTGTATCCAATTTCTCTCATCTTGTTTGATTAATAAAGGATATTATTAAAGACATATATATCACAGACATAATTTCAAGTTTTATAGCATTTTAAAAATTGACTTTAACATTTATCATGGATGAAAATGAAATATATCATTGCTTGTCAGTAAAAATGATGTTTTTCATGTATATTAAAAAATGAATTTCCCCTACTGTGAACATCCTAAGGTTCTACAGTAATATTAACAATATTTTATGATCTCATATAATGTGATGATGTGAAGCATCACCTAGAAATGTCCTTTCCTGCTCCCCTAAGTTATCAACTGTCCCTTCCCATCTGAGTGCTAAATGGGAAGTGCTGGATTTTTAACTCACACCTGAGAAAAAATAAGCTGCATTTTGGATTCTAGTCTTTATTTTTTAAAGCACCTTTCCAAAGGGCATATTCCTTAGTCTTCCACTAAGTTATTAAAGAGGCAAAAAGACTTCATATATATATACACACACACACGATATGAAAAAGGCCTGAAAAATAGGAATGCCATGGATAGAATTTTAGAGAGGAATAACTGGAGAGTCTAAAATTGTGATTCTTGACATACCTCCCACAATATTCAGGAATATCTGGAAGTAAGGGAGACTGACATCATATTCTCTACACAAACTCTTTCAACCAGTAGACTCTCCATATACATCCCAATGACTCAGAACTATGGGTGAATACCAGAAAGAGATGGCAGGTTGCAATAGCAAGGAGAAAGACATCAAGGAGAGTTCCCTATTCCTGAAACACTAGATGGCCTAGGAAGGAATCACTGGGCCAAGACCCAGAGAGCTAAGGAAATATGCTAGGATATTTTCTGGGTGGCCTCTCCCTTAACCTTACCTCAAGAAGCCATCCAGAAATGAAAAATATCCAACAAATCTGCAGGGCAGACCACCCATTGAGGATCTGGGGAAAAAGTGGTCATTACTCCAGAAAATTCCTGGTACAGGAGTCTACGGAGGGGGTGGCCAGCTGGGCACTTAAGGAAAACTTAAATATGCCACATCGAGGAGCCAGGATAAGTTGTTGTCTTAGCTGAGAAGCCAAACGCCTGAAAATTAGCATCTGGATACAGCTAGTGCCAGAAAACAGACTGGTAAGGCCCCTAGCAGTTGGTAATTGATTGCCTGTAGGTAACTGAGGACAAACTAATCAAACAATCTCTGGTTTTCCTCAGAGAGTCTTAAACAGAGACTCTACTTCCCACAAGCTGCCATCAGTGCCCTCCTTTTGTGAGCTTGAAGTGCTTTAGAGTCTTCTTCCTATTGGAAGAAGATAGATTAGAAACAGTTGAATTTTCCAATCTCTATTCTATATTCAAATTTCAGATTTATTCAAATCCAAAGGATTGAAAATATTACTGGAGTAGATCAAATTTAACTGATTTGATTAGAATCAATCACTTGCTACATGAGAAGACTAAGGCTAAGAACAGTTCATGAAACTCAAGTTTTATATTTGCTTATATCTGATGGCAAATGTTCAATTATACTTGTTACTTGAACATGAATCATAATTTTTGTGATTCATACTTTATGAACTTTTTAATATATCCTTTTATAACAACAGAAGAGTCTTCTAGATCAGAAACCATTTCTTAACTTTAATGCATCATGCAGTTGAGGTCTGAAAGAACTTTGTAATTTTCTGAAAATTTAGATGAACAAAGAAAACGTCTCTCAGGACAAAGTGCTATTTATTTTTCCTGCTTATTATTGGTTGAGGAAAATGTCTCATGTATAACAGAATTAGTAATAGACCAGAGCATATCATCATTTTTCAATTATATTAGTTTTATACATGACTATTTCAACCCAATATAATTAGCTGTGATTATTATGATCTGTCCATTTATAAAATTTTGAATCTTTTTGTCTGATGGACATCTTTGATTTTGCAGTTTGGCAAAGAGAAGTCCTTTTATATTGTTGAAATGGTGCTTCCCCAATGTAGAAAAGCAATGCATATTTTGTAAATTCATGGAAATAATCTGTCAACTTCTAGCATTCTGAAAAGGAAATTCTGAATAGAAAATTGACTATACACTAACACTAAAAATATAATTGAATTGAGTCTTTTCTTCCACCTGCATGCTTGTTTAATGTCAATCTCCATGGTTTCTAAGTATACTAATGAGCATGATATGCTCATTTTAATTCTGAACAAAGATATATAAGAAAATATTTCTTTGCTTTAATTTGTTTCAAACATCTTTAGGATATTTTGTTCACAATGCATCTATGAGAGCAGAATCTCCAGGAGTTTCCAGGAGAACTTCCTTGATTTTCTAACTGTAGGACAGTCTGTGATTGAATTCAGTTCTGAGTAGGATTCCAGATTACTCACTTGAACTAATGATATCCTAATCTTATCTTTCGGTACAAGGCAGCATTTTTCAGCCAGGAAGTGGGTGGTCTCTGGAAATTTTAGAAAAGTCCTGAAGTGGCTGCATAAAGTGAAACTAAGAACTCCTTGACCTATTTTGTAAAAGCTCTAATTTTGATTGTAATGCTTGGGCTCTGGAATCTAAAAATTATCTAGGTCATTTAGATCAGTGCTTCTCAAACTTTAAATGTATGTGACTCAGTGGGATCCTGTAAAAATGCAGATTCTGGGTCAGTAGATGGTGGAGGTAAGATTGCATTTCTAAGCTCCCAGGTGACACTGATGGGCATTGGCCAGGACCCACGCTTTGAGCAGCAAGGTTTTAAAAGTCTTAAGACTCTTTTCAGGGGTGAAGTATACCACATTAAAGTTCAGTATTTATTAACTTTACTGATAAAAACTATAATGTCGTTTGTAATTAACAATATATATACAGTGTAGTGTATATTTGGAAGAAAAGGAAGGAATTCAGTGAAGCTTTAGAAATTGACTATTATGCACACAGCCTCTGTGTTATTAGTTATTCTGTATTTAGAAGAAGATTTTGGAGAAAAGATGAGTAATTCATGCATTTCCCATCTACTCTATAGCTTATCATAAAGTCCTGAGTCTTGTTGTATATTCAGTTTTGCTCTCCTGTAGACTGCTTTTTAAAATTGCACTCTACTATTTTTACTAATATTTTAAGTTAATACTTGTTTAAAAGAGACATGTTTGAGAAGTTTAGATTATTTTCATATTGAATTTACTTATTTTAAAACAAAGAATGAGTCATATATGTGAGGAAACCATTGATACTGAATAAATTTCTACAAATATTTTCACTTAATATTAAATTAATGCCCTGTGACTTGATGAGAATGGTAATGGAAATAGTCTACATTATCACCTATGGGTCTTATCAAAAATCAACTGGAAAGTGAAGATAACCCTCCAGAGTCTTTTTGAATGAAATGAAAGTACCACTTTTTACATTGTTGTGCAGAGTTTAAATGTTGCCACTTACAGGGTTGTACGGATCTAAAGTGGTACCACTAACAGCAGTGTGAGAAGCCATTGTTAACCATCTACAGATTTTGCTGTGCAAAATTGACACTACCTATTGATTTGTAACTAAAGCACTTCTTTTCACAGCTGCATTCCAAGTCAAGAGCTCAAACTGATAGAACAGGCCAAGGCAAACATAATAACTCACTAAATCCTATTATATGGTGGGTGGATTCCAATAGTTAACCTTTACCTTCTCTTAAAGTGCAGTGCCCTTCTTAACAGTACACAGGTGAAGAACAACTGCATGATATGAATGGACCTTACATAAGGATCTGAACACAATGAAACAGATCAAGGCTACCTTCTAAGTTCAAGCTTTGTTCAGACATCAGCAACATCCCCTAGACAGGCAGAGTGTTGAAGCCTCACTTGACTGAATTAGCTGGAGCTTTTCATACTAGTGCACTTAATGAAAAAAGCTACCAACCAAAGCACTCCACTCAGGAAAGCTGTTCCCAGTAAAAAGCTGGCAGCAAATAAAATAAATACTACCTTCCACAGTGCTAGAAAAGTGAACAAGGCTGGGTTATGTAAGTTTGAAACTAAAATGCTTCTTCATGATAAAGTAAAATTGTCTGCTGAAACCAATAAAAAAATAAGCTGGATTCACTGTGCATAAAAAAATGAGACTATGCTAGGTAGATCAACAATTATAATCATCTGATACTTCTATAGAAAATTCTGGTTAAAATGTACCAGTACTGGAGAGAGACATATTCTTAATCACCCCACAATCTTTGTACATAAAAGAGAGGATCCACTTCATCCCATGTACCCCTGGAAAAGGCATATATTAAATTAATTGCACACTCCAGTGATTGACTTCGCCTTGGCATTATGCTGGAAATAAGACAGAGATTCTGGAAATCATTCAAAAGTAGGGATGGACATAATCCAAATCATGAGGGTCTGGAGGAAGCTGCATATTCTGTTCCAGATCTTTGTGAACATAGATAAGGGAGAAGAACAAATTAGGTTAAAAACAATAATACATGAAATTGTTTTATATGGTGGGATATTGCTGATAGGAAGGTAAAAGTAACCTAAATATATGTTGAAACATTAACTTTGTTTTGTCCATATCTAAAAAGTCTTCTCTACTTTAAAATCTGCTTCAGATAGAATTAATTAGCTCCTACAACCATAGAAATACAACTTTTACTATGATGCAGCTAGTGAAAATAAAAGAAATGGTATTCTGATATATGATTCTTTTGTGACCACACGATAATATGCACTTTTAATAAAGACAGTTAAAGGTTGAAATTGTACTGACGGAGGTCCCCAGTGTGTGATAGGATCACGTAAAAATCAGTAAACAACTGACAGTCCCTTTCTTACAAGTGAGAAGTGTTTACTTTCAATTTTATGTCCTATGTGTCTTATGCTGGAAATAACAGAGAGATTCTGGAAATCTGAGAGATTCTGTTGGCCTGTAGCGTAAAGCTGTTTCTTTAATTATGTATCCTTCAGGCATTCTAGCAATCAATGGGATATTACAAGAGAAGATCAAAAATCTTTTTTGCTCCTAATCCATAAATACTGAAAATATGCATTTGGGTTTCAGGATTGTACTGGAGGAGAAAGCACTCCTCACTAATATAAGAAAATCTAAGGCCAGAAGTCAGAGAGATATCAAAGTCAGTTGTAAAAACCAGTCTTGGTAGGAAAAAAATAAATTATTTACTTCCTTTTTTTGAACTGATTTGTTAAACGCCTATGTTGTCATATTCTAGATGTTGTCATCTCTATCACTTTTGATTCCCCTTTTATCTCTCACGCTGTACATGAAAACCACTGGGACATGTTGGTTGTAACTTTCAAATAAAACAAGAAACTGTCACCACCTCAGCTGTTAACCATTTTGGTCCAATCATTGCTTACCTGGAACTACTATTGGGCTCTTTACTGCTCCCCACTTAACTCCTAGAGTTCCTTTTAAAACAAAAGTTTAGTTGTGTACTTTCTTTGGCAACATCTTGCAGTGGCACTATTTTTCAATCAAAGTAAAACCTGAAGTCTTTACAGTAACTCCAATGCCCTACACAATCAGGTTCGGACACAATCCTCCTTACTTTCTTGTGCTGTGTTTTAGCTGGCTGGGTCAGATGACCAAGATTCTCTGGAGCATTCCCAGGCCCTAAGAGACGACAAAGCTAGGAGCCACTAGGTGAAAGGAGCCTAGGCCCCTGAATGCCTCCCTCCCCCCAGCAACAGCAGTGATGGGATAGTAAACTGAGTGAAAAATAAACATAATATGGTTAAACCATTGGGATATTTTGTGGGGTTTTTTTTCAGTATTTATCCTACCCTGAGTAAAGAACCATGATATATAAAGGTAACACAAGCTATTTTGAAAGATAGTATATTATTTGTGCCAAACAAATTCTGTATGCTATACATTCAGTGTCCTTGAAAGAGGGTAATATTGCTCTGGGTTGGATGGATTAGGGGAAGATTCACCTGAATGATAGTCAAGGTTCTTGAAGAATGAATAAGGACTGAATAGGTGGAACAAAATAAGAGAAGAGCATGTGAGGGGGGAGCACTGGAAAATTCCAAGTGGTAGTTGTGGGAATGTGGATGACATATTTGCTACAGTCAAAAAAACAGGAAAGAGTCAGGGATAAGGACAAAAACCTAATAGGAATGCTTGCAACCAGGAAAAATATTGAGGAAATAAGTGTTGTCTATTCTTCCATACTAAATCTGCAATATGATTTCACAGTCATACCTCAGAACTTGTTATGACTAGTAACTATGTTCCCACCAAAATATCAATTTCCAGCAACATCCTTTTAACAGCACCTCCAATCCTTCCAACTGATTTGTTCTGAAACCCTTGGCTCAAGAATTTATGGCCTCTACTTTTATCAAATCCACCTATTTTTCACTATGCATGCCCTCATTCTCCCTTACTGTTCTCTTTTCCAGGCATAAATTCCATAGTATCAGGAATCACCATTCCATTGTCGCCCTCAGTCTCCTCCTGTTGTATTTGCCCATCAGATTTCCAGCCCCAGTTAATTCCAATAACTACTATTGTTATATTTGCATACAGATGCAACAACTAGGTGGAAAACCCTAGAGAAAACTACACAACTGGACTGATTGATTTACTTTTAAATTCCAGAACTTAAACTTCAAATTTACACTCACACACATTTACATAGTATGGTTTTCCCACTCTTTAAAATGGCTATTGTGAATGTTTTTTCGGTCTCCTCAAATTGCCATGTGCTCTTTCTCCACAGTGAGTTTCTACTTTATTTACAACTCCTACTCACAGTTAATTGGAAGCAATTATATCTACCACCATATCTGCACCCGTGCAATTTTACTAGAATTTTATTTTTAGTCCTTTTACAATTTAAGAGAAGTATTTTTTCTTACTTTATGTCAACTCTTCTACTTTTGTGTTGAATCCTATCCTGCTATCTTTATCAAGGATTTTATTCCCATACTTTTTCACTGTCTTCTGTACTTTATCAATTTCCCGCTTTCTACTGGAGAATACCCATTAACACAAAAATATGATCCAGTTCTACTTCCATTTAAAAAAATAAGCAAAACAAAACAAAACAAAAAATTATTTGTATATACATACCACATCTTCTTTATCCATTCATCTGTCAATGAACATTTAGGTTGCTTCCATGCCCTGGCTATTGTAAATAGTGCTGCAATTACTCAGCCATAAAAAAGGAATGAAATTGGGTCATTTTTAGAGACATGGATGGACCTAGAGTCTGTCATACAGACTGAAGTAAGTCAGAAAGAGGAAAGCAAATATGGTATATTAATTCATATATGTGGAAAAATGTTACAGATGAAACTATTAGCAGAACAGGAATAGAGATGCAGACATCAAGAATGAACATGTAGACACAGGGGATGGGATGAATTGGCAGATTGGGAATGACATATATACACTACCAAGTATAAAACAGATAGCTAGTGGGAACCTACTGTACTGTATAACACAGAGAGCTCAGCTCAGTGCTCTGTGGTGACCTGGATGGGTGGGATGGGGAGTAGGTCCACGAGGCAGGGGATATATGTATATGTATAGCTTATTCACTTTGTTGTACAGCAGAAACTAACACAACATTATAAAGCAACTATACCCCAATAAACAAACATTTAAAAAATTAAAAAACAAAACGAAACCAAAAATCTTTCATTTCACATTCTCTAATTACCCTCATGTCCTTGCACTTTTTCTTTTTCTAAATTTTTATTGCCCTTCAACACAAAATTTCTAAGGAGAATGGCCTCTGTCCATCAGCTCCAGTTCTTTACGTCTATTTCACTTTCCTCACAACGGCAGCCTGGCTTCTTTCCAAGATATCAAGCCCAAGTGGGCACATCTCTGTCTCCATCATGTTTGTCATCATAGCAGTGTTTGATACATGAACCTCCTCCAAATTTAGGGGTCATTTTCTTCTCTTCATGTCTCTGACTTATGCTCTCCTGGTTTTATTTCTAATTCACTGACTACTTCTTCCTAAGTTTCCATCTTTGCCTGTTTCCCCCACATTTTTAAAGCTCACTTCAGGTTTTACTTGAACTGTATACTTCTAGCCCTGACTTCCTGAGAGTCCAGATTTCTATATTCAACCACCTAATCAACCTCTGATTAAAGGCATCACAAACTTAAGATCTTCCAAACAGAGTTCTCAATTTTTCCCTAGGTTTCATACTCTCAAAGCCTTCACAATTTCAGTAAATGAACTTAGTGAAAAAAAAAATAGTATGCTCAAATACTCAAGGCAAAAACTTGAGTCATCCATATTTTCTCCTTTTTTCTTTATTCTCATATCCATCTACAAAATTTAAACCAAATCTACCCTCCTTTCTTCATCTCTATAGGTGAGTTTAACATTGATTTTATTATTCCATTATATTAGGCAATTTTTAAATGTTAAAATACTGATATCTCTCTTTATGTAATGGCTGATTTCAGGCATTTATCAGCAAGTTTTGGCACTCTGTAGAATTTCCTTATTCTTCCCTTCTGCTGCTTTCTTTTACCATTACCCCTGACATCTTCATCTCAAGCCTCTCAGACTTTCTTTACCCCATAACTCTTATAATTTTCACATCATTGCTCATCTTCTTATCTTTCTTCCTCTTCCTAAATAAAAAGACTGTGCTTAGTAACGTGGAAAGAACATTTTGAAATTAACAGATGTCTGATGGGGAGGGAAAGGGATTGATTGAGTAGGGCTCCCTTCCTGCTAGAAGGTTAAATCAATTTGGTGGTCAGTGAGAAGTTCCTTAGTAGAGGAGATATACTAACTTCCTCTTAAGGGCCTCAAACAGGGCAGGAAGGCCTGAGCCACCCTTAAGAAGTTACATTAGAGGCAGCAGTTTGGAGTGGTCCTTAGGCTTAGTGGATGGAAGTCAAAGGAAACACAGAGCCATTAGTGGCTTATAATTTATGTTAGAATGATAATATATTGTTTGCATTTATAGTTATATTAGTTTCTGTTTTACTTGATGCTTTGAAATGTGCTTATATTTTTATTTGAAATATAGTGAATTTTAATTTTATAGGCATTTTGAAAAATACATTTTGAACAGTTTTTTTCTTAATAGACACAATACATTGCATATACCATAACATTGGTATTCCTAATGTTATGGTATTTCACAAAATAAATACTATGGTATTTTAAAGGATAAATGATCAATAAGATGATTGACACTAGCCTGCTTCTATAATCATCTAGAACCACTGTCCTCTTAGCTCAATATATTCTTTCCATGTTCATCTCCATTTTGTTTCTGACTCTAAACACTTTCCTGTCTCAGGCTTTATATTTCCTGTTCCCTCTGTCTGGAATGTATTTGCCATGATATTTTGCATAATGGCTACATTGCACCCTTTAGGTTTCATTTAACTGTCGTCTCCCTAGCTAAGCAGTACTCCCCGGACACCCTCTCCACTATCACCTCACCACCCTATCGCATTTTGAAATATGTTTGTTTATGTTTGTTTTGTACTTATTCATGATCTCACTTCTAGGACTAGAATAATAACCTGATGAATATTGGGATCTGGTCTTTCCCATTCACCATCATATCCCCTCATTGTAGAGAGATATCTCTACACATAATATTATCACAATAAATATTTTTAAATAAAATAATGAAAACATATAAGCATTCATTCAACGTTTTACATTGTGACCTCGACCTCCACATTCCAAGCAATTTTCTTGATGTGGGGCACATAGCAGTGAACGATATGAATAAAATCTAAGATCCTGTGGATTTTATAGGTTAGTAGGGTGGGGGAGATAAGATTCAGAGCAAGTAAATGTGTCATTGGAAATATATGGTATGGAGACAGTTAAGCAGTAACAATAGAGAGTGATGGGGGATGCGGTATTACTTAGATAGGATTATGGATCAAGAATGTCACCTACTATATCAGCAAACAAAGGATGTTTTGGCCATCAAGCCAGCAGCCACTGCAGCCACCTCCAGCTGTACACTCTGAAGGGATTCAGGATGGAGAAAAGCAGAATACTGGCCCTAGATAGTTAAGGTGCATATCAAAGGAATGATTGCTGTGAGCCCAAACTCTCTTATCTTCCAGTAGATAGAAAAGTGCTAAATTCGGTAACTTTAGATGTCTAGTTTTTTTTTAATTAACAGTGATGTTTTGATGTTCCGACTACCTGCTTTTTGTTGCAGAAACTCCTATATATCCTGGTTCCTCCCATACCTCTTCGGAAGCAGTCCCTCAGAGAGATCTAAGAGGCTGTCTTCTGGGTTAAAGTCCTCAGAACATCCACTGAGTGAAACACAACTCTCAACTTTTAGGCTGTGCGTTTTTTGTTCAGTCAACAGAATGGTCAAGAAAAGCCTTGTAGATGAGGTGATACTCAGTTCCATATCAATATTGCTCATTTAGATTATAGAACAGGAATTAAACAACCTAAACTTTGTGTGACAATTTGACACATATCTCAATTGTATGTTTGCCATTGCTCAATGGTCCTGTCAATCACCTGTTAATGATGGCAAGCAAACTGGTCAGTAGCAATTTTGGATACCCCCATTTCACCTCCATTATTTTGACTCTGAATAAGTAACTTAATGACATTAAGATTGAAGGCATTTGAATCAAAAACCTGAATTAACATTATCTGTATTTTATCCCATATCCTTATGTTTTTCCTTCCCATTTCAAAGGAAATTATATTCCTTCCTACCCATGTGCCTTCACTCCCATTACTTTCCAATTTCTGAAGAACTGTTCTTCTTTATTATAATGTGTGTGTCTCTCTCTTTCCTTTCTTTTATCCCTTGCTCTTACTCTAACTCTGTCTCTTTCTTGAAGGGGTCCTTTGCTGATTTCACACATGCTTGGTCATTCTAGTTTGGGAAACAAATGAACCAAATCATCAAATATATTTTACCACATGAGCGTCTTAATATTACTTCTTTCTTTTTCTACTCTAACACATGTCTACAACACACAACTTGTACCTCAGTCCCAAAGTTCCTGCCCAGAATCACATTCAACATTTATTTGACACGTATTTCAATTATGTCAGACACTATGTTAATAATCTGAGAAATATTGTTCTATCTTAACATCTCTACATGTAAATTAATTATTGTTGTACCTGAGCAGGACCCTAGGGGGCCTGCCTGGGAGAGACTCTTCCCCCATATCCTTTGCTATAGCTCCTCTCTGAAGTACCCAGGTAATAGTAACTCATGCATATTTCCTGAGTTTTTCAGATGCTAAAAACCACTACCAAATGGAAGAAATTAACTACTTGATGATCATGAGCCCATAGTCCCCTGACAAACTGGCACCTAAGGACTGATGATGTCAACTGCCCTGTTACCTCAACATCAACCAATCAGAGAATTGTGCATGAGCTTATCACATACCCTGGGATGCCCCTCCCTCACCTGGCCTTTAAAAATGCTTTGCTGACACCCTTTGGGAGTCCGGGGTTTTGGGGGGCATGAGCCACCTGTTCTTTTTGCAAGGCCCTGCTCCAAACTCGAATGTTTTTGTTCGTTTGGCCTCACTGTGCATCGGGCATACAAACTTGTGTTCACTAACATTATTTCCATTTTAGAGCTGAGGAAATTCAAGGTGGTTTAGTTTCTTGTGCAAATAATAGGGTTAATAAATAGCAATGCCAAGGTTTAAACCCAGGGTTTCTAATTCTAAATCTTCTTTTCACCAACCTCTGAGATTATTCATGATTTTCTCATTTCTGTATCCAACAATCTTTTCTATTTTATTTTTGTTTTTATTATTAATGCCAGCTTTTGAAATCCTACTTTATGTAACTGCCTTTATTATGCTTTTCTTGACATATATAATCATATTAATTAATATGTGAGAAATTCACTGTAGACAACATATTCCCATAATCACCCCTGATTCAATTTCCATTACAACATTTCAAGTCAATATTCTACAAACACATGTGCTTAATTTCAGGTCCTTTTTCCAAAGAAGTTTTATATATTTTTTCTCGTTTTGGTAGTTTAGCATGTTGAATACATGAATACTGAATGATCATGGTGGAACTTATTGAATTCTAGGTTTAAATTAATAAAAATACTTAAATATGCACATTTAACACACTTCCAAATTATTGCACTTCTGCACCTTATTCACCGTGATTTCTCCTGAAATTACAATATCACAGGTGGTATGATTATGTTTGGTTTATTCCAATTATTTTCTTCAGGCATACAGGGTTTTATAAAGCATTTCCCTCTACTAAAAAGGACATTCATTTTAAGCTACCTCTTCAAAGTCATTCCCTAAGATTAAGATACTGTTTATGTTAATATTCCACTCTATCACTGTTTTAGTTTCACCGACATGCTTTCACATTCTGTCAGTGATATGTTGTACTCTGAAATTCTGTCCCCAAATAGCATACTACCTATCAAGATATAAACAATATTGCTTTTTTAATTTCCAGGGAAAAAAGTCAAACCTAAGTATACTTGAGAGAAAACTATAATTACTTCACATAATTAATTACTTTTATACAACAGCAACTGAGGCAATTACTCATTCTAAGAAAGTCTAATCACATTACAGAAATTTGATCCAATTATTTAGCTCCTAACACAGGCAGAAATACTTCTACCATGTTGGTCTGTACTGAGACCTGTTTCATTGTGTCATATTCATGTGGTCTTTACCATCCTAGATCTTCCTAAATTTTGAAGCTAAACAGTCATGAGCCCAGATGTCAACTGCTGCTTGCTTATAGGTCCTCCAGCTTTAGAAATTTTTTTCTTCTTCTTCTTCTTTTTTTTTTTTTTTAGTATGTTAAATAAATTGGCTT
The DNA here is from genome assembly GCF_964341445.2 of Mesoplodon mirus. Lineage (NCBI taxonomy): Eukaryota > Metazoa > Chordata > Mammalia > Artiodactyla > Ziphiidae > Mesoplodon > Mesoplodon mirus. The sequence continues at coordinate 107,828,869 of NC_138983.1, read as the reverse complement.
GTAGATGGACTGCACAAACTGTGGAAAGTTCAAATTCTTCTACCTCCACCACCTGCTCTCTGCAATGTCTCTGAGAGGTCACTGGGAGTTTATTGTCTCTTATTACATGTTGTTCCCAAAGTTCTATTTCCCCCCAATTCCTAATTTCGTCCATGAACAATTTGTTTTTCTTGTCTTCATCCTAAAATGACACAAACATAGAACAGAGAGATTTTTCCTTGACTTCTGCAAAATACCATTTACATAAAGTGATTGTGTATGGTATATAGTCTTAAGTCATAGATTTGGGGCTGACAGTGGAAAAGGGATAGTAGTCTTAGGACTATCTCACTGGGCAAATATTTTCTTCCAGTTCTTATCCTCTTGCTCTCTTGCTCCTCTCTGCCTTTTTCTTCTCTAAGTTGGTTACATGAAAAATTTTAAAAATGCCTCCCATTTTATAAAGCAGAATCATTCAGCTCTTTCTGTCTCTTAGGTTGGCTGATTTTAGCCAAGCTTTAAACACACTCTTTTGAAAACCAAAATTGTCCATCAATGCATTTTGTGAACACATGACATTTCTTTTGTTAAGAGAGAATTTTGTTACCAGTTTTTAAACTGATTGTTATTTTGTTTTATTCCCTCTATAGTTTTCCTTTAGTAAAATCTTTATATTACCTGAAAATGACTTCTAACTTGAGACCATACACCCTCTCTCACTCACAGATTTTAAATTCTCTGAGTGACATTTGAATAGATATGAAGCATACCATCTAATAGAACTACACATATTATTACATAGACTGATTACAGAAAGATTGGCTCTTACTCTAGGAAGTGGATCAAAAAAGATCTTGCTATGATTTATGTCAAAGAGTGTTCTTTCTATGTTTTCCTCTAAGAGTTTTATAGTGTCCAATCTTACATTTAGTTCTCAAATCCATTTTCAGTTTATTTTTGTGTATGGTGTTAGGGAGTGTTCTAATTTCATTCTTTTATATGTAGTTGTCCAGTTTTCCCAGCACCAATTATTGAAGACTGTCTTTTCTCCATTGTATATCTTTGCCTCTTTTGTCATAGACTAGTTGACCATAGGTGTGGGGGTTTATCTCTGGGCTTTCTATCTTGATCCATTGATCTATGTTTCTGTTTTTGTGCCAGTACCATACTGTCTTGATTACTGCAGCTTTGTAGTATAGTCCAAAGTCAGGGAGTCTCCAGCTCTGTGTTTTTCCCTCAAGACTGCTTTGGCTATTCGGGGTCTTTTGTGTCTCCATATAAATTTTAAGATTTTTTGTTCTAGTTCTGTAAAAAATGTCATTGGTAATTTGATAGGGATTGCATTGAATCTGTAGGTTGCTTTGGGTGGTATAGTCATTTTCACAATGTTGATTCTTCCAATCCAAGAACATGGTATATCTCTCCATCTGTTGGTATCATCTTTAATTTCTTTCATCAGTGTCTTATAGTTTTCTGCATACAGGTTTTTTGTCTCCCTAGGTAAGTTTATTCCTAGATATTTTATTCTTTTTGTTGCAGTGGTAAACTGGAGTGTTCCCTTAATTTCTCTTTCAGATTTTTCATCATTAGTGTATAGGAATGCAAGAGATTTCTGAGCATTAATTTTGTATCCTGCTACTTTACCAAATTCACTGATTAGCTCTAGTAGTTTTCTGGTGACATTTTTAGGATTCTCTATGTATAGTATTATGTCATCTGCAAACAGTGACAGTTTTACTTCTTCTTTTCCAATTTGGATTCCTTTTATTTCTTTTTCTTCTCTGATTGCCATGGCTAGGACTTCCAAAACTATGTTGAATAATAGTGGTGAGAGTGGACATCCTTGTCTTGTTCCTGATCTTAGAGGAAATGCTTTCAGTTTTTCACAATTGAGAACGATGTTTGCTGTGTGTTTGTCATATATAGCCTTTATTATGTTGAGGTAGGTTCCCTGTATGCCCCCTATCTGGAGAGTTTTTATCATAAATGGGTGTTGAATTTTGTCAAAAGCTTTTTCTGCATCTATTGAGATGATCATATGGTTTTTCTTCTTCAATTTGTTACTATGGTGTATCACATTGATTGATTTGCGTATACTGAGGAAACCTTTCATCCCTGGAATAAATCCCACTTGATCGTGGTGCATGATCCTTTTAATGTGTTGTTGGATTGTGTTTACTAGTATTTTTCTGAGTATTTTTGCACCTATGTTCATCAGTGATATTGGTCTGTAATTTTCCTTTTTTTGTAGTATGTTTGTCTAGTTTTGGTACCAGGGTGATGGTGGCCTCATAGAATGAGTTTGGGAATGTTCCTTCCTCTGCAATTTTTTGGAGGACTTTGAGAAGGATGGGTGTTAGCTCTTCTCTAAAGGTTTGATAGAATTCAACTGTGAAGCCATCTGGTCCTGGACTTTTATTTTTTGGAAAATTTTTAATCACAGTTTCAATTCATTTCTTGTAATTGGAATGCTCATATTTTCTATTTCTCCCTGGTTCAGGCTTGGAAGGTTATACCTTTCTAAGAATTTGTCCATTTCTTCCAGGTTGTCCATTTTATTGGCATAGAGTTGCTTATAGTACTCTCTTAGGATGCTTTGTATTTCTGTGGTGTCTGTTGTAACTTCTCCTTTTTCATTTCTAATTTTATTGATTTGAGTCCTCTCCCTCTTTTTCTTAATGAGTCTGGCTAATGCTTTATCAATTTTGTTTATCTTCTCAAAGAACCAGCTTTTAGTTTTATTGATCTTTGCTATTGTTTTCTTTGTTTCTATTTCATTTATTTCTGCTCTGATCTTTATGATTTCTTTCCTTCTGCTAACTTTGGGTTTTGTTTTTTCTTCTTTCTCTAGTTCTTTAGGTGTAAGGTTAGCTTGTGTACTTGAGATTTTTCTTGTTTCTTGAGGTAGGCTTGTATAGCTATAAACTTCTCTCTTAGAACTGCTTTTGCTGCATCCCATAGGTTTTGGATCACCATGTCTTCATTGTCATTTGTCTCTAAGTATTTTTTTTTATTTCCTCCTTGATTTCTTCAGTGATCTTTTAGTTTTTTAGTAATGTATTGTTTAGCTTCCATGTGTTTGTGGTTTTTTTTAAGGTTTTATTCCCTGTAATTCATTTCTAATCTCATAGAGTTGTGGTCAGAAAAGATGCTTGATATGATTTCACTTTTCTTAAATTTACTGAGGCTTGATTTGTGACCCAAGATGTGATCTATCCTGAAGAATGTTCTGTGTGCACTTGAGAAGAAAGTGTAATCTGCTCTTTTTTGATGGAATGGCTGATAAATATCAATTAAATCTATCTTGTCTATTGTGGCATTTAAAGCTTCTGTTTACTTATTTATTTTCATTTTGGATGATCTGTCTATTGGTGTAAGTGAGGTGTTAAAGTCTCCCACTATTATTGTGTCACTGTCGATTTCCTCTTATATAGCTGTTAGCAGTTGCCTTATGTATTGAGGTGCTCTTATGTTGGGTGCATATATATTTATAATTGTTATATCTTCTTCTTGGATTGATCCCTTGATCATTATGTAGTGTACTTCCTTGTCTCTTGTAACATTCTTTATTTTAAAGTCTATTTTATCTGATATGTGTATAGCTACTCCAGCTCTCTTTTGATTTTCACTTGCGTGGAATATCTTTTTCCATCCCTTCACTTTCAGTCTGTATGTGTCCCTAGGTCTGAAGTGGATCTCTTTTAGACAGCATATATATGGGTCTTGTTTTTGTATCCATTCAACAAGCCTGTGTCTTTTGGTTGGAGCATTTAATCCATTCACATTTAAGGTAATTATCGATATATATGTTCCTATGACCATTTTCTTAATTGTTTTCTGTTTGTTTTTGTAAGTCCTTTTCTTCTCTTGTGTTTCCCACTTAGAGAAGTTCCTTTAGCATTTGTTATAAAGCTGAATTCTCTTAGCTTTTGCTTGACTGTAAAGCTTTTGATTTCTCCATGAAATCTAAATGAGATCCTTGCTGTGTAGAGTAATCTTGGTTGTAGGTTCTTCCCTTTCATCAGTTTAAGTATATCATGCCACTCTCTGCTGGCTTGTAGAGTTTCTTCTGAGAAATCAGCTGTTAACCTTATGGGAGTTCCCTTGTATGTTATTTGTCATTTTTCCCTTGCTGCTTTCAATAATTTTTCTTTGTCTTTAATTTTTGCCAATTTGATTACTATGTGTCTTGGCGTGTTTCTACTTGGGTTTATCCTGTATGGGACTCTTTGGACTTCCTGGACTTAGGTGGCTATTTCCTTTCCCATGTTAGGGAAGTTTTTGACTATAATCTCTTCAAATATTTTCTCTGGTCCTTTCTCTCTCTCTTTTTTTATTTAAAGAAAGAATAAAATATATACTCAGATGTTCTTAGGGCCCTTGGCCATTATATTGAGAAACTTAAGATTAATCATCTCACTGATGTTTATTTTACATCTGATCGAGTTTAAAGGTTGATGATGATGTAGCCAAGACTCAGTCAGCAGATTTTAGGGTGGGTTGAAAGAACAAACTACTGATGTCACAGAAACCAGATAGAAATGAGCAGATTTGATCTGAAGTGATTTGGGCCTGGACTTAATTAAATGAATGCAAATAGAAAGGATGAGATAGGTGATGTGAGATATTATAACAGAAGAAATAATCTAACTTGATAACTGACTGAATTCAGAAGGAAGAAATGATGAACAACTAATTTTTCAATCACATCTTGTGTTTCCATTGTCATTCACCTGCTTCATCTTGGAAATCTTAAATTCCAATAACTCACTTAATATATCAGTAGTTTATATGGGAAACAGGGCAAGTTCCTTATCATGGATTACAAGGTTCTTCAGACATGGTCTTCATCATCTTGCACATGATTACTTCCCCAGACTTTATTACTCCCATTTTAATGAACAGATATATCTGAATGTCTACAATGATTTCAACTTTGTAGTAGGGTAGTTGTTTTCAAGTCTTTTGCTTTTAAAGTTAACTTGCAATTTGAAAAATTATTGAGGTTCTCAAAGAATGTTCCTTCAGGTGAGATATATTATCTATACTTTTACTATATTAGAAATCAAAATTGAGAAATTTTAAAAATATGTATTAATATATTTAAAAATAACTACAATAAACCTACAATGAATTTTTCTGTTGACAACAATTACTGACAGTTATTCTCCCTTGAAGTGGCAGACCTACTTAGTTCATTTTTTTTTAACATCTTTATTGGAGTATAATTGCTTTACCCTGGTGTGTTAACTTCTGCTTTATAACAAAGTGAATCAGCTATACATATACATATATCCCCATTACGCTTGCATCTCCATCCTTCCCACTCTCCCTATCTGACCCTTATACGTGGTCACAAAGCACTGAGCTGATCTCCCTGTGCTATGTGGCTGCTTCTCACTAGCTGTTGGTTTTATGCTTGGTAGTGTATATATGTCCATGCCACTCTCTCACTTTGTCCCAGCTTACTCTTCCCTCTCCCTGTGTCCTCAAGTCCATTCTCTAGTAGGTCTGTGTCATTATTTCCGTCTTGCCCCTAGGTTCTTGATGACCATTTTTTTTTAATTCCATATATATGTGTTAGCATACTGTATTTACTTTTCTCTTTCTGACTTACTTCACTCTCCATGACAGACTCTAGGTCCATCATCCTCACTACAAATAGCTCAATTTTGTTTCCTTATATGGCTGAGTAATATTCCATTGTATATGTGTGCCACATCTTCTTTATCCATTTTTCTGTCAATGGACACTTAGATTGCTTCCATGACCTGGCTATTGTAAATAGAACTGCAATGAACATTGTGGTACATAACTCTTTTTGAATTATGGTTTTCTCAGGGTATATGTCCAGTACTGGGATTTCTGGGTCGTATGGTAGTTCTATTTTTAGATTTTTAAGGAACTTCCTGACTGTTCTTCATAGTGGCTGTATCAATTTACATTCCCACCAACAGTGCAAGAGGGTTCCTTTTTCTCCACACCCTCTCCAGCATTTACTGTTTTTAGATTTTTTTAATGATGGCCATTCTGACTGGTGTGAGGTGATACCTCATTATAGTTTTGATTTGCATTTCTCTAATGATTAATGATGTTGAGCATTCTTTCATGTGTTTGTTGGCAATCTGTATATCTTCTTTGGAGAAATGTCTATTTAAGTCTTCTTCCCATTTTTGAATTGGATTTTTTTTTTTTTGACACTGAGCTGCATGAGCTGCTTGTAAATTTTGGAGATTAATCATTTGTTAGTTGCTTCATTTGCAAATAGTTTTTCCCATTCTGAGGATTGTCTTTCCATCTTGTTTATGGTTTCCTTTGCTGTGCAAAAGGGTTTGAGTTTCATTAGTTCCCATTTGTTTACATTTGTTTGTATTTCCATTTCTCTAGAAGGTGGGTCAAAAAGGATCTTGCTGTGATTTATATCATAGAGTGTTCTGCCTATGTTTTCCTTTAAGAGTTCTATAGTGTCTGGACTTACATTTAGGTCTTTAATCCATTTTGAGTTTACTTTGGTGCATGGTGTTAGGAAGCATTCTAATTACATTCTTTTAGATGTAGCTGTCCAGTTTTCCCAGCACCAGTTACTGAAGTGGTTGTCTTTTCTTCATTGTATATTCTTTCCTCCTTTATCAAAAATATGTGACCATATGTGCATGGGTTTATCTCTGGGTTTTCTATCCTGTTCCATTGATCTATATTTCTGTTTTTGTTCCAGTACCATCCTGTCTTGATTACTGTAGCTGTGTAGTATATTCTGAAGGCCAGGAGCCTGATTCCTCCACCTCTGTTTTTCTTTCTCAAGATTGCTTTGGCTATTCGTGTTTTTTTCTGTTTCCATACAAATTGTGAAATTTTTAGTTCTAGTTCTGTGAAAAATGCCATTAGTAGCTCAATAGGGATTGTATTGAATCTATAGATTGCTTTGGGTTGTATAGTCATTTTCACAATGTTGATTCTTCTAATCTAAGAACATGGTATATCTCTCCATCAGTTTGTATCATCTTTAATTTCTTTCATCAGTGCTTTATAATTTTCTGTATACAGGTCTTCTGTCTCCTTAGGTAAGTTTTTTCCCAGGTAGTTTATTCTTTTTTTTTGCAGTGGTAAATGGGAGTGTTTCCTTAATTTCTCTTTCAGATTTTTCATCATTATTGTATAGGAATGCAAGAGTTTCTGTGCATTAATTTTGTATCCTGCAACTTTACCAAATTCATTGATTAGCTCTAGTAGTTTTCTGGTGGAATCTTTAGGATTCTCTATGTATAGGACATGTCATCTGCAAACAATGACAGCTTTACTTCTTTTACGATTTGGATTCATTTTATTTCTTTGTCTTCTCTGATTGCTGTGGCTAAAAATTCCAAGACGATGTTGAATAAGAGTGGTGAGAGTGGGCAACCTTGTCTTGTTCCTGATCTTAGTGAAAATTGTTTCAGTTTTTCACCATTGAGGACAATGTTGGCTCTGGGTTTGTCATATATGGCCTTTATTTTGTTGAGGTAATTTCCCTCTATGCCTACTTTCTGGAAGGATTTTATCATACATGGGTGTTGAATATTGTCAAAAGCTTTTTCTGTATCTATTGAGATGATCATAGGGTTTTTATTCTTCAATTTGTTAATATGGTGTATCACATGGATTGATTTGCATATATTGAAGAATACTTGCATTCCTGAGATAAATCCCTCTTGATCCTTTTAATGTGTTGTTGGACTCTGCTTGCTAGTATATTCCTGAGAATTTTTGCATCTATGTTCTTCAGGAGTATTGGTCAGTGATTTTCTTTCTTTGTGACTTCTTTGTCTGGTTTTGGTATCAGGGTGATGGTGGCCTCATAGAATGAGTTTGGGAGTGTTCCTCCTTCCACTATATTTTGGAAGAGTTTGAGAACGATAGGTGTTAGCTCTCCAAATGTTTGATAGAATTCTCCTGTGAAGCCATCTGGTCCTGGGCTTCTGTTTGTTGGAAGATTGTTAATCACAGTTTCAATTTCAGTGCTTGTGACTGGTCTGTTTATATTTTCTATTTCTTCCTGGTTCAGTCTCAGAAGGCTGTGGTTTTCTAAGAATGTGTCCATTTCTGCCAGGTTGTCCATTTTATTGGCATATAGTTGCTGGTAGTAATCACACATGATCCTTTTTATTTCTATACTGTCAGTTGTGACTTCTTTTTCTTTTCTAATTCTATTGATTTGAGTCTTCTCCCTTTTTTTTCTTGAAGAGTCTGGCTAAATGGTTTATCAATTTTGTTTGTTTTCTCAAAGAATCGCTTTCAGTTTTATCGATCTTTGCTATTGTTTCCTTCATTTCTTTTTCATTTTTTTCTGATCTGATCTTTATGATTCCTTTCCTTCTGTTAACTTTGGCGTTATTTATTTATTTATTTATTTATTTTTGTTCTTCATTCTCTTATTGCTTTAGGTGTAAGGTTAGGTTATTATTTGAGATGTTTCTTGTTTCTTATGGTAGGATTGTATTGCTATAAACTTCCCTCTTAAAACTGCTTTTGCTGCATCCCATAGGTTTTGGGTCTTTGTGTTTTCATTGTCATTTTTTTCTAGGTATTTTTTGATTTCCTCTTTGATTTCTTCAGCGATCTCTTTGTTATTAAGTAGTGTATTGTTTATCCTCCATGTGATTGTATTTTTTACAGATTTTTTCCTGTAATTGATATCAGTCTCATAGCGTTGTGGTCAGAAAAGGTACGTGATATGATTTCAGTTTCCTTAAATTTCCCAAGGCTTGCTTTGTGACCCAAGATATGATCTATCCTGAAGAATATTCCATAAGCACTTGAGAAGAAAGTGTATTCTGTTGTTTGTGGATAGAATGTCCTATATATATCAAGTAAGTCCATCGTGTTTAATGTATCATTTAAATCTTGTGTTTCCTTATTTATTTATTTCTAGAAACCCTGTTTATTGATTTTTCTCTCCATGTATGTTTTAGTCAGTTGTGTTGCTCTCGATCAACAAACCCTTTATTTACATAATTTTCAAAGGAAGATGTGAAAGATACTTATCACCTTCTGTGGAATCTATAAACTTAAGACCAAAATGAATAGCAATATAGGAAATTTTGGATGATCAATCCACTGGTGAAAGTGGAGTAAAATAGTCCCCTACTATGATTGTGTTACTGTCAATTTCCCCTTTTATGGCTGTTAGCATTTGCCTTATGTATTGAGGTGCTCCTATGTTGAGTGCATAAATATTTACAATTGTTATGTATTCTCTTGGATTGACCCCTTGATTATTATTTAGTGTTCTTCTTTGTCTCTTGTAATAGTCTATATTTTAAAGTCTATTTTGCCTAATATGAGAACTGCTACTCCAGCTTTCTTTTGGTTTCCATTTGCATGGAATATCTTTTTCCATCCCCTCACTTTCAGTCTGTATGTGTCCCTAGGTCTGAAGTGGGTCTCTTGTAGACAACATATATGTCTATCTTGTTTTTGTATCCATTCAACCAGTTCTATGTATTTTGGTTGGAGCATTTAATCTATTTACATTTAAGGTAATTATCAATATGTATGTTCCAATTACCATCTTCTTAATTGTTTTGGGTTTATTATTGTAGGTCTTTTCCTTCTCTTGTGTTTCCTGCCTAGAGAAGTTCCTTCAGCATTTGTTGTAAAGCTGGTTTGGTGGTGCTGAATTTTCCTAGCTTTTGCTAGTCTATAAAGGTTTTAATTTCTCCATCAAATCTGAATGAGATCTTTGCTGGGGAGAGTAATCTTTGTTGTAGATTTTTCCCTTTCATCTCTTTAAACATGTCCTGCCACTCCCTTCTGGCTTGCAGAGTTTCTGCTGATAGATCAGCTGTTAACCTTCTGGGGATTCCCTTTTATGTCATTTGTTCATTTTTCCTTGCGACTTTTAATACTTTTTCTTTATATTTAATTTTTGATAGTCTTCTTGGTGTGTTTCACCTTGGATTTATCCTGTATGGGAGTCTCTGTGCTTCCTGGAATTGATTAACTATTTCCTTTTCCATATTAGAGAAGTTTTCAACTAATCTCTTCAAATATTTTTTTCAGTCCCTTTCTTTATTTCTTCTTTTTCTGGGACCCCTATAATTCAAATGTTGGTGCATTTAATATTGTACCAGAGGTCTCTGAGACTGTCCTCTATTCTTTTCTTTTTTTTTTAAATTTTCTTTTCTTTACTCTGCTCTGCAGTAGTTATTTCCACTATTTTATCTTCCAGGTCACTTATCCATTCTTCTGCCTCAGTTATTCTGCGATTGATTCCTTCTAGAGAATTTTTAATTTCATGTTTTGTGTTGTTCATCATTGTTTGTTGGCTCTTTTGTTCTTCTAGGCCCTTGTTAAATGTTTCTTTTATATTCTCCATTCTATTTCCAAGATATTGGATCATCTTTTCTATCATTATTCTGAATTCTTTTTTAGGTAGACTGCCTATTTCCTCTTCATTTGTTTTGTTTGGTGGGTTTTTACCTTGCTCTTTCATCTGTTGTGTGTTTCTCTGTCTTCTCATTTTGCTTAACTTACTGTGTTTAGGGTCTCCTTTTCACAGGCTGCAAGTTCGTAGTTCCCATTGTTTTTGGTGTCTGCCCCCAGTGAGGAAGGTTGGTTCAGTGGGTTTTGTAGGTTTCCTGCTGGAGGGGACTAGTGCCTGTGTTCTGGTGGGTGAGACTAGATCTTGTCTTTCTGGTGGGCAGGTCTGTGTCCAGTGGTGTATTTTGGGGAGTCTGTGACCTTATTATGATTTTAGGCAGCCTTTCTCCTAGTGGGTGGGGTTGTGTTCCTGTCTTGCTAGTTATTTGGCATAGGGTGTTCTGCACCTTAGCTTGCTAGTCATTGAGTGGAGCTGGGTCTTGGCATTGAGATGGAGATCTTTGGGAGATTTTTGCCATTTGATATTACGTGGATCTGGGAGGTCTCTTGTGGGCCAATGTCCTGTACTTGGCTCTCCCACCTCAGAGGCATAGGCCTGTCACCCAGCTGGAGCACCAAGAGCCTGTCATCCACACGGCTAAGAATAAAATGGAGAAAATAAGAAAGAAAGAAAAAAAGAAACAAATAAAGAAAGATAGAAAGAAAAATAGAATAAACTTATTAAAAGAAAAATACAAAATAATTAGTAAAAATAAAAAAATTAAAAAATAATTTAAAAAAAAGAAAGAAAGAGCAATGAAACCAAAAACAAATCCACCAATGATAACAAGCACTAAGAACTATACAAAAATAATAAAAAAAAAGGACAGACAGAACTCTAGAACAAATGGTAAAAGGAAAGCTATACAGTAAAAATCATACGCGGAAGCATACATATACACACTCACAAAAAGAGAAAAGAAAAATATATATATATATTGTTGCTCTCAATGTCAAGTGCCTCTGTTTGGGATGACTCGTTCTCTCTTCAGGTATTACTGAGATGCAGCGTACATAAAATTGATTGTGGAGATTTAATCGCTGCTCCTGAGGCTACTGGGAGTGGTTTTCCTTTCTCTCCTTTGTTTGCACAGCTCCTGGGGTTCAGCTTTGGATTTGGCACCACCTCTGCATGTAGGTCACGTGAGGGTGTCTGTTCTGTGTTCAGACAGGACAGGGTTAAAGGAGTAGCTGATTAGGGGTCTCTGACTCACTCAGGATGGGGGGAGGGAGGGGTACAGATGCAGTGCGAGCCTGTGGTGGCAGTGGCCGGGCTGATGTTGCAACAGCCTGAGCTGCACTGTGTGTTCTCCCGGGTAAGTTGTCCCTGGATCACGGGACCCTGGCAGTGGTGGGCTGCACAGGCTCCCAGGAAGGGAGGTGTGAATAGTGACCTGTGCTCGCACGCAGGCTGCTTGGTGGCTGCAGCAGCAGACTTAGTGTCTCATGCCCTTCTCTGGGGTCCGCGCTTATAGCCACGGCTCACACCCGTGTTTGGAACTCATTTAGGCCACACTCTTAATCCCCTCTCCTTGCACACCACCAAACAAAGAGGCAAGAAAAAGTCTCTTGCATGTTTGGCAGTTTCAGACATTTTCCTGGACATATTCCCGGCTTGCTGTGGCATACTAACCCCCTTCAGGCTGTGTTCACACAGGCAACCCCAGTCCTCTCCCTCGGATCTGACCTCCGAAGCTAAAGCCTCAGCTCCCAGCCCCCACCCGCTCCAGTGGTTTAGTAGACAAGCCTCTGGGGCTGGTGAGTGTTGGTCAGCTCTGATCCTCTGTGCTGGAATCTCTCTGCTTTGCCCTCTGCACCCCTGTTGCTGTGCTCTCCTCCATGGCTCTGAAGCTTCCCCCCTCCACCACCCACAGTCTCTGCCTGCAAAGGGGCTTCCTAATGTTTGGAAACCTTTCCTCCTTCACAGCTCCCTCCCACTGGTGCAGGTCCGTCCCTATTATTTTGCCTCTCTTTTTTCGTTTTTCTTTTGTCCTACCCAGGTATGTGGGGAGTTTCTTGCCTTTTGGGAGGTCTGAGTTCTTCTGCCAGCATTCAGTATGTGTCTGCAGGAGTTGCTCCATGTGTAGATGTATTTCTGATGCTTTTGTGGGGAGGAATTTGATCTCCAAGTCTTACTCTTCTGCCATCTTGAAGGTCTCCCTACTTACTTCATTTTAAAGAAAATATCTGCCAAGCATACAAGCTTGAATAACAGTTCATAATTTATGCACATTAATCTAGTAAGAACATCTATTTGTTCTTAATCCCATGCTTTCTCTAAACATTAAGATTAATCACTTGTAGATACTCAAGTCATACATTCAACTTATTTTCCTTACTGTGAAGAGTCCACTTAGAGCATATGACTGTGGAATATGAGTGTTTGGGGGAAGTGAAGGCGATTGTGTACTGAAGGATAAAAGCAGGGAGAGCTAGGGCTCTCTGTGCGAAATGCTAGTACATTTCTCTCTGCTTTAATATACTTTTCCTTCTACTCATTCAAATACACTCAACACCTCACCATCCACTTAGGCCCTGTGTTTTCCTGAAGTTTTTTGTGTGAATTAATAAATGTGCCAGGAGAGGGTCTCCAGAAGATCTCTAATGCAACTATGATTAATATTAGGAATGCTTTATACCATAGAGACTCCTGGACATTTTTTCTCCCTCAGTGTAGTTCCTGATTTGTTCATCAGTCCAAATGGATGTCACCTTAGTGAAAAAAGAATGTGTAGGATATTTTTTCCTCTGGTTTATTCACAGCATCCAGGACATTGCCTGACTCAGAGTAGCATTTAATGCTTTTTTACTGGAAGAATAATACCAATGAAAGGCTACAATTAGGTTTATATGGCAATAAGGAGGGAATATCCAGTGATACAGAATGAGTTCATGATTGAAACTGAAAAGTTTTATTTTTCTCCAATCACTGACAGATTTTCCTTCTGCCACCTTAGATGACATTCTCAATGAGTCATCAGCTTTCCATATATTTTAAGGTATTAAAATAAGGTATGCTTTGGTAATTGTGACTAATTTTTTGTATACTAATATACCCAGCCCTGCCAAGCCCAAACTTCAATCTGTCATCCCTCTTCTCCCCAGATTAGGTTTGCCCTGTGAAAAGGAGACCTGAGGTAGGTCCAAAGTGGAGGTTTTTTTTTCCTGTCATCCTTTCTCCTGATGAATCTTTCAGATGTTGTTGGAAAGATCAAGGCCAAAAATGTTAGTTGACTGGCACTGTTGTGATACTGTCACCAAGGCTATCTGTCAGATGACAAAATGCTGATTCTCTGGTGGCTTACACATGATGGTTCTTTAAAGGTTTCTTATAACCCATCATGCTGCCCAGTTCCTGGATATGACAATCTACCCTCTGACTGATGTCTTGTGCTGATGCCTCCCTCCCAGTTCTGGCCTCTAGGAGGTGACCTCTTTTTCTTTTTCTTAGTTCATCTCCTGTCACATGACATTGACTAGAATCCATTGAGGTGGGTCAAATTCAACCAACTCATCAAGATCAACTTCTGTACCCCAGGAAGTTCACGAACTTTTGCCTTTCCAAATGCTAGTAGTTAGTGCATCCTCTGTGACCTTTACGTCTCATTCAGCATTCAAGGGTAACTCTTATCAGTTTCACGACTTTAAGCAATAGGAGTTAGTTTCTATACTCTGACTACCATATCACCCACCTTCAAAGTCTAGGGAAAGCACCTCAGGCTTTCCGAAGATTTTTCTATCATGTTCTGCTCCATCTCTCTCTTTGTAAGGGATATCTGAGTTTCTGTAGCTTAGCAAGTATTTAGTGGTGGAGTGAGAGACAGGTCTCTTCTATTGCAGACACTCCCATTGCCACAAAGAGTTCGCCTGGAGCTCTCTCTCTTGGCTTGAGGAAAATATCTTCTTTCTTTCCCCTTAGTGATGGGAAGAGAAAACTCACTCCACTTCTGTCAGCCTTATATAGTCTGATGATTTTTTAACTTCTTTTAACTTTCCTTAAATTTCTTATTGTCTGATTATTTAGGCAGAACTGTATTTGGCATCTTCTAGTAAATAACACACTCATGTGTCTAGCAACATTTCTTTCAAATATTGGGACACAATGTCTATTCTCAACTTTGAGGCTGTAGTAAAAGTTCTGAGATGATTGGGAAAAAAAATATTAGAATATAGAAGGAGATTTAAAATAATATAGCCTAAGACACTGTGTCACAAAGAAAGAAAAGAGGAAATTCACAATTTGTGGCAAAATTTAAATTAGTACACAGTTCTCCTAATTCTAGTCTCTTTCCCCCCAAATGCACTATTTTGCATTCTGGGGGGGAATCATTCTGAAAACTTATAGGAAACTTTATTTAAAACAAGGTTCTGACCAAACAGAATAGCTTCATAGAATGGAATCATTTGAGTTCATGAAAAGACCATTTTTATAAGCAAACCAATTTTGTTGCTCTAAAAAAATAAATCTCCTGGGATGGAATCTGAAACAAGTTAGGTTCTTGCCAATTTATGCTACATAATGAGATTCTAGTGCATTATTTTTCCCCAATTCATTGCATTTATTTGACAATAACAACTGTTTGTTTCTTAAATTCAATATTTCATCATAGTTTGCCATCTTTAATTTCAAACTAATCTCTTTTTTGGTCTTTATTTCTATTGTTGGCTCCGCTCTTCTCCCACATGCTGGCTCAAAATAGCAGACTGGAGGATCTTTTATTTTCTCCTCTTTTATCTCCTATGTCCAGTAAGTGTCAACTCCACTGGATGTCTCCATATATTGTTTCTAAACTCCAATCTATTCTTTCCATTCCCAGTTCTTCTACCTATAACTATTCACCATTCTCTTGTTTGGTATTCCTCTATTATTAAACATCCTCTGTTATTAAAAACATGATAAAATAAAATTAAAAACTTGTAACTATTCCTTAAAGTCCAACTTTCAGAATCATAGATTTAAGGATTAGAGGAAAAATTTGATATCATCTGATCGAGCAAGTCCTTTGATGTTAAAATTATCTTTATATAATAATCATTCAGCTCATGCCTGAGAACTGACAAACTCACTTGAGATACAGTCGATTCTACCACAGACAGACACTGGTTGCTTAGAGTGATCTTCTTTTTAGACAAATTAATTGTACCTCTCATTTTACTGTACTTTGACTGGTTTGTCCCTTTGGATTTCTTTAGAATAAGTGTAAGCTGCTTATATATAACAAATTTTAGCTACTTCAAGATAACAGTTGTTAGTTAGACCTTTAAAAAAATCTGTCTTTTGAGCTGAGATTCTGGCTTATTTGCCATGTGACAATTCTTTCTTGCTATGGGAAATAATAAGCTGATGCATCTCACCAAGATATCAGAATACTGAAAATGATATTTATATATAATACATTATGAGGAAAAAAGGTTTTTTTTTCAGTCTTTCCATCTTGTTTTATGCCATGAACAATTATACTTGTTTACTAGACAATATACAAAGGCCAACTCTCAACATCCCAAATACAGAAGATAATCTGCAATTGAAAGTCATTACTGTTAATCAGGATGTAATAGAGGAAGATCAAATCATTCTGTAAATCATGACCAGATTCTGTAAATCATCCTGTAATATAGACCAGGGTCTATACCCAGAGTTCAACTACAAGAAAATTTTGTCTGCCTCTCCTAAGACATTTGTACATTGGAGTTCTGAATATTTTACTCATTAGCTTACAAAAGTATCCATTAATTAATTCAGGGAAGACCTTGCAAAAAGAAGGAAGTTTCCCTGAATCTGGTCAAAAATTTCCTTAAACATTAGCTGAATCTTTAATTTAGTTATCATTCCTTAAATTTCTTTTATATTTTCTATTATAATATGGTTTCAAATTTTTCCTCATCACTTGTTTTCCCTCCACTGAACATATTCTTATTTATCCATGTTTCCATAATATGATCTAGCCTAGAACTGAACATAATACTACAGTCATTGTTAGCAAACAGATGCAAAGTAGATCTAACCTCTCCCTTATTCTAGATATTGTTAATACAGCTGAAGATCATGCTAACTCCTTTTTGGTAAGCACATACCACTGCTGACTTCTAATGAAATCAATAAATATCCATTGAATACTTGCAGTTCTAAATCCTCATTGCTGTCTTCTTTCTTCCAGACTTTTGCAGTAGTAACTTACCTATTCTCCTGGCCTACATTCTTTCCCAAGCTCTAAAATCTATTTTTTTGTAAAGAACCTAGCACAATCTTTTAACATGTTATCAAGTTACATCTCTCCTCTGCTTAAAATATGATCTGGTCATTGCCTCTCTATTTTCCCTTATCACTTTTCTTGTCATATACTCTCTTCATCCATATTAGTTTCCTCTCTTTTTCTGTATTGGTTCCTTTTCAAACACAGTAAGTCTGTTTCCTCTTGATGACTTGAAACTGTGGCTGAAACACTTTCTCCCAGATATTCATCTGGTTTCCTTTTCCACTTTTATTAGGTCTTTCCTTGGAGACCTACTCAGAGTGACCTTTCTTGATCATCCTGCATAAAGTAACATCTTGCTATCCCATCTCCATACACATCACTTATTATCCCTTTACTCCACTTAATTTCTTTATAAGAATTATATTTTTTAGGTCTTGTGTTATTTCATTTCTTGCTAAGTTGTCTCTCTTCTCTCCTGGAAAGTGAGTTCCTTAAGGACACAAATTTTGTCTGTCTCGTTCACTGCTATATCCTTGATGAACAGAGCAATATATAGTAGACACAGAATTAGTATTTGTTAAATTAACAAACAAATAAATTGGACTGAAAGATATCTGGAATTTATTAGGTCACTGGACGTGAGAATGAGATTTTTAAAAATTACTTTTATCTCTGTAATCTCTATCCCCAATACACAACATCTTTGACACATTATATATGCCATGCCCACTTGGAGCTTTTTATCCACAGCTATGATATTTTTTATAAGACAGACCAAACCATAAATAAAACAATGCTGCACCAAAAGTTCTACTGAATCCTATTTTAAAAAAGCAGTTACTATCTTCAGAGTTATAGTGAAACAAATATGGATCCAGGGCCCAATTTGAAATAGCTCTTCCTCAATTTAGGCATTAAACAAAGACAGCTCTATGTCAGCAAAGATATTATCAGCTAGTACATCTCTCTGAATCACTATAAAAGAGCAAGTAAAGAGTGTATAAGCCAAATGTCCTCTTGGGGAACTTTAGAACCTCTTGAAGCAAAATCTGCCAGAATATGTGCTGAGCAGAAATGGGTGACATGAGACCAGAGAAGCCGATCAAATGCACTGATAATTTAAATTTTTTACCTAATTTATTTTTCTTTGCTTTATTTTTTCATTTCTTTTTTTTTTATTTTTCTCTTTATTTCTTTCAAACTTTTACTGGCTATTTTCACAGTCCCCTAAACTAACCTAAGATAATTGTTACTTCTTTAACTCAAGACTTCAGAATGTCCAAACGAGGCTCAGCATTGTTCTTGGTGTTGAAAACATATCAGAACTTTTGTTTGTAGGGAGGTTATTTGTTTTGTTTTAATTACAAATTCAATTTCACTATTAATGATTAGACTGTTAAGAATGTCTATTTCTTCCTGATTCAGTCTTGGCAGGTTGCATGTTTCTAGAACTTTGTCCATTTTTTCTAGGTTTTCCAATTTGTTGGTGTATAACTGTTCATAGTGTTCTCTTCTGATTTTTTTGTATCTCTGCAGTATCAGTTGTTATTTCTCCTCTTTCATTTCTTATTTTGTTTACTTGGGTCCTTTGTCTTTTATTCTTGACGAACCTGGCTAAACATTTATCAATTATGTTTATCTTTTCAAAAAAACAGTACTTGGTTTCATTAATCTTTTCTGTTGTTTTTTGGTCTCTATTTATTTCCTTTCTTCCCTTTATTATTTGCTTCCTTCTGCTGACTTTGGGCTTTGAGCTCCTTTTTCTAATTCCTTTAGATGATGTGTTAGGCTGTTTATTTGAGATATTTCCTGTTTCTTGATGTAGGCCTATACTGCTATAAACTTCCTTATTAGAAGTTCCCATATGTTTTTGTTGCATCCCAAAGACTTTGGAAAGCTGTGTTTCCATTTTCATTGTCTCCAGGTATTTTCTGATTTCTTCTTTGATTTCTTCATTGACCCATTCATTTTTTAATAGCATGTTGCTTAGTCCCTACATGTACTACAAAGCTACAATAATCAAAACAGCATGGTACTGTCTCAAATATAGACACATAGATCAATAGAATAGTATAGAGAACCCTGAAATAAACCCACACACTTATGGTCAAATAATCAATGACAAAGGAGGCAAGAATATGCAATGGAGAAAAGATAGACTCTTAAATACCTGATGCTGGGAAAACTGGACAGCTTCATGTTAAATAATGAGATTAAAACATTTCCTCGCATTGTATACAAAAATAAACTCAAAATGGGTTAAAGACCTAACTGTAAGACCTGAAACCATAGAACTCTTAGAAGAGAAAATAGGCAGAACATCCTTTGACATAAATCATAGTGATATTTTTTTGGATCTGTCTCCCAAGGCAAAAGAAATAAAATCAAAAATAAACAAGTGAGACCTAATCAAACTTAAAAGATTTTGCACAGCAAAGGAAACCATCAAAAAAAAAAAAAAGAAAAGAAAAAGACAACCTATTGAATGAGAGAAAATATTTGCAAATGATAAGACAAATAAGGAGTTAATATTCAAAATATATAAACAGCTTATACAACTCAATATTGGAAAAAATAAACAACCTGATTAAACATGGGCAGAAAATTTGAATAGATATTTTTTCCAATGAAGACATACAGACGGCTAACAGGCATATGAAAACATGCTCAACCGTGCTAATCATCAGAGAAATACAAATCAAAACTACAGTGAGACATCACCTCACACTTACCAGAATGGCAAACATCAATAGCAAATGTTGGTGAAGTTGTGGAAAAAAGGGACACTCCTGGTTGGAATGTAAATTGCTGCAGCCACTGTGGAAAACACTATGGGAAGTTCCTCAGAGTACTAAAAGTAAAACTACCATATGTCCAGAAGTTCCACTCCTGGGTATATATCTGAAGAAAACAAAAACACTAATTCAAAAAGATATATGCAAAAAATAAAAATATATGTACCTCAATGTTCATAGAAACATTATTTATAGTAACCAAGACATTGAAACAACCTAAGTGCCAATTAATAGATGAATGGATAAAGAAGATGTGACATATATATACAATGGAATATTACTCAGCCATAAAAAGAAACGTAATTGAGCTATTTGTAATGAGGTGGATAGACCTAGAGTCTGTCATACAGAGTGAAGTAAGTCAGAAAGAGAAAGAAATACCGTATGCTAACACATATATATGGAATTTAAGAAAAAAAATGTCATGAAGAACCTAAAGGTAAAACAGGAATAAAGACACAGACCTACTTGAGAATGGAATTGAGGATATGGGGAGGGGGAAGGGTAAGCTGTGACAAAGCGAGAGAGAGGTATGGACATATATACACTACCAAACGTAAGGTAGATAGCTACTGGGAAGCATCCGCATAGCACAGGAGATCAACTCAGTGCTTTGTGACCGACTGGAGGGGTGGGATAGGGAGTGTAGGAGGGAGGGAGATGCAAGAGGGAAGGGATATAGGAACAGATGTATATGTATAACTGATTCACTTTGTTATAAAGCAGAAACTAATACACCATTGTGAAGCAATTATACTCCAATAAAGTTGTAAAAAAAAAGATGTGGTATATACATAAAATGGATTATTACTCAGACATAAAAACTGAATGGCATTCTGCCATTTGCAGTAACATGGATGGACCTAGAGAGTATTATGCTTACTGAAATAAGTCAGACAGAGAAGGACCTAGAGAGTATTATGCTTAGTGAAATAGGTCAGACAGAGAAAGACAAATAATGTATGTTATAACTTATATGTGGAATCTAAAAAAAAAAAAATGAGCATATATAAAAAAACAGAAACAGATGCACAGATATAGAAAATGAACTAATAGTTACCAGTAGGGAGAGGGAAAGGAGGATGGGTGAGATAGGGGTATGAGACTAAGAGACACAGACTACTGTGTATAAAACTGATAAGCAACAAGGATATATTATACAGCACAGTAGAATATAGCCATTATTTTGTAATAACTGTAAATGGAGTATAATCTATAAAAATATGGATTCACTGTATTGTACAACTGAAACTAATATAATGTTTTAAATCAACTATAGTTCAATTAAAAAACACACTCATCAGAATGATCAGGTTAGAGAATTCAAAATCATTCATCCCTTTTGGATGTTTTCTAACCAGAAAGTGCTATAACCAGAAGCATAGCTTATGCCCCTCTTAATAGAAGAAACAAATCAAACAATTAATTGTTTCCTTTAATTCACTTAAAAATAGGTACCTGTACTTACAGAAAATATTATGTTAGAACTTGTGTATGAAACATCAAATAAAATAGGTATCACCTCTGTTTTTATAGAGCAGATGGCCTTATAATTTTTTAATTTAAACATGTAAAAATAATAATTGCAAAATATGCAAGTACTAAAAAGGAAAAATCATCAATTAAAACCAAATTTATCCATGATTGTCACCATTTGGATGGTTCCACTATACTCTATATCCACAGTCAGTTAAGGTCATGCTGCAATCATAGCCAACATCATAAACAGATCATTAGGAATAATTAAGTTATCTGACATATTTCAGTGTTAAAGCAACACTGAGAATTAGAGTGGAAAGCATTTTTTTCAAATGCTAGAAAGAAAAATTTATTGTGTTGAAATCTATATCGAATAAATATTACCAAATACAGAAGTTGATGGCTAAATTTCAAGAAATCTGTAGTTAACTTGATTAATGGTTAGAAAAATAAGATGTTCCCCAAAGCTAAAATAAACATAAAATTATACAGCACTTAACCCTTTTCCATTCTCACAACTAATTATATAGGGTTTATTTTACACATGGTATATTTACAGAATTTGTGTCCTGATAAACCTATACAATTATTTAAAGTCAAGGAGAGGAGAAATTTTTCCTTGCATTTGTTTTGCATCTCAACTGTGTCCAGCTTTCCTTGGTGCTCAGTGTATGTAACTGTCTCTCCATTTTACAGACAGAATTGACTTGTATTTGAACCAATGAGTTACAAAAAAAGTAGCTGTTTTCTTGCTGACAATGGCTCAAGATAATGCATGGGGGAAGCTCCCCAGAAGCTCATACTAAGCAGTAAGACAATCCCTGCCATAAATAAACATATTTCACAGTAGTATTACTGTGGTAGAAATTTATCTCTGTTTAAAGAATGATACTGTGAACATTCATTTACATTTTCTTGTGGGCATTTGATACAATACAAATTCTTTGAGCATTATTTTAAAATAACAAAGAGACCCAATGTAGTACATGATTAATTTTTTATCAACAAATATTTGTCATCTTTAAAAATAATAATGCCAGTCCAGTGTAAAAAACATGGGATAACTTTCATGGCACTTTCTGGATTACAACATACTTTGATGTACAGTGCTTATTCCTTAACCAAACTCAAGGGGAAATATATTTTTAATATTTTTTTATGTAAGATAAATAACATTTAGATGACTTAATAAATTAGTTAATTCTCTCTTTAATCTTCAAAACACTGAGAACACATATTTATCCTCAATTCTCTAGGATGCTTTCTTTAGTTGATGGTTTAATTTTATATCACTCCAGGAAGTGCTGACGATTTCAGATACTTTTTAACATTTCCTTTGCCTTTAAGATAAAAATAACAAATAAAACTCTCTAAATTCACATGACGCACCCCCTCCCCCTGCTGCCCTCCACCTTGCTCACAAGGAGAAATTAAATTGTATTCTGATTAATTACATGTCTAATACCACCACTGCACAGCTGATAAGAGTCAACTTGGTTTCCTGCACTGAGGTAGGCTCCATTATCATCATGACTTCCTGGGGGACCAATACATTGTGCACAAACATAATTTCAAAATGATCACAGAGGAGCCATAATCCATTTCTCTTTATCATCTGCAGTAGCCCAGTCAGACTTAATATTATCAGGCACCTGTTTTCAGTAACACTTTTGTTTTCATTTCCTTTTAAAGTTATTAGGCAGCACTAGCTGACAGTGACAAAGTTCTGTGCTATTTACCACACTGCCAGTAAGAAGAATGATAGTATTTGTATAAGCTTATCAATGACAGACATTCTCTGTTTAATAGTATATCATCCTCTTGGCAGAAGGAACAGGCTGTCACCTTTCCAATAAAATGGATTTAACCCAGTGGAGGAGAATGGGGTCAATGTAGAGAAAAAATGTCTTATTTGCGGGCTTGTTTTTGAAGCAATACAGCTTATATTGAAAGCATCTGAAAGGAAGACAAGGAAAGAAACTAGATGTACTTATGTAGTAAGGAGGTCAGTGTAGCTCTGAGCAACTGGACTTACTCTTTTGCCGACCCTTCATGTCACCTGCTATGTTGAAAGAATTGCTGTAGGAGGCAGCTTTCTCATTATTCTTCCACTAGTTAACATCTATATGATGTTGGGCATATGACAGAACCTCCCTGAGTCTCATCCCTATTGAGAACAAACAGTATTTTACTTGCCCAAGTACAAGGAACTGGACCTCACAATCTCCAAATTATTTTTAATTCTAAGATTTATAAATGCAGTTAGAGAAATATATTTTTTCATTTTAGAAGAGATATAAATACATCTAGTTTTAATAAATCGAATTAAATATTATTTTAAGTATTAACTTTGATGGAAATATATAAATAGAATTGTGATGTTGACAAATATAGGCTGGTACTGGGGAGTGCAAAAAGAACACTTCCAAAAATCTTCAAACAAAAGGGTGTGTGTTAATGAGTCTAATAATAGCTGTTTTCTAGCTATTCTAACAATACATATTAAAATTAATATTTGTATATGACAGTGTCTTATAAGGCTATTCTATTACATTTCACCGAAAGAAATCTATTTGTAATAAATATCATTGTAATAAATTTCACCCATTGTTAAACATTTCAAAAGAAACTAGCCATATTTCAAAAGGAGTATAATGAGTAAGAAATCAACTGAATAGGGTATTCTTTATAACAGAGCAGAAAAATTTAAACCCTTTAGCTTTTGTTGTTATTATTATTTCAACATGGAGACTGAATGAAAAGCAATTCACAAAGAACCTTGAAATGCCAGTCAAGTTGTTTATAAATTCTGAACCTTATTGTCTCTTCCCAATCATTCTCTCTTCACATATTTGGAGGATAATATATCCTTGAAGAATCACTTTTAAAAAATATAATAACATGGATTTTGGCACAGTAGAGGTTGAAATGTTGATGCTTCTTGTCACATATACGTTCATAACTAGGCTTTAGTAATTAGGATTCCTTCCCCAAATGACTTCACACATTCTATCATGAAAAGATTAAATTTTATTGAACTTAATTAATTTCATATGGATAAAAATAGTTTGACTGATTTTTAAAGCTTTTTTTAAGCTCAGCTAATGAGGTTATTAGATCACAGTGCTGTCTCTGTCACAGTTTCTGAAATAAAGATACAAAGAAATTCTATTTTCTTTATTGTTAACTAAAAGAGGATTGTTATTATTTGCATGTAAAACATTTATAGATATCAATAAACATGTGGTAGAACTCAAAACTGAGCATGGCTATTTTTATTGCTTTATGCACACCTTTAAACCACTTTACTGAGGTATGATTATAATAAGCTGTACATATTTAGTGTATACAACTTGATGAGTTTGCAGTAAGTATATACCCATGAAACCATCACCACAATCTATGCCATAAACATATCCAGCACCCCTGAAAGTTATCATCTGCCTTCTTGACATTATATTATTATTATTATTGTTATTAGTATTATTATTTAGTGGTAAGAGTGTTTAAAATAAATAAGATTTACCCTCAGCAAATTTCTAAGGGATACCACTTATATGAGGAAGCTAAAATAATCAAACTCATAGAAGCAGAGTAGAATGGTGGTTGCCAGGAGCTGGAGAGAGGGGGGAAGGAAGGAGTATTAGTCAAAGGTACATAGTTTCAATTATGCAAGATGCATACTTCCTACAGATCTACTATAGAGCATAGTGCTTATAGTTTGTAATACTGCATTGCATATTCTTTACAATATGCTTCTCCAGCTACTCTCTTTATGAGGTCAAATATACTTTTCCAATCCTTGAATCCGGTCTTGGCCTATGTGATTTGCTTTTGTCAATCAGACATCAGTAAACATGACAGAGCGGCTTGAACCATGCTTGCAAATTGGCACCTACCCTTTCTATTGCTGTACCTAGGAACCGCAACCACAGCCAAGAGCCTGGGCTAGATTACTGGATGATCAGAGACAAGACCAGGTCATTCCCACCGCCTTTACTAGTAGGAAACAGTAACCAGCAGCATGGGTGAGACCGCATGACACCATCCAATCCTAATCTTTCAACCCTCATGGGAAGTTTTAGAGATCAGCTGAACCTTCCCAAATCAGAAGAACCACCAAACTCACTTTCAGAATTGTGAGAAATAATATTTTTGAATTTTTTGTTTAAGCTAAAAAACTTGAGGATGATTTGCTATGGAGTTAAAGCTAATTAGCACAATATACAATTGACATGTATTTAATCTATTATGTGGATTATATTTCTATAAACAGTAGTTTCTCTAACCTTAAAACACACGCCCAGAAATGTACAGATGAAATTCACTCCTTCCTGAATTTCTGTTTTCCAAGTTGTTATTTTTTTCTCTTTCTCTTCCTCAGCTCAACATTTCAGAAAACAAAATTTATAGTAATTGTATTATTTTCCTGCTCTGCTAATCATTTCACAGCTCATTATCATAAGACAGATGTTCCCACTACTTCGTTAAAGGCAATTATTATTAGCATTAAAAGGAAATGTTTTTAGCACTAATCTCACGTAACCTTCCTACAGCATTGCCACT
Source organism: Mesoplodon mirus (assembly GCF_964341445.2). NCBI lineage: Eukaryota > Metazoa > Chordata > Mammalia > Artiodactyla > Ziphiidae > Mesoplodon > Mesoplodon mirus. Next base: position 107,803,455 of record NC_138983.1, on the reverse strand, counting down.
GCTGACAACTCCTTCTCAGAACCTGTTCCGTTGTCACTCTTCCCTAGAATTTCTCCCAACTCACCATCCATGCTTTTCAACCTATACTTTCTCTTGCCCCTTATTCATGCTTCTCAGAATTTCTTCCTTGCCTTATGACTCATCATTACCTACATAATCCTTGGGTGATTATTTTCCTTCCCAGACCTTCAAATTCATCTATACAATAATGAACCCCATAATGAACCCCAAATTTACTTTTAACTCAGTCATCTTTCTTATACTTTAAACATCTCCATCTGAGTGTGTCATAGATATCTGAAGCTCAACATGTGCATTATTGAGTTCAGTATTTCCCCACTCTGAATTGCACCCCCTACTTTATTCAGTATTCAAGCAAATGACAATATCATGTACTCCATAAGCAAATTGAGACCCTTGCTATTTCCTCTAAAACAAAATATTTAATCATTTACCAACTTCTATATATTTTATTGCCAAAAAAACATTTGAATCTATCAGCTCCTGATGCCCTTCACTACTGTTATGCTTAATCCATTTTGTTCCCATAAACCCAAACCAGTTTCCACTTTTATTAATATCTTATACTAATATGGAACATTTGTCACAAATAATGGACAAATATTGACATTTTATTTTTAACTGAAGTACATACTTTATTCAGATTTCTTTAGTTTTTCATTTTTTTTTTTCTGTTGCAGGATCCTATCCAGGGTAATGCATTATATTTATTTATTATGTCTCCCTAGTCTCCTCTTTCTGTGACAGTTTCTCCAATATTCCTGGTTTTTGATGACCTTGAAAATGTTGAGGATTACTGGCCAGGTGTTTCACAGAATGCTCCTCAGTTGGGATTTTTCTGATATAGAGACATAGGCTTTAGGAAGGAAAACTACAGAGGTGAGGTGCCATTCTCGTCACATTATATCTTGGGTAAATGCTATTACTGTTGGTGTTGACCTTGTTCATCACTAGGTTGATGTAGTCCTTATCACTTTCCTCCACTGTAAAGCTACTTTCTTTATTCTGCTTTTCTATTCTGTACTTTTTGGAGACACGTCACTATGTGCAGTCCACACTTAAGGAAGGGGGAGTTACACTCTACTTCCTTGAAAACAAAGCATCTAAATAAATTATTTGAAATTCATCTTCATGGGAAATTTGTCTATTATTTTCATTGTTCAATCACTTAGTTATATCAATATGGACTTTAAAATTTTATTTTTGGGGTTGTAACTCAATACTTCTTTATTTCCTTGCTCAAATTTTTCCAGTTTGGGCCATTGGGAATTCTTTTTTTTTTTTTTTTAACATCTTTATTGCAGTATAATTGCTTTACAATGGTGTGTTAGTTTCTTGCTTTATAACAAAGTGAATCAGTTATATATATACATACCTCCCCATATCCCCTCCCTCTTCCGTCTCCTTCCCACCTTCCCTATCCCACTCCTGTAGGTGGTCACAAAGCACCGAGCTGATCTCCCTGTGCTATGCGGCTGCTTCACACTAGCTATCTATTTTACGTTTGGTAGTGTATATATGTCCATGTCACTCTCTCACTTTGTCACAGCTTACCCTTCCCTCTCCCCATATCCTCAAGTCTATTCTCTAGTAGGTCTGTGTCTTTGTTCCTGTCTTGCCCCTAGGTTCTTCATGACTTTTTTTTTCTTAGATTCCATATATATGTGTTAGCATACAGTATTTGTTTTTCTCTTTCAGTTGGTTCCTGTGTCCCTTTGACATTGGTTCCTTATATGTTTGTTTTTTGTTTACTGGTTTGTTTGTTTTAGCACCTCCTCACTTTCTGGTGCAAGATATTCTAGGCTGATCAAGTGTATTTCCTGCCCCAGTCCTAGAATCAGCCATTTCTCCAAATAGCCCTGATTCTTTAATTGGAGAATGGTATTAGAAGCCAAGATCATGGCACTTTGTGTGTTGGTTTCTACTGCAGGACATTGCTTCTAGGCCTTCTCAGATGACAGAGAAAAATAAATATGTGTGTACACCTAGCCATGTATATATACATATCTATGAATACTTTTCATATGTAACTATATGTATCTATGTTAAGCTAAATATGATTTCATATTGAAGTCTCCAACTCTAATCCATTATCACATGGATCATTCTAGCCTTCTTCTCTTGCTTATCTGTAACCTCCCACTCCATCAGTGAGACAATTTGCTCCCACCATCCACCATGCATTAACTTAACTGTTCAATCCCATTCATAGGGGTTTTAGAGTTGCTAACACAGAGAAATAAAGTTCTTAACTACAGTACACTGTCAAAGTACAGTTTTTGTTTGTTTGTTTGTTTTTGCCTTTAGTTTTACAGATTCATTTCCAAAGTTACTTAAGTCGATACCATTTTTCCCACACTCCCTTAAAGTGGAGGTTGTTTCATACATTTGTAATACTGTTAGATTCTTTGTCACATTCTGCGTTTCATCCAGGGAGCCTCTAACTTTCTAGATTATTATTATTTTTTTTTATTTGTGTACATTAAGGTTTACTCTGTGCTGTAAAGTTCTATTGGTTTTGATAAATGCATAATGTTATTCTTCCACCACTACAGTATCATACAGAATAGTTTCACCAAGGTGAAAAATGCCTATGCTTCCTTCACTCATTTAGTCATCCCCTGACCCCAACTCCTAGCAATCACTGGTCTGTGCACTTTCTATAGATTTTCGCTTTCCAAAAGGTCATATATATAAAATCATACAGTATGTAACCAATTCAGACTAGTTTCTTTCACTTAGCAATATGCATATAGTATTCATCCTGTGTTTGCATGACTTGATAGTTCATTTATTTTTATCACTGAGTAGTATTGCATTATATGGAATTTCTATGGTTTATTAACTTATTGAAGGGTATCTTGGTTACTTCTAGTTTTTGGTGATTATTATTAAAACTCTTATAAACTTTTTTGTGTAGGTATTTTGTGTGCCATAAATTTTAAAATCAGTTAGGTAAATACCTAGGAGCCAAATGTTTGATTAGATGGTAAGACCAGTTAGCTTTGTAAACACTGTCAAACCATCTTCCAAGGTGGCTGTACCATTTTGCCTCCTTACTAGCAAATAATGAACTTCCTTGTTTTCCACATCCTCAAGACTAACTTGTATTGCTTTTACTTCCTCTTTTTTTTCTGGATCTTAGCCATTCTGATATGTCTAATGGTATCTCATCGTTGTTTTAATTTTGAGTGCATTTTTAATATAAGGCTGTATATTCCTGTGAATGGTGTCAAAGTTTCATTGCTCTGAATAGCCAGTTTTTAAACATAATTTTGTGTAAGAGTTCTATATTTTCTAGTTAAGCACACCCAAGATAAGCCACCCATTACAAAATGAACAAATAAAACAGAAGAAATACAGTCTGGTCTTCTCTTATTTCTTCAATCGGTGTTGGTTCAAATAGCATCAAAAATATTAAATGTGCTTATGACCTATGGTTTAATTACCCATATTTTCTGTAATAGTAATCAAGTTAATGTACAAAATAGGTCCTGTTATGTAATACTCATAGATAAATAACCAGGAACAAAATTAATTATAAAATAAAATAGTAAATATTGAATGTAAGTATTACCAAGTAACAAGAGCATAATAAAAGCAGTACTTCTAGAATAATTCATTAAATAAGGAGGTAAAAGTGGAGAAAGGTTTTGAAAATAATTATCCTTGATAAGTGGCCCTTTCAGTATCTAATCTGTTTTATTTAAACAGTTATCTACAGCAAATAAATTCATGTTTTAAAAATCACTAATATGTGTATATATGCTTCATGTTAAATGCAGATGATTAAAAATCAGATCCCATGTAAAAATTAGAAACGTCCTTTGTTTTTGACTTTTTTTGTCTTTGTCTATAGTACTTTAATAACAACTTACCTCCAGGCTCAGCATCGTGTTTCATTGGAAAGAGCAGCACTTAGATTCCCTTATGAGCTGCAAATCTAGGCATCACAGATACCAACTCAAGCTGAGTATTTTTGTCTTCCCACACCATTATATAATACCTCCTTTGAAGTCACTGTTTATTTTGAGGAGATAAGTTGGGCCAGCACATGAAAATAAAACTTTGGAGCGATATTACAATCTATCACTCTTCCTCCACATAGCATTGTCAGATTAATATATAAAAACACTGGACACTAGTTAAATTTAAATTTTAGATAAAATAGAATAACATATTGCATGGAACATACTAGAAATAAAGTAAATATATGTTGTTTATTTGAAATTCAACCTTAACTGAGCATCTTTCATTTCATCTTGCAAACCTACCTCCATTCCCCTTAGTTAGTTTATGAGTTCAAGAGGAGAATGACATTGAGAAGAAAAAAGAGAGACCAGATCATCATGGAAGATGGTAATACTGCACAGAAGGAATGTAAGGTAGGATAAAATATTTGACTCTTTATTTATTTTATAAGTAACCATAATCATGATAAACCAGGATGTTCATTTAACTTTCACTGTCTCTGAAACTATTCACTTATTTTTCATGTTTTCACAAATGTCTCTACCCATATTTTATAGAGGTATATATATATATATAAAACGATGGTTTAGATTGTAAATGAAAGTCAATGAGATGGGATGGACACTTATTTTGTTAACATTTACATGGTATTTTTATAAGCACCTTATTATACGTGACTTTTTGTGGTGCTAACAGAGGTTTAAAGGTTGTTTTCTCTTTTTTGTTGTTGTTGAAAGGATGAATCCTGATATAAATTTAAATGAACACCTGAGGATATAGTTAATGAAGACCTTTATATATTTTTGTTATTTGATACGTAAGGTGGGTTTTTTTTTACCTGAAAGACACCCAGTGACTGACAGAAACAGAATAAGTTTCCAAGAGGAGGCCATCCTTGGTGACTAGGATCACCTGAGTCCCAGTGTATTTAGCAGCTCTGACGTTTCTTCATGAAAGAATGCCCTGTTGAGACAGATAACAATTTTCAAAAACAGAGGAAAGAAAATAAACAAACAAAAAGGCAAACAAACAAAAACCAAATCAAAAATCTCATAATAAAATGATAAATAACTTTCATTGCAAATGTCAGTTTATATATACTTGGACATTGACAACCATAATAAAATTTCCATTAGAATTAATTTAATGCACAACACAAAAACTTTGGAAAAGTGATAAAGTTTCTCTATCACATTTACTTATATTGAATACTCCCTTACAGATAATAAAAACATCAGGTTCTAATGGGGATGATTTTTCCTCACAGAGAATGTATAATAGTTATATTTATTATGTTAGACAAATTATTGGACTAGAAAAATAGGGTAGAAGAACCAGTTACATCAATATATACTCCTCTGGTCCAGAACATAACTAATTATCAGTTAAGCTAGTGATTTTAGACTAGTGATGTCTGTAGCTCATCTAAACCTCCACAGGGAATTTTTCTCATTTAATTATTCATGTCAACTGCCTTTGTTTAAAACTCCTGTGATTATCTGTACTGTGTTATAGTTTCCTACTTCTGTGAATGATTTTCTCAGCATCTTTTGCTAACCAAAACCTAAGGGAAATAAGGATTTTCATGAATATTTAACAATTTTTGTCTAATGCCATTTTTATAACAATAACCAGTATAGCACATTAATGTTCTTTGATTCCTTTATCTGTCCGGAACGATGCAATAAGCATAAAAATACAAAATTCTAACATGAAACTTAACATGGAATAACTTGACAAATGTGTACTAGAAATTCCTATAATAGACAAGTAACTTCTGAGTTTTCAGCTGTCAGTTACTGGCGTCCTTCTTGGCCAAAAGCAGCTAAATTGAGAAATAATTGTACAGTGCGTTGATGATTTAAAATAACAGTTGCTTCTTTGCAACTTGTTCCTCCCAATAGACTTAGAGGTTCAGGTTATTTCTATCTTTTAGGAAATATCTTAAAAATATAGACAAGCATTTTTCCCCTAGTTAGGTCATAATTCAATATAGACGTACCCAAAGAGGAAACGCTTTTCTTAGTGAGTATTCCACCTGAATGTTAGTTCCATTTTATTTATATTTTAAAATCTAAGCCTTGAAAACCTACTTTAATTACAAGGTTAGGGATTACTAATGGAAAATAAAGTTAATGAGTTAATAATGGTTGATTCACAGACACCCCTTTCAAAAAAGATATTTTTAATCATCTTTTTTCTTGCAAGTAAATATCAGAAATAAATGCAATCTGAAGCACAAAAAAAGGCCTTATCACTACTTTTTACAGTTTAAAACATTATTATTTACACACTGCCTTTTACCAGAAAGGAAAAGAAGAAAATCAGCACTTCACACATAACAATTAGAGACTTAAAGTTGCTAGAAAAACAATTATGATTCATGAAAACTGCATATTTAAATTAGTGAATTCTCAATCAATTGATGAAATTGGCCTTTCACAGACTGTGAGTTCTAAGACATTAATGCCGTTTTGTTTAACTTTTTTTGATGAGCTTCTGCTCAGTCCACATCCTGAAAACTGGTACTTTCCCTCTCTATTTACAATGTCTTCTGTTCTTTTAAATATTCTTCATCAACAAATGCAAATATTTTCAAAGCACTTAAATGTTATACACTGGAAATGTCAAAGAGAAAACACACACGTGTGGGCACACGCTCATACACACACACACATACACAGAAGTTAACCATAGGCCACAAGCCAAATAAGCAGGACAATGTAAGTGTAGCATAGGTACAGAGCTATCAAAAGGGGAATATATTCGTAAGGATGACAAGAGTTGGGAATAGTACAGAAGCATCTTTAGCAAAAATTCAAGAAGATATTGAGCTTAGACAGATTTCTTACTTTTGGATGGAACGGCCGTGAGCACATGGATAAATAAGTCGTTATCAGAGAGTGATCCACACCGAATAAATCAACACAGAGTAAAGGGACAGCCAGCGGCCAGAAGACAGACAGGGCTATTTTCGTAAGGGTTCATGGAAGGCATTTCTGATAAGGTGATATTTGGGCTCAGTATTCATGTTTTCAACATGCCATTGTAGAATAAGCCTTATATTCCAGGCACATTTTTTTCAGTTCTCAAATAAAAAGAGTACAGTGAATTTTATAAATAAAATAATCCACTTTACATTAAAACTTTTTCAAAGAGAAAAAAGCCTGCATGTGTGTGATTGTGTGTGTGTGATTGTGTGTGTGTGTGTGTGTGTGTGTGTTCATTTTCAAACATCAGTTCTTGGTCCTTGGGGCCTAAATGCAAAACGTAATAGTTCTTCAAAAGCCATTCTTTTTAAGATGCCTAACTGAGATTCTTTCTTTTTACTGGTTTACTTTCTTCTCATTCTCTCTCTCTCTCTCTCGATCACTCTCTCAAGTAAAGAAAAAAGTAAATAAAATAATCTTTATGTTCTGAAATATGTACATTTGTATATGCTTCTCTTGAAAAGACAATTATTCCATGACTTTAATAAAATCCTTTTATCAAAGTAATAAAATAATGTAATTAATCAGACATACATTAAGATCCTACTGCATGCCAAGTTAAATTATAATCAGTTAATAAATGTTACTAAGCATATTAAAATGTATATTTTAGAAATACCTTAATGGAAACTGACAGTTGTACATTAAACTGCTATTTATCAAGAGATTGAAAAGTCAGAACTACTAAGTTGCATACTACTAATTGGATATATTATTTTTTAAAAAACAATTTTAAAAAAAGCTTATTTCAATGTTTAGAATATATACCTATCATCATCTGTGATAATCAAATTAGATGTATGAAATGACATATTACTTTGCTTTTTTTTCCTGAACTATTGCAAATATTTGCAAGTAAAGTAAAATAAGTAGAGCATCGTATTAGTACTGTCATAAATTATAAACAATACATGTATTGTGCTGTTGAATGCATAGGCAAGTACTTAAAGACATCACTCCTTAATTGGAGTCTAAAATAGGATTGCTAAACATATGTAAAAATAAATCAAGTGATAGTATGCTGCCACCTGAATGCAAGTTAGCTTTTCTTCTTAAAGATACATATAGGAAACCGCCTTGTTTATGACATGTGTATGTGAGTGTGCATAAAGAGAGGGAAATGTCGAGAGAGAGAGATTTCTATTAATGCCTACCAATCTCTTTCTCCTGTTTTATAGCAACGGTTTCCTTCAGTTTGGCCTCTTACGGGCTATTCACACAACAGTCAGAATTACATTTTAAAACATAAGTCAAGCTATATCATTTCCCTGTTTCAGTGGTTTATTCTTAAAATAAAATCCAAATTCCTTATATAGTATTCAAGATCATATCTAATCTGGCCCCTGCCTAACTTTCTGATTTCATCTTCTGGCATTCTAGACTCCATTCCTACCACATTGACTTTCTTGCTGCTCTTCAAATATACTTTGTACTCATTGTTTCCTTTGCCTGGACCCCTCCACCATCAGTTCTTTCCAGACTGTATCACTTTAAGTCATTGAAGACACTCGTCCTCAGGCCTTTCTTGATCATTCTCTTTAAAATAACCACTCCTTGCTTCGTGTCAACACTGTCACTGTTTTTCCTTACACTGTCCCTACTGTATTTTTCTTCTTAGCAATTATCAGTGCTTGAAGTTATGCTATTTATTTGTTTACTTTATAACTATCTTTTTCTCCTACTAGAATGTGATATCCATGAAAGCAAGAACTTTTGTCTTCATCTTTGTATACCCAGCATCAAGAAGAGAATCTGCTTGGTTTTAGTAGGTATTCAATAATTATTTTGAATAATAATTATTGAATAAACTGGAGCCTGTAGTAAGTAGATTATTTGGCACAAGATAATATAAGAAGAAAAATTATTATCCCTTAAATTTCCATGATACTAACAACAGCTACCATTTATGAAATTCTATGTGCCAGGCATTGTGTCATGCACTTTACTTACACAACCTTTATTAAATAACTTGACATCTCTTATTGATGAAGATAACTTTCCCAAGAACACAAAACTAGTAAAAGAACTGGAGTAAGCACAAGGTTGACTTTTAAATTACATCATCTATTACAGAACTCCACAGCTATTTCTACAAAAGTCTCCAGAAACCCTCTTATCTGACACAATTGGAACTGGTACTGAGTTAGTAAAAAAAAATTCTTTAAAAAAATCTTACACATATACCGGAAAGGTTGTCATTTAACTAATATGATTTAACTCTACATTATTTGGCCTATCTTATTATACAGGAATGAGATTTATTTATTTTTTATTTTTTTTTTTTCTTTTTGCGGTATGCGGGCCTCTCACTGTTGTGGCCTCTCCCGTTGCGGAGCACAGGCTCCGGATGCGCAGGCCCAGCGGCCATGGCTCACGGGCCCAGCCGCTCCGCGGCATATGGGATCCTCCCAGACCGGGGCACGAACCCGTATCCCCTGCATCGGCAGGCGGACTCTCAACCACTGCGCCACCAGGGAGGCCCAAGATTTATTTTTTGATCATCAGTATTCTGGTGAAAAATTATTTTGTCTCAACATCATGAGTGTTTTCAATGAAAGTCTTGTCTAATGCATAATATACAATTTTTAATTTCTTTAGAGTGGTATAAGAACATGTGAAGGTGTCTAATGACAGCATCCTTGAGGATTTTTATTATTTTTATACAGTTGTCTCACACACATTTAATTTTATAGCATATTCTAAGTCACTCATTTTATTGTTTGTCTAAGATTATTACCTTTTGTTTTATTTTGTGTTTTATCCTTTCTTTTTCCTTAGAACAAAATGCTCTCACTCTTGGTACACTCATATGCATTGATCTGCATAATGTTTATTTGAATTACCTAATTACATCAACATGTACAACCTCCACAGACGGATGACACTACACAGCTGAATCTTGGTAAGTATACAACTTATGCAGTGACAGTGAATAAACTAGAGGGGAGCCTACTTAACCATCAACATCTAAATAGTTCTGCATTATTTTCATTTATGGAGACAATAAAGGTTGCTAGTTACTTGGCAAATTAGAACAATAGAGGTTGAGTAAAAGTGTTCTGCTCCAGTTAGCATGTGACAGAGTTGCAATATGAAGGACATAGATGTAAATTTTAGTGAAAGGAGTAAGATGATCAAATATCTCTTTTTCTGTGTACCTTATTCTCCACCTCAACGATGACTCTTGCTAAGACTGAAGCTAGTGACACTTTTGTTTGGAAGATACCCTTTAAAGGTTGAGCAAGACCAGGATGGGACTCACAGAAAAGAATCATTAAAAAAAAAAACCCAAAACTTTATAGGAAGTTGTACTCTAGATGCTCTTGAAGTTTTCTAGCTCAATGCACCTGAACAAAACAATAGATAATAAAATGTTGCTGAAGATCTAGCAAGAACAAATAAAAATAATGTGTGTTGGTCTTGTTATGTTTGCTATCATATATCTTTTGAGGATCCAGCAGCAGTGTCAGGAGGTGGATACACAGAATTCTCGTTTTCAAACATAACCAGAGTAAATCATGATATTGTGAATCAGAAGAAAATAAATTATATTTTATGTCCTGGACAAAGTGGTATGGGTTGTAGATGGAAGACTGAGCTCATAGTGTTTAAATATCATGAAAATATTCTTTAACACAGGTTTCTACAGTGTGTTCTATTTCTTTCATCTTTTTTTAATCTAAGAACTCATGATCTCAACAGACCCTCCCTGTGGAAAAGGGTACAGTAAAGTTTTAAAAAGGGTCAGCACTAGTCTTCTAACACTTCAAGGCAACTTTTTGATTTTATTTAAAACACAAAGGTAGAGAAAAGATATGATTCAAGAGTATTTAATAGTACATAGTGTACTTAATCGAGACAGGGACTAAAAAAAAAAAAAAAGAAAAAAAGACAGTAACTCTAGGAATCTGGTGTCAGAAATATTCCATGATTCCTGTTTCTGGTGATAGACATAAGGAAAGGGTGAAGACAGAACTGTGGCTCATTCGGCCTGACACCAGCCTCCATGTAAATTCTGACAAGACTTGTGTTAGGATTCTGAGTATGATTCCCTTTCTGGTAATTGGGACCTAGACACAATGACAAATAATACAGGACCTTCTTAAAATAATACAAAATATAAAATATTTCTAATTGCCTCAATGAACTAGTTTAGAAGGAAAAACTTATTAAAAATCAAAACTAGATAGAAATAGCAAGTTGAGCAATGAAGCTAACTTTCACCGTGAGGCTATTCATCAAATCCCAGTGAACTTCAGGTTGATGTTCATCCTAGATAAATCATAGTGAAAACTGTGAACACCAAAGACAAAAAAAAGAGCAAGAGATAAAAAGAAGCATTAATTATAAAAGGGAAAATCAGACTCTCAATTGATTTAATGATAGTAGTAATGGAATCCAAAAAAAATTGGAATAACGTGTCAGTAAGAAGGAACAGTCAATCTGTATGTCTTCTTTGGAAAAATGTATATTTGGGTCATCTGCCCATTTTTTTTCATTGTTTTTTTTTCATTTTTATGGTGTTAAGTTGATGAGTTATTGGTATATTTTCTATATTAACTCTTTATTATCTATATTGTTTGCAAATATCTTCCCCCTTTCAGTAGGTGACTTTTTCATTTTGTTGATAGTTTCCCTCACTGTGCAAAAGCTTTCTAGTTTGATGCAGTTCTATTTGTTTACTTTTGCATTGTTGTCCTTGCCTTAGGAGACAGATCAAGAAATATTGCTGAAATCAATGTCAAAGATCATACTTCTTATGTTTTCAGGTGATACATTTAAGTCTTTAAACCATTTTGAGTTAGATATTTTTTCCAAAGAAGACATACAGATGGCCAACAGGCACATGAAAGGTACTCAACATTGCTAATCATCAGGAAACTTTAAATCAAAACCAAAATTAGATATCACTTCACACCTGTCAGAATGGAGATCATCAAAAAGACAACAAATAAAAAATGGTGAGGATATGAAAAAAAGGGAACGCTTGTGCACTGTTCATGGGATTGTAAATTGGTGTAGCCAGTATGGAAAACATTATGGAGATTTCTCAAAAAATTGAAAACAGAACTACCATAATACCCAGAAATTCCACTTCTGGGTATTTATCTGAAGAAAACAAAAGCACTAATTTGAAAAGGTATATGTACTTCAATGTTTATTGAAGCATTATTAACAGCAGTAAAGATATGAAAGCAAACTAAGAGCCTACAAGTAGATGAATAGATAAAGAAGACGTGGTATATATATATATATATATATATATATATATATATATATATAGGCCATTAAAAATGAAATCTTATCATTTGCAACAACACGGATGGATTTAGAGGGTATCATGCTAAGTGAAACAAGTCAGACAGAAAAAAATACCATATAATCTCACTTATATGTGGAATCTAAAAAAACAAACAAATAAAACAAAACAGACACATAGGCACAGAAAACAAAAGAGTGGTTGCCAGAGGTGGGGTGGGTGAGTGAAATAAGTGAAGGGGATTGAGAGGTACAAACTTCCAGTTATAAGATAAATAAACCATTAGGATACAATATACAGCACAAGAGATACTGCCAGTATTACATAACTTTGTATGGGGACATTGTTGCAAGACATTGTAGCATCATTTTGTAATGTATGTAAATGTCAGATCACTTTGCAGTATACCTGAAACTAACATAATATTGTATGTTGACTGTATTTCACTAAAAAAGAAATAATTGTCAATGTATAATTCTGCACAGTGAAAATGTCTTAAAGGACATAAGTTAAATAAAGTTCTTTCTACTCAATCAATAACCAAGAGGTCAATTATATCTTAATAAAACTGGGGAAACACTGAATTTTTCAAAAATAAACCTTTATTGAGAAAAATAATAAATGATATTCATCAAATAGAAGGACAAAAAGTAATTGCAGAGGGAATCTCTGAAATGTATAAAAGGAACATAACAGAAGCTAACTCATATAATATAATATTTACAATATGCCAGGTATTGTTCTAAGTACCTTACCTTGGGAATTCATTTAATACATAGAGCTCTATGAGATAAATCTAATATTCTCATTTTAAAGATGAGATATGTGAGGTAAAAAGACGTTAAGTAAATTTTCTAAAATTATACAGCTATAGAGTACACTTGAGGTTTATATCTAGATAGTCTGGGTACAGAGACTATGACTTTAAACAACACACTATACTGCCTGAAAAAATAGTCAGGAAAAAAATATGGTATGAGAGAAAATTTAAGAAAAGATTGGCTTACATGTGCCTTGGTAATGATTTTTTGGATATGACACCTAAAACACAAGCAACAAAATAAAAAAATAAACAAGTGGGGCTACATTAAAGTAAAGAGCTCTGTACAGCAAAAGAAACTTTCAATAAAGTGAAAATATTTTCTGATTCTACCTTATAGAATGGGAAAAATATTTACAAACCATATATTTGATGAGGGCTTAATATCCAAAATATATTTAAAAACTCATGCAACTCAATAGCAAAAAAAGAAGCAATTAAAAAATGGGCCAAGGGTCTGAATAGATATTTTTCCAGAGTGGATATATGAAAGGCTAACATGTACATGAGAAGTAGCTCAACATTATTAGTCATTAGAGAAATGCAAATTAAAACCACAGTGAGATATCACTCCATACCTGTAAGAAGGGCCATCATGAAAGACAAATAACAAATGCTGGCGTGGGTGTGGAGAAAAGGAAATCCTTGTGCACTGCTGGTAGAATTGTAAATTGACACAGCCATTATGGAAAATAGTATGGAGGATCCTAAAAATTAAAAATAGAACTACCAAATGATTCAGTAATTCCACTTCTGAGATATAGCCATAAGGAACAAAAGCACTAACTCGAAAAGGTTTCTGCACCCCCATGCTCACTGCAGCATTATTTACAATAGCCAAGACATAGAAACTACCTAAATGTCCAATGATAGGTGAATGGATAAAGAAGTTGTCATATTATCTTATGTTTATATATATATTGCTATATATATTACATATATATAAATATATATGTTATATATTTATATATGATAGATATATGTTATATATTTATATGTGATATATATATATATAAAGATATATGTTATATATAAATATAGGATATATATCACAACATACATATAATCACAACTTATATCTGATATATATGAATATTATTTAGCCATAAAGAATGATGAAATCCTGTTATTTGTGACAACACAGATGGACCTTGAAGGCATTATGCTAAGTGAAATAAGTCTGACAGAAAAAAAACAAGTACTGTATGATCTCACTTATATGTGAACTCTAAAACAAACAAAAACAAACTCACAGAAAAAGAGATCAGATGTGTGATTACCAGAGGCAGAGGGTGGAGATGGGGGAATTAGAGGAAGATGGTCAAAAGGTCAAAGCTTCTGGTTTAAGATAAGTAAGTACTACTAGGACTGTAATGTACAACATGATGACTATGGTTAACCCTGTTGTAGGATATATAGGAAAGTTGTTAGGAGAGTTAATCCTAAAAGTACTCATCACAGGGAGAATTTTCTTTTGTTTCTTCTTTCTTTTCTTTTTATTGTATCTAGATGAGATGGTGGATATTAGCTGAACCTGTTGTGGTAATCACTTCACAATATATGTAAATCAAACCATCATATTGTTATGCCTTAAAGTTATGCAGTGATATATGTCAATTATATTTCAATAAAATTGGAAGGAAAAAAGAATAAATGGAAAACAAAGTTTGTTTTAATCAAGCAACAATAATCACATCTTCTGGGTTAAAATGTAAGGCAAATAAAATTAAAATACATGAAGTAGCATAAAAATCTGGAGAGAAGTGACTAAAGTTAAATAGTTCAACAGTTTATGTATATTCAGAAGGAAAGTAAGATATTCATTTAATTTTTTTATAAAATGTCTACGTTAAATTTTCTAGTTTAACTGTTAACAAAATATAAATTTGTCAGAAAATGAATCTATTTATATTCAGTATAAATATTTACCATCTCCTACTGTTTAGTAATGAAGAAAACTTTTATATTTAAAACTCTTACACAGAATTTAGCACATACACAACTTTCTGCATGCCCTATAAAACAGAAACCTTAATTGTTTAGTCTAACATTAGAAGCTCTCCACAGTTTCACTCAAAGTACACATCTTGTCATATCTTGTACTACTCCACCTCAAACATTTTAGAGCCCAGCTAATGGAAATAATTTTTCCTTTGCAAATCCAATTCGTGTTGTATATCTTCCAGGAAAACTTGCCCACACATTCCTCAGCATAAAATTCCTTATTTCAAAATATCTAGGAAGGCATAAAATAAATTATTAAGTTGATTAATTAAGGGCCTGAAAAAGTCATAATTTGAGTGTATTTGGGGTATCAGGCTGCAGTGATAAGACCAGAATGGCTACACACTAATGCCCAGGAAGGAGAAACAGGGAATCAAATCTGTGAGTTACATAAGACCAGATCTCAAAGTATCCATAGTTTTGAGAAAGGAGTTTGAATTTTATTATAAACATCATCTTGATAAATATAAACTATTCCTATCACATAATTCAATTTCTAAAGTTCTCAGATACTTTCCAATAATATCTAATTTTGTCATACAGAGTACACAGGAACACATGACACTCTGTTTTTACAGATTGGATGACAGGTGTGAAAAAGTGATGGCACTTGCCTAACCTTTCCATAATTCAATGCCAGCATCAGGACTAGCACTCCTGTCTTCTGATTCCTGGTCTAGAGAGCTACATATTATCTGCAAGTTCCCTTTTCCATTTTCTACTGATGAGAAAATGTATTTTAAATCACAGTTGTTGTAGAATTTAAGAGAATACATTTTCATATATTTTAGGAGAGGTTCTTCTTGAAAAAATGAGTGGAATGACTTGTGGCTTGAAACCTGGTTTCTTGCAATGACAGGGTCTCAGTGAAGGGCAAAATGTGTGAATGATGGAAAAGGGGACCAGAGTTATTGCATGCTGTCCTGGAAAACAAACCATGAAAGCAGCTCATGTTCAGGGTTCCACATGGACAGGTAAGTCAACTAAATTCTGTGTAAAAGAGTTATAATTTCAGGTGTATGTATTCTTTACCACCAAACCGTGAGAGGTGGCAAAGATTTAAGATGAGTACAAATCTGTTTTCTGATTAATTAAAGTTAGCCTCTGAGAGGGAGCTCGAAAAGTTGGACAGGTAGGACAGTGTAAGACGACACTGAGGAAACCCAGAGGATCTTGAGTACTGAAGGTTTTCTTTATATAACAACATGGTATGAATACGATTTTAGCGTTATTGTCTCTAGCAAGATAGACGGAACCATTATTCATCCTGGTATTTAATTTTCTTTTAATTTATTCAAGTATGAAACCAAGGATCTTTTGAAGACATTTAAAATGTCATTGTGCTCACTTGGTCTTGGCTAAATTAAGTTTTTAATGATTTACTTAAAATTTAACCTGTATCTCCTCAGAAAACTGGCACTTTGAGTCATTATTGTCAGCTGACAGTTGATACCACCAGGCTAAACTGCATTTAAAGAATGTCTTGTTATAGGCACATGGTTAAAAGGGAATAGTAGATAGTTCCAAGGCAATGTTTGAAACAGCTAATAGCAATCTCCTCAGGAATCATGTATATCTTTTTCATTTCCATATTAAGCTCTTTTGCCTGAAATATTCATATTCTCTAAAGACAAGGGAAAAATGGCTCATAAAAGACCGAAATAACAAAACAAAACAAACAAACAAACAAATCTAAACCAAAGAAAGAAACAAACAAAAACTTGGAAATATGTCCCATATAAATGTATAGTGTTGTTATAAAACATTAGGTAGCCCTGGTGGAATTTTACTTGCCATATGACAAGAATGCGTAAGTGTGGTTTTCTATGTTGTTGACTGACCGGGGACTTATAAAGAAACAAAGAATGAAAAAGAGACTACAGGGAAGAGCAGGGGATGTTTTTATATCTCAAAACTTTAATCTCAATGACTATTACTGACTTTTATTCCTCACAGTAACCACTGAGAAACAATGTGATCAAGTCAATAGGGACTATTAAGGAAAGTAAAGAAACCTAAATTCTGGGCAAAGCCAAGTCCCTGCCTCCCTCTGCCTTAGCTTCTTCAGTCATGGCAGCACCAGCTTTTCTGGACTCTCGGCATCTAGTTACCTGATTTTGTTAAGGCCTTTGAAGACTCACAGATAAAAAGTCTAAAAACCCAAAATGGACATCAATGTTTCCCCATATTGTTACCCTCAATCAGTGAAATGGCTTTGAAAATTCTTAATTTTCAGTTTATTTCAGCATCAAGCATTTATTACAGTTCACAGAGTTGCAAATATAAGTAAGTTATCAAAGACAAGCTGCACTTCAATTAATTTTACTCCTCATTAACTGATAACTTGGGGAGAATTTATACAAGTGCCCAGAACTTGCCAGGACTAAGAGATTCAGAGTCCATGTAACACCGTACCAGCTGATAGGGGTCCCAAGGGACCTGCTTCAGTTTCAGTCAAATGAGTAAAACTGGATTATCATAGTCTAGTAACTGAAAGAATTGGAAAGTGTAAGATCAGGTCATGTAATGGAAACTTTTTTGTAGAGTTAAGTTGCTAGGCTTAGTTTGTATTTAAGATATTTATAGCTATTCTAGGCTATTCCAAATAGCCTTGAATGTATTAAATCAAGACACTTTTCACATTCAAGTATAATAAGAATTTGCATCTTTTGACATTTTACCAAGCCAACAAGATAGTACTTTATTTTGGGGAGAAGACATCCTTAAATTGAGTTTTCACATAAGTGAAGTGAAGAAATTAGGGAAAGTTAAGCAGATTGATTAATTTAATAATCTAAAATAAGTAGCATATCATATATTACAATTGATTTTTTTTTTTTGGTCACACCACGCACCTTGCAGGATTTTAATTCCCTGACCAGGGATTGAATCCAGGCCAATGTAGTGAAGGTGCTGAGTCCTAACCACTGGACTGCCAGGGAATTCCCTACAATTGATTTTTATACACTACTTGTTTTGAAATAATTATAGGTTCATGGGTAGTTGAAAAAAAAAAAACGTACAGGAAGGTCCTGAGTTCTGTGCAACATTTACCTCTCTTCCCCCAGTGTTAGTTAGAATCTTACATAGTTATAGAACAGTATAAAAACCATGAACTTGGTTTTGGTACAATCTACAGAGTTTATTCAAATCTCACCATATTACATGCTCTCATTTGTGTGTGTGTGTGTGTGTGTGCATGTGTGTGTTTGTGTATTTCTATGTGATTTTATCACATAAGTAGCATAACGTAACTACCACCCCAATCAAGATGCAGGACTGTTCCATCACCACAAGGCTTCCTTATGCTTTATCGCCTCCTCCACTATCTCCGTGTCTTTGAAGCCTAATCCCCAGAAACCGTTAATCTGTTTTCCATCTCTATAATTACATTATTTCAGAGTGTTATACAAATAGAATCATGCAGCAGGAAACCATTTGAGATTGGCTTATCACTCAGCATACTTCCCTTGAGATTCATCTAAATTGTTACATGTATTCTTCGGCATTGCTGAGTTGTATTTATGGTGTGGATTTATCATAATTTCTTTATCCAACCACTGAAAAACATTTGGATCATTCCCAGTTTTGGATATTGTAAATAAAACTACTATTGATATTTTTGTAAAGCTTTTTAAGTGAGCATAGCTTTTTAATTTCTGTGGGATAAATGAGAAAGGTTGAAACTGCTGGGTTATCTGTTAAATCCATTTTCAGTTTTTTTGTTTAAATATCAAACTAATTATTCAGAATGGTCATACATTTTAAATTCTCACCAGAAATGCTGAGTGATCCATTTCTTTGCATTCTTACCATGCTTTGGTGTTATTATTATTTTTTTTATTTTAACCATTCCAATTAATGTATAGTAATAACTCATAGTATCTTTAATTTGCATTTATTTAATGGGTAATGATATTGAACAACTTTTTTTATATTCTTACTTTCCATCTATATATCCTCTTCAGTGAAATGTCTATCTCTTACTCATTTTCTAACTAGGTTGTTTATATTTTTACTATTGAACTCTAAAAGTTCTTTATACATGTTATGTATGGGTCTTTTGTCAGATATGTGGTTTACAAATATTTCTTCCAGCCTGTAGCTTGTCTTTCCATTCTGTAAACAGCATCTTTTATTGACCAAAACCATGTTGATGAGGTTCAATTTATCGATTGTTCCTTTTATGGATTGTGATTTTGGTGTCAAGTCTAAAGACCCTTCACCTAGTCCTAATTCCCAAAGGATATCTAACTGCTCTGGCACCATTTGTTGAAAAGGTTACCCTTCCCCATTAATTTCTTTTACATTATTTTAAAAATTCAGTTTGGCATATTTTTGTGGGTCTATTTTTATATTCTGTTTCTGTTCCACTGACCCATGTATCTAACCCTTTGTCACACTCCCTAGATTGGTGTTTCTTTATGTTAAGTCTTAACGTAAGGAAGAGTGATTATTCTCACCTTATTCTTTTTCAGAGTTGTTTTGCTGTTTTACCTCCTGTGACTTTCCACATAAATTTTGAGGTAAATTTTCTATGTCTACAAGAAAATTATTCACGGCTTGTGATGGGAATTATGTTATACTCATAGATAGATTTGGGGACATTTGACATTTTTACTATGTTGATTCTTCCTGTCAATGAACAAGTTATACCTCTCCTGTTATTATACCCTCTTTGATGTCTTTCACCACATTTTGTAATTTTCAACATACAAATCATAACATGTTTTGTTAGATTTATAACTATCTCATTTTCTTTAGCTACTAATGATTAGCTTCCATAGTCATGTGAGTCAGTTCCTTATAATGTCTCTCTCTCTCCATACAGTTAATGGTTTCCTTATATTCTTAGCACAATACCTACATAATCTGCTGTAAGAATTCTACATTGTATAAATAGCATATTTAATTAATATATGTTTAAATATATGTCTTTTAATAACTGATGATTTCAGAATATGCTGATTCAGAATATCTTGGAAAACTTAAAAAATCTGAATTGTATCAATTTCATTTATTTTATATTGTACCTAGTAAAGCAACATTGAATTAATATATATGTTTATATAGACTATTGTGCACTGACATTTTTAGACTGCTGTGATTGGCTCATGCAATTTTTGAAATGCTCCCACTCTCTGAGAAATGCTTACATTTCCAGATGAAGATTGTAAATACAGCAAAGTTAGAGTACAATTGAATTTGATATTAGAAGTGCAAATAGATGTAATGGTCAACACGACCACCCATCAGGAAGACCCACTTGACAGATATCTTGAATATTTCCCAGAAACATATTTTCAGAGTAGAAGGTACAAGAAATATGTGACCACTGTAAATTAGGCAGTGACCTAAATATAAGATACACTGTATAAAACTAATGCAGGAAACATTTTTACTGTTCCTTTGGTTTTGCTCAATTGTAGGATTTACTTTATTTCCAAAATCTAAGAACTATATACTTCAACTTTTGAATGCCGAGAAACATGATTCTGTAGAGTCAAGATGAGGTTATAATTGCACAGGAAAGACAACTAGTTAAAGTTGCAGGGGAAATCCCGTATAGAAAGAATTCTATTCCTGGAATTTATAACAGAACAGAGATTTCAAGTCCTGGAAAAGTTTAAATAGAAGTGACCAAATAAGGCATATCAGACATGTCAAACATGAGGCCATCAATTGCAAAGGCGGATCTAGTGTCTTTTATGTGGCAACCATGGATATGCTGCTCTGAACTCCATTCAAGGAATAATTTTCTGTTCAACTTCAAGGAGAACAGTTAGCTGACAGCCTCTAGATATTAACACTTTCAGAATCTTCCTCAGTGTTTGAGCTCCTTCCCAGAACTAAACTTCCTTTAGATCTCCTTAGTCTGATGACTTTTTCTTTATACTTCAAGTCTTGTATCTTTCAAAAAAATGTTTCCTTGACATGCACATTAATCTAGCACTTTCATTGTGTTTTGTTGCCCTTTGTTTGTATCCCAGTTCTCACCTATGTTATAATAGTCTAGTAACTGTGAGTTTGTATTCTGACCTAAACTTGTGGACACCTTGAGGGTATAAGACATATCTTGTCTGTACTAGTTTCCCAGGCACCCAGCAAAGGGCTTGGCATAGTTAAGCACTCAATAAATGATCACATTTGATATATTTATCATCAAATTGTCAACAAACAAAACAATAACAAAAATCCTAATGGAAAACATGCATTATGTAAACTTTTTTCTTTCTTTCTTTGGGGTCTTGGCAACTCAACACATATTTAAGCATCATTAGTTCTAGGGCATTTCTCTGTACTATGCTTACTCCATTTGCTCAATACAGAAGCTTCTTACTCACAGATGTCTTGTCTATGTAATTTGTTTTTCCTAATATCCATCAAGGCAGGTATTTCAGTCAAGGACAAAGCACGCTGAGGAGAAGAGTACTTATGTGATGGGCTCACTTTTCCTCAGATAAATTGGGAGAATGAAGAATCTGTAACCAAGGCAAATTCTCCAGCTCTGAATATACTGTGTGTAATTACTTCAACACTTTTACAAAAGGAAGAGCATCTAAGATTTAAGATATATTACAAAAATTGAAATCCTGGATCAAACTAGAGTCATCCCTCAGTATCGAGAACCCCTGTAGATATCAAATCCATGAATGCTCAAGTCCCATAGTCTGCCATCCATATCAATGGTTCTGCCTCTGTGGATTCAACCAGCTCCAGATTGTGTAGTACTGTAGCATTTATTGAAAAATAATCTACATATAAGTGAACAGCTCAAACCCGTGTGGTTCACACATCAACAGTACTAAATTTATAAGCCTATTTAATGATTAGAACGGCGAGGCTATAGGTCACAAAAAAGTGATAGAAATGTATGGTGCAAAAAAACTCTTTTATGTTGAACAAATTTCCTACAATATTTTAGAAACTTCTAATACATTCCCTGAAGTGACTATAACGTGGGAGGCATTTGTAATATTATGGAAAAAACAAGAGATTTTGAGAGAACAGATATGAATTTTATTTTATTTATTTATTTTTTTCTGGTACGCGGGCCTCTCACTATTGTGTCCTCTCCCGCCATGGAGCACAGGCTCCACGGCCATGGCTCACGGGCCCAGCCATTCCACGGCATGTGGGATCTTCCCAGAGCAGGGCACAAACCCATGTTCCCTGTATCGGCAGGCGTACTGTCAACCACTGTGCCACCAGGGAAGCCCCAAGATATGAATTTTAAATCTCAGATAGATGCCTAGTTAGTTGTGTGACATTTTCAAAACTTTTAATCACTCTGAAATTTAGCTGCTATAAACTAAAGATAACTGGTAATAGACATTGCAAATATACTAAGGATATATAAATGAAATAAATGAAAGAAGCTAGCAAGATAATAAGCATTTAATAAGTGTTGATTGATAATAATCTAGCTCTTTTGAAACTTAAGGTTTAGGTGTAAACAGTAGTATTTAAAGAAGATTTAGGCTAACAGGTCAAAAACAATATCAGATACAACCATAATTTTAGCAAAAAGGGAGTAAATAAAAAGCCTTGGTGTGTATTTCAAATGTAATGTTTCAGTTAAATACAAACTTATAGCCTTAGAATATTGTCCTTTTAATTTTACCAAATGGTGTTTAACTGAAAATTATACCATAAACAGTCTCATAACACTTACATCTTAGCCAGCAACGTAAAATTGTTTCACTTTACAATGAACTATAACATTGTGATAAAACTTAATTTCAAACTTATGAATTCAAAATTTATGATCATTTAGACTAGACCAGGCACAAAGTTCAAGTTATCTATGAATAAATCTAGCATGTATCTTAATCCTCTTTCATTGTAGGTACTGTGATTCTGGAAAAGTCATGAGACATTGTCACCTCTAAAACAGCATTATAATACCCTAATATAAGGTTGTTGACATGATTCAATAAAACTACATATGTGACAATGCTTTGGAAGTAAAGTACATTTGAAAGTTTGTCTTTATTATATTCAGAAAGTTAGGATTAAAGGGAAGAGAGGAGAACAATTCCTGACTGAGGTTCAAGGTTCAAGAGGTGAGTGATTGCTGGTTGAGGTTTAAGGGAAAGAGGAAAATGATTCCAGGCTGTACATCTCATCCTGACATACCTAGCATGCCAGTTAGGTTTCCTGCCTGGTGCCTGTGCCTTAGTGTATGTGCCCTTTCCCGTGGCCCACAGGACATCCCAAAAGGATTCATTTGGCTTAACCTGGGTTTACCTGCTCCAGGAAAAGACTTTTCAAACAGTATATTTCTGAAAGTAAAACAAATAACTCCCTTGGCAACAGGAAAATTTAGACACATTAATATTTCCTTTACAAATTACGTTTGCAACTATAAACTTCTGAAGTTACATTAATTTTATTCTGAAGCTGTATACTTCTAGAACAAGATTAATTGTTCTTAGGGAAAAGGGGTGCAATGAGATAGGCAAACAGTTAACTTTACAATGTGACTGAGAAGCAAAACAGCTATCGCTGCAAACCTGAAAGCATCACTTACTTTCTAAAACAGTAATGGTGGTTTAAATGGTGATAATTTTGTTCATAGCCATTTTCCACTTGAATTACTCCAATACATTTAAAAAACTGCCACACTGAATGATATTAATGGTGCAACAAATTGACTAGTATTATAGGAATGTATCTATTATTTTTATGGGCATATTAAATTGTACATGTTTCTTTAGGTTTCTAATTAAAACCAGCAATAAAAATGATGTATTTGTGTTTAAGCTTGCATTTTTAGACTTAAACTACCTTATAATTAGCACTAATATACAGATAGTTCAGAAAGATATAATGCTAACACATTAAAGTGGATTGGAAATCGTATTATTAGTCCTATTATTAACACAGACGCTTGTTAACAGGGGGCAAAAAAAACCCTACTATATGTGGAATATGTGCTGTTCCAGTTTCTTTCACAAATTTCCTGATGTTATCTGCTAAATGTCAGAAAGATCAGGACATAAATGGTGGCATGGTCCCAAAGGGAAGAGTTTACTAGTTCCACTGTATTTAATACTACATTGAACACTGCACATTTTAAATACTGCCTCAAGAATTTACTAAGTTTCAAAGTAAAAATGCACACATTTCTGCAGACCGGTGTGACGATTCACTAAATAATGATCTCTAACTATTTTTACTTAGTATTAGGCAGACACCAATTAGAAGACAGAGTGCTAAGAGTCTCTACGGACAGGTCCACACTTCACATTTTCAGTGGCAAATTGTATTTGACATTTAATTTAAAACCCAAGACACCATAACATGAAATCTTGTAGGCCATTAATGACAAAGCATGAAGGTATTCTCTCACTTCCTTGTTGCCTGGGGCTACGTCTGCTATTTCCCAGAAGGCTGTGTCATTACTGCAACATTATGTCCATGGGGTAGTGTATTCCTAACACACATGTATAATCTGAATACTGGGCATGGTTCTTAGATGCTTAGTTACACACGTCTTATAGCTGCTTGTCAGCAAAAACCCTAGGACAACATGAGCCCTGTAGGCAATAAGCTATTAATTGAATTTTCTGTTGCTGTGCTGGTGGTAGTGATTATGCTTTATGTTTAAAGAGAATGAAAAGGCATAGACAGCTAAAAAAAATAAGAGCAGAGTGCTTGATCATAAAAACTCCCTGCTTTGTTTGTGATTATCTTCTATTATATCTATTGGGAGCCTGGTTTTTCTTTGAATTCTTTCTCAGTGAATCTAGTTACTTATGGTTGTGAAATAGTTGAAATATGGAATTTGAAACTAGATAGATGTAAATTAATACCTGTAGTATTGTGTACTAATTGTGAATCCTTCAGGAGTTCTTTTAACCTCTTTAAGACCATTTCTTTTCTTAGGTGAATGAGGATATATATAATTATTTGGATGTTTTTGAAAATCCTGTACTAATAAGAACATCTCAAGTTAAATGTATGAATCTAGGATCATAACTTCCTATGTAGCACAGTATAGTATTTAAGAGTCCACACTGTGGAGTTAGAATACACAGACTTGAATTTCAGCTCTGTTCTTTTCTAGTAACTAAACCTTGGACAACTTATTTAAAATGTCTGAGCTAGGCTAGCCACTAGCCAATTTGATTATTGAGCACTTGAAATGTGGTTAGTAAATACTGAGATATTCTATAAGTGTAAAATACACATGGATTTCAAAGATAGTATGAAAAAAATGTAAAATATTGCAGTAATGTATTTTTACATTTATTGCATGCTGAAATAATTATATTTTAAATTTCAGATATTGGATTTCACTGTATGTTTTATTGTAATGAATTTAACTTCTTTCTTTTTACTTTTCAAAAATGTGACTGCTAGAAAATTTAAAATTACATATATGGCTTGCTTTTGTGGCTCGTTTTGTATTTCTATTGGGCAGTGCTTCTCTAAGCCTTATTTTTTTCATCTGTAAAACATAATGTATAATAATAATTTTTCTAAAGAGTTTCTATTGGTACTAACAATATCATGTATGAAAAAAATAATTATCCCAATGCTTACAACAAGTAGCTATTAGTACTTGTTATTAGAAGGACATATCCTATAGTTCTTCTTTTCCTCCTCCATGTGGGAGGGAGAGCAAGTTTCCCTAAACTGAGGTCATGTTTACTGCATTCTTCTGGTTCATATCCTTAGAATAGGAAGCACAAGGCTGTACTGGTTATCTGCAAGATTTCCACGTTACATGCCACTCTATACATTTAATATTTTATTGAGTTTGTTTATTTACCAGTCTGTCTTTTTTTAATTGAAGAATAGTTCATTTACAACATTATATTAGTTTCAGGTGTACAGCATAGTTATTCAGTATTTTTACAGATTATACTCTATTAAAAGTTATTACAAGGGCTTCCCTGGTGGTGCAGTGGTTGGGAGTCTGCCTGCCAATGCAGGGGACACGGGTTCGTGCCCCGGTTGGGAGGATCCCACGTGCCGTGGAGCGGCTGGGCCCATGAGCCATGGCCGCTGAGCCTGTGCATCCGGAGCCTGTGCTCTGAAATGGGAGAGGCCACAATGGTGAAAGGCCCGCTTACCGCAAAAAAAAAAAAAAAGTTATTACAAGATAATTCCCTGTATTATACAATATATCCTTGCTGCTTATCTATTTTACACATAGTAGTTTGTGTCTCTTAATCCCTTACACCCAACTTGCCTCTCCCTCTTCCTTCCTCCCTCTGATAACCACAATTTTTTTCCCTGTGTCTGTAATTCTGTTTCTATTTTTCTGTGTACATTTGTTTGTATTATTTTTTGGATTTCACATATAAGTGATATACGATTTTACTTCCTGACTTACTTCACTACGTATAATATTCTCTAGGTCCATCCATGTTGCTGTAATTTTCATTCTTTTTATGGCTGAGTAATACATATACATATATATATATATATATATATATATATATATATATATATATATATATAATCACATCTTCTTTATCCAGTTGTCTGTTGATGGGCACTTGGGTTGTTTCCATATCTTGGTCATTGTAAATAGTGATTCTACTAAACATATAAAGAAGAACTAATACCTATCTTTTGCAAACTATTCCAAAAGAGTGAAGAGCATGGAACACTCCCAAATTTATTCTACACTGTCACCATTACCATTACCCTGATACCAAAACCAGACAAAGACACTACAGGAAAAGAAAATTACAGAAAAGCCATTATCTTTGATGAATATAAATGCAAAAGTCCTCAACAAAATACTAACAAACTGAATCCAATAATATTTAAAAAGGATCATACACCATGATCAATTTGGATTTATTCAGGGGCACAAGGATGGTTCATTATTTGTGAATCAATCAATGTGATTCACCACATTAACAAAAGGAAGGATAAAAATCACACTATCATCTCAATAGATGCCGAAAAACTGTTTGACAAAATTCAACATTCATTCATGATAAAAACTATCATCAAAGTGGGTATAGAGGGAATGTACATCAGCATAATAAAGGTCATTTATGACAAACTCACAGCTAAAATCATAGTCACAGTGAAAATCTGAAATTCTTTAAATTCAGGAAGAAGACAAGGATGTCCATTCTCACGACTTCTAGTTAACATAGTATTAGAAGTCCTAGCCACAACAATCAGACAAGAAAAAGAAATAAAAGGCATCCAAATTGGAAGAGAAGAAGAAGTAAAACTGTCATTATTTGCAGATGACATGACTCTTATACAGCCTGTTTTTATTTTTAAGATTCCCTGAGAGCTAAGAATGTGACTTATGCATCTTAACATCTTCAGGACAGGACTTTGTATTTTTAGTTGTTTTGGAATAACTAACATTTACATGTTTACTGTTACAGATTTTAGAATTACTAAGTATTTGCTGAAAGAAACATTGGTATTTAAAACTAACCATAACTGGTTACCAATTCCAATATAAAGAGTTGATTTAAAGGCTGAGAGTCTACTTTGTCTATTCAGATAATGCCCCCAAAATACAGACAATAAATTGATAAATGCAATCATTACCTGAATAATGCCACTTTTGAATAATTAGCTTCTGAAGTTAAAAGAAAGGCATTACAGAGTCATCATCATTAAATTCTTACCTATAAAATTATTCACCTAGATTCTGTCAATCTCTCTCTCTCTGTCCCCCCCCCACACACACATTCTTTCTCTCTCTCTCTCTCTCTTTCTCTCTCACTCTGCTGCTCCTCACATACCAGCTGATCTATAACTTATCTTAGAATGTGACTGATAATACTATTTTTTAAAGGTTCAGTAATTGACAAACTACCATCCAATAAACTGGCTTAATTAGTATTCATCTAATTGACTTTTTTTCTCTTTTACACCCTAAAGAAAAAAAAAAGGAGGAATGAAATAAGATGCACAATTTTAGTGAATTAAAAGCAATTCTAAAATGCTTGCTATGCTCAGTGGGTTTAATTCAGTCTATCATATCTGGAAGGGTTTTTATTCCAAAGGAAACTAAATATCATCTAGAGAGGTGAGCTCTAATCTGAGAGGGAAAGAGAGAGATAGTATTTTTTACAAAGATGCTATAATATTTTTAGCACCCTGAAAGATAACTAATTTGCTGCCTATTCAATTTCTATTACAACTTCCTAGTTCAGTTCAACCATACTTCTCACTATATCAGTGGTTCTTAATCTAGCTGTACATTAGAATCCTATGGGGAACTTTTAAGACATTCCCATGTCCAAGCCCTACAACACACCAACGGAATAAGAATCTCTTAGAGAGGAGCTTTCTAGGTGATTCTAATAGGATTTGGAGTAGTTTAGGCAACAATATTTTGAGGGTCCCATTTTTTTTCTTCTATAGCATGCACAGAGGAGGGAATAGAATGAACATGTGACTCAGTATTAGTAGCTCAAATTCAAAAAAAGTAAGACTGAATTTAAATTTTCCTAGCCTATCCTCTTCTCTCTCACCCTCCACATCCAACATATTCACAAATTCTACAAAGTTTTCCTCATGTTAGTTCATCATTCCATTGCTACCTAATAGCTTACTCTTAGTTTCATCCTCTTTTGGCTGAACCACTGCAAATTTCTAATACCTGGTCTTCCAACATTGCCAATTGTCTCCCTCGAGTTTTTTGTTCACATCATAGTCAGAGTAATATCTGCAAAATTTGAATATGTTCACATGATGAAACTCATAAAACCCCTTTATTAGTTTTTGCAATAATGTAGAGACCATGTTCACCATGATGGCCTATGACGTTCTACCTGGTATGGCCACCCACTACTTCCCAAGCCTCAACACATACCACTCTTCCTTTTATTCACTTCACTCCAGCAATCTAGACTTTTTCAGTTTTCTTGAACACAATTAACTTCCTTTCAGTATACTACCTTTTTCATTCCTTGCTTAAACCTGGAATGCTCATATTTCTACTTGTCCCTATATTGCAGTTGACTTATCACTACTCAAGAAAGCCTTCACAGACAACTCCAGTATGGGAAAGATTACTTTATCACATGCTCATAAAAATTTACTCTCCCCCTCCTATAAAATGGTAATCTCAAACTGGTATTATACATTTGTTAGTGTGATACTCCAGTTATGTAACAACTGGAACAGTAATATAAAATAATATGTAATTAACTTGTAAATAGAAAATTAAATATATTCCTTGTTCTCTAAATAAACTCATACACATATATGGGTATATGTGTGTGTTTATTTGTAAACTGTCATTTACTAAGTGATCATGTGTAGCACAAATTTTTCATCAAAGTGTTCTAACAAAACCCAGATTATTTGCTGATTTTTAGAAAACGTTTGTGATCTTTTGTTTAAACTAGCTGTTATGAGCTAAGTAAAGCTTCTTTCTAAGCCATGACTTGAACATAAGGAATCATATAAAGCTTTTTGAACAATTCCATTAAAATGATAGTCATTAGGTGACAATATCAATAAGCAGAGAATTTCTTTCTCTTTATATCAACAATAGTATGCATTGCACTAAATCCTCTCAGCTACTGCCAAATTAACAGCAATTACATTTAATTTATTTTTAGCCCTTATAATAGTATATGACATTAAAAAATATATGCAATATCTATATTATTGACTAAGTTATAAAAGTCATTTATTGGAACATCTTATTTAATTAAGTTCAACCTAATCCTTCAGGCCAGGTATGTAAGGTAGAGCTGTGTAGCAGTTAGTTGTAAATTATATTTGCAAACTTATTTTGTTATTGGTCAAGAAGGCAGGAATTTGGTGGGTTTTAACAAACTTATTGAATTAAAAGGTGGAAATTAACAGAGATGGTGAAAAGAGGGACTTCTCAGCATCCCAGTTGTAATTTCCTCTAAGACAAACCCTAGGGAACTCTCTCAGTGTGCACAGAGCCTGAAGCACTTCCCTTCTCAGCTACTCCCATTGATCTAGACACCCTGTTCTCTTGGTCTCTCTCAGGTCCTCTCAAAGCTAATATTCTAAGGAAGCTATAGTTTCCCTGCAATAAAGGGAGTGGTGAGCATGCTGGCTGGCATAGGCTACCCACAGACAGTTAGGGCTACATGAGCTCTGACTTTTGGCCATTGGGGTTCTAGTGTCCTCCACAGTCATCATGGGTGAGTCTCTTGCTGTGTCCACCCTGCCTTCCCGCCAGCCACACCTTGGCTTTGGTATAAGTGTATGAGTGGACCAATGTTAGCTTTAGGCTGACAGGCATCAACCTGCTCCTGTGGTGATCCATCACCTTTCCTTGGAACAAAGCAGGAGATCAGGAGTGGGATGTCTGTCTTCTTTTGCCTCCCTTGGATCTAAAAATAGAACCAAGGAGGTAGGATTTTGGGGGATAAAGCTGTGTGGCATGTGCACTCACCAATCAACACAGAGGTGGAAGAACTGGATCTGGGTACTGGAGACCTGATTCTGTGCCTGGTGTTAATGCTATAGCTGCTGGATAGTGAAGGGGGAGGGGAGGAGGAGGCAATACCGCTAGGACAGCAGCTAGTTATCCACTTTACCAGCAGGTATGTAATAATCAATTTGTTTATTCTGATCAGTGTGTACCACAGTGAAATATCAGACCTGTGTAATTATTACTTTGATTCTATCCTCCTACAAGGGTGTGCATTCCATGAGGTTCAGAAACATAGCTAGTTTGGTTCCTTTTTTCTTGCACATTACCTATTTTAAAGCTGCATCAGGCAGCAGGCCTTCAATAAATATTTGTTATTACATGAATCAACGAGAGCAAACCATGATCATTCACAAAACATTTGGCCTTTCCTTCATGGTTTCACACTAAAGTGACAAAGCCATTTTACCTCGGAAAATTAGCCTGTCACTAGCCTAGTTTTTCATTACAGACTGATCTCAAAAGGATGATTAGAAGTGATGAAAAATATGCCTCTAGTATTTATACTCTTTTAAGAGAGGGCAGTAAAACTTTAAAGGGGCAGATCAAGGAGTTTGTGGAAATGAAGCTTCTATAATTTCAAGACCTTCTTTAGAAAAATAATATATCAATACAATTATGACTACATAGGTAGAAAGTAAATGTTTATATGGTCAGATAAAAATACCACAACATATTGCAAGTATATAAAGAATGAGGTAAGATGGCGGAAGAGTAAGACGCAGAGATCACCTTCCTCCCCACGGATACACCAGAAATACAGCTACACGTGGAACAACTCCTACAGAACACCTACTGAACGCTGGCAGAAGACCCCAGACCTCCCAAAAGGCAAGAAACCCCCCACATACCTGGGTAGGGCAAAGCGGAGAGATCCCCACACAGAGGATCAGTGCCGAGCGGCACTCACCAGCCCAAGAGGCTTGTCTGCTCGCCCGCTGGGGCACGCAGCGCTGGAAGCTGAGGCTCGGGCTTTGGTCAGAGCGCAGGGAGAGGACTGGGGCTGGCGGCGAGAACTCAGCCTGAAGGGGGCTAATGTGCCACAGCTAGCCGGGAGGGAGTCCGGGAAGACTCTGGAGCTGCCGAAGAGGCAAGAGACTTTTTCTTCCCTCTTGGTTTCCTGGTGCGCGAGGAGAGGGGATTAAGAGCGCTGCTTAAAGGGGCTCCACAGACGGGCGCGAGTCGCGACTGAAAGCGCGGAGCCCAGTGACGGGCGTGGGACGCTGGGGCTGCTGCTGCCACCGCCAAGAATCCTGTGTGCGAGCGCAGGTCACTGCCCACACCGCCCTTCCGGGAGCCTGTGCAGCCCGCCACTGCCGGGGTCCCGGGATCCAGGGGCGGCTTCCCTAGGAGAACGCACGGCACGCCTCGGGCTGGTGCAACGTCACGCCGAACTTTGCCGCTGCAAGCTCACCCCACACTCCGTGCCCCTCCCTCCCGCCCGGCCTGAGTGAGCCAGAGTCCCCGAAGAGGCTGCTCCTTTAACCCTGTCCTGCCTGAGCGAAGAACAGATGCCCTCCGGCGACCTACATGCAGAGGCGGGGCCAAATCCAAAGCTGAGACACAGGAGCTGTGAGAACAAAGAAGAGAAAGGGAAACCTCTCCCAGCAGCCTCAAAAGCAGTGGATTAAAGCTCCACAATCAACTTGATGTACTCTGCATCTGTGGAATACATGAATAGACAACACATCATCCCAAATTGAGGAGCCCGGAGTCAGTGCTGTGCCTCTGAGGTGGGAGAGCCAACTTCAGGACACTGGTCCACAAGAGACCTCCCAGCTCCACATAATATCAAACGGCAAAAATCTTCCAGAGATCTCCATCTCAACACCAGCACCCAGCTTCACTCAACGACCAGCAAGCTACAGTGCTGGACACCCTAAGCCAAACAACTAGCAAGACAGGAACACAACGCCACCCATTAGCAGAGAGGTGGCCTAAACTCATAAAAAGTCTGCAGAAACCCCAAAACACACCACCAGACGTGCACCTGCCCACCAGAAAGACAAGATCCAGCCTCATCCACCAGAACACAGGCACTAGTCCCCTCCACCAGGAAGCCTACACAACCCACTAAACCAACCTTAGCCACTGGGGACAGACACCAAAAACAACGGGAACTACGAACCTGCAGCCTGCAAAAAGGAGACCCCAAACACAGTAACATAAGCAAAATGAGAAGACAGAAAAACACACAGCAGGAGAAGGAGCAAGATAAAAACCCACCAGATCTAACAAATGAAGAGGTAATAGGCAGTCTACCTGAAAAAGAATTCAGAATAATGATGGTAAAGATGATCCAAGATTCTATTTCCCAGATCCAAAATCTTGTAAATAGAATAGACAAAATGCAAGAAACAGTTAACAAGGACCTAGAAGAACTAAAGATGAATCAAGCATCAATTAAAAACACAATACATGAAATAAAAAATACTCTAGATGGGATCAATAGCAGAATAACTGAGGCAGAAGAACGGATAAGTGAGGTGGAAGATAAAATAGTGGAAATAACTGCTGCAGAGCAAAATAAAGAAAAAAGAATGAAAAGAACAGAGGACAGTCTCAGAGACCTCTGGGACAACATTAAACGCACCAACATTCGATTTATAGGGGTTCCAGAAGAAGAAGAGAAAAAGAAAGGGACTGAGAAAATATTTGAAGAGATTATAGTTGAAAACTTCCCTAATATGGGAAAGGAAATAGTTAATCAAGTCCAGGAGGCACAGAGAGTCCCATACAGAATAAATCCAAGGAGAAATACGCCAAGACACATATTAATCAAACTGTCAAAAATTAAACACAAAGAAATCATATTAAAAGCAGCAAGGCAAAAACAACAAATAACACACAAGGGAATCCCCATCAGGATAACAGCTGATCTCTCAGCAGAAACTCTACAAGCCAGAAGGGAGTGGCAGGACATAATTAAAGTGATGAAGGAGAAAAACCTGCAACCAAGATTACTCTACCCAGCAAGGATCTCATTCAGATTTGATGGAGAAATTAAAACGTTTACAGACAAGCAAAAGCTGAGAGAGTTCAGCACCACCAAACCAGCTTTACAACAAATGCTAAAGGAACTTCTCTAGGCAAGAAACACAACAGAAGTAAAAGACCTACAATAACTAACCCAAAACAATTAAGAAAATGGGAATAGGAACATACATATCAATAATTACCTTAAATGTAAATGGACTAAATGCTCCCACCAAAAGACACAGAGTGGCTGAATGGATACAAAAACAAGACCCATATATATGCTGTCTACAAGAGACCCACTTCAGACCTAGAGACACATACAGACTGAAAGTAAGGGGATGGAAAAAGATATTCCATGCAAATGGAAACCAAAAGAAAGCTGGACTAGCAATTCTCATATCAGACAAAATAGACTTTAAAATAAAGACTACTAGAAGAGACAAAGAAGGACACTACATAATGATCAAGGGATCGATCCAAGAAGAAGATATAACAATTGTAAATATTTATGCACCCAACATAGGAGCACCTCAATACATAAGGCAAATACAAACAGCCATAAAAGGAGAAATCGACAGTAACACACTCATAGTAGGGGACTTTAACACCCCACTTTCACCAATGGACAGATCATCCAAAATGAAAATAAATAAGGAAACACAAGCTTTAAATGATACATTAAACAAGATGGACTTAATTGATATTTATAGGACATTCCATCCAAAAACAACAGAATACACATTTTTCTCAAGTGCTCATGCAACATTCTCCAGGATAGATCATATCTTGGGTCACAAATCAAGCCTTGGTAAATTTAAGAAAATTGAAATTGTATCAAGTATCTTTTCCGACCACAATTCTATGAGACTAGATATCAATTACAGGAAAAGATCTGTAAAAAATACAAACACATGGAGGCCAAACAATACACTACTTAACAACGAAGTGATCACTGAAGAAATCAAAGGGGAGATTAAAAAATACCTAGAAACAAATGACAATGGAGACACGACGACCCAAAACCTATGGGATGCAGCAAAAGCAGTTCTAAGAGGGAAGTTTATAGCAATACAATCCCACCTTAAGAAACAGGAAACATCTCGAATAAACAACCTAACCTTGCACGTTAAGCAATTAGAGCAAGAAGAACAAAAACATCCAAAAGTTAGCAGAAGGAAAGAAATCATAAAACTCAGATCAGAAATAAATGAAAAAGAAATGAAGGA
Organism: Mesoplodon mirus; assembly: GCF_964341445.2. Taxonomy (NCBI): domain Eukaryota; kingdom Metazoa; phylum Chordata; class Mammalia; order Artiodactyla; family Ziphiidae; genus Mesoplodon; species Mesoplodon mirus. The sequence continues at coordinate 107,768,762 of NC_138983.1, read as the reverse complement.
AATGATAGCAAAGATCAATAAAACTAAAAGCTGGTTCTTTGAGAAGATAAACAAAATTGATAAACCATTAGCCAGACTCATCAAGAAAAAAAGGGAGAAGACTCAAATCAATAGAATTAGAAATGAAAAAGGAGAAGTAACAACTGACACTGCAGAAATACAAAAGATCATGAGAGATTACTATAAGCAACTCTATGCCAATAAAATGGACAACCTGGAAGAAATGGACAAATTCTTAGAAATGCACAACCTGCCAAGATTGAATCAGGAAGAAATAGAACATATGAACAGACCAATCACAAACACTGAAATTGAAACTGTGATAAAAAATCTTCCAACAAACAAAAGCCCAGGACCAGATGGCTTCACAGGCGAATTCTATCAAGCATTTAAAGAAGAGCTAACACCTATCCTTCTGAAACTCTTCCAAAATATAGCAGAGGGAGGAACACTCCCAAACTCATTCTACGAGGCCACCATCACCTTGATACCAAAACCAGACAAGGATGTCACAAAGAAAGAAAACTACAGGCCAATATCACTGATGAACATAGATGCAAAAATCCTCAACAAAATACTAGCAAACAGAATCCAACAGCACATTAAAAGGATCATACACCATGATCAAGTGGGGTTTATTCCAGGAATGCAAGGATTCTTCAATATACGCAAATCAATCAACGTGATACACCTTATTAACAAATTGAAGGAGAAAAACCATATGATCATCTCAATAGATGCAGAGAAAGCTTTCGACAAAATTCAACACCCATTTATGATAAAAACCCTGCAGAAAGTAGGCATAGAGGGAACTTTCCTCAACATAATAAAGGCCATATATGACAAACCCACAGCCAGCATCGTCCTCAATGGTGAAAAACTGAAACCATTTCCACTAAGATCAGGAACAAGACAGGGTTGCCCACTCTCACCACTCTTATTCAACCTAGTTTTGGAAGTTTTAGCCACAGCAATCAGAGAAGAAAAGGAAATAAAAGGAATCCAAATCGGAAAAGAAGAAGTAAAGCTGTCACTGTTTGCAGATGACATGATACTATACATAGAGAATCCTAAAGATGCTACCAGAAAACTACTAGAGTTAATCAATGAATTTGGTCAAGTTACAGGATACAAAATTAATGCACAGAAATCTCTGGCATTCCTATATACTAATGATGAAAAATCTGAAAGTGAAATCAAGGAAACACTCCCATTTACCATTGCCACAAAAAGAATAAAATATCTAGGAATAAACCTACCTAAGGAGACAAAAGACCTGTATGCAGAAAATTATAAGACACTGATGAAAGAAATAAAGATGATACAAATAGATGGAGAGATGTACCATGTTCTTGGATTGGAAGAATCAACATTGTGAAAATGACTCTACTAACCAAAGCAATCTACAGATTCAATGCAATCCCTATCAAACTACCACTGGCATTTTTCAGAGAACTAGAACAAAAAATTTCACAATTTGTATGGAAACACAAAAGACCCCGAATAGCCAAAGCAATCTTGAGAACGAAAAATGGAGCTGGAGGAATCAGGCTCCCTGACTTCAGACTATACTACAAAGCTACAGTAATCAAGACAGTATGGTACTGGCACAAAAACAGAAAGATAGATCAATGGAACAGGATAGAAAGCCCAGAGTTAAACCCACGGGCATATGGTCACCTTATCTTTGATAAAGGAGGCAGGAATGTACAGTGGAGAAAGGACAGTCTCTTCAATAAGTGGTGCTGGGAAAACTGGATAGGGACATGTAGAAGTATGAGACTAGATCACTCCCTAACACCATACACAAAAATAAGCTCAAAATGGATTAAAGACCTAAATGTAAGGCCAGACACTATCAAACTCTTAGAGGAAAACATAGGCAGAACACTCTATGACATAAATCACAGCAAGATCCTTTTTGACCCACCTCCTAGAGAAATGGAAATAAAGACAAAAATAAACACATGGGGCCTAATGAAACTTAAAAGCTTTTGCACAGCAAAGGAAACCATAAACAAGACCAAAAGACAACCCTCAGAATGGGAGAAAATATTTGCAAATGAAGCAACTGACAAAGGATTAATCTCCAAAATTTATAAGCAGCTCATGCAGCTCAATAGCAAAAAAACAAACAACCCAATCCAAAAATGGGCAGAAGACCTAAATAGACCTTTCTCCACAGAAGATATACAGACTGCCAACAAACACATGAAAGGATGCTCAACATCTTTACTCATTAGAGAAATGCAAATCAAAACTACAATGAGATATCATCTCACACCAGTCAGAATGGCCATCATCAAAAAATCTAGAAACAATAAATGCTGGAGAGGGTGTGGAAAAAAGGGAACACTCTTGCACTGCTGGTGGGAATGTGAATTGGTACAGCCGCTATGGAGAATGGTATGGAGGTTCCTTAAAAATCTACAAATAGAACTACCATATGACCCAGCAATCCCACTACTGGGCATATACCCTGAGAAAACCATAATTCAAAAAGAGACATGTACCAAAATGTTCATAGCAGCCCTATTTACAATAGCCCGGAGATGGAAACAACCTAAGTGTCCATCATCGGATGAATGGATAAAGAAGATGTGGCACATATATACAATGGAATATTACTCAGCCATAAAAAGAAATGAAATTGAGCTATTTGTAATGAGGTGGATAGACCTAGAGTCTGTCATACAGAGTGAAGTAAGTCAGAAAGAGAAAGACAAATACTGTATGCTAACACATATATATGGAATTTAAGAAAAAGAAATGTCATGAAGAACATAGGGGTAAGACAGGAATAAAGACACAGACCTACTAGAGAATGGACTTGAGGACATGGGGAGGGGGAAGGGTAAGCTGTGACAAAGTGAAAGAGCGGCATGGACATATATACACTACCAAACGTAAGGTAGATAGCTAGTGGGAAGCAGCCGCATAGCACAGGGAGATCAGCTCGGTGCTTTGTGACCGCCTGGAGGGGTGGGATAGGGAGGGTGGGAGGGAGACGCAAAAGGGAGGGGATATGGAAACATATGTATATGTATAACTGATTAAATTTGTTATAAGGCAAAAAATTAAAAAAATAAAAAAATAAATTAAAAAAAAAAGGAATGACAAATACCAAATATACAAAATCCAGAAAAATAACATAATGCTTTTATTAAATGTCTATACTCCTCTAATAATTTGTAAATTATTTTGTTTTTGTTCTTATAGGAAACTCCTATTATGTAATATTGAATCTCTTTGCTTATTGTTTATGTGTATAACATTTTCTAATCCTATTTCACTTTTTTCATTTTTATTTTCCTATTTCTGTGCTCCATGGTAATTATGGTATTTTCCACATTGTCTATTCTACCTTGTTCTTTTTTACTGTTTTTACTTTTTTCTTCCATACTAACTCCTACAAGTTCATTTTTAAAAACTACCATTTTTTTCCTGAGTTCTTGAATTTCAAAATTTTTGGTATTCTTTCATGGAAACGACCATTTAGTTATATTTTCTAGGCTGTGGTAAAATGTTTTGAATTCTCCGTTTCGTGACATCATTATTTTAACAAAGGTTTCTTTTAGTATTTTTGTATTGATTCTTTTTCAACTTCTCCTACATTGCTCATCAAAGAATGAGTTGGATTTCCTGACAGTTATTTGTAGGAGTTTCCTCTGAGGAGTGCATATTTTGTTGCCTTTTCTGCAAACTGCACCTCTGGGCTGTTTGGTCATTTTCTGTGGGTCTTTCTTGTACCCTCTTCCTATGCAGGCTCTGCTTGATCTCTACCTACTTCCTTTAGATCCTGCAGATCTTTTCTGATGCAAATTATGGGATATTCTACTTCTGGGTGTGCATTATGCCTTCCTGGAAGTGTGTTTTTACTGGCATTTTAATTACAAATTCACAGCCTGCCTGTTTAATCTGACCCAATTGTGGAAATGCTGTAAGGGTTTCTCTCTGCGACTAAAACATCAGAGCAGTTTTGTGATCTTAGAAACAGAAATTGCAGCAACAGTGTGTTTCTCTGTATGCTGGCCTGAACTTTACAGGCTGTGGATTCATACGGCATCAAGTTCACTTTGGAACGGGAATAATGCAACCATGATGAATATGTAGCTATCCATTGTGAAGAAAGAGTAACACAGATTTACACATAACATGCCGTGCTTTGTATATAGTAGATTCTAAATAAATGTTCATTGATTTACCTTAATGAAACATTATTATATCTCAGAGAATCATTGACTGTGACTTCGGACAATTTACTGAAGTTTCTCACTTGTTTATCAGCTCTTATATAGGGAGATATAAACCCAAACTATCCATGTACTACTGTCTCTGAAGCCACAAGCAATCCAAAAACCTCTGCATTCCTTTTGAGCTATTCTTGCATAAGCCATTTCATCTCTTTGTAAAGCCAGTTCCGGATTTCTTTGCTTTCAGATTTCAGTAAAAACCATGAGTTCTGAAATGAAGTCATCTAATGAAATGAATAAGGTATTTTGGGCAGGTCTAAGTATCAAAGGAGACCACACAGTGGCTGGCAGGGTTTGGTCCCCACAGTCTGATATATGTCAGTAGGAAGAGCTCTATTTTGAAGCATTTGAAGGCAACCACATTATCTATTTCTTTTCTTCCTTTACCACATTTCTCTTTTTTCTATATATTTTTGTTTCTTACTATTAAATCAAGTTATTGGCATAGCACAAACAGAAACGCTGAGTATTAACAGACCAACAAACTCTAATGTAGCCTTACAATTAAGGGCTTAAAGAGAATCTAACTTTAACTTTTTTTTAAACTTTAAAAGCCAATGAGATGAACTCAAAGGAGAGATGTTACTTACATAAAAAATTAAAAATACAAGGCTTTTAAAAGTAGTCTTGTTTTAATGTAATTAAGGAAGATGAATTGTTTTTCTCATCCCAGTGTTTTATGTGTATGTGTGTGTCCTTTACAGTAATCAGATTAGTAATCACCCTCTTTCTATCCTAGTTAAGGGATGTGTTTTTGGGGGGAAAAAAAGGAAAAGGAGAAGAGAACTGTCACTGTGTTTCTATTCAGAAATTATACCCAAGTCTCCATTGACTTCATTTGTCTTTTCCTGGCTACTAAAACACCATTCTTCCTTTTGCTCTCTCAAATTGGACCCACTACTCCACACTAGCAGGGTTTTACATTCCCTCAAATATTTTTATCTTGTAGCTCCTACCTTAATTTGCCTTACGCCAGTTCAGGAGTACCCTCTGGCACCTCATTTATGTCACCTCACACAAATCTGTTCATCCTTTGAACAGTCCCAGATCATCCTAGTTCAAAGTGAATTTTACTTTTCAAATTTCCTATACTACATATCTGGACCATGCATTTGGCACATCAATTGCAGCCTTGTATATTTAATTATCTTTTCATGTGTGCATTAAAAGATCGTTGGAAATAGTTACTATTGTACTTAGTAGATACTTCAACAATAATCAACAATTCTAAAGATATAGCAGCATTTGGCAATCTCCCTAAACAAACTGCAGATTATGTGTGTGTATGTGTGTGCGTGTGTGTGTAACTTTCTATTTTTTTAATTGAAGTATAGTTGATTTACTATATTTTGTTTGTTTCAGGTGTACAGCAAAGTCAAAGTGGTTCACTTATTTTTTTTTCAGACTATAGGTTATTACAAGATATTTAATATAATTCCCAGTGCTATACAGTAAATCCTTGTTGCTTATCTATTTTATGTATAGTGGTTTGTATTTATTAATCCCACACTCCTAATTTGTCCCTCCCTCCCTCCCACTGCCTGGATTTTCTTTTTGTAATTACAAGTTGATCCACTAAGTCACATTTGGCCTTCATTTATTGATTCATCAATCAAGGTTCTCTCATTTTCGCCTTGCTATAATTTTAATGTTTTGCTAATAGATATACAAGGTCTTTCTGATGCAGAAAAGCATAAGCCTCCTTTATAAATCAACTTTTTATGATAAATGATGACAATAACATAAGAGAATATGACACAATGCACTGAATCTGTTATATGTAATTTCTATAAGGACTGAGATATATCAGATAATATTCATTCATGTTTGCTCTATTCTCAAACACACTAATTTAGACTCAAATGAGACTATTTCTTTGGAAGTTTTCACTTGTCTTTAAGGAGGCCTGATTAATATGTTCTGAAAGCTATCTGACTGTAGAAATTTTAATTTATCCTAAAATTAGGATAAGAAGATAGAGATATTTTAGTATTTTTACAGTTTAGTGTATATATATATATATATATATATATATATATATATATATATATATATATATATAATTTTTTTTTGAATGAGAAACACATTTATTGACCAGATTAGAGCATTTGTGTAGTTCTTTTTCCCTCTGGCCTTATATTATCCAGTGAGGACAGTGTTCTCCATTTATTTATTTATTTATATTTTATATTAACAATGTTGTGATAGTTTCAGGTGTACAGCAAAGTAATTCAGTTATACATATACGTGTATCTATTCTTTTTCAAATTCTTTTCTCATTTAGATTGTTACATAATATTGAGCAGGGTTCCCTGTGCTATACAGTAGGTCCCTGTTGGTTATCCATTTTAAATATAGCAGTGTGGACATGTCAATCCCCAAATCCCTAACTATCATTTCCTCCCACACTTCCTCCCTGGTAACCATAAGTTGGTTCTCTAAGTCTGTGAGTATGTTTCTGTTTTGTAAATAAGTTCATTTGCATCATTTCTTTTTAGATTCCACATATAAGGGATATCATATGATATTTCCCTTCCTCTGTCTGAGTTACTTCACTTAGTATGGCAATCTCTAGGTCTGTCCATGTTGCTGCAAAGGGCATTATTTCATTCTTTTTAATGGCTGAGTAATATTCTATTGTACATATGTACCACATCTTCTTTATCCATTCCTCCGTTGATGGACACATTTTAGTATTTTTATCAGAAGTCTCTATCAGTGTAAATATAGTTAATTTTTGCAGATTTTGTCTCATGATTTATTTGCACAAATACACAAAAGGCTTTGGTGGTCTCTCAGTAATCAGTAGTTTTTGAGATTTAATTTTAATTTGACAAACCAGATGAAAGCAAGGATGAAAAATACATCTACACAAAGATATAAAACTGAACTTGAATAAGAAATAAGGACATCATTATACCTTTAATTTAAAATGGTCACCTTACTGATATAAAACACAGTTGCATAATCAGAAGTATTAAAAGCCTAGTCAAGGAAACTTCCCCAAAGAGCCACCTGACACACCAGATCAAAGCACAGCCAAGAGTGATACAGACCAAAGAATATGGCTCACCATTTTCTACCCATTGCTATGGCATGTAGGATCATAAACTGTTTGTTATCAAAGGAGATTTTGGATAATTATTTTAATTCAATATTTTTAACATTGAAATTATTGAGAAAGGACACTAATTGTTTTATTTTCTTTAATTTTTTTCCTAAATTTCTTGTCATCTTTTTCATTTCTAACAAAACAAACCCTTCATCTTTGTCATAGCAGGGCTCTGGAGAAAAGAGTTTATGGTAAAGGAAGTCTGGGCTATTCAGAGAATATTGGCCTTTTGCAAATTAATGACTGTCTCTACGTCTAACTTCCAAACTAAACTCTGGCAAACAACAGCATACATCCAACAAAACACATACAACATTTCCTCAGTCTATCTTACTCTACATCTATTCTGCTTTTCCTAAACTATACTTCCTAGGTATATGCTAAGAAGCATGTTACACTGGTATTAGGGGTGCAAAAATAAACAAGTGCTTTGTTTTCAAATACTCATAATGTAGACAGTAATTTACCAATATGTTTCAATATTATATAAGAAAAATAATTTGAGTAAGCCCAATGTACATGAGTAGTAATGCAGAAAGGAGGAGTGTCAAATGACCTAATGTTGGAGGTTGTGAAAGATGAAAAATACCTTACAAAACATGGAGGGAAAATCATTTCAGGCATTGAAAAGAGAAATAAAATGAAAGAATAAAAGAATGTAGGTAATTGCTTATGGTTTGGTATTTCCGAAACATAATGTAAAAGAAAAAAGGAGAGAAGTTTTGATTATGGCCAGATCATGAATAAGTGTCTTAGACTTCATTAGAATTTATTGTGTAAGCAGGGAGAGGTCATTGAATGGTCTTAAACTGGATCGCGACTTAATCAGATTCGGGTAGAAGAAGGGCGATTCTTATAGCACGTAAATGATGATGTGGAAGGGGCAGAGATTAGCAACGAGGAGAGGAGTTAAAAGGCTATTACACTAGTACTCAAGTATTTTAAAGAATATCAATAAAGAAACATACATGCTAGTCTTTAAAATATGAATGTCCTTAAAAAAAACTAGCAGGTGGAAATTATAACTTAAAAATCTTCTTTTCATTGTTACTACATTAATCATATTATCCTTTGATTTTAATAAAAGCAAAAAACACAAATAATTTGAAAAGATGGGTGATAGCATTATAAAATGTTAAATAATTCACTTACGTTTTTCAAATTATGTAGCTTTTTTAGTGAATTTCTCTAGAGAATTCTCTTTCTTACAAGAAGTGTCACTTTTTTTACTTCTTCGAACCTTCATGTAAATGGGAATAAAACTTTCCTAGAATATCATTAGTTGCCCCAATGGTATACTAGAATAGCCCTTAGCATATTTGAAAACAATGTTAATATTTTATTCTCCAGTCTTGTTATTAAAATAACCACTTAGTTTCTGATATTCCAAATCAGACTGGTAGCCTCAATTAATGGAGAAAATTCAGTAATTCGGTAAAATTTATCCACTTCTCTGCTAATTTCATGATTATAATAGTTATAATTTAGCAGGAGATGATGCTTTGAGTATACCTTTGCTCTACTCAAAAAGTTCCTATTAGATTTAATTCAAAAATTCTTTGTATAATTTCATGAAAGTTTATATGATTTAGGCTGAACACCCTAACCAGTGACTAAAGTCTTATTATAACAGAGTTGCTCTATTTAAGATAAGACAATGACCACCTACATCGTTGTTTTCTGTGTACATATGTCTATAGACACACATGTCTACTGCAATGAACAAGTTATTCTTTGTTTAAGCAAGTAAAATTATTTCTCTACGCAGTGTTCATAACCTCTCCCTCTGCTGCCTCCAATTCTTAAGATAAAACAAGAAACAAACTCCTCCATTATGTGTTTCCCCAAGGGTAATTTATCATGATGTGACCTGGGCCTCTAAGGCCCCATACTTGACAGTCTCATTAAAGACTATTTTCTATCCTTTCTCTTCATTATACAAGTTCTAATTCTCATAGGCTAAGTATCACGAGGCTACTCACAGCAGAAATATACTGCAAAGGTGAAGAGAGAGCAAATGTTTCTACATGTCAAGCACATTGCTTATTCTTCTTCCTAGTGACAGAAACTCTTCCCAAGCTAATTAATAGGGAAATATATTTGAATACATTTTGTTCTAAAATAACTGCTAAGTCCCAGGAAGGAAAAGGAAAATGCGAGGAGAAAATTATTACAAACTGTCACTGGAGCTCTTCTTGCATAATGTAGGAAAGATTGTTGACACCCATAGCCATCTATAGCAACAAGAGCAACAGATACACTCTGGCTGGACTCAGTGCTTAAAGAGCAAGAAGGAGGACTACAGTGATAGTGGTAAATAGCAAACCAAGTTAAAGCAAACTTTATTCATGAAAGTTGCTCTTTTTTTTTTCTTTGTTAGCTTGACTACTTCTCTAAAGAAACAATGACTCACCTTTTTATTCATCATCTGAAATTTTTACATATTGCATGGAATTAGCATTACACTGATTTTCTTTGAAAATAATAAATAAAATTTGAATAAATGACTTGAAATTTGTGTAATTTGAGGGGGGCTTACATAGTGGGTTCACATAAAGTATTTTGTATCAAAATTAAAATGAAGCTTGTGTGAAGGTGTGAGAACATTTAGAAAGTTAATCTCATAAAAGTTAGAGACACAGATTAGCAGGTTAAGTGGAAAGCCCAATGTCTCGAAGCTGAGTGGGCAGTGAAGAAATCATGTAATCCACCCTCAACCACATCCTTTCCACAGCTTCATTCATGCTATCATATCTAAATATAAATGATGTGGTTCTCAGAAGGAGGAGGAGGGGGAAAGATTCAGCTTTCCACAACAGAAAGCTTATTGAACTTAGATTTAAAGACTTAAGTTCTATTTCTGGCTCTTCTAAATTTTAGTCATATAATCTTGGGTTGTGATAAGATTTAAAAGATATAACGAATTTGAAAGAGCTATATAAATTGTATGTAACAATGCAATTGAAAGTTATTATTCTGATCATGTCATCAGTCATTTAACTCCTTAATGCATCCTGCCTTAGTTGATATTTATTTGATTATGATTTAGAGGTGTACAAGCAATGTCCTCAGTTGGCGTGTTTGAACTACTCAAGCTATCTCCACATCTATATGTTGTTGCCCTACATTCTTTATTTTGGCTAAGGTGAGTATTTTTCTTCTCTCTTTGGATTTCAAAATATGTACTGAAAAACGGAAAAAGCAGGTGGGTGTATGTATCCATACCTCTGTCTTCCTTCATATCCCTTCCCCATGCCCTCTTTTCATCAGTGAGATCCCCCATTCTTTTCTTTTTTTCACCAAGTAATAAGACCTGCTGCTGTAGAGCTATTGGTTTCTCAGCAGCAGATACTGTGAATGACCCAGAAGGAGCTGGGAAACTTCAAATCCTGCTTCAATACTCCTTTGATGGCTGGGGAGAAGCTAAAGGTAGACTCAGAGAATTTAGTTGCCTTAAAAAAAAATTAACCAACATCTTCCCCACATTAGTTTTCTCCATCACTCTAGTAAGGAGCTGCCTACCTCTTTTGTGTAAGCATTTCAGTTGTACATAGAGCATGTGAGTTCAACTTAGCATCACTGATGGGCATTGAGGGGGTAGGAAAGGGAATGAAGACGAGATATAGCAGTTTATTAAAATCAGTTTTGTAGAAGAGATCAAATACATTTAGTTTTATTAATTTATTCTGCTGTATTTATATCTTCTAAGTTACTTGAAAGTTTAGCATTCTCTCTTTACTTTTATGTTATTTTAATGCCTGTATATAAATCCAAAGGTAAATATCCTGCAAGAGAATCTAACACAAATGCTTTAATTTTCAATTTTCAGCATTTTCAATTTCAAATGCTGAAATTTTCAATTTCAAAATACTTCTCTGGTTGTACTGAATTCTCATACACTGTAAAAGCCAGGGCAAGCATAAAAAAGAATGCTATATGGAAACATTTAAATATTCTGGTTCAGTGAACTGGCACAAAAGGTTGCTGCAGAAATGGCAGATAAGTAATCTAAAGCATCCAAGGGAGCATGAATGTGGAAAGAAAACTAGAGTAAATTATTTATTGACTACCTAGTTAGAGTCTGGAATTCTTCTGGTTCTTTGGGGGGGGGTAAAACATGTTAAATGCATGGTCTCTGACAGAAAAAACTTGCAGTCTAGTTAGGGTGAGAATTAGGGCACATCAACACTATTGACAGTAAAAAGTGACATTTTTTCATGTAAACTATAGGACTGTGTTCCTATACTAGTTTGAATAACCATTGAATGGGACATCTTTATTTGTATTTGGTTAAACCAGCAGAAGTTTATCTACTCATGAATAAAGTTTACATTAAACCTTAGCATTATCAATCAATAACTGTCTTTAATAGATATAAAAGTAGGAGTATTACTGTGAACATATATTACAAACAAGAACATAAGAAAAAAGGAAAATGATACATTCAAATCATCTTCCAAAACAGCTTTTTATTTGTTTTTGTTTATTTTAAAATTTTGGATAATAAAATATATAAAATATACACAGACCATAAAAAATAATGTAAAATCCTCTTATTCAGAGCTCTGTAACATTTTAGTGAATAGTCAATCATTTATGAATGCATTCCACAAATACTTGTTGCCACGTGGTAAACAACCTTAGAAACAAAAACACACACATACATCTCTGCCTTCATAGACTCTAAGTACCTGTAGTACTTTACCTGTAGTAAAGAGATATTAATCCAATCAATCATTAAATTAAAAAAGTAAAACTGGTTCTGTGACAATTCATGGGAAAGCAGTATAATGCTAAGGATGAGATTAGTGAGTAAGAATAAGTATAGTATCAGGATATGACCTAGCAGGAAGATCAAGAAAGTATTCTCTAAGGAAATTAGCTTGAGCTGAGAACATAAGGATGAGTAGAAATTCATTAAGTAAAACAGTAATGAAAGAGAATCCCAGGTGCAGAGGACAAGCTCTACAGTAAGGAGAGACTCCAGGTACAAAGGCAAGATACTAGTCCAGTTTGATCTGGCAGAGCCAGACGTTAAGTGATGTTGGAGATAGGGTACTGGTGGACAGAGTTATGGGATTCTATTTTTTATTATAGGAGACATGTGACCCCACCGAAAGGTTTCAGATGGGATAGTGATATGCTTAGATTGGTGTTTTCAAAAGCTCCCTCTAGATGAAGTATGAAGAACAAATTGAAAAGAAGAATGGCAGAGTGGATGATTTAAACAAGTTAGTTATAAGTTAAGAGGCTAGCTTGCTACTGTAGATGAGAAGTAATGGTAATTTGAAGTAGTGTTGCAGTGGAGGTTGGCAAAGCTGAAATTTTTAGAGATTTTTTAGCAATAATTATTATAATTGGGTGAGAAATTAAACCATGCAGTGGAGGAAGAGAGAACAAGATACCAAGAATGACTTCATATTTTCTCAATTATAAGCAAAGTGGAAGGCAATGCCATTCACTCTAATAAAAAAAAAGTGGAAACAGACCATAAGCCTATGGCATGTTTTGCTAAATACTTAGTGTATCCATTATTGTCACATTGCCCTGGAGAAAGATTATAATTTCAATGAAAAAATATTTACCTATTGTTACTACTTTACTTTGGAATCAAACATTTTTCATAACCGTAGTCACTGCAGTTATATGCATAATTTAGGGTCAAGGAGTTTTGAAGAGCCGGTTGATGGTTTGTCTCATTGTTTTGGCTCTTAAAGTCTCAGATACTTTAAGCGGTTTTATACTTCTAGACTTACTATTTTCCTGCTGGTAAACAGTTTGTATATAGGTCTGCTCTTCCTGTTAACCACTACCTAGTTGGCTAAAATACATTGAATCCTCGAGTAGACAGCTCATAAGGTAGTGGTCTGGCTTTTGATAACCTTCCTTCCCTGTGAATGGCACCTTTGGATCACATTAATAACATGAACCCAAGTGATTGTTATTAATTCAGTTGTACATGCTTGACTTAATTTAAGCAAACCAGATTTAGTGTGCTGGAAATTTGAAACCTATAACATAGCACACATACACAGAGATATGGAATAATTAGACCTGAGTCACATTAATTACAAAACTCTAAAAAACGGTTCATAATTGATAACTGTTGGGATACCATGAATTGACTCCAAATTCATTCCCTTCTAGGTTGTTGGTGACTATTCAACCCTTCCTTTGATCTAATGTGCTACTCTCCCTTTCCTCCAAAAATATTCCTTTACAACAAAAATATTATTGTCTGCTATATCACAAGAACTGTGCTGTTTATCACAGTTGCACACAAAATCTAACATGGTCCCTGCCCGCAAGGAAATCACAGTTTAATAATCAGAGAAAATCATGTAAGTTGAAACTTACACAAAATTAGCTGGCCTCGACAATACGTGTGTGGTAGGAGTTGTCAATTGACGGGTAAGAGAGATCAGAGACTGGGGATAACAAGTGACAAAACACTTCATGTAGAAAGTGATGTTATCACTAGCTTACAGAAGACAAGTAGGTGGAAATTGGGACTCAGGAGGTGGAGAGCTTAAGTCAGAGGGAGACAGGTGAGAAAATACTTAGACGTAAAACAGCAGAAAATAGATTCGAAACTGCAATTATCTTGGGACAGCTGAGAACTCTGGGAGAGAACTAAAATGAGAGTGCTGTGAAAATAAACCTTGAGCGATGAGCAGGGACCAGATTGCAGAGAATCTTGTAGAGCTTGCCAAGAGTTTCAGACTACATCCTATGAAAAATGGAGACACACTAAAGGGTATTAAGTAAAAGATTCACACGATTAGTTTTACTTTGCAGGAAAAGAGAGGCAGTAGAAGATCTACTGCAATTTCTGTGGACTATTGCAGGGATGCAGCCAGAGGTGATGAAGGTCAAAGGCAATAATAGAGGAGATATAGAAAGAGGAAAAATGCTAAGAAGAAACATTTGATAGAGCTCGGTGACTGATTATATTTGCAGTAAAAAGAAGAGTGTGGGACACCTCTCATATTTCTGACTTTATACTTAACCTCCTTGCATTTGATTACTTTATCTTTAAAATGGAGATTAAAAACTGCCTCTAAGATGTTGTAAGGAAAAAATTTAGATAGCATTTGTAGAGAATCTATCACTGTGTACAGCATGTAGGATAATTTCAAACATATTTAGCTTCCTCCCTTCTTTCCTTCTACTTATCAGATTATTTAAAATAATCAAAGAAATACTCTTAATGTTGATCACAATTACTGCCAATTTATTTTTCATTGTATAAACTGCTAATTATTTCACTTGTTGGGATTAAAACAAATCCCTTACAAAATGTCATCTCACATAAGTATCTCACAAACTAATACTTAGTGCATCCCAAATGAAATGGAAAAAAAATGGTTCTTACATCTTTTAATGTCACAATTTTTGAACATGGGTTTTAATTTTATTAAAAAGTAAAATCACCTGCGGGAAATTTTTTTAAAATCCAGGATTGAGTTAAAACTTGAACTGTTTAAAGTAACCCTATTTTAAAAACAAACATATTTAAAAACTTCTGCTATCAACTACCTCAACAGCAAAGAAAGAAATTAGCACTTTCAAGTCACTCTCATTGGTGTCATTGAGCTGATGTTATCAGTTTGGATGAAGGTGTGTGTGTGTGTGCCATTCTTTATTTTTAATTTAATTTAATTTATTTTTTATACAGCAGGTTCTTATTAGTTATCCATTTTATACATATTAGTGTGTACATGTCAATCCCAATCTCCCAATCCATCACACCACCCCCACCACCATCACTTTCCCCCCTTGGTGTTCATATGTTTGTTCTCTGCATCTGTGTCTCAATTTCTGTCCTGCAAACCAGTTCATCTGTACCATTTTTCTAGGTCCCACATGTATGCATTAATATACGATATTTGTTTTTCTCTTTCTGACTTACTTCCTCTGTATGACAGTCTCTAGATTCATCCACGTCTCTACAAATGACCCAATTTCATTCCTTTTTATGGCTGAGTAATATTCCATTGTATATATGTACAACATCTTCTTTATCCATTCATCTGTCGATGGGCATTTAGGTTGCTTCCATGTTATTATGTTTTTGCCCATTCCACTTTTCAAAAAGAGACAAAACTGAAAATACTAGAATATATTACTTACCACAGAGATTAGAGTATTTATATGGAGTTGGCCTTCTCTTACTGTAAAATTTGAGTCAAATATTGATTCTAATTGCCCAAGGTTATAAGGAAAATTTTCACTGATATAAAACAGGCTCTATTAATTAAAAAAAAATTTCAGTAGCTTAGAGTATTGATAAGAACTTAGACCATTAGAATGGTAAAAATAATTGTTCATTTTATGTCTTACTGTTTATACCTCACTTTAACTTAAGAATACAAGTTGGACTTATAATTTATGCATTGCTAAATTAACCATTTTCTTAACAATTAATACTTTATTTTATTCTGTCACTTATGATACCATATATTGCATAACAATTGCTCAGTTCACACTACAATCAATAAAATGTGAGCCACTTTCTTTTATAGAGAAAGTGACCAGAAAAACCTAGCTGACCAGAAAATGTTCAGTTTGGTAAGGGATATAGATATGATTTTGTTTTTCTGTTTTATAAAAACATATATAGATACAACTCTTGTAGCCTTAAGTATATGACTCTCTACAAGGTATTAATAGTTTAAAAATATATACTTTTTAAACTAGCTAGCAATTATCCATCTTAAATATGGATAATAGCAATTAATATGAAAAATATTTACTATATAACTAGCTACTTTTAAGATTCCATATTTTGTTTATAGACCTTTTAATAAAGCATCATTAGATATAGAAAATACATGCACTTATGGCTAAATACCTATCCCCAATATGCAAATCACAATTTTAATATAGTGATTACAGGAGGGAAAGATTAAGGGTAAGCTTTCATAGTTTTGAAAATGTTCCCAATTTGACTTTTATAAAATGCATCAGTTTTCTCTAAGTAATTATCTGACCTGTTAATGATTTCCTGTTATAAATAAAATGTGAATGTCAGCATAGGCAAGAAATAAAATAGTGAGAAAAACAGACAACATCTTGGCCAGTTAAGTGAGCCTTTACCTAATATATACTACAAAAATGCATTTTTCCTCTGAATCCCAGAGCTCAAAAGATTTCAGCAAAACAAGGTTTTTTTTTCCCCTAAGAATTTAACTAAATCTATTCGGCCTGTGAATATCAATTTTAATTTTGCATATATTTTGTCAAAAATTATTGTAAACCACAAGATTTTTACTGCTGTTAATTTTTTCATTTCAGTTAGGCTCATATTTAGCATGTTATCCTCTCCTGATTGCTTCTTTTATGAAAAAAATATAAAATAATTTGCTCCACAAATATGTATAAACATAAGAATTGAACCAAAAGTTCTTTTAAGATAAGTAGAGCCTTCTAAGTGTCTTTGTGTTCAGTTACTTGATTTCTATTCTGCTTAGTCTGTGTGATGATAGTTGTGTTTGAAATGTTGCATTTTTCAAAATGTAAACATTTTACTATAAAAAATCTCACACGTTCATGTTTTTTAAAAAGGTACAAAATGGAAATGTAGCCTTCCTTCCTATCACCACAGCTGGTTCCACCCTCCACAGCCTCACTTATTACAAGGAATCGTTATCAAAAGTTTTTAGCTTATCTTTCCAGTAGGTTTCATCACATATATAAACATTTATTCATACACATATATTATGCATGAATATGTATATGCACTTTTTTGAAACACATACAATTCATACTATAACTACTATATTACATCCATTAGTTTTTCCATGAGCAATATTGTAGACATATTTTAAATATCAGTAATCTTGGATGTGAAATGTCTAAGTCAAAAGACACGTGCATTTTAGTTTAATGGTTGTCTCTAAATTGCCCTCAAAAGATTATACCAATTTACATACTCACCAAGATTATGAGAGTCCCTTTTTTACCCCTGCTTATACTAATAGAGAAATCTTTAAATCCAATAAGTCAAAAATGTATTTTATTGTTGCAATTATTTGTTTATAAGCATGGTTGTCTAGACTTCACGTATTTGTTGTCTATATATTCCTTTTTGTGAATACTCTTTGCTCATATCTTTTGACTGTTTTTCCACAATAATTATAAAAGCTAAAATGTATTGAGTACTTATTATGAGTCAAGCACTATCCTATGTAGTATGCAGGTGTTAACTCATTTAAGTCTCATAACAGAAACAGGTATTATTTTAATCTCCATTTTAAAAAATATTGAGGCAACGAGAGGGTAAGCAACATTGCATATAGGGTCATAGAACTAGTAACAGATGGAGTAAGGATTCGAAGCTAAACCCAGGGTTTCTGTGTTTACCTGCTGGGGAGTGTTACCTCTCAGTATTAAGTTGTTTGAATTTTTCATATTACCTTAGGAATGCTTTTTCTAAAATTAATTCATTAAAAATTAATTCATTAAATTAGTATACAAGAAAAAATATACTAAGGAAATTAGCCCTATATTAAATGATATATAATATTTTTTCTATTTTTTTCCATTGATCTTTTGATTTTTTGTTATATTTAGTTGTTTGCATGAGGGGTACTATTCAAATGTAAATCAATATTTCTGGCACATTTTATTAATTTATGAGGTTTCAGAAATTTCAACCAAATATTTTGTATTGGAGTGTCAAAATTGTTTTGATCAGTTCTGCTTTAAAATGAATTAAACAGCACTTTCTTTTCTTTTTCTTTTTTTGATAATTTAACCAATATCCTTAACTCTTCTCAGTGAACAAGAGGCAAAATTTGTCATTCCTCTTTTAGATGTGCATAGAGATCGTATTTAATTAATCTTAATTTATTATTCTATTAAATTTATCATTTAACATTTATCTGAAAAATTTATTTTGGACCTTTTTCATGTATTCTGGTGAAACAACTTCAGTTTCTTAGCAAACTCTGAAAAGGAACAAATGAACAAACAAAAAACAATAATAACAAAAACCCTACTTCTTCATTGAGGATTGTAGGGAATGTAGGGCTGAGCTCACAGGACACTCTCTATTCTTGTGACTCCAAACTTCAGAAATATATATGAGCATTCACTTTTCATAAGAGTAATTCTGTCTGATGATTTACATTCAACCTACTGCTTTTGATTCTGAAATACTTTTTGCCCCATATCATATAACTGTAAATGTTTTCTACATGTTGTTCTAGTATATTGTGTTTTTTGTGGGGTTTTGGCCATTTTATTATTACACTATAATATGTATTTATATTTAAAACTTCACCCTGTGTATTGCTGAATCTAAGTCATGGGTTAATATAAAAACCTATATTTTAAAAACTTATGGTTTTATATATTTTTTAAATCGAATGTCAGGTATTATATTTAAAAATATTATCCAAGTAGCTGGGGAAGAGGAAAAGATAGAACTTAATATATATAGAAGACATGAACCTAGTCGGTATTTTGTATGTATTAATTTCAATAATTATTCAAAAAGTTTTGAGACAAATATTGTTCTCAGTTTACAACATAGGAAGCAAAAGCTCAATGAGATCAATAAACTCTCCAGTGACATACTGAGGCTGTCACAGAGCCAGAATTCACACTATCTTGCTTTGGCTCCAACATCTATGTTCTTTCTGCAATAGGATGGCATTCTCTACATTAGCTCAAAAACATAACTCTGTCTAAACAGCACATATTTGGGGCAGGAGTTTGTGCTGAACATAAAAATGTCATCATATTTGGCTACACTAGCTCCCATTTCAGTAGACTGTATGTTGCTCTGTATTAAAGTGAATAAAAGAAGAAAAACTAAATTTTACCTCATAAAAGTACATTTGGGTTAAGTTCTACAAGCCATTCATTCATACATTTATCCACCATTCATTTATGAAATAGTTACTTACCTTGAATTTACTATGTCCAAGAAAATACTATGGGATTTAAACCTAGCCCCCACCCTACTGAAAACAAGAAGGAAGTTGGAAGGAAACACTTGATATGTAAAACACATTTACATTTGATGAAAAAATATGGCAAGTGAAAAATGAGTCATGGTTGTAGTGTCAAAATATTTTATTGTCAATATTTTTTAAAAATTCAGAACAAAATAAGGAAAAAACAAAATATCCCAAATCCAAATGCTCAGATATAAAACTATTAATATGGTGTTGCATTTCCTTCTAGACTAGTCTCAAAATATATTATTTACAGTTTAGATCAATGTTTGGTTAACTACATGTCACAACTCATTTGTTGCCCAAGAAATCACTTTAATGAGTCACAACTTAAATTCTTTAAAACATTAAACTAGAAAATGTCAGTATGTATTATATGTAATAGGATGACATTGCTTTGAAACATTTTTTAAATTTGTATACTTATTTACTGTATATATTCACAATATATTTCTTACTTAAGGAGGATATCAAAACATTTGAATAACACTTATTTAGATTGTTTCATAAATTGAATGTTATATTCTGCTCTTCCATATAAATAACATTTTTCTTTTCTTCAGATATTTTTAATAAACACCATTTCTTATGACCATGGAATATTTCCTCAGATTGTTCAACCATGTTGTTATCAATTACTCCAGGCTTGGGCTTTTTTTTCTTGTCATTTTTACTGTAATGAATAATCCAATGATTTTGCTAGATTTTTTGTTTATTTTCTTCAAATAGATTCCTAGAATTATTATTATGAAGTGAACAGATAGTAACTTTAAAATGTCATTTATAATTATTGTTTATTTAATTATATTTATGCGTTTTCACTACATGAAAATTCATATTTTTACAAATAAAATATATTACAGAAAATGTAGATGAGAAAATACTTTTAATCTTCCAACACAAACACTATTACTGGTTTAATCATTTATGTATTTACTTAAATTTTCATTGACTATTATAAAACACAAATTATTTATCTAAAACATATAGCAACACAGAATACCAAGAATAAATTGGGGGCAGTGGTACCCAGAAAGGGGGTTGCAATAGAGGTGAATAAGCCAGGCTTCATTTCAAAAAGATAAAAGTTTTACGTCTAAAAACCTGCATAACATACACATTTTAAAGGGAGACAATATGATTACAAGATCTGAGAATAACTGCCTTGTGCCACTATATCTAAAGAAGTATTTTTCCTTTTTAAGCACAATCAGAAACATTGAAATATTTATTTTGTGGAAACTTTGATTTTCTGCCCAGATCCTGAACAAGACTCCCAGACTGCTTTGCTGACCAAGGAATGATGAGCATGAGGACAAGCCACCCACTCAGATTCATGGATCAAAAAGTCCAAGATCAATCACCAGTAACAAATGTTAAAACTGTCAAAAATACTGAGAGCAACAAGCTGGAATGCATAATGCAGTACCCTAAGGTGAGGGATTACCTCCTGTTTAGTCAAGCAGCTCAAATATGAAAGCAGAAGCCACTGTACCTGATCCGTTGTGACTTTGAAAAGTTAAAAGAACACACACTAGTAAACACACAGAATTTGGACTTGGCTATTAACTAGCCCTTGGCCTGGAGAGTGTTATTTATTTATGGGCGAAAAACCAGGCTCCTTGCTGATTAGGTTCAGAAAATTCTAAGTGGGGAAAAAAGGAAGATCCTTCAGCAGTACAATGAGTCTTGTATTCTCACTTACTTGGAGAAATACAAAGGTTTTATATATTTTTTAAAAATGGGAAGTCTGTATAATTTAGGAAGGAAAAGAGCATATAATTGTGTTATCTTCTAGCCTCCAAGCCTTGCATTTATAAAGAAATGGATAGGCAGCTAGGAGGACCACAGACTCTCCCAAAGGCTGGATTTATCCTGTGTAGCAAACTGTCTGCCAGCTTTCTAACATCACTGTTTGGGTTTACTGACTAAATGACCAGAGTGAATTATTCAAAAGTTAAGTTGAAAAAATCCCTTAAGCTGTCAAAAACTCTATCCTCTCTACATTATGCTAGCTTCTAAAATTAGTCAGTATACCCTTTCTCCCTTCTGAAAATATCAATCAGAGCAGGATAGTGAGAAGTATTGTTAAGCAAAGCCCTTATATCACCAAATTGCCCAGCTAGTTTCTACAATCAGAGATTAGTATGCTCTGAACATTTGTGTCCCCCCCAAATTCATATGTTGAAATCCTAACTCTGATGTGGTACAAGGAGAAGCTGGCAATCTGCAAGCCAGAAGAGGGTTCTCACCAGAATGGGCCAGGCTGGCACTCTGATCTTGGACTTCCAGCCTCCAGAACAGTGAGCAATAAGTTTCTGCTGTTTATAAGCCACCCAGTCTACGATATTTTGTTACAGTAGTCTGTATGAACTAAGACAGAGATTCATGCTTTGTGTTAGTATGTCGTGTTTTTTTTTAAAAAAATACTAAGGCCTTAATGGATACCATTATAAAAACAGCTAATAGTTAGTTACCCAATCCTTAATATGAATTAATTAAATGAAATGCTTCTTTACAACAGCTAGATCACAGAGCTGTTTAAAGGAAATTGTTGATACAATGGAAGAAAAGAAAGGAAAAATATTGGAACACAAATTAATCTGGATAGGGTCCTTGTAGACACAGAGCCAATCAGAAGTCAATAAAGGGAGAAACAGGATCTGAGATAACATTGTATTGAGTGGTTACAAAATATTCAGAGACTATTTTATTCACCTCCTTCCCTTACTCCCTACCTTCTCTCCTCCTTTCCTTTATTACTTATAATTTTGAGAGCAATAAAATATGCTCTCTGCACTCAAGGAGTTCATGTTTAATTAAGGAAAACAGCATCAAAGGCAAATAACTGTAATCCAATCTCAATGTCAAGGAAGCCCTTAGCAACAAGTGGTTAAGTTTATGGAATAAGCAAAGAAAGGCATCACAAAGCAGAGACTAATTCATTTGGAGCTTGAAGAATACCTTCCTAACTCTTTGCTCTCATAGTAACTTCCTGCTTAAAATTCAAAATTTAATTCAAAATATAGACTCCCATACAAAACAAAAAGAGTAGAAATATTGAAGCAGGCTACTGAATTGTTAATGGGTCCCAAACTGCATAACCATCTTAGTTTCTTTAGGACCCCATGAGAGAAAAAGCACTTGTCTAAACCCATGATTACTAGGATTATCATCAAAATATTGTTATGGCAATACTCTACTTTTTTGATAAAAAAATATTATTTTAAAGCTTTTCAGCCTCCGTTCATTACAGAGTTATCATTCAAACTCGTTGACCTGAATGTGGGTGAAGAAAAACTTGTAAGCCAAAGAGCCAGTAGAGCAATTAACACATAAAGAATGAATACAGAAAAGAAACATATGTCACTCTATTAAACTAATGTTTTTGTTACAAACACACTAAGTCCAACTGTATTTCTTGATTAACTTAAATCAGTTCATATTTACTTAACACTTATTAGCTAAAATGGATCATGACAAGTAGAAAATTTTTAAAAGAATGAATAAAGCACAATTCTTTGCCATCATAAAACATAGTGTACATAAAGGATACACATTACATGAAAGATATATGTATGTTATATGTCATATACATATATATGTATATATAGTGATAGATATATCTGGATCTATTTATCAAGTATCTAATATATACCAGGTACAGTATTATTAGAGTCTGGGAATAACAAAATAAAATATACAGTTTCTGCCTTTCAGTAGTTTCAAGTCTAGCAAGGTGAAATACAAATCAACAGTCATGTGCTATGACTGATGTTGTCCTAGATGCGGCAAGAAAAGCTCTAATTTCAAACTCCCAGAATCCTGTAAGGCTTCCAGGAGGCAATTACATTATTTCTGAACTGAGCTTTGGAGGATGAATAGTAATTAGGTGTCTAAAAAAGTGATGAGCATTGGAAATTGGGGATCCTAGCATAACTTTACAGAAAAATATACCTTTTTTACCTGGGTAAATTACTGTCTTTTCCAGGAACAAACTTACTCATGCATGTAGCAGTGAATAAGAGTTAATCATCAAGTGTTTTATATTTGTTTTTTTTTCCTTTATTTTTTATATTGGAATATGTTTGATTTATAATGTTGTGTTACTTTCAGGTGCACAGCAAAGTGATTTATTTATACATATACATGTATCTATTCTTTATCAGATTATTTTCCCATATAGGTTATTACAGAGTATTGAATATAGTTCCCTGTGCTATACAGTAGGTCTTTGTTGACTATTTTATGTATAGTAGTGTGTATATGTTAATCCCAACCTCCTAATTTATCCCTCCCCCCCACCTTTCCCTTTTGGTAACCATAAATTTGTTTTCTAAGTCTGTGAGTCAGTTCCCATTTCATAAATAAGTTCATTTGTATCATTTTTTTCAGATTTTACATATAAGTAATATCATATATTTGTCTTTGTCTGACTTACTTCACTTAGTATGATAATCTCTAGGCTCATCCACATTGCTGCAAATGGCATTATTTCATTCATTTTTATGGCTGAGTAATATTCCATTGTATATATGTACCACAACTTCTTTATCCATTCATCTGTTAATGGACATTTAGTTTGCTTTCATGTCCTGGCTATTAAAAATAGTGCTGCAATGAACACTGAGGTGCATGTATCTTGTCAAAGTATGGTTTTCTCTGGATATATGCCCAGGAGTGGGATTGCTGGATCATATGGTAGCTCTATTTTTAGTTTTTTTAAGGAATCTCTATACTGTTCTCCATATAGGCTGTACCAATTTACACTACCATGAACAATGTAGGAGGGTTTCCTTTCTCCACACCCTCTCCAGCATTTATTGTTTGTAGACTTTTTGATGATGGCCATTCTGACAGGTGTGAGATGATACCTCATTGTAGTTTTGATTTGCATTTCTCTAATAAACAGCAATGTTGAGCATCTTTTTCATGTGCTTTATGGTCATCTGTATGTATTTTTTGGAGAAAGGGATAACAGGATTCAGGTTGTCCTCACTTTCTAGTACTTACTGTGTGCAAACATTGTACGCATGGAACAGCAAAAAATATTGAGGAAGAGAAGAGTATGATGGAAGAGGGATAGACAATTACACAGGGAAAAGATTATGAAGGAATATGTACATCATAATCCTGGCAAGAACCATATTTATTGAATGCCAGGTAAAAATTAAAGAGGTCACAAATAAAAGTGCTAAAAGTAAAGACAGAGAGGATAGGATAGATAACAGGTATTTTGGATGCGAAACTGACAGTGTTAAGTAATATTTCAATACAAAAGGTCAGGGAAAGGGCAACCAAAGGTGATTCCCAATTTCCCTTGCTTGCTGTCAGAGTTACTCCAGTGTCATTCACTGAAATTTAGACTGAATGTCAAGGAAACAATTTTGGGAAGGAGATGATGTGTTAAATAAAAGACCGATGAGTTTGAAGTGCCGTTAACAAATATATAGATGTAAAGTAGGACATATATATATGTCTTTTGTTTACCTTTAGGAGGGTATATTGATTGAAAAAGTCAGGGACCTACAGTAGAACTATGTTTTGTTTAATAAAAATAACTGATAGGACATTAAAGGTACAAAAAATGGCAATATTTGGAAAAGCAAGGTTCTAAAGAAAAAAATGAGGTAAAACTAAGAATGGTACAGTATGTACTGTTTTTTACTTTCTACAACACAGACAACATGTTGTGCATTTCCATTTGTTGTGGAAATGCACAAAATATAATTGAATCATCTGTTGCATATATAGAAAATATATAGGCAAGATGAAACAGTTGAGGGAGCATAGTGTACAAGATGGGAATAATAGCTACATATGCAGTTTGTGTATTAAATGATGCATGAGCAACTTTAAAATAGACATCAGTGTTATACTTATGGACACTTTTAAACCAGGAATCCATTGCCCATGCCCAGATTATCAGTACAATCATTTACACTGATGAATGATGGAAAGGAAGTGAACAGAATAATTACTAAGTGCCTATTCATCAGGTCTTATACATATGTTCTTGTTAAATACTCAAAGTACCTCAAGGGAAAGGTTATTTGTCTCCATTTGTACATGAAAGTGTTATCTCTGATAAATTACATAGCCAAAGTCAAAGGACCCAGAGATAAAATTAGTTTTAAAACCAGGTGTGCCTTATTTCGAAGGAAGGATGATAGGATTCTCTTAGAAATAACAGCCTAAAAGTGTTTGATAAGTGGGTGATTGAATGAATGATTGAATCACTGATGTCCTTGGTAATCAACATATCTTTTACCTGCCTATAAAATTCAGAACATTTTATTGATCTAGGAATGGGCCCCCTTACTGTTGAAGATTCAAATCAGTTATTTTGCAACTACAGCATTTTGCTGGATGCCAGGAGAGAGTATTGCTATGTCAGTGGTTTCTTGAAGGCTGCATCTGCATTTCAGGTTTACTTAGTTGAAGAAAGGACTCATTGACAAATTAAGATTTCAAGTATTCTTTAAATTAAGTGTTACTTAAACAAATCAAGGGTTATTTAAAACTATTCTGAGTGAATTGCATTAATTTCAATGTTTCCTCCCGTTATAATTGACTTGACCTGGGCCTCATTCATTTCACAAAGGAGCAGGACAACAATGGTTACTCGAAAAGCAAATTGCTGAGGAGAAGCTTGTCACTGAGTGCTCCAATTACAATCCAGCTGAATAATAGATTCAAGAGGGAAATTTTGCTTTCAATTATATGAACACCTTAGGAAAACAGTGTATATCTATATGTATATAAGTGTATATATATACATATATATTCTGTATGTATATATTTATACATGTATGTGTGTATACACACAAGCACAAATGCATGCACACACAAATGAAGAATATATGTATTCTCTATATGTAATATGTATGCCTATTTAATACATATAAATATAACATTTTAATAGTGAAGAAAAATCTCTGAAGTCATTTTCTTCCAAAGGCATACAGATTAGCATGTAGAGAAAAGGCACTATAATATGGCTTTGTTAGAATTACAAATGTATGCAACATTTTGGTAGGAAGTTATTAACATCTAAAACATTTAAATGAACATAGTTTTAACAATTTTACTTCAGCAATCTGCACAAAAATAGACTAGCATAAGTGTAAAAGACACTTTGAAAATGGGAATATATTCATTACTATTATGTTTGTATGAATGCAATTCTGGAAATTACAAAAATATGCCTTAAAAAATAATGAATAATTTGTGGTACTTACATACCATGGAATATTATGTTAAAATTAAAATTAATGATATGTACTGAACAACATAATATCTCCAATATACTTTTATATAAATCAGAAAGCAAGTTTTACACAAAATATATGTGAAAAATGGAAAGAAAAGAAAAAATAAAGAAAAGAAAGATAAAGAGAGGGAGAGAAAGAAAAAGGAGAGAGGGTGGAAGGAAGAGAGGGTGGGAGGAAGGGAGGGAAGAAGAAAGATAGAAAGATTCAGTAAGAGAAAGAGAAAAATTATGAATGCCTTTTTTGTGTATATATAAATAATTCCTGAAAAAACAAAAAGTGAAAATGCGTTGTGGAAAAAGAGGTTTTCTTTTTTTCATTTAAAATTCAAGTCTCTTCACTTATTTGTGTATCATTAATTACAATGAACTTGTGTTAGTTTTATTATATTTTTTAAAAGATACCATCAGTATTAATAGAGTGATTTAAAAGGGAGGTTAATGCATATGTGTATATGTTTCAAGTTACTATCACTAAATATGAACAAACTTACTCATAATTTTCACATAAGATCAAACAAGAACATCCTTGATTTTTATGATAGTTTGGCATGAAGAAATATTAATAAACTTAACCGGCAATGCTATTTTCACTTGTGTGGATTTGTCATATGGCACACACAAAAACATAGTGTTCTTCAACTCATTGAGGACATTAAGTCACAAAGGTTTTTGTTTGTTTTGTTTTATTGTCACAAGAAGTTTACGTTTTAGTGGCCTCTTGAGTAAAACAAACAAAACCCATGGTTTAATGCAATAGCTCTTGCTCCCTTGCCAAATATTAGTTAAGCACATATTCATGGGTTTATTTCTGAGCTCTCAATTCTATTCAGTTATTGGTGTATGTGTCTGTTACATGCCAGTACAATACTGTTTTGATTACTATACCTTTTTAATAAAGTTTGGAATGAAGATGTGTGATGCCTCCAGTTTTCTTTCTCAAGATTATTTTGGCTATTTATGGTATTTGGTGATTCCATGAAAATTATAAGATTTTTTTTTCTATTTCTGTAAAAATCTACATTGAAATCTTGATATCTTACATTGAATCTATAGATAGCTTTGGGAGTTACGATATTTTAACAACATTAATTCTTGCAGCCATGATTATGGAATAATTTTCCATTGATTTGTATCTTCTTCAATTTCTTTTGTCAATGTTTTATAATTTTTGGTGTACAGATCTTTCACCTCCTTGGTTAAATTTATTCCTGAGAGGAGTTGAAGATGATGGAATAGAAGGACATGGGGCTCACATCCTCCCACAAACATATCAAAAATACATCTACATGTGGAACAATTCTCACAGGATACCCACTGAAAGCTGACAGAAGATATCTTATACAATCAAAGCTCTAAGAAAGATCCCTATTTATCCAGGTAGGATGGAAGGAAAAAAAAGAATCGGGACGGGACCTGCACTCCTGGGGCAGAACTGTTAAAGAGAAAAGTCTCCCTCACCCAGGTAACCTCCTTCGCCAGCTGAGAGGTCTGCTGGGACAGATAGGGAGCTGCAGTCAGTCTTCTGGAATTTGCTTGAAAGGAGGGTATGGGAGTTGGCTTGCTGCCAGACAGGGTAGGGAGGGGTGGACACAGATGGTCCGTGCCACATCACTGCACTCTCCAGCCTGAGACTTGCTCCTGTTGGTGTGTGCTGCAGTTACATGCTGAAACTCCAGCTTCAGCAGGCAGACCTGGGGAGAGGATTCTGTTTGGCTGTGCAGAGATAGCCCAAAGGGCCTGGCATATGGTCCAGGCTGCAATTGGGGGTGCACGCAGGATAGAGTGTGAGTCTGCCATAGGAAACCCATTATCAATGTGTGAAAGGCATGATGCCATGGGTCTGCCATCAGAGCCTCATTGTCAACATGCTCATGGCTAGGTGCTGATCTGGCTTTGGTGGGTTTTGGGAGAACACCAGAAGCCAGAGGTGGGGCTGACATCTCTGCTGACTGTCTGCACTCCCACAGTTGGGGTGACTTCGGCTGGCTTTGGGAGCTCATGCTTACTGGAGGCAGGTCCAAGACAATAACCAGCCCTCCCACAGTGGGTTCAAGGGTAGTGCCAGCAACAGCAGCCTTTGTGGGCACACACACTAGGGTGGCCAGAGACATCACAGAGTCACTAGTCCCCATAGATAGCTCCTGAGGGGGAATTAAAAGCCACTTCTTTCCCAGTGGGAGTGCTTTTGTCCCTCCTACCTCACACCACAGCTTAGAATGGGATCTGGGGGTCTCTACTCCAACTGGGTGCAGATCCTGCCCCCACAGGGCTTTTACAACCACAGAGCAAAGAGGAGGCCCCACCCAATAGCCAGTGCATGCTCTGGTCAAACACACCTCCCATCAAGGGGAAAACAGCCAGCATGCTCTGAGGAAAGATGAGGCAGGTGTCCATACCAAAAACAACCCTCATGCCAAAATATTAGACTCACACAGGCTGCACAGGGACACTAACACATAAAAACAGTCCTTCAAGACCACAGTCAGAGAAATATAAGTAAAAGAAAAAGCAGAGGTACTGTGAACAATTAAAGAAACATGAGAAATCCCCTGAAAGAACAAACAATGAAACAGACCTCTCCA
Organism: Mesoplodon mirus; assembly: GCF_964341445.2. Classification (NCBI taxonomy): domain Eukaryota; kingdom Metazoa; phylum Chordata; class Mammalia; order Artiodactyla; family Ziphiidae; genus Mesoplodon; species Mesoplodon mirus. Next base: position 107,739,576 of record NC_138983.1, on the reverse strand, counting down.
GTCTACCAGAACTGCAAGTTCGAAAAGAAGGAAATAAAAATGCTAAAGGAATTAAGAAAGACTATAGATAGAAATGCAGATCACTGTAATAAGGAACTAGAAACTATAAAGAGGAGCCAATCAAAATTAGTCAACTCAACTGCTGAGGTAAAAACTGAGCTAAAGACAATGAATAGCAGACTAAATAATGCAGAATAATGAAGAAGTGATCTGGAAGACAGAGTAATGGTAATCACTCAATCAGAACAGCAGAGAGAAAGAAAAAAAACATTTTTAATGACAGCAACATACAAGATCTATGGGATAATATAAAGTGTGGCAACCTATGGGATTCCAGAAGGAGAAGGAAGAGAAAGGGGGATCTAAAATGTATTTGAAGAAATTATGGATGAAAACTTCCCAAACCTAAAGAAGGAAACAGATATCGAGGTACAGGAAGCACAGTGTCCCAAACAAGATGAAAACAAACAGACACACACCAAAACATAGCATAATTAAAATGGCAATATTTAAAGATACAGGAAGTCCCTTAATGCATACATATGAGTTCTGTTCCCAGAGCGCATTTGTAAGTCCAATTTGTTCCTAAGTCCAAGAAAGTTAGGCTATGTACCCAACTAACACAATCAGCTATATAGTACTGTACTGTAATAGGTTTATAATACTGTTCACACAAATACTACATAAAAAACAAACACAAAAAATAAAGAAAACATTTTTTAATCTTACAGTACAGTACCTTGAAAAGTACAGTAGTACAGTGCAAAAGCTGGCATACAGGGGCTGGCATAGACTGAACAGGCAAGAAGAGTTACTGACTGGAGGAAGGAGAGGAGGTGGGAGATGGTAGAGCTGAAGGATGGTCAGCAATAGAGGGCAAGTTGCAATTTCACTCCTGCCTGACATTGATGGTACAGGCTCTGGTTCCTTGCTGGATTCAATTCTATCTATCCTCTTGAAAAAATGATCCAGTGATGTCTGGGTAGGAGCTCTTTTTTTCTCATCATAGATGACACAGTAGCACTGGATTACATTCTGACCAGCTGCTGCAACTTTCATGTACCATTCTATGTTCATGTCCTGTGCCTCAAAAATTAACAGTGCCTCCTCAAATAAAGAAAATCCCTTTGCCATTTCCTGCATCATGAATCTCTTTGGTTCTTCAGTTTCTTCTTCTTCCTCTTGTCTCTCTTCTTCCTTTCTCTGGGCCTCCAATTCCATCAGGTCTTCATTAGTAAGCTCCAAGTTCGCATCTTTGAAGTTTGAAACTTGAAGGTTCGTAGGGAGGAGACTTACAGTATACCAAACATACAAAGAAGAACTTATGCCTATCCTTCTCAAACTCTTTGAAAAGATTGAAGTGATGGGAACACTTCCAAAGTTATTCTATGAAACCACCATCACCCTGACTGACACTACAAAAAAGTGAAATGACAGGCCAATATCTTTGATGAACATAGATGGAAAGATCCTCAACAAAATATTAGTAATCCAATAAAAAATAAAAAAGATCATACACCATGGTCAAGTTGAATTCACTCCAGGGTCAAAAGGATGGTTCAACATACACAGATCAACCAATGTGATACACCACAAAAACAAAAGAGAAAAAAAAATTTTTTTAAACACATTATCTCAATAGATGCAGAAAAAGCATATGATAAAATTCAACATCAATTCATGATAAAAACGTTCACCAAAGTGAGTACAGAGGGAACATATCTCAACATAATAAAAACCATTTATGACAAACCCACAGCCAATATAATACTCAATGGCGAAAAGCTGCAAGCTTTCTTGCTAAATTCTGGAACAAGATGAGGATGCCCACTCTCATGACTTTTATTTAACACAGTATTGGATTCCTAGCCAAAGCAATCAGACAAGAAAAAGAAATAAAAGGTATACAAATTGGAAGGGAAGAGGTAAAATGGTCATTATATGCAGATGACATGATACTCTATAGAGAAAAACCTAAAGACTCCACACAAAAACTATTAGAACTAGTAAATGAGTTCAGCATGGTAACAGGATACAGGATTAATATACAGAAATCTGTTGCATTTCTTCACACTAACAAACAAATATAACAAAGAGGCAGTAAAAAGAATACCATTTAAAATTGTGTCAAAAAAATAAAATACCTAGGAATAAACCAAACCAAGGAGGTAAAAGACCTATAAGCTAAGAACTATAAAACATTGGTAAAGGAAATAGAAGATGATTCAAAGAAAGGGAAAGATATCCCTTGCTCTGGGATTGGAAAAATTAATATGGTTAAAATGGTATGCTATGCAAAGCAATCTACAGATTTAATGTGATCACTATCAAATTATCCAAGACATTTCTCACAGAACTAAAACAAATAATTCTAAAATTTAGAAATGGAACCACAAAAGACCCAGAATTGCCAAAGCAATCCTGAGGAAAAAGATCAAAGCTGTAGGCATAACCATCCCAGACTTCAGACAATACTAAAAAGCCTCAGTAATCAAAACAGTGTGGTACTGGTACAAAAACAGACATATAGGGCAATGGAACAGAATAGAAAGCCCAGAAATAAACCCATACATCTACAGGTAATCTTCAACAGGAGGCAAGAACATACAATGAAGAAAAGACACTCTCTTCAGCAAGTGGTATTGGGAAGGCTGGACAGCCACATGTAAATAAATGAAGTTAGAACACTCCCTCATACCATACACAAAAATAAACTCAAAATGGTTTAATGACTTAAATATAAGATAGGACAAAAACAAAAAAGTCCAAGTAAAGAATATAAGTAAAACATTCTCTGACATAAATGGTAGTAATATTTTCTTAGATCAGACTCCCAATTCAATAGAAATAGAAGCAAAAATAATCAAATGGGACCTAATCAAATTTGTGAGATTTTGCACAGCAAAGGAAATCATTAATAAAATGAAAAGGTAACCTATGGAATGGGAGAAAATAATTGTAAATGATGTGACTGACAAGGGTTCAATTTTCAAAAGGTACAAACAACTCATCCAACTCAATACTAAAAAAACAAACAACCCAATCAAAAAGTGGGAAGAAGACCTACATAGACATTTCTCCAAAGAAGACATACAGGTGGTCAGCAAGCACATGAAAAGATGCTCAACATTGTTAATTATTACAGAAATACAAATCAAATCTACAATAAGTTATTGCCTCACACTGGTCAGAATGACCATCATCAAAGTCTACAAATAATAAATGCTGTAGAGGTTGTGGAAAAAAGGTAACCCTCCTACACTGTTGGTGTGGATGTACATTGGTGCAGCTACTATGGAAAACAGTATGGAGAATCCTTAAGAACCTAAAACTAGATTATATATATATATATATACACACACACAATAGGATATTATCCATAAAAAGAATGAAATAATGCCATTTGCAACAACATGGATGGACCTAGAGATTACCATACTAAGTTAAGTAAATCAGACAAAGACAAATATTATATGATATCATTATATATGGAATCTAAAAGCTAATACCAATGAACTTATTTACAAAACAGAAACAGATTCACAGACATAGAAAACACACTTATGGTTACCAAAGGGAGAAAGGCTGGGGGAGGGATGAATTAGGAATATGAGATTAAAATATGTACAGCATTATATATAAAATAGATAAACAACAAGGATTTACTGAATACCTGAATAGCACAGTGAACTATATTCAATATCTTGTAAAAATCTATTATGGAAAATAACATATATATATATATATATATATATATATATATATATATATATATATATACACACACACACACACACACACATGCATGTATACATATATATATATATATATATATATATATATACAAATCATTTTGCTATACACCTGAAACTAAAACAATATTGTAAAGCAACTATAGTTCAATTTTAAAAAATTAAAAAGTATTCCTAAGTATTTTGTTTTTGATGCTATTGTAAATGGTATTGTTTTTCACATAATTTATTGTATGTAGAAATGTTACTGACTTTTAGAAGACATATGGAAAAAGCTCCTTGACATTAGTCTTGGTAATGATTTTTTGGGTATGATACCTAAAGCACAAGCAACAAAAGTAAATATAAACAGGTGGCATTACATCAAACTAAAAAGCTTCTGTACAATAAAAGAAATGATCAACAAAATGAAAAGTCAACCTATGAAAATGGAGAAAATATCTGGTAAGGGGTTAATATCCAAAATATATAAAGAACTTATACAACTCAATGGCAAAAACAAACAAACAAACAAATAATTCCATTTAACTAAATGGGCCAAGGAACCAAATAGACAATTTTCCAAAGGAGACATACAGGTGGTCAACAGGTACATGAAAAGGTTCTCAACATCTCTAATCATCAGGGAAATGAAAATGAAACCACAGTGAGATACCACCTCATCAGTTATAATGGCTATAATTTAAAAAGGCAAGATATAACAAGTTCTAATGAGGATGTGGAGAAAAGGGAACCCTTGTACACTGTTGGTGATAATGTAAATTGGTGCAACCACTATGGAAAACAGTATAGTTGTTTCTCAAAAAATTACAAATAGAACTACCATATAATCCAGCATTTGTACTTCTGGGTATACATGAAGGAAATAAAATTACTATCTTGGAGAGATATTTCCACCTCCATGTTTACTTCAGCATTATTTACAATAGCCAAGACATGAAAACAACCCAAGTTCCAAGTGTTTTTGGATAAATGGAGCAAGAAATGTGGTGTGTGTATATATATATATATATATATATGGAATATTATATATATAATGGAATATTATTCAGCCATAAAAAAGAAGTAAGTCCTGCCATTTGTGAAAACATGTATGAAACTTGAGTTCATCATGCTAATTAAAACAAGTCAGAAAGAGAAAGACAAATACTGTATGATTTCATCTTTATATGGAATCTAAAAAAAAAAAAAAAAAACAGAGAACTGACTGGTGGTCGCTGGAGGTCCTGGTGGGTGGGTGAGTGGGGGAATGGGTGAAGGTAGTCAAAAGGTACAAACTTCCATTTGTAAGATAAGTTCTGGGCATGTAATCTCAGCATGATGACTATAGTTAACAATACTATATTAAATATTTGAGAGTGTCTAAGGGAATAAATCTTAAAAGTTCTCATCATATGAAAAAAAGTGTAACCATATGAGATTTTGGATGTTAACTAAACTTATTGCAGTAATCATTTCACAATATACACATATATCAAATCATTATATTGTACACTCAACTTGTACAATGATGTATGTCAATTATATCTCAATAAAACTGAAAAAATTTCATCTTCAACTAAAGGAAATATGACAAGTGTGATAAATATCAGGGCTGAGTTGACTTGACTTTTTCAACGGGGATTAGTTAGCTGTGATAAGTTTTTTTTTTTTTTTAATTTATCAGTGACTCGTAAGAATTTGATGTAAGACAACATCTATACTAACTAGGTTTAACACTTTTGTTTAAATTCAAGAGAAACATGAATTACTAGGTAGTAGTCCAAGTTCAAATTTTGGAAATGGGGTGTTAACTATCTTAGTAGCAGTAGAATTCAAAGCAGCATTGAAAAATTTTAGATGTGATATTATTAACAAAATCTCTTCTATCCGATAAAATGCTTTTAATAGGAAAGGAAGGCAGAAAGTCAATACTGCTTTAGTCCAACAGGGGAATTTACTGATTTGTGTGATTGCAAAGATCAGAGGTAGCACTGGCTTTAATCCGAAGCTCCGTCTCTTAGCTCCATTCACTCTAACATGTCAGTTTCATCCTAAAATTAGTTCCCCTGATAACAAAAGTGGCTGTAGTGTTTTCAGACCGCATACACTCTCAGTGTAATGTTCACAAGAAGGGAAATCATTTTTCTTTTACCTCCCTCTAAGGGGAGTAAAAAACATTTTTCTCTCAAAGTCCTAAAACACTCCTGACACCTCATCATTCCTACTGAGTTATATGTTCATTCTTAAAACCATCACAGGAGACAGAGGTATGAAGTATAATGGGTGGCTTTGAAACATTCGAGCCTACTTTTGTGTCTTTGGCAGGAAGTCAAACATTTAGATCCCATGTCTGAGAACTGTGGAGGGGAGGTTTTCCAAAAGAAAATCTGTGAAAAGTGGAGACTGGTGCTAGGTAGAAGGAGTATGATAGAAGAAGTTAACATGAGACTTCTCAAGAAAGATTACTCGTGAGTAAAATGAATTAGAATGAGGAAAGTTAGGTGAGAAATAATTGCAATAAATCAGGCTCAAGATAATAAAAGCATTGACCAAGAAGTTAGCTCTGGTAATGAAGAGATAATCATATACAGGAGACCTAAAAGTATAACAACAACAGTTGAAACACTGACTCTGCCCTGGACTGTAATAACGCTATTAAGATATAAAAAGAAAATGCAGTATAATTTTTATACATTATACCTTATTTTAAAAATTGATCCTGATTAGAAAGCACCATTTTAAAATACTACAGAAAAGCAAAAAAAAAAAAAAAAAAGGCAAAAAGACATGGAAAATGTGACCTACTGTTTCAACTCTAAACCCACTATGGCTGTACAGGGACCCATTAGGTAACTAGAAAGTTATTACAAGGACAGCAAGTATAAAACGGCCAAGAGCATGAACCTGAAAGCACAGTAGTTAGTAATGTAGAAAATAAAATCACTGGTCAAAAACAACTTTAGGAAAATTTGGGACCATTTAGAATATACCCCAAATAGAAAGCTAACCAGGGATTTTTTTTTTTTGCCCACTTTCCTAGGTAAATTTCTAAAGTTATCACTAGAGAATTTAAAAAGGATTTTTTGTTTTTGTTTTTCCTGCAAAGCTTGAATATTCATAATATGTTTCCATTTTCACTCAGTAATATATTTTCTTCATGTTTTCACAATAGCTATAACTTATCAGGTGCATCCCACTTTTTACAACTGTGTAAAGAAATCTCTAATTTCAAACACTGAATATTTAGTTGAGTTTATTTCCAAGCTCACAATCTCATCAGTATATGTTGTGTTGCACTATATGCATGTCATTGCAACTCTTCTAGGATATTCTGGGGTTTTGTATATTTGTTTGTTCCCTCCCTCTTCATTAGCCAGTTTTGTTTTCTCTCCCTGGCTCATGTCATTATTACCTTTTCTTGTAGAACTAGGATTAAGTTCTTTCTATGTTTTGCTACTACTAAAAGTCCAAGGAGAAAAAGGGTACTTTTCTATTCATGCTCACTAGATTTTCCTTCGCTTCAAATAAAATCACATTGCTCTTAACAGCCAGAATTTCCATCAAAGACAGGGTCCCTTTGCATTTTTTCACAAATGACTTGTGATCAATCTTTCCTGGATTTCTAACTCAGTTTTCCTAACTTCCTTTTTATCAAAACATTTTAATTTCTCCTTAATTTTCTCTATTCTATTTTTAGAAAATGTATATATTTACTAAAAGGTAACATGTTTCCATAGAAACTAATTGATCAAACTTAAGTTAATTTCTTTCTATCTGGGATTGTTATACACTTCTCTGGAGAATCTCTAGGTATTGGTATATCTTAGTCTTTTTTTGAGTGATTAATGCACCATACTCTGTGTAAGGAATTTTACAAATATTTTCTTTTTCTCTCCTCAAGTCTGTGATATAAATAGCACTAACATTTTTATTTTGTAGATGAGTAAATTGAGCCCCAGGAGAGTAAAATATCCAAAATCAAACAATTAGGAAGTGTTGGAATCTACACTTTAATTCTGACCTATCAGACTACAACCATGATATATTTAAGCATAATATTTTGCATCTCTGTTTTCTTTTAATGTGATCATCAGGATCTATATTTAGGGTTTATATTTTGAATTTAGACAGAATGAAAATACATCAAAATCTATAGATATTTATTAACAGGGAATGTTTTCACTACAGCTTACCTCAGTTATTTATGACATTTTCCAAACAATTTCACAGACATTCTTGCACATCCATCATCAAATATCTTATCTGGAGTATCCTAAATGACTGCATATAGGGAGACTGAAGTTGTTTAATGCTTGAATTTCACTTCCTCAGCATCTTGCTAGTCACCCTTTGATTTGATGTGCAGAATTATCTCTATTAAAATGTATTTCCTTTTCCCACATACTTCTTAGGAAACCTAAATTGAGAAAGACCTGACTGTTGAAGCTGGATTTCTTCTTCCAAAACACATGGGGAAATTTTTAATATATCAAGCAAAATATAAATATTAGGAACGAGAAGATAAACATTCTCCTCCTTTGATTTGTTGATTGTAGGTCAAATCCCATCTTTCATCTCATCTTTCTGACCACTTCTTAAAAATCATTTTCATGGATTCCTAGTTGTCTACACATTCTTTAAATGTTAACCCTCACGGAGTTTGATCTCAGTTGTATCCTCTTCTCTCTCTAAAACAGCGCATGAACATTTCTATTGTGATTTAATAAGCATATATAATCACTGATGACCAAATCTCTTATCTCAGCCTGTTTGTAGTCTAATATGTCAAATAATTCACAAAATATTTACCCTTGGATGTACTACAGACATTTCAAACTAACACGGCTAATGGAGAATGCATAACCTCTTTCATGTTGTTCCTCCTCATTCCCCATGTCAATGCATAGAGTTTTTGCTCTCTAGAATTTAAATTCTACCCCCTTTCCAATTCATTGTCTGCCCTGCTATCAGAATGGTCTTTCTAAAGGACTAAAAGACTAACTCATTACTGCTGGAAATCCATCATTACATTTAAGACAAAATCCAAACTTCATAGTATAATATAGCATGGTCTTTGTGTTCTAGCTATTTTCTTTCTTTCTAACCTACTGAGTGAATGGTGCATGCAGGGTATTTGTTAATTTCAGAAAGCACCATATCTCATGAGATAAGTACCTGGCTAATGGCATACAGGAAATATATGAAGGCATGATTTAAATAAAAGGACTATATATATAATACATTATATTGTATATAATATAATTATAATTCACTAAGAAACTGGATCAATCAATAATTTTGCATTTTTATTACCTCTATAAGATTTTACATTGAAAAATGCTTATCTGTGTACTAATTAGAATTAATTTAATATAAAATATAAGCAAACACTTGACATCTTTTTTAATGTATGAAAAAAATTATCAGTTATCTGTTCTTTCACTTTTAAAAATAAGTTTTTACTTACAATCCCTAGTTTGTTAAGGTCAAGATGAATATCATAGGAAGAAAAGATAAATACAAAGTACTAGAAAATAAGTAAGGCCTTTACCTGGTGATAGCAGTGGGAACAGACCTATCAACTCTATTAACCTGCATTGGTTCAGCCATAGTGACTTCACCATAGTCATCTGTGGTAAGCTAATTCTCAAGGACAATCTCAGACTCATATACTAGAAAATTTTGTGTAAAACTTCTAGTTTCCACATATACTTAATTTTTCCTCAGAATCCCTGAAGTGTTTTTCTTTAAGCTAGTAAAGTTATATCAGCTTCTTGGACCCCATTACCAGAAAGTAACAAGATTTTCTTCACCATTTAAACTCAAGATCTAAAGGAAAGTTAGTGCATTGTGAAGCAATTATTTATTCCAATTAAGATAAAAGGTATACAGTTCAAAGGATTTAGCATTGCCATTAAATATGTTACACAAATGGATATATTTTAGGATTAAATTGATTTAAGCTCTACTTATGTGATACAGCCTGGCAGGAAAGTGAAAGGGTACTGCAATTCCATTATTTTGGAGTTAAGCCCTAAATACTGAACACATACATTCCTCTAAAGATTAAGAAACACTTCACTTAGTCCTTGGTTTGCCACAGGGGGTTGATTACTTCTAAATTTGATAGAAACCTATAGAGTGAGTCTCATCATTTCCAAGGGAGAATTCTAAACTCTGACTTGAATGTCTCAGAATGGTGCTACATGAAAATTAAATGGATGTGTAGGAATCTCCACAGATTTTAATTCTCAGGAAAGTAATTTCCTGCAATATATATATTTTTTATAATAAATTACTGCTAGGTACTTTATAAAAATCTATGGCCACCAATATCAGAACTAGTATAAACTTTAATATGATTGTAGACATTATTTTTGAACATTATTATACTTAGTAAATCGTACTGAATCTTACAGAAATTTAAATACTGTATTATAATGCATGATCACAATAATTAGAGATATAGAGCACATGTAAGAAAAGTAAAACCTTAGTATTTCTATTTGCTAAAAATATATGTATAGACCAAACATTTATTCAAATGTTAGTTTCTCAGAGGGAATTCCCCTGAACACCTTAATTCCCTTCTTTGTCATTGTCTATCCTGTCTTAATTTTCTTCTCAACACCTATTTTTACTGATACTATATATTAATTTTCTTATTCTGAATCTCACTAGAACAAGATTTTGAGTCACTGCTGTATCACTAACACTTAAAGTTCTCAATTAATATTTGTTAACTGAATGCACAAATTCACAATAATATATTTTAAAGAGCTGTGGATTTGGAGTTAGACAACATTGGTCAGAGCTACTGTCATAATAACAAAAGGTGAAGGATTATTGATACTCAACCTTATCCATAAAATGAAAATGCTAATAATGCCGTTTGCTAAGGTTGTTGTTTGACAGCATCAAATGAGCCCAAATCAAAGTACTCTGTACAGTGCTCTAGCATTTACTAAGATTAACTGTTACAATTCTTGTTGCTCGGACTTTATTTTTTGAACCAAAAATAACTTTAACTTTGATTCCTATTACTATTTTGTCTTCCGACAGCAATAAACAAACACAACTTCCTCAGATAGCCTTAATTCAACTCACATATCATAAACTATGTAACTAAAAGTATAAACAAAGAATCAAACTGCAAAAATTTTAAAAACTGGACTCTATCATATTTCTATTACACTAATCACCTTCCTTAGAGACATATCTTTTCTAAAGATTTTAACTTATATGTATGTTATATCATCAAAAAAAGCCAGAAAAAAAATAGATTGCTGAAGTAGGTAAAAACATGGATTCCTGAGTAATGAAGAATGTTCTCTAACTAGGTTTGAGGTCTGAAAAGAAGAATGGAAGATTGAGGGCAAGGAGGTGTACAGAAGATATAACTGATGTATCTATGGGTATGATCACAAAACATGTAGACCTTTGTTTTTCATGGTAATGCTCATCAAAGAAAATTACTAAGAGAGAAGACTTTCAACAATGAAGGGACATGACCCATCCAGTAGGTGTCAGACAGCTTCTCTCCTCAGCCACCCCACCCCCAAGTTTGCATGATGGGCCTAAGAACAGAGTGAGTGACCATGGTGACAGGAATAACATGAGCCTATCAGAAATGAGTGAGCTTATCAACAAAGATGGGGGAAACTACCGTCACTGGTGAATGTGAGACTTTCCAAAAACAGAGACCAAAAGAAGCTTTCAGTATGGCACAATTCCTTGAAGTGACCAGGTCTCAACTTGGTTACACAGGATCTCTTCTATCCTAAAAGGGACAACTGTTTATTTATTTTATTTTATTTTATTTTTTTTCTGTACACGGGCCTCTCACTGTTGTGGCCTCTCCCGTTGTGGAGCACAGGCTCCAGACGTGAAGGCTCAGTGGCCATGACTCACGGGCCTAGCCGCTCCATGGCATGTGGGATCTTCCCAGACCGGGGCACGAACCTGTGTCCGCTGCATTGGCAGGTGGACTCTCAACCACTGCACCACCAGGGAATCCCACAACTGTTTATCTTTAACATCCTCAATACTTACTCAGTATATCAATTTATCTTTCCTGCCTGGGGTGCCCCTGCCTGCACCATCATCCAAGGGCTTACAGAATATATGATGTGTTGATGTCATTCCAAATGAGGTTGCCTGAGACTAAAGGGTCCATTTTCTAAGAACGTAGCTATTATCATGGACCTAAGAACACAAAATGCACTGGTAGTACTATGTTCCTCATTAAGAAAGCTTAATAGATAGTGAATTGACTCACAAAAGCCTCAGTTAAGATGCCATCCCAGAGAAAATGCCCAGCAGAATTGAAATGCTGTCCTTCCAGATATATGCGTTTGCTGAATCACTTATTAGGATAAGTCCAATAACATATTGGGTCTAGGAAACAAGGGGTGCAAATTGAATTGATTCCTTCTTCCTTAGCTTTGTGTCTTTTTTTAATTTGTGTGTCTCCCATCCTCACCAACTCAGACTTTACTGTGTTAAAGGCTTAGTTACTAATGGAGACATAATTCTACCAGGAGTTATAATAAGAATCCCTCTGAGCATGAGGCTACAAATATAACCAATTAACTTTGAGTCCCTTGTGACAATAAGCCTGTGGTCATATTACTATGAGGAGCTAGGTTTATAGCTCTAGAGACAGGACAGTAGGGGTAGGGAAGAGAATGTTTGAAACCCAGGGGGTTCACTGGGGCAACTCTTGGTGCTGCTCTGCCTGGCCCATTGACCCAGTATATGGGAATTGCAGCAACCATGACCTGACAGAGGCAGGGTAACTAAAGTCTCAGACCTCTCAAGAATAAAGGTCTGGGGTATTCCCTGGTGGCACAGTGGTTGAGAGTCCACCTGCCAATGCAGGGAACATGGGTTCATTCCCTGGTCTGGGAAGATCCCACATGCTGCAGAGCAACTAAGCCCGTGTGGCACAAGTACTGAGCTTGCGCTCTAGAGCCTGCAAGTCACAACTACTGAAGCCCACAAGCATAGAGCCCGTGCTCCACAACAAAGAGAAGCCACCACAGTGAAGAGTAGCCCCCACTCGCCACAACTAGAGAAAGCCCATGTGCAGCAACGAAGACCAAAAGCAGCCAATGATAAATAAATAAAATAAATAAATTAAAAAAAAAACAAAAAAGAATAAAGGTCTGGGGTCACTCCACTAGTAAAGTATATAGACTAACCAAAGTACTGGCTCACGGTGAGGGGAATCTAGAAAAGTGGTAGAATAGAGAGACAAAGAATATTGATAATGATGTAGGACAGACTAGACAAAACAGTAAAGGCTGTAGCTTGTTTCAGTGATCCTTGTTCCTTACATCTTTCAGAGTCTGAGGTGAGCCAACACCTTGAGGGAGACTAGGAATGGCTGAATTTTACCCCTGCTGTTCCGTGTTCTGCTAGAAAAATAAATGAGGATATTTTGTTCTCAAAATTATGGAGGCCCCATATTGTAGAACCAAAGCTAGATGTGAAGGGCAGTGGTATATCTCTGTGGTGCTAGGGTTGGGATGTATCATTCTTTCACATTTACTGCTTCAGATCTTCCAGGCCTTACCAGTGGTTTGTTTTAGCTGTCACTATGATGATTTGATCTGGATGGGGTCTCACATACTCCATATGGGACAACTTCACATCTCCTTGCCTTGTGCCTTCATATCCTATCCAGGGGATTCCCTAACTATGGCTCCATGGGACTCTGCTTGGTGCTCACGTATGCACAACCTAGAAGTAGTCATGTGTTAACACCCAGTGGAGCCAAACTTTCATCAGTGATAAATAGGAAACTATGGATAAATTCTTCTGCTCTTCTCACCACACGATAGTCAGCCCTACATAAACTGAGAAGCAGTATATTTGAATTCTATGGGAGAGGAAACAGTCAGTTAGCAGCTGCCATACAGTACGATTAAGCACTCTCTCTCAGCCTATGCTTTCTGGGGAACCCAAGTTAAGATAAAAATCTTTTTCTGAATTCCATTACATTTCTAAAGTCAGAAGAGTGCACTGAAAATATAGTTTGAAGATATAAGAACTGTGAGTAGAAATGGAACTGATATTTTCTGCTAAATGATTGTGTATAGACTTTATGTTCAGAATAACATTCTGCTTCCAAATAGATTATTTTGACTTCTCTCATTTTATTAATTTATGTTATAAATTAAGGCCCAAACACTGGGCACCTAAATTATACTTCTTTTGTTGATCAAAAACTGTGAAAGCTGGTAAAATTTAGAACTTATTTTTAATAATAATTTTTAAGATTAATTAACATTACAGAATGATTTATTAATATTTAAAAATTTATGAGCACAATAAGTGTAATGTCCCAATACATTTTTTTTAATTTTTTGCCTTATAACAAATTTAATCAGTTATACATATACATATGTTTCCATATCCCCTCCCTTTTGCGTCTCCCTCCCACTCTCCCTATCCCACCCCTCCAGGCGGTCACAAAGCACCGAGCAGATCTCCCTGTGCTATGCGGCTGCTTCCCACTAGCTATCTACCTTACGTTTGGTAGTGTATATATGTCCATGCCACTCTTTCACTTTGTCACAGCTTACCCTTCCCCCTCCCCACATCCTCAAGTCCATTCTCAAGTAGGTCTGTGTCTTTATTCCTGTCTTACTCCTATGTTCTTCATAACATTTTTTTCTCTTAAATTCCATATATATGTGTTAGCATACAGTATTTGTCTTTCTCTTTCTGACTTACTTCACTCTGTATGACAGACTCTACGTCTATCCACCTCATTACAAATAGCTCAATTTCATTTCTTTTTATGGCTGAGTAATATTCCATTGTATATATGTGCCACATCTTCTTTATCCATTCATCCGATGATGGACACTTAGGTTGTTTCCATCTCCGGGCTATTGTAAATAGGGCTGCTATGAACATTTTGGTACATGTCTCTTTTTGAATTATGGTTTTCTCAGGGTATATGCCCAGTAGTGGGATTGCTGGGTCATATGGTAGTTCTATTTGTAGTTTTTTAAGGAACCTCCATACTGTTCTCATAGTGGCTGTACCAATTCACATTCCCACCAGCAGTGCAAGAGTGTTCCCTTTTTTCCACACCCTCTCCAGCATTTATTGTTTCTAGATTTTTTGATGATGGCCATTCTGACTGGTGTGAGATGATATCTCATTGTAGTTTTGATTTGCATTTCTCTAATGAGTAAAGATGTTGAGCATCCTTTCATGTGTTTGTTGGCAGTCTGTATATCTTCTGTGGAGAAATGTCTATTTAGGTCTTCTGCCCATTTTTGGATTGGGTTGTTTGTTTTTTTGTTATTGAGCTGCATGAGCTGCTTATAAATTTTGGAGATTAATCCTTTGTCAGTTGCTTCATTTGCAAATATTTTCTCCCATTCTGAGGGTTGTCTTTTGGTCTTGTTTATGGTTTCCTTTGCTGTGCAAAAGCTTTTAAGTTTCATTAGGTCCCATGTGTTTATTTTTGTCTTTATTTCCATTTCTCTAGGAGGTGGGTCCAAAAGGATCTTGCTGTGATTTATGTCATAGAGTGTTCTGCCTATGTTTTCCTCTAAGAGTTTGATAGTGTCTGACCTTACATTTAGGTCTTTAATCCATTTTGAGCTTATTTTTGTGTATGGTGTTAGGGAGTGATCGAATCTCATACTTTTACATGTCCCTATCCAGTTTTCCCAGCACCACTTATTGAAGAGACTGTCCTTTCTCCACTGTACATTCCTGCCTCCTTTATCAAAGATAAGGTGACCATATGTCCGTGGGTTTAACTCTGGGCTTTCTATCCTGTTCCATTGATCTATCTTTCTGTTTTTGTGCCAGGACCATACTGTCTTGATTACTGTAGCTTTGTAGTATAGTCTGAAGTCAGGGAGCCTGATTCCTCCAGCTCCATTTTTCGTTCTCAAGATTGCTTTGGCTATTCGGGGTCTTTTGTGTTTCCATACAAATTGTGAAATTTTTTGTTCTACTTCTGTGAAAAATGCCAGTGGTAGTTTGATAGGGATTGCATTGAATCTGTAGATTGCTTTGGGTAGTAGAGTCATTTTCACAATGTTGATTCTTCCAATCCAAGAACATGGTACATCTCTCCATCTATTTGTATCATCTTTAATTTCTTTCATCAGTGTCTTATAATTTTCTGCATACAGGTCTTTTGTCTCCTTAGGTAGGTTAATTCCTAGATATTTTATTCTTTTTGTGGCAATGGTAAATGGGAGTGTTTCCTTGATTTCACTTTCAGATTTTTCGTCATTAGTATATAGGAATGCCAGAGATTTCTGTGCATTAATTTTGTATCCTGCAACTTTACCAAATTCATTGATTAGCTCTAGTAGTTTTCTGGTAGCATCTTTAGGATTCTCTATGTATAGTATCATGTCATCTGCAAACAGTGACAGCTTTACTTCTTCTTTTCCGATTTGGATTCCTTTTATTTCCTTTTCTTCTCTGATTGCTGTGGCTAAAACTTCCAAAACTAGGTTGAATAAGAGTGGTGAGAGGGGGCAACCTTGTCTTGTTCCTGATCTTAGTGGAAATGGTTTCAGTTTCTCACCATTGAGGACGATGCTGGCTGTGGGTTTGTCATATATGGCCTTTATTATGTTGAGGAAAGTTCCCTCTATGCCTACTTTCTGCAGGGTTTTTATCATAAATGGGTGTTGAATTTTGTCGAAAGCTTTCTCTGCATCTATTGAGATGATCATATGGTTTTTCTCCTTCAATTTGTTAATATGGTGTATCACGTTGATTGATTTGTGTATATTGAAGAATCCTTGCATTCCTGGAATAAACCCCACTTGATCATGGTGTATGATCCTTTTAATGTGCTGTTGGATTCTGTTTGCTAGTATTTTGTTGAGGATTTTTGCATCTATGTTCATCAGTGATATTGGCCTGTAGTTTTCTTTCTTTGTGACATCCTTGTCTGGTTTTGGTATCAAGGTGATGGTGGCCTCGTAGAATGAGTTTGGGAGTGTTCCTCCCTCTGCTATATTTTGGAAGAGTCTGAGAAGGATATGTGTTAACTCTTCTCTAAATGCTTGATAGAATTCGCCTGTGAAGCCATCTGGTCCTGGGCTTTTGTTTGTTGGAAGATTTTTTATCACAGTTTCAATTTCAGTGCTTGTGATTGGTCTGTTCATATTTTCTATTTCTTCCTGATTCAGTCTTGGCAGGTTGTGCATTTCTAAGAATTTGTCCATTTCTTCCAGGTTGTCCATTTTATTGGCATAGAGTTGCTTATAGTAATCTCTCATGATCTTTTGTATTTCTGCAGTGTCAGTTGTTACTTCTCCTTTTTCATTTCTAATTCTATTGATTTGAGTCTTCTCCCTTTTTTTCTTGATGAGTCTGGCTAATGGTTTATCAATTTTGTTTATCTTCTCAAAGAACCAGCTTTTAGTTTTATTGATCTTTGCTATCGTTTCCTTCATTTCTTTTTCATTTATTTCTGATCTGATTTTTATGATTTCTCTCCTTCTGCTAACTTTGGGATGTTTTTGTTCTTCTTTCTCTAATTGCTTTAGGTGCAAGGTTAGGTTGTTTATTCGAGATGTTTCCTGTTTCTTAAGGTGGGATTGTATTGCTATAAACTTCCCTCTTAGAACTGCTTTTGCTGCATCCCATAG
The DNA here is from genome assembly GCF_964341445.2 of Mesoplodon mirus. Classification (NCBI taxonomy): domain Eukaryota; kingdom Metazoa; phylum Chordata; class Mammalia; order Artiodactyla; family Ziphiidae; genus Mesoplodon; species Mesoplodon mirus. The sequence continues at coordinate 107,722,196 of NC_138983.1, read as the reverse complement.
GTTTTGGGTCGTAGTGTCTCCATTGTCATTTGTTTCTAGGTATTTTTTAATTTCCTCTTTGATTTCTTCAGTGGTCACTTCGTTATTAAGTAGTGTATTGTTTAGCCTCCATGTGTTTTTATTCTTTACAGCTCTTTTCCTGTAATTGATATCTAGTCTCATAGCATTGTGGTCAGAAAAGATACTTGATACAATTTCAATTTTCTTAAATTTACCAAGGCTTGATTTGTGACCCAAGATATGATCTATCCTGGAGAATGTTGCATGAGCACTTGAGAAAAATGTGTATTCTGTTGTTTTTGGATGGAATGTCCTATAAATATCAATTAAGTCCATCTTGTTTAATGTATCATTTAAAGCTTGTGTTTCCTTATTTATTTTCATTTTGGATGATCTGTCCATTGTTGAAAGTGGGGTGTTAAAGTCCCCTACTATGAGTGTGTTACTGTCGATTTCTCCTTTTATGGCTGTTAGTATTTGCCTTATGTATTGAGGTGCTCCTATGTTTGGTGCATAAATATTTACAATTGTTATATCTTCTTCTTGGATCGATCCCTTGATCATTATGTAGTGTCCTTCTCTGTCTCTTCTAGTAGTCTTTACTTTAAAGTTTATTTTTTCTGATATGAGAATTGCAACTCCAGCTTTATTTTGGTTTCCATTTGCATGGAATATCTGTTTCCATCCCCTTACTTTCAATCTGTATGTGTCTCTAGGTCTGAAGTGGGTCTCTTGTAGACAGCATATATATGGGTCTTGTTTTTGTATCCATTCAGCCAATCTGTGTCTTTTGGTGGGAGCATTTAGTCCATTTACATTTAAGGTAATTATTGATATGTATGTTCCTGTTCCCATTTTCTTAATTGTTTTGGGTTCATTATTGTAGGTCTTTTACTTCTGTTGTGTTTCTTGTCTAGAGAAGTTCCTTTAGCGTTTGTTGTAAAGCTGGTTTGGTGGTGCTGAACTCTCTCAGCTTTTGCTTGTTTGTAATGGTTTTAAGTTCTCCATCAAATCTGAATGAGATCCTTGCTGGGTAGAGTAATCTTGGTTGAAGGTTTTTCTCCTTCATCACTTTAATTATGTCCTGCCACTCCCTTCTGGCTTGTAGAGTTTCTGCTGAGAGATCAGCTGTTACCTGATGGGGATTCCCTTGTGTGTTATTTGTTGTTTTTGCCTTGCTGCTTTTAATATGATTTCTTTGTGTTTAATTTTTGACAGTTTGGGACTCTCTGTGCCTCCTGGACTTGATTAACTATTTCCTTTCCCATATTAGGGAAGTTTTCAACTATAATCTCTTCAAATATTTTCTCAGTCCCTTTCTTTTTCTCTTCTTCTTCTGGAACCCCTATAATTTGAATGTTGGTGCGTTAAATGTTGTCCCAGAGGTCTCTGAGACTGTCCTCTGTTCTTTTCATTCTTTTTTCTTTATTTTGCTCTGCAGCAGTTATTTCCACTATTTTATCTTCCACCTCACTTATCCGTTCTTCTGCCTCAGTTATTCTGCTATTGATCCCATCTAGAGTATTTTTTATTTCATGTATTGTGTTTTTAATCGATGCTTGATTCATCTTTAGTTCTTCTAGGTCCTTGTTAACTGTTTCTTGCATTTTGTCTATTCTATTTCCAAGATTTTGGATCTGGGAAATAGAATCTTGGATCATCTTTACCATCATTATTCTGAATTCTTTTTCAGGTAGACTGCCTATTACCTCTTCATTTGTTAGATCTGGTGGGTTTTTATCTTGCTCCTTCTCCTGCTGTGTGTTTTTCTGTCTTCTCATTTTGCTTATGTTACTGTGTTTGGGGTCTCCTTTTTGCAGGCTGCAGGTTCGTAGTTCCCGTTGTTTTTGGTGTCTGTCCCCAGTGGCTAAGGTTGGTTTAGTGGGTTGTGTAGGCTTCCTGGTGGAGGGGACTAGTGCCTGTGTTCTGGTGGATGAGGCTGGATCTTGTCTTTCTGGTGGGCAGGTCCACGTCTGGTGGTGTGTTTTGCTGTGTCTGCAGACTTTTTATGAGTTTAGGCCACCTCTCTGCTAATGGGTGGCGTTGTGTTCCTGTCTTGCTAGTTGTTTGGCTTAGGGTGTCCAGCACTGTATCTTGCTGGTCGTTGAGTGAAGCTGGGTGCTGGTGTTGAGATGGAGATCTCTGGAAGATTTTTGTCGTTTGATATTATGTGGAGCTGGGAGGTCTCTTGTGGACCAGTGTCCTGAAGTTGGCTCTCCCACCTCAGATGCACAGCACTGACTCCGGGCTCCTCAATTTGGGATGATGTGTTGTCTATTCATGTATTCCACAGATGCAGGGTACATCAAGTTGATTGTGGAGCTTTAATCCGCTGCTTCTGAGCCTGCTGGGAGAGGTTTCCCTTTCTCTTCTTTGTTCTCACAGCTCCTGTGTCTCAGCTTTGGATTTGGCCCCGCCTCTGCGTGTAGGTCGCCGGAGGGCGTCTGTTCTTTGCTCAGGCAGGACAGGGTTAAAGGAGCAGCCTCTTCGGGGACTCTGGCTCACTCAGGCCGGGCGGGAGGGAGGGGCACGGAGTGCGGGGCGAGCCTGCAGTGGCAAAGGTCGGCGTGACGTTGCACCAGCCCGAGGCGCGCCGTGCGTTCTCCCAGGGAAGCCGCCCCTGGATCCCGGGACCCCGGCGGTGGTGGGCTGCACAGGCTCCCGGAAGGGCGGTGTGGGCAGTGACCTGCGCTCGCACACAGGCTTCTTGGCGGCGGCAGCAGCAGCCCCAGCGTCCCACGCCCGTCTCTGGGCTCCGCGCTTTCAGTCGCGACTCGCGCCCGTCTGTGGAGCCCCTTTAAGCAGCGCTCTTAATCCCCTCTCCTCGCGCACCAGGAAACCAAGAGGGAAGAAAAAGTCTCTTGCCTCTTCGGCAGCTCCAGAGGTTTTCCCGGACTCCCTCCCAGCTAGCTGTGGTACATTAGCCCCCTTCAGGCTGAGTTCTCGCCGCCAGCCCCAGTCCTCTCCCTGCGCTCTGACCGAAGCCCGAGCCTCAGCTTCCAGCGCTGCGCGCCCCAGCGGGCGAGCAGACAAGCCTCTCGGGCTGGTGAGTGCCGCTCGGCACTGATTCTCTGTGTGGGGATCTCTCCGCTTTGCCCTACCCAGGTATGTGGGGGGTTTCTTGCCTTTTGGGAGGTCTGGGGTCTTCTGCCAGCGTTCAGTAGGTGTTCTGTAAGAGTTGTTCCACGTGTAGCTGTATTTCTGGTGTATCCGTGGGGAGGAAGGTGATCTCCGCATCTTACTCTTCCTCCATCTTACCTGGAAGTCTCCCAATACATTTTTGAAAGAAAAACAGTAATTCTCTTTCTGTGCAGTCTATCATATTACCAAGTAAGAAAACTAAGAAGTGAAATATGTCCAAATTCTGGATGTGAAGATGTCCAGATATAATAAAAGATTTAAATGCAGGCTAAACTTTGAAATGTAAGAGCAAGACACCTGTTTCAACCTCCTCATACCACAGAAAATTATTTGTCCTCCTTTTTTTTTTTTAGGTGTTTCTATTTTAAGTTCACTCCCTCTCTCATTCTCTTGGCTTGCTCTCCCTCTTGCTCTTTCATTTCTGTCCCTCCCCCAAAACTCTCTCTGGCTAAGGATGTTCAGCAGAAATATGGCAACACAAGGATCTTCCTGAATTCCTTTTGTGGTTGCATCATCTCTTGGGGGACTCCATGTTACAGAATAGACATCTTGCTCCATAATCCATATAAATATTACCTTGGCTGGATCCTTGTGCTAAAAGAATGTATGTCATGAAGTATGTATAGATGCTATAATATTGTAGGGAATTTGAGTGGGAGCAAATAATCTCAGGTGATAAGGTTTCATTAATCATAGGTGTCAGTATGAGTGAATAAAGCAACACTGAGGTTCCCTAAAGGCAGGAACCACAAGAAAGAATGAGAAGTTAAAAGATATATATGACAAAATCAGATACTCTTAAGAGAAAGCATGATGTTGTAATATTAAATTGTGCTTTAAATCTTTAGAAGGATAATATTTCATCATTTTAACAGCTTTGTTTTGTCATGTTTACATGCTTACACACCAGAATAAATAGTGCTCTATTGCATTTGAGGTCTGATTTTTATCCAGTTACACGACTCTCCAGGGTAATGAAAACTCACCTAAATGTCATTTAACCTACTTCTTGGGGTTGAGTTACCTGTAGTTTAGCATGTAGCATACAGAGAATAGCTATTTGTTTCATGCCTACATGCTCCAAGTGGAATGTCTCTAAATCCAGAGAAACCCAATCTAAGAAAGTATTCAATTGTACAAATACATTAAAGGAGAAAGAAAAAAGGAAAAGCAAAGGTATTTGTTTTTTTAAAAAAGAGTAAATAAAATATTTTTATCCTTTATAAGTCTTAGAGTAGGCTATTTATGGTTTGCTGACTTGTTTGATAAAGTGTGCATCATATGCTATTCTATTGAGACTTACAAATGGTATTCTAACATTTTTGTTTTCTATAATAAAGCATTTTTAAACTTCTACCCTTCATAATAATGTTCATTTTCTCGTCTTTCAATATTTTTCAACCAATTCCCACATACCTTTATTGTTAATTACATTACTGACCCTCCAAGGGGAAGCAATCTATACTGACATGGCATTTAGTAATAGGCAGACTATGTGGAGTTTTGGTAACATGACTGGGTAGATTTTCACCTATCTTGTTTCATCTTGTAGCACACACAGAGAGACTGCATTTTCCATAATTCTATGTGATTAAATTGATACCTTGTGACTATTTCTGGACAATAGAATATGTGGAAGATAGTGATGTACCCTACTTTATCCTGTTCCCTAAAATTTCCTTCAAGATCCTTGGCTGGGGATCTAACCTTCATCCTTATGATTATAAGTAAAGGACTTGAGGTGTCAAAGCCACACAGTAGAAGGATCTTGAAGTCCAGAGTCACCACTAGATGAATAGTTCCCGGGAGATATCCCTCACTAGCATCAGACAGTTAAGTAGGAAAATAAATAAATAAAAAATAATCTTCCATTTGGTGGATCCACTGAAATTTGGAAACTGTTCATTGTAACAGGCAATGGTAAATACCTTCATTATATAGTGTCAAATGCAGTGATCTTGAAGGTCAAATATAATTATCAGTTCTACAGTAAGAGGGCAAGTTCATGTGTGCAACTCCTCATGTAATTTCGATCATCTCATACACATTCACCTAATGTAGCTCCATTGAACAGAGATAGGATATTTGACCCTAATGGGCATGTTTCTAACAACCTGAACACTGGACTATGGAAAATTATAACCCTTACTGGGATATAAAAAATGTTTCTTCTCTAACCTCCAATCATAGAAATCTACATGAAGTTACTGCCCAGGAAATGATGTTACCTTTGTCTTCTACTGCCATTCTGCCCAGTTGTCTTCCTAGAGCTTCAATGTCTAGCTATTTGTGAAAATATAGATATTTATTATTGTGGGAAGAGCTATTTTTAACAAACATTATGATGGTACACTGAAAATATTAATGATATGCTGAAAACAGGCTATATTATTTCAATTAAAAAAATCAATAAGGCATTCTGGAGAAAATGTGTGTGGAGACAGCATACAAGAAATTTATAGAAAACATATCTGAAGCAAAGTAAAATTATAGTAATAAAACCAAGCAGAACCTTATGGGGCCTTCCCAGGACAGATACCCCCATGTCTTCTGCCTGCCTCTTGTCTGCATAAAAACTTTATCCAAAGAATAAATTTAATCAGAGAAGCGAGAAAGCAGTCAACAAGACCAAAGACAAATAGTTTAGTCATTAAACAAAGTCAAGGACGTTTAGTTTCTTTTCAAAGACTATAGATAATATTCTGAGCCATATGCTTTGACTTGTTTTACAGATATTGAAACCCCCACCAGGTGGAAGGAGTTAACTACACAATCAGACTGTAGCCATGGCATAAGTTGCTCCATCTTATACAATTCCGAGAACTTGCCTCAAGGAAATAGAAACAAACTGACCCTGGAACTGAAGATTAATTGTACTTAGAACAATCAAGATGGCACTGATAAAACCACTACATGACCAACTTCCAGAATGCCTTATTAAGACATTCTTGATGTTTCATGTTATTAGATTTTGTTTTCCTGAAGGCTGGAAACAATCCAAGTGATGTCTACTAGCAAAAACTCTAGTAGGGACACCAAAACGGAAAAGGGACATGAGGGAAGAAGAAATCTTCACGAAGATTCATTTGACAAAGAATTTCATCCCCCACTTTAAAAACATTATAACCTTTTAAATTAAAAAGAGTTTTATAAACTCTTCAACAGGAACACCTGACTTCACAAGTTATGAGTGAATATTTGCCTCGCTCTTAGAATCATCCAACATTTATTGTCTGATAAGATCTTGGCTTCAGAGAATGAACATCTTGTCTGTGGTCATTTTTCTACAGGCATCTGCTGAAATAAAAAAATTGTCCATAGTGCAGAGACCATGAATAAGGATGGCTTCTAGGAATTCTGCAATTTCCTTTGTTGAACAGTGGATCTTTCTTCCTCTTATGGTTTTCAGGTTCTCACCTACATTTTGTTAATCCACCAACCTTTGCTATATAATCAGTTTAGCTTAATATATAGTGAATGCATAACAGGAACACTCAACCCCCTATATGAGCATGCAGAACCATACTAAATGTCTTTGTGATCTTCCAGACCTAAGAAGAATTCAGGTACTTTCAGGTCCTCTAATCACAAAAAACTGTGAGAGTGAGAAGATGGATAAACTAATTAGCCTGACTCTTTATCTCTTGCTATGTATATGTAAATAATAGTATCATGTTGTACACCTTAAATATACACAATTTTAATTTTAAATAAATTAACTCTTCTGGTTTTCCAAAACTTACATCTACATATATATGTTAAAAATTATTACTGGGACACACAATAGAAATAGATTCTAAATGATACTGATCATTGAGAAACTAACATTAAAGGGATAACCAGAATGTCTTTACGATTTAAGCAACACAGAATTGCTTTGTTGTTCTTCACATTTTCATAAATGTGTACCTTGTCTGTGAGAAACTAAGAAACTTTTTTATTAAAAGTGGGATTTCTGTTAACTTGCTTAATTATGTGCTCAATAGGAAACATATTTTATTGTATCATTTTGCACAATATCTTCAAGAAAGTAAAAGGAGTACTGTAATAATTAAAATTTGAATTAAATTTTATAATAAAAGTTTTTATAATAATAATTCTTAGGATAAATCTTACTATACCTTCAGTTCACATAGAAATTAACAGTATTTTTAATTGACTTTTTATTACTCTTAAAAAAACTTTCAAATTTGCCTTTTCCCTTACATTGAATCACCTAGAATTTCTGACTCAAAATATTATCTTAAGGATGTCAAACCTTACCAACATATTAGTTTAGTTTATTAGTTAATTCATTTATTCCTGACTTAGTCACATACCATTTATTGAGACTGTTTATGTTCTCAACACATAAAATTTAAAAAAAAATTGAATTTCTTCCTTATATAAATAATCACTTCAGGGGAGACACAAATATAATAATATAATGTCAGTATAGAGGACTATAACTATAATAGGGTTAGCTACAGATTATACTTGTGGCAGAGAGAAAATAATTAGCTGTTGAAAGCGTTAAGAAGATAAGTATTTGAGCCGAATTATTTGAAAGCCAAATACAGTCATACAAGGGAAGAAGAGGTGAGATAGGTTGTCAACACTTAGAGCAGAAAATCACTGGGGAGCTTGGTAAAATAACCAGTCTTTATGCCAACATAATAAGTTTGTAAGAAACAATGACTGATTAAATTATTTTAATATTTTGCACAGTGGAATAACAACATCAACTTTGAACTTTAAAATATTTCTCAAATAATAATCTAAATACATTAATTTAAGTTCAATTTATTTTAGTGTTCACTAGTGCTGGATGTTAGGGATACAACAGTGAAAACATCAAAGGGTCTATAATTGGAGGAAAAACAGAACATGAGCTAAAAGATTAGAAAGCTCAGAAGATGGAGCAATCTAAGACATTTTGTATAAAATTTGCTCATCTAAGAATGATGACCCAGGCAAAAAACAACAAAATTTGGAAATTAATGGTGGCAGAGATTGCTTCGTATGGAAAGATGCTGATATAGCATACAAGGTTAAAATTGTGATATAATATAGAAGGATAAAGAAAAATAATTTTCTTCAGATGGAAGTGAATATTCAAAAAAGCACTAGAGGGTATTTATGTCAGAAAGATGGTGGCATAGAAAGTTTCAGCTGTTGTCTTCACAGAAACATTAATTTAAAAATCATACAAGGATGAAAATAGCTTCACAAGAGTTCTGGAACCCAGAAGAAAGATTACAGAATCACATTGATGCACAAAAACAAGAAGAGAAGCATTAAAAAGAAAAATAATAGTTTCACTTCATCTATATTATTCCTCACCTAACTTGGCAGTGTAGCACCAAAGAGAGATCCCCTCAACCTGCAAGTTCTACTGTAGGGGAGAGAGTGAAGTGAACATTTGACTTCCCCAGGCTTTTATTTATTTTTTGTTCGTTTGTTTTGTTTTTGGGGTTTTTTGTTTTAATATTAGGATTAGTTTCTAGTCAAAGAGACCTGAGGTCAAATCCTAACTAGCCAGTAAGTTTCTCAATATCTCTAAGCCTCATTTTTTGAATGAGTAAAATGAAAATGGGGGTAATTCCAACCCCATAGAATTGTGAGGATTAAATGAGGTGATGAATGTAAAGTGCTTTTCAACATACCTCAGCTATAAGAAGAAAAACCTAAGGTCTTTATGAACTCTACTCCCGAGGCTTTTAGAATGCTACTTGAGAGGCCTGATTTTGTCTTGCCACACCCAGTGATGGAATTGGCATGGTTAGATTACCTGGAGTTAGCTAAAAACAAAGAAAAGGAGCAGAGGATCCCAATAATCAGTCCACAGATCTCAACAGCTGGTCCACTGTCTCCTGTAGTAGGCTCACATGTAGAATCCAGAAGGAGGCTGGCTGGATCACCCATGGATTCCACCAAAAGGCCCACCAAATATCTCTGATCAAGATGACTCTGAAGGACTTTCTCTGCCACAAAGAGTTTGTAAAACTGAAAGAGGTGACTGCTTCTTCAAATGAAAAAGGAAACACAATTTTCCAAAAATCTATGGGATGAAGAAAAAGCAGTTCTAAGAGGGAAGTTTATTCTATTACAGGCATTCCTCAAGAAACAAGAAAAATCTCAAGCAACCTACCCTACCACCTGAAGAAATTAGGAAAAGAAAAACAAACAAAGCCAAAAGTCAGCAGAAGGAAGGAAATAATAATGATCAGAGAGGAAATAAATAAAATAGAGACCAAAAATAATGGAAAAGATCAATGAAACCAAGAGAGGAGAAATAACAATCAATATCACAGAGATACACAAATCCTAAAAGAATACTACACCAACAAAGTGGACATCCTAGAAGAAACTGACAAATTTCTAGAAACATACAACCTACCAAGACTGAATCAGGATGAAACAGACAATGTGAACAGACCAACCATTAGTAATGAAATTGAATTTACAATTTATAAAAACTCTCAGCAAACAAAAGTCCAGTACCAGAGAGATTCACAGGGAATTTCTAAAAAACATTTAAAGAAGAGCTAATAACTATCCTTCTCTAACTATTCCAAATAATTGAAGAGGGCAGAACACCCAAATTCATTTTATTAGGCCACCATTACCCTGATAACAAACCTAGACAAACACAATACAAAAAAAGAAAAACAGAGGTCAATATCTCTGATGAATATAGATGCAAAAATCCTCAACATAATATTAGCAAATTGTTTTCAAAAACATATAAAAATTATCATACACCAAGATCAAGTGGGATTTATTCCATAGTTGCAAGTATGGTACTGTATTCATAGATCAAATAATGTGATACACCCACATAAACAAAAGTAAGGGCAAAAATCACAGGATCATCTCAACAGACATAGAAAAAAATGTTTGACAAAATTCAATATCCATTCATAATAAAAAAATTCTCATTAAAGTAGGGATAGAGGGAACATATCTCAAAATAATAGAGGCCATTTATGACAAACCTACAGCTAACAACATGCTCAATGGTGAAAAGCTGAAAGCCTTTCCTCTAAAATCAGGAACAACCCAAGGATGCCAACTCTCACTACTTCTGTTTAAATAGTATTGGAGGTCCTAGCCACAGCAATCAGAAAAGAAAAAGAAATAAAAAAACATCCAAATTGGAAGGGAAGAAACAAAATGATTTCTATTTGCAGATGACATGATACTATATATAGAAAACCCAAAAGTCTCCACCAAACACTTATTAGTACGTATAGATAAATTCAGTAAAGTTATAAGATCCAGGATTGATATACATAAATCTGTTGCTTTTCTACACATTAATAATAAACTAGCAGAGAGAAAGCAAAAAAAAAAAAATCTTTTTAAAATAACATCAAAGAGAATAAAATACCTAGGAATAAATTTACCCAAGGAGGTGAGAGACGTATACTCTGAAAAGGTAAAACACTGATGAAGAAAGCTAAAGCTGATACAAAGAAATGGAAAAATATCATGTGTTCTTGGATTGCAAGAATTAATATTGTTAAAATATCCATAATACCCAAAGCATTCTACACATTTAATGCAATCCCTATCAAAATACCCATGACATTTTTCACATAACTAGAAAAAAATAATCCTAAAATTTATATATAGTCACAAAAGACCCCAACTTGCCAAAGCAATCTTGAGGAAAAAGAACAAAGCTGGAGGTATCATGTTCACTGACATTAGACTAAACTACAAAGCTACAGTAATCCAAACAGCATGGTACTGACATATAGATCAGTGGAACAGAGTAGGAAGCCCAGAAATAAATCCACACATTTATGTTTAATTAGCCTATGACAAAGGAGGCAAGAATAAACAATGGAGAAAAGACAGTCTATTCAATAAGTGGTACTTGGAAAATTGGACAGCTAAATGTATAAGAATAAGATTAGACTATTTCCTCATACCATATACAAAAATAAACTAAAAATGGATTAAATACGTAAATGTAAGTCTTAAAACCATAAATTTCATAGAAAACAACATAAGCAGAACACTGTTTGGCATAAATTGTAGCAATATTTTTTTTGCATCTGTTTTCTAAGGAAAAAGAAATGAAAACAAAAATAAACACATGGGACTTAATTTAACCTAGAAGTTTTTTCATAGCAAAGGAAACCACTGATGAAATGAAAAGACAACCTACTAAATGGGAGTTGCAAATCATATGCCAAATAATGGGTCAATATTGAAAATACCTAAATACTCATACAACTCAGTATCACAAAAACAAGCAAGCCAATTAAAAAATGGGCAGAGGGTCTGAATAGACATTTTTTCTAAAGAAGACATACAGGTGGTTAACAGGCACTGAAAATATGCTCAACAGTGCTACTCATCAGAGAAATGCAAATCAAAACCACAATAATGGGCTTCCCTGGTGGTGCAGTGGTTGAGAGTCCGCCTGTCGATACAGGGGACACAGGTTCATGCCCCAGTCCAGGAAGATCCCACATGCCACAGAGCAGCTGTGTCCGTGAGCCATGGCTGCTGAGCCTGTGCATCTGGAGCCTGTGCTCCACAACGGGAGAGGCCACAACAGTGAGAGGCCCACATACCGCAAAAAAACCCAAAAAACAAAAAAAACAACACAATGAGACATCACCTCTCACCTGTCAGAATGACAAACATCAATAACAAATATTGGTGTGGATGTGGAGAAAAGGGATACTGTTGCTGGGAGTACAAATTGGTGCAGCCACTGTGGAAAATAGTGTGGGGAGTTCTTCAAAAACCTCAAAATAGAACTACCATATGATCCAACAATTCCACTCTGGGTATAAATCTGAAGAAAATAAAAACACTAATTTCAAAAGATATGTGCACCCCAATGTTCATAGCATTATTTGCAATAGCCAATATATGTAAGCAACCCAAGTGTCCATCAACAGATGAATGGTTAAAGAAGATATATATATATATATATATATATATATATATATATATATATATATATATATATATATATATATATATATATATATATATATATTACTCAGCCATAAAAATTAATTAAATTCTGTCATTTGCAACAATGTGGATGAACCTGGAGTGTATCATGTTTAGTGAAACAAGTCAGACAGAAAAAGACAAATACTGTATGTTAACACTTATATGTGAAATGTAAAAAATAAAATGAAAGAATGTATATAACAAAGTGGAGAAAGATTCACAGATATAGAAAACAAACTAGTGGATGGCAGTGATGAGAGGGAAAGGAGGAGGAGCAAGATAAGGTTATGGGATTAAGAGATACAAACTACTAGAAAACTTCAAAAATGTTTCCTTTCTCTATTAAGATAAAGAGAAAAGGCAATAATCTTTTGTTTCCATGAATTGGTTTCCTCACTCTTTTTTTTTAAATAAATCAGGATGTAGAAAGTAGAATCATGGTTGCCAGGGCCTGGAAGAAGGGGAGGGATGGGGTATTAATTTAAAAAAGAGAGATATACAGACTACTGTTCATAAAATAGATAAGCAACCAGGATATATTTTACAGCACGGGGAAATATAACAATTATTTTGAAATAACTTTAAAGGAAGTATAATCTATAAAAACACTGAATCACTCTGCTATACTCCTGAAACTAATATAACATTTCAATCAGCTATATTTCAATTAAAATATAAAAATATATGAAGCAAAACAATCTTAAAGCAGTTCACTGAGCTATAAGAGACCATAGAACAAAAACTAAACAAAATCAGGAAAACAGTAAATGATCAAACTGAGAAGTTCAATAAAATAGACACTATTAAAAAAAGAAAATTGGAACTGAAGCCCATAGTGGCTTAACTGAAAAAGCTCAATAGAGATTTGATCAATCAGAAAAAAAAAAAAATCATTGAATTCAAAGACAGATAACTGAAATTATACAGTTACAGGAATAAAAAGAAAAAGAATGCATAGGTTGAAGACAGCCTAAGGGATTTATGGTACAACATCAGGAAAACCAACATACATATTATTAAAGTTCCAGAAAGAGAAGAGAAAGGAACAGGGAGCTCGTTTGAAGGAATAATGGCTGAAAATTTTCTGAACCTGGGGAAGTACATATAATCCAGATTCAGGATGTCCAAAACATCCCAAATAGGTGAACTTAATGAGCTCTATGCCAAGACACATTATAATTAAATTGTCAGAAATCAAATATAAAATGGTAATGTTGAAAGCAGCAAAAATGACTTGTCAATATTCATGGGAACTGCCATAAGGCCATGAGTAGATGCTTCAGAAGAAATCTTGCAGGCCAGGAGGAAGTGGGATCCTATTTTCAAAGGCTGAAAGAAGAAAACTTCCAAGAATACTATACTGGCAAAACTATCTTACAGAAGTGAAGGACAGATAAACAATTTCCCAAAAAAAAAACCTGAGGGATTTTCTAACTAGTAGATCTGCCTTATAAGAAACGCTAAAGGGAGTTCTTCAAGTTGAAAGAAAATGGTGTTAAACAGCAAATGAAAGCATATAAAAATATAAATCTCAATAGTAAAGGTAGATATATAAACAACCACAGAATAATGTAATAGTGCAATGGTGGTGCAGAATCACTTTTAACCCTAGTATAAAAGAAAAAAGTACTAAGAATAACTATAACCACAAAAATTGTTAATGTATATGTACCATAAAAAGAAGTAAATCTGACATCAAAAACAAAGTGTGTGTATTAAAAATATTTGATTTGTTTTTTTATACAATTGAAGTTATCAGCTTAAAAAAGACTTTAATTTGAAATTTTATTCAAGCCTCTTGGTAACCACAAAGGAAAAAACCTACAGCAGACACAAAAAAGATAAAGAGAAAAGAATCAAAGTATATCACTGTAAAAAGTAATCAAACAACAGGAAGAAAACAAGAGAGGAAGAGAGAAACAAAAGAACTACAAAACAAACAGAAAACAATGAACAAAATGATGATTGTATATATTTTCTTATCAAGTTACTTTAAATGTTAATGAAATAAACTCACCAACCAAAACACATAGAATGCCTGACACTGATAAAAAATAAATAACAACAACATACAAGGCCAACTATATTCTATCCACAAGAAATTTGCTTTAGAGTCAAAGACACACATAGACTGAAAGTGAAGGAATGTGAAATATTCCATTCAAATGGTAACCAAATGAAAGCAGTGGTGGCTATATTATTTTATTCAAAATAGACTTTAAGTCAAAAACTTTCATAAGAGACAAAGAAGATCCTTACATAATGATAAAGGGTCAATTCAATAGGAAGATATATCAATATGTATAATCCCAATAGCAGGACACTTAAATATATAAAGCAAACATTGATATATCTGACAGGAGAAATAGACTCTTACTAGTATGATAATAGTAGGAGACTTCAATATCCCAATTTCAATAATGGAGAGATTATACAGACAAAAAATCAATAAGAAGATAGCAGACATGAACAACACAAAAGACCAAAGGGACTTAACAGTCATATACAGAACATTCCAGCCAATAGCAGCAGAATACATGTTTTTCCCAAGGTCTTACAGAACACAGAATAGATGATGCACTAGGTCAAAAAATGTCTTAAATTTAAGAAGATTGAAATCATTCTAAGTGTCTTTTCTGACAAAAAATAAGGTATGAAGTTAGAAATAAAAAACAAAAGGAAAATGAAAAAAAAAGTCATAAATTCATGAAAGTTAAAGAACACATTCTTAAAAACCATGGGGTCAAAGAAGAAATCAAAAGGAAATTAGAAGATAACCTTGAGGCAAACATAAATGAAAACACAACATACCAAAACTAAGGGATGCAACAGAAGCATACAAAGAAGTTTATAGTAATAAACATCTACATTAAAAGGGGGAAAAAAAGAAAAGATGTTCCACATTACTAATTATCAGGGAAATGCAAATCAAATCTGCAATGTGATATCACCTCACACTTGTCAAGGATGGCTTTTTTTAAAAAGATAACAGATGTGAGGAAAAGGGAACCCTTATGCACTGTTACTGGGACTATAAATTGGTGCATCCATTATGGAAAACAATATAGAACTTCCTCAAGAAATTATAAATAGAACTACCATATGATCCAAGAATCCTACTCCTAAGTATACAGCCAAAGGAACTGAAATCAGGAGGTCAAAGAGATATCTACACTCCCATGTTTATTGCAGTATTTTTTGTAATAGACAAGACATGGACACAAGCTAAATGTCCACTGACAGATAAATGGATAAAGAAAATGTAGTATTATATAATAAAATACAATTCAGCATTAAAAAAAGAAATACCACAATTTGGGACACTATGGATGAGCCTAGAAGGCATCATCCTAAGAAAAATTGTCCAGATACAGTCCAAATACATAATACCACTTATATGAGGAATCTAAAATATTCAAAATTATAAAGAGGAGAAAGGTGGTTGTCTGGGGGCTGAAGAAGGGAATATGGGAAAGTAGTAGTCACAAGATACCAAGTTTCAGTTAGACAAGATGAATAAGCCCTAGAGATCTACTGTATAGTATAGTATATATAGTTAACAATGCTGAATTGTATACTTAAAATTTCGCTAAGACAATAGACCTTAGGCCAAGTGTTCTTATCATGAAGCAAATAAATAAATAGGTTAATAAGTTAAGAGGGTGGGAGAAAACTTTTGCAGGTGAAGAATACATTTATGGCATAGGTTGTGGTGATGGTTTCATGGGTGAATACTTGCCTCCAAACTCATTAAGTTGCATATTTAATTTTGTGTAGTTTTTGTAGGTTAATTATACCTTAATAAGTCATTTTTAAAAGGAACTAAAATATCTGATTATTGAATTTCCAGTGGCAAGAACTTTCGAATGCAAATGGCTAGAAGGAAAACAGCCATCACTGAAATATTTGTGGAATACCAGGTAGGTATGGGACTGAAATAGAAGACATGGTATAGGCAAATTTCCAACCCACTCTCTTCATCATTGACTGCATTAAGCAGAGTGTAAGTAGGTGCACATTCTTCTCACAGATTTGAAGAAACCATGCAAATGAATTTCAAAGCTGCCCTAGTTTCACAACACCCCTGGTCAATTCTTATTGAGCCAAAAATCACTCCCTATTTTCCATGGAGCATTCTTTCAGAATCTGTTGGAGTAAAAGATGCCCTGATGTTGCACTGACACTGTCGATCATCAACTACATAAGCCACAGGAAGAACCTCATTGTATGTGACATATCAGGTTATGAATGAGGGTTGACTAGAGTCACTAGTCAGAGGTGGAAAAAAATAGAAAGTACTATTTTATTTATTAAAAGTATAGATTTGGATGATAACTTGGGAAAAATTTAGTCTTTTGGGGTGTAGGAACTATGGCCTTTGCAGTGACAGACATTTCTTTGGATTTGAGGAGTGAGGTCGATATCACCTGTATGGGTGACATTTGCTTTACCACTTCACTGCCCACAAAATGGCACATAGATTGTCACATTCTTTTAAAAATGGAGTCCTCTTGTCAAGAGTCCTTAAGGGTGCACTTTCTTTTCAATTGTTCTGGGCTCATTTTGGAGCTAAAATAAAATGTTTTCACTTTAAAAAAAGGATAGATTTGGATGCTAGCAGAGGTTAAACATATTTTAGATGTTAAGGAAAAGGTTATAAAGCAAGGACAGAAGAATAAACATATAGTGAATCTCAAGAATAAGCAAAAATTCAAGAATCAAGTAAAATTAGTAGCAAATGCTTATATAATACTTATGTCAGCCATTGTTGTATATGTTTTATAGATAAACCATGTAAGCCTTACAACAATCCTATGAACTTGATACATTTATTATCTCTAATTTACAGATGAGGAAACTGACATACAGAGAGGTTAAATAACCTGCCAAAGATGGCACTGAATGCATGTGAAACAGCTATCTGGTTCCAGAGTCTCTACGTTTTTGCATTCAAGTGTCTGATGCTGATTGACAGTTTTATAGAAGAGAAGATTCACCATTTCAAATAGTGAAAATGGCAAAACAAAGGCATGGAGAAGATAAAAACAGGAAGAGAGTAAGTATTTAAACTTGTGAACTGTATATTCTTTACCAATAGCCATAGTTTCATAGACAACTCATGGTCTATCATATAATAAATATGTGCTAGAAAAAGCTCCAATCTATAGCCAAGGTCAAATATATTCAGTATCTGATTAGGGTTGTGTAGTAACAGCCTTAAATGTCATCTGTTATCTATATTCTATACCTTAGGCTGTATTTCTCCTTTTAGCCAAATTAAAGTTTTGTGTCAAGGGTTTAGCTTGCTTTTTTGCCTCTGGCAATGAACTAAGTCTAGCAGGTCTTTACCCACCTCTAATAAGTAAGATAAACTGAAATGGACAAAAAAAAAAAAAAGAAGAAGCAAGGGTAATGAATATTTAAAGTAACACACAACTATAGACAATTCATATTTTTTTCTGTATCTCAAAATATACACATCTGTTAATGGAGGTCATCATTAATAAAATTTCAGTTTGTAGTTTAATTAAGTAGAATATTATTATACATATTTAAAAAAAGATCCTGTTACATTACTTAAAGTTTTAAGAGAATTGTAAATATAAAACATTAAAAGCAGACTTTTTTCTACTTTATGTCAAGTGGCATGTTGAGTATTATATATTTCTAGATTTATAATTTAAAGATAAGAAAAGTTTGGTCACTGCTTATTTCTAATTAAATTACTTAAATTGTATCTACCTTTAACATTGACTTAGAAAGAAAATCATCCATTTTCCTAATTTCAGCATGTTTAACAAAATGTTTTAAGTCCTGCTATACGCTACCTAGAATGAACTTAAATCAAATAAAACTGATCAATGAGTTTCTCTTTTTGATAAGTCTAGTAACATTTACTCTTACCTAGGAGAGATGTAAATGGACAAAAATAACTTCAAAAATTAAATTATTAAAGTATATCTTCTTGTATTTTATGATAAATAATATTTCATTATGAAATTTTAAAAAAGAGTGTGCAGGTCATTCTGAATCTCATGGATTAAATGTAATTTGTTTCTATTCTTACTAATATTCATATATTTAAACAAAGAGTTTTTTAAAAAGAAGGATTAATGGAACTAGAAGAGTATGACCAGTTGATCTCTTCATGCTCTACTTTCCCCAGAAACCAGAAAAGCCATATGAATTTTAATCCATTGTTTTACATTTTAATATATGTCATTAGAATTAGTGTTCATTATGATGAATGGGTACTATTCTCCTTCTATAGTCATTCAAACAATTTAGTGTTGAGGGACTAACAGAACTCCCAAACCCAATTTAAAACCAACCGAAAGGAATCTAAAATATTAGATAGAAAATCTTTTCAGTTTAGATATACAATAATGTATAGATTAAATTGCTCTGTGAAATATGAAGGTTTCTATTAAAGAGACACATTGAAATGCATATCTATTTTTTAAAAGTAAGAAATGTTACTCTATGGCTGAAGTAAGTTATGCAATTTCCTAAAATACAGTTTATCTTCAAACAAGTTATTAATAACTTTGAATTTTTAAAATATTTTTACTACCTTCACTATGCATTTTACATGTTGTCTTTAGATTAACGACCATTTTGGAAAAGATGATCCATATATTCACATTGTCGGAGTGCCTTTTTTGGAGAAAGGAGAGGAGAGAAGAAAAGAAATTGTAGCAGGCTGACTCTGGAATGACCCCCAATGATCCCCTCCCTCCTCATATTCAAACCTCTTTGTAATTTCTTCTCTTTGAGTGTGGGTTGGCCTAGAAACTTGCTTTGAATCAGCAGAATACAGCAGAGGTAATAGGATGCTATTTATGTGATCAGATTATAAGAGATTGTAACTCATGTTGCTGGTAGACTCTTTTGCTAGAAGTTGACCAAAATGTTTAAATAATAAATTGTGTGTCAAATTTTGTGTAGCATAATTTTCTACCACATGTATAGGTGACATGGTTATAACTCACAAAATCATTTTTTAAAGACTTTTTAAAAAGGAACAAAATTGGGTCATTTGTAGAGACATGGATGGATCTAGAGACTGTCATACAGAGTGAATTAAGCCAGAAAGAGAAAAACAAATATCGTATATTAACACATATATGTGGAGCCTAGAAAAATGGTACAGATGAACCAGTTTGCAGGGCAGAAATTGAGACACAGATGTAGAGAACAAATGTATGGACATCAAGGGGGGAAGGCAGTGGGGGGGGTTGTGTGTGATGAATTGGGCAATTGGGATTGACACGTATACACTGATGTGTATAAAATTGATGACTAATAAGGACTTGCTGTATAAAAAATTAATTTAATTAAATTAAAAAAATTTTAAAAAGACTGTTTTTAAATATACACAATAAACTAAATTATATTTTTACTAAAGAAATTTTAAGTAGAGGATGTTTGAAATTTTGGATAAGATGTTAATATTGATATGGACTAAAATATGCTCTAAACTTTAAATAATGGAAATTATAAAGATAGTTATATATATATATATATATAAATTTGGCTTTCCATGTAGTTTTCCTTCAGGCATAGAGTGCCCTGGTGAAACTGATGCAAGTATCTTAACTCCTTGGTAGTAAATCATGTTTTTTAAATTGTAATCACATTTGTACTTGAGTCAGAATCCCATAATCCCATCAGCTCTGAGACACTGATATTATCTAGTTGCAGAGCCAGCAAGATAGACTGTCAGTCAGGTGACCAAAATCAAAAATAGAGGGGACCTGACTGCACCACCTACCAAGCTTTCCTGAATGCATGCTGCTCAGTTTTCCATCCCCAGTTTCATAACTCTCTAATTCTCTTGGAAGAATTTGGGAAAGGTCAAAAAAGGACATGCATTTTAATCTGGTACTCACAGAATAATTAGGATTATGCCAGAAAGAGGATAGTGTGTGTAAAAGCATAGTCTTGAGAACACAAGAAATTTTGTTTAAAGATGTTTTCTGAACATCCTCAAGGGTTTAGATTTTTTTTTCTTTTAGATTATAGAATCTGTTACTCACAGACTAATATAATTCCTTGTGTACCTTACTAAATTAAGGTATCATTGTCCAGTATAGAACATGGATTTATAGTTGGGAATGAGGAAACCTCATCACATAGGGGCTAGGTGGAGGCTAAGTAAAACTGAATGCCTGCACTAAAGTCTATACTATATCAATTGGACTAAAAGAAAGATTAAATTTGAGAAATATTACTTTTTTTTTGAATCAGTGGGTGTAGAGACTGCATACCATCATTAAGGGTAGAAGGAATTCAAGGATAATCCAAAAATGTTTATGGCTTAAAAGAAAGTAGCATGAGAAAACTATAAGACACTGATGAAAGAAATTAAAGATGATACCAACAGATAGAGAGATATACCATACTATTGGATTAGAAGAATCAATATTGTGAAAATGACTATACTACCCAAAGCAATCTACAAATTCAATGCAATCCCTATCAAATTACCAATGACATTTTTTTATGGAACTAAAGCAAAAAATCTTAAAATTTGTATGGAGATAAAAAAGACCCTGAATAGTCAAGCAGTCTTGAGGGAAAAAAACGGATCTGGAGGAATCAGACTCCCTGACTTCAGACTATACTACAAACCTACAGTAATCAAGACAATATGGTACTGGGACAAAAACAGAAACATAGATCAATGGAACAAGATAGAAAGCCCAGAGCTAAACCCACGAAACTATGGTCAACTAATCTATGACAAAGGAGGCAAGGATATACAAAGGAGAAAAGACAGTCTCTTCAATAATTGGTGCTGGGAAAACTGGACAGCTACATGTAAAAGAATGAAATTAGGACACTCCCTAACACGATACACAAAAATAAATTCAAAATGGATTAGAGACCTAAACATAAGACCTGACACTATAAAACTCTTAAAGGAAAACATAGGAAGAACACTCTTTGACATAAATCACAGTAAGATCTTTTTTTGGCCCACTTCCTAGAGTAATGGAAATAAAAACAAAAATAAACAAATGAGACCTAATGAAACTTCAAAGATTTTGCACAGCAAAGGAAACCATAAACAAGACAATAAGACAACACTCAGAATGGGAGAAAATATTTGCAAACGAATCAATGGACAAAGAATTAATCTCCAAAATATATAAACAGCTCTTGCAGCTCAATATTAAAGAAACAAACAACCTAATCCAAAAATGGGCAGAAGACCTAAATAGACATTTCTCCAAAAAAGACATACAGATGGACAAGAAGCACATGAAAAGCTGCTCAACATCACTAATTATTAGAGAAACGCAAACCAAAACTACAATGAGGTATCACCTCACACCAGTTAGAATGGGCATCATCAGAAAATCTACAAACAGCAAATACTGGAGAGGGTGTGGAGAAAAGGGAAATCTCTTGCACTGTTGGTGGGAATGTAAATTGATACAGCCACTATGGGGAACAGTATGGAGATTCCTTAAAAAACTAAAAATAGAATTACCATATGATCCAGCAATCCCACTACTGGGCATATACCCAGAGAAAACCATAATTCAAAAGACACATGAACCCGAATGTTCATTGCAGCACTATTTACAATAGCCAGGTCATGGAAGTCACCTAAATGCCCATGGACAGACTAATGGATAAAGAAGATGTGGTACATATATACAATGGAATATTACTCACCCATAAAAAGGAACAAAATTGGGTCATTTGTTGGGATGTGGATAGATCTAGGGACTGTCATACAGAGTGAAGTAAGTCAGAAAGAGAAAAAACTAATATCATATATTAAAGCATATATGTGGAACCTAGAAAAATGGTACAGATGAACTGGTTTGCAGGGCAGAAATTGAGACACAGACGTAGAGAACAAACGTATGGACACCAAGGGGGAAAAGTGGTGGGGGTGAGGGGTGAGGGGTGTGTGAATGAATTGGGTGATTGTGATTGACATGTATACACTGATTGTATAAAACTGATGACCTATAAAAACCTGCTGTATAAATAAATAAATTAAATTAAATTTTAAAAAAAGTAGTGTGACAAAGTTAAGAAATATAAAGCAGTCAGCATGGAAGGAAGACAAAAATAATTTGTTTTGTGATATTATATTTGAAGTCCTTGTGGTATATGTCATTAGAGATGTCTGGTAGGACGCTAGATATCTGTTTATGAAAATTAAGAATTTTTTTTTTTTTTTTTTTTTTTGTGGTACATGGGCCTCTTACTGTTGTGGCCTCTCCCATTGTGGATCACAGGCTCCAGATGTGCAGGCTCAGTGGCCATGGCTCATGGGCCCAGCCACTCCGAGGCATGTGGGATCTTCCCAGACCAGGGCACAAACCCGTGTCCCCTGCATCAGCAGGCAGACTCTCAACCACTGCGTCACCAGGGAAGTGCTAAAGAAATTTTGATGAGCAAAATTTATTTAAGATTTATCAGTATGTAACTCAGATTCTCAATACTGGCCTCATATTGAAATCATTTAGGGAGTTTTAAAAAAATGCAATGGAGTGTGACAGACATTCAAGAATAATTAAGTCAAAATCTTCTTAGGGTTAGGCCCTACAATGGATACTTTTTAAAAGGTTTTCATGTGGTTTTCATTGGTAGCCAGCGCTGAGAACCATTGATAAGAGCAAGTGGACATTGTGTAAATGAACTGATTTAGGAGTATTGTTTTCTCAACTTGTTAATAGGAGATATGAATTTCAAATCCATAAGACTTCTGAGGTTTTTGTATGTAACATACTAGCTGTGCCTCAGGAAGAAAATCAGTGAACTCAGGTATGCCTAACAATACCTGAGCTATTTACTTTATAAATTTATTTTGAGAATTAAATATTTAAAACTTTTCAAAAAGGTATACACATATGTATTCAAATATAATATTGAATTAATATACATTCTTAGTATTTTTGAGTACATATATGTTTGTACACACATTTGAAACATACATTTGCAATGTATATGTATATATATACACACATATATATATATATTAGACAATGAGACAACTTATACATTAACATTAGTTATAGTATTATAGGAATTTGTTTTAAAAATTATGTAATTGTATGATGATATCTCTATATACTTTCAATATATGGATATCACTTGACTGCAAATTTTCAATGTAAACTTGGTCATTGCAAAGAAAACTTCAGAGGAGGTATTACTCAAGCACAACTAAAAGCAAGGAACAAAAAGAAAAAATAATAATGATCAAAGACTGAGCTAAGTGTGGTGTAAAACATGGCATATATATAACTATAGAAATATAGCATCAGGTGACAGAGAGGCAAGCTTATAATAATGTGAAACAGAGTACACAAAATTTGCAATAAATGCCAAAACAAGAAGGTGCAAAGATGAGATAAAGGTGGTGCCATTATGATAAACTACTCATGTACAAATCCAGAATCTAGGAGGGTATTATTACAGCATTTTCAAGGTAATCTTCATTTCAGGAAAATGATGAGCCAGCCATTATTTCAGCAAATCCATAACCTCTCACTACAAACTTAATTTCTAAATTTTGCTTCTTGTTTGGTTGCTTTGACTTTGTGTCTGCATGGAACCTTGTAAGATAAATCATTAAGATGCAGTTGGGAAATTGTGATATGGATTTTGAGTAACTTGGACTTGTCTTATAACCATTGAGACTGAGGCTCAGTTTCCTTACCTGTAGAATATAATACTATTTTGTTACTTGGTTACTGTGAAATTTCAAAAAAGATAATATATGTAAAATTCCTATCTCAATCCCTCTGACACAGTAGGGATTTAATTCATTCAACAAATGTGCATTAATTGTTTACTGTGTCTTAGGTACCACGATAGGCACTATGGATAGTGTGGCAAAAAAGAGACACAATTCCTGCCAGAATTGCAGGAATTTATATTCTTTCTGGAAAAAAGAACAATTGAACAAGCAGTAATTATATAGTGATTAATGTCATGACAGAGGAAATACAGGAAATACTATAGCAGAGCATAGTAATTGTTACTAACACACAACATGTATTTTCAGGCACTTTTCCAAGCAAGTTTTGCACCTTAAATAGTGTAATCCTTAGGAAAACCCCATGAAACAGGTAATCATCTCCATTTATGGATGTGAAAATGAGGCACAGAGGTATTAAACAACTCACCCAAGGTGACACAGTTTTTAAATTGCAGAGCTAGGGTTAAGAGTAGTCTGTACCCTTAATCTCTTAGTTAATTTTCTCTTACATTGATGACATGGCTAATTTAGAGTAGGAAAGGAGCTTCCTGGAGAAGTGAAACCTGAAAGATAGGTAGTATCTAGCCAAGCAAAAAGGAGGGGGGTGGGAGTATGATTTATACAGAAAATACATGAAAGTAAAAATTGATTTTATTTCAAGATTAAAATACACCTGTGGTTGCAAATTCAGGATATGCAGATTACTTATCTAATATTTAATAGGGTTTAGAAGACATTTTATATTTTGAAAGCAGATGCGTTTTTATGGGGGTATAAAATATCATTGTGAGTTATTATTGTGTTCTTTTTTATTGCAGTTTGAGAATTTCTTTATTTTTTTACATTTTTGTTACCACATTACCATAAATATAAAATACACTTCTTGTTGTTGTAGTTCTAAAAAATATATCTGAAGTATTTGTAAAATGAGACTAGAAGCGCTCTGTGATTTCTGTATGCCTCACCTTGAGGGTATGTATAGCCATTATTTTGAACCCAGAACTAAATTGTCAATGATAGCTCTTTCTGTGATGCCAACAGACCTTGGTTCATGGAAACTAATTAGAGCAACAAACTAGATCTACCTAACATTTTACTTATTTCAAATTCTGCCATATTCTATAATTGTGAAAGTGTTTTAAAATGTTCAACTGTAAATTTAATTGGAATGTAATTTTAATGATTAAAAACACCTTTTAAACACTTGATTTTCCTTCCATATTTCAATTTCAAATTAAAAATTTAAGCACATTTCCAAGGCTGAGCTTACAAATTGTACCTTTTTTTTCAGATTTATATCCATAATTCAAACTCTTTCTTTTTCAGATGTCAATTTGGGTACCTTTTATGGGCAAAGAGTGGAAATGAGTACATTTATGGCTGATATCGATAAGATGCATACCCTCATATGTGTACTAGTGGTAAATGATAAAACTTAAAATTTTCTACTTGGAAGATAAACCAGTGGAGAAAAAGATTAAGAAAATGAAATAAGTTGAAGGCTTAGTGCCTTTTCATTCTCATACCTCTAACAAAGTTAAATATATAAAAGAATATGGATGGATAGACTTAAGAGTAGAATAAATGAGCACATAAGAAAGAAGAGGAATATTATTTTAATTGGGGTGGAGGAAAGGAGGAGCATAAGTATAAAAACACAGATAAATATTTGAATTTTGAAACCTCACTGAGACCGCCATCATTCTAATTTCCTAAGACTGGGGCCCAGAGGTGGGCAAGATGTTTGGGAGCTTGGGAAAAAGAATTTGGAAGGCTTGTGTGGAGAATATAAAGTAAATTGAAAGCTTGTGTGGAGAATATAAAGTAAATTGAAAGAATTTGGAAAAGCTTGTATGGAGAATATAAAGTAAATTAAAGTAAAATAATTGCTGACTAGTAATTTCAAATTTTATATATCTCAATTAAATAGCATGATATTAATTCTGAGAAAGCCAAGGAATAAATGTCAAAGATAAGCAAGAGTTATTTTGAATTTCATATATTTTTGTCCATTTGCTCTAGTTATCATAAATCGATGGCAGTGATATTTAAACAAGTTATAAACAATTAAATATTTATATGAAATGGTTTCTAGCAATAAATATTCAATTCAACTTCTCCAAAATCTCCAATAAAATATCTATGAGAATACAAAAAAAAATAAGAAGAAAACTCACGCTTTCATTAAAGTAATATTAATATGCAACTTGGAAGATGGGAAGAATGTGGCTGGAAAGAAGGTAAACAAAATTGCAGTTTTGACACAGGTTACACTGGGTAACCATCCATCACATAGATCAGTATTTATAGCAATTTGAGGCAGCTAGTGTTCACAATGTTTATTTAGAGATAGGTTTGTTGGGAATGGGAAAGGGGTACTTAGGGGCGATTCATTACACTCTCTGATTGGACTTAAGTCCTCATAAAAGTGTTCTCAATTCAAACAGAGATAAATGGGCTTTAGTACATAGTTTATTTTGGGCATTGTAATAAGTCACCATTCTATTGGGTCAGATAATTGGGACAGAAGATCCTACTAAGTCTAATAAGGACTCACAGGTCGGGTGCATGGATGCTTATCAGACACTAGAAAGCTATGCACACTATTTTTTTTTTGTCATCAGTGTATATGGGAAGAGAGTTTACTCAACCTACATCATACTGAGCACAGATAAAGGCAATCCACTCTCTTCCTCTGTCAACCCACAACTGGATACAATAGAGCATCCCTCATAAAGATGGAAAAAAGATACAATTAACAATAAAAAGATTATTTAAAATATCTCAACACAAAGATAATGCATGGAACATTATCTTGAAGACTCAGGGATAAACATGTCTTGGAAATTTATTTATAACAGGAATCAAAAGGAAATATTAAAAATCTTCTATTTCCCAACTTCAGGATAATGAAAAAGTGCTTGGTGCTTTTAAAATGTGAGCAAACAATCATGAGAAAAGTACAGCCTGAGAGGAACTCAAAATACAATGAGATAAAGCCATCAAAATAAGGCAAATGGAAAGGAAGAGATAAGGAGACATTTTAAGGAGAGTAAGAAATAAAGAACAATATTTAGATATACATTGGTATATATCTTAATGTTTAAGAACAGAAATCATTTTAATAAGTATTATAAATTAAAAGATGGGAGAACTTGTCCAATATTGCAGAACAAATACAATATTTTAAATAAGAAAAAGATGCTAAGTATGGAAACATTAATATAAACACTAAGAATTAAAGAATTTGACAAGGGAAAACACAATGAACATTTTCTTTTAGTGAACTATCTATAAATAATCATTCAAGTTCTAAAAAAATTAAGAAAATATTGTAGCACAAAACTGGAAAAAAGTGAAGAATTGATCATTATAATTACATGTTATCAGTTACTTGTGTAGAATTGCCATTTCATAGTGATTACAAAATGCAGACTATATTATTTTTGTCTTCACCCAAAGTGTACCACTCATACTGCCCTTGCCCTTGGAGTGTTACTGGAAAACATAAAACTTTTAGTGGAAAAAAATGTAAAATCTGTTAAAAGTTAAAATATCTTAATACATAGGAATAAATATTTGGTTCATGGATGAGTTAATATTATAAAAATATTGATTATCCATAAATTAATAGAAAAACTAAATGCAAATCCATTAAAATGTTTGCCAAAATGTTTGAAGAACTTGATATGCTTATCCTAAAATTACATGGAAGAATAAAGTTCCATGAATAGCTAAGTCAAATTTTAAGAAGAAGGATAAATTTGGAATGGGCTTGTAGGGCTTGGCTTGTAAATAGGATATGTAACAAAAACAGAATAATTAAACATTTTTAAAAGGCTAATATTGGGGAAGAACAAAGAGATCAATGACAATGGATAACTAACTAAAGAGTACAGATTAGAAAAAAACTTATACAAATTTCAAACCTTCATTCACAAATTAGTGCTTACATAAAAGAATCATTAATAGATTACTGATAAACCAGTTCTCTAGGAGAAAAATATAATTGGAGCCTAATCTTATGCCATATGTAAAGGAAAACTCCAAAGAAGTTAAAGTCCAAATATAAAGGAAAAATTTAAAGAAAAGAGTAAGAAATGTAAGAGAACATTTTAAATCACATTTTTACAGGTAAAATAAAAATCACTGTGCAAGACCTGAAAAAGTGTGAATATAAGACTAAAATCATCTGGATATGACTACATCAAAATTAAAACTTTCTCTTCAATTAAATTACTTCAATTAGTTTACTCAGTTATGTTTATGACCCAGTAATCTCCTCCTGAGTGAAGAGTAGAGAGAACATCTTCCATAGATGCATAACTTAGAGCGTCCGGAAATACTCAATGATGCATTGCTTTTGGTATTCTAGAGGTGGAGTAAACCTAAGTATCTCTCACTAAGAGATGGTGAGCGCATGCTGAGAAGTATTTAGCAGTTAGAAGCCAGGTATTCACAGAACAATAAAAATATATTGTAAATTCAACTTACCTTTGGTTTAATTTTTTTTTTAAAGAATGAGTTCTATGATATAGTATTTGTTATGAAATTTGAACTCTAATCCTAACTCTAAACCTAACAAAACAAAGAACGCATACGTACATAGAAAAGTATAGCAAATACTTTAGGGTGGGTGCCAATAAATGTTCTGAAGAATGAAAAGAAACATAAAATAAAAACAAGAGTCTTCTCATGGGTCATAATACTGTTTCTTGGACTGCAGACTACAGTATCTCAATTCTCAATAGTTAGAGTCAAAAATGAGAAAATAAAAAACTAAGAAAAAATGAGAAAGTCTTCTAGAAATAATGTCTTTACAGAATGCAAGAGTCCACAGAGTTCCTCTTATAAAGAACTAAAACTGGCCCACACTAGGCACATCCTCATGAAAGTTTGTAATACCAACTTAAGACAAAACAAAAAGCTTTGCGGGAGGGATGGGATGTCAAACAAGACACAAACAAAGGATAAGTGTAAGAATGGCACAACACATCTTAATGGAAAAATAGAGTAACTTTCAAAATTATGAAAAAGTTTTCTAAATTAAAATTCTATGCATAGCCAAACTATTCATCAAGTGTGAGAAGGATAAAGGTATTATCAGATAGATAAGTTGTGGCAGAGATAATGCTATGTCTTAAACAGACATATTCATATTCCTCCAGGCATATAAGAAATTTATTTTTCATCCTTCTTCCAGTTGAGTGAGGCTTAGTAATTGGGTTCTAGCCAATAGAATATGCTGGCTATGATGTGCATGTCACTTCCTTGACTAGATATAAAACCCCCCTATGGTAAAAAATTTAAATGTCCTTATGTGATCAGCCAAGCTCTCTCTTCCCCTTTTGCAGTGGCTTTGAAGACCATAATTGTTGTGTAATATACAGAGGGAGTTTGGGTCCATTACTGAGGGGAACAGAGCCCTAAAATCCCCCTAATGCCTTCATGCATTAGACTATGACAGGAACAATTAACTTTTATTGTGATATTGTAAGATTTGGGGATTTATTTTTCATTTCAGGGTAGCCAATCATACTCTAATGTGTAAAGTCTAAAAAATATACCTCCCTCTGCAGTCTTTCTCGGGAAGCTATTGGGCTGGCCAAAAATTTTGTTCGGTTAATGAATGCATTGTTCAATAAAGTTCTTGGTGAAAATGAAAGACGTGTCTTTTATTTTTACTTAAAACTGAACAAACTTTTTGACCAACCCAATATATGAGAAGGAACTTTACTGAAATGAAAGAATGAAGACCACACCAAGAAACAATGTAATATGGAGTTCTGTAAAAAAGGATGTCAAGCATTTGAGAGAGACAAAGTGAATTTCAAGGATAGTAAAAAGTCCAGAGGACTCTAGGAGTGGTGTTTCCCCCAAATTAACTCATATTTAATAAATGTGTACTGATTTTCTACTATCACCGAGTAATATTCTAGAAATTAGTCATAATGCTTTAAACACAGCAAAATAAAATTTGTTGAACAATGCATGAAGCTTAAAATCTAGAAATAATGGACTATTACTTAGAACTCAGAAGTTAAATATTATGAAATTAATATATTAAATATATGCATAATAATATATAAATAATAAAATATGTCTTATATATATTTATATATACTGCTCAGTAAGTACTTGTGCTTGATGTCTTTGTATTATTTTATAGGGTTTAGAGAAATATTTTTTTTTAAATTACAAACAACTTAAGCACGATACATGTCCATGAAAGTTGACTGCAGTGTTGAAGAGACAAAAGGAAGCTGTGAGGACTGAGACCAAATGAAGAGCACAGACCAGCTGTGAGAAGAAAAACAAACAAATGCACAAAGTATCTGTTAACCAGATTCCAACCTGGCCCACAAATTCACTGCTTCTGGACGGACTCCATCTATAGTTTACTAAAAATCCTGACTTGTCTTACATGATGTGCCTTCATATTTCCTTTCTGTTACATACATTTTTCTTCATGTTTTCCATTCCTCAAGCTGTATCATGATTTATTTCTATGAACTTCTAACAAAATATTTGACTGTTTTAAGCATGACTCTGTGTTGATTCCCAAATATACTAAATTAAAAAAATACAGCAAAATACTGTAAATGAAAATTTTACTATAATGAAATTGTAAACTTTGTCATGGTCACTTAGTGACCATCTCTAACAGCAACATTTTATTTAATTATTTTAAAGCAGATATTATGGCATATTTCTCAAGGGTTACTATTTATTTTGTTCAGGGAGAAAAATTTTCATTTCCAGTTCAGCTTTCTCACATGAAACCAAGTAGTTATAATTTCAATTTCCACATCAAATCTATAGGTTAGAAAGATTTATATGATACAAATAAACTTTGGTCAAGGTTTAAAACACTCAGATTCTATGATTGGATTTCAGTGCGTATAATCTAAAGAAACAGTCATCTTGGCCAACGGACATATGAAAAGTTACTCAACATCACTAATTATTAGAGAAATGCAAATCAAAACTACAAAAAGGTACCACCTCACACTGGTCAGAATGACCATAATCAAAAAAATCTATCAGTACAACCAATAAATGCTGGAGAGGGTGTGGAGAAAAGGGAACCCTCCTACATTGTTGGAGGGAATGTAAATTGGTGCAGCCACTATGGAAAACATATGGAAGATCCTCAAAAATACTAAAAATAGAGTTACCATATGATCCAGCAATCCCACACCTTGGCATATATCTAGACAAAACTATAATTTAAAAAGATACTTGCACCACTATGTCCATAACAGCACTACTCAAGACATGGAAACAACCTAAATGCCCATTGACAAATGAATGGTTAAAGAAGATGTGATACGTATAAACAATGGAATACTACTCAACCATAAAAAAGAATGAAATAATGCCATTTGCAGCTACATGGATGGACCGAGAGATTATCCTACTAAGCGAAGTAAGTGAGAGAGAGAAAGACAAATACCATATGATATCACTTATATGTGGAATCTAAAATATGACACAAATGAACTTATCTAGTAAACAGAAACAAACTCACAGACATAGATAACAGACTTGTGGTTGCCAAGGAGGGGAGAAGGGTAGGAGAGAGATGGATTAGGAGTTTGGGATTAGCAGATGCAAATATTATATGTAGAATAGGTAAACAACAAAGTCCTACTGTATAGCACAGGGAACTCTATTCAATATCCTGTGATAAAACATGATGGAAAAGAATACAAAAAAGAATGTATATATGTATAACTGAATCACTTTGCTCTATAGCAGAAATTAACACAACATTGTAAATCAACTATACTTCAATAACATAAATTTAAAAAAAAAGAAGCAGCCATCTTTTCTGTTATAGTTTAAGGGACCAAGAAATTGTAGCCACAATACATGGAGAACTTGAACACATACTTTCTGTTAATGCTTACCTTGACATATAAATATATTTAAATCTATTTGCTAATTTTGACATGTGTTCACACTAAACACCTTGAAAATAGACCATGGATGAAAATGTTTGATGGGTAGATTTGTGATTTGAAATGAAAAGCTGGCATCTCTTCAGAAAATATGAATATCTAGGACTATATCAACTACTTCCCATGCAGAAATGCAATCATCTATCCCCAATTCCCCTGGATGGAACAGCTGTTCAGTTTTATAAAATGAGTACATTTCAAAAAACTGTGATTATGTTCAGAGGCAGAATATGATACTTCCCAAATGTATATGCTGAATACAGAAATCACTAATAGAGAGTCTAAGGAACACTTAGTGCACTTCTGCCGGTTAAGCCACAATGTTTTCTCCAAGTCTTCTTACAACAGCTGTATCTGTCTGCTATAACGTGGATGAAAATTTCAAAACTAGTTAAAGAAATTAGTAACAAGGCCATTAACATTGTCCTATGAGCATCACAATATTATGAGTTTTGAGGATACAATATAGTTTTAATTTCTATTTAATTGCATTTTAGCTGGCAGCATTGTTTTTATGTTCAAAAAAATTAACACATCTAATTTTATTTTAAAATTGTTATTTAAAATATGTAGTTCCATAATAAGACCAGGTTATGTATACAAGGAATATAAAATTATTTTATTGATTACTCTGTCTTTAAATATTCAGATTTATTTACAGAATAAGAATTAATTTGTAATGTCAGAAATAAGTTTACATTTTTCATTTTCAGATGTCATAGTGACTTTTACTCAACAAATATTATAAATCATGCAAAGCAATCTATAATATATTAAATGCTATTCATATTTTTTTCTCTTTCCTGCTATGAAGTATTGAATCAGTCTCAGGTACTTTATGCTCATTATATAATGCACTAGTTTGTAATATCAGACTTTTAAAAAAATGTATAATGGATCTAATTCTTTACTGAAAGCCAGATTCCTCATTTATTCTTCTAATGCATTTTCTTGCTGGAGTTTTTATTGTGATCCTGCAGTCCCAATCTCCAAATCAATGTTTCATCAGTAAAGTAGCAGGCAGTTGGTGACAATTACAAGTTTCAATGGTCTGGGCACATTCAGCACTATTCAGTTTCCTTGGAAGACGTCAACTCTAATGTTCTCTTCTCTGAGTAGCAATGTCATTGTGACAATCTTCTTCTTCACAGAGAAGAATATACTTCAAATATTTATGCTCTGATGATCACAATACCAGTGGGGCTAGTAAGAATCGATATACAGCAGGGAAAACCTGGTGAGCTAGCGTTTTCTTCCAGAGGGTATCAATACAATGTTTATTCATGTCAGTTAAAAAACTGAAGAATTTTTCTTGGAGTTTTTTCTAACTTGTGGAGTATTTTGCAAAAGTGAAAAAAAAGAAGTGAAAGGGAAAAAAACCCACTTTTTTTCCTGCTATTTCATTTTCTCATGGATCATAATAGAAACTTCACCACTTTAGTCCCACTGGCAGAGTATGAGAATTACAGTCTCCCTTTAAAAAAAAAAAAAATCACTGTCCTAGGTTGTTTGGTATCCAACATCTGAGTACCACTGGTTTATATATTTTGTACGGCTTTTTAATTGTTTTGAATAGGAGAATAAATCCGGTCGGTGACTACTTCTTGGCCAGAAATAGATATTTTTCACTGTACCTTCTCTCTCTTCCTTCTAAGTATTTTAAACTTCACAAATTTTATCTAATCTCCTGATTTAGACTTTAAGCTTTGTAAAAATATTTCTTTGCTTTTACATTCCTTATGTGTTTGTTTACTAAAATATTTCTAATATTTAAAGACAGTAAACACATCTTTCCTGAAAAGAGAGGAAGGGAGAATAGAACGTCTGAGGACATAATACAATACTTCTCAAAAATTCATGGGAAATATGCTTCCTACTACAAAATATGCATTTTACTGTACATTTATTTTTATGTAATTACCATTGCTTTACATTAAAATTTTCATATTTATTCCTGAGGTTTTGCACATTCTGGTTTTGCACTACATCTTTTAATTTGGAATGCAGCTGCACTCTATATTTTTAATTTCTAGTCCTACATATCCAACTATCTAATGAATATTTCTACTTTGACACGCTAACATCAGTTCACAAGGAACAAAACTAAAGTCATCGATTTTTCCTTTAAAATAACCCACCAGCTAACTTCCCTATTTCTAGTAATACTACCTTCATTATTTTTTCAATATGATTTAAGACAACTTTGAGTCTATATCTCACTCCATATATCTCATCATTTAGCTTCCTTAAATGCTCTTCTCACATCCCCCAAATATTTCTTTATGTTTTTCTGTTATCAATTCTCATGAAAACCTTTATTAATACGTCTTTTCTAAGACACATCACCACTGTAAATAATAGACACATACATTTCATTGTTTTTGTCTCTTCTAGACCTTAAGCTCAACTGGGGTATAAACACAGTGAACAGCACATAATTTAGACAGAAAGAATTTACTGAAAGGTTGAATTTATCACATTATTTCATGCTTTATTTTGTAACACATCTTGAATCAAAACTATTCTTTTTACTCCCTTCATCTACCACAGTTCAGGCTAGTACCACTTAAAAATATACCCACTTCCTCACATATTCTTTTAGTTCAATTTCAATTGCATATTGCAATAATATCAATGTTCCTAACATGCCATTCCTATCATGTTAGTCTTACTGCTTAAAAAGTTTAAAATGTCTCCAAATACCTAGGGAATAGAGTCTCCATTCATTCCATTTGCAGCCCAGAACTCCATAATCTGGTTTTATTCTAACTTCCCAATAATACTTCATGACAATTATATATTTTCCTCTCTTTCTACAATTAATTGTCAGTTAAGTCAATTTTATATTCTTAGTATCTCTCAAATTTGATTGTTTCTCTCCATCTTCTTTGCCATCAGTTCATTTCAAGCAACTATCATTTATTCCTTGATTACCCCAAGCACCTGCTAAGTTATTTCCCTGTTACCTCATATTCACTTTGATGTATTTTCCTTACTGCCCCTAGAGGGTGTTAAAAGCAGACAGAACTATAGATATATATTCCCTGTTAAAAACCCTTTGGTAGCTCACAACTGTCCTCAGGGTAAATCTGTATGTCACAGTTTGACTTATGAGGCTTATCATATTCTGATCTCCAAATACGTTTCTAACCCCATTATTCAACAGCCTGTGTCTCATATATTCCAACTCAGATGACACAGGACTTGTTACACTTCGTTTTAACAGTACATTATATTCTCACTCAGTTCCTAGACTTGCAAATGCAATTACCACTGCCTAATAAATTACCCACCCCCAATTCAAACTTTATTTGGTGAATCTCTCAGAGACTTCAGGTCTCCCTTTTACTATTTTTTTTCTGGAATTGTTTGCTGTCCAAGGCTATATATTCCCATATAGCTTACTTATGGTTTTCAAACTCAAGTATGGACACCAATGTGGGTTTGCAAAAATGTTTCAAGGAGTATGTAAAATTGGCACTGATAGCTTTGAGGAAATCAGTTTTCAGAACCTCAACTTACAGGTACTCGTTTTACTTAATTTGGTCCACATGACAAAATATCTATAATGGAGATATAGATTTTCCTTTACCATTTCTCAATTTACAATTAACTTTCTCTTACGTTCACTTTTTTCATTCTTTATTTAAAAAAGTGCATTACCTCACATCATCTTGAGTCTTTCTTATAGAACATAACTCATGTGTGAGCCCTGGTTGTAAGCTGATCGATCATTAAAAATGATGGCTGATTATAGATCTCTGAGTTTTAACATATAATAGTGAAGGATATTAAGTAATTAAGTGGTATTCATATTTCAAATCTCCTTTTTTCTATCTACATATTTATGTAAATAAATTTTCTCAGCTCTTAAATCTATTAAAAGAATAAGGATAGAATTTATGGTAAAATTTGTCTTTTTTTAGTATAATTAATATTTATCCTTGGATACTGAAACTAGCTAAACAAAGCTTCATTCATCTCCTTATGATATCCATTGCAAGTAATATTTTATTATTAATAATTTATCACAATTTTAATATACTCATATATTTTTATGTAATATATTATCATAATGATTTCTCAACTCATAAATATTGATGTTTAGAGCCCATTAGGTTACAGAAAATTTAAATGAAGAGTTACTGAGGGCTTCCCTGGTGGCACAGTGGTTGAGAGTCCGCCTGCCAATGCAGGGGACACGGGTTTGTGTCCCGGTCTGGGAAGATCCCATATGCCACAGAGTGGCTGGGCCCATGAACCATGGTCGCTGGGCCTGCACGTCTGGATCCTGTGCGCCGCAAAGGGAGAGGCCACAGCAGTGAGAGCCCCGCGTACCGGAAAAAAAAAAGTTACTGAGAACTAAAATAAGATAATCAATAAAATAATTTAAAAAATCAAATATGTTACACTAAACTAAGTGAAAATTTGAGTTCAAGGAGAAAAATAAATTATAATTTCTGAATGCTGATGATAAGCTTGATCATTTATTTTGTAATAGATAATGGTGATTATCAAGTTGCCAATATATTTGAATTCCATTAGCCATATTTACTAACAACAATATATATAATCCCTGGAATTATAGCTCTTGAAGCTATTTAAACTTTTGATAAAAATATTTCATTTTAAGCATAGTAAATATATAATTTTATGAAAAATTTTAAAGGACTTGTTTAATTTTACCTTCTTCATTAAACACTAAGACTATTAGAGGAAGCGGTAATGAATTATTTCCCTGCTTTGTTATCCTCATACCTTTGTTCTTTTTTCTCCAAGTATTGAAATTCTAAACATTCTTTTTTTTTATGTTTTGATTGCAGTTTAATAATTTGCTGATTACATTATAATCACAGCAATGTTTTTTTTTTTTTTTTTTTTACCTTCATGGAGTCTATATTTTTAGTTTTTCTTTTTTATTGGAGTACAGTTGCTTTACAGTGTTGTGTTAGTTTCTGCTGTACAATGAAGTGAATCAGCTATATGTATATCTATATCTCCTCCCTCTTGGGCCTCCCTCTCACCCCCCATCCCACCCATCTAGATCATCACAGAGCACCAACTGAGCTGAACTCCCTGTGCTATACAGCAGGTTCCCACTAGCTGTCTATTTTATGCATGGTAGTGTATTTATGTCAAACCTAATCTCCCAATTCGTCCCACCCTTCCCTTCCCCTACTGTGTCCATATGTCTATTCTCTACGTCTATGTCTCTATTCCTGCCCTGCAGATAGGTTCATCTGTACCATTTTTCTAGATTCCACAAGTATGCATTAATATACAATATTTGTATTTCTCTTTCTGGCTTACTTCACTCTGTATGACAGACTCTAGGTCCATCCATATCTAAAGAGACACATCATATCCTGCTTCTTTTTTAAACTACCTCTGATCACCCTAGGTAACCCAAAAGTTTCTTCCTTTAAACTCTGTTGGTCACTACTATTTGTGTTACTCTGGCCTAGTGTATCTATTTTGTCTCACCAGAGCTGCATTTTTCTTTATTTGTAATATACACTGAGGAAATTCCCTCGCAGTTCAGTGGTTAGGACTCTGAGCTTTCACTGACAAAGGGCTGGGTTCAATCCTTGGTCAGGATCTAAGATCCCATAAGTGGCAAGGACAATTAAAAAACAATTAAGTACACATTTACATACAGATGCATTCTTTCTCTTACACTATTAATATTTTCCACTAATCTCAAATAATTTTGTAAATCTACAGAAAATGTATTGTCTCATATTGATTAGAATATGTTCCTTCAGAGCAAGGATCTTGCCTGTCTTATTTTCCATTCTACCAAGGGTACCTATCATGTTGCCTGACACATGAGAGGTATTCAAACATTTGTTGAATATATAAAATAAGCCAAGGACTATATTTATTAAAATTTTAGATTAAAATGTCTAGCAATGATTTTTGAAAATATGTCCTAGAATTTAGTTTTCTCAACTTTAAAATAATAGTAAGCAACTTTTGGTTGATACTGCCATACATTAATAATTAGGGGTATCAATTCATTCACTTAATGTGGTTTAGTACCATGGGAGCTTTTATGTTTTTAAGTGGGTACTAAACAAAACTTAGGTTTTCAATCTCAAATGCTAAAAGAACAAATAGTTGGAAAGGCAGCATAAGAAAATGTGCCAGAGAAGTCTACATTTTTTTTTAGATGAACTTTTCTGTCACAATATTCAATTAAAGCTGTCATTTTGTCTCCTGAATCCCTTGGTTAGAAACATGACAGGAATTTTTCTGTATAGTCATGGAGATTGATTTAGATAGCTGTGAGCATAAGGGAATAATTTATTCTCTTGATAATTCTCTACATGATGTCCTTAATATTTCAAATGTATTTCACTTTTGGATATTTAACATTACTTCTTATTCCAGAAATTATACTCAGAATAATAGATTGGCAATATATTTTTCTTTCTTCAATTTTCATCAAGATGAACCACATAAAACTGTATTGTGGTTCCTCTGAGGAGCACCTATTTTGTGGGTGGCTTGATGATCCTTTAAAGTGTACTCTAAGTCGACTTTTCACATTCATTCTTTTTAGTTTTAGAAAAGTTTGCATCTGGCTTAACACAATGGTTTCGTTTCATGAGTTTTGAAATAAAAGATTTTCAGCAATTATCTGAATAAGAAAAGTTTAAGATGAAAAATCAGTAATGGGAAATTTCAATGAAAATTGTCCTTAGAAGCTACATAATTAATTTTCTGTGTTAAATGGACTTCCAACTCAAAAAGACTTCTGTGTTGACAGAGTCCCTGGTCATCATGACAACTGCTCTGGCTATGACCAATGGGCAGAGCCAAAACCACCCTTTGAGGATTAAAAGAAAAAAATATATATATATATACAAATATATACTGATCCTGAAAAGAAGCTATAGGACAAATAGAGAAAAATCATATGTTTGCAAAACAATGCATATGATACCTAAAATAAATAACATTATGATACATTTCTATAGCATGAATAAAGGTCATGATACTAAATAAAGTGAAGAAATAAACTTTCATAGAATTATTGAGCTCTCTTACTTCTTCTGAGACATTCCTAGTTGTCCTACACTAAGATTCACACCACTTGAAGGTGTATCCCTTTCCCAGAGGGGAGCACTGAAGGCTTATTCAATTCACTGGGTAACCCTGCAATCTTCAGTCATTCCCTTTGCTCACTTTCCCTATTTCTCTCATTTTTCCCCCACAGCCATTCCTATTATGATCCAATATAAAAGAAGGAACCTATGTACGTAAACTTAGTTAGCTTCTTTCCAGGTTTGGGGTATAGTAAACATAATTTTCAAGATTTAGTTGCTTCATATCTTCTGTTCCTTCCTTTGCTCACAACTTTTGTGATTTTTTGCATTAGGTTTGGTTTATAATGACATTTGGTACTGTTATTAAATTTTTCACTTGTTTTTGGTTTTATATTTTGTTCATTTTTTAGATATTAGACAAAATAAATTTTATAATAAAGATTGACTCTTCCATTGCTTAAACCAAATATTCATCACGATGAATCGTCTCTAACATCATAAATTTTCAGGAAGTAATTTCAATGATGAATCAAAGAAACTGCTTCAAGTATTTTCTCCCTCTGAGTTTCCTCCCTTTCTCAAAGGCTCTCCTTTTCCACATTGTTACACAATTTTTTTAGTTGCAATTTTTATATGTTCTAATCCAAATAAGAGAAAAAAACCTTTAGAGGCAACATATTTTGAATCTGGGAAGGGCTATACAAAGTGTCTGACAGCTTAAAATCCAGGCCCTAACACTTCTTAGATTTATTATGTCATCAAAGTTACATATTCTTCATTTTTATTTATAAAATAGGAAAACTAACAATTGTCCCTCAGGACTGATTTATAAATAACATTAAAAAATATATGGAAACTTTTCAGCAACACTTCCTGGTGTAAAATATGTGTTTAATGTAAAAAAATTAATGATCAGAAACCCCAATTAGAGTTGGGAGACCAGAACAGGGAGTTTTCATAGTCTGCAATGATATCAGAGCCTAAAAGGAAGAACAGCTCCTTTCCTTGAAAGAACTCAGCCAATGAAAAGCCATGGAGTCTTTGTTTACCATAGCCTCCCAACTTCATTTTCCTCTCAATAAGAGCATTATCTTTCTCATAGTGTGTGGGGACTTACATGTGGTTCCCCATGGTTGCAGACCCTGAATAACAATTCTTTGCTGATTCTGAATAAACCATCTTTGCTGGAGAAATATCTGGCAGTCTTTTTGTTTCAGGTCAACCCCAATAATTTAAGGTTTCTATTCGTAGATTTTTTGTTTTTGTTTTAAGTCTTCCCATAATTATCACTTACTTGTTTCAACTACTGCTATTGGCATGATTTATTGTGGTCCATTACCATAACAATCTACCACAATACTTAAGGAAGTTGTACAATATGGTAATTACCTTAAATTTTTTGAGTATAAACCTCAATTTCGTTTGTTTGCTTGTTTGTTTATTTGTTTGTTTTTGCAGGTAAGATTCAGTCTGACATAGGAGTAAGGACTTTGGACTGAGAGTCAACAATTTCATATTAGTTCTTACAGCCACTGACTATTTGGGTGAATTGCAAAAATAATACTTATATTATTTCAGTTTTATATAGTATTTTACAATTTACAATTGGTTTTCTAATCTTTTATATCAATTACTTCAGTTAATAAATGGCTTTGGCCTTTGCTTTCATCATTTGAAATTTAAGGAATTCTGTATTATGTAATCTCTGAAGTGCCACTTGATTCTATTTTTTTTAATTCACACTTAATATTATACAATTGCATCAGAACTTTACTGTGAAGTTTTAGCTCATAGAAATTTTTAATTTGAAGTAAATTCTACAGATAAATACATTGCATATTTAAAAGGAAATTGATTCTTTGTCCAGTAGGGTGCCATTTATTGAATGACTCTTTCAAGGTATATGGAAATAGTCAAATGACTTAAAGAGTGATGTGTCATCCAAATTGAAAAATTTATTAATAGAATGATTAAAACATAGGAACATTATGGCTCCAAAACTAATTTAGTTCAAGTTAAAAAACCTGAGTATGTACAGTATGTTAGGCTTTTATCTAGATACTGTGTCTAAAAGATGAATAAAATATTATTCATAAATATCTTAACATCAAATGCAAGCCTAATTTCATTGCTTAATCTATCACCTAGTCCTTCAGGTAAAATAAAAAAATAATTATGTCATTACAATGCCTTCTAATATATGTAAATAATTTCAATAAAGAACCATTTTATGATAAAAATCTGATTTGTAGTAGATACTAACATATTTGCCATTATATAGAATTTATTTGGAATTTTTGAGATTTCTGGATCTACTTAAGACAAATTCCTAAGTAGAACTGTTTACCATTGCATAGGCCAAGAATTTTACATTTTAAATATTT
Source organism: Mesoplodon mirus (assembly GCF_964341445.2). Classification (NCBI taxonomy): domain Eukaryota; kingdom Metazoa; phylum Chordata; class Mammalia; order Artiodactyla; family Ziphiidae; genus Mesoplodon; species Mesoplodon mirus. The sequence continues at coordinate 107,680,960 of NC_138983.1, read as the reverse complement.
TGCTGGATTATTTGTAGATTTTTAAGCCCTCCTTAATTTCTTATAGTATGGTAACCTGAATTCCACCTTACAATGTTTTATAATGTAACATGGAATCACCTTTATTTACTTTATTCTGTTTGAATGTTATGTCCTTGCTCAGTTTTATTCTAAGTTTTATTCTAAATATTGGGGTGGAAACAATGAGGAATGGTTTCAGACCACTGAATTTAGATAGTAATTTACTTATTTTTTCACTTTCTTATCATCTCCCTTGATTTTAAGCTATGATCTCAGGTGTCACTGAGAAGACTATACTTTCTTCTTTCCCTACAAGCATCTACCTTCATACATTAATGTTACTTTATTGATTGGGTATGGAAAACAGACAATTCTCTAAGACTGTGTTAGGACTTAGTGTGTACTTATGACTTCCCTATCATGTTCCTTTTACACTTATTATCTCTCCTCTGTTGAGTTCATTCAGGATAGAATAGCCCTTGTTTTCTAGATATAGTCAATCCTCATTATTTGCAGCTTTTGCATCTGAGAATTTGTCTACTCATTACAATTTATTTGTAACCCTGAAATCAACACTTAAAGTGTTTTCCTGATTATTTACAGATGTGTGCAGAGTGGCAAAAAATTTGAGTCACTCCATGAGTACATTACCAGCTAAGGTTGGACAAGGTGATGCTTTGCCTTCTTGTTTCAACTCTCATACAGAGATGACCAGAGGATGGAGAGTGCACTGTAGTGAAAGAAGCTCAGGGCCTGGGGTCAGTTGAATGGTATTTGAATCCAAACTCTGGCACCTGTTAGTGGGGTGGCCTTGGCCAAGTCACTTAAAATTCTGAACTTTGTTTTCTATCTTGAAAAAAAAAATAAGAATCTTCTAGGAGGAGTTGTTTGTAGAATTTAAGATTTATCTATCTATCTATCTATCTATCATCTATCTATCTACCTATCTATATCTATTCATCTATTTATCTATTCATCTATCTATCCATATATTTCCAACAACAATACTTTTTGTCAGTGAGAAAGATCCATTCTTAGATTTTCTGTAAGAACCACTGCTCAATAATTTAAGGGAAAAATTAAAGTTATAATAAGTATAGAGTATATCATATATTCTAAGTATAACAAGGCAAGATTTATATCATCTGCCCTGGCTTCTCTCCTAGGATCATCTCTGTAATTCTAACTGCATACTAGACACCTTACCTAAGTGTCTTACTCCATGATTTTCATATCTAAAACTAGACTTAAGACCCTGCCTTTTTTTTTTTTTTGCAGTACATGCGTCTCTCACTGTTGTGGCCTCTCCCGTTGCAGAGCACAGGCTCCGGACGTGCAGGCTCAGCAGCCATGGCTCATGGGCCCAGCCGCTCCACGGCATGTGGGATCCTCCCAGACCGGGGCATGAACCCGTGTCCCCTGCATCGGCAGACGGACTCTCAACCACTGTGCCACCAGGGAAGCCCCCTGTCTAATTTTTAATCATTGTTTATTCTTCAAAAAGTTAATAATTTAATCTCTACCTAGATCTCTAAACTACAAAACTTAGCATATGTTTAATATCATGGACAATAGGGATGGACATAAACAGCCTTCAGACTGGGTCTTGGGCCTTCCACTTACTAGCAGTATGACTCTTGGCCAGTTCTACAAACTCTCTGATCATTAGTATCCTCATCTATATCTTCAATACAAATAATAGAAGTACCAAATTTAGAGTTTTGTTTTGTGTGATTGTATGTGCATATATATGGGTATTAACTGAATCATATGTATAAGAAACTATAGAGTGTCAAAGACATACTGAATCTTATTATTTTTACATATACTATTGATAGGAATGTAAATTGGTACACTATTATGGAGAAGAGTATGGAGGTTCCTCAAAAAATTAAAAAAATAGAGCTAGCATATGATTCAGCAATTCCACCTCTGGGTATTTATTTGGAGAAAATGAAAACACTAATTTGAAAAGACATATGCACCACCATGTTCACTGCAGCATTATTTATAATAGCCAAGGTATGGAAACATCAGTGAAGTGTTCATCAACATATGAATCGATAAAGAAATTCTGGTGTGTGTGTGTATATATATATATATACACATACACATACGTATATGTATACACAATGGAATATTATTCAGTTACAAAAAAGAATGAAGTCTTGTCATTTGTGACAACATGGATGGACTTCAAAGGCATTATGCTAAGTTAAATAACTCAGTCAGAGAAAGAAAGAGAAAGATGATATGTACCATATGATTTCTCTTATATGTGGAGTCTTAAAAGAGCAACAATAAGCTTATAGATACCGAGAACATAATTGGTGGTTGTAAGGGTGGGATAGGGTGGGAGAAAAGGGTGAACTGGGTTTTTGTTTTACTTTGCTTTAGTTTAAATGTATTGAATAAAAATTTTAAAAGTCCTATGTCTCTCTAAATTTCTCTATATATACCAGTCTATATGTCACTCCAGTTTAATACATAGTTTCTCTTATAACTACTTGCGTCTACTGTTGTCAGGATATAGTAGAATGAAAACTTCTGCAGTAAAACAAAGAACACAGCAATGGAATCAAGAGATTTGAATTTAACCATGGTCTGCCTTCTACTATCACTGATGTTTAACTTTATATACAACATTACACACAATGCCTGCCACAATGCATATACTCTGATGGTCACTGCCTAAGTGGATAAAGTTAATTTTCCATGTCTCTGTTTCTGAATCTATCAGAAGCAGATTTTATTTGATGAGTACTATGTGAATAAGTTAGATAATAAATATAAAAGAAATATCTAGAGTGGCTGAGGGTAAGTAGTCATTAACGAGTAACCATTCTTTTTATTGTTGTTATTATCTAGATTTTCATTAACAGTGTTGGTGACTTAAGTACTACTTGGAAAGGAGGAAGCTATAAGCATAGAAAAAAGGATAGGCCTCTTAGGATGCTACATTTGGAGATAGTTGAGCTGCATTAAAAATACAAGTGTTAATTTTTGAAATCGATCTGTACTCAAACCAATGGACATTTTCTGTCTTGAAACTCTAGCCTTCATCACTATACTCTCAGTTAATTTATTTCTTAATTTATTGTGCAATTATTTATTGAGCACGTACTCTGCTCTTGACTTTACACTAGATACTGGGAATATATTGTGGAAAAAATTAGTCAGGGTTCCTACCCTCAAGGATCTTACTGCCTACTGTGAAATACAGATATTAAACAGCAGATCAACTAATTAAATGTAAAATTTCAGAGTTGCTAAGTACTACAGGGGTACAATGTATGGGGTTCTATGAAAGGGTAAAAATACAAAGATAGGTTGTTTTGCCCAAGGACATACAGCAAGTGGGTAATGGAGTTTTAATCTCAGTGCTAGGATTCTAGTAGTGACATTCTTTCTGCAACAGAAGGCTCCCTTTCTTTATAATTTTAAATTAAAATTTTTACATTAACTGTTTAAATATACTTCTGAATTTTTTTTACCTAACATGGAACTATTTCTTTCTATTATGACCCTTTTTTTTTGGTACAAGTGTTTTCTTTATATTGGCATAATGTTATTTTATCTTGATTTTTCTTCTAATACTTGTTTCTATGATGGGATTCATTTTAAAACCAAATAATATTTTAAAAGACAATTCTATATCCATTCTATCAATTGAAAAGTTTTCATAAATAATTTTACTCAAAAGTAAACACATTAATGAAGTTAATTACTAAAAAAGAAAATAATTGCCATGAGAAGACATGAAGAAACCTTAAATGCATATTAACTAAGTGAAAAAAAGGCAATCTGATACGTCTATATACCATATGATATCAACTAGTTGACATTCTGGAAAAGGTAACACCATGGAAACAATAAAAAGATCAGTGGTTGCCAGAGATTGGGGGTGGAAGGGAGGGACAAACAAATAGATGGAGTGTAGAGGATTTTTAGGGCAGTGAAAATAATTTGTATGATACTGTAACGATGGCTACATGTCATTATACATTTCTCCAAACCCACAGAATGTACAACACCAAGAGTGACCTGTAATATAAATAGACTTTGAATGATTGTTGTGTCAATGCAGGTTCATTGATCATAACAAATGTACCACTCTGGTGGGGGATGTTGATTATGGGGAAATCTATGCATGTGTCAGGGCAGGGTGTTTATGGGAAAATTTGTACCTTCCTCTTAATCTTTCTTTGAATCTAAAACTGCTCTAAAAATAAAGTCTTAAAAAAGAAAGTAATCATCTTTAATAGTTAAATATGTAAAAGATTATCATTTCCATTTTTAACATTTATAAAACAAATCTCCACTTTGTTAATTAAAGTAGCATGATTAACCCTTTTGAGTAGTTGTTTCTCCCTAGGCAGTAAGGAATAGCCCTAAAAGTGTTTTAGAATACTCCTGACAAATTTTACAAGCTGATTTAAATGCATTACCATGAGGTTATATGTTCAGTTGAAATATCTTACCACAATTACTAATTCCTGACAATAAATTTTAAAATATATAAGAAAATACATTGAATTACAATTATGATATAATTGACCTAATAGTAAATCTATCTCTGCATATAACTGGACTTTTAACCTTGCTCAATTACTTTTCCTAATCTGCATGAACTATTTGCTCAACAAAATACTAATGATTCGTACCATCCCTTCCAGATTTCTTATTTAAAAATCTCCAGATTTGGCCAATAGCCTTGTCTACAGAAAAAAAAAAAAATATTATATATATATATATATGTTTAGATTCTTGTGTAACTCTTGCTTACACTAACACTGAGCCTGACCAACATGACTTACTTCAGGCATTTGGACATGAGACAAAGTGTTACCAGTAGAGGTTGATAAATGCTAAAGAGATTGCCTTCTGGAGTGTCGTTGCTACCACAGTGCCTGGTATGGTATGGCCACCTTGAGAAAGAGGGAGAAAAAGACACAAAAAGACACAGACCCAGATATACCAGCTTTCCCAGATGAGCCACTCTTAAGTTGACCTTACAGCTGAAGACACCACATGCATGAGTCCGTGTGGGAGCTACAGATGAACTTAAATAACTAAATTTAGTGAGAAATAATAAATTATTGTTTTAAGCCACTAAATTTTGGGGTGATTTGTTAAAGAGGAAAGTTTAACTGAAATAAGTAATTACACATTAAATTTAGCAAATCCCTCAAGTATTATTTGATCATATTGGAAAGAACATTTTAAATATTGTTATTAATTTTCAAACCACACTAATATTATGTTTTAGAATAAGGAATTAAAGTTCTTTAACATTTTTTTCCAGGGAACAGATTGCAGAAGAAAACAAAAATTCAATAATTTCTATTTAGCAAATGGCTTCTGTTTAAGTCATCATTAAAACTGATGTTCAAGATCATTATCCATGGACTTTCAGTGCAATTAGGAAAATCACAAATGTTCAACATAATTCTAAAAGCTAAAACTCATTAAAAAGTCTGTTGAGCAGTTGGAAGCTCTGTGAAGGAACAGACAATTTTTGGTTCTTTTTTGTGTCCACTAGTATAATGCCAAGTTCATCTTAGGTAGTGAGAAATTTCTGTATAAAATAACAAGAGTAAATCTCTATTCTAGGAACTTTCTCGTGCAGATTTTCATGATACCAAAAGGTGAAAGTTCCTAGAGTAGAGTCTCACTCTTGATAGTTACAAAAAATTGAAGTTGTATTAGATTTTGACATGATTATTTTTAACTAGATAAATGATACAATGTTTATAAAATTGAAAGGTTTCTAGGCTTTTAATGTTTTTTTTTTTTACTATTTCTCTACAGGTTTCTTTAAAAACTTGTGATAAATTGTGCATATGATATACTCATTAGCTATTAGCAGTAGAACACATTTACAGATTTTAGCCTCTCACAGTTTATGTCAACTAAACATCTTGTTTATTAACATAGTCCAACAAAGATCTGCTTCTTCTGTAGACAGTGTACATAGAAACTTTATTTATTATTTCTTGGGTCTCTTGTAGTAATACATTGTAGGATTCTGCCTGATGCTTTTTTTCCCAAAAAAGGATGATATTTGAAAGCCCCTCATTCTTTGCATATTTTTTGCTTATCTAACACATTTATCAAATTTCAAAAAAAAATAAAATGTTAATTTACTATTACAAAACTTTTTGTACAATAAATGCGTAACATTATTAAAAAATAATTCACTCAAAAAAGCTGACACTTACATTGCAGTTTCTATATAATCAATATTTTATAAGTGCTTTACTCATGTTGATTGTGAGTAAACATAACCACAAAAACCCTTGAGTTAGGAAATTTATTATTCCTATTTTAAAAATGAAGAAACTGTGGAATTTATGTAATGTCCTCAGGGTTATATGGCTGGTAAGTAATAAAGCTAGAAAATAAACCCAGGAAACTTGAGTTGTATTTTCTTCTGTTTTCAGCATTGTGCTAAATACTCTGGCAGATAGAAGAGAACTGCAAGATACAATTTTAAAGTTTAAAAGGTCAAGGAGATAAACAGCTGAGACGTGCTTAAGAAATATGAAGAATGACATGCATAAAAGAAAGCATTAAGTTTAATGCTGAGTTGTATGATAGAGAATAATTATATCTAATTATTTTTATTAGCAGTAAGAAACAGCATTTCTTTCACATATGCAAACGTCAATCCTTACAACAATTCTATGATAGATATAATTATCACCTTTTAATAAGTGAAGATATTGACTTTCAGAGTTTAACTAATTAACCCAAGGCTAACTAGCCAGTAAATGAATATGCTAATGTCTAAACTTGTAGCTGTGTGGCTCAGAGTATGTGCTCCCTTTGTTACAGCACACAGAAAAAAGTATTAATGACAGTGGGCCTGGAGAAAGAAGGGCTGGGATTTCCCTTAGCTTTAAAACATAGAGGAATTTGTAATAGATTCAAAAGTGAGAGAAAAGCACTCTGGAAAAGTAGGGGGAGGCTCTTTGGATAAATTTGGTTTTTGAAAGCCAGGCTGAGGAGTAGAGACGATTATTGGAAATTTTTGAAGAAAGGGATGAGGGTCAATTGGATTTCTTAAAAGTAGACTAGCCTAGATTATATTGACTATAACTGAGACTATAGCCTAGCAAATTAATAGGTAAGAGATCTTTGGTTACAGAAATAGAACTGTAAAGAAAGACTCAGACATAATCAATTACATTTATCCTGATAAAATCTTACTTCAATAAAGAAATTTTCAAATGACATTCATAGAGTATATAGTCTAGATTGGATGACTGAATATAAAAGTGAAAGAGAATAATAAAAACCAGACTTTTTCAAGGATAGTTTTAAATCTTTATTATATACAAACTGATAGTTTCACTGATTGAAATAGAAAAAGATAGAAAAAATATTTTGTGGGTGAAAGTGATAATGAAATCAGTGGTAAATTTATTGAAAATGAGGTGATATTGAAATAGTAAGTGAAAAAAAAAATAAAGATAGGTAGGAACATTTGCCCAGACCCAGGAGAGCAGACAGTATCTAAATAATGTGATCAATAGCACATGCTCCAGACCAGAGGGCAGAGAGCAGAAGCAAGAAGAACTAAAATTCTGCAGCCTGTGGAACAAAAAACACATTCACAGAAAGATGGACAAGATGAAAAGGCACAGGGCTATGTACCAGATGAAGGAACAAGATAAAACCCCAGAAAAACAACTAAACAAAGTGGAGATAGGCAACCTTCCAGAAGAATAATTCAGAATAATAATAGTGAAGATGATCCAGGACCTCAGAAAAAGAATGGAGGCTAAGATCGAGAAAATGCGAGAAATGTTTAACAAAGATCTAGAAGAATTAAAGAACAAACAGCTAGAAGAATTAAAGAAAAAACAAATAAAGATGAACAATATAATAACTGAAATGAAAAATACACTAGAAGGAATCAATAGCAGAATAACTGAGGCAGAAGAATGGATTAGTGACCGGGAAGACAGAATGGTGGAATTCTCTGCTGTGGAACACAATAAAGAAAAATAATGAAAAGAAATGAAGACAGCTTAAGAGACCTCTGGGACAACATTAAACGCAACAACATTCACATTTTAGGGGTCCCAGAAGGAGAAGAGAGAGAGAGAAAAGACCTGAGAAAATATTTGAAGAGATTATAGTTGAAAACTTCCCTAACATGGGAAAGGAAATAGCCAACCAAGCCCAGGAAGAGCAGAGAGTGCAAAGGAAGATAAACCCAAGGAGAAACACACAGTAATCAAATTGTCAGAAATTAAAGACAAAGAAAAATTATAGAAAGCAACAAGGGAAAAACAACAAATAACACATAAGGGAATTCCCATAAGGTTAACAGCTGATTTCTCAGGAGAAACTCTACAAGCCAGAAGGGAGTGGTATGACATATTGAAAGTGATGAAGGGAAGAAACTGTCACCAAGATTACTCTACCCAGCAAGGATCTCATTCAGATTTGATGGAGAAATAAAAACCTTTAGAGACAAGCAAAAGCAAAGAGAATTCAGCACCACCAAATGAGCTCTATAAAAAATGCTAACGGAACTTCTCTAAGCAGGAAACACAAGAGAAGAAAAGGACCTATAAAAACAAACCTATAACAATTAAGAAAATGGTAATAGGACAATACATATCAATAATTACCTTAAACATCAATGGATTAAAAGCTGCAACCAAAAGCCACAGGCTTGCTGAATGGATAAAAAAACAAGACCCATACATATGCTGTCTACAAGAGACCCACTTCAGACCTAGGGACACAAACTGACTGAAAGTGAGGGGATGGAAAAAGATATCCCATGCAAATGGAAAGCAAAAGAAAGCTGGAGCAGCAATGCTCATATCAGATAAAATAGACTTTAAAATAAAGAATGTTACAAGAGACAATAAAGGACACTACATAATGATCAAGGGATCAATCCAAGAAGAAGATATAACAATTATAAATATATATGCACCCAACATAGGAGCACCTCAATACATAAGGCAAATGTTAACAGCTATAAAAGAGAAAGCGAGAGTAACACAAAAATAGTGGGGGACTTTAACACTTCACTTACACCAAAGGACAGATCATCTGAACAGAAAATTAATAGGGAAGCACAAGCTTTAAATGAGACAATAGACCAGATAGATTTAGTTGATATTTATCGGACATTCCATCCAAAAACAGCAGCTTACACTTTCTTCTCAAGCACACATGGAACATTCTCCAGGATAGATCACATCTTGGGTCACAAATCAAGCCTCAGTATATTTAACAAAATTGAAATCATATTAAGCATGTTTTCTGTCCACAATGCTGTGAAATTAGAAATCAATTACAGGGAAAAAATCATAAAAAACACAAACACATGGAGGCTAAACAAAATGTTACTAAATAACCAAGAGATCACTGGAGAAGTCAAAGAGGAAATCAAAAAACACCTAGAGACAAATTAAAATGAAAACACAATGATCCAAAACCTATGGGATGCAGCAAAATCAGTTGTAAGAGGTAAATTTATAGCAGTACAAACCTAGCTTAAGAAACAAGAAACATCTCAAATAAACAACCTAACTTTACACCTAAAGGAACTAGAGAAAGGAAAACAAACAAAACCCAAGATTAGTAGAAAGAAAGAAATCATAAAGACCAGAGAAGAAATAAATGAAATAGAAACAAAGAAAACAATGGCAAAGATCAATAAAACTAAAAGGTGGTTTGTTTGAGAAGATAAACAAAATTGATAAACCATTGACTTGATGAGCCAGACTCATCAAGAAGAAGAGGGAGAGGATTCAAAACAATAAAATTAGAAATTAAAAAAGAGAGTTACAACAGACACCACAGAAATACAAACCATCCTAAGAGACTACTACAAGCAACTCTATGTCAATGAAATGGAAACCCTGGAAGAAATGGAGAAATTCTTAGAAAAGTATAACCTTCCAAGACTGAACCAGGAAGAAACAAAAATTATGAACAGAACACTCACAAGTAATGAAATTGAAATGGTGATTAAAAATCTTCCAACAAACAAAACTCCAGGACCAGATGGCTTCACAGGTGAATTCTATCAAACATTTAGAGAAGAGCTAACACCCATGCTTCTCAAACTCTTCCAAAAAATTGCAGAGGAAGGAATACTCCCAGACTCATTCTATGAGGCCACCATCACCTTGATACAAAAACCAAACAAAGACACAACAGAAAAAGAAAATTACAGACCAATATCATGGACGAATATAGATGCAAAAATCCTAAACAAAATACTAGCAAACAGAATCCAACAACACATTAAAAGGATCATACACCATGATCAAGTGGGATTTATAACAGGTATGCAAGGATTCTTCAATATACACAAATCAAACAATGTGATCCACCATATTAACAAACTGAAGAATAAAAACCATATGATCATCTCAATAGATGCAGAAAAACTTTTGACAAATTCAACATCCATTTATGAAAAAAACTCTCCAGAATGTGGGGATAGAGGGAACCTACCTCAACATAATAATGGCCATATACAAAAATCCCACAGCAATGGTGAAAACCTAAACACATTTCCTCTAAGATCAGGAGCAAGACAAGGATGTCCACTCTTGCCATTATTATTCAACATACATTTGGAAGTCCTAGCCATGGCAATCAGAGAAGAAAAAGAAATAAAAGGAATACAAATTGGAAAAGAAGAAGTAAAACTGTCACTGTTTGCAGATGATATGGTACTATACATAGAGAATCGTAAAGATGCCACCAGAAAACTACTAAAGCTAATCAATGAATTTGGCAAAGTAGCAGGATACAAAAATGCACAGAAATTTCTTGCATTCCTAAACACTAATGATGAAAAATCTGAAAGAGTAGTTAAGGAAACACTCCCATTTACCATTGCAACACAAATGATAAAATAGGAATAAACTTACCTAGGGAGACAAAACACCTGCATGAAAAAAACTATGACACTGATGAAAGAAATTAAAGATGATACCAACAGATGGAGAGATATACCATGTTCTTGGATTGGAAGAATAAATATTGTGAAAATGACTATACTACCCAAAGCAATCTATATTCAATGCAATCCCTTCCAAATTACCAATGGCATTTTCTTTCCAGAAATAGAACAACAACAGCAACAACAAATATATATATATATATATATATATATATATATATATATATATATATTTAGTCAATGTGGCCTAGTATTATTTTTTAAAATTTTGTTTTATTTATTTTTTATACAGCAGGTTCTTATTAGTCATCAATTTTATACTTATCAATGTATACATGTTGATCCTAATCACACAATTCATCACACAAAATTTGTAGGGAGATTCAAAAGACCCAGAATAGCCATAGCAGTCTTGAGGGAAAAAAAAAATGGAGCTGGAGGAATAAGACTTAATGACTTCAGACTATACTACAAAGCTACAGTAATCAAAACAATATGGTACTGGGACAAAAACAGAAATATAGATCAATGGAACAGGATAGAAAGGACTGAGATAAACCCATGCACCTATGGTCAACTAATCTATGACAAAGGATGAAAGGATATACAATGGAGAAAAGACAGTCTCTTCAATAAGTGATGCTGGGAAAACTGGACAGCTACATGTAAAAGAATGAAATTAGGACCCCCCCAACACCATACACTACAATAAACTCAAAATGGATTAGAGACCTAAATGTAAGACTTGACACTATAAAATTCTTAGAGGAAAACATAGGAAGAACACTCTTTGAAATAAATCACAGCAAGATCTTTTTTGATCCACCTCCCAGAGTAATGGAACTAAAAACAAAAATAAACAAATGGGACCTAATGAAACTTAAAACTTTTGTGAAGCAAAGGAAACCATAAACAAGATGAAAAGAAAACCCTCCAAATGGGAGAAAGTATTTGCAAATGAATCAGCAGACAAAGGATTAATCTCCAAAATATATAAATAGAACATGCAGCTCAATATTAAAAAAACAAACAACCCAATCCAAAAATGGGCAGAGACCTAAATAGACATTTCTCCAAAGAAGAAATACAGATAGACAAGAATCACATGAAAAGCTGCTCAACATCACTAATTATTGGAGAAACACAAATCAAAACTACAATGAGGTACCACCTCACACAAGTTAGAATGGACATCATTGGAAAATCTACAAACAACAAATGCTGGAGAGGGCATGGAGAAAAGGGAACCTTCTTGCACTGTTGGTGGGAATGTAAATTGATACAGCCACTATGGAGAACAGTATGGATGTTCCTTAAAAAAAACTAAAAATAGAATTACCATATTACCATATGACCCAGCAATCCCACTACTGGGCACGTACCCAGAGAAAACTATAATTCAAAATGACACATGAACCTCAATGTTTATTGCAGAACTATTTACGATAGCCAGGTCATGGAAGCAACCTAAATGCCCATGGACAGACTAATGGATAAAGAAGATGTGGTACATATATACAATGGAATATTACTCAGCCATAAAAGTGAATGAAATTTGGTCCTTTGTAGAGATGTGGATGAATCTAGAGACTGTCATACAGAGTGAAGTAAGTCAGAAAGAGAAAAAACTAATATCATATATTAATACATATATGTGGAACCTGGAAAAGTGGTACAGATGAACTGGTTTGCAGGGCAGAAATAGAGACACAGATATAGAGAACAAATGTATGGATACCAAGCAAGGAAAGTGGTGGGTGGTGAGAGGTGGTGTGATGAATTATGAGATTGACATTGACATGTATACACTAATATGTCTAAAATGGATGACTAATAAGAACCTGCTGTATAAATAAATAAATTAAAGTAAATTAAAAAAAATAGCACATCTTCCAAAATTGTGGTCTTATGAAAAAGTGTCATGGAGAAAAATACTATGTGCACCTTCATAACTACCCACAGCTGAAATGTGGAAGATGAGAAATCAACAAAGGAAACTGAATAAGAGCCATCTGAGAGGTAGGTAGATAATCTGGATAAGGTACCATCACACGAGTCAGGACCACGTGGCTTCTACATTTCTAAAGAACTATTTATTTGTGAATGTATGTATTTATTTATTGGCCACACCTCGCAGCATGTGGGATCTTAGTTCTCCAACCAGGGATGGAACCCTGCCCCCTGCAGTGGAATCGCAGAGTCTTAACCACTGGACTGCCAGGGTAGTCCCCAAGAAGTATTTTAAAAGAGAGGGAAATTTCCTCAAACTGCATATTAAATAATAATACTTCCTCTGAAAATGGGAAAAAAGAGGATTGAACATGTGAATAGAGAACGCTGTCCGTTTCCTTAGTTAACACTTCTGCTTTATCCAGCACTATCCTAATGCTTTGAAGGTGGAAGACTAGAACAACAGATGTAATATAAAGGATCAAAGAAAATTTTTATACTTTTGGGAAACATAGATGAATATGTAAAGATGTACATGCATTCCCAGCACTAAGTGCTTAATAAATGTTTGCTACTAAAGATATAATGTAAAAATGAAGAAACTTGAATGGCCCTTTGAGCAAAGAGAATTTATTCACTAAGAAATGAAGGAAACTATCATATCCTTGAGCCAGTACTATCTTCTAGGCACCATGAACACTTTGAAAAGTTGCTAGAAAAATATAATAAACTTATTGCCATTAATATTACTTATTATAAACCTATTGCCATTAGTATTATAACTAATATCTTACCTCATTAGCTGCAGGAAAACAACTTTTAATAGTAAAATAAAGATAGTATATATTATTATCATCCTATAAGTTGGAAAATTTAGTCATAAACTGAAAAGCAAATTAACTGATTATTTTCTGATTAAATTCTTGATCATATTAATATTCAGACATGTATATAAGATGAGGAAAAATTATGTTAACTATCCAGTGTCAACATAGTATAACTATGGTGATACTCTTGCTTAGTGAATATTTACTGGAAAAAAGAGAGACTAGATTTGGCCATGTGTAAAGCAAAATGATATTAAAAAAATTATATTATAGATCTCAGAGATAATCTGAACTTTAAACACACACACACATGCTCCTCTGGAAGGGATAAGACTGAATTTTACCCCACTTTATTTCAAGCTATTCTAAATTTCTAAGAAATTTATCAAAATTATTCAAATGACCCAAACTGCCTACATTCCTTTTTCTGTATTTTTTAAATCTTGGATGTAAGTTCATCTTAAACAATATTATATATTTTAGGTTAAATATTCAAAAAAATAGAAAATCAAATTGAAAGATTAAAATAAGTAAGGGTCTTTTAATTTTTTTCAAATACAAATATTAAACAAAACAATACATATGCCCATAGAAACATATATGTACACAAACAAAATATATGAATGAATGTATGTATCTATATACATATCTATATATCTATGTTCAGCCTTTTGAAGTCTTCACTCAGGAAGAATAAGGTAAAGCATTTAGATAGGCACACAAATTTTTTCTCCCTCTAAAGTAATGTGAATACAAGTGAACAGTAAATTTCATACTGCTTGTAAAAGAAATGTAGGATAGACTATCATTGAAGAAATGTATGTTAGGTGTTTTCACATACTTTTTTTTCCTCACTAGTGAATTCACAGAAAGTGTAAACATGGTAAGATTAGGCATTTCAGCTCTTCACTTTTCCCCACACAAGTGTCATCCTTTATAACTCTGAAAAGTGCTTGTTAATTAAACATCACAATACCACTTAAGCCTTCATATTTTATTCCTTTATTTTTTTCTTCATTTTACACATTGTTTTCTGACAAGTAGCTAACTTCTGACTTGATACAACTTTACAGCATATTCTCCATAGTGAATAAACAATGCTTTCAATAAAGTTATTTAAAGTCTAAATAGAAAAAGATTCTAAATTGTCATTCTTTTTTATGTTCAAATTGGATAAACTTTAATATCAATGGAAGTCCTATCTGTTTCAGACAGAGGAAAATTAACGATCCATAAACAAGTGCTCCAAGTACAATATTTAGTTCACCAGACAATGATCCAGTTCCCAGAAAACCACCTAATATTATCTTGTTTCTAATTTTTTTTAATCCATGTAGCACTGACTCAGGAAAGCTTCTCTCTATATACTACATGCATAAACACACATAAACTGTAATGGGAAGGGCAAATTTCCGTTTGACCCATTGTTATTAAATATTTATTAATTCATAATTCTCAGGCCTCTTACAAATGAGAAGTGACATATATTTGCATTTTTCTTGGAGTTCTGGTTTTGACTGTCAGCAAAAAACTGACTTGTGACACATTGCAAAGGGGTTGTCAAAATGCCATCAAAATGTACACAGCCTACCCATTATCAAAAAAAAAATCAATGTTTAAATATTTGCATAATCAAGCATCAATAACAATAATTTGTTTGAGACTTGCAGCATCTTTCTGAATAATTCACCACAATTACATATGAAGATAAAAAAGAAAAAAAAAAGGGCAGCAGCTAATAATTCTTGAATAACTTGTAATTCAGATCTACCTCTGCTAGGATCAAAGAAAATATTTCCATGTTTTCATTTGAGCATTTTGATGAGTAGATGCAGACATTCTTTTATCCAACAAGCCAGTAGGGACTTCAATCTTTGCCTTACTTTCTTCCATCTATGACCTTTATCTTTTTTTTTTTTTACTTTCAAAGCACTTTCAAATGCATACATTAATTCTTTTGTGAATTATTTTATCCTTTTACCACTGTTTTTGAACACTTGCTGTATTAGTGGCACAGTCCTAGACACCATAAAAGAAAAAAAAATTGGAGGATGTTTTAACATCATATATAAGCAGTGAGGCATGTGGAAAACTAGTCAATCATAATGCCATCACATGGATCAACCTCTTCCCCAGAATGTTACGCTTCTGCTACCTCAGCTTCTAACCATTCTCAAGGAGTCATGATTTATACTACTTGATTCACAGACTTGATCCCAGGCCACAGATTTTTCAGCACTACCGATTATATTATCTTCCCTCTGCTTCTTTTTTTCCTTTACCTTAGAGGCTTGGAATGCATGGTTTGTTTTCCTCACAGCCACCCAGGGGTGGGCATAGATGAGGGGAGAGGAAGCTTAGATTTTACAAATTCAAAACAATGATGTTAATGTCTTTGGCCTACCTTAAGTGTCATAGACATGCATTCACATGCACACAAACATGTACTGACAAACATTATCACATCAAATCATAAAGATTAAGATAAAAGAGAGTGACAAAGGACCCATTAAGCTCAATGTCCCCATAATATACACAAAAATTCTGACTCTTGATTGACATGGGTATACTTAATAACCAAATGAGTCCAATACTTACCATGAAACAGGGCTAGCTAGCAAGGCACATACACAAATAACTGCAATACAAGGAAAAATATGAAAATACCAAAAAAAAAAAAGGTAGGAATGTAGTCTACTTAGGATGATCAGGGAATAGAACTAGCAGAGATAGTACCTGACTCAGGATTTGATGGAGAGATAGCATAGCTTGTTTTCCTGAAATCAACTCCCCACCCACTCTAATGAGAAAGAAAAGTAGGGATGCAGGCTAGCCCAAAGCTCAATCTGTTAGTCTAGTTGGGCTGGACATTGATGGAAAAGAATGTGGGATCAGAACTCAAAAGAAATTAAATATGATTTTAAATATTTTAGTATTTTCCTTGTAATTAATTTTGAGCCTATGTGAAAGCTTATCGCAGTGGTTTAGAGAACCTAATACGGTCAAGATACCTTCTTCAGATACCTAAGTGTTTGATTCACTCCAAATTTTTAATTTAATTTCTTTTGAAGACAATCTGAATGGCTCAACTCATATTTCGTGTCAAGTTCTGGTTAGTTACTTTGTCTCACCTGAATCCAATCATCAGTAACAAAAGGAAGAAGATGATGCTAGTTTAAAGCTGTCTCTTATGAAGGAGCTAACAGTTTGGCAGTTTCACATTCAATAAATTATGTATGGTCTATCCCAGAACATAATTCACATGTTCAAGGCAAGGAGACAATGTTAGATGCTGCATATTAGTGTGGGAGAGTTTCATAGTCCATATGTTAGAAAGTTCTAGGGAAGACCTACAAAAAATTAGGGCAAAACAGACTTTGCTTGTTGCTAGAGGTTTTTTGTTGTCTATATAAAGTTCTGGTTTAAAAAAAAAGCAGAAGAGAACCCCACACATAGTTGTTTATACAGGTTAAGAAGAGGTAACTAGACTGAGCTGTCCTCAGCATAAATTACTCTCAATATTTTGACACCTTTTTTGGAGGTGCAGTTCGAGCATTATTTATAAATTGATTGCTAGACAGAAAGCACAAAGGCCACACAACTTCAGCCTTAGAATAAGTTGTCAAATACAAAATGTTGCCTTACTTGCTCTGCCATAATATTACCTAAATTGTAGAAAAAGCTGCAAATAATTTACCATAATCTGTGTTTTTTTCTTCTTACTAGCACAGGGCTAACTGTATTTCCCAGGCTTCTTTGCAATTAGGTATGGTGGTCATGTGATTGAATTCTAGGCAATGGAAAGTGACTTTTGGGCCTGGACATATCTGGTCCATTTCCACTCCCAAAATGAGTCCTCTTTGCTCTTTCTACTCTTGCTAATCTTTCTAAGATCCTCATTTCACTTCACCAAATATGAAGCAGGAAGAAAAAGAATAACAACATTACATTTGTAGGTTTTCACAATCCAGCTTAGATGGTGAGTTATCTATTTAACTATAGCTATCCCACAGACAATTCTGAACATCTATGCAGGAAGCACAGTGGATTAGGAAAACTAAGTTGCCTATTCCTGTTAGGTATAATGGTATGTAAATATTCTCTTAATAACATTTTAAAATAAACAGAGATATTTCTCAATTATAGGTACCCAAACCAAGGAAACAAATTATGTTTTATGTTCAATCAAAACAGTTTAGGTTTTAAATGTTAGTAATAACTTCAGCTGTCATTTTATTTGCACAAGAAGTCATTAACTTAATAAGAAAATTTCAACAGAAAAACATACCCCTTTTAACACAGCAGTGTCCCAATAAACCTAATTCATTAAAAATTAGCTGCTGTAATTTATAAGAGCACTTATCAAGATGAATCACTTCTAGATGTAATTATCCTCATTTATTGAAAATTATGGGAAAAATGTGAAGAAAACATTTTTTTTAACTGAAGGAAATGTGTTGGAGTGAATTAAATCCTCAGCATAACCACATACACACAAAAGCGAATATATTCATTGCTATATTAAATCATTCTAATGCTTTGACATTTACTATTTTTCTAATTCATTTGAATTATCTATGTTGTTTTATATTTTTTAACTTTCTTTATTCCACACACATCTGCATTGATCTACATAACCTGTGCATATTTTATAATCTATTCCAAATGCTAGTGTATTTCCTTGTATACATTGATTTAAGAATCTTAATTGTTGGATGAGGAAAATGAGTTTCACTTATCTACACATACATAAATAATACGTATCTCGGTATAGATACAAATATGTAGTGTTATTAGAAGTTAAATTTGGCACATTTGAACAGGTCTACTTACAGACTGAGATCCTAAATTTTTATCTTAACATTTCTTTAATTTAGAGGTGCATATCCAGTCCCTGAATCCACACTATATATGGCATCTTACACACCTACATGAACTAACTCTGACCTGACTCCTAATCTCATCTCTCCTCTCCTGCAACTGTCTGTGCTTAACCATACTGGTCTTCTTTTAGTTCCTTGAGTATGTAAAAGTGGCTTTGACCTTTGGACTTTTAATACAAATTTATTTCTCTCACTTGGATATTTTTTATGCACATTTTTACACATCTAATCCTTCTCATCACTTAGGTCATTCTATCAAAAATAAAGATTTCTCACATATCAATTTGTATACCAGGTTACACTCATATTTTTGTTCCATAGTGTTTAGCACAATCATAAATTTATTAATGTATGATATGTATTTGTTTATTGTTTATTTTGTTCACTACGTACCACCAGTTCTGTGGAGTTCAAATACAAGCAGAGCCCTCTCAGACTATATTTTGATATTGTACATAAGAGTTAACACAGCCCTGGAACATGACAATTAATGCACAATGTTGATTTGCTGTAAAACAAATGCCAGAAGCATATGTATGTGTATATATATATATATATATATATATATATATATATATATATATATATATATAAAATTCTGGATTGACACACAAAAATTAATGAATAATTAACTGTGACACTGAGTGGAGGGCCTCAATGGACAAAGCATCAGGGCTTTGTAAGGAAAACATATTTTTAATATATTTCCATGTTTTTGAAACATGATGATATATAATGTATTCAGAAATTAAGAAATGAAATGAGCTTTTAAAAGATTATATATTTGTGTGAGAGAGAGAGAGGAAAGGGAGAGGGAGAACGAGCGAATAAGAAGAAACAAGAAACCAAGGAAAATAAAAGAGTGTGTGAGAAGATATCTGATGATCCTTTAGGGAACACAGAATAGTGTGGTTAGGAGTCCAGGTTCTGAAGTGAGAACCAACAATTACCATTGAAAAATTACTGGCTGGGAGACATTAAGTATGTGACACATTCTCTTTTTACTTTAGTATCTTCACTGGTGAAATAGAGATAATATTTCCTTATAGTAGGCTCAAACCTATAGTAAACAGCATAAATGTTCTCATTTATTCTTTAAAAATCTTCATTTTAAAAAAGGATTCCTAAAATATGAAATAAATTATCATTGAATACAGTTTGCCCTCCATATCCATGAGTTCTGCATCCATGGATTCAACCACCATGGGTCAAAAATATTTGGAAAAAAAACCCAAAAAGTTCCAAGAAAACAAAACTTGAATTTACCATTCATTGGCAACTATTTACATAGTATTTGCACTGTATTAGGTATTATAAGTAATCTAGAGATGACTTAAAGTATATGGGATCATGCTCATAGGTAATATACAAATACTATACTATTTTAAGGGACTTGAGCATCCTCGGATTTTGGTATCCTTTGGTAAGTCATGGAACCAAACCCCCTTAGATACTGAGGGTCAGCTCTATTGTCATTATGCCCCATTAAGTGTTTGTTGAATTAATTAGGAATTTGTGAAGTGGAGGTGCATCTTAAGGTGACCCAGAATAAATCATTTTTATTTGACTATTAATCTTCTACCATGACTAAATCCTTACTTGTTAGTTTAAATGTAGCTCTAAAA
The DNA here is from genome assembly GCF_964341445.2 of Mesoplodon mirus. Classification (NCBI taxonomy): domain Eukaryota; kingdom Metazoa; phylum Chordata; class Mammalia; order Artiodactyla; family Ziphiidae; genus Mesoplodon; species Mesoplodon mirus. The sequence goes on along the minus strand of NC_138983.1, from coordinate 107,660,727 downwards.
TAATGTTTTATAAGCATTTGACATATAAACACTCTTATGCTAAGCAACAAAAACAGGATACCCTACTGTATATTGAACATGATCTCAGCTATAAAAAATAAAAAATGTTAAATAGGAAATATGCTAGTGATTACCTCATAGTGATGGAAATTTAAGAGGTTTTTTATAATTTTCTGTAGACCTTTTACTCTTTTAAATTCATTACTTTGGAAACATTTTATGGTCAGTTAAACAATGAAAAAGCTATATAAAATGAAAAATAATTTTTAAGCATTTTATATTGTCTATGTTACAATTAATTTTATATAATTTAGTCACACTTGTGGATTAATTTCCACAATTAACTATCATAAAACACATATTTATTAAATATTATACAGTAATGTTTGAAATCAAATTTTAGGTGATCATATAAATGAAAAGCCATCTTAGAAATACATAGCAACAAATCCACCTGCAATTCCCATACCAGCCCTTGCCCACTGTGTGACTTTAAGGAAATCACATATTTGTATCATTGAAGATCATCAACATTTAACTGGCATGATCTGAGTGAGTACTCTTTGACATGTGACATACTAGATCCCTGGGCCCACAAAACCTTTTAAAATGTTTTTTTTTTTTTCCAACTATTTGCTACAAATAATAATAATAAATAAAGACAGTGAAATCTTTAGAGGGGAAACTCAGTCTTCACTTTTGGACACTGTAAATGAGAGATACCTATTAGCCATCCAAAAGACAAAGTTGAGTGAGAAGCTGGATATGGGAAGATGAAGCTCAGTGGACAGGCTGGTGGTAAAAAAGCAAATTTGGAAGTATCCAGCATGTCAAGGGAATTAACAGCCTAGAAGTAGAGAAAACATCTTCCAGAGAGGTTGTAAATAGAGATGAAAACGTGACCCAGGATGAAGTCTTCAGGTACTCAAACTTCGAGAAGTTGTTGAATACATGAAAAAGATCTTACAAAGAAGAAAGAGGGGTAGCTAGAGAACCAGAAACGTTACGATAATTATTGTGAGAAGATAATATTCAACATTCAAAATGTTGAATTTGATATACTTTGTAAATATAACATGATATACATAAAAAATTATTCTTGACTTCAATAAATAAGAAGTAATCTGGAGGTGATAGTAAAGCTTATGGATAATGGATCAGATGAACTAAATCTAACAAGGTGATATCTGTCAATGATAAAGAAAATCATGAGAAGAACACCAATCATTATAAAAGAATAGTTACAAGATGGGAAAACTGTACCTTAGCAGGCATCCTGACAAATACTGTGAAGTAACTAAGATCCAAAAATAAGTAAGTTGTGCAAGATGTCAGAAAACTAGTTAGTGGTCAGGACAATTGAGGATAACTGCAGCCAGGACCATGGTACCTGACCAATCTCATTGTGAATCTCAACACAAGTAACATCATCTCTCTGGGTCTCCATTTACTGAAATGCGATATGGGGATAATTATAGTACCTACCTCATAGTGTTCTCTGTATGAATAATTAAAGTAATATCATAGAGTACTTATTATGATCCCCAACTCAGCACTCGATATGTAGTAATTAACATCACTGTCACCACTACAGTCAATCAGGATTCAAATCAGGTGTCCCTGACCCTAAATGATCTCTTCTTTCTCCTTTAGAATAGTAAGACCTTTGGTAGACCTGTTATAGAAGGAGTTCATATATTAGTTGGATTCCAAGACCTTAGAGAACATGTTAAACCCTGAAATGTCTGTGAAAATTTGATCAAATTATGAATCATTTTAAAGTTGAATTCCACCTTTCCTAATAACTATAAAATCTTCAAAATATTATGAATATTTCTGTGAAAGACAGAAATATTTAATTTGTGCCTCCCACTTGCGTGTTGTCATATATAATTTCATTGCCCATATGTACATGCTATAACATGAGAATAAAAAACCATTCAAGTTTCTCCACATATATTATTCCCCAATAAAGGAGGGTACACTAATATACAAGAAATGCTATAGGTTTGGTAACAGACAGAACACTGGCTGTACTAGAGAAGTTATTGGACTGATCTGAGACTTAATGTTCTCACCATTTGTCAGAGTAGATAATATTCACTAAACTTTACATATTTTCTCTTCCATTTCCAGTCCCATTTCCAGTTAAGTAGATCCATGTGACAAGGTTTGGGCAAAGTGTTGTGAATTGAGGAGATGTGTCATTTCTATGATGAAGCATAGAGTGAGACTGTGTTTTTCAGTGTGACCTCTGTGTTGTGTTCTCTTCTCTGTCCTTGGTAGTGTGGAGGCCCCCTGCTGAAATAGTAAACTCACAAAAATCCCAGAAGACTTAATTCCTGAATTACTTCATGGGCAACAGGTTATGAGTCACCTAGACCATAGTAGAATTTTCTTGAGCAAGAAATAAATTTTGTTTTTCATAAATCACTGATATTTGGAGATCATTTATTAATATGGCATATCCATACAATCTTGACAAAAGTACTTCTCATCTACAAAAAGAAGACAGTTCCATTGGGGTTGCTGTAAGCATAGAGAAAATGAACATGAATAGCCTAGCAAAATAATTATGTGAAAAGAAAGGGTAATTACGAATATTGTTATTAGAAAGTAAGTCTTTTGGACTCATGTCATAAGAGAATTGTCAAAGTGCCTTTCATATAATTAAAGGAAGAATAAATTTGTACTTCTGATATTACACTGCAATGTCCTCTTTATAATCATCATTTCAAAATTAACAAATGACATTGATGCTAAAAGACAAGCTATAGTCAATTGCATAGATACATTTATTTAGATTTCAGGCCTATCATTCCTTCAAGTATTTTGAGTACATTGTTGAGATTATATTCCTTGTTAAAAAATATATTGACTATGATCCTGAAATTGAATATGAGATTAAATTTTTAAATAATACATACCAAATACTCTCAACTACTGATTTTGCTGAGAAGTCAGAATGGTGTTCATTTTAATTAAGAATTTTTTCTTACAGACAGCAGAAGCAATAAGAACTACAATTCTGCAGGCTGTGGAAGGAAAACCACATTCACAGAAAGATAGACAAAATGAAAAGGCAGACGATTTTGTAACAGATGAAGAAAAAAGATAAAACCCCAGAAAAACAACTAAAAGAAGAGGAGATAGGCAACCTTCCAGAAAAATAATACAGAATAATGATAGTGAAGATGATCCAGGACTTCGGAAAAAGAATGGAAGCAAAGATTGAGAATATACAAGAAATGTTTAACAAAGATCTAGAAGAATTAAAGAAAAAACACCTAGAAAAATTAAAGAACAAACAGAGATGAACAATGCAATAAATAAAATGAAAAATACACCAGAAAGAATCAACAGTAGAATAACTAAGGCAGAAGAACTAATAAGGGACCTGGAAGACAGAAAGGTGGAATTCACTCTCACAGAACAGAATAAAGAAAAAAGAATGAAAAGAAATGAAGACCGCATTGGAGACCTCTGGGACAACATTAAAGGCAACAACATTCACGTTATAGGGGTCCCAAAAGGAGAAGAGAGAGAGAAAGTACCCGAGAAAATACTTGAAGAGATTATAGTCGAGAACTTCCCTAACATGGTAAAGGAAATAGCCACTCAGGTCCAGGAAGTTCAGAGACAGCAAGGCAGGATAAACCCAAAGAGAAACATGCCAAGACACATAGTAATCAAAATGACAAAAATTAAAGACAAAGAAAAATTATTGAAAGCAACAAGGGAAAAATGGCAAATAACATACAAGGAACCTCCAATAAGGTTAGCAGCTGATTTCTCAGCAGAAACTTCACAGGTTAAAAGGGAGTGTCATGATATATTGAAAGTGATGAAAGGGAAGAACCTACAACCAAGATTACTCTACCCAGCAAGGATTTAATTCAGATTTGATGGAGAAAACAAAAGATTTACAGGCAAGCAAAAGCTAAGAGAATTCAGCACCATCAAACAAGCTATACACCAAATGGTAATGGAACTTCTCTGAGTGGGAAACACAAGATAAGAAAAGGACCTACAAAAACAAACCCATAAAAATTAAGAAAATGGTAATAGGAATATACATATTGATAATTACCTTAAACATGAATGGAGTAAATGCTCCAACCAAAAGACATAGACTGGCTGAATGGATAAGAAACAAGACCCATATATATGCTACAGAAGACCCTCTTCAGACCTAGGGATGCATACAGACTGAAAGTGAGGGGATGGAAAAAGATATTCCATGCAAATGGAAATCAAAAGAAAGCTGGAGTAGCAATACTCATATCAGATAAAACAGACTTTAAAATAAAGAATGTTACAAGATGCATTATGATCAAGGAGGAAATCAAAGAAGAAGATATAACAATTATAAATATATACGCACCCAACATAGGAGCACCTCAGTACATAAGACAACTTCTAACAGCTATAAAAGAGGAAATTGACAGTAACACAATAATAGTGGGGGACATTAACACCTCACTTACAGCAATAAACATATCATCCAGACAGAAATTTAATAAGGAAACACAACCTTTAAATGACACAATAGATTAGATAGATTTAATTGATATTTATAGGACATTCCACCCAAAAACAGCAGATTACATTTTCCTCTCAAGTGCACATGGAACAATCTTCAGGATAGACCACATCTTGGGTCACAAATCAAGATCAGGAAATTTAAGAAAATTGAAAACATATCAAGCATCTATTCCGACCACAAAGTTATGAGATTAGAAATCAATTACAGGGAAAAAAACGTAAGGAAACACAAACACATGGAGGCTAAACAATATGTTACTAAATAACCAAGAGATCACTGAAGAAATCAAAGAGGAAATCAAAAAATACCTAGAGACAACTGACAATGAAAACACGATGATCCAAAACCTATGGGACACAGCAAAAGCAGTTCTAAGAGGGAAGTTTACAGCAATTTAATCCTACCAAAAGAAACAAGAAAAATCTCAAATAGGTAATCAAACCTTACACCAAAAGGAAATAGAGAAAGAAGAACAAACAAAACCCAAACTTAATAGAAGGAAAGAAAGAATAAAGATCAGAGCAGAAATAAATGAAATATAAACAAAACAATAACAATGATCAATAAAAATAAAGCTGGTTCTTTGAGAAGAAGAACAAAATTGATAAACCTTTAGCCAGACTCATCAAGTAAAACAGGGTGAGGACTCAAATCAATAAAATTAGAAATGAAAAAGGAGAAGTTACAATAGACATTGCAGAAATACAAAACATCATAAGAGACTACTACAATCAACTCTATCCCAATGAAATGGACAACCTGGAAGAAATGGACAATTTCTTAGAAAGGTATAACCTTCCAAGAAACCAGGAAGAAATAGAAAATATGAACAGACCAGTCACAACTAATGAAATTGAAACTGCTATTAAAATCTTCCAACAAACAAAAGTCCAGGACCAGATGGCTTCACAGGTGAATTCTATTAAACATTTAAAGAAGAGCTAACACCCATCCTTCTCAAACTCTTCCAAAAAATTGCAGAAGAAGGAACATTCCCAAACTCATTCTATGAGGCCATCATCACCCTGATACCAAAACCAGACAAAGATACTACAAAAAAAGAAAATTACAGACCAATACCACTCATGAATATAGATGCAAAAATCCTCAACAAAATGCTAGCAAACAGAATCCAACAACACATTAAAAGGATCATACACCATGATCAAGTGGGATTTATCCCAGGGATGCAAGGATTCTTCAATATATGCAAATCAATCAATGTAATGCACCATATTAACAACTTGAAGAAGAAAAACCAAAGGATCCTCTCAATAGATGCAGAAAAAGCTTTTGACAAAATTCAACACTGATTTATGATAAAAACTCTCCAGAAAATGGGCATAGAGGGAACCTACCTCAACATAATAAAGGCTATATATGAAAAACCCACAGCAAACCTCATTCTCAATAGTGAAAAACTGAAAGCATTTCCTCTAAGATCAGGAGTGAGACAAGGATGTCTACTCTCACCACTATTATTCAACATAATTTTGGAAGTCCTAGCCACAGCAATCAGAGAGGAAAAAGAAATAAAATGAATACAAATTGGAAAAGAAGAAGTAAAACGGTCACTGTTTGCAGATGACATGTTACATATATAGAGAATCCTATAGAGGCCATGAGAAAAATATTAGAGCTAATCAATGAATTTGGTAAAGTTGCAGGATACGAAATTAATGCACAGAAATCTCTTGCATTCCTATGCACTAAAAATGAAAAATCTGAAAGAGAAATAAGGAAACACTCCCATTTACTTTTGCAACAAAAAAAATAAAATACCTAGAAATATACCTACCTAGGGAGACAAAAGACCTGTATGCAGAAAACTATAAGACACTGATGAAAGAAATTAAAGATGACACCAACAGATGGAGAGATATGCCATGTTCTTGTATTGGAGGAATCAATATTGTGAAAATGCCTATACTACCTAAAGCAATCTACAGATTCAATGCAATCCCTATCAAATTACCAACGGCATTTTTTTTACAGAACTAGAGCAAGAAATCTTAAAATTTGTTTGGAGACACAAAAGACCCCAAATAGCCAAAGCAGTCTTGAGGGAAAGCAACAGAGCTGGAGGAATCAGGCTCCCAGAATTCAGACTATAGTACAAAGTTACAGTAATCAAGACAATATGGTACTGGTAAAAAAACAGAAATATAGATCAACAGAACGGGATAGAAAGGCCAGACATAAACCCATGCACCTATGGTCATCTAATCTATGAAAAAGGAGGCAAGGATATACATTGGAGAAAAGACAGTCTCTTCAATAAGTGATGCTGGGATAACTGGACAGCTACATGTAAAAGAATGAGATTAGAACACTCCTTAACACCATACACAAAAATAAACTCAAAATGGATTAGAGACATAAATGTAAGACTGAACACTATAAAACTCTTAGAGGAAAACATAGGAAGAACATTCTTTGACATAAATCATAGTAAGATCTTTTTTGATCCATGTCCTAGAGTTATGGAAATAAAAACAAAAATAAACAAATGGGACCTAATGAAACTTAAAAGTTTTTGCACAGCAAAGGAAACTACAAACAAGATGAAAAGCCAACCCTCAGAATGGGCGATAATATTTGCAAATGAATCAACAGACAAAGGATTAATCTCCAAAATATTTAAACAGCACATGCAGCTCAATATTAAAAAAAAAAAAAAAAACAAAGAACCCAATCAAAAAATGGGCAGAAGACCTAAATACACATTTCTCCAAAGAAGACATACAGATGGCTAAAAAGCACATGAAAAGCTGCTCAACATCACTAATTATTAAAGAAATGCCAATCAAAACTACAAAGATGTATCACCTCACACCAGTTAGAATGGGCATCATCAGAAAATCTACAAACAGTAAATTCTCTAGAGGGTGTGGAGAAAAGGGAACCCTCTTGCACTGTTCATGGGAATGTAAGTTGATACAGCTACTATGGAGAACAGTATGGAGGTTCCTTAAAAAACTAAAAATAGAATTACCATATGACCCAGCAACCCCACTACTGGGCATGTACCCAGAGAAAACATAATTCAAAAAGACACTAGCATCCCAATGTTCATTGCAGCACAATTTACAATAGCCAGGTCATGGAAGCAACCTAAATGCCCCTGGACAGAAGAATGGATAAAGAAAATGTGGTACATATATACAGTGGAATATTACTCAACCATAAAAAGGAACGAAATTGGGTCATTTGTAGAGATGTGGATGAATCTCGAGACCTTCCAACAGAGTGAAGTAAATCAAAAAAAGAAAACCAAATATCGTATATTAACAAATATATGTGGAACCTAGAAAAATGGTACTGATGAACTGGTTTGCATGGCAGAAACAGAGACACAGTTATAGAGAATAAATATATGGACACCAAGGGGGGAAAGTGGTGGTGCGTGGTGATGGTGGTAGGATTAATTGGGAGATTGGGATTGACATATATACACTAATATGTATAAAATAAGTAACTAATAAGAACCTGCTATATAAAAAGTAAGTAAAATAAAATACAAAAATTAAAAAAAAGTCTTAAATTGTCAAAACAACATTTCTAACATAAATAGGGGCTTTCTAAATATGTACACCATTTCCACAACAATTTGGGGGCACCTATTATATAGGAACATATTTCTGAAAATGAAAAATATAAACAAACACTTCTGTTAAGGACAAATCACTTTGTCTCTTCAGTTACTCTCTATACATTTTAGGGTTTCTGTTGGTAAAAAGAAGAGATTTAAAAAGGATCCTCTTTAGCGAACTTATGTACTATGTTGAAACAAACTTGCCTTATGTTATTTCATAGCACAGACTTCAAAGAAAACTTGGATTATACTAAAGGCTTCTGAGGATAGCAAAGAAAATTAAAAGCTTTGCATCTTACTTTCTGTTTCATAAAACAAGAGGAAATGATTTAAATGATTTAGCTTACCTGCAGTATAAAATATAATGTGATACCTTGTTTCATAAAAAATAACTTCCAAGCCTCAACTCACTAGACTAAAGTGGATTTACTATGCTAACTTAAGCATGGAATATAGCTGGTTTCCATAATATCATTTTAGAAACAGCAAAGTATTTCCAAAAGAATGACTACTATCTATTGTTTTATCAGAAATATGCTGGATGACAAATAGGACACTGACGTTGCATCAAAATGTATTTTTCAAATTTTCTTCTGACATTGGAGAGGAAATCAAGGCTGTGGAACCAAATGCACCATATACTCCTAGTTCTGCCTCATTCATTACCTTCTTTGATGAGCTAATTTAAACGTCAAGGAAATTAAACCATTTGTCTCTTCATCTAAAATTATATATACCTGGGGTTGGTATTGTAATCTTTATGATAGCCATGGAATTGAGTACATTATACACTGAATAGATAACAAACAACTATAATGATGATAAGAGTATTTTCTGACAAGTCCTACTTGATATGCTTCCTTGTTTTCTGAAACAGATTTTCAATTGTTTCAGTGTTATACACACAGTTTAAAATTAGTAAAACAATCTGTTTTAGGCAAGTCCAGGACAACAGCATCCCTGGGCCATATCATGCATGGAAGTTTATAATCAATGTTCAAATTGCAATCCCCTCCTTTTCAAAATTACTTCAAGAAACCACCCTTTCCATAAATCACATTTCTTAGTGTCTGTCAACTTTCCTATAGATTGAATTCATGTCATGTGATTTATAATCTTAAGAAATATACAAGTTAGAAGAGTCTCCTCAGTGTTTTGAATATTATTATATCATTCTATGTAATAATGGTACTCATTGAAGATAAAATATTAGACTTGATGACTTCAGTAATACTTTATTTTTTTCTTGTTTCTAAATATATGTCTTTATTTATTCCTTAACTCTTCTTGGGACCTGAGTAACTTTTTAAAAATTAATTTTTATGGCAGTATAGTTGATTTACAATGTTGTGTTAGTTTCTGCTGTACAGCAAAGTGAATCAGTTATATACATATACCCACTCTTTTTGAGATTCTATTACCATATAGGTCATTACAGAGTACTGAGTAGAGCTCCCTGTGCAATATAGTAGGTTCTTATTAGTTACCTATTTTATATAGAGTAGTGTGACAGTGTCAATCCCAATCTCCCAATTTATCTCTCCCCACTCCCCTGTCCCCCCACCCTTTGGTAACCATAACTTTGTTTTCTACATCTGTGACTCTATTTCTGTTTTGTATATGGGTTCATTTGTACCATATTTTTAGATGTCACATATAAGAAATATCATATTATATTTTTCTTTCTCTGTCTGACTTGCTTCACTCAGTATGAGAATCTCTAGGTTCATCCATGTCACTGAAAATGGCATAATTTCCTTCTGTTTTTATGGCTGACTAATATTCCATTATATATCTGTACCACATCATTATCTATTCCTCTGTTGATGGATATTTAAGTTGCTTCCATATCCTGGCTATTGTAAATGGTGCTACAATGAACATCGGGGTACATGTATCTTTTTGAATTATGGTTTCCTGTAGATGTATGGAAACACAAAAGACCCTGACTAGCTAAAGCAATCTTGAGAAAGAAAAACAAGAGCTGGAGGAATCAGATTCCCTGATGTTAGAACATACTACAAAGTTACAGTAATCAAAACAGAAATATAGATCAATGGAACAGGATAGAAGTCCAGAGATAAACCCATGTACCTCTGGTCACCAAATCTATGACAAAGGATGCAAGAATTTACAATGGAGAAAAGACAGTCTCTTTAATAAGTGGTGCTGGGAAAACTAGACTGCTACATGTAAAAGAATGAAATTAGAACATTTTCTATCACCATATGCAAAAATAAACTCAAAATGGATTAAAGACCTAAATGTAAGACCGATACTATAAAAGTCTTAGAGGTAAACATAGGCAGAACACTCTTTGTCATAAAATGCTGCAACATTTTTTGATCCAACTCCTAGAGTAATGAAAATAAAAACCAAAAATAAACAAATGGGACCTAATGAAACTTCAAAGCTTTTGCACAGCAAAGAAAACCATAAGAAAACCAAAAAGACAACCCATAGAATGGGAGAAAATATTCGCTGATGAAGTGACTGACAAGGGATTAACTCCCAAAATATACAAAGAGCTCATGCAGCTCAATATAAATAAAAAATACAAACAATCCAATTAAAAAATGGGCAGAACATCTAAATAGACGTTTCTTCAAAGAAGACCAAGAGGCACAAGAAAAGATGCTCAATATCACTAATTATTAGAGAAATGCAAATCAAACCTACAATGAGGTATCACCTCACACCAGTCAGAAGGGTCATCATCAAAAAAATCTACAAGCGGGAGACAACTGGTGGCAGAGGGGGGAAGCTTCAGAACCACAGAGGAGAGCTCAGCAACAGAGGTGAGGAGGGCAAATCAGAGAGATTCCCGCACAGAGTATCGGTGTTGACCAGCACTCACCAGCACAAGGGGCTTGTCTGATCACCCGCCAGGATGGGTGGAGGCTGGGAGCTGAGACTCGGGATTTGGTTGGAGACCAGGGAGAGGACTGCTGTTGGCTGCGTGAACACAGCCTGAAGGGGGCTAGTGAGCCACAGCTAGCCAGGAGGGAGTCTTGGAAAATGTCTGGAGCTGCCGAAGAGACAAGAGACTTTTTCTTGCCTCTTTGTTTCCTGGTGCGCGAGGAGAGGGGATTAAGAGAGCCACTTAAAGAAGCTCCAGAGATGGGTGCAAGCACAGCTATCAGCATGGACCCCAGAGACAGGCATAAGACCCTAAGGCTGCTGCTGCAGACACTAAGAAGCCAGTGTGCAAGCACAGGTCACTAAACACACCTCCCCTCCCAGGAGACTGCAGCCTGCCTCTGCGAGGGTCCCGGGATCCAGGGACAACTTCCCCAGGAGAACACACGGCACACTTCAGGCTGATGAAACATCATGCCGGCCCCTGCAATCACAGGCTCACCCTGAACTATGTACCCCTCTCTCCCCCCAAGGCCTGAGTGAGCCAGAGCCCCCGAATCAGTGGCTCCTTAAACCCCGTCCTGTCTGAGTGAAGAACAGATGCCCTTGCGTGACCTACACACAGAGGCGGGTTCAAATCCAAAGCTGAAACCCAGGAGCTGTGAGAACAAAGAAGAGAAAGGGAAATCTCTCCAAGCAGCCTCAGGAGTATTGGATTAAATCTCCACAATCAACATGAGGTACACTGCATCTGTTTAATACCTGAGTAGAAAACAAATCATCCCAAATTGAGGAGGTGGACTTTTGGAGCAAAAATATATATTTTTTCTCTCTTTTTTTTTTTTTTTTGTGAGTGTGTATGCGTATGCTTCCATGTGTGATTTTTTCTGTATAGATTTGTTTTTATCATTTGTCCTAGGGTTCTGTCTGACTTTTTTTTTTTCTAGTATAGTTTTTAGTGCTTGTTATCATTGGTAGATTTGTTTTTTGGTTTGGTTGATCTCTATTTTCTTTTCTTTTTTTAATTACATGTTAAAATTTTTTTAATAATTATTTTTATTTTAATAACTGTATATTAATTTATCTTTTTTTTTTCTTTCTTTGTTCTTTTTTCTCCCTTTTATTCTGAGCCATGTGGATGACAGGCTCTTTGTGCTCCAGCCAGGATTCAGGGCTGAGCCTCTGAGGTGGGAGACCCATGTTCAGGACACTGGTCCATAAAAGACCTTCCACTTCCACATACTATCAAATGGCGAAAATCTCCCAGAGATCTCCATCTCAATGACAAGACCCAGCTCCACTCAACGACCAGCAAGATCCTGTGCTGGACACCCTATGCCAAAAAACTAGCAAGACAGGAACACAATCCCACCCATTAACAGAGAGGCTGCCTAAAATCATAAGCCCACAGACACTCCAAAACACACCACCAGACGTGGACCTGCCCATCAAAAAGACAAGATCCAGCCTCATCCACCAGAACACAGGCACTAGTCCCCTCCACCAGGAAGCCTACATAACCCACTGAACCAAACTCAGCCACTGAGGGCAGACACCAAAAACAACGAGAACTACAAACCTGCAGCCTGCGAAAAGGAGACCCCAAACACAGTAAGTGAAACAAAATGAGAAGACACAGAAACGCACAGCAAATGAAAGAGCAACATAAAAACCTACCAGACCTAACAAATGAAGAGGAAATAGGCAGTATACCTGAAAATTAATTCAGAATAATGATAGTAAAGATGATCCAACATCTTGGAAATAGAATGGAGAACATACAAGAAACGTTTAACAAGGACCTAAAGGAACTAAAGAGCAAACAAACAGTGATGAAAGACAAAATAAATGAAATTAGAAATTCTCTAGAAGGGAACAATAGCAGAATAACTGAAGCAGAAGAATGGATAAGTGACCTGGAAGATAAAATAGTGGAAATAATTACTGCAGAGAAGAATAAAGAAAAAAGAATGAAAAGAATTGAGGACAGTCTGAGAGACCTCTGATATAAATGAACCAATATTTGAATTATAGGGGTCCCAGAAGAAAAAGAGAAAAAGAAAGGACTGAGAAAATATTTGAACAGATTAGTTGAAAACTTCCCTAATATGGGAAAGGAAAAAGTTAATCAAGTCCAAGAAGCAGAGAGAGTGCCATACAGGACTAATCCAAGGAGAAACAGGCCAAGACACATATTAATCAAACTATTAAAAATTAAATACAAAAAATATTTATTAAAATCAACAAGGGAAAAACAACAAATAACATACAAGGAAATCCCCATAAGGTTAATACCTGAACTTTGAGCAGAAACTCTGCAAGCCAGAAGGGAGTGGCACGACATATTTAAAGTGAAGAATGGGAAAAGCATACAACAAAGATTACTCTACCCAGCAAGAATCTCATTCAGATTTGATGGAGAAATTAAAATCTTTAAAGACAAGCAAAAGCTAAGAGAATTCAGCACCACAAAACCAGCTTTACAACAAATACTAAAGGAACTTCTCTAGGCAGAAAACACAAGAGAGGGAGAAGACCTACAATAATAAACACAAAACATTTAAGAAAATGCTAATTGGAACATACATATTGAAAATTATATTAAATATAAATGGATTAAATGCTCCAACCAAAAGATAAAGACTGGCTGAATGGATACAAAAGCAAGACCTGTGTATATGTTGTCTACAAGAGACCCACTTCAGAACTAGGGACACATACAAACTGAAAGTGAGGGGATGGAAAAAGTTATTCCATGCAAATGGAAGTAAAAAGAAATCTGGAGTAGCAACTCTCATAACAGACAAAATAGACTTTAAAATAAAGACCCTTACAAGAGAAAAAGAAGGACACTACATAATGTTCAAGGGATCAATCCAAGGAGGAGATATAACAATTGTAAATATTTATGCACCCAATATAGGAGGACTTCAATACATAAGGCAAATACTAACAACTATAAAAGGAGAAATCGACAGTAACACAATCATAGCAGGGGACTATAACACCCCACTTTCACCAATGGACAGATCATCCACAATGAAAATAAATATGGAAACACAAGCTTTAAATGATACATTACACAAGTTGGATTTAATTGATATTTATAGACATTCCATCCAAAAACAACAGAATACACTTTCTTCTCAAGTGCTCATTGAACATTATCCAGGATAGATCATCTCTTGGGTCACAAATCAAGCATCTGTACATTTTAGAAAATTGAAATCATATCAAGTATCTTTTCTGACCACAATGCTATGAGACTAGATATCAATTACAGGGAAAAAATCTATTAAAAATACAAACACATGGAGGCTAAACAATACACTACTTAATAACCAAGAGATTAATGAAGAAACAAAAGACCAAATCAAAAAATACCTAGAAACAAATGACAGTGCAAACACAATGACACAAAACCTATGGGATGCAGCAAAAGCAGTTCTATGAGGGAAGTTCATAGCAATAAAATCCTACCTTAAAAAACAAGAAACATCTCAAATAAACAACTTAACATTACACCTAAAGCAATTAGAGACAGAAGAACAACAACAACAACAAAAAAAAACACCCAAGTTAGGAGAAGGAAATAAATCATAAAGATCAGATCACAAGTAAATGAAAAAGAAATGAAGGAAACTATAGCAAAGACCAATAAAACTAAAGTTGGTTCTTTGAGAAGATAAACAAAATTGATAAACCATTAGCCAGACTAATCAAGAAAAAAAGGAAGGAGACTCAAATCAATAGAATTAGAAATGAAAAAGGAGAAGTAACAACTGACACTGCAGAAATAAAAAGGATCATGAGAGATTACTACAAGCAACTCTATGCCAGTAAAATGGACAACCTGGAAGAAATGGACAAATTCTTAGAAAAGCACAACCTTCCAAGACGGAACCAGGAAGAAATAGAAAATATGAACAGACCAATAACAAGTACTGAAATTGAAACTATGATTAAAAATCTTCCAACAGGGACTTCCCTGGTGGCACAGTGGTTAAGAATTCGCCTGCCAATGCAGGGGAAACAGGTTCAAGCCCTGGTCCAGGAAGATCCCACATGCTGCGGAGCAAATAAGCCCACGGACCACAACCAATGAGCCTGCGCTCTGGAGCCTGTGAGCCACAACTACTGAAGCCTGCACATCACAATGAAGAGCAGCTCCCCCTCAACAGAACTCAGAAATCCTGCACACAGCAATGACGACCCAATGAAGCCAAAAATAAAAACTAAATAAAATAAATAAATTTAAAAAACAATCTTCCAACAAACAAAAGCCCAAGAACAGATGGCTTCACAGGCGAATTCTATCAAACATTTAGAGAAGAGCTAACACCTATCTTTCTCAACTCTTCCAAAATATAGCAGAGGGAGGAACATTACCAAACTCATTATACAAGGCCACCATCATCCTGATACCAAAACCAGACAAAGATGTCACAAAGAAAGAAAATTACAGGCCAATATCACTGATGAGCATAGATGCAAAAATCCTCAACAAATTACTGGCAAACAGAATCCAACAGCATATTAAATGGATCATACACCATGATCAAGTGGGGTTTATCTCAGGAATGCAAGGATTTTCAACACACGCAAATCAATCAATGTGATACATCATATTAACAAATTGAAGGAGAAAAACCATATGACCATCTCAATAGTTTAGAAAAATCTTTTGACAAAATTCAGCACCCATTTATGATAAAAACCCTCCAGAAATTAGGCATAGAGGGAACATACCTCAACATAATAAAGGCTATATATGACAAACCACAGCCAACATCATCCTCAATGGTGAAAAACTGTAACCATTTCCACTAAGATCAGGAACAAGACAAGGTTGTCTACTCTAACCACTATTACTCAACATAGTTTTGGAAGCTTTAGCCACAGCAATCATAGAAGAAAAAGAAATAAAAGGAATGCAAATCAGAAAAGAAGAAGTAAAGCTGTCACTGTTTGCAGTGACATACATAGAGACATACATAGAGAATCCTAAACATGTCAGCAGGAAACTGCTAGTGCTAATCAATGAATTTGGTAAAGTTGCAGGATACATAATTAATGCAGAGAAATCTCTTGCATTCCTATATGCTAATGATGAAATATCTGAAAGAGAAATTAAGGAAACACTCCCATTTACTTTTGCAACAAATACAATAAAATACCTAGGAATAAACGTACCTAAGGAGACAAAAGATCTGTATGCAAAATATAAGACACTGATGAAAGAAATCAAAGAAGACACAAAGATGGAGAGATATATCATGTTCTTGGATTATAAGAATCAATATTGTGAAAAGGACTATACTACCTAAAGCAATCTACAGATTCAATGCAATCCCTATCAAATTCCCAATTGCCTTTTTTACAGAACTAGAACAAGGAATCTTAAAGTTTGTTTGGAGACACAAAAGACCACAAATAGCCAAAGCAGTCTTGAGGGAAAAAAAACTGAGGTGGAGGACTCAGGCTCCCAGATTTCAGGCTATACTACAAAGCTACAGTAATCAAGACAATATGGTACTGGCACAAAAACAGAAATATAGATCAATGGAACAGGATAGCAAGCCCAGAGATAAACCCATGAACATATGGTGACCTTATCTTTGATAAAGTAGGCAAGAACATACAGTGGAGAAAAGACAGCCTCTTCAATAACTGGTGCTGGGAAAACTGGACAGCTACATGTAAAAGAATGAAATTAAAACACTCCCTAACAGCAAACACAAAAATAAACTAACAATAGATTAAAGAACTAAATGTAAGGCCAGACACTATTAAACTCTTAGAGGAAAACATAAGCAGAAAACTCCATGACACAAATCACAGCAAGATCCTTTTTGACCCACCTCCTAGAGAGATAGAAAGAAAAACAGGACTAAAGAAATGTGACCTAATGAAACTTAAAAACATTTGCACAGCAAGGAAACCATAAACAATATGTAAAGACAACCCGCATACTGGGAGACAATATTTGCAAATGAAGCAACGGACAAAGAATCAATCTCCAAAATTTACAAGCAGCTCATGCAGCTCAATATCATAGAAACAAAAACCCAATCCAAAAATGGGAAGAAGACCTAAATAGACATTTCTCCAAAGGAGATATACAGAGTGCCAACAAACACATGAAAGAGTGCTCAACATCATTAATCATTAGAGAAATGCAAATCAAAACTACAATGATATATCATCTCACACCGGTCACAATGGCCATCATCAAAAATCTACAAACAATAAATGCTTGAGAGGGTGTGGAGAAAAGGGAGCCCTCTTGCACTGTTGGTGGGAATGTGAATTGTTACAGCCACTATGGAGAACAGTCTGGAGGTTCTTTAAAAAACTAAAAATAGAACTACCATATGACCCAGCAATCCCACTACTGGCCATATACTCTGAGAAAACCATAATTTAAAGAGTCTTGTACCACAATGTTCATTGCAGCTCTATTTACAATAGCCAGGATATGGAAACCTAAGTGTCCATCAACAGATTAATGGATAAAGAAGATGTGGCACATATATACAATGGAATATTACTCAGCCATAAAATGAAATGAAATTGAGTTTTTTTGTAGTGAGGTGGATGGACCAAGAGTCTGTCATACAGAATGAATTAAATCAGAAAGAGGAAAAAAAAATACTGTATGCTATCACATATGTATGGAATCTAAGAAAAAAAATGTCATGAAGAACCTAGGGGCAAAACGGGAATAAAGATGCAGAACTACTAAAGAATGGTCTTGAGGATACAGCGACGGGGAAGGGTAAGCTGGAAAAAAGTGAGAGTGGCATGGACATATATACACTACCAAATGTAAAATAGATAGCTAAGGGAAGCAGATGCATAGCACAGTGATATCAGCTCGGTGCTTTGTGACCACCTAGAGTGGTGGGAAAGGGAGGGTGGGAGGGAGGGAGATACAAAAGGGAAGAGATATGGTGATATATGTATATGTATAACTGACTCACTTTGTTAAAAAGCAGAAACTAACACACCACTGTAAAGCAATTATGCTCCAATAAACATGTTTAAAAAAATCTACAAGCAATAGTTGCTGGAGAGGGTGTGGAGAAAGGGGAACCCTCCTACCCTGTTTGTTGGAATGTATATTGATAGAGCCACTGTGGAGAACAGTATGGAGGTTCCTTAAAAAATTAAAAATAGTGCTACCATGTGATACAGCAATACTTTAATTCAAAACCTATCAGGCAAGATTAGAGATTAACATAAAAATAACATTCATGTATTAATCAAAAAGAAAAAAAAACATATCTTTAATACTAAGCATATCATTATAGGTGTGAACACAGTCTGATTTTCCTTAAGCAATACGATTAGAGTGAAATCTGGAATCAGAATTTTAAAATATAATGTGAAGGGAGGAACCAAGATGGTGGAGTAGAAGGATATGCTCTCACTCCCTCTTGTGAGAACTCCAGAATCACAACTAGCTACTGGATAATCATCACAGGAAGACACTGGAACTGACCAAAAAAGATGCCCCACATCCAAAGACAATGAAGCCCAATGAGATGGTAGGAGGGGCACAATCACAGTAAAATCAAATCCCATAACTGCTGGTGGGTGACTCACAGACTGGAGAATACTTATACCACAGAAGTCCACCCACTGGGGTGAAGGTTCTGAGTTCCATGTCAGGCTTCCCCACCTGGGGGTCTGGCACTGTAGGAGGAATTCCTAGAGAATCAGACTTTGAAGCCTAGTGGGAATTGATTGCAGGACTTCAACAGGACTGGGCGAAACAGAGACTCGATTCTTGGAGGGAACACACAAAGTAGTGTGCACATCGGGACCCAGGGGAAGGAGCAGTGACCCCAGGGGAAACTGAACAAGACCTACTTGCTAGAGTTGGAGTATCTCCTGCAGAGGTGGGAGGTGGCTGTGGCTCACCGTGGGGACAAGGAAACTGGTAGCAGAAGTTCTGGGAAGAACGCCTTGGTGTGAGCCCTCCCAGAGTCTGTCATTAGCCACACCAAAGAGCCCAGGTAGGCTCAAGTGTTGTGTTGCCTCAGGCCAAACAACCAACAGGGAGGGAACCCAGACCCATCCATCAACAGTCATGCAGATTAAAGTTTTACTGAGCTCTGCCCACCAGAGCAACAGTCAGCTCTAACCACCACAAGTCTCTCCCATCAGGAAAATTACACAAGCCTCTTAGATAGCCACATCCACTGGAGGGCAGACAGCAGAAGCAAGGAGAACTACAATCCTGCAGCATGTGGAACAAAAACCACATTCACAGAAAGATAGACAAGATGAAAAGGCAGAGGGCTATGTACCAGATGAAGGAATAAGATAAAACTCCAGAAAAACAACTAAATGAAATGGAGATAGGCAACATTTCAGAAAAAGAATTCAAAATAATGATAGTGAAGATGATCCAAGACATTGGAAAAAGAATGGAGGCAAAGATTGAGAAGATGCAAGAAATGTTTTAAAAAGACCTAGAAGAATTAAAGAGCAAACAAACAGATATGAACAATACAATAACTGAAATGAAAACTACACTAGAAGGAATCAATAGCAGAATAACTGAGGCAGAAGAACGGATAAGTGACCTGGAAGACACAATGGTGGAATTCACTGCTGCAGAACAGAATAAAGAAAAAAGAATGAAAAGAAATGAAGACAGTCTAAGAGACCCCTGGGACAACATTAAATGCAACAGCATTCACATTATAGGGGTCCCAGAAGGAGAAGAGAGAGAGAAAGAACCAGAGAAAATATCTGTAGAGATTATACTTGAAACTTCCCTAACATGAGAAAGGAAATAGCCACCCAAGTCCAGGAAGTGCAGAGAGTCCCATGCAGGGTAAACCCAAGGATAAACAGGCCTAGACACATAGTAATCAAATTGGCAAAAATTAAAGACAAAGAAAAATTATTGAAAGCAGCAAGGGAAAAATGAAAAATAATATACTAGGGAACTCCCATAACGTTAACAGCTGATTTCTCAACAGAAACTCTACAAACCAGAAGGGAGTGGCATGATGTACTTAAAGTGATGAAAGGGAAGAACATGCAACCAAGATTATTCTACCGAGCAAGGAACTGGTTCATATTCGATGGAGAAATCAAAAGCTTTACAGACAAGCAAAAGCTATGAGAATTCAGCACCACCAAATCAGCTCTACAACAAATGCTAAAGGAACTTCTCTAAGTGGGAAACACAAGAGAAGAAGAGGACCTACAAAAAGAAACCCAAACCAATTAAGAAAATGGTCATAGGAACGTACATATCAATAATTACCTTAAACGTCAATGGAATAAATGCTCCAACCGAAAGACACAGGCTTGCTGAATGGATAAAAAAACAAGACCTATCTATATGCTGTCTACAAGAGACACACTTCAGACGTAGGGACACATTCAGACTGAAAGTGAAGGGATGGAAAAAGATATTCCATGCAACTAGAAATCAAAAGAAAGCTGGAGTAGCAATACTCATATCAGATAAAATAGACTTTAAAATAAAGAATGTTACAAGAGACAATAAAGGACACTACATAATGATCAAGGGATCAATCCAAGAAGAAGATATAACAATTATAAATATATATGCACCTAACATAGGAGCACCTCAATACATAAGGCAACTGCTAATAGCTCTAAAAGGGGAAATCGAGAGTAACACAAAAATAGTGGGGGACTTTAACATCTCACTTATACCACTGGACAGATCATACAAAATGAAAATAAATAAAGAAACAGAAGCTTTAAATGACACAATAGACCAGATAGATTTAATTGATATTTATAGGACATTCCATCCAAAAACAGCAGATTACACTTTCTTCTCAAATGCACTCAGAACATTCTCCAGGATAGGTCACATCTTGGGTCACAAATCAAGCCTCAGTAAATTTAAAAAAAATGAAATCATGTCAAGCATCTTTTCTGACCACAATGCTTTGAGATTAGAAATCAGTTACAGGAAAAAAACATAAAAAGCAGAATACATGGAGGCTAAACAACATGTTACTAAATGACAAGGAGATCACTCAAGTACTCAAAGAGGAAATCAAAACATACCTAGAGAAAAATGACAATGAAACACAATGATCCAAAACCTGTGGGATGCAGCAAAAACAGTGCTAAGAGGGAAGATTATAGCTCTACAATCCTACCTCAAGAAACAAGAAAAATCTCAACTAAACAATCTAACCTTACACCTAAAGGAACTAGAGAAAAAGAACAAACAAAACCCAAAGTTAGCAGAAGGAAAGAAATCATAAAGATCAGAGCAGAAATAAATGAAATAGAAACAAAGAAAACAGTAGCAAAGATCAATAAAACTAAAAGCTGGTTCTTTGAGAAGATAAACAAAATTGATGAACCATTAGCCACACTCATTAAGAAAAAGAGAGAGAGGACTGAAATCAATAAAATTAGAAATGAAAAAGGAGAAGTTACAAGACTCCACAGCAATACACACCATCCTAAGAGAATACTACAAGCCACTCTATGCCAATAAAATGGACAAACTAAAAGAAATGAACAAATTCTTAGAAAGGTGTAACCTTCCAAGACTGAACCAGGAAGAAACGGAAATTATGAACAGACCAATCACAAGTAATGAAATTGAAACTGTGACTAAAATTCCAACAAACAAAAGTACAGGACCAGATAGCTTCACAGGTGAATTCTATCAAACATTTAGAGAAGAGCTAACACCCATCCTTCTCAAACTCTTCCAAAAAATTGCAGAGGAAGGAACACTGCCAAACTCATTCTATGAGGCCACCATCACCCTGATACCAAAACCAGACAAAGATACTAAAAAAAAAAAAGAAAATTAAAGACCAATATCACTGATGAATATAGATGCAAAAATCCTCAGCAAAATATTAGCAAACAGAATCCAACAACACATTAAAAGTATCATACAACATGAACAAGTGGGATTTATCCCAGGGATGCAAGGATTCTTCAACATATACAAAGCAGTCAATGTGATACACCATATTAACAAATTGAAGAATAAAAACCATGTGATCATCTCAATAGATGCAGAAAAAGCTTTTGACAAAATTCAACATCCAGTTATGACAAAAACTCTCCAGAAAGTGGATATAGAGGGAACCTACCTCAACATAATAAAGGCCATTTATGACAAACCCACAGCAAACATCATTCTCAATGTTGAAAAACTGAAAGCATTTCCTCTAAGATCAGGAATAAGACAAGGATGAACACTCTCACCACTATTATTCAACATAGTTTTGGAAGTCCTGGCCATGGCAATCAGAGGAGAAAAAAGAAATAAAGGAATACAAATTGGAAAAGAAGAAGTAAAACTGTCACTGTTTGCAGATGGCATGATAGTATACATAGAGAATCCTAAAAATGCCAGCAGAAAACTACTAGAGCTAATCAATGAATTTGGTAAAGTTGCAGGATACAAAATTAATGCACAGAAATCTCTTGCATTCCTATACACTAATGATGAAAAATCTGAAAGAGAGATTATGGAAACACTCCCATTAACCACTGCAACAAAAAGAATAAGATACCTAGGAATAAACCTACCTAGGGAGACAAAAGACCTGTATGAAGAAAACTATAAGGCACTGATGAAATAAATTAAAGATGATACCAACAGATGGAGAGATATACCATGTTGTTGGATTGGAAGAATCAATATTGTGAAAATGACTATACTACCCAAAGCAATCTACAGATTCAATACAATCCTTATCAAATTACAAATGGCATTTTTTACAAAACTAGAACGAATCATCTTAAAATTTGTATGGAGACAGAAAAGACCCTGAATAGCCAAAGAAGTCCTGAGGGAATAAAACGGAGCTGGAGTAATCAGACTCCTTGACTTCAGACTATACTACAAAGCTACAGTAATGAAGACAATATGGTACTGGCACAGAAAAGGAAACATAGATCAATGGAACAAGATAGAAAGCCCAGAGATAAACCCACATACCTATGGTCAACTAATCTATGACAAAGGAGGCAAAGGTATACAATGGAGAAAAGACAGTCTCTTCAATAATTGGTGCTGGGAAAACTGGACAACTACATGTAAAAGAATGAAATTAGAACACTCCCTAGCACCATACACAAAAATAAACTCAAAATGGATTTGAGACCTAAATGTAAGACTGGACACTATAAAACTCTTAGAGGAAAACATAGGAAGAACACTCTTTGACATAAATCACAGCAAGATCTTTTTTGATCCACCTCCTAGAGTAATGGAAATAAAAACAATAATAAACAAATGGGACCTAATGAAACTTAAAAGCTTTTGCACAGCAAAGGAAACCATAAACAATATGAAAAGACAACCCTCAGAATGGGAGAAAATATTTGCAAATGAAGCAACGGACAAAGGATCAATCTACAAAGTATATAAACAGCTCATGCAGCTCAATATTAAATAAACAACAACCCAATTCAAAAATGGGCAGAATACCTAAATAGACATTTCTCCAAAGAAGACATACAGATGGCCAAGAAGCACATGAAAGTCTGTTCAACATCACTAATTATTAGAGAAATGCAAATCAAAAGTACAATGAGGTATCACCCCACACCATCACATCATCAGAAAATCTACAAACAAGAAATGCTGGAGAGGGTGTGGAGAAAAGGGAAGTCTCTTGCACTGTTGGTGGGAATGTAAATTCATACAGCCATTATGGAGAACAGTATGGAGGTCCCTTAAAATACTAAAAATAGAATTACCATATGATCCAGCAATCCCACTACTGGGCATATACCCAGAGAAAACCATAATTCAAAAGACACATGCACCCTAATGTTCATTGCAACACTATTTACAATAGCCAGTTCATGGAAGCAACCTAAATGCCCATCGACAGACAAATGGATAAAGAAGATGTGGTACATATATACAATGGAATATTACTCAGCCATTAAAAGGAATGAAGTTGAGTCATTTGTTGAGAAATAGATGGAGCTAGAGACTGTCATACAGAGAACAGTAAGTCAGAAAGAGAAAAATATCGTATATTAACACATATATGTTGAAACTAGAAAAATGGTACAGATGAACTGGTTTGCAGGGCAGAAGTTGAGATACAGATGTAGAGAAAGAACGTATGGACACCAAGCGGGGAAAACCACAGTGGGGTGGGGATGGTGGTGTGCTGAATTGGGCGATTGGGATTGATATGTATACACTGATGTGTATAAAATTGATGACTAATAAGAACCTGCAGTATAAAAAAACAAACAAAAAAAAAAACAACTAATACTAAACTTTCTTTGGTTTATTTGTATGGAAATATGTTAATATAAATGTTTCAGACCTTACATGAAATTTCTAAAAATGTTATATGTTCTGGTATAGTATTATAAGTCATAATTTTAGTTATTACTTTAAAATGTCTAGCTCAGAAATAACCAAATCTCCTTGTCAATTGCATTATTATGAACTGTTATCAAATCTTTAACCATGGTCATTTTTAAGTCTTTTGTCATTTATAGACAATTCTGGGTGTACTCTGATGCTTTTGCAAAAATATTCCTATAGAAGGTTTTCATCTTCAAGGAATTCATGGAAAAGACTCTGACCAGTACAGGTTTCTGATAACTGACTATACTGCTGAACTGAATGAATAAGCATTTTCAGAACTCTAATGGAAAACTGATGAATTCATAAAAGAGCTAACAAAAGCTCAAGATGAAAAAAAAAATAATTACATGGGACTGAGTGAAAAAAATAAGTAAAGTGCAAAAGAGTGTATGCATAAGAGAATGCCTTCTGTATATGAAAAAGAGGAAATATATCTACATCTATCAATCATCTATCTATATCTATTTGTTCTTATTTTTGGTAAAAGAAACACCAGAAGAATGCATCAGAAAATAATGAAAATAGTACCTATAGGGATAAGTGGGAATATAATAAAAGGGATAGGGATGGGAAGGACAGCTCTCCTAGTATACTTTCTTTTACAGGTTCGATTTTTTGTTGTAACATTCTAAAAGAAAACAAGCCTTGACTCTTCAAAAATGCCAAGAATGATTACAAAAAAAAAAAAAAGGAGAGGAATTTTTCTATATTAAAGGAGAATAAAGAGACATGACAACTAAAAAAAAAAAGTATGATGTGCATGTGCACATGTGCACACACACATTCATATTTCCATTTTAGCAAATGAAGTATAAGGAAAATCACAATTACCAACTTTCCTCTGTGTCTTTTTAATCAGTCAGTTATTAGCAAGATTATTATACTTTCAACATCTTTGCTTAGCATCCCCTTCAGCTTTTTGTTCTAAATAAAGCCTGGTGTTCTCCTTGCTTTCTCTGTTGCATTCTTAGTGGTCATGTTCTCTCTATAGCACCCTGCAGGCTGGGATGTGAGATAAATATCCTCTTTGTTCCTCATTGCTGCTTCCAGAAGTTTAGCCTTCTATCCTCTCTAAACAGCCCAGTTTTGAATGAAGATCAGGCCATCAATCTACACCACCAACTAAACTTCCTGATCTTTTTACCTCTAAAGTCACTACGCTTATTCTTTGATTTCAACGTCTAGCTACTGTCTCCTCCTTCCCATAGGAATCTGGACATCTTTGGTGATATCAGTATCAAGATAGCAATTATTCCAATAACTTTTCCTCTCAGTTCGATAGCCTTCTTTATGCTAATAATCTAACTACTTACTAGGAAACCATATGGTATTACATATTGCATCACATCATTACCAAGAACTTCAATCACTTAATCATAGCAATTTTACACACCCCACTCTTCAACCTCCACTTTCTATTTTCTAGCTCACTCATTCTAATACCCTGATTCCTGAAAAGATCTGTAATCTATTGACCCTGGCAGCTTCCCACTCACTCTCACTCTCTCTCCGGTTCTCATCTGACCTCACCCAAATTATTATAGCTCTTTGCATAAAAACTCCCTTGCATATATTCTCAATATATCCCTTCCTTCTCCCCTCTAACAAAGCCCTGACTTTGGTTAAATTTTCTACCAAGTTACTCTTTTCTGTGTCTGAGCAGCTGATAGTATCTAGAGACAAAATACAGAGTCCCCAAATCCTGTATCCACCTTCCCATTGTATATCTCTTGATTTTTTCCTCCAAATTTTCTCCCTCTGCTTATGTTTTCTCCATGGCATAAATAAATGGCACAATTTTCTTTTTTTTAGATTCTCAAACCAAAATCCTTGAGTGAGCATCCTCAACTTCCTTTTTTCTCTCATATCCCACATCATATATCCAGACTCATACTACATTTCACTCCCTCCACATCACCGTGGTATGGCCACAGTCCACTCTCACTTGGATTATTGTAATAGTCTTTTCTAATACCTTTGTCACCCTACAATTTATTTTCCATTATGCAGTCAGATTGAGTCTTTAAAAACCTATACCAGAACATGTCTTTCTTCTGCTTAAATACTCCAAGGCTTCAATCTCACTTAAACTAAAAGTCCTTTAGATAATCTACATGACCCTACATGAACAGATCCTATCTATCTACCCACACCCTGGTCCTAGTCACTGCTCCCTTGCTGCCTCTCTTAGCTCCACAATTAATCTTGCCTCTCAAAATGTGTTCCCCTGACCAGCAGCATTTGCATCACCAGGGAGTGTGTTATGATGGCTGACATTCAGGCCCCACAGCAAATCTATTAAAACAGAATCTGCATTTTAAAAGGATCACCAAGCAATTTGTATGCACTTTAAAGTTTGAAAGGCACAGATGCAGGTATTACTTGCGTAGAGATATTTTAATTGTTCTTTACCAATTAAAAATAAGAGGCTTAATTCTCCTTATTGAAAATAAGGGAAGAGATTTCCTTCTCTTCACTTTTTGTTAGAACATTTACCTTAGAAAACTTGATATTGTAAGTACTTTCTCTGTCTCTTTGATATGTATGTGAATCTTTTAAAAACTTTTTAAAAAGAAGACTTTTGTCAGCTTTATGACTTAAAAAATGGTTTTCTCAAGGACCTGGAAGCCATCTGTTTGAAATATAAATATCAAGGAAAATAGAGCCCTCATCTACCTGTTTCTGTGGGAGGTAGGAGCCTAACTTCAGTGGGTACCCTGTACCAAGTTGCAAAACTACCTACAAATAAGTTTTGTTTTTGTTTGTTTTTTTGGTCTGGATAAAGCCAAGAAGGTAACATAGATGGTCACTTGAATTACTAGGTAAAGCTAGGATGTACTATTTATGACAAAAAGTGTTGCCAAGTCTTCTTACTTGAGGACTAGTTATTGTTTGAGATCACGTATATAATGAGTAGTATTGATTGACTAGCTAAATAAGTGGTTAGATTCCTTTCTGTCTTTGAAATCACTTAGCTGATTATCTGTGATGTAACATCACATTCTAATTCAATTCTTATTCAATAATAAAAGGGTTTTCTTTCTCTACTACCTTTGTGGAGAAGATTCCTGGGATGGAAGGAGATTTTGTTTTTAATTATATTTCCCCAACATTTGCACGTTATAAGTTTAGGGAGATGCACTCAATTAATCTGCAAATAACTGAACCTCATCCTTTGCTCACACTATTCTTAGCCTCATTGGCATCCTAAAGTTCCTTAAACATTCTAAACACTTTAAACTGTTGCTGTTTTCTCTGCATAAGAACACATCCCCAAGATGAGTCTCACCTAAGAAAATTGTTAACTTATCAAATATTTCTTCTCCACTGTTCTATTTATAAAAAAAACCTCCTCTATTCCCTTTGCTTCTAATTTCTCTCTGCTTATAAATATCTAAAATAATACAAATCTCTTTTGCTTTGTTTTTCAATCATCAGAATGTTAACTCTGTTAGGACAGAAATATTCTTTATTTTGTTCCCATCTCTATGTAACCCAAGCACCTAGAACAGTACCTTACATGATATGAGTTCAAGGAATATTTGTAGATTAAATTAGGGAGTAAGTTGTCATTCATATAAATGTATTAATTATCTTAATCAAATGCTTAAAAATATTTAGTTTTCCACTTCAAAAAAATAAAGGTTTGAATCTAATTAACCCAGGTTGTACGTTATGGTGATTTTAATGACTGCAACTATTCAAACTATTACTGCAGAGTAAAATATTAGAAACAAATTAAACCTCTTCTTTCTTGTTCTCCTTTTAAATTTCTGCTCATGATTCTTCCCTTTGTCTCCTGTCCTACCCAAGATTTCCACCTCTCACTGTCTTGATTGCTCTGATGACCACAATCAAAAGGCAATTACCTACTGAGGGTGGAAGGTAATTATTCCTATCAAGTAGAGATTGAACACACCTGAACAGACAGCTGCAGTTCTTTTCAGGATGACATTATTACCACAAAATTTGACCCTGGAAATTTGTGATGCATGTAAAATCTATGATAAGTTGTTGATTTATTTGCAAGATTTGCAGGACAGCTATTTTTTTCCACTAAAAATCATCTTTCTGAAAGGCAAAGTAAATAAGGAAGTGAACTGTATTTGGAGAAACCAGAAGATTTACTCAAATTTCTAAATTAGACTTACAAAGAAAAGTGCATTCTAAGTTAATTTTATTGGACTAAGAAAATCTTACAAAGATTTCACATATGTATATTTATAAAGCTCATAAAATTCTGACACATGCCATGTACTCAAAAATGGGAAAAATAATCAGTCATAAAAATGGCAAATTATTTTCACACATCAACTTTGTCATAAACCAATATCATGCAACATAAATCACATTATTTAGAAATTTGAAGTATTAGAATTTTTTGATATGAAATCACTTCCATTTGGGGAGTTTCTAACGTAGCTACTTGAAACAGGGAAGGAAGGAAAATGCTTTCGGTCCTGAATTTGTAACCAAGCAGAAATCTATTGGGACTTCCTCCGGCAGACCCCCTCACCCCCATGTCCTCTGCCTGCTTTTTATTTGTCGAAAAGCTTTAGTTAGTCTCCTAGGCCTCCCCTGAGTCACAAAAGGGTGGCTCGGGAATTAATGATTTAAAGAATGTAAACATATAAGGGCAACAAATAGCAGTTGGGTGAGGAGAACTGGTAACAATTTAAACAGTAAATCAGCCATATGGCAGCACAGAATCTTTAGTTCCTCCCTGAAGGACCTAGATAACAGTGACTGATGCACATTCCTGAATTGTTTTGCAGATACTAAAACCCCCACCAGATGGAAGAAGCTAACTACCTGATGACCATGAGAATGTAGACCCAAGACAAGCTAGAGCCTAAGGATTGATGATGTTAATGCATGTGATGCCAACCCTGTGACCTCACCATCAACCAATCAGAGAATTGTGCACAAGCTGATCATGTACCCTGCAACACTCTTCCTCACCTTGCCTTTAAAAATGCTTCCCTGAAATCCATCAGGGAGTTCAGGTCTTTTGAGCATGAGCAGCCTGTACTCCTTGCTTGGCCCTTGCAATAAACATTTCTTTACTCCAAATTCTGTTGTTTTAGTTTGTTTGACCTCACTTTCCATCGGGCTTGAGCTTGGGTTCGACAACAAGTTCTGTTGCTGCTCTTACAGCTTCCTTTAACAGTAAGAATATACAGAGTAAGTCTTCTCCTACCTAGTTCCCTTGGTAGCTTCCTTAAAGTGAAATTAGAACACTGGTCATCGAATTATTGTCAAAATTATTCACTATCACAAATTATGTTCTAATTATTTGTTAATTCCATTCATTTCATTCTTCAATACCACATAAACTCTGTAATGGGATCTGAAGTCTGTTGTTTGTCCCAGTATCTTCAGAGCTTAAAACAGTGCCTAGCCCATGGTAAGCACTCTTTAAATATGTATTAGGAGAAAATTTCAGTGAATAACATACAGTTAGGATCATACCCTGACTATAAAAGAAAGCTCTTCTTATACTGCTTTTGTGTGCTGTTTCTGATGAAAAGAATGAATTACATTTTTCAAGAAGGAGGTAGGAAAGAATGAGGAGGCATCTGAAAGTGGAGTCCTGCTGTCCATGCTTCCCAGAAGGTACATTTGTGTGACTGTGCACCTGGGGAGCAGTGCTGCCTTTACATGGACAATGAATAGCAAGAATGCTGAGAATTGCTCCAATTTATTTTGTCCCCATGAGGGTGAAATTCAAGCTGGAAATGGAAAATATTATCAGAATTTTATTTCAGGTAAAGAAAAGCTCTACTTTCTGTATTTTCTTATGTAACCATAAGACCTGACGGTTACTAGTTAAATAGTTATTTCTTTTAAGCTCCCTTTGATTAACTACTTTCAATGTATCAGGCATTCAACAAAGTATTTTTTCATCATTATCTTATTTAATCCTCTCCACAACTCAATTATGTAAGCATTATTATGTCCCCTTTCAGGCAAGGATTCTGAGGCTTAAGAGAGATACGTTTTTCAAGTTCTGGAAGTGCCATGATTTGAATTCTGGAATCTTGCTCTTTTTATTAGAACAGTAGAGTCTTTTTGATAATACGGCATCATGCATGTGAACTGTTATACTTATTACCATTAACGTTGAAATGCCTTGTTTTGCACTTCAAGCTGAAATTTCTAAAATCTCAATGTCTGCATGCACACTGAAAAAAAAATTCATATTTACCTAAACTGTGACATATACTTGATACGTCTTTTTGGGGACAATCTTTTTCCCATATATTTTTAGCTTATTTTTTTCCAAATGCAGTAACTTTTCCAAATGAAGTAATTTTCTTTTTGCAAAGGAGACTGGATAACTGGTTACCCACGATTAACTGAAGAGGGCTTTTGAACAAAACCAAGGCAACAGTCAACAGACTCATGGTTTTGCATTATAATTAGAGAGTTGTACTAAATCATTTCTAACAATCTTTCAGCACTAGACACACTTTCCTAGCACCCTGTATTTACCCTGACTGCTGTATTTATCCTGCTCTATTTTAATTATCTGTCTTCTTCCTTGGGCTAAGACTGCCTGGTGAGAAGGTCTTCATCTTGCTCCATGCCACATACCTAGTGAAGGTCACTATGCTTGGTGCATAGCATTTGCTGAATATTTATTGAACTAATAAAAATAATTAAGCCTCTATGAGTTTTCAGAGATGTAATTCATTGGAATACAAGAATAACAAGAATTTATGCAACTGCTTAATAGTTAAGGGAAATATGACAATAGAAAGATCCTGAAACAAGAATTACCAGCCCACTGCCAACTTAAATTTTTCCAGAAACTTGTATCACTTTCTCTAGCCTCCCCTCATTTTACCCCCACTGCACAATCCAATCTAGTGTAAGCAAAAGGTACTATTTAAAAACTGGGCATGATACATACCATTCATTAGCTACAGTCCATATAACTCTGGTTTAGTATTGTCCCTAATTTCATTGCTGTCAGGCTCTGTATTTAACACTTCCAGCCCTAATAAGCTAAAACAACCAATTAGCCCTTCTAGGCACAGCATGGTTTTAACGTTCATTCAAAGTTAGAGGATAAAAGCAGAAGCAACAGCTTAAACAAGAAATAAAGAATTGCAATAATTTGTAAAACAATTTTTAATGATATAAAATCAACTTCTAATAATTTCAGCTTGTTTCATTGTCCTTTCAACCCATCAAAAGTCAAAGCCTAAGCCCTAGAAAATGAGTGAGGTCACCATGTAAAGTGACATGGAATGTTCACATCTCCAGAGGGTACAATTCACATTGACTGCCGTTTGGAAAGCATCCTGAGGCTGTGAAGTTCAGCTGCTCTGACATAGAGGTGTTGCTAGCAGGATCTCTGCTCTCTGTATGGTTGAAGAGATTTTCTGAGAAATAGGAGATGGGTAAGTGGAAGTAATCTTTGTTGGTCATTTACTTTGGTACTTGCTTAGTAACAGGCACTATGTTATGGAGACACTCTATATTCCTTATCATGTATAATCTTCACTTTTTAGAGTTGAGGGCACTGAGTTTTGGAAGGAATAAGTAGAATTGCCATAGCTAGCTAAATGGAAAAACATAAGTTAACCTATATGATTTGTCTGCCTCCATATTCCACAATTCCAATTCACATAGGGTATTTTGTAACAATTAAAGGACTTGAGTGTCACACAATTGCATATAAACTTTGTGTGGAGGTGATAGGGAGACATAAGAACCTTTATTCAAGATCATGACAAAATTATATAGACATTTTAGAAAAATAACTGGCAAGAGTAAATAGAACAGATATTAGGTAGAATTTACTGAAAAGGCTAAGGAGACTCAAAATATCTGTCAATTTTACTAGTGCCTCAGGAAGAAAGAAACCCCAAGGAATTCTTTCTAAAGGCAGTTCATGTGGCTTCCAAAACTAAG
This sequence comes from Mesoplodon mirus, assembly GCF_964341445.2. Taxonomy (NCBI): domain Eukaryota; kingdom Metazoa; phylum Chordata; class Mammalia; order Artiodactyla; family Ziphiidae; genus Mesoplodon; species Mesoplodon mirus. Next base: position 107,628,429 of record NC_138983.1, on the reverse strand, counting down.
TGATCAAGTTAGTCTCAATAATCAGGAATCACTGTCCATACTAAAAGACTCCAATAAGAAATTTAATTTTGGCTGAAGATAAAATCCAAACAAATGATCTCTACATGGAAAATTCAAGGGTGAGAAGCAGACAGAAAAGCAGAGATATCTGAATGTCTAAGCTATAGAAGGATACTCCAACCCCTAGAACTAGTTGAATACTAAGAAAAAAAAATTATCACATCCTTCCTTAGGACTGCTAGCATATGTCTCTTCCTTCAAACCTAAAATATCCTAGTGCAAACCCTTCTGGCATGCATTTTAAGAGCTATATTTTAAGCAGTCATGAGGAGAAGAAAAAGGAACTATTTAGAAAATCTTTCATAGTGCCTTTTTTGCTACCATGTGAGGAACTGGAGATATGCAAATAATCTCCATTATTCTGGTTTAACTTTCGCAGTATGAATCACCCCTTCAATCATCACATTTGAGCCTTTAACACAGCTGATCTTTCTAGATATTTAATGGCTTGATGTCAACTTGATACTTACTGTCTTTTCTTGCCTTTGGAGCTAGTTAAACAAACAAGCAAGCAAGCAAACCAAAAACACTCTTCCCACAAGTTCCTATCCATATAGAGTAAGACTAGCTCCACATTTTTTTTAAAGTAGTTTCCAGACTGGTACTTTAATATTTTTTTTCCTTTCACGCAGAAACTACAAACTATTTATTTTGAGCAATCTGTTCATTCCAATAGCTTCTTTCTTTGTTCCTCCCTAATATTCTGGTTGAACTCATGAAGAAATTGCATGTATAAACTTGGATTAACCTTTGCAAGATTGACTTTTCTAACAGTATTGTAACCAGCAGAAATATAAAAGCAGGGCATCAGGTACTTCAAAGACCCTGAATACTTTAATCTTTAAATTACTTCTGTGACCAAGGTTATTTTTTCATAAATCTATAAAACCATTGCCTATATCAGCATAATGTAAAGTTTACAAAAGTAACTCTCAGAGATCTGTTTTTTTTTTTTTTTTTTTTTTTATGGTACACGGGGCTCTCATTGTTGTGGCCTCTCCCATTGCGGAGCACAGACTCTGGACACGCAGGCTCAGCGGCCATGGTTCACGGGCCCAGCCACTCCGCGGCATGTGGGATCTTCCTGGACCGGGGCACGAACCCATGTCCCCTGTATCGGCAGGCGGACTCTCAACCACTGCGCCACCAGGGAAGCCCTTCAGAGATCTGTTTTAATACAAAGGTTTTCTGATGATACTATAATGAAATACATCTCATCTTATCCAGTTGAGTGCTTCATCCCACCAAAATAAGAATAAGAAAGTCTATTAAATGTAACAATACCTAGTCATGATTTTAGTATTCAAATAACATGATTTACAATTTGCGTTTGTTGAAGACTAAAAGTAATAAATTAAAACTCCCCTTTGGCACTATGAATTTTCAAAAGAAGGGAAACTGAGTCTCTGTCTTTAGAGTATTTATAATTGAATATACTTTAGATTCTTAAACTAACCTTATATCTTCCTAGATAATAATAAAATAATATAAGATATTGGGAACAATTGAGTACCTCAACTCAACAGGAACAATAAAGAGTATTAGACTCATTTACAAATAAAATAAAACTTAACCCTTAATGAAATACCTTTCATGCATTTCCAGGAAAAACTTAAAATTAATGCTAACTCAACTGTATTTATATTGTTGATAGTGTTTTCTTAGATAATAACTATAGATTGACATATTTGCTCATGTCATTATTGTACACTTAGGAGTTCTACTCCAGTTATAGTCATTGGCTAGTAAAAAAATGTGTTTTACTAATCTGTAATTTCAACAAATCAAGCTTTGCTTGCCAAACCCATGATTGTGTTTAATCACTTTGCATATTACCACTCTAAAATTAGACAAAGGCTACCTAATATAAAAATGACTCCCTGAAAAAAAAATAGAAACATAAAATATAATCAAACTGCTATTTGACACATTAAACCAAACTATTTTTAATTGAAAATGCTGTAATTAAAAAAATAACATTTTAAAAGATAATTTATCAGAAATTTCTCCATTAAAGTAATAGTGTTTAGAGTCAACACACACTTGTTAGATTCTAGGGTGGATACATAGATCACTAGATCAGCTCTGTCTCTTGGAATTTAACCTCTCAAAGCACATATTTTCAATAAAATGTAGCAAGTTCAATATAAGACTAATATTAAAATGTTCCATTTCATGAAAATGTGCATGGTAATTAGGTTCTCCAAAAAAAAGAAAAATAAATAGAGTCCTGATTTGTATAATAGCATTTGCCAGTCTCCATGGTATAAATACTCCCACTGTGGCTGATTTCAAGCTGCCAGTGTGGTGTCATTGAAACTGGAGTGGGGAAGAGAGGTGCACAAAATTGTGAAATCATATATGCACTGTCTCCAGCATGCCATTGTCTGTTATGCTCTATATTGTCTGATTTTAGTTCAAAAACTTAAGTTTTTGAAATGGAATAAACACTATTGACAAAAACCAAAGAGCAGAATTAATTGACTTTTTCAGTGTGGGCAAGTCACTCAACTTCTATGGATCTCAGTTTCTTACTTCATAATATTCCTTTGGTGTCCCACTACTATCCTAAAGTGTTGAAAAATTGTGAATTGACAATAATGGGAATCTGACAATAATCTTATACAACAATGTGTTAATAGGTTAACATATCAGTGGTGCCAGGTATTACAGAATTTATCTTTTCAGATGTCTTGTTGACACAATCCATGACAGCAAATATTTGGGAATTACAGTATTGAGTCGTCCATTTTACTTGAGTTTTTTCAAAAAATAATATAAATAACAATTTATAATATTGAACCAAAGGAAATTTAAAAACCACTGACAATGCCTTTTTGTGGTATGCAGACCTCTCACTGTTGTGGCCTCTGCTGTTGCGGAGCACAGGCTCTGGACGTGCAGGCTCAGCATCCATGGCTCACGGGCCCAGCCACTCCGTGGCATGTGGGATCCTTCTGGACCGGGGCATGAACCTGTGTCCCCTGCATCGGCAGGCAGACTCTCAACCACTGTGCCACCAGGGAAGCCCATTAACCTGGTATATCTTTGATTGCCTACCATTCTCTCCTCTGTCATTCCACTCCAAACACAAAGGCTTCCATGCCATTCCTTGAGAACATCAAGTTTAGTCTCAGGGTTGTGTGCTTTCCTCTATCTGCTTGTAACACTTTTCCCCAGATATCCACACTCCCAATTTCCTCCCAAACTTCAGCTCCAGGCTCAAATGTCACCTTAACCAAGAGAACCTCTCAAAATACTCTTCCCACACTTCTACCACTACCCATCCTCTTTACCCAGCTCTATTTTTCTTCCTAGCACTTATCTACTCCATGACATACTCTATATGTTTGTTCATTGCTGGACTTCTTCGAAAGTTAAGAATTTTGTTTTCTTTTCTACTGTATCTCCAAGTCACAGTGCTTAGAAAAGTCTCTGGCACTCAATAGGTACTCATTAAATATGCATACACACACACACACACACACTCTTTCTCTCTCTTTTAGTGGGGGTAGAAGAATAGCATCACCTGCATTACTCAGTTGAAACCTTTCTAGAGGGAATGGTCTGTCAATTTAAATTGAATATATTCACACAGTGACACCAATACTACACTATAAATATGAGTACTTTTATTATTTTTTTATGTTTGTTCAGCTGGAGCTAATGCATTATAAGACATAGCTGGACAGAAAGATAATCTATAACAGCTTTCCTGGTCCATGAGTCGAGGAGGGAAACAGGCAGAATTTCTCTTCATAAATCAACTAATTAACACTGACATACTTGGGATCACTAAAGCTCCTTTTCTTTTGTATCTATTTGCTGAGTAAACATAAGATACAGTTATTTGTATTAAATTTGTTTTCTAGCTCAACAGCCTGGTTTTTGGTTGCCTATAAGTAGATTTGTGAGAGATGTGTTGACATTTAATTTATGCATAGTCAAAAATCTATTTATTCTAAACAGAAAAATTGGCTGTAGCAGACTACTTGAGATTATAAATACAAGTATTTTTTCCTTACAGATGGAGAAGCTTCTTACTGTATTGCTTTTATCAACTTTACAAACATTTTATAATTTTATATAGATTTAACATTTTATATAGATTTAATTGTCAGTACAATAAAGACATGAAAAAAAATAGACTTCAAAATAGGAATATTGATATTTTATCCTTGCTGAATGACACAGTGATAACTTGTCATATTATCAGTTACTCTTTGTCATACCAGGATATTTGTGATTAAGACTCTTACTTTGGGGTTGGTTTTCTGCTGTACATTAATCATTGCATGAAGTTATACCTTCCTCATTACTATTTGACTCTAAATATTTTCTCCAGGATGCTTTGATGTAGATTAATTTGCCTCTAGAGAAACAGCAGAGGCAGATGCTTCCCTGACTTCTGAGTTCTCACTTTAAAGACCAGTGAAATAAAAGGTTAACAAGAAGTACAAACAGAGAAGCTATGTCATCAGTCTTGGCACCCATCTGCTACTGCAGTTTATAATAAAGTATAACGTAAATCATAAGGTCAAATGTGCAATTGGTTGTTGATGTCTGCTTGCTGATTTACTTTAGGAATTTAAAACAATTAAATTAGTTATATTCATCCTTTTCTGACTATTCATTGCTAATCTTCTATTCAAATTTAAACATGTTGATTCATCTACAGAAAAGGGCAACAATAATACACTCTAACTTATGAGTTAAAACAATTGCATAATATCAATTATTCTGTGAAGGAAAAATTGATAGAGAATGCAGTATGATGTTGTACTAACAGCCAGCATTGTGTCCATACTGACTGATATGGTGATCTTAGGGATTTTATATGACTTCTTCAAGGCTCAGTTTCCTCCTCTGTAAAATGGGATTACAATAACATCTATTTCAAAGAAAAGGTGGATTAGATGAAATAAAATATAAATGACTTTTAGCATGGTAGCTGGCACACAGTACTGCATATAACACGTTAGATGATGATGGTGATGAAGATGGGAATGATGATGAAATTATGAAATTGATTACAGTCCTAAATATTATTCATTCTTTAAAGTCAGTCTTCATAATTAGCTAGTAGGGTGAAGGCTTATTGGAAACTATCTATAGTTTACTTGAAAATAGGAGCATTCTATCTATTCCCTAGAATTGTATAGTAGTTGTTCCTGGTATACAGAACACATTTCATAAATGTTGCATGGCATTTTGAGGTCAGAAACTGTCCATCCATCTTGATTTTCCTCCTGTCCCTTACCAGTATATAGGAAAATGCCTTACTTAGAATTATATTGCAATGTTCTGAGAAGACTGAGAAATTTTTGGAATTTTGCCTTCCTAAGAAGGTTCAAATAGTGCCTTTCTCTTATATAAAAATCAAACAGGAAAAGGTTATACATTTATGAGACACATAATATAAATAGAAAGAACTCCAAATTATAATATTTAATAGTCTCATTTCTCCAACAATTTGTCATTATGGTGGTATACCTCCTAAGATGTCAAAGTAATACAAAGTAACACATTTAGTCTGCCCAGAGGTCAGACCAGTCTCCCCATACTTGGGAGAGAAATGTCTTTCACAACATTCAAAACAGGAGTGTGTGTGTTCTCTATTCCCCTGATACAGTGGAGTCTAAAGATTTTTTTATAAATGAACTATATCTAAGATATAAAACTGGTATTGCATAGGTTTACAATATGATTGTTGTGCTTAGCATAGTGATTTGTATACTGTTTACTGCTTAAAATTTTTGTCTAAGGATCTGTTGATACAAAATAGCAGAGGCAAACATTCAAATTCCTTGGTCCCTAAACTACAGAAATAAGTGTAATTTGAAATAGAAACATTCTAATAAAATTGGTCTCCTGGGTGGTACTTCTCCTGAGCTCACCTCCAAGGTACACAAAAGTCTGAGAACTGTGGTGAAAGAGAAGATACCCCTCTTTTCCTACTTATCTGTTCTTCAGTTTCTCCAACTGAAAATTACAACTATATATTGTGTATATCTCAGCAATTTGGGGAAAATCCAGCTATGTAAAAATTAGAGAACATGTAGATGTAAATTTATATTATCAATATAGACTTATTGAAAGTTTAAAGTGTTATTATATAAACCAAACTGTTCACTTTGAGAGTAATAGTAGAATTCATTAAGGACAATGAAAGAGAAGATTTACCAAAGTTTAGGTAATCTCTGAAAAATGTACAACCCAACATCCAGAAATAACTTTGGGCAATCCGCTTGCTTTCTATTACTATATACTGTGGTTTGGAAACTTCTAAGATTAGGTTGTTAAAGGAGAGTGCATAAAACTGTTGATTCATTACTTTTCTAATAATAAACTGTGACAAGTAACTATAAATGATTATCAGGGAATAGAGTGCTCAATAGCTATAATGGACACAGAGGGGGTACTTTTCCAAAATAGCATGTGCCTTATGTACGCACAAAACCAATTATGCAAGTAATGTACATATCACTCATACCACATTTTGCAAATCTGCAAGCCGTTTAAAATTCCTTCTAATGAGAAGTTTGCTGATTATTGCTCAGGGAAAATTAAGGGGGATTTGAGTATTACCTTCTGGAGAAATTTACAGCTGTTTAGTTCTCTCTTCTCTCATTCTCATTTTGGATCTCTTTCCTTTAATCATCAAGAAAAAATATTTATATATTACATTTAGAAGGCTTTGGCTGCATAGTTAAGACTCACATCAAGGCATCTAGTATATTTGTTAGATCACTCTTTCGTGGCTCTAGCAGTATTGATCTAGCCTTCCGGCCGTTCATAAAGAAAGCGGAAGGTATATTCACTTCACTCCTACAAGTTGATGCTTGGCATTGTTTTCACCTATTGTATTAACTGTGCCAGTTCTTCTGTAAAATCTAAAGGGACTTCCCATGTTTTTACAAGTTGAAACAAATAAAACAAGGCCACATAGTTTGTGGAATAAATTAAAATTTTAGAGTTTCTAGATAGGAAACTTTAAGATACAATCAAATGAGGGTTTAATACTCCTTCCATAATCAATATAACCGATATAACCAATATATATGTGATTCTATCAAGACATTTATCACCTTTTTTTGTTATTATCAGCTTATAAATATGTTTTATAAACTAGGCCTTGAGAAAGGATAGAACTTTATTAATTGTGATAGTCCTAGCAAAACACCTTAAAACTCCTAGGAACTTAATAAATGACCAAGTGAATAAGCCTCCTTCACCACAAAAAAAATATATTACATGAAATTATTTTCTGGAGAGTTCCATGGGAATGACATGTGAAAGCACCAAGCTCAGGGCTTGGAATATTGTAAGTGCTCAATAAATAATAGTTACTTTCCTTCTTAAACACAATTTATTAGGCTTTCCCAATGTCACTTCATTTTTCTCCTATGAAGTAGCAACATTATTCTTACAAATTAACTTCTATTTCTGGTTTTCTTGTTAGGTCATTTTGCTATACTAGTAAAATATAATCTACACCTGATGGCTGCAATGGTCTTTCCAAGCAATTAATTGAGTTCACGCCTGTCATTTTAACTGTTACTACACTACTTCCCTGTTCTTATTCTACCCAATCTTCCAACCTTCAAAGATATGTTTTCCTTCCTCATGTCCAACTTTCTATATAAAATAAAACCATATGTGTGTGTGTGTGTATATATATATATATATATATATATATATATATATATATAATTCATTATTTACTTTGTCTGATTATAGACAAACTTAACTCCTACTTTTTTTTTTTTTTTTTTTTTTTTTTTTGCAGTACATGGGCCTCTCAGTGTTATGGCCTCTCCCATTACAGAGCACAGGCTCTGGACGCACAGGCTTAACAGCCATGGCTCATGGGCCCAGACGCTCTGCGGCATGTGGGATCTTCCCGGACCGGGGCATGAACCCATGGCCCCTGCATTGGCAGGCGGACTCTCAACCACCGTGCCACCAGGGAAGCTCTTAACTCCTACATTTAAAAAACAATCTAGGGGCTTCCCTGGTGGCACAGTGGTTGAGAGTCTAACCATCTAACAGAGCCTGGCCTTTGGCATCAGAGTTCTAGGGGAAAATATTGACTTTGCATCTTCCTGGCTATTAGATTTTAGGCAAGCTGTCAAACTTTTTTAGATGCTTAGTTTTCTCATCTATAAAGTTGGAATGACAACACCTAAGTGAAAGGGTTCATGGTAAATGAGATAAGGTAGGTAAGAGACCTTGTAAATGCCTGCAATGTTGGCGGCAATAAATATATACTGGCTCTCTTTTTTCTTCTCCTTTTATATACCACCAGGTGCTTATTCATGTTAAAGTGCTGAATGGTGACATCACATTCCTTAGAGTTAGCTATTATTTTATCCTTTTCCCCTTATTAAAATAAAATATGAAAGATGCCTTATCTTTCTAGTGTTGGACTGTTTTTCTATAGCAGTTTTTTTTTTTTTTTTTTTCTTTTTTTTCTTTTTGCGGTATGCGGGCCTCTCACTGTTGTGGCCTCCCCCGTTGCGGAGCACAGGCTCCGGAGGCGCAGGCCCAGCGGCCATGGCTCACGGGCCCAGCCGCTCCGCGGCATATGGGATCCTCCCAGACCGGGGCACGAACCCGTATCCCCTGCATCGGCAGGCGGACTCTCAACCACTTGCGCCACCAGGGAGGCCCTCTATAGCAGTTTTAAATATGTATCTAACTTATGACAGAAGCAGCTTCCTTGAAAATACTTTCCTCCATTAAAATATTTTCACAATTTTTATTGTTTTGCTATTTATACTTTGGGTTCATATATACACTTTCATCTTATAGTAAGAGTAACTTCTTTTTCCCCTAGTTAATTTAAAATATATTATACTTTCCTTAATTCCAAAGGGAAACATTGCTTTATTAACATTTGTAGAATTTTAAGAATACTGACTGATTGAGGTTTATAAAAACAGGTTGTGGTTTCACAACCACAAGTATAAATGTCACTACTGGATATTTACTGCCTTTGTAAAAATGACAAAGAGTCATCCTCACCTGGACTATCAGATTTAACATATTTTATTTAGAAACAAAAATTACTTTAAGGATTGTAAATCCTTTAGATGTTTCACAACATCTTTTTAGTTCCTCTTTCTATTATATTTTAGAAAGGTTTGATCTGTTCTGGTGTGCTTTTTTTTTTTTTTTGCGGTACACGGGCCTCTCACTGTTGTGGCCTCTCCCCTTGTGGAGCACAGGCTCCGGACGTTCAGGCTCAGCAGCCATGGCTCACGGGCCTAGCCGCTCTGTGGCATGTGGGATCTTCCCAGACCGGGGCACGAACCCGTGTCCCCTGCATCGGCAGGCGGACTCTCAACCACTGCGCCACCAGGGAAGCCCCTGGTGTGCTTATTTTTAAGAATAAGCATAAAATAATCACTGGTTTGAAAGTTATCTTATATAACACTTTCTCATAAACCATGAGAAAGCTAGCATCTACTTTGATTCTGGAATAGCAGAAAGATGAAGTTATTGTACAATTTTAGCTTGGTGCTTATTTTATATTTTCAAGGATGGCAATTTTAATGTGAATCATAGGTAATTGCTTTGTTTATTCTAGTATTACAAAGATACATTAAATCTTTATAATAAAGTAGTTTTTATACTTCTTTCAAAGTATTTAGCAGTGAAATTATGAAAAGCAAACATAACATCAAATATTTCTAGCCATATTTTCCCTTGCTTGCTGTTGACTTTAATTTTGCTCAGCCAAAGATATACACAAGTTGATATTCAATAATACTAAATTGACTACAATTTCCCTTTCTCTTGAGGAATATGTTTCATTATCCATTTACCCCCATCATTTGTGAATAAAAAGAGTATTTTGTATGTTGGCAAAGATATAGAAGGCATGAAACTTCCTTAATGTAATTTCAGCTAATTAAAGACTTGTTAAGAAAGAAATAGAAATGAGAATTTGCTTGAGAACTTTCTTAAGTAATTTTAATTTCTAATCATTTTATTCTCATACTAATTAAACAGTTTGATGGGTCCCTATAGGCTATTTATCTTGTTTTCTGTATTTTATTCTACAATTTACTGTGTGGGCACCATAAAATTGTGATAGTTTCTGAAAGTATTCAGATTTTTTCCTACATTGCTTTGTTTTTAAATACAATGCTTGCACAATTCACATAAATGTACTATAGAAATTTCTATACTTCCCTTCAGCTCTATTAAAAAAGGAATTCAAGGGAATCCCAATATTTAAGGCACATATAAAATGGAGGAAGAGGGGCTTCCCTGGTGGCACAGTGGTTGAGAGTCCACCTGCCGATGCAGGAGACATGGGTTTGTGCCCCGGTCCGGGAGGATCCCACATGCCATGGAGTGGCTGGGCCCATGAGCATGGACCCTGGGCTTGCACGTCTGGAGCCTGTACTCTGCAATGGGAGAGGCCACAACAGTAAGAGGCCCGTGTACTGCAAAAAAAAAAAAAAAAAAAAATGGAGGAAGAGAAACCAGTAAAAGGAACAACAAAAAAAGGGTAAATGACAGAAAAGGACAGCCAGAAGAAAATCACTCTTTAATTAACTAGCAATCCACTGACTTTTACTCCTCTACATGCCTATGGTCAAACTTATACCTTCTTCCACACCTCTTGAAGTATACTTCTGCAACATCAAACTTCTCACATTTCCATGTTCATGAGTCTGTACCTTTATTATTTCTATAACTACTCATTGGATTTTCCTTCCAGTTGGAGATTTTTATTACTGGGCAATTCCTGCTATTCTTTCAACACATAGCCTAAATGTTCCTCCTTGACAAGGCTTTTCTTAAATTATCCAGGAAGAATTTATTATTTTATTTCTAGATTTCTATAGCAACTTATTTAAACCACTGAAATTGGGTGTCACTTCTATTTTTCACATGTGTCTTCCCCAATCTTACTCATCTTCATCTTCTTATTTCTATGTGTTGTTCAAAGTCAATGTTCAATAAGTGCTTGTTGTTTTATAATAAATTTAATATAACTATCCCTCTTCTACTTTTTATTGATTAGGTGTGTTCTGTTGTTTTGTCTATAAAATTAGATATGGAGTGATTAATTCCATTAACAAATTTTCCTTTATCTTGGGGCATGTTGGGAAAGCCCCAGCCTCTGTCCACTCCAGCTCCAGTCATTCCACCAAGGTGGCCTGGTTAGAACCAGTGCACCCCAAGAAAGCCCTGGATTATACCCGCTCCAGACCCAGATGGCCTGCAAAAGCCAACCAGCACACATAATCAACCTAGGAGACTCTCCTATGTAAAGCCAAGTCTTCAAGTCAAGGAGAATCAACTGTTTCACTTAATTCATAGAAACAAACAAAGGAATTCAAACAAAATGAAAAGACAGAGGAATCTATTCCAAATGAAAGAACAAGATGATTCAGCAGGAAAAAACAAAAACAAAACAAAACAAAACAAAAACCTAATGATATAGAGAAAGGTAATTTTCCACATGAAGAATTTAAAGTGACAAGCGTAAATAGGCTAATGGAACTCAAGAGAAGAATGGAGAGACACAATGAGAATTTCAACAAAGAGATAGAAAATTTTAAAAAAAGAATCATGAAGAGCTGAAGAATGTAATAACTAAGATGAAAAATACACTAGAGAGAATCAACAGCAGATGAGATAATCCAGAAGAATGCATAAGCAACCAGCAAGTCAAAGTAGTGGAAATCACACAATCAGAACCACAAAAATAAAAAAGAATTTTTAAAAAATGAGAACACTTTAAGGGACTTCTGGGAGAACATCAGGTGTAATAGCATTCCCATTATTAAGGGTCCCAAAAGGACAAAAGAGAGAAAGGAGCAGACAAATTATTTAAAGAAATAATGGCTGAAAACTTTCCTAACATGGGGCAGGAAAGAGATATCCAGCTCCAGGAGGCACAAAAATTTCCCCAAAAAAATAAACCCAAAGAGATTCACACACAGAAATATCATATCATAATTAAAATGGCACAAGTTAAAGAGAATTTTAAAGGCATCAAGAGAAAAACAATATGTCACATACAAAGGAATGCCCATAAGGCTATTAACTTGATTTTTCAGCAGAAACTTTACAGGTCATAAGGGAATGGCATGATATATTTAAAGTGCTAAAAGGAAAACCCTTAAAATCAAGAATCCTCTACCTGGCAATGTTATCATTCAGAATTGAAGGAGAGATAAACAGTTTTGCAGATAAGCAAAAACTAAAAGAGTTTATTATCACTAAACCAGACTTAACAGAAATCTTTAAGCATAAAAGAAAAGTTCATAACTAGAAATAAGAAAATGCATGGCAGAAAAAATGTCACTTGTAAAGGCAAATACATTGTAAAGGATCAATCACTTAAAAAGGAATTATGAAGGTTAAAAGACAAAAATCTTAAATCCAACGATCACTATAGTAAGCATTTAAGAGAAACACAAAGTGAAAAGATGCAAACTATGACATAGAAACATAAAATGTGGGAGGAGGTATAAAAATGTAGTGCTTTTAGAATGCATTTGAACTTAAGTGACTATTAGCCTAACACAAACAGCTATATATATTGGTCAGTATAAATAAACTGCATGGTAACCACAAATCAAAAACCTACAATATATACACAGAAATTAAAGAGAAAGATAAACATAACACTAAAGAAAATCAAACCATAATGAAAAAGTTTAAAAGAAGAAGAAAGGAACAGGGAAGAACTACAAAAATGATCAGAAAATAATTTTTAAAATAGCAATAAGTACATATCTATCAGTAATTGCTTTAAATGTAAATGGATTGAGTGTTCCAATCAAAAGACACAGGGTGGCTGAATGGATTAAAAAACTCACCATCCATCAATATGCTCCCTCACTTTGGATCCAAAGACACACACAGATTGAAAGTGAAAAGATGGAAAAATATATTGTGTAAATATGAAAATGAAAAGAAAGCTAAGGTAGTAATATTCAGATTAGAAAAAAATATACTTTAAAACAAAGACTGTAATGACAGACAAAGAGAATCACATAATGAAGAAGGGGTCAATTCGAGAAGAAGATAAAACATTTGTAATATTTATGTACCCAACATAGGAGCACCTATATATTTAAAGCAAATATTAACAGATATGAAAGGAGATATAGACAATATAATAATAGGAGGGACTTCAATACCCCACTTTCAAAAATGGATAGATCATCCAGACAGAAAATCATTAAGGAAATATTGGACTTAAATTACAGATTAGACCAGATGGCTTTACCCAATGTATAGAGAACATTTCATCTGACAGCAGCAAAATACACATTCTTCTCAAGCACATAGGGAACATTCTTCAGGGTAGATCATATGTTAGGCCACTTGTTAGTCTTAATAAATTTAAGATGAATGAAGTTATATCAAGCATACTTTCTAACCACAATGCTATGAAACTAGAAATCAATTACAAGAAGAAAACTGGAAAATTCACAATATGTGAATAATAGACATGTTTCTGAGCAATGAATGAACCAAAGAAGAAATCAAAAGATAAACTAAAACAAATCTTGGGGCAAATGAAAATAAAAATACAAGATACCAAAACTAATGGTACACAGAAAAATCAATTCTAAGAGAAAAGTGCATAGCATAAACACCTGCATTAAGAAATTGGAAAAATCCAAATAAAAAACGTGTTTACATCTCAAAGAACTAGAAAACAAGGGACAAACTAAGCCTAGATTTAGTAGTAGAAAGTAAATAATAAAGGTCAGAGCATATTAAATGAAATAGAGACTAAAAAAATAGAAAAGATCAATGAAACTAGAACCTTTAAAAAATAAACAAAATAAAGAAAACTTCAGGAAAATTTACCAAGAAAGAAAAAAGAGAAGACTCAAATAAAATTAGGAATTAAACAGAAGACATAACCCACAATACAAAGGATTACAAAAGAATACCAAGAACAATTTTAGGTCAATAGATTGGACAGCCTAGAAAAAACACAAATTCCTAGAAACATGAAACCTAACAAGACTAAATAAGAAGGGGATAAGAAATCTGAACAAATCAATAACTAATAAGGATATTAATCAGTAATTTAAAAACTCCCAAGAAACAAAAGTTCAGTACCATAAGGCTTCACTGGTTAATTTTACCAAACACTTAAAGAAGAAGTACTGCCAATTCTTCTCAAACTGTTCCAAAAATCAGACAAGGAGGAAACACTTTCAAACTCATTTTATGATGATAGCATTATTTTGATACCAATGCCAGAAAAAGATACTAAAAGCAAAGAAAATTACAGACCAGTATCCCAGATGAACATAGATGCAAAAATCCTCCACAATATATTAACAAAACAAATTCAATAATACATTAAAATAATCATACAACATGATCAAATGGGATTAACTCCAGGTACAAGGATGGTTCAACATCTGCAAATCAAGAAATGTGTTACACCACATTAACAAAACAGAAGATAAAAGTCACAGGATCATCTCAATAGATGCAGAAGAAACACTTGACAAAGTTTAGCAACAATTTATGATAAAAATCTCAACAAAGTGTAATTTAAAGGGAACATCTGTCAGTATAATAAATGTCATATATAACAAAGCCACAGGAAACATCATACTCAATGGTAAAAAGCTAAAATCTTTTCCTCTACCATCAGCAGCAAGATAAAGATGTTCACTCTCACCACTTTTATTCCGTATAATATTGGAAGTCTTAGCAACAACAATTTGGCACGAAAAAAAAGGCATACAAATCAAAAAGGAAGACGTAAAACTATCACTGTTTGCAAATAACAAAATACTATATTTAGAAGAACTTAAAAACTCCACCAAAAAACAGTTAGAACTAATTAAAAAATTCAGGGCTTCCCTGGTGGCACAGTGGTTGCGAGTCCGCCTGCCGATGCAGGGGATGCAAGTTCGTGCCCCGCTCTGGGAGGATACCACATGCCGCGGAGCAGCTGGGCCCGTGAGCCATGGCCGCTGAGCCTTCGTGTCTGGAGCCTGTGCTCCACAACGGGAGGGGCCACAGCAGTGAGAGGCCTGCGTACCGCAGGGGAAAAAAAAATTCAGTAAAGTTGCAGGATATAAAATCAATATACAAAAATCAGTTGTGGAGAATACCTACTGAACGCTGGCAGAAGACCCCAGACCTCCCAAAAGGCAAGAAACTCCCCACGTACCTGGGTAGGGCAAAGCGGAGAGATTCCCGCACAGAGGATCGGTGCTGACTGGCACTCACCAGCCCGAGAGGCTTGTCTGCTCGCATGCCAGGGCAGGTGGGGCTGGGAGCTGAGGCTCCGGCTTCGGTCAGAGCTCAAGGAGAGGACTGGGGCTGGCGGCGAGAACTCAGCCTGAACGGGGCTAATGCGCCACAGCTAGCTGGGAGGGAGTCCGGGAAAACTCTGGAGCTGCCAAAGAGGCAAGAGACTTTTTCTTCCCTCTTTGTTTCCTGGTGCGCAAGGAGAGGGGATTAAGAGCGCTGCTTAAAGGAGCGCCACAGACGGGCGCGAGCCGCGGCTAAAAGCGCGGAGCCCAGAGACGGGCATGGGACACTGGGGCTGCTGCTGCCACCGTCAAGAAGACTGTGTGCGAGTGCAGGTCACTGTCCACACATCCCTTCCAGGGAGCGTGTGCAGCCCGTCACTGCCGGGATCCCAGGATCCAGGGATGTCTTCCCTGGGAGAATGCATGGCTTGCCTCAGGCTGGTGCAATGTCACACCGGCCTCTGCCGCTGCAGGCTCGCCCCACACTCCGTGCCCCTCTCTCCTCCCCACCCCCCAGCCTGAGTGAGCCAGAGTCCCCGAAGCGGCTGCTCCTGTAACCCTGTCCTGTTTGAGTGAAGAACAGATGCCCTCCAGTGACCTATACGAAGAGGCGGGGCCAAATCCAAAGATGAGATCCAGGAGCTGTGATAACAAAGAAGAGAAAGGGAAATCTATCCCAGCAGCCTCAGAAACAGTGGATTAAAGCTCCACAATCAACTTGATTTACCCTGAATCTGTGGAATACATGAATAGACAACAATCATCCTAAATTGAGGAGCCAGGAGTCAGTGATGTGCCTCTGAGGTGGGAGAGCCAACTTCAGGACACTGGTCCACAAGAGACCTCCCAGCTCCACATAATATCAAATGGCAAAAATTTCCAGAGATCTCCATCTCAACACCAGCACTCAGATTCACTCAACGACCAGCAAGCTACAGTGCTGGACACCCTATACCAAACAACTAGTAAGACAGGAACACAACACCACTCATTAACAGAGAGGCTGCCTAAAATCATAAAAAGTCCACAGACACCACAAAACACACCACAAGACGTGGAACTGCCCACCAGAAAGACAATATCCAGCCTCATCCACCAGAACACAGGCAGTAGTCCCCCGCACCGAGAAGCCTACACACCCACTAAACCAATCTTAGCCACTGGGGACAGACACCAAAAACAACGGGAACTACGAACCTGCAGCCTGCAAAAAGGAGACCCCAAACACAGTAACATAAGCAAAATGAGAAGACAGAAAAACACACAGCAGGAGAAGGAGCAAGATAAAAACCCACCAGACCTAACAAATGAGGAGGAAATAGGCAGTCTACCTGAAAAAGAATTCAGAATAATGATAGTAAAGATGATCCAAAAACTTGGAAATAGAATAGACAAAATGCAAGAAACAGTTAACAAGGACCTAGAAGAAATAAAGACGAATCAAGCAATGATTAAAAACACAATAAGTGAAATGAAAAAATACTCTAGATGTGATCAATAGAAGAATAACTGAGGAAGAAGAACGGATAAGTGATGTGGACGATAAAATAGTGGGAATAACTACTGCAGAGCAGAAGAAAGAAAAAAGAATGAAAAGAACAGAGGTCAGTCTCAGAGACCTCTGGGACAATATTAAATGCACCAACATTCGAATTATATGGGTTCCAGAAGAAGAAGAGAAAAAGAAAGGGACTGAGAAATTATTTGAAGAGATTATAGTTGAAAACTTCTCTAATATGGGAAAGGAAAGAGTTCATCAAGTCCAGGAGGCACAGAGAGTCCCATACAGAATAAATCCAAGGAGAAATACGCCAAGAAACATATTAATCAAACTGTCAAAAATTAAACACAAAGAAATCATATTAAAAGCAGCAAGGCAAAAACAACAAATAGCACACAAGGGAATCCCCATAAGGTTAACAGCTGAACTTTCAGCAGAAATTCTGCAAGCCAGAACGGACTGGAAGGACATAATTAAAGTGATGAAGGAGAGAAACCTTCAACCAAGATTACTCTACCCAGCAAGGATCTCATTCAGATTTGATGGAGAAATTAAAACCTTTACAGACAAGCAAAAGCTGAGAGAGTTCAGCACCACCAAACCAGCTTTACAACAAATACTAAAGGAACTTCTCTAGGCAAGAAACACAACAGAAGGAAAAGACCTACAATAATGAACCAAAAACAATTAAGAAAATGGAAATAGGAACATACATATCGATAATTACCTTAAATGTAAATGGACTAAATGCTCCCACCAAAAGACACAGATTGGCTGAATGGATACAAAAACAAGACCCATATATATGCTGTCTACAAGAGACCCACTTCAGACCTAGAGACACATACAGACTGAAAGTAAGGGGATGGAAACAGATATTCCATGCAAATGGAAACCAAAAGAAAGCTGGAGTAGCAATTCTCATATCAGACAAAATAGACTTTAAAATAAGGACTATTAGAAGAGACAAAGAAGGACACTACATAATGATCAAAGGATCCATCCAAGAAGAAAATATAACAATTGTAAATATTTATGCACCCAACATAGGAGCACCTCAATAAAAAGGCAAATGCTAACAGCCATAAAAGGGGAAATCAACAGTAACACATTAATAGTGGAGGAATTTAACACCCCACTTTCACCAATGGACAGATCATCCAAAATGAAAATAAATAAGGAAACACAAGCTTTAAATGATACATTAAACAAGATGGACTTAATTGATATTTATAGGACATTCCATCCAAAAACAACAGAATACACATTTTTCTCAAGTGCTCATGGAACATTCTCCAGGATAGATCATATCTTGGGTCACAAATCAAGCCTTGGTAAATTTAAGAAAATTGAAATTGTATCAAGTATCTTTTCCGACCACAATGCTATGAGACTAGATATCAATTACAGGAAAAGATCTGTAAAAAATACAAACACATGGAGGCTAAACAATACACTACTTAATAACGGAGTAATCACTGAATAAATCAAAAAGGAAATTTAAAAATACCTAGAAACAAATGACAATGGAGACACGATGACCCAAAACCTATGGGATGCAGCAAAAGCAGTTCTAAGAGGGAAGTTTATAGCAATATAATCCCACCTTAAGAAACAGGAAACATCTCGAATAAACAATGTAACCTTGCACCTAAAGCAATAGAGAAAGAAGAACAAAAACATCCCAAAGTTATAGGAAGGAAAGAAATCATAAAAATCAGATCAGAGATAAATGAAAAAGAAATGAAGGAAACAATAGCAAAGATCAATAAAACTAAAAGCTGGTTCTTTGAGAAGATAAACAAAATTGATAAACCATTAGCCAGACACATCAAGAAAAAAAGGGAGAAGACTCAAATCAATAGAATTAGAAATGAAAAAGGAGAAGCAACAACTGACACTGCAGAAATACAAAAGATCATGAGAGATTACTACAAGCAACTTTATGCCAAGAAAATGGACAACCTGGAAGAAATGGACAAATTCTTAGAAATGCACAACCTGCCAAGATTGAATCAGGAAGAAATAGAAAATATAAACAGACCAATCATAGCACTGAAATTGAAACTGTGATAAAAAATCTTCCAACAAACAAAAGCCCAGGACCAGATGGCTTCACAGGCGAATTCTGTCAAACATTTAGAGAAGAGCTAACACCTATCCTTCTCAAACTCTTCCAAAATACAGCAGAGGGAGGAACACTCCCAAACTCATTCTATGAGGCCACCATCACCTTGATACCAAAACCAGACAAGGATGTCACAAAGAAAGAAAACTACAGGCCAATATCACTGATGAACCATAGATGCAAAATTCCTCAACAAAATACTAGCAACGAAAATCGAACAGCACATTAAAAGGATCATACACCATGATCAAGTGGGGTTTATTCCAGGAATGCAAGGATTCTTCAATATATGCAAATCAATCAGCGTGATAAACCATATTAACAAATTGAAGGAGAAAATGTATATGATAATCTCAATAGATGCAGAGAAAGCTTTCGACAAAATTCAACACCCATTTATGATAAAAACCCTGCAGAAGGTAGGCATAGAGGGAACTTTCCTCAACATAATAAAGGCCATATATGACAAACCCACAGCCAGCATCGTCCTCAATGGTGAAAAACTTAAACCATTCCCAGTAAGGTCAGGAACACGACAAGGTTGCCCGCTCTCACCACTCTTATTCAACATAGTTTTGGAAATTTAGCCACAGCAATCAGAGAAGAAAAGGAAATAAAAGGAATCCAAATTGGAAAAGAAGAAGTAAAGCTGTCACTGTTTGCAGATGACATGATAATATACATAGAGAATCCTAAAGATGCTACCAGAAAACTACTAGAGCTAATCAATGAATTTGGTAAAATAGCAGGATACAAAATTAATACACAGAAATCTCTGGCATTCCTATATGCTAATGATGAAAAATCTGAAAGTGAAATCAAGGAAACACTCCCATTTATCATTGCAATAAATAGGATAAAATATCTAGGAATAAACCTACCTATGGAGACAAAAGACCTGTATGCAGAAAATTATAAGACACTGATGAAAGAAATTAAAGATGATACAAATAGATGGAGAGATGTACCATGTTCTTGGATTGGAAGAATCAACGTTGTGAAAATGCCTCTACTACCCAAAGCAATCTACAGATTCAATGCAATCCCTATCAAACTACCACTGGCATTTTTCACAGAACTAGAACAAAAAATTTCACAATTTGTATGGAAACACAAAAGACCCCGAATAGCCAAAGCAATCTTGAGAACGAAAAATGGAGCTGGAGGAATCAGGCTCCCTGACTTCAGACTATACTACAAAGCTACAGTAATCAAGACGGTATGGTACTGGCACAAAACCAGAAAGGTAGATCAATGGAAGAGGATAGAAATCCCAGAGATAATCCCATGCACATATGGTCAACTTATTTTTGATAAAGGAGGCAGGAATGTACAGTGGAGAAAGGACAGTCTCTTCAATAAGTGGTGGTGGGAAAGCAGGACTTGGACATGTAAACATATGAGATTAGATCACTCCCTAACACCATACAGAAAAATAAGCTCAAAATGGATTAAAGACCTAAATGTAAGGCCAGACACTATCAAACACTTAGAGGAAAATATAGGCAGAACACTCTATGACATAAATCACAGCAAGATCCTTTTGGACCCACCTCCTACAGAAATGGAAATAAAGACAAAACTAACCACATGGGACCTAATGAAATTTAAAAGCTTTTGCACAGCAAAGGAAACCATAAATAAGACCAAAAGACAACCCTCAGAATGGGAGAAAATATTTGCAAATGAAGCAACTGACAAAGGATTAATCTCCAAAATTTATAAGCAGCTCATGCAGCTCAATAACAAAAAAAAACAAACAACCCAATCCAAAAATGGGCAGAAGACCTAAATAGACATTTCTCCACAGAAGATATACAGACTGTCAACAAACACATGAAAGGATGCTCAACATCTTTACTCATTAGAGAAATGCAAATCAAAACTACAATGAGATATCATCTCACACCAGTCAGAATGGCCATCATCAAAATATCTAGAAACAATAAATGCTGGAGAGGGTGTGGACAAAAGGGAACACTCTTGCACTGCTGGTGGGAATGTGAATTGGTACAGCCACTATGGAGAACAGTATGGAGGTTCCTTAAGAATCTACAAATAGAACTACCATATGACCCAGCAACCCCACTACTGGGCATATACCCTGAGAAAACCATAATTCAAAAAGAGTCATGAACCAAAATGTTCATAGCAGCCCTATTTACAATAGCCCAGAGATGGAAACAACCTAAGTGTCCATCATCAGATGAATGGGTAAAGAAGATGTGGCACATATATACAATGGAATATTACTCAGCCATAAAAAGAAACGAAATTGAGCTATTTGTAATGAGGTGGATGGACCTAGAGTCTGTCATACAGAGTGAAGTAAGTCAGAAAGAGAAAGATAAATACTGTATGCTAACACATATATATGGAATTTAAGAAAAAAAAATGTCATGAAGAACATAGGGGTAAGACAGGAATAAAGACACAAACCTACTTGAAAATGGACTTGAGGATATGGGGAGGGGGTAGGGTAAGCTGTGACAAAGCGAAAGAGAGGCATGGACATATATACACTACCAAACGTAAGGTAGATAGCTAGTGGGAAGCAGCTGCATAGCACAGGGAGATCAGCTGGGTGCTTTGTGACTGCCTGGAGGGGTGGGATAGGGAGGGTGGGATGGAGACGCAAAAGGGAGGGGATATGGGAACATATGTATATTTATAACTGATTAAATTTGTTATAAAGCAGAAGCTAACACACCATTGTTAAGAAATTATACTCCAATAAAGATGTAAAAAACAGGACTGTTCTACATTAAATGGGGCTGAAGAGACATCGCAACTCAGGGCAATGTGTGATGAGTGATTGGATCCTGGACTTTAAAAACGTTAAAAGGGACATGATTGGACAATTGTGAAAATCTGAATATGGATGTTTTATTACATAATCATATCTGCGCTACGTTTTCTGAGTGGGAGGATTATTGTGGTTATGGAGGAGAATGTCCTTCCTCTTGGGTTATGCATGTTGATGTGTTTTGGGGACAAATAGCATTATGTTTGTAACTGTTCTTCAGTTGGTTCAGCAAAAGGTATATGTATATGTGTAGAGTGAGGCAAAGCTGAACAGTTGATAAATCTAGTTGAATTCTTCTTGCAACTTCTCTGTAAGTTTGAAATTTTTCGAAATCAAAAGTTGGGGAAAGTAAAACATAATATTTATTATGGTAATTAGCAGAAAAACTAAAAATAAAAATTGTTCAGAGTGGTTGTCATGGGGAGTAACACTGGAGTGGGTGGAAAGGGAGACTTCTAGCTTTCATTTTATATTTTGTGGACTTTTTTTTTTTTGTTTTGCTGTTTCTATATTGCTTCTATGATCAAAGAAAACTAGGCTAATCAATAAAATATGTACAACAGAAAAAAAATCAGTTGTGCTTATATACACTGACAATGAACTATCATAAAGAGAAATTAAGAAAATTATCTCATTCACAATGCATCAAGAAGAATAAAAAACCTAGGAAAAAAATTAACCAAGGAAAGACATGTACACTGAAAATTATGACATTGATGAAAGAAATTGAAGAAGACATACATAAATTCAAAAAGTTTATGTGCTCAACGATTGGAAGAATTAATATTGTTAAAATATCCATACAACCTAAAGCAACCTACACATTCAATACAACCTGTATCTAAATTCTAATGGCATTTTTCACAGAGGTGGAACAAACAATTCTAAAATTTGTATGGAACCACAAAAGATCCAGAATAGCTGAAGAAATTTTGAGAAAGAACAAGTGCTTCCTGATTTTACACTGTACTACAAAGCTATGGTAATCAGAACAGTACATACAATGGGAAAAGGACAGTCTCTTCAATTAGCAGTGCTAAAAAAACTGGACAGTCTCATGCAAAGAAAAGACCTGGACCACTGTCTTATACCATATACAAAAATGAACTCAGAATGGATTAAAGACTTGAATGTAAGACTAGAAACCATAAAGCCCCTAGAAGAAAATATTGGTGATAAGTTCCTTGATGTGGGTCTTGGTGACACTTTTTTTTTTTTTTTTTTGGATTTACACCAA
Organism: Mesoplodon mirus; assembly: GCF_964341445.2. NCBI lineage: Eukaryota > Metazoa > Chordata > Mammalia > Artiodactyla > Ziphiidae > Mesoplodon > Mesoplodon mirus. Next base: position 107,605,431 of record NC_138983.1, on the reverse strand, counting down.
AAACAAAGGCAACAAAAGCAAAAGTCAACAACTAGGACTGCATCAAACTAAAAACTTCTTCACAGCAATAGAAACCATAAACAAAAGCAACCTACTGAATGGGGGAAAATATTTGCAAATCATATATCTGATAAGAAGTTAATATCCAAAATATATAAAGAACTCATATAACTCAATAGCAAAAAGAAAACAAACAATCCAATGAAGAAAAGGGCAGAATAACTGAATAGACATTTTTTCCAAAGAAGATATACAGATGGCCAACAGGTACATGAAAAAGTGCTCAACATCACTAAGTATTAGGGAAATGCAAATCAAAGCCATAATGAAATATCATCTTACACCTGTCAGAATGGCTATTATCAGAAAACCAGGAAATAACAAGTGTTGGCAAGGATGTGTGGAAAGGGGAACTCTTGTGCACTAATGGTGTGAATATAATAAACTAGTACAGCCATTATGGAAATCCATATGTAAGTTTCTGAAGAGATTAGAACTATCACATGATCCACCAATTCCACTTCTGAGAACATATCAAATGGTAATGAAACTATTATCTCAAAGAGATAACTGCATTCTCATATTCATCGCAGATAATTCACAATAGCTAAGTTATGGAAACAATCTAAGTGTCTGTCATCAGATGAATGGATCAACAATATATGGTATATATACATACAGTGAAATATTATTCATCCTTAAATACAAAGGTAATCCTGTATTTGCAACATCATGAATGAACCCTAAGACTAAATGAAATAAGCCAGCCAGAGAAAGACCACCACATGGTATCTCTTATGTGTGGCATCTATTTAAACAAAAACAAAAGTAAAACATAAACACAGAGAGTAGGAAAGTAGCTGCCAGGGGCTAGGGGTGGGTAATTACCATACTTATAGCTGATAACTCTATCTTGTATAATTGAAAGCTGCTAAGAGAGTAAAATTTAAATGTTCTCACCAAAACAAAGTAAATATGAAGTATGTGAGGTGATGGATTTGTTAATTAATTTGGTGGTGTAATCCTTTCACAGTGTATACATATATCAAATCATCATGTTGTATACTTCAAATATTTTATAATTTTATTTGTCAATTATACCACAACAAGTCTGAAAAAATTTAAATTACCTATACCTCATTAGTGTACAGACAAATATATAAAAAATTCTAAGCTTGACACAATATGGTAAGACTGAAATAAATCTATTTTAATCTTATGAGACAAACTACAATATTATTTTACATACTTTATATATGTCATCAACTTATTAAAAGGTAAAAGATATATTTGTTTTATAATAAATTTATTTTTCTTACAAATAACAAGTATGTCTTTTTTTATAAAACAAAGTTTTGACTTTGTTTTTCCATTTGATTGCAAGGATTTTATTTTGTTTAAATACTAAATCATTTAATAATATTTATTAGACATTTACTATATGTCAGGCTATGTGGTAGCACAAATTAGATAATTAAGGTATACTTCAGCATCTGATATTTAGGACTGGACACTCTGAGAGTTAAGAATTATAATAACTGGCTTAAAAATTAAATTTTAACTTGAATCTAAAAGTAATCAAACTTTCAGATTCAATTAAAGGAAAGGCTCATTCTGGTTAATGTGATTTTTATTAATTAAGAAATCATTAAGGAATAAGGAAGTGAAATCCTACACCATAACTTTCCAAATTAATTTAAATCTCTAATCATATTGTGTTCCTACCACTTGGGGCAAATACCAGGTTCTGATTTGCATCTGCCTGTATTTTGACATTTCACATCCCATTATTCATTCTGCTACTTTCTTTCCAAATATTATTATGTCTGATCTAAAACATATCAAAATTTTATTTGTATGTTTGAGTGTGTGTGTCTGTGCGTACAATTCAAAGTTATGTGAAGCTAATGTTTATGCTAGACTCATTCTAATCTGTAAAGAAAAAAAAATCATCCGTTTGCTTTAATCAATAGTGTTCTTTATCTGCAAGGTTAAAGTTAAAGGACTCGGGCTTCCCTAGTGGTGCAGTGGCTTAAGAATCTGCCTGCCAATGCAAGGGACACAGGTTTGAGCCCTTGCCTGGGAGGATCCCACATGTCATGGAGCGGCTAGGCCCGTGTGCCACAACTGCTGAGCCTGAGCTCTGGAGCCTGCAAGCCACAACTACTGAGCCCACGTGCCACAACTACTGAAGCCTGCACGCCTAGAGCCTGTGCTCTGCAACAACAGAAGCCATGAGAATGAGAAGCCCGTGCACTGCAATGAAGAGTGGTCCCCACTCACAGCAGCTAGAGAAAGCCCGTGCATAGCAACAAAGACCCAACACAGCCTAAATAAATTTTAAAGAAATAAGTAAATAAAATAAAGGACTCAATAATCTAGAATGGGCTATTATTGAATTATTATGGGAACTTCATTATATACAACATAGGTCCAGGTAGGAACTTTTCTTGGAGGTAGTGGTTATTCCTACTATCCATATCATTGAGAAAGGGTTTAATCTGGTATAGAAAATAATGACTGGCTAGGTAGAAATTAAACTGGTTTAAGAATATTTTTTTTTCATCTTTCTCTGAGTCTTAGGTGATTTGATCTGCATTCCACTGCAAGTTATACCCAGAGCACTTCATTTGGTGGTTGTGGACTTGTGTGTGTATGTGTGTGTGTGTGTGTGTGTGTGTGTGTGAGATGGAGATAGGCTGAGAGGTAAACCTGTTCCATTCATAGAAAGGGGTTGAGAACTAAGCAAGTTTGTGTTTACAAGTGATCGTAACTGCAGATTTAGACCTAAGTGCTGTGAACAAAGCTGTATCTTATAGTATTGGTTGTAAAAGTGTTGCGTTGTTCATTTCACTCATTCAGAGCTTTAAGTGCATATTTACAATGTGGCAGTAGCTTCCATATTGGTCTCATTATGAACAGCAATCTGATTTCAATGGGTTTGTCCTAGTGAGCAGGACCAATCATTTCATATTTATTGTTTGCCTATCATTCTAGGAACTGGGGACACAATTGTGAACAAAATTGACACCATACTTCCTCTCAAGTAGCTTACAAGTGTGCAAAGTGCTGTAAAAAAATTCAGGAGCTGTGAAAGCATCTTTCAGAAGAACAAAACTCATCTGAGAAGTGAGGGAAAGTTTCTCTAATGCTACTGAAGTAGAGATGTGGAAGAGAATCAGGAGTTGACACGATGAAGAGAGAGTGCTCAATATTGGCTCCAAAATGGATTCACCTGGGAATAAATACTGATACATGTGCTTTACCCTCCAGATATTATTATCTAATTTGTCTTGAGGGCTGTTTGGCTGAGATTTTTAAAAGCTCCATCAGTGATTCCAATGTGCAACCAAGGTTAAGAACCATTTGCTGTTCCAGACAGTGGCAACAGTATGGGAAAGACCAAGGAGTGAAGGACGTTTAAACATCTAAAAATATTTCAGCTTGGGTCCAAAGAGATGGGAGGTGAAGGTGCAGAAGATGGAGCAAGAGGGTCCTTGGCAGCAGGGGCAGCTATGGAGCTGGGTATTCTGAGGCCCAGAAAGAAGAGGCAGAGCCTTCAGTTGAGTGGGGAAGGGCATTTCTGCTGATGGGGTGAACATCTCATGATTACCAGGTGTCAGGTTGATGCTGAACCAATTCTAGCCAGTTAGTACTAACTTTCCATAGGTGATAATATATCATTACTCACAATAAATGATTTGCAAACCATTTAAAAGTTAAAGTATGGTTAATTGGAAATGGTGTCTAATAATGAAATGAGATTTATGAAATTTTCATCTAAATTTCTTGTCATTCCAGTATGGTAACAAAATACTCCTTGCAAAAATAAAATAATGTAGCTTTGGGTATGCAAAGACACATGTACTAATAACAGAAAATGCAGTAAAACATAAGTCTTAACTGGGGAATAATAAAAATTGGGGGGATAGAATTTTTAAGGGACAATTGCAATGTTGATTAGTTCTTCTATCTTCCTATTGATTTATGCTTTTCACAAGGTAAATGAATCTATAATAAATATGTATTTATAGTTTATCCTCCATGGTATTCACAGCTTAGATGAGGAGAGTGGGTATGGCTAGAAAGAAAAGACTGGGAAGTTATTCTTCAAATATTAGTACTGAGTTTTGGTCAAGATAAGGACCAATTGGCTAACTAATGGTATGTAATGAGCTATTTAAAATTAAAAACTACCCTGGCAACACCCAGGATAAGCTTATTTATTGATATCTCACATTTGGTATAAGTGACTGGTACAAACTAGATTATAAAATAAGAAAGGCAAATAAAAAAGAAATCATTGGTTAATAGGTACATAAAAATGTGTGGCAGCTATAGTTCTGGTTTTCTATAACTTGTACACCCATGATGCTATTTCATATATTTTTCCAATAATTATTCTGTGTTCTACCTGCCCACCTCAGCCTACCAGTACAGTAACACTCTTCTCTTATTGTTGGTTCAGTGTCCACTAGGATATGACTACGTGTTGGTATATTTTCATTAATTTGCCTTGAAAATAATGTGTAAACCAGCTTCCTTCAACACAAACTGCTTTTGTTTTGTTATATCTTTATTTACTGCTTCTGCCAACTTGTTAATTTATGTTATTCAAATACATCAATTATTGGTATGTGAGGCCATCATTCTCCTCTGTGGGGATATGTTCTTTCATTTTATCAATTTAATCGTTTTTCCTTTTACCATGCATTCCTTAGCATTATTTTCTAATAAATTAGCTATTATACTGCTTGTATTTTATGTATGCTCAAATCTTCTCTTTAGGTCAAGAGGCTTTGATTTTACTTATATTTTTCATTCAGTTCTTCTTCTTTTTTTTAAAAATAAATAAATTTATTTATTTATTTATTTATTTATTTATTTTTAAAAGGCTTGGGCTTCCCTGGTGGCGCAGTGGTTGAGCGTCCGCCTGCCGATGCAGGGGACGCAGGTTCGTGCCCCGCTCCGGGAGGATCCCACATGCCGCGGAGCAGCTGGGCCCGTGAGCCGTGGCCGCTGAGCCTGTGTGTCCGGAGCCTGTGCTCCGCAACGGGAGAGGCCACAACAGTGAGAGGCCCGCGTATCACAAAAAAAAAAAAAAAAAAAAAAAAAAAAGGCTGGGAAGAACATATGACTAGCTGGACAAAAGATTTATAGGTGATTACAATTTCAATAAACTAAAAAGGAAAGGTTAAATAAATAAAATATTCCACAGAAACAGCACAAGATATCTGGGAATAAAAGCATGAATACAGTGAAATAAATGGCCAAATCAGGTGAATTTTAATAAATGTTATTGTTTAAGTGGCAGTAAGTAGATAGTTAATCTTGGAAAGAAATGCTTATGAATAGTGAATATTTCTTGGTTTCTTACCCAGCATCTGTTTCCCAATGTCTGGCTCCCACTAAGTACTGAGAATTTTGTTCAATTAACTATCTTTTCCCCACATTTCCTGAGTGCTTCAGAGAAAACTGACATTACCCAAGTTCCAGAGGTGGGCGCTGCTTTACTGAAGGCCAATAAATGCAATGCTATCCACTTCTCCATGGAGTTTGGTTTAGAAAAAGAGGCTGGAGTCCATCAATATATGCCACTGGTTCTTGTCCTCAGAGATTTGTTCAGGGGCAGCCACATGATCTTCACCAAAGGAAATCGTGCTAAAGATTACAGGCCATGAAGTTCCATTAAAGTCTTTAAAAATAGCTACACCTGAGATGATCTTGCCCCTTGTGTGGATGTGGAGCTTAGAATTGCTGCAGCCATTTTGAAAACATGTGGAAACCTGTGTTAAGAGGAAGCTTGAAACCCAGTAGGACCCTGTGGGGCCCTCCTGGGAACAAACCTCTCCGAGACCCATGCTTCTTGTTTGACCTTCCCCATGTTTCATAGAATAGTCTCAAACAGTTAATGATTGGAGAATTGAGGAAAAGAAGAAACAAGGGAAAAGCAGTCAAATAAGAAGAGTAATAATAGCTTAAACAATAGTTGCACAATAAAACAGAATCACAGGACTCCCAGTTCCTCCACATGGGATATACATAATAATCAGACCTATATCTTTGAGTTGTTCTGCAGAAGCTAAGACTCCTACCCAATGGAGAACATTGACTACATGCTGACCACAAGCATATAGACCCCACACTGGCTGGAAATAGAAGGTTGATAATTAAGATTCCCGAAACATCACCCTGCTACGGTACCATCAACCAACCAGAAGAAAGTCCACAAGCTGCAACCCTCACCTCAAATGCTGCCTTTAAAAATCCTTCCCTGAAAGCCATCAGAGACTTTGGGTCTTTTGAGCATAAGCTGCCTGTTTTCCTTGCTGGTGTCCTGAAAATAAATGCTGTACTTTCCTTCATCACAATCCAATGTCAGTAGATTGTCTCTGTTGCACGTTGGGCAAGCAGACAGATGTTTGGTTGGGTAATAAGCTGACCTTATAAGAATGTAGAGCAGAGATCCCCTGATATCCTTGAGCTAAACTTTTAAACCACAGACCTTCCAGTTGTATGAGCTGATAAGCCTTCTTTATTGTCTAAGCCATTTTAAATTGGTTTGTCTGACACTTGAAGCAAAAAAGAGCCCCAAACGATACATAAACAACCTAAAGAAAAAAGTAGAGTTCACACTTATGACCCCCTGTCTTCCAAATTATCTGTCTACTATGTCTGCCTTAGAGATTCTTTTTATGAACAATCTTTCCATAACTCAATTTCTCACCAAACCATTTAATGTATTTTTCTCTTTTGCTAACACATTACTATAAAATTATTGGTTTAAGAATAACACCTATCATTTCCTCTCAGTTCTACTCCTAGTCCACAGTTATAGGTGTGTTCTGACCCAAGCTGGGTTATGCTACTTTTGGAGAGACTTTTATTTTTCAAAATTTGTTACTCTCCTTTGCATGGAGTTTACCCTGAAAATAATCCTCAGGTGCTCAACAATAAGAAATTTCTTATCTGCCAAATAATAAACATTTTGAGAGTTTCAATATTTTTATTCTTTTAACCAATACACTGACATTTTTATATTTTTTTACAAGCAAACATACAGTAAAGGGGAAGAGTAAATCAAGATTAGAATAAGGCTGAATTAGATTTCTTTGTTTAAGATATTAAAATAGTGCAATGGATACTTGTTGGACTCAGAGATCTATCATGGATAATGGGAATAAAGAAGTTTCTCATAATACTTTCAGTTTCTAGAACTTGGATACAGTTCTTCTCAACTTCATGAAACAATTTTATCATTGCTTAAATTTTTGCTGTAATATAAGCTCGCTTTTCTGTTGTCCTGAGCCCATTGATTGGCAGTGAAATTCACTGAGGTACATTCCCAGTTTGCAATCAAATAGCAATCAGATTTAGGAAAACATATTGGCAAATTCCAAGTGTTTGCAAAACTATTATTACGTTAAAGGGAGTACATTTGTATGCTTACAACTCGAACCAGTTGGCCCAAATTGTTTAAAAATGAAGGATGCTACCCAGGGATGCATTACTTACAGGAGTTGTGAAGGCATCAGAAAAACAGGTTTGAAGTGCTGCATTTGCATTAAAGCACAGCTTTACTGCCACACAAGCAGTGCTTCTCTTGAAATGGAAATTGTTAATAAATTTAGCACTTTATACCTTTGCCTTGTAAAAAGCATTTTGAGGGGAGGAGGGATCATTTTCCCTTGATGGAACAGCACTAGCATTGTCCATCTGTAGCAAATGGAAGAATGACTAGGGAATCAGCCATCTACCAGTAATGCTTCAGATTGATGGGTTTTATCACCCATGGAACTCAGATGAAACCCTTCTGGGCTTTTTAATACTCTTTCCTGGAGGCTGAACTTCAAATTTCCCCTTTTATGTGAAAAGAATTTAAAGAGACTTTAGAGTCGGAGTGCATCAGCCTTGGCAGTACGGTACTCAGCAGTCTTGACATCTGCATAGGCCTTCTGTGTCCCTGGTAGCTTCCCTGCCACTGTTGGAAACATGTCATTATCATCAGGTGATCTTCCACGTGGAAAAGCCCAGGGTAAAGCAGCTACTGACTTGTTAAGACAAGCGTTTCCAAATAATGTACAGTAAAACTTACAGTGGCTATGGAAAATTACAAAAATATTTGAAGTAAATTATAGGTCCTTCTGCCCAGTAAAATAGAAACATAATTTCTAGAAATATATAGTCTTAGTATAAAAAGAAAAATCGGGCTTCCCTGGTGGTTCAGTGGTTGAGAATCTTCCTGCTAATGCAGGGGACATGGGTTTGAGCCCTGGTCTGGGAGGATCCCACATGTTGCGGAGCAACCAGGCCTGTGAGCCACAACTACAGAGCCTGCGCGTCTGGAGCCTGTGCTCCACAACAAGAGAGGCCGTGATAGTGAGAGGCCTGTGCACCGCTATGAAGAGTGGCCCCCACTTGCCACAACTAGAGAAAGCCCTCACACAGAAACGAAGACACACCACAGCAAAAATATATAAATTAATTAATAAACTCCTACCTCCAATATCTTCTTAAAAAAAAAAAAAAGAAAAATCTTCTCAAATGAAACATATGGGAATTCAATAAGTACAAACTGTGAGCAGGTAATAATTCCGTTGAATAACTTGCTCACTTCCTATGGTATCACTGATCTTATATAAAATCACTCAGAAGCTAAAGCTGGCAAAAACCGACAACTTAACTTGAGATAAATGACAGTCTATGTCCGGATATTTTCTATGCAGCACATAGAAAAAGCAATTTCTAAAATATTTTGTATTCCTCTTTATTTTTTTCTGTTCAGCAATTACCACAGACATAACGTGACCAGACAGTCAGAAAAACAATAAAGCTTATTACCCATAGTTTCTTCAGGTCTTTTGGTTCCTATTGCTTTGAGGGCTTTAACTATTCATATACAAAAGAGATTAAGGATAAAAGTGATTACTTCATTTCCATAAAAATATTTTTTAATGAAATAAAACTTATTTACAGATACTAGTAAAATATGTTTTGCCTGGTTCCTCTTACTTGTATGAGAATGAACTGTGTATTACTGAATCCTGTTAGAAGATGAAGACCGCCTCCCCACCAAAAAAAAAAAAAAACAAAACATTAAAAACCAGTGAAGAAACCAGTATTATTTCTATATTGCCTGTCTCTGCTTGTCTCATGAACATGGTATGTTAATGAGTTAATGTTAAGTCAGTTGGCTATTCATAAAATCATACATGAGAGGGAATGTGGATATGGAAGAAAGAGCAAATCAATGATCTAAAAGCACATACAAATACTTGTTATCTTTTGCCACAAAATACCTGAAAAAAAAATAGAGACTATTATGGTTATATATCATCTATTAAATTGAGGCCTATCAAATTTAGCAGTGGTGATTTCTAATCTTTCTTCAATGACAAAAGTCTTTTTAATTACGTTTTCTTTCCCTCTGCATTCTCACTTCTCTGTGCCTTTCCATGAGCTCAAATTTAGCAAATTTCTGTCTAAGAGATTTCATTTTTAGGTAATAATTATTTTCTGTGGAAGCTAAAAGTCAGAGAGGCTGTTTACCATCCAATTTCTTCAGTGGCTGTGTCTGTGCTTCCTCTGGAGGCAAGACTGCTATGCCAGGTCCCACCACATGTTCTGGAAGGGAGCTATCACCTTTTCTGGTCATAGTTCACTAGGAGGATGCTTGAATCAAGCTTAGCCAATCACTGGACTCTCACAGTAGGGATCTACACATGGTTTCTCTGAGGCATTTGAAAATTCTGAAGACAGTTTTTAAACCCCTAATTCTAACTTCAAAAGCTTGGTGCTTCCCTTTTTTTTTTAATTAATTGATTAATCTATTTATTTTTATTTTATAAAGAGACTAAGATTCACAGTGATAGGCAGTAGGGACTCCTCCTCCAAGCCCACAGGGACATATCAGATGAGGGTTGTTTTGTCATCTTCAAGCTACAGGTGCCCCCACTACCCAGACAAAGAGTTTAGCCTCTTGCTCTATCTCTTCTCTTGAAAATAACTGCTATAATTAATCATTATTTCTAATATGTTGGACCTGAAGAAAAGGTTGAGAATCACTGCCCTAAAGCTAATGAAATGAGCTCTAAGAAAAACATTAAAGTCATAGGGTTCATAAATAATAGGACTCATAGGAGGTTTCTATTTGAGAAACTTGACTGTACTTTTATGCCTGTGAAAAAAGTGAACACCATATCATGTAAAAATTACACAGAAAAGCACACTTTAAAAATATCAAGGGCTTCCCTGGTGGCACAGTGGTTGAGAGTCCGCCTGCCGATGCAGGGGACACGGGCTCGTGCCCCGGTCCGGGAAGATCCCACATGCCGCGGAGCGGCTGGGCCCGTGAGCCATGGCCGCTGAGCCTGCGCGTCCGGAGCCTGTGTTCCGCAATGGGAGAGGCCACAACAGTGAGAGGCCCGCGTACCGCAAAAAAAAAAAAAAAAAAAAAAAAAAAAAAAAAAAAAAATCCAAAAATACTGTGAAAAAGGAGAAAGATAACTTCAGAATTAATCTTGAGAATTAAAAAATTCTTTGTCACTGTCCTACTTAAAATCTATGAAGGCCTATCCATTGCTCTTAGAATGGAGTCCATAGTCCTTAATATGGCATATAAGCTGTATAACGTGTTTTGATTTTTTTCATCTAAATAACCCCCACTGACTTTCATCAACTTTTATTATTCTTAGAATCTCAGGTTTAATTATATTTCCTATGTGAAAACTTTTAAAACAATCCTCCCCTCACCTGATGATCCTTATCCCAATGGTTCTATGGGATATTATCTATGATAATGTCAGATATTATCATAGCACTTGATATGCTGATTTGAATTTTTTTTTTTTTTTTTTTTGTGGTATGCGGGCCTGTCACTGCCGTGGCCTCCACCGTTGCGGAGCACAGGCTCCGGACGCGCAGGCTCAGCGGCCATGGCTCATGGGCCCAGCCCCTCCGTGGCATGTGGGATCCTCCCGGACTGGGGCACGAGCCTGTGTCCCCTGAATCGGCAGGCGGACTCTCAACCACTGCGCCACCGGGGAAGCCCTGCTGATTTGAAATTTTAAAAATATTCCTGAGTATATCACACTCCAAACAAATAGTTGTCAATATGGTCACCATATTGGTATCATCTGAAGAACTTTTAAAAGTATTCAGATGTCTGAGTCCCATGCATAATGATTTAATTTATTTGATCTGGGCTGGGTTTCAGGTTTTAGTATTTCTTAAACACTTCAGATGTTTCTAATATTTAACAAGGCTTGGAAACCACTGCACCAGTTAGGAAATTCAAAAGAATCAGGATCTTCTTTATTGTAAGCTCACTGTCTAAAAACATGTTTGGTACTCAGGAGGTACTCAACAATAGTATTTGAATGAATAAATTTGAAGAATGTTCTAATTTGAATAATAATAGATATAGTATGATGATCATTGATTATTTTTAAAGGGTTTTATAGGTTACAAAACACTTTCATTATCTCTACTTGCTCATTTCTTTGAGAACATTTTGAACTGATCAGACATTTGAATTAAATAAAGCTGTAGATATATAATAAGATATTGATGTTCTGCTGAGATGGTATGGTATTTTCTGAAAAAATGTAGAAGCAGTATTAGCTTCTTTGTAACAGACAAAGGTCAAATATTTTTTTTCAAATTATCATCTTGATCATAAGAACACTGACTTTTATATTTTTCAGAAGCAGTATCTGTCTATTATCTATCTATTTATCCACTCTATATGTATATCCTCCACACACATACACACACACATACACATGTATATTTACCCACACATATATTTTTCTATATTTCCATATGTTTTGGGGGTAAACTGATTTTCATTAGTTTATAAAAAATCTTTTAGAGTAGCTCATGCTCAGAGTTAGTAATATGGGAAATAGCTGGTAGTGTTTTATCTGGGTCAGATATAACTTTTGATCATTACTATCTCTTTTCATGTCATATAGATTATATTGGGCTTCCCTGGTGCTGCAGTGGTTGAGAGTCCACCTGCTGATGCAGGGGCCACGGGTTTGTGCCCCAGTCTGGGAAGATCCCACATGCTGCGGAGTGGCTGGGCCTGTGAGCCATGGCTGCTGAGCCTGAGCATCCGGAGCCTGTGTTCTGAAACACGAGAGGCCACAACAGTGAAAGGCCCGCGTACCGGAAAAAAAAAAAAATCTCCTTTCATGTCATATACATTATATTTTACTCAGTCTCAAGTGGCACTTAAACTAAAACACTAATTTGATTTGACATCTCAATTGAGAATGCTCTCGAACCAGTAATCACTCAGTGATAGTTACTTAAATATCTTCTTCTCCTCATTTCTATCACTACCTAACACCCACCATAGATTCTTTTTATTATTAAATTTTTAATTAGAGATAATATTAAACAAAAGAGAGTACTTGTGACATGATCTCAAATTCACTATAGTTATTCATATAATACATTAATTCATGTAATAAATATTTAAATATCTAATAGATGTGAGGCTTTGTTTTTGATACTGAGGACACAATTTTAAAAAAAAAGAGAACAAAAGAAGATTTCTTGTTCTTAATAAAGTAACTTCCTGGTCAGGGAAGATGGGCAGAGGCAAGTAATAAAGAATAAATTAATAAATTCTGTATCAGGGGGCCATAAGTACTAAGAAGAAATCTAAACAGACAATGGGAATAGAGGTGGCTCAGTGCTATTTTATATATTTATTTTATTGGATATCATGTGCAGAAGACTATATTTAAAAAAAAAAAACTCTTTGATTCATATTAAACTATTTTTAATGGTAGTGCCTTGCTCTTTTTTTTTTGTTGTTGTTGTTGTTGTATGCAGGCCTCTCACTGTTGTGGCCTCTTCCCTTGCGGAGCACAGGCTCCAGATGCACAGGCCCAGCGGCCATGGCTCATGGGCCAAGCCGCTCCACGGCATGTGGGATCTTCCCGGACCGGGGCACGAACCCGTGTCCCCTGCATCGGCAGGCAGACTCTCAACCACTGCGCCACCAGGGAAGCCCGCCTTGTTCTTATTTCATTAATTTGTTTATTCATTTTCATCATTTTCCTCATTGCCATATTGTTCTCTCATCTAAAAGAAACTATTCTAATGTACTCAGTGTGTATCATACTGTTTGCACATGTTCTTATAAACTAGGTTTGATAAGATTAACTAATCGTAGTGAAACTAGAGATCTCATTTTCTTTCTCACATTTTTTTCATCTAATCCTATGCTTTTCTACATGTACATCTAGTCAATTGTTTATAAGTTTGACATATTATACCAGATAATTCATTCACCATATTGTATTAATTCATTCTAAAGGTGCTGCTTAGTATAAGACAGTCAGCCAAGGGTCTTTGTATATGGTGGTAAACTATATAAAGTTTACACAAAATTATGTTTTTTTTTCTATTACTGTTCTATGAATCATAGATGCTCAAGATTGGAATTAAATTCTAATATCATCTAGTATAAGTCATTCTCCAATGGCTGCATTCCCTCTACAAGAGCCAAGCTGACACATGTGAATAGAATACTTGAACACATCCAATGATACTGACTGGGAGATAACCCAAAGCAGAGTTGGACAATTATGCTTATTAGAAAGTACTCTTTTATCATTAGAGGAATACATCTGGCAAAAAATAAAAATGGATAGGATAACTGGCAAAAGAGTGTTGAGTAAGAGATGATAACATGAAATAGCTTAGAAAGATAGAAATACGTTAACTGAAATGTTCAGCTGAAAATATTCCCAGTATGGGAATAGAAGCCTCTGAAGTCCATGATTCCAAGTATTGTAGGAGAAGCATTCCCACAAATTTTAAAGATAAAGTATGGAAGAAAACTATGTATCAATAATAGCCAAGGCCAAAGTAGAGTTAAAAGTAATTATAGTTCTTCTTAGATTTGTATCCAAACTATATTACATTATAATTAGACATATTCTAAAATTCTCTTTAAACTGTATGAGGAATTCACTGTCTTGCATTATAAACAATCTATGAAAGGAGCAGGGTTCCCTTCTCATATGTGTTTTCAAGAGAACAAATGGAAATGTGAGTTGTAGGAGGTAAAGCATTCAGGCTGTCTGCAAAAAAAGCAGATATTGTTCTATGAAGTAGTTTCCTTTAGCCAGCCAGAGAAAAGAAAAAGTGCAGAGTGTATTCTAAGACTCAGCAAGGAACTAATCTATACTTCTCTGTCCCCATATTGTTTTTCATAGGCACCAAAGACGGATAGCTCCAGGCACTTCCTAGAGAGAGGAAAATTTATAATACTCCAGTTGTTACTACTAAATATTCTCATATTTGTAAATGGAGGTTGTGAGAGTAGGAATGAGGTTATATTTCAGTGTCAGGGACTGGTTTATAAAAGTCTAAGTGATGAAGATTAATAAATCTATTTTAGAAAAATGAAGCCTTCTGATTTTTAGAATAAGTTGAGAATAAAGAAGGCAAATTGGGACTCACTAAGAATAAGGAAATATAAAACAATGCAGTTGGCCCTCCATAGTCACAGTTCTGAATCTGTGGATTCAACCAAAAAATATTCAGAAAAAAAAATTCCAGAAAGTTCCAAAAAGCAAAACTTGAATTTGCCGTGTGCTAGAAGTTATTCATGTAGCATTTCCAATGTATTCATAAATATTCACATAGCATTTGCATTGTATTAGGTATTCTAAGTCATGTAGAGAAAATTTAAATTATACAGGAGGATGTTCGTTGGTTATATTCAAATACTATGTCATTTTATATAAGGGACTTGAGCATCTGAGGATCTGATATCCATGGAGGGCCCTGGAACCAATCTTCCAGGGACACTGAGAGACGATCATAAAACAAAATTTTAAATCAAAAAGCAAAAACAAAAAAACTAAAGATTTGAGAAAGATTTTAAAAAATATAAATTGAATACAGCATGATTCTCTATTGACATAAAAAATTCTACATAATATTAACAGTAATAAGATGAGACATTCTGTGACATGGTGAGAATAAGCAAAAACAAGACCAACATATGGACATGTTGGAATATAAGACAAATATATTATACTACTATAAAAGAAAACAATCCCCACTCCCCAACAAATATGAGTGACAACTGCTTTTTAAAAAAAAAAAAAATGACAACCCTAGCCCTGCTTTGTTCTACACATCTCCTAGACAAAAAAGGGTTTAAGACACTTAATCATCAAATTACCCTACATCCTAACAGCGTAATCCAAAACAGATCCCCCACTTCCTTGAGCCCTTTGTAAATCATTCAGCAAAAGCCCATACCATATATCAAGCCCATCCAAACTCCTAAGAGACACACCCCATAGTTCACTGTTGTGTATAATCTCCCTTGCTGCAACAAGTCAGTAAACCTAACTTTGTTTAGTATCAGCTAAGTCATGCAGAATGAACTGTCTGTGTATCATGAGAATAGAAAGGATTTATTTATTTATTTATTTATTTTTGGCGGTACATGGACCTCTCACTGTTGTGGCCTCTCCCATTGCAGAGTACAGGCTTCACACGTGCAGGTTCAGTGGCCATGGCTCACGGGCCCAGCCGCTCCACAGCATGTGGGATCTTCCTGGACCGGGGCATGAACCCGTGTCCCCTGCATCGGCAGGCGGACTCTCAACCACTGCGCCACCAGGGAAGCCCTAGAAATGATTTTTAATTATTGTCATCCTCTAATATGATATGGAAATATAGGAATTAATTACTATATTTGGAGTGTTATTTTTGAAATCTTCATGAGACAAGAGGCATCATTATCAGCTCGGTACATTTCTTTCTCCTTTGGAGTCACATTAGGGGAGTTTGGGTAAATGACAGTGATTGGGGTAACTGAGAGAAACCAAAATTGCCAATACTTTCCAGTGGGATGGGAAATACTTCTTGCCATCCAGCATAGGTAAAGGATTCTGATCACAACATGGGCAGATAATCCCAGATAAAGCAGGTTAAAGCAGGTCAACTGTGCTTTGACTACAAAGCCATTGTTAGACATCTTAGATAGCATGCCTGAATAACAAAAATAAACTACATTTAAATTCGTTTTTTAAGCACTTTTACCTCCATCTACTAAGAGAATATCATGTGGCTGATAGGGAACATCCTTCAACCTGGTCCCAGAAAGAAAAGACATGTGAAACAGATCTACAGTCCACCCAAATTTTGAAGTAGAACCTCAGCTGAATTGTGGTCCTCAGATGACATAAACAAGAATTACTTACATAGTGTTTTAAGCTCCTGATATCTTGGGGCTGTTTATTATGACTGGTATCAGAAAATATCAGAATATAACTAATATATGGGATCTCTAGAACAAAAAGTTGCAAGTGGAATGTGGGTCAAAATTCTCCATATGCAACATCCAACTGATACAATAATACCTCTTCCTTTGTGACACCTCCCACCTCTCTGAACTTTTTTTCCCCTGAGTCATCTGCAAGTCTGATTTCTTCAATACATTCATGATATCTGCAGCAGATGGATCACTGTCATTCTTTCCAACTCAAATTCAGCTACAGTCCTTTGTACTTTTAAGATCCATGTAGATAATCCATTTGTGGTAGATTAAATACAGCTATATATATATATATATATATATATATATATATATATATATATATATATATATATATCTTCATTTATTGAGGTAGATTTTATTTTCACTCCTTGAATCTAGGCTGACCTTCTGACATGCAAAGACCAATAGAATATGGTGGAAGTTCTGCATGAATTCTGGTATGTAGACCTCAATAAGTCTTGCAGGTTCCAGCTTCACTAGTTTGGAACACTGCCCTAAGACCACAATATAAAGAAGACTGTTTAGCCTACTGAAGGGAGAAAACAAGTTTTCCCAGACCAAGCAACACCAACTGTTAGATATGTGAGAAATACTAACTTGTTATTGGTGTAAGATGCTACATTTTTGGATTGTTTGTTACAGAACAATAGTTAACAAAAATGTCATTCAATAACCTTGATTCACTGTTCTTTAATAATCTCATTTTCAACAACCTTCACTTCTCAATAAATTATCTTAGCTATATTCCCAAGCTTGTTATCAACTAGACTCTTCTCTCTCTGATAACTTCAGGTCAAATATTTCACTCCTCCTACTAAAATATACTATTTCTCCTTTTTCTCTCATTCTTCAATCACTTGGCTCTCCATTTTCTCCAGGTCTAGTTTCCTTTTGACCTCTCTTCTTTCCTGTGTAACCTAGAAACCAAAGATGAGAGTGTAAAGCACTCTCCTGCTACTATCCTGCATGTTCCACAGGCACTTTTCCACCCAAACTTTTAACAATCAATTGGCCTTCTTCATTCTTCCAGAGTTTTCTATTATAACTAAGAGAATCGTAGTGGCACTGCTATTCACCCAATCACTAAATATGGGGATCACAAATGATTTATCCCTTTCTCACATTATCTTTTTACCTCAGCAGTCAGACATGAAAATTTATGTTATTTTATCCTACTTTATATACTGGAAAACTGAAAACAAGCGAGATTAATTGACTTGTGCAGAACTTCATAGTCAATAAATGTTGGAACCAAGATTCAGACATATCTGATGTCAAAGGCTTTTTGCTTTTCACTTAGTGAAACTGATGGGTTGCTTGTTGCTGTTGTTGTTATTTTACATTTTAATATTATCTGGGAGAGAAAATAAATATGAAATTAGAAATAGATGTGTTGAAAATAACAGACCTTTTTCCAGCTATGAAATTAGACATTTGACTATTGGTCATTAGTCAAAGAGAATTAGAGCTTAGAGTGTGTTAAATTCTATTATATCATTTACCAGTTAGCGAATTGTAAATGACTTCTTTTGAATAACAGTGAAATGTTCTGATAACTTCCTTGATTATTACTTGCTTATGCTTTTGGGTTATATGAATGATATTTAAAATTGAATTTAAGAAGTAAAACACTTATCATGTGATTTGATATATGATATTTGTAATACTTTAGAGAAAGTATGTGGTAAACTTCCTGGGGCTTTAAAGGAAAAACTATATTTGTGAATTTTTAAGTAGTATAATGGTAATGAAAGTATAAATTGATATTTTTATTATATTAACAAAATATGGAAATATTAATGAAATGACAAAAGTTATTGTATATATGCTTGATTTTATTTTAATGCTATTTTTTGGAATTAAGAATAATGAAAAATATCAGTTAATTTTAATTAAATAAATATGGGAAAACATGAGAGTTGAGCACAGGATATGATGGACCCAGTCCCAAGACATCTCTTAAGGACTATCTCCTCTTATTCTCTAAGGGCCTTTCATTACTTTTTTCTTCTCTTTATTTTTCTGTTTTCAGTAGTCCATCCAGTTTTATACCCTAGTCATTAGGCTTTTCTGGATCTAAAACCTCTAATTAAAATCTTAACTTTCTGGTTTTTCCTCCTTGTTTTATTTGGCATTGTCTTACTTCACACTGCCAATTTTTTTTTTCTCAACTGTGTTATCTCTCAGACACTAAGAAACTTGACAGTGATAATCATCCTTTACCGATAAAGGAATCTGATATGTAGCTTACAGTGAAATAAATAAGAGCCAAGACCTCAATTTATCAAAGAAAACCACTCTGTGAATACTAGTGCCTACTATGAGAAGGAGCTTTTTAGAAAATTTCTATTTAAGTCTCTCACGTACATTTAACCCCTACTTGTCTGTGTACCAAATCTTCATCTGTATTCCTCTTCCATGGTGAGGTGGCAGAGGTCTACACACGGCCCTTCTCTGACCTTAGAAACCTGGGTCCAGGAAGAGAGCTCCTGTCTCCCACCAGCTACTCTTTCTATTCAAAAAATATTTTTTGATGCTCATAATATCAAGCACATAAGTGTTCCCTGGAATCATAGAGAATATGTACAAATCTTCTTCTGCTAATCAAGTCTTTAAATATTAAGATTTTATGTATAGATGCATCTTTTAAATTTTAAAATGAGGGTGAAAAATAACTCATGTTTCAGTTATGTAAGATAAATAAGTTCTGTAAATTTATGTACAGCATGGTAACTACAGTTAACCACAGTATATTACAGCATTTGGAATTTGATGTGACAGTAGATCTTAAGCATTCCTATCACAAAAACTAACAAACTAAAAGTTAATATATGAAGTGATAGATATGTTAACTAGTTTGTATTAGGTGGTCATTTCACAGTGTATACATATATTAAGGCATCAAGTTGTACACCTTAAGTATATACAATTTTTTTTTTTTTCAATTTTGATGCCACAAGCTCAGCCTCTGTATACTGGTGCCGAATCAAATCTCAGAAACAGAGTTTTGGGTGAAGTAGAAAAAATAGCTTTATTGCTTTGCCAGGCAAAGGGGGACACAGTGGGCTCTTAGCCTGAAAAACTATGTGTCTCCATGGGGAAGGATTTGATGAGGAGTATAATAGCAATAGTTCAAGGGTGGGGTTACTGACAATTAGGGTGTGTGCAGGGCTTGTATTCCTCTAATCTGGTCTCAGGTAATCTTCTTGATGAACTTCTCTAGTTTCTTTAATGTATTCTCAGGTAGTCTTTCTCTGGTACAAAGAATGCTGACATCTTAAACAGCTTAAAGACATTTTCCCTTGAGGTGGAACCAGGACCCTGCCCCAAGGCCACACTATTGTCTCTTGGCTGCCCCTCCCTTGTCTTTGCATCCCTTCCCTTTCCAGATGAGCAACTGTTCAAATCTGCCCTTTGAAACTCAGGGAAGGTCATGGAGGCTGGAGGCTGTCTCCCACAAGAAAACAAGAGACAGAAAGTCTTCTGTGACCAGGAGCCCCACAGCATCCCACTTGGTTTCAATTATACCACAGTAAACCTGGAAAAAAATATAAAATGCTTACTATCACTCTCTATCAATATTTTGGAAGTAGGTAATAGAAGAAGGAACACACTATAAACGTCTGACTTTGTATAACTCATGGACCAGTGGGTGAGAAAGAAATGTAAATAGATACAACATAATATAATATTGTAATTATTACAATAGAGATATAAACAAACTACTGAAGGATACTGAAGAGATATTGAATACTTTTGCAATAATATTTTATTATATCTTATGTTACATATGTCCCTAATCAGGTTATGCTACTTTCTTCTTTTCACATGCCTTCTGAATCCCCAGGATTAAAGATATTTATTCAAAAATGGCTAATCATAGTTCAGATGTTTAAATAATATATATTTTTAAATACCTAAATTAAAATGTAAATGACCTGTTTAGATGGCACCTGTTTAGATGATTGGTAAAAAATACTTTGTGCTTTGTGTGATCTTGGGTTTTGCAATTATAGGGGAGCAGAATTTGCTACCCTACCATATGTCTCTTTGGCTTCTTGTTTTAAGTAGGTTATTTTCTGAGAAACAGCAGACCTTGGAAGGCTGAAAACCAAGTAGATGTTGCCCTTTTGTAAGAAACATTTACACCTGTTAAGGAAATCTCCATTGGTAAGGGTGTCTTTCTATTCTGTATCAGGAAGAGGAGGATGACCAAGTCTCTAGAAATTTACCAATGGAAAAGAGTTAAATCTGCATAGCAATCTTACCCTTGTTTACTGTGCTGTTCCAGGTAACCTTCCATAACTGACTCTTCCTCACCCTCAACATCCTCTTTTGTCTTTAGCTGAGGATGGTATTTAAGACAACGGCTTCAGTCATTTTGGCAAGTTACTCAGTTTTCCTGGGTCTCTCCCACGTGTACATGTTATTAAACTTTTTTTTTTAATTTCCTCTTGTTAATCTGTCTCATGCCAATTCAATTTTTAGACCAGCCAGAAGAACCTAGAACGGTATAGGAAAATTTCTTCCTCCCCAACTAATCTTAGATGTCAGATTGCTTAATAGAGGATTTTGTAGGTAAATGTAGGCATAACACGTATACAATATGAACCAGACAATTTAAATCAGAGCATCACCCCAAGTTACATAGTTGAAAAAAGTGCTTGAGAAATGTCCTATTCTGTGGTTTCATTGTCTTGATTCTGAGACAAAATTTCTCCTTTTTTTCCCAAATGGATCTTGAAATTGCAAGTCTTCTGGCAATCACTGATGAGTCTCCATCCAAATATGGACTACCCCATCTTTCTCCTCTCCAAAAGGGTCCTCAGTAGTACCAGGTCGTGCCTTCCTTTAGATTTTTGTAATGCTTTATATTTTGATATTTTTCAGTTTTATATTCTGTAATTCAATGTCATATGTGTCAGACTAATAATTATTAGTTTCATTTACTTTTCACTACAACATATATGGTACCATAGTCATCTGTTTCTTTAAATACATACTTTTTGATTATATAATGATGGTCTAAGGCCTACCAAGACAGGACAACTGGAATATTTTTAAAGGGCCAATAAATAGTAAATGGGAAACTTATATACATGTAAGATCAAAGCTAAATATACCTTGATTAAATTTTCACTAACAGCAAGAATAAGTGTATGAACAATGATGAGGGCTGCTCTGCTGTAAAATGTATTTATCATAAGCATGTAAAGTGGAGCTTATTTCAGCTTTTTTCCATATTAACAGTTGGCATGTATTTTTTTAAGGCTATTTTATAACAATTCTCTTTCACTCCTTGTATGTTACCAAACTGAACTTGGGTCCACTAACCTGCCATGCAGCAAAGCCAATCTATTAACACTAACTTGTGGTGAAGGAAAGAACAGCATTTCTTTGAGGGCATTAAACAAGGAGAACAGGCAGCTCATGCTCAAAAGACCCAAACACCATGATATTGAGTTGGCCAAAAAGTTCCTTTGTTTTTTAAGTAAAAATAAAAGACACATTTTTATTTTCACCAAGAACTTTACTGAACAATGTATTCACCGTTTCGTTCCATTACCTTCTGCAATTTTTCAGTCAACTTCATAATTCCATCTTTGCAAAACTTTTTATCTTTTTGAACAAAGAATTGTTCCAGGTGCCTTTTATAGTCTTCCAGGGAATTGAATTTTTTTTCCATTAAGAGAATTTTGTAGACTGAAATAAATGGAAATCCAAAGGTGCAATGTCTGGTGAATACAGTGGATGAATCAGAATTTCCCAGCCAAGCTGTGACATTTTTTGCTTGGTCATCAAAGAAACATGTAGTCTTGCATTATCCTGATGGAAGAGTTTGCGTTTTCTGTTGACTAATTCTGATGCTTTTCATTGAGTGCTGCTTTCAGTTGGTCTAATTGAGAGCAGTACTTGTTGGAATTAATCATTTGGTTTTCCAGAAGGAGCTCATAATAAAGGACTACCTTCCAATCTCACCATATACACAACATCACCTTCTTTGGATGAAGGCCGGACTTTGATGTGTTTGGTGGTGGTTCATTTTGCTTGCTCCATGATCTCTTCCATTCCACATTATTGTACAATATCCACTTTTCATCACCTATCACAATTTGTTTTAAAAACAGAACTTTTTCATTATGTTTCAGTAGAGAATCACATGTGGAATTATGGTCAAGGTTTTTTTCGCTTAACTTACATGGAACCCAAACATCAAAGAGATTCACATAACCAAGCTGGTGCAAATGATTTTCAATGCTTGATTTGCATATTTTGAGTATGTCAGCTATCTCCCACATGGCATAATGTTGATTGTTCTCAATTAATATCTCGATTTCATCACTATCAACTTCAACTGGTCTACCCGACCACGGAGCATCATCCAGTGAGAAATCTCCAGCACGAAACTTTGCAAACCTCTTTTGACACATTCTATCAGTCACAGCACCTTCTCCATACACTGCACAAATCTTTTTATTTTTTTTCATTTCAGTTGTGTTTTTACCTTTCTTGAAATAATAAAGCATAACATGCTGAAAATGTTGGGGTTTTTTCTTCCATCTTCAATATTAAAATGGCTATACAAAAATTCACCAGTATTGGTTTTTTTTTTTTAGTGCATGCTGACATGACAGCTGTCACAATACAATTTAACAAAATTGTTTCCAATGAAGTTAAAGATAAATAAGTTCTACTACAGCCATCTTATGGAAAACAAACGAACTTATTGCCCAATCCAAATTGTTCCGTAGCTTTCAAAGAAAGATTTTTAAAGGCAACATTTGAGGTGACGGTTGCAGCTTGTAGATTTTCTTCTGATTGGTTGATGGTGTTGGAACAGAGTGCTGTTTTGGGAATCCTAATCGTCAACCTTCTGGTTCAAACCAGTCTGGGGGGTCTATGTGCTTGTGGTTGCCATGTAGTAACCATCCTTCTTAGAACAACTCAAAAATATGTGTCAGATTGTTACATATATCCCTAGAAGAGGAATTAGGACACAGTTTTATCACTGAATTAATGTTTCTTGACTGCTTTTCCTTTGTTTCTGCATTCTGTCACTTCCTTAATTAGTAAGTAATTGAGTTTGCTCTTTGGAACTCAGAGAAGGCTTAGGAGACTAAAGCCTTTTTCTACAAACAAGAAACAGGGAACAAAGAGGAGTTCCTATACCCAAGAGAGCCCCATAGGGTCCTGCACAGATTCACTCCCCCCTTTCATTTGATACTCCTTAATCCTGAGGGGAACAGGTGTGGGATACGAAAGGGAATACAGTTTTAGATGAAAAGGTTAATCATAAACTTAGCAGGGGAACTAGGTTTTAGGGGGACTCAGCTTCATATACTGTCAATAACTTTCTGTGAAGTCTCATTCTTTCTTACTGGGTTTGAAACATGTATACATAAACATATGTACCCAAAGATATAAACATGCACTGTGAAAAATTGACAGGAGGCTTTTCATACTTCGGTGTCTAAAGGAAAGAAGATAGCACCTAAGGCCACAGAAATTATACTTCATGTTGGCGTACAATTTTCTTTTGATGAAGGGTGTTCTTTTAAATATTAAATATATGTAAACTAAAGCATTATTAAGGGAAACTAAAAATACCATGTGATAGAACATACAAAGGTCTCAAACTGAAAACAACATTTGGGAACAATCTGACATGTAAAGCCTTATCCCTGTACCCAGAAGAAAATTGGTTCTCTTTTCTCCTTTAATATCAGATATCAAAATAATGGTAAAACTCCATCAATTAAATTTAATCTAATTTTAATTTTCCTCTAAGAAATTAGTCCATCTAATCATCACCTTAATATTACTGAAATCATGTAAAAACATGGAACAGTTACATATTATTTGTGTATTTCTCCAGCCCTCATATATGACTTACTTTGAGTAATAGCTCAATATACATTAGTTGCAATGAGTGTGTGTGTGTGTGTGTGTGTGTGTGTGTGTGTGTGTGTGTATATATATAAATAAATTTCAGGGACAACTATATACATCAAGTAAGTATATATTTTGAAAGCATTTTTATATAATTGTTATACATAATATAAAAAATCTGTAGTTTTTTAAAAATGGATATAATTTGAATATAGTGATGCATGCTATATTTTAAAATATCTCTCATAACTAATCTGCAAATTATTTTTTCTTATCTCTGTCAACAAAGATTTCTCTACTAGGGAATGATTTACATGCAGTATAGAAAACATGCATTTTCTTTCTCAAAAAAACAAACAAATAAGCACAAATAGAAACCTGAGGAATCAGGCTGCCTCCCCTCAACAGCGACCTGCAGAGCCAATTACTCTGAGTGGAGCAAGTGCATCCCGATGAGGGCAGCTCCCTGCCTCTGTGACAGCTGCTGAAAATCAGTGCTGTTAACACCTCCAGACCTGTTCTCCCAAACACAGTAGGAGAATGAGTAGGGGAACAAACACCCACAGGCATTAGTCATTATAATTCTTTACCATTATTTAAATTTCATAATATTCCAGTCTTTTCAAAATTTAGCAAATCATTTCAGCTTTACCACAAGAGTCTTGTGTACAAACTAGCCCCAACCAAATTTAAGCAATTATAATGTATATATTTCAACACAGAGCAGTGTCAATATCCCTTGCCTTTGCCCATGCCTGATTCTAGAGGCCACCTATCCCATTTTTGTACTTTAATGTAAACTCTCTCAGCCAAGGAATGTTTGTTAGATGTGACAATTAATAAATGTGATTTATATTTACACAAACATAACTTCAAAGATATTATGACATATAGCACAAACACTTGAATTTCTAATGGTGACAAAATTTCATCTTTTGAAGGTAGGTTTGCATTGTAGAAGTAGTTGATACCTCTTCAGAGTCAAGCACAGCAAATAAGTATGTGAATAATTTCATTAATGTTGTCAAACCCAAGTTTGTGTGCCCATAGCACAGTGAGGCCAAACAAACCGAAACATCAGAGTTTGGAGCAGAGAAAGTTTTATTGCAGGGCCGAGCAAGGAGTATGGGTGATTCATGCTAAAATGACCTAAACACCTGTGGTTTTCAGGGAAGAGTTTTATAGGCAAAATTTGGTGGTGGTGGCTGGGTGGTGACCTTCTTCTGATTGGTTGGTGGTGAGGTAACAGGGTAGTGTTCCAGGAATCTCAATCATCAGCCTTCTGGTTCCAACCAGTCTGGGTCCACTTGCCTGTGCTCAGCCTGAAGTTACCATCCTCTACCTGGGTGGGGGCCCTAGGTTCCTGTGGAAAAACTCAAAGATTCTTACATATATCTCTTGAGGAGAAACCAGGACCCTGCTCCATCACTACACTATTGTTTTTTTTATTTTGTATTTTTAAAAAATTTATTTACTTTATTTATTTTATTTTTGGGTCTTCTTTGCTGCATGTGGGCTTTCTCTAGTTGCATGAGGGGGGCTACTCTTTGTTGCGGAGCATGGGTGTCTCATTGTGGTGGCTTCTTTTGTTGCAGAGCACGGGCTCTAGGCATGTGGGCTTCAGTAGTTGTGGTTCACGGCCTCTAGAGTGCAGCCTCAGTACTTGCAGTCCATGGGCTTAGTTTCTCCACAGCATGTAGGATCTTCCTGGACCAGGGCTCGAACCCATGTCCCCTGTATTGGCAGACAGATTCTTTTTTTTTTTTTTTTTTTGTGGTACATGGGCCTCTCACTGTTGTGGCCTCTCCCATTGCGGAGCACAGGCTCCGGACGCACAGACTCAGCGGCCATGGCTCACGGGCCTAACCACTCCATGGCATGTGGGATCTTCCCAGACCAGGGCTCGAACCTGTGTCCCCTGCATTGGCAGGCAGATTCTTAACCACTGCGCCACCAGGGAAGCCCTACACTATTGTTTACTGACTGTCTTTGTTTCTGCATTCCCTCAGTCCTCTAATTAGTAACTGTTTCAATCTGCCCTTTGGAATTCAGAGAAGGTCTAGGAAAGTGGTCCCCAACCTTTTTGGCACCAGGGACCAGTTTCACAGAAGACTTCAATGGACTGAGGTGGGGAGGGATGGTTTCAGGATTATTCAAGTGCATTACATTTATTATGCACTTTATTTTTATTATTATTACATTGAAATATATAATGAAATAATTATATAACTCACCATAATGCAAAATCAATGGGAGCCCTAAGCTTGTTTTCACTTGCCACTCACTGAGAGCATTCTGACATGAGTCTGCAATCATTGATTTGTTATGGTCTCTGTGCAGTCAAACCTCTCTGTTAATGATAATCTGTATTTGCAGCCACTCCCCAGTGCTAGCATCACTGCCTCAGCTCCACCTCAGATCATCAGGCATTAGATTCTTATAAGGAGCGTGCAACCTAGATCTCTTGCATGCACAGTTCGCAGTAGGGTTCGCACTCTTATGAGAATCTAATGCTGCCGCTGATCTGACAGGAGGCAGAGCTCAGGTGGTAATGTGAGCAATGGGGAGTGACTGTAAATACAGATGAAGCTTTGCTCCACCGTCCATCGCTTACCTCCTGCTGTGAAGCCTGGTTCCTAACAAGTCATGGACCAATACCAGTCCATGGCCCAGGGGTTGGGGACCTCTGGTCTAGGAGGCTGAAACTTTTCTCCTACAAACAAGAAACAGGGTACATGGAAAGGCTTCTGTACCCAAGAGGCCCACAGGGTCCTGCTTGCTTTCATTAATACTATGTTTAGTAAAAACTGAAATGTAACTACAACATTTCTTATTGGCCTAAAAACTGATCCTTAAATATATTTCCATCAATCCAAAAGTAGATTAAAACAAATTCTGCAATGATGATATTCCTGAGAATTAATCTGAAGATTATTTATTGTGTACATGAACTTGGTTCCCAGCTTTCTCAAGTTCACTTTGTTTCTGGCAGAACTACAACTTCAAGTAGGTTTTACTGATTCCTAGTTTTTTTTTTTTCATTTGTTTGTTTTTGTTTTTGTTTCATTTTGTTACATATTTTGATCCCTCCAAATAATCTGAAATAAAAATATTTTGTTTAGTTTGTTGTCAACATTAAATTCCTTTGCTTGCTTAAGCAAACACATCAGGACCTTCACAACTGTTTTCTCAGATTCTCCCTCTACCTGGCAGATTCAGGCCCCAGTTGCATCCTTGGGGAAATATACCTTGTCTCTGTTTGGCAAGTGTGTTATATGCACTTGCAGCACTTTTTATTTTTTCTTTCATGGCACATCTTACAATAGTAATCATTTGTTTATAAAATTATCTATAAAATATCTGCTTCTTCTTAGACTGTAAGTTCCAACAGCAAGAGACTTTAATTCCCCTGCTCACAGATAGATCTCCAGCACCTAGCAGAGTGCCTAGAAGATACAGGTACTATGCTATATTTTTGTTGAATACAAATTATTTGTTGACTAAATATTTGTTAAATAAAATAATAAATCCCTATATATTCTGGATGATGGTAAAAGGAACATGGGTAATCAAATTTTGGAAAATCTGAATTTTTATCTCTTTTCTATCAACATCTAGATGTGTTTCTGTAGGCAAATCTCAAATTTCTCAACTGTATTTTGAAATAATTTATTCAAGTCTTTACTAAAGTTTTTCTAAGACATTTTACATTCAGAGCATTCCTGGCAAATTAATATTAACTAAAAATAACATAATTATACCACAATTTGGGGGGAACATATCATCAGCAAATAAATTGCAATTCTGTGGACAAATACCTAATATTCCTAACTGTTATTGTGCAACCAGTATAAATAGGATTCAGTATAAAATCAGGGTTAGTGAAACCCCGAGTGGAGTCCTGTGGAACTCCCAGGCATGGAGGCCTTTTTGTCCCCTTTTTGTTTCTTGTAGGCAAGACTCCAGACTCCATGACCTTCCCTGAGTTCCAAAGGGCAGATTCAGTTGCTAATCAAGGGAGGAGCAGCCAAGAAACCACCTGATGGAAGACTAAAGGGACCAAAGAAGCTCATCAAACTTAGGAGGCCCCACCACCTGAGACCCTGCACACACCCTAATCTTGTCAGCAACCCTACTCTTGGGAAGTATTGTCATAAACTCCTCATCAAATCTTCCTGGGTTGGGACACATAGTTTTTCGAGACAGGAGCCCAGTGTGTCCCTCTTTACCTGGCAAAGTAATAAAGCTATCCTTTTCTACTTAACCCCAAACTCTGTTTCCAAGATCTGATTCGGCATCAGTGTACAGAGAAGCGAGCTTTCTGCATCAATTCTGGCACAAATCTGGGGCCAACTTCGGGACTGTCCACCGGAGGGTCTCCTAGAGGCCAGATTGCCTGGGACTCTTGCCTGGAAAGGCCGAGCCCCGGTCATACCCCGTCCAACATCCTGGTAGCTGGAACTCTGAGGTGGGAATAGACATTGGAAGAAGAACTGCTCTAGCAGATTCTAAGGCCCTTTTTGCCTTGAGGATGCTCCTCTCTTCCTTCTGCCTGGGCCGCCCTGGACTTCCGTTCCCGAGAAGTTATTTTGGGGAAGCAGAAGAGTAGCATTTGGGAAGTCACAACACCTCTGCCAGCATTTTGGTAAGTAAGTCCCCCAGCATGCATGCTGAGGTTGCTCGACTTTGTCTGTTTAGGGAAACTCTGGTTCCTGTTTGGGGATTTTCCATTAGGAAGATTCCATTTGTAAGACACCACTTGGACCAAGGTCATTAGTTTAGTGGGACTTGGAAGCCAGTTTGAGCCTTGGGCTGTTTATATTTTGTGTGTGTGTGGCTTCCATTTGGCTGGCAAGTATTCTGGTTTTGCTCTCCGTTTTGTGCACACAGCTGTTTAATTCAACTCAACATGGGAAGCACTTCTTCTTTGAGTCCATCTGAGAGCCGCCTGGGAAAATTCTGGCAGTTTGGTCTACCTATAACTATGAATCTATGACTGAAAAGAATGAGATTCTATTGTAACTGTGTTTGGCCATTCTATATTCTTAAAAGTGAGGAGAGGTGGCCTCTATATGGTGGCCTAAGTTATTATATTATTCTTCAGCTATAAATGTTTTGTCACAGGAATGGAAAGGCTGGGAATTTTCTCCACTCCATTAGGCTAGTCACTCTGGGCTCACTCCCTTGCAGGAATTGAGCCACTCTGGTCTCCCTAAGAGCCAACTCTGGGTTTGTTCTCTTTCAAGAACTGAGCCAATCTATTTGGAAGTCTTTGTCTGGGAGTGGAAGTAGAATTTTTTTTTTCGTGTGTATAGTTGTATTCATAAAGTACACTAATCAAAAGCTATACGACAACATTAATAGCAAATCCAAATCCAAATGAAGACATTCCTCTGATTTTCATCTTTCATTGAGCATCAAAAACCACCAGTCTTTTAGTCCTTTTCTTGTACATTATTCTGTATCCATGTTCTCTACAACGGATTGGATCCCTTGATTTTATTTCATTTTCTGTGTGACATTCTCCACAGATATATATCATTGGCTGCTGCTTTGGGGGTTGAACATCCTTCTGGGTGTCTATTGTTGTACCTGTTTAGTCCCTAGCGTCTTTCCAGTTTGGGCCCAAATACCAACCCCCCAATCCGCCAATTCCTTACCCACGTAACACCAGAAGTAGAATTTTAAAATTATACCTCCTCTGATATTCTGTCTGTGTGGCCATAGCTTATGTGTCATTTGTGTTTTAGTGTGTATCGTTTTGGGGTGAGCCATTCAGGCTTGTGCAGGATGGGAAAATTCTACCCGATCATTGCGAGCCATTTTGAGTCCTCTGTCTGGGAGTGGAAATGGAATCTTTAGGCTACACCTTGTCTGATCTTTTGTTTGTGGGACCATGTTTGTTGTTTGTATATATGTGTGACAGTACTTACATTGACTGCTTCAGACATCTTTGGTAAATAAGAGGGCTCACATGTGACAGCACCAGGGAATCCTTCCCTATTGTGTCAGGCTTTGCCTGTGGCAGAATGTTGTTGGGATTTTCCCTTTTGGACTGGCCTTGTTATGGGTGATCAGAGCTCTGTTCCAACTTGTAACCCCCCCCACCCCACCAGGGTATTTTTGCAAAACTGGGAGATCTTCAGCTATGCTCCCATGAAAAAGAATTGGCATTTCTCCCCTGTGCTCAGGCCCTCAGGAATACTTATCTTGTCTAGACTATCTCTAGAAAAAAAAACTTAAAAAGGCGGCGGGGGTGGGGTGGTGGGGGTGGGGGTGGTGGAAGCCTTTTAAACTCAAGCGGAAAAACTGAGATTTCTGGTTCTGTCTTTATGTAAAAGTTAACCTGTAAATGAACTATATTTAATTGACTTCAAAGTGTGCACTTACAAATTAAATCTAAATATATAGAAAATTGGCCATGATAAATTCTAGGACCACATGATCTGGGAAATGTTCAGTACTGAATTGATATTGGCTATTGAAGGTGGCTTAAGCATGTTGGTTTGATTAATATAGACATGTCTTTAGAGTCATCAATGTTAAGTAATGCAAGTGAGATATGGGCTTTGGGTGAATTTTTAGGAAAAATTATGTTTTAGGAATGTCTTCTTAAGCGTTTTGACTACTTAAAAATGTAAAGTTGTGCTAAATTAAGTTAAATGATGGAAGTTTATTGAATAACTAGGACATTTCAAAATAAAATAAGATGCTGAAACGTTAATTACTGAACATTGGCTTCCTTTTACAGAGAAATAAAAGGTTTAGAACTATTAATAAATGTTTGGTGCTACACTGAAATATTTTCTATAAGAAAGCACATATTTCAAGAAATTATTATTTGGATTTATGTTTACTGATGTACATAGTGTTGATATAAAGGACAGTTCATGGTTGCTTAAGGAAAGTAGGATGTGTGTTTTCAGTAAAGAAGGTATAAGGAATGGAGTTGCATTTTATTAGGGAAAAGGAAGTAGGTCTGACTTAGGGCTGGCTGTTTCTGAATGGAAAAATTAAGTGATGAATACAGAAAGTGACAAAAAGTTTTGTGGAAAGTGGGCCCCGAGAAAAGAGTTTTGTGCATGGTGAGGATTGACTAAGGTTAAAATAAATTTAATGAGTAAATGAATTTTAAAATTAAGCAGTTGCAAAACTTGAATTTGGCTTTTCTCTCTGTTAAGAGAACCAGTTTTCTTAAGATGTGAAGTGCCTTTGATAACATATTTTGTTTCTTTACCTTTTCAAGAGATCTGTTCTATATTTGTTTTTGAAATTGTTTTATTGTTACTTTGTCTAAGTGAATATTGTTTCACAGTGACCTATGATCCTGGCTGAGTGTTCTAAACCGTTTTGAGATATATATATATATTTTTTTTTTTGTGACATATATTTTTGATATATATATATTTGACAAAACTTCTTAAATCAAAATTTAATGAAGTCCTTTGACCTCTAGCTAACTTTGGGATGCTTCAAAGGGCCCCTGAAACATCCTAAAGAGAGATAAAAAACTAATTAGTTTTGTTTGGTATGTTAAAAGTACATGGGAAGTATGGTCAAATGAGTAATAAATCTTAGGTTATAGTGTGTGGTAAATGTTAATAACATAGATATTCTAGAAATTATATGGAATTCTTATATGTCCTGATAAAATATCATCAGTTATAAATCCAGTTATTATCTTAAAGTGTTGTATGTCTCAGCAGTAACCAAGTTACTTTGTCAATTGCATTACATTGTAATCAGACGTTAAACATGACTTCTTAAGTCTTTTGTCATTATAGACACTTATGGTTTTTATTCTGAGGCCTTTGCAAAAATGCTTCCTCTTCAAGAAGATTTATAGAAAGGACTTTTGGATAAATACAAGTTTCTAACTTTCAGACCATGATGCTGAACTGGGTAAGAAATTGAAAAATTCTAGGGAAAACCTGTTGGCTTTATAAAAATTTAACAACAAGACTGGTTACTAAATGAACAGGTGAATATGGTTATAATTTTTATGGGTTTTGTCTGAAATGTTATTGGTTTTGATTTGTGTTTTCCAGATATAGTAAAACAACTTCCACTCAAGTTGGTTATGATTTACAACAATGTGGTAAATTATACCTCTGTGAGTGAAACTGAGATATTTTTCTTTTCCTTCTGCCTGCTCCCTTTAAAAACTGGAGACTCTTGGGTTCTGAGCAGCCTTTTCAGGCGAGTGAAAAGATTGTCTCCTGGCATGTGTAGGAATCTTGATATTTTGGGGACTTCTAGAAGAGAGAAATCCACCTAGGCAAAATATTGATGGCAGACCTTTGATATGACTTTCTTCGCCTTGAGTGGCCTTTGGAAATTTTAGTCTGAGATGCCTTCTGAGGAATTACACCAGAGTCAGTGTGGAAGAACCTATGTGGTCAATGGGCCGAACTTATTTTCAAAGCAAATTAGCCTTGGGTGT
The DNA here is from genome assembly GCF_964341445.2 of Mesoplodon mirus. NCBI lineage: Eukaryota > Metazoa > Chordata > Mammalia > Artiodactyla > Ziphiidae > Mesoplodon > Mesoplodon mirus. The sequence continues at coordinate 107,572,777 of NC_138983.1, read as the reverse complement.
ACTTGATGAAAATGGGGGTAATTTTAAAAAATTATGTTTCACTGAATATTAAATTCCAGTTTTGTTAATTAAGGTCTGTATTTACCAATACTCACTTCCCAGATAGTTCCGTGCTGTTATATTGTTACAAAATATAATTAACTTGTCAGAAGAACATGCTAAGTTTTATTCTGAAGCCTAACTTTGTAAACAATCTTTGGATAAAGATCAGATGCTCCATGATCTACAACCAGGAGGTTAACAGCAGGCTATGTTCATTCAAATTTAAAGGCTCCCTTATGTTGGGGACAATTAAACCCATACTAGGGATAACCAGCCTAGTAACACTAGGAAACTGGGCTGGGTGCCTTATGGGCAATGCCAATATACAATTTCCCTTAAAAATAAGGATTGGTACAGAGCAGACTAAGTCCGATGACCTGGTATATACTGGGCTGCACCTAATGGAAGTTCTTGATGTATATTCTTACTTATGACTTTACTATCTGTTAGTTATATTGTTTTTTATATTGTCTGTTTTGCAAAATTGTTGTTTCTTGCATTACCAAATGTGTGACTGGGCCTCTGATAAAATGGTGATATATAGTTCCTATGAGATCAATGACTGTAGTAGTGCAACTCTAGATAAGGGAAGAAGCAACACGAGGGAATATTTTTCTGGGCCATAAGGGACTAGCAATACAGGTGGTCCAGAGACCTTTGGCACTGTTAATAGGCCTAGTCCAATAATAGCACATTGAGTGGCCTATCAGTGAAATCTTCACCAGACATGGGAATGAGCATTCTCAGCTCCATGGGACAAAATGGTCATGAAATGCCCCCCGAACCATGGTCGAATTTATAACACTGAAGGGGTTCTGCCAACTGAAAATTGCAATCTGCCTCTGCAAGGATTAAGGCAATGGCCACTGACCTTCAAGGAATTCAGGGTGGAGATCAGGAATGAAGCACTCTGTGCTCTAGGAAATAACTGGCAGAACAGGCCTTCAGAGAGTTAGATATTTTCAGGAGATTTTATGAGCCCAATTTCTTCATTTTCCCATATCTAGAAAAACAGTGAAATCATTAACAGTGACATCTGCTTTACCATTGAGGAGGGGAATGCATTTGAAAGTCAAAATGGAGTAACTATGGTAATACTTGCAGCCCTTTATGGATGTGATTTAAGACACATTCACTCCTGTATTGTTGCAGACTTGAATTTTCTGATCTATGTCAGACACCACAAGGATTAAAAAATTCCCCCACCCTCTTCAAAATGATTTTGGCTAAAGAATTGAGAGGATTACACCTGGATCAAGGTTGAATAAAGGCTTTTCCAGCCAGAAAAGTAAAAGCATCAGAAGTGGCAAAACCTTTCTCAAGGACATTATTAAGAAAACTCTCACCAAGCTATGCAAAAAGAGTCATCTAAAATGGGACAAGGTCTTGCCAATTGCTATGTTCAACAGAGTGGTCAGTTGTTTACCTCTGTGCATGAGTTTGTGTTCCATAGGCCTCCCCCTCACCTGAAAGTTCCCTTGCATCCCCTCAAAGCAGGAGACCTGGTGTTGCTGAAAGTGAGAAAAAGAGCAATGACCTGGGCAGCAGATTGAAGAAAAATGGAAGGGATCCTATGACATTCTTCTTAATACTCATGCCTCTCTAAAACTGGATGGAGTAAAACTGTGGGTACATCACACCAGAGCAAGAAGATTACCAGAGACTGACTAGCCAAGCCTGCCTACAGCCAGTGAACAGACTTCCAAGAAGCAGACATCTCACTCTTTGGGAAACTTTAAGTATCTGTTCCAACAAATGAAAGTTCTGTTTTCTTATCCTTTCTAAGCTTCTGTTTTCATACCTTCTACCTATAGATTCATGTGCTGTTTCTTTCAATATTTCTAACTGCTAGATATATGCTCAGCTTACTATTTCCATGTCTTCAGGATTGCCTTGAAGGGTTTCCCCATCCAGGGAATGGTTTGGAAACAACTGGCTTCAGACTTATTCTCTTGAATTCCTTAGGAAATGAAATCTATTCTGCCTAATAAAGTTCTGGTTGTCACTCCTCTTACCTCTAACTGGGTCTATTGAACCAAAATGTCAGAACAGGGATTGAGATCTTAACCATATAAGACTCAGAACCAGGACTTGGAATGCAAATATTTCTAATTCTGTATCTATTCCCCCAAATTAAGGCAGGACTATGCCCCATCTCAGCAGTAAGTAGTCAGAGCAGTTATCACCCTGTTTCCTGAAAGACTTGGGGAAAGATAAAATTGAAGTGGGGGTTAAAACCTAGTCCCCCCCCACCCCCCCAAAAAAAACCCTAGTCCCCCTAAAGCGAGTTCTTCTGCTGAGTTTATGATTAACATTGTTATCCAAAATGCTGTTGTTCCCTTTCTCGTCCAACATCTGTTCTCCTCAAGATTGAGGATTAGGAAGGAAAAGGGGGGAGTGAAACCAAGTAGGGTCCTGTGATGCTCCCAGGCATGGAGGCCTTTCTTGTAGGCAAGACTGCAGACTCCAAGACCTTCCCTGAGTTCCAAAGGGCAGAATCAGGGAGGAGCAGCCAAGAAACCACCTGAGGCAAGATTAAAGGGACCAAAGAAGCTCATCAAGGTTAGGAGACCACCTGAGACTCTGCACACACCCTAATCTTGTTAGCAACCTCACCCTTGGGAAGTATTGTCATAAACTCATCAAATACTCCTGGTTTGGGACACAGTTTTTCAAGGCAGTAGCTTGCTGTGTTCCCCTTTGCCTGGTAAAGTAATAAAGCTATCCTTTTCTACTTTACCCAAAACTCTGTCTCCAAGATTTGATTTGGCACTGGTGTACAGCGAAGCTGAGCTTTCAGCATCATTAGGAGCTCCTGCTTTTGTGTCTGACAGACATGGACTTTGACCAAGACAACTTTAGCATTGCCCTCAGCTTGACTAAACTACAGCGATTTCTTCCCCATTATAGGCCCCTGACCTTCCTTTTCTTAGAATATTTACTTTAGAAAACTTGTAAATTACTCCTCTGCCCATTTGACATGTATATAAATCTCCTAGCCTGTTGACAGTTTTATGACCCACAGAATGCCTTTTGTCAAGGACCAGGAATCATCTCTTCGAAATGTACTCATCAAGGAAGATAGCATCGTATTTCCCAGTCTCTGTGGGAGAGGAGGGTAGGACTTTAACTTTGATGGGTACCAATTAGGAAATATAGATGGCCTAATCACTGAGAAAAAATCTGCAAACTCAGAAATAACTCAATATGCTCAGCACATCCCATTGGTCAACCTCCCCTGTAATGTCCTCTAGTTCTTTTCTACTACCTCACTCAGTGTTTTGAAACCATCCCATCTTTGTTTCAGTAGAGATGAGTTCAGTCTTTCTTCCTTATTGCAATAGCCTTGAAACATGTCCTTGCCTGTTTAACTTTGTCCAGTGCAATTTCTGCTTTGACAATTTAAATCCCATTTGAGGAATTTGGTAACCATGAGACCTAGAACATGTTTTTTGCACTTTAAGCATTTATTTTCTGATTGATAAAATGGAAATTATATGTGTAATGTACCCAGCATTAGTATGAGAATTATACATGTAAAATCCTCAACATAAACCTATGTGACATATTATGTGCACTGGTTTATTACTGACTAATTAAATAAAACACACCAAATAATTATCAGTATATCATCTATTATGAAATTGATTGTTTTAGGATCTGAAGGTAAAGCTAAAGTTCTCAAAATGATTTTAAACGGAAAATAACTGTGGGCATTCAAAACTAATATGGAGCTATTTTTTTCTTTAGGCTGAGAGTTCTGAGTAGCCTATTCAAGGGTATTCTTGAATGACCCAATAAATATTAAGTTCTCACAATTATTCTGAATTAATTGAAAAAACGGAATGTGGGAATAGTAAAATGGGGGGAAAATAACAAAGTTATTTAGTTTTCTAGGCAGCTGATTTGGGCAAACATAGCATTGTGATCCAGTTTTTATTTTTAAGAATTGTGATCGGGCTTCCCTGGTGGCGCAGTGGCTGAGAGTCCGCCTGCCGATGCAGGGGATACGGGTTCGTGCCCCGGTCCGGGAAGATCCCACGTGCCTCGGAGCGGCTAGCCCGTGAGCCATGGCCGCTGAGCCTGCGCGTCCGGAGCCTGTGCTCCACGACGGGAGAGGCCACAACAGTGAGAGGCCTGTGTACCGAAAAAAAAAAAAAAAAAAAAAAAGAATTGTGGTCATATCAAAACCCCTTGAAGCATGGGGCCTTGAAAAATAAGGTCCTAAATGTCTATTGCAAATGGTATCAGAGAATAACATCAGTCTTAATTTAATAGAGGTATTCAGAAAAATTGAACTTCAGGAATTGAGATATTACTTTATTGCTAAGTCTATTAGTTTTTATCTCAGTGTTATGGCAACAGACTCTGAAATCTTCATACTCCCTCATTTTGCCTAAAATGTGTTACAGCCTATGATGTTCACAGTTGGGTACTGATGTTCTTAACTCATTCAACTTATTCTTTAAATTCCAATATTAAGTGCTTTCCCTCTCTCCCTTTTCTCTCTTTTTATGACAGAGTATACTCTGAAATTTTCTCAGTTGGATGATGTTAACTTACTATTGCTTTAGAAATTGCTGATCTCACTACATTTTTCATAACTGTATACCTGTGTTACACAAACAGCAATGTGTAATCAGATTCATATTTCCAGATAAGCACTGTCTGTCTTTCCACCTGCTATTATATTTGATCACTTGCATGTGTATTTACATTCCATAAAATATTCTTGCTACACTGGAAAGAAAAAATGGAAGAAAACACTATGTTCTCTTAACATTATCAGTTCCAAGTTCAAGATCAAACTCTTCCTTTCGCATTCACAGATTCTAATGTCAGGCAAAGCTATTGCAGGGGAGAAGAATTTGCCACCCCAAAGCATGTTTCTTTTAGCATAAGGATTATTTTAGGCTGATTATTTTTAAGAAATTGTAAACACAGGAGAAGCTCTGAAAACCAAGTAGACATAAGACTTTTGTAAAAGACATTTACAGGTATAAGGGAAATCTCTATTTGTAAGGATGTCTTCCTCTCTTACAAGGAAGAGGGGGATGACTCTAAATCTCTCAATATTCTTTTCAGTGGAGAAGGCAACAAGTTAAGTGTGCATAACAGCCTAACTCTTGCTTACTGTGCTTTTCCTGGTAACCTCCCATAACTTATTCCTCACCCCTAACACCTTTTGTCTTTAGCTGAAGACAGTATGTGAAGTTATGGCTTTCCCCATTTTCAGTTTTTCTGGGTCTCTCCCATGTAAACATGTTACTAAATTTTGTTTGTTTTTCTCCTCTTAATCTTTCTTATATCAATTTAATTATTAGGACAGCTACAAAACCTAGAGGAAAAACTTCTCTGGCTTACACTTTTTTTTTTTTTTTTTGCGGTATGTGGGCCTCTCACTGTTTTGGCCTCTCCCGTTGCGGAGCACAGGCTCCAGATGCGCAGGCTCAGCGGCTGTGGCTCACGGGCCCAGCCGCTCCACGGCATGAGGGATCTTCCTGGACCAGGGCACGAACCCGTGTCCCCTGCATCGGCAGGCGGACGCTCAACCACTGCGCCACCAGGGAAGCCCTGGCCTACACGTTTTAAAAATGTTTCCTTTGGTTTTTTTCAATGTTTCAAACCATTTAAACTTCATGAATAATTGTTTTTAAGTTTTCCAGTTTAGTATAGTCAATGCAGGCCATTTCCCAGCATAACAGTGAATTTCTGAAAGCGGTATAATCTGACAGCAGCCCATATATTCATTGACAAGGCAGGTTCTATAAAACAGCAAGTGTTTTATACTGGTTATTTTGTTTTTTCATTGTGCTGAAAATTTCAGGTTAGTAAATCCTTAAAATGCATTTTAGAATAGGATGATTAAATCTTACCATGTAATTTTATTTATTTATTTATTTATTTTTATGTTTATTTATTTCTTATTAGTCATCCATTTTATACACATCAGTGTATACATGTCAATCCCAATCTCCCAGTTCATCACACCACCACCCTCACCTCCCCCGCTTTCCCCCCTTGATGTCCATACGTTTTTTCTCTACTTCTGTGTCTCAATTTCTGCTCTGCAAACCAGTGTATCTGTACCATTTTCTAGGCTCCACATATATGCGTTAATATATGATATTTGTTCTTCTCTTTCTGACTTACTTCACTCTGTATGACATTCTCTAGATGCATCCACGTCTCTACAAATGACCCAATTTTGTTCCTTTTTATGTCTAATATTCCACTGTATATATGTACCACATCTTCTTTATCCATTTAACTGTCAATGGGCATTTAGGTTGCTTCCATGACCTGGCTACTGTAAACAGTGCTGCAAGGAGCATTGGGGTTCATGTGACTTTTTCAATTATGGTTTTCTCTGGGTATATGCTCAGTAGTGGGATTGCTGGGTCATATGGTAATTCTATTTTTAGTTCTTTAAAGAACCTCCATACTGTTCTCCATAGTGGCTGTATCAATTTACATTCCCACCAACAGTGTAAGAGTGTCCCATTTTCTCTACACCCTCTCCAGCATTTGCTATTTGTAGATGATTAAATCTTGTCAGGTAATTTTAAACCTGTAGAGGCATAATACCATAAAAAACATTTTAACATCTTTGATTTTATTCTATCAAAAACAAATTATTTTTCCAGTATAAATATCCACAGCTTACTATGTGTCCTATCTGTCGATATCACAAAATGACAGCATTCAGACACTTGTTACCTGCAAAGGCAGTGTATCTGCTATTTGTCACTAAGCAACATTCAGAAAAAAATTCCCCTTTTCTATTATCATGGAAAATGTGTCAGGACAAGAAACACACACAGAGAAAATTACTCCTCTGGTGAGATATTTTGAGACAAAAAGTCTTTCCTGGTCAAAGATGAAATGCACCTTGTCAGTCACTTCAATTACTGCCTCATTTCTGTCAATAGAGCGAGAACCAACTCCCTGTGGCAACGTCACAGAGGCATTTACCAACATGCAGAGTTGGATTTGGCCTGTGAGCAGTGTTTGCTGAGCTCAGCCAGGTCTGAGTCAATGCACACAGATAGAGTGATCTTTAATTATAACTATTAATCTTCTTTAAAGCTGAAGAAAGGACATTTGTCTTTTTTGCATGAATATTTGCTATTTCATCTTTGGTATCAATGGATACCTTCCTTCCTCAGCCTTTTCTGATATGCCTATGGCATTAAAGTGTACTGATTACCAACATTCACATTGCAAGAATCAATTTGAAGAGCTGGAAACTTATTACACGTTAAAATAAAGCATTTCCTATCCTGTGACTGTGATTAATATCCATAACCAAATGAGCTGGGCAGGAATGGAGGAGTGTGAAGGTTGAGTTAACAAGATGCAAAATCATTAACCATGTGTAGAAAACACTTCCTTAGAAGAATTATAATTCTGGCCACTTGCAACAGATTTTCCAGGCAGAGCATTATGAAATGGAGGGAGAAAAATAATCATTAGTGAGCAAATCAGCAACAACATTAAGGCTCTCAGTAATCCCACTTTGTACTAAAGCCAGGTTTATCGGGAGGATCTGTTAATAATGAAGGTAGATGGGATGCTGGCACCTCAGGGCTTTCCTCTGGCATCTTTAAGTTTATGATGGCATTGCAAAACCTTCTGTAAAACCCTATCCCCAAGGCCAACACTGATAGAAAAGAATTTTTCAGGAAAAGCATCTATATTACCAGAGGAGTATAGGGGAATAACTGCTTATACTCTCTGACCATTCTCTCATTGCTATTTGCATTGATCTGTTATTTTTATTTCAAATAAGTTATGGTACATTTGATTAGCTCTTTCCAAAAAAGAATGTAATGTATTCATATAGTAACCCTTTACTGAGGGGCTGTTATGTGTCAGATCCCATAGTAGGCACTGAGAATAAATACTAAGACAAATTGGAAACAGTCTGTGTCCTCCAGGAGCTAAAGTTATTCCATATCATATCTGATTTTTTTAGAAACATATCAGATTTAGAGCTTGGATCATAACCAACTTCTGATACCAGGAGGACAAATATTAAAATATCTGAAATGAAACAAAATGGATTGGCAAAGTCATTCAGTATATCCCCAGCTTTAATACTCGACTACTTTTAAAGGTCTCTAAAATTGTTTTGTATCATCTCAACATGTTTTCTGTGGTGGTATTGTATAGTAGAAAATCCACAAAATTTGAATCAGATGGCCTAGATGCAGGTTTGTGCTATGCCAATTTCTAAAAGTACAAATTTAGAAAACTGTTTTACCTATTGCAATGTAGGGGGCAAATTTTTGCCACCCCAAAAATGTGTCTCTTTGGCATAAGGATTATTTTAGACTGATTAGTTTTAAGAAATAGAAGTCTCAAAAAGTTTTTCTTTTTTACCTCCCCCTTAACTGCCTAACAGAATTTAGATAGAGGGCCTGTTCCGGGAAGGGAACTATCACCAGAGATAACGACAAAGAATATGAACGATGTGTGGTTGGGGGATTTAGCAAGGCCTACTTGTTCAAAGTCCTCTCTGTGTTCCACTGTCTTTGCATGACATGGTAAACATTTGTTACCGAGTCCAGACTCGCTCTGCTCGCTGCACGACAGGCCAATGAATCAGAGACGACGTGTTGAGGCAAGGAATACGACTTTATTCAGAAAGCCGGCAGACCGAGAAGATGGCTGACTAAAGTCTGAAAATAACCATCTTATCGGGCTTTGGATGCCAGTTTCTTCTATAGCACAGAGAGGGGGAGGAGATGAGGAAGTAAAAAAGGCCGTAAGTTTTGCAAATATCCCCTGGAATGGCCAGCTTCGGTGAGGGGTGAGGAGATGTGATAATTTCTTCTTTTTTGCAGCCATCCACAGGTGGGCGAGGGCAGACTGTCTCCCTGTGAGCTGAACAGAGGCACTTTAACATTCGGGCAGAGGGGCAGGGTTCCCTGAGGCAGGTCATTATGTATGATTATAATAACAAAAGCAACAAAAATCAAAGGTTAAAGTTAAAGAAACAGATCGAACATGGAGTTCGATTTAGCTCTTCCCTGTTACATGTTTGCTTACCAAACACTGGCTTTTCCCATCTTCCTTTAAATTGCCTTCCTTCTTCCCTTTGTTACAGATCCCTATGCCTTTCTCCTTAGCTCAGGATGGCATATAAGCTGCAATTTCCTGAGTGTCAGTGGGTTTCACAGTCTTATGTGACCCTGTATGTACATAATTAAATTTGTTATTTTTTTGTTAATCTGTCTTGTGTTAATTTAATTATAGAACAGCCAAAGAACCTAGCAAAAAAATTACTAGCAACAACATTACTTTTCATTTATTGAATATTGATTATATGTTATTACACATGATGCTAAATGTGTGTCTTATTCATTAAATCCATATAACTCTATGAGAAATGTACTGCTATCACACTTGTTTTACAGATGGGAAGATAATTTGAGGATTAGAGTGATTAAGAATATTCTACGCTATCAAAGGACTAAGTAGCAGAGCTGGGGAGCAGAGTGAAGCCAGGTCCATTTGACAACAAAACCCACACTCTTACCTTTTGGGTCACTTGACCTCTTCCTGCTGGCCTAAGTTAGATCCTTATTTAGGTCTTCATTCCTTTTCAGCTAGAGCCTCACAAGTATGTCTCTGCCTCCCGTCTTTTCTCCCCTCAAAGTCACCCTTATTCAGTTGCCAGAGTGGCCTATTTAAAATGTAGATCTGACCATATTCCACTGCTGCTTAAATCCCTCAATAGCACCTTGTGGGGGCCTTTCAAGAGAAGAAATACTCAAGTATAAATGCCCACCTCCACCATGGCTCACAGAGTACAGGGTCATCTCTCTTAGTGTTATTTTCCTTACCCTTTTTTTCCCCCCAAGTTTCACTACCTTCTCACATATGCCCCATGATTTAATCATGCTGAAGGTATATCTTTCTCACAAAATGTTTGGAGAGTTCTGCTCAAATTTGAATCCACTTTTTCCAAAATCTTTATCCTCTGATATTATGGGCATTATTGATGCTTAAAATATTAACTAATGTTGAGCCTTTGCTTGTCCTAAGAACTAAAGTGGAATCATATAAGGCTATGTCTTGTCCATCTCTCCTCACTCAATCATCTCATTCATTTCCTCTGATCAAATTTCAGAGGAGGATCCTTTAATAAGCAAGGAGATAGGCTTATATGAAAATATTTGGAAAACAGTGTGTTCACTTCATTGAGCAAAATATGCTAAATATATGTTGAATAAGCTAGAAAAATTAGAATATTATGCTAATCCTATAGCCATCTGAGTATTTGAGTGAAAATAAGAATTTATTATTGCTTAAACTGTGATACTTAAGGAAGTTAATACAGCATATTGATATTTCTGAATTTTGCAAACAAGCAGTTTTAGTTGAAACCATGTAAAATATAACCATAATTATCACATTAATTGAAATCTTAACATAAAAAAAACTTTTTTTCTCTTTACTAATACTGCACCATTCATAAATTTTATCAAAGAATGTATTTTATTTCCTTTTCCTCTAAGTCCCATGGCATGTTTTAATGGATATCTGCTATTTTTAAATACAAAGAATCTCAACTCTTTTTAGTCAGTGTGATAAACTGGAAGTTGATAAGGCTTTGTTCTACTTTGCTAAAGCATAGTTATAACTATGCTCTCATTTAGTTCTTTTTTTTTTTTTTGACACGTTAGGGAAGACGGAATTTTATTCTGTTTCACAGAGAAAGCAGATAGGTCTGGTGATAGCAGCCAGATAAGCTCAAGTAACTAACAATCACAACAGTGAAAGATCACTTCTTATGTGTACCTGTGATGGAAATTATTATTTGTTCATGATTATTTGTTCCCTCCTTATCCTTGCCGTTTCCCTGCTCCGTTAATCTTAATGTGGCTATGGGATTTGCTTTGAGCAAAGAAATATGGATGAAGTTAACAGTGAGCTAACTCCCAGGAAAAGGTTTGGAAAATATTGTATATTTCTGTTTGCCTACTTGGTGTTGTCCTTTGACGCTGGAGAACCTTACATTCCCAGTGGGGGTGTCCTTCAGCATGGATCACAGATGAGGAAGAAAAATGAGCAATTCCGTATCATCACTGTACCTAGGGCTTCAGCCCTAAGTGCAAAGCTGTTAGCTGTTATGATATGAACAACAAAAAACTTGGTCATTTTAACACTGAATTTGTTAATTTACAGTATAACCTAGTAAATAACTGAGTGTGTTTTTTTCTACCTCTACTGAGAAATTTATAAGTTTCTACATTTTACCTGAGAAATCATAGTATAACAAAGCGTCTTTTAAAAGAGTTGGTAATCAAAAGTATAAAGGATAAATTTAATAATAAACACATTTAAAAAACAATTTAAGAATAAATTTAAACAAGGAGAAAAAAGACTTATACTCTGAAAATGACAAAATACTGCTGAAAGAAATTAAAGAATACATAAATAAATGGAAAGACATCCTGGGTTCATGGATTGGAAGACTTAATACTGTTATGATGATAATGTTACCCAAAGCAATCTACAGATTCAATACAATTCCTATCAAAACCCCACTGGCATTGGGTTTTGCTGTTGTTGTTTGTTTGCTTGCTTCAAAAGGAGGGAAATCCACCCTAAAATTCATAAGAAATATCAAGTGACTCTGAATAGCTAAAGCAAACTTGAAAAAGAACAAAGTTGGAAGACTTCTACTTCCTGGTGGAAAAACTTTCTAAACAGTTACAGTAATAAAAGCAATGTGATATTGGCATAAGGACAGATATTTGGACCTACAGAATGAAATAGAGAGCCCAGGAATAAATCCTCAAATTTTTGGTCAATTGATTTTTCACAAGACTGCCAAGACCATTCTATGGGGAAAGGACCATCTTTCCAATAAATGCTGCTAGGAGAACTGGACATCCATGTAGCAGAATAAAGTGGGACCTTTATTTTACATCAAACACAAAAATTAACTCAAAATAGATGAAAGACCTAAACTATACAATTCTCAGGGGAAAACATAGAAGGAAGTCTTTAGGAACTTGGATTTGGCAATGATTTCTTGGATACGACACCATAATCACAGTCAACAAAAGAAAAAATAGATAAATTGGACTTTAAAATTAAAAACTTTTGCACACCAAAGGATATCATCAAGAGAGTAGTGTGAAAAGACAACCGACTGAATGGGAAAAAATATTTGCAAATCATATATCTGATAAGAGATTATTATCCAAAATATATAAAGAACCTACAATTCAGTAACAATGACAAAACAATTTAATTCAAAAATGGGCAAAGAAGTTACTCCAAAGACATTACTCCAAAAAAGATATGCAAATGGCCAATAGACACATGAAATGATGTTCAATATCATCAGTCATCAGAAAGATGCAAATCAAAATGACAATGAGATACCACCACATACCTATTAGGATGGTAACTTGCTAACATGGCCAAACTACAGGTCAAATTATTTACTGAGTGTAATGTTATGGCCCAGATCCTGTGAAATGCACATAACCCATACTATTTTTTTGATGATCGCAAAAACTCTATGAAAGGGTACTCTTCCTGTGTTAATAGAAGAGGAACCTGAAAGTAAGGGATGTTGTACAATTTGAACCACACTTACACAGCTACTATGTGACAGAGCCCAGGATTTTATCCATGGTTGCCTGGACACAAAGCCCATATTCCTTTGACTTCACATGTAGTCTCCCAAATAAGTGTTTCCATTCCCACTCTTACTCCCAGAATACTGAATGTTTTAAAGGGTGTAATTCACTTTTCTTACTCTTTTATTTTTCAAGTACATTACACATATTAGCTCATTACAATCTCATAAGTCTGTAAATTATATTTTATTCTGTTTTCACTGATATAAAAAGTGAGGTTTACTACCTGTTAATCCCTATAGTGATAAAATAGAAAGTTAGGATGAACTATATGGTGAAGTAATTACAAATGCTGGATTTAAAATGGGACTGTTGGTTCAATCTCAGTTCCACTGACTGACTTGCTAGGTGATGATGGGCAAGTTACTTAACCTATCTGTATAACAGTCTTTTCATCTTCAGAATAGAGATGAGAGCAATACTAGATCATATGATTTGAATGAGGATAAAATGGAAGTAATTCACTAAGGGGGTTTGATCAATGTCTGGCACAGAACAAGCACACAGTAATATTAGCCATTGTTTTATATTTGTTTCCTGAGACCAGACTTCAGACATACTTTTACAGAATTAAGTAATAATTTTTGGTTCAGAGTATGTTTAGTGACTGCCAAACACCAGTAATCTCATGTATTAGACTATATTTTAATTACATTGTATTACATTATGTATTTGTTTATTATATTTGTATGTCTCCATTAGAGAGTACATTTCTAAATTAAAAAAAATCTTATTAGGAGTTTGTACTACGATTTACAAGTATGAAGTGTCTAATGCTTTATATGAGAGATTGTTTAGTCAATATTTATTTGTTGATTTCAACAGAAATGATTTCAACTGAAATGGCTTTAAAAGAAAATTTTGAAATTTAGAGAGAGCATTTTAACTTGGTGCTTTACGATGGCATTTCAGAGGAAATAGGAGAGTTGCATTAAAGGAGAAACTGATGAAACAACAAATAAAAATACAATATCCAAAAAGCAAGGTTAACATCCTTTAACTCAACTGAAATATGGAACAAATTTTCCACCTAGAATTTTTGTCTACTTATTTTTAATGATTGGACAGATCAATTGGTTTATGTTTAAATTTGTTTTGACTTTGTTTCTATTTTGTGGGAGAAATACATTCAATCACTCTACACATAATTCTAAGGGTTCTGAGCTCTCCAGATATAATCTAATTGTGTGATTATACAAATAATCAATACTAACAAGTAATATTAGTAGACTGAATGACTGAAGTTAAATCTAGTCACATATAATCTAATACTTGCTAAAAATAAGCAAATCTATATTCCATAATTTGAATTTTGTATTTAATTTTGAAATAATATTTGCCTTCTGAATCTCAGTGCTTTTCCAGTTTACTGTTGCCTCAATTTAATCTTGGGCTGAGATCCCTAGTAGATTAGGAATAAGAGTTCTTAGAGATCATTAACAGAATTAAAACATTCTACCAAGTGTAATCAGGAGTAATATACTAGTACTGAAAAGAAGGAACATTTGAAGCAGAGATTATTTCACACCATTTTCATCCTTTGAGTTGTTTAGTGTTTAAAAATTTTTCAAAGAAAAGACTAATGTTAATGGTGGGCAGATATAAAAGTGAATCACAGTTGAGAAGTGGTGGCCAGTGGAGGGAGAGGGAGTGTGGAATAGAATATCTTGTCCTTTCTTATATCTAATTTCTAAGTATCCTTTATTCTAAAGTAACAATGAATAGTACTAACTTATATTTATTACAAGGCTTGTCTTGTCCCTTAGGAAGTTATTTTCACATAATCTAATTTGATTTATACAAGTGAGCCAAAACCCATTGTAATGAAAATTTGTGTTCTATTGTTTTGCATATACTGTAGAAATCACTTTTGATTTTTAATATTCCATTGAAGATTATTCTTCCCTCTACTATAATTAATTGTGAATGCTCTTTCAGTTATTTGTGTTGGCAATAAATGTGTGTGTGTGTGTGTGTATTTTCAAGTTTGCAAAGGAGTTCTGTGATATCAAATATATAATTTTTGTGCTGTTATATAATTTCAGTTATAAAGAAAGGTCTTTTCTATGATAATAGTTCATCAATATGCTGTTTCTATGTGCTGTTCCCAGTATTGCTGAGTGAAGGGAATGTAGGAGGATGGGAATAGAAAAAAATATGTAAGTCTTGGGAAACAATGTGATAGTAATAAAAGAGAGTAGGATTTGGAGTAACATAGTTGTGAGTGCAAATGCCACTTCCATTTTGACCTGTTAAGTATCCTTGGGAAAATTACTTAAACTCTCTAAATATTTTTCCCATTTTTCAATAGAAATATTACAATTTACCTAACTGGGTTATTAAATTACATTAAACAGAATTAAATTAAAAGCTTGACACAAAATAATTACTGGTTGTTAATTACCTTCTCCTATGCTTGACAATCTTGAAGCTTGGTGTTATCTACATCTGTTCATCACTGATTTAAGTAAAGATTATTCATTCTTCCAAATGTAGAGGTAAGATAGTGTTTAAAAATAAAAACTTACTTTAAGACCAAATAAACTAATTATTCCCTTTATCAAATACTGCCAAATGAGAAAGTCCATTTACTTTAATAATAATAATTCCATTAATATGACCAAATAAATATAATTGTATTTTCTCCCTTGTGTTATCATGAATATTCATTAAACATGAATTTTAATATTAAAAAGCAGCATTATATATGTTAGGTCTCAACTATCCTGGGTTTATTATTAAAGGTAAAACATACCCTAACAGTGTTGATAGGACCATATATAGGTTTCTTTCTGTTAAATGTTTGAAAAATAAAGTCATTGTATACTGTAGGTGCTCCGTATGCTTGTTGATAATGTTAGAAAAGTTAGTCCATGAAAGGTGGAAATAGCAAAATTCTTCTGACAAGTATGTAAAAACATGCGTTTGCATTAGTAAGATTAACTGATTAATT
Source organism: Mesoplodon mirus (assembly GCF_964341445.2). Lineage (NCBI taxonomy): Eukaryota > Metazoa > Chordata > Mammalia > Artiodactyla > Ziphiidae > Mesoplodon > Mesoplodon mirus. The sequence goes on along the minus strand of NC_138983.1, from coordinate 107,557,117 downwards.
TGACCATGCTCTATAAATAAGTCTCTCTCTACCCCATTTTCCCTATAAAGCAGATATTATAATTTACATTTTGCTTGGTTAAATGCTGAGTGTCAATCACACTGGAGATGCTCAATAAAGAGTAGCTGTTATGATTTCTCTGACACATGCTCATGTAAGATTTGTAGAATTCTGAAAGTACACTTCTTTAAATTGTTTCTACAATCAAGCACTCTGAAAGCCATGTTAAATTTGTGTGGTGGTGGGGAGAGGCGGTGGTTAAGGCACTAAATCGAATGTAAAGAAAACATGTCCCTATTGGAATTATATGGAACACGACAGATGCATCTGGGATGACAGGGAGAATGGAAAATTAAAGACCTATATTATGGGTCACTGTCTGAAGAGAACTTGGGTCAGCCATAATAGTAAGAGACTTAGACACCTGGGAACTAAAGCCTGATTAAAGATGCTAAGTCACTGAAAAAAAAAAAACACACTTTTGACAATATTAGAGTTAGTCCAAATTGAATAAAAGAATAAAGAGTACAAAGCTTTTTAAACTATAAACTGATTTAAATAAGAAAATAACGTAAGTGTCAAACAGTCTGTTTTCCAGATCACACACCCCCCCACACCATCCTCATCACTCACTGGACCCCATTTAGTATGTGCCAGAGAGGAAGGTTTTATAATTCTACCCTTTGCGGGTCCAGGGTAGTTTTGGGATCTCTATGGCTACCAGATCAGATTCTAGTTGCACTGGAGACTCCTGAACTGATTTTGAATTGAAGTTATATAATTTTATTTGGTCTTGTAGGAAATCAGTCCCAGGGAGACTTCCTAGAGAATGGGATTCATTTAGTCATGCTTTAATTAATCCATTAATTAACTAATTAATTACATCAACATGTATTTATGTACTCAATGCTTAGTATCAGCAAAGTAGGTTCTACAGACAGAATAGGCTACTGACACAAAGCAAAATTGTTGACCACATGGAGAATTTGTAGTATTAGGCAAGGCACCCAGTAAACAAACAAAACAATTAAGTAATATATGTATTGATATGTGTGACTGAAGAAAGATAAATCACGTTAAGATTGATGAGAAGTGAAAACTCTGCTGCTTAAGCTAACATGGTGTGGAAAGGCTTATTTGAGGAGTTGGCTTTTGATTGATGATTTAAGTGAAATGAGGGTGCAAGTCTCAGGGGTTTGGGACATTCAGGACAGTTGTGTTTAAGGGAGAGCAAAGAGGTCTGTGTTTCTACAGTATATTGAATAAAGGAAAGAGTAGGAAGAAAGGGTGGAAAGATAACCAGAAACCACAGCTCAAGAGGGTCCTGTGGGCCATAATAAAGGTTTTTTTTTTTTTTAATGCATTTTGTGTTATTACAACCATGGCAGTGTTTTGAGCAGGGAGCTGTTATAATCAGATATACATTTCAAAAGAATCACTTTTACTGCTTTGAGATAAATTAAGGAGGAAAAGGTGGAAGCAGGGAGACCAGTTAGGAGATGACTGCTGTAAGAGAGAGATGGTGGTTAATATCACTCGCACTTGTATGTATTTACTCATGTTTGTATGTATTCATGTACATGTACATCTGTATTAATTGAGCATTTACTATACTGAAGCGATATAATAGTTGACTGAGGGAAAGTCTACTTCATTAATTGTCCATAAGAAACCTGTAGTTAAAGGAGGTAACATAATATTAATTGATTCATTGATTGATGTCTTAGAATGTGCTATTATTGCTAAAAATAGTATCAATGTGTATAGCATATAAGCTTGGATGGTCTTCTGGACTGACAGAATGTCATAAGGTCAAACAGGTCGCAACACATATCCATCAACCAACTAAATATCTAAATAACAACCTTATAATGGGTAGTAAGCATTTATCTGTAAAGCAGCTACTTGTAACAAGAATAAATCAACCACTGTATTGAAAGATGTCAATAATAGATTTAGACTGATGGTCAGCCCAAACACAGATATGATGTGGGAAATACAGCAAGCTTTATTTATCTAAAGGCTAGAGAGAGGAGTCAGCAAAATCAGAATATACAGTGGACAAATCAACCACATTCTCCAGTGACAGACATGCAAATATCCTGGGAATTTCCAATTGTCCTCACTATTGGAACAGAGTTTCAGATAATAGACTGAGAGAGTGAAGCACTCCTCTTTTGACTTAATCTTAAACACATAAGGCTAAATTTGACCATGGTTCAATTGTTTGGGTATATATACTGGAGACCATAGCAATTGGATTGTCTGCACCCCATCAGTCTCAGAGTTATAAAATGCGATATAACTGCTAGGTACAGTAAAACATATGCCTAGACCAGAATGGGATCATCATTCACCACTCAGCCTTTGGGGCAAGCACGTACCGGAATTTCATTTTGTAGAACTAAAACAATGGTCAGGTACCCAGAATCTTCTGAGTCATTCTATTTTGCAAAAATTATATATTTCTAATAATTTGTAAAACATAAATACAACTAAAATAATTTTTCATCAGTTTGAAAGAGAAACCAAGAATTTATTAAAAAGATAGTGATGCATATGGGGGCAAGGGTGTAATTAATAGGGTTCCTTTGTGCCTCCTCCCTGTCCTGCCCAACAAGTTGGAAACAGGAGCAAAAGTACTGGAAGAGAGAAATAGTTACAATGGGCCTTAAGTAGTGCCTTCTCATTGTCAGGGTCTGCAGGGTTTATAGGGACTCTTCAGGTTTACTGAGATCATGGGGGTGGGGAGTAGGTGGTTGGAAGTGGCACAGAAAGAGGAAACTGTAGGAGATTCACAGCCCAGATCTCAAGGGATCTGTGGTGTAGGAGAGAGGCAGAAGTGGCTATTTCAGGAAGGGACAGGAGACGGTCATCCCCATGCAGTGACAGAGTCGACACAGCGCCCCCTGAGTTGTTCCAGGTGTTGGCACTTGGCAACCAAGAATAGAGAAGATGCTGACTGGTGGGACATGACCTTCCAACAGCAAGGACAGCACAAAAACCAAAGCCTTCCCCTCCCCTTCTCATCACCACAGAATATGTACACTCTCATGTGCTCCCAGACACATCTTGGAAAGGAGCGGTGGAAGATGATGCCTCCTGCTTGGGGCGGGGGGTGGGGGGGTGGGTAATGCTATGCAAGGGGGTTCCGTGAACTAACTGAATATTTACTCACCAGAAATTGTGGGAAGTAGAGAAGATTGAATTTTATTTAAAAAGCATAATTTTTTAAAATTTTCTTTTCTTTGTTCTGACTTTAGGAATAGGGGTGCCAAAGCAATAGAGATCAATTTTAGAAAAACAAAACAAAACAAAACAAAAACCTAAAATTTTGGTATATCTGGCTTATCATGATTCAGTTGCTTTCTACATAAGGTATTGCTGCTATTATATAAATTATAAGAGCTAAGTCAGAAAAATAAATATGTTATAGAAAAGAAAAGGAGCAATAAAAGCTCTTTCAACTGCGCTGATACTCTCAAAATACCTGCCTGTGCGGGAGACCACCAATTTAAAGAATAAAATACTTCAGCTGTAATAAGCATCATAAATAGATAACATTTGTTTCCAGATTGCCTTTTCAATGCTGTAAGGTCACTCCACAGCTCTTCAGAAAAGCAGGCTCTGCGGCAACACAACAGGCTCTTCCAAGATTATGCAGGTCTATTGATATTCCTGGAAGTTCACACAGCTATCATGTACAAATCTGACACACTGAAGAATTCTGAACTTTCTAGTTTCACTTAATGCTGGGCATTTAATGTCTCAATCTGTGTTGAACATGGCACATATCCCTCTCTATTAATGGCATTTGTCTTGTCAATGTCATCTGGTTTAGATTTCAATTTCCTAGGCAGGAAAAAAGTCTATTTGGCAGAGAGTAGAAAGAAATGTTATAACCCTTCAGCACATTCTAATCAGTTTCTAGCTACAGTGGCTATTTAACACTATATTTTCAAGCTCAACTTATGCTCCATTGAAGATCTGAGATTCCTTGGCAGATGCTTGGTCTGTTTGGCAGGAGAATAAAAGATATGTTTGTAATCTTTTGGTATTTATACTCAAATGATAGCCTCCTTAACACTGAACTCCACATTTTCAAATTTGATTTATATAGCACTTCACTGGAGAGGCTGGACTGCTGTATTCAATTTGGGAAACTAGTCATGGGGAGAGATATAGGTAAATTGGGGTCAAATTAAGAATGATTATGTTTTGTATTTACTTGGTTACACTGTATTTTATTTCATAAAATATTGATGCTTAGATATTTTATATATAAGTTATAATAAACAAGATAAATGCAGGGGTATAAGCATTTTAAAATGAAAGGAAAATAAGAAATAAGCAGAGGAGAGATTTTGTAGCACAACAACTATATTGCTTTTGAGTTAGATGAGCCTGAAGTTGAATATCAGCTCCACCCTCAGAATCTGCACAAACCTGGAAGGAAAAGTTGTCCAAACTCTCTAAGCATTAGTGTCTGTATCTACAAAATGGAGCCAATAATTCTTACCTGTACTTTTGTGACTAGTAAGTGAGATAATATATGCAAAACACTTAGGATAGTAATTGGTTTAGTCTACACAATAAAGTTCAAAAATTTTTAGTGTAACAGGAAGTTAAAATGGGACTCTTTCTGTCTTGGTGTCAAAAGAAAAACCAAGACCATAAATAGATGGCAAATATTTCACATTTCAAAATGAAGTGCTAGTTCCCCTCTGCTAGATTTTCAAACAACTTTAGTCATCATGAACGGAACATGTATCATCAGCCTTTACAAGGTGCTGGTGAAGCCAAGAGAAAAGCTGGACACCAGAGAGAGAATTTCATCAGAAAACAATACAAATGTGCTATGAGTACTCTCCAACCCGTCTTCAAAGGCGGTAGTTGTCGTTTTCCTTTTATATCAAGATTTTCAAGTTAGGCTTTAAAAAACCACTAGGAGAGCTAAATATGTGGTTATTGGAGCATATAGGTCAGAGTAGACTGTTTCTGAGTCACATCTGAGAAAACGAAGGCACGAGTGGCTGGACGAAGGAGTCTGTGACAGCAGAAAATGGGGCTAAGAGAGAGAAATGATTTCATTCCCATTAAAATGGACCAAAGGCACATGTTTTCCATAGATCGCATCAACTATTTTCATGTAGACCACATATAAGAGCAGGGTTGCCTGGGGTTGTCTTATAACACTCCAAAGAGATCGCCAGGTGTAGTGAGAAGAGCTCAGCTGATAGAGACTCGTGGTATGATCAATCTACGAAGTGTAGGAAGTAAGAAATTTTAAGTGGTCACCCTGGAATAATTATATTTGTCTTAAGGAAGAGAACTATAGATGCAAGATCTCAAGAAGCTGGGACCTGGGGGAAGTTGCTGAAACACACTCAAAATACCTCAAATTTATTCACAAAGAGTCAGCATTAAATATGTCAGGCACCGAAAACAGTAACAGCTCATGATATTACCAGTCAAATGATATCTTTCCTAGAATTCACCTCTCTACTTGCTCCCTACTTCAGTCTTGAAGGAAACTGAGCCTACTTAATGGGTAAAGGAGTTGAAATGCACAAAATGTAGAATTAGAGAAAAAATGTAAAAACACTCTTCTGCCCTATTTATTGGCTTTTACTCAGAATAACTCTTCCTGGAGAGGAAAGGATTTTGAGCTATTATACAATACAAAATATTTTAGTTGCCTAAACAAGATCGGTGCTATTTAATCATTTAATAAAAATCACTGGGCATTGTCCCAGAAAGTTCTTTCAGACACCTTCTGAGTTATCACCTACCCAAGTCCTAAGAGACAGCCACTGTTCTGATTTTTTTCCACTATAGATGACATTTGTCCATTTGAGAACTTAATATACACAGAATCATATGGTATGCACTCCTTTGGGTAGGGTTTCTTTCATAAAGCATAATGTTTTAGAGTTTCATTCATACTGTTACATGGTCAGGAGTTTATCCCTTCATAGTGCTGAGTAGTATTCCTTTGTATAAGTAATCTCAATTTGTTTATCTATTCACATTTGATGGACACCAGGACTGTTTCTAGTTTTAGGCTACTGTGGATAAACCTGATGTTGATATTCTTGTACACATATTTCTGTGGATATATGTTTCATTTGCTTTGGGTAAATACCTAGGAGTGGAATTGCTAGGTCATACAGTAAGTCTAAGAAATTGCAAAAACTTTTTCCAAAGTGGTTGGACCCATTTGTCAGATGTGTGTGTGTGTATCTTAATTTTAGACATTCAGGTGGATATGTATGTGTATATAGTTCTTTTTTTCTTTTCTACTTAGTAATTCTTCAAAAGTGAAAAGCAGATGTTAAGAAAATGAAATCACATTGATCACACTGGCTGAAATATAGTTAAAAGTGTTTTATGATATCAAAAAATAAAATCATAATTACTGCTGGATGAAGTTAACTATCAAGGTACACAAAGTAGACTTTTAAAAATGGACCTCAACAGTATAATTTATTTTAAAATTATTTTGGCATTTATTTATTCTTTCAATCTTCTATTACCTTCATTCTAATTATGTATACAAGTAGGCTCTGGGAACATTATGCCCGTGTCTAAAACTAAAAGAAAATGAAAAAATTTGTTCATCTTAGAATAGCCATTTTCTAAAATCTAAGACATCAGATATAGGAAGTTGATTGATTATTCTAGAATGCTAGCATTCAGAATAAAGTTATATATATTTGCTTTACCACATACTTAACCATTCATCTGTTCCATGATCCATTCATCTACCTTACATGCCACCATATGCTGTTATTTAATGAGGTTACTTCAAGTTTTCTAGTTAATTTTATAAAGCTCCCTTTAAAAGCTTATTCCAAAGGGAAGCAAACTTCCCCTTCCTCAGCATCTACAGATGGCCTCAACCAGAACTGCTGCCACTCCAAGTGTTCAATACTCTCAAATGATCCATTACACCATGGTGTTTTTAACATAAATAAAGGTTAAAAGATCATAAAAACAAGACCATATGCCCAAACATGTTTGTGCACCTTGGCAATGGGAATGTAAGGACTGAATCAGATTATATCCAGCTTGCCAAGAAACTGGATCAAAATTAGAGGGTAAAAATCTGTCATATGGGCCATGGAGCCAAATGATACTTCCCTTAAGTGTGGTGGGGAGAAGAGTAGCCAATATACCTATATCTCTGCCAGATATTTTCCATATCATCCAGAAAAATGAAAGTCTACATGTGAACTACGGAGAAATATTGAAAGATTTAGGTCTCTCATAGGCATATACATGAAATTTCATTAGGAGAGCTTCCCCTTGATCAAGTCATGGCTTTTAAGCTGTCTTCTCGGGAAGACTTCATGATCACCATCCCAAATTTAGGCCTCCCTATCCCCGTTTGCTTTTCTCTATAACACTTATCACTTTCTAATAAACATGTAATTTATTTATTCTTTTTTTTTTTATTCACTGGACTCACCCACTAGACTCTAAGCTTTGTGATGGCAGAAATTTTTGTTGCTTGTTTTGTTATTTGGGTTACTTACTTGTAGCACATAGTGTTTACTACATACCTATGGGATGCACTATAAATGAATGAATATGTTAAGGCTACTTAGGCATCACTGGGGTCACGTTGTAGGAGATAAATTTATATCAGTTCTATGCACACACTAGGGAGTCTTCCAGAGCTAAAAGTAATAATATTAAAAATGACACATGTTACATAAACACTGTCAACCAGCAAATGAAGAAGCTTAAGATCATCTGGAACAAGGTAGAGCAAGGCTAACCAGTGGTAAATGGATATGAAGGATCTTGGGGCCATGTCACCTTTCCAGAAGAGGGACTGAGTAAGAGAAAATAAGGAGTTGGGAAAAATGTCACAAGGCAGTCTGCAACTGAAAATTTTCCAACAGAAGTTAGCAGCCTTAGATATCAACCGTTCTTAAATCTAGATTAAAGATCAGACAAATTATTCGGGGGTACCCTCAAAAGCAGAGAGCCTCACCTCAATAGAGCTTTTCAAATAAGATCAAGAGTATTAAAAATACATGGTAGTAGTACAGTTGTCACTATGTTCTAGGCTTTGCAGTTTGAAACAGTCACACCAAGGATTCTAACTTTTTCAGGAGAATGTTCTAATATATTTTCGGAAGGTAGATTCATAGCAGTGATCCTTTGGTGAATTTATTTAAATTTAATTTGTTAGTAACCTAAAGAATTATTTTTATCAAATAAAATGATTATTTATTAATGATAATTCAAATATATAAATTAATATATTTCTTAACAAATTCTTCTGCTTTTGTTCAAAAATTGAAGCTTAGTATTTTTGCTTACAATAAACTCCACACCTTGACCATATTCTCCAAATAATCCACATAAGTTACTGTCAATAGGAGAGGGATGCCCTTTTCAAAATAAAAAATTAGCACATTATAGTGTGAAGAAATGATGGTGATGTGGTTTAGCTAGAGTTCCACTGAGAAACAATTCCTACTCTCCTCAGTTCCAAAAATAATTGTGGACAATATCGTGGTAGAATTGGAATTTAGTTATAAGAAATTGCTAATTAATAAACACCAAATAACTACTTACCCAGGTTATACATCTTCTTAATTTCTTATCTTCCTAGTCATATAAAGTTCAAAATAAATCAGTCTCAGTTTAGACTTAAGAAAAGGGGGATTCACTTCCGGGTAAGATGGCGGAAGAGTAAGACGCGGAGATCACCTTCCTCCCCACGGATACACCAGAAATACAGCTACACGTGGAACAACTCCTACAGAACACCTACTGAACACTGGCAGAAGACCCCAGACCGCCCAAAAGGCAAGAAACTCCCCACATACATGGGTAGGGCAAAGCAGAGAGATTCCCGCACAGAGGATCAGTGCCGAGCAGCACTCACCAGCCCGAGAGGCTTGTCTGCTCACCCGCCGGGGAGGGCGGCGCTGGAAGCTGAGGCTCGGGCTTCGGTCAGAGCGCAGGGAGAGGACTGGGGCTGGCAGCAAGAACTCAGTCTGAAGGGGGGTAATGTGCCACAGCTAGCCGGGAGGGAGTCCGGGAAAAGTCTGGAGCTGCCGAAGAGGCAAGAGACTTTTTCTTCCGTCTTGGTTTCCTGGTGCGCGAGGAGAGGGGATTAAGAGCGCTGCTTAAAGGAGCTCCACAGATGAGCGCGAGTTGTGGCTGAAAGCACGGAGCCCAGTGACAGGCGTGGGACGCTGGGGCTGCTGCTGCTGCCGCCAAGAAGCCTGTGTGTGAGTGCAGGTCACTGTCCACACCGCCCTTCCGGGAGCCTGTGCAGCCCGCCACTGCCGGGGTCCCGGGATCCAGGGGCGGCTTCCCTGGGAGAATGCACGGCATGCCTTGGGCTGGTGCAACGTCACGGCGGCCTCTGCCGCTGCAGGCTCGCCCCGCACTCTGTGCCCCTTCCTCCCGCCCAACCTGAGTGAGCCAGATTCCCCGAAGAGGCTGCTCCTTTAACCCTGTCCTGTCTGAGTGAAGAACAGACGCCCTCCGGCGACCTACACGCAGAGGCAGAGCCAAATCCAAAGCTGAGACCCAGGAGCTGTGAGAACAAAGAAGAGAAAGGGAAATCTCTCCCAGCAGCCTCAGAAGCAGCGGATTAAAGCTCCACAATCAACTTGATGCACCCTGCATCTGTGGAATACATGAATAGACAACAAATCATCCCAAATTGAGGAGCCCGGAGTCAGTGCTGTGCCTCTGTGGTGGGAGAGCCAACTTCAGGACACTGGTCAACAAGAGACCTCACAGCTCCACATAATATCAAACGGCGAAAATCTTCCAGAGATCTCCATCTCAACACCAGCACCCAGTTTCACTCAACGACCAGCAAGCTTCAATGCTGGTCACCCTATGTCAAACAACTAGCAAGACAGGAACACAATGCCACCCATTAGCAGAGAGGCTGTCTAAAATCATAAAAAGTCCACAGACACCCCAAAACACACCACCAGACGTGGACCTGCCCACCAGAAAGACAAGATCCAGCCTCACCCACCAGAACACAGGCACTAGTCCCCTCCACCAGGAAGCCTACACAACACACTAAAGCAACCTTAGCCACTGGGGACAGACACCAAAAACAATGGGAACTACGAACCTGCAGCCTGCAAAAAGGAGACCCCAAACACAGTAACATAAGCAAAGTGAGAAGACAGAAAAACACACAGCAGGAAAAGGAGCAAGATAAAAACCCACCAGACCTAACAAATGAAGAGGTAATAGGCAGTCTACCTGAAAAAGAATTCAGAATAATGATAGTAAAGATGATCCAAGATTCTATTTCCAAGATCCAAAATCTTGGAAATAGAATAGACAAAATGCAAGAAACAGTTAACAAGGACCTAGAAGAACTAAAGATGAATCAAGCATCGATTAAACACACAATAAATGAAATGAAAAATACTCTAGATGGGATCAATAGCAGAATAACTGAGGCAGAAGAACGGATAAGTGAGGTGGAAGATAAAATAGTGGGAATAACTGATGCAGAGCAAAATAAAGAAAAAAGAATGAAAAGAACAGAGGACAGTCTCAGAGACCTCTGGGATAACATTAAATGCACCAACATTCGAATTATAGGGGTTCCAGAAGAAGAAGAGAGAAAGAAAGTGACTGAGAAAATATTTGAAGAGATTATAGTTGAAAACTTCCCTAATATGGGAAAGGAAATAGTTAATCAAGTCCAGGAGGCACAGAGAGTCCCATACAGAATAAATCCAAGGAGAAATACGCCAAGACACATATTAATCAAACTGTCAAAAATTAAACACAAAGCAATCATATTAAAAGCAGAAGGCAAAAACAACAAATAACACACAAAGGAATCCCCATCAGGATAACAGCTGATCTCTCAGCAGAAACTCTACAAGCCAGAAGGGAGGGGCAGGACATAATTAAAGTGATGAAGGGGAAAAACCAGCCACCAAGATTACTCTACCCAGCAAGGATCTCATTCAGATTTGATGGAGAAATTAAAACGTTTACAGACAAGCAAAAGCTGAGAGAGTTCAGCACCACCAAACCAGCTTTACAACAAATGCTAAAGGAACTTCTCTAGACAAGAAACACAACAGAAGGAAAAGACCTACAATAAAGAACCCAAAACAATTAAGAAAATGGAAATAGGAACATACATATCGATAATTACCTTAAATGTAAATGTACTAAATGCTCCCACCAAAAGACACAGATTGGCTGAATGGATACAAAAACAAGACCCATATATATGCTGTCTACAAGAGACCCACTTCAGACCTAGAGACACATACAAACTGAAAGTAAGGGGATGGAAAAAGATATTCCATGCAAATGGAAACCAAAAGAAAGCTGGAGAAGTAATTCTTATATCAGAAAAAATAGACTTTAAAATAAGGACTATTAGAAGAGACAAAGAAGGACACTACCTAATGATCAAGGGATCAATCCAAGAAGAAGATATAACAATTGTAAATATTCATGCACCCAACATAGGAGCACCTCAATACATAAGGCAAATACTAACAGCCCTAAAAGGAGAAATCGACAGTATCACACTCATAGTAGGGGACTTTAACACCCCGCTTTCAACAATGGACAGATCATCCAAAATGAAAATAAATAAGGAAACACAACCTTTAAATGATACATTAAACAAGATGGACTTAATTGATATTTATAGGACATTCCATCCAAAAACAACAGAATACACATTTTTCTCAAGTGCTCATGGAACATTCTCCAGGACAGATCATATCTTGGGTCACAAATCAAGCCTTGGTAAATTTAAGAAAATTGAAATTGTATGAAGTATCTTTTCCGACCACAATGATATGAGACTAGATATCAATTACAGGAAAAAAGCTGTAAAAAATACAAACACATGGAGGCTAAACAATACACTACTTAATAACGAAGTGATCACTGAAGAAATCAAAGAGGAAATTAAAAAATACCTAGAAACAAATGACAATGGAGACACGACGACCCAAAACCTATGGGATGCAGCAAAAGCAGTTCTAAGAGGGAAGTTTATAACAATAAAATCTCACCTTAAGAAACAGGAAACATCTCGAATAAACAACCTAACCTTGCACCTAAAGCAATTAGAGAAAGAAGAACAAAAACATCCCAAAGTTAGCAGAAGGAAAGAAATCATAAAAATCAGAACAGAAATAATTGAAAAAGAAATGAAGGAAATGATAGCAAAGATCAATAAAACTAAAAGCTGGTTCTTTGAGAAGATAAACAAAATTGATAAACCATTAGCAAGACTCATCAAGAAAAAAAAAGGGAGAAGACTCAAATCAATAGAATTAGAAATGAAAAAGGAGAAGTAACAACTGACACCAGAGAAATACAAAAGATCATGAGATATTACTACAAGCAACTCTATGCCAATAAAATGGACAACCTGGAAGAAATGGACAAATTCTTAGAAATGCACAACCTGCCAAGACTGAATCAGGAAGAAATAGAAAATCTGAACAGACCAATCACAAGCACTGAAATTGAAACTGTGATAACAAATCTTCCAACAAACAAAAGCCCAGGACCAGATGGCTTCACAGGCGAATTCTATCAAGCATTTAGAGAAGAGCTAACACCTATCCTTCTCAAACTCTTCCAAAATATAGCAGAGGGAGAAACACACCCAAACTCATTCTATGAGGCCACCATCACCTTGATACCAAAACCAGGCAAGGATGTCACAAAGAAAGAAAACTACAGGCCAATATCACTGATGAACATAGATGCAAAAATCCTCAACAAAATACTAGCAAACCGAATCCAACAGCACATTAAAAGGATCATACACCATGATCAAGTGGGGTTTATTCCAGGAATGCAAGGATTCTTCAATATACGCAAATCAATCAATGTGATACACCATATTAACAAATTGAAGGAGAAAAAACATATGACCATCTCAATAGATGCAGAGAAAGCTTTCGACAAAATTCAACACCCAGTTTTGATAAAAACCCTGCAGAAAGTAGGCATAGAGGGAACTTTCCTCAACATAATAAAGGCCATATATGACAAACACACAGCCAGCATTGTCCTCAATGGTGAAAAACTGAAACCATTTCCACTAAGATCAGGAACAAGACAAGGTTACCCACTCTCACCACTCTTATTCAACCTAGTTTTGGAAGTTTTAGCCACAGCAATCAGAGAAGAAAAGGAAATAAAAGGAATCCAAATTGGAAAAGAAGAAGTAAAGCTGTCACTGTTTGCAGATGACATGATAGTATACATAGAGAATCCTAAAGATGCTACCAGAAAACTACTAGAGCTAATCAATGAATTTGGTATAGTTGCAGGATACAAAATTAATGCACAGAAATCTCTGGCATTCCTATATACTAATGATGAAAAATCTGAAAGTGAAATCAAGGAAACACTCCCATTTACCATTGCAATAAAAAGGATAAAATATCTAGGAATAAACCTACCTAAGGAGACAAAAGACCTGTATGCAGAAAATTATAAGACACTGATGAAAGAAATTAAAGATGATACAAATAGATGGAGAGATGTACCATGTTCTTGGATTGGAAGAATCAACATTGTGAAAATGACTCTACTACCCAAAGCAATCTACAGATTCAATGCAATCCCTATCAAACTACCACTGGCATTTTTCACAGAACTAGAACAAAAAATTTCACAATTTGTATGGAAACACAAAAGACCCCGAATAGCCAAAGCAATCTTGAGAACGAAAAATGGAGCTGGAGGAATCAGGCTCCCTGACTTCAGACTATACTACAAAGCTACAGTAATCAAGACGGTATGGTACTGGCACAAAAACAGAAAGATAGATCATTGGAACAGGATAGAAAGCCCAGAGATAAACCCACGGACATATGGTCACCTTATCTTTGATAAAGGAGGCAGAAATGTACAGTGGAGAAAGGACAGTCTCTTCAATAAGTGGTGGTGGGAAAACTGGATAGGGACATGTAAAAGTATGAGATTCGATCACTCCCTAACACCATACACAAAAATAAGCTCAAAATGCATTAAAGACCTAAATGTAAGGCCAGACACTATCAAACTCTTAGAGGAAAACATAGGCAGAACACTCTATGACATAAATCACAGCAAGATCCTTTTTGACCCACCTCCTAGAGAAATGGAAATAAAGATAAAAATAAACACATGGGACCTAATGAAACTTAAAAGCTTTTGCACAGCAAAGGAAACCATAAATAAGACCAAAAGACAACCCTCAGCATGGGAGAAAATATTTGCAAATGAAGCAACTGACAAAGGATTAATCTCCAAAATTTATAAGCAGCTCATGCAGCTCAATAACAAAAAAAACAAACAACCCAATCCAAAAATGGGCAGAAGACCTAAATAGACATTTCTCCACAGAAGATATACAGACTGTCAACAAACACATGAAAGGATGCTCAACATCTTTACTCATTAGAGAAATGCAAATCAAAACTACAATGAGATATCATCTCACACCAGTCAGAATGGCCATCATCAAAATATCTAGAAACAATAAATGCTGGAGAGGGTGTGGACAAAAGGGAACACTCTTGCACTGCTGGTGGGAATGTGAATTGGTACAGCCACTATGGAGAACAGTATGGAGGTTCTTTATAAAAGTACAAGTAGAACTACCATATGACCCAGCAATCCCACTACTGGGCATATACCTTGAGAAAACCATAATTCAAAAAGAGACATGTACCAAAATGTTCATAGCAGCCCTATTTACAATAGCCTGGAGATGGAAACAACCTAAGTTTCCATCATCGGATGAATGGGTAAAGAAGATGTGGCACATATATACAATGGAATATTACTCAGCCATAAAAAGAAACGAAATTGAGCTATTTGTAATGAGGTGGATGGACCTAGAGTCTGTCATACAGAGTGAAGTAAGTCAGAAAGAGAAAGACAAATACTGTATGCTAACACATATATATGGAATTTAAGAAAAAAAAATGTCATGAAGAACATAGGGGTAAGACAGGAATAAAGACACAAACCTACTTGAAAATGGACTTGAGGATATGGGGAGGGGGTAGGGTAAGCTGTGACAAAGCGAAAGAGAGGCATAGACATATATACACTACCAAACGTAAGGTAGATAGCTAGTGCGAAGCAGCTGCATAGCACAGGGAGATCAGCTGGGTGCTTTGTGACTGCCTGGAGTGGTGGGATAGGGAGGGTGGGATGGAGACGCAAAAGGGAGGGGATATGGGAACATATGTATATGTATAACTGATTAAATTTGTTATAAAGCAAAAAAATAAAAAATAAAGATAAAAAAAAGAAAAGGGGGATTGAGCTGCCCAGCAGCCTAAGAAAAGTTCCTATCACTCTATGATTTTTCTTATTACATAAGAAGAAAACAAATACATTTTAATATAGTTATTATTTTTATTTAATTATAGCTATTCTTTTCCATATAGTTTTCATTCAATTATACTGATTACTTTTGTTCCTGGTGAGTGAGGAACCTATCATTGAATTCCACGTGCACCCCTTATTCTCTTTGTTTAGAAGTTTGGAGCACTTCCCAAACCCCATGTCATTCTTGCACCCCCGATGAGGATACCCTCTTCACTCAGCTAAAGAAAGACAAACAGTGGGAGTATTCCTAGAATACACCACTGGCCAAGTGACAGGACCATTTCAACAGTCTGAGACCCAGCCTAGAAAATAACTAGAATTATGATGGAACTTGAAACTCTGGGAGTCAAGATTATTTGAAAGAATAAGGGATAATAAGCCAGAGATGTAAAAAAATCTGGCAGAACATGATAACTCCCTGTCTCTTATATTTGATATAATGAATAAATGAGATAATGCATATAAAATGTTTAGCACAGTGTCTGGTCCATGGCAATCACTCAATGACCTTCAGCTATATTTCAGAAGAAAGTACAATTTGAATTGCTGTATCCTTACTTTTTCAAAGATTAAAAAAAATGATGAAAGTTACAGCAATAAAATTTCTGCTCTGATATAAACAATGATTTCTTACAGCAAAATGAAAAGAATAATATTATTATTTATTTTAAGAAATGTTGAAGTTTGGGGATATTATAGAGAATCTTCAAGGGTTAAGTAAATAGATAGCTCTGATGACATTTGTAAGATTTTAAATTCAGAGATACTATGATTCTAGCACAGAAAGTTCCTATTCAAAAGTTACTGCACTGGGCTTCCCTGTCGGTGCAGTGGTTGAGAGTCTGCCTGCCGATGCAGGGGACACGGGTTTGTGCCCTGGTCCGGGAGTATCCCACATGCCACGGAGAGGCTGGGCCCGTGAGCCATGGCCTCTGAGCCTGTGCGTCCAGAGCCTGTGCTCCTCAACGGGAGAGGCCACAACAGTGAGAGGCCCGTTGACCACACACACACAAAAAAAAGTTACTGCACTTATTTTTAACTTGGAATATGGACAAAGCATTCCATAACGAAGATACATTCAGATAATCCTTATGTACCTTATGTAGACATTCACAATATGACTTATCAATAATAAAGTGTCAATTCACAGAAGACATAAAGCAGCCTAAGTTTGAAACACATGTTTAGGTAAAGTAAAATAATTTAAACATTCAATGAAACAAAAATCTGCCAGAAAACAAACAATTATAAAATGTATGTCAGAACTCAGAAGAAGTGATTTAGAGATAACTAATACTTAATCTAATCCAGTGCTTTGTAAAACACTGACTTAAGAGCGTGTTTTTAGAATGTGGCTAGTTTTAGTTACTCCAAAACTATCATAGCATCCATATTTTATAAAGTTATGAAAAACACAGAAGTGGAGATATCAGTCTGAATTACTCAACAATTTCAAATATCATGATTCATCCATAATTTTCCTGATGGTAAATATAAAACTTTTACCCAGAATGAATGATAACTCCCATGACATTAACAATATACTAGTTTCATCATGGTCTTCACTGAAAGCAAAGACAACATTTTCTTCAGGGAAATTTGTCTTCTAAACCATCTTGACCCCTTAAATAAGAACCATACCACCACTGAATAATCCTGTTTCCTAAATATATGGGATGGTAGGGAATAATAAAATGACTTTACCAATGTTTGCTCTTCTTCTAAATTTCATCTATATTTACAGTATATTAGTGACTGAAAAAAGTATATCTAATTTGAACTAAAAGTGTGAAGTCAGATATAAACAGGAGTGAGCTTTCAAGGTACGACTTAAGACCCATAACTCTTGAACAGTTTAATTCACAATGTTTTTAATGTTCTAATCTTTTTCTAATTATTTACAGTTACTTTAATTTTTAATTTAAATTATAGATTTTTTTTCCTAATATGCTTTTGGTTGTACAAGCACAGTCAAAAGTTTCTTCCCTTATAGATTAGCTGACTAATAAAAATAGCTTTGGCTATGATATATGTGTGTGTGTGTGTATGCACGTGTGGGTTTCTGTTTTTTAATATCCATACAATGCTAAGTATTCACAGGACATATTTCCATTTTGAGGTGATTTTAAAATATGTCACAATTTTGATGATGAGTAAGACATCAAATCAATTCACATATGGATACTTTATTCTACAAATATAAAAAATACCAACAATTTCAAATGGGTTATTCTGTTTTAAATGTATATTGTTGGGCTTCCCTGGAGGTGCAGTGGTTAAGAATTCACCTGCCAAAGCAGGGGACACGGATTCGAGCCGTGGCTCGGGAAGATCCCACATGCTGCGGAGCAACTAAGCCTGTGTGCCACAACTACTGAGTCTGCGCTCTACAGCCCATGAGACACAACTACTGAGCCCACGCACCACATCTACTGAAGTTCACATGCTCTAGAGCCCATTCTCTGCAACAAGAGAAGCCACCGCAGTGAGAAGCCCGCACACCACAACGAACAATAGTCCTTGCTTGCCACAACTAGAGAAAGCCCGTGCACAGCAACGAAGACCCAACATAGCCAAAACTAATAAATAAATAAATAAAAATAATAAAATAAATAAATAAATTTATATTGTTTAGGGATTTTATAGCTTCATAGCTTTCCTTAATTTCTCCCAGTTATACAATTACATTAGCATAGTTCATTTTGTCCCATAGACTTATTCCTGGAGTGTTCTTATTTATACACTTCCAATGGTGGATATCATTGGTCTTTTCTTGGTCTTTTTCATGAAAAAATATAAAATGTAGAAGGCAGCACAGACATGCATGTAACTCTAAAATGCAAGACAGACTTTTCTTTAAAAGTGGTATGTAATTTTAAGGGTGGAGGAATTTCCCTATTAAAGAATCAAGAGAAATATCTTTTTTTTTGGGGGGGGTAGGTACGCGGGCCTCTCACTGCTGTGGCCTCTCCCGTTGCGGAGCACGGGAGGCTCCGGACGTGCAGGCTCAGCGGCCGTGGCTCACAGGCCCAGCCGCTCCGTGGCATGTGGGATCTTCCTGGACCGGGGCACAAATCCGTGTCCCCTGCATTGGCAGGCGGACTCCCAACCACTGTGCCACCAGGGAAGCCCGAGAAATATCATTTTAACTAATATTTAAAGGATAGGAATACCTTAATTGACCCATATACATTACTTCCTTCAATTCAAATAAATATTTCCTGATCCTGCACAGTTAAGATATTTCTGCCAAACATTGCTCAAGCTTTCTGATGAAGTTCTTTCTATAGAGGAAAACAAAGTGATAATTATTGCACAATACCTGGATACATTGATTCTGTGGGTTTACGGACCTGTGAGAGGTGGCTGGTTTACTTTAAGAGGCAGGATCTGAATAGTTCTGTGGCAGGAGGAGGGAGGGCAGGGCTGCCAGTAGCTTAATGAGCTTTTCTGAGAAAACATACCCATATGGGAAGATATAGCCCTAATTTATTTGGCGAGTAGAGCCTGGATGGGATTTCAGGCTAAAATTTCCTCCTTGGCCATGAACCATGTGCAGTGAATAATCTGATCAGCTATGTATGATGATTTTGAGAGGGTGGAATAAACCATCAATTTGTGTGAGAAGAAAGAGGAGAAGGAAAAGAAAAAAGGAAGGAAAGACACAAGGAAGGAAGGAAGGAAAGAAAGGAGGGAGGGATGAATGAGTGAGGAGCAAAATATACAATAAGCACCAAATCTGTTTTGTCTCATCACTCTAAAATAGATGATTTTCTAAAAGGATGATGGCCCTTATCTGGGGACTCTACTGAGAAATTCTGCACATCTTTCTTAAAAATAAGTGAATAAAGACTTCTCTATATGGTGGGAAGGGGGTTATTCTAAAGCTTTAAATTGTCTCAAGAAATAGTATGGTACCCAGGCAGGGGCCACAGTGAAAAAAGCTAGATCAGCAGAAGACACTATCCAGACCCACACTATTTTCTCAGAAATGCTTGTTTTTGTTAGGAAATTGCAGCTGTAGCAACTGCTGTTCTTTCTGTTCCAGTCGCATCCTTGTCTCCATCCAATTCTTCAGTCACAAATGTACTTTGCCCTGATGGGGTTCACCTCCTTACTGGAGTCGTGACTACTGCCAACAGGGCAAACTGTGAGAGAGCTCACAGTTCTTGACCACATCAGTGGAGAACTCAGTAGCCTTCTCTCCTGGGTCTGTGAGGTAGTCACAACCTATGAGAGTGTAAATAACAAGGGTCAACAGGCCCAAGGAGATCAAGGCCTTCTTGCCACAGCACAGGCTGAGTGTGTGTGAGAATCAGAAAAGGGAGGCAGGTGTTTTCAGTAGCTCATAGACATTTTTGAAAATAAATTAGCTCAAATTTTTGTATTACATCCTTAAATTTAATTCAATTTCCTTTCTGTTTGATCAATTAAGCAGAATTACTGCCCTGCCTTTCATAATAAGCTATATTTAATATTGAAAGTCAATATTTAAAGGAATCTTCATAGGAGTAAGACATAATATCAAGGCATAAGTCAAATATAGAGTTACTTCTATGCTATCATTATAGCTCTGTGAAATTATTTTTGCCTATGGGCAAGAACTGAAGGAAAACACAGAACTTAAAATGTATTATGTTATGTGGAATGAATGTGGATAAACAATTTTTGTCTTTATTTTGTTCCTTAAGTATTTTTAAAAGGGTGCTAATGTATGTAATTAATGCGATCTTTTGTTTTGAAAGTTTTGATTTAAATACTTGAGGTTTTATACTGTTACCATTACCTTTGGGAATAATACAATAAATTTTTAATATTTCTATTTCAAAGAGACTAGGAGAAAGTATACAAAATGGAAATTATGTTCCATGATTATGCTGGAGATAATTTAATAATTTATATATGAATTACAGTAAATATATATACTTTGAAATAATAATTTACATGTGCATAGCAGCAAATGTATACAATTTACATTGAATAGAACCAAGCTTTGAAAGTCTTTTCTAAGTATATTATTCTTACTTATACTTTATGTGACAGAAAGGCACAGGCTTTAACACCCTCTGGACATAAGGCCAACTCTTGAATTTTTCCCATTTTGGTTGTGTGACTTTGTATACATTCCTTCTCTAAGCCTCAAACTCCTTATTTGTAAAATGGGAGTAATAGCACCTTCATCTTTGGGTTGCTTCGAGGTTTATGAATTGAGAACAATGGTTCAATCCACCATAAGAATAAGAGTGTGTGCAATCACGAGTTTTGGTTTGGAAACATTTGTGCCCTCTGAAATACTCAGCAAGAGAGGTAAAGCTGGCAATGTGGTAGTTCAGAGGAAAGAACTAAGGAATATACATCATCCTAATAAGTAATTAGGCTCAATTTATGCCACTAAAAATATAATATGCTGCCTACAACAACGTATCTAATTAGTAAGAATATATTGAGTACTAATATGTGAGAATTAAGAACCCCACATTTCTTCTGACTTTTAATGTGATTCCTGGCCAGTGCTTTATTTGAAATATCAAATACTTATGTATGCATGTATGTTTCAAGTGATTTATTCCCCTGCTTTGAAGGAGTCCTAAATTTCCATACTGAGGAATCCAACACTTGGAATTAATATATGATATAGCATTATGAAAGACTCCACATCTACAGGTTCTGACTATATTCCCTGCTACTTTTTGCTACTATGCATTTTTAATTTCTCTTGTCTATCCAATAAGAGGTCCAGAAATATCTTATCTTCTAAGGGCAGTGACTTAAATATGCTATGATCTTGAGTAATAAGCAATTAACTAGATTTAAAAGAAATCTTGAGCCCATTTTTTATTTCTCCTTTAAACAGGTTTTTCTTAATTTTTGAATGCCCCAATAGCTGGGTATCGAGTCAATCATTTCACAACTTGTATGTTTATATCACCAAGCATTGCATCTTTCATGTCAGTCTTTTTGCAGTAGATAATGAGCTCTACTTAAGGTTTTTGATTTAAATGTTCTTATTACTCTATGTTATTTTTTTGCTGTTATTTGTTTTGTCCCATTAGATGTATTTATCTTCACTTTTATGTTTCAGAATGAAAGGTGAGCTGAAAACCTGCATACATATTTTTCAAAAGACTGATTTTTTTAATGTAATGGAGATAAACACTAGTATGAAGATTTGGATAAATATTTGTAAAAAAAAATTAAAGAACATTAAATACAATTTTTAAAAAAATAGTTTTATGAGAACCACTTTTGACATCTTTAACGAAGACCTGAAATAATTTGGGGACCGTAAAATTTTTTTCTACTGTTTTGGTTAATGTGGTAGACAAGGTAAAAAAGCCATTTTTTTTCCAAAATATATTTCTTTAAAGGTTTTTGTACACTTCCTTTATATTATTTAACAGCAAGGTATATAATTATTATTAGAGAAAGTCTTAGTTTAAAAAGTTCTTAGAAAGCATGAGATGGCAAAGCTTCCCTGTGCTATAAATGCTCTGTTGCAAGCTTACTTATACACTTTGAAGGTGAGGAGATGAGTGTCCTGAATATGCTTAATTACAAAAGAATTATCTTTGAGAAGTCTGCCAAATACATTTATCAGGAATTACCTCTATAAAAGAAGTTTTGCTTTTTGAAATTGTTGCTTTTGTAGGTCAAAATGTGACCAGTTTTTTAATGAATGACCAGTTATTATGGATTTTTCCATTTTAAGAATATAAGATAATTAGAATATGCTATATGAGTTTTTTTTTTTATTTATACAGCTTAAATTATAGTACAGAGTTTGATATCATGAGACTAGCTAGATGGATGGATGGAAAGAAGGAAGGAAGGAAGGAAGGAAAAGAAAAAGAGACAGAGATAAAAATAGGGTATTATAATATAAACATTTCAGATCACCTTAAAGCCCTGTGGAAAACATCTCACTAAACAGGCATTTGAATCTGCTTTAACTCACAAAATCAAAGATTTTTAGTTTTGGAAGTGACCTTGGATAACATCATTTTCCAAGTGCAGGATACTTCTTAATGAAGCATTCACTGGACTCACATACTTATTAAAAATTTCAGAATCTTTTTTCTCAAACTGAGCTGAAATATCTTTCTTTCTGATTGCTTGAGTCCTAGTCTTTGGAACAAGGCATATCTGTACTAATTCCTCTTCCACATGACATTCCTTTTAATAAACAGCTGAGAACATGCAAATAGTCTCTAAGCTCCTTTTCTTCAGACTACATATCACCAATTTCTTTCCTCATTTTCCAGGTGATAATGATTCATCACCCCTGCTAACTTCACTCAGCCACCTCCAGGTTGTTAATGTCTCTCTTCCAGATGGGTTCTGACCAGACCAGAGCAAAGTAACACCAAAGTAGCCTTCATTCTGGATGCTATTTCCTACTATCATTTTTAGTAGGCTTTTTTCACCACTATTGAATTATAACAATCTAATACTCCCTTTTCATTTCATTTTTATTTTTGTCTTTTTTTTATACTGTTTTTGTATACCTCTTAGGTATTTCTTGCTGACAAATGGCGCTTATTGAATCCATTTTCTATGTAGACTCAGTAAAAGGACTGATATCACAGCTGGAACAAAAGTATAAAATTGTTTGGTTCTAATTCATTTTATCCAAATATTTATTATGTTCCTAAAAGTAAAAATAAATGATATAACTCATTTATTTTCAGACATTAAAATCTACCTGCTTCTTAAATGACATGAAAAGGACACATTTTGAAGTTTAATTAAAATTAATAATTTTTAAAATGATAACCCTAATTTGTTTTAGATTACAGGTTAAAAACCTCAGTGTTTAACTATGTAACATTATAAAATAGATTCAAATCTTCTACCCTCACCTCCTCCCCAACACAGGTGTCTCTGTACATAGTCATAAGAAATAGTTTGTGAAAGTCTGCAAGTCAAATTACACTCACTAGGTAGTAATTTTTTTTAATGTTTTTAAATCCTTTAAGTTTTTTTTAATTAACAAGTGGAAGATTTTCTTCTGTTATTTAACATTATTTTTCAATGCCTTCCCTGATGCTAATAAGCATTTTTTAAACATGGAAAATATCAACATAACAAATAATTATCATCAGTGGCTTATTTCAACATATGTTAGATAGCCTATTGTTAAAGCAGTGTGAGGTGTTCTTGAATCAGATTTAAATGATCACTTTTATTATTTGTATAATTTATCACTGCAATCTCCAATATTGTAGTGATTTCTATTGGATGCTAATTGCATAAGGAATTTCTTTACTTCTTTTGTTCTTTCAGAGTAATTTTCTTCAATCATGTGATTCATTCAATTTTTCTTGAATTTCACATATAGGAGACTGGACTCAAGGTATATTTCATGAGGATCTCTATGTCTGGAATTTTGTCTCCTCAATAATACAACAGACAGATTAATTGCCTTCACGACAGAAATGTTCCTATGAGGCTAAGTCTAAAGCTTTTAGTTTTTCTGCCTTTTCTTTCCCCTCATTTTTCACTGTTTGTAGATAAAATATGTCTCCTTTCTTAAAGAGTGCAAAGCATATTACCTATAGGTCATAGCACATCCCACTAAATCCCATGGTTATCCAGTATAGTATACACATATTCCGATTATTATAATTTTATTAGTGTGGAACCTGGGTTTGCTTCATATAATACTTTTTTTTGTTTTTTTTTGCGGTACGCAGGCCTCTCACTGTTGTGGCCTCTCCCATTACGGAGCACAGGCTCCAGACACGCAGGCTTAGTAGCCATGACTCACAGGCCTAGCTGCTCCATGGCATGTGGGTTCTTCCCAGACCAGGGCTTGAACCCGTGTCCCCTGCATCGGCAGGCGGACTCTTAACCACTGCAACACCAGGGAAGCCCCATATAATACTGTTTTGAAGTAGCAGAGTTAGGACTTACATTCATGATTTCTTTTTTTCTTTTTTTAGGTGAAGTAGAAAAAGATAGCTTTATTGCTTTGCCAGGCAAAGGGAGACACACTGGGCTTCTGCGTTGAAAAACTGTGAGTCTCTATGCTTATGATTTCTGATAGCAAATGTCATATCATTCCAAACTTCCAGACTGCCTCTAATTAATTCATCAAAAAAATCAAGCTATAAAACTATAATATAGAAACAATATCAAATGAGATTATAAATTTAAATGATTTGGATCTGCATGCATTTCATCTGAAAGTAAATCTTAGCAGTTTCACTTTGGGAACATTGTATTTTGTTTTGAAATTCATATTTATATCTAAATATAAACAATCAATATTCAAAATTTTGTGTATCATCAGTGTATTTTAATAAAAATTGTGGGAATTAAATTATTTCAGTTAGCTATGGGTATTTGTTAGAGTAAGAAACGTTTCATGCAGAAGCCTAAACTCCTGCTATAAGATGACATTGAATTTTACTTCATTTACTGTTAGATTTTTATTAATTGACAAAAGGTGTAAGATGCAAATATGATAATAAATCTTCCTTTAAAATGTTTTATAAGACATTAATTAGTTCAATCACCCAATCAATTAGACATCTTTAATGAATTATTGTTGAACCAGGCAGGTCAAATGGGGGCAGGGAAAGACAGAAGAGAAGCAGAAGCAAGCAGAAAAGTTTATTCAATATATTGAAAATTTGGAGCCTGAAAATAAAATTTCTACTAAAAGGAATGAAATTATATTTTGTAATTGTTAATATGTTTAATGTATTTATATATTTATGTAGTCGGGGTACCATAGATCTTACAATCAATTATTTAATTTAATTTAATAATTTACTTTTATAGAATTATTGCTAATATTACTAATATTAATAATTATTGGTGTAGAAAAAAAAAACCTCTGTACTTGTCCTCTTTGCTTTTTCTTCTCGTTTCCTCTCAAACACACTCAAACCAAACATTCATTTTTATTCACTCAATTCATTCCCACCATAACTACCACTGCACTGTAAAAGCTCTTGACAAAGTAACAATGAAATCAAAATAAATAGAAAGTCAATGTTAAGTCCTCATTTTAGGAGATCTATCATAGCTTTTGTCATGGCTGTTCACTTCCTCTTTCTTACAAGCTATCTTTACAAAGCATCTGAATCAACATTCTTCAGTTTTTCCTTCAATTTCTGTAGCTTCTCCTTCTCAGGCTCTTTTGCTAATTCTCCTCATCTCTGAAAGCTATGTTTTAGTCCATATAGTTATTCCTCTCTCTAACTTTTTTAAAATTATTGGCATGAAACACCAGCACAAACTCCCAATTTTATATCTACAGCCAGCTCAGGTTTCTTAAATTCCAAATTCATGTTTCCAACTGCCTATTTTACATCTTCACTTGTATGTCAACTAGGCATCATACACTTGTCTGAAAAATAACCTCCTCAATCTCTCCACCCAAAACCTGCCATCTTCTCAATCTTAATAAATAAGAGACTCTATCTTCCTACTTGCCCAGGCAAATCCCATCTTCCAGTTACCCGGGCACAAAAGACTGGTAACATTCTTTATACTTTTCTTCCATGTCATATCTAATCCATCACCAAATGCTTAAAATGTAAATTAAATCATGGCATTCCTCAGTTCAAAGCCCTCCAACATCTGATTTCCATCTCATTGAGCATAAAAGCTAAATTCCTCATAATATTTCACATTAACTTATTTGATTTCTTTGTCCCACCAGCTCTTTGGGTTTCATTTTTTCCAAACCACCCAGAACACATGGAACACACTTCTGCCTCAGGGCATTTGTGTCTGTTGTACCTTCTGTCACCAGAGCAGCCACAAGGTTACCACCCTTACTTCCTTCATGTCCCACAGCAAAGGTCTCATCAGCAGGAAATTTTCCCATAATCTCTCCAAAATCAACAAATAGACAAGCAAACAAAAACACCCAATCCCAACACTCTCTAAACATTTTAACTCTGATTTATTTCTTCCCAAATATTCATCACTTCAAAATAGTGTACATTTTTATTTGTACATTAATTCAATGTTTCTCTGTAATGGAAAGTCAATTTCGAAAGACCAGAGGTTTTTTTTTTTCCAGATTTTATTCATGAATGTATCTTTAGATCATTCATAATGGCATATCACATATGTCTGTGAATAAATGAAATACTTAAAACTGATAAAATGTTAATAAATATTTTAGAAAATTGTGAAATTGAAGATGTTACAATGATTTTTATAGATTACTTATACAACACATCTCAACAAAAGCTTATACAATTTTCAAAAATATAAACAAATAATAGGCAAACAAAATAAATAAATGCATATAAAAATGAAGAGGAAATAATAAGAAAACAAAATAGAAGATATCATAAAATCCAGCATAGTTCGTTGGCTATACTTTGGCTGTCATTTGAAATAAATCTTGTGGCAGCCAAACAGAAGGAAATTCTATAGGTGACCTTACCTACAGAATCCATAAGATGAAAATAAACAATCTCCTCTATCCTCACCTAACAATAACAGTAGCAATAAAATTAAATTGAAAAAATAAAGTTATTCAGAAAGTGAACAATTGTTCTTGGTAGTAAGAAAAGAGAGACATTCCCCACCTCCACTCTAGCCCAACCCCCTAAGAGAATACTGTCAGAAATGGTAGATGGCATGCCTAACTTATTCCTGTAATTTGAATATGACATTCTTATTATGTCCCTCAATACAAATCAATAGTAAATGTCAAAGGGAAATTCAGTGCAAGCAATTTTATGAAAGAAAAAAAAATAACAACATTCAAGTATACAGCTGTCTGGTCAGGCTCAAGGGAACGATAAATTTTAGAATACTTAGGTCAAACATTTTCAAGTGACTAGAGATATGTTATATGTAATATAGTAGATATTTCTTGTGTTACATCTTTGAGGATGTTTTGTGTTAATAACAGTGCAAAATTAACACTGATTTATTATACTAATGCAAGTTAAAGGGACTATTTCCAAAAAGAATAGAAAAACATTTCCTATATCACATCAATTTAATTTTCACAAATAAGTTTATGGATTTAATTTAAACTAAAGCATATTATATGGGACATAATGCTCTGAAATATGAATACTACAGTTTAACAATTATTCTAAGTTTAATATTATAGTAGTTATTTAAATAGTAACAAAAACACAATTTAGCAGTTTTATTCTTTTCTTTAATTTTATTTTTTAGAATGAAGAAATAATTCTTTACCTTACAATTCAGATAGTCTTAAAATTTTTCTCACACATCTTCATTTTTATTCTCTGAAAACCCTCAAACAGAGAAAAATAGATATTTCTGAAAAAGTGTGTGACTTACTATTTTTACCATAATATTTGCAAACTAATTTATATTCTATGTGTATGATATACATTTCTAAATTCTCTTCTAAGAGTATGCTTATTATTATTTATCACGCAGATAAATATTAGGAAAAAATTGAGTGTACTGCTCCTCTCAAAACAAATTGCAGAAAAAAATTATCAAAAATTTACACTATAATTTTCCTTCCAACTCCAAAAAGTATTAGCAAATGCTCTGTAAGTATCCTTATATCACTTTAAATTTATTCTCCTTGAAGACTAAGTTTAAATACTTTTCAAGTCCACTTAAATTTTAAAGTATATAAAACACAACTATTTGAATATTTACTTAAAACTTGACTTTACAATTCTTATAAAAATCTGTACCCCCAAAATATTTCCCTCTTGCTACATCATTGTCATATTGCTCTTCTTTTATGCCCAATGTTTATCTAAAGAGTTTAGTTTTTATTCCTAATTATTTAGTTTATAGACATGAATAAAATTATGAAATATATAGGAAAAAGTCTTTCTTTCATAATATAGGTCATAGAAGTGGAAATATAAGGCAAATTATAAAATAAATATTAAGTAAGACATTCCACAATAGTTTCTATCCATATGTGTGTGAGGCCATGCCTTTCAAGCAACTCTGAGTGCACCATATATTGGGTTGGCCAAAAGGTTCATTCGTTTTTTTCTGTAAGATGGCTCTAGTAGCACTTAGTTGTCTTTAACTTCATTCAAAACAATTTTGTTGTATTGTGACACCTGTCATATCAGTGTGCATTTTTTAAAAAAACTTATCAATATTGGTGAATTTTTGTGTCGCCATCTTAATACTGAAGATGGAAGGAAAAAGCAAAATTTTTGGCATATTATGCTGTATTATTTCAAGAAAGGTAAAAATGCAACTGAAATGCAGAAAAAGATTTGTACAGTATATGGAGAAGGTTCTGTGACTGATCAAATGTGTCAAAAGAGGTTTGTGAAGTTTTGTGCTGGAGATTTCTCCCTGCATGATGCTCCACGGTCAGGTAGACCAGTTGAAGTTGGTAGGGATCAAATGGAGACATTAATTGAGAACAATCAACGTTATACCATGCAGGAGATAGCCGACATACTCAAAGTATCCAAATCAAACATTAAAAATCATTTGAACCAGCTTGGTTATGTTAATCACGTTGATGTTTGGGTTCCACATAAGTTAAGCGAAAGAAACCTTCTTAACCTTATTTCCACATGCAATTCTCTACTGAAACGTAATGAAAACGTTCCGTTTTTAAAACAATTGTGATAGGCGATGAAAAGTGGATACTGAACAATAATGTGGAACAGAAGAGATCATGGGGCAAGCGAAATGAACCACCAACCACACCAAAGGCCAGTCTTCATCCAAAGAAGGTAATGTTGTATATATGGTGGGATTGGAAGGGAGTCCTCTATTATGAGCTCCTTCTGGAACACCAAATGATTAATTCCAAAAAGTAATGCTCTCAGTTAGACCAACTGAAAGCAGGACTCAATGAAAAGCATCTGGAATTAGTCAACAGAAAACACATCATCTTCCATCAGGATAATGCAAGACCACGTGTTTCTTTGATGACCAGGCAAAAACTGTTACAGCTTGGCTGGGAAGTTCTGATTCATCCACTGTATTCACCAGACGTTGCATCTTTGGATTTCCATTTATTTAGGTCTTTACAAAATTCTCTTAATGGAAAAAATTTTAATTCCCTCAAAGACTGTAAAAGGTACCTGGAACAGTTCTTTGCTCAAAAAGATAAAAAGTTTTGGGAAGATGGAATTATGAAGTTGCCTGAAAAATGGCAGAAGGTAGTGGAACAAAATGATGAATATGTTGTTCAATACAGTTCTTGCTGAAAATGAAAAATGTGTCTTTTATTTTAACTTAAAAACTGAAGGAACTTTTTGGCCAACCCAATAATTATACTCAGGTTCTTCATTCAAGATATGGGCACATTACAAAAAAAGTGAAATATTCTTTTAAACAACTCACTTTGATTATTTTGTATCTAATAGATAATTTGATATTTTAGACTAAATTGCCCTAGTGTTTGGTGTGCTAGATACAATAATTCTGTTCATGTTTGCTGAGTTTATTAGTGTGTGCAGACACAACCCTCCAATAAATTGAAGGATAGAATCAGTATAAAACAAGTTATGTTTAGCCCAAGACTAAGGTTAGGACAAAAAAGGCTCACATACTCCCTTAAGAAATTTATTTGTAAAATTCAGTGTATTTTCAGAGAATGTGACTATATTGTAACTACACCTCAGTAGCAGATGCTGTTAATGTCTCAATTCATAATCCCTCAATTCACCTCCAGCCACAGAAGAGTGTTCCTGTCCCTCTTCAAGGGTCAACAATGCATCATTGTGTCTCTGTCTCGAGGTTTTCTCTAGCACTGTGGAAACCTTTTCAGCCAAAGCAGGACAGCTCAAAATGGCCCCTGTATTTAATGTTCCCAAAGTCAACCCTCACCCAATTAGAACAATGAGGGACACATTTAACCCAGTTTCCTATCTCTTGTACAACAATTATGAGGCATGTTTCCTGTGAACCTCCAGAGGGAAGTTGGTGTGGGATGGAGTTCCAACTACTTACACTTGTTGACCTGCTCATTACTGTCCTCTTTCTGAACTTTTCTCTCTTCTATGTCTTGCTTTCCCCACTCTCACTTGTGCTTACTGAGATCAACTTCCTGGTAAAGTATCAACATCAAAATCCTTTTATCAGGGTATGCTTGGGGGAACCCAAACTAAGATGATATCCAAAAAGTTACCTGGAAATTTTATCCTAATTTTTTAAAAAAATTTATTTATTTATTTATTTATTTTTGGCTGCTTTGGGTCTTCATTGCTGTGCACGGGCTTCCTCTAGTTTCAGCGAGTGGGGCTACTCTTCATTGCGGTGTGCTGACTTCTCATTGTGGTGGTTTCTCTTGTTGCAGAGCATGGGCTCTAGGTGCATGGGCTTCAGTAGTTGTGGCATGCATGCTCAGTAGTTGTGGCATGCGGGCTGTAGAGTGCAGGCTCAGTAGTTGTGGTGCATGGGCTTAGTTGCTCTGCAGCATATGGGATCTTCCCAGACCAGGGATCGAATCCGTGTCCCCTGCATTGGAGGGCAGATTCTTAACCACTGCTCCACCAGTGAAGTCTATCCTAAAAATATCTAGAACTTTTAGCACGGCCACCATATGGGTAACATGGCCCCAGAGAATTTGTGTTTTGATAGGTAGGATTAAGAGAATGAAGACTGTAGAGTTTTCCCAGTGCAGCAAAAGAGAGCTGTGCTAAAAACTGAGACTCTAGAACCAGATCACCTACGTTTGAAACAGCCTCAACTGCTTGCTCCTTGATCTCTTACTGCTTTGGTTTAACCTAAGGATATTAATAATCTTGAATTAGAAAGTTGTTATGAAGATCAATCATAGAAGAGCTTTTGATATTTAGTAAGGGAAAAATGAATTTTAGCTATTACTACTATTACAGGTTGTACTAATTTGGCCTAAAAGTAGTCATTGAAAGAGCTCTGGTTCAGTTGAATATGATTTCCAAAGGAAATATTTCTCAGAAATACAATGACTATCCATTATTGATTCACATTTGTCTTTGCTAATATTTAGACTGATGAACAGAAAGGCACCCAACATCTACTCAAATCAGGAATACAGAAATAATGTCTATTAGAACTATATTTAATAAATCATTAAAAAGAAAATAATCCTATTTACATAAACATTTAAATTCAAAGATAATATTGGCAAGACTAAGTGGGACAACACAGGCAAACAGGTGAATAATTTTTCCATCAAAAGGGTAGTTCCAGGGCTTCCCTGGTGGTGCAGTGGTTGAGAGTCTGCCTGCTGATGCAGGGGACACGGGTTCATGCGCTGGTCTGGGAAGATCCCACATGCCACGGACTGGCTAAGCCCGTGAGCCATGGCCATTGAGCCTGCGCGTCCAGAACCTGTGCTCCGCAACAGGAGAGGCCACAACAGTGAGAGGCCCGTGTACCGCAAAAAGAAAAAAAGTAGTTCCACATTGACACTTCATAATCCACTGTGTTAGAACTGTTGGCACTTTTGGAGGAATTTAACATTTTGTGTTCTGATCCTTAAATTTAGGCCACCTTTCTACTTTTGAACAAATTAAATAAATATATATTGTATTGCTGTGATACTTGTCTCATCTGGCACCTTTTGTTCTCAAGATTCTAGAGTTCTATTATTTATCTAAATGTCCTTAAGCTCCTTCTTCTGTTCTGTCTTCTTTCCTGATTTTTAGCCATAGTTTGATTAATCATTGTGTGCCTCCAAGAGACAGAACTGGGAAACAGAGTTGAAACAAGCACTGTTTGATCCTGGTGTAAGTATATAGGGTATCGATAAGCCTACTGTAGACAAAAATGGCATTAAGGGTAGTACAGATCTGTGCCATTGGCTTGGGTTTGGTGGTGTTGGTTCTACACAGGTGCCTTACACTTTCAGTTGGGACGTACTGACCCTTCTTCAAGCTACACAGATGACTTTCACTAAAAGCTCTCCCATTCACAAGCATATAACCGTGATTTTCTCTGGCTTCTTTAGAAGAAAAAAAATCAGTATCCAGAAGCTTCGAATAAGTAGTTAAAGAACTTGAAAGATTCTAGCTGGCAGTGGAATGAGTTTCCTAGAAGGTAAGACACTGTTTCAGGCAATAGCTTTTAAATATTTTCTTTATGTTTTCTTGAAAGGGAATACGTCTAATAGATTTATGATAAAAGCTATGCAGTAGATAGGTGATGAAAAATGAATACATTCAATTCTTAGAAAACTTGTGATTGCCTTAATCAGTAATTACATGATGCTCCTGAAATTCCTTAGGCCAGCCCTATTTGATGTAAATTTAAGAGCCACAAATGCAAGCCAAATATGTAATTTTAAAGGAAAAAGAAATAGGTAAAATTAATATATTTTCTTTTGTTCATATACTTTTGTTAACCTAATACATCTAAAATACCACAACATATAATCAAAATATTTTTTGTATAATCAAAATAAAATTACTAATAAAATACTTTACTTTTGTTTTTTCATACTGAGTCTTGGACATCTGTGTTGTATTTTATTTTCACAACACATTTCAATTTAAACTAGCTACATTTCAAGTGCTGAATAGCCACATGTGGCTAGTTTTACTGTATAGCACAACCGTGACTCAGCCCAATATTTTCTTTATAGTATTATCTTAGATATTTGCTACTTTATGAAATACTTCCCTGTTGCTTTGCATGTAGTATTCTTTACAGTTTCTTCTGGCTAACACAGTGAGGATATCAACTCTCAATTGACAGAATGGTCCTCTATCTATTTCTAGAGGCCCGGCTATCTTCTTGCATTCTTTTTTTAATCCATTAGAATTATAAAAGAATTATAGTATTAGAATTACCAAAATAGCTGTTAGAATTGCTTTTAAAGATGCTTACATGTTTGTGAGTGAAAGTCTGAGAACTTCAAAGAGTAAAGGACATATCTTTTATCACTCAAGCTTGCCTATACTGACTTTTTAAAAAATTTATTTCCCAGATCTTGATAGCATTCTCAATAGTACATACTTTTTAATAAAGACATAATACAACAATGCACATGATGTGTGTGTGTGTGTGTGTTGAGAGAGAGTGTGCACAAAATTGATGAATTGACGATTGCTCTATTTTTACCCACAGCTTTGGACGTACAGTGTTTTTTTTAATCTTCCACCTAAACAGGTCATCATGTGGATAATAATGTGACAATCTGTTATCATTACCTCTGTTGGACTGTTCTGAAGACATTAGAGAGGATTAAATGACATGGAAAAGTCAATCTATGGAAAAGTCTATTGTACTCATCTCTGTTATTTCCACTGCTACACATCACTGAAATCTTAGAACAATATGATTTGCTGTAGTGACATATAAACACAAAGGTCATTTTTCACCTTTTTCTTTATCCCAAATAAATCTCAGAGGTCCTTTAATACTTTCCATTCCACATGCTAGCTTAATATCAAATATTGTGAATTTTAAAATATTATTAAAATTTATATTTAGTATATAATAATGAAATGTTTTATTATTTCAAGAATTTACCAATTTGAGAAGCACACAGGTAGTATGAAATACTTAGTATAATATATTGTCCTTGATTAACTCTATGAGGTGGTAGGCAAGCTAAGTCTTGGAGATTTCCAACATTTCATAAAGCAGAAAGAAGGAACGAGTATTTAAAAGTAAGTACTATAAGCAACCCTAAACCTTAAGCTTCTTCATTTTCCTGAAACGTACCTACTTCATCTTATGTATAAGCATGGCCCCACAAATCACCTAAATCATGTGTGATCAAAAACTTTTTACTGAAAGTATTCTATTTCTTTTTTTCCTCTCTTCAACATGTCAGAGGCAAATTAGGTAAGAAAAAAAGGTTTAAAAAGTAAATATGATAGCATTAAAGAAAAAGCATATATATGTATGCATATGTATATATATACATATATAGAGAGATTTTTTTTTTTAATGAGATTTGCAATCATGGTCATAGAATAGAATTGACAAAGCACAAAATCTGCTGCCACTATGTGCAATTTACAAGCTACAAGAAAAGTTTTATAGACAATTTATTATATCTTTTGTATATGAACTAATCACTAAAAAGCTTATAGAGATACCAGTTTCTAAGTTAGAACACAAGAAAATGTAGATAGTTTATTTTCAAGGGAAAAGAGATGCTTTTGTGCAAAGTTTATCATTCTTGAAATAACATTCCAGTTTTTGAAACTCAACTATTGCCTCAAAGTTTACTAAGCAGAATACTGTTGCGTGGAAATCATTTACAGTGTAATCTTTATTGCTAGTAGTCTAATTACTTAACTTACCATACATTAGCGATAGGGATTTTAGACTTCCTTAATTTGACTTGCTAGCCCTGAGGATGGTAGATCATCATTTGGAGAATACTTAACATCTGTAAAGGCATGATTGTCAACCCAGCTTATTTACATTTGATCTCTTTCCCTTACTAACAGTCCCATAGAAAAAAAAGGGGAAAACTTAAATATGTAAGATTAATTTGTAAATGAAATTAATTTTTCTGCCTAATATAAAAATCTATCTTTTTTACTGATGAATATTAGCTGTAGAAATCATTCCTTATGTTTTTTGTCCAATTATTAAGAATGCATTATGTGTAAAGCTCTATGGATGGTACAGATTAGTATAAAATTAAAGTGCTTAGCTTTATAAAATACTGTATAGAAAATAAAAGCAGATGAACAAATAATTGATGATGTCAGTCAGTATGTGGCATATTTCTTATTTAATGCAAAAAGAGTCTGACGCATACTGTGGAAACAGTTGCATTTGACCTTAATCTTGAACATGAAAACAGGGAAAACTGGGGGTATAGAGTATGCAAGATAGGGTTAATAATAAAAACAGTGGAACTGGAGAAGGGCAGTGAAATGCATGTTTAGGAATAATAAGTATCTAGAACGAGTGGAAAATAAATTTCTTTTTGAATAATAGTTGCATTAGTTAGCCATTGCTGTACAACAAACCATTCCAAAATTCAGTGTTTTAAAATAACAATCATTTATTATCACTTACTTATCTTGAGTGGCTGAGGGTCAGCTGATTACAGCTAGGCTTAGCTGGGATGGTTCTCCTGGGGTGGCACTACTACACTGTCTTTTTTTCCTTATTCTCATGATGATGAGAAAAGAACAACAGGAACTGTGGAAATATACAATGTATCTGAAGGTCCAAGCTCAGGGCTGATATACTATTACTTTTGCCTCATTTTATTGGCCAAAGAAAGTCACACATGGCTAAGTCCAAAGTCAAAGGACAGGGTTTTGTATATATCTGTTATATGTATGTTGCTTACTTTTTGTTTGTTTGTTTACTTTTAGACATTTTCTTGACCTGCCAAGGCCAGGTAAAAAAATAAAAATAAAACTCATGGTATTTCAAGCAGAAAAGAATTTAGACATTAGGTGCTTAAAAACTGTTAAAAAGGCTGAAGGAACAACTTTCAGAAAGCACTGCTAAATCTTCAATTAACCACTAACCTTGAAACAGTAAGAAATTGCAAAAACTATACATAACTGCCAGCAATGATAATAGCTTCCAGCACTGAGACATAAGATACTAAGAAAAGCATCTGGGGTCACTAGAACTGGAAGGAGCATGGTAAGACTTCTACTTCTCTTATAACTTCCATATCTCATGTTTCCTGTTGAGTGACACCTAATCCTGAGTCTTGCTGGCAGGTCTTCTGAGAAGTGCAGTTATTAGGCCCCCAGGTCCTCTAATGTACTGAAGAGGAAAAGAATGAGGAAATAATGCTATACTCCAGCAGAGTATTATATAATCATTGTTTCAATTATGAATGGGAGCATTTGTTTTGTATCCCATTTTCTGATAACTTATGACAGATGAATCACTTTTCTATGTTTATCTTATATCCCACAACAGCCCCAGGATGCAAATATTATTAATGCTTTGAAAAAGGGTCATATCTATTTTTGTTTCTGCTCTTCCCCCCTTCCTCCCTCCCTACATCTCTCTCTTTCTTTCTTTACTTTTCTTTTATCCTTTCTTTCCTTCCTCTCTTCCTTTTCTTTTTTCTTCCTTTCTCTTTCTTTCTTCCTGCCTTCTTTTGCTTCCCTTCTTTCCTTCTTACCACTTCCCTACCTTCTCTACCTCCCACCCTTCCTCCTCTCCTTCCTTTCTCCTTCCCACCTTCTCTCCCTTCCTTCCTTCCTTCCTTTTTAAAATCTCATCCGACTCTCAGTATTGTTCTACTCAGTGGTAAAATAGTGTGGTATTCATTCTATCAAAATAGCAATCATAATAAACACCTTCCAGATACCAAAGTCCATACGTGTGTATGTGTGTGTATGTATACATGATAGATAGGTAGGTAGATAGATAATACATAGACAGACTTACTTAATTTCAACTTCTCATACCCTTGTAAAATGAGACATCATTTTTTTTAAAGCTGAAGGAAACTTAAGGTTCATAACAATTAAGCCCAAGTTTCTACAGGGAGCAAATTTACAGCAGAGATTCAATTCTGGCTCATCCTTATTCCAAAATCTGTAATCTTTCCATTTGTCAAAATCACATCAATACACTCAGTAGATATGACAGATTTTAGGAAAAAAAAGTCTGTATCTTATTAATCATTAGTCTGTCTAGGACTTACTAAGTAAACTAAGCTTAGTACAGAAAGAGTAACTAAATTTCAGACATCTACTGGTAGAGATAGAGCCCCTCATATATTTTGTAGGATAGTCTTGAGACATTCAGGTAGCTGAGTATTCAAGCTAAGGGCTTCCATTGCTTGTACATAAGCAGGATTAAACAGAAACTTTCTTATATATTTGAAAACTGCCCCAGAAATATCATTTTGGTTTTTATTTCCCACACTCAGTCTTCCCTGGCATCTAAATAAAAGTATAGGAAAACATGACACTAAATGCCTAAATGCCACTCTTTACTCTGTCTCTGTGAATTCTTTCCACAATAGAAATATTCAATAAACATTACTATTTACTGGTCAAGTATCATGTATGATGTATTTTGCATACATTCACATTACTTGAAGTGTTTGAATGTTTACAGTTTGTGAATGCTAGCAAAAGTCTATGTAATATAAAACCTAGGCACTCCTTCATATTATCACGCTGAAACTTAGTACTGTCTTTTCCCCTTTTTGCTTTGGGCAAACTTAGTTTTTTTCATATCCTTAGGAACTCCAACTTGAGAAATATTAATTCACCAACATATCTTCTCTGAACAAAATGATATTGAAGATAATACCTTGGTAGCCAACTTAAACCACTCCCTCCCACCTCTACAACTGCCAGACAGAGGTAAATGCTATCTAAGAAATTTATACAACTTCAAATTATAAAATATTTTATACAAACCAATACATTATTTGTCATCCTGTTTTGGTTCACATAGCCAGGGATTTTTTGTATACTTTATATAACAAATTTTCCTATAAAATATTTGAAAATAGTAACTTCCAAAAGACAAAAACCTACAAATATAGTTAAAATTTAAAAAAAAAAAACTAATTTTTACAAGTAGCAAAATACTGATCTTTATAACAAACATCTTAGAATGAATTAAGATTTTATTATTGAATAACAATTTTGGAGGGAACTCTTCCATCTCCCTTCCTGACAATTAGGAATTGTACTTTCCCATTGATTTGGACACACTACCCTTGAAAGACTATTGTGGACACTCCAATTGTTAGAAAGTTCTAATATTCAGCCAAAACTATCTTCATGGAACTTCCCCATTATTTTAAGTTGTGAATTCTGGATACCACACTGTAAACATTATAACAAGTAGTAGTGCTGTTAACATAAACAGTTCACATGTAGCAACTAAAGTATGTGAAAAGGGGACTTCCCTGATTGTCTAGTAGTTAAGAATCCGTCTTCCAATGCAGGGAACACAGCTTTGATCCCTGGTCAGGGAACTAAGATCCCACATGCGGCAGGGCAACAAAGCCCACAAGCTGCAACTACTGAGCCCATGTACTCTAGACCCTGCATGTTCCAGGGCATTCGCACCACAACTAGAGAGGCTGTGTGCCACAAATACTGAGCTCATGTGCTCTGGAGCCCATGCCACAATTAGAGGGAAGCCTGCGTGCCACAACAAAGAGCTCGTGCACTGCAACAAAAGATCCTGCATGCATGGCACAACTAAGACCCGATGCAGACAAATAAATTAATTTTAAAAAGAAAAGAAAAAAAAACACAACTTAAAGGTTGAGGATTATTTTTAAAAAATAAATAAAAAATAAAGTATGTGAAAAGGATTTTTTCTTTCAAATTTTTATGCAATTTTCAAGAACATTAAGGATGAAAGATTAAATTTCTCATTTTTTAAAATGAGAGAGCATCCCACTCTATTTTCAACAGCTGTTGTACTCTTTATTTATATGCATTGATACTAGGAATTAGAGTTTTTTCATTAAGTGATAAGAATTCTGCCAATTCTGAATATCTATAAACTTAGAGCCACATAGGCTCTTCTTTAATGGAATGAAGCTCTTTCTCATGGAACTGAGCCAAAGTCTATTAAATAGCATTGTGTAAGTTATTGAGTGAAATGTTTCATTGTCAGAGGCTGAACTCAAGACCCTTTTTAATATATGTTACTGCTTATTATGGCAGGAATTTAGCTAATTGTGTCAAGATAAAACTGTCAGTGACTTCCCTGAATGTTTCTAGTAGCTGTAGTGACAGATTAGGTACAAGTAAATGAATGAAATGAGGCTTTATTTAAAGTGACACTGTGAATTCATTCTCATCAGATTCATCAATTCTAATTCACTTATGTCTTTTTGGCGTGCTCAGTCTGTCTCATCTGTTTCAACTGCTTCCTATTTTACCAATATGCTTTTCAATTAGCCAGGCAGAATAATAGCATGAGTGACATAACAAGAGTGAGCTATGCTCTGCCAAACTCATGTCCATAGGTTCTCTGTACAGTAAAATACGTTCCCCATCCTCAACGTGAAACCTACATTTATTAATGGGTTGCCAAAATCCTCTTCTCAAAAATTAATTAGAGTTCTGTTGAAGTACTTGAATTTAACATAATTCAGCTGGTAAATGATAAAATGCACCAGTTCACAGGTGGCAAAGGCATTTACTCCATTCTATTTCCATCTGCTGATATGTCTACCATAAATTTAAATTGCAGATCCATCATGCATCTGGAAGTGAGCATTAGATCCAAAATCCTCTTACCCACAGCTGATATGTTGTGTTCAGTTGTCTTTCTTTAATAATGTCACAAGCGGTGCTTCCCAGGTGGCACAGTGGTTGAGAGTCCACCTGCCGATGCAGGGGACACGGGTTCATGCCCTGGTCTGGGAAGATCCCACATGCCGCCGAGCGGCTGGGCCCGTGGGCCATGGATGCTGAGCCTGTGCATCCAGAGCCTGTGCTCCACAACGGGAGAGGCCACAACAGTGAGAGGCCTGCGTACCGCAAAAAAAAAAAAAAAAAAAAAAAAAAAAAAAATATATATATATATATATATATATATATATATATATATATATATATATATATATATAATGTCGCAAGCACCATAAATAGTTTCTAACATTGCAAAATTCAATTAAGGTGTCTGCATATAATTTATCTCTGGTATTCACAGGTATCAGAGAATCAGCAAGTTAATATAGAGTGTGATTTGTTAAGATGCTCCACTGATTAAGAGTTGAAGACAAAATGCTTTGTATACAGGAAATAATACCTTCCAAATGTGTGTGCATCTTTTGTAGACAGAACACAAATTTTTATTTTTATTTTATTTTGTATATGTAACCTATTCTCAGATCATTCTTGTTGTAACAAGCAGAAATATCATGGCAAAATTTGGCTGAAAAATCTGTTCAATATTAGAATATAGCAATTCATGGGGAACTCACTCTTTTTCCATGGCTTGGGGTTTCACTATCAGAGACTTTCAATCTACTTATCTTTTCTCTCCCCTTATTTTCTAGACTTTGAGAAAATGAAAATTCATGGTTATTTTTCTCCAAAAAATTAATTTAAAGATACCTAGTGTAGTTAGGACCTTAAATAAAAATGAAAAACTGGTATGACTTAATGGAATGTATGAAAGGCACTTGAAATGTAAAGTTTTCTGTAGTGATATCCCAGAACAGGAGTGTGACTAGTAGAAAGTAAAATTGCATGTCAAACTCTTGACTCTTAACACTCTCCCACAGAACTCTTCTCAAATTCAGATTTAGTCACTTTCCTTCTTTACTCTAATTTTCAAGCCTGAAGAAATTGAAATCATAGAATAGGCTTAGGAAAATACTTTCCAATATTTTGAATCAATTAACTTGAATTAACCTGACAAATTAAACGATAGATCTATCACAGCCTTGAAATTGGGTATGATACTGTCAGTATTTTATAAATAATTAGAAAACAAAGATAAATAATTCTACATCCCAAATTGATTGACCTCCTTGGCTGATTATATAAAAATACATCATATGTATTATACTTAAGTAGCACACAGTAGATTAAATTGAAATAATTGAATTAATAAATTGAATTAAATTGAAATAATTTCAATAAATTGAAATGTTCATGCCCACTTAGTTGTGAATATTAAACATGTTTCTAATCATGTATTCTAAAACATTTTAATGTATTCATTTTATATGACTATTATTTAATTATACAATGGTCAATTTTATTCAAAATAGATGTAATTAATATTTAATGATTTTGGTTGTTGTTTTAGTATACAAGAATGTGGAGTTGCTGAGAAAATGGCATACAAGTCACTTTCAAATGGGAGATCTCCTATTAAAGTGGGGATTATTCAACCTCTTTCTGTGCAAGACTTCCTGCCTATATAACCTAAGCACTGCCTTCAAACTCAATCTGTCCAAAAAACCCATGAAATCCATCCACTAGCAGATTGTATGTTGGTTGAGGAAGATACGAAACAAGAGGCTATATGAGAATACTGTTTCTCTTATAGTTTTCAGCAATTTAACACCATCTCTATGTACTTCCCATGCTCATATCAAACTAAAAATTTTAATAAAGACAAAATTTTTTACTATTTTCACTTTAATATTATTACTAGAATATTTGTAGAGTGTTTGTGTTTACTAACACCATTAAGGTTTTTTCAATTTAAAATAAAGCACTTATTTAGAGTAAACAAAAAATTTGATCTTTAGCATATTGAGCTATCGTTAAGGAGTTCCATAAATGTCACACACAGGCATTATTTTTCTTTTCCTTTCAACATTCTTTTCACTTCAAATGTATATCAATAAAAGATGAACTGTACCTTCTGTCTGAAAACAGGGCCCAGATTATAAACTTCAAAACGGAACTGGTTCTGTAAAGATATCCTTTTGCTGTAGTCATGCAAATATGATGCTTAGTAGATCTTGAATGACACTAAATGGCAATCGTTTAAGGTCACCTGTTAAGAAAATACATCTGCTATTATGGTTACAAAAGAAAAATAATTTTTCTTTCAAATTTCCATTGTTTGGATTAAATCCAATTTTCTTATTAAATATCTTATGTATTTGCTTTATTTATACAGAAAATTATTGTGCTATTTACCAATATCAACATGTATTTATAATACTTCTAATTAAATATAGAGTTGTTTCATTGTCAGATTTAATTTTTCCTTTGTAATTTATATTTGCTAATAAACACAAAAGCATATCACAAGCTAAATTTTCATGGATTTCAAAAGCTTACAACATTTAACACATCATTCAGATAGAAAATCATAAGGAAGAATTGAATTTAAACTGTATGTAAGACCTGATGGACTTACAGATATTTACAGAACATTTCATCCAACAGCAGTAGAATACACTTTTTTCTCATTAACACATGGAACACAAGTATTTATCATAAATATTGTTGAATTTGTCAAATGCTTTTTTCTTCTTTTATTCAGATGCTTATATGGTTTTTATTCTTTATTTTGTTAATGTTGTTCAACATCTGCAAATCAATCAAAGTGATACACCACATCTCTTTATGATAAACACTCTCAACAAACTGGGCATAGAGGGAATGTATATCAACATAATGAAAGCCATACATGACACACCCACAGCTAACGTTATACTAAACAATGAAAAGATGAAACCTTTCCCTCTAAGATAAGGAATAAGACAAAGATGCCCATTCTTACCACGTTTATTCAACTAGTACTGGAAGTTCTGGCCTGTGTCATTAGGCAA
Organism: Mesoplodon mirus; assembly: GCF_964341445.2. Taxonomy (NCBI): domain Eukaryota; kingdom Metazoa; phylum Chordata; class Mammalia; order Artiodactyla; family Ziphiidae; genus Mesoplodon; species Mesoplodon mirus. Next base: position 107,514,627 of record NC_138983.1, on the reverse strand, counting down.
AGAAAAAAGAAATAAAATGCATCAAAATCAAAAAGGAAGAAGTAAAAACATCTCTATTTGCAGATGACATGATATTATACATAGAAAAACCTAAAGACTCAAAAAAGATAATTAGAACTAATGAACAAATTCAGTAAATTTAAGGGATACAAAATTAAAATGCCAAAATCATTTGTATTTCTATACACTAGTAACAAACTATCAAAAGAGAAATTTAAAAAAAATCTGTTTAAATTGCATCAAAAAGAATAAAGTACATAGGAATAAATTTAACCAAGGTGGTAAATTACCTGTATACTGAAAACTATAAAATACTGATGGAAGAAACTGAAGAAGATACAAAATAAGGAAAGATATTCTGTGCTTATGCATTGGAAAATTTGATATGGTTAAAATGTCCATATTACTCAAAGTGATCTAAAAATTCAGTGTAATCCCTATCAAAATTCCAGTGGAATTTTTCACAGAAATAGAAAAACCATCTTAAAATTTGTATAGAACCACAAAACCCTTGAATAGCCAAAGCAATCTTGAAATGGAAGAATGAAATTGGAGGCCTCCTACTTACTGATTTCACACTGTATTCCAAAGCTATAGTAATCAACACAGTATGATACTGGCATAAACACAGACACACAGATCCATGGAACAGAATAGGTAGCTCAAAAATAAACCCATGTACATATGATCAATTAATTTATGACTAAGGAGCCAAGAATATGTATATGGGGAAAAGACAATTTCTTTAATAAATGGTATTGGGGAAAGTGGACAACCACATGTAAAAGAATGAAACTAGACCCCTGTCTCACACCATACACACAACTCAACTCAAAGTGGATTGAATACATCGATATGAGACATGAAACCACAAAGCTACTAGAAAAAAACACATGGGATAAGCCCCTTGGCACTGATCTTGGCAATTATTTTTGGATTTGACATCAAAAGTGAAGATAACAAAAGCAAAAATAAATAGGTGGGACTATACCAAACTAAAAAGCTTTTGCACAGCAAAGGAAATAATCAATAAAATGAAAAAGCATCATATGGAATGGGAGAAAATATTTGCAAATCATTAGATAAGGAGTTAATGTCCAAAATATACAAGGAACTCATACAAATCAACAGCAAAACCAAATAAACAAACAAAAAACAAAAAGAGAGAATCCATAGGAGGACCTTCAAGATGGTGGAGGAGTAAGATGTAGAGATCAACTTCCTCCCCACAAATACATCAAAAATACATCTGCATGTGGAACAGCTGTTACAGAACACCTACTGAAGGATGGCAGAAGACCTCAGACTTCCCAAAAGGCAAGAAACTCCCCACAAACTTTGGTAGGGTAAAAGAAAAAAGGAAAAAACAGAGACAAAAGAATAGGGAGGAGGACTGCAACTCAGGGAGGGAGCTTGAAGGAGGAAAAGTTTCCACACACTAGGAAGCCCCTTCACTGGCAGAGACAGGGGGTAGGTGGGGCGAAGCTTCGGAGCCACAAAGGAGAGGTCAGCAACAGGTACTGAGGGCAAAGCGAAGAGATTCCCATACAGAGGATCAGTGCTGACTAGCACTCCTCAGCCTGAAAGCCTTGTCTGCTCACACACTGGGGTGGGTAGGGGCTGGGAGCTGAGGCTTGGGATTCAGAGGTCAGATCCTAGGGAGAGGACTGGGGTTGGCTGCATGAACACAGCCTGACGGGGGCTAGTGTGCCACAGCTAAATGGTAGGAAGTCCTGGGAAAAGTCTGGAACTGCCTAAAAGTCAAGAGACCATTGTTTTGGGGTGCACAAAGAGAGGAGATTCAGATAACTGCCTAAACAAGCTCCAGAGATGTGCATGAGCCATGGCTATCAGTGCGGAACAGAGATGGGCAAGAAACGTTAATGCTGCTGCTGCAGTCACCAAGAATCATGGGTGTAAGCACAGGTTACTATACAAACGTCCCCTCCAGGGAGTCTGTGCAGCCCACCACTGCCAGGGTCCCGTGATCCAGGGACAACTTCCCCGGAAGAACACAAGGCATGCCTCAGGCTGCTGTAACATCATGCTGGCCACTGCCACCGCAGGCTCTCCCGCATTCTGTACCCCTCACTCCCTCCAGCCTCAGGGAGCCAGATCCCCCTAATCAGCTGCTCCTTTAACCCCTCCTTTAACCCCCTCCTGTCTGGATGAAGAACAGATGTCATAGGGTGACCTACATTCATAGGCAGGGTGAAATCCAAAGCTGAAACTCAGGAGCTGTGTGAACAAAGAAGACAAAGGGAAATTTCTCCCAGCAGCCTCAGGAGCAGTGGATTAAATCTGCACAATCAACTTCATGTACCCTGCACCTGTGGAATACCTGAATAGACAAGCAATCACCCCGAAATTGAGGTGGTGGACTTTGGGAACAACTGTAGACTGGGGATTTACTGTATGCAACTGACCAGTTTCTGATTTTTATGCTTACCTTAGTTTAGTTTTTAGCACTTGTTATCACTGGTGGATTCATTTATTGGTTTGGCTGCTCTCTTCTTTTTTTTTCTATTATTTTTCTATTTTTTTTATTTCCATAATTAAAAAAAAATATTTCAATAACATTACTTACTTTTTTTTCTTTTTCTTCTTTTTTTCTCCCTTTTCATCTGAGCTGTGTGGCTGATAGGGTCTTGGTGCTCCAGCCAGCTGTCAGGCCTGAGCCTCTGAGGTGGGAGTGCTGAGTTCAAGACATTGGACCACCAGAGACCTCCCAGCCCCATGTATTATCAATTGGTGAGAACTCTCCCAGAAATCTCCATCTCAACACTAAGGCCCAGCTTCATGCAATGACCAGCAAGCTCCAGTGCTGAACACCTAATGCCAAACAAATAGCAAGACAGGAATACAACCCCACTCATTAACAGAGAGGCTGCCTAAAATCGTAATAAGTTCACAGACACCTGAAAACACACCACCAGACGCAGTCCTGCCCACCAGAAAGACAAGCTCCAGCCCCATTCACCAGAACACAGGCATCAGTCACCTCCAGCAGGAAGCCTACACAACCCACTGGACCAAACTTACCCACTGGGGGCAGATATAAAAAACAATGGGAACTAGGACCTTGCAGCCTGTGAAAAAGGAGACCACAAACACAGTAAGTTAAGCAAAATGAGAAGACACAGAAATATGCAGCAGATGAAGGAGCAAGGTAAACACCCACCAGACCAAACAAATGAAGAGGAAATAGGCATTCTACCTGACAAAGAATTCAGAGTAATGATAGTAAAGATGATTTAAATCTTGGAAATAGAATGGAGACACTACAAGAAATGTATAACAAGAACCTAGAAGAACTAAAGACCAAACAAACTATGAAGAACAACACAATAAATGAAATTAAAAATTCTCTAGAAGGAATCAATACCAGAATAACTGAGGCAGAAGAACGGATAAGTGGCCTGGAAGATAAAAGAGTGGAAATAACTACCATAGAGTAGAATAAAGAAAAAATAATGAAAAGAACTGAGGACAGATGCAGACACCTCTGGGACAACATTAAATGCACCAACATTCGAATTGCAGAGGTCCCAGAAGAAAGGGAGAAAAAGAAAGGGACTGAGAAAATATTTGAAAAGATTATAGTTGAAAACTTTCCTAATATGGGAAAGGAAATAGTCAATCAAGACCAGGAAGCACAGAGAGTCCCATACGAGATAAATCCAAGGAGAAATATGCCAAGACACATATTAATCAAACTATCAAAAATTAAATAAAAAGAAAAAAAATATTGAAAGCAGCAAGGGAAAAGCAACAAATAATATACAAGGGAATCCCCATAAGGTTAACAGTTGATTTTTCAGCAGAAACTCTGCAAGCCAGAAAAGAGTGGCAACATGTATTTAAAGTGATGAAAGGGAAAAACCTACAACAAAGATTACTCTCCCCAGCAAGGATCTCATTCAGACTCAATAGAGAAATTAAAACATTTACAGACAAGCAAAAGCTAAGCGAATTCACCACCACTAAGCCAGCTTTACAGCAAATGCTAAAGGAACATCTCTAGGCAGGAAACACAAGAGAAGGAAAAGACCTACAATACCAAACCCAAAACAATTAAGAAAATGGTAATAGGAACATACATATTGATAATTACCTTAAATGTAAATGGATTAGATGCTCCAACTAAAAGACATAGACTGACTGAATGGATAAAATAAAATGACCATATATATGCTGTCTACAAGAGACCCACTTCAGACCTAGGGACACAAACGGACTGAAAGTGAAGGGGTGGAAAAAGATATTCCATACAAACGAAAATCAAAAGATAGCTGGAGTAGCAACACTCATATTAGAAAAAGTAGACTTTAAAATAAAAACTAACACAAGAGACACAGAAGGACACTATATAATGATCAAGGGATAAATCCAGGAAGAAGATATAACAATTGTAAATATTTACACACCCAATATACGGGCACCGCAATACATAAGGCAAATGCTAACCACCATAAAAGGGGAAATCGACAGTAACACAATAATAATAGGGGGCTTTAACACCCCAGTGCACCAATGGACAGATCAAACAAAATGAAAATAAATAAGGAAACACAAGCTTTAAATGACACATTACACAAGATGGACTTAATTGATATTTATAGATCATCCCATCCAAAACAACAGAATACACTTTCTTCTCAAGTGCTCATGGAACATTCTCCAGGATAGATTATATCTTGGGTCACAAATAAATCCTCGGTAAATTTAAGAAAATTGAAATCATATCAAGTATCTTTTTTTGGCCACAGTGTTATGAGACTAGATACAATTACAGGGAAAAAATTGTAGAAAATACAAACAAATTGAGACTAAACAATACACTACTAAATAACCAAGAAATCACTGGAGAAATCTAAAAGGAAGTAAAAAAAACCCTAGAAACAAATGACAATGAAAACACGAAGACCCAAAACCTATGGGATGCAGCATAAGCAGGACTAAGAGGGAAGTTTATAGCAATACAATCCTACCTCAAGAACAAGAAAAATGTCAAATAAACAACCTAAACTTACACATAAAGCAATTAGAGAAAGAAGAACAAAAACGCCCAAAGTTAGTAGACGTAAAGAAACCATAAAGATCAGATCAGAAATAAATGAAAAAGAAATGAAGGAAACTATAGCAAAGACCAAAATATCTAAAAGGTGGTTCTTTAACAAGATAAAAATAAATTGATAAAGCATTAGACAGTCTCATCAAGAAAAAAAGGGAGAAGACTCAAATCAACAGAATTAGAAATGAAAAAGGAGAAGTAACAACTGACACTGCAGAAATACAAAAGATCATGAGAGATTACTAAAAGCAACCATATGCCAATAAAATGGACAACCTGGAAGAAATGGACAAATCCTTAGAAAGATATAACCTTCCAAGACTGAACCAGGAAGAAATAGAAAATATAAACAGACCAATCACAAGCACTGAAATTGAAACTGTGATTTAAAATATTCCAACAAACAAAAGCTCAGGAACAGATGGCTTAACAGGCGATTTCTATCAAACATTTAGAGAAGAGCTAACACCCATCCTTCTCAAACTCTTCCAAAATATAGCAGAGGGAGGAACACTCCCAAACTCATTCTATGAAGCCACCATCACCTTAATACCAAAACTGGACAAAGACGTCACAAAGAAAGAAAAATACAGGCCAATATTACTGATGAATATAGATGCAAAATTCCTCTACAAAATACTAGCAAACAGAATCCAACAGCATATTAAAAGGATCGTACAGCATGATCAAGTGGGGTTTAACTCAGGAATGCAAGGATTCTTCAATATACACAAATCAATCAATGTGATACACCATATTAACAAATTGAAGGATAAAAATCATATGATCATCTCAATAGATGCAGAAAAAGCTTTTAACGAAACTCAACACCCATCAATGATAAAACCCTCCAGAAAATAGGCATAGAGGGAACTTACCTCAACATAATAAAGGTCATAAATGACAAACCCACAACCAACATCATACTCAATTGTGAAAAATTGAAACCATTTCCACTACGATCAGGAACAAGACAAGGTTGTCTACTCTCATCACTATTATTCAACATTATTTTAGAAGTTTTAGCCACAGCAGTCAGAGAAGAAAAAGAAATAAAAGGAATCCAAATAGGAAAAGAAGAAGTAAAGCTGTCACTGTTTGCAGATGACATGATACTATCTATAGAGAATTCTAAAGATGCTACCAGAAAACTACGAGAGCTAATCAGTGAATTGGGTAAAGTAGCAGGGTACAAAATTAATGCACAGAAACTCTTGCATTCCTATACACAAATGATGAAAAATCTGAAAGAGAGATTAAGGGAATACTCCCATTCACCATTGCAACAAAAATAATAAAATCCCTAGGGATAAACCTACCTAAAGAGACAAAACCCTGTATGCAGAAAATTATAAGACACTGGTGAAAGAAATTAAAGATGATAATTTTTATCAAACAAACAAACAGATGGAGAGATATACCATGTTCTTGGATTGGAAGAATCAACATTGTGAAAATGACTATACTACACTAAGCAATCTATAGATTCAGTGAAATACCTATCAAACTACCAGTGGCATTTTTCACAGAACTAGAACTAAAAATTTCACAATTTGAATGGAAACACAAAAGACCCTGAATAGCCAAAGCAATCTTCAGAAAGAAATATGGAGTTAGAGGAATCAGGCTCCCTGACTTCAGAATATACTACAAAGCTACAGTAATCAAGACAGTATGGTACTGGTATAAAAACAGAAATATAGATCAATGAAACAGGATAGAAAGCCCAGACATAAACCCACGCACATATGGTCACCTTATTTCTCATAATAGCAACAAGAATATTCAATGGAGAAAAGACAGCATCTTTAATAAGTGGTGCTGGGAAAACTGGACAGCTATATGAAAAAGAATGAAATTAGAACAGTCTCATACTGTACACAAAAATAAACTCAAAATGGATCAAAGACCTAAATTTAAGGCCAGACACTATAAAACTCTTAGTGGAAAACATAGGCAGAACACTCTATGACATAAATCACAGCAAGATCCTTTTTGACCTACCTCTTACAGAAATGGAAATAAAAAGAAAAATAAACAAATGGGACCTAGTGAAACTTAAAAGCTTTTGCACAGCAAAGGAAACCATAAACAATATGAAAAGACAACCCTCAGAATGGGAGAAAATATTTTTAAATGAAGCAACTGACAAAGGATTAATCTCCAAAATATACAAGCAGCTCATGCAGCTCAATATCAAAAAACAAACAACCCAATCCAAAAATAGGCCGAAGACATAATTAGGCATTACTCCCCAGAAGATATCCAGATTGCCAACAAACACATGAAAGGGTGCTCAACATCACTAATCATTAGAGAAATGCAAATCAAAACTACAATGAGGTATCACCTCACACCGTTCAGAATGGCCATGATCAAAAAATCTACAAACAATAAATGCTGGAGAGGGTTTGGAGAAAAGGGAACCCTCCTACACTGTTGCTGGGCATGTAAATTGATACAGCCACTATGGAGAACAGTGTGGAGGTTTAAAAAGCTAAATATAGAACTACCATACGACCCAGCCATCACACTACTGGTCATATACTCTGAGAAAACCAAAACTCAAAAAGAGTCATGTACCACAATGTTCACTGCGGCACTATTTACAATAGCCAGGATGTGGAAGCAACCTAAGTGTCCCATGACAGATGAATGGATAAAGAAGATGTAGCACATATATACAATGTAATATTACTCTGCCATAAAAACAAATGAAATTGAGTTATTTGTATTGAGGTGGATGGACCTAGTATCTGCCTTACAAAGTGAAGTAAGTCAGAAAGAGAAAAACAAATACTGTATGCTAACACATATATATGGAATCTAAAAAAAAAAAAAAAAAGGTTCTAAAGAACCTAGGGGGAGGACAGGAATAAAGATGCACACGTAGAGAATGGACTTGAGGACACAGGGAGGGAGAAGGGTAAGCTGGGACTAAGTGAGAGTGTGGCAATGACATATATATACTACCAAATGTATAATAGATAGCTAGTGGGCAGCAGCCACATAGCACAAGGATATCAGCTAAGCGCTTTGTGACCATCTAGAGGGGTAGGATAGGGAGCGTGGAAGGGAGATGCAAAAGGGAGATGATATGGGGATATAAGTATACATATAGCTGATTCACTGTTTTATACAGCAGAAACTAACACAACAATGTAAAGCAATTATTCTCCAATAAAGATGTTAAAAAAAATAGAGAATCCAGTTTAAAATGGGCATAGAAACAGAATGAACAGTTTTCCTAAGTAGACAAAAAAATTATCAACAGTTACATACAACACTGCTCAACGTCACTAGTCATCAGGGCAACACAAATCAAAACCAAAATGTGATATCACCTCACATTTTAGAGTGGTTATCATGGAGACAAGTGATAACAAGTGCTGGCAAGGATGTGGAGAAAAGGAAATAAAGCTATCATATATTCCAGCAACCCCACTATGCATATATATCCTATGGAAATAAAAATAGGATATTGAAGATATATCTTAATTCCCAAGTTCACTGCAGCATTATTCACAATAGACAAATAATGAAAACAACCTAAGTTTCTCTGAAGGAATAAATGGATAAAGAATATGTGGCATATATACATATGATGAAATACTGTTCAGCTATAAGAAAGAAGAAAATCTTGCCATTTTCAACAACGTGGGTGGACCTTGAGAATACTATGCTAAGTGAAATAAGCCAGACAAGGAGAGATAAATAATGTATCATATCATTTATATGTGGAATCTAAAACAAAAAAAAAAAAGAAAAAAAGAAAAGAAATGTCAAAGTCATAGAAACAGAGTCAGGTGTGGGCTAGAGGATGAAGGAATTAGGGAGTGGTTTATTAATGGATACACACTTTCAGCAATAAGAAGAAAAAGTCTGAGTATCTAATGTAAACATGGTGACTAGAGTTTATCACACTGTATTGTGTAATTGAAAATTGCTAAGAGAACAGAGCTTAAATGTTCTTAACAACAACAACAACAACAACAAAAAGATAAATGTGTGAGTTGGAATATCTGTTAATTAACTAGATTGGAGGAATCCTTTCACAATATATACAGACATCAAATCATCACAATGTACACTTTAAATATCATTTAATATATGACATTTAATAAATGACATTTATATGTCATTTATACCTCAATGAAACTGAAATAAAAATTAACACATTAACTTATTCTTATATTTCACCTTTTAAAATTTTTTTATAATACTTTAGTATTTTTAACATTCACATTTTTTTTTTTGTTTTCCATTTATCTAAGGGATTTACAATAGGTATTTCTTCTTAAAAGCTTGTGACTTTCATTTTTAAATGTTTGAAAATTATTGAAGTGTATGTAATTGCTGACTTATAGGTAATTTACATGTGTGAGACCATCTCTATTTTTTTTTTACTTATAATGAAGTTCACTGTTCAAAAGAAATTCTCCATTCAATAAAATGGGTATTTTTAAAAAATTTGCTCTTGATAGATTTGTGAATGCACTAGCATCAAAACCAGAGCATAGCTACCCATACAAACAATATGTCTTATCTCAAATAACTAAACAGTGATGTAAATTTATATATATATATAAACTATTCCAGAAAACAGATAATGTATTCTAAGGTCACTTCAAAAGAAACCCAGTTGTGTTCTTAACAAGTAAAACTGTTGTATTTTTTGGTGAGGAATTACGAGAAGGTTACACATTTCTTTTATTTCCTTCTTTTATCCCTCCTTGTCTCTATCCCTCCATTCCTTCCTTTTTTCTTTCTTCATTCTCTCTTTTTTCCCTCTTTTCTTACTTTTCTTTCTCTTCCTAACACTGTGAAAATTATACATTTCTACTCTGTACCTTAGAACCCCCAATTTTTTTTTAAAGGCAGGCATGATTTATTTTCTCCTGAAGTTATAAAATTTGGCAGAGAGATGGTTACCTAGGTAACCAGCAAAAGCTTATTTAAGAACTTGAAGAATTATGTTTCTTTCAGCTTGGCCTTTCATTAAGAAGAATTCTTTGGAATTCAGAATTCCATGTTCCCGTTATTGTCATTAAGTTTTAAAGATGACATGGTACATCATTTTTTTTTAACTTATGGAAATATTGAGAAAATTAAATGAAGTAATGCTCATTAAATGCTTACCAACATGCCTGACATATATCGAGCGTTTAATACATAATACTAATTATTATTATTTTCTCACCTTAATTATGAATTATTACAGCAAGAAAGAAATAATAATGGGGCTTCCCTGGTGGCGCAGTAGTTGAGGGTCCGCCTGCTGATGCAGGGGACATGGGTTCGTGCCTCAGTCCAGGAGGATCCCACATGCCACGGAGTGGCTGGGCCTGTGAGCCATGGCTGCTGAGCCTGCACGTGCAGAGCATGTGCTCCGCAACGGGAGGGGCCACAACAGTGAGAGGCCCATGTACCACAAAAAAAAAAAAAAAGAAATAATAATGAATGGTAGTATTGTTGTGTTTTCAAATTCCCTCTTCAAGTTTGCTTCTCAGAAGCAAAACCTTTCAGTCTAGTGTCTGAAATAAGCTCATGCCTGTCTTTAAGACAATATGTTTTGATGAAGAAACTACTCCATTTGGAGTCAAAGTAAGATTTACTTAGGCATTAGCCACTAACTTACTCTTAGATCATAAGTAAGTCATTCAGCATTTCTGAGAAAATGCCTTAGAATGGGGATAATGGTATCAGATCCTCTGTCTACTTGAAGAATTATAATAAATGTCTCAAGAAATGATAGATGAGAAACTTCTTTATAATCTCAGTTTTACATGTTAGTTGCTATGTCTGTCTCAAGTTGGACTTTATGAAAAGTTACAATTTTTGCCAACCCATCTTTTTCTCACTACTTGTTTTAAAAGTAGATCAGGGCTTCCCTGGTGGTGCAGTGGTTGAGAATCTGCCTGCTAATGCAGGGGACATGGGTTCAAGCCCTGGTCTGGGAGGATCCCACATTCTGCGGAGCAACTAGGCCCGTGAGCCACGACTACTGAGCCTGCGCATCTGGAGCCTGTGCTCCATAACAAGAGGCCGCAATAATGAGAGGTCCGCGCACCGCGATGAAGAGTGGCCCCCGCTTGCCACAACTAGAGAAAGCCCTCATACAGAAACGAAGACGCAACACTGCAAAAATAAATATATTAATTAATAAAAACTCCTACCCCCAACATCTAAAAAAAAAAAAAAAAAGAAAAGTAGATCAAAGTTTACCCAGAAGTCCTAGGTGACTTATCAAAAAGGAGGTGAGTTGTCTCATTATTCATAACCTTGCTTCACTTACTCTTATGTGGTTCTGCTGTGATTTTTTTAGGTCTAACATGAATTTTACTTTGCACAAGGAAAAGAGTAAGTCCTTATAACCAGCCTAAAATTGTACAGTTGCTTGATATTTTCCTTTTCTCTTCTACATTTCTAAATTCCTCTATTTCAAATTATTTCCAATTCATATATCTTCTTTATATATATATATTTTTTCTCTTTTCTCTCCTTTATCAGACTGAAAAAAAAAGTCTTTTTGCAAGATAATTGCCTTTAATATCCACTTTTAGTTTTCTACTTCAAATGTGTCAATGCGTAGGAAAACAAAAAAAAATAACCTTAAGAAACCTTATAGCTAAGCCTTAAATTGATATTTAATCTTTATTAACAACATGTTAACTTCAAGATAGTATCCAGCACAGTTCTATGCTTCAAATGACTTTCCTACCCTCATTCACCTAAAGAACTTCCATTCATATTAAAATTTCTGTTCAGTCTGGAGGTCCTCTTAAGTTTTCCTTACAATTCCAGACATCTAATTATGCTGTGTTCTTACTATTGTGGAACTTATTACAACTTCTCTTATTAGCAATATTGCCATGCACTGATGTATATGTTTCTTTTCCCCACTTCTAGAGTTCTTCATATATCCTTAAGTCTTCTAACCTAAAGTGAGAACTCTCTTAATGAAATTGTAAATTTATGCCAAAATATACACACAGATGACTGAATTTAACTTGGTTGCAACTTAGTTAATGCTTGTTTATATAAGGTATCCTCAATTCAAAAACAAAGAAAATCATATTAAAGAAATGCATAAGTGTCAGAATTCTCAGAAACATAGCAGTTAACAAAGAAACAAGTCTTACAGATTGGGGATGATTATAAGCAACAGCAGAACATTCCTATTTTCATCATCCCACTCTTCCAGGCTCTTTCAACTCTCCTTTGAAATGACCTCCTTTAGACATGAGATACTCAGTCAACACTCTTTTCTGTTACAAGTTAGTCTTTCTACTGAAACTATTAAATCAGGTGCCAAAAAAATGCTAAATTTTGAAGGTATAATTCTTCCTCATATTTAAATGAAACAAAACTGTCAATAATTATGCCATGCAAGGAACAAGACAAGGATGCCCACTCTCATCACCATTATTCAGCATAGTGTTGGAAGTCCTAGCAACAGCAGTCATACAAGAAAAGGGAAAAAAAAGGAATACAAATTGGAAAGGAAGAAGTAAAACTGTCACTGTTGGCAGATGACATAATACTATACATAGAAAATCCTAAAGATACCACTAAAAACTATTGGAATTCATCAATAAATTTGGTAGTTGCAGGATACAAAATTAATATACAGAAATCTGTTGTGCTTCTATACACTAACAACAAGATATCAGAAAGATTAATTAAGAAAACAATTCCATTCACAGTCACATCAAAGAAATAAAATGCCTAGGAATAAATCTACTGAAGAGGTAAAAGACTTGTACTCAGAAAACTATAAGACATCAATGAAAGAAACTGAAGATGATACAACAGATGGAAAGCGATACCATGTTCATGGATTAGAAAAATTAATATTATTAAAATGACCATACTACCTAAGTCAATCTACAGGTTCATTGTAATCCCTGTAAAAACACAAACAGCATTCTTCACAGAACTAGAACGAATAATTCTAAAATTTGTATCGAAACACAAAAGACCCTGACTAAATAAAACAATCCTGAGAAATAAGAACAAAGCTGGAGGTATCAAACACCTTGATTTCAAACGATACTACAAAGCTACAGTAATCAAAAGAGTATATAGTACTGGCACAAAAACAGACACATAGACCAATGGAAAAGAATAGCAAGCCAAGAAAAGAACCCACACTTATATGGGCAATTAATCTACAAGAAAGGGGCGTGACTATACAATGGGAAAAAGACAGCCTCTTCAATAAACAGTGTTGGAAAAATGGACACCTACAAGCAAACAAATGAAAATACACTACTTTCTCACATTATGCACACAAAAACATTGAAAATGTATTAGACTTAAATGTAACACCTGAAACCATAAAACTTCTAGAACAAAACATATACTATAAGCTCTACAGCATAGGTTTTAGTAATAATTTTTTGGATATGTCTCCTCAGACAAGGGAAACAAAAGCAAAAATAAACAAATGGGACTACCTCAAGCTAAAAAGCATGTGCATAGTGAAGGAAACTATCAATAAAACTAATAGGCCACCTAATGAATGGGAGAAGATATTGGCAAATAATGTATCCAATAAGAGGTTAATATCCAAAATTTACACAGAACTCATACAACTCAACATCAAAAAAGCAAACAACCTGATCAAAAAGTGGGCAAAGAATCTGAATAGACATTTTTCCCAAGAAGATGCAGATGGCCAACAGGCACACGAAAAGATGCTCAACATCACTAATCATCAGGGAAATGAAAATCAAAACCACAATGAGATATCACCTCAAACCTGTCAGAATTGTTATTATCAAAAAAGACAACCAATAACAAGCTTTGGCAAGAATGTGAGAAAAGGGAACTGTTGGTGGAAATGTAAATTGGTAAAATGACTATAGAAAAGAGTGTGGATGTTCCTCAAAAAATTAAAAATAGAACTACCATATGACCAGCAATTCCACTTCTTGGTATTTATCCAAAGAAAACAAAAGCATTGTTCATTGCAGATTTATTTATATTAGCCCAGATATGAAAGCAACCTAGGTGTCCATCAACAGAGGAATATATAAAGAAGATATTATATATATATATATATATATATATATATATATATATATATATATATATATATATACCCACAATGGAATATTTTTCAGCCACAAAATATTAAATTTTGCAATTTGAGAAAACATGGATGAACCTAGAGTTATGATGCTAAGTGAAATAATTCAGACAGATAAAGACAAATACTATATGATTTTGCTTATATGTGGAAACAAAACAAATGAACAAACCTAACAATACAGAAATAGAGTTATAGATACAGAGAACAAACAAATGGTTGCCAGAGAAAGCAATAGGTGAGCTCCCTCACCTATTGGAATAATGCCATTCATCAAGAGGTACAAACTTCCAGTTACAAAATAAATGAGTCAAGGGGATGAAATGTAGAGTGTGGGGAATATAGTAACGCTGTAATATTTTTGTATGGTGACATATTGTAACTAGACTTATTGTGGTGATCACTTGAAATGTATAGAAATATCTAATCACTATGTTGTGTAACAGGAACTAACACAGTGCTTTAGGTCAATTTAAAAAACAAACAAACAAGCAAACAGAAAAAAAATCAGATTTGTAGTTACCAGAGGCAGGGGGTAGGGGAAGGAGGAATTGGATGAAGGTGGTCAAAGGGTACAAACTTCCAATTATAAGATAAAGAAGTACTAGGGATATAATGTACAACATGATAAATACAATTAACATTGCTGTATGTTATATATAAAATTTGTTAAGAGAATAAATCTTGAGTGTTCTCATCACAAGGAAACTTAAAAAAATATTTCCTTACTTTTTAATCTATATGAGATGATAAATGTTCATTAAACTTAATATGATAATCATTTCATGAAGTACTGTAAGTCAAAGAATTATGCCGTACATCTTAAGCTTATACAGTGTTGTAGATCAATTTTATCTCAATAAAACTAGAAGAAAAAATAATGCCATTCACTAATAATTTATAACATATTTGAAACAGAAGAAAAATAACTACGTTTAACATGTTTGTTCTAATAATAAATATTTATTTTTCTAATTGTTAATTTGTAAATTAATTTATTGATATTTTCTTCAAATATTGTAGTCACTGAGAGCAAAGAATAAAAATATTGAATCTTTACAGAATTGGTTAGGTTCTATTAATTATTTTGTGAAAACAAAGGGAGGCTTGGAGTGATTCCAGCTGTGTACTAGAGGCAACTCACTTGCAATAGCCAATTGGTAAATATTCAGAAAGTTTTCAAGCTACCATTAATATTTAATTCAGCCAGTATCGGAATATTTAAACCCAGAATCAGTGAACACTATACATTAGGGATTTTAAAATTACTCATTCGGTTTGGTTTACCAGAACACCACTGTTAATCACCAACTCAAAGTGTGAAATCAGAGCACCTCTTAATTAGCATGTAAAGATTATCATCTCTTAGAGGCAGAGGGCAAGAAAGTTGAGGCTGAGGCCATGAGTTAATTATAAAAGTAGGTGATCTCCAGAAAGGTGAATTCTCAAACCTAACAAGTCTGTCACCTCAGTGTCACAGCCTTGATTGGAAAGGAGTGAGATGTTGATGTTCATAATAGGGACATCTGGCTAAACCACTCAAAATACTGAATTCCTCTGTGAGGAATATGTTTACGAGGGCAATCCTCTGGCCCTCCTGATGTGGTCTGGTCCTTCTGGGTAAAGATATAGATACTGCGTCCAAGATCAGACATGATCAGAACCAGAGAGTGGTAAGCAAATTGGATCACTGTTTCCCACTGTCATGTGTTTACTTTCACACCACCTTTCCAGTAAAGTGTGTCTGTTGATTCTACGCAATATTATGCAAGGTCTGTGTCAATGGAGGTGGCCTTGACTTTCATCACTGGATCAACAATGCCTCTCACTTAGCTCACCCCTGTACCTTCATAGGGGCTCCTGTGGCCAGCTGACCAAGACAGGGAAAGACCAAGGGTGGGTCAGGGACAGATCTGCTCTGTTTGCATGTACATCCTGAGAGTAAGCATTATATTATGGCAGACTGATTCTGAAAGATATCCATGGCAGGGAATTCTTTCAAAGGACAGTGAATCTGGTCATTAAATTTTTGTTGAAAGAGAAATAGGCCAAAGTAAGGATATATAAATGGACTATGGATAGTATATACACAGTAGGGTACATATATGTATCGGACTATGTATATATAAAACAATGAATTGGGCTAACATGAAGTGTGACTGTGGATAATAGCAAATCCCAACATTTGGAGTTGGTAACCTGGAGATCCAGAAGAACCAAGGGCATAGTCCAGGCTGAAGACCAGCAGGCTCCAGATCCAAGAAGTGCCAATGTTTCAGTTCAAGTCTGAAAGCAGGAGAAAACTGATGTTCCAACTTGAAAGCAGTTGGGCAGAGGAATTCCCTCTTACTCACATGAACGTCAGTCGGTTTGTTCTTTCCAGGCCTTCAATTCCCTGGAAGGGGCCCACCCACATTAGGGAGTACAATCTGCTTTACTTAGCTGTTGTATTCAAATGTCAAACTCCTTCAGAAACACCCTCACAGACACGACTAGAATAATGTTTGACCAAATGTCTCTGCAGTCCCTGTCCCAGTCAAGTTGACCACAAAAAACTAAGTATAACATTTTCTTAACCTCACATACTCCTTTAACTTTTCCCTGTTTCACTTCTACACAACACAACCACATTCCTCAAAAGAGATACCTATACTTACTGCCTTCATTTTCATACCTCACATTCATTCCCTTTCCCATTAATATCTACTTTCATTCCCAATATTCCATTTTGCTTTCTTGAACCTTAGCAGAAACATATTCCTCTATCAGGCTCTTTAGTGTGGGATTCATCAAGGTTCAATCCTGGTTTTCTTTAATCTCTACTCTATAATCTCTTCCGAGGTAATCCTTGATTTCACTATATTACCTAAACACAAACAACTGCCAAATTTATAACCATTTTTCCCTTGGCTTTCTCAAAGTCATGACAAAATTAACATGTTTAAAATTGAAACCAGGAACAATATCTGCTTCCTTTCATCAACCCTGTCAACCCTTAACAATAACCATATCATCCTCTGGTATTCTCAATCTCAGTGACTGATTCCACCATCTTCTCATCTTGCAAAAGCCACAAAACTTAAGGACATCTCTGATATCTCATTCTTCCTCAACCATGAATCCAATTATTTATCAAGTCATGTTTCTTTGATCCCTATGTATATTTCAGATCCTTGTCTACTCTATTTCTATTACCAATCATTTAACATATTTTCTGCATTTGCCTTTTAATTGGCCTCCCTGCCAATTCCACTGTGTGTCCACTTTAAAATATTCTTCATGAGACATACAGGTGGCCAAAAATCACAAGAAAAGATGCTCAACATCACTAATTATCAGAGAAATGCAAATCAAGACTACAATGAGGTATCACTTCATGCCAGTCAGAATGGTCATCATCAAAAAGTCCACAAAAATTAAATGCTGGAGAGGGTGTGGACAAAAGGGAACCCTCCTACACTGTTGGTGGGAATGTAAATTGGCACAACCTAGATATGGAGTATGGAGGTTCCTTAAAAACTAAAAATAGAGCTACCATATGATCCAACAATACCACTCCTGGGCATATATCCAGAGAAAACCATAATCCAAAGAGATACATGCACCCCAATGTTCACTGAAGCACTATTTACAATAGCCAAGACATGGAAGCCACCTTAATGTCCATCAACAGATGAATGAATAAAGAAGATGTGGTACATATACAATGGAATATTACTCAGCCATAAAAAGAATGAAATAATGCCATTTTCAGCAACATGGATGGACCTAGAGATTATACTAAGTGAAGTTAGTCAGACAGAGAACAACAAATATCATATAATATCACTTACGTGAAATCTAATTTAAAAAAAATGATACAAATGAACTTATTTACAAAACAGAAACAAACTTACAGATATTGAAAACCAACTCATGGTCCCCAAAGGGGAAACGTGGCAGGGGGAGGGATAAATCAGGAGCTTGGGATGAACATACACACACAGTACTATATATAAGATCGATAACCAAAAAGGGCATATTGTATAGCACAGGGAACTCTATATTCTGTGATAACCTATATGAGAAAATAATCTAAAAAAGAATGAATATGTGTATATGTGTAACTGAATCACTTTGTTGTACACTTGAAACTAACAAAATATTGTAAATCAACTATACTCCAATAAAATTAAAAAAAATAAGATATAATAAAATATTCTTCATGTTGTAGCCAGAATGATAGTTTAAATTGAAAATCATATAACTGGCTGGAGTGTTTTTTTTTTCCTATTTATATGTTTTTGTACTTTATACATATGCATACAACTAATTGCTCTCTCTCTATATGTGTGTATATACATATAATTGTCTCATTATGTGCTATTCACTGTGCTAGTTATTGGAATTTCAAATGTGAAGAAGATAAAGACCTGCCCTTAAGTAGATCCAGTGAGAGAGCAAGGCTGGTGAACAGCCAGTTTCAGTGTTGTGTGATAAGAGCTGTTATAGAGGACAGCCTGGAATCACAGGAAGGGCACTCAGTCCATTACTGAGCATTCAGGGGAGGCTTTCAGGAGGAAGTGATTTTCAAGCTGAAGAAAACAGAAGAACATGGATGGCCATAGTTGTGGTTAGGGAGATGAGTTGAGTCACGTGGTTAGGGATCTTTGTTTGCTACACTAAGAAACTTAGAATTGTTTTCCAGGTGCTTATGAGAATTAAAAATAGTCTACTGAATAACTACCAGTGACAATACTAGTTTTCATACTTATACACACATTAAGTATCACAAAACACTTCCAAATATATTGTCATTTAAGCTTCAACATGGTTTTACCAATGTCAAAACATTTTTTTTCAGAGAGCCTATAGCACACAGAAGGTTAGCGTGAGTAAATGTCAGAATCCAGAATAGTGCAGTTCAATCCACTTTTTCTATAAACAGGATATAAAATTCTGTCATTCTAAATAGACCTCATTGATCTAACACTGTGTAAAAACTGCCCTAATATTAAAGGGAAATATTATTTGTCTCTTCAAGGATATTTAAAACCTTAATTTTTAATTTAAATGTTGATTATATTGTAGTGAACCGTTTAGGAAATAGTCAACTTTTAATGATACCAGGTGGATCATCCTAATTCCAGATTAACTACATCCCACTGACACAATTTCTTCCCCATCCTGTTGCCACCTGTCTGGTACCAAACCCGCTCAGCTGTGGAAACTGACAGCTGGTTCTTCAGGGGGGAGTGACGGGAGCAGGCATCAGGTGAAAATTACTCATTAGCAATGAAATGGAAAAAAAAATGTGCAGACTTCCCTGCGGACATTTTGAATGATGCACAGTTCTTTTTTCTAAGGCTTATCTCTCTCTGCTCAATTGAGAGTTAATTGCAAAATAATAATAATATATTTCTTTTTCAAAAGTTTCTGAAATTACTATGATGTGATGCCATCAGATTTAATTAATTTATTTACATTTCCTCCACACCAGTAAGGTTTCCATTTGGACGTGAACCGTACAGGCCAAAAGAAAAATACCCTAACGTTTTGGCTTTCTGTGCATTTCCAGGGATACTGCATTGGAAAAAACCCTGGGACTGGGAGTTGGCATACTGAGTTCTAGTCATTCATTAGCTACACAGAATCAATAGTTCTCTGAACTCCTCTGGACATGAGATTGTACATGAAGAAAAGATAATTTAATAGGCAGAATGATTGAATTACACTTAATTATAGATTTGTATCTCCCTTTCTTGTTTCCTTTAGTTTTATTTACTTGAAGTTATTAATAGATTGCTTATTTCTCTCAAATATCTCTTTTATACTTGTGGATTTCTATACCGTTTAAAGATCTTTTCATTGTGTCTATGAAATATTTGAAATATCAACCAAGTTTTATACTTGATTTTTCAAAAATGGAGTTTTCAGAAAAGAGCAAAGACAGCTCAATTTTCATGAAATTAAAAATACAGAGTTTTTTACAAAAACTTCTCATATGCTATAAAATATCAATGATTGAAACATTTATAGAAAATTTTTTTATAGTGAGTTAATTGTTGTTACAAAGTCTCCTAAATGCACTTTCAACTATGGAAATTAATCATGTTTAGCTAAAGAATTTTTCCCATTTCTAAGACCAAAATAGTAGCAACACTAAAATGATTAGAAAGTAGCTTAATATACAAAAAAGAACTGTCAGTGCACAGTGGCTTCCTGATAGTAAATAGTAATGTGTGCCTTTTAAGATCTTGGTTCTGGAGAGTATGTCCAAATGTTAGTGACACACTGATGTGCCAAGAATAACCCTGGAAACAACAAGAGAGATTGGCAGAGCTCCTAAAATAAACTTTTCTAAAACCACGTCTCACCTTTTATCATTTGAACTCCTTTCTCACATATGTGTCTTCTCACCTTTCTCATTTCCTGACAGCCTGAAGCTCTGCCATTAGTAGCAGCCACTAGAAGTCATACTGTTATATCTGTCACCATTAGTTAAGAATACCATCCAACTTCAAGAACACTAGAATATTTTTCCTTTAGTCATTGCTGCTTCCACAGTGACGGGTCAAAAGGGTTGCCTATAGCAAGTAACTAAGCACAGAATTGCTTGTTGAAATATTCCATTTCACGAAACCAAGAACTCCCAGGCAAACCTTGTTACTACCTTTTGTCACACATTTACCACACGTATCTTCTATCTTGAGAAACCTTATCTCCCCTAAGTCCAGTGTCACGGAATGGAACTGTTTTTCAGACACCACAGTAAAAATCTTCACAAACCAGACAGCAGGCTGAAGTCAGTTTTTGTAGACTTTATTCTCTTAGGGCGTGTGAATCTGTGAGAGCAACTAATGCTGAAAAAGGTCTTTCGTGCCTTTCCAGCACTGACACTGCAGCTGTTAGCACTTCTGGTGTCAAGGTACAAATGTCATGAAGGTACTGTCAGTAAAGTAACACCCATGAAAATCAGCCTGGCAGTCTGGCTGGCCGCCAGAGCCTGTAATCATCTCGTTATATGCCGCTTGGAGCTGAACTTCTGTTATCCCTGTTCCCTCCAATTGCTCTTAATTGAAGCAGAGGGATTTGCTTCACATCAACAGAATGAAAGGGTATTTTTGGATTCTTTAAAAGTGTAATTTCCAAACTGAAGACAAACTGAGGTGCTTAGAATATTATGGTTCAGCTTTCTGTAATTCATAAACGTGTGTCATGGGAGGAAACAGCTTGAATAAAAATGTGTTCCCCAAGTCCCCAACCCAAGTCTTCTGGGAAGAGAGTACAATTGAAAACTTCTTCAAACAGATGAAAGACATACAACACATGATGCTTATTTTGATAACTCTATGAGTTCTAATTAGAGAAAATTGCCCAGATGTAAGTAGAAATGATTAATAAATGAAGGGATTTCTTAGTCTTTAAGGAATTCCAGAATTTATTACAAAAAATGTATAAAAATTTACTATATCTTGTCTTTCCTAAGATTCTCTGATTTGATTTTGGTAAAATGCCATAAAAGCTAAGGGGCAGTGGGAAGATGCATTTTCCCAGGGATAGGACTCCAGGGATTTGAATATCCACAAACTGCTTGGCATCATCAATTACTTTACAATTTGCAGTTATCATCAGCTTTACTCTTGATATGGTAATTTATTAACCTATTGGTCAGCATTTACAGAGGGATCCCCTTGGCCTTGGAGCAAAGCTGTGGACAATTTTTCTGGAGACATCTGCCACCAGAGCACATAATCAGAAAATAAGAATAACCCATCTAGAAAAAAAAGGCATATGTTCCCTTTCTATTCCAATTCAAAGGACAATGTCACAGGCATTACTTTCCCAAATCTGTATTTCTAGGTATATACACATGTACACACATTCCCATGAGGTACAAATCTCTATCATTTGTATCATTCTATCAAAATGGCTTTGCTAAGTTTACAGTAGCCTTCTAATTAAAAGAAATAATTATGAAAAAAATCACTGGCTTGCAGTATATGTTCAATCAATGTAGTCCTCTTCACTCTAATTATCAACATCAGTGGCCTATTTCTGGGATTTGTCTTCCAAACTTCTATCTAATTGGTATACCCATATGGACATCTTATAGGCCTCTCAACCTTATTATTTTCATACCACCACAAAACTTCTACTTTTTCATCATTTGCCCCTTTTCCTATGGCTTTTTCATTCATTCAGTTCCTTGGCAAAAGCAAAATAAATATAAAGCATCATTTTCCTTGACACATTTTTTTATCCCGACTAAACATTTACTATATTCTGCAATTGCAACTCAAAAATAGGTGCTCAATCTGAACCTCTCTTTCATCCTCAGTACTAAAGTTCAGCCTGGGGGGTTTCTAACCTGGGCAATAGCAGTGGCCTCTTAACATTTTCTTCCCATCCCTCTTTCTCTTACTACTTCAGTGTGTCCCGTCCTTTAAACTAAAGCCTATTTGCTTCCATATAAACAAATCTACAGTGCCATACTTATGAACAGAGGCATCTGTAGACTTCCCTTTGTCAAAAAGTAATGTTCAGAATCCTTAGCCTGTGGCTAATACAGTCTATTTTTTTCAACTTCATTAACTGATAGTACCCCTATGCTCACTGAACTACTCATCATACCAAATGCTTTCATTTTTCCTTGATGTAAAATGTACTCTTCACTCTGCTTCAGATAGACATCATCTTCCCCACCCTTCATTACCTCGCTGCTCAGAGTATGGTCTGCAGAACAGCAGCATCAGCACTGCCTGGGAGACTATTAGAAATGCAGAATCTCAGGCCCACCCCAGGCTACTGAATCAGAATCCCCCGTTTTACAAGAACCCCACTTTTTATTACACACAATAAATATTGTCTCTTCCATGGAGCCACTCTCTTTCTTATCTTCCCACTATATTCTTTTCACATCCTACCATGGTGCACATGCTGAAGCATTCTGGATATTTTAATTACACTTGGACACTCCTTCACTGCCTTTTCTTCCTCCTCTCTTCTCTCATTTTCTCCTCCTCCTCCCTCTTTTCTCCTTTTCTTACTCTCCTTCACTTCCTATTGTTAACAGCAGAGGTAGTAGTAGCTGTTGCATTAACATATACCTCTGGCTGTGGGCCAATTAACTGCTCAGAATTTTTTCTTTCAATGTGAATTTCCTTCCAATCTTGTTCCAGTGAAAGTTGGGTTTTCTTTTTTTTTTTTTTTTTTTTTGCCCAGAAATTAAATACTCTTTCTTCCTATTTGATGATGAAAGTAAAACTAACCTTTACAAACATTGTCACCACTGAACCAGTGAACGTAGTTATATGTAATGAGATGTTGTATTTCCAACTGTACATGGTATGAGAGCTATAATCATAAAATGAATGAAACAACAATTCAAAATTTTTCACGTGGTAGAATAATAGTATATACTCTTTCTATCAAACTATATCTGTATAGTTGTAATTTTTATTAGAAGAGCAACTGTGGATTGCTAAAATATTTCAATTGCTTAAAATATTTTATAAAACGAACATTGAGAAGCTATGCATACCTTTGAAACTGGCATTATTCAACTTATAAGTATCTGTTGACTATCTGGATCTTGAAATTTGCTTATACATTTTCAAATGGTTTTCACATATCATCTAGTTCTGACCTCTTTTGGCCTAATATGGGTTCACATCCATTTTCTGGCTCATGTTCTCAGATACCTAAGAGCAAGACAGTCCTCATCATTCTTTATTTGGAGCCAAGCACATGCTCATTTTGGAATATCTTCTTACGGACAAATTCCTTATTGAGTGAACAAAGTCTGGGTTATGATCAAGGCTAAAGGATATAAAATTATGGCACATTTTTGCAAACCAATATTTACTAATCTAGATGTAAGTTATTAGATCATATCTTTGCTTTTCAGTTATCTTGATTATTAAAGGCACAATATAAATGGGCTTTGGTTCGATGGCCTTCACAATAAAGATACACAAAATTACTGAATATTAATTACATGTGAATCAATCCTTTCTGTAATGAACAAATTTTTCTTTGAAAATGTAAACTTTAATTTGACACAATATGCTTTATATCACATGCAGGGTCTGTGTTCTGTGGTAAAGTAAGTTCACATAAGCAAGAAAGATTCCCATAAAATACTAAACAAATCAGTTTGTCCTCTCTTTCAACAGGTGAGAATTTTCCTGCTGTTTCAATTCTAACACCTCTTAGCACATTTTTAGCTGTCTATAGAAATCTTCAGTCTAGAATAAATTAGTGGATGAATGTGATCTCAGCAATTAAATATTCAAATAGAAAATGGATTAATAAGACCACCTTTATAGCCAAAGAAATGGAGATCTGTGTCAAACTACAAATAATTCAAGCTAAATATGGCTCACAATGATTTATATATTTCAAGTTAGTTTGCTTTTACACCTGAATAATGACCTACATTTATGAAATTATTTTGCAAGTGTTATCCTATATGCTTATTGTTAAATCTTATTTGGTTTACATTTGATGTGTATTCATTGAGCTTAGTATCGCAGAGAAAAGAACACTAGTAGAAAAACAACAAGAAAAAACCTTGAAACCTTGACTAATGTGATGATACCTGAGAGAAAGGCTAGTCTGGCTATAGAAAGTTAGGTGAGTGTGACTCCAAATAGTTCTGGTGCTCCACTTCTTTTATCTCTTCCTTCTGCTCTGCTCTCTTTCTACCAAATCCACTCCCTTTTTTTCCTGCCTATGAATAGAATGACTGCAGTTGTCAAAATCTTATTTCCTTCTCTTCTTAATAGAAGACCTGCAATTGCATCTCCATTCTTCTGATTGCTTTTTGCCATTTAATTGTTGAAGGACTTAGAACAAAACCTTAATTTCTCTGAATTGCTTTGTTTTTTCCCCATTTATCATATAAGATTTCTTTGAGAATATAATGATGATTATTGAATACTTACTAATTGCTGTAAAGGGTTCTCAGAAAATCACTTACACTATTTAAACGATGCCTCACAACAATCTTAAGTAGAAAGGCCAAATAATTTGTGAACGCCATACAAGTCAAGGTAAGCAGACTGAGTAGAGCTCATTTCCTTAATTTCCAGCATATTTCATAATGCCTTGTGCTGAATGTGAAGGAAGGATATTATAATAGAAACTATTAAGTATCATATGGCAGAAAAAATGCATTTCCTGAAACTTACACATTGTGTGAAACACTATATTTAATCTTCTGTATTTATCTATATTTAATGTCCTATATTATCTATATTTAATGTTCACAGCAACAAAAAAGTAATAAAGAAGTCATCATTATGACCTTTAACTTATAAAGAATCTAAGGCTCATGGAAGGTCTATAATTTACCTCAGGTCAAAATAGTAAGTATGTGGCAGGATCATTTTTCCAAATAATATATGCTGCCTTTAATCCAGGCACATCATATTACATCTTTTTTGCTCTCGAGCATCATCATTCCATTGCAATTTTTGAGGAAGCAAATGATATATATATATATATATATATATATATATATATATATATATATATATATATATTACTGTCATGTATTATTTATTTATTTTTGTTTTGCTTTTGTCTGTTGGATTGATATAAAATAGGTACTCAAATTTTACTGGAACATATTTTCTCTACTGTATTTCTGATACTTCATTTCAGATGATGCAGACCTAATCACAGTCATATAATGAGTTCATAGCCTCTTGGAATTTCTCTCCTGGCTGAAAGGCAGTGGCAGTCAACAAAACAGCCATCTGTCATGATGTCTTCAGAGACAGTGGTTTAGGAGATATAAATTCTCTGAAGATAATTTTGCAACAAGGTATATCTCTAAAGAGTAAACAGGGTTAAGAAAATAATTTCAGATAAAGATAAGAAGCTAAAAGAAAAAATTTCTTAATCTTACTTCAGGGTTTTGAGAATGATCAGAGAACTAAAGGTGCTAGAATATTATATGAACAACTAAGATTATGGTCAATTTTAATACTATAATAAACTAGCATGAAAAATAAAGTATAATTGCCTTAAAATTACAATGCTATTAATTTCGAGAGTTAGACTTTTTGAAAGGGCCTATATTTTAAGAACCACTAAAAATAAGTTTAACTTTAGCTCATTTTATACATTTGGAAAATATCAGAATAAGAATGGTTTGTTTTTAATAAAAAGAGTACCCAAGGGACAAATTTGAGAATGGTAGTGTGATGAGCTCTTTGAACTCTCTCCCAAGTGAAACAACAAGAATTGATGAAAATCATTTAAAAAAGTGTTTGTAAGTCTTTAGAAATTGTCCTAAGAGCAAACAAAAAATGAACAAATATTTATTCAAGGAAATCTACTGTATCTGTGTTAGAGGTGTCAGAGTCTGTGGTACTCGAGCCATGACTTGCTCCTTCAATCTATCCCTCCTATCCACCTGCTGCACAGTGAAGAAAAGCTGTACTCTGATGGGTATGGCCAAGAAAATGGGAGGTCAACACAATGCTGAAACCAAAATCTGAAAATGGCATTACAAGAATATATATATATATATATAAAATACAAAATGGCCTTCCTAAATGTGGACACAAAATTCTCTGACAAAAATTAACAAAGCAAATCTAGCAACATATAAAAAACATAGTATATTAGTATATCATGACACAGTAGGACATAAATATATAGTGTATTGTAGCACAGTAAGAATGAAAGCTAGATGAATTTCCTACTTAAAAAATGAATCAAACTAATTAATTACATTAATAGAATAAAGGAGGGAAAAAGGCATATGCTCATCTTAATAGACAAGGAAAAATGTCTGATGAAATTCAACCAAAGGAAAATTAACAAATTGTGACATATTTTCATAAATAACAAAAAAAACTTCTGATACATACAATAGAATGAACAAATGTCAAATGTTATTGTAAGGAAAATTACAAGATGCAAAAGTATATACTCCATGATATCATTTTTATTAATATTAAGAACAGGGAAAACTCATATATGGTGATATAAATCAGGAAGTGGTTACCTACTTATAGTGAAAATTGAATAAAAGTATAACAAGTGTACTTCTCAGGTTATGGAAATATCCTATATTTTGATTGGGATGGTAGTTACATAGGTGTATATGTTTTTCAAAGTTCATTAAAACATACACTTATGACAAATGAATTTAATTGTACATAATGTAACTCAACACAAATAAAAGGGTAAAGAGGGGCAAAAAAAGATAAATTGTATTATGAAAAAATTTTCTAACATAACAATATCATAATTTTGTTCCATGGCTATATCATTATTTAGGAGTGTCCTGTTGTAGGACATGTATCTCACACCCAGTTTTTTGAGATTTTTAAATTATGCTGTTATAAATGTCTTTCTGAAAACACATTTGTTTACAGTTTATAACATTTCCCTTGGGAGTCAGTGCCTAAGAAGTTGAAAAATTTTGTATTTTATTTATTTTTTATTTTTATACAAATTTTAAAGGTTACTTTCCATTTAAAGTTATTACAAAATATTGGCTATATTCTCTGTGTTGTATAATACATCCTTGTAGCCTATCTTACACACAGTAGTTTGTACCTCCCACTTCCTTACCCCTGTTTTGCTCCCCCCCATGGTAACCACTAGTTTGTTCTCTTTATCTGTGAGTCTGCTTCTTTTTTGTTATATTCACTAGTTTGTTGTATTTTTTAGATTCCACATATAAGTAATATCATGCAATATTTGTCTTTCTCTGTCTGACTTATTTCACTTAATATAATGCCCTTCAAATCCATCCATGCTGTTGCTTCAAACAGAAAAAATTCATTTTTTTATGGTTGAGTAGTATTCCATTGTGTGTATGTGTGTGTGTGTGTGTGTACATATATATATATATATATATATATATATATATATATATATATACATACATATATATATCATATCTTCTTTATCCATTCATATGTTGATGGACATTTAGTTTGTTTCCATACCTTGGGAATTGTAAATAATGCCTCTATGAACTTTGAGGTGCATGCATCTTTTCAAATTAAGTATTTTTGTTTTATTCAGATAGATACTAAGGAGTGGGATGGGTGGGTCATATGGTAGTTCTATTTTTAGTTTCTTGAGAAACCTCCATACTATTTTCCACAGTGGCATTTTTCACAGAACAAGAACAAATAATTTTAAAATTTGTATGGAAACACAGAAGTTGAAAAATTTTAAATCTCTTTATGCATATTACCAAATTGCTTTAGGAAATTACTATATTGATTTTCTATATTACTATATTAATTACTATACTGATTTATAATTTTGCTCTACATTTCTCTCTCTAGATCTATAGATCTAAAATTATACATATAATATACAAGTACATAGATGTGTATTCACAGCTTTTGAGGTATAATTGATATACACTAAACTGTACACATTTAAATTATAGAAATTTATGAGTTGTGTTATATGTATACATCCCTGAGGCCATAACCTCAACCAGATAATGAACATTTTCAATGCCCTTAAAAGTTTCCTTATGTCTCTTTGTAATCCTTCTCTCTAGTGTCATTACCAGGTAACTGCTGATCCACTTTCTGATATTATAGATTACTTTGTATTTTATAGCTTTTTCTATAATAGAATCATTTGCTATGATCTTTTTTTGTCTGTCTTTCACTCAGCACAATGATTCTGAGATTAATCTATGTATTTATTTCTGAATATAATTATATAAAACAATTGTTTGCTGAGTATTATCATATAAAACAATGGATTGTTGGCATTTGACAATAACTAATGTAGGATTTTTTAGAGAGGCGAGAGTGAGTGCACAAAACGAGTACCACCTTCACCTATATCTTGAGATATTTCTGGGATTTAGTGTAGGGAGGTAGAGCCCAAACAAGAAGCAATGGTCTTGATAAATAGAGAAGATACATCTTATAAGTTGGGGCTGACACAACTTACAAGATGGTGATTGGAAGAGCAGGGTCCTGAAAAAGGGGAGTTGTTTATAGAGTACCCCATATATTTGTATGGAAATAGTTCTTGGATCCTTGGTCAATTTCTGAACTACAAAAAGAACAGGGAAAAACTATGGAAAGTTCTTAGAGGCAACAGCTTCTGGGAAGCTCAGAGCAAGTAAAGAATCTGGGATCTCCCAGTACGGAGAAGACACTAGTCTTCTGGCTTAGCCAGAATGCACAGATTGTAGTGGACACCATGTTCTCTCCATTGGAACCTGACAAGGGTCATGCAACTTGGAGTAAGAACCATGACATAAGAATTAGAGCTATGCATTAAGACTAGGGACAAATAACTAATATAGACACTTCTTAACAAGGCAAAATCTAGGGCTCTTCAGAAGCAAGGTGACCACCAGTACAAATTATACCATTTTTTAGAGGAAGAATACAGTAACCAGTATCTCAACAATATGTATCACAATATCCAGCATACGAAACAAAATAAAACAGTGAAACTGTGCCTCACACTCACTGGGTAAATGACTAAATAAAACTTTTGAGCTTAACTTACAGAAAAGCAGAAAAATGCAGATGTGGAAGAAGACTGCCAACAACTTCCTCCAAGCCAGTGCTGCACAGTGCATTGAGAGACTAGAGTGACCCATCATAGGCCAAAAATCCACCATATGCAACACACAGAAACCCTTCCCCCTTCCCTGAATTTGCACATGTGACCCATGAAGAGACGTGAAAGACAGTCACTCCTTCACAGAGGACCTTGAAACATCCCTTTACCCTTTCACCAATCATTTCTTAGCCCTGACACTCTCCTAATCCCACAATAAATATCTTGCTCAAAAATCCAATGGAGAGACACATCTGAGCTTTGCCTCCTGTTTCCTTGCTTGGCTGTCCTTCAATAAATCCTCTTCTCTCTGCCTCTGTATTTGGTCTTTCCATTGCCTAGTGGACAATGAAACCACTTGCTGGGTTACAACAGCAACAACCAACTAGGTATTTAAAGAAATAGAAAAAAAATGACTGATGAAATATTATAAAATAGTAGACACAGACCCATAACTGATCCAGATTTTGGAGTTAGCAGAAAATAATTTCAAAATAACTATGATTTTCATTAAATAAAGAGAAAATATGGAAAATAGATGAAAGACAGTATCTTAACAGAGAATTATAACATATAAAAATTTAAATTTATATTTTAGAGTAGTAACATACAATATCAAGAATTACTAACTGACTGAATGGACTTAACAGCATACTCAACAAAGCCAAAGATAATATTAGGAAATTTAAAGACTTATCAATAGTAAATATGCAAACTTAAGCTGGGAGAGAATAATAAAAATGAGATAAATAGAGCATAAATGATACCATGTAGTCACATGAGCAAACGTCCTAACATAAATATAGTAAGAATTCCAGAAAGAAAGGAGAGATATTGGGACAAAACCATTATTTGAAGAAATAGTGGATAGAAATTTTTCTTAATGCTTATACTCGTTTGTTATTTCCTCCTTGGACATTTGTTCATTTGTGCTCTTGGTTCACTTTCTTCTTGGTATTTTAATATTTTCTTTTCCATTTGTAAAAGCTCTGTATTTTATTATTATCAATTTTAGAGTATCCCTCAGAAATCAATTCTGAATCATTATAAGCCCTTATATTTTCTTATAAAATATGTAAAGATTCTTAATTTTTCATATGGTAAACTCAAACTCATCTCAATGTGGTTCATGAAAACTTCCCTAAATGTCCCTGTAAGTTAGTCACTCACTTCTTACCTTTTGAAAGCACTTGTACTATACATATATTACAACAAATGTGAGGTCATTTTTGCTTATTGGTCTATTTTTTTCTAGTCTAATATGAGTTCTTCAGTTCTTCTTATTTGTAGGTTCTCTGTAAACCTTTCTCGAATGGATAGAAGAAT
Source organism: Mesoplodon mirus (assembly GCF_964341445.2). Lineage (NCBI taxonomy): Eukaryota > Metazoa > Chordata > Mammalia > Artiodactyla > Ziphiidae > Mesoplodon > Mesoplodon mirus. The sequence goes on along the minus strand of NC_138983.1, from coordinate 107,483,578 downwards.
AAAGGAAATATATAATAAAAATAGAGTAAGAAGTTATGATTTACAGTTGGTTCTAAAGGGAAACAGAAAGGAAGCAAAGGCTACAAAGTGTGGTTTGGATATTCTCCATTATTCTGACAGTAAATTAGCTTTTCATTTGGATGTTACTTTCTTTCAGAAGAGTTTGATGCATTTTAAGTTGATGCAGTAGTGCATGTTATTAAAGCCAGGAATCATAAATTATTCCTTAAATCACTGAGTCTTGGGAAAATAGAAAGCCAATGAATCACATACCATTTGAACATCGATTTAGTTTCTGCACAACCTTATGCTGGGTTGGGTGTATGTGTTTGGCTCCAGCAGGTCTGCATACTTTCTAATTTGCTTGAAAATTATGTGAAAATATTCCCATGGCCCTCTTGTAAAATATGACAGCCTGACATTTTCTTTAATTACAAGACCTGATCTGTTTAACAGCACAAAATTGGCCTCCAACTTGGCAGGCCTCCCCTTTAAAATCAATGGTTAGACTCTAGGGCACCAGTTTGGTCATCAAGATCAATATTAGAAAAAATATAGCTTGTCAGGACCTCTCAGCCTTTTATTGATTTAAATGGGTAGCAGCTCACAGATTGAATAGTAATGCTAGAGCTCTGATCCAAAAAAAGAAGCCTCTTACACTAATGTCAGTATAGGCAGATGAATCTGTGATAAATGACACATGCATAATATAATTATCCAACTACTGTAGTTAGATAAAGCTGAATGTTTTCAGAGGGAAATATATATATATTATATATATATAATATATATATATATATATACACATACATATATATGTGTATATACACACACACACACACACACACACACACACACACACACACACACATATATATATATATATATATATATATATACTTAAAATAGACTTCTTTAGATTTTTCAGTAAGTGAACAAAGTAACAAAAGTGTTACCTTGGTGTTATCAGAAACAAAACAAAACAAAACAAAACAAAAAAAAATGAAGAGTCATCTTAGCATTACCAAAGAGTAGAAGGGGAATCAACATGAAAAGAAAAGAAGAAAAATTACCATGAGAAGAAAAATACTTTGTTGTTTTCACTTGAACAACTCTTTATTTAAATAAAAATGTGCTTAAGTTTTAGAAAGAATATTTAACTAGAAGCCAGTTTTCTTCAATTCTAGTTCTGGATAATTATATTGTTGCACAAGTCATTTAACTTATACAGGCTTTGATTTCCTACTCTGTCATATGAGAGACTAGGAAGATAGAATCTAAGTATTATTTTAAAACTGAGGAAAAAAAAACCACACATAACCATCTATGTTAATTTCATATTTCACCAGTAATTAAAATAAGTCTGTAGAGTTATTTTATTTTCATTCCAAATTTGAATGCTAACAGAAGGTTTGAATGCTGGTCACAAAGATGGGGAAGGAGAAATTAAAACCATACGCATGAGGATGTTTCATCTCACTACAAACAAATACAAAAAGAAAAAAAATTCAGAAACAAGAGTTTGTGATTTCCGAATACTTTCAAAATTTTAAGGAGTTTGTATTTAACACTACTGAATCATATACTTAAAAATGGTTAAGATGATGGGCTTCCCTGGTGGCGCAGTGGTTGAGAGTCCGCCTGCCGATGCAGGGGACAGAGGTTTGTGCCCCGGTCCGGGAAGATCCCACATGCCGCGGAGTGGCTAGGCCCGTGAGCCATGGCCGCTGAGCCTGCATGTCCAGAGCCTGTGCTCCGCAAAGGGAGAGTCTACAACAGTAAGAGGCCCGCATACCACAAAAAAAAAAAAAAAAAAAGGTTAAGATAGTAAATTCTATGTTATGTGTATTTTACCACAATTAAAACTTTTTTTAATATAGAAAACTTTTTAAAAGGTTTTAGTTTAGTTTATACTAAAAGATAGATAAGTACATATAAACTATTCATAGTTTAGAATAATGAGACTGAGCAGGACCCTGTGGTGCCCTCCCAGACATAAAAACATTTCTGTGTCCCCTTTTCTTGTTTGTAGGAAAAAGGCTCTTAGCCTCCTAGACTTTCTCTGAGTTCCAAAGGCCAGATTCAGTTACTATTTAGGAGAGTGAGAAAATACAGGGAGAAACAATAGGGGCCTGGTCTTGGTTCCTTTGGGGGTGGGGGAGACAGTTTGATACATATCTCTGAGTTCTTCTACCAGAACTAAGGCTTCCACCCAGGTGGAGGATGGCAACTTCAGGTTGAGCACAAGCAGTGGACCCCAAACTAGTTGGAACCAGAAGGCTGATGATTGAGACTCCTAGAACACCACCTTGTACTTCACCACCAACCAATCAGAGGAAGGTTACACACCCTGCAGCTCTCCCCCCAAATTTTGCCTATAAAAACTTCTTCCCTGAAACCCATCACGGAGTTCATGTCTTTTGAGCATGAGCCACCCATTCTCCTTGCTTGGCCCTGCAATAAATAAACCTTTCTCTGTCCAAACTCTGACATTTCAGTTTATTTGGCCTTACTGTAAGTTGGGCACAGGAACTTGGGCTTAACAACAATAACTTGGAAACATTTTTTAAATTGCTAATTACTAGACTAACAATGATAGATCAATGAGTGTATATAATTTATTGGGCACTATGGTATTTTACTTCCTTTACTTCATTTACATAGCTCATATATACATTTTAATTTATCTTACATTTATATGCTTCACATATTTACCTTTCTTTTATACCCATTACATCATTTACTGTATGGATGCACATCAACCATAAAAGGTATTACTCTACATATAAGGAAAATGAAACTAATATTTGATGAGTAAATTCCTCAGTGTGCAGAGAAAACAGTCACCATAGCTTGGATTTAAAATCATTCATCTGACAGGTAAATTCAATTTTTCTACTGTGATACAAATTAATATCATGCTGCTTATTTTAAAAACGTATGGTATAGTTTTTTCCTATAACTTAAGTTATATAGTTTCCTAGAAAGATGTGGTAGCTTTGGATAAAATTTCAACAAACTTCAGTTTTCAACAAATTTCAGCTTTTTAAAAAATGTCTTCCTTCCATCAAAGATAAAAACCTTTCAAACAAAAACCAAGAACTACACAAATTTCCATTTCCTATTTAGAAAGTTAAAATGGCAATGCTGACTACTGTGAACACTGGTATGGATTTTAAATTTACCACTTCATTTTACAGAACGGAAAATGCTTTTCTAAGTTATTTGGAAGACTATATATAATAGGCTTAAATGTAGGACATTTTTAATATATCACATCAATGAAAAATTGTCCTAGAATTATTTTCTTGTTCCATGAATTTTAGGCTTTGATAATCAGGAAACTTTACTAAGTCTCAAATTCTTCTGGTTTCATTTAATTAGAACTTCACAGACTGCCAACTTTTTGCTGTGTGTGAAAACCTAACAGATGTTATTAAGTGTCTCCTGTGTTAGAAAAGCATATGAGGAATAGAGACTACCTGCTTTCTTAGAATACTGTAAACTGTACTGAGAGATTTATTTACATATTCATTTGTTTTTAACCTCATAACCCATTCAGAGAGACAAAGCCTTGTTAACGTAGTGTTCTGGTCACCGTGCTTTATTTTATTTTTGTCTGAAGGTAACAGTTTCATTTCACTTAGAGTTATGCACTTCTTTCATTCTGAAATGGTTATGATTGGAATCATCTCCTGAACCAAATCCCAGCACTATACTTTAGTGTCTATTCTTTAGGGTTACTGGCTGGACATGGGGAAATAAAATAATATCTAAAACATTATTAACCCATCAATGGGCTAATTGATTAGCAAACATTGCTGAGCATTACATCTTCTTTATCTTCCATACCAAGATACTAGCCTCGGTCAAATAGAGGCATGATTCCAGCAATGGGCAGTCAACACTGATTTTTCAGCTATCTCTGAGCAAAGGCCTATGAACAGTACAATGTCTCAGTAGTAAAGTTACTGATTCTTTGACAGAAAGACCTGTGGTCAACAGTTGATCTATTCTCATTGGACAGTGAAGAATCTGTCATCCAAAGGCACAACACTGAAACCTACTCTATAGCATCCTGCTCTGATGTTAGCTGAGCTATTTTCTAAACCCAAGGTAGTGAGCCTGAGTTTAAAAATTGTATTGTGAGGGCTTCCCTGGTGGTGCAGTGGTTAAGAATCCGCCTGCCAATGCAGGGGACACGGGTTCAAGCCCTGGTCCGGGAAGTTCCCACATTCCAGGGAGCAATGAAGCCCGGGCACCACAACTACTGAACCTGCACTCTAGAGCCCACGAGCCACAGCTACTGAAGCCCGTATGACTAGAGCCTGTGCTCCGCAACAGAGAATCCACCGCAATGAGAAGCCCGCACACAGCAATGAAGAGTAGCCCCCACTCACCGCAATTAGAGAAAGCACGCACGCAGCAAGGAAGACCGAACGCAGCCAAAAATAAATAAATAAATAAAATTAATTAGTTAATTAAAAATATTGTATTGTGAGTCAGCTGCAGCCAGGATTTGTGAGGATTTGTGACAGTACCTTGAAAATATGAATTATTCATACAACGGTTCTTACATTATTTTCAGAATAGAGGACATTTTTGCAGGGAGCTTGGAATTAGACCTAAACTGTTTATTTAAAGAAATGTGAACTTCTTTATACTCAACTGGTAAAGTAAGGCAAACTGATTTATACAGGAATGATTTTAGTCAGATTCCTTTTCTTATACAAAATGCACTAGGAGAATGGTTTTTGATGGAAGAGTTGGAGGTTACAAGAGGTAACTCTGGAATATTGGACTATTTAAGGTAGACTTGGTCTGGGAAGATCAATTCATACAATGCTTGATAGAAGTATTAGATTACTGAGGGTAGGGCAGACAGTAAGAGAGGTCCTGGGTGAAGGAAGTTCAGGCACTTCAAAGACAAATTTAATTTATATCACAAACTTCTTAGGCTCAGCTTTGATCTCCTATCCCTTACCTCAGATCAAGACATTGATTTAGCTCTAAATCGTTTTAGATGTTGTGATTTCCAGAGTATAAGGTACTTGGAGAAAGGGGACTTTATCTGTGTTGATGCAGGCATTGAACTGAAAGAAGTTTCTGGGCAGAGTAGCTTCTGAAGGCTGTGTTTAGAAGGAGGGGCTATTTTAAGCCATTTATAGGTATGCACAAATATGTCACTTATTAGTATGGTGATATTATACAGCAAGGTTAACTTTCAAAAATAAAGTATTCAGATGGAGATGAGTTGGTGTCCTAAACATACACATAATCAGTCACCTTGCTGTCTTTTTCAAACTTTTAAGTATCACCAGTAGAAATTCTGATACAGTCATTTAGGAGATGTGTCCTGTTCGCAGAATGTTAACACTAGTGCTGATAAGTACTTGCTCAAGCAATTTGCACATAGATAACTGGAGGGAGTATAGCCCAAAAGTTTTCCAGCTAAAGAAAGTGGAGGGTACAGCTGGCATTTAGTAGCAGGTAATTGAACTACAGAGATGGCAGTTTGGGTCAAGATTTTCTATTCTTTGCTCCAGTTTTAATCTCATGTGTCATTTCCACTCTTTGATAGGTCACAGGTAGACATAATTATGCTGCTATTAAATCATTTATTCTAATTTGCATTAAATTGCTTTGAAGATAAATGTGTTTCAAATGTGTAATCCTAATTAATATTTGTACAGTTACCCATTATTTGTCATGTTTTCTGATTCTAAGTTTAGTATTTTATTTTGTAACACTGTCTATTCAGGACATTTTATAAATATAGTCCAGTGCTTGCCAAACTTATGAGCATACCAGCCTATTTCAACGTACATATAGAGTGTAACACATTTTAAAATTTAACATTTAAGATTAATGCTCTTCTAAAATCAATAAGCATTGAAGAGCATATGGAATCTAACATAATGTCAATATGGTGCTGGTGAACAAATAAGTAATAGTAGATGCATAAAGGATAGGTTCTTGTCGCTGCAAAAATTAGCATAATTAATAAATATTAACATATTTTATATAAATTTTGTTTTATTGCTTAAGAACTATGAAACATCCTGACAACTTCTATTTATATATCTTAATATATACACATATACATAGGCATATTTAGTATATTGTATGTATCTTTTATATATATATATATATGTGTACATGTATATACATATAGGTATTTACAGGTTCCCCCGTCTGAAAGCATTCCTATGAAACCTTTGTAAGCCGAAATGGCATAAAGCGATGACGTAATTACCTTAGGACACATCTTCCTGAGGGATGCACAAAATAAATGGAGATAAAGAACAGATGCTTATAGATGCAGTTCTGAGATTCTGAGTGTGGCTGCCGGGGAAGAAGCTTGGCAGTGCCACTCTTGCTGCTCATGTGGATGCTGCCTCTATAATGGCTGAACACTATTTTCAATTTTCTCCTTTTTTTTCTTTTTAAAGCTAAAATCCTCTTTGCATTTCTTTCAGTTAGCGAGAACAAGTACTAACGTAGATCTTTCGTAATAGTGAAGTGAGGTAAAGGGAACTTTCAAGAAGTGGGGAATACCTGTATGCAGAATACCTGTATGTCTACCTACTTCAACATGTATAAATCAAATATAACCTATATTATAGTAAATATTAAATAAGATACATGTATTTATTTGAATTATAATAGCATACACAAGAAAATTCATTCTCAATTCTACAGCTATGAATATTCCTATTTGAAAATCACAATGTACTCTGGGGCTCCATTCCATTTTGAGAAACTTCTAAGAGCCAAAAAAGAGTTTTTTCAACATTTTTTGGTACATTTCTCAAACATAGGATTATTAGTTTTTTTTTAAAATAGTCATTGAAATATATTTCACATACCATAATATCCATCCACTTAAAGTGTATAGTTCAGCCATTTTTAGTATATTCACTGAGTTTTGCAACAAAAAACTAATTTTAGAGAATTTCCACTGCTTCAGAAAGAAACCCTGTATCCTTTAGCCTTCACTCCCCATTCCTTCCTCTAAGTTATCTAATTAATTGGCTTATAACTGCTAATAGTATTCTCTTATTACCTTTTTATTTCTGTAAGGTCAGAAATGCTTCCTCTCCTTTCATTAAGACTTCATTAAATTGAGTCCTTTATTTTTGTCTTAGTTCTAGGTAAGTTTGGCTATTATGATAACCTTTTCAAAGATCTGACTTTTGGGGTCATTGACTTTATTGCTTTTATAATCCCCACTTAATTTTTTAATCTCTAATAATTATTATTTATTTCCTTCTGCTTGCTTTGAATTTAGCTTTTTTTATTTTTCTAGTCTCTTAAGGTAGAAGGTTGGATTAGTAATTTCAGATGTTGCATCTTTTTAATATAGGCATTTATAGCTATAAATTTCACTGTGATGACTGCTATGATTGTATATTATAAGTTTCAATATGTTGTGATTTTCTCTTCATTCATTTCAAAGTATTTTCTAAATACCATTATCTTCCCCCCCCCATTGGCCCATAGGTTTTTTAGGAGTGTGCTGTTTATTTTCCACATATTTGTCAATTTCTTAAATTTTTCTTCTCCTATTGATTCCTAACTTAATTATCTTGTATTTGAAAAAATACTTTGTATGCTTCCAATCCTTTTTAATTTATTGAGGATTATTTTGTGGCTTGGTTTATGGTACATGCATGAGAATGTTCCAGGTGCACTGAAGAAAAATATAATTTTTCTGTTGTTGGGTAGAGTATTCTGTAGATGTTTGTCTAGTTTAGCTGGTTTATAGTATTGTTCAAGTTTTACACTTTTTAGTTTTCTTCTGCCTAGATGTTCTATATATTATTGAGAGTGGGGTTTAAAGTCTCTAACTATTACTGTTAAATTGTCTATTATTCCCTTTAGTTCTAGTTTTTGTTTCATGTGTTTTGGGGCTCTTTTGTTAGTTGCAAAAATGTTTGTAATCATATTTTCCCAATGGATTGGCACTGTTTTTATTATTAAATGTCCCCCTTTGTCTCCAGTAAAAGTCTTTGTCCTGATATTAGTATAGGTGTTCCAACTCTCTTTTGATTTTATTTACATGGTATATCTTTTTCCATCATTTTATTTTCAACCCACTTGTGTCTTTAAATCTAAATAAAGTATGTCTCTTATAAATAGCATATTGTTGGACCTTGGTTTTCTTTTTCTTTTTTTTAATCCATTCTGTCAATTTCTGCTCTTTGATTGGAGTATTTAATCTACTTACATTTAATTACTCATAAGGTTGGGTTTGAATTTGACACATGCCATTTGTTTTCTATATGTTTTATGTCCTTCTGTTCCTCTGTTCTTCTATTCTTATTTCCTTTTGTGTCAAATATATATATATATATATATATATATATATATATATATATATATATATATATATATATATATATATATATATATATTAAATGACCTTAGTAGAAAAAGAAGTATCTATGTTTCTTAGGTCATGAAACAAATATGCTCCCAAAAAGTGATGCAAAAGTGAATTTCCCAAAGTTGAATCTTACTTTTTACTTAATAAAGAAACTTTCTCTTTAAAGACATTTTTACTATGTAAAATAAGAAATCATTTATAGTGTAATTGTAACTTCCCCTACCTCCCAAATGCCACCACCATATTATGGATGTGTTTCACAAATTTTAAAGTTCTTTGAGTTTTCTTAGAGTAGGGCATATTCACTTAAAAATATTGTTTTTCAGGTAACTTTTGAGCTTGATGAATATGTTTACTACCTTGATTGTAGTGATGGCATCACAGGTATATGCATAAGCCCAAATTCATCAAATTGTATACCTTAAATATGTGCTTTTTTTTTTTTTTTTTCCTTTTGCGATACGCGGGCCTCTCATTGTTGTGGCCTCTCCTGTTGCAAAGCCCACGCTCTGGATGCGCAGGCTCAGCGGCCATGGCTCACAGGCCCAGCCACTCTGCGGCATGTGGGATCTTCCCAGACCGGGGCACGAACCCGTGTCCCCTGCATCGGCAGGCGGACTCTCAACCACTGCGCCACCAGGGAAGCCCAATATGTGCCTTTTTTTACATATCAATTCTACCTCAGTAAAGCTGTAAAATACAATAAAATGTTTATCATTCAGTTTAGTTCAACAACCACTTACTAAGGGTCTGCTAGAAGAAGGAAAGCAGGGGGTGCTAAGTGTTAGGGCTGGTTGATTTTTTAAAGTCTTTTGTCTATTAAACCCCAAATCTCTGCCTTCTCAGGTACATTTTCTATTGGCTGCACTTTTTTCCCTGTGCATTATGACAAACTTTCCTCTTTCTTTGAATGTCTTATGTATTTTTGTTGTTATTGTTGAAAACTAGACATTTTAGATAACATATTGTAACAACTTTGGTATCAGGTGCCTCCACCACCTCCTCCCAAGGTTTATTTCTGTGATGTTTTGGTTTCCTTTGTTTGTTTTCTGGGGCGGAGGGGTGTGACTGTTGTTTTCATTTGTACTGCTTATGTAGCACTTTCCTGGAATAATTCTGTGGATTCTGTTGCCTGTAGTGTATAACCATTGAGCTGTCTGCTACTCTATTTTTTAAACTTATTGTGTGTGTGTGTGTGTGTGTGTGTGTGTGTGTGTTTTCCAACTGTGAGGCTTGTGGGATTTTAGTTCCCTGACCAGAGATCGAACCTGGGTCCTTGGCAGTGAAAGCACGGAGTCCTAACCACTGGACCAACAGGGAATTCCCCGTGTTTTATTATTTTTTCTTATTTTTACTTTTTTTTAGATTTTTTTTTTGATGTGGACCATTTTTTAAAGTCTTTATTGAATTTGTTACAATATTGCTTCTGTTCTATGTTTTGTTTTTTTGGCTATGAGGCATGGGAGATCTTAGCTTTCTAACCAGGGATCAAAACCACATCCCCTGCATTGGAAGGTGAAGTCTTAACCACTGGACAACCAGGGAAGCCCCTGTGTTTTATTTTTAAAACTGACTTTATAGGGTCCACTCTTGAGTCAGTATAATTTGTTAGCCAATGATTAGTCAGAAGATTTCCTTAACTGCCTTGGGTGCATGTCTTCCACTCTTTGTGAGGATCATCAGTTTATAAGACCGCCTTATGTTTTTACCTCTGGCTTGCTCAGGACCTCTTAGGTCTACCAAAGGTTAGGGACTTGTGCCTTCTCCTTCCCAGGTATTTCCTGGGCATATACATAGCTTTGAGCGTGCATGAAGCCTTTTATAAACATGGGAATATGTTGGAGCTTTTCAAATTTTCCTGTGGTAGTCTAATTCTCTGAGATTCCTTTTAACTTCCTAGAAGGGCTTTGGTTTGCACTAACTGAAAAAAAAAATTGACTCCAGCCAATTGGCAACCTTTTAGTGATAGCAAAGCAGCAACATTAAGGGATGTTTCCCAGACACCAAGGGCATGCAAGAGTGTGTATGTGTGTATACATGTGTGCGTAAGGAGTGAGGTAGTAATCTAAGGAACTGGGTGTGATAAAGTGTGGGCCATCCCCCTGGAGTCATATTGGAGGGGAGAGAGCAGAGCCTCAGAGAGGCTAGGTGCTGGAGAAGAGTCCTCAGAGGCCATGTTGAGCTTAGCTCCCATGAACAGCAGGTGCTATAGGTTCAGGCAGCTGCACCTGCTGTGGTGGACTTTCCGGAGGGGCTGCTGTAACCATGGGCACATCCTCAGCTGGATTCAGGTACATCCAAGTACAGCAGAAGGTGACATTGAAGCCCAGGAAAGTGGACAAGGAAGTGATTCCCAGCTCCAGGATGGAGAAGAGCAGCAGCAGCACCAAAATATTCTTCTGGGGCACTTGGGTATCGCTGCTGCTGGCAGCCAGATCCACTGCCAAAGCACATATCGCAAGGCCAGCACATGGGGAGCTGACTAGGTTCAGCCCTATGCTGACCTTCATCCTGGAATTGTGCAATTTGTCTTGACAATCAGGTTGGCTGTTCCTGCAATGAAGAAAAAGCAATTCTCTGGCCAGGGGTTACCAGTAAGTGGTGGGAAAATCTACAAAATTCGGGGCAGCAGCCGAATATCCCCACAGCTGACAAGAAGCAAGCCAGTAACAATCTGCAGGGCCTTTTAGGTGGTTAACTGTCCCCGGAGGAAAAGCTTCTCCTTAGGTGGGGTGGACATTCTCCAAGGTCTTGGGCTGTGAGAATGGTTCCTCCAGGCTTTGTTATGGCACTCTTGGGATTTTAGGGGGAGGGAACATCACTGACTGTTACTCCTGGTTTGTCAATACTCCACTGACAAACTGGCTTCTGAAGGCAGGTGGGCTGTGGCCTGGGCTGCTTCAGACTTGCTGGGAGGAGTTGGAGCCCTCGTCTTGACCAGATCACAGCTTAGGCATTGGAGATGTTGCCAACAGCTTGCTATGTTTCAGTAATATGCTTGGAGTAGGTTTCTCCTATAACAACTAAACTGAGTCAAAACAAATAGTTACCATTCTTTGAGACTGGAGATTTCCCAGGGAAATGCAAGTTTGCAAAAATATTGACTAAGCTCTGTGGATAGGGTTTTTCACAGACCTCTAAACATGGTTACATCTCCTTATCACTTGCAACGCTGCTGGCTTTTGGTTACTGTACCATTCATCTGGGAAGGGAGGAGAGATGGGATAACCCCAATTTGAAACATCACAGACCTCACTGTTTTCCTGAGGTTCTGTAGTTTTTCTTGGATAGAGTTTTCAGTTAGTTCTGTAGCTCTGACTGGTTGCCAGAATTGTGAAATGGTTAATTTCCCCAAATATTTTCTCTGCTTTGTTGAGGTGAATCACTAAAGTCCACGGTCTACCAATCCAAAATACAATGTCAACACCTCTCTTTTGAACTGTCATTCTAAAGTTTAGTTCTTAACCTAATAATAATCATCTTAGGCTGTTTTCTTTTCCTTTTGGGGCTTCAACTTATTTGGCACCTCTTGAAACACCTTGGTATTCCTGCTCCTACTTCTGGATAAGTAGTTTATCACTTTACTTATCTTTATTTCCATCCCCCTGCCCCCATCTTCAGTTCTCTTCTTTAATTCTTTACACATGGGTGCTCTATTTTTCTTTGATTTCACTGGTAATTCCCTCTTCCTTTTGTTTTCCAGATGTAGTCTTACCTTGACCGACTACATTTTCACCTTTCACTGATATTACCCTTTAAGGGCTTTGTCCAACAAGTATCTGTTAACATGGCAACTCTGTTTTTAACCTTGCAAGCTTTCATAAATTTTTCTGTTGTTCCTATTATCACTTGCCTGTTCACTTCTATCAATTGAGATGCTTATGACTATGTAAATTATTATTTTCTTTTTGCCAGGCTGAAAGTGTCAGCCCCATAGAAAAGTTACACTACATTAGGACTGTTTTCACCAACCTTTTAACTTTATGAGTCTGACATTTCTGGAAGTACTTTTCTCTCCATATTAGTAAATGTATCAACAATGGGAGTTAACCATCAGATCTCCTTGTTCAAACATTGTAATGGTTTTATAAGCAACAGTAGCATTGATCCACTTTGCAAAATCACAGCATGATTCAGAATTTAAGTACTGCCACTTATTTGCATTCTTTCTTCTCACCTGCTTTTTTTCTTTATATGAATAAATCTTCAGAACAGATGGTGGAAGATTATCAATAAAAAAGTGTTGTTAGCCTCAGTGTGAATCCACTATGCTCAGTCAAAATGCATTGCTTAGCCACCTGCTCATTTATCACATTAAGACAACTCTTCTGTTTTAGGCACTTTTTGGGAGGACAGCTAATTATTATTTTTTTCTTATGGATTAAAGAACAGAGAAAATATTCACTTTTCTAATAGCACTTTCATAATATGTAGCCATACATTATATAATATGTAGCTATAATTTATATAATTGTTCACTTTTAATTTAATGACACTTATTTTAATGACTCGTTATTTAAATTTCTTATGTTTGAAGATTTATGGTTTTAAAGAGTAAATTTTTGAGAAGTTAAATCAGATCTTAATTTCTAACTAATACATAACAAAAACTGGGAAAAAAGTAGCTAGAAGAGATTCAGTTACTATAAGATATAATATTTTAGATGCAGTGTATTAACTATTTAACTGTATGTGTTATAGGCTGAATGTTTGTGTCCCTGCCTCCCAAATTTTTAAGTTGAAGCCATAACCCTCAATGTGATGATATCTAGAGTTGGGGTCTTTGAGAGATAATTAGGGCTAGATGAAGTCATGTGGTGAGGTCCTCATGATGGGATTAATGGTGTTCTAAGAAAAGAAATAGAGAAAGAGAGATGCCCACACCAAAGAAAGTCCTTGTGAGAACATGATGAGAAGGGACCATCTGCAAGTTCAGATGAGAGCTCTCACCAGGAACTGAATCAGCCAACACCTTGATCTCGGACTTCCCAGCCTCCAGACTTGTGAGAAGGCTATTTTGTTATGGCAGCATGAACAAACAAAGAAAGAATGTTTATTTATAGATGTCATTATTCTACTGTCTTAAAAATATAGTGTACATCCCATTATTGTAAAAGTATTCTTCTTTTTTTTTTTTTTTTCTTTGTGGTATGCGGGCCTCTCACTGTTGTGGACTCTCTCGTTGCAGAGCACAGGCTCTGGACGTGCAGGCTCAGTGGCCATGTCTCATGGGCCCAGCCACTCTGTGGCATGTGGGATTCTCCCGGACTGGGGCACGAACCCACGTCCCCTGCATCAGCAGGCAGACTCTCAACCACTGCGCAACCAGGGAAGCCTTAAAAGTATCATTCTTGATAAATATTAAGCAAGAAGTGAGCTTTGAAAATGTCTACTCTAAACTCATTAAATAATGAAGGAAATGATTACCAGAAATGTAGTGGATTTATCCAAATATATATATATATTTTTTTTACTGGAAAACATCCTAGCTTTAATAAAATAATCTCTCACATTTTTATAATATTTTCACTCCACTTATTAAATAAGTTATAGAGACGCATTTTTAGACCCATTATTTTTGAAATGTTCAATAGGTAAGAATCAGTAACACATTTGAAAGGAGAACTGTTTTTAGCTGTATACACAAATCAGCAGGTATGGGCTATAAAACACAGTTAATGGCATAGAATATCTTGGATTAAATGCCAAGTACAGAATAGTTATGGTATGATAACAGTATCATATAAAATTATATCAAAATTACAGAATGTATAATGAACCTTAATGAAACTAGCAAAAGCTAGAGAACTTTCACGAAGCCAGCATTTCATCAGTGATTACTATAAGAAGCAGTTAAAGGCAGAAATTAATTTCTAAATATAAGAAGGATGTATCTAGTAGAGGAGAGATAGTCTTTGGAATGCTTTTTGGAGTTGTATCTTTCAGTTCCATTGACTGAGAAAATATTTCTTGACCTTTATGGAAACAGAGTCTCATTATCTCCTACATAAAACAGAAATCCAGCAGCTAAAAAAGGAATCCATTTCTTCTCTACCCAATCTCCAATCCCAACATATGAATGATGTAATTCCTCTTTCTGTAGTGAAAGTGGAATTAAAAAAAAGACATGCCAACTCTGTATTGTTTATTGCATTACTTTCAGAGCTCTTTGGGGAGGCTACCCATGGTAAGTTTCTGGTAACTTTGAATTGTTCTGGAGAGTCCTGGTGTTTATTCACTCATGTGAGGCTTCACCTTTCTGGTCATATATATACATAAATTTTAGTAAAAAGTAGAGGAATGATAATCACCTGCTTCAGACTTGCAAGGACAAACACTTATATTCAATCTCTACTATTTACAAGACATATTTCCTAAATTGTGCAAGCCTCTGTGTCTTTAGCTTTAAAACAAGGATAATAATAGCTATTTCTCCTGGAATTTTGTGATGATTAAATAAGCTAACTAAGGTGCCTAGCACTCAATAAATACCTAGTAAATGAGGGTTTATGTTTTAAATATGAAGGAAAATAACTGTGGGAGTGTTGAAAAATATCCAGTTTATTTTTATTGACTGTAACAGAATTGCACCATACAATTCTAAAGAAAGGAGTAATATCATCAAAAAAGTGATCTTAAATGCATCTATATTTTAAAAGTACTTCGCAGTGTAACTGCACAAGGAAACTACAATCACGCATATGAGAAAACATAGATTCTTAGCCAAGATTACTATAGCAAAAAAGCTATACCATTCATATCCACAGAGCACAGTTTTGTGAAAGCTAACTTTGAGAAACACGTTCATTTCAAAATGTAGTTTTGAAAAATTCTTTCATGATCATGTAAAAATTAGATCTGTAACAATGATTGATACTTATTGAGAAATGTTCTTGAAAATTTGGGACACATGTCAGATTAAAAGAAAAGATGTTAGATTAAAAGAAAAGGAAAGAGAAGGGCTCTTCAGTGAATCAAAGAAAGGTATGACTAGGTATAGGAAGCTTTAAAAGGGAAAAAGTCTCAGATAACTGAAGCAGAATGGTCATAATTTGGTGAAGACTGAATGTATAGGAGGAGACAAGAATATTTCAAATGTTTCAAAAAAGGTTAGGAAAACTAAATATTTTTAGTCGATTACATTGGTGCTTATCCAAATGAATAAATGTGTGTCAGTGAGGAAGAACAGGAAAAGGATATTAAGTAGGTACCTAGCAATGTCTACCACCTGATCTTCCAATAATGTAATCTTCCTTCTGAGGTGATCTGAGAATGTTTCAATATGCAGTGTGTGTATGTATCCCAGGAATATCAGCAGGGTAAAAAAAAAAAAGGTGGGGGGAACTACTTCTTCCCTAGCCAAGTAATCTACTCGTGGTTTATCTTAATAGAAATTTTGTGAAAATTTAAACAGCTTCAATGGAAAATAAAGACACAAAATACTAATAATCATAATTAATGGAAAAGAAATATATTTATAAAATTATAGAGGAGGGAAGAGACTTAACATATGTTGAATCTCTATTAGGCCAGACAATATGTTAGGTGCTTTCCTATATATTATCACCTCACAGTAACTTTAAGAACTTGATGTCATTATCTCCATTATATAGATCAGGGGTTCAGAATCAGAAAATAAGTAAGTTTTCTAAGAAAAAAATATATTAAGTGGTATAAATAGGAATAAAATCTAGATCTGAGTATGTAAATGCTATTCTTTCATGATGCCTCCATAAGAATCTGGGAACCAAATAAAGAACTCCAAATCCCTGTAGAGATATTTCTGTGCTCGGAGAATATAGATAAGAATAAGTGATATACATTTAGTTTGTTTTTTCTGACTTTGTATTCACAAAATAGTGAAATTCTGACCTAGATATGTTAGCTCTTAAAACTAATCAAAGATTCTTATTATTACATATGTAATTTTTCAAAGTAACAGCTCATTTTATTTAAGCAAGGGTGATTTAATAAAACTTGTTTTAACAGACCCTTTAAACGGAATTTAGTGTTCATGTAAAGTATAAGACTTTACAAGCATAGAGACACAATTCTATCCTTTGAAGATAATGAAACTTGGAAATGATATTACACTAATCAAAACAGAACTACATTAAAGTTGTAGTCATCATCCATGGTGATTATAAAGTGTGATAAATGACAGTCAAGAAAATTATGTATCTTGAAATTGGTACACAATAACAATGAGATCAATTACCTCATTATAGAGTTCAAAATGATACCAAATACTGTGATAAGGGCCTAATCTAAAGGTTATAATTTAAAACAGATTAAATTACTGCTCCTTCTAATATCAATAGATGAACATCATGATGAAGTTACATCATTTTCAAAACTAGAAAACCATTTGAACATTCTAGAAAACCTCTTGCAGAAATGCTCAGAGTTGATTTCTAAGTGGCTGAATTTCAGTGAGAGTACTAACTGGCTGCTCCAGATATACTTTAATGATAATATAATTAAAAAACAAAACAAAACAAAAAAACTTCTATATAGCAAACAATTTGCTTTCATATATTCCACCAGCTAATTACCCATAATCATTTGACTCTTTTGCTTACATACATTTTTGCTTATGCTTGGATGTCAGCAGGGAAAAATACAAAGAAAACAAATGTTTCTTGTTCATTTTACCATGTAATCATAGACATCTGCAGCATAGTGCTGACAAAACACACTGAACATACTAAAGTGAAGAGGATAAAGGGCCTAGAGAAGGTAGAATTAAATAAGAAGAGAGTATTGGAACAATTCTCCTCCTCTTCCTTTTCCTCCTTTTCTTTCTCCTCCCCCTTCTTCCCCTTCTCCTTTCTTCTTCACATTTATAATTAATATTATTAATATTGATTATAATTAATAATTATAAAGAGGTGTTAAAGGGGTGTGGGTTTGTGACATTAACATAGTTCTTAAAAGAATGATTTTCTAATGTAATATTACAGAGATATTTTCATTAGTTTGCAGTGAGTATACATCTTCAAAGGACAGAAACATATAATGATGTAATCTATCCATCATCATTCTTTCAAAGTAAACTATTAAATTCTTCAAAGTAATTTTTGGACACTGAATCACGTAAGTGTAACTCTATTTTAATGCGTTGGTCCTCCCTAATCATGTATAACCTACTTATAATGGGAAGGAATTGACCAGTATAATTTGGATAAGCAATAACTCTAAGGATTGCAGTTTCTCAGCTTAACTATAAGATGTTGATCTTTTTGGAGGATGTGTTGGAAGGCCATATGAGTAATGGGAGGCAGTTTTGTAAATAGAACTTAACTTAGAAGGCACTATTTTTCCTGGATAAAGTCACACATGTTTCTTTTAACATTTCTTAAAACATTCTATAAAAACCTAACTTAGCCATCTCTATCTCTTCTGCTTAATGTTCAGTAAAACACTAGCAATATCTTTAAAAATTACAATGTAATGCCTAATTGAGTGCATGAAATAGAATGAAAAATAAATGTCAACAAGTTCAATCACCTACCGAAGTGTTCTGCTTACAGTATACTGAGTTTTTACATAGTTTCTGCTTTAAATGTTTCCAATGAAAGAAAGCTGATAAACTTTGCTGTCTCAAATGATAGCTTTTTAAATATTTAAGGACAGTTATGTCTTTCCAAAGCTTCTCTTTCCAAACTATACATAAATTCTTCAAAAATTTAAAATTATTATTGGAAGAGATGCCTTTGACATATTCTAAATTCAGTGCAACCAAGTTTAGCACAGGTTCTAGAAGATTCTTAAAAGGGCTTATCATTTTGTTTGCCTGAACATATGAATCAAGGTGTACTGTGAAATAACTTTTATTTTTAGGAATTGTTTTATTTAGTTTCAGGAATTACCAAAGTGTTTTTGTAGCAAAGTTTTGTATATATTAGGCTTATTTGTTATCAAATTTGATAATATATATCAACTAACCTTTCAGGGACTTTGAGAACATTGAAAGCTCATCAGGTTTAAAGTATTTCCTACAGGACTAGATCAATTAAATAACATTTTTAACCTTAAGCCCATTATAGTACCCATGAGGTAGACTAATATGTCACTCAAATCCTCTTCATCTATATTGAAAATATAAGACAACTGTCAGCTACACTATAGTCTGTTAAGTTCAAAATACTGCTGAATCAGAGTTTACCTCTCTCCCGGCATTTCTATTTCTGTAGGTTTACCCCCTAAACAACTCAGCATAACAGATGAATTGGAACTGGATGAGAGAACATGAATCTTGAGTAGGAGAGCCAGAGAGCAGATTAGGTGTAGAAAACTTGTATGTGTTGTACAGATTTAAGAGAGCAGAATTGAAACAGAACAAGCTCACCTCTCTTTTTTATAACAGAAGATTTTGCCAGATCTGCTCCTCTCAGAGAGTAATAATATAAAGTGAGAAGGAATGGTGATCACATTAAAAGTAAATGGAAAAATATGAAGATTCTCGTACCCTATTTTCTCTGCTTTTTGTATCTATCTTAGATCACCATGAGCCCCCACTGTCTCTCCACAGCCTGATACTACAGTAGATCATTCAGGCTGACCACTGCCATTTCCTAAATTCTAATTCTCTACTAGACCACAATCCAAAGTCATCCTCAACTCTGTTTTTTTTCTTTTTCTTTACCTTGAAAACACATCTCTACTCAATTCTCTGCTTATTTAAATCTTCCAGACCTGGTAACTGGCTCTTTCTTTACTGAATCTCACACTTGAAATTAATGGCTTCCTCCCTTGGCAGACTTCAAAACAAGGGCATACATGAAAGTATAAGACCATTCTCCACGACATCCCAAAAGCTGTCTGTTATACCAAGATACCTCTTGGATGATGGAAAGAATGAGATGAGAAGGAAATAACTCTGAAAGAATCATAATTTAACCAATAATCATTGTTTTTAAACAGAGATTTTTAAACCTGAAAGAAATAAAGTAATTTATTAATAATTGGCAAGTTTTTTTTTTTTTTTTGGCGGTACATGGGCCTCTCACTGTTGGGGCCTCTCCCGTTGCGGAGCACAGGCTCTGGACGTGCAGGCTCAGCGGCCATCGCTCACGGGCCTTGCCTCTCCATGGCATGTGGGATCTTCCCGGACCGGGGCATGAACCCGTGTACATCGGCAGGTGGACTCTCAACCACTGTGAATAATTGGAAAGTTTTAATTCCCCTAAACCTCTCCACTTAGTAGGATAGAGGTGTAATAACAAGGTTATGTTAGTTATAGAAAATAAAGAAAATAGCTCATTTTATGCATTCCTGGTAGAATAAAAAAAAGTATAAAAAGACATTTATATTTATTTTTCACATTCACATTGATTATTTGTTATTATTTTTCTAGATTTTCAAAGTAACTATAAAATATATATTTTACAAGTTAAAAAAAAACAAATTCATGAAAGAGGTATTAGAAATAATTTTAACTTACTGGGATTATTAAAAAAATGAGATGAGAAGCAATTTTAAGAAATGTTAATGGTTTTCACTTTGATATCCATCTATCTATCTATCCAACCATCTATTATGTATTTATCTAATCTCCAGCATCCTGTGTTTATTTTTTATTTATTTATTTTTTTTAAGTTTCCAAGGCATGTGTGCATTTAATAAGAATTTATAGTAACTGTATTGAGAAGCCACAGAATTTTACCAAGACATATAAAAGGTCTGGAAAAAGTCGAGAGAGACATTGTGTTTCTGGATGGAAACTCAATATTATAGAGATGCCACTTCTCTCAAGTTAACTTGTAAGTTTAATGCAATTCCAGTAAATATTCAATGGATGTTTTGTAATTTGGCAGGGAATATTCTGAAGTTTTTCTGAAAGCATAAATATATGAGAATAGCCTTTCATAAAAATGTTTGAAAGGACCAGGTTTAGGCCAGTAATGTCATATTCTTAACTTACTTTCATTACTTTAAGTAGAGAAGGGATCATTTTAGCTGGGGATCTGAGTTCTACATTTCATGGTTGCCTGCTTTGTTAGTGTCAGTATGGTCAGTCCTCCATGTGACAAGATGATTTTTTAAATTCTTTCCATTTTCAGGTCAGTCCAAAAGGCCAGGCTGAAGGTACGGCTTCTCTGTTCTGTGCAGTAACCTTTGGCTTCAGCCGCAGTGACCCCACGCCAAGCCTCTGTACTCTTATCTTAACACACCAGCCTTCCGAGACGGTTCCTCGTTCCTTCCCAAGGACATTAATGTTTGTAGAAGTAGCTAACATTTAATGATCTTTTGATTTCTCTCTGCACCAGGTTCTAGGTCGTTCCTTATATGCATTTCTTCTCCTGTAGAAGCTTACCCATCGGATATTCTCAGTCGTAGACAATATAATAATTATAACAACAGCTGACATTGATAGAGCACTTACTATCCCTAAGGAATTGCATACATCACTTCATTTAATCCTCACAGTAATTTATGAGATAGGTGTCATCCCTATTTTCTAGGTTAGGAAACTGAGGCACAAGAATTAATCTTGCCTAAGATTATGTAGACAGTCGCACAGGTAGGACATCAGTGAACCTCACACTATATAGCTTCTCATACATACGTTCTAAAAGCTTCCTGCTCGTGTTTATTTCTTATCTGTAGTGGCTGCAGTGAGCAGATTTTACCAGCTGGGAGTTTTTTTTTTTTTTTTTTTTTTTTTTTTTTTTTTTTAGTTTCTGCTTTATAACAAAGTGAATCAGTCATACATATACATCTGTTCCCACATCCTTTCCCTCTTGCGTCTCCCTCCCTCCCACCCTCCCTATCCCACCCTCCCTATCCCACCCCTGCAGGCGGTCACAAAGCACTGGGCTGATCTCCCTGTGCTATGCGGCTGCTTCCCACTATCTATCTACATTACGTTTGGTACTGTATATACGTCCATGCCTGTTTCGCTTTGTCACAGCTTACCCTTCCCCCTCCCCATATCCTCAAGTCCATTCTCAAGTAGGTCTGTTTTACCCCTAGGTTCTTCATGACATATTTTTTCTTAAATTCCATATATATGTGTTAGCATACGGTATTTATCTTTCTCTTTCTGACTTACTTCACTCTGTATGACAGACTCTAGGTCTATCAACCTCATTACAAATAGCTCAGTTTCATTTCTTTTTATGGCTGAGTAATATTCCATTGTATATATGTGCCACATCTTCTTTATCCATTCATCCAATGATGGACACTTAGGTTGTTTCCATCTCTGGGTTATTGTGAATAGAGCTGCAATGAACATTTTGGTACATGTCTCTTTTTGAATTATGGTTTTCTCAGGGTATATGCCCAGTAGTGGGATTGCTGGGTCATATGGTAGTTCTATTTGTAGTTTTTTAAGGAACCTCCATACTGCTCTCCATAGCGGCTGTACCAATTCACATTCCCACCAGCAGTGCAAGAGTGTTCCCTTTTCTCCACACCCTCTCCAGCATTTATTGTTTCTAGATTTCTTGATGATGTCCATTCTGACTGGTGTGAGATGATATCTCATTGTAGTTCTGATTTGCATTTCTCTAATGATTAATGATGTTGAGCATTCTTTCATGTCTTTGTTGGCAGTCTGTATATCTTCTTTGGAGAAATGCCTATTTAAGTCTTCTGCCCATTTTTGGATTGGGTTGTTTGTTTTTTTGCTATTGAGCTGCATGAGCTGCTTATAAATTTTGGAGATTAATCCTTTGTCAGTTGCTTCATTTGCAAATATTTTCTCCCATTCTGAGGGTTGTCTTTTGGTCTTGTTTATGGTTTCCTTTGCTGTGCAAAAGCTTTGAAGTTTCATTAGGTCCCATTTGTTTATCTTTGTTTTTATTTCCATTTCTGTAGGAGGTGGGTCCAAAAGGATCTTGCTGTGATTTATGTCATAGAGTGTTCTGCCTATGTTTTCCTCTAAGAGTTTGATAGTTTCTGGCCTTACATTTAGGTCTTTAATCCATTTTGAGCTTATTTTTGTGTATGGTGTTAGGGAATGATCTAATCTCATACTTTTACATGTCCCTGTCCAGTTTTCCCAGCACCGTTTATTGAAGAGGCTGTCCTTTCTCCACTGTACATTCCTGCCTCCTTTATCAAAGATAAGGTGACCATATGTGCGTGGGTTTATCTCTGGGCTTTCTATCCTGTCCCATTGATCTATCTTTCTGTTTTTGTGCCAGTACCACACTGTCTTGGTTACTGTAGCTTTGTAGTATAACCTGAAGTCAGGGAGACTGATTCCTCCAACTCCGTTTATCGTTCTCAAGATTGCTTTGGCTATTCGGGGTCTTTTGTTTTTCCAAACAAATTTTGAAATTTTTTGTTCTAGTTCTGTGAAAAATGCCAGTGGTAGTTTGATAGGGATTGCATTGCATCCTGTGTTTAGAGTAAAAGATTGCTGGAAATGTGATCATTGCCAAATGTCTTATGAAAAAGTGACATTTTATTTAGTAATTTTACCTTATTGTGGTATTAACTACAGGCAATACAGATTTTCAAACTTAAATTGTTTGTACTGCCCTTTGGAGAGTAACAACAACCATGTATCTAGGACATATTATGAACCTGACACTGTACTAAGCCTTGGGGATGCAAAGATTAATAAGCTACAGTCCCTTTCTCAATTAGCTCAATCTTGTGGGGAAGACAGGCATATGAATAGGTAACTAGAATTTACTAGGGCAATATCTTATAGTTCCATATACTACATATATGTATACGTGTATATATATACATATTCAGTATATCTACATAGATAATTAGTGATAATATATGTATATTCATGCCATATTCAGTAATTATGTATGGTATAAAAACAATCTAAAAATATTTATGGAAAGGTAGTTGAAATCAAGATCCTAACTAAACTACCTGAATGCAAAATAAATAAGAAAATTTTTCAAAATTGAAGCTATAGACCTGGTACTACCTATATAATTATTATGGACAAAAAAAGGGTTTAAATATTTTATTTATACATTATGGAAAATAAAACTTTGTTAAGATAAAACTCTATAACTGTTAAAATATGCCCTACTCTGTGTATGTGTGTGTGAGTGTGTGTGCGTGTGTGTGTGTGTGAATTATGTTATGTTCATCATTTGTTGGTAATATTGCTCTAGAATTTGGCAGGGGGACTCAAATCTCTATAAGTTCAATAAACAGTTATGTCTGTAGTATATGAGTAATTTGGTGGTAAGTGCTAGACTGACAAAGACTAGGAAATCATTTGATAAGAGAACTCTGATTCACTTTAAATCTTGTAGTACACATACAGCAAATTGCTAGCATGTAGACACATTATATTAGTTATATTATATCAGTAATGTTATTATGCTAAACTTTATTTTGAACTTCAGATGCATATGTGTGAGAGAAATGCATGTGCAAATACACACACATGAATATGAAATATATGCCTAAAGCAGCCTTGGAAAGTTAATCTACTTCCCTGTATTGCTATGAAACATGCTTCTCTTAAATCACTCTAGATAAACATGTCTGTTATCCTTTTTAAAGATTACTTAGTAATCAATTCCAAAGCTTAATATATTTCCCTTCCCCCAATCACACACACACAGTTGAACCTAAATCATTTTTTTTCTTCTTAAGGCGGTAAAACAATCCTAAAAAAAAGAAAAAAAAAGCTACAATTTTCTATACAATAACATTTTATGTCCTATAGTAATGCCATGAATGTGATACTTGCACTACTTAGCACAATGCTAGTCGCAAACAGCAAAAATTTGTTCAATGCTATGTGTACAATGCTATGGACAAAATAAAATTTTAATCATTGAACATGATTATTATTCAAAAGTTCCTTGAGACATGGAATTCAGCCTTGATGAGAGTAATGTCAGCAAAATGATGGAATAGTTTTCTAACATTTTACCCCCCAAAGAACAGCAATTTTAACAATCATGCACAGATAAGAGTGCCTTTGTAGAAGTCAAAGAGTTCAGTAGAGAAGTTTTAGCACACTGTCAGAACAACAACAAAAAATCTGAGATTACACACATTGAAGAGGAACTGTTTCACTTTACCTGTGCCACCCCTCCTTCAAGGCAGCACACCTCAGTGCCAATAAAAACCTTACTAGCCTCTGATTTCTCCCTTGGGGAAAAGTGAGAGCTTGAGAGTGCCCAGATTCCCCGGGTGAGCGGGACACTGCCAAAGAGGCCCTTTTCTTTCTTGCCCCATCCAGAATAATGAGGTGTGCTGCACAAGTAGGAGTGGAGAGGGGCTGGGAGAAGAGCAGTCTGGGCTCTCAGAGGACATCAAAAGGACATGGATCCTAATGACCCCTTGGCAGTTTCCATCAGGAAGCCTGCCCAGGTTACCACTAGGGATGCATCATTTTTGCACTCCCACAACTGGTCGATGGGCACCCCAACACTCTGTAACTCACGCCCACACACTCCCATCCCACAGCCAGCTCCCAGTGTGTATCCCTAAGTGCAGCAAGTGCAAGCATTTGCAGATGGGTAGTGAGGTGTGGCTCTGTGAAATTGGGAGAAAGCTTTTGGTTTGTTGTAGTCCCATTTGCTTAGTTTTGTTTTGCTGCCTGGAACTGAAGAATACAGTGAAGAAAAGAAAACTGAAAAATGTAATAGAGACCATTAAAAGCAGACTTGATCAGGCAGAAGAAAGAATCTGTAAAGTCAAAGACAGGTCATTTGAAATTATCCAGTCAGAGGAGAAAGAAGAAAAAAAATGTGAAGAGTTTTATGTGATTATGAGAAATGATTAAATGAAAAAATATACACATTACTGAAGTTGAAGAATAAGACAGTGAGAAAGGGGCAGAAAGGCTATTTAAAGAAATAATGGCTGAGAAAGTCTTAAATCTAGGGAGAGATTTGGACATCATGAAGCTCATATGTCCTCCAAAAGATCACCCCCCCTAAAAAAAATCTCTAAGGCACATTATAATAAAATAATAAAATCAAAGACAAAGTTTTCAAAACAGCATGAGAAAAAAATATCTTCACATACAAGGAAACCTACAAGGCTATCAGCAAATTTCTTAGAAGAAATCTTGTAGGCCAGGAGAGAGAGAGGAATGATATATTCAAATTGCTGAAAGAAAAATTATCTTTCAACGAAGAATACTTTACCCATCAAACCTGCCATTCAGAAATGAAGAGAAATAAAGACTTTCATGTACAAAAAAAAAAAAAAGTGAGGGAATTCATTACCACTATACTTGCCTTATAAGATATGCTGAAAGGAGTTGACTAAGTTGAAATGAAAGGACTCTTATTAGTAACATGAAAACATATGAAAATTAAAAACATTGTAAAAATAAGTATACAGTTAAATTCAGAGTATTCTAATACTGAAATATGGTGGTGTGTTAATCACTTAACTCTAATATATAGATTAAAGAACAAGAGTATTAAAAATAACTATAGTTACAATAATATTTAATGGATACTCTGTAAAAATATAAATATTAACATAAAAACCATAAAATGTGTGGGGGGTATAAAGGTAGAGGTTTTGTATGCAATTGAAGTTAGTTGTTATCAGCTTAAAATAACTATAAGATACTTTATGTGAGTCCTATGGTAATCATAAAACAAATACCTACAAGAGATGCACAAAAGATAAAGAGAAGGAAATTAAAGCACATCACTATGGAAAATCATCAATTCACAAAGGAAGACAAGAGAGGAAGAAAGGAATAGTGGTACTACAAAATTAGTCAGAAAACAATTAATAATATGGCCTTAGTAAATCTTTACCAGTGAAAAATTACTTTAAATGTAAATGAAATAAATTTGCCAATCAAAAGTCACAGAGTGGTTGGATGGATAAATAAACAATATCCAACTACATGTTGCCTACAAGACAATCATTTCAGCTTTAAGGACACACAGAGACTGAAAGTGATGCAATGGAAAAAGATATCCTATGCAAATGAAATCCAAAATAAAGCAGGTGTAGCTATACTTATATCTGGCAAAAAGACTTTAAGCCAAAGTCTGTAACAAGAGATGAAGAAGGTAATTATATAAAAATAAAAGAGTCAATTCATGAACAGTACATAACAATTGTAAATAGATATGAACCAAAATTTTGAGCACCTAGATACATTAAGCAAATACTAACAGATCTGAAGGGAGAAAAAGACAACACAATAACAGTAGGGAACTTCAATATTGTACTATCTGCACTAAAGGATAGATCATTCAGACAGAAAATCAATAAGTAAACATTGGACTTAAACTATATGTTAGACCAAACTGACCTAATAGACATATAAAAACATACCACCCAACAGCAGCAAAATACACATTCTTCTTAAGCATACATGGAACATTCTCAGGATAGAGCCTATGTTAGGTCACAAAACATGTCTTCACGAATTTAAGAATATCAAAATCATACCATGTATCTTTTCTGAAACACACTGGTATGAATCTAGAAATCAATAACAGGAGGAAAACTGGAAAATTCAAATATATGGAAACACACATTCAAACACACTCCTGAAAAACAAATGAGTCAAAAAGAAATCAAAAGGGGAATCAAAAAAATATCTTGAAACAAACAAAAATGGAAACCCAACATAGCAAAATTTGTCAGATAAAGCAAAAGCAGTTCTAAGAGGGAAGTTTATAGTGATATATTCTTTCCTTATTTCTTACATTGAGAAAGAAGGAAAGAAAGAAAGATCTAAAATAAATGATATAACTTTACATTTCAAGGAACTAGAAAACCAAGAACAGACTAAGCCCCTCCCAAGACAAAAGAAATAAAAACAAAAAAACAAAAACAAAAACAAATGGGACCTAATCAAACTTAAAAGCTTTTGACCAGCAAAGGAAACCATCAAGAAAACAAAAAAACAACCTAATCGATAGGAGAAAATATTTGCAAGTGACGTGACTGACAAGTGGTCAATATCCAAAATACACAAATAGCTAATACAACTCAATATTTTTAAAAAAATCAAAAAATAGGCAGAAGACCTAAATAGACGTATCTCCAAAGACATACAGACATACAGGCACATAGAAAGATGTTCAACATTGCTATTTATTAGAAAAATACAATTCAAAACCACAATGAAGTATCACATCACACCAGTCAGAATGGCTATCATCAAGAAGTCTATAAATAATAGATGCTGGAGAGGATGTGGAGAAAAGGCAACCCTCCAACACTGTTGGTGAAAATGTAAATTAATGCAGCCATTGTGGAGAACAGCATTGAGGTTCTTTAGAAAATTAAAAGTAGAGCCACCATATGATTCAGCAATTACACTCCTGTGTATATATCCAGAAAAAAACACAAAAAACACTACTTTGAAAAGATACATGCACTCCAATGTTCACAGCAGCACTATTTACAATAGCTAAGACATGGAAGCAACCTAAGTGTGCATCAACATATGAATGGACAAAGAAGATGTGGTATGGTATATATATGCAGTGGAATATTATTCAGCCATGAAAAGAATGAAATAATGCTATTTGCAGGAACATGGATGGACCTAGAAATTATCATATTAATATTGGGTTGGCCAAAACATTCATTGGAGATTTTCCATAACATCTTACAGAAAAACCTGAATGAACTTTTTGGCCAACCCAATAATATGATAATTTATATTAGTAAGTCAGACAGAGAAAGTCAAATATATGATATCACTTATGTATGTAATCTAAAAATAATAGAAATGAATCTGTAAACAAAACAGAAACTGACTCACAGATACAGAAAACAAACTTATGGTTACTGAAGGGGAAGGGGGAGGGGTAGGATAAATTAGGAGTATGGGATTAACAAATACAAACTACTATATGCAAAATAGATAAGCAGTGGGATTTAATGTATAGCACAGGGAACTATATTCAATATCTTGGAATGACCTATAATGGAAAATAACCTGAAATATATATGTGTGTGTGTGTGTATATATATATATATATATATATATATATATATATATATATGACTGAATCATTTTTCTGTACACCTGAAGCTAACACAATATTGTAAATGAACTACACTTCAATTAAAAAAAAAAGAAAGCAGACTAAATCCAAAGTTAGCAAAGGGAGGAAATAACAAAGATCCAAGAAAAAATAAAAAAAATAGAGACCAGAAAAACAACAGAAAAGACCAGAGAAAGTAAGAACTGGTTTCTTGAAAAGATAAACAAAATTGAAAAACTTTTATATAGACTAAGGCAAAAGATTGTAAACTTAAATAAGTAAAATCAGAAATGAATCAGGAGAAATTAGAACTGATACCACAAAAATCCAAATGATCATAAGAGATTACTATGAACAACTTTATGCCAACAAACTGGATGACCTATAAGAAGTGAACAAATCCCTAGAAACATATAACCTACCAAGACTGAATCATAAAAAAACAGACAATCTGAACAGACCAATACTGAGTAAAAAGATTCAATTAGAAATTTCAAAAAAAAAAAAAAAAAACCCTTTACGAACATAAAAAAGGTACAGGTCTTCCTGGTTTTACTGGTGAATTCCAACAAACATGTATAGATGAATTAATACAATCCTTCTTAAATTATTCTAAAAGTTAGAAGAGGAGGGAACACTCCTAAACTCACTTACCAGGCCACAATTACCCTGATATCAAAGCCAGAGAAGGACACTGTAAAAGACAATTCCAGATGAGTTTTCTTGATTAATACATATGTAAAATTCTCAAGAAAATACTAGCAACCAGAATTGAAAAGCACATCAAAAGGATCATGCACCATGTTCAAGCTGGATTTAATCTTGGATTGAAAATGCAGTTCATTATACACAAATCAATGTGATAAAACACATTAACAGAATGAAGGATAAAAATCACATAATAATCTCAATTCATGCAGAAAAAGAATTTGAAAAGCTCAACATCCTTTCATGATAAAAAAAACTCTCAATTAATCAGGTATAGAAGGAATGTACCTCAACATAATCAAGGCCTATATGAAAAGCCAATAGCTAACATCATACTCAACAGTGAAAAGCTGAAAGATTTTCCTCTAAGATCAGAAAAACGATAAGGATGCCCACTCTCACCACTTCTATTCAACATAATACTAGAAAAAAACCTAGCCAGGGCAATTAGGCAAGAAAAAGAAATAAAATGTACCCAAATAAGAAAAGAAGAAGTAAAATTGCTCCTACAGATGATATTATCATATGTATATATGGAGAAAACCCTAACAATTCCACCAAAAACAATAGTACTAATAAAAAACTCAGTAAAATTGTAGGATAAAAAAATGTACAAAAATCAGTTGCATTTCTATTTGCCAACACTGAAATAATGGGAAGAGAAATTAAGAAGACAATTCCATTTACAACAATGTCAAAAACAATAAAATAGGAATAACTTTAGTCAAGGAGGTGAAAGACTTTTACACTAAAAATGATTAAGAATTCTTTTTTTGTGTGTGGTACATGGGCCTCTCACTGTTGTGGCCTCTCCCGTTGCGGAGCACAGGCTCTGGACACGCAGGCTCAGTGACCATGGCTCACGGGCCCAGCTGCTCCGCAGCATGTGGGATCCTCCCAGACCGGGGCATGAACCCGTGTCCCCTGCATCAGCGGGCAGACTCTCAACCACTGCGCCATGAGGGAAGCCCTAAAAATGATTAAGAATTTGATGAAAGAAATAGAGGAAGACACTAATAAATGGAAATACAGTTGACCCTTGAGTAACACAGGTTTGAACTGCATGGCTCCACCTAAAAATTCCACCTGTGAATTTTATTTTTAGTAAGTATACAGTAAGCCCTCCATGTTTGTGGGTTTTGCATATGCAGATTCAACAAACCACTGATTAAAATTTCCATCTGGCTGGTTGAATCCTTAGATGTGAAACCCATGGATATATAGGACCAACTGAATTCATTGTACTACACCATTTTATATAAGGGAGCTGAGCATCCAC
The DNA here is from genome assembly GCF_964341445.2 of Mesoplodon mirus. NCBI lineage: Eukaryota > Metazoa > Chordata > Mammalia > Artiodactyla > Ziphiidae > Mesoplodon > Mesoplodon mirus. The sequence goes on along the minus strand of NC_138983.1, from coordinate 107,453,277 downwards.
AAATCTTGGTGTAAGTGAGGCTCCTGGAACCAATTCCCTGCAGATACAAAGGGATGACTTGGTATATCCTATAATTCATAGACTGGAAGAATTAATACAGTTAAGCTGTCCATAGTACTGAAAGCAATGTACAGATTCAATGTAAAAGCTATCAAAATTGCAAAGGCATTTTTACAGAAATAGAAAAAACATCCTAAAATTCATATGGAACCACAAAATCTCCCTAAGATCCAAAGCAACCTTAAGAAAGAAAAAGAAATATGAAAGCATCATGCTTCCTGATTTCAAACTATAATACAAAGCTATGGTAATCAAAACAGTATGGTACTGACATAAAAACAGACACATAGAACAATGAAACAGATTAGAGAGCCCAGATATAAACTCACACAATACTTTCAACCAAGAACACACAGTGGGGAAAATATAGTTTCTTTAATAAATGGTGTTGATAAAACTGGATATCCACATGCTAAAGAACAATATTGGACCACTCACAAAAACAGCTGACAACTTTAAAACTCCTAGGAGAATAGAAAAAAAGTTGCTTGCCTTTGATCTTGGCAATGACTTTTTTGGATATGGTATCAAAAGTACAGAAAACAAAAGCAAAAATAAACAAGTGGGACTATATCAAACTAAAAAGCTTTGGCACAGCAAAAGAAACCATCAACAAAACTGAAAAGACAACCTACAGAATGGGAGAAAATATTTGCAAACCTCGTATCTAATAAGGGGCTAATAACCAAAACATTAAAGAACCTATAAAACCCATATAAAATAAAATAATCCACTCAAAAGTGGGTAAAAATCCTGAATAGACATTTTTCCCAAGAAAATATACAAAGGGCCAAAAAGTACATGAAAAGGTGTTCTACACCACTAATCATCAAGGAAATGCAAATCAAAACCATAGTGAGATATCACCTCACAAATATTAGGATGTTTTTTATCAAAAATACAACAGATAAGAAGTGTCCATGAGGATATGAGTGTAAGGGACCTATTGGTAGAAATGTAAATTTGTACAGCCACTATGGAAAACAGTATTGGGGTTCATAAAAAAGTGAAAATAGAACTACCCTATGACCCACCTTCGAGTTATACATCTGAAGAAAACAAAATCAGAATCTTGAAGAGATATTTGTACTTCCATCTTCATTTTTCGTCATTTCAATATTATTCACAATAACCAAGATATGGAAATACCCTAAATGTTCATCAATGGATAAATGAATAAAGAAGACAAAGAGGTGTGTGTGTGTGTGTGTGTGTGTGTGCATAATGGAATATTATTCAGCCATGAGAAAGAAGGAAGTCCCGCCATTTGCAACAACGTGGATGAATCTAGAGGACAACATGCTAAGTGAAATTAGTAAGACAGAGAAAGACAAATACTGTATGATCTCACTTATAAGTGGAATTTAAAAAATATCAAACTCATAGAAACAGAGAGTTAAATAGTGGTTACCAGGGGCTGAGAGTTAGGGAAGATGAGCTGATGCTAGTCAAAGGGCAAAGCCTTCAGTTATAAGATGAATAAGCTCTGAGGATCTAATGTACATCATGGTGATTACAATTAATAATACTGTGCTGTGTACTTGAAATTTGCTGAGAGAGTAGACCTTAAGCACTCTTTCCACACACAGACACACCCACACAAAGCTAACTTTGTGAAATGATAGTTGTGTTAATTAACCTGATTGTGGTAATCACTTCATAAAGTATACCTATGTCACATCATCATATTGTACACTTTAAATATCTGCAGTTTATTTGTTAATTATACCTCATTAAAGCTGAAAAAAACTTAAAAAAATGTAAAATAAAAGGGACTAAATGGTTTTCTTTTTTCTCTCTCTTTCCCTAAAATGATTCACACCATTTTCCTACCACTCCTGAAAAGGAATAAATAAAATGGGGGAACAAAAGCAGCTGTATGCAAGGGTGGAAGAGAGAAGGAGAGAACAGGAGAGTACCATAGCCTTTTAGTACATTTCAAGGCATAAGTTAGCTAATATTTTCCATAAGCATTTATTTTTTCCCTTTAAAGGTAATAAATTGATATGATAATTGTTGAAACTATGATGTATTTTAAAGCAAAGAGTGAGAGAGTTAATTCATTCTTTCCAATGGCAGTAGTCAGTTCATGAGAACTTAGAGGAAGTAGTTATGGCAGACACTGTAGGATGACTAACCAAATGACTATTTCCAACATGTTTTTCTTGCCTTTGTTAGCCATGTGATAGATTCCTGGCCAACAAGACATAGATATGTCTGTTGTAAAAATCAGAAAGACTTTATTTTAATTTTCTTTAACTAAAAGGGAAAAATTACACCTTCCCCCTATTTGATTGAAGATGTGATGCCCAAGACTGAAGCTGCCTTGCAGCCATTTGTGAATGCTCCTACAAATTCCAGAATTGTCTTCCCAAAGCCCTGGCCTTACTGAGAACTTAAAGAGTACCCAACCATCTTTATTGTGTTACTTCATATAAGGAAAAGTGACACCTTTCTATTTAAGTTACTATTAGTTAGATTTCACTTTAGTTGTAGCTGAAATCATTCCTAGCTGAACAAATAGTCAGAGTAGTAACTTTTCTATGTTTGCTTCCCACACAATCACTCCAGATTTGTTCCAGGATCCAGTCCCTGACCTTAAGGGATAAAGGTGTCACTTTTGTTTTTTAATCTATTCTTTCACTTGATTTTATAATATGACTAAAAGTATATTAAAAAAGTTGTCATTTACCCAAAATAAATGATAGGGAATTTCTATCAAAATTATTCACTGAAACTTATGTTCCAAAATTAATTCTAATTGAAAATAAAATGGAATATCAAAATTTTGTAAAATTTGCAAAACTTGTTAATATGTTTTCTGACTGAATTTATACTTTTACTGCAATAAAAAAATTTCCATGTGATAAAACATGTTCCATTTATTTTAGTAGCCCATTTAAAAATATTCTTCCTTAGGAAAATTTCACTGTGAAAGCACGATATGAGCTATATAATTTTAAACACATACACTCTAATACCTAAAATAATATTCTACATTGAATAATTTATTTTAATAAATATTTATTTCACATTATGTGTCCAAGAGTTAGCTAAAATCTGAGAAAAATATGTCCTTTAAGTGTCTGAGAGTCAGCTAAAATCTGAGAAAAATCTCTTCCTTAATGAAAGCACAATAAAATAGAGAAGCAAGTGAACAAAAAATTACAAGACCTTGTAGAAGACCAAAATCCGTAAAATGATTATGTTAGATCTAGAGATGAGACAAGGAAGAAGTACTGGGGAATGCACTCTCAAAGGTAATATCTGAGCTGCCTTGATAAGGATTAATAAGAGTTCACCAAAAGAATATTCAGAAGGAACAATATTTATAAAACAATTAATGAAAGCATTAAGTCATTTATATATATAAATAATATATGTATAAATACATTATATATATATATATATATATATATATATATATATATATATATATTGTTGTCATTGTTGTTGTTCATTCCTTTTTTTCCCCTTATTTCCAAAGTATAAGGTGCCAGAAAGAGAGGGTGGGTGAAAGAAAAATCAGCTGAAAGATGGGACTATATGACATGACAGAATGTAGGATTTAGACTGACTTTGGATTTAATTATATGCAAAATTATGAAGAGCATGGATATTCTGTAGGATTTGTTGGTGTCTGCAGGCACTTAGAACATTGATGTACCAAATGGATATTAGCAATGATGCTAATGATCACAAAACTATAAAATTGAAACAGTGCAACATATAGTGGTATAACCAGCTAACACTCAGTTGCAGACATAGTTATTTTAATGAATCTGTAATGTTTACTAACTTGACAAAATAAAAATAATTCTATGACACTGGATATAGATACTTACTTTAAATGAACAGAGATATCCTCATAATAATTTTGCATAGATTTTTAACTTGAGTCTTGCATGCACTATTTTTATTTAAAAGCTTGACATCTAAAATTTAAGATCTTTGACCATTAATGCAGATGATTTTCACAGAGAATACTGACAACTTAGAATTTTATAGAAAAGCTATTATCCTTATCATATGGAAGCGTAAGGTTGACATTAACATTATTTATACACTAGCAAAATTCAGTAGAATTTTACTTTTTATTTAGGAACTCAATTTGAACTATGGCTCACTTGGCAACTTTTTTTTTAACCTTATTAAAAAGGAAAGTCTAAATGTAATGATCCCGAACTAAGGGATCATTATTTTTGCATAATTGTATTCATTATTTGTTTTTCATATCAATGAAGAAAGCTTAAGGCAGAATAGATTAGCATACCTTTTAGCCATGTTATGAATATGTGAAAATCCACTGCAAACACAAACACTAAGCAAGTTAGAAAGAAATCCCAGGAGAAGCATGTGGAAAACATTTATCTACTTTTTGAAAAATACATTTTTTAAGGTTGCACTGTATTTTCCCTACATCGTTTATTTAATTTGTGTTTCCAAATGTTTCTCATTTAACTTTCCCTGTGATGCCCAACCACATTCCAACAATCATTTACTACAGGAGTCTCAGAGGGGCATATATAAATACACTAAAAACTAAACATAACGACTTAAGCTTTGTCTCTAGGGCCACCACCCCAGTCAAGATTATAATTAACTTTACCTTACCTTATGTAATAAAAATAGCATCCTAGTTGACCTCCTTTCTTTCTACAATTGTCAGCCGGCAATCTGTTCTCCACCAAGCAGTTGGAATGATTTATGTGTGTGTACAGAAACACAGTACACACACACAATATGTTGTATAGTTATGTAACAGAACATGTTACTTGCCTAAATGCCTGGCATTACATACGATTTAGAATTCATTTTCTAATGGTTTTCAAGGCTCCACATGATCTGACATCTTTTCTGTCTGAGAATTCTTTTAATTCTTCTTGTTGGGATTTGTGCTTTCGAAAACTGAAAATCCCTTTGACTATTTCTAGATAATCTCTAGTCACCATCACTTTAAATAATGACTGATTATTCTCTCTCCCTCAATCTCTCTTTTCTTTTTGAATCCTAATTAGACCTTTTTATTAATTATATTTACTATGTCTCCTAACCTATGTTTGGGATTTTCTCTTTATCTGTGCTTATTCTGATTAATATCTTCAAATTCATCTTCAATTTTATTAATTGTATTCCTGGGTTGTTACTCTAATGTTAGTTCCATAAACTAATTTTTAAATTTTAGTGATTAACTAGAAATTCTACGTGTTTCTTTTCTCCAATCTGCTGTCTCTTTTCCTTTGTTCATTTTCTTGACTACCTATTTTTTAAACATATTATATTTGATATATTAATTATTAACAAATAATTATTTATTAATTGGAGATGGAATTGGTTCATATGTTATTACTATTTCAAAATAGTCACCAGATTCATGGTGCTTTTTTATTATTCTTTTTTTTTAAAATAAATTTATTTTTTATTTATTTTTGGCTGCGTTGGGTCTTTGTTGCTGCACAAGACCTTTCTCTAGTTGTGGCGAGCTGGGGGCTACTCTTCATTGTGGTATGTAGGCTTTCTCATTGCAGTGGCTTCTCTTATTGTGGAACACGGGCTCTAGGTGCACAGGCTTCAGTAGTTGTGGCTTACGGGCTCTAGAGTGCAGGCTCAGTAGTTGTGGCATGGGGGCTTAGTTGTTCCATGGCATGTGGGATCTTCCTGGACCAGGGATCGAACCCATGTCCCCTGCATTGGCAGGCAGATTCCGAACCACTGTGCCATGAGTGAAGTCCCAGCTTTTTTTATTATTCTTAATTTTAGATTGTGGACCCATAGCTAACTCATTAATGGTTCATATCTGCAAAAAATCTTTGGGGACTGGGTTGAGGGTATATTCCTCCAGAGAGGATTGCTAATCCTAAATCACTTTAATCTAGCAGATTGGAATTTCTTAGACTAGAAAGATTGTACAAAAATCAGAGAAACTGAAACATATAAAAGATTGAATCTATGTTTACAACATTTCAAGGTACAACATTTCATTTTGTTTTTCATTTGTTTTTTTCTACCTAGATCTCAGGTTAAGAAAGACACATTTCCATATTGTCTTCCTTGTTGGCAACTGAATTTTTCTAGTCAAATTTTTCATTGAATGCATATCATTTTAATAAATTTCTTACCTTTATGTGGGGTTCAGTTTCAACTCTCTACCTTAGGCAGAACCTCATCTATCTCCTATCTCCCAGATTTATATCCCTAGTGCTTAGCTCAGGGCCTGAAATAGAGTAAGCACACAGATATGATTTGTAAATAGATTAATGAATACTTGCATAAATGTTCTCTATTTTTTAATTAACATATTTCTTTTATAATTAAAACTACATTACCTTTTACAAATAACTGATGGTATTTTTTTCTTTTGTGTTTTCCTCTTTTTTGAGTAAATCTTAAAGAGCAGACATACTTTGCATTGCTGCCTTGAAACATAAGAATGTGTCTCTTTTTTTTCTGTAAGGCAGATAGTTAAGCCATCAAACCCACCATCTGTACCTTCTGGTGGAAGCACTGAACTACTTGTAATTACTGACAATACACACTTTTGTGAAAATATTGCTACTTTCATTTGGGAACAGGTATCATCACAAAACTGAGCAATATTATGGTAGAGATTGAGGGAATAACATTTCTAAAATTCTAAACTTCAGTATCATAAATAATAAAGAAACTTTAAAAATACTAGTGGATAACATGAACATATTCAGTTATTAAGATATCTTTTAAAGTTTACTGAAGTATAAAAATCTCACATGAAGGAATGGTTTAATTGACAACCATGTCAGTTCAATGCAATACAGAGCTGCCTCAACAAGCAAGTTAAACTAATTTGCAAATGTCAAGCATGTCCCTTTAAATTGGTTCATTAACTCACTTTTGGAGAGCAGTGTCAAGAACTAGGGAGTTACTGGCATTCCTTATTAGCAGATCTCCTGGACAGGGTATATAGGTTTAGACGGAATTAGATTGATCACTCTGCCTTAGAATTCAGTGCAGCACATCAAGCTCCAACTGTTTTTCCTCAGGTAGATAAGAGTGAAACATTTCCAGCAATCTAGGTTTCTAATGAGAGCCAGAATGTGTCTCAGCCAATCAGCAAACAGAGGTTCATGAGCTGATGCACACATGTATTTCTGTGAGTCTTCCACTCCTGATTTTAGTGACAACAGACAGACTTTGTTGAGGAATGCAAAGAAGGAGGCAGTTAATTCAACAGAAAAATTAAATGTAACTAAGGCAAAAAAAGCATTAATAGGAAATACTGAAGTAACAAAACCCCAAATTGCTGAATGTTGGAGTGGCAAGAATACAGTATTTTGGGAAGTGTGTGTTTTAAGAGTGATATTTAATCCCCTGGATTCTTCACTATAATATATTGGTATTTTCACTTGTCATTGTACCTAAAGCCCTGATTTTTCTTTAAAACATGTGAGACAAGTATGTGGTGGTATCCAACTTGTAAGGGAGTGGTCCATTATATTGTCAAGAACTCATTAACCCTAAGAATATAGTGAAAGTGACATGTTTTTTGGTCTGTGATATGTCTTTCTGGTACACTTGAGTAATATATATATTTAAAACAGATTGCTATGTAGAATTATAGTAATTAATGGTCATGAGCAAATTAGTCATATGCCTTAACTTTGGCTGAGATATTTATTAGCTAGATGGTAACGGGTAAGGTATGTAAGCTCTTGCCTCTTCATCTGGTAAAGTGGGTATAACTTTGCTTCTGTGATAATGGCTCTTCTGAATATCAATGAAAGTAAGGTATACAAAGCATATATTAAAGTGCCTATGACATAAGAGGTATTCAATATGGTAGCTCTTCATCCTCATCATCATCATCTCTATTACTCTATACCAGATTTGCTCTCAAGAACACAAGATTTTGAAATAGTTCATTATAATAATCTCTTAAATTTCTATGAAGGGAGGTACCTCTCTTCCTAGAAAATGTGCCATAGTGATAAAAAAAAAAAAAGGATTTTAGCATAGGATGAACTGATTTCCATATTCATTATTTTCCACCTATTTAATTCCCTACATCATCTTCATCACTGTATCTGTAAACACACATGTAACTCACAGGGTTGTAAATTAATTACATTAATTGAAAGCCTGTGCCCAGTGCTAGTACACAGTGAGCACATAATAAATACTGTATTCAATGATACCCTTAAACCTTCTAAATATTTTCATCTTATAACAATAGATTCTCATTCTGCAAAGGAAAGATTGGCATTACATGAAGCGACAATTTGTGAGTTAATATTGGAGCCAACCAGACTCTTAAATCTGAACACAAATCTTTGCTTTTTGTCTTAGTATATAAACAACTTACATGAAATATCACACACTATGCTCAAGTCCACACCTGTCTCTATGAAAAAATAACCTTAATAATTTTTACTTTCTTTCTTTATAAATCATTTGTGGATTTACCTGACTACATTCTGTTGCAGTGATCCAGAGACTTTTTGTAAACACTTTCTTGGTTTTATAAATACTTCAGTAGAGAAAACTAGTCAGCTTTCAGCTTTGTATCCATCACAGTTCCTAACATTGCTTTATTTTTTAACATATTTTTTGCACCTGTGATACACGTTGGTTTTCCCCTGAAAAACCAACGTGTATTGGGCCTATATTTAAAATTGGAATCAAAGAAGTCAAACTTCCTTTTAGTTATACATCAGTCCTTCCTCTATGATTGGAGGCATTATAAATATAGCTCTGTACTGCAAATAGCAAAATGCTATTTTGCTATTTGAAATGAGAGAGTAAAAAAGGAAACATGTCTTCTCTTGTCATGAACTATAAACACAATGGCCCAGAAAGAAAACAACAGTGTCAGCACAATTCAAGAAATAAAACAACAGGCTGTCGCTGGTCTTTACATAGCAATGTGGTAATGACATAGGGAGCAACACTTCTGAAAGGACCATTCCAGGCACAGCGAGCCTCAACTCTGTGAGTGCCTGCACTATAGAGGTTAGATCTAGCATCAAAGTCCAGGAAATGACTATATAAAATATAGACATTAAGGTGAGAAATAATACGAAGCTAAAGTAATAGTATTCAAACGCTGTGGGTGCAGTACATAAAGAGGCAAATAATGCAAGTGGTTATTTCAGATTAGAAAAATACTACTGATTAATAAGCATATGGAAAAATGTCTGGCTTAATTTTTTTTTAAAATTAAACTTCTCAGGGGCTTCCCTGGTGGCACAGTGGTTGAGGGTCCACCTGCTGATGCAGGCAACATGGGTTCGTGCCCTGGTCCAGGAAGAACCCACATGCCGTGGAGCGGCTGGGCCCGTGAGCCATGGCCATTGAGCCTGCACGTCTGGAGCCTGTGCTCCACAACGGGAGAGGCCACAACAGTGAGGGGCCCTCTACAGCAAAAAAAAAAAAAAAAAAAAAAAAAAAAAAAAATTAAACTTCTCATAGGGAACAGGGGCTGCATCTAATACAAATCATCTCCCTGTAGCACCTAAAGACAACACACAGCATGTTCTTCCATCTATGAGATTAATAAAGACTTTCAAAATAATGGCATGCATATTGCCATAGTAAAAAAGGTCCTTCATACTTTAGTCATAATGGTTTAAGCAGTTAAATGAAACTGGACAACAACAGGAATATATGTGTAAGATATTTTTTTAAGTTTGTATCATTTGTTCTAACAATTACAATTCTTTGCCTCTCTTTTTTGTAATAATCTTAATTATAAAATAATTATGTGCAAAGATCTTGATTATAGTGCTATTTCTTTATAGGAAGATATTTAGAAACACCTAAAATATTTTATAAAAATGGAATGATTAACTTATGTCATAAAACCTGATACATGTCATAGTCCTTAAAATAATATTTATGAAGAGTATACATGTGTATATATACTCAAATAGAAACTTCTTAACAAGTACTTTTATTTTTACCACCACTCAATTAATGCTACTGCTGTTGGTATACTACTAGATACTATTTATTAAGCAGTTAAAATTTCTCAGACATTCTTCAAAACAATTTATATTTAATACTCCATGTAATTCTCATTATAGCCTTATAAGGTAATTCCCATTTCACAGATAAGAAAAAGTAACTTGCCCAAGAGTTACAAAAAACAGTAGATGTGAGACTTAAATCTACAGAATTAAATTATTTTAAATTGCAGTTATTAGGTTTGGATGAGATCATGAGAGTGGAGCCCTCCTGATGGGATTTGCGCCCTTATAAGAAGAGGAAGAGACACCAGAGTTCCCTCTGCCATGTTAGAATACAGCCAGAAGGCAGTCATCTGCAAGCCAGGAATAAAGATCTTACCAGAACTCAACCATTCTGGCACACTGATTTTGCACTTCCCAGCCTCTAGGATTGTGAAAAGTAAATATCTGTTAAAAAAAATTTTTTTTTCAATTATTTCTGGAAAGATGGAGACACTAGCCAAAATTCAAATGGATGGCCTGTAATTTTAACTATCATTGATTATTTTATCATTAAATGTTTGAATATTCAGATACATAAATACATTTTGCTATGTGCTTTTATGATTTCAAGACTTGTCAAATGGAAATAACATTTAAAAATCTGGGCATATTTAATTATTTGACTATGTGTTAATTTCTTAAAGATACCTCAACTGAATACAAAAATTATTTTAAGATTAAAACAAAATAAACTTTGTACCTGTGTTAGGATTTCAGCAGGAATCAAATAACATAGTGAGATAACTCAGGAAAGTTAAATCATGGAATATTTAGGAGGGTGTGAGCAGCTGTTTTTTTTGTTGCTGTTGTTTTGTTTTGTTTTGTTTATTTTTTAAGAGAATCAGGAAACAGATAAGGGTGAGAAAGAATCCAGGAGCTATCAAAAGTTGGGAGCCAGAGAGCCTTTTGCACTCAAAGGACTGAAGCACAAGGGGAGGAAACAATTACCAGAGTCCAGAGAAAAGAGATACAGCTTTTAGTGAGCACTAAAAGAATCAGTGCCCCTTGGTAAAGGAACAAAGCCAATCTGCAACAGCTCAGTAGAGACAGAAGTAGAAAAACAGATACCCACAAATTCAAACTTCTTGTCCTCTTTTCCCTGCTGATACCTCGCATGTGAACACAACAGGAAATCCAGTGGGCCAAAGAATTCCCTTGATGGAATGCATAATGCCTGCTTCCTAGGGCAAGAACAGGCCAGAGCAGAGTGGATCAGCCTTTGGTAAATTATTTGCAAAAATGGTTTCAATTATTCCATTTCCTGTATCTATGACTTTTCAATGTGACTTTGCTTCATCTCCTTTCTAGAGAACGAACCTTGTAATTTTCTTGTTTTCGTCAAATAGAGTATAGAACAAGTGTATGCATGCACCAGTTCTGAGCCTAAGCCTCAAGAGGTTTTCCACACTTGTTCTTTTAACACTCTGCTCATCCGCCATGCATGAAAGCACATGCTAACCTGCTGGGTGATGAGGGACCAGTGGTCAAAGCAGGGTAAGCTTAGTTGGTCCAGTGAAGGCCCAAGTAATGCCAGGCCAACCAAGAGCAGCAAATCTACCCACCCAACTCACAGCTACTCATGGTTGCCTGAGGAATCCAGCTCACCTGTAAACTCATGAGCAATAAGAAATGGTTGCTGATTTAAGTTACTTAGTTTTGGGCTGGTTTATTATGGAGCAATAACTAATTAAGGCAGTATTCTCATTAATGGGTTTACTCATTCAAAAAGTATTTGTTAGCCATGTTAGATGAACTGTACTAAGCACTGTACTAAGTACTGTATAGACAGGATGATTAAATATGAACACATAATTTATTTACACAAAACGTAAGTAAAATGCATAGTGTTTTAAACACACAGAAGATGAATGGTTAATTTAAGAGGTGAAGATATATTTAAAGAAGGAAGACAAAGACGAAAAGGGTAAAAATATGAAAATGAAAGATGTGTTTGTTGAGTTTTTGGTTGTCAACTAACTTGGCTTTTCTACTGGGTCTATGAGAAGGAAAAGAATTTCATGAGGATAATATTATTAACCATTTTTCCATTCATACCATATTAGTAAATATTTTATAACTATCACATATGATAACTCTGTAGATATATATATATATATTAATTTCCAAGTTTATGTCTTAAGAAAATATATAAAAACCCTGAATGTCTGCATAATTTGTACTCCCATATTAGAAAATATTCATATTATATTATAATTTATTTGTGATTATGATAATACTACTACTATTGATGATGAATAATAATAATGCATAGTATTTATTGAGTATTGCTGACACTGTGCTAAGTGTTTTGAAGGCATTTTTACATGTTACATGAAAGATGGTATTTTCTCCATTTGCTTATTTGGAAAATGGGGTTTGAAGACATAAATAACTTTTTCCAGGTCTCACAGATATAAAGCAGTGAGCTGGCATTAAAATACTCTCTCTCTCACACAAATAAACACACACACACACACACACACACACACACATTATAGATTCAAAAGTATTATCTATACAGTAGGTTTTATTTATATACTAATCTCTAGATGAGGATTGCTCACAGTCTCACAAATACGAAACCATAAAAAAGTAAGCCACAACTATCTTTATCTCCATAATATTTGAATTAATTAATTCAACAGATACTAATTATTAATTGAATATTTACTATGTGGTGGACATTTACTGTTTGTTGAACTGCATAAGCTTGTGATTTGTTGCACTTAAATGGGGCTTCTCAAAAAAATTTGTAAAAACAATACAGAATCTTAGTGTCTCTGCCCATTTACATTATTATAGACAGTCTATAAGAATTAAGCTACTGAATTAGGAAATGAGGCAAAACAATATTACCTTCTAAATTCAACACCTAGTAATTCAAAATTCTCTCCTCTGTTAATAAGAAATAAGTACTTCAACATTTAAGAATTTTAACAAATATTTCAGATAAATCAGAAAAAACTTACATGAGATTTTGAGGTTAACTTTTGTCACCATGAGATCATAAATTCAAACTAGAAATGTGTTTTAACAAGAGAGAAAAATAGTTCAAAATAAGTAAAATAATTCATAAGAAAGCTAGAATTACTGTTTCTAAATTATTAAGACATCAGATGTAAATGGTTAAAATGGCAGAAGAAGCTTCTACACTGATTCTTGTTTGGAGCTTGTGAAGGTTATCACCTATTTGATTTTATTCTCCAAACTCATTCACATGTTTGAATAAAAGTCCAATAGAACTTTCTATGATGATGGAAATGTTCAATAACTGCACTGTCCAATATGGTAGCTACTAGCCACAAGGGCTATTGAGGAGCTGAAATGTGGTTAGTGTTAATAAAGATGTACATTTTTTATTTTATTTCAATTAGATTAAATGTAATTATAAGAAACTATATGTGGCTAGTGGTGAACACAGTTATAGAGGATGGATTCTGAAAGGCAGAGAGTTTCTCTTCCCCAAAAGTTTTCAAGAAGCAAAGTATACTGTATACCAATCAATGAAAAAAACAATCAAAAATAATAAATAGTTGTATACCTTTTATGCTTTGAAGGTGATTTGACTATTCAGAAAATCATAAAGCATAGTAAAATTAGATTTTTAATAAAGTGTGGTTATTTTTAAAATTCAATCATATTTATAAATTACAGTGAATGAAATAATACCAGAACAAATTAGAAATGTCTCAGTTACATTAAATTCCCTCAAAAAAAAGTATCAAAATCAAATTTCAAGCCAGAAAAGATAGAGACGTTTGGGAACAATTTATTTCTATATCATGAATGTGTGACATCTTAGCTAAGAAAGGACAGAATTTCTTTTCTCATTCAGATCTACTCTCACTTCAGAAGGAAGCAGGAGAGAGACAAACACCAGGAAGATATATAAATCAATAATTTTCATTTCCCTAGAAAAATGGTTCTGTACAAATAAATCTGATTCCTCCATTTAGGATACACTAGGGAAGCAGGTCTTGCGTTCAATGACATTTACCTTTTGTTTAAGTGAACTGGCATTTTGTGTTAAGAATCATCTACAAGGTGGTAAAGAAAATTAATTTTGTTTCCTCTTTTCTCTCAACATTAATGTACACGAATGAGTTTGGAGGATAAAATCAAATAGGTGATAGCCTTCATGAGCTCCAAAAAAGAATACTGTGGAAGCTGTTTCTGCTTTGGGATTTCCCCTCAGTCTAGCTAGGGCCACCTGCCTCAGAACTCTGGCACTCACAGATCTACCTACTAGTTCCTCTTACCTCTGGAATCACTTTTCTTTCTAGGATACTCTTAACTATAAATGCAAGGGTACCCCTATGGCATTAATCACTTCTGTTTATATTGTGCAAATTTAAAACCATTTAGATACACTTTCAATGTCTATTTTGGAAATCTAACATATACTTGACTCTTTCAATGTAAATTTCCTAATTTGAATTCAACAGGAAATCTTACACGGACTATCTTCTTTAAATGTTGTTTTAAATTTCTTCCTCTAAAAAAATCAATAAGGACATAATCACTGACAAGGATACACTAGGGTATATTTCTGTTGATATTAATCTGAATTTTAACTGGTTTTGGTTGAAGAATACATATTTGTATTATCGAATATATATACATATATAAATATAAATATCTCAGTTTAGGAATTAATGCAACTATTTCTTTCAGCAGTCACATTGAAATGGAATAAGTGTTCATTTTATTTGAATGACATCAATACATCCTTTAATATAAATCACATAGCACAGAATAATTTCTAAGATAGTGTGCATTTCATCATGGTTTCCATGCTATGTAATAGCATATATTTGAAAGGGAGGAAATAAATGATTGAAATCATATTTAATTTAGGTGAAATATAACAAAGTGAAAAATAGTATTTCTTGGAGATTAAAAGAGAAGTTTGCATTAGTTATTTTTCTACAAGCCCTTAATGGCAAAATTTCCAAGTAATTGACAAATCAATGAATTGTGATTTTGCAGTTTAAGAAGTAAAATTACTGTTTGTATAAATCAGTCTCTGTCGATTATGCCAAACACAATTATAGAGGCAACATACGGCAGTGTTTAAAAGCATACCTTCCATACTTTCCAGAACCAATTAATCCAAGCTTGAACTGTGACACAGCAACTAGTTTTGTGACCTTGGGAAATACACTTAGGTGCCTCAGTTTCTTCTGTGTAAATGGACTAATAATAACACCTACACCATAAAGTTTAAGTGAGAATTAAATAAGTTTTCATGTATAAACCCTGGTGGATGCACAGTAACATAAGTAATATATGTTTTGTGGTAATTTTAAAATATGACCACAGAGTCTTTGATACACCTATATTCAATGGAGTTTACCTCTCCTCCACTTGAGTGTGAGCTGTTACTTAATAACTTGCTTCTAACAACAAAATGTGGTGGAAATGGCTGAGTGTGACTTCCGAGGGTAGGTTATAAAAGACATTGAGTTATTGTTTTTCTGTCTTGTATCACTTACTCTGGGGAAAAATGCTGTGACATCATCTGGACACTAAAACAAGCCTAAGAAAATGTCCTGGATCCTCCTGACAATAGTCTATAAGGACCTGAGGTCACTTGCTGACAGCCATGTGAGTGAGCCATCTTGGAGGTGAATCTTCAGCTTCAGTCAAGCCTCTGGATCACTGTAGTCCCAGCCAACACTTTGACAACTTCACTAGGAACTAAAAACTCTCAGAACTGTGGAATAATAAATATATGCTGTTTCAGCCTCCTAAGTTTTGGGATAATTTGTTAACCCAAATTAGGTAACCAATACAAGTGTTTGGTATTATTATTGTGTCTATACTGCATTTAGAACATTATTCTGAAAGTGAATAAATTATGTTAATGATTATTTTCCTATTCTATAGATTAAACTGTTTCTGATGTTTTATAACAAAGTAGCACTAACATTTTTTAGGATGAAAACATTAATATAATACTGATTTAAGTATACTATTTTGTTTACCAGCTGTGTTTTTACCAAAATATTTAAAACAAAGAGAAAAGACACTTTTTTCCATTAATATTTTACATCACTTTAGCAAGTACTTAATTGCTTTCAGTTCAGAATTCCTATGTCTAATTAAATTAATTTTGTTATATCATAAGATACAAATTAACTTTATTGTAACATAATATGATTTTTGTTATATGGCAACTTAACTCATTTTAGAAATGGAAATACAATACCGGGTAAATTCTACCAGTTTATGCACTCATTCACCCATTCATCTAGAAAATATTTATCATGTTACAAACATAGTTCTACACATTGAAGATGTAAAGAAGATGTGAAGAAGACAAACATGATCCCTTACCTCAGGGAGCTTATAGTCTAGAAAAGTATGTTTGTAACAACTCTGTCATCTTAATGGTATACAAAAGCTTTTATTAGATCACTGCCATTATATTGCATATGAAAATGCACTCTGTGCAGAGTCCCTGTCTCAGAGAGATAATTCATACATTGGCTAGAACAGAGCTATAATGGTTTTATTGGTACCACCTTTCAGACTGAATGTGAATTTAGTATTTTTTTCTTTTTTTTTAATATATGAGAGGCAGCTTATAGGCATAGTGTTAGAAATGCTGGGAGAGAATTGCTGCTGTTAAATCCTTACTGCATTCCAACCTTAATTCATGAAATTCTATTAACAGAAAAATATCTGTGGTCTAAAAATTAAGATGACAGGTGTGGGAAAAGGTCTCATGTAAACTTATACTTAAGAGAAAAGACTGACTCTGATACATTTGAGCACTAACTGTGATGGAAGGAGCGAGGGAGGAGATAGATCAAGGACACTGAGTTACAGAAGGGCTCAGGGGTAGGTCCCCACTGATAATCCCTGGGTAAGAAGGTGCTGAAAAAAATTATTTGATTGACAATTTTTCAGGATCATAGCAAAATGAGGAGAGTTGTGCTTACACAGAAAGACTGTACAGATTAATTTGGAAAGAATTTTTTGAACACATACTCTTATTGATAAAGTATTTTAAATACCTACTCTAAAGTGTCATTAACACTACTTACATACATATATTACTAAATAAACACATTTTAAATCATAATATAAAAATACAGGATAGGTTATTTGGAGGCCTGAAAGAGTGGAATTAGTGGAACTAGTTTGGAGAGCTAAAGTAAAAGATTGACAAGTAAATAAAGAGATTGAGAAAATGCAGACCAACCTTAAACAGTTCTATGCTGGTCTACAACTTTCAAACATTTATTTAACAAGTCTACATTTTCCTTTGCATTTCTTGTCAGATAAATAGCTGGATATTTCAAAAGAAAGGTATAGCAACTACCCAACTTAGACAATCGTATGTTGTCATTTATAAAATGAAGTCTTCTATGAGAATCAATTTGCTCATTTTGTATCTAATTGTTGTAGGACTGTTTTGCTCTAAGAGACATTTATGTTCATGCAAAATAGTCCTCCCATAAGTGTTGGCTTATATTAGTTCTCTGATAAATCTACATTTATAACATAGATGTATTTATATTTCAAGTAGTAAGCTCTCTTAGATAGACAAATAGGTTTCAGTACCAAAAGGAATTATGTCCAATTGAAGTTCAGTCAATATTAACATAAGGATATTTCTGGACGTGAAGGGAGACTCCTACCCCTACTCTTACTGTGAGGAAAGTAAAATGGGTTTAAGAACTGCCTTCCCTGCCACACATGCAGTGCAAGACCCTTTACTTCTTTGTAAATATGTAAGATTAGAAGAAAAACGGCATTCTATAAGCAGTTCAGTGTTAAATGCTAATCAACAAACATCAACTCTTTTAAGTACACTGTTGAGCAAGTAACCTTTGTATTCAAAGTTTGTGTTTCTTTTCCACCACAACTGAAAAAAGTCAGGGAACAGAAAAAAAAAATTCAGATTTACATCATTAAAAATTATTACATACAGTGATCAAACACATAAATTAAGACAGGAGATGATTATTACTTACTCTATTTTAAAAACAAAGAAAATAAGACAGACAAATGGATTTAACAAAGGACACTCAGCAAGTCTCTAGCAGAGATGGAAATAAGAGGACAGAATAGGCAGCTCACTGCTGCTCAATATTGCAGTGCTTTGGCACTTCGACAGGATGATTAACTTTGACAGGCTAAATTAACACAAACATAAAACAGAGGAAATCTATCCTTGCTTGTCTCTCTGCCAGGAAATACAAGCCAGTAATTGCTGAGATCCTGATTTTCAGCATAAAACAGGCCAAATGCTTACATCAAGAGATTGATTTTGCAGAGCAAGACTCTACTCTGATTTTAGGGTCATTGGAGTCTAGCGTCCTTTTCACAACAGAATTTTCTCTTAAATTCTATCCAGGTTAAATGTAGGTACAAATAAATGCCGCAGCCTGTCTAAACACGTTTCAAAAGGAATCAGACAAGCATGAGACCATGCTGTAAAAGGAATTAGCCAACTACACTAAAAGCCTTTCTTATTCATATACTTTTTCCGTAAGGGTATTTTCAAATAAATATAGGGTAAGATCTACCCATTTATCATTAAGAAGTATTGATGTGTGTTGAGCCAGTCATTCCCCATTGATTACACTCAATACAAGACAAAATATTTTGGTTTTTGCATTAAAGATACTATGACTTTTCTCTTCTTTACATAAAATACAAGAAGTAAACTCACTGCAAAAGGACTTGTTTTTACACAAACTGCAGGGAATAACGATGGTATTCTTTCAGTATCTTTTCAATGGCTTACTTTAATAATTTTCAATCATCTTGAAAATAGTCTCATAAAACTGATTGTGATCCTTGAAAATGGTCAAAATATTTTGGCAGATTTTGATTTGCTTATTCCAGGCTCTGTTTTTCTAGATTTTCTAACACCTTGATTCTACTTTCCAGCCCCAGATACTAGCTTCTATGCACCTCCTAAACACATTATATGCATTACATCTTTTAATCCTGTAATAACTCTTAGTTAAGGACACTGAATGTCAGAGAGATTAAAGAACTTGCCTAAAACCAAATAGCTAGAAAACAGCAGAGTGAAGATTTAAACTTGAGATTGTCAGACAGCTTAGCTAAATGAAAAATAATGCCCCTGTGTATGTACCCATGCTCTTGGTTCAATTTGCACACATACTGGACCCATATTGCACCCATGCTTTAGATATTAAAAATGGTAGAATTTAGAGTAAAAACAACCACATATGAATCCTTGCTCTGAGTAAGAGAAGAGTGCCTTTTAGCTGTACAGAAGTACACTTCTTAAGGAGTTCCTGTTGAAAATGCAATAAATTTTAGAATATGGGACTTGTGACTTCTATGAAATATAATAGCATTGGAATAGTGTGTGTGTGTGTGTGTTTGTGTGTATGAGTGAAAGAGAGAGAGAATGAATAAGAATGAGTATCTGGAGCTCACAGTGGAGTCCATACACCTTTATGTATTAGTACATTAGAAAGTTAAACAAATGGGATCCAACAAAATGGATACTAATTCATTTATTAATGTTTTCCATTGATTTTATGAGCAGCTGATAGTAATTTCATGTCCTTTCATTAAAAGAAGATGAGGCTACTTAAATACTTTAATTGTTGGGGTTAGAAATAGATTTGCTTTTATCAGATCAATATTGCTTTGACCAAGTGGCAATTAAACTGACCAGACTTCTACTATAGAATGAAGGAAGGCGTTTAATTAAATTTCATTCTCTAGCCTTCATAATGAGGGAAAAGGATCAGTGTTTGTTATATTTTTGAACTACACATGGATTGTAACTTAAAAAACAAAAATAGAAGTCTTCAGAAAGACTGAATTTTACATTAGAAGGACAAAATAAAAAAAAGGATATTTTCTATTTCTTATTCTACATATTTATAAAAATATTTCCACTATTTACTTCTGCTTTATCTTAAAAACAACTAGTAAATTCAAGTGGTTACTGGTTGTACGTTAGAACTAGTTGGAAATTTGGCTTACCTATGAATGACTTTATCAATGGGAATACTACTGTCAATAGCAATGCCTTACTTCAGGTCTGAATCATCCCAGAGACTATTTCAGTGCTTGTTAGTTAGCTTCTTGTTATCAGTGTCAAATTCTCTCCATTCTTCTCCATAATGCTACCAAATGAGAAGTCCTAGGATTCAAATCTTAACCATTACTCCCCATCCCCTTTTTAAGCCTCCTATTATTCTCCACTACTTACAGAATGCAGCTCAGTTTTTCTTAGTATTAAATAAAAGACCCTTTCAAATCTGCCTTTTGTCCCTCGTCCTAGATGTTCCACACTGAACTAACTTCAGTTCTACGAAAATACTGTGTGACTCCTGTTTTTGTTGTTATTCGCGGTTACCCATATTCCTCTCTCTGCTGAAATGGTAGCAGATTTGTCTGGCAAAATATTTCGTTTATCAAGAAATAGCTCAAATACCATCTCTTTTCTCAACTTATTTCCTTCCCCTACTTCAACTCTTCCCCTACCTCCACCTTCCTCTGTCCAAAGTTAGTCACAAATCCTCTGTTCTCCTTGTGTACTACATATTCATATCATAAAACACATTATGCTATATTGTCATAATCTGTTTATGCATTAGTTTCCCCACCGAAATTCAAATTCAGTAATGTACAAGGCTATTCAACAATAGCCTTGTAGTCATCTTTATACCACTAATGCCAAACGCAGAGCTTAGAATGTAGTAGGCACTCAATAGCTACTTACTGCACAAATGAGATTTTATTATTATTTTAAAAGCCTACTTTATTCAGTAAGGTAGTAAACAATTTTATGGAAGGAAAAAGCAGAAACTACCATTGTCCTACTAATAGATACTTTATTTTGCAAGACATAAACATTTGAATTCAAATGTGAGTGGAGTGGGAGTGGACCAAGATAGCAAAGTTCCACGTAAATTGCTAAAAATCACAACACAAAATCAAGCAGCAGTTTACTTTCAACATTAGGGAAGAAGACCCCTTCAAACAAGATACCCAATATTTCAACCTTCTCTCTGCGAACTGAAACACCTCTTATCATTTTATCTAGAGCTTCAATCATTCTAATTTTCTGACATGTTGTCCATTCCTAGTTTTGTTGTGCTTAGAGTCTACATTATGCACTAAGCCAACTAATTAGAGTGCCAAATAATAGGGCAACAGTTCCAAATTAACTTTCAATATTATTGTCCTGTTGTCAGTGGCAAAAGCAATGATAACAAGGATAAATCGACACTCCTCCTTGCTAAACACCTATTGAAATAAATGATGCAGTAAAAATCATATTTGGGTTCTATTCTATAACATGCACCATTTTCCCCTGTTTTAGAGAGTTGCATGAAAGAACATTTCTTTCTCCAACATTACTCTCACTCCAAATTTCTAAATAGTTTTCTTTATAAGCCTTACTCTTCCAAATACCTTTCAAGTTAATATTTTTATTTTGTTTTTAATTTCTTTGGAAATAGCAAAGTCAGTGTATCATTTTAATTAATTGAAAACACTCTAAGTTTTAAGTAATTCTTTACCTCAATTCATTTAAGCTTATTAAATACATTCATTCAGGGAATTTTACTTCCTCTGTCTATTTTAGTAGTTAACATTAATAATCTTTGCAATAAAAGCCTCCTAAGAACCTTCACCACACTTAAGAGTTTATAGAAACATAAAGTTAATTGATGATAAATTTTTCAATGAATGATATTTCCTACCCTGTCATGTTAAAATTTAACATTCCCAAAATGAAGATAAATTATTATTCATTTTCTAGGAAAAGAAACAAGAATGGCAAATTTCATTTTACAGTAGAAATTGTCTTTGGACAATATGTTATATTACACACACACAAATAATTTCTTAGCTTAAGAAGGAGTTTATGAAATATGAAAAAAAATAATGCTAAGAGAGGGTTTCTAAAACTTTAGGCGTAAATTATTTAAAAACTTCTAAACTATTCAGTACTTTCTAAAGGTAGGTTTCCTCAAACTACATGGTATCATTAAATCTGTCATCTTCAAGTTGTATCACCATGAAGTAGGCCAAGTCTGTCTTCCTTTACTTCTGCTATTGCTTTCAGAATTTCCTTTGTTCTTCTGCCTAATGAATTCTCATCATCACCCCCAAAATACAGCACCTCAAAAAATTATCTATCAAATAGTGGCCAAACGTATCTAATTCCATGTTTTTCATACCTATATTTGTAGATTCATATACTATAGATGTTTTTAATCTTAAAATTACCTTTAATTAATTTCAATAAAATGAGAAAATATGGAGATGTAAAACAAAATACTTAAAAGGTTGAACAATGTCTAAACAAATTTTGCAAATTTGCAAATTTTGTAAATTATTTAGCCCATAAATTCTAACTTAACATACGTAGGAAGATAAGCAGGAATAATTAAGTAATGTCTCCTTGTGTGAAATTTAGAATAATCATTATTCTTTATTGTTCATACTTAGAGAAATTGGTATCATCTGAGCAAAAGCCACACTATTTTACAATTGGCGATTGTAATTAGGGTATATATATATATATATATATATTTTTTTTTTTTTTTTGCTGTACGCGGGCCTCTCACTGTTGTGGCCTCTCCCGTTGCGGAGCACAGGCTCCGGACGCACAGGCTCAGCGGCCATGGCTCACGGGCCCAGCCGCTCCGTGGCATATGGGATCCTCCCAGACCGGGGCACGAACCCGTATCCCCTGCATCGGGAGGCGGACTCTCAACCACTGCGCCACCAGGGAGGCCCGGTATATTTTTATTTAAATAAATAATTTATATTTTTACTTTACAATCATTGCATTATTAAGGAGAAAGCTCAATAAATCTACCAGCAAATTATTATCAGAACTATAAACATAATATCAAATAAGGGATAAATACATATGGATTAGGTGACTTAGTTTATTCTGTTAACTTCAAATGTGTACAGGATTGTTGCTTCGGATAACAACTGAAGTAGCATTTGGCCACTTTTCATAAGCGAAATAAAATAGTTTTCCCTTTTCTCCTTTTCCCCCTAAAGCAAGATCTTTAAACCATTTTTATCTTTGTAAAATTGTCCTAGATGGTCAGAGTATAATGAGTATATGTCATTATCAGAATTAATTTCCTGGAATTATTAATTTGATAAATTTAATCTCAGAACATAGGGGTGTACCACATACAACATAGTTATATAAAATAGTATGTATATTAGTGTAAGATTTTTAAATTTTGTTTTTGATGATAAGAAAGATTTATAGACATTAAAGTTCAATTGGCACGTGTAATCACTGATAATTAGACATCATGCAACTTTTTAGAAAGATATTCCTCTGTTCCTCATGATAAAGGTAAGGAACTGAGAAACAAGGTAAGGGCAGAAATATGCTCATTAGTGATGCATTACATGGAAAAATCGTACATGGGAAAGAAAATAGCAGATACATAAAAACATGATATATTAGCCTGTTCCCAAAATTACTTCCCAAGTTTTAGAAATCCAAATTACTAACATCAGTTTTCAAAGAGCTTCTTAAGGTAACAGGATTTTTCACTGATTTAATGTTAGTTTGGGGTTTAACATTAATGATTTAATATTAGTTAGGGATCATATGGGCTGGTGTATTTTATGTAGTCAAGCCCACATCATCCAATAAAATCCATTCTGGGGTGGGTAGAAAAAAAGGAATTATAATACATGAATCCTTTCATCCTTCCTTCCTTTCTTAGTTCATTTTACCTTAAGAAGTATTTATTAAAAACTAACAGTAATGTAATTCTGTGTTAGGTGTTGCAGGGGCAAGAAGAGAAGTGTAAGTCATTACTGTCACCCTCAACTACCTCAACTCTGTATGAAGAAATGCATAAATAATTTTAAACAACAGAATTCAATTTAATGTATTTAAATTAAAAGGGTCTCCCAAAAACACAGAAGAGTAATAAATGGATGTGTATTAACACAATTTCAAATAATTGGTATAAACTCCACTTGTTATTCATTCATGGTACTGTCAGTTCATATGTATATACAAGATATGATGAACTGCAAAAGAGAAAAGAAGAAAATTATAAGCAACAATGCTTTTTTGGTCCAGAAGATAAGGTGGTCAGTTATGCCAAAATTTAGGAAGAATCTTATAGAGTGGGCTGAATTTAAGCTAAGCCTTGAAAAAGAAGTGAAAATTAAAGAAGAAATAATAATAAGAAGTATTCTTAGAAAATGATAACTCAATAATCATTATTTTAACTGTTATCATTATAATAATTATGGTAACAGGAAAACCAATTTTTAAAGTTTATTGCAAGTTTTATATTAAAGGATTCATACAGATTGTTTTATTTATTCATCACTAAATCTTTCTCAGTAGGTTCTATTTTATCTCTATTTTAAAAGGGAGGAAACAGGATTGGAGATTAAGCACCTTTCCTAAGACCATAGAGTTAAGAACTGTCAGAGGCAAAAGTCACATCTAGGTGCTTTGTCTCCAAAGGCCATGCTTTCAAATATCACTATTTACTTCCTGGCTTAAAAGAAAATACTGAGAGGTGGAAATGTCATGGTGAATCTCAGCGACCATATAATCATGTGTGATTTAAGCATATGGTTCATAATGGAAAACAAATCTTAGTTTGATAAGATATACCAGATTTCAGACCAAGAGAATTACCCAAGAATATCCCTAGAGAAGGCTTGGGTTTATGGAATGCCCTGGAATTGATGGAGGGATGTTGAACATAAAATTTGTGTACTTATGACCTGTGCTAGGAAGGCTCTATTATATGAAAATTCACAGGGTTTTAGAGTTCTAACTCAGACAGATAGTACTTAGAGATTTCTGTCACAAATAACATCATGATAAAATTATATACTTCAGAGAGACCACTGTAGATGTAGCTAGCAAAGAATGATGTCGAATTCAAATATACTTGCAACCTTATCTATGATGGGGAGTAGAATATGTCACTCCCCCAAATATGCCTCTTTGGCATAAGGTTTGCCCTTGAGCTGGTTATTTTTTAAGAAACAGCAAACATAGGAGTATCTCTGAAAATTTAGAAGTTAGTACTCTGAAAGAGATATTTACATTTATTTGTAAGGGTGTCTCCTTCTCTGTACCAGGAAGAGGGGAATGAGTAAATCTCTAGAAACGTTTATCAATAGAGAAGGTAACTGACTTAAATTTGCACAACAACCATACCCTTGTTTACTATTCATTGCCAGATAACCTTCTATAACTGGCTTTTCTCTCCCTGTAACACCTATCTATCTGTCTATCTATCTAATCTATCTATCATCTATCTATCCAACTATCTATCAATCTAAATATAAGATACATACTGTTTCTGAGAACGGCTGCATCAATTTACATTCCCACCAACAGTATACAAGGGTTCCCTTTTCTCCATATCCTCACCAACATTTGTTATTTGTGGTCTTTTTGATGATAACCATTCTAACAAGTGTGAGATGATGTATCACTGTGGCTTTGACTTGCATTTCTCTGATGATTAGCAATGTTGAGCATCTTTTCATGTGCCTGCTGGCCATCTGTATATCTTGTTTGGAAAAATGTCTATTGGGGTCTTCTCCAAATTTTTTTAATCATTGCTTATTTTTTGATATTGAGTTGTACGCATTTTGGATATTAACCCCTTATTAGTCATATCATTTGCAGATATTTTTGCCCATTCAATAGGTTGTCTTTTTGTTTTGTTGATGGTTTCCTTTGTTGTCCAAAAGCTTTTAAGTTATTTAGGTGCCATTTGCTTATTTTTGTTTTTATTTCCTTTGACTTAGGAGACAAATGCAAAAAAAAAAAAAAAAAAAAAGGTTGCTATAATTTATGTCAAAGAGTGTTATATCTCTGTTCCACTCTAGGTTTTTATGATTTCCAGTCTTACATGCAGTCTCTAATATATTTTGAGTATATTTTTATAAATGGTGTGAGAAAATGTTCTAATTTCATTCTTTATATATAGTTGCTTAGTTTTCCCAGCACTGCATATTGAAGAGACTGTCTTTTCTACAGTGTATATTCTTGCCTCCTTTGCAGTATATTAATTGACCATAGATGCATGTGTTTATTTCTGGGCTCTTTATTCTTTTCCATTGATCTATATGTCTGTTTTTGTGTCAGTACTATACTCTTTTGATTACACTAGCTTTGTATTATAGTCTGGGGTCAGGGAGCATGATACCTCCAGCTTTGTTCTTCTTTCTCAAGATTGTTTTGGATATTCAGGGTATATTATGTTTCCATTCAAATGTTAAAATTATTTGTTCTAGTTCTTTGAAAAATGTCCTTGGTATTTTCATAGGGATTACATTGAATCTGTAGATTGCCTTGGGTATTGTGGTCATTTCAACAACATTAATTCTTCTCATCAATGAACAGGTTCTATCTTTCCATCTGTTTGTGTCTTCTTAAATTTCTTTCATCACTGTCTCATAGTTTTATGAGTAAAAGTCTTTTACCCCTTCAGGTAAGTTTATTCCTAGTTATTTTATTATTTTTGATGCAATTGTAAAAGGGATTATTTCCTTAATTATCTTTCTGATAGTTTATTGTTAATGTATAGAAATGCAATGGACATATATATTAATTTTTGCACCCTGCAAATTTATCAAATTCATTTATGAGTAATTTTTGGTGGTGTCTTTAGCACTTTCTATGCATAGTATAGTATCATCTGCAAGCAGTAACAATTTTACTTCCTTCTTTGTAATTTGGATATCTTTTATGCTTTTTTTTTTCTTATCTGATTGTTGTGGCTAGGACTTCCAGTTTTACATTGAATAAAATTGGTGAGAGTGAGCATTCTTGTCTTGTTGATCTTAGAGGAAATGCTTTCAGCTTTTTATTGCTGAGTATGATGTTAGCTGTGGGCTTACCATATATGGTCTTCATTATGTTGAGGCATGTTCCCTCTATACCCACTTTCTGGAGAGTTTTTATTTTATGTTGAATTTTGTCAAAAGATTTTTCTGCATCTTTGAGATGATCATATGACTTTTATTTTCAATTTGTTAATGTGATGCATCACATTGATTTATGGGTAATGAACCACCTCTGCACCCCTGGGATAAATCCCATGTTATCATGGTGTATGATCCTTTTAATATATTGCTTGATTTGGTTTTCTAATATTTTGCTGAGGATTTTTACATCTCTGTTCATCAGTAATATTGGCTTGTAATTTTCTTTTTTTGTGGTATCTTTGTCTGGTTTTAATATCAAGTGATGCTGGCTTCATTAAATGCTTTCAGAAACATTCTTTCCACTGAAAATTTCTAGAATAGTTTGAAGATGATAGGTGTTAAATCTTCTCTAAATTTTTCGTATAACTTTTCTCTGAAACAATCTGGTCTTGGACTTTTGTGAGTTGGGAGATTTTTTTATTACTGATTCAATTTCATTATTGGCAATTGGTTGTTTCATATTTTCTATTTCTTCCTGGTTTAGTCATGGAACAAATTTGTCCATTTCTTCTACATTGTCCATTTTATTTGCATATAGATTTTCATAATAATCTTTTATGATCCTTTGTATTTCTGTGGTGTCAGTTGTAACTTCTTTATTTCATTTCTGATTTTATTGTTTTGGGTCCTAACCATAAATGCCTGCATAATACAATTAAGAGTAAAAGAAATAACTAATTGCTACTTTTGAAGAGTTTGAAATTTCTAGACAGTGATTTTATATTTGCATAGTATTTGTAGTATCCCAAATGTCATCACAGGTCTCACTGATACTTAGAAAACATATTGAGATGTATTATTCTCATTTTACAGACAATGAAACTGGTTTACTTTGCTCAAGGACATACAGTTAGTAATTATGACTATGTAAATAGGACCCTCATTACCATCCAGTAGTACCATACTCCTTTCTATACACTGATTCCCTAAAGATAAGAAAATTAAACATATGAAATAAGATTTTTAATGCTAATTTTAGCTGTACATATATTTTTAGAAAATAATCACTTGGGTCAAGTTTTGAGACAAAGCCTAGTTATATTTAGTAGAATTTAAAAGAGGAGATAAGAAAATTTAGTTTTGATTCCATGATTGTAAACATAGAAAATTCAAGGATATGTTACATTCAAAAATTATTATGATGATGTTTAATTTGCCCTTTTTTATATCTTAGAGAGAAGCACACAGGAATACAAATATGAAAAACATTCTATTCCTCATAAACACAAAGCTCTAAAGCTTTAACAAGAAAGGTACTGGACATGCAAAAAGACTACTGTATAAATTGAACTGAGGGACAAAAGAACAAAGTATGAGTAAAAGGAAATCCATTCCATACTATCAGATTCTTGGTTAAAAATACCTGAGACATTAAAAAAAAAGATCCCTCCAAAATTTTTATACATATATGTGTGTATATATATATTTAAAGCAATTCACACACACTCACACACACACACACCCCATATATATTAAGTTGGCCAAAAAGTTTGTTTGGGTTTTTCCACAAAGTGTTACAGAATACCCGAAAGAAGTTTTTGGCCAATCCAATACATTTGAATTAAATGCTCACATACATAAAAAATTAAGTGTCAGGAACCCTATATGTACTATATATAGTTCCAATACATACACAGCTATGAGAAAGTCTAATTTATATAGTAGACACAGTAAAATAAGATCAAAATTGCCAGCATCACTACTCTTGCAGTTTAGAGACTCAGGAGCTCAGTCCCAGGGAGAGGACCAGGGTTAGGTGCAGAAACAGCCTGAAGAGGTCGGGCTGTGGCAACTGAGGGTGTACTAGGAAGAAACCTGGGCCCACAAAAGAGGCAAGGCACGATTACTGGTAGGCTTATGAGGAGAGGGGCAGACACCATAAGAGCTTCTTTCCCTGTGAGCATTCCCAGGCAACAGGACATTGCCTACAGGAGCTCCAAGGTGGACATGAATCGCTGCCACCATCATGGGCTCCAGAAGCAGGCATTGGCCATCTTTTACAGACCCGTGGGCAGACGCCAGGCTCTGCCCCCATTGACCCAGAAGGTCGCGGACAACTCCTACCACTAGAAATTCTGCCAGTGGGCCACAGCATCCACTGCCTGCTCCTGTAATAGGAAGGCACGAATAGCTTCTGCAATTAGGAAATCCATCAGTGGGTGCTAGAACCTACCCTGCTGTCCTGGGAGCATGCAAATAGCTCCCCATGATTAGCAAGTCCATCAACAAGTGCCAGGACCTGCCCCACTATCCCAGGATTTTATGGATAGCTCTCCCTACTAGAAAACTGCCAGTGGGTGCTGACATCCACCTCACTGTCCCAGAAGGGTGCAGATAGCTTCCCCCACTAGGAAGTCCGTCAGCAGATGCCAGAACCTGCCCAGTTGTCCCAAGAGTGTACAGAAAGCTCTCACTACTAGGAAATCAGTCAGCAGATGCTGGGACCTGCATGCACTGTCCCAGGAGGGCATGAACAGCTCCCCCTACTAGGAAATCTGTCAGCGGGTGCCAGAACCAATCCTGCTTCCAGGAGCACATGGATAACTCCCTACACTAGGAAATCCACTCAGAGTAGGGGCTGAAACCATAGTTGATCCAAAGGGGCCATGTGACTAAGGAAGAAGAGCTGAAATCTCTCCTTGTGGCTGTGCAAACAGTGGAATTACACCTCCGCTGACAGCTTCTTAAGTTCAACATGTACAAAATATCCAAAAGGACAACAAGTGCTCCTGCAGCTAGGACGGGTCTGGCTTTAGCATCTGTGGACTTTGTGGGCATGTATATGCAGGGGTTGGGCCAGGCCAGAGTCTGAGCCGCCTATACTGCTCCCACAGCAGGTTCAGGTGCAGGACTACTGCAGTCCTGGCACCTGACCTCAGTGGATCTGCACCCGTGGCCTGGTGAAAATGATGACCAAGAGTCACCAGGGCCAATTGCCAATATACCCACAGTTAAGGTGGGACCAAAAACAGTGCAAACAACAGTGTACTTTGTGAGCCCACACACGGGTGAAAGAGGACATAAAAGAACATATTCACAGGTGAACAGATAAAATGAGGAAAACTCAGTGGCTTCTCTCCCAGTGGGAGTGCTCCAATACCACCTACCTTGTACCACAGATCAGAATCACAGCTAAGAAGCAGATCTGGGGGCCTCTACTCCAATAACTAGGAAGCAGACCCCACCCCTGACAGGGCAGTGACAACCACAGAGCAAAGGTGAGGCCCTGCTCAATATCTAGGGCAGACTATGGTAACCACAACACAAATCAAACCCTTTTTCATGGGGATAAAAAGCACAAGCCTCTCGAGCAACCTCACCAACCAGCAG
Organism: Mesoplodon mirus; assembly: GCF_964341445.2. NCBI lineage: Eukaryota > Metazoa > Chordata > Mammalia > Artiodactyla > Ziphiidae > Mesoplodon > Mesoplodon mirus. The sequence goes on along the minus strand of NC_138983.1, from coordinate 107,422,933 downwards.
GCAGACACTAGAAACAAGAGGAACTAGGATCCTGTAGCCTGCAGAAAGGAGACCACAAACACAGTGATTCTGACAAAATGAGGTGACAAAGAAATATACTGCAGATGAAGGAGCAAGTTAAAAATCTATAAGAGGGGAATCCCTGGTGGCGCAGTGGTTGAGAGTCTGCCTGTCCATGCAGGGGACATGGGTTCATGCCCTGGTCTGGGAAGATCCCACAAGCCATGGAGCGGCTGGGCCTGTGAGCCATGGCTGCTGAGCCTGCACGTCCGGAGCCTGTGCTTCACAACAGGAGAGGCCACAACAGTGAGAGGTCTGCGTACTGCAAAAAAAAAAAAGAAAACCTACAAGAAAGAAGATGGTGGAGTAGGAGGAGGCGGAGTTCACACTTCCTCACAACTAGGGCGCCTACCAGACAAATGTTGGTGGGGGATCTCGACACCCAAGGGAATGGGAGGAATAACAGAGTGAATGGGTAGGATGTATGGGGGAGCAAGCAGGGAGAAGTGAAGGCGGGTCAGGACCCACACCCCTGAGGGGTGGCCGGGGAAGGGGAGGAGTTCTCACAGCTACAGAGGCCTACTCACCACAAGGAGAACAATAGGGACAGGGGAAGACCCTTGGGTGTTCAGAGAAGTGGAGGAAAATGCAGCTAGAGTTTCCCTCACCCACTTGGACCCCTGGGAGCCTGCTGGGGTCCTGAGCCTGGTCCTCCGCCCTCTGAGGCACCCTTTAGCCACGTGGGTCCTGGGGGTGTGGGAAGGAGGGAGGGGGAGGAAGAGTAGAGGCAAACAGGGGGGGACCCTTGGGGATTGGAGAATCGGGGGGAACTTGGCTAGGGTTTCCCCTGCCCATTTGTGCCCCAGTGAGCCTGCTGAGGTCTCAGGCCTGATCCTCCACACTCAGAGGCTGGATGCACTCTGGGCCCCCCTGCTGCTGTGCTGAGCCTAAGCCTCCCCCACTCCACCAGGGCCTTTCCTGGCTGCATGGGTCAAGCATAGGTTCAGCCCCCACTTAAATCCCACCCTCACCTAAGCCCCACTCCCTGCCTAAGCTCTGCACTGCCACAGCCAAGTCCTCTTCTGCCCCCCCCCCTTTTTTTTGTTTTTGGTATTGTGGTTCCATTTTACCTTGTGGTTGTTGTTTCATTTATATATATATTTTTAAATGTTAAGATTTTATTTACAAAGCTTCTTTGTTGTACAGAAAGTAAAAATGCTGTTACAATCTCAGTGTAACTGGCAGCCACGGACCGTTGACTCACCAATCACAGCTATCCATGCTACAGCAAGACTCTTACACGAAAACCTAACAATGCTTACAATTTTGTTGGGGTGAAGTCCCCAAGCTTGGTGGTGGATTTCCAAGAGGGACTAAATGGAGGAAGGCGGAATGTCACAGGAACTATTCTTTGGCTCTTAGGGTGGGTGGGTGTCCTGGGGTTTGTATCACAGCTACTTTTTTTTTTTTTTAAACAGCTACCAAATCCACGTGAGCAGTCCAACCAATACTGAACAGTTCTTTTTTTGCAGGTTATTTGGGGTCTTAATCATCTTCTCCTTCATCATCTGTTTCTCTCTTCCTCTTTTCACCTTTCCCGCTTTCTTCCTCTTCTTCATCCTTATCCTCATCTTCATCCTCCTCATCTTCATCTTCATCAACTTCTCCATCATGTCCAAATTCTTCTTCCTCCCCACTGACTTCATCTTCATCCTCCTCCCCTTCTACATCTTCGTCTTCATCTTCATCCTCTTCATCAAACTCTTCTTCCTCACCATCCTCATCCTCCTCCTTGTCCTCATCTTCTCCTTCTTCATCATCCTCTTCTTCATCCACACCATCCACCTCGGCATCTGAGTCAGGGGCTTCACGATCCTCTCGGTCATAGCCATCCAGGTAGGTCAGCTGGGGAAGGAGCTTGAAGACACTCTCTTGGTAGTCATTCAGGTTCGTAACCTCACAGTTAAACAGATCCAGGCTTTTCAGACATTCCAACTTTTTCAAAGGTTCCAGGGTGCTGATATCTTTCAGTTTATTTCCACTTAAGTTTAGATGTGTAAGATTTGGAAGTTTTTCTGCTAACATATCCAGACCTCCAAAGATTCTATTGTCACTGAGCTCAAGCTTTTTCAATTTAGGTAGTTTGGGGAGATTTGAAACTGAAATCAAGCCTACATTTATTAAACTGAGGAACTCTAAGTTCACAAATTCAGCTGTTAAGCCCTCAATTTTCCCATCATTTGATTTGCAATTGTCCAGGACAAGTTCTCGAACAGCTGCCGGGGTCCGGTTCCTCAGCTCCAGGTGGATCCTCCTCTTCATGTCCATGTTTCTCTCTTCCCCCCTCTCCAAACTTAACTTCCCGCGGCAGGGGCGGAGAGGGGAGAGGCGTCCCAGCCTGCGTAGCGAGGGCCGTCAGAAGGGGTCTGCTAGCAGCAGAGGCCGGCAGCGCGGTCCCAGGTGGTGGGCGGCATGCGGGCAGGCGAGCAGAGCCCCCGGAGCCAAGTTACTCACGGGAGCGGAGAGAAACCATGGAGGGAAAAGGGGGCTGGAGCGCAGCGCAGGTCTCACTACCGCCGCCCCCAGCCGTGGCCCCGCACTCTCATTTATATTTTTATTTTTTTCTAATATGTATGTTAGTTTTCTAATTTGATTTTATTTTTTATTCTTTGTTATTGTTCTGCTCCTTTTTTTTCTTTTCCCATGCCATGTGGCTTGTAGGATATGGATTCCCAGGCCAGGGGTCGGGCCTGAGCTCCTGTGGTCAGAGCACCGAGTCCAAACATCTGGACTAACAGAGAGCCCCACACCCCAGAGAATATTAATCCAGTGAGGTCTCCTGGAGGTCCTCATTTTGGCGTCACAATCTGGCTCTACCCAACGGCCTGGAAACTCCAGTGCTGTAAGCCTCAGGTCACACAACCAGTAAGACAGGAACACAGTCCCACCCATCAAAAAAGAAAAAGAAAGGTGACAAAAAATTATGTTACAGATGAAGGAGCAAGGTAAAACCTACAAGACCAAATACTTGAAGAGAAAATAGGCAACCTAACTGGAAGATAATTCAGACTAATGATACGAAAGAGGATCCAAAATCTCAGAAATAGAATGAAGGCACAGTTGAGAAAATGCAAGAAATGTTTAACAAAGACCTAGAAGAACTAAAGAAGGAAGAAACAGAGACAAACAACACAATAACTAAAATGAAAAATACACTAGAAGGAATCAATATCAGAATAACTGAGGCAGAAGAACGAATAAGTGAGCTGAAAGATAGAATGGTGAAGATAACTGCCAAGGAGCAGAATAAAGAAAAAAGAATGAAAATAATTGAAGACAGTCTCAGAGACATCTGGGACAACATTAAACACAACAACATTCAAAATATATGGATCCCAGAAGAAGAAAAGAAAGAGAAAATATTTGAAGAGATTATAGTTGAAAACGTCCCTAACATGGGAAAAGGAATAGCCACCCAAGTCCATGAAGCACAGAGAGTCCCATACAGAATAAACCCTAGGAGGAACACACCAGACACATACTAATGAAACTAATGAATCAAACTAATGAAAATTAAATTCAAAGAAAAAATATTAGAAGCAACAAGGGAAAAGCAAAATAATAATAATAATAATAATAATAATAACATACAAGGGAAACCCCATAAGGTTATGGGATGATTTTTCAGTAGAAACTCTGCAGTCCAAAAAGGAGTGGCATGATATATTTATGATCATGATGAAAGGGAAAAACCTACAACTGAGAATACTCTACTCAGCAAGGCTCTCATTTAGACTCAACAGAAAAATCAAAAGTTTTACAGAAAAGCAAAAGCTAAGAGAATTCAGCGCCACCAAACCATCTTTAAAACAAACACAAAAGAGCATCTCTAGGTGGGAAACACAGGACAAGAAAAAGAAGACCCACAAAAAACAAACCCAAAACAATTAAGAAAATGGCAATAGCTACATACATATTGATAATTACCCTAAATGTAAGTGTATTAAATGCTCCAACCAAAAGACACAGACTGGATGAACGCATACAAAAACAAGAAATGTGTACGTGTCTACAAGAGACCCACTTCAGACCTAGGGATAAATACAGACTGAAAATAAGGGGATGGAAAAGGATATTCCACACAAGTGGAAAGCAAAAGAAAGCCAGAGTAGCAATACTCATGTCAGATAAAATAGACTCTAAAATAAAGACTGCTACAAGAGAGATTGGTTCAAGATGGTGGAGTAGAAGGACGTGCTCTCACCCCCTCTTGTGGGGTGAGAATCCCAACCAGAATCCCAAATAACTGCTGAACAGCCATTGTCAGGAAGACACTAGAACTCACCAAAAAGATACCCCACATCCAAAGACAAAGGAAAAGCCACAATGAGACAGTAGGAGGGGTGCAATCACAATGAAATCAAATCCCATAACTGCTGGGTGGGTGACTCACAAACTGGAGAACACTTATACCACAGAAGTCCACCCACTGGAGTGAAGGTTCTGAGCCTCATGTCAGGCTTCTGAACATGGAGTTCTGGCAATGGTAGGAGGAATTCCTAGAGAATCAGACTCCGAAGGAAAGCGGGATATGATTGGAGGACTTTGACAGGATTGGGGGAAACAGAGACTACACTCTTGGAGGGCACAACCAAAGTAGTGTGTGCATTGGGACCCAGGGGAGGAGCAGTGACCCCAGGGGTGACTGAACCAGACCTACCTGCTACTGTTGGAGTGTCTCCTGCAGAGGTGGGGGGTAGCTCTGTCTCACCGTGAGGAGAAGGACACTGGCAGCAGAAGTTCTGGGAAGTACTCCTTGGTGTGAGCCATCCCAGACTCCACCATTAGCCCCAACAAAGAGCCCAGGTAGGCTCCAGTGTTGGGTCTCCTCAGGCCAAACAACCAACAGGGAGGCAACCCAGCCCCACCCATCATCAGTCAAGCAGATTAAAGTTTTACTGAGCTCTGACCACCAGAGCAACAGTCAGCTCTACCCACCACCTGTAGCTCCCATCAGGAAACTTGCAAAAGCCTCTTAGATAGCCTCATCCACCAGAGGGAAGACAACAGAAGTAAGAAGAACTACAATGCTGCAGCCGTGGGAAAAAAAAAAAAAACATTCACAGAAAGGTAGGCAAGATGAAAAGGCAGAGGGATATGTACCAGATGAAGGAACAAGATAAAACCCCAGAAAAACAAATGAAGAGAAGATAGTCAACATTCCAGAAAAATAATTCAGAATAATGATAGTGAAGATGATCCAAGACCTTGGAAAAAGAATGGAGGCAAAGATTGAGAAGATGCAATAAATGTTTAACAAAGACCTAGAATAATTAAAGGACAAGTAAACAGATGAACAATACAATAACTGAAATGAAAAATGCACTAGAAGGAATCAATAGCAGAATAACTGAGGCAGAAGAATGGATATGTGACCTGGAAGACAGAATGGTGGAATTCACTGCTGTGGAACAAAAGAAACAAAAATGAAAAGAAATGAAGACAGCCTAAGAGACTTCTGAAACAACATTAAATTCAACAACATTCGAATTATAGGGACCCAGAAAGAGAAGTGTGAGAGAAAGGACCCGAGAAAATATTTGAAGAGACTATAGTCGAAAACTTCCCTAACATGGGAAACGAAATAACCACCCAAGTCCACGAAGCACAAAGAGTCCCATACAGGATAAACCCAAGGAGAAACATGCTGAGACACATAGTAATCAAACTGGCAAAAATTAAAGACAAAGAAAAATTATTGAAAGCAGCAAGGGGAAAATGACAAATAACATACAAGGAACTACCATAAGGTTAACAGGTGATTTCTCAGCAGAAACTCTACAAGACAGAAGGGAGTGGCATGATATACTTAAAGTGATGAAAGGGAAGAATGTACAACCAAGATTACTCTACCTGGCAAGGATCTCATTCAGATTCGATGGAGAAATCAAAAGTTTTAGAGACAAGCAAAAGATGAGAGAATTCAGCACCACCAAACCACCTCTACAGCAAATGCTAAGGGAACTTCTCTAAGTGGGAGACACAAGAGAAGAAAAGGACCTACAAAAACAAACCCAAAACAATTAAGAAAATGGTAATAGGAACACACATATTGATAATTACCTTAAATGTGAATGGATTAAATGCTCGAACCAAAATACACAGGCTTGCTGAATGGATACAAAAACAAGACCCATATATATGCTGTCTATGGGAGACCCACTTCAGACGTAGGGACACATACAAAGTGGAAGTGAGGGGAAGGAAAAAGATATTCCATGCAAACAGAAATCAAAAGAAAGCTGGAGTAATAATACTCATATCAGAAAAAATAGACTTTAAAATAAAGAATGTTACAAGAGACAAGGAAGGACACTACAGAATGATCAAGGGAGCAATCCAAGAAGAACATATAACAAATATAAATATATATGCACCCAACACAGGAGAATCTCAATACATAAGGCAACTGCTAACAGCTAGAAAACAGAAAATTGACAGAAACACAATAATAGTGGGGGGCTTTAACACCTCACTTACACCTATGGACATATCAAACAAACAGAAAATTAACAAGGAAACACAAGCGTTAAATGACACAATCAACCAGATAGATTTAATTGATATATATAGGATATTCCATCCAAAAACAGCAGATTACACTTTCTTCACAAGTGTGCAGGGAACATTCTCCAGGATAGATCACATCTTGGGTCACAAATCAAGCTTCAGTAAATTTAAGAAAATTGAAATCATATCAAGCATGTTTTCTGACCACAATACTATGAGATTAGAAATGAATTACAGGGAAAAAAATGTAAAAAAACACAAATACATGGAGACTAAGCAATATGTTACTAAATAACCAAGTTATCACTGAAGAAATCAAAGAGGAAATAAAAAAATACCTAGAGACAAATGATAATGAAAAGACGATGATCCAAAACCTATGGGATGCAGCAAAAGCAGTTCTAAGAGGGAAGTTTATAGCTATAAAGCCTACCTCAAGAAACAAGAAAAATCTCAAATAAACAATCTAACCTTGCACCTAAAGGAACTAGAGAAAGAAGAACCAAGAAAACCCAAAGTTAGCAGAAGGAAAGAAATCATAAAGATCATAGCAGAAATAAATGAAATAGAATCAAATAAAACAGTAGCAAAGGTCAATAAAACTAAAATCAGGTTCTTTGAGAACATAAAGATAATTGATAGACCATTAGCCAGACTCATCAAGAAAAACAGGGGGAGGACTAAAATCAGTAAAATTAGAAATGAAAAAGGAGAAGTTACAAGACACCAGAGAAATACAAAGCATACTAAGAGACTACTACCTACTAGCAACCCTATGCCAATAAAATGTACAACCTGGAAGAAATAGACAAATTCTTAGAAAGGTATAACCTTCCAAGACTGAAACAGGAAGAAATAGAAAATATGAAGACACTAATCACAAGTAATGAAATTGAAACTGTGATTAAAAATCTTCCAACAGAAGTACAGGAGCAGATGGTTTCACAGGTGAATTCTATCAAACATTTAGAGAAGAGCTAACACCTATCCTTCTCAAACATTTCCAAAATATAGCAGAGGGAAGAACACTCCCAAACTCATTCTACGAGGCCACCATCATCCTGATACCAAAACCAGAAAAAGATGCCACAAAAAAAAAGAAAAGTACAGGCTGATATCACTGATGAACTTAGAGGCGAAAATCCTCAACAAAATACTAGCAAACAGAATCCAACAGCACATCAAAAGGATCACACATCATGATCATTAAAAGAATCATACAATAGAATCAGGTGGGATTTATCCCAGGGATGCAAGGATTCTTCAATATACACAAGACAAGCAATGCGATACACCATATTAGCAAATTGAAGAATAAAACTCATATGATCCTCTCAAGAGATGCAGAAGGAGCTTTTGACAAAATTCAACACCCATGTATGATAAAAATTCTCTAGAAAGTGGGCATAGAGGGAACCTACCTCAATGTAATAAACGCCATACATGACAAACTCACAGCAAACATCATTCTCAATGGTGAAAAATTGAAAACGTTTCCTCTAAAATCAGGAACAAGACAAGGATGTCCACTCTCACCACTATTATTCAGCATAGTTCTGGAAGTTCTAGCCATGGCAATCAGAGAAGAAAAAGAAAAATAAGGAATACAAATGGAAAAGAAGTTAAACTGTCACTGTTTGCAGATGACATGATACTATACATAGAGAATCCTAGAGATGCCGCCAGAAAACTACTAGTTCTAGTTACTGAATTTGGTAAAGTTGCAGGATACAAAGTTAATGCACAGAAATCTCTAGCATTCCTAAATACTAATGATGAAAAATCTGAAAGAGAAATTATGGAAACACCCCTATTTACCATTGCAACAAAAATAATATAATACCTAAGAATAAGCCTACCTGGGGAGACAAAAGACCTGTATGCAGAAAACTATAAGACAGTGATGAAAGAAATTAAGGATGACACAAATAGATGGAGAGATATACCATCTTCTTGGATTGGAGGAATCAATATTGTGAAAATGACTATACTACCCAAAGCAATGTACAGATTCAATGCAATCCTTATCAAATTACAAATGGCATTTTTTACAGAAGTAGAACAAAAAATCTTAAAATTTGTATGGAGACACAAAGACCCTGAAAAGCCAAAGCAGCATTTAGGGAAAAAAAGAGCTGGAGGAATCAGACTCCCTGACTTCAGACTATACTACAAAGCTACAATAATCAAGACAATATGGTACTGGAACAAAAACAGAAATATAGATCAGTGGAACAAGATAGAAAGCCCAGAGATAAACACAAGCACCTATGGTCACTTAATCTATGACAAAGGAGGCAAGGATATACAATGGATAAAAGACAGTCTCCTCAATAAGTGGTGCTGGGAAAACTGGACAGCTACATGTAAAAGAATGAAATTAGAACACTCCCTAACACCATACACAAAAATAAACTCAAAATGGATTTGAGACCTAAATGTAATACAAGACACTATTAAACTCTTAGAGGAAAACATAGGAAGAACACACTTTGACATAAATCACAACAAGATCTTTTTTTTGTTGTTTTTTGCTCTACGCGGGCCTCTCACTGTTGTGGCCTCTCCCATTGCAGAGCACAGGCTACAGATGCGCAGGCTCAGCAGCCATGGCTCATGGACCCAGCCACTCTGCATCATGTGGGATCTTCCCGGACCGGGGCACAAACCTGTGTTCCCTGCATCGGCAGGTGGACTCTCAACCACTGAGCCACCAGGGAAGCCCCAGCAAGATCTTTTTTGATCCACCTCATAGAGTAATGGAATTAAAAACAAAAATAAACAAATGGGACCTAATGAAAGTTAAAAGCTTTTGCACAGAAAAGCAAACTACAAACAAGATGTAAAGCCACCCCTCAGAATGGGAGAAAATATTTTCAAACGAATCAATGGAAAAAGGATTAATCTCCAAATTATATGAACAGCTCATGCAGCTCAATATAAAAAAAAGCAAAGAACCCAATCCAAAAATTGGCAGAAGACCTAAATAGACATTTCTCCTAAGAAGACATACAGATGGCCAAGAAGCACATGAAAATCTGCTCAACATCACTAATTATTAGAGAAATGCAAATCAAAACTACAATGAGGCACCACCTCACACCAGTTTGAATGGGCATCATCAGAAAATCTACAAACAACAAATGCGGGAGAGGGTGTGAAGAAAAGGGAACCCTCTTGCATTGTTGGTGGGAATGTAAATTGATACAGCCACTATGGAGAATAGTATGGAAGTTCCTTAAGAAACTAAAAATAGAATTACCATATGACCCAGCAATCCCACTACTGGGAATATACCCAGAGAAATCTATAATTCAAAAAGACACATGCACCCCAATGTTCACTGCAGCACTATTTATAATAGCCAGGTCATGGAAGCAACCTAAATGCCCATTGACAGATGAATGGATAAAGAAGATGTGGTACATATACACAATGGAATATTACTCAGCCATTGAAAGGAACGAAATTGGGTCATTTGTAGAGACACGGATGGATCTAGACACTGTCATACAGAGTGAAGTAAGCCAGAAAGAGAAAAACAAATATTGTATATAAATGCATATTTGTGGAACCTACAAAAATAGTACATATGAACCGGTTTGCAGGGCAGAAATTGAGACAAAGATGTAGGGAACAAACGTATGGACACCAAGGGTGGAGAGTGGTGGGTGGTGGTGGTGGTGGTGTGATAAATTGGGAGATTGGGATTGACAATGTATACACTGATGTGTATAAAATGGATGACTAATAAAAATAAATTAATTAATTAATTGAAAAAAAAAGACTGCTACAAGAGATAAGGAATACACTACATAATGATCAAGGGAGCAATCCATGGAGAAGATATAACAATTATAAACATTTATGACCCCAACATAGGAGCACCTGAATACATAAGGCAAATGCTAAGAGCCATAAAATGAGAAATCAACAGTAACATGATAATAGTAAAGGACATTAACACCTCACTTACACAATGGACAGATCATCCAGACAGAAAATAAAGAAAGAAACACGAGCTTTAAATGACACAATAGAGCAGATAGTTTTAATTGATATTTATAGGACAATCCACACGTAAGTGACAGAATACACTCTCTTCTCAAGTGCACAGGGAACACTGTACAGGATAGATCACATCTTGGGTCACAAATGAAGCTTCAGAAAATTTAAAAAATTGAAATCATATCAAGCAGCTTTTCTGACCACAACACTATGAGATCAGACATCAGTTACAGGAAAAAATAAAAAATAAAAAGCACAAACACATGGAAGCTAAACAGTGCACTACTAAATAAACAAGAGATCACTGAAGAAATCAAAGAAGAAATCAAAAAATACCTAGAGACAAATGAGAACTAAATCATGACAATCCAAAATATATGAAGCACAGCAAAAGCAGTTTTAAGAGGGAAGTTTATAGCAAAAAAATTTTACCTTTAGAAACATGAAAAATCTGAAATGAACAACTTACACTTACCCCTAAAGCATCTAGAGAAAGAAGAACAAAAAAACCCAAAGTTAGTAGAAGGAAAGAAATCATAAAGATCAGAGTAGATATAAATGAAATAGAGACAAAGAAAACAATAGCAAAGATCAATGAAGCTAAAAGTTGGCTCTTTGAGAAGATAGACAAAATTGATAAGCCATTAGCCAGACTCATCAAGAAATAAAGGGAGAAGACTCAATAGAATTAGAAATGAAAAAATAAGTAACAACTGACACTGCAGAAATATAAAGGATCATGAGAGATTATTACAAGAAACTACATGTCAATAAAATGGACAACTTGGAAGAAATGGAAAAATTCTTAGAAAAGCACAACGTTCTGACACTGAACCAGGAAGAAATAGAAAATGTAAACAGATCAATCACAAGCACTGAAATTGAGACTTTGATTAAAAATCTTCCAGCAAACAAAAGTCCAGGACCAGAGGGCTTCATGGGTGAATTATATCAAACATTTAGAGAAGAGCTAACACCTATCCTTCTCAAACTCTTCCAAAATATAGCAGAGGGAGGAACACTCCCAAACTCATTCTATGAGGTCACCATCACCCTGATACCCAAACCAGAAAAAGATGCCACAAAAAAAGAAAAGTACAGGCTAATATCACTGATGAACTTAGATACAAAAATACTCAACAAAATACTAGCAAACAGAATCCAACAGCACATTAAAAGGATCATACACCATGATCATTAAATGAATCATACAACAGGATTGGGATTTATCCCAGGGATGCAAGGATTCTTCAATATATGCAAGTCAAGCAATGTGATACAGCATATTAACAAATTGAAGAATAAAAAACATAGGATCATCTCAATAGATGCAGAAAAAGCTTTTGACAAAATTCAACATATATTTATGATAAAAACTCTCCAGAAAGTGGGCATAGAGGCAACCTATTTAAACATAATAAAGGCCATATATGTCAAACCCACAGCAAACATCAATCTCAATGGTGAAAAACTAAAAGCATTTCCTCTAAAATCAGGAACAAGACAAGGATGTCCACTCTCACCACTCTTAATCAACATAGTTTTGGAAGTCCTAGCCACAGCAATGAGACAAGAAAAAGAAATAAAATGAATCCAAATTTTAAAAGAAGGAGTAAAGCTTTCACTGTTCGCAGATGACATGATACTGTACATACAGAATCCTAAAGGTGCTACCAGAAAACTACTGGAGCTCATCAATGAATTTAGTAGAGTTGCAGGATGCAAAATTGCATTCCTATAAACTGACAATGAAAAAAGATCAGAAAGAGACGTTAAGGAATTTCCCTGGTGGTGCAGTGATTAAGAATCCACCTGCCAATGCAGTGGACATGGCTTTGAGCTCTACTTCGGGAAGATCCTACATGTCGTGGAGCAACTAAGCCCATGTGCCACAACCACTGATCCTGCGCTCTAGAGCTCATGTGCCACAACTACTGAAGACTGCACACCTAGAGCCCATGCTGCACAACAAGCGAAGCCACCACAATGAGAAGCCTGCACACTGCAACGAAGTGTAGCTCCCTTTAAACACAACTAGAGATAGCCCACATGCAGCAACGAAGACCCAACACAGCCAAAAGTAAAAAAAAAAAAAAAAAAAGGAAGAGAAATTAAGGAAACAATCCCATTTACCATCACAATAAGAAGAGTAAAGTACCTAGGAATAAACCTACCTAAGGAGGCAAAAGACCTGTACTCAGAAAACTACAAGGTACTGATGAAAGAAATCAAAGATGACACAAACAGATAGAAAGATATATCATGCTCTTGGATTGGAAGAATCAATATTGTGGAAATGATTACACTACCCAAAGCAATCTATAAATTCAACACAATATCATTCAAATTACCAATGACATTTTTCACAGAATTAGGACAGATATTTTACAATTTGTATGGAAACATAAAAGACCCTGAATAACCAAAGCAATTTTGAGAAAGGAAAACAGAGCTGGAGGAAACATGCTCCCTGACTTCAGACTATACTACAAAGCTATAGTCATCAAGATAGTATGGTACTGGCACAGAAACAGAAATATAGATCAATGGAACAGGATAGAAAGCCCAGAGATAAACCCATCCACCTATGGTCACCTAATCTATAACAAAGGAGGCAAGAATACAATGGAGAAAAGACAGTCTCTTCAATAAGTAGTGCAGGGAAAACTGGAGAGCTACATGTAAAAGAATGAAATTAGAACAGTCCCTAACACCATACACAAAAATAAACTCCAAATGGATTAAAGACTTAAATGTAATACCAGACACTATAAAACTCTTAGAGCAAAACATAGGAAGAACACACTTTGACATAAATCGCAGCAAGATCTTTTTTGACCCATCTCCTAGAGTAATGAAAGTAAATCCAAAATAAACAAATGGGACCTAATTAAACTTAAAAGCTCTTGCACAGCAAAGGGAACTGTAAGTAAAACAAAAAGACAACCCACAGAATGGGAGAAAATATTTGCAAATGAAGCAGCTGACAAGGACTTACTCTCTAAAATGTAGAAGCAGGTCATGCAGCTTAATATCAAAAAAAAAACAACCCAGTCAAAAAATGGGCAGAAGACCTAAATAGACATTTCTCCAAAGAAGACACACAGAAAGCCAAGAAGTACCTGAAAAGATGCTCAACATTACTAATTATTAGAGAAATGCAAATCAAAACTACAATGAGGTATAATCTCACACTGGTCAGAACAGCCATGATCAAAAAATCTACAAACATTAAATGCTGGAGAAGGTGTGGAGAAAAAGGCACACTCCTACGCTGTTTGTGGGAATGTAAATTGGCACAGCCACTATGGAGGACAGTATGGAGGTTCCTTAAAAAGCTAAAAATAGAACTACTAGATGACCTAGCCATCCCACTCTTAGGTATATACCCAGAGGATACCATACTTCGAAAAGGTACATGCACCCCAATGTTCACTGCAGCACTATTTGCAATAACCAAGACATGGAAGCAACCAAAATGTCCATCAACAGAGGAGTAGATAAAGAAGATGTGGTATATATATACAATGGAATATTACTCAGCCATAAAAAAGAATGAAATAATGCCATTTGTGGCATCATGGATGGACCTAGAGATTGTCATACTGAGTGACGTAAGTCAGACACAGAAAGACAAATATCATGTGATATTGCTTATATGTGGAATCTAAAAAAAGGGTACAATTGTACCTATTTACAAAACAGAAGTAGAATCACAGATGTAGAAAACAAACTTAATGGTTCCCAGGGTCTAAAGAGGGGGAGGGATAAATTGGGAGATTGGTATTGACATATACACACTACTATATATAAAATAGATAACTAACAAGAACCTACTGTATAGCACAGGGAAGTCTACTCAGTACTCTGTAATGGCCTATATGGAAAAGAATCTTAAAAAAGAGTGGATATATGTATATGTATAACTGATTCACTTTGCTGTATGCCTAAAACTAACACATTATTGTAAATCAACTATACTCCAATAAAAATTAAAATAAATCAAAAAACAAATATCTCCATATTAATGCTTTTGCTTACTTTTTTTGCATTTTGTTTATGAACAATAGAGATTCTAGTATATTTTATGTTCATATGAGGCTCTTGATGCTTCCTGCCAATGTACATTGCTTTTTTTTTCTACTGGACTACTAATCTTTTCTTACTGATTTTTTTAGAACTATTTATATGTCAAATATGTCAAATAAATTGAAATTATTTTTTCCTAAAAAAAAAGTAATGTGATGTATTTCATTATTACTTCAGATATTATAGCACAACAGGGAATTATGATTATGATGTTCACATACATGTGTTTATATTTTTCCAAAACAATTGAATTCTCCATCCTTTTAAAACACTTCTAGTAAAGCTCTGCCCCTCAGGTCACTTATGCATACTATTCCTATGGAGACACAAAGAGTTAAGATGGTAAGTAGAAGATGGTCTTCATGTAACTTCCTTTAGGTTCAGAAATGAGTACATTTTTTCTATTATTGTACTTTACTTAAAATCTAAACTTGCTAAGACAGAATCAAAAAAGTATAACCACTTTAATATTAGAAATGAGAATATAGAAGAATTAGGACTTTGGCTCATTAAAAAAAATCAGTAAAAATCCATAATGTTCTTTAAATTGGCTGCATTAATCCCTGTATAGTGTTCTTAACCTGAAATTATAGCTCCTTTTAACATACATATTTAGGAACTGGTAGTTTAGCAAACCAGTAAAAATACATTATTCTTAATGCAGTTTGTGGGCATGAGTCTATTCTCCACTCATGTACAATTAGTGTGTCTAACCTTGAGCAACACTCTTAACCTGTGATAGGTCACTTCTTCATAAGCAAAAGGAAATTCTATCTGTTCTTTCTGTCTTGCTTTATACATGTGGCATACTTTTTTGAGTAAATATTTGTAAATATTTGAATAAATATTGCAAAAAATAGAGTTATTATTTCAAAACTTAATAAAGGGAGAATAGAAATAAATTTGTCCAGTTCTCTCAGATCTTGCTCCTACTGCTTTGCTTTTAAACATCATGAAACCTTTTTAACATGTGTATCAGTCCCAGAGAATAATTCAGACTCTACCATTTAGTATCTGAGTGATTTTTGGACAAATAGTTTGACGTTTTAAAGTCTAAATTTCTTCTTAAAAGTAATAGGGATAATAATATTCTGCTTCATAGGACTGTTGTGGACACTAAATTAGATAATATGAGCAAAACATCAGATTGCCTAGTAGACATAAGTACTTGGTAAGTGTTCACCTATAATTTTTATCAGTATCCTCCTCACCACTATCATATCATTATCCCTTTTTCCTTAAGATACTTAAAACATCTAGATACTAGAAGCCTTTTTAATCATGCATGGAATAAGTACTATTTACTCTTTGCAGCCATTGACTTTTCACTTGCTTTATGTGTTTTGTAAACATTTTGAAGGAGAGTTCATGTGTGATTGTAGGTTTAATGTTGTAATAATACCATGGAAATGCACAGAAGGTGATTCTATAATAATAATGAGTTTGTATCTAGTTTGTGAAATTAGTTTCACTAATTTATATTCTATATTTATATTATTTACATAATTTTAATTGTTATACTGTAAGTGTAACAGAAGCTACTGAAATAAATTACTTGCTTACAGGAAGTTTGGTATAAATATATTTTCACATATCATACAAAATTTTCCATTGTTTATGCACCCATCATACTTTTTTAAAGTATTATTTTCTCTAGCATTTTACTACAATAACATCCCTTGAAACTTATGAAATAATTGCAATTAAAATAACTCAAAAATTTTACATTCCAGTTGCCACTGGTGGTCAAAGGAAACAAAACCATATATATAATTTGCTCTCCCAAACAATGCTGAACTCAAGTATAATAGTCCTTCACTCAATAGTTTCATAGACGGCTTTTGGCAGTTCTATTAAAAATAGCTGCAGGGACCTTTCAATTTCAAAAGAACACTCATTTCTCTAAGAAATTGTATAGTAAAATCAGAGAAAGCCTTTATTTATAAAAATCTAAATGTTTGACATCTGTATACACTATAAAGAGTCTAGATGTCCAGATGTGTAACAAACATACCTAAGCCATAGATCATTTGTCTTTCAACATCCAGATTGGTTAGAACTCCGGTGAACTAGTTCTTCATTGCATATTTTTTTCCGTTTTTTGATTTTTAGCAAAAACTAAGGAAATAAAGAGTATGTTTGCTAATTGTAAATGTTCTTCAAATAAATTGTGAAAGAAATACTTCCTGTTATTCATGGATACAAGTATTTCTAGCTAGCTGACAATTACTTTTCACCTCAAAAAAACTTACATAGATTGAAACAATCAAAATTTATGGTTGTCAATCTTGAGATCCCTGAGCTTCAGGAACAACTGTTACTGAAGTAGACCAGCAATTAACTTAACCACACTGGAGAAATGAAAGAACCACCTACAGATATCACACAGGAATAAAAAATTACAGAGACCATATTTTTATTTTGTATAAATAAACAACTCTTTGGATGCATAGTTATTATGCAGACTTCATGTTGGGAACTAGCTCTTTATTATTCATGGACTAACAAAAGGATGGAATTTTTGCTGTGACCTGTTAACTTCCTTGAATAACTTTTTGTAGTTTTTAATTTCATGTGGCAGAAGGCTAGCTATTTTAAATTCACATACACTTTTATCTAATACATGTGCCTGTAGTATATTCATATACTTCTTGAGTATATCAGTGAAATATTACTAATCACTGTAAAATCTTTAAACAGAATTTATATTGAGTATAAACTTTCTTTAATTTGTGCATTGTAAAACATTCATTCCAAATACAGTAATTTTCTTTTTTTTTTTTACTTTTTTAAAATTCACCCACAATACTATCATTTATGCTCAATTGCTCTTCATCAACTGTTTTATTTTTCTGGATGTATTTTTTAAAAAAATAATTCTCCCTAAATCATTCAACTCACTTCTGGCATTAATATTCACTGTATTACTCATATAACAAATGTTCGATGTTCATTTCCCCTCAAGTGATGAATGAATGATTCTCCTGATAGACTTCACTAAAGTCAATATATATTTAAAAATAATTTCTTGATAAAACATTGCCCTCACTCCCCACTTCCATCTTGTTTTTTTGTTTTTTTTAATTGGGTCAGTATCTTAGTTTTTTTTGAACAGTTTAACACTGCAAAACCTCATTAAGAAAACATTGATTTGTTCAAAATAGTACAGGCACACATCGGAGATATTACAGGCTGTGTTCCAGACCATCACAGTAAAGCAAATATTGCAATAAAGTGTGTCACACAATTTTTCTGGTTTTCCAGCAAAATAAAAGTTATGTTTACATTATACTATAGTCTCTCTGTTGAATAGCCTTATGTCTAAAAATACAATGTACATACATTAATTAAAAATACTTTATTGCTAAAAAATGTAAATTGTCATATGAACCTTAAGCAAGTCATCATCTTTTGGCTGGCAGACAGTATTGCCTCAATGTTGATGGATGCTTACTGATCAGGTGGTGAGTGCTGAAAGTTGGGATGGTTGTGGCAATTTCTTAAAGTCAGATAACAGTGAAGTTTGCCACATTAGTTGACTCTTCCTTTCATGAATGTTTTCTCTGTAGCATGCAATGCTATTTGATAGCATTTTACCCATAGAATAACTTCTTTCAAAATTGGGGTTAATGCTCTTAAGCCTGTTGCTGCTTCATCAACTAAATTTCTGCAATTTTTTAAATCTTTTGTTATCAGTTCAACCATCTTCACTGCCTCTCCACCAGGATCAGATTCCATCTCAAGACACTGCTTTCTTTGTTCATCCATGAGAAGCAACTCCTCATCCATTCAGGTTTTATCATGAGATTGGAGCAATTAAGTCACATCTTCAGGTTCCACTTCTAATTCTAGTTTTGCTGGTTCCATCATATCTGCAGTTAATTCCTCCACTGAAAGCCTTTAACCTCTCCAAGTCATACATGAGGGTTGGAATCAACTATTTCCAAACTCCTGTTAATGTTGACATTAACCTCTTCCCATGAATTACAAATGTTATTAATGGCATCTAAAATGCTGAACCTGTTCCAGAAGGTTTCCAATTTACTTTGCCCAGATCCATCAGAGGAATCACTATCTATGGCAGCTTTAGCCTTATGAAATGTATTTCTGAAAATAATAAGGCTTGAAAGTCGAAATTTTTCCTTGATCCATGGTCTACAGAATAAATGTTTTGTTAGTAGGCATGAAAACAACATGAATCTTGCTGTACATCTCCATCAGAGCTGTTGGGTAACCAGGTACATTGTCAATAAGCAGTAATATTTTGAAAGGAATCTTTTTCTTTTTTTTCCTGAGCAATAGGCCTCAACAGTGAGCATAAAATATGCAGTAAACCATGTTGTCAACAGATGTGCTTCATTTAGTCTTTTGTTGTTCCATTTAAAGATCAGAGACAGAGTAGGTTTAGCATAATTCTAAAGGGCCCTAAGGATTTTGGAAAGGTAAATGAGCATTGGTCAACTTAAAATCACAGAATATATTAGCCACTAACATAGACTCAGTCTGTCCTTTGAAGTTTTGAAGCCAGGCATTGACTTCTCCTGTCTAGCTATGAAAGTCCCAAATGGTATTTTCTTCAAATAGAAGGCATTTTATCTACATTAAAAATCAATTGTTTAGTGGAACCACTTTCATTAATTATCTTAGCTAGATCTGGATAACTTCTTGTAGCTTCTATGTCAGCACTTTCTGCTTCACCTTACACTATTGTTATTAAGATGGCTTCTTTCCTTAAACTTCATGAACCAACCTCTGCTAGCTTCAAACTTTTCTTAAGTTTCCTCACCTCTCTTAGCCTTCATAGAATTGAGGACAGTTTGGGCCTTGCTTTGGACTAGGCTTTGGCTTAAGGGAATGTTGTGGCTAATTTGACCTTATATCCAGACTACTAAAACTTTCTCCATATCAGCAATATGGCTGTTTTTCTTTCTTATTATTCACAAGTTCCCTGGAGTAAAACTTTTAACTTCCTTCAAGAACTTTTCTATCGTGTTCACTACTTGACTAATTGTTTGGTGTAAGAGGCCTAGCTTTTGGCCTATATCAGCTTTCTATATGCCCTCCTCACTAAGCTTAATCTTTCCTAGCTTTTGATTTAAAGTGAAAGACATGCAACTCTTCCTTTCACTTGATAACTTAGAGGCCATTGTAGGGTTATTAACCGTTGGCCTAATTTCAAAATTGTTGTGTCTCAGGGACTAGGGAGGCTTGAGGGAAAGGAGACGGGAAGGGCTAGTCAGTGGAGCAGTCAAAACACAGAAAATGTTTAGCCATTGAGTTTGCTATCTTATATGAGCAGGTTTGTGGTGCTCCAAAACAATTACAATGGTAACATAAAAGATCATTTGTCACAGATCACTATAACAAATAGAATAATAATTTAAAAGTTTGAAATATTGTGAGAATTACCCAAGTGTGACATAGAGACAGGAAGTATGAAAATTGTCTTGGAAAAAATGTGTCAATAGACTTTCTTGACGCAGGATTGTCACAAATTTTCAATTTGTAAAAAAAATGCATTATCTGAGAAGTACAATAAAGTAAAGTGCAATAAAACGATGTGTGCCTGGACATTACACAAAGGAAATTGATTTCCTGGACAAACTGAATGCTGTATTTTTCTTTAACAAAATAATAGGGCTTCTGCATCATTCTTATATAATTAGTTTCTAGGCTTACCTTTTATTAACTCATTTCACAATTTGTTAATATTAGGACAACATAAGAAAAATTTATCATGTCAGTAATATTCATGGAGTGAATATAAAGCATACACAATAATAGAAATATATAGCATACACTATAATAGAAATAAAAAGCTTTAAACTGTACCTTATACATATCAAAATAAGTGATACTGAGATTTTATTTTTTACGAAGCTAAAATTACTAAAATAGGAATAGAAAAAATTATCTGTTCAAGGTATCAATTTAACAATTTGACTTCAGCTGATATGGAATCTGGAGTAAATATAGTTCATATTATTACTTCTACTCCTGCCTTTAAAAATAGCAGAAAATAAAATTAGCAGAAAATAAAATTACTGCTAATCATTATTATTCTATTTTGTAGCTTCATTTTAAATAAAGATAGATTTTATCACTGCCAAAACTTCATCACTATTTATTTTTCCAAATGGGATAAAAACAAAAGAAAAGCACTACATTTCTCATAATAATTAATTCTCAATTGAGTCCCATTATATATTTGGACAGGACTTTATACTTAAGCTCACAGAATTCAACCCAGTCCACCAAAGTGATATGTTACTGAGTATTCATGCTATTAGTGCATATATGCATTTCTAAGAATATGACTATATGCTTTTCCTACTCTCGAATATTTTATCTATTCCTATCCACCTCACCTCTGTTGTATAAATTCTGCCATAAAGTCAACTTCACCTAACCCAGGCCACCAAAATCCTTCCCTCAAATGATCTAACTTAGCATTATTTAAATTAAAATTATTATTTTAAACTAAGAATATGCCACTACGCATTACTCTAATATGTTAAGAAGTGAATGAAAAGATTAAGAAAAAGTGTAGATATCATTTTGAATTTATGATATAACAAGTTACTCTTTAAAAATAACTAAACAGGCTTCCCTGGTGGCGCAGTGGTTGAGAGTCTGCCTGCCGATGCAGGGGACACGGGTTCGTGCCCCGGTCTGGGAAGATCCCACATGCCGCGGAGTGGCTGGGCCCGTGAGTCATGGCCGCTGAGCATGCATGTCCGAAGCCTGTGCTCTGGAGAGGCCGAAACAGTGAGAGGCCCACACACCGCAAAAAACAAACAAACAAACAAACAAAAAACTTCACAAGACATATTAGTGTGCATACATATACATGAATGCATATAGTCTATGCATGTTATAGCATAGATATGTATAAAATGTTTGTGTGAATAAATTTTCATGTAGATAATATTGTAGAAACTACAGATGAATTAATAGTGAGTTTTAGCAAAGTTGCTTTGCTGGATGGAAAGTAAAGACATAAAATCAGTTAAATTTGTAAACACCAGGTACATGAGTATGAAAAAGTAATATAAAAATATTATTTTTGATAATAAAAATTATAAAGACATCAGGAATATATATCTATATATATCAGAGAGTATACAATCTAAATAGAGAGAAAAATCATTTTCAGGAATAGGAAGACTCAGGTACCTAGAGTTACAATCTCAAATTGACCTATAGATTTAATAAAATTAAATTTAAAAAAATTCCTAACAGGTCGAACTTGTCAAGTTAATATTGAAATGCACATGGAAGTGCAAAACAAAACAAAACAAAACAAAACAAAATTTTAAATCATTATGGCTATATAGTACTGATAGGAATGGACAGATAAATGAATGGAATATATAAGGGAACCCATAAATGGAGACTTAAGAAAATGTGAAAGTAAAAACTAAAAAAAATTAAAAAGCATTTTTAGTTTATCTGGATAGGAAATTATTAACAGATAAGATGCACAATGTGGAAATCACAAAGGAAAATATTGGTACTTTCAATATGTTATAATTGGAATCAATTATCTGCAGCACACACATCTCTAAAGGATTAGTACATAGACCTTAAAAGAGGTATGAATTCAGTACAAAATGTGCTAAGAAGTTTAACTGGTACTTCACAAAAGAAAAAAATATATGAATAGTCAAAATTCTATGAAAGAACAACCAAACTGATTAGTAATCAGAGATGTAAACTGTAAACCACAATTCACATGCTCCAAATTGGAAAAATGCTGAAAAATTTAGTACCAAGTGCCTGTGAGATGACAGGTCTAGAAGGACATTTACACACTGTTGATGGGAGTGTAAATCTGTACTTTTCATTTATGAGACTATAGAACTTCCTTCCCACTGTGACCCCCCACCCACAAGCCAGTCTGGGTTGGGAATTTGGTTATTTACAAAAGAAAGACACCTAATTGATGAAATAAGGCATTTAAAGAATAATTTCAGGAAGAAATTGCAGGAAAATAGCTTTTGAAAAATAACTTTCAGACGTGACTCTTTGTTACCATCCTGCTGGAGATATTCATTATAAATGGAGGAGTGAAACTCAAAAATGATATCTGGCTTGAATTAGACGAGTTATAATGAAGCCTGAGAACATTATCAAATTAACAAGAAAGACATATATGAAAAGACAAAAAAATCATGAATGGTACCCTGAAAATAAGTATCATTAAATTATCAGTGGAAGAATAGGTCAAAGAGAACAAGAGTAAGGAGTGAAGAGAAAGAAAATGGAAAATCAGGTGAGAGATGGGTCTCAGAAACCAAGGAAGAATCTTTAAGAAAGATGAGCCCTAAAGTCCCCATTGAAGATGACATTTGAAAGAACAATGTAAACCAATTTTTTATAAAGAACTCTGCATTAACTTGAATATGGAAAATTATTTGCTTTTTTTCAATTAGGTTCATATTAAGCCTTTGTCTATCATATTTATCCTTATCATTGTTTTCTTCATGATAAGACACAGAGCTTATTTATATAACTGTGGATGTAAGCAAGCTTTCCAACATTTCTGCATTTTATGAAAGAAAATATTATCACCATATTTTGAAATAACTCTTAGTTAACTTTTAACATTCTTACTTTGCTCTTCACATTGGAATATTAGGCTAAATATTTATGTTTTCACATAAAATAAAGAACGTACTACTCCTACTTGACAATTGGGTTAGCTGTAGTCTATAATTAGCAATTTACAAACAGACACTAATGTAGGCCAGCATATCAAGTTTTTATATTTAGAAATATATTTATTCTACATATTACCATTTACATTTGTTGTGTAAATTACTTGTTAAATTGAGTATTAGTGCTGCACTTTTTAAAAACTGATGTAGAAGAAACTACTTCAATCACTGACTAGCTAGTTAGTTGATGTTGCCTTTTTGCCTTTTTCTGGTAGGTATTTAAAATAACTCTGGTTGAACTGGTTTACCTTGTTTCCCTCAAATACCTGCTACATACAGGTATATCTGGAAGCATTGTTATCTTATGTTAATCTGACAAAGATCATATCACTTCTTCTATATTAAATCATTTTTAACATACAATACAGATGGAAAGAAAATTGAGACAACAAAATAAAAAAATATAAATAAACAATTTCTTTTAAATTCCTGTATGACTTTCATTATTCATTTACAATATGGAGAACTTTAAAGGACAATGCATAGTTGTATAGCGATTTATTATTCTTTTCTGGAGAGGTATATCTGACTTCTAAGTTAGTGTGACATCAGCAAAATTATTACCATTTCTATTCTGAGTAAAATTTTAATTTTAGATAGTGGCTATACACAGTTATTTTTCTCCCAAAAAACCTTTACCCTGGGGAAATCTCAAAATTATACCATATGTATAAATTCCAATATCTTCTTTGCTGTCTACTTCAGACAATACTGTTCATATTAGGATCTCAGGCTTTTAAAAGATGAACTTTAAAAAATTGGAAAATAACTTGCACTTCCTTAGATTTTTTTTCATTATGACTATCTTTGTTTCTTTTCCATTTATTTTTTAAATTAACTTTATTTATTTATTTTTTTTTTTCCTGTATGCGGACCTCTCACTGTTGTGGCCTCTCCCGTTGCAGAGCAGAGGCTCTGGACACGCAGGCTCAGCAGCCGTGGCTCACAGGCCCAGCCGCTCTGCAGCATGTGGGATCTTCCCGGACTGGGGCACGAACCCGTGTCCCCTGCATCGGAGGCAGACTCTCAACCACTGCGCCACCAGGGAAGCCCTGAATTAACTTTTATTGGAGTATAGTTGCTTTACAATGTTGTGTTAGCTTCTACTGAACATCAAAATGAATCAGCCATACATATAAATATATCCCCTCCTTTATGGATTTCCCTCCCATTTAGGACACCACAAAGCATTAAGTAGCATTCCCTGTGCTATACAGTATGTTCCCAACAGTTGTCTATTTTATACATAGTATCAATTGTATATATGTCTCAATCCCAATCCCCCAGTTCTTCCCACCACCCCCTTTCCCCTTGGTATCTATACATTTGTTCTCTATGTCTGTGTCTCTAATTCTGCTTTGCAAATAAGGTCATCCATACCATTTTTCTAGATTCCACATATATGCATTTATATACAATATTTGTTTTTCTCTTTCTGACTTACTTCACTCTGTATGACACTCTGAATGTCCATCCACGTCTCTACATATGGACCAATTTCATTCATTTTTTATGGCTGAGTAATACTCCATCGTATATAGGTACCACATCTATTCAAGATGGCGGGATAGGAGGAGGAGGAATTTGTCGCTCCTTGAAAGTACAACAAGAATTCATCTACAAATGGAACAATTCCTACAGAACACCTGCTGAGCATTAGCAGAAGACTTCAGCCAACTAAAAGAACAAAAGAAAGAAGAAAAAAGAAAAGAGTAATCAAAAAAGGAACCAGCAACCCTGGCGGGAAGCTGAAGGTGAGGGGAGATCCTCACATACAGAAAAACTCTATCATAGTGAGGATATCAGCTGGGACAGAAAATGACCTTTGGGGGCTCAAAGGAATGCAGCAGACAGTCTGTGGAAGGCAGGATAAAGTAAGAACTTCATGCATGGTCTATACTGCAGCTCTGCATATTGCAGCCTGAATCATGAGTTGTCTGTCGGGAAAGGGGACTGGGTGCTGGAAAGCAGTGTTTGGAGCACAGTCCTCTGTAGATTTTTAACACAGTTATACCTGGTTTCTTTGGAATGGGCACTATTGTCAAACTTGTAGCAAGTGACTTTCCCAGAGCTATTTTAAATTTATTAATGAATTAAGAATTTATTACTCTAAAGCATTTTTAAGATTTAATATCCTTTATGTATTTCCTGGTACTGCATTGGGTATTGGACATTAATCAACATCCAATGAATTTATAATGGAAAGTAATGACTACACAATTCCAATGTTAAAGGAAGGACCTCGTCCAGAGTGATCTTTGCTAAGTGCAATAGGTTTGCCATGCAGACAGTGTAGAAGTAAGTTAACTGATTATTGGAACAGAGGAGATATCACTACTTAGAGCTTTATCACCTAATCATCATATTTATGCCAAGATTATGTCAATATGTCTATTCAATTAGGTTATCACAAAAATACAAAACAGTGCTAAGGATGTCTTCATTGAGAACCAACTAGCAATTCCAGTGGGGTCCATCTCCAAATTCTCCAACAGCAGAGAGTAGAAATTAATGTTTTCACCTGTCATATGACAAGCTCAGAAATAACCCTTCTCCAGATGCCATATTTGCTATAATCTGTTTAAATGTATTGACAATGTATGAAAAAAGGCCTCTATTTGTGACATTATTTATTGAGATATAGTTCATACCGAATATGTTTTCAATGTTCTTTTACAAACACTAGAGGGAATTTTAGCTTTGTAAAAATGTGAAAAAAGAGGAAGTATACCATGGTAGATAGAGTGTGAATTCTCCTATCTGGATTTAAATCCCAGGTTCTCACATATTAGACATAAGATATTAGATAAGTTTTTGCCTCAGTTTCCTTACTGGTGAAAGGGGAATGATAGAAGTCCTTACCTGAGAGAATATTCTGGATTTTGAGATCCTATTTAAGAACTCAGAACATCTCTGGCATACAGTTTGTGCTCAGTGAGATACTGCTCTTATCAAATGTATTAAATCTGTGAGCACTTCTTCTAAATATTCAATTTTATCTTTTTTGCCAAAATATACTAATCACAGCTATTATAGATAATATATATAATATAATATAATCACAGCTATTATATATAATTATATATAATATATAATTATAAAATACATAATATATAATATTATATATAATATATATAAATATACTGATCACAGCTATTGTATTCCTGCATGTCAGATACAGTACTAGACACCTATACCTCTCAGCAAGGTCTTGCCACATCAGTTTTCAGGTCAGTGAAATGTAGCAGGAAATAGTAGGACTGGATCCTCTTATTTGAAGTGAAGGAAGGAAAGAAATGATCATAAACTGTGTTTTTATGATACATCATACTTTGGAGTAAGTTCTTCACAAGCATTCACCTTGCTGTTTATTCCTTGCAAAAATCAGTTTTACAAATGAAGCCATAAAATTGAAAAAAAAACTGTGTTGCTAAATTAAGAATGGAGTCAAAACATGTACCTCAATTTTCTAAGTCGGAATCTCTTGCTTTTTTGTTGTTGTTACACTGTGTTTTCTCCCTACTTTTAACGTCCATTATGGTAGTAAATATTAATAAATTCTTAAAATTATCCAAATAAGTTTCAAATATTATTTTATATAATAGAGGAGAGGCAGGCACATAAAAAATTCCATATGAGTATCTGATTATACTATTAAGGTATATCATTTTGACTTTCTGACTTTTCACATTTTAGTAAAGATATAACCTTCTATTATAATATAAATTCTCAAGTAAGGTGTCATCTAAATTTTTTTCAACCAAAAATTAAGTTGCAAATCAACGGCATATGTATTAACATTGTATTGTTCTAAGCTGTTGCTTTATAGGTTTTTTTTTGTATCATACGCATAAAGAGACTAGCCCATAATTAACAATTATTTCTGCTTTTGTCAAATATTCATTTTTGTTGTTGTGGTACTTAACCTCATAGTCTGAATATTATTTATACTCAGAGAAGAACAAGTTTATATAAAAAAAATCAGATTAGGGTGGTTTGTCTTTCCTAGCATTTCTATGCTAAGCCCCATTTCATAAAGATATTTTTAAAATGCAGTGATTTCACACTTGAGTTTACTATTTGGCTAGCTGTTGGAATATACTACTATAATCTTCCTACACATAGCCTTTGGAAGCATTTACAGGGACATTCGTAGCTTCAATTTTGATATCACGGCTGTATCCCAGGAACTTGTGACTGGTATTATTTGCACTGCAATTCTGTTTAATAATAGCTCTTGCCCTATGAACATATAAAAAGTGCCCTTCTACCATTAATCTGTAAATCTCTGGTACGGGGCCAACTTGAACACACAGTCAGTATAACAATTCTCCAAGGACCTGCTGGCTTACAGCCATTGTCTCATTGCCATTGTCAGTTATTACACAGTTAGATGAAATAATGTGTGGGTAGTGTAATTCAGATCAGTTCAACATTCATAATGATGATGAACAACTCTCATTCTTGTTGCATTACCTGCTTTGGCTATCAGCTCAAAATGTGTTCATTGGATAACAACCACTTCTCCAGTTAAATTTGTGATATGACGATATGATCTTAGATCTCATCTTTTTTTAATATGTGGAATCAAGTAAATTAATACTTAACCCAACTGCTAGAACTTCCTGCACAAATAATTTGGGTTCAACTAATCAGGTTTATGAGTACAAGGTGACATAAGTGCCCATCATTTCGTTTAATGTCACTTAAGGTGATATCCTGGGAATAACACAACCCCAGATCCTTTTAGATCAGTAGGTTTCAACAGGCATGATTTTGCCTTCCAGAGGACACTGAGCAATGTCTGAAGACATTATTGATTGTCACTTGTGCAGTGTGGGGTGCTACTGGCACCTAGTCAGTAAAGGTTGAGAATGTTGCTAAACATCCTGCGACAAACAGGACAGTCCTTTACATCCCCTCGAACAAACAATTATCTGACTCAAAATCTTAATAGTGCTGCAGGAGATAATCCTGACTTTAAATGACAAAAATCTGAACTGCAAATAATGTCCTTCAGGGCATATAGACAGAGTACTGCAAAGCTGTTTTCTGGTCTCCACTGCCCATATCCTATATAAATGTATATGGGATGACAAAACTGTAGAAGTGTAGAAAAGGATATAAATATAGAGTATAAGTATGTGTCTCAGGAAACAAGTCTTAAGTACCATTTCACTAGAGTTAATAGTAGATAGACACATTCAAAGATAGACCAACAGTAAAAATATAA
This sequence comes from Mesoplodon mirus, assembly GCF_964341445.2. Lineage (NCBI taxonomy): Eukaryota > Metazoa > Chordata > Mammalia > Artiodactyla > Ziphiidae > Mesoplodon > Mesoplodon mirus. The sequence goes on along the minus strand of NC_138983.1, from coordinate 107,394,313 downwards.
TTATTTTTAATTTAAGCATAAGTTTCAAGCAATAAGAACTTGAGTATAGGCAGTTTGACAGTGATGCCAATAATTTTTGCATGTGCCTCTCTGTATTAGAATTATAGCAAAAATAATACTATTTTTGATAATCAATTTTCACATAAATTTTTGCCAAAATGGAGATTTTATTGAAAGTTATTAAGGAGTCTGACTTTAGAGTCACAATTAATCACTCAATCAGTATTTTCTAAGTGTGACCTAAGTGTCCAACACTGTCCTTTATTTACACTAAAAGCCTGTGATTGGTACAAAGGAACCTAGTTCACTCAAAAGGTAGGAGAAAGGCACTTGAGTGGAATTCCTGTAAGTCTTGTTAAGTTGCCAGAGCCTGTAGTTCTCAAACTTTTATTTGCCTAAGAAACACTTGAGGGCACTTTTTTCATATTCCTGGGCCTAAGCACCAAAGAGCCTGATTTAATAGGTGTAGAGTAAGATCCAAAAGTAGGCATTTAAAAAAAAACCGTTCTGGTGATTTCATGCTGATGATTTCAAAGCATAGTTTCAGAGATTTTGCCTTAAACCTGTAGTTCACTAAGTACAACTCTAAGTAGGTACTTGTGAGAAAGAGAATAGGAAGAGTTATACAGGTCAAAACATTTTAAAGACTATAAACAATAAATTATTATTATTTTATAACAGTAATTCATTGATTCAGCAAGTATTTATTATAAGCAATTTATCTGCCATGAGTAGTCTAGGCACTGGGGATATGTTTATGAATAAAAGAGAAAAATAATCTGCCCTGATGGAGCTTACATTCCAGCAGGAGGAGACAGACAATGAATTACTAACATCAGGCAGAGACAATTAATAGTTGTCTTCAGATACACTTTTTTTTTTTTTTTTTTTTTTTTTTTTTTTTGCTGTACGCGGGCCTCTCACTGTTGTGACCTCTCCCGTTGTGGAACACAGGCTCCAGATGCGCAGGCTCAGCGGCCGTGGCTCACAGGCCTAGCCGCTCCGCTGCATGTGGGATCTTCCCGGACCAGAGCATGAACCCGTGTCCACTGCATTGGCAGGCGGACTCTCAACCACTGCCCCACCAGGGAAGCCCCAGATATACATTTTAAGGGTGATTTATTAGTAAGCTCTTGAATGAAATAATAAATTTAAGAATTTCTTTCCTTTGAAATATGTTCTTTCTCCACATCTCTCTCCATAGACCCACAATTCTATCAGTCAAATTTTTAAAATGTTAATTAACGTCATATTAATCAGCTAATGTTTTACTTCAAAGCATTATCATATTTTACTCTTAAATGTTGTTTCCATTTAAGAATAAATTTTATAAATAAATAAATTTTATTTTGGCTGCCTTTATACCTCTGTGTTAAAATTGCATACATTCTCATAATCATATTTTTGTGTGGTATAATGAGGTGTTATTACCTTGTTACCTAACAAAATACAGTTTTTTGGAGTTCTCTGATTTGAATGACAGAGAAATTATAATATGTGTGTGTTTATAGTGTGTGTGTTTCCTTTTTTTTTTTTGATTCAACTATCTAGTACACTAAATTTGGAGAATTTGAAAAGTATTCCAATAAATAAAATAAAAATAATGAAAAATTCTTGAAAAACAATAGAATACAATTTTTAAAACTATTTATTGCAGACTTTCTTGTAGCTTTTATTATGTGATTGTGAATTGTAATCCTTCAAGACAAGATAAAATAAGCAGTGTTACCTAAACTTGATCATAGATTATTTTTCACTGAGTTTATAAAAGGACAAAATGCTGTGAAAGAGTGATTACAAACACAGGGAAAAGTGGAAAAGATTTCCTTTTAATCTGAAAGGCCAATTTAAAAAAAGCTCTCTCTCTATTTAGGTAAACACACACACAAACAAGTGTAATTATATAACTACGTGGCATGCATCTCATTGGGTATGAAAAGGTTAATCAGAACAACTCCCTTTCTATTTTATGTTAAAATTTACTGATTTTAGTGCTTGCATTTCAACCTAAAGAAGAAGTAATTTTCAGATTATTCCCTAATCATTGTCACTCTTCTCTCCCAAGAGAGAAGAACACAGTTTTCATCATCAAGGAATAAGGACAATAGTATCAAAGGAAAAAACACAATAAAAGGAAGGAGTAGTCAGAATAGAGAACATCAAATCTTTTGTTGGCAAATCTGTAAATATTGGCTGGGATTTTTAGAATATACTGGAGGGAGCACACAATCCAAGGAAATAAATTGCTAAAAGTACATGCACAAAGATACCCTGAGCACACACATTAGTAAGGATGGAGATTGATCTTAAAATAAAAATAAAGGCTTAAAAAAAAAAGAATTAATTCCACTACTGATAGGTTATGATTAAAAAAGATATATGAGTCATAAAAAATATCCATTAAATCTGGAATTGTTTGTATTTATACACTGACTTGTTGCAGGAAAGATTGAGAGTAATTACTAATTTAAGACCATTTTAAGTTATAAATTTCACATTTATTATTTTTGTAATGCACAGTTTGTTTTTCAGTAGTGAAAAATATAAAATTCTTACACTGACATAATCTTTGTTTGGTTTCAAGGCCAGATGCTATCATAAAAGAAATCTAGACCCAAACAGAAGTTATCCCCTTAGTCACACTAGTCAAGGATTTTGTTTTATGTTTTGTATTATTTTGTTGTTATCTACGCAGTGTGGCAGAACAGAGGATCAATGTCATAATTTTAATGATTATTATTCTGAATGGTATGTGGTTTTATGCTTAAATGTAATAAACTTCAGGTAGTTCTCATTCGATGGGTTCAGTTCTATCAGTTCACAAAGCATCTTGTCTTCATAAAGTTTTATTCTTTCATTTATTTATTCAACAAATATTAAATGTTTACTGTGCCTCTACTATGTTACAATTCAAAGTGCCTATCTAGGTATCATTGCACATTTCCTTGCATTTTTCGATACTACCTGGTTCTTGCATTAGGACACCAGTGTCAAGTTAGCAAAGCAAGTTTAGCAACACCTTTCAAAACACTGTCTCTTGGGACTTCCCTGGTGGTCCAGTGGTTAAGACATCACTTTCCAATGCAGGGGGTGCAGGTTCAATCCTTGGTTGGGGAGCTAAGATCCCACATGCCTTGCGCCAAAGAACCAAAACATAAAACAGAAGCAATATTGTAACATATTCAATAATGACTTTAAAAATAGTCCATATCAAACAATCTTAAAAAACACTGTCTCAGTGAAACTGCTCCACTAAAGAATATGACAGAGTGGACATGCATTAAACCTCAGTTAATTTATTTATGGTTCAGTCACTCCAGACCCCACTGAGAGTTTATTTTTACTGTATAAAATGATAACAAATTTAGTTATTTGGTTATCTTATCACTTTAAAAATAGTAAATTGTGTGTGTGGGCATGTGTGTTACACATGCATAAGCACAGAGAAATAATCATTACAGAATGATAGTTAATGAGAAAAAATAGTAGATCAAAAAAGCCAAGCATTCTGGTATATTTGTGTTGGATCAAAAAAAATAACGTTATGGATGCAATGATAAATAATACTTATGACAGTGATCCTTAGATATTAAGAAATTGCAAGCTGTTTCCTCTTTTATGACTGTCCAAACTTTTATTTCCTGGTGGGAAATCCATGGTGCCAGGTCACTAAGTTAGAGTCTCATAAGTCTAGACAAATAACAAAGAAACCCTCTCCTTATATACAGTCTTTGAGTGCTGCCAAAATTTAGGAAAAATGAAGAACAAACGTTCAAGGAATGTGATCATAAGCCAGAGAAAGGATAAAAGGTGACATATGAAAAAAAAATCAAAAAATGTGGTAGAAAATGAAGGCATGGAGATAGGGAAGTATCTATTTTACGCTCTGGCATAAAATGAATTAGAATTTTATCTCTTAAATTAACTGATATTAAATGCCTCTTCTCTTAATAATGATGCATAAACAAACTATTTTTACTACATTTTTTTCTTTATGTCCAGATAGGAGAAAAACAGAAAAGCATAATTACATATACAGAGAAATAAAGGGTAATATAACATAATGGATTCTCAAACATTAGCTACATCAGAATCATCTGGTGGGTTTGTTAAACAAGTTTCTGGGCCCTGCCCCTGGAATTTCTGTTTCAATCGGTCTAGGGTAGTGCCTGACAACTTTAATTTCTAATTTTAGAAAGTTTCTCTTTTTAAAATTTTAATTTCTATCAAGTCCCTAGATCATGCTGATGCTTCTAGACCCTTAGAGAATCACTGATAAAATGCATGGCATATTTTTAGGAATTTCTAAAGATGCTAATGGAAACTTGGTGAATAACAATTCCTTCTTTCTCTACTATTTTTACTTGATTTTGTAAAAAGACAACGTAATGCCTTTAAGGGGTAAACAAGGAGTTGTAAGATACTTAAGTAAAGTACATTCCTTTCAACATAGTTTGAATCAACTTTTTTTCAGAAACTGTACAATTAGGATTGGGGATTAATTCAGTTGACCACAGGAATTCAAGTGGCAATTTTTTTTTTGACATGGAGCCCACACACATGGATAATCAGTTTGCATTTTTGTCATTAATAGTATGTTATAACCATTACAAAAATGCATTTATTATAAGTTGTCTTGTTCAGAGTTTAGAATTAGAATCCAAAGGAATGATAATACTTCTTAGATAAGTTTAGGGATCCAAAAGTTGCAAGGTCCAAGATTTTTTCCATGATGAACACGGTAAAGAAGAAGGAGGAGGAGGAGAAGGATGAGGAAGAAGAGAAGGTGGAATAGGAAGAGAAAGAGGAAGAGGGGAAAGAGGAAGAGACTTGTTTCATTGCTTACTAAGTAGGCAGTTAGGTCTGAGATAGCCCTGAAAGAATCCCATATGTTGTGAAAGTAGGTAAATGTTTTCTTATGTGTCCAAGAGGAGTTTGGATGTGGCACAGAAAGCTGATGAACCTTATTATACCTTTTGGATAGAGCAAGGAGAATACAGACAGCAGTAGCCTACAGGATCAGAAAACGCCTGCTTCCTTATTCCTTCTACTCCAGATGAGTGGTTATTAGATGTGAACAAGTATCTTACTGTATATGAAAAGCCACAGTTGGTTTACAGAATCACCTCCCCATAGCAATTTTCCATCCGTCAACAGTTTTAAAAGCAATTCATATGGGAAAATAGAGGTCACCTAATATGTGGGAGACATTATGACTATATCAGAAAATGTTCCATTAACTTGGATTAGGGACTAAACCTTTTTAAGTCATTGATTCATAATGAAATCAACTTACATAAACATTATCACTCAAAACTCAGACAATGAAACTAGAAAATAATTTAACACTTTTTCATTCAATAATTAAACCTGACTAAATCTCAATTTAATTTAATATCTTAAAATATTATCAGAACTAACCTTTACACTGTTTAAATTCTATTAGTTTGTTAATGAAGTTTCACACCTCACTGGAAAAATGTATTTTTATTTTAAAAAGTATATATTTGTATTCGTGAGTTACATGACCAAATATTTTTATATAGTAATTTTCTTATGCTGTTATTTATTATTAATGAAAAAATTGGAAATGAGTCAAATGAAGAGGTATAGAAGAATAGAGAAATAAATTGTTAAATAAACCTATAATGAAATATAGAGTCAACAGAAGTTATAACTAGGAGCTAGGGCTACAGGTAGTTTTTACTTATCTCATTACTTTTCTACATTTGCCAAGTTTTCTACAGTCACAAAAATTAGAAAATGATAAATGATTTTCTTATCAACAGATTTATATATTTAGGAATTTATCTGCCATATTCTTATGTTAATCATTTTACTCATTCTAAAGGACATTTGTTTGAAATTGCATAATGTTTTTTTTGAGGTGCAGATCATACACTTTTATCTAGATATAATATATTTATAATCAATCATAACATTTCCAAAAAAACATACTATTCTTTATCAGAAAACACTGAAAAACTGAAAAAAATAGCATAGTACCAAGATAGTTATAACTCTCATTCACAAATTGTTTCATTTGTCAAGTTAATGTTCCAAAATCATAACGTTTCCAAACTGTATGTTATAAAATTTTCATTTAACAAAGCCATAATGAATTTCTCAAACTAAGTTGATTTCAAAAAAGATTTCTTAAATTATAACCTTTCAAGAGTTCTTGAACTCATGTGTAAGACCTAGTAACGGTGGACGTTCCTGGGACACAGTTTAAGAATGAATCTAGTAATTGAGATTGTGTAGAATCAGATTCCAATTTATATCTGGCAAATTAATTCTCCTGATTTGAGAACCAAAGTCAAATATTCCTTTTTTTTTTTTTTTTAAATCAAACCCAGTACCTTTCTAAAGCATTTGATTGATCCCATTACAGGACATTAAGCCAAACAGTTCTGTGGGGTAGATTGATTTTTGCCTCCACATGGAACCAAGGGAAGCTTTTAACAACTCGTTCCTCTTTGTTAGCTCCATATGCATAATCCCATGTAGACAGATGTGTAATATGATTTATCTAGTTTTCCAAAGATGTAGTGTTCTGTTTTCCATGTTACATATTACTATATAATTTCCCTACACAATTTACTCTAGAGGACATTATTTCCAACTTATAAAATTGTAATTATTTTGCAAATTATATAACAAAAGTTTTCAGTCTTTTCTATGATTATTCTACATAAAATGCTATTATTTATACAATGTGCCACTTTAGGAAAAATGCATCATGAACAAAGTAAAAATTTACAGTTTCTATGGACTTTTCTTGGTCTTTGTTCTATAGATAGTAGCCAGTAATGAGATAAATCGCAGGAAGTTTTAAAAAAGATCAAGTATATTTTTGCTTATATAGATTGATCCCATGATTTTCACAAGACATTAATTTAAAAATTAAATTATCTCTATAGTCGTACATTAATTTTAAGATTCTGGTAAAATATATGGTACATACTAGGCACTCTGTATTATTCAATAAGTGATTAAGTTAATAAATTAGTGAAGTTATAAAGTCTTTCAAAAAATTAGGAATAGAAGCTTCTATTTTGAACAGATTTGTATCTTGCAAAAATAGTATCATCTTACATAATGATAAACATTGAGAGCTATTCCACAAAAATAAAGCAATTCTACTCATAACAATGGGGCAAAGAAAGAAACATGACAAAAAATTTTTAAAAAGAAGTAGATACATATTTTTGGTGGTATTAATGCCTAATGAAGAAAATAAATTTAAACACCACTAGAAATTACAATTTATTATCCACAGAGCCACTCTACAAAAAAGGAATATACAAGTAAACAAGAAGAATTTTCTATGTGAGGAATAGCCAGTTGGAAAATATTATAATGAAAGACATGAGAAAAAAATATAAAATATAAAAATGAGCTCAGAAACTTATAGAAATTATATAGAAAATTAAAATATGTCTTAGGAATATAGGAAAATATTAGAATAAGAAGAAACAATACAGTTATATGGAAAAACAATAAATGTTCTAAGGACAGCAATTATTTACAAACTCAACAGTAAGTCTCATGAGAACTCCAAATGAATCAGAAAGGATGAGGGACCAGTGTGAATGAGGACAGGGAAACTTGATAAAGACTCTACATTAAATCTGGAATAATAAACAGATAAAATTGTTAAGAAAATACTTATGATGTTTGCTGGGGGTTTGCTGTATATGGCCTTTATTATACTGACATTGGTTACCTCTATGCCCACTTTCTGGAGAGTTTTTATCATAAATGGGTGTTGAATTTTGTCAAAAGTTTTTCTGCACCTCTTGAGATGATCATATGGTTTTTATTCTTCAATTTGTTAATATGGTGTATCACATTGATTGATTTGCATATATTGAAAAATCCTTGCACCTTTGGGAAAACTCCCACTTGTTCATGGTGTATGATCCTTTTAATGTGCTGTTGGCTTCTGTTTGCTAGTATTTTGTTGAGGATTTTTGAGTCTATGTTCATCAGTGATACTGACTGGCCTGTAATTTTCTTTTTTTGTGATATTGTTGTCTGTTTTGGTATCAGGGTGATGGTGGCTTTTTAGAATGACCTTGGGAGTGTTCCTCCCTCTTCAATTTTTGGAAGAATTTGAGAAGCTTCATCCAATTGAATGAAATACAAGTCCACAAACAGAACCAGGTACATATAGGTATTCAGACTATGATGAAGGCCTAAATTATTAAAGAACAAATACATTTTTAAGCAAAAGTACTTATGATAATTAGTTATGTATTTTCTAATACATATCTCACAATATAGAATTCCAATTTTGTCTATATAAATTAAAGAATTAAATAAAATGTCTGGGGAGGAAATCAAAATGGTGAAGTAGCAGGATGTGGAACTCACCTCTCCCCATGAGCACAACAAAAATACATATACATGTGGGATAATTCTCACAGAAAACTAACTGCAAACTGGTAGAAATACTCCAGTACAACCAAGGCTTGAAAGAATGATCCACATGGAATCAGGTAGGAAGGCAAGAGAAGTGGTCAGGTCAAGAGCTGTGACCTAGGGAGGTGACTCAGAATAAAGGTAGATTGCATGGAGACCCTCCCTGAGGAGTGAAGGGTTCAAGCCACATATTGGGTACCCCAGTCCTGAAGTCTGACACAGGGAAGATGAGCCTCTTTTCTAGTTGGAGGGTTGGTGGGACTAGCAGAAGGGCTGTGGGAAGCCTGGACTCTGCTCAGGATGACCTTGTGAATGCTTGCTTACTCTTAAGTGGGGTGGACAAGGTGGACTGAAACTGTGCAGGTGGCTGACTGATTTTCTGTGACTGCCTTAGCATGCCCAGCCTGAGCTGAGAAATTACTTCAGCCTCACATACTTCAACTTGCAGCTCCACATTGGAGGGAGGGCTGCAGGACCAAGGAAAGAACTTGGCTGAAAGACACAGTGGCAAACTGCCCTGAAGGGGCATCTGAGCAGGGCAGGGGCAGCCATTAACAGCAGTTACACAAGCAGTGCATCAGAAGCAACCCTGAACTCTCTCTATGGCCAAATTGCCAGAGTGCACACTACATCATGCAGCAAGAGCCTGCACGGGCCCTTCTTGCTCCAGAAACTGCTCCCCTTTAGGGCAAGGGTACTGGAGCTAAAAGGGGAGATAACTGACACTTAAAGGAAACAGAGACAGCTCAGAACTGACACTCAGGGCTTCTGCCCCAGCAACTAGGGACACACCCCCATCTCCAATAGAGTGGTAGAGTCCAGTGAACTAAAATGAAGTCCAGGCTCACACCTGGCTCCAACCCTAGCTCCTCCTTCTCCGGTCCCACCTCCTACCAAGGTGACAGCTGCCAGTGCAAGCTGAGGAAAGACATGACCTGTGTTCATGTCAAATCCATCTCTCTCACCAAAGTGACTGGGCACATGCAAACTGTATAGAGACACTCCCACATAAGGACTACTTTTTAAGAACACAATAAGGAACTGTTTCATCTAATTTCATAGAGACAGAGAAAGTTCAGCAAATGAGAAAACAGAAGAATTGGTCTCAAGTGAAAAAGCAAGAAAAGACACCTGAAAAACAAATAATGAAACAGAAATAAACAATTTACCAGACATAGAATTAAAAGCATTTGTTAAAATGATGCTAACAGAATTAGGGAAAACAATAGATGAACACAGTGAGAATTTTAACAAGGAAATAGAAAACATAAAAAATAACCAGTCAGAATTGAAGAATACAATACCTAAAATGAAAAACACACTAGAAGTAATTATAGCAGACTATGTGATACATACGAATGCATAGGTGATCTAGAAGACATAATAATGGAAATCACTCAATCAGAAAAACAAATTAAAAAAATGAGAACAGTTTAAGAGATCTCTGTGATAACATGAAGCATACCATCATTTTCATAATAAGGGTCCTAGAAGGAAAATAGAGATAGAAAGAGGTCAAAAATATATTTGAAGAAATTATGGCTGCAAACTTCCCATACCTGAAGGAGAAAACAGATATCCAGGTACAGAAAGCCCAGAGGGTCCAAACAAGATGAACCCAAAAAGACACACACCAAGACATATCATAATTAAAATGGCAAAAGTTAAAGATAGAGAATCCTAAAGTCAGTAGGAGAAAGACAAAAAGACATTATAGAAGGGAACCTCCATAAGGCTATCAGTTGATATTTCTGCAGAAACTTTGCAGGCCAGAAGGCAGTAGCACAATATGTTCAAAGCACTGAAAGGGAAAAACCTGTAACCTAGGATACTCTACCTAACAAGATTACTATTTACAATAGAAGAAGAGATAAAGAATTTCTCATACAAGCAAAAACTAAAAGATTTTATCAATACTAAACCCTTGAAAGAAATGTTAAAGTTCTGCTCTAAATGGAAAAGAAAAGGCTTTTCTTTATAAAATTCTTACTTATAAAGAACTAAGAATCTTTAAGAAAGGAAAAATCTCCTTAATAAAGGCAAATAAATAGTAAAGGTTGAGGATCAACCACTTAAATAAGCTAGTACAAAGATTAAAAGAATAAAATTGTAAAATCAACTATAATTATAATAAAGAGTGAAGTGATAAATGTGGAGATGTGAAATATGACATCAAAAACACAAAGTATGGGGGAGGGTCATAACAGATATAGATGTTTTAGAATGTGTTTGAACTTAAATGACTACCAGTGTACAACAAGTAGATATAGTAATAGGTCAATATATATGAACCCATGATAACCAGAAATCAAAAACCTATAATAGATACACAAAACCTAGAGAGAAAGGAGCACAAGCATACCACTAAAGAAAATCATCAAACCACAAGGGAATGAAAAAAAGGAAGAAAAAATGAACAGGGAAGAACTACAGCAACAAGAAAGCAAGTAATAAAATGGCAATAATTACATACTTATGAATAATTACTTTAAATGTCAATGTTCTAAATGCTCCAATCAAAAGATACAGGGTAGTTGACTGGATTAAAAAAAAAGACCCATCTAAATGCTGCTTGTAAGAACTCACAACATAGCTAAAGACACACATAAACTGAAAGTGAAAGGATGGAAAAAGATATTTCATGCAAAGAGAAACAAGAAAGTGAGGGTAGTAATACTCATATCATACAACATAGATTTGAAAACAAATAACAAAAGACAAGGCCATTATATAATGATAAAGGGATCAATACAAAAGGAGGCAATTAACTTGTTAACACCTATGCACCCAATATAGGAGCACCCAAATACATAAAGCAAATACTAACTCACATAAAGGGAAAAATTAACCAAAATACAATAACAGTAGAGTACTTTAATATCCAACTCACATCAATGGACAGATCATTCAGACAGAAAATGAATAAAGCAAGCGTGGTCTTAAATGACACAACAGACCAGCTGAACTTAACAGATATTTACAGGACATTCTATCCTAAAACAGCAGAACACACACTCTTTTCAAGTACACATAGAATGTTCTCCAGGATACATCACATTAGGCCACAAAACAAGTCTCAATAAATTTAAGAAAACAGAATTTATATCAAGCATTATTTCTGACCATAACTGTATGAAACCAGAAATCAATTAAAGAAAGAAAAATGAGAAAATCACAAACACATGGAGAATAAACATGTTACTAAAAAAAAAAAAAGTATCAATGAAGAAATCAAAGAGAAAATCAGAAAATAACTCAAGACAAATGAACATAGAAACACAATGTTCCAAAATCTATGAGATGTAGCAAAAACAGTTCTAAGAGGGAAGTTTATAGCAATATAGGCCCTTCTCAAGAAATAAGAAAAATGTCAAATAAACAACCAAACATTCCATTTAAAGGAATTACAAAAATGAGAATAAACAAAGCCCAAAGTCAGCAGAAGAAATAAAATAATAAAGATCAGAGAGGAAATAAAAAATAGAGACAAAAACAAACAAACAAAGAAACAAAAACAATAGAGAAGATCAATGCTACCAAGATCTGGTTGTTTGAAAAAATAAACAAAACTGATAAACCATTAGGGAGGCTCATCAAAAAGAAAAGAGAGAGGAGCCAAATAAACAAAATAAGAAGAGAAAGAGAGAAATAACAACCAATACCACAAAGATACAAAAAATCATAAGATAACACTATGAACAGTTATATGCCAACAACTTGGACAACCTAGAAGAAGTTGACAAATTTCTAGAGACATACAACTTACCAAGACTGGATCAGGAAGAAATCGACAGTCTGAATAGATCAATCCCTAGTAGTGAAATTGAATTTGTAATAAAAACAAAAATTCCCAAAAAACAAAAGTTGAGGACCAGTTGGTTTCACAGGAGAATTCTACAAAACATATAAAAATGCATATATTTTCAAACTATTCCACAAAGCTGAAGAAGATGGAACACCTAAATTCATTGTACTAGGCCACCATTAGCAAAATCAGACAGATACTACAAAAAAGAAAAGTACAGGCCAATAGCTCTGATGAATATAGATGCAAAAATTCTCAACAAAATATTAGCAAACCAAATCCAACAATACATAAAAAGGATCATACACCATGATCAAGTGGGATTCATTCCAGGGACGCCAGGATGGTTCAATATCTGCAAATCAAACAATGGGATACACCACATTAACAAAAGCAAGAAGAAAAAAATCACATGACCTCAATAGAAGCAAAAAAGCATCTGACAAAATTCAACACTCATTCATGATGAAAGCTCTCATTAAAGTTGTTATAGAGGGAACATATCTCAACATAACAAAGGCCATTTATGACAAACCAATAGTTAATGTTATATGCAACACTGAAAGTTGAAAGCCTTCCTTCCAGATTCAGGAGCAAGACAGGATGCTCATTATTGCCACTTCTATTTCATGTAGAATTGGAAGTACTAGCCACAGTAATAAGACAAGAAAAAGAAATAAAAGGAATCTATACTGGAAGGGAAGATGTAACACTGTCACTATTTGCAGATGACATATTTTACACAGAAAACCCTAAAGTCGCCACCTCCAAACTATTAGAACTAATAAGTGAATTCAGCAAAGTTGCAGGATCCAAGATTAATAAACAGAAATCTGTTGCTTTTCTCTATACTAATAATGAACTATCAGAAAGAGAAAGCAAGAAAGCAATCCCATTTAAAATTGCATCAAAAAGAATAAAACACCTAGGAATTAACTTAACCAAGGGGGTAAAAGAGCTATACTCTCAAAACTATAAATCATTGATAGAGCAATTTGAAGCTGATGCAAATAAATGGAAAAATATCATGTGTTCATGGACTGCAAGAATTAATACTGTCAGAATGACCATACAACCCAAAATAATCTAGAGATTTAATGCAATCCCTATCAAAATACTCATGATATTTTTCACAAATTAGAATAAATAATTCTAAAATTTACATAGAGCAACATAAGTAACCAAATGGCCAAAGCAATCTTGAGCAAAAAGAACAAAGTTGGATATAGCATGCCCCCCTGACTTCAGATGATACTACTAAGTTACAGATATAAAAAAGCATGGCACTGGAACAAGAACATACATATAAGTCAATGGAACAGAATAGACAGCCTAGAAATAAACCCACACACCTACAGTCAATTAATCCACAAAAAGGAGGCAAGAATATACAATGGAGAAAAGACAGCCACTTCAATAAGTGGTGCTGAGAAAATTGAACAACGGCATGTAAAATAATGATATTAGAATATTTCCTCAAAACATACACAAAAATAAACTAAAAATGGATTAAATACCTAAATATAAGACCAGAAACCATAAAAACCCTAGAAGAAAATATATGCAGAACACTCTCTGGCATAAGTCATAGCAATATTTTTTTTGGATATGTCTCCTAAAATGAAAGAAATATGTCTCCTAAAATAAATTCTAAAGTTAACAAATGAGACCTAAGTAAACTGAAAAGCTTTAGAACATCAAAGGAAACAATCAACAAAAGGAAAAAACAACCTACTCAATGCGAGGAAATATTTGCAAATGATTTGACTGATAGAGGTTGATATCCGAAATATATAAACAGCTCATACAACTCAATATGAAAAAAAAAAAACCTTTTTAAAAAAAGACACAATAAGAGAATACCTAAACAGACATTTTCTGAAGAACATGTACAGGTTGCAAAGAGGCACATGAACAGATGCTCAACATAACTAATCAAGAGAAATGCAAATCAAAACAACAATGTGAAGGACTTCCCTGGTGTCACAGTGGTTAAGAATCTACCTGCCAATGTAGAGGACATGGGTTCTGTCCCTGGTCTGGGAAGATCCCACATGCTGTGGAGCAATTAAGCTTGTGTGTCACAAATACTGAGTCCACGTGCCACAACTACTGAAGGTTGCACACCTTAGAGTCCACGCACCACAACTACTGAAGACCACATGCTCTAGGGCCCACATGCTGTGACTACTGAGCCCATGTGCTGCAACTACTGAAGACAGTGCACCTAGAGCCCATGATCTGCAACAAGAAAAGCCACTGCAATGAGAAGCCCATGCACTGCAACAAAGAGTAGCGCCCTCTCCCAAATAAAGAAAGCCTGGAAAGAAGAGAAAGGGAAATCTCTCCCAGCAGCCTCAGAAGCAACGGATTAAAGCTCCACAATCAACTTGATGTACGCTGCACCTGTGGAATATATGAATAGACAACGAAACATCCCAAACTGAGGAGCCAGGAGTCAGTGCTGTGCCTCTGAGGTGGGAGACACAAATTCAGGACACTGGTCAACAAGAGACCTCCCAGATCCACATAATATCAAATGGAGAAAATCTTCCACAGATCTCAATCTCAACACCAACACCCAGCTTCACTCAACCACCAGCAAGCTACAGTGCTGGACACCCTAAGCCAAATGACAAGCAAGACAGGAACACAACACCACCCATTAGCAGAGAGGCTGCCTAAAATCATAAAAAGTCTGCAGACACCCCAAAACACACCACCAGACGTGGACCTGCCCACCAGAAAGACAAGATCCAGCCTCATCTACCAGAACACAGACACTAATCCCCTCCACCAGGAAGCCTACACAACCCACTAAACCAAACTTAGCCACTGGGGACAGACACCAAAAACAACGGGAACTACGAACCTGCAGCCTGCAAAAAAGGAGACCCCAAACACAGTAACATAAGCAAAGTGAGAAGACAGAAAAACACACAGCAGGAGAAGGAGCAAGATAAAAACCCACCAGACCTAACAAATGAAGAGGTAATAGGCACTCTACCTGAAAAAGAATTCAGAATAATGATAGTAAAGATGATTCAAGATTCTATTTCCAAGATCCAAAATCTTGGAAATAGCATAGACAAAATGCAAGAAACAGTTAACAAGGACCTAGAAGAACTAAAGATGAATCAAGCATTGATTAAAAACACAATAAATGAAATGAAAAATACTCTAGATTGGATCAATAGCAGAATAACTGAGGCAGAAGAAAGGAAAAGTGATGTGGAAGATAAAATAGTGGAAATAACTGATGCAGAGCAAAATAAAGAAAAAAGAATGAAAAGAACAGAGGACAATCTCAGAGACCTCGGGGACAACATTAAACGCACCAACACTCGAATTATAGGGGTTCCAGAAGAAGAAGAGAAAAAGAAAGGGACTGAGAAAATATTTGAAGAGATTATAGTTGAAAACTTCCCTAATATGGGAAAGGAAAGAGTTCATCAAGTCCAGGAGGCACAGAGAGTCCCATACAGAATAAATCCAAGGAGAAATATGCCAAGACACATATTAATCAAACTGTCAAAAATTAAACACAAAGAAATCATATTAAAAGCAGGAAGGGAAAAACAACAAATAACACACAAGGGAATACCCATCAGGATAACAGCTGATCTCTCAGCAGAAACTCTATGAGCCAGAAGGGAGTGGCAGGACATAATTAAATTGATGAAGGAGAAAAACCTGCAACCAAGATTACTCTACCCAGCAAGGATCTCATTCAGATTTGATGGAGAAAATAAAACGTTTACAGGCAAGCAAAAGCTGAGAGAGTTTAGCACCACCAAACCAGCTTTACAACAAATGCTAAAGGAACTTCTCTAGGCAAGAAACACAACAGAAGGAAAATACCTACAATAACGAACCCAAAGCAATTAAGGAAATGGGAATAGGAACATACATATCAATAATTACCTTAAATGTAAATGGACTAAATGATCCCACCAAAAGACAAAGATTGGCTGAATGGTTACAAAAACAAGACCCATATATATGCTGTCTACAAGAGACCCACTTCAGACCTAGAGACACATACAGATTGAAAGTAAGGGGATGGAAAAAGATATTCCATGCAAATGGAAACCAAAAGAAAGCTGGAGTAGCAATTCTCATATCAGACAAAATAGACTTTAAAATAAAGACTATTAGAAGAAGCAAAGAAGGACACTACATAATGATCAAGGGATCGATCCAAGAAGAAGATAAAACAATTGTAAATATTTATGCACCCAACATAGGAGCACCTCAATACATAAGGCAAATACTAACAGCCAAAAAAGGAGAAATCGACAGTAACACAATCATAGTAGGGGACTTTAACACCCCACTTTCACCAATGGACAGATCATCCAAAATGAAAATAAATAAGGAAACACAAGCTTTAAATGATACATTAAACAAGATGGACTTAATTGATATTTATAGGACATTCCATCCAAAAAAAACAGAATACACATTTTTCTCAAGTGCTCATGGAACATTCTCCAGGATAGATCATATCTTGGGTCACAAATCAAACCTTGGTAAATTTAAGAAAATTGAAATTGTATCAAGTGTCTTTTCCGACCACAATGCTATGAGACTAGATATCAATTACAGGAAAAGATCTGTAAAAAATACAAACACATGGAGGCTAAACAATACACTACTTAATAACGAAGTGATCACTGAAGAAATCAAAGAGGAAATTAAAAAATACCTAGAAACAAATGACAATGGATACACGACGACCCAAAACCTATGGGATGCAGCAAAAGCATTTCTAAGAGGGAAGCTTATAGCAATACAATCCTACCTTAAGAAACAGGAAACATCTCAAATAAACAACATAACCTTGCACCTAAAGCAAATAGAGAAAGAAGAACAAAAACACCCCAAAGTTAGCAGAAGGAAAGAAATCATAAAAATCAGATCAGAAATAAATGAAAAAGAAATGAAGGAAACAAGAGCAAAGGTCAATCAAACTAAAAGCTGGTTCTTTGAGAAGATAAACAAAATTGATAAACCATTAGCCAGACTCATCAAGAAAAAAGGGGAGAAGACTCAAATCAATAGAATTAGAAATGAAAAAGGAGAAGTAACAACTGACACTGCAGAAATACCAAAGATCATGAGAGATTACTACAAGCAACTCTATGCCAATAAAATGGACAACCTGGAAGAAATGGACAAATTCTTAGAAATGCACAACCTGCCTAGACTGAATGAGGAATAAATAGAAAATATGAACAGACTAATCACAAGCACTGAAATTGAAACTGTGATAAAAAATCTTCCAACAAACAAAAGCCCAGGACCACATGGTTTCACAGGCGAATTCTATCAAGCATTTAGAGAAGAGCTAACACCTATTCTTCTCAAACTCTTCCAAAATATAGCAGAGGGAGGAACACTCCCAACCTCATTCTATGAGGCCACCATCACCTTGATACCAAAACCAGACAAGGATGTCACAAAGAAGGAAAACTACAGGCTAATATCACTGATGAACATAGATGCAAAAATCCTCAACAAAATACTAGCAAGCAGAATCCAACAGCACATTAAAACGATCATACACCATGATCAAGTGGGGTTTATTCCAGGAATGCAAGGATTCTTCAATATACGCAAATCAATCAATGTGATACACCATATTAACAAATTGAAGGAGAAAAACCATATGATCATCTCAATAGATGCAGAGAAAGCTTTCGACAAAATTCAACACCGATTTATGATAAAAACCCTGCAGAAAGTAGGCATAGAGGGAACTTTCCTCAACATAATAAAGGCCACATATGACACACCCACAGCCAGCATCATCCTCAATGGTGAAAAACTGAAACCATTTCCACTAAGATCAGGAACAAGACAAGGTTACCCACTCTCACCACTCTTATTCAACTTAGTTTTGGCAGTTTTAGCCACAGCAATCAGAGAATAAAAGGAAATAAAATGAATCCAAATAGGAAAAGACGAAATAAAGCTGTCACTGTTTGCAGATAACATGATACTATAAATAGAGAACCCTAGGGATGCTACCAGAAAACTACTAGAGCTAATCAATGAATTTGGTAAAGTAGCAGGATACAAAATTAATGCACAGAAATTTCTGGCATTTCTATATATTAATGATGAAAAATCTGAAAATGAAATCAAGGAAACACTCCCATTTACCTTTGCAATAAAAAGTATAAAATATCTAGGAATAAACCTACCTAAGGAGACAAAAGACCTGTATGCAGAAAATTATAAGACACTGATGAAAGAAATTAAAGATGATACAAATAGATGGAGACATGTACCTAGTTCTTGGATTGGAAGAATCAACATTGTGAAAAGGACTCTACTACCCAAAGCAATCTACAGATTCAATGCAATCCCTATCAAACTACCACTGGCATTTTTCACAGAACTAGAACAAAAAATTTCACAATTTGTATGGAAACACAAAAGACCCCGAATAGCCAAAGCAATCTTGAGAACAAAAAATGGAGCTGGAGGAATCAGGCTCCCTGACTTCAGACTATACTACAAAGTTACAGCAATCAAGACAGTGTGGTACTGGCACAAAAACAGAAAGATAGATCAATGGAACAGGATAGAAAGCCCAGAGATAAACCCATGCATATATGGTCACCTTATCTTTGATAAAGGAGGCAGGAATGTACAGTTGAGAAAAGACAGTCTCTTCAATAATTGGTGCTGGGAAAACTGGACAAGGATATATAAAAGTATGAGATTCGATCACTCCCTAACACCACACACAAAAATAAGCTCAAAATGGATTAAAGACCTAAATGTAAGGCCAGACACTATCAAACTCTTAGAGGAAAACATAGGCAGAACACTCTATGACATAAATCACAGCAAGATCCTTTCTGACCCACCTCCTAGAGAAATGGAAATAAAGACAAAAATAAACACATTGGACCCATTGAAACTTAAAAGCTTTTGCACAGCAAAGGAAACCATAAACAAGACCAAAAGACAACCCTTAGAATGGGAGAAAATATTTGTAAATGAAGCAACTGACAAAGGATTAATCTCCAAAATTCATAAGCAGCTCATGCAGCTCAATAACAAAAAAACAAACAACCCAATCCAAAAATGGGCAGAAGACCTAAATAGACATTTCTCCACAGAAGATATACAGACTGCCAACAAACACATGAAAGGATGCTCAACATCTTTACTCATTAGAGAAATGCAAATCAAAACTACAATGAGATATCATCTCACACCAGTCAGAATGGCCATCATCAAAAAATCTAGAAACAATAAATGCTAGAGAGGGTGTGGAAAAAAGTGAACACTCTTGCACTGCTGGTGGGAATGTGAATTGGTACAGCCACTATGGAGAACGGTATGGAGCTTCCTTAAAAAACTAAAAATAGAACTACCATATGACCCAGCAATCCCACTACTGGGCATATACCCTGAGAAAACCATAATTCAAAGAGTCATGTACTAAAATGTTCATAGCAGCCTTATTTACAATAGCCCGGAGATGGAAACAACCTAAGTGTCCATTATCGGATGAATGGATAAAGAAGCTGTGGCACATATATACAATGGAATATTACCCAGCCATAAAAAGAGATGAAATTGAGCTATTTGTAATGAGATGGATGGACCTAAAGTCTGTCATACAGAGTGAAGTAAGTCAGAAATAGAAAGACAAATACTGTATGCTGACACATATATATGGAATTTAAGAAAAAAAATGTCATGAAGAACATAGTGGTTAGACATGAATAAAGACACAAACCTACTAGAGAATGGACTTGAGGATATGGTGAAGGGGAAGGGTAAGCTGTGACAAAGCGAAAGAGTGGCATGGACATATATACACTACCAAACGTAAGGTAGATATCTAGTGGGAAGCAGCCACATAGCACAGGGAGTTCAGCTCTGTGCTTTGTGACCACCTGGATGGGTGGGATAGGGAGGGTGGGAGGGAGATGCAAAAGGGAGGGGATATGGGAACATATGTATATGTATAACTGATAAAATAAAAATTAAAAAAAAGAAAGCCTGTGCACAGCAACAAAGACCCAATGCAGCCAGAAAATAAATAAATAAATAAAACAAAAACAAGCAAACAAAAACCAATGTGATATCACCTCACACCTATCAGAATGGCTATCATCAAAATGTCTACAAATAAATGTCAGCAAGGATGTGAAGAAATGGGAACTCTCCTATACTGTTGGTGGGAATATAAATTAGTGCAGCCATTATGGAAAACATCATGGAAGTTCCACAAAAAACTAAAAATAAAACTACCATATGATGCAGTAATTCCACTTCTGATTATCTGAAGGAAACATAAACACTAATTTTAAAAGAAACATACACTCCAATGTTCAAAGCAACAATATTTACAATAGCCAAGGCATGAAAGAAGGCAGTGCCTGTTAACAGATGAATGGATAAAAAAATGTGGTATGTATATATATATATATATATGTCTATGTATATATATATATATGTGTGTGTGTGTGTGTGTATGTGTATATATACACACACACACAGACCACATTATACACACACACACACACAATGGAACACTACTCAGCCACAAAAATGAATGAAATTATACCATTTCCAACATTGTGGATGGATCAAGACAGTATTATGCTTAGTAAAATATGTCAGACAAAGAAAGACAAATACTCTATGTTAACACTTATGTGTGGAATTAAAAAAAGAAACAAACGAATGCATATAACAAAATAAAAACAGGCTCACATACATAGAAAACAAACTAGTGTTTACCAGTGGGGAGAAGTAATAAGAGAGGAGGGGCAAAATAGGGGTATGGGATTAAGAGATACAAACTACAATGTATAAAATAGATAAGGAACAAGGATATATTATACAGTACAGGGAAATATAGCCATTTTGGGTAATAACATTAAGTGGAGTATAACTTATTAAAATATTTAATTACTATGTCATACACCTGAAACTAATAAATCAATTATATTTCAATTAAAATAAATATAATATCAGAAATTAAGATAAAATATAGGTCAATATATGGCTGTGTGTTGCATGAGTCATTCAGAAAAATAATACTAATGGAAACAATTATGCAAAAGATTATTGATACACTGCATACAAAAGTAAAGTTTACTTTCATCAAAAGCAATAACAATTTCAAATTGTAGAAGTCAAATAAAATTCAAAAATTATGTTAAATACCTACACATACACAGAAGACATATGTTAGAATATTCTAAGGGAAAAACTACATTACCAACATAAAACAACAGAGTTACAATCATGGAGCTCATAAGAAAAATTATAAATTGTCAATATATATGAAATATTTATCACCATTATTAAAAATATTGCATAAGAAAATAGCAATGAATTTTTAATATCTATTACATTTGTATAGTCCAATATTAGTGAAACTATTTTGCCTCAGCAAGATTTTGGAATAGACATTCTAATATTATTGATAAGAGTATATGTTTTTAAAATCTTTCTGGAATGCAGAGATTTTATATATCTAGGGTTTTAAAAATGTAACTAACGTTTTTATTGAGCACTTCCAGTTCTAATGATGGATTTTAATAAAAAATTTAGAGATGTTAATAAAACGATTTATATATAAGTATGTCTGTAGCAGCATTATGCTTAGGAGAGATAATTTGGAAATAATGTGAATGTCATTAAGCATTATTATAATGGAAAGCTGGTACTCATTAAATGTCATATTAACATTGCAAATTAATGATCTGGATCAGTATTCACAATAATTGACAAATAAGAACATTCACGATAATTGCCAAGTAAAAATGCATGTTTTGCAAAAGAGTACATTCAGCAGCTATCGTTACTCGATGTGTTTTGTATTGATAGAGAAAGACTAGAAGGCCATATACCACATCACAACAGTGGTGCAATTATTCATACTTTTAATGTAAGAAGTAGTAGTAATATTATCATTAATAAGTGACATTCTAAAGGACCTTTTATTTCCCAGGCATTAACCTAAGCTCTTTATATGGATCATGTCACTTAATAATCCTCACATAAATTTTATGAGAAAGATACTATTTTTTTATAACTTTTTTTTTTTTTTTTTGTGGTACGTGGGCCTCTCACTGCTGTGGTCTCTCCCATTGCGGAGCACAGGCTCCAGACACGCAGGCTCAGTGGCCATAGCTCATGGACCCAGCTGCTCCATGGCATGTGGGATCTTCCCTGACCACTGCACGAGCCTGTGTCCCCTGCATTGGCAGGAGGACTCTCAACCACTGTGCCACCAGGGAAGCCCAAAAGATACTATTTTTATCTCCATTTTACCAATGAGGAGACTAAGACTTGGGGAATATAAATAATTTGTCTAAAATTGTAGATACAGGGACTTCCTTGGTGGTTCAGTGGTTAAGAATCTGCCTGTCAATGCAGGGAAGAGGGGTTTGAGCCCTGGTCCAGGAAGATCCCACAGGCTGTGGAGCAAGTAAGCCCATGTGCCACAACTACTGAGCCTGTGCTCTAGAGCCCACGGGCCACAACTACTGAGCCCATGTGCCACAACTACTGAAGCCCACATGCCTAGAGCCCATGCTCCGCAACAAGAAGCCACTGCAGTGAGAAGCCCAGCACTGCCACGAAGAGTAACCCCCACTCACCATAACTAGAGAAAGACTGCGTGCAGTAACAAAGACTCAACACAGCCAAAAATAAATAACTAAATAATTAAATGTATTTTAAAAATAAAAAATAAATAAAATTGTAGATACAGTAAGCGGTTGAACCAAAACTTGGTCTAATCTAACTCAGATTTATTTTCTGCTATTTGTGTGTGTATTTGTGTGGCAGGGGATGGGGGGGTCCTAAGTTTTGTAAATATTATTAAAATAAAGCTCAAAACTGACATTTAAAAGTAAACAAAGCTAGAAAGGCTCTCAGTCTTCACTGTTTTGAGTTTCTTAATTATCTGATAAAACTTTTGTATGCTGTACATTGATACATATTCTCTTGAGACAGTGAACCAAAATAATATACCTCTTGATATTTGCAAGTGCTGTGATTTTATTTTCTCAAACAAGATGGTCTGAACAGATGACTAAATAGGGTTTATTTAGTTACTCAACATCTAGTTTCAGTCGTCTAAAAAACATTGAAATATGTTGGAAGAAGAAGAGAAAAGAGGAAAGGAAAGTACTGGAGAGGAAAGTAAGGGGGAAAAGCAGGGAACACACAATAGTGATTAAAAAAAAAAGAAGAAACAAATGGGATAACAAGCAGAGATAAAAGAACCAGTGTTCTCTAATATTTAAATTATTAAACCAAATTAACTCAGGTAGTAATTGTGGGGATTTTCAGCATTACTGTGAACTGTATAACACGAAATACTCTTGCACAATGCTGGGTACTCCATTACAGACAATGCATTTTGGTCATGGTGAACATCTTTTTTTTGACTGGATTATTTTTTTCAGAATAAAAGCATATTGATCACTCCATAACTGTGGAGTTCATACTGGTCATTTAAATCTACACTGGAATAGTTTCAAATCAAGTTTTTTTTTTTTTTTAAAGAGTGTCCTGTCCCATGATAGGAAGTTACCTTTTGATTCACCCTGAAAGCCAGATTCAGTCACTTTCTATCACTGCAATTAATGAAACCTAGTCTCAGTTCAGTTGTCCCCTGAAACAAAGGAGTCCAAATTGTTTTGTTTCTTTTATTTTTCTTTCTTTCTTTCTTTCTTTTTTTTTTTTTTTTTTTGTGGTACGTGGGCCTCTCACTGTTGTGGCATCTCGTATTGTGGAGCACAGGTTCCGGATGCGCAGGCTCAGTGGCCATGGCTCACGGGCCCAGCCGCTCCACGGCATGTGGGATCTTCCCAGACCGGGGCACGAACTCGTGCTCCGTGCATCGGCAGCTGGACCAAAGGAGTCCAAATTTTATTCAAGGAAAATTCTGCTGTCATTCCAAACATTGGCCTTCCTCAATTACTTCATATGATATGTTGAAAATTCAGTAGAGATAAAACCTATTGAGTGAATATAATTCAAAGGGAAAGAAGTCCAACCAACCTTTCAAATATTTTAAAATATTCTTAAATTTAACTAGATCTGGAAAAACCAATGTATTCAGACTGTCTTGTATTGATGACTGCCATAAGAAATGCCTATTGTAAGATACCATCAAGGACCCTTTTCACTATTATTACAGAGCCATCTGTAACATAATTCAAGAGTAGTTTAATAGGGCTTCCCTGGTGGCACAGTGGTTGAGAGTCCGCCTGCCGATGCAGGGGACATGGGTTCGTGCCCCAGTCTGGGAAGATCCCACATGCTGTGGAGCAGCTAGGCCCGTGAGCCATGGCTGCTAAGCCTGTGTGTCCGGAGCCTGTGCTCCACAACGGGAGAGGCCACAATGGTGAGAGGCCCGTGTACCGCAAAAAAAAAAAAAAAAGAGTAGTTTAATAAATGTAATTTTCCTGGGAACTTGGTAATTTTTTATGTTTTAATCATGGGGATATTAAATTATGAACCTGATAATATTTTTTCTTTCTCCTCAGCAGTTAGATAATTTTGGTTTAAAAATGTGGCTCTTTCGTGAATAGGTCACAAATGTGTACATGTAAAAATAAAGTATATATATTTAGCCTCATGTATGATTGCCTTTTACCTGCAATCTTCATTTTTTTGTTTATTTTTTGTTTATCTTTCATCTCTCTTTTAATATACACTGAAGTTTCATTTCTGTGCTATCTTCAGCTTCCTAATTTTTTGCATATTGTATGGAAGACCATACAAGATAATTGACTGAATGAATAAATGAATCACTTTCCTAAACCATTAATGGTGAGTGCTAATGTCTGTTTATAAATATATATGGGAACCAATTTAAGTGTAACTACCAGTATAGTTTTGGTTTGCTTGATTTCCAAAAAAATTGTGTAGTTTTATAAAAAAGCCATGCCTCAGAAAACCATTAGCCATTTCACTGCAGTTTTCCAACTGACTTTATACGTTATCTCTACCTCAGAGACTGTGCAATGTACTTCTTTGTCTTCCCATGAAGAAGCATAGCAAGCTGAGTAGATTCTCAGAACTGCTGTTGTTGACGATGGTGCTTATGAACATAAGAGTACCTTTGTTAGACCAGTCTATTTAGCATGTGATTATCTATTAGTCACAAAAACCCGATGGTAGTGGAGATAAAAAATAATTATGCCCTGGTCCACATACCCTAGGATAATTAGTAATTGAGAAGACATACTCACAAAACAAATAATCCAATGATGTAATAGGTACAGTGATACAGATATACACAGTGTTATAGGTGGAACTACATAATGGAACTTAGTAAAAGTAACAAGGTTTGCAATGCCTGTTAATAGTCACAAACTGTTTGCTGAGCATTTTCTACGTGTGGATATAATGTTAAGCTCTAGAAATAGAGCACTGAGGAACACATAATTCTCTTTTTTGAATCCCCTTCTGCTTTTACATGTTTTAGAGTTTTCCCTCGCGTCCTTAGATACTTCCTTGCATCATTTCTTTTCCTCCTTTATTGCAATACATAATTATTTTTTACATAGAAACAAGTTATTTTATCTACATATGATTAAAATTTAAAGATGTATCCCGTCACTATACCATCTTATCCTCTCAGTAAAACTTAACTCTACTTCTTGTTTGATTGTTAACTCTGACCGAACTATTTTATGCTGAATACAAAGTGTCAAGGAATGTCACCATGCATAAACCAAGATTATTATTTGAGGAGATTTGAAACATCATTCTAAAATTTGTACCTGCATGTACCTGAGTGCCAATCAGCATACTCTAAAAATTCAGATTTCCATATAGAATAAGTTTTGGGATATGTTTTTATTTCTTTGTTTTAGTCTTTGTCTGCATTTCAAACAGAAAGCTAGGGAAATTCCTCTTACAGGATTTTTAATGACTACAAGAGTAGAGTCATCAGAAAAAGTAGCTTAAGAAGAAACTATAAATAATTGTTCCCTTGCTGTGAGTGAACAACATATTTCTCTGGATTTAAAAAGTCTCATCTAGGATAATTCAATTCAGCTGTGAAAAAGCACTATAAAGAACTTCTGCATGTGTTATCTGAAATTAAATGTAGCCATATGGACATGTGAGTGAGGGAAAAAAGCCTTGAACACCTGCTTTAGGGAAAAAGAAATTACTTGAAGATGACTTTCTTCAGGAAACCTTTTCTCACCACTCCCTCCCTAGCTGGACAAACCATCCTGCACTTGTGCCTCCATATGACCTTTAAGTTCTCATTTCTATTAAAGAATCATATTTCATCATTTTATCTATTTAACATTTTCTATATTCCCATATCTTAGACCCAAAAATTGACACAAAGGATGTGCTCACTTTTTGATAAATTGAATTGGGAAATGAGTAGGGCATTCCAGGAATTTAAGCAGCAAACCAAAGTTATTAGATCATAGGGATAAGTACATATTAATTCTAGTTAATAGCAGATTAGTACTATGACATTTTGGCAACTATCAATTACAAAACTGAAATGATAAAATATCTATATCCTACATTTAGCTAAGGTGAGTATAGAATTTAAAAGGAAAAGAATATGGTTATATACTAACAGGGTATTATAATGCCAAAAAGCTTAATAATCACTGATGATTTGCTTTAAATTGTGACAAAATCTTTCATGTATCATCACTAAGTTTTTGCTCTGCTTATTCCTAAGCCTCCTCATTAAATGTTAAAATAATAAACACACAGCAAACAAACAAAAATGCAAACAAACAAATCCCAGATAACATAGCTTTTTCCTATCTAAAAAATGGAAAACATATGTTTTGGTAATTTAATATTTTCCCTAAAATTAAGTGAATTAACCTCCAAAATTGAAAGGTCAGATTTCATGGATAATTGTTTTATGTTTTTATTTTTAAAAGAGCTGTCATCATTTTTGCTATCACATTCTGCTATCTTCAAGGCCAGTATGACTGTGGTCTTACCAGAAAAAAAATGAATAATCTTTCCAACTCTATAAAGCAAATATATTATCCTAAAATGACCATTCCCATTGGAGAAAAAATGCTTTCTAGACTCTTTTAAGTATGAATATTTAACAATAAAAGAAACATCGAATATAAATTTTATTCCATTCCATTTGATTGCAAATTTGATTCCATTCCATTAAAAAATTAGTCAGGAAATTTTAATAAAAGCAAGATATTTATAGGTTGCAATTCACCTGTTATCCTGAAAAATCATTATTTTTGTAGCAAGAGGAAATTATTTCTCTTATTTTTCTTTAATGTTATACACACACACACACACACACACACACACACACATACATTTCTTTTAAAGAAAAGCAAACCATGTTGACAGAACTAGCACAGTGACCATCGATGCCAGAAAGTTCATTTTCTCCAGTTATGCTGACACTGTAGCATGAAACTGCTACTGTACTCAAAGTCTTGATAAATGTTTCCTATTTTAGAAACATGAATTTCTCCAAGGTGCCCTTGGAAGAAAGCCCTTCAGGCTTTCATGATTTCCTCTAAATGTTTAAAATCATTCTCTCCTTATGTGTTCTGAGTAACAATCATTGGCTTCTTTCCAGAAATAAAAGGTGCTTTTCTCTATTTCTCCCCTTATTGGCTTCATGCTGTGTTCTGCTTTTTCTTAAAATTATGATATAGTTTTAATCATTCATGGGATAAAAATAATAATTTTAAAAGTATAATAGTTCTGTTCTGAAACTTCATGGTTGAGGTGAAGAAACTAACATTTAAGTAATATAGAAAAAAAATCTATGCAGTATTTAATAACAACTATTCACACTATTAGATATTAGTTATCACTTGCAAAAGTGACTTAAACATATTATTTCATTAACTTAGGATGTATTTAACAAAGAGGTGTCTGTTCTATTTAGCACACATTACTAATACTATATATATTTTATCTACAATTCAAAACTAAGTATAGCTTTTAGATAAAATATCCAATATTAAATTACAAAAAAAAATTGTGAACTTACTTGCTCAATATAATACATTATAATGTGCACACTGCTACCTTGGATATCTAATGGCACAAAAAATTGCTCACTATATGTATGAAAAACTAACAAAGTAGAATATAGTATGATCTTAATTATGTAAAAAAATACTTATGCATAAAAATGTGTGTAAAAAAACTGAAAAAAATTTCAAAGTGGTATCATCCTATGCTTAATATATCTATGTCTATATATGCATATATATATATGAAACACCAAGGCTAAATTTATATAATCAATAAAATATACATCAGCAAGGCTAAATATGAATGCAAAATAATAATAAAGAGATGAAATCAAAATATTTGACTATATGCATTTTTAAAATTTATGTACATTAAAATAACATAATTAAAAAGGTAGAAACTATTTTTTGCCACAAATGTGACAAAGGGTTAATGTATATAACTAACAAATAATTATTATATGATAAACTTTTATGAGAAAATTAAAATACCAATACTTATGAAAAGTAATATAAACTTATGAGAAAAACTTTTACTTCAAAAAACACAAACGATTTAGCAGAATATTTAAAATATAATAATACTATATTCTGATAAGGGCTATTTAAGTGAACTCCCTATAAGTGGGAATTTACACTGGTAAGATCTATATAAAAAACATATCTCAAAAATTCACATATTCATACAGTTTAACCCATTTCTTGGAACCCAATGAACCAAATCTGAAATCTAGACAAGATTATATATCAAAATGTATAATCCAGTTCTCCTTATAATGGCAAAAAAAAAAAAAAAGAAAAGAAAAGAAAAAGAGGAAATATCCAACAACAAAGTGGTAGTCCAATCAATTACAGGATACCTGGTAAATGTTACCTAAGAATTAATGTTGTATTACCATTACATCTGAGAATATCCACATTTTATATTAAGACAAAAGTTGAGTACTAAAACCATGGGCAATTATTAGTTAAATCTGTTTCACCTGCCTTTACTAATGAAGGTTGTTTTAAGACTTGCATGTCTTCCAAGAGGCATGTAACCTAAACAGTAAGATGTTTGCAATGTTATTTTCCAGGAACTTGGAGTCAGCTGCCTCTAGTTCAAGCTGAACTGGTTAAGACTGGACGTGTGGGACCAGGACACTTCAACTGGCATGGATGAGCTGCTCGGTGACTTTTGAACTTGCAGAGACCTACAGCTTAGGTATGCCTGTGCAGAATGACAATTATAACACCTTTTCTAATCACGTTTCCCCATGCTCCCCATGCCTCAGACCATCCTGTTTCTTTATTCTTTATCCCATAAATACCCTGAGCCCCTTGCCTCCCTTGGCTGCCTTGCGAATAAACCCTCTTTTTGCTGCAAACCTCCACGTCTCTTGGCTTGCTGTGTGTGGGACAAAATGAACCTGGTTCAGTAACAGTACTGCATATAAATAAATATAATAGATAGATATATAATAGATAGATAGATATATGCTCTTGTACATTTAAGTGCAATTACATCATAAATATATAAACTAGATGGAAAGAACAATAAAAGATTAACATTGTTCTTTCCCTGAATAGAGAAATCACATAATTCTTCCTTTTGTGCATGATTCCATATTTCCCAAGTATTCTGTTATTTTTATAATCAGAAGAAAATTGTTTTTTTTAAATTAAAACTAATTGTGTATTCAAATTACACATTTTATCACAAGCTCCTCTTTTTCAATATCAATAATTTATCTAAGCATAGGGTTTAAAGGATTTTCATCATGTTAAAGAATTCTGAAAAGTAATAGTATGTAAAATTGTTCAGAAATAATTTTGTTTCCTTTACAAGCATGTTGAAATAATTACCTTAAGAAGATATATATGTTTTTTTTTGTTTTGTTTTGTTTTTTTTCTGACCACAGGTAATTTTTTGAGTCCATGTGCTTTTAGGCTGTGTTACCAACATGAAATATAACAGTCTCCAGGCAACTAACAAAGTGATGCTATCAAACACAAACAGAATATTGTAGTCACATGTAGGCATATTATAACTTTAAGTGCTCTTTTGATGTAAAGAAACTAATGTTTCTTAGTTAACTCTCTACTGTTATAATGTAAAGCACTATGATAATCATTTTTACACTTATTGTCTAATTCCTCATAGGATTTATAGCACTAACTATATCTAATAGTTGAGAAAGCTAATGCTCAGAAAAGTAACAAATTTATCTAATGTCAAACAACTAGTAAAATTGTATTGGAAAAGAGCTCTTTTTCAATTTAATTGAATTCAACAAAATGCATTGAGCACAATTAGAACATATCAAATGATATGAGACATAGAAAGGTGAATAGATGTGAACACATCATATATGTGTTGCCTATTAGGAACTTAATATTTAGAGGGAGAGGAAGATACATCCATATTAGTTACAAGGTAGATATTCTATACATACATGTTAATGTAATCTAGTGGAGTTTTATTTTGATTTCAAAAGAACACTTCACAGTGGAAATGGCCTTTTACCCAGGTACAGTGGGCAGGCAGACTTTTTGTGGAGAGAAGTAAATGTACAAATGGGGTGACCAGACAGTTGTTTAGTAAGAATGTGAACAATGTTGAATATCATTCAAAGTCACCTGTGCAGAAAAGCAGATTTGACCTGTATTGTTTGGAATACGTTAAATTAATAAATATTTGATGCCTCATTTATAATAAGTATATGATACACCAGAAGTATGTGTCAGGGTGTTTTACAGACTCACATATTAGTGCTCCTTTAGTTTGGTAGTATACTTTAAATTGTCATTTAGGACTCAACTTCTTTAATAGATTGGCTAGAATTCATTTCTAATTATTTTGTTAGAGCCTAGAGCTTTATAATAGATTATGGCCATATTTTAAAGGCACTTAAGAAATTCTACCCATGGTTTTTCAAAAAAATATCATTATCTCTTATGTTGAATAGTTAGTAAGACATTAAATTATTTTCATAATGACTTCAAATGATTTCATGTACTTTAGTAAAATGATTATTAACTCCAGGACTAAATGCTTTTTTTAAATATTTCCTCATTTATTTTAAGAGTCAAATACATCTCTCCTATGCATTCATGATTTACATGCTTAGTTACAGAGCAATCAACCTCTTACCCCAATCCACTTTCAATATTTTAAGTACATTATAAAATAAATAAAACAAAATGTTTTATTAAACATATACCAAAATGCCTGTGTCAGTAGTACTTATTCTTTTATCAACATTTTTAGCATATATGGAGAAGAAACATTAAATAAATTGCGTTAAAAAACATTAATTAATTTAAAAAAATCTGTAAGTTTTCAACAGAGTCCCACATTAGAAATATATGAGTTTTGCCGCATAGATTTGGTTGTGAGAATTCAAGGAACAGATTTTTAAGTCCAGGTAGGTCAAAAGAAATGTTAGTGGTAATGTTTGGTACCTATCTAATAGAGTGAAGATACATAATGATAATAGGTAATTATTATCTAAGGGAGGCTAAACAAATCCCACATTTTGAATGCTTCTGAATTGAACTTCTAAACTTCTGAAACAGTCATAAACATTCCTAAGAGATGAGTTCTGCTGGGTAAATGGCTGGTCCTGCTGCATGAAAAATTACTTTGTGAAATATAAAAAGAAATATGAATGATTTCATGTTCCTGTTTCCTTTTTAGCAGTAATCATTCTCTCCTTCACTCTTTTCTCTCAAGCCTCTAGTGGCCTGTTGCTATGGTCTCCATGTTGCTACATGGAGAACCACATTCCCATTTTGCTTCAATTTCCTCCCATCTCTGTTCCTTGTTTTCTCTATTGATTTCTTCATCTCCTCACCCCTTAAATGTTGGAGTGCCTCTTACATTTTTGATTTGTACTTACTGCCTTGGATATTTCATCAAGTCATTTGGCTTTATGTGCCATTTGTCTGTTATTAAAAACTAACAAAAAATAAAAATTAAAATATTAAAAAAATAAAAACTAACAAATATGTATTACTAAATTCAATTTCTCATCTGAATTCCAAACTCCGTTTCCTTCTAACTTCTGGAAATCTCCAGCTGGATACCTAAGAGTTGTCTCAAACTTAACGTCCCCAGATGAACTCCAGATATCCTTTCCAAAACTAATTCTTCAAAATGTCAAAACTGATTCTTCAAAACATCATCCTCATTTCTGAAAGCTGGGATTCTACTTTCCTCTTTTTCAGAATAAATGCATTTAAATCATCATTGACCTGAGAGGTAGGTCTTTATGTTTCTGCATTGACCAGTAGCTGGACTTGGATTGCCCTGGAAAGAGAATGTGACCTTGGATGCTTCTACTCTCATCTGGAAGGGACCCAGCTGTGAGCTGTCAGTTACCATCATTCTCACCAGGTGGCACAATGAAATATTTTATCTAGGAAGAGATGAGATCTATATTACACATCACTACATCCATTACAAATACCTTCTAGAGCAATTAAGAATTTTGTGTCTTTTCTCAAAAGTTAATTTTATCATTTTCACATGGTAATTATGTCATATTTAGAGAGGAGTTGCCAAGTTCTGAGCTTATTTTTAGTCATAGGTGAGTACTTTGAAGTTTACCTCTGCTGTTTTATAATAAATACAGGGTGTACTGATGAGTGGAAGGGTCAAAACTACATTAAGTTAATAATTTCTTACATTGCATACACTGAGCATTAATATAATGTCGGGATAACATTGAAATACATGAATAGTGATAGAGACAGAAACATAGCTTTGATTTTTAACTCCTGAGAGAGTGTTTTAGAAGTTCTCTTGTGGCAAGAAGAGTAAAATATTAACATTTTTATCACCTTGTCTACAGATTTCTTACTGAACATCCATTGGGTTATTTAGAATACTGTCCCAATTGTAATGAGTATATTGAATGGCATTCTCTGTAGTCTAGCTTTTTGTCAGGAACGCTGAAGCTCCATTCTTTTATTCTGTTTGGCATTCATGGTGTATGGGGAGAAGAAACAGTTATATAGACCACAGTAAATGAGTGCACTTAAAAAACTATATTCTACAATGAATGATTGAGGAAATAGGAAACATTTATCTGGAGAAGTGAATATTCAGAAAGGACATAAAAAAGCCCTCTAAATATTTGAGAAGTTTGCATGTGGCAGCAGAATTTATAATTAATATCATTGGTTTCAAATGATGTAACTATCAATGAAAGGAAGCTTCAGAAGGCAGATTTCCACTTGATATGAAGAAGAACTCATGATGATTAGTACTACCAGACAATGGAGTGGGTGCCTGGTAAAGTAGGATATTCCATATTACTGGAGCTTTTCAAGTATAAGACAGAAGATAATTTCATTGGAATGATATAAACAGGGCTCAAAGCATTGTTCATACTCCCTAGATGAACTTTACAATCTTTCTACATCTAAGATTCAATGATTCAACATCAACCTCTGTGCATTCTTTTAAGTCATATGAATTTGAAGCAAAACTTTGATACTGCTCTTTTAAACACAGAGAGAGAGACAGAGACAGAGAGACTGAACATGGATTAAATCCATGCTACTTTTCAGACTTTAAGGAATGAATATATTTTAGTTCAAAATGAATCCAAAGATTACTTTAGATTAGTATTAGTATGGAGAAAGAGATACCCTGTGATTTATTAAATTTATCTACCTAAATGGGTTAATGTGGTTAAGACTATTTAGACCCACTTCTCTCCCTCTCTGATATAATAGCTGTGGAGAAGAATCAGTGAGATTTTACACAAATAGGTATAAGAATAGAATAGAATAGAATAGAAAGAATAGAATAGGAGTGGCGAGGGTAGACAGGGTTTCACTACTAATAAAGTACAATTCCTGACTAAACACAATCTACTACGGTACACAATACATTTGATTTCCTATCAGTTTCAGGCCCAATCCCGTCTCTATTTGAGAAAGAAAACATGATGACACAGGAAACTAAAGCTGAGTCCCAGCAGAGCCATAACCATCACTGACACTTAAAGGAAAGTGTAAATCGACCAAGGGATGAAGAATGAGAGAAAAGGGTTATTTCCGTTTCTTTTTGTTTACATACGTAATAAATAGTTCAGGTTTTTCTTTTAGGTGGCTAGTATTAAAGAGTTTGAACCAATCATAAACAGTTATTAACAATGACAAGACAAGGGAGAATACAAATGAACTTTAAATTACTGATTTGAAACAGAAGTGAGGAGCCCAGGGCAGCGGAGACGTGAGCCGCCAGCTCGCAGCACCGCAAGTCCTCCCGCCTGCCCTCTCCCCTTGGTGCTGTAGTGGGGAGGCAAGAAACATAGCTACTATTCTACGTTGTAAAGTCAACGTCTTCTAAAAATTTCCTGAGAAGATGGCAGAGTAGAAGGACTTGCTCTCATTGCCTCTTGTGAAAGCACCAGAATAACAACTAACTGCTGAATAGTCAATGACAAGAAGACACTGGAACTCACCAAAAAAGATACTCCACATACAAAAACAAAGTAGAAGCCATAATGAGATGGCAGGAGGGGTGCAATCACAATAAAATCAAATCCCATAACTGCTGGGTGGGTGACTCATAAATTGGAGAACACTTATACCACAGAAGTCCACCCACTGGTGTGAAGGTAATGAGCTCCACATCAGGCTTCTCAACCTGGGGGGCCCGTAATGGGAGGAGGAATTCCCAGAGAATCAGATTTTGAAGGCTAGAGGGATTTGATTGAAGGACTTTGACAGGACTTGGGGAAACAGACTCCACTCTTGGAGGGCACACACAAAGTAGTGTGCACATCGGAACCCAGGGGGAGGAGCAGTAACCCCAGGGGAGACTGAACCAAACCTACCTGCTAGTGGTGGAGGGTCTCCTGCAGAGGCGGGGGGCAGCTGTGGCTCACTGCTGGGACAAGGACACTGGCAGCAGAAGTTCTGGGAAGTACTCCTTGACATGAGCCCTCCCAGAGTCTGCCATTAGCCTGATCAAAGAGCATGTAGGCTCCAGTGCTGGGTCCCACAGGCCAAACAACCAACAGGGAGGAAACTCAGCCACACCCATCAGCAAACAAGGGGATTAAAGTTTTACTGAGCTCTGCTCACCACAGCAACACCCAGCTCTACCCACCACCAGTCCCTCCCATCAGGAAGCTTGCACACGTCTCTTAGATAGCTTCATCCACCAGGGGGCAGACAGATGAAGCAAGAAGAACTACAATCCTGCAGCCTGTGGAATGTAAACCACATTCACAGAAAGACAGACAAAATGAAAAGGCAGAGGGCTATGTACCAGATGAAGGAACCAGATAAAACCCCAGAAAAACAAATGAAGTGGAGATAGGCAACATTCCAGAAAAAGAGTCGGTGTATAAATGTAATAAAGGAGAGGCCCTATAACTGACATACAAAGTACTCTAAAATTTAGAAGTCAAAGAGAATTAGAAGCCAGCAAAAAGGCAGAAAAGGCCAACCAGTCATATCAGAGGAAAATCAAAGATAAGTTGGTGTCACAAAGGCCAAGGGAAGATAGTGTTTCAAAAACTATGCAAATAATTTTGATAAATGGGATCAATTGAGAACTGAGAATTTACCATTATATTTGGCAATGTAAAGTAAATGATTAGTTTTAATAACAGATATTTACTAGAATTATCACTGCTAAATGGAAAGAAAACAATGGAGAAAAGGAGGACACATATGCTTTTGTTGAAAGTTTTACTTTAAAAGGAAACAAAGAAATAGGGTAGTAAAGGAAATATCAATACAATTTTCCTTTTTTTTTTTTTCTAATCTTAAAGCTAGGGTAAATTTTAGCACATAAGTATGTTGAAGAGAATGATTCTGTAAAAAGTGAAAATGTAATGACGCTTGGAGGTAGCAATGGTGGGTTAAGAGGGAATGCCATCTAGTAAATAAGCAGAGGGTTTGGCCTGATGTAGAAGCCCATTATTGAAAGAGGGAAGACGTACTGACTGAGTGGGTTGGTAGATTTAATGGTGGAAGTATGTAAAAATTCTCTGATTTCTTCTATTTTCTGCTTGAATAAGGCACAGTATCATCAATGAAGAAGGAGGAATAGGAAATGTAAGAGTAAATGGAAATGGAAAAGAGCTGCAACTCAAAGAGAATCTGAGGATCAATAAACATAGGTGTCACCAACAGCTTGCTGGAAATGCAAATTCTTAGGTATCTCACAAGATTTTTAGGATTTGCATTTAATAAGATCTCCAAGTGATTTGTGTGCACCTTAAATTTGAGAAACATCAGTCTAAGAGAACAGGAGAGCAAATCATTATGGGAAATGTAGCAGGGCTGTCCAAACGACTAGCTGTGCTTTTGAGGTTAGTGGTCATAATTTTAAAATGAGATAAGTTTCTGTTAGCTATCTTTAGCCAACATCCTAATTAAGATCTCCTCCAGGGTATCTTTTAGTCATTTCAAACTTAAGTCCAAAACAAAATCTGTTCCCCCACTAGTCTTCCCCATTTCATAAATGGTACCACAATCCCCTCTGTTGTACAACCCAAATATTGAGAAATCAACCTTAATTCCTTTTATCCTCTCCTAACTGTATACTAATCTCTTAGGAAGTCCTATGTACTTTACCACTAAAACCTACTCAACTGCTCTCCTAGCCTAACCTCTATCATGTCTTCCTGGATGATCTCAACTGCCTCTCCATTGCTGGTTTTGTTTCCACTTTTGAAGCTTGATAGTGACTTCTCCACCTTCTAAGAATGATTAAAAACAAAAAGAAAAAACTAGCTGAAGCAATGTCAAATTTTAGTGGACTACAGACCCTCTCAGCTGAGCCATAATTACAGGAATTTAGGCTGGTTCGCACTGAGGAGATAAGCCTGAATTTGGGAGGAGTATAATTTGATTCCTGCCTTCAAGTATTTGAAGAACAAATAACTAACATTTTCTGACTGTCAAAGAGGCACACACTGGGCTAGGCACTGGAAATCCATTATCTCCATTTCTTAAAATAACACTTCATGATAGTTTCCACTTAATTACCACCTCCAAGGCCATGAAAATTAGAACTCTGACAACAAGATTGATATAAGAAATAACTTTCAATCAGAGCAATCTAAAGCATGTACTTATTTGAGAGTATCTAGTTAAATATCACTTGAAATATTCAATCTTAGTAAAGATAGCCACTGGCAGAGATGCTGTGGAAAGAATTCAAGCATCAGCTAGGCAGTTGGGCTAGTTCATAACTAATGTTTATAGCATTACTGGAATTCCAGAGTTCTGTGATTCACTGAAACCTAAAATTCTTTGCAGAATGGAACTAAGTGAATCTACACTTGAAGCAATGCATAAAACATTCTATGGTGTGTATAGGAAAAAATAATTTTCACCAGATTGGTTGAGGGTCATCAGATTACTAGGGGGATGCCAAAGTGTCTGAAATTTCAAAAGGATCTGCCAGTTGGGCCTCGTTCCTGTGGTAGTTAACATCTCAATTAAATCAGGGTTGGAAAGAAAAGTGAAAGTAGTCCCAAACTAATAAATTCACTACAAAGAACAGCAGTCCCCAACCTTTTCGGCACCAGGGACCGGTTTTGTGGAAGACAATTTTTCCACGGATGGAGTCGGCGGTGGGGGGATGATGGTCCAGGCAGTAATGCAAGCAATGGAGGGGGGGATGGTTCAGGTGGTAATGCGAGTGATGGGGAGAAATGGGAAGATGCAGATGAAGCTTCGCTTTCTCTCCCGCCACTCACCTCCTGCTGTGCGGCCCAGTTCCTACCAATCAGTGGCCCAGGGGTTGGGGACCCCCGGATTAAGAGATTTGTCAAAGTTCACACAGCCAATACAGGCTAAATTTCCTGGTAACTAGTCCAGATAACAAATCATTATACTATACGCCCTATGCTGGAATACTCCTTACATTTTCTTTATGCTTTGATGCTTTAATTTTCTGATAGTTCTTTTCACAGCTTAGTTTTTCTCTGATCCCCAAGTTCTAACCACACTTAAATACTTTGTTTCCTAAAATGACATGCTCTCTCAAGACTCTGTACCTCTGAATATGATTTTTCCTTTCTCTAAACTATATATTTGTTGGAAAGTTATGTCAACATGCTCAATGCTTCCAAAGAGCATTTTTGTGTACCTCATATAAAGACATAAAACCAATCATCACTAAACACTTCTAACTTAAAAATAAAGAAGTCCAAACAAAACTAAATTAAAAAAATAAACATTTAACAGACCAGAAGCTAACTTTAACAAAATAAAAATGATAAATGTCTTCAATGAAATATGAGCAGATAAAGCATCTATGTTAAAGTAAACTAGATGTTATTAAAATAATAAAAACTGTTATTCAAAGAATCTGAACTTCAAAACTGAAAATAGGATAGCACAAATAAAATACTGCAATCATAGTGTTGGAAAAATACTGAGCAAATTCTCCACAAAGCAGAATTTTTAAAAAAATAACCAAAGAAAGATGAGATAAGAAAATTATACAATTAAATCAAGAGATGCTAAGTCCAAAGAAGGAAAACTAGTCTAGAGGGGGAAAAATAAAAGGAGCAAATCAAAATAAAATATCAAATTTCTCAGAATTGTAGGATAGAGATTTCCAAGTAACAAGGTCTCTAGATTGGAGGTCATTTCACAAAATATGTCACGGATATATCAAATGACATCAGAATTTACAAAAGCATTACTGTAAATCTGAACTGTCCAAAAAACGAGGAAACTATTTTCTAATGTAGAATTTACTTTCTAGCCACTCTAACACCTAGCCAATTTTAGATATGTAGCTACAAAAATTCTTCCATCTTTACATCCTTTCACAGGAGGATACTAAAGAATATTCTTCACCAAAACAAGTGAGTAAACAAAGAAAGAGAATATTAAGTAATCCAAGAAATAAGAGCTCTAGTTTAGGAAAATAAAAAAGACAAATTTCCAGTATGACAATAAAAGGGATTTCCTAGTATCACAGCCATGCAGTAGGAACTTATTCAATGGGAACAATATATAGGGCTTTAAGGGATGCGTCTCTAAGAATAAAAATGGAACCAAAGAATAAGCTCATGTGACTGATCATAAAGAGAGAAATGTTATAGTTCTGTTACAGCTTAGACAATAAATATTTTTAATTTGGCAAAAATGTTCATTGAGCTTTCAAAGTTCTTCAGTTGTACTAGACACTTTAGATACATCAGTGAACAAAAGAAACAATGATATCTGCCCTACTAGACTATGGAATCAAGAAAAAAAGTTGGTTAGGCAATGACTAACTCCAAAAAACAAAACAAAAATCCATCCAAGAAAGAAAATGTTATCATGTTATACTACATGGAACAACTTAAGAACAATCTTTATATAGTCATAATAATTTATATACTATATTTGATTTTAAGAAAAATATGCTAAATCACTTTTAATTTGGGTTTTTGTTCTTGTTTTTTACAGAATGATGTTGGGACCTAGGGATGGGAAATCAATACATAATACATATAATTGGAAAAAAAGATGAAGTAAAAGCTGTGTAAGCATGCATGCCCATCCCCAATCTCTAACAAGGTAATCCATCATATCAGCATTTTGTTGAGGAGGTTGAACCAGCTCTCCCTCTGAATCCCTCTCCACTGAGACCTATAGGCAGCTGCTACTGGAGTTAAAACATGAAATGATATACATCTGCCATCCCCCAACTAAATGATCTCTAAATCAGTTTCTAAATCACACATTATAGAAATATTTTAAATATTAGTATATGATGTCCTATGAGAGAAAATATTGCAAAAATTGAGAAGGAGGGTCAGGGTGGTACAAACGAGAATACAAGATAGGGATGGGAATTCTCTTGTGCTATAATTTGATATGAAGTTTTTTTATTTTTAAATGGAAAATATTACAAGAATATTTACTTGTTCACAATCTTAAAATAGGTGATTATTCCAGCACAATAATCCAGATAGTGGCAAACAGCAAATCTAAAACCTTCCACAAAGATTTTACTATTTTTTCTTAAAGAGGTTCCCTGTCATCTTTGGAGTTCAGAATATGGAGATATATCCTTATTACAGACTAATCACTGATTACACTCTGTTAGGTTTTGTATTAGTAGAGCAGCATGGATATTTAGTTGTTTTTATAAAATAATTTTAAGATTTAATACATTTATCTTTCTACATGTCAAATGTTTAAATTCTGGGTTTTAGTGTGATATTATAATATTTTAAATATTATTAGAAATAACTGTCCTCTATTTTACATTGTGATTTGCAAATTAAGATGCACAGAGAAAGTGCTTAATGGTAATCATCTGATTTATGTAATATAAACATAGATGTTTTTCTTAATTTATGATAAATTAAACATTTTATCCCATACTTCTTTCAAATAACTTCCTTGAAGAAAGAAATTGCATTTTCTCATAATTTTCACAGTCAAAAAAGTTTAGGGGCTTCCCTGGTGGCGCAGTGGTTGAGAGTCTGCCTGCTGATTCAGGGGACATGGGTTCATGCCCCGGTCCAGGAAGACCCCACATGCCGTGGAGAGGCTGGGCCTGTGAGCCATGACTGCTGAGCCTGCACGTCTGGAGCCTATGCTCCGCAACGGGAGAGGCCACAACAGTGAGAGGCCTGTGTACCGCAAAAAAAAAAAAAAAAGTTTAAAAGTCAACTATTTACATAGTAAAATTGCTTTTGATTGACATCATTATAATGTTCTTACATTTTGAATTCCATTCCACCTCACCATGTTCTAAATGATAATCTGAAAATTGAGGGTTACCTAGATTAAACAAAATCATTTTGGCACACTAACTCCTACCCATTAAAAAATAAACTTGGAATTAATTGTGTTTTTCCAAAACACTGCAAAAAAAAACAGCTTACTTTCTTAGGATATAGGAAGTGAACTTTAATTGAAATCTTGTTTGCAAACCTATTGTAATTTGTTCAAGAAAGTGTATATTATTATATTGGTTTAGTAATAATTATGACTCTTTACAGAAGATATATCCTTTGGGCATTTTTTCCCTTAGGGTATTAATTTAACTTTCCCATAAGCAGTATTAAAGTCCATATTCACTTTATGGCACTTTTTTACTGCCAAAGATTAAGGTCTATATAGTAAAAGCATATTCCAAATAACCATAGTAAGACTATTATAAATGTAACTTCTGCCTTTATTGAAAAGCTTCATATATACCACTAAGCTCATCTTGTAACTACTCCTTTCTAATATAGAAAGAAAACCATTTGAACTGCATGCACTAACCTCTTAATCTACAAAGGCTGTTTATGTATGTGATGATTTTAACGCATTTTACTTTTCCACATACCCGATGGTCGTTCAGAGATCAAATCTGGCAACTAACAATTGGCCATTAAACATTCTGTCAACAGATCATTCTTTTTATAGCCTGTTACATTTGAAAAAGTGATTGAGCTAATTAAACACAACTGTGAAACTAAGCAGAGATATAATTAATATTATTTGATGGCTTTGGAATGGACATTATCATTAACAGAGACATTTGAAATAACTCAAATCAGAGTTAAGCTCATTAACCCTGACTTTTAGTATTACTTACTGCAGTATAACTTTTATTTTTATATACAGTTAATATATGCTTTCTGCAAAATGCTAACAGTTACATTGCCATGCAGTATACTGCTTAAAGATGAAGACAGTTTTTTAAAGTTAAAAAAAAGTATTAATATTAAGTAAACCCCTTTATCAAAATGTTTATATTTATTATAACAAAATTATTTTCTTTGTTTTTAACTCTTCAATCACTTGCAATTATTTTTTATCATGTTAAGTAAAAATGTAGTATTAGCAAAATTTGTCTAATAAAAAATAAAGTTAAAATGGTAAGAAAAAGGGGCCTCCCTGGTGGCGCAGTGGTTGAGAGTCCGCCTGCTGATGCAGGGGATACGGGTTCGTGCCCCGGTCTGGGAGGATCCCATATGCCGTGGAGCGGCTGGGCCCGTGAGCCATGGCCACTGAGCCTGTGCATCCGGAGCCTGTGCTCTGCAACGGGAGAGGCCACAACAGTGAGAGGCCCGCGTACAGCAAAAAAAAAAAAAAAAAAAAAAAAAAAAATGGTAAGAAAAAGAAGGAAAGAAAAAGCTGGCAATAGTACTGTTACATTTGTACTTTAATCTCTTGGATTCCCATTGATCATGGGCCTGCATTTTTGTCACAGCTTAATAAATTTCAGTTGTTGTAGGTCAGCTCAGTAGGTAAGGAAAACTATACTTCTTGGAGTGTGATTCAATAATATGACACAATTATTACTGATTACTTGAGACTCTGGTGCATTACTCCTCTGAGGATTAATTTTTCTGATTGCAGATTGGTACTGTACAATTTATAGTGCTTTAATCCTTTGAGAGCTGTTCTATAATTATTGCATGTGGTACATGCTACAGTCTTTTCCTGTACATTATGGCAAACAGTTCTATATGTCTCAAAAGTATTCAATTCATATCAACTTTACTAATGAAAAATATTTTACATATCCTCATTTCAGATGTTGAAGAGTCATGACATCTCATCACAGCATGTAAATTTTCAAAGAAAGAGCAAATAAAAATAATTTAATTATATTAAGGGCTCATATGATACTGCTTGTGGACAAGATTAACAGCCATAAATTCATTTTTATCAACTTTTATAATGTTTTTTATGTCCTGAGTATTATAATTTGGCCTCATTTCATAGAAGATAGTAATTTGATATCATCTAGGAAATTATAAAACAAGCTAGAGTACTGCTTTGGTTTACTTGTTTCTTTCTTTTTTGATACTTTGTCATATAAAAAAATAATTTTTACCAAAGAAAGTGTTGAATGAAAACTTCTGCACTCTAAATTACATTCCAAAGTCTGTGCTTGACTTTGTTAAAGATATTTTAGTGAAAGAGATTCAACAGGTCAAGGAAAAAATGCAAACAAGGTAGATGACAAAGCCAAAGCTCTGAGAGTAGCAATAGACTACTGGTTGAAACCATACTAATCTCAGTCTAGGGCAGTAAGAGGGTAAACATTCTTTGAAAGTCCTTTAAAAATTACACATAGACACACACACACATGGAAAAATCAGAGTAGAAAAAAGAGAAATTTATTCATGTATTGGATCTCCTATACAGCCTTGCAGAGCACTGGCTGCCCAGTAATTAACCCAAGACTGCATAACAAAGCAAAAACACAAATTAAATCAAAGCAAGTAATATTTATTTAAAAGAAAAGAGACAAACCTTCTGAGGAGAGTGAGAAGTTCTCTCCACCTATATAAATCCCCTACCCAGGAAGACTTTCTTCTTACAAAAAAACTTTTAGAAATAGATCTACTGAGAGGGCAGACAGCAGAAGCAAGAAGAACTACAGTCCTGCAGCCTGTGGAACAAAAAACACATTCACAGAAAGATAGACAAGTTGAAAAGGCAGTGGGCTATGTACCAGATGAAGGAACAAGATAAAACCCCAGAAAAACAACTAAATGAAGTGGAGATAGGCAACCTTACAGAAAAAGAATTCAGAATAATGATAGTGCAGATGATCCAGGACCTCGGGAAAAGAATGGAGTGCAAAGATCGAGAAGATGGAATAAATGTATAACAAAGATCTAGAAGAATTAGAGAAGAAACAAACAGAGATAAACAACACAATAACTGAAATGAAAACTACACTAGAAGGAATCAATAGCAGAATAACTGAGGTAGAAGAACGGATAAGTAACCTGGAAGACAGAATGGTGGAATTCACTGCTGTGGAACAGAATAAAGAAAAAAATAATGAAAATAAATGAAGACAGCCTAAGAGACCTCTGGGACAACATTAAACACAACAACATTTACGTTATAGGAGTCCCAGAAGGAGAAGAGAGAGACAAAGGACTTGAGAAAATATTTGAAGAGTTTATACTTGAAAATTTCCCTAACATTGGAAAGGAAATAGCCACCCAAGTCCAGGCAATGCAGAGATCTCAGGCAGGATAAACCCAAGGAGAAACACACTGAGACACATAGTAATCAAGTTGGCAAATATTAAAGACAAAGAAAAATTATTGAAAGCAGCAAGGGAAAAATGACAAATAACATACAAGGGAATTCCCATAAGGTTAACAGCTGACTTTTCAGCAGAAACTCTACAAGCCAGAAGGAAGTGGCATGATATACTTAAAGTGATGAAAGGGAAGAACCTACAACCAAGATTACTCTACCTGGCAAGGATCTCATTTAGTTTCGATGGAGAAATCAAAAGCTTTACAGACAAGCAAAAGCTAAGAGAATTCAGCACCACCAAACCAGCTCTACAGCAAATGCTAAAGGAACTTCTCTAACTGGGAAACACAAGAGAAGAAAAGGGCCAACAAAAATAAACTGAAAACAGTTAAGAATATGGCAATAGAAACATACATATCAATAATTACCTTAAACATGAATGAATTAAATGCTCCAACCAAAAGACACAGGCTTGCTGAATGGATGCAAAAACAAGACTGATATATATGCTGTCTTCAAGAGACCCACTTCAGACCTAGGGACACATTCAGACTGAAAGTGAGGGGAT
Organism: Mesoplodon mirus; assembly: GCF_964341445.2. Classification (NCBI taxonomy): domain Eukaryota; kingdom Metazoa; phylum Chordata; class Mammalia; order Artiodactyla; family Ziphiidae; genus Mesoplodon; species Mesoplodon mirus. Next base: position 107,349,531 of record NC_138983.1, on the reverse strand, counting down.
GGAAAAAGATATTCCATGCAAAAGGAAGTCAAAAGAGAGCTGGAGTAGCGATATCCATATCAGATAAAATAGACTTTAAAATAAAGAATGCTTCAAGAGACAAGGAAAGGCACTACATAATGATCAAGGGATCAACCCAAGGAGATATAACAATTATAAATATATATGCACCCAACACAGGAGCACCTCAATACGTAAGGCAACTGTTAACAGCTATAAAAGAGGAAATCAACATTAACACAATAATAGTGGGGGACTTTAACACCCCACTTACACTACACCAATGGACAGATTATCCAAACAGAAAATTAATAAGGAAACACAAGCTTTAAATGACACAGTAGACCAGATAGATCTAATTGACATTTAGAAGACATTCCATCCAAAAAGAGCTGATTACACTTTCTTCTCAAGTGTGCACAGAATATTGTTCAGGACAGATCACATCTTGGGTCACAAATCAAGCCTCAGAAAATTTAAGAAAACTGAAATCATATCAAGCATCTTTTCTGATCATAATGCTATGAGAATAGAAATAAATTATGGGGATAAAAATGTAGAAAACATAAACACATGGAGGCTAAACAATACGATACTAAATAAGCAAGAGATCACTGAAGAAATCAAAGAGGAAATCAAAAAATACCTAGAGACAAATGGTAATGAAAAGACGATGATCCAAAACCTCTTGTTGGAAGATTTTAATCTTCCAACAAGATGCAGCAAAAGCAGCTTTAAGAGTGAAGTTTACAGATATACAAGCCTAACTCAAGAAACAAGAAAAATCTCAAATAAGCAATCTAACCTTACACTTAAAGGAACTAGAGAAAGAAGAACAAACAAAACCCAAAATTAGCAGAAGTAAAGAAATCATAAAGATCAGAGCAGAAATAAATGAAATAGGAAAAAAGAAAACAATAGCAAAGATCAGTAAAATTAAAAGCTGGTTCTTTGAGAAGATAAACAAAATTGATAAACCATTAGCCAGACTCATCAAGAAAAGGAGTGAGAGGACTCATATCAATAAAATTAGAAAGGAAAAATGAGAAGTTACAACAGACACCACAGAAATACAAAGCATCCTAGGAGACTACTAAAAGCAACTCTATGCCAAAAAATGGACAACCTGGAAGAAATGGACAAATTCTTAGAAAGGTATAACCTTCCAAGACTGAACCAGGAAGAAATTGAAAATATGAACAGAGCAGTCACAAGTAATGAAATTGAAACCATAATTTAAAATCTTCCAACAAACAAAAGTCCAGGACCAGATGGTTTCACAGGTGAATTCTATCAAACATTTACAGAAGAGCTAACACTCGTCCTTCTCAAACTCTTCCAAAAAATTGCAGAGGAAGGAACACACCCAAACTCATTCTATGAGGCCACCATCACCCTGATAACAAAAGTAGACAAAGATACCACAAAAAAAGAAAATTACAGACCAATATCACTGAAAAATATAGATGCAAAAATCCTCAACAAAATACTAGCAAACAAAATCCAACAACACATTAAAAGTATCATACAACATGATCAAGTGGGATTTTTCCCAGGGATGTAAGGATTCTTCAATATATGCAAATCAATCAATGTGATACACCTTATTAACAAATTGAAGAATAAAAAACATATGATCACCAATAGATGCAGAAAAAGCTTTTGACAAAATTCAACACCCATTTATGATAAAAACTCTCTAGAAAGTGGGCATAGAGGGAACCTACCTCAACATAATAAAGGCCAAATACAACAAACACACAGCAAACATCATTCTCAATGGGGAAAAACTGAAAGCATTTCCTCTAAGATCAGGAACAAGACAAAGATGTCTACTCTCACCACTATTTTTCAACATAGTTTTGGAAGTCCTAGCCATGGCATCAGAGAAGAAAAAGAAGTAAAAAGAATACAGATTGGAAACAAATAAGTCAAACTGTCACTGTTTGCAGTTGGCATGATACTATACATAGAGAATCCTAAATATGCCACCAGAAAACTACTAGAGCTAATCAATGAATTTGGTAAAGTTGCAGGATACAAAATTAATGCACAGAAATCTCTTGCATTCCTATACACTAATGATGAAAAATCTGAAAGAGAAATTAAGGAAACAGTCCCATTTACCATTGTAACAAAAAGAATAAAATACCTAGGAATAAACCTACCTGGGAGACAAAAGACCTGTATGCAGAAAACTATAAGACACTGTTGAAAGAAATTAAAGATGATACCAACAGATGAAGCCATATACCATGTTCTTGGATTGGAAGAATCAATATTGTGAAAATTACTATACTACCCCAAGCAATCTACAGATTCAATGCAGTCCCTATCAAATTACTAATGGCGTTTTTTACAGAACTAGAACAAAAAATCTTAAAATTTGTCTGGAGACACAAGAGACCCCAGAAAGCCAAAGCAGTCTTGTGGGGAAAAAAAATGGAGGTGGAGAATCAGACTCCCTGACTTCAGACTATACTACAATGCTACAGTAATCAAGACAATGTGGTACTGGCACAAAAAAACAGAAATATAGATCAATGGACAAGATAGAAAGCCCAGAGATAAACCCACGCACCTATTGTCAACTAATCTATGACAAAGGAGGCAATTATATACAATGGAGAAAAGACAGTCTCTTCAATAAGTGATGCTTGGAAAACTGGATAGCTACATGTAAAAGAATGAAATTAGAACACTCCCTAACACCATATACAAAAAATAAACTCAAAATGGATTTGAGACCAAAATTCGGACACTATACAACTTTTAGAGGAAAACATAGGAAGAACAGTCTTTGACATAAATCACAGCAAGATCTTTTTTGATCCACCTCCTAGAGTAATGGAAATAAAAACACAAATAAACAAGTGGGACCTAATGAAACAAAAGCTTTTGCACAGCAAAGTACAAACAATACGAAAAGACAACCTTCAGATGGAAGAAAATATTTGCCAAAGAATCAACGGACAATTGATTACACACCAAAATATATAAACAGCTCCAGCTCAATATTGAAAAAACAAACAACCCAATCAAAAAATAGGCAGAAGACCTAAATAGACATTTCTCCAAATAGGACATACAGATGACCAAGAAGCACATGAAAATCTGCTCAACATCACTAATTATTAGAGAAATGCCAATCAAAACTACAATGAGGCATCACCTCACACCTGTCAGAATGAACATCGTCAAAAAATCTACAAACAACAAATGCTGGAGAGGGTGTGGAGAAAAGGGAACCCTCTTGCACTGTTGATAGAAATGTAAATTGATACAGCCATTATGGAGAACAGTATGGAGGTTCCTTAGAGAACTGAAAATAGAATTATCATATGACCCAGCAATGCCACTACTGGGCATATACCCAGAGAAAACCATAATTCAAAAAGACATTTGCACCCCAATGTTCATTGCAGCACTCTTTACAATAGCCAGGTCATGGAAGCAACCTCAGTGCCCATTGACAGATGAATGGATAAAGAAGATGTGGTACATATATACAATGGAATATTACTCAGCCATAAAAATGAATGATATTGGGTCATTCGTAGAGACGTGGATGAATCTAGAGACTGTCATACAGAGTGAAGTAAGCAGAAAGAGAAAAACAAATATAAAATATTAACGCATATATGTGAAACCTAGAATATGGTAAAGATGATCGGTTTGCAGGGCAGAAATTGAGGCACAGATGTAGAGAACAAACATATGGACACCAAGGGGGGGTTAAGCAGTGGCGGGTGGGCGTGGTGGTGTGATGAATTGGGAGAATTGGATTGACATGTATACACTGATGTGTATAAAATGGATGACTAATACGAACCTGCTGCATAAAAAAATAAATAAAATTCAAAATAAAAAAAAGGAATAGATCTACCTCCCCAATGCCAAAGGAAACCCACCTAAGGTGTATTATTATTAATGAACAGTCAATAATTGGTCAGCAGACATGAGAGAAAAGCAGACACATCACAGAGAAATATTAAGAATAATTTTTCAGATAAGCTGACACTAGAGGAAACAAACCAGGTAATAGAAGGAAGCCAATAACAAAAATCATTCCACATTTTATATGTAGATTCAAGAAGGTATTGCACTTAAAAAAAAAAAACTATGAATAAATGACCAACAAAAAAGACATGTTACAAATCATGAAATTTATTGCTAAAATAAAAAATACGCTAAACTGATCATTTCTCTAGATAATAAAATAGATAATATACAGAAACACAAATGAAATATATGAAGAAAAAAAAAAGAGGACCAATCCAATTAGTGAAAGAGGAAAGAAAGATTAGGTAAAGAATTAAAAGAGAGGTACAAAATAATTTTATCACAGCCAAAATTCTCTTTATGGTGAGCAAAATAACTAAAAACACCATGCTTATGCCCATGGAATTTCAGATTATCATTCTAAAAATTGTTAGAAAAAGACAAATGCTGAAAGCTTCCATTAAGAAAACAAAACAAAGGAAAAATCAACTGCTTTCTTACTATAGGCAAAAAATAGTTGTAAAAGAAAGATATTTGTATATTTGATTTTAAGATTTTAATGTTATCAATGTGGAAATTAAAATGATATAACAGTCAAAATTTAAATAAATTTAAGCTAAAATAAGAAATAACCCCAAAATGCTATCTCTGAGTAGTGGAACTAAAGTTGGAGAGGAATTTTATGGGTATCTGTACTACTCTGTACTATTTAAATTGTGACTATTTGTACAGATAGATTTGGCTAAATAATTTTAAAATTCTAAAATAAATGTACTCACTGAAAGATATTTCAAAAGAGCTGTAACATGAGTACATTAATTATCCCAAGGTGGGATGTCTTAGACTGCTCTGGCCGTTAGAACAAAATAACATAGACTGGGTGACTTAAACAACAGAAATTTATTTCTCACAGTTTTGAAGCTGGAAGTCCAAGATCAAGGTGCTTATGGATTTCGTTCCTGGTGAAAGCTTTCTTTATGGCTTGCAGTGGGCTGCCTTCTTGCTGTGTCATCACATGGCAGAGAAAAAAGCTCTCCTCTCTCTTCCTCTTTGTACAAGGGAATTAACCGCATCATGAAGGCCCCATCCTAATAACCTAATTTAACCCTAAATATTAGCGATTCAACATATGAATCAACGAATATGAATTTTGGTGGGTCACAAACATCCAGTCCACAGCAGGGAACAATCCTTCAACAGTCTTTAGTAGTTTACTTTAAACACTTATGGGCAGCTGGTCTCCAAAATATTTTCCTTCCCTCAGTGTACCAAAACTCTTGGTATTGTTGCTTTGTGTAGTCTCCTTTCTTTGAATCTGGCATGATCCTGTGACTCCCTTTTGACCAACAGAATGTGGACAAAGTAATAGCCTTCTGAAGCTAGGTCATAAGAAGTTTTGCAGCTTCTTGCATTCTTTGCAATGCTTGCTCTTCAGGTATTATTACCACTACCTTGGAATCCAGCTACTATGCTATGGGAAGCCACATGATTAAGTCACTTGCAGGTGCTCTAGTTAACTACCTCAACTGACCTCAGAGCAAATAGCCAGCATCAAGTGATAGCCAGGTGAATGAACTACCTTCGTGTCCAGCTCAGTTGAGCCTTCAGATGCCTCGAACCTCAGCTGCTATCTGATCACACCTGCATGATAGACCCCAAGCAAGAATGGCCCACCTGAGTCCAATCAACCTATGGAAACAGATAAGAATTTATGTTTGTTTTTCATCCCAGTTTTAGGGTAGTTTGTTTTATAGCAATAAATAACAGAAACCCTAGCATCTGAATCCAGGTACCTCTGTTATCAAATCTTTTCCTTTCAATATGTTATTCCCTTTTTAAAGTTCAGGTATTATAATAGAATTATATATTGATAAACATAGCCAACCACTCTTTATAAATACTTGGATTTGGGGGAGCATAGCTTACCCTCAGGAAGCTGTTAGTTCTTAAGATAGCTGAGTTCTCAGCTTCATCCTTACAGTTCCTGCATGTGAATCACATCTCTGGCCAACTAATACAAAGCTCCCGTGTCTGCGTTGGGTGATGGTATATAAACAAATAGCCTGATGAATCTGACAAAAGAAGTGTCATCTTCTATAAATCAATGTGTGGGTATGGATTGTGGCATTTGCTTGGGTGAGAGTCTATCATATAACACTATTTTCCTCCAGAGTTTATGGAAATTGCATGCAGAAACAGGAATACAAAGATTTGGTTTTGGAAAAAGGGAGGACTTAAGGGACTGTACTTATAGGAGTAAGTCATTACTATTTAAAGACTCACGAAGTGGAAGAGAGGAATTTCAATATTCTGGGCAAGGCTATTTGAGAGCAGCACTCATAATGATACTCTCCATCAAAGGTTTCTTCTTTTTTATTTTTCCCTGTCTTGGGTCCAGGTTGCTGAAACCAATAGACAGACGTGGGATGATGTAGCATCTTACCTGGTGACAGTATTCTAAAATTCAAATTCTACTTTATTTAAGGAATGTCTATTTTTAATTTAAAGGTGGAATACGCAAGTATAATATCACGGAGCTTAGGAATTTCACTTCACTATTGGTCCTACAATATAAACAAATAAGCACACTGATTATTAACCTGATTTATCTTGCTCACAAGAAGTTATGTTTTAAATATTTATTTACCTAAGTATGATTTTTCTATATACCACTTTAGAAAGTCACAGTATGAAATTCAGGTTAAAGATGATAAATTGAAAACATGTAATTTTCTCTCCATAAAATGAGATTCCATAAAATGTAAATAAAGAGGAAAAATGATGGGAAATCCAGAGTGGTGAGGGCCTCAAGATATTTGTTAAAAAAAAAAAAAAAAAACTCAGGAAAGCCAAAACTGGCTATAAATCTCCTGATTGGTATGTACAGGATATGGCAATTTTGAGAATTCACAGAGTATATTATAGAGAAGAAAGAAGCTACTTTGCCCTCACAGAGCACTGAGTAACTCAAAATTAAAACTCAAAGACGATTTCAAGCCACAATTTTATAACCAGAGAAACTATCAATCAATAAAAGGATAGAATAAGGTGATTTTTAGAAAGGTGAAGATTCAGAAACCTTTTAATTCTCCAATACACCTTTTTTTTTTTTTTTTGGAAGCAATTTGAGACTGTGATCCAGAAAAACAGAAGAGAAAACAAAGAGGATGTAAGATATTGATTACTGGAACAGCAGATCCCATCCATCTTGGGAGTTAAAGTCCCAGGAAAGCAGTAACATAGCTCTGGGTCTTGAGAGCAAACAGCTTCTTTTACAATAGAGATGAATTCAGGGAGGAGTGTCATGGGGAATGCTGCCTTACATGATAACGTCTCACCTATAGAACAAAATACGATCCATTGGAAGAAACTTTTTCAGGGAATTTTGATACTGTTCAGTAATTAGGAAAACGTGTTTATTTCAGAGAGTGGTTTATTGTGTTTTTTTGTTTGCTTATTTGAATTTGTCACGTATTTATTCCAAATTATTTCTAAAGAAGCTAAATGTCAGACTACACTTAGAATTCTGAATATAAATTATTAGATGGATTTCACTTTAAGAGAAATATAAAGTTTTTTTTTTTTAATGCAGAGGTTTTTTTTTTTTTTTTTTTTTTTTTTTTTCATTTTGGACCGAGTGAGCCTAATGTTATGTGATGAACACTTATTTAATAGAATGTAAGTTCACTGAACTGTCTGATCAATATTTTCCAGAATGTCAATCAAGCTGAGAATGTACAACTGTTCAGCACAATGAGCTAAAAATGCCTCAGAAATAAAAGCTGCAAGCAACTGTAGGCTTAATATTTGAAGCAAAGCAGATTCAGAACTGAATACCTCTGTGCCAGCTTTCATGCAGCTATATACATGACACTACAAAGCTTTCTTCAGACCTCGCTGCAGGCCATTTACTTTACTTTAGGGGATTGAGCAGTGCATTTAACACTGTAGAGAAACTTTTCAGCTATATACTCAGTTCTGGCTCTTAAACCTCTTCCACTCTGTACTGATCACAGGTGCTACGTAATGATGCTGACATAACTTTGGTCATGGCCCGAAGCAGGTCAAGATTTTCTGTCAAGATGGCAAAAGAAAAAAGAAAATTACCCGTTTCCCTCAAACGTTAAATTTCCCTTGAGATTTAGTTTAATTGTTCTGCTACAGGGAGGAGGTATGTCAACATTAGGTTCAATAACATGAACATTCTTAACTGTTACAGGGAAAAAAAAGAGGAATGAGTGATCTCACACCCTAACCCTTTCTTTAGTTAAATCCATATAAAAAGTCTCAGGCAGATAATGACAGGCTATATCAATTTGGAGTATTTTCTGATCTACACATGATCTTCCATCTCAATATTATCAGAAATTTAAATATTGCTTTAGAAATGCAGTGAAAATACTACTTAATGAGATCTTTGAGTTTTGCTGGTTTGCGTTTAAAGAATCTGAGAGACCTAACATTCACCTTTGCATAAGCAATGATGCATTTTTCCCAAAGTAGATAAAATCTATTATATGCATAATATTTAGTATTGAATTAATAAACTGTTATGAATTCTATTTGTATTAACACAGAACCTTTTAATAAAACTTTTAAACTAAAAGTGTCCATTTAGAAGATAATGAAAGATTTATTTTGGATTAATATATAACCTTTACAAGATATGTTTCTAAATGTGAAATTTCATTTTAAGGTTATAACAGTAACAGTAGAGGTATGACATATATAGCCTTTGTTGTAAGAGATGTTATATGAAAATCTGCAACTATAGTTAATATTGTCTTTTAATGAGATCATTACATTTACAAAATAATTTATCATAAGTGTTTTCCAGATGGTAAATTCCACTGTACTTTATTATATGATACAAATTTAAAATGGGAGTAAGAAATTTATGTTACATATTCAGGAATAAACCTCCTACATATAGCAGACTATACCTGCATTTTCTACCTCAGAGCCAAACAAGTTAGTCAATATTTATCTGTCAGATGGTACATAAAGCAATCTGGACTTTCAGGAGGCCCAAAGGATTTTCTGTATAACAGCAATGAAGGACCCCAAATAAGTACCAAGATGATTGTCCTAGGAGGCAAGGTCACACCAGTTACGTATTTAAAGTTATATATTTAAAGCTGGATATAAAGTGAGGCAGATTATCATTCTTCACCTCTCCCTATATCCACATCCTTTGCAGTTCTTCTGATTAGAATGTCTCTCTGTAAGCCTCAGTGTCCTTACCAGCAAAATTGCAAGAATCATATTTAAGGTGGGGGTTATTCCCATTTTGAGTATTGAAAAGAGGTAAACTACCATCTATTAGGGTTTCTCTGGTGCAAAAAAAAGTATTAAGCAGATAATAGATTAATCTTTCTCTCTCCCTCCCTTCCTTCCTTTCTTCTTTCCTTCCTTCATTCTTTCCATCTCTTCCTTCCTGTCTCTCCCTCTCTCTGTCTCTCTGTTTCTTTTTCTCTTCCTCCCTTTCTCTCTACCTCTCTTTCTTTCTTTGTTTGGATGTGTCCTGAACCTGAACTTATAGATCCAAAACCCTCATATTTACAGACATATGAGTAATTAGAAAGAAAGCCATATATTTTAATACCTAGCAAAATTCAATGGCATTTACTTGATTAAATGACTTTTAAACATTTTCACAATGTTTAAAATAACTGAGATACAGTGTTTATGAACTGTATTTTTTGTAGTGTACTATACATACTATATAGTACAAAGGAGCTAAACTAGTAAAATATTTACTCCAGAGTTTAAATATGCCTAATTTGTCATTTCCTAGGGATAATTTTGTTATATTATTAAGAATGCTAATTAAAGAGATCTTACGAAGCCCCTGATTTTATTTACATTTTTAGTATTTTAACTTCACTTCTGATGGCAAAGAATCCAAAACAAAAGCTAAATCTATTTGAAAATTTTGTGTCCGTTTCCCATTACCTTTGAACTCTTAGCCATTGCTCAATTTTCTGTGATCCACATTTTAAACAACCTTAATAATGCCATTGTTAAATTAATTTCAAAGTCATTTCAACTTATACATTCTGCAATGCCATTAGCCTGCCAGGCATTGAACAAATATTAATTGAATTTAATTGTTAATTGGATGATTTGAATAGACCATGAGGCCCAGCACAACTTCTGGATGAGTAATCGACTCAACAGAGTTTTTAACCCCAAACAATTTTCTCAATGAGGAAAATACATCTATTAATTCAAAATAATTAAAGGTACCTATATTAAAGATTTTCCTAAGATGACCATTTGGAATATAATATGAATTAATACACTTATTTCAACTTAATGTGGCATTTCTAAATATAAGATGACATATTTGACCAAAATAGGCTACTTATATATTAGTTTCCTGTTGCCACTTTAAAAAACATACACAAACTTAGCAGATTAAACAAGACATATCTATGACTTACAGTTCTGTAGTTTAGAAGCCCAACAGAAGTCTCACTAAGATAAAATCAAGGTGTTGACAAGGCTGTGCTCCTTTCTGGAGGCTCTAGGGGAGAATTCATTTCTTTGCCTTATCCAGCTTCTAGAGACCACCCACATTCCTAATCTCATGGTCCCCTTCTGTTTTTAAAACCAATAATGTTGCACTCTCTGTGCTTTTCTTTCATAGTCGTGCCTTTGTCTGAGTGGCTGTATTCCTGCCTCCCTCTTTCACTTTTAGGAGCCTGCCTGATTTCACTCAGCCCACCCGAATGATTCAGCATGAGCTTTCCTAGTTTAATGGCACCTTAATTCTATCTGCCATGTAACCTAACACATTCATAGGTTCTGGGGATTAGGATGTGGGGCCATTCTATATACCATAGTAGGATACCTACTTTTTTTTTTTTAAAGGGCAGCCTAAACCTAGGATTTGCTTTTGAATAGTTTGATTTGGGAACTGAAGCCAAGGAACAGGATTTGGGGATTGGGAACCATAAAGTAGATGAGGAAGGCAAGACAATACAAGGGTATGGTATTTGGCTGATCATCACTGTGGACAACTGTGGCTCAGTTCTGCTTGGGTCCCTTAATGGGACCACATAGGATGCATATTAGAACTGTTTGTTTAAGGGATGGAAAAGGGTCGTATTTATGCACTAAATAACACCTCAAGGGTGTTAACTGCTTTGCACTTCCAAGTTTGTACCTACCTCATAGGAGATAAACAGTTTCCTTCACACACCCTATTTATTCCATTATGACAGAGACGCATGCAGACAAAAGCAACATATACACAAGTTGCCACTGGATAAGTTGCCGTCAGGTTACATAGGCATGCAGCCACAACAATAATTAAGGGAAAGTAGGCCTACATTTCTCTGTCATTCTTAGTAGAAGTTAGGGACACAAATGAAATAGCCTAAAAATTGAGATATATTGGGAAAGGTGTAATAAAATCTATACAAGTCTGAATTGTACTATGGACACTGATGTCTGTTTCTTGGCTTGATTACAAAATAAGGAGTACATGGATAGAAAGATGTATAATAGAAGCATACAAGAAGACTTTATGACTAACCTAATTCAGAGTAGTATTGTTACTCACAGAAAATCAAACCCATTCAGGGAGTACAGCTTGGCAGCTATAATACTCAAAATAAGACTGTTAGAAGTCATATGGTTCTGGTAATAGGTCAATTCAGGGCAGAACCTTGATCAGAATCCAAGGCTACCTGGTGTTATAGGGAATAGAATGCAGCCTTAAAAGAGAGTTTGAAAGTATAATCAAAGCAGTTTGAACAAATCCAGGTATCTGGATGATATTGGAAAGCAAATCTAAGCAAACATGATAATGGGATGGAGAAGACCTACATCATCTGATGTTGTTGATAATAATGATAATAATGGTCATATATTGGATTTATTATCCCTTTCATTAATGACTCAGTTTACACTTGTTGTTTTTTCCTTCTGTTTATATTTATTTCAAATGCACACATTAGACAATTTTTTAAAGATCCAGTTATGTATTTAAAGCTGGATATAAAGTGAGGCAGATTATCATTCTTCACTTCTCTCTATATCCACATCTTTTGCAGTTCTTCTGATTAAAATGAATTTCCCCATCCATTGTGTTGAACTTGTTTAAAGCAACTTGCTTTGGCCAACGAAAAATGGGAGGAAAGGATACTGTTTGAGTTATGAGCATAGGCCTTAAAAGATGCTGTGTGTTTACACATGTCTTTTTGTATTTTTGACATATTCATGAGAGAAATCTGTGCCCGGTGGCCTACTGATCCCAGAGGAATAAGAGACATGTGAAGCAGACCTGAGCACATCCTGACATGGAGCCAAGTCCAGGTGAGATCCGCCTACTTCAGGTCAGTTGCTGATGACCCACACAAGTGAGCATGACAATAACTGGTTGCTATTTTAAAGTGCTTAGATTTCTTGTGGTTTGGCATATGGTGTTGTTATAGCAATAACTGACTGATATGAAAGCCATTTTCCACAAATTTTCTATCATAATTTCAGCTTTGAGTAAAGCTAGTCTAAAACTTAATGACCATTTTGCTTACAGTGTTCACTTCATGTTTGACCTTACCTGTCGTCATCAGGGCACAAACGTAATCCTGGCCCCCATAACTGAAACCTAGGAGTTAAATTTGACTTCTTTTCCTTCATTGATTTACCAGTAGGACTTGTTGAAATTTATTTGAAAAAACAACTGTTTGATGTAACCTTTTCTGCTCAAAATCCACTGCAAACATTCTAGATCTAGGTTCTCATCATCAAACTATTATATTAGTGAACTTGACCCTGAGTCCTGTTTTCTGAAGCTTATCTCTTATTATACTTATCATCAACATCAATACCATTTCTCACTTCTCTCATTCCTCCTTCCCTCTTTCTTTATACATTAATTCATATTTTTTGTAGGTTATTATTAATCACTTACTATGCACTAATATCATAGATGGCATTGGGAATACAAGGTAGAATATACCTGAATCTATTTTCAAGAGAATAATCAATTTTATTTTTTAAAGCTATACATTATGTTGAGATCAGATCTGTCAGAGACAGTTCCAACAGAATAAGACTACAAACAGCAACCAAAAAAAAAAAAAAGAAAGAAAGAAAGAAAGAAAAAACAACCTCTCTCCTCAACAAGAAAGCATAAATATTCTTTAGGGTAAAATCAGTTACAAAAGACCAAGTACTCCCCTTTTATTCACCTCGTAGGGACAACTGCAAAATTTTGCAATTCATAAAATGTTCAACATAGATGATTAAGTCACTATAAACCTTATGATAAAAGAGTTTATAAGACTTATTTTTTGTCAAAGTTATATCTTTTTCAGTTTCTTGATTCATTTTCTCTTTAAATATCAGTAAGCATGGTTAGAGTATCTAAAACTAGGATAACTAGGAGAAGAACATATATAATTTTGATCTTGTTTGGAACTTCTGCTTGCCTGCAACAGTGTCCTTGGTTTACCTTATTCTTAGGATCCCAGTTCTGCAAACATTGTATAACCTGTTTTTATTATCCTGCTAAGAAATCCAGTTTCTTCATAGTACTCAGAATGCTCTATGTACTTAAGCCAACAAGGTTACTTACCCTCTCTGTAAAAGCTCCTTATCTGATACAACTGTGTCTTACAATTCTATATCTAACATTGGTAAAGTATAAAGCTTATACTTTGAGATTTCACCATTATGGGGAAACAGAAATTTAACCAAATAATTACAATAATATGGGGTAAGCAAGGACAGTGAGATGACATGGGGAAAAAAATTAGTTCTAGATCAATATGAGGATAGAGAGAGACAAAGGCAGCAGGGAATCCTCAACAGAAGCAGTGACGTCAATTTTGTTTTTTTAAAAAATAAATGATTTTGCCAATCAAAGAGAGAAAGCCCATCTGTAACCAACTGGCATGGCTTAAACACTAACGTTTGCCAGATAAATTATTTCATTTCCCTTACAACAACCATAGTTTTATAATCATCTCTACTTTAAAATTAGAAATTAATGAATCAAATAAGTGAATCCTTGTGCTTAATGTTGCCCAATAATTAAGGGGTAGAACTGAGAATTAAACTTAGACTCCTTTGTTAAATCCAATGCTCTTTCCATTCAAAGTTCTGGGAATGACAGACTCAAGAGCAAGCAGAAGTAAAAACATCAGTGTGGATAATGATGGGCACATAATTCAGAGTGATATTCTTGCAGTGAAGTTGTAAAAATGTGATTGTTATTGAATAATTTGTATATTTTTGTATTTTGTGAATTTTGTATATTTTTTAGATGTTCTTTATGTTGGGAATGTGATATTGCCCGAAGAAAGGGGAGAAAATATGTCACATTTTCTGAATTTAATGTATTACTGAGTATATATATGAAAATATTTGTAAATTGAATTTCTATATTCCAGATCTAATTTCTCAATTAGAGAATTTCAAGTTTAGGGGAATAATTTTTTTCTTCAATAGAAAACAGCTCTTAAGAGTTTGATATGTAATTATAATTTATAAAAACACTTATGTGTTTTCTTATGTATATATAGAGAGCTTCAAAATTATTTTAGTATCTTGTTATATACTGTAAGCTTTGAGCAGAAATGATAGAATTTCTAATTTTATAGTATTGTGGTCAGGGAACATGCTGTATATAACATTCATTCTTTGGAATGTGTTAGGAGTTGTTCATGGCAGTATGTTTCCAATTTTAAAAGTATTCCACATGTGCTTAGAAATTTGACTATTATGTATTCTTGACTTTCTATGGGCAGAGTGCTAGAGAGATAGAAGGCATTCAGATAGATCAACTGATAACAGGTAAATATTTAGGTATAGATAGCATTGTCTCTGACCCATTAATTCCTTTACCTCTGTTAAACTTACTACTTGCATAATCAATTTCTCAGATCTATCCTCCAAATCAATTTTTTCTCATGATTTCCTGACTATAAGTGATCTGGTTTTTGTATGTATTGTGTTCTGTGATTTTTCTGTATTTCTTTTCTCTTTTCCTGATTTTAATTGGATTAAATAATATTTTCTTCATTCTCCTCCCATACTAGATTGGAAGACATACATACTCCTTCTATTCTTTGACTGGCTACTTTTTATATTTTTTAATGTGCACGTCATGCTTATTTTTAAAGTTAATTTTTGTTTGTTTGTTTGTTTGTGGTACATGGGCCTCTCCCATTGTGGAGCACAGGCTCCGGAGGCACAGGCTGAACGACCATGGCTCACTGGCCCAGCTGCTCCGTGGCATGTGGCATCTTCCTGGACCGGGGCACGAACCTGCTTTCCCTGCATCGGCAGGTGGACTCTCAACCACTGTGTCACCAGGGAAGCCCTTAAAGTTAAATTTTAAAAGAGGAACATTGCGAGAGAACTCGGTAATCCTATATTAAACCATACAACACTTTCACTATCCCAAGTATATAATATTGGCACAGATATTAGAAATATACATATGTGAGTCAAAAGAGAAAACCCAGAAAACAAAAAGAATATTAAGTAAGAACTCAATATATCAAAAAATTCTACTTTGACATAATGGGAAAATGGTAGATAGTAATTTTACTTGTGCAACAGAAAGAATATAAAGTATCACCTAGCTCCTAGCACACACAAAAATGGGTTTCACAGAATGCTAAATAGACTAAATACTTGAATATACACAAAACAAAAATGGAAAAAAACACACATGAAATCACACACCCATGTTAGAAATGAAACTCAAATCTCTAAAGAAAATGATGGACACATACGAGTTTACTTTTTTTTTTTTTTGTAAATCAAACTATACAACAAACAAATCCAAATAAAAAAATAGATTGTGAAAAATATGTGCAACACATGTGACAAAATGTTAATATATATTTTCTTCAATTGGAATTGATATTTTACAGTTATTTAAAGATAGATTTAGCTTTCAATATGTATGGACTTTTATCATGAATCACTCATTGCTTATAGAAAAAGGAAAATATAAGCAAGTAAATTTATACAGACATTTTTAGGATGTCCACCTTCAAAATCTATTTCTTCTGAATCACTTTTTGAATTGGATTCATGGTGTTCATTGTTTTCTGTGCTATATCATCCTCTGTGACAACACAAGTATTGGTGATGAAGAATTTGTTAAAACAATCCATAAAAGAAGTAAAGGTCATCAGTGATGGCATTTAAGTAGGCTTTAGAATTTCGTAGAACTAACAAACTGTCATTTATAAAACTTTTAAAGTTAGCCTAAAATATACATAAAGTGTAACAACTCAATCACTTTTAGAAAATAAATACATATTAAATTATAATCTAGATTCAGATACAACATATTATAAACACTCCAGAATTCTAGTCCATTTTTAAACTGGTGTATACTAGAAGCACCTCAAATTCTAGTCCATCTGTAAACCAGAATCTTACAGATGGACAAGTATATGACCAAACAGAAACTTAAATATTATTAATAGGCAATTCAGAGAAGAAGAAATTCCAGCAGCAAATAGGTAAGAAAAGATTTCAACCTTTGCTAGATATTAGAGAAGTATAATTAATAATAAAATACAATTTCTAAAAGCCAATATGTTAAAAATAAAGAGAATGTATTTTTGTCAGAAATTTAATATAAAGGAGTCCTTTTATATATTGCTGTTTAGAACTGTGAATATTTAAAAATTTTAAAAGAATAAACATGACAACATATCTTCTAATTAAAACTATGCATAGCCTTTCACACAGAAATCACAGTTCTGGGAATATATCCTATAAAAATAAAGCATATATAAATAAGAATATTACAGCAAAGTTAGTTGTTTATTTTGTAGTGACTTCCAATGGAAAAGAAAATGAATATCTAGTAATAGAGAAATGGTTAAATGTATTATTCAGACATTCTGAAAAAATGAACTATACTATTCCTACTAAACTATAGGGAATTTTATGAGGAATAAATTAACATATTCAAAATGCTAAAAAATGGATGAAATACAATTACTTTGTTGAAATATGAAATAATACATGTTTTCCCAGAAGAAATTATAGTATTGCCATCAAGTTGGAAGGAAGAACCCACATCAAGTTACATCAAACTTGTGGAGAGGGTTAGGGAAAGGGATAGACTAAAGGCCAACAGAAAATAATATATGGTAAACAAAACTAAATTTGTACAAAATAAAATTATATATGTATAAAAGTACATTAATTCTTTTATATTCAAGTATGTGTGTAAATATACAAAATGCAGTATGAGAAAAGGTTAAGAAAATGCCAATATATTTATCTCAGATTAGTGACACTTTAACATTTGTATTTTTTACATTTTTCGTTCTTTATGTAGATTATATATAGAGTTATTTAAATTTTAACAATAAAAGTATTATATAAATAAGAAACATAATTCTATTTTTATTGTGGAAAAAAGTAGGAAATACCTGTACCACTTGTAATAATCTTACTGCAATCTTCCACAATTTGCTGTAAAATATTTAGTTCCATCTACTCTTAATTTTTCTGAGATTAGTTTTTTTTTTTTTAGTTTTTACATATATTGCAATATATCCTACAAATTTCTTTATTTACTGTTACTTTTTAATCTAATTCTTTTTAATGTTTTGTTTCTTTCTTAGAAAATTGTATCCTTTAGTAAATTCAATATTTCCGCCATGTTGACTTTGTATTTATTTCACAATTTTGAACCACATTTAATTAAGAAAAAAATTCCAGGTGTGAAATTTAGCTCTTTGAGGATATTGTTGCATTGTCTTCTGGTTTCTATTGTTACTGCAGAATGATTGCTATGTGTGTCTTTGCAGGTAATCTGCATTTCTTTTTCTCATAGTTTTAATGCTTTTTTTTAATATCATCTTTGCAGTTTAATGTCTCAATGTGTTCCTAAAATTTATTTACCATTATCTTGTTGAATTCATCTCTACTAGAACTCCTATTAAACACTGCTTGGAGATTTTCATTTTATTGTCTTTGTTTCTTAACTTTAATCGTATATTCTTGAAAATGTTATCTATGCTGTAGGTGATTTCATTAAATCTATTTTTAATTTATGAATTTTCTCTTCAGCTCTGAATAAGCTATGTCTTGTCCTTATTTTGATTCTATCCCAGCCACTTTCTCTATTAGTTTTAAAACATATTCATTGTAAATCCTTGTGTGTTTGTTTGTTTCTTTTTCCAGAGCAGTCTATTCTCCTTGCCTCTTAAGGATGTAACATTTTAACTGTGAAATCATCCTCTGCAGAAATTGTTTTCAATAGTTTGATGCTATGGATTCTAATGTAATTCCCCTGAAATAGCTTCCTTTGCATTTCAGTTTTCACTTGCATTTGCCTGTGTATGGGCCCATGGGCTGTGCCGTATCAGCATCATATCATACATCATTTTTTTTCTATGTCAGAATTTCAGCACCATGAGGGCAGTGTGAAAAGTTCCAGTACATTTGCAGAATATAAGCCTTTCAATTATGGCTCTTTTGTCGTTTACAGGTCAAGTAAAGACTATGTTGTATGCTTAATTCTCAAGCTACTAAGGCAGAATTTTTGTAATCCTGTATTGAGAGATGGGTCCTATATTTAGACATTTTCCCAATTATTTGATTTATCAAGGAGACAAGTTATTGCTCCCTTGTGCACACAAGGCTGGTAACCTTGATTACCTTCCCCACACCGTGTTAGATCCTGAGTCCTAGAGTACATGTAATGCACGATTCCTATGCTTATCTAAGCCATTCAGTTTCAACTTCTGCTGTCTGTACTTAAATTGTGTTCACATTTTTTTTTTGGTTCCTTGGGCGTTTTATTTCTTATTTTTCAACTTTGCTATGTATTAAAAAATATTTTATTCCAATTTTCATGTTTATAGAGCGATAAGACCTTGTATACTAGCCCCTATCATACTGATGAAAAATGTGATAGAACATTTCTTTTTTTTTTTTTTTTTTTTTTTTTGCGGTATGCGGGCCTCTCACTGCTGTGGCCTCCCCCGTTGCGGAGCACAGGCTCCGGATGCGCAGGCCCAGCGGCCATGGCTCACGGGCCCAGCCGCTCCGCGGCATATGGGATCCTCCCAGACCGGGGCACGAACCCGTATCCCCTGCATCGGCAGGCGGACTCTCAACCACTGCGCCACCAGGGAGGCCCTAGAACATTTCTACCTACAGGAAACCTATAACATATATTTTGTACAATAATCATTTCATAATACAACTATGTTTACACTTATATACTGACAAGATACATTTAAAAAATAGCAAAAAGTTTGAATTAGAATTGAACAGGTTTTGAGTCTTCATGACCAGATAATTTGTTTTTCTAAAGTATTACACACAGTTTATAATTACATGCAATATACAAGTGCCAAAAAACATAAATTCCAGGAACATATAGAGATGGTCATTTATGTTAGAGTTAGGACTTTTGTGCTGCTATAGGTGCATCTGTTTATAGCAGGTGCAATTTAATATTACTTTTAACTAAAGTCCCCAGAAAACAAATATAATAGTAAGTAAAAAGCTGTCATTTTGTCTTCAGTATTTATATCAACTAGGGAATGTTCTTTTAAATATAATATATCCATATGGTAGATTTAGGTAAGCATGTTTTAGCTAAGCTTCATAAAGGTGGTTTTATTTATAGCTATGTGATATAAAAATTCATAATGTATATACCAATACTATAAATATGAATGACAGACAATTCATTTTTTTGGTAATTTTTATAAACTTTTACAAAATAATTACAACTTATAACTCTAATATCTAATTCCATATAAGTATATTTTATTATGCAATTAAGTATGCTAGCATATCTAGCTATCTTATTTATATATTATTTTTCCAATTTTGTAATTGACTTTTCCCTTAACTTGATTTAAAAAGAAAACCTCAAGAAAACAGAAATATTTTAAAGCAAAAATGGCTTAATATTTGGTTATTTACCCTATAGTTAAACAAACTAAATATTAAATAAATTTTGGCACTTTCTTATAATAAGGTTTAAGGTAAGCATGAAAAATCATGTTTTAAATAATTGTAAAGTGTATCCGTAACATAAAAGTTGCTTAACCTAACAGAGAAATTCTCTATTTACATATGTTGAGATACCATTCCTCACCTATCATAATGACAAAACATAGAAGGTCTGACAACTTATTCTGTTGGCAAGAACGTGAAGAAAGAGGCACTCTCAAACAGACGGTGAGATTGAAAAATGGAGGGAACTTGACCATAGCTAACAAAATTATATGTGAAGTCACCTTTGAATCAAAAATCTAATATCTAGGGATCCATATGAAAGTTACATTGCCAAAATATGAAGTGATATATGTACATGATTCCAGCATTATTTACAATAACAAGACTGAAATCAACCCAAATATTCACTGTACATCATCACAGGACTGGTTACAAAAAGTGTGCTATAGCTGTACAAGAAAGTACTACTCACTTGTAAAAGGAATGAGAAAGAAATATCTCTCTACTGAAATAAAATCAACTCCAGTATATATATATATATATATATATATATATATATATATATATATATATATATATATATATATAATATATATCACAGAATGATGTTTATATATGCTCAATTTTGCAAAATAACTATGTACATTCATTCATATTTGCTTATATGTGCAATACTAAACACTGGAAAGTATAATCAAAAAACAATACAAATGATTGCCTATAGTAGTAGAAGTGTTCAAGGATCATCCTCAAATGTACATCACTATATGATTTCTGACACATATGGTTTACATTCAATAGTGTTTTACAGAATTAGAAATAAAACTAAGTTAAAAAGGAAAAAAAATAAAACTGTAAACAAATCAATAATTTAGTTATTAGTATAGTGACAAAACTATCACACACAAAAAAGAATTGCCTTAAGTGACTTTAAAGCACAGAAATTTAAGAATGAAGAGAATTGCAAAGAAAATTTAACAGGCCCTCGGTAGATTTAGTGTTTGTAGTAATATTGCTACTATTCTTTTGAGGTTATTATCAGTAGAATATAAAATCAAGGAAATAAATAAGCAAAACTTAAGATATCCAGCATAAGAATATACAGAATTGAAGAAGTTTGTCAAAAACTCTGTGATTTTGAATTTGTATTGGAAATAACATAAAATCTTACAAACGTGTCTATTCCCATAGCTTTTGGCTCACTTTGAGTGACTAACAGTCCATCGTAGATTAGTTTAAATTCACATCTGACATCTGACTCAGAAATGTACCTCCCCTTCCTCACTCATTCACCAACGCTGCCAATTAAGCTTGGTATTCCAGGGATTTGAGAGAATTGGGGGACAGGATCGGCTCTGTGATTGCTTCTCCCACTTCAGTGACTGAAGTAGATGGGCAGTGTTGTGGCATGTAGGATACGGCCAAACTCCCTTATGTGGTAGACTCGTCTGGTGCTGGTTGAGGCTAAAAGGGAGGAAGGCACATTTTTCTTCACTTTACTCTCTTTGATTGTAATCTTTTCTTCAGGTTGCCTGCCACTTCATACTGACTGTTGGTGCCTCTGTGTGGGGGCACCAAAATGCTGGATTTCTCATGAGCTACAAATACCATTTAGGGGAAAAAGCCTGGGTGAGGTGCTCCTCAACCTCTCTCAATTCCAGCAGCTCCAGGTATAATCCCCTGCATCTTCTTCTGAGAATTCTATTATCACTCAAATTTGTTAGGCCAGGGACCAGTAAGATAACGCTTCATTGTCATTTGATACACAGGAGATTCTTGAGAACTGGCTGCTCAAGCCTCACTTCTCTCTAAGGCGTGGCACCATCTCTCTTTTTCTCTTTTTCCATCTTCAGGTTCAAGGAAGATCAAGTACACTGGCAATCAGATAACCCAGCAGAGATTAAGATTCCAGGCTTCTCTTCTTTCATCCATCCTCCATTTTTACAAGTGATTCTCTTGGGTACCCCTGTTGCTTGATCCTTTGTTCTTCCCTCTGGTCTTATTTATACAATGAAAACGTGGTTATTTTTTGAAGAAAGTATCTGTCCACTTTGTTGATGTATCTCTTTAGAGAATGTGGGTACTGAAAAACACTTTGTCTTAAATTCTGGGTTCATGAAGACCATTCCAGGATAGGAAAAAAGAAAAAAAGCTACACTCAACTTCTCCTTACAATGACTATGAGGATGATACATACTAAATTTGAATAAAAAGCATCATTTGAGACAACTGGTTGCCAGGCAAAAATATTTGAAAAAATAAAGTTTAACTTTGCATTAAGGAACTTTGGAAACTTATTAACATAATGAGTATTTTAAAAATACAACTACAAATTTCCAGTAAAGAAAATATTCATGCTCAATAAAAGCATTCCTGAGATAAACACTTTAAAACTTCAATAAATTATGTAAAGCTATGTGTGCTATGATGTGATGCAAAAGATAATCTAAAGTAGAAAAATTTCTCTTTATTGTGTTTTTAAGAACTATGAGTGATGGAACACTTCGTCCTTATGTGGTTTGGATGGAATAAATCCATAAAGGAGGGACATCCCTTGTGTCACAGTGGTTAAAGAATCTGCCTGCCAAGGAAGCGGACATGGGTTGGAGCCCTGGTCTGGGAAGATCCCACATGCTGCAGAGCAACTGAGCCCATGCGCCACAACTACTGAGCCTGTGCTCTAGAGCCCATGAGCCACAACTACTGAAGCTGTGTGCCTAGAGCCCATGCTCCACAACAAGAGAAACCACCACAATGAGAAGCCCCCTGCAACGAAGAGTAGTTCCCGCTCACCACAGCTAGAGAAAGCCCATGCACAGCAACAAAGACCCAACACAGCCAAAAAATAAATAAATACTAAATTTAAAAAAAAACAAAAAGGAGAATCAACAATAAGTTTTACCTCATAGGACATGTTGGTATGGATTTAAGTTGCAAATTAGATTTTATTTTTGTATATTTACAAATTCTAAATGTTTGCCTGTTTCTCTTTCTAAATAATATGTGATGTTGTTCTGCATTTGCAAAAATAAAACTATCTTTTGATATATTAATAAACCTAAGTCTTGAGGGATTATTTTTAAATCATTATAACATTTCTCTGTATTTAATTTCCCCTACTTCTTCACCAAAAAGAAAAATATATACTTTTATCTTTTTAAGAATAAAATTTGAATCATTAGTTCTTATTGTTTAGCCACTGAAATGTTTAAGTTAAGATTTAATGCATTTATATCTTTACAAATGTATTGTAATAGACAAAAAGTGAGAAAAAGTTCAGTGCATTTCACAAAGATCCTAACTAAGGTCACAAGAAAAGATATTTTTTTTCAGTATTCCATTGTACAGGCAATCATCTGAGAAAGAACTGTCCATTACCTCTTAGTTCAGAAGACCAAGTCATTTTATTTTTTAAAGAAATTAGTCAATTTTATTGATCATTTTCTTAACACTCATCCATATACCCTATCAAGATTACTTTTAAACTCACCATTCCAGTGTTTTATTTCAGGTGTTTTTATCAACCATTTTCATGATAAGAACTCAAAAAGTATTTGAGTGAATGAATCAAAGAATATTTAAGTTATTAATTTACCCAGTCAGACTATTCATGCAAGTCTTGCTAACCACATCATCTGAAAAGAGACTCATTTTTGTGTTTTATTGATATTTTCTTTCTTATTTTTTTTCCTTTTTTGATTGGTTTTTGTTGTGTTCTCCCAAAGACAAGATTGGAACAACTTGGTTTCTCTGTTTGCTTTTTCTTTTTTCCCTCTGCTTATGTATCTCCTTAGATATATAATCAGACATCTAATTTCTTCCTAACTTACTTTCAGAAAGTTTCTTTATGACCTGGGATTGATTTATTTAAACTGAATTTGGGTTTATGTAAACACTACACACTGTCAAGAGAATTAAAAAAACAATGACTAGTCTTTTTATCTGTGTTTCTTAAAAACATAATTTTTTAATCTAGAGTGTTAAATATCATTTCTTCTAGCCACTTCTATTTTTAGATATTTCTTTTAGACTTCTAATAGAGCTGGAATTTTTTTTTTTCTCAAAATGACTACCTTGTTCTCTATCATCTCACAATAACAATCTATGTTGTTGTTTCCAAGTAAAGCAACACTTCAAGCTCTTTGGCAGTGTACCATTTTTAAAAACCATCTTTGTACTTCTATATAACAGTGAAATTACATAGCATAAATAATTCTTATTGAGCAAGATTTCATAATATTTATTATTAAATATGAATATTTTAAGTGCCAGATAATGAGCAAGAAGAAAAATATATTTTAAAATGTTATTACATAAAGCGCTGTAATAAGAGAGATAAGGCTCTATATGGGTATGAAGGATATGGCTGCTCGGATGAAGAGGGTCAGCAGGATTGGCGTTCATTTTCAAGAAGTTTATTTTCAAAAAGAATTAGGAATTTGCCAGATTAAATGGTGGAAGCAGGAGTTATTCCAATTGGAAGGAGTATCAAGTATGAATTCATGGAGTTGTAAGAAAACATGCATATTCAAGCACTGCAGTAGTTAAGTATAGCCATAGTGTAATGTATAAAAGGTATGTGGACAGGGATATTAAGAAAATAGGCAAACCAAAGAAGGATACATCCTGGAACTAAAATGAATACTTTGAATTTTACCTTGAATTCTAGGCAAGGAGTGACAAATAATAGTTTTACTTTATAGAAACTTCACTACACTAAAAGGGAGAATAAATTAGAAGTTCAAAACAATGGATAAGACCCATATATATGCTGTCTAAAAGAGATCCACTTCAGACCTAGAGACACATACAGATTGAAAGTAAGGGGATGGAAAAAGATATTCCATGCAAATGGAAATCGAAAGAAAGCTAGAGAAGCAATTCTTATATCAGACAAAATAGACTTTAAAATAAAGACTATTAGAAGAGACAAAGAAGGACACTACATAATAATGAAGGGATCGATCCAAGAAGAAGACATAACAATTGTAAATATTTATGCACCCAACATAGGAGCACCTCAATACATACGGCAAATACTAACAGCCATAAAAGGGGAAATCGACAGTAACACAATCATAGTAGGGGACTTTAACACGCCACTTTCACCAATGGACAGATCATCCAAAATGAAAATAAATAAGGAAACACAAGCTTTAAATGATACATTAAACAAGATGGACTTAATTGATATTTATAGGACATTCCATCCAAAAAAAAACAGAATACACATTTTTCTCAAGTGCTCATGGAACATTCTCCAGGATAGATCATATCTTGGGTCACAAATCGAGCCTTGTTAAATTTAAGAAAATTGAAATTGTATCAAGTATCTTTTCCGACCACAATGCTATGAGACTAGACATCAATTACAGGAAAAGATCTGTAAAAAATACAAACACATGGAGGCTAAACAATACACTACTCAATAACGAAGTGATCACTGAAGAAATCAAAGAGGAAATTAAAAAATACCTAGAAACAAATGACAATGGGGACACGACGACCCAAAACCTATGGGACGCAGCAAAAGCAGTTCTAAGGGGGAAGTTTATAGCAATACAATCCCACCTTAAGAAGCAGGAAACATCTCGAGTAAACAACCTGACCCTGCACCTAAAGCAATTAGAGAAAGAAGAACAAAAAAATCCCAAAGTTAGCAGAAGGAAAGAAATCATAAAGATCAGATCAGAAATAAATGAAAAAGAAATGAAGGAAACGATAGCAAAGATCAATCAAACTAAAAGCTGGTTCGAGAAGATAAACAAAATTGATAAACCATTAGCCAGACTCATCAAGAAAAAAAGGGAGAAGACTCAGATCAATAGAATTAGAAATGAAAAAGAAGTAACAACTGACACTGCAGAAATACAAAAGATCATGAGAGATTACTACAAGCAACTCTATGCCAATAAAATGGACAACCTGGAAGAAATGGACAAATTCTTAGAAATGCACAACCTGCCAAGACTGAATCAGGAAGAAATAGAAAATATGAATAGACCAATCACAAGCACTGAAATTGAAACTGTGATTAAAAATCTTCCAACAAACAAAAGCCCAGGACCAGATGGCTTCACAGGCGAATTCTATCAAACATATAGAGAAGAGCTAACACCCATCCTTCTCAAACTCTTCCAAAATATAGCAGAGGGAGGAGCACTCCCAAACTCATTCTATGAGGCCACCATCACCTTGATACAAAAACCAGGCAAGGATGTCACAAAGAAAGAAAACTACAGTCCAATATCACTGATGAACATAGATGCAAAAATCCTCAACAAAATACTAGCAAACAGAATCCAACAGCACAATAAAAGGATCATACACCATGATCAAGTGGGGTTTATTCCAGGAATGCAAGGATTCTTCAATATACACAAATCAATCAGTGTGATTCACCATATTAAAAAACTGAAGAAGAAAAACCATATGATCATCTCAATAGATGCAGAGAAAGCTTTTGACAAAATTCAACACCCATTTATGATAAAAACCCTGCAGAAAGTAGGCATAGAGGGAACTTTCCTCAACATAATAAAGGCCATATATGACAAACCCACAGCCAACATCATCCTCAATGGTGAAAAATTGAAACCATTTCCACTAAGATCAGGAACAAGACAAGGCTGCCCACTCTCACCACTCTTATTCAACTTAGTTTTGGAAGTTTTAGCCACAGCAGTCAGAGAAGAAAAGGAAATAAAAGGAATCCAAATTGGAAAAGAAGAAGTAAAGCTGTCACTGTTTGCAGATGACATGAAACTATACATAGAGAATCCTAAAGATGCTACCAGAAAAGTACTAGATCTAATCAATGAATTTGGTAAAGCAGCAGGATACGAAATTAATGCACAGAAATCTCTGGTATTCCTGTACACTAATGATGAAAAATCTGAAAATGAAATCAAGAAAACACTGCCATTTACCATTGCAACAAAAAGAATAAAATATCTAGGAAAAAACCTACCTAAGGAGACAAAAGACCTGTATGCAGAAAATTATAAGACACTGATGTAATAAATTAAAGATGATACAAATAGATGGAGAGATATACCATGCTCCCGGATCGGAAGAATCAATATTGTGGAAATAACTGTACTACCCAAAGTAATCTACAGATTCAATGCAATCCCTATCAAATTACCACTGGCATTTTTCACAGAACTAGAACAAAAAATTTCAAAATTTGTTTGGAAAAACAAAAGACCCCGAATAGCCAAAGCAATGTTGAGAGCGAAAAATGGAGCTGGAGGAATCAGGCTCCCTGACTTCAGACTATACTACAAAGCTACAGTAATCAAGACAGTGTGGTACTGGCACAAAAACAGAAAGATAGATCAATGGAACAGGATAGAAAGCCCAGAGATAAACCCACACACATATGGTCACCTTATCTTTGATAAAGGAGGCAGGAATATAGAGTGGAGAAAGGACAGCCTCTTCAATAAGTGGTGCTGGGAAAACTGGACAGGGACATGTAAAAGTATGAGATTAGATCATTCCCTAACACCATACACAAAAATAAGCTCAAAATGGATTAAAGACCTAAATGTAAGGCCAGACACTATCAAACTCTTAGAGGAAAACATAGGCAGAACACTCTATGACATAAATCACAGCAAGATCCTTTTGGACCCACCTCTTAGAGAAATGGAAACAAAAACAAAGATAAACAAATGGGACCTAATGAAACTTCAAAGCTTTTGCACAGCAAAGGAAACCATAAACAAGACCAAAAGACAACCCTCAGAATGGGAGAAAATATTTGCAAATGAAGCAACGGACAAAGGATTAATCTCCAAAATTTATAAACAGCTCATGCAGCTCAATAGCAAAAAAACAAACAACCCAATCCAAAAATGGGCAGAAGACTTAAATAGGCATTTCTCCAAAGAAGATATACAGACTGCCAACAAACACATGAAAGAATGCTCGACATCATTAATCATTAGAGAAATGCAAATCTAAACTACAATGAGATATCATCTCACACCAGTCAGAATGGCCATCATCAAGAAATCTAGAAATAACAAATGCTGGAGAGGGTGTGGAGAAAAGGGAACACTCTTGCACTGCTGGTGGGAATGTGAATTGGTACAGCCACTATGGAGAACAGTATGGAGGTTCCTTAGAAAACTAAAAATAGAACTACCATATGACCCAGCAATCCCAATACTAGGCATATACTCTGAGAAAACCATAATTCAAAAAGAGACATGTACCAAAATGTTCATTGCAGCTCTATTCACAATAGCCCAGAGCTGGAAACAACCTAAGTGTCCATCATCGGATGAATGGATAAAGAAGATGTGGCACATATATACAATGGAATATTACTCAGCCATAAAATGAAACGAAACTGAGCTACTTGTAATGAGGTGGATAGACCTAGATTCTGTCATACAGAGTGAAGTAAGTCAGAAAGAGGAAGACAAATACCGTATGCTAACACACATATATATATGGAATTTAAAAAAAATGTCATGAAGAACCTAGGGGTAAAACAGTAATAAAGACACAGACCTACTTGAGAATGGACTTGAGGATATGGGGAGGGGGAAGGGTAAGCTGTGACAAAGCGAAACAGAGGCATGGACATATATACAGTACCAAACATAATGTAGATAGATAGTGGGAAGCAGCTGCAGAGCCCAGGGAGATCAGCTTGGTGCTTTTTGATCGCTTGGAGGGGTGGGATGGGTAGGGTGGGAGGGAGGGAGATGCATGAGGGAAGGGATTTGGGAACAGATGTATATGTATGACTGATTCACTTTGTTATAAAGCAGAAACTAATAAAAATAAAAAAAATAAAAAGCATAAAAACAAACAATGGATATTAGGAAAACAGACTATTGTACTAAGCCAAGCAAATCATAATGAAGACCTGAATGAAGGCAATGAAAATGAGTATAAATATGTGGACAGATTCAAGAATATTAAGTAAAATTGGTAAGTCTTCATCTATTAAGCATGTGAGTAAGGAAGAGAATGACATTTCTGGACTGACCTGGCCAGCAGAGTGAGTGGTTATGCTATTTAAAATGAGATATAAATTTTAAGGTGAAGATCTTGAGTTCAATTTTAGACAAAGGATTTCACGTAAAACCAAAAAATAAATATCCAGTAAAAAATTAACTATATGGGTTTGGAATGTATGTATTTGCGTTGGAATAGCCAGTTTCAGAGCTATCCACATATTAGTGGCAGTTGAAATAAAAGACGAATGCGACTACCTTAGCCAATGGTATATCACAGGAAAATAAAAGACCTGAGGAAGGAAGTTCGGAGAACAACACTTTAGAGTAATTAAGAGAAGATGTCTTAGCAAGGAAGATAGAATAAAATATTCAGATGTAAGAAGAAGACCAGGAAAACTAATACCATGAAAAATAAGACAGAAGATACTTTTTTAGGAGACAGGAGCAGATGACTAATGGTTATGGATGTACCAGGAGTTTGAATAACATACTGACTTAAAAAATTATTGGGCTGATCAACAAGGATAGTTTTTATAATCTTGGTGCAAAGCACTTCAGTGGAATGTCACTTAGAGGCTCAACTTCTGTCTAGTTTCTGAAACAGTTTTCATGGAATTATTTGGAGTCCTTGCTACTTCTGAATTAAATTTCAAGTATTTTTCAAATTTATCTTTAATAGAAAATTTCAGAGGGAATTTCACCACTGACACACAATCAGAAAGATGAGAAATGTTGATGGAAAATCTATGTTGCTTCTAGGTATGTAAGAACACCTTTAGTGAAAGATTAGGTTGAGGTAAATATTATAGAGAAATTATAATGTTTTGAATATAGTAACTAATCTTAATATTATAATAACCCCACTTGCATAAGGATACTAGTTAGGTAGGAGTCATGAACTCAACAAAACACTGAGTGTCTTCTATGTGACAGGTCCTGTTATAGATAATTTCATATATGTATAAATAAGAAACACTTGATTCCAAATCTAGTGGTAAACTACTATAGGTTAGTTGAAGTTAATAGTTTCTGCTACCATCTTAGATATATATTTTTGACTGCATGAATAGTGTACTTCGTATGTTATGGTACATTTTTAATTACACAGTAAAACTCAATCATAGATATTATATTTTAGAATACATGTCACCACTCTTGGTTGTAATAGGTTACTATTACTGGGCAAGCTGTGGCACCTTTATTGGCAAATACTTGAGTTGATTATTAAATAAAAAAGCCTACCTACTTTAAATATTGAAACCTATGAGAGGGAAAACACTATGTCTTTGACTTCTCATTCCCCCTGTTCCAGGACCCCAAACTCTTGGATGACATCCGGAGCATGGAAGAGACTAAGGCACAATGAAAGACGAAAACCTAGAGTGCCTCGATACAGGACTCACCCTGTCGCAGCACTGTTGTGTTCCTGTAAGATGTTACTTGGTTTGAGTAGCTGTATTTTTTATCCATAATTTATTAGTGAACTGTTATTGAAAAAATGCCTGTGTATGAAGCCACTTTGCCAGTGAATCCCCAAAGGAATCTTTACTGGGTACTATTATTTTAATGAACAAAGGGTTCCTGTAGAGCATAACTGTGAGGTACAGAATTTAATGGTGCTTCATTCCACTTCATTATCAAGTAGCTTTGTGACAAAATAATGAAAGCGGCATTAACTTGAATTTGCCACTTTACATATACTTTGTCATATCAAATGCTCATTTTCAAAATAATAGTATTAAAGTACTGAAAAATTAATGTGGAATAAAAGCACTGCACCCACACTTCAAAGAATATGTACCTAACTAATCAAAAGGGTTTATTACCGGGGCTTTCTATTTTTTTTTCTTTAATGTTTTTACACAGTTGAAGGTAACAGTACTCTTTCCAGAGGGGGAGGATGAAAACAACTGTGGGTAGGGGCTTCTTTAGAAGAGGAATTGAGTTTTTACTTTAAACGTGGTCTTGGAATATTTAAAAATAGTGATTCCCTTTGCCAAACCACCCTGGGCTCCTGGCCCCCCACCCCTAGCTGCTCTCTCTTGGCCTTTTCTGCTTCTTGCCCCTTCACCATCTCCTTCTCCTTTCTTTTTGCTTCTAATCATGTAGATGCCAACCCCTCCTGAAAAACTACCTTCTTCCCTCTTATTTTTTTGTTTGCTTTTGTTTTGAAACAAAAATTCCAAATGAACAAAAAGGATGCATGGGAAGGAAAGGTTTCATGAGCTTAGTTATTCGACCAGCTGCCAAGTTTTGAATTCTTCCTCCAGCTCTCACTAACCTCTTGAGCAACCAGAAGTTGCAGCCCTTGCTAAAGCCTAGATGATGCTAACTGAAAAGCAGAAAATGAATAAGGGGTGGGGGATGTATTCTTATTATTCATGAGCTCTGAAACGTGCCCGAGAATGTCTAATGGTTTTATGTTAACTAATAAACATATATACACTACCAAATGTAAAATAGATAGCTAGTGGGAAGCAGCCTCACAGCACAGGGAGATAAGCTCGGTGCTTTGTGGCCACCTAGAGGGGTGGGAAAGGGAGGGTGGGAGGGAGGGAAACGCAAGGGGGAAGAGATATGGGAACATATGTATATGTATAACTGATCCACTTTGTTATAAAGCAGAAACTAAAACACCATTGTAAAGCAAGTATACTACAATAAAGTTTTTAAAAAAAAAAGAGGGAGGCGATATGGGGACATATGTATCTGTATAGCTGATTCACTTTGTGATAAAGCAGAAACTAACACACCATTGTAAAGCAATTATACTACAATAAAGAAGTTAAAAAAAAAGCATTTATTATTACTTAAAGGTAAGGGCGGGCACCTTTAGTGAAAGATAAAGTTCAAGGAGCTATTACAGAGAAATTATAAGCTTTTGAATATAGTAAACAAACTTAATGTTTATAACTGAATAAGATCAGTGGTCAACTTTCTAATTTTTTAAGGATTTGAGTGCTATCTAATTTCACACCTCAACACTAAAGGACACACATACACATGGACACATGCACACATACCACCACCACATCCAAATTGCATTTGTCTGTGTTACTGTAGAAAATATCTACTGCATTTGTGTCTCGGGGGGATGTGGCAACATGAGGATAAAACCCAGTGTGAGTAGCACCCAACCCGAGGTAAATGTGGGAGTTACTGGAATTATTGTGATATGACTCTTTAAATGAAATGAAGAAATAACAAAGTAAATTTTGTATTGTCCTTTGATTACAGCTTTGGGCATATGGATTATATTAGATCCTGAGTTGTTGGAGTGGTGTAAATGTAATTGTAAAATTACATCAACTTTTTAGAAATATCTGTAGAAATTAGGTAAAGCTATATTTTGATTTTATGTGGTGTAATTAATGTAATTAATGTTTGTTATATGAAGGTAGACATGCATGTGCATGTATAAGGTAAATAACTCAATATGCATAATGTATGTATATTTTTGTTTATATATACACAAAATACATATATATATGTTTGTGTATATATATATATATATATATATATATATATATATATATATATATATATATATATATCCATATAACTAATGTCATATATCACTTCATTTTATAACTTTAGTTTCAATATGTGGTACATTTTTTGCATTAAATACATATACATGAAATGCATTGTTTCCTACACCAAAGTACATATTTCAGATGTCTGGGATTCTTTATCTCCATTAAAAAATCATAGACTATTACAACTGAAAGGATTGACTATTAAGGGCCATTCATTTTATAGACAAACAAAATTAGCTACAAGAAGATACTATTTGCTCCTTGATACACACTATATATTTTTAATATATTTTAAATTACCTAAGAGTAACAAAGACATTATTACGAATGATCAAAATGTACTCTAAAATTAACCTACATACATTTTTTTCAGAAAATGTATCATTACAATTATTTCTAGGTATAAGTGCAATTTGGATTACTGCTACTCACTTTTCCTGTCTCTAGATTTGCTAGGTTTTTTAAGTTGCTGGCTGAGTCTATTCAACATCTTGGTTGCCGAGTTTGTCTCTGTCATCAGCTACTTTCTCTCCTGCTCGCTTCATATATGGTTACATGATAAACAGCATTTAATACATCACAACATCACTGAGGCTTAAAAATTCTTTCTGAGTTTTGCCCCTCATCAGTCAATCCAATTTAAGAGCTTGGCCTGTTCCCATCATGTTCTCTAAAGGGTTGACATTAGCTATTAATACTGCTTTTAATGTTGATCTAAGTTCCTGAACAATTCATAGAATTTTAATATTTTAATATCTTTATCATTTTGTTCTAAGTACATTACACATATTGTGTCACTTTTCTGAATTCAGTTTCTTTACTCGTGTAGCGTTCTGTACTTTTTTTTTTTGGGGGGGGGGGTTTCATGAGGAATAGGCCTTAAGCCTCCTGGCTCTATCTACATTAACGACCTAGTCACTGAGGACAGTTTCTTCACTACTCATACATATATTTTTCCCCCTTCTCTCTGGTTAGGCTGCATGCCCTGTACATGTAACCACCCACTTACCAGCCCACCTCTTCAGTCTGATTCACTGGACTGATAGATACCACACACTCTGTTCCAAATTCTCTGACAGACTTACATACATGCTTAATGTTAAGCTTTTTTGTGAGAAAAATGACTTTACTTGAAGAGAAGCACATAAAGGTGATGTGGTAAAATACTACTATATTTTAATTAATTATTTGATTCATTCATTCAACAAATATTTATTGGGTGTCTACCATGTGCCAGGCACTATTCTATCTGCTGACACTATATTACCCTTATATAGTGGAGTAGTGGGTAGAGACAGAATATAAACAAATAAATAGCATGTTTAGGGAGTCAGATGGTGAAAAGTGCTAAGGGAACTTAAGCAGGGAAGGGACGTGAAGACATTGTTTTTAATAAGGTCTTCAGCTCTCACAGATAAGGTGTTACTGGAAAGAGCTTGAAAACAGGTGAAGGAGCAAGCACCCATACAGCATTCATGGTATGATGTTCCAGATAGTAGTACTGGATGGTGCAAATGCCCTAAGATTGGAACTGGGCTCAATCCTTGGCCTGTCCCTGGATTGATTTACAGCAGGAAGATCATTGTTAGTAAAAAAAAAAAAAAATGCTAGATAGTAGAAGAGAAGTAAAAGATGTGGTTGGTCACAGTGGACACATAACCAAGATCATGTCAAGCTCTGTAAACTATTATGAGACATTGTATTCTGAGAAAGGTAGGAAACCACTGATGAGTTTAAGCAGAGGAATGATGGAAACTGGTTTGGGATTGCTGTGATAAAAATTCTTAAGTAGTATCAGGTATGCCAATGAAGCTCATGACAAACTAGAATTTTATTGCAAAAGTCCTGAGAAATAATGGCACCTAGTCAAAAGTTTTAGTAGTGAAGGTAGTGGGAAATGATTAGATTATAACACTTTTCAGTATACTGCCATAATTCTTTGCTGACATATTGAAAATGGGGTATAAGAAAAAGAGAAGTTAATAATGGCTCCAAAGATTTTGGCCTGCAGGACTCACAACAGGAAATGTGGAGGTGGTGTTACAGAGATGGGCAAGCCAGTAGGACATGCAAACCTTACAGAAAAAAACATAAGTTTGGTTTTGGACATGTTAATGTTGAGATGCCTATTATACACCCAAGCAGTGAGGCAAATTGAATATACAAATTTACATAACCATATGACCCAGCAATCCCACTACTGGGCATATAACCTGAGAAAACCATAATTCAAAAAGTGTCATGTACCATAATGTTCATTGCAGCTCTATTTACAATAGCCAGGGCATGGAAGCAATCTAAGTGTCCATCAACAGATGAATGGATAAAGATGACGTGGCACATATATACAATGAAATATTACTCAGCCATAAAAAGAAACAAAATTGAGTTATTTGTAGTGAGGTGGATGGACCTAGAGTCTGTCATACAGAGTGAAATAAGTCAGAAAGAGAAAAACAAATACCGTATGCTAACACATATATATGGAATCTAAAAAAAAAAAAAGTTTCTGAGAAACCTAGGGGCAGGACAGGAATAAAGACGCAGACGTAGAGAATGGACTTGAGGACACGGGGAGGGGGAAGGGTAAGCTGGGACGAAGTGAGAGAGTGGCATGGACATATATACACTACCAAATGTAAAATAGATAGCTAATGGGAAGCATCTGCATAGCACAGGGAGATCAGCTTGGTGCTTTGTGACCACATAGAGGGGTGGGATAGGGAGGGTGGGAAGGAGACACAAGAGGGAGGGGATATGGGGATATATGTATATGTATAGCTGATTCACTTTGTTATAAAGCAGAAACTAACACACCATTGTAAAGCAATTATACTCCAATAAAGATGTAAAAAAAAAAAAAAAGAATGACTAGTGTTGGATAGAACAAGCAGGAAAAGGTGATTTCCTGGAAAGAATTGAAAAAATAAGAGAGTGAGAAATTGTATCAAAGTTGCTTTTAGATGAAAAACGTAAGGACTAGAACTGACAATTGGGTTTAGCAAATAAAAATCACTGGGAACCTCACAAGATCATGGAAACCACCTGGTAGTGAGGCAAACATTGTTCTTCAGAGAAAAGAAGAACTAATTGCTAGAGTGATGGACTTGAAATAATAGTGTATGGAGTAGTGGT
Source organism: Mesoplodon mirus (assembly GCF_964341445.2). NCBI lineage: Eukaryota > Metazoa > Chordata > Mammalia > Artiodactyla > Ziphiidae > Mesoplodon > Mesoplodon mirus. Next base: position 107,313,902 of record NC_138983.1, on the reverse strand, counting down.
AAACTACACTGAAATCAAACAAACTAAAATGTTAAGGCTTGAAATAATTTCTACTAATAGTGTATGTGATATAGTTGTCATGTTCATTCCAACCCCGAGTTTATGATTCTGCAACCATCTAGTAGCTACAGTTCTGCTAAGTTCCACTTACTTGACCTGACAAATTTAGTACTGCTGAGAAAGAGTCTTTAAATAATCTATGCTAAAACTACATCTCACCCCTCTGTAAATTCTGTATTTTATCCGAAAGTAGATTGCCAAGTCCACCTATGTGGAGAGATCTTTTGGGTTGCCAAGTTCTCTAGCAGAAAGGAGAAAGACAATTTTTATTCAATCTTCCTCATGACTTGTGGCCTGAACTCCTGCTGCATTATCCAGACCAGTTACCCAGGGTTTGGTCCCACACAGTTTCCTGCCTCTTCTCCAGTGAATTTCCCTAAATAGGACTCTGTTCTTAATCACTCTATTCTTTAGCACTTCCAGAACTAACTCCTGCACCTTTCCGTCCAATGAATTCTAAAGCTGGCTAGAACTGGCCCCAATTTTTCCTCTTGTGGTTTGAATTACGAACATCTAATCTCTCCCTTTTGCGTGTCTCTACTGTTTTCTTCACAGAGCTCTACTTTTCATCTTCCCACTAAAGTGTACATATTATACATATATTGGGCGCCCTTTAAGGGAAGTGTGCTGCAAGACCATGAACATTCAATCAATCTTAAGCCCTAAGATTTTAAATACATTAGATCTAACACTTATATACGCATTTAGGGATAGAAATATTATTTTTCAAACAAGCTCCAGACATAAAATAATGGTATACAAACAATTAATAGAGCAGGGAGAAAATGCTGTAATGCCTGGATTAACAAAATAAATTGAGTATACATTTTACTATATATTGCATAAATTGATAATTTAATAACCAAAATGGAAAATCTTTGAATAACAAACTATTTTCACAGTAATGCCTTATATTTCTGTATTGACTTAGTTATTATTCAGTGCTTTAAATACAAACTTTTTTTTTAATTAGTAGAGCTTGGTTCTAGAATTCTGAATTGGTGTTAATATGAGGAAAGATGGACTTTAGGTTGTTCTGTGTGTTGTCAAGGTGATTTGATGAAGAATGTTCAGAATGTAAGGAGTATCTGTAATCCAGGCAATCTGACCAGCTAACAAATTAATCTAAAGGGTTAGGAAGAGATGAAATACCTCACATTTTGAAATCAAGAATATTACACAGAGTCTAAGTTCAAAAACACACGACTGCATGACATTCTCTATCTCAGGAGTGACATAACCAGCATATTATTTAAAAGAATTAAAGAGAGGTAGAGTGCTTTAGGAGCCATCCTTGGCACTTCCTATTTCCTTATGCTCAATATAGTAAGTCCTATAGATATAACCTCGTAAATAGCCCTTAATTCATCCTTAAAAAAAATCTATTGCTACCATCTTCCTTTGAGCTACCAGCATCTCTTGCCTGGAATGCCATCATAGCCTAATAATATTCATATGATAATAGATGCATAAAATATTTTCTCCAAATAGCAACCATTGAGGAATCTGACTATTTTCTTTCTCTGATTTCCATTGTTTTCTTAATATGGTCCAAAAATATCCTTCACAATATGTTCTTATGAGCTTGATTTCAATCTCACTTTTCACCATTTGTTCAGAAAACAAACCTGTCATTTTTTGACAAGGATGGCAGAGAATGTTAGTGACCACTACGTATTAGTTTCCACTTCCCCCAAAGAACAGAGTCCTACTTTATAACCCTACCCTGTCACATTTCTCAGCCATGAATTCGACATTTACCAGCCTTTCTTGGGGCAATAAAATCTGACCAATGAAATCTGATATAAAATATTGTGGAACATCTAGAGAAGTCTACTTAAATCAAGAGAATATGTCTTCTTTTCCTTTTTTTGCCCCATTACTCACTGGATGTAATTGTGATAGCTTGGTTATACCTACCATTTTGGACCATGTGGATGAGAGCCTCAACCTGAGGATATTAGAGGCCACAGAAAATCTTAGCATTACCAAACGAGCCCTGGACTAGCTACTTTCTGAGTTATTTTATTTGCGTGAGAAATCTCATTTAAGTTACTGTGGGAATCTCCATTGCTCATAGTTAAACAAATTCTCACTGACACACAATTTTTCAGATCTTGGCTCAAGTGTCACCTCCTAATGCACCAATTAGGCCAAATTTCTAATAGTCAATTTCTTTTCTTCAGAACTCTTACTTTTTTGTAACTATAGATTCAATGGTGTGAGTATTTAATTAATATTTTCCTTCTCCACCCGATGACTTCACAAAATTTACCTACCTTAATTCCCACAATTAATTTGTTAGTTGGGGAAAATATTACAATTTTTAAAGATACAGAAACTGAGGCTCAGAGATGTTATTATCTCAAATGAAGGTTTTCTGACTAGAGTTCAGTGCTTTTTCCATTATTCCTCCTATGTCTGAACACAACATATCAAACACAATTTTTTTATCAGAAGGTGCAATGAATATTTCTGGATGATGAGGGAAAGACTCATTCAGTTAAACAAACATTGAACAAAAAAGGAAATCTTATGTTTACAACTCTTTACGTTTAAATGTATCCCTACCCACAATGATATTTTTAAAAATGCAGATGGCCCTTGAACAACGTGCAGTCGAAAATTTGCATATGACTTACAGTCTGCCCTCCATATATGTGGCTTCTCCTTATCTGCAGTTCTGCATCCACGGGTTCAACCTCAGATCATGTAGAACTGTAATATTTACTATTGAAAAAAATCTGCATATAAGTGGACCTGCACAGTTCAAACCCGCCTTGATCAAGAGTCAACTGTAACTTGCATTAGATTTATCAAACATTTTCATGTACCCTCCCCTTCAGTCTTCCTAGCACTTACTCAGATATTAGTATAATTAGCCTATTCTTGTACATAAGAAAACTGAATCTTAGTGATTTTCAATGATTACTTAGCCACCGTGGCAGAACTGGAACTTTTCTCCCAAGTTTCAGACATGCTGCTTCCCACCATACCTGCCTCCTGCACATGAAGGATGAACAGATTTTCATCAAAACACCTTTTTTTATTTGCTGCCATGAACTTATATAACGGATATGGTTCTGGCTTTAAAATGAATTTGTTTGATTTGATGAATTCCATTAGGAGTCAGACACATGAACACTAACCTAGTCTCTGAAGTAACTGTGGAGTAAATTTCAATTGATTCTGCATGAAATTCTCATACTATTCCTTCTCTGGGATTAAAATCCTGAAAGTATTCTAGAAATGCTAATGTAATTGGAAACAGGAGATATATCTTCATTATCATTAATACTATAATGGTAATGACAATAATAATAATGATAAAACTAACTTGGAGGGCTTCCCTGGTGGCACAGTGGTTGAGAGTCTCCTTGCTAATGCAGGGGACATGGGTTCGAGCCCTGGTCTGGGAGGATCCCACGTGCTGTGGAGCAACTACGCCCGTGAGCCACAACTACTGAGCCTGTGCGTCTGGAGCCTGTGCTCCGCAACAAGAGAGGCCGCCATAGTGAGAGGCCCACGCACCGCGATGAAGAGTGGTCCTCGCTTGCCACAACTAGAGAAAGCCCTTGCACAGAAATGAAGATGCAACACAGCAAAAATAAATAAATTAATTAATAAACTCCTACCCCCAACATTTTCTTAAAAAAAATAAATAAATAACTTGTAAACAACAGGCAAAAAGAAATCCCTTGGAACCACATGAATAGATTTTTTTTTTTTTTTTTTTTTTTTTTTTTTTTTTTTTTTTGCGGTACGCGGGCCTCTCAATGCCGTGGCCTCTCTTATTGCGGAGCACAGGCTCCGGATGCGCAGGCTCAGCGGCCGTGGCTCGCGGGCCCAGCCGCTCCGCGGCACGCGGGATCCTCCCCGACCGGGGCACGAACCCGTGTCCCCTGCACCGGCAGGCGGACTCTCAACCACTGCGCCACCAGGGAAGCCCTAGATTTTTTTTTTTAAGTGTATTCCTGGAAACCACCTCCAAAGGTCCTGATTTTTAATAGGTTTGAGTAGTCTGGATAACTTCTTGTTAAGCATCTCAGGTGACTTGTATGTCTTATTTCTAGTCCAATAGAATGAGAATTCATTCCCTAATAAATCAAAAGGAATAGGGACACAGAGCAGGTTAGTTTTGATGGGGAAAGGTGGTTAAGACAAAACTGCAATATGGGCCACATGACAATGGGTAATTGGCTGACTAACCAGTGAAGGAGGAGGAGCTAACTTATCAGAAGAGAGACTGCTAAAGACAGAAAGCATTTAAGAAAGGAATATAGGCAAACTCCAAAGCTAAATTATATAACTAAAACTTTTTTTAGTAGAGAAAATCTTAGCTTTATGCACATACAAATTTTGCCACCACTCTCTATGTAAATGTTACATATGATCTAGTATATTATGTTGCTTATTTATTAGTATTATATTAACCATTGGTGGTGTATTGTGTCTATAAAATAATTTTTTAAATAAAGTTAAGGATGCAAATATGAAGTGCAAAATTCATGAAATGCAAGCTAAAATTCCTCTAATGAAGCTAAATTAAGTTGGATACATGCAATACATTGGATTCCAAGTTACGTGGAAAAAAACTAAAATATACCGTGTATGTGATGCAGTCATGTTAATGATGATAATAAAAACCATAACTTCTGTAGGTCTTGACTTTTCTATTTTTAAAGTTGCAGCCTTAATATTGCATTAGCATATTTTTCCATTTAATTTAGAAATGCGTTTCTAAAGGTTGTAAATTGACATGACACTTTTTCCTTTGTTGATGGTAACACCATGATTTCATGATCGCTGACTATTTAACACTAAGAAAACAGGATTTTAAGAGATTCAAGCTTATACATGTGCCTGCAAAATGCTAATGCAGCAGCTGCTGGAAGCCTGCAGCCTCCTTTGAATTAAGGAATAAAATAAAATTGAATGTGCATCTCCTCAGCCTTACTTAATGGCTTAGTAAATCACTTGTAACAGAAAACAAAAATGTTCCTTTTCTATTTTGCAACCTAGAATTATACACTTCTTTTAAACACTGTTTTTCCCTCTCTATCTTCCCTTTCTCAAGAAAGATATTCATTATATTCTTTTCAGTATATGCTTTACATGGTAATGATCTAGAGTATGCCTGTCCAGTTGGGAATCTGTTAATTCCAAGACATTGTAATAAAACTCAGAACTAGAAGCCATCTAACAGATCATCTAATACAACTTACCCATTTAGATATCAAGAAGCCAAACCCCTGAGAGGTAAAGTTATTTGCCCAAGGTCACACACCTTGTCGATTACAAAACCAGTAGACAAACCTGCCATACTATGACAGCCTGCTTCTGGGGTTGACTACAACTCCCAAGTTCAGAAACAACCAGACCAGTGTTTATGCTACAAGAAACACACTGCAAATGGAAAAATTTGAAAAAGAATTACTGTAGCCATGCTTAACTACTTCTTGATTTATTGGTGCCTGTTAGTTAACATATTTAGTTTTTCTCCATATTACATTGTTTATGTTTAGGTTTGGGTTTACTTTTTTTTCCTTAGTCAGAATTTCTTCTATGTGTCGTCCACCCATCTGTAGGTTTTAGACACTGAACAGATATTGATCATCTCTCACGTCCCTTTCTTGATTTTTCCTTTTTAACAGTGCTGCAATACTCTGCATTTTTCCCAAAGTGATCTTCTCTAATTATTGACTTTATAATTACTCCCAATAAGGGAGTTTTATTTTCACAGAAGTTTTAACACAGATCTTCAGCCTTAAAGTTATTTATCAGGTTTCTTGGTGCTTCCAAATTTTGTTTTATTCAGGCTTTCCAAAATTGTCTTCAGTCAGTAACCCATTACTGAGCTCCTACTGTACACCATGCTAAGTGTTAGGACATGGAGATACCAAGAATAAAACATGCTCCCTACTCTCCATAAGCTCAGGGTAGTTGATCAGCTTGCTTTGTTATTCAGTTATTCAAATCTACTTTTGAAAAGGGTTTACCCAAAATACAACACAAAACAAGAATATGCTCACCCCTACCATAATAATAATTCCATTCTTCGGCCCATCAGCCCTTATACTTCTTGTTTCTTTATTAATCTTTTATACCTTAGGAAAGAAATGTATCTTTACAGTGTTAAAGAACAAAACTCCAGAACCAATCTGCCTTTAGGTAAGTCACCTAACTCTGCCTTTTTTTATATATTCTCTGTGTAACCTTAGGAAATACACTTAAGCTCTCTGAGCCTTATCTCCTTCATGTGCAAAATAGGAATGACATTAGAACTACTTCAGATGATTGTTGAGATAATTAATTAATATTCTAAAACACTTAGGACAATGTTTGGCATACAGTAAGTGCTATATAAATATTAGTAGTTATTACTTGTAAAATCAGAAATATTTTTTTTCCTTATTACAAATACAAAAACTCTCCCTTACTATTAATTTCATTACATGTTATGCAATTTACCTTTCTTGACAAATTATCCAATTACTTAATCTAAATATTTACATGATGCTTATTCACTTATTTGTACACCTGAACAAATTATACTCTTGCCTTTGCACATTATATTATCCCAGTTTTGTATATTATCGTCCAGGTGAGGATTCTGTATAAAATAATCCAAACATATGGAGACATTATGTTGCACTATTAAAATGATGAAAATTCAATCTGCATATAATAGTTTGAATTTACTCAATTGTACACAAAACCTCCCTCTCTTTCTCTTTCTCTCTTCCTCTTTCTTTCTTCTTCTTCTTCTTCTCTTTTTCTCTGTCTCCTTCTCCTTCTTTCTCCTCACTCATTACTGTCTTGTCTTGGGCCATCACTGTCATCAGGACAATGCCAGAGTAGTACCCAAACTCTTCTTTTTCTTCCCTCAGTAGATCAAATACTTATAAAGGTCTTTATTTTCCTTATTAATGATACATAGATTGTACCAACATACTCTTTGTTCTTGTTCCTCTTTAGTTTCTTCCTTATGTTTCAAAATGAGTTATCTCAAAAAATTTATGTATTATGTGTGTAAAAAAAGACATATATCTAACAAATACACATATACTATATTTTATTTTACATCTACTTATAAGAGAAGCTACTGATTTATATTCCTCTCTGTTTCTCCAAGCCACAAATATTAAATGGTGCAGAAATTCCAGGAGTGCTAGTTCTTTTACAAGTACCAGCATATGCATATTCAGAGATCACTCTTGAGGCTAGCTGTAAGTATTTTCATATATAATTTTTCCAAAACAGAAAAAGTTTTCTAAAGCAAGGAAAAATACTAATATTCTGTGTTTTGATATTAACAGTCATGTTTTGTTTATGTTGCTTGTGGAACCTGACATACCACTCTATTCCTTAATCATCAGCCTCTAAAGAACGAAACTCTGAGGTATAAATTTATGGCTCAAAATGCTCTTTAATATTTGATCTTTACATCAGCTGTGAGGAGGCATGAAAACTAACATCATGCTGTAGGTAAGGTATAAGGCTCATGGAGCTTCAGCTAACTCCAAAATGGTCCAAAGCTGTTAAGTGCAAATGCTCAAATTGAAGCCAGGTCTGCTTATAAAGACTTCAGTTCTGTGTTTAGAAGAATGTAGTGCCATTATGATTCCACATAGTGTCCAGAACTCTTTTAGGTATCTTACTAAAGCTTTCTTTGTTTGTTCATCTTCCACTAATTTCTTGCTTTTTCTTAAGTAATAATAATTGAAGTATTTTAATATATTTTACTCAAGTTTGCTTTTATGTTTGTTGGATCACTTATACCATTCTTTGTTGTCTATGATATTTCACTGAAGCTGTTTCTGTTTCATTTTCTTATCAAAAGTGGTTATGATTTAGTCAGACTATCTAGCCATGACTTATAGATTTAGTTGGATCAGACCTATTTTTAAATTATAATTATATCATTATAATTATAAATTATCTTATAATTATTTCAAAATAGATTTTGATGGATTATAATCCACCATAAGAGAGATGGAGAGAGAGATTGATTTGACATACAGTTGAGGAAAATTAGTCAAGATTATAGTGAAGCTATTGGATCTAGATGTTTAAGGTGTTTGTTTACCTTGTGCTAATTATAATGTGAATAAACCCATAAGTTCTTTCACACACTGGTGTCACTCACAAAACCCCATCCATGACTAGGTTTATTAGAGAATGAATCACTATAAAGAGAGCAATAGAAATTCTTATTTTGGTTTTACCTCATATGAGTTTTTATGTTTCCGATTACAGAAGTAATTAACTTTCAAGTATCATAGCAACTAAAGTTTAATTTTAATAAAATGGTAATTCTGTAGCTGTATTTATAGTTAAAAGAGAAACAGTCACAGGCTAGATCGCTGTAAGTGTTGGCCAAATGAGCCACTGGTAACAAAGAACAAACATTTGTGTAACTTCTACTTTTTTACACAACACCCTAGGAATAATCAACTTATCTACATAATTTACCTAATGCAAAATTTATCTGTTTATCTGTCTGTTGATTTGCCTCTTGCCTTTTTTTTTTTTTTTTTTTTTTTTTTTTTTTGCTGTACGCGGGCCTCTCACTGTTGTGGCCTCTCCCATTGCGGAGCACAGGCTCCGGACGCACAGGCTCAGCGGCCATGGCTCACGGGCCCAGCCGCTCCGCGGCATATGGGATCCTCCCAAACCGGGGCACGAACCCGTATCCCCTGCATCGGCAGGCGGACTCTCAACCACTGCGCCACCAGGGAGGCCCGCCTCTTGCCTTTTAATACTAAATTGTGAGTCAGTCGGTAGAAATTTTATCTAATCAAATAAAATACTTTTAGAAGTAACTGAACCACAGAGAATATAAATCAGTAGAAAGCTAAGATTCAGACAAAAAAAATAATAAAATATGTCTCAACCTTTAATTTTCTTTCCAATGTTTAAGATTTCTCCTTAAATTTGGCTGTGAACCTTCTAAAAACCAAAACAAATAGATCCACATACCTATCCCATGCTTCTCAATTAATACAAAAGAAAAGCATACTGCTGCTCAAAGGCAGAAAAACTTTCAAGCAATTAATTCTAAAGGAAAGTTTTCACTTGAGTTTTACAAAACTATAGTGGATAGTGTTTTCAATAACATCTATGCAACATTTAAAGATGTGTTTTTAAGGCTGTTTCTTACAGAATTTTTTAATAAAAACTTATGGAATTAAACCAATATGTAATTCAATGAAAGATATAGATATTCTTCAAACAGATCTAAGGACTTCCAGATCAGCCTGACCACAATATAATGAGCAAAAAGAAAACACTAAATTGTGACCACTGTAAATTGGACAGGCATATAAAACTTTATTATGTTAATTTTGTAAGTTTAGGGCACTTTTTACTGTGCCATGACAGTGTAAATTGATAATTTTTCAAAATCAGTGTGATATATGAAATCAAAGGAAATCTAGAAATGCCTCTTATGTACTACTATGTCATTCAGGTCAACTACAACTCCCTCTAGTGAACATTGGTCATGGTTTTGGCTCAGTACCTGAATCCCTTTACTAGTTCTGGAGTCTTTAGATAAAAACTCCCATTTTTACATTATGTTTATATAGGAAACCACAAAATTATGGTTCAGGCATCATTATTTTGTATTGATTCAAGGAATAAAGATTTAAAATATCAAAGTGAATGGATTGATTCTCCATAGATTAAACATTTAATATATATTACTCATATCACAAAAAGTTAAGGATAGGCTATGCTGAATATAGATGGTGAGTCCTCAACAACCATCTCACCCTAGATGATGGGCCTAAATAATCCAGTCTTAGAAATCCTGTCTGCTTCCAGTGACACCTTCAGAGAGAGATAAACACAAATCTGGCCAACATTATGTGAAGGTTGGTATTAGGAAGCTCCCAGGGAAAGCTGCCTCACTGTGAAAGAGGTATCATTTCTAGATGCTCTAGATGTGATCTCTTGTATGGACCTGAGAAAGAAGCCAGCACCAAGGATGGAAAATACTGATTCAAAGGCCCTAGGTTCTGTAATGTCACTGAGCCATCAAATCATGAAACTGTGAAGTCTCTCCTCTCTCCAGACTTCCTGTTATGTGAGAGAATTTATTTCTATTTTGAGCTTGATTTTGCTGTGATACTCAAAAATATCCTGATTCAGGCCAGAATGAATGTTTGGTTTAAAAGTGTCCTTCCTTTCCTCTCCCCTCTGGGAAACACAATAGTATATTTGTAGACATCTAAAGTAAAACTAACTAATTAATAATCAAGTGTAACCATGAAAATTAGTATGCTACCAAAACGTATGAAAGGCTGAACTGGGTCTCCTTGAATAGTAAGATTACTTGCTTCTACCTAATAATTATAATCTACTAATTTGTCTTTGAAATATTGCTTATTTAGAGAATTTAATGAATGAGTCCTTTATTGTTTTCAGAATAATAGTCTCTATCAACAAAAAAGCTTAACTTTCAACTGTGTTTTATGAATCCTTATTAATGGTTTAACAAGATGTGAAACAATCACAACAACTACCAGATTTACAACCCCATTAACTACTGATTGGTAGATAAATGCTAATTTGTATGCTGCAATAAATTTCATTCTAGTACCAAACACATATTCATTAAACTACTAATATAAACAAAATAATTTTAATCATTTTTATGTTGGAGAGTTATGTGTTACTCTCCAAATTATAAAAAAAGAAGAATACTTTAAAAAATTAATTAGGCAAGGTAATGTTGTCCATAAGCCTTTTTCAAAAGAGAAACTTTAAGCTTTCTCTAGAAATATACACAAATACACATATGCGAACATGCACGCACACACACACACATGCAAACACACTTATGTAGAAAGAGACAGCTCTTTCTCATTTTGTGTAAATTTATACGTTTATAAATATACATATACAACATGTATGTCAGGCGCATATTACATGCATTTTTCATTTATACACACAAACCTGCACACAAATACAATGTCAGTCACATCCAACTTAAGCTGCTTAATCAAGAAATCAATGTTTGAAATAAATGATTATTCATTTTGTATTTATTATTTTATATTTTCATTTATTTAATTATCAGGAAAATTATTTACTTGCAGTTTATAGACATTTTGTATATTTCAATAATTACACTAGAGTTTTTATTTCTCAAATTGATTTTCCAATTTGTATACTACAAGTAAATTTGCTACTCTGAAGACCAGAATTATACTGCATAGCTGTATTATAAATGGAGAAGTTCTAATAACAAAGTTCTAAACTGAATGTTCACAAATACAACAGTTTATTCTTTATTGTTTGTACTCATTTGACTCAGATATTAATATATTTTTTTAAGTTTTTCACCTTAAAAGTTCACAAATACTTCTGAACTGATTGCTTTTCAGTCGCAATTATTTTTCTAAATAAAATTTTGTATTCATATTAATCTGAGAAGTAAATTTAATTTTTAAAGTCAGGTTAATATATTATATAAGAATACAATAAACTTAAAAGAATCTAAGACCCAATTTATAGCTAGCTCCACATATTTACAGTCTTTTCACCACCAGCCAAGAAATGTATTAACAGTGAATTACTTGCTTACACAAAAAGAAGTAGTACACTCAAGAAAATCTCTGTAGGGAGCCAAAAGCAGGTGGAGGTTAAATGTTGTACTCAAATCAAGAAACAAATAAAACATACCAGTTTTTAATGTATATCACATCTAGGAATTTCTATGTAGACTATTAAAATCTGAAACTTTAATTATTCTCTAACATGACAATCTTCATAACATTACTAAGAAAATAAGTTTCAGTTTATTAACCAAATGAGAAATATATAAAGAAATTCTATATAAAGAAGTATATTATGGAGTACATCAATAAACCAATATTGATTAAAAAAATCTGTTAAAATGGAGATTCTAAAGATACTGATAATTCACATTATTGAATTTAATTGATAAATAAATAATTTGAAAATTATTAAAGATTAATTGATTAATTGGAGAAAATTGCCACAAACGTTCACTCAAAGAATGTTATTCCAGTGAAGGACAAAGCCTATCTCTTTATGAAGACTCAATTCAATCAAAACCAGCAGGTTTGTTAAGTATGACACCAGAAATCTTTTTGTTCTATTTTGTTATAAAAATAGATCAAATGACTTGCATTCCAGAAAACAATCTAAATTGCTTTTTGTTTTTGAAAAGTCATATTCCATGAAAATTAAAACAATGGAAGCTAATCAAACAACATGAAAAATTTCAATAAGAATATTTCTGTTCATTTTTTATGAATTTGTATCTTTGCAAATTACCTAAGAGCAACTGTGATATAGAGTGTTGAATAATATGTGAGGCCAATAAAATGATGTGTCAAAAACAACAAATCATATTTTCACTTTTCTATTTATATAACTTCTTCAGAAAAGTCAACTTTTGGTGAAGAGAGAAATTAAAAGCAGAATGTCACATATCAAATTAGGAATACTTAAAAGGACTCTACCACCTGACCCACTTTACTGTTTCTAACAACAGAGGGTAACACTTAGCTATTTAAATTGACAAATGATCACCCTGGATGGTTCTTGTAGAATTATGATTAAATGAATGACCTGGCTCCACTGATGATATTCATTGATCATTTGTTTCTAAAGTCTCAAGGTAAAAGAAAAATGCAAACCATTTATTTTATGAGTCGGGCTGGATACTATTTATAAGCATCTTCAATTAAGTGAAAAATACTACTGTTACCAAAGTCAAGTAGTATTGGCCTCTGAGCTGTGTGACTTCAGACATGTGGTTTGATGTTTTTAGCCTCTCTTTCTTTGTATGTAACATAGTATTTGTGAATATTAGATAACGCTTTATAGAAAACAAGTAGTGTACAGTAAAACAATAAACATTTGCTTTCTGTATTGGTCAGTAATTTTAGCAAATAGGAGATATTGTTTAACACAAGACCTGAAGTCTACAGAAGGTGGTTCCAGGCTTTGATTCACCAAGAATGACCTGGAATTTTCCCATCAGTGGCATGCTGACATTTCATACTTAGGTTTATTGCCTCATAGTCCCAAGATGACTGCTGTAGCTTCAAGCACGAGGAGTGCATTTAAAAGTAGAAGTACGAAGGTGAAAAAACAAAGTTAATTTTCTACAAAGGCTCTCTTATTTTCTCAATGAAAGAAAACAGTGCTAGGAATGCTTGAGAAGACTCTCTCTCCCTGATATTAATTGACTAGAACTGTGTAATAACAGGCATTCCTAGCTGCACACAAAACAGGGAAAACATATATCATTCAAAACAAACAGGATAGCTATTGGTTTAGACCATTCATGGCACACCCCCAGGGCAGGATACATTTGTTTTCTAGAAATAAAATGAAGTTATGTTCACCAAAGAAGGGAGTTTAGGTTTGGGGAAGCAATAGTAATATGAGCAAAACAAGCATTAAAAAAAGGGATTAATTCTGAATACAGGCTAGGCAAAGGCATGATAGTGTCATTTGACACGGACTACTTGTTGGAGAGTGACAGCGGAAATGTCAGCTTCAACAGTGGCAAAAGTGTCATTAAAACTGAGTAACAATATAATATTAGCTAGTCTCTTCTTCCAGACATCTCCAAATTTCAATCCACTCTTTGCCACCTCAGAGGTGTTAACTTTCTAAATTAGGTCATTTCACTCAGTGTCTGTATAATTTCAAAATTATCTGGCTCCAAATAATGGAAACCTGAGAACAATGGATTAAGCAAATTACAGTTTTATTTTTCTCATGTAAGTAAGAATTTTGGAATGTATCAGTCCGGGGATGTTATGACAGTTCCAGGATGTCACCAGGAAGCTGGTCTAATTTTTAGTGTTCTGCTCTACCATTCATAAAGAGTGACATGACTCTCCATTTTCTCAGTTGGGGTGCTGGAGAACCAACCATACTGGGAAGGGTGAAGGGAAGAAGCCATGCCAGTAGGTCCCATTTATAAGGCCTCTTGTAAGTACCATCCAGTGACTTCTGCTTTTATCTGGTTGGCCAGAACCGTGTCATTTGATTAATCCTGGATGGAAAGAAGGTGGAGAAATGTCAATCCTTAAATGTACTGCTCTGAAAAAAATGGAGACTTTATTATTAAGGAAGAAATAAAAAGCAGAAATAGAGACACAGATGTAGAGACCAAAGGTAGGGATACCAAGTGGAGAAGGGGGTGGGATGAACTGGGAGATTGGGATTGACATATATACACTATTGATACTATGTATAAAATAGATAACTAATGAGAACCTACTGTAGAGCACCGGGAACTCTACTCAGTGCTCTGCAGTGACCTAAATGGGAAGGAAATCCAAAAAAGAGGGGATGTATGTATAGGTATTGCTGATTCACTTTGCTGTACAGTAGAAATTAACACAATATTGTAAAGCAACTATATTCCAATAAAATTTTAAAAAAATTAAAAATTTTAAAAATAAATAAAAAAGGAAGAAATAGTAATTTAAGTGTTTGGTATCCAATTAGTAGTGTCTGTCACATAGCCTCAAAAATATTCAAAGTGTGTCCCCATCTCTTATAAATTAAAGGAACAGATTTTAAATATTCCTATGTACAGGTTCCAAGACCGTTCTATAATCATAGCTCCTAATTATCTTTTCAATAATTAATTAGCATTCAAAAATATTCAATGAATTCATGATAGATGTCAACCAGTAGACGATTCTACACCACAATGAAATAAGAGGAATAAGGTGGGGTTTCTCCCCTAAAGATGCTTCTCCCTAGTCCACCTTCCCTACATCCAGTGTGTCAGCCATTGATTTCTCCTAAATTCACAACACTTTCCTCTGTATAAATGTGGTAAAATAGTAAACCTGGCCCCCACTCTCCTGACCATTAAAACCCTACTAGTCTTGCAGGAAAACAGTTCAAACTCTATCTCTTACAACCAATCCTTCCAAGATCTACTTGTCAGAGTTCATTTCTCATACTGTGCTCTCTCAGCACATGAAATGTAACTCGTTCTGCCTTTTTGAAATTTGCTGTTCTTAAAATTAGTTGTTTATGTGTCTTATCTCCCTCACTGTATGTTGAGCTTCTTACCTCCAATTCAATATCTTATTTGTCTTTGTATCTTTGTCAGTGCTTCAGAGTAAGTGCATCATAAATATCTGTAGATAGTTTTTTATAATCTACAGTAACCCTCTGTCATCACTAGATGGCAAGTCTGCACTTTTGACATGTGAGACTGATTGAATTTACTCCTCTTTGGGTCTTGAAGAATTAGTTGCTATAAATGATGATTAGCAGTTCAGTACAGCAAAAAGTGAAATATCTATCATATTAGACACTCCTAGTGATGTGTCTAGATGAGGCTTAATGCCAAATTTGGAGACTGGTACAAACATGGCAGACATAGAATACAAACCACAGACTTGTCTAGATGATGAAAGGGAGGTACTTTTATACTTCCACCTCAGACACAGCTGATATCTTTCGTACAATGTTTATGGTCATTGCACATGCATTAAAAAGCACAGCAAAGCCTTGCATGTGCTTAAGGAAATGTTTTCCCACATGTTGTCATAAGACTATAAGCAATGAGCTAAGTTGAGCTAGATTATTTCCCAAATTATCAATTTTCCAAGATTGATCTAAGTAAAATTACTGGCTTATATAATTTTTATTTCCTAAACTAGTCGAATTACTTCAACATCCCTTATGAAAGATTAGCAGGGAACATGTTAATTTCAACATCAGAAAAATCAAGAGATGTTCCTGCATCATAAGTTTAATACTATATTTAATTGTGTTCATCCTCTCAATAAAGTTTAAATCTCATGAAGGCAGAAGACTTCTGGTTTTGTTCACCTGTGCTCCCTGGGTCTAAGACAAAACCTGACATGAAATGGAAGGGTAATAAATATTACTAAACAAAGTAAGTTTAAAACAAGAGACTTTCTAACAACTAATGCAATTTCTTTCTTGATCCAATTACTTCACAGATCAGACTTCATTGAACTGTTAAAGATCGTCAAATGACTAGCAACAAAAACACATTATTGACATAAAATTGGTGCTTTCCCTATGTTTCCCCTTTACCTATTAATGTGATAATTCTCTAGTTAAAATGAATTTATTATTATGCATTATGCCATAGAATTTGGAATATTAATGAAATATACACTTTAAAAATTGGCTTTCAGATATTGCCTCTCTTGAGGTGTTTTAGATTATTATACTATAAATATTGTAACAGTCTTAAAATAATGTGTTGTCTGTCCCTCTTGAACCTGATGAAATGTATAATAGATAATAAGGAATCTATCAAAAAGTATATATTATAAATATATACATATATATTAGCAATATATCTAATTTGAATACTGGTTCTCCAGTAAATATGCATTTGTTAAAAATTAATTCAATATACCACTAAAGGAAAAGAGAATCTCAAAGCATTATCCAATTTAGTCTTCAAACAATTACTGTTATTATTTCTGTGCTATATGAGAAAACTGAGACCTCAGAAGTCACATGACATTTCCATTTCAGTGAGCAGACACGAAGTAACCTTACAGGACAGACTTCATAAATTCCACTAATGTTACCTCTATAAATACCCAAGTAAAACTGGAGTAACAAAACCAAGTTTTGTAAAGTAATATACACTTTTAACAGTTTCAAATATCAGTATGCTTATAATTCATTGAGAGTTTAACCCAGAAGTACTTTATGAACTACAGTTCTTTTTATGTAAGGTGGTCGTCCAAATGCACTGATTCTTTGATGTAAATCTTCACAACAAATAGAATTCTAATATTTCTACAGTGGAGAGTTCTATCATTTGTGCAACTTTTAAATTTTAACTTAATTTATCATGTAATAAAATTACATTCTCAGCAAATTATTTCATCTTAAAGTTAAGGGCTAGACTTTTTTCACCAATTCCCCAATGATATGTATAAGATTATAACTGCTTAACTACATAAATATATTTCTAAGGTACCTAAGTTTATTTCATTTTGGAATTTTAAGTGTTTGTAATACTACGGTTTCCTTTGGTACACATAAAAATCATTAGTCAAATATTAAAGGAAGATTAAAATTTATGCCAATTAATGAAGTAGACATCTCAGGGCCATTTTCTAAAAGTAGGGGAAAAAAAGGAAATAAAATAAATGAGAATAACAAATCCAGAAAACAGGCCAAACAAGATAACCATTATGAGAAAGGAGGTTCTGGAAGTCCTCAGTTGAAGGCCATGAGAAGGAGAGCTGTGGAAATCCAGAGCAAGAACACTTGATGGCGATGAAGCACACTTGCAAAAATTCTTAGGTTCTTGGCTGGACCTACATGAAGTTCATTTAAAAAGTTTAGAAGACTAGAGAGGAATAGGTTAACAGTGGAACATCAAGAGCTCAGTTTTGAATATGCTAGATTTGAGATGCCAAACAACATTTAAGTGGAGACCTCAGATAGGCAGGTGGATGCATGACACTGAAGCTTATGCCTACAATTTTTTTAAGTTAGATCAATCACTTGCCTAATCTCAGTTTAGATATATTATGTCTATTTGATAAAGGAGTGTGAGATAATTAATTAGGATAACAGTGAATTAAATACATAGAAAGTTTTCCTTAACTTCTCCATGTATAGTTGATAACCACACCCTTATGTCTCTTCTACACCCTGTAGAAACCTCTCTTTTAACATGTCACTCAGTTTCCTAATGATTTTACATCAATTTCCTCTGCTACTGTAAAAATTTTGAAGCCAGGGATTTTTGATTTTGTTTTATTTTGCATCCTTTGCGTTTTTTTTTTTTTTCAGAAGAGTGGGATTGTTTTACGTTAAGTTCTTTTTATATAAATTTACATCACTTTTTTTTATTCAAACAGAAAGTCACAAAAATTATAATCATCCTCATCAGTTCACTCAGTCCTATGTAATTAATTCTTTTTTCATCTTGATCTTTTGTTAGCACTTTTATGAATTCATCAGTTTTCCATTAGAGTTCTGAAAAAGCTTATTCATTCAGTTAAGCAGTATAGTCAGTCACCAGAAACCTGTACTTGTCAGAGTCTTTTCCATGAATTCCTTGAAGATGAAACCCTTTTATAGGAACATTTTTGCAAAAGCATCAGAGTACACCCAGAACTGTCTGTAAATGAGAAAAGACTTAAAAAAATGACAATGGTTAAAGATTTGATGAAAGTTCATAATAATGCAATTGACAAGGAAATTTAGTTATTTCTGAGATA
The DNA here is from genome assembly GCF_964341445.2 of Mesoplodon mirus. Classification (NCBI taxonomy): domain Eukaryota; kingdom Metazoa; phylum Chordata; class Mammalia; order Artiodactyla; family Ziphiidae; genus Mesoplodon; species Mesoplodon mirus. The sequence continues at coordinate 107,295,597 of NC_138983.1, read as the reverse complement.
GACATTCTAAAGTAATAACTAGAATTATGACTTATAACATTATACCAGAACATATAAGATTTTTAGGAATTTCATGTAATGTCTGAAACATTTATATTAACATATTTCCATACAAATAACCCCAAGAAAGTTTAGTATTTCTTTTTTTAATTTTTGAATTTTATTTTATTTATTTTTTTATATAGGAGGTTCTTATTAGTCATCCATTTTATACACATCAGTGTATACATGTCAATCCCAATCACCCAAATCAGCACACCACCAACCCCACCCCCCTGCAGCTTTCCCCCCTTGTTTTCCATACGTTTGTTCTCTACATCTGTGTCTCAACTTCTGTCCTGCAAACTGGTTCATCTGTAGAATTTTTCTAGGTTCCACATACATGCGTTAATATATGATATTTGTTTTTCTCTTTCTGACTTTCTGACTCTCTAGATCTATCCACATCTCAACAAATGACTCAATTTCGTTCCTTTTTATGGCTGAGTAATATTCCATTGTATATATGTACCACACTTCTTTATCCATTCATCTGTTGATGGCATTTAGGTTGCTTCCATGACCTGGCTATTGTAAATAGTGCTGCAATGAACATTGGGGTGCATGTGTATTTTTGAATTATGGTTTTCCCTGGATATATGCCCAGTAGTGGGATTGCTGGACCATATAATAATTCTATACTTAGTTTTTTAAGGAACTTCCAACTGTTCTCCATAATGGCTGTAACAATTCACATTCCCACCAGCAGTGCAAAAGGGTTCCCTTTTATCCACACGCTCTCCAGCATTTGCTCTTTGCAGATTTTCTGATGATGCCCATTCTAACTGGTGTGAGGTGATACCTCATTGTAGTTTTGATTTGCATTTCTCTAATAATTAGTGATGTTGAGCAGCTTTCCATGTGCTTCTTGGTCATCTGTGTGTCTTCTTTGGAGAAAGGTCGATTTAGGTCTTCTGCCCATTTTTGGATTGGGTTGTGTGTTTCTTTAATATTGAGCTGCATGAGCTGTTGACATATTTTGGAGATTAATCCTTTGTCCATTGATTCGTTTGCAAATATTTTCTCCCATCCTTGGGGTTGTCTTTTTGTCTTGTTTATAGTTTCCTTTGCTGTGCAAAAGGCTTTAAGTTTCATTCGGTCCCATTTGTTTATTTTTCTTTTTATTTCCATTACTCTAGGAGGTGGATCAAAAAAGATCTTGCTGTGATTTATGTCAAAGAGTGTCCTTCCTGTGTTTTCCTCTAAGAGATTTATAGTGTCTGGTCTTACATTTAGGTCTCAAATCCATTTTTGTGTGTGTGTGTGTGTATGGTGTTAGGGAGTGCTCTAATTTCATTCTCTTACATGTAGCTGTCCAGTTTTCCCAGCACCACTTATTGAAGAGACTGTCTTTTTTCCATTGTATACCCTTTCCTCCTTTGTCATAGATAAGTTGAACACAGGTGTGTGGGTTTATCTCTGGCCTTTCTATCCCGTTCCATTGATCTATGTTTCTGTTTTTGTGCCAGTACCATATTGTCTTGATTACTGTAGCTTTGTAGTATAGTCTGAAGTGAGAGAGCATGATTCCTCCAGCTCTGTTTTCCTTTCTCAAGATTGCATTGCTATCTGGGGTCTTTTGTGTTTCCATACAAATTGTGAAATTTCTTCTTCTAGTTCTGGGAAAAATGCCATTGGTAGTTTGATAGGGATTGCATTTGATCTGTAGATTGCTTTGGGTAGTAGAGTCATTTTCACAATAGTGATTCTTCCAATCCAAGAACATGGTATATCTCTACATCTGTTGCTATCATCTGTAATTTCTTTCATCAGTGTCTTATAGTTTTCTGCATACAAGTATTTTTTCTCCCTAGGTAGGTTTATTCCTAGGTATTATAGTCTTTTTGTTGCAATGCTTAATGGGAGTGTTTCCTTAATTTCTCTTTCAGATTTTTCATCATTAGTGTATAGGAATGCAAGAGATTTCTGTGCATTAATCCTGCAACTTTACCAAATTCATTGATTAGATCTAGTAGTTTTCTGCTGGCATTTTTAGGATTCCCTATGTATAGTATCATGTCATCTACAAACAGCAACAGTTTTACTTCTTTTCCAATTTGTATTCCTTTTATTTATTTTTCTTCTCTGATTGCCGTGGCTAGGACTTCCAAAACTATGTTGAATAATAGTGGTGAGAGTGGACATCCTTGTCTTGTTCCTGATCTTAGAGGAAATGCTTTCAGTTTTTCACCATTGAGAATGATGTTTGCTGTGGGTTTGTCATATATGGTCTTTATTATGTTGAGGTAGGTTCCTTCTATGTAAACTTTCTGGAGAGTTTTTATCATAAATGGGTGTTGAATTTTGTCAAAAGTTTTTCTACATCTATTGAGATGATCATATGTTTTTCTTCAATTTGTTAATGTGGTGTATCACATAGATTGATTTGTGTATATTGAAGAATCCTTGCATCCCTGGGATAAAACCCACTTGATCATGGTGTATGATCCTTTTAATCTGTTGTTGGATCCTGTTTGCTAGTATTTTGTTGAGGATTTTTGCATCGACATTCATCAGTGATACTGGTCTTTAATTTTCTTTTTTTGTAGCATCTTTGTCTGGATTTGGTATCAGGGTGATGGTGGCCTCATAGAATGAGTTTGGGAGTGTTCCTTCCTCTGTAATTTTTTGGGAGAGTTTGAGAAGGATGGGTGTTAGCTCTACTCTAATGTTAGATAGAATTCATCTGTGAAGCCATCTGGTCCTGCACTTTTGTTTTTTGGAAGATTTTAAATCTTTCATTTTCATTACTTGTGATTGGTCTGTTCATATTTTTTGCTTCTTCCTCGTTCAGTCTTGGAAGGTTATACCTTTCTAAGAATTTGTCCATTTCTTCCAGGTTGTCCATTTTGTTGGCATAGGGTTGATTGTTTCCTTCTTGTTTGTTTGTTTTTTGGGTTTTTTTTTTTTTTTTGTGGTACATGGGCCTCTCACTGTTGTGGCCTCTCCCATTGCAGAGCACAGGCTCCAGACGTGCAGGCTTAGTGGCCGTGGCTCACGGGCCTAGCCACTCTGCAGCATGTGGGATGTTCCTGTACCAGGACATGCACCCGTGTCCTGTGCACTGGCAGGCGGACTCTCAACCACTGTGCCACCAGGGAAGCCCCATAGATTTGCTTGTAATAGTCTCTTAGGATGCCTTGTATTTCTGTGGTGTCTGTTGTAACTTCTCTTTTTTCATTTCTAATTTTATTGATTTGAGTCCTCTCCTTCTTTTTCTTGATAAGTCTGGCTAATGGTTTATCAATTTTGTTTATCTTCTCAAAGAACCAGCTTTTAGTGTTATTGATCTTTGCTATTGTTTTCTTTGTTTCTATTTCATTTACTTCTGCTCTGCTCTGTATGATTTCTTTCCTTCTGCTAACTTTGGGTTATGTTGGTTCTTCTTTCTCTAGTTCATTTAGGTGTAAGGTTACATTGTTTATTTGTGATTTTTCTTGTTTCTTGAGGTAGGTTTGTATAGCTATAAACTTCCCTCTTTGAACTGCTTTTGCTGCATCCCATAGGTTTTGGATTGTCGTGTTTTCATTGTCATTTGTCTCCAGGTATTTTTTGATATCCTGTTTGATTTCTTCAGTGATCTCTTGGTTATTTAGTAATGCATTGTTTAGCCTCCATGTGTTTGTGCTTTTTACGTTTTTTTTTTTTTTTTTTTTTTTTTTCCTGTAATTCATTTCTAATCTCATACTGTTGTGGTCAGAAAAGATGCTTTATATGATTTCAATTTTCTTAAATTTACTGAGGCTTGATGTATGACCCAAGATGTGATCTATCCTGGAGAATGTTCCGTTCACACTTGAGAAGAAAGTGTAATCTGCTGTTTTTGGTTTGAATGTCCTATAAATATCAATTAAATCTATCTGGTCTATTGTGTCATTTAAAGCTTCTGTTTCCTTATTTATTTTCATTTTGGATGATCTGTCCATTGGTGTAAGTGAGGTGTTAAAATCCCCCTCTATTATTGTGTTACTGTTGATTTCCACTTTTAGAGCTGTTAGCAGTTGCCTTATGTATTGAGGTGCTCCTATGTTGGGTGCATATATATTTAAATGTTATATATTCTTCTTGGATTGCTCCCTTGATCATTATGTAGTGTCCTTCCTTGTCTCTTGTAACATTCTTTATTTTAAAGTCTATTTTATCTGATATGATTATTCAACTCCAGCTTTCTTTTGATTTCCATTCATGGAATATCTTTTTCCATCCCCTCACTTTCAGTCTGTATGTATCCCTCAGTCTGAAGTGAGTCCCTTGTAGACAGCATATATATCAGTCTTGTTTTTGTTTCCATTCAGCAAGCCTGTGTCTTTTGGTTGGAGCATTTAATCCATTCATGTTTAAGGTAATTATTGATATGTATGTTCCTATGACCATTTTCTCAATTGTTTTGGATTTGTTTTTGTAGGTCCTTTTCTTCTCCGTGTTTCTCACTTAAAGAAGTTCCTTTAGCATTTGTTGTAGACCTGGTTTGGTGGCTCTGTATTCTGTTAGCTTTTGATTGTCTGTAAAGCTTTTGATTTCTCCATCGAATATGAATGAGTTCCTTGCCAGGTAGAGTAATCTTGGTTGTAGGTTCTTCCCTTTCATTCATTTATCATGTCACTCCCTTCTGGCTTGTTCAGTTTCTGCTGAGAAATCAGCTGTTAACCTTATGGGAGTTCCCTTGTATGTTATTTGTCATTTTTCTCTTGCTGCTTTCAATAATTTTTCTTTGTCTTTATTTTTGCCAATTTGATTACTATGTGTCTCAGCGTGTTTCTCCTTGGATTTATCTGGTATGGGACTTGCTGTGCTTCCTGGACTTGGGTGGGTGTTTCCTTTCCCATGTTAGGGAATTTTGACTATAATCTCTTCATATATTTTCTCTCATCCTTCCTCTCTCCCTCCTCCTTCTGGGACCCTTATAATGTGAATGTTGTTGCATTTAATGTTGTCCCAGGGGTCTCTAAGGCTGTCTTTATTTCTTTTCATTATTTTTTCTATATTCTGTTCCACAGCAGTGAATTCCACCATTCTGTCTTCCAGGTCACTTATCCGTCCTTCTGCCTCAGTTATTCTGCTAGTGATTCCTTCTACTGTAGTTTTCAATTCAGTTATTGTATTGTTCATCTCTGTTTGTTTGTTCTTTAATTCGTCTAGGTCTTTGTTAAACATTTTTTGCATCTTCTCAATCTTTGCCTCCATTCTTTTTCTGAGATCCTCGATCATCTGCACTATCATTATTCTGAATTCTTTTTCTGGAAGGTTGCCTATCTCCACTTCATTTAGTTGTTTTTCTTGTTCCTTCTTTTGGTTTTATCTTGTTCCTTCTTTTGGTACATAGCCCTTTGCCTTTTCATCTTGTCTATCTTTCTGTGAATGTGGTCTATGTTCCACATGCTGCGGGATTGTAGTTCTTCTTGCTTCTGCTGTCTGCCCTCCAGTGGATGAGGCTACCTAAGAGGCTTGTGCAAGCTTCCTGATGGGAGGGACTGGTGGTGGGTGGAGCTGACTGTTGCACTAGTGAGCAGAGTTCAGTAAAACTTTAATCCCCTTGAGTGTTGATGGGTGGGGCTGAATTCCCTCCTTGTTGGTTGTTTGGCCTGAGGCAATCCAACACTGGAGCCTACCTGGGCTCTTTGGTGGCGCTAATGACAGACTTTGGGAGGGCTCATGCCAAAGATTACTTCCCAGAACTTCTGCTGCCAGTGTCATTGTCCCTTGGTGAGCCACAGCCACCCCCCGCCTCTGCAGAAGACCCTCCAACACTAGCAGGTAAGTCACTAGCATGTAGTGACCCCTGGGGTCACTGCTCCTTCCCCTGGGTCCCGATGTGCACACTACTTTGTGTGTGCCCTCCAAAGGTGGAGTCTCTGTTTCCCCCAATCCTGTCAAAGTCCTGCAATAAAATGCCACTAACCTTCAAAGTCTGATTCTCTAAGAATTCCTCCTCCCATTGCCAGACCTGCAGGTTTGGAAGCCTGATGTGGGGTTCAGAACCTTCACTCCAGCGGGTGGACTTCTGTGGTATAAGTGTTCTCCAGTCTGTGAGTCACCCACCCAGCAGTTAAGGGATTTGATTTTACTGTGATTGCGCCCCTCCTACCCACCCATTGTGGCTTCTCCTTTGTCTTTGGACGTGAGGTATCTTTTTTGGTTAGTTCCAGTGTCTTCGTGTCGATGATTGTCCAGCAGCTAGTTTTGATTCTGGTGTTCTCACAAGAGGGAGTGAGAGCATGTCTTTCTACTCGGCCATCTTGGTTCCTCTGCTCACATCCTTTGTGTTTAAAACAAAATCTAGCAGGTATAATTTCAGTCTGTTGAGAACTTCAACCTGTCATAGTGTGTATATAGTTTGTTAATCTGAAACTCCTAATTTATCCCTCCCCTCCCTTCCCCTTTAGTTACCATAAGATGTTTTCTATGCATGTGAGTCTCTTTCTGTTTTGTATATAAGTTCATTTGTATCTTTTTCTTTTTTTTTTTAGATTCAATATGTGACCAATATCATCTGATATTTGTCTTTTTCTGGGTTACTTCATTTAGTATTATAATCTCTAGGTCCATCCATGTTGCTGCAAATGACATTATTTCATTCCTTTTTATGGCTGAGCAATATTCCATTATATATATATGGAATTATATATATATATATATATATATATATATATATATATATATATGGAATTATATATATATATATATGTATATACACATTATACACACACACACACACACACACACATACTGCATCTTCTTTATTCATGTGTCAATGGATATTTTGGTTGCTTCCATATCCTGGTTATTGCACATAGTGCTGCAATGAACATTGGGGTGCATGTATCTTTTCAAATTATGATTTTCTCCAGAAATATGCCCAAGAGTTGGGTTGCAGGATCATATGGTTGCTCTATTTTTAGCTTTTTAAGGAACCTCCATAGTGGTTGTACCAATTTATATTCCCACCAACAGTGCAGGAGGGTTCCCTTTTTCTCACAACCCCTCCAGCATTTATTATTTGTATTTTTGATGATAGCCACTCTGACCAGTGTGAGGTGATATCTCACTGTAATTTTGATTTGCATTTCTCTAATAATTAGCAATGCTGAGCATCTTTTCATGTGTTTTTTGGCCATCTGTGTGTCTTCTTTGGAGAAATGTCTATTTAGATCTTCTGCCCACTTTTTCATTGGGTTGTTTGGTTTTTTTTTGATATTGATCTGTATGAGTTGTTTGTATATTTGGAGATGAATCCCATGGATTTACCATATAGCACAGGAAACTATATTCAGTATATTGTAATAAACTATAGTGGAGCAGAATTTTTAAAAGAACATAGTTATATATATATATATATATATATATATATATATATATATATATATATATATATATAACTGTATCACTTTGCTGTACACCTGAAACTAACACAATCTTGTAAATCAACTATACTTCAATAAGAAAATGAAAGAAAAAACAAATGTCAGTTATGATGGTATATTAACTGAAAAGGCATTATATGAGGTACAAAGATTGCTGCTAGCAGTTCAGTCTACAAATCACTATGTAAATAACATAGACATCATCATCACATCACCTTTACATCACCTCCTTCATATTCTATTAGTATTTGTTCACTTCATCTTTGTTATTTAGTTCACATACAGATAGCAAAGTGTGTAGTGTTGCCTCCTTATCTCCCAATAATGAACTCACATGACATTTTATAAAAATGGTTTATAAAAAGAGGAAGTTGGCCAACAAAGATTAAAAAGCTGCAAACAAATTAAAAGTGATAATGCTGGAAGTGAAACTGGATGTGTTTAGGTTTGAAAATAGCAACAGTAAACCATAAATAGGATGAGACTTATGCCTGCATTAAGCTATGGTACAAATTATATTGAAAATATCTGATGACTATGAAAAACTGTATATAATCAAATTTTTTTTTAATAAATGTCTTCTCTTTTTTCTCCAATCATTAAATATTTATTCAGCAAAATTTTTGAGCATCTATTATGTGCCAGTCATTGTTCAAAGTGTTGAAAATGCAGAATAACACATGGTTCTTGACCCAGGGAATACATTATTTAGCAATTTTTTTGGAATAAAAATTGAATATGTCCATATCTCATGCTGTATGTCAAAACAGATTACAATGAACAATAGTATTAAAAATAAAAATCCAGAAACTAAACAAGGAAAATATAATTAACAAATTTCTGAGCTGGGAAACCTAATCATAAAAGTGAAAAAAGACATCATTATTGAAAAAATATTAGTTTTTTAAAACATAAAAATTGACACCATTTTTATATTAAAAATAACATTTAAAAGACAATTTGAAAAAAAGTAGCAAATGTAACAATAAATGTGTTCTTGAAGACCTTTTTTCTTCAGTTTCTATGATATAAACAGAATATGTGAATAAGAATGACTGTTAAAATATTAATTATGGTTTTAAGGTAAAAAAAAATTTGATGTGGTGCAGGCTTATTATTTTTACTGTCATTATTATTACTATATTTACCTGTTATTAAATAGAAAAAAAAGTATGTTTATTTACAAGACTAAAACTAGAATCAATTGAATATTACTGCTCAGCTACCTTGGTTTCCCTGATATTAATATAGTCACTTTTTCATCACTGAAATTTCTCTATAAAGAAGAAACTTAATCCCAGGTTTTATGGTAGATATTGCATTGAAACTGAAATTTAGTTTGTTCATAAAATTACATTATATGATTTGTTCTCAGTTATTATGGCGATGATCATCACATATTGCATATTATAATTCCAAATAATACTGCTTTTGTCATTTCTCCCTTGAAATATTTTTTTCTTCTCGTGAATAATAATTTCTGCACAAAAAGACACAATGTACTCCTTGAAAATGTTCAAAATATACTTATGATTAAAAATGGCACAATATTATCCATCTTGCTCACTCAAAATCTTAAAGGACTTTCATTATTAAGACAAATTAAAGATAAGAGAGGAATACTGATACTAATTAAATGACCTAATTTCCACAAAGATACCTATAAGAGTGTAAATTAGTCCAATAAAAATTATTCCCTCAATTCTCTCTCTCTCTCATCTCACACACACAGACATACACACACGTCGTATACATAACCTGTCTTCCTAGGATATTGAAAGGAGAAGAAGACCTGAAAAGACAATTCTTAACCCAGCGCTTGAATCCTTTCAGTAAAATATCAAACCAAAGACACTTTTGGAATTGCCATTATCGATAAAATTGAAGATAAAAACTTAAAAATCTATGCCTTTTGCTCCTCAAAAAATATTTTAAATATTTTTGATCTCTGATCTCTGTTTATGAGGATAAAAAATCCTTTTCATATGTGCTATACAAGCCTCATTTTTTTATTATTTGTATCTCAAGCAGAGTTATTTTGATTCATACTGCAGTAAGGAACCTTAGTACCTTAACTAAAGGCTTTTCAAAATAAAGTTTTAGATAATCATATATATATGATTATATACATATATATAAAAGTAGGCTGAATTTAATGTTTCCTCTATGTGCCCAAGATTGGTCTAGGGATATGTGAGACAAAGAAAAATCCCTATCCACAAGAAAATCGGTCTCTAACATTTTAAATGTAAGGAAAATCAGTTCCCTTATCTTTAACCAGAATTGAATATGACTGCTATTTTATTTTTGCAACAACAACAAATATACTCTTGTTAGATCTTTATCTTTTCACATTTAAAGTTAATCAAATATGAGAATTTATTATTACTTCCTGACATTTCCTTTAATTATACAACACTATTAGTTCTTCACAATAAAGATGTGATGAAAAAGTCTTCAAGAATGCAAGTCATTATTATTTTCATCAAACAGACACTTTTAAGGCAAAGGCCATAATTTTAATTGATGAATATATTGATAAACATTTAATTGCTATTCTTTTTCTATTGGGAGAAAATACAATCGTCAGCATTTGTGGTGTATTTCATTTCTATGATATTCTTCAACAAAGATTGATAGGTCCTTTATAAAAAAATCTGAGCAGGACCTCTATAAGACCTATATACCAGATAATGTAAATACATACTTTCAAATGAGCTGTGAACCTAGCTCATCCAGTTACAAACAAATAAAATAAAAATAAAAGTCATTTATAAGTTAAAGTAATACTTGGTGTATGGCCCACTTTGTACTTCCTAGAATCTAACATCTAAAATAACAAAGAAAGGTAACTATTTTTAAATAAACTGTTTTTATATTAAAGTTATATTTAAAATATGATTGGTCATAAATACTACACTTACCAGTGAGTCATTATCATAATTTATTCTATTAGATACTGGTACCAATTTATACCATTCAGTATGCAAACTGCAACCTCTCTTCTCAAACAGGTTTTTGAGATCGAAAATTTACTTAAAAAAAAAAAAGTTTAAACTTTATAGCCACTTCTAGAATTCTGAGGCCATTTAGAGGAGATTTAACTATAGATATGACCAGTTTGGGATTTTAAAAAATGGTATGAATATATTTGTAATTATAACCAAATTTAATGAAATCAAGGGGTCACAATTTCACACACAGCAATTCACTTTGCTAGTGGTTGTTAAGCTGTTGGAATCAGTTTTACTGATTCTCTTTTTGAGAATGAAAAAAAAATAATGTTAAAATATTCTCTCAGTAGTGCATGACGGTTATGATATGTGAGTCTTCATAATTAAGATAAGCTTTTACAGTGTAGTACTTTTAAATAATTAATAATTAAATTAACAATTCTATATCCCTCACACAAGAGATGTGATCAACTATAAAATGGTGATTTTGCTGAAGAAATCACTCTTTAAACTTTTTTTAGACCCTTTTACCTCTCTATTTTTCCACATCCACTTAAGTGGGTGTCCTCAGTTGCTGCTGCTTAGACACAGGACCTGTAACTACATAGGCCGCAGTGTGAACTTTGGATCAAATGAGGTTGAAGTCAATGCATTTGTTGGCCTCACAAGTACCTAGAATATTCATCATTGTTTTATAAAATGTTAGATATTTATCCCATAGGTAAAATCCTGAGAAGAGCTCTAATATTATTGAGAAACTAATTGGTCAGAGTCTCTCTGCCATTACCCTTTTTAGCTAAATCATGAAAAGAGCCTGAAAGTCAAGTGTAACCTACTAGAACTAAAACTTTCCTCTATAATTACTATTACTTTTTATTAAAATTGAGGATAGAAGGAGCTGAGAGGAATAAAGCTGACAATGTTAAAAACAATATTGTACATTGTTTCTTCTGCTAGATGTGATCTGTCCTTTGGTATAAAACAGTGTCATTGTTTTTGAAAGCAAGCTTGTTTCTTTTAGAAAAAAAACTAAATCTGGCATATAAATTCAGAAACAAATTATAAAAGTTAAATAAATGAATTTTTGCATCTGAATTCCTTTCCCAAGTTTAATTTTCTAAAAACTTTTTTCCTTAAAACATCACCAAATAAACTTCATTTATATTCTAATTACTCCATTATAATTAACATATCAGAACTGTAAATATATCAAAAATGCTATTTCAATATCATTTGCTTTTAAAATTAATCTCCCTTTCAGTAGTTAACAGGCCACTAATTATATGTCACCTTAAGCATCATACTAACATGAAAAAAAGACTTCGTGTTGTGATTTTAGTTGTGCCTTATTCTAAACTACTGGAAGATACATTAATAGAGAGTCTAGGTCTTAGAGTCAGAAAACAAGAACAGTATCACCTTGTTAAAAAATGTGTATTTAGGGTTTCCCTGGTGGCGCAGCGGTTGAGAGTCCGCCTGCCGATGCAGGGGATGAGGGTTCGTGCCCCCGTCCGGGAGGATCCCACATGCCGCTGAGTGGTCTGAGCCCGTTAGCCATGGACGCTGGGCCTGCACGTCCGGAGCTTGTGCTCCGCAGCGGGAGAGGCCGCAGTGGTGAGAGGCCGGCATACCACAAAAAAAAAAAAAAAAAAAAAGAAAAGAAAAAAAGTGTATTTATACAGCATTTCACACAAAACAAAATATCCTTTTTTTTAATCTACTGCAATCAACACATGTTTTACGAAGAAAAATGTATTACTTCCCATTAATGTTCTCTCACTGTAAATACATATGAGCATTTCACTGAGAATAACTAATATCAGGAAACACTGAAGTAGTTTTCCTCATTTTTCCCTGAAAATGTTCACTGCCAAGAAATGGGTGTTGGTTTAATAGTGTTTGTGTTTAGCACTCTACTTTCTTTCTTTCTTTTTTTTTTTTTTTTTTTTGCGGTACATGGGCCTCTCACTGTTGTGGCCTCTCCCATTGTGGAGCACAGGCTCCGGACGTGCAGGCTCAGCGGCCATGGTTCACGGGCCCAGCCGCTCCACGGCATGTGGGATCTTCCCGGACCGGGGCACGAACCCGTGTCCCCTGCATCGGCAGGCGGACTCTCAACCACTGCGCCAGCAGGGAAGCCCAAACACTCTACTTTCTTTCTTTCTTTCTTTCTTTTTTTTTTTTTGTGGTACGCGGGCCTCTCACTGTTGTGGCCTCTCCCGTTGCCAGAGTACAGGCTCCGGACGCGCCGGATGCGCAGGCTCAGCGGCCGTGTCTCACGGGCCCAGCCGCTCTGCGGCATGTGGGACCTTCCCATACCGGGGCACGAACCCGTGTTCCCTGCATCGGCAGGCGGTCTCTCAACCACTGCGCCACCAGGGAAGCCCTCTACTTTCTTAATTGCTATAAATGACTCTATAATTATAACCTCTATATCCTCCTTAGTTAATTAGTCTATTATTTGTCTATACATATGGTATTTTGCTTATTGCATGGTAGATTCAATTTGGTAGAATTCAATATATATATTCAATTATATATAGTCCTTCTAAGGATTATATATAATTTTTGTATTCCACACAATTTAAAAATATGAATAAAGGCCAAATATTTATAATACACAATTTATTTTCATTTATCTTCATAGCATTCTGCACATGGCTAATTGAATTATACTGCTGTATATTCCTACTTTATATAATTTCAATATAACTAATTTTTGCCTCTCCTGAATTATTTAGGATACTTCTCCATTCTTACTTTGAAGTGGGAAATACTACGTAAACATCCTAGAAATAGTTTGCAACTTATATAAATCAATAAATTTGATATTAATGAGGGTTAATATCAAGCTAGGGTTGATTAGCTTGATTAATTATTTAAGGGTGCTGATAAGTTAATATTTTTATATGTATATGTATTCATTAAGTTTACATATAATGTAAACCCATCCTGTGGCATTAAACTGCTCAGATACTGTGTGTGAGAATAAAAGTGGAGATGGCTGCTTAAATCGAACGCCACTGAAAAATGAATCAGACTACTTATACTCGTTTTTGAGGATTTTCACGTTATGCCATTTTACCTTTATAACACTTGTTAAGCTAGGCAATGCAGTACTGTCCTCCATGTAGCTTGAAGAGTCTGACGCGGAGAAATCAAGTAACTTGCTCAAGGTCACACAGCTAATCAGTTGAGGAGCAGGCACTTGCTCTATGGTCTATAAAGTCCCAGTCTCTCCTGTTTATCATAATCTCCCTCAAAATTTATGAAAAGGCTAGTCATGGTTGTGTCTGTTTGAGTTGCTATGTCTTTTATCTGCCAAAAAGAAGCTCATGATCTAATTTGGGGAGATAAGTAGAGTAAAATAAAACAGTCTAACTACTTACAACTAGACGCAGTTCAGAGTAACAAGAAAATTGCATAGAGGATACTGACACTGAATTTTAATTAAAAAAATAAATCTAGGATTATGAGAAAAGGAATTTACTTATACAGAATAGACAAATCCCATAGAATGCTTTAATCTACTTCATGAAATGGATAATGAAAAAGAAATGCTCATCAGTTAAATTAGATATTCTAGTCTTAGAATTCATTGTATTAGAATATTTTTGTTAATCAATATAATCAAGAAATTTATCCAATGATATCAGTGACGTTACAAAGCTTAGAGCATAATTTACAGAGTTCCTGACATTTGTTTTTATTGAGATATAATGTTATCAAAACTTCCTTCCTGTAAAACAATAATAGCTGAGACTCCCAATTTGAAATGTTTCCTTTTATTTACTTGTCACCTGATTTCATGGATTTTTTAGCAGAGGAAGATAAAATTAGCCCAATTTCATTTTAATAATGTAATCTTAATTTCTCAGCTATGATGGTCACAGCTGTTTGTAATGATTTAAATTGTTCTTACCAAATTTCTACCATGCTGTGAGCAATGTATAATAAAGTGAACTTATATCCAGAAATGAACATTGGAAAACTTGTAAAACAAATATCATTTATCTTGTAGCTGGGTCAATAGATGCATTTTGTGTCATTCTGCTTATGTATTGCCTCATTTCCAAATGCCTTTCTTGGTTTTGGCCCTTTCGTCTAATATTTTGCAAACACAAGAAGCTATAGCACGTTCCTTCTGCTTGCTGTGTATTGTTATTTGAAACAGTTTGTCCAATGGAAGTGACAAATACATTAGAAACATATATTGCAGGGTAATAAAGTGGGAGGATTATTCTAAGCTAGACAGATATAAACATATATCTGTTAAACATGATTCTTCCTCACACTCCTGCTTCCTCAATGCTCTTGTTGTTGTTGTTTTTGGTAACCCATGAATCTGAATGAGTCATCTGTTGGCTGCTATCAACAAAATAAAAACTAGTGGCATAAAACCCAGTTATTACTATTTGCAAATCAAGATCTGTTCTTGAAAACATAGGAAAAAAGTAAAACATCACTCTATTCCAAAGCAAGGTTTAGTCAGATATAATGAGCATATGAAGTATCTTAATTTATCATCAAATTGTTTAATTTATCTATTACCCTATGAAATTCATGCTGCGTTTTCTTTAATCTCTACATTAATATAAATAGCCCACAAAGAGCATCAACTAAGATACTATCATCACTATCACAAGTGTCCCTTTGAGCGAAATAACAAGCTTCTGAATCAAAAGTAAAGTATTAAATTACTTCTTATACTTATTAATATTCATTAACCTCATAGTAAGTGTATGTAGCAAAACATAATATAACAACTTTCAGTATCTTTGGGGATAACAAGTGTTCTGCAAACTATCATTTTACATAAACTATCATTAAAATATCATTTATTAATGAATTGTCTATATATTCCAAGATTAAATTTTCCAAGATGGATATTTCCATAGATTTCTTGCTACTATTCAGACTGCTAATTCTAGACTGCTAATTCATTTTCTCTCTCTTCCTATCTGTCTCTCTCTCCCATCTCCATTGTTCAGTCTTTATAGTTTGGCATCTTTCTTTCAATCTGTTCTGGAATTCACTCTCTTCTCTAACTGCATGCTCTCTTGAGATGCACTTATCCAATTTCATGATTTTAAATACTTTCTAAATGCTGATAATCTCCAAATGTCTATTTCTAGCCTTGACTTTATTTGAACTCTAGATACATATGCCCAAAAGCTAGACATTATCAATTCTACATCTAATAAACATTACAAATCCCAAAGTTACAAAATCCAAAAAGACACTCTTGGTCTGTCTCCAACTTATTCTACCCTCCAATATTGCCATTGTCAGCAACCAGTATTCCCATCCACAAAGTTGCTCCAAATAAAAACCTAGAGATAATAGTTCATATCTTTCTTTCCTTCACTCTTCACATTAATCACCAAATCCTGCTGACTTTATGAAAACTAACAAAACTGTATACCTCTGCCATCTCCACTTCTCTTACCACTAAGCAAAATTTCACATTTGGACTATTATATACCCTTCTATCTAGTCTTCTTGCTTCCATTCTTTCTCAAGTAGTTTATTTTCCACATAACAGCCAAAGTATATATTTACCTTTGCCTAGTTTGGTGTATGTGTGTGTGTGTGTGTGTGTGTGTGTGTGTGCACGCACAAACGTGCCCATAGAGCATGGATTAAAATATGTCCCTTTAACCTCTTTTCATTGCCCGTGGCTATTTATTTCAGGTTTCACAGGCAAACTATAATTTTACTTTCATACTTCTCTGAGTTAAAAAAAAAAAGGTTGATATTTTATCATTCTAACTTCTCCTGTTTAAATAACCTTAATTTCCTTTAACTTTCTACATGTGACATGGAACTAAGATGCTAAACTACCAATGCTTCTCCTTTGGACAAATACTTTTCTTTATAAATAAGGTACTTAGAACTTGCTTCACTTTAGAATAGTTAACATCCAAAAACATTCAGTAAAATAGTCCCTTTATGCTTATGCTCTTTTCTTGTATGATTATAAATTTCTAATTTTGCCATAGCATAGGTGACAAGATAGCAATTTATTATGGATTCAGATTCTAAATAATGTTGAACAAAAGAATGAATAAGTGTCAATTCTTAAAGTTTCTAAAAGTGTAAGAAAAAATTGTGATTTATTCAATTACAGTTCTACAAGGATGCTGACTTTTGCTTATAACATTTAAAGGTCTAGAAATGAGTAATAAGGCTGTTTAAAAAGTGCTTTTTGTTGTAACTGCAATACATCATGAAATATCCTGGTTTTGGGGAAAAATAAGAATAAGAAAATATCACATGGTACTGGAATCAGGTATTTCTATTAAGGTCCTACCTTTTATAAATTTCAAAATGAAGCAAAATCTTTGCAGAATATGAATTTGAACCGTTTTTCTGATCCCCAATTATTCCATGAACTCAAGAACAGTTGTTTTAAATAGTCTTTATACTATAGGATAGCAGTACAGAAAGTATGTTTTAAGAGAAATAAAGGCAGTATGTGGTGAATAGAAATGGTTGGATGGCATCGGGAAAGAACTTTCTTACTTATTAAAAAGATATTTTTCTAAATCTCCAAAATGTTAGGCTTAAGGTCACCAAAAAGGGTAAAATTAGTATCTCACAAAACTCTGACATACTTAACTATATAATTAGCCACAGCTTGTCTCCTTACATACAGAAATATTCTGTGTATTTCATTGAACAAATTAATAAATGGAAGCAGGAAGGAAGGGAGGAAAAATAAAGGAAGGAAAGGGAGGGAAAGAAGGAAGGAAATGCTTGCCTCCAGGATCCCATTGGCATAAGCAATACAACCTCTCTTGTGTGGTCATGATTTCTGGCTCTGTGGCTCTGTTAATTTGTTGCTTTCCCATTTTCTTTCAATGCTTCATGAGTTTATATATTAGTTTTAACAACTAGATTTTTAAGCTGCTAAGAGAAGTGAACTGATATCTACTGTTTTCCTATGTAGAATGTTTTAAAGACTATATATAGCTCTTTTTCTCTCTATCTGTTTTTGTCTGCTTTAAAAAAAATTCTGTCTTTGAAGTCATCTGAAAAGATCTGATTAAACTAAAAACAACTTTTTTGGTATAAAGTTGTACATTTCTAAGTTCTTCAACTTAACTGTTCTCTATATTTTTTTCTGATTTCATGTAAATCATTAATGTAATTTCAAAACCATGACATTTTGTTTATTTGATTAGGCCATTTCATTTGAACTTAAAGCATCTTCTAAAAAATATTAAAATAGAAATACAAAATTAAAATCATGAGCATAAAGAGAACTAGCATGGATATCATGAGAGCCAATAAGATTTAACAAAACATTTATTTTTCATCTAAAATTTTTGGCTTCCACAATAAACAAAATAGGATAAATACTGGCAACTGCATTTTTAGATCTAAAAGGATACATGTTTAAAATATCAATTTTAACTATAAATGATGTAAAGCTTTTATCAATTTCAAAATATACGTGCTTTTGTTTACAATTTTTTTTAAAATCTCTCATTCTCATTTAACATGACTGCCAAGTGATTATGCATCAAAATTGCCAGATAGGAATTTTTATTGTTTTACATCAAATATCAATTTCTTCAAGCTACTTTTCACTAAATAAAAGAACATTCAATAAGGTAACTTAAAAATGAAAGTTATGAAACATTAAACACGTATCATAGTAGGAAAAATAAAGCCCTATATAATTGGAGGAGTCTCAAAATAATTCCATTTAACCCTGGAAATGTGTTTTAAATGTTCTTTAATTGATGTCAAATTAGCTGCCTGGGTATCTAATAATAAGATATGGTTAATTAATTTACAATACACATATAGCATGTGCTATATTCTTTTTAATTAGTATTTTGCTATATTCTTTTCAATTAGTATTTTGTATTTACAGCATTCCACATTCCACACAACCTTTCAATACTAAATATATCGAATACAAGGCTTCTTGTGTTTTTTTTCCTCCACTGCAGAACTATTAATATCTGGTAGTTGCTACTTTCTCTGCAAAAGCCACACCTGTTCTTAAGCAAAGTAGCTGCAATTTCATTTGCTTCCTTCTCTCCTACAATATCTATTCTTGCTCAGAAAAGTAGAATTTTCTAGAAGTAAAATATTTGACTGAAGAGTACCTGTGTATGGTTAGTGAGGACCACTTTTTTAATGTAATATCTTCAAACCAATAATATCTTTATGCAACAAACAGGTGCCTCCTTTTATGTTTTAGGGCTGACTAAATTTTTGTGGGTTTTGGGAACTAATTATTTTAATCAAAATTAAGAGATTCTAAAAGAGAAATAGTTCCTTTTAACAAGGTTGTAGACCTCATTACACAAAAGTTTTACTTCTAATGTATAATAAATTAATTATAAATATGTATTCAATAGCTGAAGCAACTATTGCTTTAAAAGTCAAAAACATCCTATAAAGTATCTCAACATGGTTTGAAAATAAAGAACCAGATTACTTTAGTTTAAAAGCTGTAAGTGATTGAAGGAAATTTCAAAAATATACCCAGCTTTATATATACAATTTTTAAAAATCACTCATTCACATTTAATGTAACTTCCAAATGTTTGTGCATCAAAGCTGCCAAATAGGAACTTTTAGGTCTCTACTTCACATTTCATCCATCTTTCTTATGGGCTTAGAAAGATTTATACCTAGAATAGAGTATACAATGAGAAAAGGAAAAAAAAGCTAAAGCTGTTTAAGGAAAAAAAATGCTAATAATAAATAGAAACATCTAACACCTATCATGTTGAATTGTGGTTAAGTGTATACATATTGATTAAAATATTTCTGGGAGATATATTGAATAATAAAAAGAGAAAGGATGTACTTATATAATATACAGTATAAAATTAAACTACCTTACATAAATAAGTAACTTTCAGAAGAAGACTTTTCAAAACTTTTGCTAGCACAAATGTGAAATAATTTTAATACTAACAAATTAAAGAAAGCCCCAAATACTGGTTTTATATTACAGATAGAAGACTGGTACAAATACACAACTGTCATTTCTTTCTCAAGGCCAAAAAAAATGTCCATAACCTGAGAGACTCAGTGTTAAAGAAGAGGGGAAAAAAAAAAAAAAAAAAAAAAAACCTTCCTTTTCCTCTGCTCTCATAGTCTCCATGTCTGGTAGATTTACATATAACCATCGATTTTCTAGAGAAAATAAAAGTGAACGCAGATGAAATTGGTGTTTTAGACCTGACAGACCCTGGAGTGCTTCAAGCTAGTAAGTGGCAGGTTGAGGGTGTCTTAAGGTGAAACTATTTCTGGAAATGATGGGTGGAAACTAAGCAGTGGTGCAGTGTATTTCTTACAATTAAAAATATTTATTTAGATAATATAAAAATAGATTATGTAAAAAAAATGAAATCAACTGAATTAAATATAACCTTTTATAATATTTCTGTTGGCCCTTTGTAGGTATGTTATTTTATTCTGGCTTAATTCAAATTATTCTATACTTTGGTGGAGTGGAAACTACCTCATACAATGAGTATCAATGAGAGAGAAAAATGATTGTTGGTGGGCCAGGCAAACTTGATAGGCTAGAACAGTTCTAATGGAAATGTGAAGACTTTTTTTTATATTTCTAGAGATATAGTTTGCTGTTTTAGGAGATGCTCTCTTTAAAACTAGCCTGATTTTCACTGCTTAAATTTAAATGTTAGAATCCCTGAGATGTTTAATGATTAGTGTATGTGTAGTATTCAGTGTGCAGGAAGTTGAAACACAAAATATATGCATAGCCTTGCTAAGGGTCATTCCCACAAATCTTAATAAATAAACTGAAATGTCAAGTCAATTTATGGCAACAGAAAGAAGGGTTTGTATAGTAATTATATTACATAATTGTGCAAACATCAGCATAATTGTATGTCAGCTGACTTCATCATAACTAGATATATTGCTTGTTCAATACTTAATCAAAAAATTAAAAATTTTTCAATATCTTAATAACATTTCATTAAAAATAAAATGTTATGTTTTCCTTATGGGAGTCTAATTTACTCATAATAAAACATTGAATGAATATTATATTTTATATGTTACATGATCTTGGGGTCTGCCAAAAGCCATTAACAGTGGAATGAAATACAGATGTATTTACAATCCATAACAACCCAAAGACCCCCATGCCTTCATTCTTCTGTACATCTGTCCAGCCTTCGACAATCATAGTTCTGTTATATACTGTCATTTCCTCTTCCTCTCAATTATTTGATGGCTGATAAGGTTCTGCTTCAGCAGAAATAGAAGAGATACGTAAAAGACATTTCAGACATAAAGATATGATGCTCTTGGTAAAAGAATAGATGTGTGTGCATGTGGGCAGGGTTCATATATGAGCAATGAATCAGGGGGATGACATTCTGGAGGAAATAAGATCATGGAGGAGGAGATACAGGACATGTTAAAGGTGAATTTGTGGTTTTGCGATTCGATTAATAGAATTGTTTCTTTTAAGAGAAATGTCAATTCAAGGGACAAAAAAATAGATTTCAGATATTTTGTTCAGGAATAGTTGAGAGAACACCCATGCAGAGATGTCTGAGGCAAAGAAATACACTGTTTTGTTTCTGTTGATTGATCTATGCTAGAAATACTTGTTGGGATTCAGGTCTCTACCTCTAAGGAGTGGGGAGGTTGAGGAGTGCTTTGACAGCACAACTGTTGAAATACATGAGATTTTCAAGTGAGAGTGCCTAGAGAGGGACACAAATGGCATTTTAGAGAAAAGAGGAGTAAGAAGAATGGCCATATTAGAAGCATAAGCAGAACAATACAGGACCTTAGAATACAGGAAAGGGGAAATGTCAAGAAGTAGGTTGAAAGAAGTTTAGAGTAGAAACTTAAAACATAAAAGCACTTAAATAAAGCTGTCATTATTATACAGTTTCTACAATCAATTGAAAATGATGACTACACTGATGTATTAAACAATTACTTATTGTCTTTATTATATGAAATACACAGTGATATCATTGGGAATACAGTGGTGCAAAATGGAACGAGTCTCTCAGAATTAATGTTTCAGTAAGGAAAAATGAGTAATAAATACATAATAAATATGATAATTTCAGACACTGATCTTTATACCTATTTAAATTTATTAAATATACTATATAATTGGTAGAGTGACTGTTATCGACCTACAAGTATTTCAGTTTAAAAAAAAATGGAATGTCAGCAATAAATGCAATTACCTTTATTGAGCAATAGTATGAAAATATTTATGATTACCAAGTAAATAATTAGGCCAGGTAGCCCTTAATGGGCTTACCATTGCACTGAGAATCCAAACCCCTTACCACAGCCCAGATGGTCTTCTCCTTCCTAACTTCCCACACTTTCTCCTCACAACCATGCTTCAGTCACCCAGGCTTTTCTTTCTATTTCAGGAGCATATCAGGCTTATTTCACTTGAAATTTTTGCACTTGCTGTTTCCTCTGCCTGAAATGCCCTTTCCCATACGTTTATGTGGTTGATCTCTTTTAATTATCAATTGTCACCTATCATACTTCCCCAGAAGTCACATTCTATCATGCCCCTCTATTGTCTACTTATTTCCTGCATAGCACATGTTACAACTATCAATTATTTATATGCTTGCATGACATTATTAATATATGTATTTTCTTGCTTGCTTACTCATTCTGCTTTCTTTCAGTAGAGTGGAGAGGTGAGGTACCTTGTTTGTATTATTTATTCTGGTCCATCAAATCAATATTTGGTGAATGAATGAGTGAATGAACGAATGAATAGGTAAGAATTTGTATACTTATAATTAGCAGAATATTGAAGGGCTTACATTACAATATTCTACTTGTAAGTGGAATATATAATAGAAATTTTAGAACATGTAGAAAAGGAGATAGTAAAAATTCATTATACCACCATCAGGAAATTACTAATTTTACAGTTTGTTGTATTTACTTCTGTTCTTTTTTGACACATATTTTCACATAGTTGCAATTATAACTTTTTGAATACTACATTTCTTACCTAGCAGATGTCATAATCATGTTTCATGTCATTAGAAATATCAACCTAAATATCATTACATTATCTGTGTATTATTTCACACTATAGACGTTTCATATGTATTTAATTATTCAGTGCCATTTGATATGTGATTTTTTTTATTTTTAATAAAACTCCAGTGGCATCTTGGCACACAATAATTTGTCTACACTTCAAAATAAAATTCTTATTATAAACCGCTAGAAGTAGAATTACTGAGTTAAAGTGCATGATGAAGTATAGGCTCTTGATACACAGTACCAAATTACATCCAAAAAGTTTTTAAAACTTACACTTATGTGACACATGAAAATGTCAATTTTAACATGTTCACCAACATCTGAAATGTTCTTATTTATAATGTTTCTTAATTGTAAATAATATCTAAAACTGGTATCTCAGTTCTTTTAAATGCATATATATATTTTTAAATGTATATATAGATTTTTAAAATAAATTTATTTTTGGCTGTGTTGTGTCTTCCTTGCTGCACATGGGCTTTCTCTAGTTGTGGTGAGCAGGGGCTACCCTTCCTTGCATTGTGCAGGCTTCTCATTGTGGCGGCTTCTCTTGTTGCAGAGCACGAGCTCTAGATGAGCGGGCTTCAGTAGCTCTGGCACGTGGGCTCAGTAGTTGAAAGTGAAAAGAGCTGAAGCATAGGATCAGGAATCTGGTGTGGACAGAGTTTATCAGGGCTGGAATGTAGGAGAAGGGCAGTCAGACAGCAGTTGTAGAGAACGAGTGAAGTGAGATCTTGAAGGGTACTGTGTGCTATGCAATGTCTTTGAACTTGATCCTAATGGCAGTTAAGGGACTGCAGAAGGAGCATAGTTAGGGAAGTGGGTTCACTCTGTCTAACAAAAGGACAAGGCTAGAAGCAGAGTGAATATCTTAAGTAGTCCAAGTAAGATTTGTGGATAAATATCTATGCCACAGAAGACAGGACGCAGATGGAGAAGCAAATTCTACATTTCACTGGTGGGGATGTGGTGGGGAATAGGCATGAGTGAGGGGAAAAATAATACAAGGTGGGCTATGATGGGTTCCACATTGTATACGTGTGTTTGAGTTACATGGGAGCTCTCCATATAAAAACAAAAAGCCAGCAGACTATAAGCTATTACATTCTGAAGCTAAAGAGATAAATTGAAATTGGAAGAAAAAAAAACAACAAAAAACAAACAACAAAAAAAGAGTCATCAATATATAAGCAGTCATGGCAGCTGTAAAGGAAATGGCATGGCCCACAGAAAGTACCACTCCATAACAGGAGTCTTAGATTCAAATTCCCCCTGGGCTTTGTCACTTTGCAAAATACATGTGTAGAAAAGAAGGCAGATCATACAACTCTGAAAATGTAAAGTTTAGGTGATGTCCAAAGAAGATGATCTATCAAAGAAGACTTAGCAGAATCTATGAGCCAAGTAGGGGGAAAACCATGAGAATGTTTTAAAATGTCATAAAAGCCACAGAAAGAGAGCTTTTCTTAAAAGAGGGAATGACAGTGTGTCACATGCTTCAGATAAGTCAAGGAAGGAAAAGACTGATGTGTATCCATTGACATTTAATTACAATAACAAGGACAACTTTACTGGAGTAGTGAAGGCAGAAGCCAAACTGCATTGTTAATGATTTAATGGAAAATGAGGAAACTAATAGGGACTACAGTAGAGTCCACTAATCTGCATATCAATTAGAGTAAAATGCTGAACTGTGGAGGTTAAAGTGATGGCGAGTTTAAAGTGGTAAAAATGAAGAACAATAATATATCATGCTGGGGAAAGAATATGTGTACTTTTCATAGTGTATGCGCACCTGGCACCGAAGTGACATTACAGTTTACCTTGATATTTAGTAGCTACTTGCTACCCTAAATAGTCAGGCCTTTTTACCCAAACTTCACTCTATTCTTTTTTAAATTTTAAAAGTTTTAATAAAAATTTATATATTTAAGTGGTACAGCAGGATGATTTGATATAAATATACATAATGAAATGATTACTATAGTCAAGTTAATTAACGTGTCTCCTCACATAGTTACCACTCTGTTTCTGTGATGAGTGTATCTGACCTCTACTCTCAGCTTATTTCCAGATAATATTATTAAGTATGGTCATCATTCCTGTACATTAGTCTAGGTTTATTCGCCCTACATAAGTGCAGATGTGTACCCTTTGACCAGCAGATCCCCATAACCCTCCCTCCACTTCCACTTTGGTAGCCACTACTCTATGCTCTGTTTCTAGGAGTATGACCTTTCTTTTTCTTTTAGATTCCACATATAAGTGAGATCATACAGAATTTGTCTTTCTCTGTCTGGCTTATTTCAATTAGCATAATGTCCTCCAGGCTCATGCAAGTTGTCCCAAAGGGCAACATTTCGTTCTTTCTCATGGCTGAATGCAACTTTACTGTATAAATACACACACACGCACGCACACGCACACACACACACACACATATATAGATAGATAGATAGATAGATAGATAGATAGATATGTGTGTCACATCACATATTCTTTATCCACTCATCTGTTGACAGATGCTTAGGTTGTTTTCCTGTCTTGGCTATTGTGAATAATGCTGAAATGAACATGAGAGTGCAGATATCTCTTCAAGATACTGATTTAGTTTCCCTTGGATACATACCCAAAAGTGGGATTGCTGGATCATAAGTTAGTTGTTTTTAATTTATGAGGAAACACCACACTATTTTCCATAATGGTCATACCAATTTACATTACCACCAACAACATACAAGGGTTCCAATTTTTCCACATCTTTTCCAACACTTGTTATCTTTTCTCTTTTTGATGATAGCCATTCTAACTTTTATGAGGTGATATCTCATTGTGGTTTGGATTTGCACTTCTCTGATGATTAATAATGTTGAACACCTATTCACGTACCTGTTGGCCATTTGTATGTCTTCTTTTGAAAAAGTTCTGTATAGTTATTTGTCCATTTTTAATTGGAATATTTGTTTGGGTTTTTTGTTGTTGTTGTTGTTTGTTTTTGCTATTGAGTTGTTGGAGTTCCTTATGTATTTTGGACATTAACCCCTTATCAGATGTATAATTTACAAATATTTTCTCCCATTCCATAGATTGTCTCTCCATTCTGTTGATTATTTCTTTTGCCATGCAGAAGCTTTTTAGTTTGATGCAATCGTATTTCTCTAGCTCTGCTTTTGTTGACTATGTTTCGGGGATCATATGCGAAAAAATGATTACCCTGACCAATATCAAGGACTTTTTTTCTGTATGTTTTCTTCTTCTTCTTTTATTTTAAATTAATCTATTTATTTATTTATTTTTGGCTGTGTTGGGTCTTCATTGTTGCGCATGGGCTTTCTCTAGTTGTGGCGAGCAGGGGCTACTCTCTGTTGTGGTGTGCAGGTTTCTCATTGCAGTGGCTTGTCTTTGTTGCTGAGCACGGGCTCTAGGTGCGTGGGCTTCAGTAGTTGTGGCACGCAGACTCACTAGTTGTGGTGCACGGGCTTAGTTGCTCCACAGCATGTGGGATCTTCTGGGACCGGGGCTCAAACTTGTGTCCCCTGCAATTGGCAGGCAGATTCTTAACCATTGCATCACCAGGGAAGTCCCTGTATGTGTTCTTCTATTAGAAGAAATGGATAAGTTCCCAGAAACATATGACCTACCAAGACTGAATCATGAAGAAATAGAAAATCTGAACAAACCAATAGTGACTGAGGAAACTGTAGCTGTTATCAAAAACCTCTCAGCAAATAAAAGCCCAGAACCTGATGGCTTCACAGATGATTTCCCCTCGAACAGGCTTAACTGCATATTTTCCCAGCAGCTGCCTGAGGGTCCAGTTTCTAATCAGTCTGTATCCAGATTGCAGACTGACTGCAATCCTCCCCTTTGGGACACTGATGGGTCTTGTCACACCATCAGCTACTGGGAGCTGATAAAAACAAAGAAGGTACCTTGGAAGGTGACAAAGATTGGCCAGAGCACTAAGAGCTTGGGCTGGGCTGAACAATAAAGTTCATGGAAAATAATAAAACTTGACCCTTATCTTAGACAATGCACAAAAATCAACTCAAAATGGATTAAAGATTTGAATGTAAGATCTGAAATTTTAACAGTAGAAGAAAACATAGAGGGTTTGCCCCTTCATGTTGGTCTTGACAATGAGTTTTTGGATACATATGTCAATCATCATGTTGCACATTTTAAATAATTTATCCTTTTATTTCTCAATTATACTTCAATAAGCTGGGAAAAAAAGAAGCAGTTTGAATTATTTTCCATTTTCTAACTTCTATAGGAAGGGAATAAATTCTGAAGCTAAATCCTGTTTTTGAACATATAAATGAAATTATATGGATTACAGCCTCATCTTTACTTTCCATTTTGTAGGTATTTATTTTATGCTACTTTCACTATTTCCTTGTTCTTGGAATCATTTGAGATTGTAATTTAAATGCTAAAAAAAATCTGTTTAAGAGGTTTGATTTGTCATAGAAGATCATTGGAGGTGATAAGTGGTTTATTTTAGATTCAGGTAGTAAAATTTTTATTTAATCACTTACTAATGATAATAGTTTGCAGAATTTCCAAATTGAAATTGATAACATAGTGTATACTATAGTTGTTGCAATAGAGCAAATTTAACCTTAAAAGGCATTCTGAAGCTGAGTTTACTAGGACTTCCCTTATGAATGAAGATAATATGTAGATTGCTACTCAGCTAAGAATGTTTCCATATATTATATCTAATTCTCTATTCTAAAAGGTTTAAACGCCTCTAAGAAGTGACAGTTTTTAATACAAAGATTTTTAGCCTTTTACTCATGTTATGGAATACTCGAGAAAAATGGTTTTATGTACTTGGGCATCTTCAATATCTCTAAAAACATGTCTTTCTTCTTGTTGAAAATAAATGGTATTAATAAACTGTGACAATAGTGCCTAAAACAAGGTATAGTAAAGCTCTCTGTATGGTCCTTTCTAGAAAATAAATTAGATTTATAGCAAGAAGAAAAAGGATATAGAGAAATACAAAATTCCTGTCAGAAAGTCACCCTATATTTTAAGGTTATACTTGCCTGCATTTTTGTCTTGTCTTGTTTTGCTTAATGTGTCTATAAATAAGTAAAGGAATCTGATCCCTCGAGCCTCAAATGAGATATAGAATCTATGATTCAATGTTAACATTAATACTACTTTAAATACACATAAAGCTTTGACTGTATACCACCTTTGGCATTCAATATCTGCTCCAGAGCAAGTAATAAAATGGATCAGGACACAGTTTACCTTGGAAAAACTTTCAGATTGCCCTAGAGATCTTGCAATGAGTTGTGGGCAAACCCATTTGCCAGGCTCTCCATCTAAATGACTCTATCATCCTTGGGAGCTCAGACTGCTTTAGACAACCTAATAATTCCACCAATGGCAGAGATCAGAATCTGCGTAAGTAGCAGAAGATTTCTTAATGTTATTTTGTATAGGAAATGAAACACCTTGAAACTTCCAACTTGCTGCTATAGTAATTGAGAGGGGGAAAGTAAAACAAGATAACAATAGGGTCTAGTTGAAGCTGAGTCCAAGCTCTTAACTGAAAATATAATAATGTTTCATTGTGTAGTTGTGCTGGTTAGTAAAGTTGTTTTTAACTGAATAATTTCATTTTTAATTAATTGTATATATATCACAGAGAACACATACACAGCCCTGATAAATTATGTACAATGTGTCTTTCTGATAACTGATTAATAAAGCCAAAGCTCCATCCCTCAAAATCTTGAGAAAACTGCCAGCCAAATTTTGTACATCTGCATCTCTGACTAAAATTTTGTGATAAAGAGACATGTGCAGTAAACTACTCTGACTCCTACAGACTGCACTTTACTAAACCTTGTATAATCTTTAGATTAAAGATTTATACTATGGAATTCTATCAGAGACTATAGGACATAAATATCAATGGAGTGATTATATTTTATTTCACTAGGAAATGAAGATTATTTCTAAACAACGGTACGTAGAAATCATCCAAGTATTTGAGATTTATTGAAATCACTTTCCAAACATGGGTGGCGATCCAGATGTCCTCCAATTCTAAACCTCTGCTGCCATAGTCTTTCTCAGCCTCTAGGCATACTGTTAATCCCACTGTCCACAAGATTGGTAACAGGATATTTAGTTGGCAATAGGATTGGTAAAGGTGAAATTAATGGACTTAAAATATAAAACATTCATTTAAAGACTTTTAACAAGTTTAAGCAATTTAAAATATTTCTACTGATATACAGTGAAAATTTCCTTATTCATTCAACCCAAAATTTTGCCTATAATATTTATAAGAAATATCTAAGTTGTGCTATTTATTTTCCAACATTGTTAGGAAATTAGATTAAATATCAGTGGTTTAAAATTTCAAGAATTATTTTGGAGGCATTGTTATTCAAATTTATTTTTAAATTTAATTTACTTTCATATAATTAAATGTTTTAGGAAAATATAATTTCATAAGGACTAATTAGATAGATGTGACTGAGGTTATTGTTTTATAAACTATTTTGCAAATTTATTCTTTTAAGAACAGAATAAACTCCCCTCAAACCCACTGGGCATGTGAAATGGTCATCTAAATTTCTTAAACCAACATTCAATGTAAATTAACGGTGTTAGTTTTAAGCCAGCAATATCAAGAAAGGGGAAAAGCAACCAGTATACAACCAAGTACTCACTTAGAATATGAAAAATGGCTCAACTTCATTAGTAATCATCAAAATATGAAATAAAACCACAATGAGACACCAATACACATCCAACAGAATGTAACAAATGAAAAAAAACTGACCTATGGTTGGCAAATATTTGAAGCATGTGATACTCTTATATACTGACCTGAACATATAAAATGATACAAGTAGATTTAGAAAACTGTTTCTAAATATCAGCTAAAGCTCAACATTTATCTACTCTATGACCCATCAATCCCATTCCTATGTGTATGCATATATATATGTCCTAAAAGACAGAAATGCACATATATATTTTTTTCCACAGCAGCATTATTTATAATAGTATCTCACAACAAACTACCCTTTAGAAGTAGAAAGCATTTCTAAAAGTGTGATCTATTTACACAATGGAAAAAATATTCAGCAATGAGAATGAATGAACTATAAATACTTGGCAACACCATGGATATATCTCACAATTACAACAACAGACAACAGAAGCCATCCTGAAAATATAGTGTATAATTACAGTTATATAAATTTTTAAAACAGGACAAACAAATCTATGGTGTTAGAAGTCAGGAGAGTGGAGATCCTTGGGTAGGATAGGGTACAAAGGAGACCACTAAGATGCTGGCCAGATTCTGCTTCTTAATTGTGTGTTGGTTACATGGGTGAGTTCAGCTTGTGAAATGTCATCATGCTTTATGCTTAAGCTTTGTCCATTTTTATGTACCTAATGAATAGTTCAATTTTTAATTTAGTGGTGAAAGATATAAATGTAACAACTTTTTCTTACAATAACTCACCTTACTCAAACTCTCAGAAGTGATTTAAGTGAACAAATTCTTCTTTCTTGAACTAAAATCCTCTCTAGACTTCCAGGGTACTATTATTTCCTGGTTTTCCTTCCACCTCTCATTATTTTAAGTATCTTTTGTTGGGTAATTTTCCTTTACTAAACTTTTAAATATTTAAGTCCCTCCAGCCCCACTCTCATGTAACGTATCAAATTCCTATGAATTTAAGAAGCATCTTTACTCCGGTGATTCTCAAATTAAACCCCCAAACATACACTTTCATCTGCATTCCATACCTATACATGTAAAAGTTTACTCTACTTGCTTGGATGTCCCATAGAAAATTCAAGCTCAACATATCCAAAGAGTAATTTCTGATTCTTCTATCCAAATGGATTCTTCCACTCCGGAAAGGTGCTAAACGTTTTGTTTTTCCCTTCTCAGTAAATGACACTGCCATCTACTTAGTTTCTCAAGTCACTAGTTTTTTCACACATCAATAGAATAATATTCTTAAATCATAACTTGGATCATGCCACTCTACTCCACAAACTTGTTCAATGTCTTTTTAAAATTTTATTTGTGTTTTTAAAAACATCTGTCACTCTCAGTATAATATAAACTGTATGAGGATAGGAGTAGTATTTCTTTTGTTGGTTCTTTTCATGATTATTATATGCATAAAACCTGATAAAATGACATCAATAACCAAGCACTTTAAAATAAAGGAAGCAGGGCTTCCTTGGTGGCGCAGTGGTTGAGAGTGTGCCGGCCGATGCAGGGGACATGGGTTCGTGCCCCGGTCCGGGAAGATCCCACATGCCGCGGAGCAACTAGGCCCGCGAGCCATGGCCGCTGAGCCTGCACGTCCGGAGGCTGTGCTCCGCAATGGGAGAGGCCACAACAGTGAGAGGCCCGTGTACTGCAAAAAATAAAATAAAATATAAATAAATAAATAAATAAATAAATAAATAAATAAATAAATAAAGGAAGCAATATGAACTATACCACTAAGCATAGAAAAGAGGTGAAAACATATCCAAGATGAAGTTAGTGCTAGGACTTAAAAGGACTGAATTTAAAGAGAATTTCAAGTGTTTTCCCCCAACTGTTTTATTCTTCACATTGGTGAGTATATCGATAAACTGAGGAGAAAACAATATAGTTTTATATGAAATTAATTTATATGAAAATATAGACACAAGCACAACCAGTAAATTCACCAAAGGGGAAATGCAAATCATCAATGAAAAGATGAAAAATTTCAAATTATCTAGCAATCAAAGAAAACTGAATTGAAATAAATATAAAAATATTTGCAGTATTAGTCTTTAAATTATGAAGTGCTCAGGAATGATTCCAATGTCATTCTGGGGTAAAAATTAGTAAATGCTTCTGGAGAGCAATTTGACCATATGAATGAAAAGGTTAACAAATTCAATATAGCACTCTACGGTGGTTCTCAAAATAGATAGTTTTCACAATGTCTTTCACAACAAACCTCCTCTTTCAAAACTGAGCCCATTTAAATGGCATTGCATTCCAAAATCTTCCTTAATTTTCAACAATTATACTTGCTCATTTCTTCTTCTGAACACACAAGTATTAGATGTGTCTCCTTCCTTATTTTGCTTCCCACATTTTACCGTGTGGGACTGGTATTTACATGCTGGTATTTGTTCTTTTCTAAGAAAAATATGTTTTTTGATGTCAACACCGATTTATAGTTTATACTTTAACTCTCCCTATTTTAAATTGTATATGTTATCAAGACATTATGCTAAGCTAACACATCTATATATGTCATTATATTTAATTAATTTGTCCTATAAGAGATGTTAAGGTGGTTATTTTTATGCCCACTTAGACATGAAGAAATGGAAATTCAATTAATTAAAGTCTTTTGCCAAAAGCTACACAGTTTACTAATCGCAGGGAGAGCCAGAATGTAATCCCAGTCTGTTTGATATTCACTCTGCTTCACTGCTATCATGACAACCTGTTACACATGGCCTTGCAGGTATGTATACATTCAGATTGCTTGACAGATTGATGCTCACTAGAAATAAACCTGGATAGTCCTGATCGCTGAATAAATAATCAATATGCTTCTGATAACTACTATATGCAAGATAATTGTGAGATCATAGAAAAATATATATTTGGTCTACTACTGATTCATGACATAGAGCTCTTAAAACCCTTGTAATTTCCTAAGTGATAAGAACACTAACAGCAACTCTTTTATTAATATTTGTCTTTGACCCTGTACCTGACAAAGGGCTCCTAAAACTCTTGTGAATCCCTAAATCATAAGAGCACTAGAAGCATCTTTTGTTCTACTGAGGTGACTCTGGGTGGGCTCCTGGGTGGCACCTGGATGAGCAATGGTCACCTGAAAGACCAAGCCATGATTAGAAGCTTGAAATTTTCAGCTCCAACCCTCATCCTCCAGAGAGAGGAGAGGAAGTTAACATGGAGTTAAAAATCGATCATGCCTACATGATGAAGCTCCCCCCAAATCTCTGAAGTACAGGGTTCAGAAAGCTTTAGGTTTGGTGAACATATGCACCCTAACTCCACGGAGACAGAAGTTCCTGCACACAGGAACCTCCAACACCTTGCCTTATGTGTATCCTCATCTGGTTGTTCATCTATATCCTTTATCATATTCTTTAATAAACTGGTAAACTAAGTAAGTATTTCCCTGTTATCTGAGGGCATCTCTAGAAAATTAATCTAACCCAAGCAGGGGTCGATGGAAACTCCTATCATATAGCCAGTTGGTCAGAAGCATAGGAAATGACCTGGACTTGTGACTGGGGATCTGAATTGTGTGTGATGGGGGGAGGAGGGGCAGACATGTGGAATAGGAGGCTATCTCCAGGTAGATAGTGCCAGAATTGAATTAAATTGTAGGACACCCACTTGGTGTCAGACACTTGCTTGTTGTTGTGGCAGGGGCAGACACACATATTTGATGACCAGAAGACCAGAAGTGTCAGAAGTGAAGTGTTTTGTGTTGAAGACACATAGGAGAGAAACACAGTAGGAAAGAACTGGGTATTTCCCAATACAGGAGGTGGAAAACTGAGTTTTTCCTCTTTTTGTAATTTTATTTTTCTGAAAGAGGAGAGAGTTATTGGTATGGCTTCAATGCAAATAGTTATTTCTTAAATGTTTTAGAACTAAAAATAGTATTTCTGTACCAAGGCTTCAAGACTTATTTTTGTGAAATACCTCATAACTAACTAAATCAACATATGTCATCTAATGAAGGAAGTAATCCATGAGCAATTTAAAGGTACTGATCCATTGTAGCAATGAACAAACTTGCTTAAAAAAATAGAAGGATTCTGGGAATTTCCAAAAGGTTATCAGCATCATGCTGTAACACTTTGATGATATAAGATACCATGATAACACTGCATCTCTAGAACAATAGAAAGGGACTGAAGAAAGGCCAGTAAATCAAATTTAAACAGAGAGCCTCCATACAAGGTGATATTAAAATAAATCAGCACTGAACAAACTGGAAAGACAAAGGGTAAATAACAATTTTATCAAAACACATAGTCCTATTATGAAGGTGCTCTATGCAATTCAATTCATTAGGAGTTCCAAGACCAACTAGATGACCCTTTGGACACATAAACAATAAATAAAATAAGTCCCTACTTTCAAGTATTGTGAACTATAATATAAATGAAACAAAAGTGCATAAATAATTTAATAAAGAGATAGATGTACATTATGAGAAGAATTCTCAATATGTTGTGAAGCTTCCAAAGAGTATCAAGACACAATTAAAGTAAAAATGTAAACTTACTTTTCTTGGAGTTTGTATTATAAGTAAATACTTAGTTAAAAAAAAACACAGGGAGATAACTCTTAAAGTAACTTGGAAATTCACTGAAAGATTTTTTTGCAAAGAAGTGATATAGCAGATGCTGTTTGTGCCTCACACCACGTTCCTATGGCTCACGTATGATCATTTCAGCTATTGATATGGGGGCTATGCGCAAGCCCACTGGCAGCATTTCACTTCAAGGACATTGGACTACCTGGAATTACAGCGCAGTTGACATGCTTGATAACATCCTTCAACCAAAAGTATCAGGAACTGATAAAGAAATGCTTCAGTCTCCTGATTTCAAATGAACAATTCGGAAGTGCAGATTTTAGATCTCTTCAGGGTGTTCCCAGCAGGACTGATTTCCAGGTGCTCACGATGGTAACCAAGGCAGTCATATACTCTAGTCTTTCCTTTTTTCTGGCGTATTTTCCCCATGTCCTCACTATTGTTTTCCATAATTACCTGTAAAATAAACTCCTGCACATAAGATGTTACCTCAGGTCCTGCTTTCCAGGCAACACGTGCTAAATATAGGTGTTACAGAATTAAAAAAATAAATTCAAGAATAATTTAGATAAATTGAAGGCTGATAAATTTATGAGGATGTTAGTCTCTGTGTCCACCATTAAAGACTGAATATCACTGATATGACCACATACAAGGCATGCCTGTTAACTGTAAAGGGTACAGTTTTGCAGATTTGATGAGACAATGTTTCTATATGCTGTGTGTATTATGATAAATGTAACTTAGGTTATGTTTTAGTTAATACAGATTTTTCCCCAGAATGTGAGAATATCCACTAATATAGCTGCCTTTCATATCACTATTGAGGCAAATTTGAGAGGTGGCTTTAATATTGGCATTTACAAAAGATGTATGAATACTGTTTGTAAGTCTCATATCATTTTAAAGTCTAATGCAATTCACCTGAAATTATAAAGGGACAGAATGGAAAATGGGTAGCAAAGAGAATGCACAGTCAGCAGAAGTTTCTTATACCTGATTTGGAAATCAATGTTAGACAAAATTTCGGTGATGGCTATCTGCTGAATATTGATAAGGTACTTTTTAATTTAGCATTAAAAATAAAATAAGTTAACACAATCCAGTGCTCTAGTTTCAACATTACTTTTACAATATTGAAATTAGCTCTGGGTTTAGATTCCTGAAAGGCACTTAAATATAATTTGGTTAACTATCTCCTTCAAAACTTAGTATCATTCATGTATTTTCAGGCTTTCAGGCAAGTGGCAAGTGCATTATCTTTATAAATATCTTAGTCAATAAGTGTGCCAACAAAAGAAGCCTATGTGCTCGGAATCTAGTCTTCCTTGTTAATTCTTTCTATAACAGAAAATTCTCATTTAAATTATTTTTGTTTTGATAAACTCATATCTTGATACTTTCAATTAGAATTATGACTTGCTACTTCTGTTTATGGAAAATCAGTTCATTTCCAATGAAAAGCATATATCAGATTATGATATAAATTTCTTGAGGTCAGAAACCCCTTATTTATGTTTCTGTTAAAATATGTAATGTTTCCATTATATATGCAGTGTATAATAGATATTTAATAAATCTTTGATTAATAATTATTGAAATTTTGAACTATAAAAAGTTAATTTATAGATTGCAGTGACCCAAAGGAACAGCATGAAGTTCAGTGTGATGTTGCAATCTTTGTTGTAGCATATATCTTTTTTACTTCATCAACATTAGTTGTAGGTTCTGTTGGTACAGTTTTTATTAAAATATCTTATATTTTATTTAATGTAATTTTCAGGTAGAATATTAATCTATGGTACTAGAAAATAAATTTGATTACTTCTTTGTGGGAGAAAGTTGAGTTAATGGATTACATTGCAGGAAATATAAGTAGCATGCAATGTAATATGCTCAGTGAACTGAAGAGGTGAATATTTTTGCCAATAAAGTCTTCTGAACATGATTGTCTAGTGAAGGCTTAGGGTCATGCTAAATCAAGTGCTGTAAGCATCAAGAATCAGTCTTATTAATTAGGACTCACAAGGAATTCGCATTTTTTTTATAAAATACACTAAAAGGATTCATACTATTCAAGAACTCAGCAACTTAGTGCACTTACATTATTTAATTTAAAACTATATATATTATATGTCTTGAAACTATAAATATATATACATATATGCATATCTTATTTCTACATGGATTTTCCAAATGCTAATGCAGAATTTTAATTAAGTATACAAAATAATTATAATCTGATGTATTAAAAGAGGCCATGATTCAATATGTAGATTCCTGATATATAAATCTATCAAAAGAAACTCTTGGCTGCGTTACTGAATTTCAGCTACAGTATTATGTATCCCAGTGACTCTTCCTCTCTGTAGTCCTTAACCCCAAAACGCCAATATCACCTCAAAAGAAGAGAAGTTTAGCAGATAATATCACTATCTATGTTCTGGGAATATTGGGAACATCTTTCAAATGTTCTCTTTTTAAAAGAAAGAAAAATCAGGACAGGAATTGCTCCTCTTCTAAGTTTCTTGGTTCGCCAACTGCTACACTCATGCCACCCCCACATACAAAATGTGATTTCACTCATATATCTTATAGACAAAAGCTCACCTTCTGATATACACAGGACAGACTTCATGCTGTGTGACCTGTGCAGTTGCATAGAGTCACATATGCTTAGGACCCCATGCTTGTTTTAACAGTCTGCCATCACCATCTTGAAAGTCTTAATATTTTATTACCTATGAAAATCTAGACAAATTAGACTGCCTCTTGAAACCATCCATGTTGGTCAGGATGAGCTAAATTATGTTGTAATTACAAACAAAAATCTCAGTGACTTAAACAACAAAGAAAACAAAGATTGACTTCCTGGTCATGTTATATGATCACCTGGGGACTCTGTTTCACATCATCTCATTATTCCTGATTTCTATGTTTAAAATATTTCTAAACATTTAAAAATAGGATAGAGATTAAAGGTTACAGTGATCAGAACCCCTTGCCAGTAGGAGGCAAAACTTCAATAACGAGAAACATCAACTTCCCCTTTATCAAAACTCTTAGACTAATTCACTGCTAATGAGTGAATGAAAGACAAGAAGGGATCTTATGAAATCTGTGCTGTTGAAGACAGACTAAAATGCTAAATTATAGAGTATTTTTGAATGATTATGGCCCAATAATAGCAAATCTACTAGAGCATTGTGAGGTTCTTACAGCTATTTGCTCTTCAAGGTAAACACTGTTTTTAACATTTCCAATAGGAATTGTTACATAATGTCATTGAGCATGCTTTAGAAAAGTGAGATATTCCACACTACATTTGACCTGATGTCTCATTACTGATCCTCACCACTCTCCAGTCCATAATCAAGACATTTAGCACTGTATTCAATTCAGAATTATACTTTCTTCCCTTCACACACGCTAGTCCCTCTGTCTCAATCTTTTAGTATTGCTTTCCTTTCTCCTTGACAACTCCAATCATCTTGTGTGGATTCTGCAGTCTTCACGTTTCACATAAAAAGTAAATTCCTTAAGAAAGTCCTGGTAGAGTACCCTCCTTTGGGTTCCCATCCTACACTATACTATTCCTACAATAGCATACATTTTCTGTCTAGTTTCAAATGTTTGTGTAATTGCCTGTGGTCATTAGGTGATTAACTCTGAGAGAACAGGGGTCTGATTATTTTTTATCATTAAATATCTAGCACTTACTACAATAAATATTTATTTGTATTAGATTAGCTTATTAAAGATCTTAAGAATGAATAAAATAAAATGTTCTTTCTTAATTTGAGACTAGTACTCTTTATTTGATGTAATTCTATATGTTCACATTTATATGGGGCTTTTGTTATAACTGAAAGGAAAAAGGAATTGTTTATGGCCACTTTTATTTCCATTACATGTAAGCAATGCAGAGAATGTTTTACTGGAAGCCATTATGCCTAGGGAAGCAATATCCAGCAGTGGCTTGGAAGTAAAATGATAATTCAAATGTTGATGGTTCTATTACCTCTGCTTCTAAGGTGATCTACAACTATCTGTAATCACTCTGTATTCTTCAGACACATTTTGTTTATTTTAAGAACAAGAGTGATGGAATAGGATACATGGTTATGATGGCATATCTGTATAAAGAGTTAGTTACAAGTTTTGAATCTTTGTGTATGACCTTGGAAAGTCTTTATGTACTTTCATTTTCAGCTTCCTTCTGTAAAATAAGTATAATAATATTTAATCCACAGAGATATTATAAACACTACATGGGAAAATATGCATGGACATAGTGTGTGAATTGCAAAGATTCATATACACATGAAAAACAAATAATTAAAAAGTTTTGCTTAAAATGTACTAACCACAAGGATGTCACAAAGAAAGAAAACTACAGGCCAATATCACTGATGAACATAGATGCAAAAATCCTCAACAAAATACTAGCAAACAGAATCCAACAGCACATTAAAAGGATCATACACCATGATCAAGTGGGGTTTATTCCAGGAATGCAAGGATTCTTCAATATACGCAAATCAATCAACGTGATACACCATATTAACAAATTGAAGGAGAAAAACCATATGATCATCTCAATAGATGCAGAGAAAGCTTTCGACAAAATTCAACACCCATTTATGATAAAAACCCTGCAGAAAGTAGGCATAGAGGGAACTTTCCTCAACATAATAAAGGCCATATATGACAAACCCACAGCCAGCATCGTCCTCAATGGTGAAAAACTGAAACCATTTCCACTAAGATCAGGAACAAGACAAGGTTGCCCACTATCACCACTCTTATTCAACCTAGTTTTGGAAGTTTTAGCCACAGCAATCAGAGAAGAAAAGGAAATAAAAGGAATCCAAATTGGAAAAGAAGAAGTAAAGCTGTCACTGTTTGCAGATGACATGATACTATACATAGAGAATCCTAAAGATGCTACCAGAAAACTACTAGAGCTAATCAATGAATTTGGTAAAGTTGCAGGATACAAAATTAATGCACAGAAATCTCTGGCATTCCTATACACTAATGATGAAAAATCTGAAAGTGAAATCAAGGAAACAATCCCATTTACCATTGCAACAAAAAGAATAAAATATCTAGGAATAAACCTACCTAAGGAGACAAAAGACCTGTATGCAGAAAATTATAAGACACTGATGAAAGAAATTAAAGATGATACAAATAGATGGAGAGATGTACCATGTTCTTGGATTGGAAGAATCAACATTGTGAAAATGACTCTACTACCCAAAGCAATCTACAGATTCAATGCAATCCCTATCAAACTACCACTGGCATTTTTCACAGAACTAGAACAAAAAATTTCACAATTTGTATGGAAACACAAAAGACCCCGAATAGCCAAAGCAATCTTTTTTTTTTTTTTTTTTTTTTTTTTTTTTTTTTTTTTTTGCTGTACGCGGGCCTCTCACTGCTGTGGCCTCTCCCGTTGCGGAGCACAGGCTCCGGACACACAGGCTCCGCGGCCATGGCTCGCGGGCCCAGCCGCTCCGCGGCATGTGGGATCCTCCGGGATCGGGGCACGAACCCGTGTCCCCTGCATCGGCAGGCGGACTCTCAACCACTGCGCCACCAGGGAAGCCCCAAAGCAATCTTGAGAACGAAAAATGGAGCTGGAGGAATCAGGCTCCCTGACTTCAGACTATACTACAAAGCTACAGTAATGAAGACAGTATGGTACTGGCACAAAAACAGAAAGATAGATCAATGGAACAGGATAGAAAGCCCAGAGATAAACCCACGGACATATGGTCACCTTATCTTTGATAAAGGAGGCAGGAATGTACAGTGGAGAAAGGACAGTCTCTTCAATAAGTGGTGCTGGGAAAACTGGATAGGGACATGTAAAAGTATGAGATTAGATCACTCCCTAACACCATACACAAAAATAAGCTCAAAATGGATTAAAGACCTAAATGTAAGGCCAGACACTATCAAACTCTTAGAGGAAAACATAGGCAGAACACTCTATGACATAAATCACAGCAAGATCCTTTTGGACCCACCTCCTAGAGAAATGGAAATAAAGACAAAAATAAACACATGGGACCTAATGAAACTTCAAAGCTTTTGCACAGCAAAGGAAACCATAAACAAGACCAAAAGACAACCCTCAGAATGGGAGAAAATATTTGCAAATGAAGCAACTGACAAAGGATTAATCTCCAAAATTTATAAGCAGCTCATGCAGCTCAATAGCAAAAAAACAAACAACCCAATCCAAAAATGGGCAGAAGACCTAAATAGACATTTCTCCACAGAAGATATACAGACTGCCAACAAACACATGAAAGGATGCTCAACATCTTTACTCATTAGAGAAATGCAAATCAAAACTACAATGAGATATCATCTCACACCAGTCAGAATGGCCATCATCAAAAAATCTAGAAACAATAAATGCTGGAGAGGGTGTGGAGAAAAGGGAACACTCTTGCACTGCTGGTGGGAATGTGAATTGGTACAGCCACTATGGAGAACGGTATGGAGGTTCCTTAAAAAACTACAAATAGAACTACCATATGACCCAGCAATCCCACTACTGGGCATATACCCTGAGAAAACCATAATTCAAAAAGAGACATGTACCAAAATGTTCATAGCAGCCCTATTTACAATAGCCCGGAGATGGAAACAACCTAAGTGTCCATCATCGGATGAATGGATAAAGAAGATGTGGCACATATATACAATGGAATATTACTCAGCCATAAAAGGAAATGAAATTAAGCTATTTGTAATGAGGTGGATAGACCTAGAGTCTGTCATACAGAGTGAAGTAAGTCAGAAAGAGAAAGACAAATACTGTATGCTAACACATATATATGGAATTTAAGAAAAAAATGTCATGAAGAACATAGGGGTAAGACAGGAATAAAGACACAGACCTACTAGAGAATGGACTTGAGGATATGGGGAGGGGGAAGGGTAAGCTGTGACAAAGTGAAAGAGCGGCATGGACATATATACAGTACCAAACGTGAGGTAGATAGCTAGTGGGAAGCAGCCGCATAGCACAGGGAGATCAGCTCGGTGCTTTGTGACCGCCTGGAGGGGTGGGATAGGGAGGGTGGGTGGGAGATGCAAAAGGGAGGGGATATGGAAATATATGTATATGTATAACTGATTAAATTTGTTATAAAGCAAAAAAAAAAAAAATGTACTAACCTACCAAAAATTACACTATTCACAGAAAAAAAAATATTCCTGTGTTTTCAGGAGTATAAAATATATCATATGGAATTAATATATGTGGACAGATAGACAGATGCATAAACATCATATATATATATATATATACATATATATATATGTGTGTGTGTGTGTGTGTGTGTGTGTGTGTGTATTGTGTGTGTATATATATATAGGGAGCATTTACTGAAAGAAAAAGTCCAAATAATATGTGTATATACCTATACACATACACATATATGATCATTATTTATAGTTAAATGGTTAATAAATGCTTAACAGATCTAAACTAATTCAGAATTTTAAAGTGTGCCTTTAGCATTAAAATACTTTTAGAACAGAATGCTTTTTGGTGAAGGGTAAACTTTTATAACAACCTTTTTCATGTAAAAATTCTAGTCCATTTTAATCTCCTTTGAATCCATCCTTCCTTTCAGGTAATTTAACACAAAAACCACAACCAAAGAATAACTTTTATAATTTTAAATTATAAGGAAATTAAACTCAATAAAAGGAATATAAATAGTGGCCAAACAATGAACACTCTGATTGTATTAAATACAACCAAATTCCTTCCTCTCCAGATAAAAACCGTGACATTGATTTCATTTCAAGACCCAACTCGTCCTGGATTCTTTCTTCAATGTAGGCTTTAGGCTGATCACAACTATTAATGTTTC
Source organism: Mesoplodon mirus (assembly GCF_964341445.2). NCBI lineage: Eukaryota > Metazoa > Chordata > Mammalia > Artiodactyla > Ziphiidae > Mesoplodon > Mesoplodon mirus. The sequence continues at coordinate 107,253,919 of NC_138983.1, read as the reverse complement.
TATGTTACTATGATATATCCCATGGAAATTCAAAAATCAAGTTATTTAAAGACTTCTGACATGGAGAAGTAACTAAGCAAAATTATTAACTACATAAAGACTGAACGCAAAGATGAAATATGGAATTTTAAAAAACAAAACCAAGAGTACTGTAATACTCATGTATATTTTCCAGTGAAAAAGTTAAAAGTCCTCCAAAATAGTTGAAGAATAACCCAAGTAATTTCAATATTAATTTTGTCTAAATATGTTCATATTATAGGTACACTTTAATAGAGAGGCACTTTATATATGTATGTATGTATGTTCCATTATTTTTCTGTACCAATGTCAGTTCTATTAAACAATGTTGTAACATATTTCTCTTTTATCATTCTTCAATATGCTGGGGGCATAATTTTTCAGTATTCCAAGCACATATAATGAAAAATCTATATAGTTTTATGAGTTTTAAGAAAGGTATGGATAATAAAAATGGGAAACATTTAGAGCTATCACTTGTTCGATAACAGGTAACATTTTGGTTAGATATCTTCTGAAGTGAAATTTTTGTTCTTCAGTTGAATTTTATGTTTCTGCTTTTCATCTTTTTCTCAGTAGCTTTTGATCTTGTAGAATAAATCTTGCATTGTTGATGTGAAAAAAGATGTATCAAATAATGTGTTTATCCTTTTTCTTCATTGAAAAATTTTTATTCCCCTTACATTTCTTATTGGACATCTGCAGAGTGCTCTTTAGAGGAAAGAGTATGTTACAATCTAAATGCTATGGTAAGGACTTCTCTGGTGGCACAGTGGTTAAGAGTCTGCCTGCCGGTGTGGGGGACATGGGTTTGATCCCTGGTCCAGGAAGATCCCACATGCTGTGGAGCAGCTGGGTCCGTGCACCACAACTGCTGAGCCTGCACTCTGGAGCCCGTGAGCCACAACTGCTGAGGCTGCGTGCCGTAACTGCTGAAGCCCGTGCACCTGGAGCCCGTTCTCCACAAGAGAAGCCACCACAATGAGAAGCTCGCACACCCCAATTAAGAGTAGGCCCCACTCGCAGCAACTACAGAAAGCCCACGTGAAGCAACAAAGACCCAACACAGCCAAAAACAAAAATTAATTAATTAATTAAAAAAATAAAATTAAAAAAATAATGCTATGGTATGCTTTGTTTTCACTTATAAAGGCAAAATGCATCATGAACAATTTTGTTAGTAATACCAGTATTCCTTCCTTTAACAATTCCAGGCATTACAACCAAATGACTTAAAGATGGGACTATTATAGGCTTAATAATACTATTTAATTTTGTATTAATGTTAATTCACTTGAGGTTCCATAGGAATGTGGTATATGTTTGTGTGTGTCTATATCATAAAACTAATCTATAATATACTATATAAATGCTACCCGAATATATTACTGTAATACCCAAACTTTACTCTTAAGAAAACAATTGTAGGCCCTATATTTTATCTAATATTTTCCATAAGTTTATATATGTACAACATATTTATTATTAATATAATATGCAATAAGCTATTCTACATATTCATACTTTTTCTAATACTGCACCCAATTTCTAATGGCCAAAGTATTAACATACACTCTTGTTCAATAAGTATTAAAATGTAAGTTCAAAAAGAGATTTTATACTAATGAATACATTTGAATTGTGTCCCCCCACTCTATTTCTCTATTTCTATTGTTGTATATTCTTAATATTTTTGCATATTTTTCATTCTTTCTATGGCCATTTTTTTTCTTTTTAAACAATTGCAAGTGTGACATCAGTGTTAAAATCTATCTATTTCTGACTTTGGGCTATGTTTTTCTATTGTAAAAACTAAAATTTTAAACTCTGTCTTTCAAATTTATACTCAAAGTTACTCATATGGCAAATGTTTCTCTTTTTCAGACTATTTACAAAGAGAATTAACAAAGATTTTCTAGGACCATGCAGTTTGCTGACAATACCCACTCTGCAGTGCTTTTTCAGTAGATTTTTCATGTGTGACTAAAAGTAAGAGAGTAACAATGTAATTTCCTACAGGAAAAAAAAAAAAACGTTTTGAATTTTCAAATAGACCACATTTATTTTCTGTCCTTAATTATGAAAAGTTGGAAAGAATTAGCAGGCTAGGTTAACTTGGAATTCTAAGTGTATTCTCAGATTAGTCTTGTCTCATGGGATACTAGAGTTTCCCTATTAATTCTAGCGTTTTTCTGTTTTGTTTTGTTTGGTCTAATTTTTCCCAAAGCAAGTTCTGAATTACATTCCCAAGACTCTAAACTCAACTCCCTTTGTCCCCCAGTACTGCTACTACCCTGGTGCTGGGCCCTTGCTTTCTATTTACTGCAAACATTTCAGCAGCAAACAGCAGAAAAAATGATGCTGTTGTCTCTGTCATACCTGAAGTATGGGAGTGGAGTTAAAAAATACCTTAAGATAAATCACAAGGTCTGTTCAGAGACCATTTAAGAGTTGTTGCATGAAAGATGCTATTAAGTATCTGTAGGGATATCATGCTTTGGGGCTGGGCCTGAATTCAAGATTCTGTGATATTTAGTTGAATGACAGAAAATACAATAATATACATTTATAGTAGTTAATACAGTTTAACCCACTTAATCTATCCAGGACACACCATGGACTTTGCACAAGGGGTTTCTAAAATTTAAGCAAAGCTTTGATTATTAGAGAAGGAAGATTTCTTATTTGTTACTTTTTGATGTTTATGGCCACCACTGCCTGAGCACTTCTCAAACACTCTGCTACATACTTTACAAGAATGATCTCTGATGTTTACCTAAATTCCATATAGTAAGTGTACTCATTAATCCAATGAAGTTAAGAATGATGTGAACTTAACTTATACCTAAGGACACATAGTAAGCATATGCACAGCCAAGATTCAAACTCAGATATGTCAGCCTCCAGAGCCAGAATGCTTAATCTCTCCTCCTAGAAATGGAGAGATTAATGAGAAGGATAAACAGACCAAATAATTATGACAACAACAACATCACTTACATTAGGTTTGTGCAGGACTTCTTAACAGAGTGCAAATTTGCCTCCCTCCCCAGGGATATTTAATAATGGTACTAATTTTGTCTTCATTTAAAATTTTGGTAATTTATCATTAATTTTTACATTAATTTCTATTTTAAGAAATAATTTTATAAAGTATTATTTATCTTGATTACTCAGCTTTTGGTACTCCCTTAGTGTTGAGCCTATGGTGAGTACCTCATTGACCTCACCCTAGTCCTGACCTTCTGGAGATATTTTTTGTTGTCATCACTCAGAGCGGTGCTACTGCCTCTAGTAGGTAGAGACCAGGAACATTGCTATGCATTCCAAAATACACAGAACAGCCCCCATAACAAAAACAAAAAAAAAAATCCAGGCCAAAATGTCAATAGTGCCTCTGCTGAGAAATCTAAGGTTAATAAGCACTTTACGTATTACAAAGGGATTTAACAATCATTAATTTATTTCATTCAACGACTAGGTAAGATGATATTTAAGAATACTTTTAATCCTACCTACTTCTATCTCCATTTTTCTTCCTTCTACATTTGCTGTGAAGTTTATTTTGAATGTTTCTTTCTACACATACAGAGATAAAAATGCACGTATTAGTTTCCTAGGGCTCTCAAAATACACTGCCACAAACTTGGATGCTTAAAACAACAGAACTATATTTTCTCACAGTTCTAGAGACTAGAAGACCAAAATCAAGGTGTCATCAGAGCAGAGTTCCTTCTAAAGATTCTAGGGGAGATCCTTTGCCTCTTCTAGCTTCTGGTTACTGCAGGCATTCCTGGGCTTAAGGCTGCATGACTGCAATTTCTGCTTCATCTTCATATGGCTTCTCCTCTGTGTGTCTCCTCTTCTGACTATGTATTCTCCTCTTTCTATAAGGAGACATGTCATGGGATTTAGGGCCTGCTCATTTAATCCTGGATGATCTCATCTTGAGTTCTAATTTACCTAATTAAAACTACAAAGACTCTTTCTCCAAATAAGGTCACATCAAAAGTTCAGGGTTAAGACTCAGATATAACTTTGGGTGGGGGTGGGGGAATTCAACCAACTAGATCAGGAAATTAGTATTAAGTGCAAAATTCCTTTATTTTTCTATTGGCCCATGATATGAAAATCATTTTAAATTGAGATGATGAAAGACATTTTGTTAATGACTACACAGGATATTCTGAATAAAGATGAAGGTGATGAGAAGAAACATTTTAAAGGATTAAAATACTTAAAATATTTTGACCTGAGGAACAGGATGTAAAGACTAAAATGATAGGCAACAGTATGGCATAGGAGTGGAAAGAGAATTAATATTTATTGAATGCCCACTACCATCTAGATGCTGTGCTATTACATACATACACCACCTATTCCTACAGAGAAATAGCAATAAACAAGTTTTTTTTTCCAGCTGCAGTACAGAAATGCTTCATATAAATTTTCATTTCTTTTGCAAAATTCATATAAGAAATATATTTTAGTGCATTCTAGAATGACTCAGTTTATATTAGAGCTGATTCTACATTTCTGGATCTCTAAGCACATTTTATCTTATTTTATTTAGTGTGTTATTTAGTTTATATTTTATACACTTGTGCAACACATTTATAAGTAGATAAAATTTTGTTTCATTTTTCCCCTCGGCTTAAGTTAAATTTAAACTAATTTTTATAATGGTTTTATAATATATTGTGGTGATATCATCTTTATTCAACATATTCTACATTTTCCCCCTCATCTAATTTAGATTTGAGCTCAAGAGGTGGATTTTATTTTCTCTCTTTTTGTTTCAGCCCCTAAGATCATGTTAAAGCTTAACGATAAATAGTAATAAATAATAAATGCTATCCTACAATATATCTAATTATTACATCTATGATTTCATTATTTTAATTAAACATGATAATTTGTGATATAGGTGAAGGATAATAGAAAGCCAAAAACCCAAATATATTAGTATTTGAAGTTTATGTAAACCCCTGGCTCAAAACAGGCTGTAATCTGTTTAATCTTTATGTTAGATCAAGAAGTTCAGGAATACTGCTCTGATGTGATCCATTTGCTTCTTTCTTGGACTCCCTTACCACTTAAGGACTCACTTTATATTATTTCTTATTTATAGTTTTCCTTGGAAACAGGGCTGACATGAAAGCAAAGGAGAAAAAATGAAAGAAAAACCTTTCAAATGATACACAGAAAAATATTTAGTCAGGAAGAGACGTTGTTTCCTCTCTTTAAACATACTGTTTGCAGGTCATATATAGATCAGAAAAACTGCTTTGTCTTTGTCATTAATTTATAAACTTTTCTTCCAAAACATTCAATGTAATTTGATTGTTTTAACTCAAATACATACTTTCTCATAAAAAAAAACATTTAAAATTAAGATTTAATTTACCAAGATAGCAAAACAAATTATATTTAACAATGAAATAATATAATTAAACTTAACCTGTCTATACTTGATATCTATTTTTCTTTCAGGAAAATATAGTTCAAGTTCAGGTGACATGTGACAAAACACGCAACCTACTTAGAACCCCAAAAGAATAAAGGCAACTCTAACCACTAAAGTTCACTATCCACTTATTAAATGTCAGATTGTTCCTAAGTTAATTATACACATCATGTAATGTTACCTTCATAGCAAACTTATGATTTAGTAACTATTATTATCCCTATTTTACATAGGAACACAACAAACACTGGAGCATCAATGTATTAAATAACTTTCCCAAGGTAACATAGCTAAGAATTAGATGATCTGGGCATTGAACAAAATACTGGGTTGCAGATATGGAACAACTGTACAAACTGCATCTCTAAGACACTGATTGCCTCTATAAGCTGTGTGTGTGGGGGGGAGGGGGGGTAAGGGCCCTGGTGGGGAAGGAGAGTATGATTCCATGATCAAATTAAACATTCTTTTGTATCAGTACCTTTAAATCATTTATGTTCATAAAAGTCAGTCCTTTCATGCTAAACAATAAAAATACTAATATAGCAATTAGCATACAGGCATTTTGAATTTGGAATACAGTGAACTATAACTTTTAGACTAAAAGTCATGGTGATAGTCAAGGCCCATCAATGTGTGGGCCTTAAAATGCTTTTTAGCAGAATTTACTTTTATAGTGATACCTTTAAGACTGATGATGCCTATATTTGTTTTACCCTGTACTGCAGACAGTGGATATTTTCTAAAGAATAAACCTGCTACATAAATGCCTTACTTACTACAAACACTTTTTGATATAATATATATATTAAATTTCTTGATTTTTCTGTGCAATGTAAGTGGCACCCACAGTTCCCATACACTACTTAAGTTCACAGCTGGTCCATGCAAAATAAGCCATTTTGCCATCCATCTGTTCTAAGGGAGAGATTTGTAACAATGCACAGCTTAGACCAGTACTGTGTTATCACTAGAGTTGCAGTTTCTAAATAGATTTCAAAAGTAATGATGTTCAGTTTCTACTTTTAGATACCAGTGATATAACACCTGTCTAGACAGATGGTCTCTGGACTGTGAAACTAAAGACAGCTGAGAAGCAGAAAAAATCAAGTTGGTGACTAACGTGAAACCATTAGTATCTCTTGTGGAAACCTTTTAGACCCTGAAAAACACTTTCTATTAAAGACTGACGGGAAATTTAAGCATGCTATGAATATTAGGTATGGTACAAAGTAACTGAAAGAGAAATGTTCATAAAAGACTAAAGGAGAGTGACCTGTTGTTATATTTAGACAGAATTCATGGATCAATTAATATTTTCCATTAAACAATCCAGGACTATAGTTTTCTATCCTCACAGAAGTACAGCAGTTACTAGCAATTATTTTGCCACGAAGTCAGGCTAAGAAAAGGTCATAGCAGAGCTGATTTTTCCCCTTTTCACCCAGCTGTCCCCTGTGGTGTAGGCGAGCCTATCAGTGATTTCAGCTCTGTAGGCCTCTAGTGTTCTGGTCTATGTAAATGGAAACTAGCTCTTGTTACCTTAAGGAAATATAGCAGAAATCCAACCCATACAGCTCTGATTATACTGTCTTACACAGCCTACTTTGTCAAATGTGTCACTCTCCAAGGTTAATAACTGCTTCTTCAGAGGTAATGACATAAGCATGATGGAAATTCAACTAGTCCAATCCAGTTTACAGGTCTAAATATTCACCAATAAGTCAGTAAATATTTCTTTATGATCAAAAAATTTAACTCTTTTGATATTATTGAAGCCATGAATGGTAAATGTGTTAGCTTTGGTCGAGTAGATGCTGCTTAATTATTTACTTGGAGAAAGAACCCTTTATTTCCCTCTCAAAAAACAGTAAATGAGATACAGAAAATTGCTCATTCCTAACAGAAACCAAGTACATCAAATTTATTTTATACTAAAAAGTAATTTTTTTAACTCAGAAATATGTGATAAGTGTAATTCTCTAAAAATTGTTGCCTTTCAGTTTAATGTTATATTGACTTTTAAAATCTTATCTCCTTCCTTTTCTGACTGTTCTTAATATGCAGACTGACTTCTTATCTTCAGCTTATACAGATTTCGACCCTAAGAGGAAGATATCATCCAAATTAAATTATACATCAGTTTTTCCTACATAGGAAGGGAATTACTATCCAAAAGTAAGGCAATTTTTATTACTAAAATTAAGTAAACACTGTTCCTCAAAATAACAAATATCCCTTTTAATCATCATTAATTACACTGATACTGACAAGTTTTCAAAAATATATGTAATTAAAGGTTTCAGTTTGGCATTTTAATATTGATTCACTCAGTGTAAAGAGATGTTTAGCAACTTCAGTTATAAAGAAATTTATTACGTCTGTCTAGATAAAATTGTAAAATGTTATTGTCTATGACACGTTATTATTAATTTGATTTCAAAACTATGCAAATATCCTAGAAAAAATTGCCCTATGATCTTGGCCAAAATTAAATCCATGTAATAGTGTATAAGTAAATAAAATATATTCTTTTTCCTTTTTTTTTTTGACTTTTCAAGTTGACAGTTACAGTTTATTTTTTAATATGTCTTTATTACTTTAAAATGCTGTTAGTTTCTGCTGTACAACAAAGTGAATCAGCTATATGTACACATATATCCCCATATGCCCTCCCTCTTGATCCCTTTTCCACCCCTCTGGGTCATCACAAAGCACCGAGCTGATCTCCCTGTGCTATTCAGCAGCTTCTCACTAGCCATTCATTTTACATTTGGTAGTGTATAGATTTTTCATGTATTAAATTAGTAAGATTACAACCATTTTACAGTCATTTTTGTTTTGCTCCTTTTATCTTTTCTGGTGGAACATTTAACTCTCCAATCCATCTCACTTTGTTTCAGCACTGTCTCATGGTCAATGACTTTAACACATTATATGCCCCCATAAGATTAAAAAACTTGTTAGAGTACATGTGCTCAGGGTACTGGGTTAAAATTCAGAAAGTAACTTTGAATAAAAGGATAAACCAATGGTGTCCTCTACACACATCTCTGAATCAATTCTCTGGATTATAAGAAAATCAAAGTTAATATAAGTTATTTGAAGGAAATATATATTTAAATGCAGACACTCTACTTCCAAATAAGCACAGGATATAGTAATATCCAATGAAGTGTACCACTGAATATGCATACACACAACTATAACTATAGCTTTATAATTCTTACACCCACAGGACATTCCTCCTAATTAAATTTCTAAATTGAGAACTGCAATGCTTTTGAAACAGTCTTAAAATCATTTTCTGCTAAGTATATCAGAAAGGAAAGTAGAGTCTGCAATATAATAAAGCTAGGTGTAAATGCACAGCCTATTCAAGCATTATGACAGTGAGATATATCTGACAAACCTTTCATATTTACTCACTTGACTGAGTTTTTGAATGCTTTGAGAAAAAAAGAAGATTGAAATATTTCTGTGCAAAGAAAACAGTCTAATCATAGCCTAGTCCCAGTATACAGATATGAAGAAGAAAAACACAACTAGGTCCTAATTCTAGACCTAAAACCTTGGGCAATTTATTAAAATAGCAATACATTTCACCACTTGGTTTTCCTACCTTGAAGTATCACTTTGGGGATCAAGTGAAGTAATGCCTATGAAAACACTTAAAAATCTATGCAATACTAGACAACCCTGTGGTATTATTATATTTTGCATGTTTCCAGTTAAAAGAAAACGCTTATTTGAATATTCTTCCCATCTTGGATACGTGTTTTAGTAAAAGTACTGATCCATTAAATTTATAAATCTTATCCATTTCATTTTTCCTAAAAAGAAACATTATTTATTGTCACCAAAATCATATTGCTGTTTTCATCACCAATACATTCTATTGTAACCAAAAGTAATTGCATACAAATAAAATTTTTATTCTAAAGTAGACATTTTTACTAATTCTAATAGCTTTTTATCTAAAACCAATTACTTTTCAAAACCAATGAACTTTAATGTATATTTAGATATTTTTATCACATTATTTTCACAGTTGGATACATTTATTTAACCAGTAGACATTTTTCAAAGGAACAAAAGCATTTCCACTGAAGTTATTGAAAATTAACTCAACTAAAACATCCCTATTTAACTATTCATGTAAATTAAAGACAATTTAAATACTGATACTATTTGAATAAAATTGAACGAATATGATTATACCATTTTAAAAACCATTGCACTTAAACAGAATAGATGAAAAAGAAATGAGATCCGTTAACCTGCTGTAAATACTACTTTTTTTTTTTTTTTTTTTTTGTGGTACGCGGGCCTCTCACTGCTGTGGCCTCTCCCATCGCGGAGCACAGGCTCTGGACGCGCAGGCCCAGCGGCCGCGGCTCATGGGCCCAGCCGCTCCACGGCACATGGGATCCTCCCGGACCGGGGCACGAACCCGCGCCCCCTGCATTGGAAGATGGACCCTCAACCACTGTGCCAGCAGGGAAGCCCAATACTTACTATTTTTGAAAAAGCATATCATATCTCTCAATAAAGGTTATCTTCTTCTTGTCACTCTTCTGAACAAATAGTCCATGCTCCTAATTAACTCCTTAAGAATAAAGTCCAAAGTCCTTAGTCTGTCATCCAAATCTTTCCCCAAAATACAGTTCCAACTTCACTTGTCAATTCAATCTTTACACTCTTATAAAACCCAATGATTAAAAATCTCAGATTCCACCTCTACACAGGTACATACATCTCTTAGCTTCTTGCACCCTACTGAACTACTCTGGTGCTAATGTACTTTTATGTCTCATGTCTCATGTCCCACATCCATCTTCATGGCACTTTTCTGCTCTTACTTCTGCCCTTGACAGACATTCCATCTGTCACTCAGAGCCCACAACAAATGCTAGTCTTACTTAAATGCCCCAGATAAAGTAAATAATTTCCATAGAAACATATATTGACGTTTCATCTCATTACATTATTGCTAGTTGGACACATCTTTCTATTTTATATTCTTGAGAAGAGAGTAAACTCTTCCTTACAGAGGCAAGAATAAAGGATTGAATAGATTGCTTCCGGGAGCAGGAAATGTGAAAGTGGAGAAGTCTACATAGCCACCATTCATTAGATAAAACATTTTCTAGAGTACAGGTAGGTTAATAATGTGACTGGATGTAGAGACTATCTAGGACACAAACTGGAAAATAAATGATATATTTTTACTTACCATTAATCTCCTTTCTCACACTGAAGATTGATATATTATACACAACCTTAGTGTGCTAATATCTAGAGGCTCTTTAGTATTTATGGGAGGGGAGGTTGGTAAAAACTCTTGTAGTTTTCCACCTACCCATGACTTTTCTTCCTTGCTATCAGGAGTTTGCCTATTCTCCACAAACAGCTACACATTCCTCTGCCATTAATAATGCTGTCACTATTTTTCTTCTTTTGTAAATTTTTTTTTCTTATCATAGCTGTTTTTTGTTATGCATGCTTGCCATGTGCTTGAGCTGTCTTATCTTTTAAAGATATTACAAGACATTTCTATCCTTCTCAACAAAGGAGTGCTTTATCATTAGGATTGTATTTCTATTTTTAAATGGTCAGTTGTTGGTCAGAAATTGTTCCTCTGATATGAATGAGTCTTTCTTATTTCTTATTTATATATTTCCTCAGCATTTCTAGATATCTTTCAAAAGCCTAGGCTCTGGATGTTAATATTTCATAATTCCTTACAAGTAGAAATCCAAGTTCCCTCAGACTGGATCAGTCTTTTAGATACACATTAATTTAAATTATACATAGATAGTACTACCAACAATAATCTATGACATATTAATGAGATTAATCAATAATGTATTATATTGACAACATACTGTAATTATTATTATGATGATAGTTATACACATTCATGAACAAAAATGACTTATCCCTGTAGGATATTCAATACATCATGACAAAAGGCACAGACGCTTTAATGGAAGGAGGGTGCATTTGAAGCTGTATTCTTTACAGATAAATAAGTGTACTGACAGTGTTTGATTGGGTACAATCCACTAAATTTCATTAATTATCTCATATTTTCGGGATCAATATGTTATTTCAAAATGACTTGCAATGTATTAAATAACTTATATGAAGTGATTGTATATGGCCCTCTAGCTTGAAAATCATGAAGCACATTAGAAAGGGTACTAATTTAAAAATCAGAGATCTACATAAGTTATTAAATTCTCTGAGCCTCAGGTCCATCATAAAGATAACTGTACTTATGCTAACTTGTATTTCCCTAAGTTTCATATCTTAGTGATATAAAATAAAAAACATAATGACATATTATACTGGATAAATGTAAAGTGCTATATGATCACAGGTTGTTATTACAAACTGTCCCTACTTTTGGCACTGTTAATTCCACAAAAGCATTCATTTGACATTGCCTTTCTATTCTCATATTCATCAACTTCACGGTCTCAGTGTATTTTTCTGACCCACTGCACTGTAAATTTAGCTGGCATTTAGCTTTCAAAAGTAGGTCACATTTAATTATCAAAGAAGACAGCTGTTGGTTAAATATTAACTAAATAATCACATACTGAGAACCAAAATCAAAAACAAATGAAAACAAAAACCAAACTGAAAGCAATTAAAACACAATCAATCTTTTCAATCTTCTGATGACTTTCCAGCATACATCCAAGACTTCCTCATTTTATCTATGCTTTTCCTTCAATTCTCCAGACCACTGCCTAGTGCAGCAGAGATCATAAGGGAATGTCCTCCTTAAGGTTTAAAGCTCACTATTTTTCTTTTTTTTACTTTTGTCTATTAAATCTAAGTTCAAAAATAACCATGCCTTAGGAGAATTAAATTTGATTTTGCTCTTGTCTCTATGTGTACATTTCTATGTTTAAACTAAAGAAAAGTTGTTTCTATTCATCAACAAGCCAGGAATCAATGTATAAAGTTTCTAGGTTTCCAAATGTATTTATGTTTTCATTCGACTAACTGATATTTATTGTGACTTAGAATATCAATTATATACAAAATATTTACATTAAAATTCCATACATTAAAAAAAAGAAAAATGAAAATTGGAAGCCCCATTTTTCAAAGTAAAAATACCAATTTATTATATTTTTAAACAAATTTGTTTATTTATTTATTTGTTTTTTGGCTGTGTTGGGTCTTCTTTGCTGCATGCTGGCTTTCTCTAGCTGCAGTGCTTGGGCTTCTTATTGTGGTGGCTTCTCTTGTTGCAGAGCACAGGCTCTAGCCCCGTGGGCTTCAGTAGTTGTGGCTTGCAGGCTCTAGAGTGCAGGCTCAATAGTTGTGGTGCATGGGCTTAGTTGCTCCGTGTCATATGGGATCTTCCTGGACCAGGGATCGAGCAAACCCATGTCCCCTGCATTGGCAGGCGGATTCTTAGCCACCACGTCACCAGGAAAGTCCCAGCAATTTATTTTTTAAAATATTAATTTTAAGACAAAATTAATTGTACAAAATTGTTTTAAAATACCAGAAAGTACTGAAACATATAAAGGAGAAAGTAAAAATAACCTATAATAACACCTTCCCAAGAGATAACCACTATTATTATTTAATTTTATTTATTCTTTTCTGCACATACAAAGACATCCATAACAAAAAATGGCACCATGCTATTTTGTAACATGCTTATTTTACTCAATAATATATCATACACAACTTTCCATAGTTTTAAATGTACATAAGTAAAATTTTAATGACTTCATGGTATTTCATACCTAAACTATATCAAAATTTATTTAATTAGTTTCCAAATTGATAAATATTAAGGTTGATTTCAATATTTCAAATATTGTAAACTTTGATTCAAGTAGCTTACCTGCAAATACATTCTTTCAAATTGGCCAGGAGTTGGTAATTTCCTACAAGTGAAAGTGATCAAAAAAAGTTTTGATATCTTTAACTTGCAATGTGAAAATTATTTTATTTTGATAATATTTATTCATAAATTTGAGAAAATAAAAGTTTGTTTTCATACAAAAAGATGTTCTAACTTCAGTTTTCATACATAAACTCAGATATTTAGGAGATACACAGAATACTCTGGTCCCAAGTCTTCTCTTTTATTTCACGCTCCATTATATTTCCAGACTGCTTATTAAATAGTCATTTTAGCATTATAATCTAATCTCAGCTGGACTACCCACTCATTTTTCTCAGATAAACTCTAAAATAAGTAATACTGACATTAGTTTTAAAAATAACACATCAGGGCTTCCCTGGTGGTGCAGTGGTTGAGAGTCTGCCTGCTGATGCAGGGGACACGGGTTCGTGCCCCAGTCTGGGAAGACCCCACATGCCGCGGAGCAGCTCGGCCCGTGAGCCATGGACGCTGAGCCTGCACGTCCAGAGCCTGTGCTCCACAACGGGAGAGGCCACAACAGTGAGAGGCCCGCGTACAGCAAAAAAAAAAAAAAAAAAAAAAAAAAAATCAAATATGAAAGAAGTAATGCCAGGGTTATTAGGGTTTTTCATTAAGTTGTTCTCTGTAAAAAAGAAAAAAACACTTTCTTTCTTACTCATTTGCTCCAGTTTGTGTTGATGAAACTGCAGAAGAAAAATTATTACTGATACACCATTTAATATGTTCCAGTTTTCCAGCAACTATGTCATGGGGCCCCATTATTAAATTGGTACTACAGAACTATTTGACACAGATTCTGTTGTCTTGACTAGACCCAACAGTTGAGCTAGTAATCAAATCCAGGTCTATCTGAAACCAAGTTGTGCAGTCTTTCCAGTTTTTCATGTAGGAATTTCTAAGTATGTAGTTGCTAATCACAAAGCAAAGGGGGAAGTGAGTAAAGTAATAGCAACAGGACCACATTTATTCACTCTATAAATTCTTCAGCATAGAAAGGCAGATACATGTAGAATACACAAATATTATATCCTTATCACTTCCTTTACTTTAGGCCTTCTCAATTTCATTTCCTGTATTTCCTGTAAGATCAGGAATCTTCCAGGGGTGTAGAGCTTTTGTCTGGTCAGCAGAATATATGTTAGAAATCACCTTACTGATAGCACCAAGGAGTTTGTCCTTTGGTACATTTTTCAGGCTATAACTTTTCTCTGCTTCTTATAGCTAAGACCCTTTAATACACAGGTAATTTACAATATACATGCATAAGGATAAGACATTTGTGGGTGTGTTTTGTTGTTGTTTGGCTGTCTTCATCTCTTGTTCTGCTTGGAAAAAAATCTGATATGCAAATAATTTTGGAACTTCATAAGTCCTTTCACCAGAAAGACACTGACTAATAATATCTTACATTGGTCACATGTAGCTATGTGCAGAATTAGTGCTGGGAAAAATATAAAATCTAATAAATCTTTTGCATTCCCACTCTCTTCTCCTGTGCCTCTTCCCATCTTTCTGTTCTATAAACCTCAGCAGGCACACACTAACTTCATGAGGCTGCTGGTCTAACTTTACTGTGTAATAAGCCATCCTATATACACTTGGCCCTCTGTATCCCCGGGTTCCGGGTCCTGATTTAAAGTATACAGGAGGATGTGCCATAGGTTATATGCAAATACTATGTCATTTTATATAAGGGACTTGAGCATCAAGATTCTGTTATCCATGAGGGGGTCCTGGAACCAATCCCCCATGGATACTGAGGGCCCACCATAAACAGAAGAAGGAGGTGATTCTACATTTTAAGAGGATGATTCTTAATGTAAATGAACATCTTTACTGCCTCTTTTTACATAACATTCAAAATTAGTGACATACAGATGTAAAAAGTACTTGAGGCAGTAGGCTTTCCTGCTGTTTTAAAATTTTTCTAATAAAAATAATCATGGTCAAAAATATTTATTGAGTATATATATATATATATATATATATATATATATATATACACACACACACACACACACACACACAAAAAAAAAATCCCAAAGAATCAGACTCCAACGTGTTAACAAACAGGATCTCTCCAAAGAGCAGTACACTACAAGAGGCATGTTTCACATTCTTAAAGATTTTTTTTTTAATCTTTTGGCTGCACGGCACGTGGGATCCTAGTTCCCCTACCAGGGATTGAACCCACACCCCCTGCATTGGCAGCATGGAGTCTTAACCACTGGACCATCAAGGAAGTCCCATTCTTGTTGTAAATGTCCATCCATTCAGGGTATGGATGGATAGGGAAACTTCATTGAAAAACTGACATTTAATCATTATCATGAACAAGCACCTAGAAAGCCTATCATGTAAGCAAATACTTAATGTGTCAAATATCAAGGCTGGCCCAGATAACTTCAGGATTTTTCAAGTTAGTTTCTTCCCATATCCAAAAATTCAGATTTAAAATGTATAGACTCAGTTAATACAATAAGTAAAGTTACATGTCAAATGTTTTTAGCATGCATATTGCATTTGTGTTGTTTACAGCTTTATTCTTTATCTGATTTGTAATTAAAATATACTTAAATATTTTATTCTAAAATTGTCAGTGTGCTCTAACGATAATAACACAAATTGCTAATTGACAGCTCATTTCACTTGTTTAAAGCTAAATAATCTTTTCTTTAGAAACAATATATAGGTAAGTGGCTAAAAGCACAGAATCTGGACTGAATCTTGGCTCTTTCTCAGTTAGTAGCAATGAAACCCCAGGCAAGTTGCAGTAGCACGCTATGCCTGTTTCCTCATCTAAACAATGAAGACAATGATAGTGCATATCTTACAGGATTAAAGGGTTAAATGAGGATTAATGAGTTGATCTACATAAAGTCGTTATATTTATATAAGGTGACCTAATATAGTGTCTGCCAGGTCTTAAGAAGTGTTATATAAATATTAATAAGTGTTTTTTTTTTTTTTTGTAGTGACTAATAAAAGGCTGGTAGATTATCTGTGATAATACAGAGTTGTTAATATAATGCTTGCAGACCTGGTGCAGAAATTACATGTAGTGTGATGTTATTCACATTAAAACTACACGTTTAAAGAAAAAGACTTTCTATGTTAAATATAACTCCCATTTCCTCTCATGAATTTACTACTATTTACTACGTAGTACTATTTACTACGTAAGCAAATACTTAATGTGCCAAATGTCAAGGCTGGCCCAGATAACTTCATGATTTTTCACTTGACATTGGACACTTTTTAAGACTCTTCAGTGACTTAAACTGATATTTATAAACAGATATAAGCAGTTTTAAGATTAAAATATTAAATTTAATATTTAGACTCAGGTTAATAATAATCACTCAGTGAAAGTTTTTAATAGTTTTTGTTTCTGTGTTGATTCATTTTCACTGATGCCCATGCAAGAGACTAATAACTGTATAATATATTTCTTTTGTGCATTGATATTAAGCTTTGAGATTGACAGTAAAAATTAATAAGCACTGATTTACTTAAGTGAATGATATAAAAATATAATAAACACTTTACATAGAAAAACGTAGCTAAATTTAGGGTCTTGCTACTGTTTCTTCCTCATTGTCTTCTGCCCTGACCCACAGTGCTTTCTTAATTTTCCCACTGGTTCTTCTCTTTTGGCTCTTCACCTTTTGGCATCCTTGACTCTTCTGGGTTGCCTCAATGTACAATTAGTACACAAAATGTGCACCTGCTGCTCTTTAATCAAGAGCTGTTCTTTTCTAATGTTTCTGTGGCTGCTGTCGCTATTGCATTTCTCCCACCTTCTGCAGTTCATTATCCTTTGGTGAACTTTTATCACAAGCTGCATCCTTCTGACAAAGTCAGCATTCCTTCCCAAGATTCACATTTCTTTTTTCTTTCTTTTTTCTTTTTTTTTTTTTTGTGGTACGTGGGCCTCTCACTGTTGTGGCCTCTCCCATTGCAGAGCACAGGCTCCAGACCCACAGGCTCAGCGGCCATGGTTCACGGACCCAGCCTCTCCGTGGCATGTGGGATCTTCCCGGACCGGGGCACGAACCCGTGTCCCCTGCATGGGCAGGCGGACTCTCAACCACTGCGCCACCAGGGAAGCCCCACTTTTTTTTATGTTTTCTTTTGGTCACTTGACATGTAAGGAAAGTCTCAGGCTTTCACTTGCTCTTCAGGATCACAACATTGATGTCAGGAACACAGGAGCAATTCCTTAACAGGCCATATACCTAGATTCTAAATAAGTGTTTCCCCAGTATCCTCTAAGCACATCTGCCAGTCACTCTAATAGTAATTACTACTTTCTGAGACACCCCATCACTGGCACTAACAATGTACAGACAAAGACACGCATAAACAGTGATGCAAACTGAGTGGTGGATGCATGGTGGATGCATACAGGAGAGGCATTGACCCCAGTGTGGTGTATGTGTGTGAGGACATGGTTGGGGAAGGTTTCTGAAAGAGATGAAGTAGTTGTACCTGAACCAAAGTTTCAATCTTCTCTTACCATCTGCTCTCTGAAAGTCCCCTCCAAAAAGGTTATTCACATCATCCATACAGTTTTTGGCAAAAAGGAAGTATGAGGGGCAGGACTGGGTGCATAGTTTATGGAGCTCAGTGCAAAATAAAAATGTGGGACTCCTAGTACAAAACTTATTAAGAATCTCAAGACAGTGATAGCATAGCATTAAACCAAACATCGGGCCCTTTTGAGCATGGGGCATTGTGACTGCACAGATCATATATCCATGAAGGCATCTCTGGTCAGAAGGAAGAATGAATCTCAAGAAAAATAAGATTCTTCTCTTCTATTTTCTGTTGCAAAATTCCTTATTATCTGCAGCCATGGGTAACAGATGTAACTGTAAAGCCTTTTAAAACCTACAGCTTGCACTGGATTAAATTCACTTCACTAATATTTATGGAGCAGTTACTTTGTATAGGAGACCACATTTATTATTGGAAAATATAAAAGTATATATTCTGGGCCCTAAAGGAGATCAAACAGTACTAGGTAGAGAATTGTATACACCACCTGAAATAAAATATTAGACTGTGGTAAATGCTGTAAATAAAGCAATGAATATTAACTGTTCCTTTCACTTGCTCCTGCTGCATTGCAATTGCTTGTTTGCTTATCTGTCACCCAGGAGTCCTCAAATCCTGTTTATTACACTAATCTCAGTCCTTAACAATGTATCATATGCATAAGAAACTTTCAAGATTTTAAATATATGAGTAAATAAGTGGTCCAGAGAATAATCATATAAAATTGCATTTTTTTAGGTTTATGTCTGGAAAAAGCATAGACTTTTGAACCACTCGCTGAGTTTGAATTCCAGCTCTGACTCCTATTTATTTTATGGCCTGTTTAAGAGAGGAACTTGCTCTGTTCTTCAACAGTGTAAGGGTTCATCAATGTGAGGGCTGCTGTGAGAACGAGAAACAATGTACAGACAGCGCCTGGCCTCTCCTCAAGTCAAAGTTCTGTATAGAATTACATTTCTCTCTGATCTTCTGTTTTTCTATTTAGCATAGTGGGAAAGAACACAAACTCTGGATTTACTAGGCTCAAAACTAAATTTTATCACAATTAACTGTGTGATCCTGAGCCATTTATTTAACGTCTATGGGCCTCCTTTTTCTTCATGTATGAAACAGGGACAAAAGTAAAACCACCACCATGATTTGTTGTGGAGATTATATTAGTTTATATGTGTAGCACTGGGAAACTATATCTGACCCATGGTAATCATTTCATAGAGCCTCTGCAATTATTATTACTACTGTAACCCCATTATTTAACTGGACCAGCATTAAAATCTCAAATTCTTATTAGACTCCTCCTTATATTTGCCCCCATCAAAATAGCTCTCATATATATCCATTCCACACCAATGACCTTATTCGAGTTCATGCATGTATATTTTCTTAGATGAAATAATATATCATCTCTCCTGATATTTCTCCTGATATGTAAACACTTCCATTAGCTCTCCCTTTAATTACAAAATAAGTCATTTTTTTAAATCCCCAAATCACTTTTTTCTCTCTGGTTTCTGAAAGCTCTTATACCTATATTTCAGATATCGATTTAATATTTACTGTTTTATTTGTCCATTTATTTGCTTTTCTACCTATATGGATTTTGTTAAAGCTTGATATTTTTGTCTCCTCCTTTGCCTTTACTTATTTTAACATGTCAATAGAAAGCTAGTAATTTTAATATGATTTATCATTTGATATAGATGCCCTTAGTGAAACCAATTAAAATTGTGAAACCAATTAACAAACATTTTTATATTACATAGTGAATGTTATCAACAGAGTCAAATTGTTTGAAAGTATCTAGGACAAAGGATCAAGGGAAAGTAACTGGAACAAGAATTTGCATCTTGATTTTGTTTCTGCCCCTTTTGACATCGGGCAGATTTCTTAAACTTTCTGACCTCAATTTCCTTACCTATCAAATAGAGGAAAAGAATACTTGCCCTATTTAATTCATAGTGATCTTGTGAGAATCAAAATATACAAATAAATATTAACAAACTTAGATATAAGATTTTAATATAAATATTTATATCAAATATATTCATGTATTAAAAATAAACATTAACCATAGGCTTTTGAATATAATAGTATTCATAACCATAATAATATTCCAAAATAACAAAGCTATTATCATTCCACTTAACATATTTTGCTTTGATGAATAAACTAATGCACCATTGATTACCATTAGAAACACTCTTAAAAGGTATTATAACAAAAATATGAAGCAATGCTGTTTATTATGATAATTCCATATTTTTACAAATGAAAAGTAAATTTAAAATACTCAGCTGTAATCTAATTTTGAGTCCTAATCTTTTACTTAATGATAGTCATATACAAAATGATTTTTTTATATGCATGATCCTGGGTATATAAATTACTTAGCAATATATCTTTCTTAGCTGATATGTGAAAATAAAGAGTAAACTTTGCCACAATTACAATCCTATTTGATTAATAACTAAAGAAACGTTAACCTGAGAAACCATGTCTGAGAATATGTGGAGATCTGTTGTGATAAGTAGAATTTGGGTACTGAATTGTTTGAGAAAAATTTGAAAAGGTGGCTAAGCAGTGGGAAATAAAACAGAAAAAGGAAGAACTTACAAACTTCTGGAGCTCTTTAATGCAATGCTACCTAAAAATTAGAGTTTTGTTTTGTTTTCTTCTATTCTTTGAAACTTAAATCAGACTTTTAGCACAATGTTACCAATTTACTAGAAAATCAGAAGAATTGTTTGGGAGAGTTAAAAAAGAAAGGTAAATGCATAGGAAAACCTAGAAGTAGAAGAAAATAAAAATAGAAATATGTAAAAACCACAGGGGTAAATTTAATAGAAAAAAATCAAGTGTATGAGAACTATTTATTATATATAAAAGTAAAGTAATTTAACAAAAGTTAACAGTAGATTGGAAAACACAAATATTATCATCTTTATTTATTTATGGATTCACATAATGCATTTTTAGTGAGGCCCCGCTATGTATAAGGCAATGATCTGTGCTTTGGGAAACATTAAAAATAATCATTCGGAGACATGCCCTTAAATTTCCTGGAGTCAAACTGAATTTCTAATACATGAACATAAATAACCATAGTGCAGAGAAGAGAGAAACAGTAGGCATACAGACCAACTGCAACACTGTTAGAAAAGTCAAAGATTGCTGCATATGGAAGGCAGCTCTTGAATTGAAGAGATGGTTTTACAGATAGAGCAGGGACGTAGAATATTGCACAATAGAAAATGACATAAGTATATATGGGTAACAGCAATTTAATTTAGGCTCAAGTGTAGCACATGTGGGTAAGTAGTTGGTGGGGGAGGAGGAAAATGTAAGACTTCAACAAGGTTCTGAAGTGCTCAGAATAACAAGATAAAGATCTTTAGTTCATTGGTAAACAGAGCAATTGTAGGCATTTATTTTTTTCGGACAAGAGAATAATGTCACTAAATAAATGCAATAAACTCGTAACAGAGTAAAAACAAAAGAGCCTAATATGATGCCAGAAACCTCATTTAAGAGCTCTCAACTCTAGATAAAGGACCACTACAGGAATACAGCAGTGCAGCATGAAGGGTCTAGTGTGGTGCTCATTCTAGGAATAGAAAACGGGACAAAAGCAATTTAGGGGTGGAGCTTTAAGCACTCACTTTCCCCCAATTCACCCACATCCCCTAAAATGTAATCTATTGTATAATCACAGCTTTCCCTTTTACCACAAAATTGCTACCCTTATTCCTCTGACAGAAATTCTGGACCCACTATTGCAGAAGGTCATTGTTAAGAAACAATATTATTCACTAATTAGGAAATAAATAGCTAGAATGCTCATAAGTGGGGAATATGCTAGTATGCAGGTATGCAAGATGAGCTTAAAACAAGGTGTAATGTGTCTGAGGTGCCACCTGATACCCAGAGTAGGTTATCAAGTTAGCAAGTAGAAATCTATAACTTGTTTTACAGCTCAGAGAAGGTACAGGTATGTGTAATACCAATATGGGAGAATAAAGAAAGGGACAGACCAGAGAAGCTGAGGAAAGAACACTGTGGAATATCCAAATTTAACAGATGAAAGAAGGGGGAAGAATCATAGAAGTAATACAGGACAAGTTTATATAGGAGAAGGGAATCATCTTGAGATGATTATTTAGGTATGATGACTAAAACTTCTGAGAAATGCATCTGTGATTAATATCTCTTAAGTTACAGATTAACTGAAACCAGGAAAATGCACTAGACAGAATTTCTTGGGCAAATGCAGAAAGTATCACTATAGCTTATGTGTTTGAGTGAATGAAATCTGAGATATCTTTCCTATGCACCTGTCTATGCTTTATGTTTACTGAAGTAAGGCTATTTCTTTGTTAAATTAATGAGGTTGTAGCTTCACAGTTAATTCTTCAGAGTACCATTCAATAACAAGCACTAAACATATTGAAGAGACTGCAAGAAGGGGCTTTATTTCTTTGACAAGTCAACTTGTCCACTTTATTAAGAAATGAAACAGAAAATATATTAGAGTATTTTTTTTAAAGTGAAATGCAATGACATTTTGTTTGCAAGTGTTTAAAAACTATTACATGAATTTATATTTCAAGGGATTGCACATGCACTTAGAAAGTAAAATTTTCCATTTTCACCACATACTCCATAGCTTCATGACAACAGTAAATATGTTCTTCTGAAAAGAAATATTATTTCTCAATAGGTGAGAAAAATTTGTAGCAAGTCTTAAAAAAAGTTAATGCAGCTGTCTCCAAAGAAAAATCTTCTGCCTCAATATGTTACACACATTATCTAAAACTTTCAATGGCTTCTTATTTCCTCTTGCATCAAGTCTACATTTCTCCCTAACTTGTTCTCACCACATTCATACAAATCTGTTTTCTATTTTCCTTAAAACATAATGTTTCAGAAATTGCTGGTTGCCTATTCAATAGCCGTTCTCTCTTTTTTCCTTCCTAAGAGTTTTCCAGCCCCTCCCAGTGTGGCACAGGGATAAATCATAAATATTAGTCAATTATGTTAATCCAATTCCCAATTCTAATAAAGGCTGTGACTTAGTTATATCAATTAAGGAGATTCTGCTGAGGAAATCTGAGAAAATACTTCCTCACACTGAAAAAAAAGTCCAGTGGGAGAATCCACCCCTTCTCTTCTGCTGTAGAGTCATAACTGAATATGTTGCTTTGTACTGTGGTAGAAATCTCACCATCTTTAAAAGAGTCAACCTGAGGACCAAGTCCACATCTCAAGGACAGAAGGTCAAAAAAGATAGACTGAATTTTGGAACTTCTGCCATAGTTAAACCACTGCTTTTGAAGCCTCTCTCCACTCTACTTCATGATTGCTATGGTGGTAATTTTCAAATATGTTCCCTTTATATTTATACTCTTCTGAGTTGGATTTTCTGTTATTTGCTGCCAGGAACATGATAACCGATGAAATGTGTAATACAATATTCATATTCCTGCCGTTAGTACCTTGTTCCCTTTGCTTTGAATACCCTGTGTTTTCCTTTAAGCTTATTCAAATTCTTAATATACTCAAGAAATAACATGAAACCCACCTCCTCTAAATCTTATGCTTAATGCAATTGCCAGCACTTTTCTCCTCCTTCTGTGAATTTGCACTGCACTCAATGGTCGATAATATACCACTTGGCATAAAATAATATTTTAGTGTTTAGCATTTGTTTTATAATGAAATTATGTATTCAGCATTTGCTGAGCATCTATAATGTGTCAGGCTCAGTGCTACACATGTGGGATATAAAGCATAATAGTACCCTGTTCCTGTCCACAAATAGCTCAAGGCTAGAAGAAAAAAATATAAGTAAAAGCAATGTATTTATTTCTGCAAAGGCTTAGAACACAGGTATGTACAAGCGGCAGTGGCAGCAGAAAAGAACAATTATCTGATCTATCTGGGGGCAGTCAGAAACTCTGAGTTATGTCTTAAAGGATGAGTTGGAGTTCACCAGGTTGACAAGGGTGATTAAGGGCTTTATAGTCAGAAAGGATAGGCTATACTAAGGCAAAGAAGTGTGAAACAGTATGGCACTTTCAAGGACCTGAATTTAATTTGTTTTGGTTTGAGAATAAACTCCAAGGAGGAAAGGGCTCATAAATTAAGCTGGAAAGGTAGGCAATGCATATATCAAAAAATATTTGTATCCCGTGTTTGTTCTCCAATTAAATTGTGAAGTCACATGTTTTCGGTGAACATATTCTAGAATTGCAAGATGATAATGATTTCAAATTCCCTGCACCTTGGGCCCATAGATTTACTTGAATTTGTCTGCCAGTGCACATTGATTCTTGAGACAGATAGATAGCACTGTCATTATATGCTACTTCACTTATTTTTTTTTAATCAATAGCACCTAAAACTGTGCAGTGAATATTGCAGGTATATTACTTCTTTATGGATTTGCGATGTTGGTTATCTAGATAGAGTAGGAAAATCTTGCAGTGAAGTTTTACTACAGTATTTCCTCTTTATTAGTAATTTAATATTCTATTGTCAGAGTGAATCTTAGGATTCTGTCTTGCATATCTGCCTCCTTAAGATTTGTTTTACTCTAGCTGGAAGTGGACCATAAAAATTCCCCAAACATAGATCCACCAAAAGGTCTCTTTGGATAGAGTCTCTTTAACTAAGTTTATGGACACACAGATTATCATTAATCAATAATAAATACCTAGTTAATATTTATTTCCTGAAGCAGTATACTCTATCAGATAAAATCTAAATCTAAATTTAGTTATTTAGAAAAAGGTTACCTTTCCCACAGGAAGAAAAAGTATGTGTCGATAGAAACAGTCACTTTAATCAGATGTGTATCACTGAAGACCACTGAGATAAAAGAAAAATTGCATCTAGAATCCATGGAATAGTGTCAAACATGTGGTGACTGTCACCATATGTAATTTTTTTTTTTTTTCTTTTTGCGGTATGTGGGCCTCTCACTGTTGTGGCCTCTCCTGTTGCGGAGCACAGGCTCCGGATGCGCAGGCCCAGCAGCCATGGCTCACGGGCCCAGCCGCTCCGCGGCATATGGGATCCTCCCAGACCGGGGCACGAACCCGTATCCCCTGCATCGGCAGGCGGACTCTCAACCACTGCGCCACCAGGGAGGCCCCATATGTAATTTTTGTTTGCAGTAATACTACTAAATATAGTTAGCTCAAAGTGTTGGCAAAGAGTTCATCTTCCCTATTATTACATAAATACCAGCAGCACTGTGTTTGTCATTTGTTTTCTTCCCCTGGAACAGTATATCACATAAATTTTACCTTAACATTTGATCATTTGTTAAACTTTATATTCCATAACAGTGTTAAGAGTAGCAACAGATCCCAAATACCTTCTCCTAAATATCTGAATGTGAAGCCTAGGTATGCCACAGAAGGCCACATAAACTCAATACCATCACTGAGTTTCATGAAATGCAATATACTAGCAAAGCTTATCCTGTCTCCTGAGTACTAAAGGAAAACAAATTACACGTGGGGCTACAAGAACCACAGTGGTACTCAATTCTAATCAGTAACGTGTAAAAAATGTATGATTGGACAAGTTGGCAACAGAAAAATTATAAAATAAGCAATCCTTTAGGAGGAGGAAAAATTATAGGCAATTCAAAGAAACAAAACAACACAATAGGCTACAATTTTCATTCATTAGAAAATACAGAGCTATTTTTCCTAATGCTTTTCCATCAGACTCCTCCTTCCTTTAATCTCCTATGTGCCCAAATAATATTCATTTTACAAATACCAAAGAAAACTAGATGCTGCATTTTCCATGGAATATAACAGAAAATATTTTTTCCAAGTTACATTAAGTAGACATAAAAGTCCAATTTTTAGTGAACATATCTATAGGATGACAAGTATTGAAGAAGTAACTTTTCATCTATTAAAAAAACTCAGTGATTTGTATCCTGTGATATTAAATGTCTGGCAATTTATATACACTGAGATGATGACCAGGAATTCTAATATTTCACTTCTCAGCTCATTCAGTATTATTTAAGTAAAATGTGTGTGTGTGTGTGTGTGTGTGTATGTGTGTGTGTGTGTGTTTCAAGTTTCTATCTATATATTTGAGGATGTTAAGTAGGTACTTTTTCTACCAATGGGAAAAAACCTCCTCAAAAGTAAAGTACTTGGGCTTCCCTGGTGGCACAGTGTTGAGAGTCCGCCTGCCGATGCAGGGGACACGGGTTCATGACCTGGTCCGGGAAGATCCCACATGGCGCGGAGCGGCTAGGCCCGTGAGCCATGGCCGCTGAGCCTGCATGTCCGGAGCCTGTGCTCCGCAATGGGAGAGGCCACAACAGTGAGAGGCCCCCGTACCGAAAAAAAAAAAAAAAAAAAAAAGTAAAGTACTTATTTAGAAGACATAAACTGTTCCAAATCATAAAAGTGAGGTCAATTATATAGTAGTAACAGTTCACAAATGACATCCTACATAATTCTAAATGGTACCCTATATCAGAAGTAAGATTTTGTATTTTTGTTGAGACAAAGTTCGCCTTAATGATTCTATCTGTTCCACTTTTTAGGGGAAATATGGAAACCTAAAAAGCAACTACTTCACACATGCAACATTAGTGTTAACTTGGTGAACAAATAACAACATAGTGATACTATCATAACGCACTTCCATTCCTAAACCAGAGTTTTACTTTTTGATCATTTAGTATTTTATTGTAACTCCCCTAACAGCTGTCAGTATGTATTAAATGGAAAGAATGTAATAATGCTATTAAATAAATACTATCTATAGGAGAGATAAAATAAGAAAGGTTCCTTTGGTAATGGAATAAGGAATATTATTGTAATTTTTTTATATTTTCAAGGCTTTGAGCTAGCTTCAAGTTAAAATATTGCTTCCAACCTTACCTTTATTTCGATTTGTTTTCTCAACATTTATTTCAAAGTCTAGATGATGACCAACCAAACATAAATCTACTCTTACTTAAAATAGATCTAAAATA
This sequence comes from Mesoplodon mirus, assembly GCF_964341445.2. Lineage (NCBI taxonomy): Eukaryota > Metazoa > Chordata > Mammalia > Artiodactyla > Ziphiidae > Mesoplodon > Mesoplodon mirus. The sequence goes on along the minus strand of NC_138983.1, from coordinate 107,226,931 downwards.
AAAAAGAATAATGTTTGCACAATTTGATCTTAATTGTTGAGTATGTGTTTTGAGCCAATCACTCTTCCTGGTATTTGCATCTTTACTTTCAAAAATACTTGTTCATTGATATTAAAAATAGTACTTTTTAATTTAGGCTTATACATCAGAAAAATATGCAAACCTTATTTACATATGAACATTTAATATACTAATTTTAAATTATTTTATGATTTATTTGGTTGCAGAAGCAAAATGTAGTTTTGGAGGATGTTATTGGAGAGACTTAAAACAAATCTTTGTAGTTTGTTGATGTATTACTAGAGATTAGTTAAAAATTAATAATTCATGAAAGTGCAGAATCTATAACCAGTTCTAAACTTTGTTCTGGTTTTCACATGGGTGTCTGTCCTGAGCATATAGAGGGTCTGGTTCTTCATTTTTATGTATACATAATGTTATAGAGAAAAAAGATTACATTATCTTTACTGTGTTTTTTCAATGCCAAATAGGTTTTATATGATCCCAGTTATATTAGTCCACAGAAGCACACCGCCTAATGGCTGGTATACGTTCTAACTTAAGAACATTGTGCCTTGAGGCATGTGCCTTGTTTTTTAGCTTTCAGTTCACCGAGATTTTACTAGAACATAATAGACACCTAAGAAATGCTTGTTGGAGTGAATTGCACTAGTAAACACATTTGAAAAAATGCTATAAAAAATAAACCTTTAAAGATTGGATTGGGCTCTTTATAAAAATTACATTATAGAAAGTAGACATTTAACTTCAGTGACATCTAGTTTTAATTTTAAAAGACTCAATAATCATGTAATAATCAGCAATATGAGAAATTTACTTCCTCTCTGGAAGAATTAACTTTTGGGTCAGGAAGAAGACAGATTTCTGAACATGGAAAAACTAGAGAACAATGAAAAGTACAACATGAGTTGCAATTATAAAATAACTTAACTATTAACTAAATATAAGGGGGCTTTTTAATCCAAATATGCATTATCCCTTTAGAAGTAATCATTTTAGATAACCAGCTACTTAACACTAATAACAACCTCATCATTCAAAACATTTTTACTCCCTGTTTCCATATTATTCAGTTATTCTCAATTACAGGCATCTTTTCCCCAACCTGATACCACTTTATTAATTTACTATGCATATGGACCGATTTGAGAACCAGGAGCATTTTTAACATATTTCTTTTCCTTTTTCACCTTAAATACATTAGGTTTAGGAGCTGTACAATTTTTTGAGTTCTGGAAAATGTGTATACCCTTTTAACAACCACCCCAATCATTTCCTTCACTAAAGAAAGTTCCCTCGCGCTTCTTTCACATTCATTCCAAGTCCCTTATAGGCTATAGTTGCTCTGATTTCTATCACTACTGACTAGCTTAGCCAGTTTTTCAACTTATATAAGTGGAATTATACAATATATACTCTTAAGTCTGACTTCTTCTGCTCATTTATTAAATGTGTTCTGACAGAATTTGTGTTGTTGTATTATTATTTCCTTAAATTTTTTATATAACCCATCAGTGAAACCATCTTAGCAAAAAGTTTTCTTTATGTATAAGTTTTTGATAACAAATTTAATTTATTTAACAGATATAGAATTATTCAGATATCATATTTCTTTTTGTGCCAATATTGATAATTTTGTTTTTCAAGGAATATGTTCATTTTATCTAAGTTGAAGACAAACACTGCAAATTTAATCTGTAAAGGTGGCTTCTTTTAGAAATCCTGAAAAGTTCTTCAGTGTGAAATTTGGGTGTATAAATAAGGTCAATTGTTTGGGTAACGGTTATTTTAGACTTCATAAGGTAAAAATAATATACATGATAATAATTTGTAGGACAAATACTTGATGCTTGTGGTTTACATATTAGCTATGCAAGTTCTCTGACATTAAACTTAAGGCTAAGGATATTCCAGCTTTTTCTAATTGTAATTTTTATCACAATAACTTATAAATCAAAAATTCCTTTAAAATCTTCTTTAATTCATATAATACATGTAAAATTTCATTGATATGCCCTTTTTACTTCACTAACATAAGTTGTTTTTTTTTTTTTAAGTAAACCTTTGTCCTAGTTTTATGGACTGTTTGTGATATTTTCAGCTTATGCATAATTTAATGATGTTATAGGTATTAACCCTAATCACTCTCAACAATCAGCCTTCCAAAATGACCTTATAAAGGCAAAACATGTCTGTCTGGAAGCAGACATTCCTAGATTCAAACACCTATCTGCAGTCAACTAGTAGTGACCCAAGGTACATGTTTTATGCTTTCTGAGCCTCAGTTTCATGCGGATAAATGAAGTAGTTACAAGTTTTTGTGATTATTCAATGGGATCATGAATAACCCTGACAAATTAGCCTAGCACAGTACCTGACACTTTGTGTGCTCCTAAGCCTTGCTGCTTACAGGATAGTCCAAGGCCAGGAACATCAACATCTCCTTTGAGCCTGCAGGATGTCAGGCCTCATCACAGACCTAATGAGTCATCATCTGCATTTTAACAAGTTTCCATGTGCTCGGAATGCTCATCCTAGTTTCAGAATCAGTTTCTAAATTACTATTAGTACTATTATTAGTATTATTAGTACTCTTAGTTTGTACTCACATTGTTCTGGCCATTTGAGCAGATCCTTTTTGACATTCTCTAGGTTGCTTATATTAATACTGAAGTCTGACAGAAATGTGCATAATATCTGAGTGAGGTCACTAGGGGAGAGTTTGAAAAATTATTATTTTAAAACCACGGGTATAATTTGATTTGTATACTCAAAATACATTTAAAGTTTAAAAAATGTCCACCCTGTCCTAGAAAGTGTCTCCTATATATACAAGAGAACATAAATATAATACTTGTTTTTACTTAGAAGCATACATATAAAGATCTCAAAATTATATTTGCCTATCCCTTGGTTCATCTAATTTTCTATCTGCACACATATGGAAATATCTGGAGGTAGTTCCATCAAATGCTGAAATTAATTCCATCTGGACAGAGGGCCTGGTGTGTTTTTCTTCACTTTCTTCTCTTTACTTTTCTGTATTGCTTTCATTTTCATTAATAAAAAGAAAGCATCTAAAATTATTTTCCAAAAATATCATTATTCCTGAACACAAATAAAAGTTTTAAAAAACACACCTAGAATCTAAACCAAAACTCTCTTTGCATGCAAATCTCCTTGAGGGAAGAAAGGGGAAGACCTGAGGAAAAAAGAGGAAGATGAGAGGATTTGTCACCCAGTAAAGTAGAATAGTCAATGACATGAGATAGATTTTGGAGTTACAACTCTTCTGAAGTTATTAGGGGGAAGATACTGCCTAGAGCACAGCCAGGGCAGCCCTTGACAGAGCCATTTTCATACCAGTGGGGGCTAAGTGGTCGTCAGGAAGCCAGCTCACCAGCTGTGTGTGAAAGATTCCGCCTGAAGAGGGAAACCATTGTGGCTGGCTGGCAGCTCAGACCTCATTAGCAGAAGAGGGAGATCTGTCCCCCACACCTGAAAAAGTTAAGTGGCTAATTAAATCCTTCCCTGCTGATGGCCAGGAAGCAAGCCTCAGGGCTCAGCTTTAACCCCACTGCACTTCTGTAAGCAGTAATGCTGGCATGAGCAAGGATCTTAAAATCGCTGCCTACAGCAAAGAAAGCTGTTGAGGTTTATGCAATTAGCAGAGTAATTCCTAGAAGACAAGAAAAGCTAAAGGACAAGAAACTGGTATTTATAAAACAGGCCATTTTCAAGGTATCTAAATTCTTTTTAAAAATAATAACCAATCAAGTTATGTATTCTTAGAACAAATATTTACTAAGTATCTGATATATGCCAGGTATTGATGCAAGGTGCTGGGAATAAATACATTAAAAACACTCAGTACCTGTTCTCTAGTAGCTTATGGTCCAGCAGGAGAGATAGACTTGTAAACTAATAATCACAGAGATATTTACAGTAACAGCATGGGAGGGATATAAGCACAAAGTGATATCAAGGCATCCAGCAATTTAACCACCTGATGGCACCTGTTGAGGACAAAAGGAAGGAGGGTATGTTTGACTTTGATTTAGACTTTCTTTTGAAGGCATCCTTCAAGTACTACTTTTTACTAACCCTCCACTTAAGGGTCTCCTGACCCTTGTTTGCCCCAAGCTTGGTTTATATCTAAGTGATTAAAAATTTCAGTAAAATTTCAGATGATTATACACTGAGAAACTACCTGTTATGATAGGCATATTTATTATCCAAGAGTAAATTGGGGGAAAACCCTTATTTTCTACAGGATCAACTCTGAAAAGCTCAATTTTCTATCAAATGATTCCTCGTGGATGATTTTCTATTAAGTCTGGCAGTAATCCTCAACCATGCCAGCTTCCCATTACTGCTCTTAAATAAGGGTAAGAACGAATCATCGCCAACTGCAGTGTATGATGCCAGCTGAGGAGGGGAACTCTGCTGGAACTGTGGCTATTACAGAGTGAGAATCCAGGAAGAGAGTCAAGGGAGATTTCCTCTTTCATTCACTAAAGGTCACGCTTCTTAGCGAGATCTGATTTTTTTTTAAAGTGTACTCAATTTCTAGTACTCTAAAGTCCTATGCCTTTTTGCAATTAATTTTGTATTTGTCCAACCAAAATATACTCAATCATATTATGTACTACTTCATCTTATGTAAATTTCTAAGAGATTTCCCTGCCTTGTCTTCACATACATTTGATACTACACTCAAAGCAATCTTTCTAAAAGCCAAAATTGACTATAGAACTTCTTTTAGTAAAATTCTTGCAATGCTCTTCATGGCTTTCAGGATGAAAGCCCTGGTTTCCCAACAGCTTTGAGAACTGGCCTGTCTACAACTCCTAACTCACCCACTTTGCTCCCTCACCTGCATCATTTGCTCAAGACAGGCTTTTCTCTAATGTCTCCAAATAGATTGTGTCACCTGATGGTCTAATATCTTTAAACAAGCTGTTGTCTAGATGTATATTCCCCTGCTCCAAACCATGTAGAAATTAAACTCATGGCTTAGCTCTACCCACATATTCTTTCATCTGAAATTTCTTTTTTGATTCTTCTCACATAAATGAATTAAACGTCCCTATCCTATATCCTATCACATCCTAGGCATACCTTTTCGTGGTATTTACCACACTGTAATGCAAATGTTGGTTACTTGTCTTTTTTCCTTGTAGGAGATCTTTAGCTTGGCGCCTAGCACAAAGTAGGCATATATCAGGCATTGTGTAAATATTTAATAAATTAATGAAGGAGTCATAGAATAGTATAGCTAGACTTTGTATTAAGACATTAGAGATCATCTAATATATCCTTATTTTACAGAGGTAGAAATTTGTTCTAATATGGTTTTCCAAATGTGATCTACCAAGTTTTCCTTGAACTCCAAAACTTTTAAATTTTCATTTTACTTTTCCTCTTCTGCATACTCTAAAATATCTCCTTCCTCTCCATTCTTTCTTCCTATATGTGGCACATCCCTACATTCTTCTTCATATCTTATGTATATATTCTTGTATTTCAATGATAAAGATGACATTTAAGCAAATCATCCTATTCTCAGTCTTCTAAGGAAGATTTCAGCTTATGTTTAGACCAAATTGATTGCCTGTTTCCCTTGCACATCTCTCCATTGGAAGAACTGCCGATATCTATTTTAGGAGAACAATAGCTTTTTAAAGAGAAGGAAAATAAAAATAAGGGGTTTCCTAGAGCTGAATCAGCATCTGGTCACCACGATAACACTTACAAATTTTCTGACTATGCATGTCATTAGTATTTCAAAGACCAAAATAATGCTTTTTAGAACTAAACTAAAAATCTATAAAGAAACTTCTAAGTAGTTTTCCTTCTGTGAAATTCCAAAAATACCAAAATATTTGGATGTTAGTCAGGGTCTTTAGTGAAGCAAATACCAAAATGGAATAGATATGCAAGTGATTTATTAAAGAAAATGCCTATGATGGAAAATGGAAAGGAGGTGGGAAGGCCAACAGAGCTGGCAAAGTACAATAAGAGTCTGATATTTGTGAAGAAAAGAGAGAAAGAAGTAAGTTTGGATAGAAGATCTTAAATTGCAGCACAGGTAGAATAAAGTCTGGTAAGGCCAATTGTAAGTCCTTAAGTCACAGTCACCATCAGAAGAGCCCTGTGTCTCCCAGGAACAAACCTGTCTTAGTGTTCCTGCTGTGCTCAGTGACTGGTCAGGAGCAGCTGGTGGGAAGTGAAGCATCAGCTTAAATACAATGATATAGAGTGTAAGAGCTGGGTCATTGGTCAGTTAGGTTCCCATAGTAGGATCTAAGAAGTACATGTTCATGGCTACCACAGTATATTTTACATGGCACGACTTATGACGCCATTGGGAAATTTCCTTGATGCGACACTAATTAACATATCATCTAATTTGGTAGTTATTTTATCTGTTACCAAACTAAACTTGGGTCCACTCACCCACGTGGAGTAAAGCCAATCTACTGACACCAACTGGAGTGGATCTGAGGCTTGTCTCCTTCCCACTCCCTTGCTTGGTGCCCTGCAATAAACCCCTACTTTGATGCAAACTCCTGCTGTCAGAGTTTGGATTTCTGCACTGCAGGCACAGGAAACTTTTGCTCTGTTACACTTTCATTGAGTTCAAAAGTGTGTGCCAAACATACATATTTTAAAATGTGGCTCATATTAACTGTGTTTATATTTCAACTTCAACATTAAAAAAATCAAACTTTTCACTCTACTCATCCTTTTTGTCAAATAGAGTATGAATCAGCCCTAATAAGGCCAAGTGTGTTTGTATATGGGTCCATATGTGTAGGTGGTAACCTTTCAAATGTATGTGTAACATTTTCTGATAAAACTACTTGTGACTTATAATGACCTCTGAGTTTTAAAAGTTATCTGCATATAAACATTGTTGTTATTAATTCAACACAACATAAAGAGATGGGAACGCTATGAAATCACTCATTTCTTTTGACTGAAGATAAAGAAAATGGTAGAAGAGGAGATATATTTGTGTTCTACAATTGATCTATGGTTTTAAGATTCACTGGTTTTTGCAAATTATTTATCCCTAGTCTTAAGACTTCTGTACTTGTATGGTCCTTGCTGAACTTGGTAATTCTGTCTCCTTTACCCTTTTAAGGATAATTGTCAGTGTGATTTACCACTGAAAACCTGCCTTATTGCCTTTTTGCCTCACACATCCTTAAGATAATTGCATACCTTTGCATACCTTTAATATGGGGAGATTTGCACATGATCATTGTGAATTTGAAGATTTCCCATTAACTTGTATGTCTCCTACTCTTTTATGTGTATCCTTACTTTGCAATTCTATTTTCATCTATAATGGGAAACATAGACTCTAACAGGCATTTAGTTGAAACACTGAAATGCTTTTACATTAATATCATTGTTTTTTAATTTTATTACAAAAATTAATAGTGCTAATGTTTTCATTATGGAAAGCAAATTATAAAGCAAACATTTTCTTTACTAGGAAATTACCCTTAATTTCTAAATCTTAGGTCAAATAACTTTATTAAAAGTTAAAATAGGAATAACATTTTTATTCTATAAAATATGCATTTTAATATCAAATTAACATTTGTACATTATTTAATTTTAATATAACTTTAGAAATAAAAAAATGACGTGGTTTGAGGACATACTACCCCAAAATATGGCACCTCAGCATACTGAATATTTTAAGTTGAAGGAGTTTGAGAAAATAGCAGAAGCAAGAAGGTCACTCTGACCTCCTCTCCCCCTCACCTTTCTTCCCTGAAATAAGTCATAGAACCCTCATGTGAGAGGTGAGCTCCATATACCATGTCCTCCCTCTACCCTAGAGGAAAGGAGCATCCTTATCTCCAAAGACAAAGGGATGGGACTTCCCTGGTGGTCCAGTGGTAAAGAATTCGCCTCAAAATGCAGGGGATGTGGGTTCAATCCCTGGTCAGGGAACTAAGATCCCACTTAGCGCAGGGCAACTAAGCCTGAGCACCACAACTACTGAGCTTGTGCGTCTCAACTGGAGAGGCTGCGTGCCTCAAACTATGGAACTCACGTGCCCTGGAGCCTGCACGCCACAACTAGAGAGAGAAAACCCGCATGCCACAACTAGAGAGAAGCCTGAGTGCTTCAACGAAAGATCCCGCATGCCTCAATGAAGATCCTGGTGCCACAACTAAGACCTGACACAGCCAAAAATAAATTAAATAAATAAATTAAAAATAAGAAAATAAATCTTTTTAAAAAAAAAACAAAGACAAAGGGATGCCAAGAAGAACCCTAAGAAACAGGCATTGCTAACTTTCCCCCAGTTTACTACAATTACCTCATACTCCTTAACCTATTCAAAGGGAGCAGAATTTGTCACCCCAAGATATGCCACTTTGGCATGAGGAGTATTTTGAGCTAAAGGCACTCAAAACCCAGCAGATGAAGGAAAACTTTTACCTCCCCCTCAACTGCCTAAATTTACACTGGAAAGTGGTCTTGTACCAGAAAAAGAGCTATTGGGGGAGACTCCCCTTTACCTAAGAAACTTATCTGTGTAACAGGGCAAACATCCCCACTCAACTTCTGGTGAATGGCCTTCCTTTCTTCTGCATCCTTAGCTCAGGATGTTATATAAGCCTCAATTACCTGGATGCCCTGGAATCTCCTATTTTTATGAGGTTCCCATACATACAAAATTTGTTTTTTTTTCCTGTTAATATGCCTTCTATCAATTTAATTATTAGACCAGACAGAGAACCTAGTAGAGAAGAAGGGGAAATTTTTCTGCCCATAAACTATCATATTCTTCCACACTGTGCATGCTTCATCAAACCTAGCATAAAAATACAGAGGCCTGTTTCTTTGCCTCTTCATTTCCTTCTGAAAAGCTCCCATGTCATGTAAAACTTCTACTAAATAAATGTGTATGTTTTTCTCCTTTAATATATCTTTGTCAGATTAAGTCTCAGACCCAGCCAGGAACCCTAAGAAGGTCGAAGAAAACTTTTCATCCCCTACAAACACTTCTAAAATATTGTAAGATAACTTTTTAATGAAAATAACACTGTCTTCATTAAAGTACTGCTTTTTTACATGAAATTTTAAAGTGCAAATTTGCTGCTCTCTTTCTGACACCACATACTTTGTGGAGAACATGAAACTATTCTTGATCTACTCAAAATAAAATTTATCATCAAATAAATTTTGATGATAAATTTTAACACAAATTTCATTTAAAACATCTGGGTTGAAGATTTGTTCAATACTAGAAAGACCATGAGACCCTGAACTCACAACTTACTCATATGGTGAATGAAGAGATGGATATGTTCATGATCGTTAGTCACTTAAAAATTTTTAATATAAAGAAGTCTCATTTTGCTAGTATTTCATTACTTTACACTAACAGCTTCCTTTTGTCTATGTTCTCTGACAAAATCTGTTATTTTCATATCAAAATTTTTTTCAAATGATCTATACATTTTTCTGATTTAGGTTGTTCTTTCCTGACATGTTGTTCATAAAGGAATCTAACGTTTCAGTATATGATACCCAGAAAGTCCTAGTGTGTGACAGAAAGAATTGGCAAATGATGCTCAAGCAGCTGTTATGTTGACAAGTGAATTCAAGTGCTCCTGAAGAGACAAGCAGAAGAGAAAGCATAAGAACATATTAGCAAGAAAAGTTCACATAGTGTAACCTGGCTGTGAAGAACAGCAAAGCAACAGGGTCAGGAAGACTGTCTGAACAAATAAGGTGATTCACTTTAAAACAAGAAGTTTGCCTTTGAGGAAGTGATGCTCTGAACCACTGTGAATCTGACTCAAGACATGAGCAATATGTAGCACTGCTTAATCAACCTGTTCTGAATAAATCAATCAGCCAATGAAGGGCAGTAGCAATTCATACACACAGACACACACACAACTAATTTATGCAGTGTGACAGTCACACATAAAAACAAAAAAGCACACTTAGTCACATACAAGTACATGTGGACTACAATGTGTTGTCAATATAGGGGATTTACTTTACTCAATTTACTCCACTTTTATTGGATGAGACTAAAGAAGCACTCTACAGTAGAGCAGTAAAAACAAAAGGGAAATATTAAGTTTAATAATATATTTCATTTCAAACAGTATATCAACATATTATTTCCATATATAATAATGTACAAATATTAATGTGATTTTTTTCATACTAAGTCTTTGATAATTGGTGTATATTTTTACCTTTCAGCCTATCTCAATTTGGAGTAGCCACATTTGAACTGTTGCATTATATGTTTTTTTTTTATTTTATCTAATTTCAGTTAATGGCTTTCATTAATGAGATCCCAATCTTCCTTCATTATTTATCTTTTTTTATTAGCATCTTTTTTTATCTATGTCCTTTATTATTATTATTTTAACATCTTTATTGCAGTATAATTGCTTTACAATGGTGTGTTAGTTTCTGCTTTATAACAAAGTGAATCAGCTATACATATACATATATCCCCATATCGCCTCCCTCTTGTGTCTCCCTCCCACCCTCCCTATCCTACCCCTCTAGGTGGCCACAAAGCACAGAGCTGATCTCCCTGTGCTATGCAGCTGCTTCCCACTAGCTATCTGTTTTACACTTGGTAATGTATATATGTCTATGCCACTCTCTCACGTCATCCCAGCTTACCCTTCCCCCTCCCCGTGGCCTCAAGTCCATTCTCTACATCTGCATCTTTATTCCTGTCTTGCCCCTAGGTTCTTCAGCACCTTTTTTTTTTGTTTGTGTTTTTTAGATTCCATATATATGTGTTAGCATATGGTATTTGTTTTTCTCTTTCTGACTTACTTCACTCTGTATGACAGACTTTAAGTCCATCCACCTCACTACAAAGAACTCAATTTTGTTTCTTTGTATGGCTGGGTAATATTCCATTGTATATATATGCCACATCTTCTCTATCCATTCATCTGTCAGTGGACACTTAGGTTGCTTCCATGTCCTGGCTATTGTAAATAGAGCTGCAATAAACACTGTGGTACATGACTCTTTTTGAATTATGGTTTTCTCAGGGTATATACCCAGTAGTGGGATTGCTGTGTCATATGGTAGTTCTATTTTTAGTTTTTTAAGGAACCTCCATACTGTTCTCCATAGTAGCTGTATCAATTTACATTCCCACCAACAGTGCAAGAGGGGCTCCCTTTTCTCCATACCCTCTCCAGCATTTATTGTTTGTAGATTTTTTGATGATCCAAAGCCAAACTCTCTTGATCCAAACCTTGGTTCGGATGCTTTTAAGCAGTATAATCTTGAGCAAGTTATTCAATGTTTCTGGGCCTTGTTTTTCTCACTGGGAGCAAATGCATTAAAAAAGCATACAATATAGAGTTTTATCCTTAGACAAAATTTTTGTACATAGTATATCTCAATAAATATTAGACATTGTTAACACTACCAGTCACATCTTAATACATCTCCCTGTCAGTTTCTAGAGTTACAACATAATGTTTCTCCCATTACCTTCTGGTAGACAATTTCTTGGGATCCATCTGTATAGAGAGTTGTACACTGTCTGTTATGTTAGTTTCTTTACATCCATCACACCTGTGCTAAACATCCTTACTTGTTTAAGTCGTTTGAGTTCATCTGCAGGCTACTAATTGAATGGTCAAAATATCTGTTGGTTTACAACAAATATATCTGCAGGCTAATAACTGTATGGTCAAAATATTTGTTGGGACATAAAAATACTTCCCAATCCCTAGTCCCAGGTAGGCTGTTATACATATGCTAACCAGTTACAATCATCCCCTCTGGATTTTCTCCATCAGATTATCTTGTCTGTTTTTCTGTAATGTTTATTGTTGTATGGAACCCATTAGATTTAATTAGATCCACTGAAGTCATCATTATAGTCTGAATCTGAGTCATGTTCTCATTTCAGAAAGATCATTTACTTCAAAATTGTCATGAAGTTTCTTCCTATTATTGAATAGCTCCAATAAAGTTTCCAAAATTCTCCAACTGAGCCCAATTTAATCAGAAGTCACTGATTTTAATTACTGAATCTGCCTGCAGTTTGTAAGTTCACAGAGATTATGTCACCTTTTAAGGTTAAATCCAACTGAAAGTTTGCCTCATTATCTAAGCCTGTAACCTCTTCTTTCCATTTATGAAGACTGTGCTTTCCCTTTTTTTTCTATGTGGAACATGACTTATTATTATTATTTTTTTTATCTTGGCCAAGAGCCTGCAATGGATCAGACTATCAACAGCAGCAAGAGAAGAAAGCCAAGGTCCATCCATGTACCACACTCACCTTTGTGGGCCCACACCCCACAAAGCTTCTGCTGTCTTTGCAGACTCATTTGGGCTGGATCAGATTTTCACTTCCATTGTTACTAATATGGGTTCCCTAATGCTGCCTACCACATATACACATACACTCCCAGTCCCCAGAGGCATATTTCTGTTTTTTTTATTTTTACTTTTATTGGAGTATAGTTGATTTACTATGTTGTGTTACTTTCTGCTGTAAGAGGCATGTATCATAGATACTTTCTTGAAAAAATGAAAACAAGTTTTAATGCAGTGATATTCAGATAGGGACAGAAGTGTAGATATTCACAGCCTTTCCCCCTCCCCCAGACATTAAGAAGAATTTATGTGTTGTCAGATATCAGATCACAGGCCTTAGCTGTACAGGAAAGGGTAATGGACAAGTGGTGGACTGGATTATTCTCAGGGTATATAAACTGATTTTTAACTTACACAAAGCTACTTAAACACAAAAAGATAAAAATCTCTAAATTGGGGATGGGGTGATGACAATGGAGAAGAAGGGAAATGCAAAGGGGCTGGAGTTTGAAGGGAAAGACCGGAATGGAGATTAGAACACTGGCAACATTGTGTGAGGCACTGAAAGAGATGAGTAGAGGCATTTTAATGTGCACCCTGTGATAGTTATACCTTTTTTGTCACCTCTTCAAAAGCCCTCTCTGAACACATACTACTTGGAACAGCTTTTTGTGTTAGGTTTGTATTTCCTTTGAGTGTATGTAAAGCTATTTGAGGATGGGTCTTAATATGGAAACAGAGGCCCTGTTTTATTCTGCTTATGTTTTTTTTTTTTTTTTTTTTTTTTTTGCAGTACGCGGGCCTCTCACCGCTGCGGGCTCTCCCGCTGCAGAGCACAGGCTCCGGATGCGCAGGCCCAGTGGCCATGACCCACGGGCCCAGCCACTCTGCGGCACGTGGGACCCTCCCGGACCGGGGCACGAACCCGCGTCCCCTGCATCAGCAGGCGGACTCCCAACCACTGTGCCACCAGGGAAGCCCTCTGCTTATGTATTTTTAACAACAACAGAATACTAAAATGCAGTTAATGAAAAATGATGTATTGTTAAGCCCTTTTCTCTCCCCTACAGATCCATGTATAAATTTCTTGCATTGCTTCTCTATAATAAAAAAATATATAATTTCCTATATCAAGCTCATATTTTTCCTTCTTGTCTGTGACTAATTGAATCTTCTATTAAAACATCATCTTAATACCAATGATCAACCTGATTATAAGCCAGTTAATTATTAATCAGAACATGACCATGTTTCCTATTATGATGGCTTTAGTGTCATTTGGTTTTCAGTTCTGTGTTATGCAGACTTTCTATTTCCTTTGTAAATCTAGATTTTTAAAATAAAGAGCTTTCTCAGAAATTTACCATTGTACATTCACATACATATACTTAAGACTGGACACATTTCTTTTTCTCTTTTTTGGCCACACCACGCAGCTTGCTGGATCTCAGTTCCCCAACCAGGTATCGAACCCATGCCCCCTGCAGTGGAAGCAGAGTCCTAATCACTGGACCACCAGGGAATTCCCAAGATTGGACACATTTCTTAACCAAAAATAATTCCATTTACTTTATTTTTCTTCTAAAGTACTTCATTGTGATTTTCTGATGTTACAGTCCAAGAATAAGCATGCCTCAAACTAACACAGTCCCTATCAAACCTTTGATTAGTACTCCTCCTGTTTCATGTAAGCTTAGGTTCATAATTCACAAACTAACTTCTACAGTTAGAGTAATTTATGAGCAATTATTATAATCACAATTTGCATTCATATAAATAGTAATGATATTACTGGAATTAAAAGTAAACTTGACCCATCACATATGTACAAAAGAAAGCTTGGGGATACACAGAATCCCTTAGTGACAAAAATAAAAAAAGCACTCTGGAACTAGTACATATGACATTATTATAAATGAGAGGAGATAGAACAGTATAGGGATGTTAATAGAAATATTAATAGAGAGATTGGAAACTCAGAATACATATTGTAAATAGGATGTTACAGGAAAGTCAATAATACTTGGCAGTAAGAAGATTCTAATGCTTTTAATGAGAATGTGGAAAGTGTGTGTAAATACCATATGATAATTCTGAATGGGCAGAAAAGAGGCTGCAGAAATTTTCAGAGTAGAATATCTACTGGTCATTCAGAACCATAAATGACTAAATAAAATTATTTATCATATCCTGTGTACATTTAGTTCTGGGAACTAACTTGAAATAAATCGTAGTATTAATTTTAAATTTGTTTTCATTCTGGTAATGGACACTAAGGAGGCAACCTCTACCAGCAGCATCATAGAACATAACAGAGAAAAGGTGAAGTTAATTTCTCTACTAAACGGTGGTTCGGGCTTTTTGCAAAATAATAATCTACACTAGTTTCTATGATAATGAAGGATAAGAAAGTCTATGAATAATTTATTAATAGAGACTACCTATTAGCCTAATAAATAAAGTCCTACCAGTTTTCCTAGTATTATGCATTCAAATTGTTAAATGGCTGCCTTACTCATATAATTAAATTGACCAAAACAAGTGTCATGTCTCTGAAATAAAGAGAAAGAAAGCACAAAACGAGGAAAGGAGGGAGGGAGGCAAATGGAGGGGCTATTTCTCCAAAATACCATCTTAAATAAATATTAGTTCTAGTCCCATATTCCTTCATTTTAAGGATCGATGGACTTAAATAAGCAACATCTCTTATTCCCATGTTTCTGTTTTGTTTCTGAGTGTGTTTGTGTGAGTGTGTGCATATATGTGTGTGTGTCTGGCAAACTGTAGGTAATAGCACATGTACCAACATAGTTGATGTGTATAAGTTATTTGCTAAACGTTGCATTATAAAAGTACTTGTGAAGGAAAAGTACTTGGAAGAAATTTTCTGCAGCCCTCATGCATTAGTACGGTTCACTCTTATAGAGAAAACCTAAACTAATAATGAAAAGTGAAATGATTTAGTTAGTTCCTAGAAAACAAGAGGCAGCTGTGTGTGGGGGGGAGGGCTGATAAGTTTATTTAAGCTAGAAATTAAAAGGCATGAGAAAATATTTTTGAAAGTCAATGAATAGAAGTTTGCAGTAGACTACATCTGGCCCAGGATTGTATATATCTTGGATAAAATAGTGTTAAGGAGAGAGAGACAGAGAGAAAGAGAGACAGAGACAGAGAGACAGAGACAGAGAGAGACTTTTTAGCAAGACTAACCTGCTCAAGTTCACCACAGACCCCATGGCCCTCTACTGTATACCAGGTAATCTGAGCTTTAACATCTATTTTAACTTCTCATTCCTAAAAGAAATTTGAGTTTGTGATGGCAGATCATGAGGAAATAATCTGATGGAATGGAGAAAAGCTTAGAAGGAATTACTAGAGTTTGGGGCTAAATGAACAATGAGGGAAATGCCTTTTGAAAATCATATATTGCTGAATGCATATGTTCGTATTTTATTTCTTTCATGCAGAAAATTGAAGGGCAGTTTTCTGTCATTTCTGCGAGTTCAGCAATTTAACTTGGTTAGAAAAGATAAAAAGACAAATAATTGCCTGCTTTCCTAAATAAATGTGTGCATGTATGTGTGTGTGTGTGTGTATATATATATATATATATATATATATATATATATATATATACAATGTCCATCATTAGCTGCCCCTTCTCCCCACTCGCCATTCAACCCTCATCATTTATAACTGTCTAAAGAGTCATGACCCCATTATCTGTCTGAGCTCTGCGGCACCTTGCCCGTTCCTCTTTTTTGCCTTCCCACCTGCTCAGATGACTGGAAGAACGCCAATCTTTGATTAAAGCCAATGAAGAAAGTGTTTGAGCAGACAAAGGAAACTGGCCAAGTGGGAGAATTAAGCTGAGTGGGACACATCAGCAGACTGGGGTGGAGTTGTGGGAAGAGCAGCCAGCTCAAGGAAGATGCTAAGGATGCAGAGCTGTGTAATGGAAGGAGTTGGGTCTTCAGAAGTAAAGATATCTGAAATTGAACCCTGGCACATAACTTTCTATGTGTGTGTGGTTAAGCTATTTACTTCTCCAACTTGTAGTTTCCTCAGCTCTAAAACTGTGAGAAATGTTTTTATTTGTAACCTAAGGGACAGATTTGGGGTTACTTTTGTTATGCAGCAGTAGGTTATAGTGCTGATTATTATTTGTATGCATATGGCTCTCAAATTTATCTCCCTATTTAGATCTCTTCCCTAAATGTCAGACTTGTATAACTAACCACTTAACTGACATCTCCTGACATCTACTCTTAGCTATCCATCACAAACAATGTTTCAAAAACTGAGCTCTTGATCTTTCCTTCCAAACCTGCTTTACCTTTCCCCTTCATATCACCTCAAAGGAAACTGCACTGCTCCATGTACTGAGGCCAGAAACTCTGGAGTCATTCCGATCCTTCCCCTCACATTCACGATCAAAATGGTAAGCAATGTCTGTAGATATATCCAAAATCTGACCATCTGCATTGGCACTACCTTGTCAAGGTCCCCATTATCTATTTTTTAATTTGCAGTAGCCCTCTTAATATTCTTCCTGTTCTTGCATTTGCCCACTCTCCTTATAACTGATGCTTCATCTAGGAACCAAAATTGTGCTACTGAGTGTCAGTCAGAATATAACCTTCTTTACTCAACAGCCTCCAGAGCTTCCCATATCACTCACAGTAAAACACAAGGTCATTATAATGACCTCCAACTTTTCTTTGTGACTCCATCACCTCATTTTTTCCCAAACCCCCATACTTATATCTTATTCAACCAAACCTGACTCCTTTATGTTCCTAGTAATAACCAGGGAGGTTCCTGCCTAAGATGTTTTGCACTCTGTTTCCTCTGTCTAGAATGTTCTTCTCTTTATGTCCACGTCTTACTCCCTCACTGTCTCTATTTAATATCACTTCCCCTGGCCCCTCTACCTAAAATATTAAACTTTTCTGCTCTGCCTTTCCCATTACTGCCAACTCCCTCCCCTACTTTTTACCCTCAGCATTTATGACTATCTGACTACATATATTTATATTTGTTTCACTTATTACATAAATGTCTGACAGCCCTATTAGAATGTAAGCTCTTTTAGAGTGGGCATTTTTCACCTTCCTTTTTTCAATATATTATCCTTAGCATTGAGAACAGTGCCTGATACAAAGTAGGTACTTAAGTGTTAATTGAATGAAGAAATGAACTATAATTAAAATTTTTACTTTAAAATATATTCAAGGCTTCCCTGGTGGTACAGTGGTTGAGAGTCTGCCTGCCGATGCAGGGGACACGGGTTCATGCTCCGGTCCAGGAAGATCCCACATGCCGCGGAGCAGCTAGGCCCATGAGCCATGGTCACCGAGCCTGCGCGTCCGGAGCCTGTGCTCCGCAATGGGAGAGGCCACAGCAGTGAGAGGCCTGTGTACCGCAAAAAAAAAAAAAAAAACAAAACAAACAAACAAAAAAACCAAATATATATATATATATATATATATATATATATATATATATATATATATATATATATATTCAATGATACATAGTTGGATCATGTATAACTGAATTAAATAATTCATCCTTTGGATTGATTTTAAACACATAGAAATGCTTGCAGGTTAAAGTGGGCTTCTTTTCTGTCTAGAAGTGTTATTTTCCTTTACTCAAAAGCATACTTAGAAAGGAACAGAAAGAATCAGATCTCTCCCAGACTTAAATAAGTGAATGATATTATTTATTCTAAGGCCAACCTTTCAACACATTTATAGAAAAAAGGATAAGCCTGCATTGTATTGTAGGTTATATAGGGACTTTGCAGTGGACATAGTTCAGGACTATATGAAAGCCAGGAAATTGGAAGTAAAGATAAACAACTTTTACAGAAAATCTTCAGGATAAACAGATCAGGCTCAGTGAAGGCAACGTAAAAACATACAGTGGACATTCTTGTTTTGCTCCTGATCTTAGTGGAAATGTGTTCAGTGTTTCACCATTGAGTATGATGCTTGCTGTGGGTTTGTCATATATGCCTTTATTATGTTGAGGTAGGTTCCCTCTATGCCCATTTTCTGGAGAGTTTTTATCATAAATGGGTATTGAATTTTGTCAAAAGCTTTTTCTGCATCTATTGAGATGATCATATGGTTTTAATTCTTTAATTTGTTAATATGGTGTATCACATTGATTGATTTGCATATATGGAAGAATCCTTGCATTCCTGGGATAAATCCCACTTGATCATGGTTATGATCCTTTTAATGTGTTGTTAGATTCTGTTTGCTAGTATTTTGTTCAGGATTTTTACATCTATGTTCATTGGTGATATTGGTCAATAATTTTCTTTTTTTGTGATATCTTTTTCTGGTTTTGGTATCAGGGTGATGGTGGCTTCGCGGAATGAATTTGGGAGTGTTTCTACCTCTGCAATTTTTTGGAAGAGTTTGAGAACATAGGAAAAACAGTCTTTAACATAAACCACAGCAAGATCTTTGTCGACCCACTTCCTAGGGTAATGGAAATAAAAACACAAATAAACAAATGGGACTTAATTAAACATAAAACCTTTTGCACACCAAAGGAAACCATAAACAAGCCAAAAGACAACCTTCAGAATGGGAGAAAATATTTGCAAATGAAACAACAGACAAAGGATTAATCTCCAAAACATACAGACAGCTGGATCTGTTTTTTGATATTGAGCTCATGGAGCTCAATATCAAAAAAACAAACAATCCAATAAAAAATGGGTGGAAGACCTAAACAGACATTTCACCAAGGAAGACATCCAGATGGCCAAGAGGCACATGAAAAACTGTTCAACATCGCTAATTATTAGAGAAATGCAAATCAAAACAACAATGAGGTATCACCTCATGCCAGTCAGAATGGTTATCATCAAAAAATCTAGTAACAATAAATGCTGGAAATGGTGTGGTGAAAAGGGACCCTCCTGCACTGTTTGTGGGAATGTAAAATGATACAACCACTATGGAAAACAGTATGGAGGTTCCTTAAAAAACTAAAAGTAGAACTACCATATGACCCAACAATCCCACTACTTGGCATATACCCTAAGAAAACCATAATTCAAAAAGAGACATGTACCACAATGTTCATTGCAGCCCTATTTACAATAGCTAGGACATGGAACCAACCTAAATGTTCATCGAGAAATGAATGGATAAAGAAGATGTGGCACACATATACAATGGAATATTACTCTACCATAGAAAGAAACGAAATTGAGTTATTTGTAGTGAGATGATGGACCTAGAGTCTGTCATACAGAGTGAAGTAAGTCAGAAAGAGAAAAACAAATACCATATGCTAACACATATATATGGAATCTAAAAAAAAAAACCAAAATGGTACTGATGAACCTAATTGCAGGGCAGGAATAAAGATGTAGACATAGAGAATGGACTTGAGGACACATGGCGGGAGGGGCAAGCTAGGGCGAAGTGAGAGTAAAATCGACATATGTACACTACCAAATGTAACATAGTTAGCTATTGGGAAGCAGAAGCATAGCACAGGGAGATCAGCTTGATGCTTTGCGATGACCTAGAAGGGTGGGATAGGAATGATGGGAGGGAGGCTCAAGAGGGAGGGGATATGGGGACATACGTGTGCATATGGCTGATTCACTCTGGTGTACAACAGAAACTAACACAGTATTGTGAAACAATTATACTCCAATAAAGATCTATTTAAAAAAAAGAGCAAACAGTGGTGTACGGAATTCTCCAACCAATTCTAAGACAACACAACAATCTATCCTAAGAAACAACATTATTTAAGTTAACTCTGACCAGATTAAATTGTGCTTCTAGAGGATGCTTGCCAGTTTAGTGATAAGCTGAAATCTGGCCTACAGGTAGTGTCCATAATTTACCTTATGTTCCAGGAACGTTAAGAACAAAGAGAAAAATGTTGTTGGGCAGCCAGGAGGTGTCATTTATATGTAGTATATGACAATGTGTCAGATCCCAAATTTGCTCCCTCACATATAGGTTAAGGAGAGAACAAAGAAAGACACAGGCCATTGCCAGACTGGTAGGTGGCAAGTTTAATAAGCAAGGGAACTTATATACGAGGCTTGTTGTGGGCAACCTGAAGACCAGTAGGTCTCCTCAATCACATACCAGAATCTTCAAAGTTTATATAGAGGTCTTAATGGAGTTGTCACGTATTCAGTCCAAATGGTCTCAACAATACCTTATTCTTTCAAGGCTACGTCCTTGAAACAGCTGCTACCATGGGAACAGTAGGTGGGATGTACACACAAAGGATAATGGAGGCAAAAAAGAAATGAGCCTCTGATTGCCAGGATCCAGCTCATGGGTCAACCAGTGGTCACAATCTCCCAATGACTTCCTCTAACATAATGATCTTGTAAGTATTTTCCATGATTTTAGAATCATGTTTTCTTTGGCACAATACCTGAATCACTTCTGGTATTGGGTGTGGGGAATGTTTTCATTAGGAAAGAACTGAATGGCAGCAGGGCCATGTCTCCCACTGTGCCAGCCAGTAAGGAGGGACAGACTTAGTTCAGTCAGTCTGATGTTCCAAGCTGGGACCCTGAACATGAAACTGGTGATTCAGAAGGAGGAACTTTTAATAATCATTTCAATAGGATAATGGTGTCATCCAGCAACCAATGGCGTCAGTGTCCAGAATCTGCATTAGCCATGCACTAACCAGGCTGTACTACTGATGTGTGCATGGCTCTGTTTCAAACTGCCTAGTTTCAGTTGGCTCCCTTCATCTTCCCTTAGTTGGTTTTTTTGAGCATGGTTCTCGGCTTCATGTTACCTCAGTGTGCTACCTGAATACCTTCCAATAAGCCTATTTCTGCTTAAATTAAAACAGTTATGTATTTTTTGTTTGTACTCTGACTGGTTATAATAGTATAGGTGTGTAAGGAATTTTCTTCTAGTAGAAAATAAGCATTTGATGAGATGGTTGATTATATACTACATAGTTACTACTGATTAAGTCTAAGATTTGAAATAAAATATAATATAAAAACAAATAAATAGGAAGAGGGAATATTGAAATTCTTAAGAGGGAACACCAGATCAATGAAACAGTAGTCCCCATCCATGTTTATTGAAGCATGAAACAGGAAAACATTGCAATGAGAAAGCGTTTAAGGCCACTAGGCCTTTAAAACCTAACACAGAAACTGAAAAGGAAAAACCTGAGGGTAAAAAGCAATGCAAGCCTTGAAATTGAAACTGAAGGAGACAACCCAAAGGCAACATTCACTGGAGCCTGGATGATCAGTCTGAAGGAATGGAGACAGCCTAAAGGGCAGAAATGCATTCAGGCCCAACAGTGAGTTTGAAAGGATTCCTTCAGGGCAAGATTCATTTTGGTTCTAACATTAAGTTAGAAGGCACCGAGCTTAGAGGTATGCTTAATACCCTGGAATTGAAAAAGTAAGCACATAACTAGGGGCAGCCTGCATTTTTTATTAAATGATAATGAGTCTGATTGGTAAGAGCTGGGATGCAGCAAGCATTTAAATGTGTGTGCATCATAGGGCTTATGAGATAACTAGACAATGAAAAAGAAAAGGAAAAAATGGGATTGGCAGTAAGCAGCACATACTGATAAAACCTGTGCTGAGTGTAACATTGTGAGCCAGAGTCAATGGTGCACATCTCCTCAATCAGCATATATTAATTCTTATTGACTGATCTATTTTCATAACGTAAAAGACCTCTAGAAAATCAGAATAAACTGTACTCTGATAGTTGATGCTGAGTTAGTAATTAATATTAGAAAAATCTCTTTGCAGTATAGAGGAATAAAATATATCTGGCATATCTTAAGATTAGTTATGCAGAACAGTGCATAACTAACAGTGCATAACTAACAGTGCATATCCAACATCCTTCTCTTAAGGAATAAACATCTTGAATATTACAAACTGAGAAATGTGAGTTGTCTTAAAACAATTTTATTGGAATTCATATTTATACTTAGTACTTCTGTCACCAGCCACATAGCTTAATATGGTTAATGACTAAGGCTCTCTACATCAGTGTTTCTCAAAGTGTTCTCACAGATCAGCAATATTGGTATCAACTAGAAACTTGTTAAAATTGCAAATTCTAGGGTCCCAGCTTAGATATTTTGAATTCTGGGAATGGAGCCCAGCAATATGTGTTTTTTATAAGCCTTTTGGGTGACTGTGATTTAAGGTAGGGTCAACGTTATTCTTAGCATGACTACTATTCCAAAAAATTTAAGCCCAGAAGATGAACTTTCAAATAGCTTTGTTTATACTCTGGTTTCTCTTCAGACTGTATAAATTTTTTTTTTTTTACCTTTTTCAAATAGCTTTATTTGTTATAGGAAATTCCTAACATTTCTGAACAATAAACTATGAACTAACCCCTTATATAAGTTATATTCTCATTCTAAAAAAAATAGATTATTCAACTGGGCTTATCCATACAACTGTTTACTCTTTAGGCTTCTTTCAAAACAACTATGAAAATGTCACCCCTTGAACCTTGGCAATAAGGTGATACGTATTGGATTTGAACTTGTACTTTTTTTTTTGCCAAGCTCCCCAAATGCTTCTAAGAATAGATGACTTTTTTATTTAGAAATATACATATATATACACATATAACTTTAATTTAGAAATATTTCATATATGTGAATATATGTATATATGTATTTTTAGAATGCTTTTAGCAAGTCCTTTTTGAAAGCTTTCATTTCAGTGGAAGCATGTTTTATTACTAACAAAATTATTATTTTTCTTTAATAAGTTTTCTTCTTTCCTCTCAGTAGAAGTTCATAAGAAAGAGGACAGGTATAAGTTCATCCATTAGCCAGCTCCAAAGGGCTAATGAGTTTAGAAGGTCTCACTGAATCAGCCTCTTTATAGAACAAATCCTGCCAAATATCCCATATCAAAAAACTTAGGAGAATTTTTCTCAGACCTGTTTTATTTTGCGTGTAAAAGTCTGGTTCTGGGAGAGATCTTCTCCCTTCCATCCAGCTACCTCACCATCAAAAATCAACAGATT
Source organism: Mesoplodon mirus (assembly GCF_964341445.2). Taxonomy (NCBI): domain Eukaryota; kingdom Metazoa; phylum Chordata; class Mammalia; order Artiodactyla; family Ziphiidae; genus Mesoplodon; species Mesoplodon mirus. The sequence goes on along the minus strand of NC_138983.1, from coordinate 107,203,502 downwards.
GTCTATTTCTGTATAACTAAATCACTTTGTTGTATACCTGAAATTAAGACATTGTAAATAAACTATATTTCAATAAATTCTTTAAAAACAATCAACAGATTGTCAGATTTGTGATGAACAAGACAAGTTGCAGAAACATATAATTCAATTCAGTGTTTCCAGTCTGATGGGTTTGTCCCAGTCTAAGTTCTTACACCCTTCAGAGTAAACTTGTGCTTCTTATATATATTTACACAGTAATCCAAATTTTTGTGCTTACTTTTTTCTAAATGGCAAAATTACACCATAATTTTCAGAATTACAGTGGGTGTTGTGGGGAATTTTAGACATGAAAAAAATTATTCACTTGAGAGGCATCCTAAAATGAAAAAAAAAATCCAATGATTTGTTTCTTTGGTTGATTGGTTGTTTTTTATTGGAATGGGAAACTTTCCAAAAGAAATTCAGAGTCCAAATTTACTTGCTTAAAAGATTCCTTGGTCTAAGCAAATTTTAAAAATGGGGAAAAATTAAAACTCTCACTAGAGCCTCCCAAACCTCAACTAAGCTTAACAGCTTTCTCTTACTGGTCTTCTTCCCTCATTCTATGCTCCTTTATTACCTGCCACCCCTACTCCTTTTCTGTCCTGTTCCCCTTCTCTTATGACCAGCTAGAAAGCCAGAAAGCTCAAGTACATCTTAAACTCCCTTCATAATAGGGAAATACCCTTATGGCAAAACTTTCCAAATCCTAAACAAGACAAGGAAAAATTTAGATGAAGATTTAGAATAATTTTGGGAACACACATTCTATGATTCTCACATCTGAATCAATTATTTCATATGTTAGTGGAAATCTCAGATGCAGATTCAAAAAAGAAAAGCACACGATTGAAAGGTAGGCTGAGAAGGCCCTGAGGATGACTTAAATGGATCCTAAACTGCATATGAACACAGAAGGGTTTAGAAAAAATATACATGTTTGGCATGGTATTTTAGCTGTTACCTTAATTGTTTCCTATGAAAATAGACTGGACTTGAATTCAGGCTATATACAAAGAGTTAGTTCACTGGAGACTTTACATAGGCTCTTTGGAAACTTTAGACATACAGGAGTAGATCAGAAGCAGATGTGATTCCAGCTCTCTCCTAACTTTTCATGAATGATTATGAGTCAGAAATAGGGAATGTAATACATAGCAAATTTGTCTTAAACATTTTTTTACCAAAAGAAATACCATTTTGCTGAATGGCTGTATTGAAACATAAGGGGACGTGAAGGTGGGGGATGTGGAGGGATTTGAGTCTAAAACTAGGGTGGGAGGGCTTCCCTGGTGGCGCAGTGGTTGAGAGTCCGCCTGCCGATGCAGGGGACATGGGTTCGTGCCCCGGTCCGGGAAGATCCCACATGCCGCGGAGTGGCTGGGCCCGTGAGCCATGGCCGCTGAGCCTGCACGTCCGGAGCCTGTGCTCCGCAACGGGAGAGGCCACAACAGTGAGAGGCCCGCGTACCACAAAAAAAAACAAAAACAAAAACAAAAACAAATAAAACTAGGATGTAGTCTTGTAAATCACGCTTTGAAGCTTGGATTTCACCATGTACTAGAGTCAAACTTTTGAAGATGTTTACGTTGTAGCTGTTTTAAATATGACATGTAAGACACAATCAGATTTAAGAATTAGAAAATTTTCTTTTGAGGTAGCATTAAAGATCAAAAGAGTACAAGACTAGACTCACTGAGCAAGTAGTCTATGTGACTTAGAAACATTCTCTCTAAATTCAAAACATTCCCATCTCATATATCAAAACTGTTGTCTCTTCATAAAGTCAACCCATCTAATATGTAACCAATAGAAATGTTTTACAGGTGAACACTTGACCATATTAACTACTCTTCCAAAAATGTTTCGCAATTTGCTAGTTCTTAAATTAAAACTTCTAATACTTTTCAATATTTTTCATCCATCTTGCTCAACAAAGTTCACATACTCATACTATACATCTTTTAGGGATGTATGTAATATGTAGCACATACACATACTATATATCATACATATAACCATACATCTGCCAGGTTTGCCTGCCTCCTCTATAGCACACCCTTTGTTCTACCTTGTTAAACCTCTATTTGCAGTTTCACAACAGCCTTAGCACGACTGGTCTTTCTAATTCTGTGCCTCTATGGTATTTTCTCTACTGAACTTTACTTTTTCAATCTCTAATAGTCAAAATCCAATTCATCCTTTAAGACCACAGTCAAAAATTACTTTTCAAATTTTGCTTCCCCAAAACTCCTAGTGATAATAAATTGTTATTCTATTATTTTGGGGGTAGTTATATTGTGACACTGTGAGTTCTGAAGGGCATAAACACTTTTTCGTGTATCTGTATAAACTCCAGTGCCTAAAATCAGGTAAATATACAGTAAACTTCAATGAATGTATGAATAAAGAGTAAACGGATAGATTGACTGATGCATAATCATTTGTATAAAGTTTTCCTTCTTCCCTTCATTAGATGATAAGTAAATGATTCTCTGAGCAAATGTTTTACTTCCTATGTAATGACTTCCTCACAATACACAGTACAAGGCTAGCAACACAGTGAGTAATCAATACCCGCTGTTGACTGTTGAAGTAAAATAAATTTACAAAATAAGCCAGGCTTGTTTCTCGTAATGGAACTCCCCTTGGTGATTTTTGGCATGCTAAATGAAATCACCACAGGAAAGTTTAAGAATAATATACTGAATATTCCAAGTGAATGTTGTACTTTCAGATATAGCACCATTGACTGAAATTGCTAGCAATATTGAAAATTAAGTAAGTCTCAAAATTGAGACAGTTCTGGCTGGCATTAATGATTCAGCTATTTGTCTCTTTCTCTTTAGGACCAAGTACACTGATGCCATTGCACTGAATTAAATGAAACTATACAGTTAGAAATGACTTTCTTCAAATGCATTATAAAAAGGAGATCTGGCTTATAATTAGTAAGAATAATATGATGTAGAAAAGAAGTACACAGGCGTCCTGAAACAGCTTCCACTAACATTGCTGAAGTCAGGAAATTATTATTTTCCATATTTTTAGTGGTTATTCTATTTCATCGTCCTATGATTACTTTGGCCATGTTAAATAATACTATTCTGAACTTGAGTTGTAACATAACTAGAGTATTATATAATATACATATATAATATTAATACACACACAAAGCACACAGATGTATGTTCACATGTATAGTATATATATATATGTATGTATGCATATGTGTGATAGTAGCATATATATAGGATATTAATAATTGTTACATACTGAGATTCACTTAAGGAGAAAGCTATGATTCAAAAACTATGTTGTATTAAATATATTGCATGTAAAAAGAATTATTTAATATGAGAATATATTATGTTTCATTCCATGATTAGTTCTTGAGAAAGGAATGAAAATATTGAAATTTCAAGAAACTGCTCAAGTTCATAAATTGCTAAATATATGTAAAGCACTAAAATATTAACTATGTGCCAAACACTTAGAAATATATTAGATCACCTTTAATGAGCCTATTTTTCCCTAGAAAAACAAAAGAATCTTAACCTGAATATGAATACTTGTATACTACATTTGGATTTACTATTTCAATTTAAAAAGAAATCCTTATTTCCTTAAGGTATGGCTTTCTTTTTCTCCAGTGTTTTTTTTCTATTTGAAATATTAATTCTGATATAGAAGAGCTTCTTTTTCTTCTGACAAATACCAATTATTGAGTTAATCTAAATTAAAAATAGGACATCCTCCACCAAATTATAATATAAAAGCACATATATTTCAAATAATAGAAATATTATAAATTTATTTCCCACCTTTCTTCTTCACTCTCTTTTTTTTTTTTTTTTTTGCTGTACGCGGGCCTCTCACTGCTGTGGCCTCTCCCGTTGCGGAGCACAGGCTCCGGACACACAGGCTCCGCGGCCATGGCTCGCGGGCCCAGCCGCTCCGCGGCATGCGGGATCCTCCGGGACCGGGGCACGAACCCGTGTCCCCTGCATCGGCAGGCGGACTCTCAACCACTGCGCCACCAGGGAAGCCCTTCACTCTCTTAATCATAAAAAAAATCCATAAATTGTTTTAGTTTGTCTTTCACATTATATTCTCTAAAATACATAGTCTTCTCATGTTCTTATTTTCTACTTTTCTTTCTACTAAAGCGTCAGTCAATACATCTCATCAGGGAGAGCTGACTGTTTTGTTTGGAAGTAATTCTCTATACTCAAGAATTATGTTAGTAATCACATTCTGAAAGAATGTGTTTCTACTAGCTGTACTGCAATGGGCCCCAGATTTCCAATTTACAAGTTTTAAATTTCCAATTTACAAGTTTACTGTTTACTGTGCTATACAACAAAAAGTAGTTATCATAGAAACTAATTCATTGCATAATACTCTCACCATCAACTAGATTCACAACATCACCTAGTTTTTGGAAATAAAGTAAGAAATAGAACAAGCAAGATTTTATTCTTTCCTTTTTAAAATGGGAAACATGGAAAACAGAGAGGATCAGAGTCATGTAGGGCTCTGACAAATTGAAAATATAAAACCTTTGATTTCCAGTCTTTATCAATCTTATTTAAGTAATTGATGATAGGAATATATACAGATGTGTCTAGGTAAGTATATATACTGGGACTTGAAGAAAATTTTTAATTTGCCTCTGTTCTCTCACTTTCTGTTCTTTATTCATATGAAAAAAATTCAATATGTTTTATGTAGGTTTTCATCCTGCAATAATGAATAGATTTTAGATATACTTCTGGATTAACTGGCCCATAAAGGGATCAGGGTGACCATGGACAGTCAACAGTAAAAGGAAATAGGCTCATTTAAGTCATATTTCAAAAGGTAGGGAGATAATTTCTATGAAAATCTGACATCTTGTGCTTTTACTTTTCTGTTTTACTTCTCTACCTAGCTCAGGTGAATATGCAAATAAAATTAAGTCAGTTGTTAAGATTAAGTCAACTGCACAAGCCACCCTTAATTTACTAAGTAATTCAGGTCATTACACGGAGGAAAATGAGGCAAAGAGAAGAAAACTTGTTCAAGTGGAAGCACCAAATTGTGAACCAAGATGATTTGGCATTACTATTGTTAACAGGTATGTTTGACTATATAGAGCAGCCATGGTATATACTATTACCATGTTTCTGAAATCTCTTCCAGAAAAGGGAGGGAGATAGATTGAGACAGGAGCAGAGCAGCAGCAAAATTAAAACTGATCGTGAATTAACACAAAATTAGCAGTGTTTTCAAGACAATGCTATAGGTTTTTAGTCCAACTTTATACAATGAAAGAATACTAAGGAAAATGGAAGAATGAGCCACTCTGGTGAATTTCAGCAGAATAGAAATCATCTTTGCCTAAGATGTGGACTTAGGATGTAACTAATGGCACAGTGGTAGTACTCATTTCATTTGGGTAAATTCCTCTTGAATTTCTTTTCTAAATAATACAGAAATTTATGGTGTACTACCTATTAATAAGAATCTGGCTTTGCCAAACTAAAGCTGCAAGACAGTGTAGTCTCTAAAGAGTTACAAACTGAAAGCTTCATGTGATGCACTAGAACCTAGAAAGAAGCCAATAAAACACAAATAGTGTAAACAATGTGAACAACTAATTTGTATCTGCTTCCTGTCTAGTAATTTATTTCATAACTAGTAGTATGAAAATATTTAAATAAAGATCCTAAATAAGTAAGATTCTTATTTTGTGGCCATTTATACAGAGTAATTCCTGAAAATAGAGAAAAACTGGAAATAATGAAGCATTTTGATATTGATTTTGTTTAAAATTGGTCAATATGCTTTTTTTTTTTTTTAATGATTGATATCCTAACATTGTAACACCAGCACAATTCATGACATCACCTCTGGACTGAGACAGCCTTGGTCTGCCTTAGGTCGACCTTTTTAGAGCAGATCTTAAAGTCACTCCATTGATTTAATGTGTTGGGTCACCCTCAATTTTATCTGTAAACTGACATAAGTAGTCTGATTTACTATCATTTTAAGACTTAGTTTGTGCACTGACTGTAAAACCTTCTGGGTAAAATGTAAGGAAAAGGGAAAGTTATTCCAATATGCTTTAAATAGGGTGGCATGATATTATTTTAAGCTTTACAGTTGTATATGTCTATGAAACAGCTTATTTTCTTTCCAATTATCTTTCGTAAAAATGAAATATACTGGGTTTTTTTCATAAAAGGCATGGAAAAATAATTAACTTTCAAAACACATTTTAAAAATATATTAGATACATTTAACATAACTGCACAAATCATATGAAAGTCTCATAAGCTGTATTTTTTCACAAGTACAAATAAATTTTCACAACTATTTAAAATGAAAATATATCTGAAAGCTGCAATGTTTTGCAAAGGAAGAACAGAACAGTTGTTAATTTATGTATGAGTTATGGAAATAGCCTGTGCCATGATTTGTGCTGTTGACTAAGACATTTTTAATTATTAGGGTAAAATCTCACAAAGTCAAAAGCCGAACAGTTGATCCTATTAAGAAGAACTTATTTTCATTGCTCAGATGGCTGAATTTCTTAATTAGCTTTTACTGGATGAATTAGTGGAAACTGAGGCACACATGATCAACACAAAAAAATTTTATATACCCAGTTTTGGGAGCTTTTGAAAAACTGTGAAGGGCTTCCCTGGTGGCGCAGTGGTTGAGAGTCCGCCTGCCGATGCAGGGGACACGGGTTCCCCGGTCCAGGAAGATCCCACATGCTGCGTAGCGGCTGGGCCCGTGAGCCATGGCCGCTGAGGCTGCGCGTCCGGATCCTGTGCTCCCCAACGGGAGAGGCCACAACAGTGAGAGGCCCGCATATCGCAAACAAACAAACAAACAAACAAACAAAAAACTGTGAAATTACCTATTTATCATATACATAATGTTAGTTACAATTTATATTTCATTACTGCACTTTAAATGGACTAATTTTGCAAGACACACCATACACACACTCGTTTTGTTTGTTTTTTTCCCAAGACCAAATGATAAGATTAGCCTTATGTATTACCACTTCTCAATATTGATAATTATATGACATATATATATATTTCACTCACATAGGAAGAACAAATTAGAGTACTGAAATAGAAAAGGCTATTAAAATGTAAGTCTTTAATAAACTTTAGCTATTATTACTGATACCATTACTTTTTGGTTTTACACTGAAAATAAAGGTTGTAATTTTTTTTTTTTGGTTAATCATTTAAAAGTAGATAATGACTGCAATGTTTAAACAATATTCTCTCTATTTCTAAACAAAGAAATAAAAGAAGGTAAATAAGTGTTGAAGTGGATGATTTTATAAATATTTATTACAGGTATATGAATAAACTTTAACTTTGAGTAGCTTTTAAAATGCTCCTTTCTACTAGTTCAGTTCAATTTTATTAAGTCATTCCTGAGATAAAATGAGGATCTTAGTCAATTGTATATGAGGCTTGATGTTAAAAATGTTAAATTCCATTTCTGTCTGACAGTAGACCAGTTATATTACCTAATTGCATTATCAGAAAGACAGCTGACTTCTCTTTTTTGTAATAAGGGGTATTAAATCTCTTCTAGTAAATAGCAGGCCTTGTGTAAGATGTTCTGTCGAATAAACGGAAAAGAAAAAAAATCTTTGAGATATTGTATCACATTCATTGTATCACTCAGTAAATGGTAAACAATTTATAAACAATATATCAGACAGTAGTTTTATTAAACATATAAATAAAACCTGTAAATCTATATTTTCCAAGAAAAAGCTACAAATTTCATTTATAATGTATATTATTTTTCTAATGTCTTATATATACACTATTTTTTATATATATCACAGTGAACACCTATAACCAAAATGTGCATTCCTTAAACTTGGCACTGTGCACAGAGGTCCCTTCCGGAGCATGCATTTGACAGCAGGATGGTTTATTCTCACATGGTGCTCAAGGTTCTACTGTGGTTTCATCATGATGCTTATTACGTGAGACCTGCTCACCAATGGCAGAGTCATTTTATTTCCATACTACTACTGGGTTTCAGTGGGTTATTTTCCCATTGAGTCCTCTTTAAATTATGTTAAATTCAATTAGTTTGTTTACCAAATATCACTTTTTACATTAATCACATTTACTCCTGAATGCCTCAATGGATTGCCTTTTATTCAGCATTAAGACTGGGAGCTACAAACTCTTGTGATATGATTATCATAACAGTATCTCTAGCAATGATATTTCTACCCAGTAATGATCCTGAGATATATAATAAAAATGTACTGCACATTTAAAAAAACATTGTCTTCAGTTCTGAAGATGGCGTCTACAACTGCTCATTTATAAGCATAAAGTAAAACCTTCTGTAATTTATTGAAATTCTCATTTCTTAATAAAATCTATATATACAGATACAACTATATTAATTTACTCAGGTAATAGATTTCATGGGACCAAATTAAGAACATGTTCCCACAGATCAGGAAAGAATGTACCATTTTAAGTTAGCTTTGAGAACTAAATGTGATAATGCATAAAACGTTTTTATCATGGGACCAGGCACATATTAGTCAACAAGTATTATTTCTGTGCTGTTTTGATAGAAGATAGCTATTACAGCTAATGTTTAATAAAGACAGTTTCTAACTTTAAACTGAAGTATTTACATAACATAGGGGAAATGTTATTCTTGGATTAAAATTCCAGATTTTAAATGGGATTAAATAAGATGCAGCCTGAATATAGTGAGCATTCTTTAGCACTTCAAAATAATGGCTAATACTTATTTGGTGCTTACTATATGCCAGGTACTGTTTCGTGTGCTTTGCACATGACCTAATCTCAACAACATGCTTAAGAGATAAGTATTACTACCAACTTACAGGTGAGGATACTGAAGCACAAAGCTATTAAATAACTTCACCTATAGATTACTAAGTGGCAAGGCTGTTTTTGCACCCAGGCACCTAGTTTGTTCACCTTGTTTCTCTTTATTATTATTATTATTTTTTTTATTTTATTTTTTTTTTGCGGTACGCGGGCCTCTCACTGTTGTGGCCTCTCCCGTTGCGGAGCACAGGCTCCGGACGCGCAGGCTCAGCGGCCATGGCTCACGGGCCCAGCCGCTCCACGACATGTGGGATCTTCCCGTACCGGAGCACGAACCCGCGTCCCCTGCATGAGCAGGCGGACTCTCAACCACTGCGCCACCAGGGAAGCCCCTCTTTATTATTATAACATTGATAATAGGGAGCTTACTTTGAAATTTCCCTGTAACAGTTTCATTACATTGTCATTATTATCTTTCTATCTTGGGATTAACAATTTGGTAGGGAGATTTGCTTTGCCTTTTCTCCAGCTGTGCCACTCCACCAAAGGAAAAGATTTTGGTAACCAAGAAGAATTATCTGTGCAGAATCTGTATCCACTATTCCCTGCTCTAGATCACACTAGACTACCTGTCTCCAGGTCCCTATGTGCCTCTTACCTAAGTCCATCTCTTTGGGAAAACTGGTATGCATACCTGTAGACCTGAAGGGTAGCCAAGATTTAGGGAAGGTGAAGCATATTTGGAAACGTGGACTAGAATGTCCACCAATGTGCACAAAGCCCCTTGTGGTATAGAGAGGAAATGGCCAGGCTGACAATCAGGGTAGGGCCCTGAAGTCAGCTTCCTCCAGACTCCATGGTTTTGTATCGAACTTCAAGGAGTATAAAAATTCCAAATTCCAGTATATGTATAACTGAATCACTTTGCTATACACCTGATACTAACACAACATTGTTAATCAACTATGCTCCAATATAAAATAAAAATTTTTAAAAAAGAAAGAAAATAGTAGATATGACTTGAAGATATGCTAGATGGGAATCATAATGAAATATAAATGGAATACAATGGAGCAGAAAAAGGAAATGTTGAAAACACATGTAATGATTAAAAACAGAAAAGCCTGTAATAAAGTAAAAACTTAAAACACTTAAAAAATAAAGAAAAAATAAAAATATATTTATCAATGTTTAAGAAAAAAATTCCAGATTCACAACTGATTTCTCAGGACTTATAAAGAGATATTTATCAAATTGAAGAATAGAAGTTCATTAGCTTAGTTTAAAACTTTTAAGTATTTACACATGATAATGGACACATGGACCAATAAATATGTTCTTGTCCCAGACTCACAAATGTTAGGGGAGGGCCTGATTTTCAAGCATGCAATTATATTTCATGTACAATATCTCATAACAGGATTTGATTGTTACTTCATATTCTTTACCTACTAAGTATAAGAAAGATTTATTTTCTCTGCAGTGAATATTAATATAATTAATGCTTTAAGAGAGTATAGCACATGACAGAAATTTACTTCATGTTGTTTACTGAATAACTGTTAGACTATTTTTAGAGACATTAAAACAATTCTCTCACATTGTCTCATTTATCATCAGAATATCCACGAGTTCAGATAGTCATACAAAAAAATAGAAAAGAGGACAACTCACTCTGGATGGCATTCAGAATCAATGTTAGATATCTCTAGACACTCAGATTTTTAGTTAATATTGTCTAACTTAATTCTAATGTCTTTTCTGTCTTTAAACTGAGATTGTCTTAATTTTATTATGGGAAAAAGTGGTGTCAGTAGAAAAACATGAATGTGAATAATACTTAGTATTAGTACATTATTAAGATTCAGTGAATGCCATATAGAAAATTGAGCTTTTTCTGGTTAAAGACACTAAAAAATTAAATGTCAACAATATTTTAGCTAATTTCTAAGACAGCAATATCTTTCTAGGCTATTTTCATGTACAACCAATGACCATTCCTTAATTATAAGGCATTATACTTTTTTACTATGCTTTAAGTATATCACACCTGATCTTTGATAATGCAACTTCTAATTATTCTAATATAACAAAATAATGAAATTTAAAAGTTAATTCCCATGGCACCTTGATTTTATTCCTCTAGTGCTTAGCAACATTCTAGGAAATGAGTTTGGCAAATATTGTTTAAAAAACACTTTTTTCCCCCAACTCCTTTCCTACAATGTATTCTCCATTCTCCAATCAAGGATAGGAAAGGCTTTAGTCAAATTAATTCAGGGTCCACGGAGATACTATTACTGAAGAATGGAAGGTGTACGGCTGAAATGGTTTGGGGGGGCCTGACAACAAAGAACGCTAGGTGGATCTTGAGAAATTTAAATTAAATTTTAAATGTTTGAGAAGGAATCACAGTCCCTTGGAGTTATGGCAGCACACTAATGAGATCAATGGAAACGCTAATTCCTGAACTAAAGAACTGTGCATTAAATAGCTATGCCAGACTGCATCTGTGTTCATTCACCTCTTCATTTATTTAATATTTTATCAAGCGCCCACTATATTCCAGGCAATGTACTAATTGCAACATACACAAAATAAAAACTGAACACTTACAGAGTTTCAAAAACCAAAGTGTGCTATTTATCAAATAAATACTCAAATAATTACACAATCTCATAATTTGATAAATGTTGCAAAAGGAACAGTTTTGCTAAAAAAGAAAATTATGAGACAGATGGTTGCCTTTTTGAGGAAGTGATACTCTAGATATAAATGATAAGGAGTATTCAGGTAAAGAAAGAGGAAGGAACATTTCAGGCCAAGGAACGGTATGCAGAGGCAGTGAGATGGGAAACATGCTGGCATATCTCCATATGCCAACAGCTATTTGCATTGTTTCCATGAAATCATCATTACAAAACTAGGCTTGTGCCATGACAGATTAGAGATTTTTAGTCTACCAGAAAACTCAAATAAGTATTACTGATTCAGGCATCAAAATTAAATTATGGTACTTAAACATGTAATAAATAGCACTGTGTATGCTGCCCATAACTATCACCAGGTTCTTTCTATGTGTGCTAAAAACTTAAAGATTAAGGGATACTATTTACTGATACTATGCTATTTATTATTCTAGCAAATTTAAATAAAAATTTAAAATTTCATTTCATGGGTGTAAGCATACTGAAATGAAAGAACACGGTAGGATTTGTGTATCCTTCAACAAGCATTTGCTGAGCATCTTATGTGTTTGGTGATGGGAATAAAGACTAGTAAAATGATCTTCATTGAATTGAGAGGAAGAGAGGTAAGGTATGCCAACAAATGAGTCTGAAGGAGAAGGGAAGTGTGAAAGTACATATAAGGTAGTAGCTTGAGCAAAAGCAGGGCAAGAGGCAGCTTACTTTTATTTTTAAGACTGGACCAGCCTGCATCCGTTTTAGGACAAAAGAAAGCTAGTGAAGTGGAGAGACTGAAGGTACTAAAGAGGTGGCAAAAACCTGAGGGGTGGAGACCCAAGAGAAGGAAAAAATGATTGAATAGAAGCAGATGTGGAAACAAAAGTTTTGAAAACGTAAAATTCACAGGTAAGTTTTGAAATAATAAAAATGTTCAGAGATGGTTCGTGATAGTAAATACCTACTCCATCAAAGTTAAGGTCATGTTCTGAAAATTCAAGGCCAGCGTAGTCTATCTTACTCAGTTTTGTGTCCTCACTGAATAAATAAGAAATGAGGAATAGAGATTTCTAGATTTGAGGAGACTGGTTCAAGTTAAAACAAAATTACATTTCTTCCTCTTTATAGCTTTGGTTTATATCTCCTAAGTTGGTTATTATTATTACTATCATTAATATTACTATTATTATCTGGAAGGACATTAATTAAATTTTGCAGTTTTGTTTCTTAATTTTATAATGAGCCCTAAAATTATGACTAAAGAAACGTTAATGCTAATATTTTGGATTTGTGACAGCTTTTTCTTCTTTTAACATAAAAGGTAGTTGAAAGCATATACAATATTACTCTACGTGCATCAGCAAAACCATTTATATAATGGATATTGTGAGGTTTTGCTTTATGCATAAAAAGTTCAGAGTAAACTTGATACACTGTTAATATTTAAATATGCGTTTGTGCCATCCACATGTCAACTTGCATTGCACATAGTAAACAGCAAATAAACACACGCTGAATTGAAGGGTACCCATTTTTTACTTTTATTTTTGCATGATCTCTTAATATTTCTTTTATTTTGCTTGGGTATTTTTCTTTGAATTTTTACAGCTTCAGGTTTTTAAAACTTAAATTATGTGGAAAGAAATGTAGTTAACCGGTAAATATAAAGCCTAAGAATAATGGCGTCAAATATTATCAAACACCAGTATTATACTCATTAATCAGGCAGGTACAATATTTATTCATGTATAATAGAATGTATTTAATGTACATAATTATTTTTATGATAAACCTTTGCTACAGGAGTTTTTTCCAATACTAATAATTTAAGTCATGTCTCCAGTCTTTGAGAGTTTTCACAGTATTGGGGGAAAAAAACAACCTATATAAATATAAAAACAAGTAAAATGGTTTTGGTTCTAATCATTAAATTATATTTTCTTATTTTTGTTTCAAAATTTACAGACAGTTGTGTCATACTTAATCATCTTTTGCCTTTTTCTCCAGTATCTGCCCCCCTCTAATTGGCACCTTGGTAACGGTAGTCCAAAGTGTCCAAATTCTTATCCCTCTGCTACTGAATAAAGACCTGCTGGGGAATGTTCTTATCAAATTGATTTTACCCCCAAATGAAGGATGAACTCCCCCCAACCCCCCTTCCATCCTAAAAAAAAATGTTAAGCCTAAAATTACCGAACAAATTAAAATGGGTATATGCTATTTGAGGTTTTGGGGTTTTTGTTTGTTTGTTTGTTTGTTTGTTTTCTGATACTCTGACATGCTACACCATTTTTTTAATGTAAAAATCTCTGAAATTTTTCATAGATGTTTAGGAATGCCAAGGAACATTCCTTTTAAATGTTTGATAGGGCACTTTTGATTCCCCCAGGCCATCTATTTCTCAGCACTAGGACCACAGAAGCTAATACCACAATTGGTTTCTTTTCTGCTTGGATTCAGTGCTCAGCAGCAAGTATACACACTCATTCGTCTTCTCCCTTGTTAAGCAACTGCCCACTACTCTGCAAAATCATAGAGATGAGAAGGTAGTCTTAGTTGTGCACACTGGAATGTTTGTGACTCAAGCTAGCGTCTTGTGTTGGACACTTGTAAACACTCTATTTGTCCCTGATCTCAGAAAGGAGTCTTGGTCTTCTATTTGATTTCTACTGTTAGTGTTTGCTCTTGAGGCAGAGAAAATGCAATGAACAGCAGCTTGGCTTTTCTGAGTTTGTCTAGTGATGGAAAAAATAAGAATGTAGACCCTTACACAGTTCAATAGTATTTCCTGTTGATGATACAGAGCTCTTGTTCAGAGGGAACTCGTTCAAAGAATGGAATCTTAAGATAAAGAAGAAAGAAGCACAGGGAAAAAAGGAGATAACAGCACCCCCAGACTTAAATAGTCAGTGATCTGAAAAGCTGAGAAAAACCTTTAGGCTTGTTGTGATCTATGACCTTATGACATTGAGTTTATGGACTCAATTTTTAATTGTTATCAAAATGTATACCAGAATGAGGGAAACATTACTTTTATGGATAAGATAATTATGCTTTATTTAAAATAGACCCCAAAAGAGATATCTATGACAAAAATTTAATTATATTGAAAAGATACAGGAAATGCCTTTTCAGTTTTCAGTTAATTGTTTATTATTCTTTTGATAACTTTGCTATCTGATAGATATGTACCACATGTTAGCAGGTTGCTAATTTGTTGAACTGAAATAGAATTCTATGATAAGTAGAACTCAGAATTAAGTTTATAATTTATTTTACTTACAGATAGGACATTTTACTTACTGCTACTTGAGCTTTGATTCAATGGTGAAATTCAAACAATGTATGATACATCATTTTTCATTATAAAATTTTCCTATGTAGTATCATACAGTGAGGTGTAAAATAGTATATATCTTTCTTGATTTCTTTGTGCTAAGAAGTTTTAACTTTGTGGGACTGATTCACATTGATAAATGATATATAAAATGAAAAATATCTGCTCATGTTTCAGAAGTGCTAACATAAGTATTGGTCTACTGCCCAATGTTATTATAACAAGCAATGTTACATGTTTTGTAATGAGCCATGCAGATGTAGCAAAATCCAGAGATTCAGTGGATCTTGAAATTTAAATAAAAATTTTAAAAATGTTTAAAAACCTTCAACACAAATTCTTCAAGGATATACAAGTTTGGTTTCTTCACTACAATTAGGAAAAGACCACTTGGACAAATAATGAATTTTACTGACTTTGTCAGGTCGAGTACCAAACCCAAACTTATACAGAGGTATAGTAAGAACACTGGCTGAGAGTTCATTCTGTGTTATACTATACTAAATGTAATTGCTTCTTACTCAGTATTTCTCAATAGTGGCATCTTCAAAGCATTGTTATTTAGAGAATTATGTTAGGACAACATTAAATAAACATTTCACTTGTTCACGTTACACAAAGTAGTTTATAAAAATGTTCAAAATATGTTCCTATCTTTAAAGCAGCTTGTGATCTCCTGGTAGGAAAAGTAGTTTTGCATGAAGATATCTGGAAGCATCATTTTTGGCAGAAGTAATAATGTCAGCAAAAGTATAGAGACGGGAAATGTAATGATAAGTTTTGGTGTAGGTTGTGGCTCAATCTACAATGTGTACGTTGGTGTAGTTGCAGAGGAGCCTTTAAATGGTTTCTAAAGGACAGTTACGGAGCGCCTTGGCATACTGGCACACTGAGAATCTGAAATGTGTTCTTCAAAAAGTAAAAGCCAATAGAACTTTCAAAGCAAAGAAATGGCATGACAAGACTTGAATATTTGAAAGATTATTCCGTCAGAAAGATTGACATATTGGAGAATAGAGGAAGATAAACCAGACTGGAGAGGTTATTCCACTGAAAGATGCCTTGAACCAGTGCTGGGTGAATGTTATTTGGAAGGTTGGTTTGAAAATGAGAGGGATCATTTGTCCAAGAATGTTCCTTTGCTTGAAGCCCTTTCCAGTCTACCCAAGTAGAATTGTCTCCTCCTCGTTTTAACTCCACTGGATCTTTTACACACAGCAGAAGGGGAAGGAAAAATAATGCTATTTATAAAATATCTCTGGCATTTCACAGACATGCATTTCATTTCTTCAAAAATTTGGCAATGCCCCAAAGCATTTTTAATTGACTTCTTGCCGCTATGTGTTTCTTGGTTTCAGTTAATACGTAAACAGAATAAGAAAAAGATCAACTTAGTAGACTTAAACTGGGGAAGGGCAAGAACAGCAGGTTAAAAAATGTTTTATTAAATATATAAAATGTTTAAAATATTAGGCATAAATTAAAACAAAAATATGATACTTTTTTTCATCTATTCCACTGGGTACAGAATAAGGAGTTTCATAATACACTGTACTGGCTACAGTGTGGAGAGACAGACATCCTAATACATTTTGCTTAGAGTACTAACTGGAACCATCCCCGTGGAGGGCAATTCAGCAGTAAAACCAACATTTTAAATGCACATTCTCACTGACCTAGCAACTCTACTTCTAGATCTACTCGCACTTATGTAAAAATGCATATATAAGAATTTTCATTACATATTTATTAGTATTTGCATATAAAATAAATTGACAAATAATTTTAAGACTAGAATTATTTATATAAATTATTGTATATCTTTATTACAGAGTAAAGTGTTAAAAAATTATATACCTTTTTGAATTGTAATGTAGACAACCAAAATTAGTTTAAGAAAATAAAAGATATACCGTAACAATTTCATAAAGGAGGTACATACAAAATCCTGTTGAGGATGGCTACTTCTGAGAGGAACTAGAAGACATTTTGGGGCTTTTACTATATTCTTTTTATACTTCTCATTGTCAATTCCGCCATGTTAGGAAAAAAAGAGATGACAAAAACAGTGTTCACTCTCCAGATTCTGACGTGTGAGAGCTGCTTTATCATGCAGTGGCCAGGCTGATAACACACCCAATGGAGCTGATCATTTGTATTCTATCATAAAGTATCTCAGGATCATATTTAAAGTAATTCTTGGATAGCACTCCACTCTTTATCAATAAAGGACTAGAAAAAACTGTAAGTATTTGTTGTTACTGGAAAGTAATTCCTCTAAAAAACAATGTCTTTTTAAATTAATCCTTAATATGATGCTTCTATTATTTTTACCTAGGGAAAAAAGATTAATAAGAAGATGTATCTATTTGCATTTGTGTTTTCTTTTTTCCTCTTGAAAAACTTGAATTACCCTAATGTGTTTGTTTGAAATGAAAGGATAAAAGAACCTAATGATAGACTAATTTCTTCAGATAAAAAAGAAATTGATCTCAGACCATTTATCTAAATATTGGCTAAAGGCAAACACTAACCAAATAAAGATTAACATTTGGAAAAGGTAGTTAATTTGAAAATAAATCAAGATAGTTGTCTTAACTTTTAAGCATCTATTAAAGTTGTAATATGTAGGAGACATCTGATCATGCAGAATATCTAAGGAGACAAAATAAGAATGAGAACGAGAACACAATCATTTCTTTCTTCTAAATTAGTATTAATCAGAACTACTATACAATATATTTTAATAGATGGCATTTCGATATTCAGTCTGGGAAAATCAACCATGTATTTATATCTAAAGCCTATTACCTTATAAGACAGCTACATGTAAAAAAGATAAAGAGACACTTTTGTTTCAGGTGAAATATCAACTCCAGGAATTTTTAAAAGTATCTCATGATACGAATACTTACTTAATCACATCCTCATTGAACAGCGTAAAACTGCTTTCTATCAGCTCCCTCTCCTGTCTGCTTTGTAGCTTTCTCCACCTTTCTTTTTCCCTCTGTCTCCAATATTTCCAGACCCAGTATAGCCTTACCACATTTTTTTGAAAGAGACTATTATTTGTGAGATTTGTTTCTTCCATTTTTTTCTAATGTATCAAATCTTCTGCAATAATAAAATGATCTATATATATTGGAGGAAGTTGTTGATTGGTTGTACAGATACAAAGCATATACATATTTAAAGCAGCATATTAATCATAAAAGTATGTTGATAATAACTCTTATTGTCAGAGTAGCCAAGCCAAAAAAGGTAATATATCAAATATTACTTGTAGAAAAACGTATCTGTAAAATGTTTCAAACTGAAATCTTTTTATTTTTGCTATTAAATCTAATGGCAATTCACAATTTAAAAGACTTCTGCTTCTATTTAATGAATTAGCAGTAAATTAACATTTAATGATTGTAGCATGAGCCACTCTCACAATTTTTTAAATTAACAAGAACATAATAAAAATGGAAGAAGAAAATAATTGGGGGAACTTATTATTTTCAAATGAATATTTCCTATATCATTTTGCAATCACATGGGATTCAAAAACAATATTTGAAACATGTCCCTCTCCTACCAAAATAGAATCTATGTTCTAAATAATTTTGTAGAGGGACATTAAGGACTTCTTTTTTTTCAGGCAAATCAAAATACAATAAAATTAAAAAAGACCCAAATCAAGTAATCTCTTTAAATATGTACAAGTAAAATTAAGACAATGAAAAGAAAAGAAAGCACTTATGAACAAATTTACAAGATTGTGCCAAGAAATTACATGTGTTTCCTCATACTTGGAAAACTGGAATGATTGTACCCATGTATATTTATACAAAATTCAAATGCTTTTTCTGCCTTTAAATATTTCTTGAACCTAAGTAAAAATGATATTTTTGTAAGTAACTAGACCTAAAGATATAAAGAAAATAATTTTGCCTCCTGAATCTACAGTCTCATTTCCTTCTTTAAAAAAAAAAAAAAGTGAGGTAGTAGTCAGTATCATTCTTTTACAGGAAAAAAAATGAACTCTTAGAAAGGTTACCGTTTTGCCCAGGGAACCAAAAGGAAGCTGCTGAGCCAGAATCATGCATGGGTGTAAAAAGTCCATGTTCTTTCCATGGCCTCCCCATATGCCAGGAACATGATCTGTTGTCTCATTATCTCTGTTTGGTGGAATCTATCCTAAACTCACCTGTCCACACCTACAATTCTGTTTCAATTTTCCTCTTCATCAAAATCTCACATCGCACACAGCCACTGAATTACAGTTGATCAAAACCTGAAAAGAAATCCTTTACTTTCACTGATTTCACCTCCCTTGCTTGAGAGATTAATAAACTGAGGAAGTGACTTGTCCACGTCACAGCAAGGCAAAAAACTGGGGCTGAACCTCATCTTTTTTCTTTTTCTTTTTTTTAATATTGGCTATATTTCCTGTGTTGTACATATATCTTTGTAGCTTATTTATTTATTTATTTATTTATTTATTTATTTTTGGTTGTGTTTGGTCTTCATTGCTGCACACGGGCTTTCTCTAGTTGCAGTGAGTGGGGGCTACTCTTTGTTGTGGTGCACAGGCTTCTCACTGCAGTGGCTTCTCTTGTTGCAAAGCCAGGGCGCGGGCTTCAGTAGTTGTGCCTCGTGGGCTCCAGAGCGCAGGCTCAGCAGTTTTGGCACACGGGCTTAGCTGCTCCCCAGCATATGGGATCTTCCCAGACCAGGGCTTGAACCCGTGTCCCCTGTATTGGCAGGCAGATTTTTAACCACTGCACCATCAGGGAAGCCCTGAACCTCATCTAATCTTAAAATAAATGGTTAACATCTTGCTTTCAACAAAATCCCAATTCTTCAATTGTCTCCCAGAATCCTTTACATTTCCTCATTTGACATATATTAACTTTTTTGCATTACAAAGAGTTCTTTCTTTATATTAATTAACCTTCCTACTTCCTTCCAAACATCCACCTCATTTCTGCCTCTCTTCTCACCAACTGAAAAAGAGTCTCTGTCAATCCTTAACTGAAACTTCCTTCAAGTCCTAGTGTTTCTCATTTTGTCTGGAGAGTCAGCTTAATCCATCCCCATAAAGACCATTTCTGTTCCTCCAAGGTCTTTAGAATTATATGACCAATATCTCAATAGCTATGCTTACCAGTACATTTTCTTGAGCTTCTTATTAAATTGTGTTCTGACAATTTTCCACCTCTCCATTGTCAGGGATCAAACCTCTTACTTCCTTTGGATCCCCAAAAGTAAGTAGTACTGTAAACACTAATTTTGTGAGAAATGCCTGTCCAAATAAATTACTCAGATAAAAAAGAAGTTACACAGAATAATCTTTAAAGGATCATGGTCTATACATCTCAATATCACTTTCCACAGTTAGAACAGCATTTCATCTCATACAAAAACAGAATATTTTGGTAGACAGATAATTTAAAGCTTATATGTTAGAACAGGAATTGAAGTAAAATTAAAATTTCTTCCCAGACTTATGTTTTTGATGTTTCTAACACCGTCATTTTTTTTTGTCATTGAAAAGTAGTTTTTTTCTTTTATATTATCACAACTGCATGACATTTACTATCCTAATTTTTCATGTAAGGAAAGGTTAAGTAACATTTATAAAATTACACAGCTAACAAATTGTACAGCCAAGACTTAACCCTAAAATTCAAACACCAAATCCCCTAATCCATATTGCCTCTTTATATTAGATATATTACTATAATTATCAAAATTATATTTACTACCTGCTCTGTTGCTACTATGACCACTACTATCTGGAAGAAACTGTGTAAGCAAAGCTTCGCAGCTTCACAGTTAATCCACCCCTGTAAAATAAGTATCACCAGCACCAGCACCATAAATATTCCATACTTAATAACTGAAAGAATTCAAGCTTATTTATAACAACATATAAGAATTGCATATTTTCACAGCATCTAAGCCATGTTCGTTTTACCATAAATTTGTCTATATCATCAAGAGACTAGATGGGTCTAAGATACTAAAGTTAGCACTATAATGAGATGTAGAAAAACACAACATTCACTTGAAATGGTTAGGTGAATCTTGGAAGAAAAAGTACTTCAAAATAATTTAGGTACTAGGAAGTAAATGCAGCAATTAGCGAAAGAATGATAGCATGTAATAGTCTATGCGGGAAAGTCTCAGTAGGAGTACACTAACAGCCGTCTCCAAAAGGAGAAATATTGAAAATTTGGATCTTAGCTGTATATACTATATAACTGCACATTTCACACTGAATTGTATTCACCCTATGTGCTTATTTCCTCCTCCAGCCCAAGAACTACTTATTGCCCTTTATATTCTTACTTAACTACAACTGCCCACTATAGACCATTTGAGTGAGTGAAATAATGTAGAAATTGCTTTCAATGTGAAAAGAATTATGTTTTGTTAATTTTACTCACTGAAGTATATACCACCAAGACCACATTAGGGAATGAAAAACAAACAAATACAGTCATAAGTTTTCAAACACACTTATTATGGTAAATTTTCATGAAATCAATTCTGGATCACTTAACTTAAATCTCAAGTAATCACTCTTTCCTACTAAGGTTACTGCTCTTTGAAAATACTGAAAATTTCAAAGTAAATTGTAGGTGAGTAAATATCTAAAGACAGTAAAAATTCAAAGAATATTAAGGAACATTTATTCTTTGAAGTTGGAGAATATATTTTATATTTTCTACTAGGGTTATTTGCAAAGTTTGGTTATATTCATAGGGTAGAAAAAAACCCTCAAATTAGCCATTAATCATTTCAGCCAGTCTTTCACCTCATCTTTAGTACATTAACTTGTCACCTTTAAATACTCAGTATTTAAAGGAAAAGAGAGTCTTAAAATATGAAGTCACCCCATAGGGACATACAAAAAGCTCTTGTCTTTGTCTAATACAAAGAAACGTTTGAGAGAAGACATCTGTAAAAATAATATTATATCAGAAACCAAGCAACATATAATTGCCTTTCCACTGAGTTGCACTGTGCCAATTTTACAGTTTATCATGTTCAGCTCTACAGAAGAAAATTTTTAGCATATATTCATTCTAAAATAATTTACATCATGTTATTAAAATTAAGCATAGAGGAACTGTGGTTCAGATACAATGATAACTAAATACTATTACAGGCTCAAATTTGCTCTCTGTTTAATTCCTTTATTATTATAACAGTAAAACTAGAATTTATATAAAAGTTGATATTTGAGTTCTAAAATTCAGAGAAATACTGCCTATTTCTAGAGAACTTCTACTTCACTTTCTGCTTTGCATTTTATTAAATGCTAAAATTGTTATAGACTTAAGGAAGCCCATGATTTAAATTTTATCCTAACTTGTCAATTCACAGGAATATTTTCTCCTCACATTTCTCATTGATTTTCTATTTCATTTAGTGTCGCATTAAACATGTATTACTGAAAAAAACAACTGCCAATACAGAAAAAAAGTATTAACAAAAGAAATGGATAGTCCATTATAAATATACAGTGGAAAAAATCAATTACATTTCTTTTCCTACTTGGGTTTGCAGGTTTCTTAACTGAAACTGTCAAAACCCTTCTCCCTTTTGATTTAGCTGCTGAGCGCACACTAAGTTCATTGTGAAAAAGTTCACATCTAGTGATTAAGTCGTCTAGACATTCAGTTTTTCATTAAGAGAATATGGGTATAGCTGTTTCCTCTGAGTTAATATAATAGGATTTTTAGTTTTCTAGTCTTAAAAGACAATGTTTTACAGATAACCTGTGGCAAAAAAATATTACATATACTTATATCCTAATCTTGATTTGAGTAGGTATCAAAATGATTAAGATTTTCACAGCAAGAAAAACGTATAAACTATAAAAATATCTGACCTAGACATTAAAGAAAACTGGGTTCTAATTCCATCTTTTCCACCAAATGTTAAACATGTCACTTCACCTATTTTTATCTTTATTACTCTTCACATTAAATAAGTGAAAATACAAGCTCCGTTAAGGCTCCCCCTAACACTAAATGGTATTGTCACCTTTTTTCTAAGCGTCCTAATAATTTATTTATCATCAATAACTCATGTGATTTGTGCTTATATTTAATGACATGCTTACTTAAGCATCAGAAACTTTCATTCACTAGCTCACACACTGTCATTAGAATAATGGCACTGAAAGAGGAAGAGTGTCAAATTATGAAGTTTAAGGTATCAATTAATAAAAGATATAACTTTTGAATTTCTTATCTTTAAATATACTCAAAATTGACAAAATTAATCATCACTAACAAATAGTTTTATTAATTTTTTAACATAAGAAACTAGATTAAGCTAGTCTATATCTTTTAGATAAGAATATAAACAGGAAAGTTTCAAAAAAAACAAAATAAGACAAAACCAAAATCCAACTGAGATTAAATATGAGACTTTTCTAATGTTTTCGAAATACTGGGGTGGTGGGGGCACTTAAATTTGTTTAGGTGCCGAGGAAACAATTTTACATTTAATGATTATGAAAAGCCAATTAAATAAAAATTTATTTCTAGAAAACAAGAATTCTTTTTTAAAATTCCTACTGTAACCTGTATTTTCCAATTAATATTCATCTTCATCATTAGGGATTTCATATTATTCTGTCATTTTAGGGGTTATAGAGTACAATAGTATCTTATCAAATACTGTATCATTTAAAACTCAATTCTTATATAAAAGTGAAATGGGAGAACTTAGGATAATTAAAATTAAACTCTTTGTTACCTTTACTTTCAGAAAATTTTGTTCTTTAATACATATAAACATGAAATTAAATATATGAGAAAACAAAGATGAAAGTTCATATACTTAAAAGTAAATTTTTCACCAAATAAATATACCATTTCTCTATTAGCTATTTCCTAAACACAAACTACTGCAAGTAGTGAAATATTTGTGAAAATACAATAAGAATCTTGCTTATGACTATAGACATTATAACTATAATTATCCTATTATGAAATGTCTCTCAATAAGAGTCCCTTAATTTTTTTTAGCCTCATGATGAATGTTTCTGCCAATATTATGACTATCAAGAGAAAGATAATTTCAATCTACCTTTTATCACCTAACTGATCAGCAAAATTTATCTTCCTAAACTCCATACGCTATAGTTACTTTACTGGATCATAATGGAAAATGAGATGATTTCCTTCTTGAGCATTTAGTAGCTAGAAGAATGATAAGGATCAGATTCTTATTCCCCCTCATAAAATGTTTACGAATATAATTACCCTTTTCCAGTCAACAGTCACAAACAAGAGTTTTTGATCACTCAGATTAATGAAATACTTTCATCTTCCTCCTTGCCCCATATACAATTGCTCAAATTTTGGATAACGTTCAAATTAGCCATTTTAACGCTCAAGCAGGTCTATATTTTAGAGTAAAGACACAAACTATAAAGGTATGCTTGTGGGGAAGCTTATACAAATACTTTAGTACTTTGTTTTCTATCAAAATTTCAACTTTTTTGGTTTATACAAGTGAATATAAGAAATATTTGGAACCATGACTGGAGTAAGAGTAACTGTGCAAGTCCTACCAGATCTTTTAAGAGAAGTCCACTTGTTAAAAATAAATAAAAAGTGGTATCCACAGGGAAGCAAGTTATTTAGGTCATTATGGATTTTTAAGGGACCACTGAGAAAACGAGAAGAAAAATCAGTTCTGCAACTGTGTTGTTAAATGCATTCAATAAAACATTTTTGGAATTGTTTAAAAATGACAGTGATCACAAGGAATTCCAGCTCAAGAAACACATGGTAAAATAACATGACTGTACTTTCTAAAGTTTCTCACAAATGAAAAATCTCACACTACTTTATATTAGATTAAGAAGTGGTGGATTCATTGATTTTTTGATTTCCACAAAAAGGACAGAACTTTGATTTATTTTTCAGAATTACTTTATTGCTTATTTCTGGAGTTCCATTTCCCTGTACTAGAGAAAAGAAGAGCTTCCATAGTTTAGCTGACCCTTAAGTCTTATAAGTTCATGTTTCCACTGAAACATTTAAGAAGTCTAAAAGGTCAAAAATACAATATGTGATAATGTGTAATATGAAATTAAAGACTGTGTTTTAACTTAAGGGGTTGATAAGGATGAAAATGCAAAATATTTAGCTTATACACATATTTACAACAGGTAGAACATAAATGAAGTTAAATACATAGTCATATCAAGTTCATGGGAAATAATTTAATACCACCACACAACTTAAACAAATTTAATATCTTCCTAGGAAGTAAATATATAATAAAGCCATTTAAAAAATTCTTCTTATATCCACTGTATCAGTGCAACACTACCAAATTTGTTTTATTCATTTTCATGAAAATAATTAACAAAAAAAAAACTTTTCAAAGTATCTGGGAAGAATATAAACTGATAATATTCCATTTATCACAACCTTTCTAACATTATACACTTGAATATCAAAAAATATAGAAGAGGAGAAAGTAATTGAAAGGGTCTGGGTAGAGATATGAGATAGTGTTCGTAATTGTTTTTATTCCTAAATCTTAAGTGTTACATAGCTTTTATATACTTCATTACTTTTTAAATGCACCAGTCTCTAATGTAGAGCTATTGATCACAAATGCTCAGAAAACAGACCTCGCAAAGATTCTACCGCTTTGAGCTTCCGACCAGCCTCTTTCCTGCTATAAAGTGCTAAGAAGTTCATGTAACATATAAGCACAGCCTTGTAACACTAATTTAAAATATCTTGTCAGAAATACAAACCTCTCTTACTTTATGTTTGTATCTTCAGTAATAAGAAATGAATAAATCTGAGCTCTTGAAGTCAGAATTTTGAGACACCAAATTATATAAATGTATGGGTCTATTTAAATTAAGAGAAATAAATTTCCGACCTCTTAGTAAACAAATTTTTTAAACATATTTAAAAAGAGAGACAATTGAAAGACTACAGGTAAGCAAAATATGTGTGGTAGGATGGATTCAGCATATCACACTATATTTTAAGCATCTTGGCCTCATCAAATTCCTAAATTAGTTTCTAATGGATGGGGAACAGTAAACTTTGCTATAAAACTTTGTCTTAGCCAATCGAACTTAAATATAGTTAAATCAACTTTAACCTATTACAGCCATCCAGACAAGTTTTCACTTTTTTTTTAATTTCATAAAATTATATCTTTGTTTTAGCTAGAAGTAAGGCAAACTCCCAAAATGACTTGGCTAGCATAGCATGCCCTTACTTTCTCCATCTAGATAGCCCTCTAGCCTTTACTGACACCCTCTGGTCCTGATCACTAAGTCAGTTTTGACATTAAACCACACTCCAACCTCTTCCCTGAAATATAAATATATAAAGAAATATATATTAACCAGACCTGGTCCATTTTTAATAGATAGTGTTACTTAATTGGACACATAAGGTTAAACTTTCACAAGAAACTAATTTTAATTATTTTTTTAAAAAATAAACATAGCTTATGTGTACATTCAAGATGTGATTTTTCATCTTCCTAACTTAATAAAGATTTCAGACGACCTAATAGTTGAAGTATTGCTCACTTTGGGAAACACTAAGGTATTTCAGCAATCTATTTAAAAATCCCACGACTGTAGTTTTTCAGATCTATTTTCAAATACATCCTCCCATGCATGTGCCTCAGAATTTACAGGCAAAATCTGGCATTTAGTTAATCTATTGGGATAATGTTCTTTTTTCTAACTTTTGAGAATTCAAACTTTCTATCAGTTGTATATGGAATCAAAGAGAAATCAAAATGAACAGTTTTTCCTCCACATTTTTTAGTTTTCAGAAGTTTTAAATAAGAACAATTTAAAAGCTCCACCAATCCCTGCACAAAACATTGGCACTTATATTGTAACAAGCATTTCACTGATTTTCTGTTTTCAAATATGCTTTAATACCTTCTCACCACACTCCAGCTAAGTTACTTTTCTATTTTATTTTTATATCACATTTCCTTTTTTAACTTTTAACTTTGAATTTTGTTCTTTGTTTCCTTCACTAGCCTTACTTGGTCTTTGTAACATCTTTTATTTTTTAATCATTTGTTTTATGTAATGTATTGTTGCATAGTCATATTGTTTATTTCCACTTGAATCAAAAGAACATATACCTGTCAAGTTTGAGACTCAATATACTGGTCTACATAAAACTTATAATAATTTGAATATGAAGTAGGAAAATATGCCAAGAAATATTCGTGAGTGGCTTAAACCTGATTACAGGCACTTTGAAAAAAATTATGACCTAATCATTACTAATTCTTCTATGTTTAGGGTCACGATATTAATCACGATGAACTCTTTTAGGCTTGCTGTGATAGTCATAAGTTATTTTGGCAGTCCTGTTGTAGTTCAACAGTAATCAAAAATACCTCTATTAATTTTAAAATTTGATCACTATTTGTTTGTAGTTTTTAATGCTAGGATCCTAATGTACATCTCTTTCTTTCATCCTTATTTCCAGCTAAAATTGAGAATCAAGGTAGAAGTCTGCCATCTCTATATGATTTTATGTTTTAAATTAAGGAAAAAACTTGATGAACTGAACACAGATAAGGCACTTCACATACAACAGTTTAAAAGTTTTTTTTTTTTTTTTTGCTTCCAAACCTGTACTTTAATTAGCACACTGATTACATTTTTCATGACAGAGAGGTTATGAAATGTAAAAATAAAATAATTCTAAAATAAATAAGGGATTTGTGGCTTTTCAAAATAAAGTTAATTAAAACAACTTAAAATTTCTGAGGTTGTTGTACACTGTGTTCATATATATGCAAATTAATATCCTCTCCCATTTTTCAATAAAAAACTCAGTAAGGATGTCTGAACATATTTTTATAATCTTTTAAAAAATCTGTCACATTCCTACACAACATTGAGAAAACACCTCACCATAATCCAAGATACTGTTTTTTCAGTCTCTCGAACTTTGTAGAACTCCACTTAAAGAGCATCCCTACTGAATTTAACAAGTTATTGCATTCCCAAATGCCCAGTTATCTGGGCTCTATTCTCACAAACACACTCCTCAGTCAGAGGACATACATCCAGTAGCTGAGAAAGACATCCTATTTTTTGAACATTTAGTTTCTTTTGTAGAAAAATTCTTACCCTCTCCTCACATCTGTCACCTTACAGTTTAGCTGTAGGAATTGTTTACTCTCATTCTGGATGACATTACAAGATAACACAAATAGGTTATATTTAGTCTTGTCTCAACTTTTCTGACCTGAAATCCCAGCAGAGAAAAATAACGTTTGATTAAAACAACAACAACAACAAGAAGAAGCAGCTTTATCTGACAGTTTTTAAATTCTGGCAACACGGCAAGAAAGGATGGCTTTGCAGAAGCGAGCGTGTCACAAACTGTCAGCGCCTGGGAGACCAAGTGCACAATCACAGACAGCAGTCACCGGCGAAGGAATGCCAGCCACTTACCAAGCAGACTCCAGACTCCTCTGTCCTTCGTCCGTGACTCTCAATTCCCCTCTCCCATCCTCCTGCCCGTCGGCACAGTTCAAATGGAGCAGTTGCTCGGGTCCTCCCCAGCCTGTGGCAGAAGACAACTGCCGAATTTTTAATCCTTCAGAGGAAATCCTCCACCTCGCCCGGCCGCTCCCTGAGGAGGGGACCCAGGTAACGCATCCTTTCCGCCGGCCGCTTTCACTGCACTTTGGAGGCCGCCTCCTCGTAGTCACGCTCCCCAGCTCGGTAGTTGGTTATATTCGGAAGTAGGTGCGGCGCCTCCTGCCGCTGGAGCGTTTGGGGCCCGAGCGTTCCGGCCAATGCGTCAGCGCGGCCCGCGCGCCGCGCCTCTGACTGGCTGTGCGGCCCCGCGCGGCCCGCGCCCCTCCCCGCCCCGCCCCCCGCCCCGCCGCCGCCTGCGCCTCCCCGCCGCCAGGATTCAGTTAGTGCATCCCGGTGCGTGTAGGTCTCTTTGCCTCTAGAAGGGTTTCCTCTGAGTCTCTATGCATCTCGTTAGTCTGCTGCTATTTCCCTCCGCGCCTAACTCCGGATCCCGCCCCGCCCCCGTTTTCTGACCCGCAACATTCCCGAATTTCAATCAGAGATTCCAGCGCAGACACGACGGCGACAGACCGCACGGGGCATCTCGGATGAGTCCCTTGCCCTCTCGCCGGCTGCGGTCTCTCTTTACGATTCCCAGAGTCAGGCGCCTTTACCTCCCGCGGCAGCACCGACTGCTGCGTTCCCTGAGGTTGGCTCGAGAGTGGACTTTCCCACTTTGGAGAATTTCCTCAGGTCCTGCCTTGGAAGCACTTGTCTTTGTTTATACACTTGCGAGTTTTATCTCTGGACTGTTAGACTCACAGTTTTTATTTCTCCTTGATTCCCAGCCCGCCCCGGGGTCACTTCTAAATAAGCTAAGGAAATAGTTGGCTTAGCCTCAGACAGCAGCCCCTTTCTTTTCTGAATTTTTATATCGCAATGGATGTAATTGGAAACAACACAGGTAGTAAATCCACAGCGTGGCAGCTTTAGTGCCATTGTTCAGCCAGTCCTCCTTCTACTTTTCCTCTCTCTGAGTCCTTCTTTAATTCTCTCCATTCCTTTGATGTAATTGTTTGTTAAATTATGTTACATCTCTTTTGCAATATATTTCCATAGATCATGGAGTTAGCACCCGTCCCTAATGGGAAGGCAATCCCAGATACTGTTTGCTGTTTCTGTACATCCATCTCTGAAACTGTGTGAGAGCCTCAGGTCACACCCGCTGCCGGCTGGTGTGCGCTTTTCATGTGTGTTTGAGTCCAGCCTGACCCTGCACTGAGGCTGATTCTTCTGCTCACTTAATCCCCCGATGGGGTCTCACTGGATCTAATTGGCAAGGAGAGTACAGTGCCATGCAGCCTGTAGCTGGAAGCCTTCCTACCACTAGCTCTGTGTTCTTGATTTTGCAGCTTTTCTGATAATTAAAATTAGTCTTTTTCATGTTTCTTGGTTTCTTCTCATTCATCCACACATTTTGTACAAACAGCCAGTCTCTGCTTTTAATGGCTACCCTCAGGATCTCGGCTGATTTCTTGTTCCATAGCAAAGACAAATTTGTGTGCTCACATTTAATGCTTCTCTACCCTTCCGTACTTTTTATTTTCTTTTTCCCACTTTCCAGTAATTACGTTATTTTCTTTATGTGTTAACTGAGGGATTGTTGCCGAGATTCGACTTCTCTGGGCTTTTTCTCTGCTTCGCTGGCTCCACTCCAGCATCAGGCTGTTGGTTCACAGAGAGAACCACCAGGACTTTTATAACCTCTTTAAATATATCACAAAATAGATTGAAAGTCTAAGAGCTTAAATTATTTTGTATTGTGCAATGGGGTTTTTGTTTTTAAATGTTTATTAAAATTGAGCACATTTAGCCTTGGGATGCAGAGGTTGAACTTGCTTATAGTTTGTTTCACTTCCTAGAACACCTTTATATTACATGTTATTTGATAATTGGCATTTGAGTCATTCTCTCCTGTAGTTCATATATTTTCTTTCAACTCGTGTTGTTTTAGAAAGGATTTAAATTGGCTTTCAGAAATTTTTTCAATTAAAAAATTAATCAAAAATGTAGGTCAGTCACATCAAGACATAGGGTAAAGGTGCTATTATAGTAGGAGAGATATACCAGGAATGAGCCAGGAATGAGGTTTAGAGAGAAAAATTCACTTACATTTTGTTAGAAATGGCCTTCAGTTTGCCTTGAAGATAGTAGCCAATGTAAAGGAGGAAACACTATCAGTCACATGATTCATGATACCCTCCCACAATTAACATGAACAAGGAAATTTATGTTTTAAATAAGTTAGATGGATTAAATATTTCTCCTTTTGTAATAAAAGATTCTTTATAAAGGTTTATGATGTTTTTGACTTTTTGTAAAGGAAGTGATATTATTACAAGAATTGGGCAGAAACACATTTTTGAAACAAAGAGATGATATAGTAGCACTTTTCCTTTTGAGAGCATCTGATAATTTAGAGGGAAAGAAAGGAAAGGATGAATCTGGTTAATTTCTGTTATTTCAAATTTAGAATGTTAACTTCAATCATTAATTTAAGGGTCACTGGGTCATATGGACACATTTCATCAAGACTCAGGATGTGTGACTACATTTATTTTCATTTCTTTTATAATTTATACTGTTCCATTTAATAATATTAGACAATTCTATATTCTATATTAATACTATATATTCTACATTAACATCCACATATGTGCTATATGTGGATATATTAGTCTTTTTGACTTATACATCTTCCTGAAAATTTTGTAATTTTGCTATGATGTAGTTTATCTTTGTGCTGCATGTTGTTAAATTGTTGTGTTTGGAAAGTGAAGGCTGTATGGATCATGTTCACCTTGGTATCTTATCATATCCACAGGGTTCAAGTATACGCAGTTCAACATTTGAAATTAGAAAAACAATGCATGAAGTAGAAAACAGAAAAAAAAAATTCCTTGTAGGAGGTCTGCCAAGAAGAAACTAATTCATGTTTTTCAAATCTTCTCACATGCATCATAACTAAATTTTCTCTTATTCTCATGTGAAAATGGGATTTTAAAATATTGTCCTGACACAATTGTAATTAAAAGACATGAGTATTCATTCCCTCTTATAAAATGCTAATGCTGTTTACTTTGAAAAGTCATTATTAAAAGCTCTTATGTTTCTATTTCAAAATGTTACTGACATTTTTTAAATAACCAACTCATAGTCTTCCCTGATAAAATAGCATTTGAACGTTAAATCAATTAAAATACTGTTTAAGTGGTTTAGTGGGTCATTTTCTCCATACTATGGTTAGGGTACCTGGATCTAGCTGTCATGTTGCTTATCTGAGCTTGTTGTCTAACCACCTTTGTGTAAATGTCTTAATCTCTTTATCTCTTTGTCCCCAGTGGGCAAGTGAGCAGATGTAGCACATCTGTAGCAGCTGAGTTGCCTCTAAGCTTTTGTCTTATTTGTGTTACAGATTTTTTTTCTTTAAATCATGCCCTCTTTTTTCTCTCCTTTCATGTGACTCAAAGTTCTAGGTTCTTGTTAAAAGAACATAACTAAGGTTATATCCCAACAAATTGTACCATAAAACATAGGGAAACACAGAGCAATACTCTATTCAAGTTCAGTCCTTTTTCTTGGATCACCTTCTTTGCTTAATAAAGCCACTTTCAGCATTTGCATATTCTGTTTTGATGTTTTAGTCCTCTATACTCTGTTAAAAAGAATAGTGAGGGACTTCCCTGTTGGTCCAAAGGTAAAGAATCCACCTTCCAATGCAGGGGACAGCGGTTCGATCCCTGGTTGGGGAACTAAAATCCCCCATGCCCCAGGGCAACTAAGCCCGCATACCACAACTACTGAGCCCGTGTGCCGCAAACTACAGAGCCCATGCACCACAACTAGAGAAAAGCCCTCACCACAATGAAATATCCTGCTTGCCGCAACTAAGACCCAATGCAGTGAAAAAAAAAAAAGAAAAGAAAAGAAATAAAATAAAATGTCAAATAAAAAATTTAAAAGAAAGAATAGTGAACGTGAAAATACTTAGAAATAAAATTAAACACATTAACATCTTGCACTGTCCGTATACACTAGTATTCCCTATAAATATAAATAAAACATGACGATCCAAAAGTAAACTTTTACTTGAACCAGACAACATAGGATGATTTTAATTTTATTTTACGTTTCTTAGAACATCAGTTTTAATATTTACATCACAGCTGTTTTGTGAAAGCAGAAATAAACATATCTTAATCAGACTTGGAAAATATACTGACTTAACTAATTTAACAGCTGCTTCAGTTACAAACACTAAAGAACATAGCCTACTTTGTGGATGTCTTAACATCTGCAACCACAGCCATCAAGCGGTATGAGAGAGAGAGGTCTAATTTGACTGTTTCAGTGCTCATAGTGCCAGCTTTTGCTTACAGAGGTTGTGGACATAACTGACCTCCTGTAAGTGGTCCTCATGTTCACCCTCTGTGACATCTTGGTCTAACAAAAATGTTCTTCCTTAGGAAAGAACAAGAAAACAGTGGCAGTTAAACTAAGATTTTAGAAAGCAGGGGTAAAAGTTGAAATCTTATGAATTTAAAAGTAAAGTTTACTTATTATTAGTTTCCATCCAGTAGCTTCATTTAGATAAGTACTTACATTTTTTTTCTTAGATGAGCCTTCAGTATAAGAATGCCTATCAATTTTAATACACTTACTTTTATAGATGTCTAATTTCCATTTTGTATAGCACTCCATTACCAAGATCTTCTCATATAAAGCTGTTTCTGTAAAGAAACAAAACCTAGGATCTCTCAGTTCATGAACTCATGTCTCCAAATAGTCTCTGTTTACACACCAATCTTCTCAATCTGGGATAAAAATTTCGAATGGCTTCTTATATTCTGTCTAATTGACTTTAAAGGATTTTCTTATGTGTATTGCACCTTACTTTCCACTTCTTTCCTGTCTCTCAGATACATTAACTAGACTTTTCTTTGACTTTTTGAGCCAAATCAGAATAATCTTCCTTCAAAAATTTTTGCTATCAAATGCTATACTCATCTTTATTCAGCTCTTCCTACCCTCTTTTATATCTGGGCTCATAATTTGTTTTTTTTCCTAATTAGTATTTATAATTCAGCTTAAGAATTTTATATAGGTCTTTCTATATAGAACTAGACTGTATGCTTCCTGTGGACCAGCAACTAAATTTCCCTCCCACTCTGATTAAATGTGTATTCAAACTTTTTTATTTGTTGAGTATTGTACATATAGGAAACCTCATTTATCTGTCTGAGATGCACTCAGCAGACTGCATTATGCAGAAGAAGAACATTTTCACCACCTACTTTTCTCTTCACCAGTAAACCTGTAGTTAGCAATTGTTACCACTAGATGGCACTCATGTTCCAATTAGGAGTGTCATTTAGGTTCTGTCCTGGGGATTTTCTGATACTTTAGGGAACTCAGAGGAACCCCCAAATTAACAGTTGAGGCTATAAGAAGGGTTATGTATAAACAACTTAACATACAGCATCTAATGAACACATCATGAAGTTGCAATGTGTCAAATGTTTAATAGGTGATCTTGCATTTAAAGTAAGAGCTATCAACATTGGTTGAGGGCTAACTATACATTAGACATTGAAATAGGCATGCTTTAGATGAACTGTCCATTTTATCTTAATAGTCTAGCTGAAACTCAGCTCAAGTAACCTGCATCCACCATGTGTTCTTAACCAGTTCACCAAAGCAGCCCCTATTTTAATTAGAGTAAATCAATCAAATCACCACTTAAAAAGTACCAGATGCAAAGAACAGATCTCGTGTACAGAGAATCCAATAAATGGAAAATAATTTTAGCACAAGTGCATAACAAGATAAATGCCATATTAAACTTATTAGTTGGCAGTTTATGGCATTCTTGTTTATTTTCAGGGACATATGATTCATTCAAGTGACATTTATTAGGAACTTACTACTCCAAGCACTATACAAAGATGAATAAGAGGTTTTAACAAAACTTTTGTTTCAGCACTTCAAAAATTGAAATCTCTCATTCTAGTGTTTTGCCTAAATAATACTTGATTCAACATGCTAATTGGCACTTGACAGCCCAGGATTTTGGAGGAAAACACATAGTTTTCACAATAAGTGCTGTTTTGTTCAGCAGAGATTACATTTTTGTGTTTCAAATGTATTTGTTATCAATTCTATTTATATCAGGTTTGCTCTTTGTAAATTAAAAAAAAAATCAGTTTCCTGTCACCATGTCAGCTTCAGCCTGGTACCCAGAAATTGGGCTATGTTCTTTCTACCTGACCCACCTCCAACCTTCACTCATGGTAACTGGTAACAGTGAAGGGATTAGGACTCCACTGGCAATTGTTTTCTTAACGAAGGAGGCCCCCTCTGGAATAGCTGCTTTGTCTTTGCTGCTGACAATGGTAAAAACTTGCTTTTTGTCTGTGAAATTTTGAGATATAATTTATAAGCTATGCCAGTACAGACATAACACCAATATTTTGTGCTTAAATAGCACCTTTCTTGTAAGAATCCCAGGCCCATTTAATATGGTGACAAAGTTAATCAATATGGTATCACTCCATGACACCGCTTTTATATACCTCTCATTATTTCCTGTGCCACATCATTTACATATGTACACAAACTTTATATGAAAGGAGAGAATCATACTCTGTGAACTTGCTTTCAGTTGCAATTGGTGAAGAGATATTCCTAATGAGATGAAAATAAATTATTGTACTTCAGGTCCCCAAGTACAAAATAATGCAATTTTATTATCAAATATTAACATATTCTTAATTACTAGCTGGCACAGGGCTGACAGTCTTGTAGTGAAGAGAGAGGAGTCTCTGTTGGACAGCCCCAAGGAAAACCAGAAGGCTGAACAAGGTGGCATTATGTCAGCTCAGGCTTGTGCTAATGAGATAGCAGATACTGATAAGAACCCAGCAGCAGAAGAAATCATTTCAAAACACACTGGAAAACAATATGAGACCAAAAAAATTGACAATGTTTGCTGAAAAATGACAGTTGTAGGTGTTCCACACTGATAGTGAGCCTTAGGACAATGCCACCAACGTTGAAAAGCCCTGAAGGGTAAAAGCATGGTTGTTTTACAGTGGAAATCAGCACAGTTAATGTGTAATGATCTATTAGTATTAGTGATAACTGCATGTTTGACTAGGGGAACTTTGAAAACTTTAATAGAAGAGTCATTAAATTAGAGCTTTTTCAGTATTAGATGAATAATGGGAAAAAAATCTTCAGTTTTCTGACCAAAAAATTACTCTTTTAATAAGGGTAAAAATAACCCAATTTCCAGATTCATGGAGGACTCACAAGGAGGATTGAGACTCTATAGCCTATTTCCACCCCAGGCCACCACTTCTGCTTCCCAGGCCGAGTTTGCCTGTTGGTAATCCCTTGTACACATTCTCCTGGCGAAGCAGAGGACGCTCATGACAAGCTACCTCTATTCACACCCAAAACAGGATTGCATATTCTGTCCTCCCTTTCTTTTTCCTTATCTGTATTCCCATATGACCTGAATTAGAGTTCCAGCTCCCCTGATTCTCTTAGACTGAGTAATATAAACACGAACCCTATCCTGATTTGTTTTCAACTGTATTAGTTACTTCAAAATAATATATGAGCTTTGTGAAGGGATAGAAAATACATTTTTTTTCGTTTTAAATCCTAAATTGTTGACTTTGATATAATTTGTAATTGAGTAAACCGTGTTTATGCTTCATTTCTTACTAACTCTTGACTGCAAACTGTGCACACAAGTATTTTTTAAATGAAAGCACAGGAAACATTTTAATGTTGAAAAAAATTAACATGGCTTTAAAAAGCAGGAAGCATTCTTTCTGATAACTCAATTGGACTTGTCTTCTTCGTGGGATTACTGTCTTGCACACCAAAGGCAGAGCTGAGTCTACTAGAAATACTCAAGTACATTAAGCTTGTCTTTCTCTATATACTTAGATTTGAGGTTGCATTCTTTTGTTTCTTTCACACACCAGTGTCATGATTATTTTCTATAAAGAGAAGTTTCCAAAGAAGTATCTTCAATTCTTATACAAAAGTTCAAACAAACTCAAAACAGTTTAATGTTAAACTCTCAGAGCAATTTGGGTGTTAACAAAAATCACATTCTCAACTATAAACCCTACTTAATATATAATATACTTACCAGTTAAAAATTAAAAATAGAAGAGAGCAGTGTTCCAAGTGTTTCTTGAATTATACTTCATATAAGAAAATATTTATTTCTTCTATTTCCTATCTAAGGATTTATTATTTTACGTTAAGTATTACTTAATGGCCTTATATTTAAGGAAAGAGTTCTGATATAAATTTTTATTTACAGGATTCCTAATTTGAAGTTCTTTTTACCACTGATACTTGGATAGCAATATTTAAAATTAAATTGATTTTTCTTCATAAGGTAGATTAATATGATAATTAATACAAATTGTCATTTTTAAATTGACACATTCCTTTACAAATGCTTTTACTACTGATTATGTGATACTGTGTCATATACCATCTCGACTCTCAAGGAGCTTATAGTCCAAACATGTAAATGCAAAGTCCAAAACACTTTAACAGAGATATTTTCAGTATTCTATAGAATGACATGGGAGAACACCTCTCTGTGCATTGAAGGAAGTCCTTCACCAAGGACATGCATTTGAATTGACTCAGAATGAGTAGAAGAATTGTCTCCAAGTGACTGAAAGTATCTATGTCTACATCTATATCCATATCTACATCTATACAACTATATCCATGCCTATATCTGTATGGATATCTGTATTTATACCTATATCAATATCTATATCTATCCAACTCTGTGATAGGAGCACAGTGTGCTGTCTCAAATTCATGTGTTCTGGAATGTTAATGAATATGGGTAGATGCTGCAGCCCCTGGGAAGTGCAGAGCAGGAAATGACATTGAAGTAAGTAACAGCTCCATTCAGAAAATACTTATATATCATCTTAAGGAACTGGAATCATTGCAAAGTTTTGATCAGAAGGAGGTAATTCTGTAGATGAATAAGCTTGAAGCAGAAAAATCAGATAGGGAGCTGTTATCATATTTTGTATCCATAGATCATAAAAGAGGAAACTAAAAATTTGGCAGGGCAGTGGATTCCAGAGACTTTTAGGATGAGGAATCAAGAGAACTTGCAGAGTAATTGGGCATTCAGGAGGGTGACAGGGAAGAGTCACTGGGCATTAGCTCTTTTCTTCTTGGAGAGCAGAACTAGTATACCATGGTGAACAAAACAGACAAGAAACAGACTCTACCAGCCCAGATCTTAGATTTCATGGGAAGAGGTAAACACGTAAATAAGACATTACACTGAGCCCATTGTGCTAAGGGGAACAAAGGGGGAACTCTAGTTGTTCAAAAATAGTGGTTTTAGCTGAGATGCAGTCTTTAAGGGATGTATTTAGCAATAAATAATGGTTCATTTTGGAGCTAGTGATATAGATTCAATTGTGCAATACTTAAGGAAGTGTACCAAATAAAATTGAATACCTATGTTTAAGGTCATAGATCTTGCTTTGAAAGTGAGCAGGTATAGTTGGTTGCTGATGCATGGAATAAGTAGATTTATATCTTGAGAATGATGTCATGAGAAGCGGTCAGGGCCAAAGATTGAATCTTGGTGAATAGCCCATTTTAGAGTCGTAGATAAGTAAGAACCCATAGTGGATGCTGAGAAGGCGATATCGTGTATGAAGGAGGAGAACCACTTAAAAAGATGTCAAGGAAGCCAAAGCTGGAGAGAACTTCAAGAAGTGGGGCATGTATAAATGCATCAAATTCAAAGAACTAAAAGAAAATAAGAATGAAAAACTGATTTTTTATTTGGTTCAAAGAGGCTGGGAGTATACACAGGTGTGTTGCAGATATAAAAGTGCCTCAAAAGCAATGGATAACATAAACAGATCATCAAAATTGTGATGTATTTGTTTTAATGAAATAGAACAGCAGAGAAAAATTGGGGGGGGGCAAGTTCCACTTGGTATAACTCTTTATTTAGCTGAATTTCACTTGGGGTCAATAGTACAAATAGATTTGAGAATTTTTTTTCCTGAAGAGAGATTTTTCAGACATATCATCTTACCATTATTTTCTATTGCTGTTGTCTTTGTTGTTGTTAGAAAGAAGATTAGATTTTAGGAATTCAACTTCTGGTGCCTAACCCATATATAAAATATATATAGATATTCTGTTTATACACACATACCACTTTACTCTTACATTTTTAAGAATGATTTGTTCTTAAAACAAAAAACACACTATAACACAGAGCCCTTACTGCAACATGTGTATCATTTTATAATAACACGACACTTGCCAATTCCCAATTGAGAGGATCCAGGCAGTTTGAACACTTACAGAATAAATTAATGTCATAGGAATACTTACTCGCTTAGATTGGTCCCAAATAGAGCGATTCTCCTTGAGTAAAATCCAGTTAAGATTATTCATACCTAACATCTTTATGTCTTTATTAATAACACAAATGAATGTAACTAAAATATACTGTGAACATTCTTAATTATAAAACACAGTCCAGTATAAGCTCTTTGTCACAAATAATAATTTACAAATAATACGGTCTTAAAACTCAAATCAGGGGCCTCCCTGGTGGCGCAGTGGTTGAGAGTCCGCCTGCCGATGCAGGGGATACGGGTTCGTGCCCCGGTCTGGGAGGATCCCATATGCCGCGGAGCGGCTGGGCCCGTGAGCCATGGCCGCTGGGCCTGCGCATCCGGAGCCTGTGCTCCGCAACGGGAGAGGCCACAACAGTGAGAGGCCTGCATACCGCAAAAAGAAAAAAAAAAAAAAACTCAAATCACTGTTGCTAGATAGAAATATGACATCATATATAATTTCCCTCTAACAAACAAAAAGGAAGCAGAAATGTCCTTCATGCAATTTATACCATTGACTTAGAAATTATTTATTAAATCTGAAATAATAAAATAGTAACCAAAAAGAAAATACACTTCAGATTATTTTGGGGACTTATAGAACAAATTAAAATATATCTTTGCTGTTTTCAGAAGAAAAAAGGCCTAATCAAAAAAGTCTTTTAAGGATATATTCTTTTACTCAAAAAAATGAGCAGTGCCTTTCTGAAAGCAGTAGAGGTATCTTCCATACCAACCAATGGACTGGCATGATTCTTAACTATTATCCTATAATGAGAATGCAAAATTATTTCTACAACTTCTTTTGAGCTTGTTACGGTTTAATTTGGCATATGCATCTTTTTAATTCTCTTGCATTTTCTGGAGATGAATGGTTAAATTTGGTCTTCCAAAAAATTTTGTTTAATATATAAAAAGCTGAACAGAATACATATTTTTATTGTGGTTTATGCTTATAGACATAACTTTAATTAACTCAGCAACAACTGATAATAAGATTATTAGCATGTACAAAGTGTGCAGTTAGTAGAAGCAGAACTAGAGGCAATTAGTGGAATTAGGTATTTTTTCTAACAAGAAACTGTATCCTAAATACTAATTATTTATGCCAGTCCAACCACTGCAAATATCACTAATAGCATCATTAAATCATTCTAACACTGCATTATAAGCACTAAGTAGACTTACTGCTTTGGTATTAGATTGGCACAATGATAGGTTTATTAGTATTTTCCATGACTTTATTTGTACTGGGGAAACTTGGTTTTGCAGCAAAGTTTAGTTTTATCTATTTTTGAAAGATAAAATCATGCTAACTCTGCCATAAGTACAGTATCTCTATGCCACACTCAAAATTATTCGATGACTTTTAAGGTTTTTGATTATTGTATGCATTTATTTTTTATTAAGAAAGAACTAGAAACAGTTATGAAATAAAAGTGCTGTGCCCTAATGACTCCAAAAATGGAGTATAAGAAAGGTAGTAGTAATTACTTTTTTATCTTAAAAATCCATTTATTTTACTTTTCATACTTCGTATTATCCAAACGGTCTGTCATGAATGTTATTTTGAGGGTAGAGGCAGTAGACTTCTGATCTTTCTTGTTTTTAATTCCTATGGAAGATACATTGTCTATTTGACATGTGAAGTATGGAGAGCAAACGTGCTTCCTTCACATCTGTTTGTAATGTGTTCTTTATTATCTTCCCTTCCTTTTATCAGTCCTTCTTCCTTCTTTTTTCATCATCTTCTATTTTTAATTCTTTAGCAAATGTATATATGAAACTCCAAAAAACAGCAAAAGTCGTAACCTCTCTATTCTGAAAAATATATTTACTCTAAAAGTTTTAAGGACTGAGATGGTCAATCTTTATGGCCTCAGGACCACTTTGCACTCTTAAAATATGTTAAGGTTCCAAAGACCTTTTGTTGTTGTTGTTGATTATATCTACTGACATTCACCAATTAACAAATTAAAGCTGAAAAACTTAAAAACAGTTATTTATAATCCATTTCAAACTAGCAATAATGAACCATTGTATGCTACCATAACTATTTTAAGAAAAATAACTACATTTTTAAAACAAAAATAGTGAAGTGATTAGCATCATTTTGTGCTTATCAAAACTATAAAAAAATATCTGCTTTAATAGAAGACAGATTCTCATGTCTGCTTCTGCATTTAATCTGTTGAAATATAAATGTGATTTAGCTGCTGGAAAACTCCACTGTACACTCATGAAAGAATGAAAGTATAAAAAAAGCAAATACCATCTTAGCATTGTTATGAATATAG
The DNA here is from genome assembly GCF_964341445.2 of Mesoplodon mirus. Lineage (NCBI taxonomy): Eukaryota > Metazoa > Chordata > Mammalia > Artiodactyla > Ziphiidae > Mesoplodon > Mesoplodon mirus. Next base: position 107,162,263 of record NC_138983.1, on the reverse strand, counting down.
TTTGATATCATATACCTCCTAAAAGGGTCTTTGGGACCCCAGAGTCCTAGCACCACCTTTTAGAAACCACTAGTTTTGGGTAATGTCAATTTTATAAATCAGAATGATTTAGCTAATTGTGCTAAGATTAAAACATTTATCACTATGTCCATAGTGATAATGTGTCCACACATCTAGATTTGATTCATTACTTATAACCATTAAAATAACTAATGTTAATTAATTGTATAGAAAGCATTTAGCTACTTGTGTTTTAGGAATACAGGCTTCAGTGGTAACATTTTGAGCCAGGATTTTCTAAAAGGGACTTTTCCATTACTTATTAAGCATATGCTTCAGCAATGTGACAGAGCATTCCATATAATCAGTAGGGAAATTATCATTACCATTAAGTCTTCTAAAGTTTTACACACACACATATGCATGCACACACAACCTTAATAAGTTAAGGGAATATCACCCAATGGCACATTTACATTTTAGAAATTTTTGTTCTAAGGGTAAAATGAATTAAATGAACCCATATAAACCTGAGCTATGCTCAGCCAAGTTTGAGCACAATTATAATTAAATAATTGCCATACTTGCTTGGAAAATTGAAAGGCAATTTAAGTAGTTAAGCCTCTGTAAAGCATTAAAACAGCAAATCTCCTCCTCAGATGCAGACGTTTTTAATAGTCTTTTACCAGTTCTGTCTCACATCTCCTTTCCAAAAGTCCTCTTTTATCATTTCACAGGCCCAGCAGTCACCTCAATAGCTCTCATTTTCTAAATATTCCCACTCTTGGATCACATATATTCCTGGTTTGTTTAGCGCTCTATTCCTTCTTTTTCTACCTTCTCATTATCCTCTTAGTTTCTCTTCTTACACCAACTCTGCTTCACGATATGACTCAGTATAGACCTCCTGGCTCTGCCAGTTCTATTTCCCCTCCTTTTACCAATAATAGGGACAGCAAATACCCAGAGACTGAGCAGGAGGAGACAAAATCTGTAGTGAGTGGGGTGGGTAGGTGAAAAGGCTATGAATACATATGATTTTTGTTCTTGTTAAAGCAAAATAATGAATTCCAAAATTTAAAAAAATGATCCTATTTCAACTTCACTTCTGTCCGTGAACTAAGGACATGATGGTGGTTTCAACTTTTTTTATAGTAATATTTTTATTTTATTCTGTACTTATAGCCATTCTGAATGATTGATCCGTGTATAACTAAGATGCAGCTACTTTAAACAGTAACTGAGTCTCTCGCCCACTTCCAAGATGCTGTATTCAGGAAGGAATGGGGCGTGGAGGAGTGTGTTAATGGTATTACCAAAACATGACATTGTATCTTTATTTCTGTCCACTTGGTGGAAGTTTATTTTTAGCTCATATCTCCATCATAAAGTTACTCTCCTCCAGCCAAAAGAAGTTTGATGGGTGTTTCCCTCTTCCATGATTATTAAAGGGAAAACACCCTCAGTTTTGAGAGGGGTTTAGCCCAGCAGATCCATTTCTAGGTTAATAAGCAAAGACGTCAAGCAGCATTAAACAAACATTAAACACATTTATAAGCACAGATCAAAACTTTCAGAAGATACAGTAAAACTCTTAACATGATGCTATAAAACGGTGCCTACAAATTCAGTTACATAAAACAGGCAGTCACATTACTGCTGGGCAGAGTAAGAAGTCAATTTTTATTTGTGTTTTATTGAAAATCACGATATCAAGCACCATATAAATGAAAGTTCCCCAAAGGTAAACATCGTAAGCTAATTGAAGAAAACATGGAGGACTATATATCAAAGGTTAGGGGGGTAATTTTTTAAAGTACCCAAAATTAGTAATAATGATTTCTATTCAGTAGATGTTAATTGATATTAAGAGACAGATGTGACCGGGAGAAGATATTTATGACATCTAAAATGGCCAATGGATGAATATCTAAAAAATACTAAGAAAATCTGAATTAAAGAAAAATAATTAGGAAAACCAATAGAAGATAATCAATACATATTAGTGACTTGTTAGACATACAAGCCAGAATGGCTAACAAGCACATGAGTAGATCCTCTAACTAGAAATTAGAGAAATATAGATAAAAATAATTGTAATATCCTAGTTTTCATCTACCTTGAATGACAAAAATGTGCATCATTTCAAGTAAATGGCAGAGACATGGGGAGATGAATTTTAGGCTTTACCAAGAATATGTAAGATAACCAACCATTTGTAGACTTCAGTAAAGTAACATTTATCTAAATTATGCATGCTTAATCCTGATATGCTAACTATTGCTTTTTGAAAAAAAATGTAATCTTCACTCTCTTCTATATTCTCCTCTGTGGCACAGAAGATGGAATATGGGCATACATTTTCCAAAATTTATTGCTATCTTAGTTCTTTTTAAGATTCCTCCAACAAGAAACAATCACATTGTGATGTGGAAGGTAGAAGGGGATGTTGTGACAGCAGCAGGCAATGATATGGGACTCAGCAGGTGTGAAGTTTTCCAATAGCTTCTCAAAGTCTTCCTGTGAGTTACCTACCCATGAACATTGGAGGGTATTTTTTGTTTTTTTGTTTGTTTTTCATGTCTTCCACTTCCTGATGCTATGGAAGCTGGGAGGGATTCTGAGAGCTGATAGCAATCTTTCCAGATACTATTTACTCAAGCCCTTTCAAGAGTTTTGTTAACCCAATTCTCTGGTTAAATACCACCCACTAAACCCCTAAAGTGGTCTCAAACTGTATACCGACTAATATACAAACTAATCCCACTTATGGGCAAATTGCAAAAAAAAAAAAAACGAAAACAAAAAAAAACCTGACCCTTGTGGAAGGGCATATCACATCATCATTCTTTAGAACAAGAGTAGTCACAGGCTTCAAAACTGAACATTACATGGAGAACACATAAGTAAAATGTGGTGAGTGGAATACTTCTAAATGGTAAGAAGTAACAACTTGGAAACATTTAAAGAAGCATGAGTATATCTCCAAATATTGGTGTTAAGAATGAAAGAGGAACATAATAATGATTCATATTTAAATATCATGTCTATAAATCAAAACACACGCCCTCAACAACACTCTGTATTTGATCATAAGATTTCAGGGCATATTAAAGGAGAATAGGTAGCTATGGGGATAGAGAGGTACAGGGAAACAGCCCAGAAGAAAGGAGGGAATACACTCCTAAAATGAAATGGAATAATATAAAACAAAGTATGGTAAAATAGAAAAGAGATAGCTTTGAATGGACATGTGAATGCAGTGTGCTGAGTATGAGCTGAGTAGTACAAAGGAGTATAAACTCTCTAAAAATCAGAAAGGAAACAATAAATACGACATACAATAAATGCTTTAATCAGTGTTTATTTCATCAAAGTTCACCCTAGTATTTCCAAATTTACTTTTTATCTTACTACTTTGTTTGTACCAAAACTTAGATTTTGAAAACTCTGTTCTCCTCGATAGATATACATCTCTCTTATGCATATTTCCTTGAGACTTGTCCCATGTATCTACATCCATATCTGCAATTACCTCTGCAATCTAAAACAACAATTAAATTAATTTAAAATTCAGAAGCTTTTGAAATGTTGCATATAGCTCCTGCTTTTTCAACATCTTTTAGCAAATAATTCAGGTTTTTAAATGAATTAACATTTAAATATATTAAATATGTTGAAGGTGTTAACATTTAAATAAAATAAAAGAAACAAAACATACCATAGTATTATTGTTTAAATATCTGATTTGCTCTCTTCCTCTCCCCTAACCTACAGAAATTTTACAGTTTCATAAGTGACATAGGTGGCCTTCAAGAAATGTTAGTTAACCTCCCCCATAATGCCAACATAATTTCTATTGCAGATAACTGATCAGTCTTTATTCTTTCACACTATCAGTTTTGTTTGAGAAGTAATGTGTTCAGTTCCAAGGGACATGTCATGATTTGCCTGAGCTGATCATGGTGACCCTACGCCTCTGTTAGGGATTGGTTATGGGAAGGGCAATGACACATAAATAAAGACTGCTTCAGCGATTTTAGAAAAGATTTTCCTCCCTGATGGAGGCAAGAGTGACATGAGGAAAATGCCCATATGTTTCTCTTCACCCCTCCTCAAGCTTTGGGCATAGTCAATGAAAATGTGGTTTCTCTAACTGTAGCAGTCATCTTGTCCCTAACAAATAATAAGCCAAAGGACTAAACCAAACTGCTTAAAGAGGGTGAAATGCTTAACATGGTGAAATGGAAAAATAGAAATGTTAAAATAAGAATTCTTAATAGTTTGTTTTCTTTGCCTTATTCAACTATCTTGTCATAGTTTCTAATATATTGCCAAAATCTTGTAATTAAATGGGATTCCTATGAAATGTAAAAGCACATGAATATTAATTAGAATTAATTGAATTCTAGGATTAAGGAAAACAAAAGGATCCAATTATTATATTGTTTCCTATATTCATAGAGTCTATCTGTATGTGGGAGTCATCTTATAAAGCTTTATAGTTGGGAGCAGATGGCTTATAGTTTCAAAATACAATTTTAACATAATGTAAACTGTAATAGGCTTAATCTAGGAAACCTATTAAATGCAATAATTTAGAAAATTGTTACTTGAATCATTAAATAATTACTGATTGCACAATAGGTTTATAATGTACTTGGTTAATAAATCCTTTAGGCCATAAGTCATCAATTAAAAATTCTTAAGTTAGTAACAAGGATCTAATCAAATTATTATTGGGAAACAAGAAAATGATTAAAAACTGCATCAGGGATTCTTCATTCCTCCTGTTACATAATAATGTAATTTTGTAATTAGTAATAAAATACTAATTTAACTGTGTAACTGTGTCAAGACTTTAAGTTTAGGAAAATAATATTTCTTTTATACTAACATTTCTTATTTTCTCCATTATTAAATGTCTACTGTTCACTCTGATGTTGATGGTTGCCTGCTTTCTAACCCTTCTCTAGTTTACCCTTTAAGCTACCTACTATTTTCTTTATAAAACATGAAACTGATAGGTCAGTCACTTTTCTTAAAATACTCAAATTACCCGTCATTGTCTTTGGATACAATCCAATGTGATTCAAAGACATACATGATTTGGCCTCCACCTCTCCTTTTTAGGCTTCTAGAAGGTAAAAGCCCTCTATCTTCTGTCCACTGAACTAATAATTCCTCTTGAAATGCCTGTTCTAGAAGTGATCCCATGTTCCACATTTTTGCTAAAATTGGCAGTCACACTTTCTTTTGTCAATCTACCAGGTATGAAATAATAGCTCATGGTAGAGGAAGCCATTTTGTGTCTTTGTCTATTTTTATAGGTTTACCCTTTATAGCCATCCTTTACATTTTTCAAACCCAGATTATTTGTCAAATATACATGTGGCACATATCTTCTCTCAAAAAAAATTGTTTTTTCATTTTCTGTCTATAATACTTTTTGATAAACCAAGTTGCTTAACTGTAATGCAATTGAATGTTTCAAGATTTTCTGTTAGTGTTAACATTTTAAAATTTATTCATTGACAAGTGTTACTTATACTGAAATGATAAAATATACTTTTTATATTGTTCTCTAAAAAGTTGTGGATTTTGTTTTCTGTGTACAGTTTTTAAAAGTGTTTCCTTTCACATATAGATCTGTATTTCACCAATTATTTTATTTTATTTTTCAAATAATCATTTTTACCAGTCTAAATTTTTTAAGGACTCGATCATTTCCCATTGCTCAGTAGTATCATTTTTGTCATATTCTTAGTATGCACACCCATATGTGATTGTTTCTGGGGTATCTACTCTGTTCCACTGACCAATTTGTAATTCTTTGAGTCAATACAACACTCTCTTAATTGTTATAGTTTTATAAAACTTTTTGATTCTGATAGGCAAAACTTCACATATTAATTTTCTTTATCAAAATTCTCTTGGTTATTCTTATTCATTTATACTTCTTTTACACTTTATATTAATCTTATCAGGTTCCTCAAAAAACTTTATGGTGGTTTTTATTATAAGAAATTTTTAAAATTTTCCTTGCAAAAGCCTGGTACACACATTGTTTGAATTTTTTCCTAGTTAACTTTGTATTTGTATTGCTCTTAAACTTTGATATTTTAAGTTATGTTTTGACCTCTTCTGGTGCAGCAATTATAAATCCTATGGTATTTTAAATTTCATTGTCCATGTGCTCATTGGTAATATGAAGAAATACAATGGATTTGTATGTATTTGTTCTGTATCTTCTTAAGTTACTGAACTCACAATGAGCCAGTTGTAGGGAGTTTTCTTTTTTTAGGTTACTGCAGTTCTCTGCAGACAATCATGTCATCTGAAAATAGGGACTGTTTTATTTCTTCCTTTTCAATCTGTATGCATTTTTATTTCCTCTTCTTGCCTTATTGCATTTGCTGAAATGTCAAGTACTATGTTGAATAAGAGAAGAAATCTTTGCCTACTTCTTGATCTGGTGAGAAAGTATTTTTGACCATTAAGTATAATGCTAACTGTGGGGGGTTTAAAACGTTCTTTCTTAAGTTAATGAAGCTTTCCTCTATTCTAATTTTCTGATAGTTGTTATCATAAATGGATCCTGAATTTTATCAAATTATTTTTTCATTGATTGAAATGATCATGTATTCTTCCCTTATTAGCCTAATAGGGTGTATTACATTGATTGATTTTTGAGTATTCAGCCAGACTTGTATGCCCAGAATAAATCCCACTTGATCATTTCTTATACTTCTTCCTGTTTATTGCTAAATAATATTTATTGCTTTGGTGATATTTTGTTAAGGAGTTTTGCCTCTACATCCGTGAGAGATATTGACATGTAGTTCATGTAGTTTTCTTTTTCTTTTCTTTCTTTCTTTTTATTTCTTTCTTTTTTTTTTGTACTTTGACTTTGGTAGCATGATAATACTAACTTCAAATAATGAATTAGGAAGTATCCTTTTTCTTCCATTTCTTAAAATGATTGTGTAGAATTGGTGATAATTTCTCTTTCAACAGTTGTTAAATTCTTCAGTGAAATCATCTGGGCCTGAAAATTCCATTTTGGAAAAGTTCTAAGCTACAAATTCAATTTCTTTAATTTTTGATAACTACAATAACTATAGTGATATCATCTGTTTTATTCTCACTATTAACAATTTGTATCTTTTCTTTTTTCTTATTTGTCAACTTTATTGATCTCTTCAAAGAACAAGCTCTTTGCTTCATTGATTTTTCTTTATTGTTTTTCTATTTCATTGACTTTGGCCATTTATTACTTACCTTCTTCTGCTTGCTTTTTTCTGTGTTGTTTATTTTTTTGCTGTATTTTTTTCTTGGTTCTTGAGGTGTAAGCTTATATTATTGATTTGAGACTTGTCCTCTTTTGCAATATATTCATTTAGAGCTAAAATGTCCCTGTCAACACTGCTATCTGTGACCCATAGATTTTTATATGCTGTATTTTCATTTTCATATAGATCAATGTATTTTAAAATTTCTTTTGAGACTTCCTTCCTTGATCTATGGGTTATTCAGAAGTCCATTATTTATTTTCTACATTTCAGGAGATTTTCCTGTTAACTTTATTGATTTCTAGTCTGATTCCATTGTGGATACAGAACACAATTTATGTGATTTCAATTATTTTCAGTTGGTTGTGGTTTGTTTTATGGTCCAGTATATAATCTATCTTTTATATAGTCCTTGCACACTTGAAAAAAAATTGAGTATTCTGCTATTTGTTGGGTGGAGTGTTCTATAAATACCTATTTTATCCTGCTGCTTGATAGTAATTTTGAGTTGTCTGATATTCTTGCTAATTTTCCATCTATTTTTAAATTAATTTTTGAGAAAAGAGTCTTGCTATCCATAAGTGTGAATTTGTCTATTTCTCCTTTTAGTTCTATCAGCTTTCACTTCATACATTTTGCAACTGTGTTGTTTGGCTTATACATATTTAGGAGTGCCAAATCTTCTTAGTAGGTTGACCATTTTAACATTGTCTCTCATAATCATCTTTGCTCTAATAATTACTTTCTTTGGTAGTAATATAAAAAGTCATAGTTTTGTTTGATTAATATTTATATGATATATATTCTATGCTTTTGCTTTACAGAATATAAATTGCCTATATTTCAAAATTAAAGTGATTGTCTTGGAGAGAGGATGTATTTGGGCCATTAAAAAATATTCTGCCAATTTCTGTCTAGTAGTTATTGTAGCTTTACTCTTTATATTCAGTGTAATTATTGATATGTTAAGGATTAAGTCTTTCATTTTTTTCTGACTTTTCTTTCTCTGCTTTTTTTTCTACTTTCATACTTGAGCACTTTTTTAGAATTTAATATTAATTTATCTACACTTTCGTTCAGTGTATCTCCTTTTATATCTACTTTTAGTGGTTGTTCTGAGTATTTCAGTATATATACAAAACATCACAGTCTTCTAATATCATTATTTTAACAGTCTGAGTGGAGTATAGAATGCTTACCTCTTTCTACAACTCTTTACCTTACCCCATTTACAGGATAATTATCAAATATTTTCTCTATATATGGAACCACATCACACAATGCTATAATTTTTTGCTTGAAGTATAAAACAAAAGTTAGAAAATCAAGAGGAGAAAGAAAACCTATCGAATTTATCCATATTTTTACTTACTGTGTCTCTTTCTTTCCTTCCTGGCATTGCAAGTTTCCATCTCTTGTCATTTCCTGTTTAGAGAACTTCCTTTAGTCATTCCTTTAGCATTAGATCTGTTAGCGATAAACTATTTTTGTATCCCTTCACCTGAGAATGTTTTGATTTCTCCTTCATTGCAGAAGTATATTTTTCTAGGATATTGGTTCTGGTTGACAATATTTTTCAGTTCTTGCTATTGTGCCACTTCTAACTTCCATGGTTTTGGCAAGAAATCTACTGTCATTAAAACTACTTTCCCTCTACAGGTAAGAGGTCATAAGTTTTTGTTTGTTTGTTTGTTTTCTCTCTTATCATCCTCAGATTGTTTTCTTTGCTTCAAAAAAATAATGTGATTATGATGTGTCTTGGTGTGGATTTCATAGGGTTTACTTATATTAAGGTTTTCTCAGCTTCTTTCATCTGTGTGTTTATGTCTCTTGACAAATTTGGGATGTTTTCAGTAATCATTTATTTGAGTACTTTTTTTCCAGGTTTATCGAGATATAATTGGCATACAGAACTGTATAAGTTTAAGATGTACCACAAAATGATTAGACTTACAGAAAACATGAAATGATTACCAAAATAAGTTTAATTAACATCCATCATCTTATACAAAACAAAAGAAAAAAAGTTCTTTGTGATAAGATTTTTTTTTCTCTTTACAGCTTTCATTTTTGCATATAACACTAATTATATTTATCATGTTGTACTTTACATTCCTTGTATGTATTTATCTTATAACTGGAAGTTTGTACCTTTTGACTCTCTTCATCCTATCCTTCCCCCCACCACTGTGGTAGCCACAAATCTAATCTCTTTTTCTATTAGTTTGTTTGTTTGTTTTTGGTGTATAATAGACCTACAACACTATGTTAGATCCTGGTGCACAACATAGTGATTCAATATTTCTGTACATTACAAAATGATCACCACAATAAGTCTAGTTACCATCTATCACTAAATAAAGACATTATATTATTATTGATGATTTTTCCCACACTGTATATTTCATCCCTTGACTCATTTATTTTGTAACTGAAAGTTTGTCTCTCTTAATCTCCCTCACCTATTTATCTTTTCCCCCCACTCATCTCTGACAGCCACCTGTTTGTTCTCTGTGTCTATGACTCTGTTTTTCTTTTGTTATGATTGTTCACTTGTTTTGTGTTTTTAGAATCCACACATATAAGTGAAAACACACCATATTTGTTTTTCTCTGTATGAGTTATTTCACATAGCATAATACCCTCTAGATCCACTCATGTTGTCACAAATGGCAAGATTTTATTCTATTTTATGGCTGAGTAATATTCCATTGTATATAAATACCACAACTTTCTTATTTATTCATCTATTGATGGGCAATTAGGGGGCTTCCATATCTTGGCTACTGTAAATAATGCTGTCATTAACAGAGGGATTCATATATCTTTTCAAATTATTGTTTTAATTTTCTTTGACTAAATACCCAGGAGTGGAATTGCTGGGTTGTATATTAGTTATATTTTTTAATTTTTGAGAAATCTCCATACTGTTTTCCATAGAGGTTTTACCCACTTACATTCTGACCAACAGGGCACAAGTGTTCTCTTTTATCTGCATCCTCACCTACACTTGTTATTTCTTGTCTTTTTGACAGTAGGTATCCTGAACGGTATGAAGTTATATCTTCATTGTGGTTTTGACTTGCATTTCTGTGGTGATTAGTGATGTTAAGCATCTTTTCACTTGCCCATTTACCATATTTATGCCTTCTTTGGAAAAATAACTCTGCAAGATCTTTGCCCCCTCTTTATTGAGGTTGTTTGCTTTTTGATATTGAATTATGAGTTCTTCATATATTTTTCATATTAACCCCTTATCTGACATATCATTTGTAAATATCGTTTTCCATTCAGTAGGTTGCCTTTTTGTTTTGGTGATGGTTTCCTTCACTGTGCAAAAGCTGTTAAGTTTGATTAGGTATTATTTGTTTAGTTTTGCTTTTGTTTCCCTTACTGAGGAGAGAGATCCAAAAAATATTGCTAGACTTATGTCAAAGAGCATACTGCCTAAGCCTTCTAGGAGTTTTATGGTTTCAGATCTTACATTTAGGTCTTTAATCCATTTTGAGTTAACTTTTGTATAGGTGCAAGAAAATGGTTCATTTTCATTCTTTTACATGTAGCTGTCCAGTTTTCCTGACACCACTTATTGAAAAGACTGTTTTTTGTTTTGTTTTGTTTTGTTTTGTTTTTTTGTGGTACGTGGGCCTCTCACTGCTGTGGCCTCTCCCGTTGTGGAGCACAGGCTCTGGACGTGCAGGCTCAGCGGCCATGGCTCACGGGCCCAGCTGCTCCATGGCATGTGGGATCCTCCCAGACTGGGGCATGAACCTGTGTCCCCCGCATTGGCAGGCGGACTCTCAACCACTGCACCACCAGGGAAGCCCAGAAAAGACTGTTTTTTTCCCCATTGTATTTGCCTCCTTTGTTATAGATTAATTGACTGTAAGTGTATTGGCTTATTTCTGGGCTCTGTATTCTGTTTCATTGATCTATGTGTCTGTTTTTGTGCCAGTACCATAATGTTCTGATTGCTTTAGCTTTGTAATATATTCTGAAGTCAGGGAGCATTTGTTCATTTTTCTCAAAATTGCTTCGGTCTTTCAGTAACTTTTCATGGTTTCATACAAATTTTAGGCTTATTTGTTCCAGCTCTGTGAAAAATGTCATGAGTATTTTGAAAAGATGCTTGATATAATTTCAACTTCCTTAAATTTAATGAGACTTACTTTGTGGCCCAGCACATGTTCTATCTTGGAGACAGTTTCATGTGCAATTGAGAAGAATGTGTATTCTGCTGCTTTTGGGTGGAATGTCCTGTAGATATGTATTAAGTCCATCTGATCTAATGTGTCATTAAAGGTCAGCATTTCCTTATTGATTTTCTGCCTGGATGATCTGTGCTTTGATGTAAGTGGGTGTTAAATTCCCTAACTATTATTGTGTTACTCTCAATGTCTCCCTCTAAGTTTGTTACTATTTGCTTTATGTATTTAGGTGTTTCTATGTTGGGAGCATATATACCTACTTACGTTATTTCTTCTTGTTGCATTGACCACTTTACCTTTATGTAATGTCCTTCTTTGTCTCTTGTTACAGTCTGTTTTAAAGTCTACATTGTCTAATATAATTAGTGCTATGATGGCCTTCGTTTTGTTTCCATTTGCTCTGAAAATCTTTTTCCATCCCCTTACTTTCAGTCTTTGTGTATCTTTAGATCTGAAGTGAGCCTTTTATAGGCAGCATATATATGAGTCTTGTTTTTGAATCCATTCACCCACTTTTTGTTTTTTCATTGGAGCACATAGTCCATTTATGTTTAGAGTAATTATTGATAAGTATGTAATTATTGATATTTTGTTAATTGTTTTCAGGTTGCTTTTGTAGTTCTTTTCTTTTTGTCCCTTTCTTCTTCTCTTATTATCTTCCCTTATGATTTAATGACTATCACAAATCACAGTTATGCTTGGAATCCTTTCTCTTTTGTGTGTGTTTATCTATTATAGATTTTCAGTTTTGTTTATCATGATGTTTATATATAGCAATATATATATATATATATATATATATATATATATATATATATATATATATATATATGTAAAAAGTCCATTTAGCATTTCTTACAAATCTGGTTACATGGTGCTTAACACTTTTAGTCTTTGCATGTCTATAAAACTCATTTTATCCCTTCAAATATGAATGATAACCTTGCCAGGTAGAGTATTCTTGCTTGTAGGTTTTTTTTTTTCCCCTTTCATGACTCAATTCAACTTGAAATATATGAAAACAATGTCAGTGTGCTAATATTGGTCAAACTATACTCATGACTGTTCTATTAATATTAGCTATGGGGATTTCAATAATGCTACCTCTATCAAACTGTTTTATTACAATCATTATTTCTATCCTTTAACTGGACTTATTCAAGTCTTTACTCTTTAAGAGGTCCAGGGCAATAACTTTTACATATAGTGCTTGACCTTATAAACACTTAAGCGTCCACATTGTTTGTCTTCCTGTTTATTAGCTTTACATTCACTATGGTTGTTTATTATTATTTTATTGTATTATTATCCATATTTATCTATTGACCACATACTGTAGTCCAAACAATTGCACCTTTTAAACCTCACAAAGTTATGAAATAGATAGCACTATAATCTTCATTGTATAACTAAGTACCCTGTGGCACAAGGATTTCAAATAACATGTCCATGGCTGTAGAGTTCCAAGTGGCAGAATCTGAATTGTAAGTCATGTATGGTTTGAAAACTTTTCTCTTAACAATTGCACCAAGGTGTCAAGGTGTCACCACTATCGCAGCACTCCAAATTCATTACGATCAATCATTAGGTGGAAATAAAAATGGTTAAATCATTCATTGGATGATGGTTGTTTTTGTTGGGAGACCCTCATAATGATCATGGCAGGACTTCTTGTTCTGCATTCTAATGATAAGCTGGTATCCAGGGAAAGATTGGAAAGGATCCTCAAATTTTACAACACACAATCTTCCCCCAACCTTGTAGGCTGAAAAACTGGGAAGAGTTCTATGACTAAAGAATTAGTTGGAGGCATTAAGCCAGGAGCCAAATCACCGCTGCTTACCCCCAGAGGCTTGTACTCAATGAAACAAGAAAAACAAATAAACAACACTGAAGTGATTAACAACTGTGTGAAAGAGGTATTGCCCTGAGAATACTACTTTATTCTGTGCTTTAAAAAAATCCTCAAAATGAGAAATGAAATATTTTGGCAGTAAAGTTTACTGTATGAGAATGACAAGATAATTTATTAAAATACTATTTCATATTTTTTACTTGGTGTTATTTTCTTCCTCCTTGTTATCAGATAAAAAAGCATGTCATTTTTTGTTTGTTTGTTTTGCAACACATTTATATTATTTTAAAAATAGAATCTTCCTGAAGAAGAAGTTCCCTTCTTAGCATCTGTTTTCCTAGTTCCTCACTGAGAAGATTAAGCAAACTTTTCTCAGAGGGGAAACAGAGATGAATGAATACTCGGGGCCCCAAAGACTGCTGTGCCTGTCCTTGGGGAAGAAGTATATTCTTTGGTCTGGAAAGCATGGGAAGGAACTCACAGTTTTCAGAATTAACTGTGCCTCTACTTTGAAGGTCCTTAGGGATATGAAGGGGCCATAGAGAAGAATGACTGTGTGGAGAAAGAACCCTTGACTCGGCAAATATCTACATTGTCAAACAGCTGTAGGCTTTACTACTTGCCTTTCGGAAATCATGGTGTCACGGACAATGAATGTATCTGTATAACCAGTGTGGATAAAAGACCCGGGAGACCTGCCTGAAACTCTAAATTGTGGAGACTTATGAGCACATTTTCAGGACCTAAAAATGGGGACGCAGTTATCGAGACTAAATTTCTCCTAGCCTTGTAGAACATGACATAGAGTGGATGACATTTGATTTAAAGAACTGAATAAAAGTCATATCAGTTCATCTAGAAACAGGAGAGAGAGGTTAAGTTAGCAATTTGTTCAGTTAGCAATTAAGTTAGGGAATATTTTAAATAAGCTCATGTCACTTATAACCATTGTAAGTGTCACAAGGAGGTTGGTAGAGAATGGGAAGAAGTGAAATATACAACTCTGTAAATTACCATTTGATGAAATGTTTCCTTTCTGTCTTTCCAAAGTGAAAATCATGAAGCCATTTTTCCTACTTTATTAGATACTAAGATTTTCTTTACCACATTTTTATGCATATGGTAGATATTTGAAATAGAGATTTCAATGTAACTTACTGAATTCATCCTTAATCATCCATAACACACACACACACACTCTCTCAAGATATCCCCGCCTGGCCACCCTAGCCTCTACCTTACAGCTAATTCTAAGGATGCCCACTTCCTTGTGGGAGCATGCCTATCCTTGCTAACACAGCTGTGTGAGAGATATGAAAGGTAAAAGCTGGATTTCAGCCCCAATTCACCCTCCTCATGGGTCAGCCTTATTTAAGTCGCATCTTGTATAGCCGTTTATGGTGGTCCTGATCTAATCTGCTAGCTGTGAAGCTATGTTAGTTGGTAAGTTTATTGGGATGGCTGGCTTTACTGGGAAATAAAAATAATCAGAGTTTGTAATTACAATGAAATATCCTCAAAAAGTTTCATTTTCAGTGGTTCTTCTCATACAATTTTGTGGCATGGTACAAGCTATCATTTCTTTATAGCTCTATCTTGCTTCAACCCTTCGACTGTTTGGCATTTTTGAAGAGTTAACAATTATACTGATTTTAGAATATTTCCGCCTCTTAGAGAAACCTGATAACTAGTAAATTTGTAACTTTTGGTCACAAAGAGTCTTGTCAGTCAGTTTTGATATTTTCAGGCAATTTGACAAGTGAGATACTCTGGAAGTTTCTTGGGATAGACAGTTTTGTGAAATCCTTCTTTGGCATAACTACTCTCTGTCAACCGTCTTCAGTCACACATATTTTCATATACTTAACAATTTTATTTTTCCTGAAGCATTTCTTATAAGAATCATTTAATTCACCATTAGAACAACAATTATTGTAATTTACTTTTATTATTTAAAATTTACATTATTATAATTATTTTCATCTTATTTCAAACATGATTAAAAATCAATAATCAATACAGTAGTAATGAATTGCATTTACATTCAGAGCATTCCCCAGAATTGATATTTTTTTCAGTTGTTTCAGAATAGAGATTTTATAATATATTGCTTTTCTATATTGATATCAAATTGTAGAGCTAATAATCTCTTCCCTTTGCTACTTTTTAATCCTTTGTTTTTAGTTTTAACTTTTGAGTGTAGTACAATATGAAATATAGTAAAGATGGGAAAATGAGCACTGAAAATTTTCTATAAATATTTGTATATAGAATTCACACATACATCCTTTCAATTGTGTCCCTGAAATGTCCGAGCACTGCACTTAAACAATTTTAAATGTTATTTTCTCTAAATTCATATTTTTTAACAAAATACATGACATGCACCCATGGAGTTTGCTGTAAGTATTGGTGATTTATTAGTTTGTTTTATTTTTAACTGTTGAGGCTACTGTCCATGTAAATTTTTATTATTGTCCCTAAATCCAGATGGTAAGTCCTGAATCATGGCACAGAATCCAACACTGTGCATCTGCAAAAATGACAGGGGCATTGATACCCCCTGGACCCTAGTACATCAGAGTAGAGTCAGGCATGGTTAGATTGTCACAGTATGGTGGCTTTCACACAGTGGGGAAGACTTAGAGCATTTAAGAATGAGTGCCAGCTGAAGCAGTGACCCTTGTGTGTGATGTTATGAAATTTTATGGGCTGCACATGCCTCTGCAGCAGGCTTTGCTAAAAGAAGAGATAAGGAAGAAAATAGTAGATGGGGATTGAGCTGACAGAGCTTTTGTAAGATGACAAGAACACCTGGGGACTACAGGACATAACTTGAAGGGATTACTGAGGACAATATTGCACAGAGCTGGGACGACTTAAATTTTGGATAGAGACTTGAGGTTCAGAAATTGTTATTGCATTTGTAATTTTTATTATAACCCCATCCCATCCTTACTTCCTAGGTCTTGTAAGGCCTGGAGAAATGTTAACTACGTAATTTAAATTTCCAACTACAGATGTGTATGTGCATGTTTGTGTGTATGTGTGTCTGTGTGTACCAAGAGTAAAATTATCCTCTTTATAAATTTACACATAAGCAAGATACTTCTGAACAACATTTATAAGTCTTATGTCATTTTGGCTCAGCCCCACCAGAAGCTATGGTGAATAGTAATCTTGGATTAAAAGTTATTTTGGGTGGAAAAGCTTGTAATTTTGTTTAGAATTTATATACTTTGAATGATTATTTATTAAGTATATCATACAGAGAACATCTATAAAAATTACAAAGGGTAAGTGTACAGCTGCTGAATTTTATGCATTGAACATACTAATTTAATCAGTGGTAGGCTAAATAATAGAATATTATTATTTTATTTTATTATTATTATTTTTTTATTTTTTTAAACATCTTTATTGGAGTATAATTGCTTTACAATGGTGTGCCAGTTTCTGCTTTATAACAAAGTGAATCAGCTATACATATACATATATCCCCATATCTCCTCCCTCTTGCATCTCCCTCCCACCCTCCCTATTAGAATATTATTAAAAAACCAGAATCCTCATTGTGCTTTCTTCCAGTTACTAATTAACACACCAAGGATAATGACTCTCCTAATTTCAAACAAATACCTTAAATTAGTTTTTTCCTGTTATGAAACTTTCTATGGATGGAATATTACAGTATGTGCATTTTTCAACTTGGCTTATTTTGCTTAGTATTTGTTGATTAGAGTCATCCATGTAATTGCATATATATGGGATTTTTTTTTTCTTATTGGGGTATACTTTTGTAAAGTTGTTTGTTGTTTTCTCCTTGATAGGTAAAAATTCTTTCTCTATTCTGTATATCAATCTTTTGCCAAATTTATGTTTTGTGTGTTTTTTTCTTCCTATCTTGAGTTTACATTTAACTTGGTTAATAATAATCACTTAAATCACAGGAAAGATTTAATGTCATCCAATTTTTCAAAAATTCTCCTTTATGATTAATATTTGTGGTGTATGAGTATGTGTGTGTGTTCAGTTAAGAAATATTTGCTGATAAAATTATGGAATTGATTTTTGTTTATGGTGTGAGGTAGGGGAAAAGAGTCATATTTTCATATGGATATACAATTAAACATTTTCAATCTTTTGTTGAAAAGACCTTCCTTTCTTCACTGTACTGCAGTGCCATATTTTCTCAAATCAGATGTCCATATATGATCTGTACATGAGCTCTATTCTGATCTATGTATTTATCCTTTCCCCAGCACTGCAAAGTTTAATTACTTAGTTTATAATAAGCTTTGAGATCTGATAGTATAAACTCTCCATTTTTTTAATTCTTATCCTTGGCTATCCTTAGCCTTTTACTCTTCCATATAAATTTTAAAATCAGCTTGTCAGTGTTATTTGTAGTGAGATGGATGGACATAGAGTCTGTCACACAGAGTGAAGTAAGTCAGAAAGAGAAAAACAAATACCGTATGCTAACACATATATATGGAATCTAAAAAACAAACAAAAAAATAGGTCATGAAGAATCTAGGGGCCAGATAGGAATAAAGACACAGACTTTCTAGAGAATGGACTTGAGGATACTGGGAGGGGGAATGGTAAGCTGGGACAAAGTGAGAGAGTGTCATGGACATATATACACTACCAAATGTAAAATAGATAGCTAGTGGGGAGCATCTGCATAGCACAGGGAGATAAGCTTGGTGCTTTGTGACCAGCTAGAAGGGTGGGATAGGGAAGGTGGGAGGGAGGGAGTTGCTAGAGGGAAGAGTTATGGGGATATATGTATATGTATAACTGATTCACTTTGTTATAAAGCAGAAACTAACACACCATTGTAAAGCAATTATACTCCAATAATGATGTAAAAAAAAAAGAAAGAAAGAAAGAGAAAGGGAAAAAAAAATCCACCTGGACCTTTAATTGGCATTTCTCAATGAATCCATAGATGAATTTAGGAGGAATTATCATTCTTAATGTATTGATTCTTATAACCTATGAACATGGTCTATTCTATCATTTCCTTAGGATTTTAATTTTTTTCAATAATGTTTTGTAATTTTTACTGTAGAGGTTTGGGCACATTTTATTACATTTATATCTAAATTTTCAATGTTTTTGAAATGTGTAAAATTACATTTTTTTTTTTTTGAGGTACGCGGGCCTCTCACTGCTGTGGCCTCTCCCGTTGCGGAGCACAGGCTCCGGGCACGCAGGCTCAGTGGCCATGGCTCACAGGCCCAGCTGCTCCATGGCATGTGGGATCCTCCCAGACCGGGACATGAACCCGTGTCCCCCGCATCGGCAGGTGGACTCTCAACCACTGCGCCACCAGGGAAGCCCTAAAATTACTTTTTAAAATAGTTATTATCTACCTAGTATTTCCTATAAAAGTGATCTCTAAATAAAGTGGTGATAACAAGTACTCTTGTTTGGTCTCAATCACAGGAATAAAATTTTGACAATTAATTATTAAAATTGCTGTATATTTTTCTTAATTTTTTTAGATATTTGAATTTGTTATCTGTTTTCACTTTAAGAATTATTTCCATAACCTAATGACTTAAAAAAATACTTCTTTTCCCTCAATTTCTGGTGTGAGGAATCTGGGTGTGATTTAGCTAAATCCTTTGGCTCAGGTCTCTCTCATGCCTGCAATCAAAATATCAGCTTAAGCAGGCTCCACTTCCAAGCTCATTCAGTTGTTTGTTGGCAGAATTCAGTACTTAGTGGATTGTTGGACTGAGGGCCTCTGTTTCTCACTGGATGTTGGCAGTAGGCCACTCATTTCTTAGCTACTTGGGCCTCTTCATAGGACAACTCACAAAATGGTAGAGGCTTCATTAATGTGAGAAAGCAAGAAGGATAGAGAGCAGGTAAGACAGAGATAGGAGTCACAGTCTTTTAAAGCTTAACTTTGGAATTAGCATTCTATCTATTTTACCATAATCTATTGGTTAGAAGTTACTAGGTCAAGTTCTCACACAATGGAAAGTGTTATACAAGGGCATGGAT
Organism: Mesoplodon mirus; assembly: GCF_964341445.2. Taxonomy (NCBI): domain Eukaryota; kingdom Metazoa; phylum Chordata; class Mammalia; order Artiodactyla; family Ziphiidae; genus Mesoplodon; species Mesoplodon mirus. Next base: position 107,142,884 of record NC_138983.1, on the reverse strand, counting down.
ACAATAGCCCCTACAGAAAACATGGGGGATACTTTCCAAGACCCACAGTAGATGCCTGAAACTGCAGATAGAACTAGACCCAATATTATGTTTTTTCCTATACATACATACCTATGATAAAGTTTAATTTATGTTAAACACAGTAGGAGATTAACAACAATTGCTAATAGTAAAATAGAACAATTATAACAATATACTGTAATAAAAGTTATATGAATGTTTTCTCTTTCATTCAAAATAACATATTGTACAAATTTAATCCTTTTCCGTCTTAACTAAGCACTTTTCATGAACTATGGTTATAACTTTTGCAGTTTGAGTTGTGACAGCAAAACTAGCACAAATTTCTTCTTCCTTCTTCACAATTTCATGAATAGAAGATTTGTTTTTACCACAAAACTTAGCAACCTCAGCATATGTTTTCTTTGTCTTTCTTTAAGTTTAGAACTTTCACCTCTTCTCTTAAAGGAAGCATTTTACAGCTTCTCTTTTACATATCCAGATTTCTAGCAACACTGCTTTTATACTTTGAGACTATTATTAAGTGAAATAAAGGTGACTTGAATACAAGTGCTGTGATACCGCAACAGTCATCTGATAAGCTAGGTGGCTACTAAGTAACTGGCAGGTTATGCTGGACAAAGGGATGAGTTACATCCAGGGTAGGACAAAGAAGGACAGCTCAAGATTTCATGATACTACTCAAAACCACAAGCAATTTAAAACTTATGACTTGTTTATTTCTTGAATTTTCTATTTAATATTTTCAGACCATGAAACTGTGGAAAAGTGAAACTGCAGATAATAGGGGACTACTGTACCAAAAGGCAGAGATCATTGTCAGATACTTTAGAAGCAGCCTAACACAAAGCTCTTTATCAGATTAGGAAGTTCTTTCCATTTCTATTTGCTGAGAGGTTTTAACTTAAATGAGTGCTGAATTTTATCAACACCTTCATATATTGACATAATAATATAACCTTCTCCTCCCTTTTATTTTTTCTATTGACTTTGTCAGTTACATGGCCTGGCCTATGACCTTTATAACAAGCTTTTATTCTGCACTTAACTCAACTTGGTCCTGAGACATTATACTTTTGATATATCACTGTATTCTACTTACTAATATTTTGCTTAGAATCTTTGCATTTATTACAAAGGAGATATTTGTCTGTAAATTCTCTTTCCTGTATTTTACTATCATGTTTGATGTTAAGGTTATGCTATCTTTAGTTCAGAAGTATTTTCTCTTTCCCTATACACTGGATTTCTCCCAAGAAAAGTTGGTTTTCTGTTGTCTTTAACATATGAAGAACTTTACTGATGAATCAATTTGAGCCTAGAGATCTTTTTAAGGTAAGTTTTAAATGTGGGTTCAATTTTTAAATTGATATAAAACAATTTCAATATTTTACCTTTTTATTACACTATTAACTCCTGTATTTCTTGCAGATTTTCCATTTAACTGAAATTTTCAAATTCATTCTATAGGATTTTAAATATTATGCTATTTCTTTTTAACATCTAAAATATATGTAGTGCCGGATCCTTTTTCATTCTTCATATAGGTTAACTGTGACTGTTCTTTTTTTTTTTTTCTTCATCAATCTTGCCAGACTTGTGTGATTTTTATTAGTCTAAAACTAATTTTGTTGATTTTCTACTTTCTATTTTATTAATTTATATTCTTATTTTTGCCCTTTACAATTTGTGTTAATTACCTTTTTAAAAAGTACTTGAGATAGACAGTTATATCGCCATTTTGGGGGCTTTTTTCTTTTGAATATATGAAATTTAAGATCCTAAATTTCCCTATAGATACTAAATTCCCTATATTATTCTAAATTTGCCTGCATTAAATGAATCTCATTAATTTTGCTATGAAGTGATTTGCTTAATCATTTAGTTCAAAATAACAATAAATTCATAATTCCTTTTGATCATGAGGGTTTTTTGTTGGAATAAATTACTTAATTTCTAAACACTTTAGATTTTCTAGTTTTATTTCTTTTATTATTTTTAGATTAATTTGACTATATCAAAGAACATATCCTGAATGACTTGAATCATATGAAATTTCTTGAAGCTCACATTGTTGAACAAGCATAGAATTAAATTTGGAATATATACTATGGGTAGTTGAGAGGAATGTGTATTCTTTTGTCATTACTTGTAGTGCTCTATATATGACAATAAGGTGGAATTTTTAAATTTTTCTGTGTGGATCTCCTATACCATCACTAATATTTGTTTGCTTGTTTTATCACCTTTGTGGAAGGTATGCTGAATCTCCCACTGTGAATGTAGCTTTATCTATTTCTACTCTAGTTGCTTCAATGTTTATTTAATATATTTGAAGCCATGTTATTGTAGGTAAACAGATTTCAATTGGTTGTATCTTCCTGAAGGATATATACCTGTATCATCATAAAATGTCCCTTTATTTTGTTTTTCTCTATCAACACTTAATGCTTTAAAGTTTGCTTTTTTATATAGTAATATACGGACATAAGCTTACTTTCAGTTGGTGTTTTCCTGGAATTATATATTTTTTCCAACCTCTAATATTTAGTTTCTCTCTCTCTTTCCATATATTGTGTACATATACACCTACAATATTTAAGATGTGTCTCTGGTAAGAAATATAAAATACCAGTCTGACAATCTTAGCCTTTTATTTAATATGTATTTTTTGACACTTAATAGTTCTATATTTATTTATATATTTATATCTACCATCTTACTGTTTGTTTTGGTATATACTCCATTTTCTCACCTCCTTTTGAATTACTTTTAAAATTATATGATCAGCTTATTTTATGTACATTATTTACTAAGTGGTTGCAATAGAAAATTAAACATGGAGTTTGGACTCATTTTATCTAATGTAAATTATTACTTTAGTCAATGCTCAATGATGTTAAAATCTCCCCATCTTTTCTTTTTTTGTGTGTGTATTTTAATTCTACATATATTTAATCTTTACATTACAGTTATTGTACTGTATAGCCAATATCCAATATGTATCATCCACACATTTTATCATTCAAGTATAATCTTTTCTTCCTGCTTCTTCTGCTTCAATCTAGAATGATTCTCTTTATGCCCAAACAACACTCTCGTATTTATGTAAGTGCAGGTGTGATAATGATGTTCCTTAGTTTTAGCTTGTCTGAAATCTTTAACTCCATTTATGATGATATTTTTGCTGAATATAGAATGCTCAGCATTTTGGTATTTTGAATTTGTCAATAGCTTTTGTTCTTTGGTTTTTGTATTTCTATGAACAGTGTTATTGTGTCTCCCACAACCATAATGTGTCCCTTTTTATAACTGCTATGAAAATTTACTTTATATCTTTGGTTTTTGCTTGTTTTACTATGATGTACAGAGATGTATTCATACTGCTGGGAGTAAATAGAATTTATTGCACCTGTGGCTTGGTGTTAGTATTTGGTTTTAGAAAATTTTTGGTCTATATTTCTTGAAATATTGCTTTTGCTCTATTCCCTTCTCTCCTCCGTTGACTCTGGTTAAAAATATGCTAGACCTTTTAACTTTGTTTCATATATCGCTTACGATCTTTTTCTAATCTTTACTCTATTTTCTCTATGTGCTTCAGTATGAACACTTTCTATTACTCTGCCTTTCAGTTTCTTTAAATACACGAAGTCCTTTTTCTGTTGTGTCCATTCTGCTGTCAGAGTCATTTGTCAAGATAGGATTTTCAGATTATATATTTTACCCTATATTTAAAATATACTAATTTTACCTATTTTTAATTTGTTCTTATAAATACAATGTCAGGTTTACCACTGAGTCTGTTTATATATGATTTCCTTTTGAATTTCAGTCCCTATCTATCTCTTTACATGACATTTTTATAATAAATTCTGAGTATTATATTTGAAAAATTGTAGACTTTTCTCATTATATTTTCTCTAGAGACATTCTACCTTTCCTTTGCTCATGCAGATAGAACAGGGAAATTAAATGATAGGTAAGAAGATGACAGGGCTCACAGTTCATTAGTAAAGAGTAAAGCTACCTCTGCCTCTGAAGCTGCCACTTCTTCTAAGGTGTACCCTCCTACATGTTCTAAATGAGAGTCTGGCATGATCACCAGTGGGGTCTTTCCCACTGGTAGTTCTTGAAAACTAATTATTTTCTCCTTAGATTATTGAGACTTGTCTTTATTTTTGAGGCTACCCACTTAGTGTCTCAACCTCCAACACTGGGAAACTTCAGAATTAAGTGAATGCCTTGATGTGAAAACTGACAGGGTAGTGAACTTGCTTCCCTACTCTTTCTTCTCATTGGAATTGGAGCACTCTTTTATCTCTAGCTGTTTTCTCTGTAGCCCAGGGAGAATGTCACATCTCTGTTAATTTCCCTCCCTTTTGGTAGCTGCTCCTGGCTTGGCCTCTTTCCCAGACCTTCAACTTCTTTCTCTTTATCCAGAATTGACAAATGTCCTATGGGGAAAAGGGCCTGCAAAATTTCAGCTCATTTTTTTTGAGTTGTTTCTTCTTTTTCCAGAATTTTTTCTCCATCAAGTTGTGCTTCCTCAGCTTCTTTCCAATTCTTTAACCAACCTTTTTATAAAGGAAAATTTTAGCTTTCTAAACTTTGTTTTGGTAGAAATGGTGTTATTCTCCTTCCATCATAACTGTAATCAAACCTTCAGTAATATAATTAGTTTATTTTAATTTTAATTTTGGCTCTCAGAAAGAAAATTGGGACGATTTGACTTTGTATATACTTTCAAAAAGTGTATTTAATGATTATTATTACTACTGTAAAATAATATTTTCTTATACATCTACTAAAAGAAAACATTTAACAATCAAGTTGTGACAGAGTGGTATAATAATTGATAACTAATATATTTGAAAATGTGTTTATTTTATAAGCACTACTTCATCTGAATTGGAGATGAATAGATTCTTATTATCTTCATTAAATAATTTGTTGTGCTAGGAACTGAGCCAAATTACAAGTACAAATTATTTTTAATCACAAATGTTTATCTAAATCCCTGTTTGAGTATTATGCACACCCACACTCACACAGAGTAAGACTTTTTTGTCAGTGACAAGAGATTTTCATTTGCTGTTGAGAATTGTTGTTGAATGATGACTAAATAAATAAATAGAAAAGTAAATAAATAAACAAATAAAATTCGGAAAATATTTCTGACAAGTCAGCATCAACCTTCCATTTAGAAGTACTGACTGTTGAAATATTGTATTACATTGTTGCTATTGTTCATGAAATGAAGACACAAAGTCAAGAAATCTGAAGTTAAATGTAAAATGTCATATCAGGTAGCATCATTAAAAATTTGCATTTGCCTGTCAATTGATTGATTATATCCTGCACACCCAAAGGTCATGTCTTTGAAAGCATGTGCTGTAAAGAGCATTTCAGAACTTTGGACCAAACAGAATAGCCACTTCCCACTAAAGTGAGCAGAGTAAAACTTATATACATTTATTTCCAGATTTACTTTAGACTTCTACCAGCCTAATCAAATGTTCCCTTCAGTTTCATTTTCTAGGCAGGACATAACCACATTCTTGACATTCTGCTCAGAATAGAGTCATCAATTCATAAAAGTTGTGGGTCTAGTGGCAATTAGTTTCCCCTGATTATAGACAAATGTGCTAACTCCTAAAAACAGTTTGAGTGCTTCCTTGCAAATGTTAGATTTTTAAAAATTGATGTTTCAGAATCTCGGAAGCAACATATAAGTTTGGGGAAACAGCTCCTTAAATAAGTAAAGAGCATCTGGTCATAAACAGATATAGAATATTGCTGAAATGGGATATTTTTGCTAAATAGAATTTCAGAATTCGTTATCCTACTTAATTAAATCTTTACTGAAATCATTTATTTTATCCTTTCCTTATATTTTAAAGGTACTGAGTCTGATTTTTTAAAAATGAAGTTCTTTAATACCACTTTTATTTATTTATTCATTAAATAATTCAATACTTATAGACTCCAATCCACGTGCCAGTCACTGTGTTAAAAGCTAGAGATATAAAGAACTTGACAATCACAATTTCCTCCTGAAACTTACAAGATAATTTCAGCATATCCTTTCTGAGCAAAAGGATGAAAATAAAGTTTAAATACATTATAATTTATCTATTTTTTTTCTTTAGTTATGGCCCTGATTCTTTGATAAGAATTTTACCATCATTATGAAAGCAAGCCAATGAAATGTGATTTAGGATGAGGGCTTTGGGACATGACATATCAGTTAATTAAATATATATTATTATTCCATTTTATAAGATGAAAAATTGAACATCTACGAGTTTAATAAACTCATTGGAATATAACACTGTGAAATGAGCTAAAATGATCTTGGGTCCTGGCATTCCCAAGCCAAATCTGATGTTCTCATACTTCATACTTTGTCTCTGGTATAAGGCTTTATTTATCAAACTTTAATGTAATTCTCTACTCATGTCACCATTTCCTACGATTTGAGAGTTCCTCAATTTTCACTTTCCTGCACTCTCATTCAAACTTATTTTCCAGGATAATCTGATGGTGAATATTTAGACACAGAAGTGGATATAGTAGCTAAACTATATTATTATGTGGAATTGCCTAGCACCTCATACACTTTATGTTGTTTACTCCTCACAAAAAAGTTTATCAGGTAGATGGTAGGTTTATCTGTATTTTTTAAAATAGCAAACAGATCCAGAATGTTTTGCTATGTTACCAGTTCATCAGCTATGATAAGGATATTACCATGTATTTTCATGCATTAAATCAAGAAATATTAATTTGTGCAGAATTTTTAAATATCATCCATCAGTGAGCATATGATAAAATATTTGGGGGTTTGAAGGCTTTTCAATATCCTCAAAATATTTTCATTTCTATATACTTGTAAATGTAGTCTTTTTTTTTTTTTTTTTTTTTTTTGCCGTACGCAGGCCTCTCACTGTTGTGGCCTCTCCAGTTGCAGAGCACAGGCTTCGGACGCACAGGCTCAGCAGCCATGGCTCACGGGCCCAGCTGCTCTGCAGCATGTGGGATCTTCCCGGACCAGGGCACGAACCCCTGTCCCCTGCATCGGCAGCCGGACTCTCAACCACTGCACCACCAGGGAAGCCCTAAATGTAGTCTTAACATGAGTAGAAAATTGCCAGCACAGGAATGTCTTAAGTAGAATAAGAAAAACTCTTATGTGTTCTATCATTCATACTAAATGTAATTATTAGGTGATTACTTTTTTAGTCATTATTCTCATAACTTATGTATCTAATAATGGGTATGGAAAATTAGGCTATAGGTTCTCTGAATCCTCCACAAACCACTGCTTTATTAGGCTGCACTTGTTTCTATTTTGGTGATGCTGATGGTATATATCTGTGAAAATAAAACCATTTCACGACCAAAGGTGCACATGGAATTATAACTGTACCTTAACAAATGTGTAGCTCTGTGAGAAAAAAATCCATATTATGTGTTTACTTACAGACTCATTCTCAGCAGCAAACTCAAAATCACAATGTCTAATACAAGACATTAGGAAGAGAACTGCACATAATGATTTTTAAGTATTTGCAGCAAAACATTTCCTGGTTTCTTCTTGTCTTTAATATCTTTCTCTACCTTTCTATTTTACCAAAACCCAAATATCAACAGCTCTCCAAACATATTTCAGATAATAAAGAAAAGTGTTATTTTCATGTCCTAAACAACATTTTACTTTCCTTAGTTTCATTTTGTAGTGCTACAGGAGTTTATTGTCTAGCTGTCCATTTTCATTGTTGATGTTAAAATTGTCTTCTGTTTTTATATTTTTTGAATGCCTGCAGAGCTCTAAGCATTAGGCAGAAACCATACAAGACTCTATTGCTATAGTTAGAGTGTTACCTTTTTTAGGAAGGCAGCAAATGAACACCAGGGTCTCTGACCATATACGTTATGGTATCTAAGTTGCCAAGGTTGTTCTGTTAATTAATATTTCATAGTTATATTTAATTCTATATACATTTATCCATCTATTCCTTCATTTAGCAATCAGAGTATAATTAAGAAGACGAAGAAGTGAGATGCAAGCAATAAATACTATGTTAGAGTATATGTAACAGTATGGAAAGAAGGAAGAGAATTTAACAGAGATAATTAAGTTTCATAATATTATTCTTAAAATATTAAAAAGTTATTAGCTATGAAAAGGCGAATCAGGAAGATTTCAGTAAGGGCAGAAACATGTGTAAGGGCAATGTGCCTTAACAAACATGGTGGCTCTGAAAAAAGGGAAGTAGGTAGTTTGGGTAAGTCTGAATATACATAGCTTGTGGGTACTGATGAGTGATGAGGCTTTTTGGTTTATCATTTAGGCTTCATTTTTTAGGTAACTGAGAACACGTGAGATATTATTTTAAGTAGGAAGTGACAAAATCATATGCTTTAATTCATTTCAGTCATTGGTTCAAATCATTGCTCTTGAAACAGAAGAGAACAGAGTGCAAGTGACTCAGAGCTACCTTTTATTAGTGTAGGAAAAGGACCCAATTTGTATCCCTATATCTGGAGAAGTAAGAGTATTTTATTTGTTCATAACAACTGCATAGCATTTATATGTCCAAAAACTATCTTGAAATATTTTGAGTAATTAAACTTCAGTACTGACCTGCTCTATCATGTTGACTTTTACTTGGAAAGTAGAACCCATCATAGGGATAGTGATAAAAGGAGTTAATTGTAAGAATTAGACCTCACGTATTTGTGGGACCTGGTACAGAAATATGTGAAAACATGCTACCTGTGTATGGGGTGATAAGTCTGTAATTGCCATAGGTCAGCAGGACCAATGATTAAGATGAAAAGTTTGGTTTAGAGCAGGAGAGAGTGAGGGTAAGTTGGACGTATTCAAGAGTCTCATTGCCGCCAACCTTGGTGACATAGGTGAACTGTAGAGGAAGCTAGTATTCTTTCCTACTGAACTAAACATAAATCTAACCCACAAGAGCGGGTGTGTTCTGGGTGGTATGGCTGTATACCATATGATCCAGCAATCCCACTCTTGGGTATATATCTGGAGAAAAACATGGTTTGAAAGGTTACAGGTACCCCAGTGTTCATTGCAGTGCTGTTTACAATAACCAAGATATGGAAGCAACCTGAATGTCCATCAACAGAGGAATGGATAAAGAACATGTGGTACATATATACATTGGAATATTACTCAGCCATTAAAAAGAATGAAATAATGCCATTTGCATCAACATGGATGGACCTGGAGATTATCATACTAAGTAAAGTAAGTCAGACAGAGAAAGAAAAATATATGATATCACTTATAGGTGGAATCTAAAAAAAAATGATACAAATGAACTTATTCACAAAATAGAAATACACTCACAGACTTAGAGAATGAACTTATGGTTACTGGAGGGAAGGACAGACAGGAGGGATAGATTAGAAGCTTGGGATTGATCTATTTAAAATAGATGACCAATGAGGACTTACTGTATAGCACAGGGAATTCTGCTCAATATTCTATAATATACTAAATAGGAAAAAATTTTGAAAAAGAATTTATACAAATATCTGTATTTTATTTGTGGCTAACCTAATCTGAGCATTACCAAGAAATGCTGGAACATTTAGTTTGAATTCAGCTAAGGAATTTTACAACATCATCACCATCTGCCTTTGTGAACCTGGAAATATATACATAATTTCTTTAACCATATTTAAATTCCGAAGAAGGAACATAGAAAACCATGTTTCCACATTACCTGAAGCAAGTATCACCTTGTACAAGTGAAAAACTTCTAGCCCTTTCCCCAAGTGAAAAAGAAGGACCTAAGTATCATTTTGTCATCTTTGAGTGATTATTTTCTCTTCTCAGTCAATCACATCCCTCTTTGATATCTTGTAACATATACTGAGATAATGTTACCCATTATTAACACAGGTTATGTTATGTAGGAATGGGAATGGAAGAGATACATGGTGTAAAATCTTTTGTTAAATTTAGTAAAACCTAAAATGACTTAGAGGGCACCCAAAATATTTTAAGCAAATTATATTGGAAATACTGTCATCTTGGACATTGAGTACAAAGTGAAGAGCTTATTTCAACCCTAAAAACTCTGTTGGCAGGAAGCAAATCAAGAAAACTCTTCAGATGTCAACATGTGATTGTTACCCTTCATGAAGAAGAAAAGATGATACAGAGAGTAGAACCAGGAGAACAAAGCATAGAAAAAAGGATGAAATATTTCTACAAAAGAAAATTTTCCTGATCTACTATTTTATATGTATTAATAATGCTTACATAGCAACTACAGGATAAATGCTTCACTCTTTCACCTTATTTTTCAGTTTTTCAAAATAATTAATTTATACATAATATGCAAGAGTTTCTGAATGTTCTTCCTGAGCATCATAATACACTTCTGATGCTGCAAGAAATCTAGAGATTTCTTGTGGGATATTTCAGTTTTTTTTCAGCAAAGTCATTATGGCGAAGGGTAAACACCTCTGCCCTAGATGTTTACAGAACCTCAATCTACTATTTAACTATTTTTGTATCAAGGGACAAGTCAGAATATTCAAATCTACTTCTGGTTGTGCTTTCTCTCGTGCACTCCTTCTCCGGCCCCCCATTCTGGTTTTCCTGCACCTTGTTGCAAAGAGAAGAGCACTTTCTGCTGTTTGGCAATTTTACTAAATTATATAACTCTGCTAAAACTTGTGAAGTTATAAGTTTAAGAATTTTAGATCTGGTTCTTCATATTAAAATATGGATTTGGGAAATTTGGAAAACCTTTTTTTTTAATAAATAAAGCTTGGATTTTGAGACAATGACTGTTATGATGTCAGAAAATCAGATTTAAAATACAAAGAAAGCAATCTTCTTTATGAGTTCAGTGGCTGGGATGATATGGGTCAAAATGATAGATTGAATATGAAACTATAAAATACTTTTAAATATTATTTTCTTTATACATGCTGAACTAAGAACATCACTATAAGTGCCTGAACTTTCTGAAAATTATATGTCTTATCACGTTTTTTTTTATGATAGTTGCATGGTAGCATGAAAAAAGGAACTTAATAAGGAATCAGGATACTCAGATATGTAATAATTTTTTCATAGCTCTCTTACTACCAAGAATAGTATATGTACTTAACACATGTTTCAGGTAAAACACATTAACACACATCATCTCATTTGTTTTCTCTGATATCCTTTTTATGTCTGATGGAAAGATATTTGTAACAGATGAGCTCTACAATTGACTCTCTAAAATTCTGGCTGTATAATCATAGGGCAAGTGGATTTTAATTTTAACTTTGAGAATTCTGATATAACCTATAATATCTGACCTTCTACACTTCTTGAATTTATATTCAGTTAACAAACAAAACAGCTTGAAGAAAACTGTTTCTGTCATTCTAAAGTTGTATACTTTTTAAAAGATTAAAAAAAAAACTAAGAGGCATTGTGATTATGTACTTCCTTCATTTTATCAAAACTGGTTCAAACACTATGGTATATATAATTAGACAGTTCACATACTTTAACTTACTTGTTGATTGGCACACCTAAAATATTCCTGATTGAGCTTCCCTGGTGGCACAGTGGTTGAGGGTCCATCTGCTGATGCAGGGGATGTGGGTCCGTGCCCCAGTCCAGGAATATCCCCTACCATGGAACAGCTGGGCCCATGGGCCGTGGCTGCTGAGCCTGCACATCCAGAGCCTGTGCTCCACAATGGGAGAGGCCACAGCAGTGAGAGGCCAGCATACCACAAAACAAACAAAGAAACAAAAAAAAATATTGAAAAGAAAATAAATCTTCTGGCTCAAGTAAGAATTACAAATAACTTGTATATATCTGTGACTGAAATGTTTTTGACAACATCTTCCATCCATAGCATTAAGATAATTTTAAACATATTTTTGAACATACCCTTTTACATATTCCTTCTAATATACTATGTCATTAAAATTTCTCATATTTTGTGGATTTAGTTATTATACATGAGAATTTTTTTAAACCTAGTTATCCTTAAATGTTCTAAATTATTTTATTGCTAATTAAGTAGACATGGTATTTGGAAGTATTGTTCTTAAGTTTTTTCCTTAAGTGTGTGGCTACTATGTAAAACTTGATAATAATTTCAATAATTCTAATACTGAATATCCATAAAATTCTAGAAGCTCATCTTACTTTGGCAATGTTTTCAGTTACAGATAAATATTTTTCATTGTGGGATCTAGGGCATCTGTGATCTTCTTCCATGTAGAGAAACTTAGAGAAAAATAGAACAGACATTACATGAAGAAAGAAGGGATTCTGAAGGAATTCTTGAGAATCCCTGAGTCCTTAATGTCTCATGACAGCAATACCAACATTCAGACTGCAATGAAAGGAAACTGCCAGCACACCACTGTGGTAGTAGGGAAGAGTGGAGATTGTTTAATACAGTTAGCTGGTCTTCATCTAAAAACTTTCCAAATGAAGCCAAAATGAACAGCTGAGTGTGGTAATGAATCATATCATTTAACCATAAAAACATTCCTTTAATTCTAAGAACATAATTTTTTAAGCCTATATATTTCAGGTCTGGAGATGGAAAGAATATTCTAAATGTGCAATAAAAATTTTAAAAAAAGTATGTCTTTTCCAGGATAACAAGAGAACACTTGTTACTCCTAAAGAGGAACATGCCATACAATTTGACTGAGAATAAGACAGATGATAAGTTAATCTGTTCTCTAATTTCACAAATTACTTCTCATTTAAAGAGAAAATAACTGGGGCATTATTTGATGAGCATCCTTTGCTTTCATAAGACCACTTTTGATGTGTCATTTCTAGAGTGTCTGAAGCGTTGAACTACTGCTAACAATTTCATTCATGAGGCTTCCCTGGTGGCGCAGTGGTTAAGAATCTGCCTGCCAATGCAGGGGACACAGGTTTGATCCCTGGTGCAGGAATATCCGACATGCCATGAAGCAACTAAGCCCATGTGCCAAAACTACTGAGCCTGTGCACTAGAGCCTGTCAGCCACGACTACTGAGCCCACATGCTACAACTACTGAAGCCCACGTGCCTAGAACCTGTGCTCTGCAACAAGAGAAGCCAACAAAATGTGGAGCCTGTGCACCAAAACAAAGAGTAGACCCCTCTCATGGCAACTAGAGAAAGCCTCAGGAAGCAAATAAGACCCAACACAGAAAAAATAAAATAAAATAAAATATTTTTTTAAAATCTTAAAAAATATTCATTCATAACACATATGACTAATATATCTAATATGCATAAAATGCCCTCCTAATATAGGATCAATATTTTCAGGATAAATTTAAATAGATTTATTAGATGGCAATCATTCTTCAGGATAGTATGAGCATAGATTCTTAGTATATAAAATGTTATTGACTACAATCCTGCAGCCTGTGAAATTAAAACCACATTAACAGAAAGATAGACAAGATGAAAAGGCAGAGGGCTATGTACCAGATGAAGCAACAAGATAAAAACCCAGAAAAACAACTAAATGAAGTGGAGATAGGCAACCTTCCAGAAAAAGAATTCAGAATAATGACAATGAAGATGATCCACAACCTCAGATAAAGAATAGAGGCAAAGATCGAGAAGATGCAAGAAATGTTTAACAAAGATCTAGAAGAATTAAAGGACAAAAAAACAGAGATGAACAACACAATAACTGAAATGAAAACTACACTAGAAGGAATCAATAGCAGAATAACTGAGGCAGAAGAACAGATAAGTGACGTGGAAGACAGAATGGTGGAATTCACTGCTGCCAAACAGAATAAAGAAAAAGGAATGAAAAGAAATGAAGACAGCTAAAGATACTTCTGGGACAATATTTAACACAACAACATTCACATTATATGGGTCCCAGAAGGAAAAGAGAGAAAGAAAGGACCCGAGAAAATATTTGAAGAGATTATAGTCAAAAACTTCCTAACATGGGAAAGGAAATAGCCACCTAAGTCCAGTAAGTGCAGAGAGTCCCATACAGATAAACCCAAGTAGAAACATGCTGCAACACATAGTAATCAAATAGGCAAAAATTAAAGGCGAAGAAAAATTATTGAAATTATTGAAAGCAGCAAGAGAAAAACAACAAATAACATACAAGGGAACTCCCAATGGTTAACAACTGATTTCTCAGCAGAAGCTCTACAAGCCAGAAGGGAGTGGCATGACATACTTAAAGTAATGAAAGGGAAGAACCTACAACCAAGATTACTCTAACCAGCAAGGAACTCATTTAGATTCAAGGGAGAAATCAAAAAATTTACAGACAAGCAAAAGCTAAGAGAATTCAGCACCACTAAACCAGCCCCACAACAAATGCTAAATGAACTTCTCTAAGTGGGAAACACAAGAGAAGAAGAGGACCTACAAAAACAAACCCAAAACAGTTAAGAAAATGGCAATAGGAACATACATATTGATAATTACCTTAAACGTGAATGGATTAAATGCTCCAACCAAAAGACACAGGCTTGCAGAATGGATACAAAAACAAGACCCATATATATGCTGTCTACAGGAGATACACTTCAGACCTAGGGCCACATTCAGACTGAAAGTGAGGGGATGAAAAAAGATATTCCATGCAAATGGAAATCAACAGAAATCTGGATTAACAATACTCACATAAGATAAAATAGACTTTAAAATAAAGAATGTTACAAGAGACAAGGAAGGACACTACACAATGATCAAAGGATCAATCCAAGAGGAAAATATAACAATTATAAACATATATGCACCCAACATATGAGCAACTCAATATAAAGGCAACTGCTAACAGCTCTAAAATAGGAAATCGACAGTAACACAATAATAGTGGGGAACTTTAACACATGACCCCAATAGACAGATCATCCATACAGAATATTAATAAGGAAACACAAGCTTTAAATGACACAATAGAACAGAAGATTTAATTGATATTTATAGGTCATTCCATCCAAAAACCGCAGATTACACTTTCTTCTCAAGTGCATACGGAACATTCTCCAGGCTAGATCACATCTTGGGTCACAAATCAAGCCTCAATAAATTTAAGAAAATTGAAATCATATCAAGCATCTTTTCTGACCACAATGCTTTGAGATTAGAAATCAATTACAGGGAAAAAAAACCATAAAAAGCAGAAATACATGGAGGCTAAACAATACGTTACTAAATAACCAAGAGATCACTGAAAAACTCAGAGGAAATCAATAAATACATAGAGACAACTGACAATGAAAACATGACAATCTAAAACCTATGGGATGCAGCAAAACCTGTTCTAAGAGGGAAGTTTATAGCTATACAAGCCTACCTCAAGAAATAAGAAACATTTCAAATAAACAATTTAAAGTTACACCTAAAGGAACTAGACAAAGAAAAATAAACAAAACCCAAAGTTAGCAGAAGGAAAGAAATCATAAAGATCAGAGCAGAAATAAATGAAATAGAAACAAAGACAACAATAGCCAAGATCAATAAAACTAAAAGCTGGTTCTTTGAGAAGATAAACAAAATTGATAAACCAGTAGCCAGACTCATCAAGAAAAGGAGGAAGAGGACTCAAATCAATAAAAATAGAAACGAAAAAGGAGAAATCAAAACTGACACTGCAGAAATACAAAGCATCATAAGACAGTACTACAAACAACTCTATGCCAATAAAATGAACAACCTGGAAGAAATGGAAAAATTCTTAGAGAAGCACAACCTTCTGAGACTGAACCAGGAAGACATAGAAAATATAAACAGACCAATCACAAGTAAAGAAATTGAAACTGTGATTAAAAGTCTTGGAACAAACAAAAGTCCAGGACCAGATGGCTTCAGAGGTGACTTCTATCAGACATTTAGAGAAGAGTTAACACTCATCCTTCTGAAACTCTTCCAAAAATTTGCAGAGGAAAGAACACTCCCAAACTCATTTTAGGAGGCCACCATCACCCTGATACCAAAACTAGACAAAGATACTACAAAAAAAGAAAGATACAGACCAATATCACTGATGAATATATAGATACAAAAATCCTCAACAAAATACTAGCAAACAGAATCCAACAACACATTAAAAGGATCATACACCATGATCAAGTGGGATTTATCCCTGGGATTCAAGGACTCTTCCATATATGCAAATCAATCAATGTGATACACCATATTAACAAATTGAAGAATAAAAAACATATGATCATTTCAATAGATGCAGAAAAAGTTTTGACAAATTTCAACATACATTTATGATAAAAACTCTCCAGAAAGTAGGCATAGAGGGAACCTATGTCAACATAATAAAGGCTACATATGACAAACCGACAGCTGACATTATTCTCAATGGTGAAAAAGTGAAAGCATTTCCTCTAAGATCAGGAACAAGACAAGGATGTCCACTCTTGCCAGTATTATTCAACATAGTTTTAGAAGTCCTAGCCATGGCAATCAGAGAAGAAAAAGAAATAAAAGGCATACAAATTGGAAAAGAAGACATAAAACTGTCATTGTTTGCAGATGACATGATATGATACATAGAGAATCCTAAAGATGCTACCAGAAAGCTACTAGAGCTAATCATTGAATTTGGTAAAGTTGCAGGATACAAAATTAATGCACAGAAGTCTCTTGCATTCCTATACACTAATGATGAAAAATCTGAAAGAGAAATTAAGGAAGCACACCCATTTACCATTGCAACAAAAATAATAAAATACCTAGGAATAAACCTAATTAGGGAGACCAGAGACCTCTATGCAGAAAACTATAAGACATTGTTGAAAGAAATTAAAGATGACCCCAACAGATGAATAGATATTCCTTGTCCTTGGATTGGAAAAATCAATATTGTTAAAATGACTATATGACCCAAAGCAATCTACAGATTCATTGCAATCCTTATCAAATTACCAGTAGCATTTTTTACAGAACTAGAACAAAAAATCTTAAAATTTGTATGGAAACACAAAAGACCTCGAATAGCCAAAGCAGTTTTGAGGGAAAAATATGGGGCTGGAGGAATCAGACTCCCTGACTTCAGACTATACTACACATCTACAGTAATCAAGACAGTATGGTACTTGTGCAAAACCAGAATTATAGATCAATGGAAGAGGATAGAAAGCCCAGAGATAAACCCACCCACCTATGGCCAACTAATCTATGACAAAGGGCAAGGATATACAATGGAGAAAAGACAATCTCTTCAATAAGTGGTTCTGGGAAAACTGGAGAGCCACATGTAAAAGAATGAAATTAGAACACTCCCTAACACCATACAGAGAAATAAACTCAAAATGGATTAGATGCCTAAATGTAAGAGCTGGTACTCTAAAACTCTTAGAGGAAAACATAGGAAGAACACTCTTTGACATAAATCATAGCAAGATATTTTTTGAACCACCTCCTAGAGTAATGGAAGTAAAAACAAAAATAATCAAGTCGAATCTAATGAAACTTAGAAGCTTTTGCAAAGCAAAGCAAAGCAAATTATAAACAAGACAACCCTCAGAATGGGAAAAAAATATTTGCAAATGAATCAATGGACAAGGGATTAATCTCCTAAATATATAAACAGCTCATGCATCTCAATATCAAAAAAACAAACTACCCAATCAAAAAATGAGCAGCAGACCTAAATAGACATTTCTCCAAAGAGGACATACAGATGGCCAAGAAGCACATGAAAAGCTGCTCAATGTCACTGATTATTAGTGAAATGCAAATCAAAACTACAATGAAGTATCACCTCACACCAGTTAGAATGGGCATCATCAGAAAACCTACAAACAACAAATGCTGGACAGGGTGTGGAGAAAATGGAACCCTCTTGCACTGTTGGTTGAAATGTAAATTGATACAGCCACTATGGAGAACAGTATGGAGGTTCCTTTAAAAACTTAAAAAAACTAAAAAACTAAAAATAGAATTACCATATGACCCAACAATCACACTACTGGGCATATACCCTGAGAAACCCATGATTCAAAAAGAAACATGCACCCTAATATTCATTGCTGTGCTATTTACAATAACAAGGACATGGAAGCAACCTAAATGCCCATTGACAGATGAATGAATCAAGAAGATGTGGCACATATATGCCATGGAATATTACTCAGCCATAAAAAGGAATGAAGAGACATGGATGAATCTAGAGTCTGTCATACAGGGTGAAGTAGGCCAGAAATAGAAAAACAAATATCGTATGTTAACGCATATATGTGGAACCTAGAAAAATGGTACAGATGAACTGGTTTGCCGGGTAGAAGTTGAGACACAGATGTAGAGAACAAACATATGGACACCAAGGGGGTAAAGCTGTGGAGCGTGGGGGTGGTGGTGTGATGAACTGGGAGATTGGGATTGACATGTATACACTAATGTGGATAAAATGGATGACTAATAAGAACCTGCTATATAAAAAAATAAATAAAATACAATTCGTGGGCTTCCCTGGTGGCGCAGTGGTTGAGAGTCCACCTGCCGATTCAGGGAACACGGGTTCGTGCCCCAGTCCAGGAAGATCCCACACACCACGGAGCCGCTGGGTCCGTGAGCCATGGCCACTGGGCCTGCGCGTCTGGAGCCTGTGCTCTGCAACAGGAGAGGCCACAACAGTGAGAGGCCTGTGTACCACACACACACACAAAAATACAATTCAAAAAAAAGTATAGTAAAATCATACCTTTCATATAATAAAGTGTTATTGCCTGTTATTTTATTCATTTAACATATTTAATGTGCATCCATTTAGGAGTTATTATACATAATATTTCCTTTCAGCTGCACATGATAGACAATGATTTTGTTTTCTACTGTATACAAATAATAAGCAGGAAATTGTCATTTGGGAAAAATGTGAAGCTATATCTGTGAGGAAGTCTTCAAATTATGGTATCAGATTATGTATGCCTTTTACAAATTAAGTTATTGCCCATATGAAACAACATATTCTCAGAGAGAAATTATTTAGTACATACATTATTATACCATGAAAATCTCAAGTAATCTCCTCTGGAAGAGCCTCTTTTGTCACTGTTCTTTAAAGAAGAGACTACTTTTGCTAACTCTAGCTCTAAATATACATTAGTCTTAATTCTCCTTTGCATGTGACAGCTCAGCTTAGATGAGGAAGTTCATAAAACCTCAGGTTCTTACCCTTGAAGCTCTACTTTGTAGTGCTGTCTCTGTGGATAAAGGAGCGTCCTGATGACCTGTTGAGTCTGTGGGAAAAATGAATGAATGAATAAACAATAAATAAATAAATAAAGCCTAGAGCTGGAAATATTCTACCAATGGGAGGGAGGGAGAGAAAGGAATATTCTGAACTTGCTTTTACTGAAGTTTGATGAGGTGATGTTTATGTTCCTGGGGGTACCTTTGTGAATTGAGATGGAAGGGTGAAAAACTAGTTTTTCCTAAGAATCTCTGAGCTATAGAAATAGGAAATTTGGGCCTTAGATATGAGCACTTCTAAATCTACTACAAGCAGTAAACGGGGCACAAGACTTTGAAGGAAGAATAATGTAGAATAGAGAACCTCACATGTGCATAAGGGATCTTTCTTATTCTATTCATTCAGCTTCCAAATCTATTAAAGTTAGTGGTAAGCCTTATTCTAAGGAAATAGGAAATATTTTATTTCATGTGGTTTTTGTAGTAATGAATTGGATTTTTGGGAAAAAAATTAGGTTTTATTATTAAACAAAAAATACAATTGTCATTGGTTATTATTATTGTAAGAGGGAAATATTCCCTATAGAATTTTTCATTAACATTAGACAAACTATGATAAATAGACAGGCACCGCATTTCTTAAAATAGATCTGTTCTCAAGGGATTCATTAAGAAAAGATCATGACATATATAATGTATATCTCCTAAAACATGGATGTATGTCTTCATTCTGTAATTAAGTCTTTTAATATGGTTAAATCAAATAAAGTAAAATTATTAGGCAAGGACTTGGAAGTCCATGCATGAACTGCCAGTTGAATATGACATTTTAAAATGTCCTGTGTGCTTTTGAAAATTACTGTTAGCCTAGAATATCTGTGCCAAGATATATTGTAATATCTCTTTTTTAACTTCTGTGGACATGATTAGTACAAACAACCCATCATTCGTAGCAGATTTTAGAACTAAAATTCTGATGTGCTCATATGAATATATTCCTACTGGTTCATTTTCACTTGTGAATGACACAGAATGTTTAACTAAAAACCAATATTATCTAGGCATAGCTGCATTTTTCTTAAAGAGAAAGCTGAAAGAATGATTTGGCAACTGTATAAATAATATATATTCTAGGAGTTATGGGTTTTTTTCCACACAAATTCCTTCAAGAAATATGTATATCTCATATTTTATTAGTGTAGAAGAGAAAAAAATCCCTTTCTCTTAGAAAATCCACTGTCACATATATTGGTATCTTTAGTACCTTAATAAAACCCAGGGATTTGTTTTAAAGAACATCACATTATGGATTTTTCTTTGAGAAAATGCAACAGTGAGCTTTAGTTAAGCAAAGAATTATGCCTCTTCATTTCAAGTGAATATAAATATAGTCATTTGAAATATAAGTTTAAGCAGAATTTTAATTAGCTTATAAGCCCTGGGCTGTACTTCTCAGTAACGCTGAGTGTTTTGAGTCTCTACTTTCAGACTCATGCCATATTAATTTTAGCATGGTAAACAACCTTCTCTTTCATGCATTTTAAAGTCAAAGAAATAAAATTGTTGTTGACTCTAGTCATTTTATATTAACTCTCTGGTACCTGGATATTTTGATCTGATCCAGAAGTTCAGAAAGATCCAGCATTGCATCTGAAAAAGTTCCAAGTTAAAAGGGAATTGGAACATGGAGTTGTTAAGAGATCATTGGTTTCTTGGACAACACATATCTGTGTTCAGAGAAAGAGCTAAGATATTAAGCATAGCCTCAGTTTAAATTCTTTATGGCACATTACAAAGACAATGTTAGTAAAGGATGATAATATTAGCTGCTCTGTTAATTGCATAATATACTAATAACTACTAACAGTTATTGAACATCCATTACAGATTGTGCTGTGCTGTCTTTACATTTACTGTCTTCTTTAGCACTCATAACAGCCTGTGGTTTGTACATTTTACAGTGAGGTGAGGAAAATGAGACTTACAGTTTTTAAGTATTGCACCTAAACACAAGTCAGATTGGGAGTGACACAATAAAGATTCTGATTCATCCTATTTGTGTCTAGAGTTCAAATATTTAACCTCTTTGCTATATTGCTAAATAACATTTGTTCTGGTAATTTGACATACTACTACTAATAATCATATCTAACATTTATTAAACATTTACCAGACACCATTTAAATGATTCCCAATAATTAATTCCTATATAGATTCTACTATCCCACCAACTACAATCAATAGTACTTATAATACTTGTCTTATCAAATATACAATCCCAGTAATATGCCTAACAGAATTATGAATGTGTGTATATTTACACACACACACATATACACTATACACTCATATAAATATGTAGTAGAATGTTTATAGAACCCCTATTTGCAGTAGCTGCCAAACTGGAAACTGTGTTTGAATGGATAAATAAATTATGGTATACTTAAAGGATAGAATACTATACAACAACATTATGTTGAAGCTCAAAATTAAATGAAATGAATTAAATTGAATGAAAGAAGTTCGTATTTTCCAAAAAAGTATGTACTAATCCTATTTTTATGAAATATAAATACAAGCAAAACTAATCTATGCTGTTATAAGTCAAAGTAATGATTGCCATTTAAGGTGGGGAAAGTGACTAGAAGAGACATAAAAGGAAGGTTTTGGGGAGCTAATACAGCTTTTTTTGAGTGGTGACTTTGTATACACACACACACACATATGTATATATATATATACATATATATACAAACATATATGTATATATATGTCACTTTAATAAAATGTTAAAGTTAAATCATTTTATGACCTCATCATATTAGTTTTACATTAACTAAGCTTCTTTTTCCTGGGTTTACTTTTCCTATCATTATCATCACCTTGTAGCCCACTTATTCTAGCTCCTATGTTTCTTTATTCAAACTAGGCATAAACTTCAGCTTGTCTTCTGTACCTTGAAAATATTAAGCCTTCTGTTCATGAAAATAACTATAGACTTTGGAAAAACCTTTGTAAATATAAAATGTTTAAAATATTATAAATGTCTTTAAATTTAGATAACATTTATGTACATATCTGAGTATTTTATATCTGAACATTATATCTGATCATTGATGGTTAATGTTCTAAACAGAGCTTCAAAAACATTTTTACCTTTTAGTCCCTTTCATCAGTTTGTATTTCAAAATTAATGTTTATTTCTTTTCATTCACTTTTTGACTCAATTACTTCATCTTAAATAAAATAAAAAATAAAAAATAAAAAAAAATAAAATAAAACTTTTATTAACTTTTAGAAATTTGAAATACAAAAAAAAACCAGCATCAAAGGATCTTTCAAAACAAATATGCATTTACATTAATAAACAACAGAAATGTTATAATTATGTTTTTAATGTCACTGTCTTGAAGAAATTCTGCCATTACCATTTAGCTTACTGACTGCTCTAACTTAAGCATTTTTACCTTGATATCTGACTTTCCTCCAGTTTTTTTTTAAAAAATATTATTTCAAAATATTTACTTCACGCCTACTATAGAACAAGTCTTCTTCTAGTCAATGGTGATACAAGAGTGAATACAAAGTCAAAAGTCCCTGCCCTCAAAGACCTTGCATTAGTGAGAGTGGGAAGCTATATGCAATAAAGTATGTAGTAAATACACAGTATTTCAGATATTGATCAAATGTAACAGGGAATTCAAAGTAACAGGGTAAGGAAGAATCACTATGTTAAGTAGGATGTTCAAGAAAGGTCCCTTTAATAAGGTGGACATTTTGGCAGAGACCAGAAATGAGGGATGACTGAGAATATTAGATGTCTGTGAGAAAAGAAGTCTAGATAGAGGATGGAGCAAGGACCAAGCCTTCTGGTTGGGACTGAGCCTGGAGGAGAGCTTTAGTATCTGAGTTCATATACTGAAGTGGCCAGATGCCCAGGTATTGGATGATCATGTAGGATATTATAAGAAATTTGACTTTTATTCTGAAGGACATGAGAATCCACTAGAGGGTTTTGAGATGTATGGTGAGATGATTTATATTACATTTTTAAACGATCACTCGATTCATTGTTGAAATTAAACTCTAAGTGTGTGTATGTGTGTGTGTGTGTGTGTGTGTCTGTGTGTGTGTGTGTTGGTAGTGGTGGTGGTGGGAGAAATACTGCAGTGGTAATCATGGAAATAAGTTAAAATACAATTACCATAATCCAATAGAAAAGAGGTGGTGATGACGGAGAGGCTGTGTTTTAACAGTGGAGAAGAAAGGGCAGATACTGAGTCATGTTTTAAAAGCACAACTTTCCAAATGTATCCTTGTATACCAAGTATCTTATGTAATACAAACTTCTCAAAATCCTTGCTGAATGAAAGAATAGCCCATCACATAATCCTTTACTGTTTAGTTGTCCCCAGTTGTGCTCTCAGGTCACTGTCAGTTGTAGAAATGTTTTGCCATTACTCTGAGTTAATCTCCCCTTGTGCATGACCTTAGCATTCTGTGTGTATTTCTTACCAATATTTCCCATGCACTGAGAGTGTGGTTAGAGGATCTAGAGAGTGCTGTCCAATAGAAATTCAATGTGAGTCACATGTGTAATTTTAAATATTCTGGAACTAACAAAGAAAAAAAAGTAAAAACGAACAGGAGAAATTAATTTTATGGTATATTTAATCTATCCTGGTTTATCCAAAATATTATTATTTCAGAATGTAGTCAATATAAAAAAATCAATGAACTATTCTACATCTCTTTTTTTTTTTTGGTGTCAAATCTTTCAAAGCTGGGGTGTATTTTACATTTACAGCCTACCTCAATTGAAATACTAAATTTCATGAGGAAAAGTAAATTTGCATTTATATTTAATAAAGTTTATAGCTGAAAGAGTAGACTTACACACTTGAGTTGTTCCAAACGTACTTAAAAGTTTTCAAGTAAGTGAATGGAGAATCAGTTTTTACATTCAAATTTAAAAATTTTAAATTAAGTAAAATTTAAAATTCGATTCCTCAGTCCCTCCAGCCACATTTCAAGTGATCAATATCCACAAGTGACTACTGGATACCATATTGGTTAGTGCAGGTCTAGAAAGCCACTTTCCTTGTCTTAATATATAAGGAGAGTATAACATAATGAAATATATATATATATATATATATATATATATATATATATATATGAAAATAAAGACCTGTTAGCATAGTTTGCAAGATATTTTTGTCTCAGCCACATTCAGTTACACAAGTAATGGCATGGAATAGGCAGAAAGACAGTTGTAATTAGGATTGGAGTTTTGCCAGGGGAAGAGGGTAAAAGAACTTGACTGCATAAATAAGGCAGCAATGATAATAATAGACTATAGAATTTAGGCTTGTTAAAGTTGTAATTTTCCTGCCAAAAATGTATATTCTGAATCTTATGAAGAAACATGAGACCAAGTAGATACGGAAGGCATTTGAAAAAAAAAATAACTGGAATGTGTTCTTCAAAATTTAAAGGTCATAGAAGACAAGGATAGCTGAGAAAATAAACCAGATTGAAGACTAAAGAGACAGGATATCTAAGTGCAATGTGGGACACTAGATTGGATTGTGGACATGGAAAATATAGTTGTTATGAACATTATTGTGAAAATTAGTTAAATTTGATTGTCTAAGGTGGATTAGATGAGTATTTTACTATAAATCTCTGATTTTTATCATTGTAATACAGTTATGAAAAAGAAACTTTTTGTTCTTAAAAAAATGCATTGAAATATTTGGAATGAAAGGACATAGTGTTAGCTACAACTTATGCTTAAATGGCTCAGAAAGAAAATGGAGACCAAATAAGAGAAAAAGTAGAAACATCAAGTATGCAGACCAAATGACAAAACAAATGGGGCAACTTATCTGTGGTCAACTAATTATTAAGCTACTTATAGAGTGTATAGAACTTATTTGCACTATTCTTCTAATTTTCTGTACATTTGTAATTATATTAAAGTCACAAAAATATTTAGATGAGCACTCATTCATTTATGCATTCAAGATAATATTTTGAGTGTCAATTTTTTGCCTAGTTCTGCTATGAATAGAGATACTGGGGTGCATCTGATAGACATGTGCAATTTTCTTACAGATTTTATGGATTAGATTTCAATTGATATTTTGTACTATTATTTATGAATTTTACTTTTTAATGTGAAAGTCATGATAGTCCAACAGGCAAAGTATGAAGATATTATAATTGCAAGGTAGTTCCTTATAATATTTTAATGTGAAGAATGAAATTAATGCTTAGTTATAAAAATCCATCTATTTTAGAATATGTGTTTTTATGCTTTGGATATAATATAGAAATTATTTTGTTTTTATCTTATTCTCCAGTATTTATATAGTATCTCCATTTCTGTCACACACACAAAGCAGACAGCATAAATTGGACAAATCACCTTGGCTCTTCCACACTATGTATTATATGTGTATACATACAACGAAATATTATTCAGACTTAAAAATAAATGAAATTCTGATACATTCTACAACATGAAAGAACTTGGAAACTTTATAGTAAGTGGCATAAGCCAGACACAAAAGGACAAATATTGTATGATGCTAATTATATTAATTATATAGAATATGCAAATTCATAGAGATCGAAAGTAAAATAGATGTTACCAGAATCTGAAGGGAAAGAAGAGTGAGACCTTATTGTTTCACAGGTAAAGAGGTTCTATTTGGGATGATGAAAAAAACTGTGGAAATAGATAGTGGTGACATTTATACAACATTGTAAATGTACTAATGCCATTGAAATGTACAAGCATACCTCAGAGGCATTGTGAGTTTGTTTCCAAACCACCAGAAAAAGCAAATATCACAATAAAAATAGTGACACTATTTTTTTGGTTTTCTAGTATGTAAACATAACATATCAGTTATGTTTAGAAAACACAACTTAAAAAAACCTAAGGGATGAGCAA
The DNA here is from genome assembly GCF_964341445.2 of Mesoplodon mirus. Classification (NCBI taxonomy): domain Eukaryota; kingdom Metazoa; phylum Chordata; class Mammalia; order Artiodactyla; family Ziphiidae; genus Mesoplodon; species Mesoplodon mirus. The sequence goes on along the minus strand of NC_138983.1, from coordinate 107,116,700 downwards.
GAGGGAAGTTCATAGTGATATAGGCCTTCTTCAGAAAAAAATAAATAAATAAAAAGAAAAGAAAAATCTTAAATAAACAACCTAAACTACCACTTAAAAGTAATAGTAAAAGAAGAACAAATAAGACCTTAGTCAGCAGAAGGAAGGAAATAATAAAGATTAGGGAGGAAATAAATAAAATAGACATTAAAAATAGAAAAAATAATCAAGAGCTGTGTTTTCTTGAAAGGATAAATAAAATTAACAAACTTCTAGACATACTCACAAAGAAGAAAAAAGACCCAGATAAACAAAATAAAAAATGAAACAGGAGAAATTAATATATAGAATATACACACAGAAATCTGTTGCATTTCTTTACACAAACAATGAAATATCAGAAAGAGACATTTAAAAAAATTCTATTTAAAACCCCATCCAAAAAAAAAAAAAAAAAAAGAAAACAACAACAATACAGAAAAAAACCTAGGAATAAACCTAACCAAGGAGGGCTTCCCTGGTGGCGCAGTGGTTGAAAATCTGCCTGCTAATGCAGGGTACAAGGGTTCGAGCCCTGGTCTGGGAAGATCCCACATGCCACGGAGCAACTAGGCCCGTGAGCCACAACTACTGAGCCTGCCCGTCTGGAGCTTGTGCTCTGCAACAAGAGAGGCTGCGACAGTGAGAGGCCCACGCACCACGATGAAGAGTGGCCCCCGCTTGCCACAACTAGAGAAAGCCCTCACACAGAAACGAAGACCCAACACAGCCAAAAATAAATAAATAAACAAATGTGGGGTTAAAAAAAAAAAAGAAAAGCCTACAGAATTTAAAAAAAATAAAAAGAAGAGCATCATTAAAAAAAAAAAAAAAAACCTAACCAAGGAGGTTAAAGGCCTGTACACTGAAAACAATAAAACACTGATAAAGGAAATAGGAGATGATTCAGAGAAATGGAAAGATATCCCATGCTCCTGGATTGGAAGAATTAATATAGTTAAAGTGGCCATACTACCCAAAGCAATCTATAGATTTAATGAAGTTACTATCAAATTACGCATGACATTTGTCACCAAACTAGCACAAATAATTCTAAAATTTATATGGAACCATGAAAGACCCAGAATTGCCAAAGAAATCCTGAGTAAAAAGAACAAAGCTGGAGGCATAACCTTTCCAGACTTCAGACAATATTACAAAGCTACAGTAATCAAAACAGCACATTATTGTCACAAAAGCAGACATATAGATCAATGGAACAGACTAGAAAATCCAGAAATAAACCCAAACACGTATGGTCAATTAATCTTTGACAAAGGAGGCAAGAATATACAATGGAGAAAAGAGAGTCTCTTTAGCAAATTGTGATGAGAAAGCTGGATAACATCATGTAAATCAATGAAGTTAGAACACTCCCTCACATCATACACAAAAATAAACTCAAAATAGCTTAAAGAGTTAAATACAAGACATGACACCATAAAACTCCTAGAAGAGAACATAGGGAAAATATTCTCTGATGTAAATCGTAGCAATATTTTCATAGACCAGTCTCCTAAGGCAAAAGATATAAAAGAAAAAAAACAGACAAATGGGACCTAATCAAACTTACAAGCTTTTGCACTTTGCATAGTGAAGGAAACTATAAACAAAATCAAAGGACAACCTACAGATGGGAGAAAATATTTGCAGATGATGCAACTGAAGAGGGCTTAATTTCAAAATATACAAACAGCACATTCAACTCAATATCAAAAACACATACAAGCCAATCAAAAAATGGGCATAAGTCTTAAATAGACATTTCTCAAAAGAAGACATACAGACGGCCAACAGGCACATGAAAACATGCTCAACATCACTAATTTTTGCAGAAATGCAAATCAAAACTATAATGAGGTGTCACCTTTCACCATTCAGAATGGCCATCATCAAAAAGTCTACAAATAATAAATGCTAGAGGGGGTGTGGAGAAAAGGGAACTTTCCTACACAGTGTGAATGTAAATTGGTGAAGCCCCTATGGAAAACAATATGGACATTCCTTAAAATACTAAAAATAGAGTTACAATATGATCCATCAATCCCAATCCTGGGTGTATATCCAAAAAAAGATAAAAACTCTAATCTGAAAAGATACATGCACCCAAGTGTTCATAGCAGTCCTATTTACAATAGCCAAGACATGAAAGCAATCTCAACGTCCACTGACAGATGAATTGATAAAGAAGATGTGTTACATATATACAATGGAATATTACTCAGCCACAAAACAACAATGAAATATGGCCATTTGCAGCAACATGGATGGACCTAGAAAGTATCATACTAAGCGGAATCACACAGAGAAAGACAAATGTATGATATCACTTGTATGTGGAATCTAAAATATAATACAAAACAGGAACAAACTCACAGACATAGAAAACAAATGTATGGTTACCAAAGGGGACAGGTAGGAGGAGGAATAAATTAGGAGTATGGAATTAACAAATAGATACCTCTATGTATAAAATAAGCAAACAAGGTTTTGCTAAATAACTATATTTAATATCTTGTAATAACCTATAATGGAAAAGTATCTATAAAAGAAAAAAAAATATATATATATAAATGGATCACTTTGCTGTACATCTGAAACTAAAACAATACTGTAAATCAACTATAGATCAAACCAAAAAAATTTAAAAATTAAAAAATAAGTTATGTTTACACTATATTTCACTCTATTAAGTGTGCAATAGCCTTGTGTCTTAAAACATAACAATGAAATACCTTAACTAAAAATACAAAACAGAGGAGACCTTCAAGATGGCAGAGGAGTAAGATGTGGAGAGCATCTTCCTCCCCACAAATACATCAGAAATACATCTACATGCGGAACAACTCCTACAGAGCACCTACTGAACGCTGGCAGAAGACCTCAGACTTCGCAAAAGGCAAGAAACTCCCCAGGTACCTGGGTAGGGAAAAGGAAAAAAGAAAAAAACAGAGACAAAAGAATAGGGAGGGAACCTGCCCCTCTGGGAGGGAGCTGTGAAGGAGGAAAAGTTTCCACACACTAGGAAGCCTCTTCACTGATGGGGACAGGGGGTGGTGGGGGGAAGCTTCAGAGCCATGGAGGAGGGTACGAGGGCAAACTGGAGAGATTCCCACACAAAGGGTTGCTGCTGACCTGCACTCACCAGCCAGAGAAGCTTGTCTAACACGCTGGGGTGTGCGGGGGCTGGGAGCTGAGGCTCCAGCTTCAGAGGTCAGACGCCAGGGAGAGGACAGGGGTTGGCTGTGTGAACACAGCCAGAAGAGGGCTAGTGCACCACAGCTAGCAGGGAGGGAGTCGGGAACAAGTCTGGAATGGCCTAAGAGGCAAGAGACTATTGTTTTTGGGTGCACGAGGAGAGGGGATTCAGAGCACCGCCTAAACGAGTTTCAGAGACAGGCGTGAGCCACAGCTATCAGCAAGGACACCAGAGAAGGGCATGAAACGCTAAGGCTGATGCTTCAGCCACCAAGAAGCCTGTGTGCAAGCAGAGGTCACTATCCACACCACCCCTCCCAGGAGGCTGTGCAGCCCACCACTGCCAGGGTCCCATGATCCAGGGACAACTTCCCAGGGAGAACACACGGCATGCCTCAGGCTGTTGCAACATCACACAGGCCTCTGCTTCCACAGGCTCACCCTTCATTCTGTACTCCTCCCTTCCCATGGCCTGAGTGAACCACAAGCCCCTAATCAGATGCTACTTTAACCCCATCATTTCTAAGGGAAGAACAGACACCCTCTGGCGACCTACACTCAGAGGCGGGGCCAAATCAAAAGCTGAAACACAGGAGCTGTGCGAACAAAGAAAAGAAAAAGAAATTTCTCCCAGCAGCCTCAGGAGCAGTGGGTTAGATCTCCACAATCAACTTGATGTACCCTGTATCTCTGGAAAACCTGAATAGACAACAGATCATCCCAAAATTGAGGCAGTGGACTTTGGGAGCAACTATAGACTTGGGGTTTGCTTTCTGCATCTAATTAGTTTCTGGTTTTATGTTTATCTTAATTTGGTAATTAGAGTTTATTATCATTGATAGATTTGTTTATTGATTTGGTTGCTCTCTTCCTTTTTCTAAAATCTATCTATCAATCAATCAATCAATCTATCTATCTATCTATCTACAGATATATAGATATATATTTTTTTCCCTTTTCCCTTTTTGTGAGTGTGTATGTGTATGCTTCTTTGTGTGATTTTATCTGTATAGCTTTGCTTTTACAATTTGTCTTAGGTTTCTCTCTGTCCATTTTTTGTTTTGGTTTCTTTAGTATAGTTTTTAGAGTTTGTTATCATTGGTGGATTTGTTTTTTGATTTGGTTGCTCTCCTCTTTCTTTCTTTCTTTTTTTTTCATTTTTTATTACTTTTTAATATTTTTATTTTAATGACTTTTTAAATTTTTTATTTTAATTATTTTATCTTATTTTCTTTCTTTCTTTCTTTCTTTCTTTCTTTCTTTCTTTCTTTCTCCCTTTTCTTCTGAGTCATGTGGCTGACACAGTCTTGGTGCTCCTGCCGGGTGTCAGACCTGTGCCTCTGAGGTGGGAGACCTGAGTTCAGGACACTGGTCCACCAGAGACCTCCCAGCCCCTCATAATATCAATTGGTGAGAGCTCTCCCAGAGATCTCCATCTCAATGTTAAGACCCACCTCCACTCAATGACCAGCAAGCTACAGTGCTGGACACCCTCTGCCAAACAACTAGCAAGACAGAAACACAACACCACCCATTTGTAGAGAGGTTGCCTAAAATCAAAATAAGGTCACAGACATCCCAAAACACTCCACCAGAGGTGGTCTTGACTACGAGAAAGACAAGATCCAGCCTCATCCACCAGAACACAGACACCAGGCTCCTCCACCAGGAAGCCTACACAACCCACTGAACCAACCTTAGCCACTGGGGCAAACACCAAAAATAATTGGAAATATGAACATGCAGTCTGCAAAAAGGAGTCCACAAACACAGTAAGTTAAGCAAAATGAGAAGACCAGAGAAACACACAGCAGTTGAAGGAGCAAGGTAAAAACTCACCAGACCAAAAAAATGAAGAGGAAATAGGCAGTCTATCTGAAAAAGAATCTGGAGTAATGATAGTAAAGATGATCCAAAAGCTTGGAAATAGAATGGAGAAAATACAAGAAATGTTTAACAAGGACCTAGAAGAACTAAAGAGCAAAGAATCAATGATGAACAACACAATAAATGAAATTAAAAATTCTCTAGAAGAAATCAATAGCAGAATAACAGAGGCAGAACAATGGATAAGTGACCTGGAAGATAAAATAGTGAATATAACTACCACAGATCAGAATAAAGAAAAAAGAATGAAAAGAATTGAGGTCCATCTCACAGACCTCTGGGACAACATTAAATGCACCAACATGTGAATTATAGGAATCCCAGAAGAAGAAGAGAAAAAGAAAGGGACAGATAAAATATTTGAAGAGGTTATAGTTAACAACCTCCCTAACATGGGTAAGGAAATAGTCAATCAAGTCCAGGAAGAACAGAGAGTCCCATACAGGATAAGTCCAAAGAGAAATGCACCAAGACACATATTAATCAAACTATTAAAAAATAAATACAAAGAAAAAATACTAAAAGTAACAAGGGAAAAGCAACAACTAACATACAAGGGAATCCCCATAAGGTTAACAGCTGATCTTTCAACAGAAACTCTGCAAGCCAGAAGGGAGAGGCAGGGCATATTTAAACTGATGAAAGGGAAAAACCTACAACCAAGATTACTCTACCCAGCAATGACCTCATTCAGATTTGATGGAGAAATTAAAACCTTTACAGACTAGCAAAATCTAAGAGAATTCAGCACCACTAAACCAGCTTTACAATGAATGCCAAAGGAATTTTTCTGGGCAGGAAACACAAGACAAGGAAAAGACCTACAATAACAAACCCAAAACAATTAAGAACATGGTAATAGGAACATACATATTGATAACTACCTTAAATGTAAATGGATTAAAGGCTCTAACCAAAAGATATAGACTGGCTGAATGGACAGAAAAACAAGACCCATATAAATACTGTCTTCAAGAGACTCACTTCAGACCTAGGGACACATACAGACTGAAAATGAGGGGAGGGAAAATGATATTCCATGCAAATGGAAATCAAAAGAAAGCTGGAGTAGCTATTCTCATATCAGAAAAAAATATACTTTAAAATAAAGACTATTACAGGAAACAAAGAAGGACACTACATAATGATCAAGAGATTAACCCAAGAAGAATATATAACATTTATAAATATTTAGGCACCAAACATAAGAGTACCTCAATACATAAAGCAAAGGCTAACAGCTATAAAAGGGGAAATCGACAGTAACACAATCATAGTAGGTGACTTTAACACCCCAGGTTCACCAATGGACAAATCATCCAAAATGAAAATAAATGAGAAAAAACAAGCTTTAAATGATACATTAAACAAATGGAGTTAATTTATATTTATAGGACATTCCATCCAAAAGCAACAGAATACACTTTCTTCTCAAGTGCTCATGGAACACTCCAGGATAGCACTTATCTTGGGTCACAAATCAAACCTTGGTAAATTTAAGAAAATGAAATCATATCAAGTATCTTTTCCAACCACAACAATATGAGACTCGATATCAATTACAGGAAAAAAATCTGTAAAAATTACAAACACATGGAGGGTTGACAACACACTACTAAATGACCAAGAGATCACTGGGGAAATCAAAGAGGAAATCAAAAAATACCTAGAAACAAATGACAATGAAAACACGATAACCCCAAACCTGTGGGAAGCAGAAAAAGCAGTTCTAAGAGGGAAGTTTATAACAATACAATCCTACCTCAAGAAACAAGAAACACATCAAATAAACAACCTAACCTTAAACCTAAAGCAATTAGAGAAAGAAGAACAAAAATACCCCAAATTTAGCAGAAGGAAAGAATCATAAAGATCAGATCAGAAATAAATGAGAAAGAAATGAAGGAAATGATACCAAAGATCAATAAAACTAAAAGCTGGTTCTTTGAGAAGATAAACAAAATTCATAAACCATTAGCCAGAATCAGCAGGAAAAAAAAATGAGAAGACTCAAATCAATAGAATTAGAAATGAAGAAGGAGAAGTAACAATAACACTGCAGAAATCCAAAGGACAATGAGAGATACTACAAGCAAGTATATGCCAATAAAATGGACAACCTCAAAAAAATGGACAAATTCTTAGAAAGCCACAACCTTCCAAGCCTGAACCAGGAAGAAATAGAAAATATAAACAGACCAATCACAAGCACTGAAATTGAAACTGTGATTAAAAATCTTCCAACAAACAAAAGCCCAGGACCAGATGGCTTCACAGGCGAATTCTATCAAACTTTTAGAGAAGAGCTAACACCTATCCTTCTCAAACTCTTCCAAAATATATCAGAGGGAAGAACACTCCCAAACTCATTCTACTAGGCCACTATCACCCTGACACCAAAACCAGGAAAAGATGTCACAAAGAAAGAAATCTACAGTCCAATATCACTGATGAATACAGATGCAAAAGTCCTCAACAAAATACTAACAAACAGGATCCAACAGCACATTAAAAGGATCATACAGCATGATCAAGTGGGGTTTATCCTAGGAATGCAAGGATTCTTCAATATACACATCAATCAATGTGGTAAACCATATTAAAAAAAATGAAGGAGAAAAATCATATGATATCTCAATAGATACAAAAAAAGCTTTGGAAAAAATTCAACACCCATTTATGATAAAAATCCTCCAGATAGTAGGCATAGAGGGAACTTACCTCAACAGAATAAAGGCCATATATGACAACTGCACAGCCAACATCATTCTCAGTGGTGAATACTGAAACCATTTCCTCTAAGATGAAGAACAAGGCAAGGTTGTCCTCTCTCACCACTATTATTCAACATAGATTTGGAAGTTTTAGACACAGCAAACAGAGAAGAGAAAGAAATAAAAGGAATCCAAATCAGAAAAGAAGAAGTATATCTATCACTGTTGGTAGATGACATGATACTATACATAGAGAATCCTAAAGATGTTACCAGAAGACTACTAGAGCTAATCAATGAATCTGGTAAAGTAGCAGGATACAAAATTAATGCACAGAACTCTCTTGCATTCCTATACACTAATGACGAAAAATCTGAAAGAGAAATTAAGGAAACACTCCCATTTACCATTGAAACAAAAAGAATAAAATGCCTAGGAATAAACCTACCTAAGGAGACAAAAGATCTGTATGCAGAAAACTGTAAGACACTGATGAAAAAGATACAAACAAAGATGATACATCATCATCAAAGATGATACAAAGATATCATCAAAGATATCTTCAAAGATGATACAAACAAATGGAGAGATATACCATGTTCTTGGATTGGAAGAATCAACATTTACTTGGTAGTGTTCCTTAATTTTCCCTTAAAGAAGGAATTGAAGGTTTCTTCACCTAAGTCCAGCATGCAACTAAGAAATTAATTGAAAAAGTAGAGAAAAATTTCTTTAATTGCCCAGTTTACCAGAATTTTTATTTAGGTATTGAATGAGCTTATTATTCATGCAGAGTATTTGATTTAAAGAACAGTTCTTTAATTACCAAAGTTCTAGTTCACATCTAGCTCATATCATGTTTCCTGTGTAATGTTAAGTGATATGATGCAGGGTAGGGGACACAAAAGATCCCCTTGGAATTTTCTTTCATTTACAAGCAAGCATTGAAAGATTTTTTTTCTTTTTTTAGTTGAATATCGCTGATTTACAGTACTGTGCTAATTTCAGGTGTACAGCAAAGTTATTCAGTTATACATACATACATATCTATTATTTTTCAGATTATTTTCCCTTATAGGCCATTACAAAATATTAAGTATAGTTCCCTGTGTTATACAGTAGGTCTTGTTGGTTACCTGTTTTACATATAGTAGTGTGTATATGTTAATGCAAAACTCCTAATTCATCCCTCTCTCCCTTTCCCCTTTGGTAACCCTAAGTTTGTTTTCTATGTCTGTGGTTCTATTTCTGTTTTGTATATAAGTTCATTTGTATCATTTTTTATTTTAGATTCCACTTTTAAGTGATATCATATGGTATTTGTCTTTGTCTGGCTTACTTCTTTATTATGGAAATCTCTAAGTCCATCTGCTGCAAATGTCATTATTTTATTCTCTTATGGCTGGATAATATTCCTTTGTATAAATGTACCACATCTTTTTTATCCATTCATCTGTTGATGGACATTTAGGTTGCTTCCATGTCCCGGCTATTGTAAATAGTGGTGCAGTGAACATTGGGGTGCATGCAAGTAATTTAAAGTGCAAAATCCAGTGCTGGATTAGGTGGATTTAAATATTTAAAAATATTTTTTAGTTGTGTCACCTAGGTTAAATTATGCTACTGTGTCTCAGTTTATTCATATGAAAAATAAGAATATAAAAATATACCTAATGTATAAGTTTATAGTATGAATTAAATGAGTAGATACATATAGAATACTTAAGACAATGTCTGGACCATATTTGAAAGCTGATATCAGTGTGTGTGCATATGCATGTAGTCACTTCCATTAACAAATATGTACCAGTTTCTTCCAAAACTGAGTTTATACAATTGGGTTCAGGTAACTAAAAAATAGTAGAGTCTTAAATTCCAGTCTTTGAGGAATTTATTTTAATTTGATAGTTTGTTGTTTTGTCAGAGGAAGAGTGAGAGAACATTCACAGTGCTGTGTTGATAAATATATTTTGTATCTCAAAAGGTATTTAACCTTCTCCTGAGTATTTGATTTATCTCACTTTTAATGTTTATTAACATGAGTAGTTACAACAATCAACTTTAATTACCATCTAATAAGTTATTAATAACCCACTCTGTGCCACTACTCTGAGATTTAGGAAAAAGTGAAAGACAACTTCAAGGAAATTATAATTTATCTGAAGATCATTTCCCACTTATATTTATTTACTTTGTTTCTTGAGTGCTATCATGGGTCAGGTAATTATTTTTTTTTGTTAGAAGATATTTTAATGTAGAATGACATTCTCCTCAGAACTTGTGAAGTATGATAAGTTGAATAGCTATAAACATTTAAAATCATTTAGGTATATTTTTCCTGAAGAGTATTTTTCAGTCAGTATATAATATTTTTTTCTAGAGTGCTTAAGTGAATATACTATCTTCTTTGGTTAATAGTAAATTAAAGGAACAAATTGAAAACTATGACCCAATATTTAAAAGGTTAATTATAGGAAATTATTTGGCATATTGAAAACAAACCAGTTACAAAAATAGCATTAGTTAGACTTTATGAATTAAAGAAACTAAAAAAAACATTTGATTAGTTTACAGAATACACACTAGCTATGTAAATCAAGGATCAATTGTAAGTTTATAAATAAATTTTATTGTAAAACATACAATATCTTGAAAGTTCCATGTTAGAATGAACTTATACTTTAAAATGAATTTTTAAAATATTTATTTTTAACATCTTTATTGGAGTGTAATTGCTTTACAGTGGTGTGCTAGTTTCTGCTTTATAACAAAGTCAATCAGCTATACATAAACATATATCCCTATATCTCCTTCCTCTTACATCTCCCTCCCAGCCAAAGGCAAACTATTATTAAATAATAAATAGTACCTCACTTATAAATTCACTTATTTCATTATCATAAAAATATTCAGTGAGAGAACCAACCAATCTCAACTTCGACAAAAAATGGAAATATAGACGGACAACATTGGTGGATTAGAATGCAACTGATAACTCATACATTATAGTCCACAGAACTAGAAAATCAACTTTTTATTCCACCCTACCCCATTTCCCACTCTGAGACAAATTTATTTGGGAATATGAAGATATATACAATATTGCCTCTGCCCTCTTGGGAAATTGGCATACTAAGATCAACATAATCACATATCTTATATTGAATTAACTGACCTTTTTTTCTAAATTAAAGCCAATAAGAAAATGAGATAGAAAAAACTTTAAGTTTTAGTGGCACAGAGAAACTTGTCGGGTAGTTTCAGAAGGCACACTACAGTACAAATGATAGTAAAACCATAACAGTTTGATGACATTCATCCAATTATTACCAAATATAGATTAAGTACTAATTTTATGCTGTACACTGAGCTTGGTATTGGGGATTATTTTACATCCTATCAATAGGATAGGCCAAGGTAATAGGTGTATAGGAATGAACAAATGAGGGTAGGGTAGTTTTGAAAATAAACTCACTTATTTCATTATATTCCTAGGTCTAGATGAGCCTCACAGTTACATTTTACAATGGCATTTTCCTTTCAATTTCTAAGCTAACTATACTTGAGCCCATTGAAATTTGTGTATACTCAATATTTTAGAGGTTTTAAATTTATGGCCTCATTTTTAGCACTTATTTCTCCTTATAATTTTCAATATATTTTTCATATCATTAATGTACTCATATTTTTCTTGTTCTTATAAAACCATTTAGCTATCAGTATTTTCTACTAAATGCTTCAAGTATTTATTAATATTTAATATTATTCAATGTTTTTCTTTTATGAATAAAAGTCCTTTTAAAATAGTCATTTGAGAGCTCCAAAAACTTTATCATAATATACCTATTTACCTACAGTAATAAATAAAAAGGTGAATTAGATACTCTCAATTACATAAATTTGATGTGTGGGATGGTATCTCTCCTGTGTAATCAATACACTTATCAGTATTATTTATGGTGTTGACTTAATATCCTAGTGTTGTAAACCCACCAGTGGGGCAAATCAAAGCCATAGTCATGATCATGGAACATGACAGGCAAATTTTTTTCCTCGAGGGAAGATACTGAGGATTTTTATATTAACACAAAATTCAGGTACAGAAAATCCTGTTTCCTTATTATTTTTTTTTTCTTTTGATTTTCTGGAAAGGGTATATTACCTGAGTTCTAAATGATAAGTATAAGAATTATGACTGTGAGCAGCAGGATAAATATCTCTAGGAATATGGCATATATATGACAGTACCTTTGCAAATTTGATAAAATACAGTAGCCTATTCCTTGGAATATTTTGGAAATATCTACAGACATGATTTGACAATTCATTTATGTCTTGATTAAGAACTCATCTTGTCTCTAAGGTACTTTCAATTCTAAATAATCGATATTTCTATAACCAAGTCATTGAGTTATAAATCAGGTTCTAATCCAATTTTCGAAATAAACTGGGGTCAGGGAAGGTAGATAGAGTCTTCCAATGAGTTAGGTTGAGTTTAATCAAGAAATCAATATTGTTTATTTTGGGTAGTATGTTAAAGAAGAAAAATAGATTAAAATTTAAAGGTAGTATCAAATATCACAAGTATATAAGTAAATATAATTTATCATTTTCCTAACAAGTAAATATTTGAAAATCTTATTTCTTACTTTTAATGTATTTTTATTAGTATGTTTTGGGGGAAGTAAGACAACTTTCTACTACTCTTTCATTTCAATTTTAGGAGGGACGTAAAACAATAATGCATATTCTGGGTTCTGGTTTGCATTTCAAAGAAGTAGAGAGCTGAAAATAGTCTCACAACTAAAAATCTTGGACAAATTACAAATTAACTTTTCTTGAGTTCATCACAGAAATAAAGTTGCAAGGCAAATGAACAAGAAAAATCTGGAAAAATTATATCTTCAGGGAGGAAAATGACCCAAACATTTGTTTACCCGAGGCAGATACTACCTGAAGCCCAACAATTCAGTGGGATGATTAAGCTAGAAATTTTTAATGAATTTCTAAAGATCAAGTGTGAGAGTATGAAGACTCTTGATGTGATAGACACATGGGGAGCTCAGCCTCTTGCATTGCCTTCAGGAACCCCACTGGAATCTTAAGAGTGGATCAGAAAAAGCTAGAGAAAACCTTCCCACCACCCCCACCCTCCACTCCTTGTTGACTGGGAGAGGGCAACAGAAACAATTGCTGAAATCTGCCCTGACTCATTTCTTTTGTTTCCAATGCAAAAACAGACTCCAGAGAGAAAGTCATCAAAACTTATAACCTGTGGGTACTAGCAGAAAACCATTGCAGCTGGGGTGGAGAATGGAATCCAATACCTAAACCTATCTCTCTTAATGCACAGAAGCATTGATCTTAAGGGGATGGACTCCAACATTGTAACCAAAATCTGTATACAAACACCACCCAGTTTTTTTGAGTTCTGAGCTGTGCATATGAAAAGTACAACTTTAAGTTACCCAGTAGAACACAGCAAGCTTGGGGGGAGAAAATACTAAAGAGACATTTCAGAAACCGCAGATTTCTGGAAAGCAAGATTGTACTTTAATGTCATATCAATGTGGAAGAGCTGTTACAGTGTGGGCTTTTAGTGGAAAATCCTTACGCCAAAAATCTTTGGGGAAGAGACATACCCTAAAAGTAATTTCCTCACCCTAGGAATAAGCACTACACCTTAGGAATAAGGGAAAAACTGAAATAGAACCACCTGAAACAAAATCAGGCAGGATCAAGGTAATAATTGCTACTTAATTCCAGAAGAAAGTCAGAATAAAGCTTACCTTTCTTTAGAAAAAAGATGCACTTATTTTACTTACATTGAAGATTTAAAAAAAAATAATGAATAAGCATTATGCTACTTATGTGATTGCTTAGCTCCTTTTTAAAGAATATTCTATTTCCTACGGTTAAAATGATTTCATTTGTTCTAGTTATAAAATTCCTTCTTTTAATTCAAGTAGCTTAATAATCCTCCTATATGGCCTTTACTGACTAATTTTTTTTCTTTACACTTGAATGAGTCAATTATTCCTTTCATCCTTTGCTTTAATACTGTTTTATGTTCACACAACAATTCATTGTAATTATTTTTCCCTCATGACTAAATCGTGTTCTTTGAAGACCTCCTTTTACTTTTTAATCTTTATTTCTCCTGGACATGGAATAGTACCTTGTCCATAATAGACACTTACTTCATGTTCTCTGGAGAATGAATAAATGAAAGAATGAAAAAAAGGAAGAAAAAAAGGCAAGAAAGGAAATAAACATGACTTTATTAATATTCAAGAGATTCATAAACTTCCATGTTAAATTTTAACTGCTTTAACATTTTCAAAAAGCACTCAAAAGTTTGAAAAAATCACTCTTTCTCCTTATAGAAGTTATGTCCTTTTGGACTGAACTTGACAATTTTCTATCCTGAAATTACATCCCAGATAGTCCATTTTGTCATATTTCCAGAATTATAGAATGCTTCTCTTTCTCATAATTCCCATAAGATCCTTGAAATTAATTTTTCAATGAAAAAATCCAAACTGGATTACACTTGCCCTCTTTTTAAGGACTACTCAATAGGAAATTTGTTTTTCTGTTTTCTCTACGGAAACTCTTCAATTTTCCATATGCTGTTTTCTTGGCAAATCTAAGACTCTGGGGTCAGTTTTATTTCTAAAGCTAATTCTGTGGGTTTTTTCCCTAACTGCAGGCTCTAAGTTATAGTGTGTGTCCTGGTTATAGTTGAAGACCCTCTTTTATTTGTCAATTAACATTAAGGGTCAATATGTGAATCCTAAATTGAGGATATGGATTTTCAATGTCATAATATCCATAGGTTCACTTTAATGCTAATATACCCAGAATCATCTCCTAACCCTTTTTTTTTTTTTTTGTACGCGAGCCTCTCAGTGTTGTGGCCTCTCCCGTTGCAGAGCACAGGCTCTGGACACACAGGTTCAGCGACCACTTCTCACGGGCCTAGCCACTCTGTGGCATGTGGGATCTTCCCGGACCGGGGCAAGAACCCGTGTCCCCTGCATTGGCAGGCAGACTCTCAACCACTGAACCACCAGGGAAGCCCAGCGGGCTTGTTGTATTTGACTGAGTTATTGGAACTCTTAAGACAATATTTATAAACAATATTATACAGGAGAAACTTAAAATAGAATATTAGACATCCTTGTTTGTAAAATTCCTTTGGCCATCCCTGCTTCCTTCACTGAATTTTACTTCTTTTCCATGTTGTTCCAAGGCCTTATTCTTACTTTAACCTTTTCACATTCTTCTCTCTCATATATCACCTCTTCCTTAAGATAATATCTTTGGAAATTCAATTTCATGTTCTTTCTTATTGAAAACTGTAACCAACTTCTTCAATCCTGATGACTCTTCACATATCTAAGGATTCATTAATAGACTTTAGCAAACAGATATCCATCTACTCTGGATCTAACTGTTCACCATACATAAGATCTGGCAAAGGCTTTGGGGTTTTTAATAATCTTCCTCCCTACTCCCAACAGTAAGTGGTATGAAGCAATATAGAATTGATTTTCTCACTGGTCTTAATTATGCCATTTTTGTAAGCAAGTAGGAACAAATGAAGTATTTTTATTAACAACAGTATTTCACTTCCAACTACACTCTATTTCAGTTTGAAGAAACAGGCCTCTAAAATGATGAAACTATCTTGATTGAAAGACATTAAGACAGGTATCTAGACATAAATATTTGCTCCTTCCCATAGTCTCTTTCTTCTTTTTTAAGTCTAAAAATTGATTTCTACTGATACTGATGTATTTAAGATAGAGACATACATGTTTAGACACTTTAGGAATATAACATACATAAGCATAATTTTAAGTATGTATGAGAAAGTGAAGAGTTATGGATAATTGCTCAAAGTTATGTGGAAACTATTTGAAATTGTTCACAAGCGGTTTTTGGCCACTTAAAAATTAATTGCTGTCAGCTTCAGTCAGGAGGACACAGAAAGTGCCTACTTACAGAAATAGAAGGAAGTAAACTATTTTCATTACATGTGAAATTGACTTGTACTGCTAAAAAGAAGGGTCTAGGAAATCTCCCCTTCATCACCTAAAGCATTATAAATAAGGGAATCTGGGAGATATACTAGAAAGGCCAGGAAGATGTGTTTTCCCTTCCTGTTCCACATCTTTTTTTCAAGAAATGTTAAACAAAAAGCAATTATGAGAACAGAGGGTGGCAAAGCTGTATTACTGGAAGATTATCTTCTTTTTCACTGAATTTTGGAAAGCAGAAAACAGTAGAGAAACATTCATCTTACCTAATCCATCTATTCTCAGTCAAGAGGCAAAACTATGGTTCAGGTAATGAGTTGAGGGATCTGTAATGAGGCTGGTCCAGAGAGCAGCAGGCAAGATCTGCCCTGAATTTAGAACAAGCTCCCAAGGCTGGCTGCAGCAGTCTACACTGTGGCGTTTGGTGGCAAGAGATAATGCAGTGTTTCTCAAAGAGTAACTCAAGGCCATCGACAGCAAAAGATTTGGAAGAATATCATAATGCATATTTATGGCTCATATAAGACTTCCTAAGCCAGAATCTCTCTATATAAGAAATGTGTGATTTTAGTGTGATTCTTAGACACTATAATGTGAGAACCACTGCTGTACATGAATGCTTCCGTGTCTAAGGTAGAGCATAGTTGGAGAAACAAGAGAGCTAGTCCTGAGTTCACCGAGAAGCATAAGGATATTAGTAAATAACTGAGAGCCTTAGATTCTAATATGATCTAGCAACTAGGAAGCAGGTCTAGCAGATTAAAACTAAGAATTCTAGAGCATGAGAAACCAAAGAACTCTTAAATAAAAAGCTATGTGCCTGCAAACATGATTAAGTAAAGTAAAAACTTGTAGTAGGAGTAAAAATTGAAGTTAGATAATGAAAAGCAAGTCAAAACTCCTAGAAGCTGTAGATTTTCCAATATTCTTGCTTAAATTGGTATTTCATTTGCTGTACCATTTATATAGATAAAGTATACATTTATATAAATTTTTTCAGTAAAGAACTTGTTTTAAATTAGATAAAATATAATAGTTACATGAAGAGCAAGTCTCTGATCTCAATTTCCATTTCAGAAACAGATTAAATTTCCAAGTCTATACTACTAGAAAGCATGGCCTAGTGGCACTATTACCCCAATATAAACTCTAAATAATGCAGTGGCATTACCGAGGTTGAAAGGAGCACATTTTAGTAATAACAAATAGAAAATATGGGCATCACAAACTAAAACCTATGTCAAAAACCACTAGTATTAAATGTATCTGAGTATTTTTTAAATTGAAATATAATTGACATATTATGTTAGTTTCAGGTGTACAACATAGTGATTGGACATTTAAATACATTACAAAATTATCACCACATTAATCTATTTACTATCTATCCCTATAGAAAGTTATTACAATATTGATCATATTAATTATGCTGTATAATACATCTCCATGATTATTTATTCTATAATTGGAAGTGTGTACTTCTTAATTCTATTCACTGAATATTAATTTTGTGTCTTGTCAATTTACTGAATTCATTTATTGATTTAATAGTAGTATTAATAGTATTTCGGTAGTGTTATAAGAGTTTTCTACATATACTACATATACTATTTTCTACATATCTACATATACTATTATTTCATCAGCAAACAGTGACAGTTTTACTTCCTCCTTTCCAAATTAGACTTCTTTTATTTCTTTTCTTCTCATCTGATTGATGAGGTTAGAATAAAGTTGAATAAAAGTGTGAGAGTGGAAATTCTTGTCTTGTTCCTGATCTTACAGGAAAGCTTTCAGCTTTACATCATTGGGTCTGATGTTACCTGTGGGCTTGTCACATAAGGTCTCTTTTATTTTGAGGTATCTTCCCTCTATACCCACTTTCTGGAGAGTTTTTATCATAAATGGATGTTGAATTTTGTCAAACGCTTTTTCTTTGTCTCTTGAGATGATCATATGATTTTTATCCTTCATTTTGTTAATATGTTATATCACATTGATTGATTTGCAGATACTGAACTATTTTGCTTCCTTGGGATGAATCCCACTTGATCATGGTATATGATCTTTTTAAAGTACTGTTGAATTGGATTTGTTAATATTTTGTTGAGGATTTTAGCATCTATGTTCATCAGTGATATTGGGCTGTAATTTTCTTTTTTTGCTGTGTCTTTGGTTTTGCCATCAGGGTGATGTTGACTTTGTAGAATGTTTTTGGAACATTCTTAATTTTTTGGAATAGTTTGAGAATGATAGTTGTTAACTCTTCTTTAAATGTTAGTAGAATTCACCTGTGAAGACATCTGGTTCTGAATTTTGTTGGGTGTTTTAAAAATTTTGATTCAACTTTATTGGTAAATATCAGTCTGTTCATATTTTCTATTTCTTCCTGATTCAGTTTTAGATTTCATGCTTCTAGAAATTTACCCATTTCTCCTAGTTTGTCCAATTTGTTTGTGTATAATTGTTCACAGTAATCACTTTTGATGCTTTGCATTTCCGTGGTGTTGGTTATAACTTCTCTTCTTTCATTTCTGATTTATTTATTTAGGCCCTTTTTTTTTTTTTTTCTAGAGGAGTCTGGCTAAAGAATTATCAACTTTTTTCATCTTTTCAAAGAACCAGCTATTAGTTTCATTGATCTTTTTTTATTAAGTTTTTAGTCTTTATTTCATTTATAACACTCCTATATTTATTATTTCCTTTCATCTACTAATTTTTTTTTTCTCTAGCTCCTTTAGGTGTAACGTTATACTGTTTATTTGAGATTTTTCTTGTTTCCTGAGATAGGCTTGAATTTCTATAAGCTTCGCTCTTCGAACTGCTTTTGATATGTCTCACTGATTTAAAAATGTTGACTTCCCATTTTCATTTCTCTCCAGGTACTTATTGATTTCCTCCTTGATTTCTTGAATGACTCTTTAATTGTTTAGCACCATAGTAGCATACTGCTTAAACTCCACATGTTTATGTTTTTTCCCTACAATTAATTTGTAGTCTCATACCATTATGGCTAGAAAAGATGCTTGATATTCCTTTGATCTTATTTAATTTACTGGGACTTGTTTTGTGGCCTAGCATGTGATACATCCTGCAGAATATTCCATATACATTTGAAAAGAGTGTGTATTTTGCTGTTTTTTTAATGGAATGCTTTCTATATATTTCTTAAGTCAATCTGATCTAATGTGTCATTTAAGGCCAATGTTTCTTTATTGATTTTCTGGCTGGATGATCTGTCCATTAGTGTAAATGAGGTGTTAATGTCCCCTAATATCATTTTCTTACTGTCAATTTCTCCCTTGATATCTGTTAGCATTTGCTTTATGTATTTAGGTGTTCCATTTCTGGTGCACATATATTTACAAATGTTATATCTAATTGTTGGATTAATCCTATTGTCATTATGTAATATATTTTTGTCTCTTGTTACCATCTTTGATTAGAGTCTATTTTCTCTAATGTAAGTATTGCTACTCCAGCATTTTGTTTGTTTGTTTAGTTCCATTTCCATAGAATGCCTTTTTTATTCCCTCATTTTCAGTCTGTGTCTGTCTTTAGATCTGAGGTGAATTTCTTGTAGGCAACACACAAGGTGTCTTGTTTTTTCATCCATTCGGTAACACTATATCTTTTTTTAAATTAATTTTTATTGAAGTATATTTGATTTACAATGTTGTGTTAGTTTCTGCTGTACAGCAAAGTGAATCAGTTATACATATAAATATATCCACTCTTTTTTAGATTCTATTCCCATATAGGTCATTACAGAGTGCTGAGTAGAGTTCCCTGCATAATACAAAGGAGACTTCTCTTTTTAAATTTAATTATTTTTATACAGCAGGTCCTTATTAGTTATCTATTTTATACATATTAGTGTATATATGTCAAACTCAATCTCACAATTCATCCCACCACCAGCACCCCCCCCTTGTCTCCCACTTTCACATTTTTGTGTCTATACGTTTGTCCTCTACATGTGTCTATGTTTCTGACTTGTAAACTGGTTCATCTGTACCATTTTTCTAGATTCCACATGTATGCATTAATATACGATATTTGTTTTTCTCTTTCTGACTTACTTTACTCTGTATGACAGTCTCTAGGTCCATCCACGTCTCTACCAGCCAATGAACAAATTTCCTTCTTTTTTAGGGCTGAGTAATATTATATTGTATATATGTACCACATCTTCTTTATGCATTTGTCTGTTGATGGTCATTTAGGTTATTTCCATGACGTGGCTATTGTAGATAGTGCTGCAATGAACATTGGAGTGCATGTGTATTTTTGAATTATGATTTTCTCTGGGTAAATACCCAGTAGTGGGAATGCTGGGTCATATGGTACTGCTATCTTTAGTTTTTTTAAAGAATCTCCATACTGATCTCCATAGTGGCTGCATCAATTTACATTCCCACCAACAATGCAAGAGGGATCCATTTTCTCCACACCCTCTCCAGCATTTGTTGTTTGTAGATTTTCTGATGCTACCCATTCTAAATGGTGTGAGGTGATAACTCATTGTAGTTTTGATTTGCATTTCTCTAATAATTAATGATGTTGAGCAGCTTTTCATGTGCCTCTTGGCCATCTATATTTCTTTTTTGGAGAAAAGTCTATTTAGGTTTTCTGCCCATTTTTTAATTGTTTTTTTAAATATTTTTAATATTGAGATGCATGAGCTGTTTATATATTTTGGAGATTAATCCTTTTTCTATTGATTTGTTTGCAAATATTTTCTCCCATGCTAAGGGTTGTCTTTTCATGTTGTTTATAGTTTCCTTTGCTATGCAAAATCTTTTAAGTTTCATTAGGTCCCATTTCTTTATTTTTGTTTTTATTTCCATTATTCTAGGATGTGGGTCAAAAATATATTGCTGTGATTTATGTCAAAGAGTGTTGTTCTGATGTTTTCCTCTAAGGGTTTCATAGTGTCTGGTCTTACATTTAGGTCTCTAATCAATTTTGAGTTTATTTTTGTTTATGGTGTTAGGGAGTGTTGTAATTTCATTCTTTTATATGTAGCTGTCCAGTTTTCCCAGCACCACTTATTGAAGAGACTGTCTTTTCTCCATTGTATATCCATGCCTCCTTTGTCATAGATTAGTTGACGGTGTGTGGGTTTATCTCTGGGCTTTCTATCCGGTTCCATTGATCTATTCTTCTGTTTGTGTGCCAGTACTATATTGTCTTGATTACTGTAGATTTGTAGTATAGTCTGAAGTCCAGGAGTCTGATTCCAACAGCTCCGTATATTACTCTCAAGATTGCTTTGGGGTATTTGGAGTCTTTTGTGTCTCCATACAAATTTTAACATTGTTTGTCCTAGTTCTATAAAAAATGCCATTGGTAATTTGATAGGGATTGTACTGAATCTGTAGATTGTTTTGTGTAGAATACTCATTTTCACAATATTGATTCTTCCAAGACAAGAACATGGTATAACTCTACATCTGTTTGTATCATCTTTGATTTCTTTCATCAGTGTCATATAGTGTTCTGAGTACAGGTCTTTTTCCTGCATAGGTAGTTTTTTTTTTTTTTTTTTTTTTTTTTTTAGGCACAAAAGAAAGCTTTTTTTTTTAAAATTAGTTTCTGCTCTATAACAAAGTGAATCAGTCATACATATACATCTGTTCCCACATCCCTTCACTCCTGCATCTATCTCCCGCCCACCCTCCCCATCCCACCCCTCCAGGCAGTCAGAAAGCACCGAGCCTATCTCCCTGTGCTATGCGGCTGCTTCCCACTATCTATCTACCTTACGTTTGGTAGTGTATATATATCCATGCCTCTCTTTCTCTTTGTCACAGCTTACCATTCACCCTCCCCATATCCTCAAGTCCATTCTCAAGTAGGTCTGTGTCTTTATTCCTGTTTTACCCCTAGATTCTCCATGACATTTTTTTAATTCCATATATATGTGTTAGCATACGGTATTTGTCCTTCTCATTCTGACTTACTTCACTCTGTATGACAGACTCTAGGTCTATCCACCTCATTACAAATAGCTCACTTTCATTTCTTTTTATGGCTGAGTAATATTCCATTGTATATATGTGCCACATCTTCATTATCCATTCATCCGATGATGGACACTTAGGTAGTTTCCATCACTGGGCTATTGTGAATAGAGCTGCAATGAACATTTTGGTACATGTCTCTTTTTGAATTATGGTTTTCTCAGGGTATATGCCTAGTAGTGGGATTGCTGGGTCATATGGTAGTTCTCTTTGTAGTTTTTTAAGGAACCTCCATACTGTTCTCCATAGTGGCTGTACCAATTCACATTCCCACCAGCAGTGCAAGAGTGTTCCCTTTTCTCCACACCCTCTCCAGCATTTATTGTTTCTAGATTTCTTGATGATGGCCATTCTGACTGGTGTGAGATGATATCTCATTGTAGTTTTGATTTGCATTTCTCTAATGATTAATGATGTAGAGCATCATTTCATGTGTTTGTTGGCAGTCTGTATATCTTCTTTGGAGAAATGCCTATTTAAGTCTTCTGCCCATTTTTGGATTGGGTTGTTTGTTTTTTTGCGATTGAGCTGCATGAGCTGCTTATAAATTTTGGAGATTAATCCTTTGTCAGTTGCTTCATTTGCAAATATTTTCTCCCATGCTGAGGGTTGTCTTTTGGTCTTGTTTATGGTTTCCATTGCTGTGCAAAAGCTTTGAAGTTTCATTAGGTCCCATTTGTTTATCATTGTTTTTATTTCCATTTCTCTAGGAGGTGGGTCCAAAAGGATCTTACAGTGATTTATGTCATAGACTGTTCTGCCTATGTTTTCCACCAAGAGTTTGATAGTTTCTGGCCTTACATTTAGGTCTTTAACCCATTTTGAGCATATTTTTTTGTATGGTGTTAGGGAATGATCTAATCTCATACTTTTACATGTCCCTGTCCAGTTTTCCCAGCACCACTTATTGAAGAGGCTGTCCTTTCTCCACTGTATATTCCTGCCTCCTTTATCAAAGATAAGTTGACCATATGTGCATGGGTTTATCTCTGGGTTTTCTATCCTGTTACATTGATCTATCTTTCTGTTTTTGTGCCAGAAAAACACTGTCTTGATTACTGTAGCTTTGTAGTATAGTCTGAAGTCAGGAAGCCTGATTCCTCCAGCTCCATTTTTCGTTTTCAAGATTGCTTTGGCTATTCGGGGTCTTTTGTGTTTCCATACAAATTGTGAATTTTTTTGTTCTAGTTCTGTGAAAAATGCCAGTGGTAGTTTGATAGGGATTGCATTGAATCTGTAGATTGCTTTGGGTAGTAGAGCCATTTTCACAATATTGATTCTTCCAATCGAGGAGCATGGTATATCTCTCCATCTATTTGTATCATCTTTAATTTCTTTCATCAGTGTCTTTTAATTTTCTGCATACAGGTCTTTTGTCTCCTTAGGCAGGTTTATTCCTAGATATTTTATTCTTTTTCTTGCAATGGTAAATGGGAGTGTTTTCTTGATTTCACTTTCAGATTTTTCATGATTAGTGTACAGGAATGCCAGAGATTTCTGTGCATTAATTTTGTATCCTGCAACTTTACCAAATTCATTGATTAGCTCTAGTAGTTTTCTGGTAGCATCTTTAGGATTCTCTATGTATAGTATCATGTCATCTGCAAACAGTGACAGCTTTACTTCTTCTTTTCCAATTTGGATTCTTTTATTTCCTTTTCTTCTCTGATTGCTGTGGCTAAAGTTTCCAAAGCTAAGTTGAATAAGAGTGGTGAGAGTGGGCAGCCTTGTCTTGTTCCTGATCTTAGTGGAAATGGTTTCAGTTTTTCACGATTGAGGATGATGTTGGCTGTGGGTTTGTCATATATGGCCTTTATTATGTTGAAGAAAGTTCCCTCTATGCCTACTTTCTGGAAGGTTTTTATCATAAATGGGTGTTGAATTTTGTCAAAAGTTTTCTCTGCATCTATTGAGATGATCATATGATTTTTCTTCTTCAATTTGTTAATATGGTGTATCACATTGATTGATTTGCAAATATTGAAGAATCCTTTCATTCCTGGAATAAATCCCACTTGATCATGGTGTATGATACTTTTAATGTGCTGTTGGATTCTGTTTGCTAGTATTTTGTTGAGGATTTTTGCATCTATGTTCATCAGTGATATTGGCCTGTAGTTTTCTTTCTTTGTGACATCTTTGTCTGGTTTTGCTATCAAGGTGATGGTGGCCTCATAGAAAAAGTTTGGGAGTGCTCCTCCCTCTGCTATATTTTGTAAGAGTTTGAGAAGGATAGGTGTTAGTTCTTCTCTAAATATTTGATAGAGTTCACCTGTGAAACCATCTGGTCCTGGGCTTTTGTTTGTTGGAAGATTTTTAATCACAGTTTCAATTTCATTGCTTGTGATTGGTCTATTCATATTTTCTATTTCTTCCTGATTCAGTCTCAGAAGGTTGTGTTTTTAAGAATTTGTCCATTTCTTCCATGTTGTCCATTTTATTGGCATAGAGTTGCTTGTAGTAATCTCTCATGATCTTTTGTATTTCTGCAGTGTCAGTTGTTACTTCTCCTTTTTCATTTCTAATTCTATTGATTTGAGTCTTCTCCCTTTTTTCTTCTTGATGAGTCTTGCTAATGGTTTATCAATTTTGTTTATCTTCTCAAAGAACCAGCTTTTAGTTTGATTGATCTTTGCTATCGTTTCCTTCATTTCTTTTTCATTTATTTCTGATCTGATCGTTATGATTTCTTTCCTTCTGCTAACTTTGGGGTTTTTTTGTTCTTCTTTCTCTAATTGCTTTAGGTGCACGGTCAGGTTGTTTACTTGAGATGTTTCCTGTTTCTTAAGGTGGGATTGTATTGCTATAAACTTCCCCCTTAGAACTGCTTTTGCTGCATCCCATAGGTTTTGGGTCATCGTGTCTCCATTGTCATTTGTTTCTAGGTATTTTTTTATTTCCTCTTTGCTTTCTTCAGTGATCACTTCGTTATTGAGTAGTGTATTGTTTAGCCTCCATGTGTTTGTATTTTTTACTGATCTTTTCCTGTAATTGATGTCTAGTCTTACAGCATTGTGGTCAGAAAAGATACTTGATACAATTTCAATTTTCTTAAATTTACCAAGGCTTGATTTGTGACCCAAGATATGATCTGTCCTGGAGAATGTTCCATGAGCACTTGAGAAAAATGTGTATTCTGTTGTTTTTGGATGGATTTTCCTATAAATATCAATTAAGTCCATGTTGTTTAATGTATCATTTAAGGCTTGTGTTTCCTTAGTTACTTTCATTTTGGATGATCTGTCCATTGGTGAAAGTGGGGTGTTAAAGTCCCCTACTATGAGTGTGTTACTGTCGATTTCCCCTTTTATGGCTGTTCGTATTTGCCTTATGTATTGAGGTGTTCCTATTTTGGGTGCATAAATATTTATAATTGTTATGTCTTCTTCTTGGATCGATCCCTTGATCATTATGTAGTGTCCTTCTTTGTCCCTTCTAATAGTCTTTATTTTAAAGTCTATTTTGTCTGATATAAGAATTGCTAGTCCAGCTTTCTTTTGATTTCCATTTGCATGGAATATCTTTTTCCATCCCCTTACTTTCAATCTGTATGTGTCTCTAGGTCTGAAGTGGGTCTCTTGTAGACAGCATATATATGGGTCTTGTTTTTGTATCCATTCAGCCAATCTGTGTCTTTTGGTGGGAGCATTTAGTCCATTTACATTTAAGGTAATTATTGATATGTCTGTTCCTATTCCCATTTCCTTAATTGTTTTGGGTTCGTTATTGTAGGTATTTTCCTTCTGTTGTGTTTCTTGCCTAGAGAAGTTCCTGTAGCATTTGTTTTAAAGCTGGTTTGGTGGTGCTGAACTCTCTCAGCTTTTGCTTGTCTGTAAAGTTTTTGATTTCTCCATCAAATCTGAATGAGATCCTTGCTGGGTAGAGTAATCTTGGTTGAAGGTTTTTCTCCTTCATCATTTTAATTATGTTCTGTCACTCTCTTCTGGCTTGTAGAGTTTCTGCTGAGAGATCAGCTGTTAACCTGATGGGGATTCCCTTGTGTGTTCTTTGTTGTTTTTGCCTTGCTGCTTTTAATATGATTTCTTTGTGTTTAATTTTTGACAGTTTGATTAATATGTGTCTTGGCGTATTTCTCCTTGGATTTATTCTGTATGGGAGTCTCTGTGCCTCCTGGACTTGATTAACTATTTCCTTTCCCATATTAGGGAAGTTTTCAACTATAATCTCTTCAAATATTTTCTCAGTCCCTTTCTTTTTCTCTTTTTCTTCTGGAATCCCTATAATTCGAATTTTGGTGCATTTAATGTTGTCCCCGAGGTCTCTGAGACTGTCCTCTGTTCTTTTCATTCTTTTTTCTTTATTTTGCTCTGCATCAGTTATTTCCACTATTTTATCTTCCACCTCACTTATCCGTTCTTCTGCCTAAGTTATTCTGCTATTGATCCCATCTGGAGTGTTTTTCATTTCATTTATTGTGTTTTTAATTGATGCTTGATTCATCTTTAGTTCTTGTAGGTCCTTATTTTCTGTTTCTTGCATTTTGTCTATTCTATTTCCAAGATTTTGGATCTTGGAAATAGAACCTTGTATCATCTTTACTATCATTATTCTGAATTCTTTTTCAGGTAGACTACCTATTACCTCTTCATTTGTTAGGTCTGGTAGGTTTTTATCTTGCTCCTTCACCTGCTGTGTGTTTTTCTGTCTTCTCATTTTGCTTATGTTACTGTGTTTGGGGTCTCCTTTTTGCAGGCTGCAGATCCGTAGTTCCCATTGTTTTTGGTGTCTGTCCCCAGTGGCTAAGGTTGTTTCAGTAGGTTGTGTAGGCTTCCTGGTGGGGGGCGACTAGTGCCTGTGTTCTGGTGGTTGAGGCTCGATCTTGCCTTTCTTGTGGACAGCTCCACGTCTGGTGGTGTGTTTTGGGGTGCCTGTGGCCTTATTATGTTTTTAGGCAGCCTCTCTGCTAATGGGTGTGTTTGTGTTCCTGTCTTGCTAGTTGCTTGGCATAAGGTGACCAGCACTGTAGCTTGCTGGTCATTGACTGAAACTGGGTGCTGGTGTTGAGATGGAGATCTCTGGGAGATTTTCGCTGCTTGATATTGTGTGGACCTGGGAGGTCTCTTGTGGATCTGTGTCCTGAAGTTGGCTCTCCCACTTCAGAGGCACAGCACTGACTCCTGGATGCAGCACCAAGAGCCTTTCATCTACCCGGCACAGAATAAAAGGGAGTAAAATTTGAAAGAAAGAATTAGTAGAAGAAAGAAAGAGAGAGAAAAAAAAGGAAGAAGAAAAGAAAGGAAGGAAGGAGGGAAGTAAGAAAGATAGAAAGAAATGAGGGAGGGAGGGAGGAAGGACAGAAAGAAAGAAAGGAGGGAGGGAGGGAGGAAGGAAAGAAAGAAAGAAAGAAAGAAAGAAAGAAAGAAAGAAAGAAAGAAAGAAAGACAGGAGTGAGGGAGGGAGGAAGAAAAGAAAAAAAAGAGTGAAAGGAAGAAGGGAAGGAGGTAGGAAGTAAAGAAATAAAGAAAGAAAGACAGGAGGGAGGGAGGAAGGAAAGAAAAAGAGTGAAAGGAGGGAGGGAGGAAAGAAAGAATGAAAGAAAGACTGGAGGGAGGGAGGGAGGGAGGAAGGAAAGAAAAAGAAAGAGTGAAAGGAAGAAGGGAGGGAGGGGGGGAGGAAGGAAAGAAAAAGAAAGTGTGAAAGGAAGGAGGGAGGGAGGGAGGGAGGAAAGAAAGACAGACAGGAGGGAGGCAGGGAGGAAGGACAGAATGAAAGAAAGAAAGAAAGGAGGGAGGGAGGGAGGAAGGAAAGTAAAAGCAAGAGTGAAAGGAAGAAGGGGGAAGGGAGGGAGGCAAGAAAGAAAGAAAGAAAGAAAGACTGGAGGGAGGGAGGGAGGAAGGACAGAAAGAAAGAAAGAAAGAAAGAAAAAAGAAAGAAAGAAAGAAAGAAAGAAAGAAAGAAAGAAAGAAGCGGGGGAGGGAGGAAGGAAAGAAAAAGAAAGTGAAAGGAAGAAGGGATGGAGGGAGGGAGGAAGGAAAGAAAGAAAAAGAGAGAAACGGGTGGAGGGAGGGAGGGAGGAAGGGAAGGTAGAAAAAATAGAAAGAGAGAAGATAAAGTAAAATAGAATAAAGTATAAAATATATAGTGTTATTAAAAATAAAAAAAAATTATATAAAAAAAAATGGACCACTAGAACCCTGGGACCTATGGTGGAAGCAAAGCTATATAGAGAAAATCTTACACAGGACCGTACACATACACATTCACAAAAAGAGAACAGGGGGAGAAAAATCGAAAATTTTGCTCTCAAAGTCCACCTCCTTAATTTGGGATAATTCGTTTTAAAAAGAGGAAAAGGGAAAAAATCTTAAATCTTGTCCTCAAAGTCCACCTCCTCAATTTGGGATGATTTGCTGACCATTCATGAACTCCACAGACGCAGGGCACATCAAGCGGACCGTGGAGCTTTAATCCGCTTCCTCCGAGGCTGCACAGAGAGATTTCCCTGTCTCTTCTCTGCTCTCACAGGTCCCGGGTCTCAGCCTTGGACTAGGCCCTGCCTCTGCACGTAGGTCGCCGGAGGGCATCTGTCCTTCGCTCAGACAGGATGGGTTTAAAGGAGCCGCTGATTCGGGGGCTCTGGCTCACTCAGGCCGAGGGGAGGGAGGGTCACGCAGTGTGGGGCAGGCCTGCAGCGGCAGAGGCCGGCGTGACGTTGCACCAGCCCGAGGCGCTCCGTGTGCTTTCCCGGGGAAGCCGTCCCTGGGTCCCAGGACCCCAGCAGTGGTGGGCTGCACAGTCTCCCCGGGAGAGGGGGTGGACAGTGACCTGTGCTCGCACACAGGCCTTGTGGTGGCGGCAGCAGCAGCCCCAGCATCCCACGCCCGTCTCCGGGGTCTGCGCCTTTAGCCGCGGCTCGCGCCCGTCTCTGGAGCTCCTTTAAGCAGTTCTCTTAATGCCCTCTCCTCACGCACCAGGAAACAAAAGGGAAGAAAAAGTCTCTTGCCTCTTCGGCAACTCCAGACTTTTTCCCTAGACTCCCTCAGGGCCAGCCGTGGCGCACTAGACCCTTCAGGCTGTGTTCACGCCTCCAACCCCAGTCTTCTCCCTGCTCTCCGTTGGAAGCCCAAGCCTCAGCTCCCAGCCCCGCCCGCCCCGGCTGCCGAGCAGACAAGCCTCTCGGGCTGGTGTGTGCCTGAGGGCACCGATCCTCTGTGCGGGAATCTCTCCGCTTTGCCCTCCACACCCCTGTTGCTGTGCTCTCCTCCGCTACTCTGAGCCTTTCCCCCTCCACCACACAGTCTCCACCCGTGAAGGGGCTTCTAGTGTGCGGAAACCTTTCCTCCTTCACGGCTCCCTCCCACCGGTGCAGGTCCCATCCCTATCCTTTTGTCTCTGTTTATTCTTTCTTCTTTTGCCCTACCCAGGTATGTGGGGAGTTTCTTGCCTTTTGGGGGGTCTGAGGTCTTCTGTCAGCATTCAGTAGGTGTTCTGTAGGAGTTGTTCCATGTGTAGATGAATTTCTGATGTATCTGTGGGGAGGAAAGTGATCTCCGCATCTTACTCTTCCGCCATCTTCCTGCTTTTCCCTGCTTAGATAATTTTATTCCTAGCTATTTTATTCTTTTTGTTGCAATGGTGAATGGGATTGTTTACTTAATTTCTCCTTCTGAACTTTCAGAAGTTAGTGTATAAGAATGCAGGACATTTCTGTTCATAAATTTTAATCCTGCTACTTTACCAAATTCATTGATTACCTCTAGTAGTTTTCTGCTGGCATCTTTAGGATTCTCTATGTATAGTATGTAATCTGCAAACAGTGACAATTTTACTTCATCTTTTCCAATTTGTATTCCTTTTATTTCTTTTTCTTCTCTGATTGCCATGGCTATGTCTTCCAAAACTATGTTGAATAATAGTGGCAAGAGTGGACATCATTGATCTTAGAGGAAATGTTTTCAGTTTTACAGCATTGAGAATGATGTTGGCTGTGGTTTTGTAGTATATGGACTATATTATATTGAGTTAGGTTCCCTCTGTGCCCACTTTCTGGAGAGCTTCTATGGTAAATATGTGTTGAATTATGTCAAAAGCTTTTTCTGCACCTACTGAGATGATCATATGGTTTATCATATTGATTCACTTGTGGGTATTGAAGAATCCTTGCATCCCTGGGATAAATCCCACTTGATCATGGTGTATGATCCTTTAAATGTGTTGTTTGATTCTGTTTACTAGTATTTTGTTGAGAATTTTTGTATCTCTATTCATCAGTGATATTGGTCTGTATCTTTCTTTTTTTTGTAGTATCTTTGTCTAGTTTTGGTATCAGGGTGATGGTGGCCTCCTAAAATGAATTTGGGAGTGTTCTTTCCTCTTCAAAGTTTTGCAAGAGTTTGAGAAGGATAGGTGTTAACTCTTCTCTAAATGTTTGATAGAATTCACCTGTGAAGCCATCTGTTCTTGGATTTTTGTTTGTTAGAAGAGTTTTAATCACATTTTCAATTTCATTACTTGTGAATGGTCTGTTCATATTTTCTATTTCTTCCTGGTGCAGTCTCAGAAGGTTGTGCTTCTATAAGATTTTTTCCATTTCTTCCAGGTTGTTCATTTTATTGGCATAGAGTTGCTTATAGTAGTCTCTTATGCTTTGTATTCCTGTGGTGTCCCTTGTAACTTCTCCTTTTTCATTTCTAATTTTATTGATTGAGTCTTCTCATTCATTTTCTTGATATGTCTGGCTAAAGATTTATAAACTTTGTTTATCTTCTCAAAGAAACTGCTTTTATGTATATTGATTTTGGTATTGTGTTCTTTGTTTCTATTTCATTTATTTCTGTTCTGATCTTTATGATTTCTTTCCTTCTGAATTTGGTTTTTGTTTGTTCTTCTTTCTCTAGTTCTTTAGCTGTAACGTTTGGTAGTTTACTTAAGATTTTTCTTGTTTCTTGAGGTAGGATTGTATTGCTATAAACTTCCCTCTTGGAACTGCTTTACTCCTTCCCATAGGTTTTGGATTGTCGTGTTTTGGTTGTCATTTGTCTCCATGTATTTTTTGATTTCCTCTTTGATCCGTTCAGTGATCTCTTGATTATTTAATAATGTATTGTTTAGTCTCCGTGTGTTTGTGTTTTTTACCTTTTTCCCCCCTGTAATTTATTTCTAATCTCATAGCATGGTAGGAAAAGATGCTTGATATGATCTCAAATTTCTTAGATGTACCAAGGCTTGATTTGTGACCCAAGATGTGATCTACACTGGAGAATGTTCCATGGGCACTTGAGAAGAAATTGTAATCTGCTGTTTTTGGATGGAATGTCCTATAAATAACAATGAAACCTATCTGGTCTATTGTGTCATTTAAAGCTTGTGTTTCCTTATTAATTTTCTGTCTGGATGATCTGTCCATTGGTGTAAGTGAAGTGTTAAAATCCCCCATTCTTATTGTGTTACTGTCAAATTACTGTTTTATAGATGTTAGCATTTGCCTTATGTATTGAGGTGCTCTTATGTTGGGTGCATATATATTTATAATTGTTATATCTTCTTCTTGGATTGATCCCTTGATCATTATGTAGTGTTCTTCCTTGTCTCTTGTAACATTATTTTAAAGTCTATTTTATCTGATATGAGTATTGCTACTTCAGCTATCTTTTGATTTCCATTTGCCTGGAATATCTTTTTCCATCACCTCACTTTCAGTCTGTTTGTGTCCCTAGCTCTGAAGTGTGTCTCTTTTAGACAGCATATATATGGGGCTTTTCTTCGTATCCATTCATCCAGTCTGTGTATTTTGGTTGAAGCATTTAATCCATTCACATTTAAGGAAATTATCAATATGTGTATTCCTATTACCATTTTCTTAATTGTTTTGTGTTTGTTTCTGTAGGTCATTTTCTTCTCTTTTGTTTCCCACTTAGAGAAATTCCTTGAGCATTTGTTGTACAGCTGGTTTGGTGGTGCTTAATTCTCTTAACTTTTGCTTGTCTGTAAAGCTCTTGATTTCTCCCTCAAATCTGATTGAGATACTTGCCAGGTACAGTAATCTTCATTGTAATTTCTTCCCTTTCGTCACTATAAATATATCATGCCACTCACTTCTGGCTTGTTCAGTTTCTGCTGAGAAATAAGCTGTTAACCTTATGGGAGTTCCCTTGTATATTATCTGTCATTTTTCTGTTGTTTCTTTTAATAATTTTTGCTTTGTCTTTAATTTTTTTTGTCTTTTTTTTTTTTTTTTTTTTTTTTGCGGTACACCGGCCTCTCACTGTTGTGGCCTCTCCTGTTGCAGAGCACAGGCTCTGGACGTGCAGGCTCAGTGGCCATGGCTCACGGGCCCAGCTGCTCCGCGGCATGTGGGATCTTCCCACACCAGGGCACGAACCCGTGTCCCCTGCATCAGCAGGGGGACTCTCAACCACTGCGCCACCAGGGAAGCCCTCTTTGTCTTTAATTTTTGTGATTTTAATTACTATGTGTCTCAGTGTGTTTCTCCTTGGGTTTCTCCTGCCTGGGACTGTCTGCACTTCCTGGACTTGGGTGGCTATTTCCTTTAACATGTTAAGGAAGTTTTCGACTATTATTTCTTCAGATATTTTCTCAGGTCCTTTCTCTCTCTTCTCCTACTGGACGTGTATAATGCAAATGTTGGTGTGTTTAATGTTGTCCCAGAAGTCCCGTAGACTGTCTTCATTTCTCTTCATTCTTTCTTCTTTATTCTGTCCTGCAGCAGTGAACTCTACCATTTTGTCTTCCATGTCACTTATCCATTCTTCTGTGCCTCAGTTATTGTGCTATTGATTCCTTCTAGTGTATTTTTTATTTCAGTTATTATATTGTTCATCTCTGTTTGTTTGTTCTTAAATTCTTCTAGGTATTTGTTCTTTAATTCTTTTAGATGTTTGTTAAACATTTCTTGCATCTTCTCAGTCTTTGCCTCCATTCTTTTTTCCAGGCTCCTGGATCATTTTCACTGTCATTATTCTGAATTATTTTTATAAAAGATTGCCTATCTCCAATTCATTTAGTTGTTTCTGTGGTTTATCTTGTTCTTTCATTTGGTACATAGTCCTCTGTCTTTTCATTTTGTGTTTCGTTCTGTGAATGTGTTTTTTTTTTTTCCACAGGCTGCAGGACTGTAGTTCTTCTTGCTTCTGCTCTCTGCCTCCTGGTGGATGAGGCTATCTAAGAGGCTTGTGCAAGCTTCCTCATTGGATGGACTGGTGTTGGGTAGAGCTGGGTGTTGTTCTGGCAGGCAGAGCTCAATAAAACTTTAATCCACTTGTCTGCTGATGGGTGGGGCTGTATTCCCTCCATGCTTGTTTGGTCTGAGGAGACCCATCACTGGAGCCTACAGTTTCTTTGGTGGGGTTAATGGTGGACTCCAGGAGGGCTCCCACCAAGGAGTACTTCCCAGAATTTCTGCTACCAGTGTCCTTGTCCCCACAGTGAGCCACAGCCACCCCCGCCTCTTCAGGAGACCCTTCAACACTATCAGGTGCGTCTGGTTCAGTCACCTATGGAGTCACTGCTCCTTCCCCCTGGGTCCTGATGTGCACACTACTTTGTGTGTGCTCTACAAGAGTGGAGTCTCTGTTTTCCTCAGTCCTTTTGAAGTCCTGCAATCAAATCCTGCTAGCCTTCAAAGTCTGATTCTCTGGGAATTCCTCCTTCCGTTGCTGGACCCCCGGGTTGGGAAACCTGATGTGGGACTCAGAACCTTCACTCCAGTGGGTGGACTTCTGTGGTATAATTGTTCTTCAGTTTGTGAGTCTGCCACCCAGAAGTTATGGTATTTGATTTTTTTTTTTGTGATTGCTCCCCTCCCACCATCTCATTGTGGCTTCTCCTTTTTCTTTGGATGTGGGGTATTCTTTTTTTCCTCTGGTGAGTTCCCGTGTCTTCCTGTAGATGATTGCTCAGCAGTTAGTTGTTATTCTGATGCTCTCACAAGAGGGAGTGAGTGCACGTCCTTCTACTCCACCATCCTGAACAAATCTTCCCAACTATATGTCTTTTGATTGGAGAATTTAATTCATTTACATTTAACATAATTATTGATAGGTATGTAGTTATAGATAATATGTTGATTGTTTTCTGGTTGTTTTTGTCATTCTTCTTTGTTTCTGTTCTCTTCTCTTGCTCTCTTCCATTGTTATTTGATGATAATCTTTAGTGTTACATTTGCATTCCTTTCTCTGTTTTTGTGCATCTATACTAGTTTTTATTAATATTTATAAGAGTATAGAAGCTTTATAATGTTTGGTTAGTTTCTGCTGTACAACAAATTGAATCTGTTTTACTTGTACATATATCTACTCTTTTTTAGATTTCCTTCCCATTTAGGTCATTGCAGGTCAAAGAATAGGGTACCCTGTACTAAACAGTAGGTTTGCATTAGTTATCTATTTTATACATAGTAGTGTATATATGTCAATCCCAATCTCCCAATTCATCCCACTCTCCACTTCCCCCATTGATAAACATAAGTGTGATATCTATGTGCATCTACTTCTGCTTAGCAAATGAGTTCATCTGTACCATTTTTCTACATTCCAAATATAAGCTAAATTTCAATATGTTTGTTTTCTTCTCTGACTTATTTCACTCTATATTGCAATCCCTAGGTCCATCCATGTCTCTGCAAATGGCACTATTTTGTTTGTTTTTATGGCTGAGTAATATTCCATAGTATATATTTACCACATCTTCTTTATCCATTACTCTGTCGATGGACATTTAGGTTGCTTCCACATCCTGGCTATTGTAAATATTGTTGTAATGAACATTGGGTTATGTGCATCCATTTGAAGTACGGTTTTCTCTGGATATATGCCTAAAAGTGGGATTGCTAGGTGATATGGTAGTTCTGGTTTTAGTTTTTTAAGGAACCTTCATACTGTTCTCCATAGTGGCTCTACAAATTTACATTACCACCAACAGTGTAGGAAGGCTTGCTTTTCTCCACTATTTATTGTTTGTAGATATTTTGATGATGGCTGTTCTGAGCAGTGTGAGGTGATACCTCACTGTAATTTTGAGTTGCATTTCTCTAGTGATTGCTGTTGTTGAGCATCCTTTCATGTGTTTGTTGGCCATCTGTATGTCTTCATTGGTGAAATGTCTATTTAGGTCTTTGGCCCATTTATTGATTGGGTTGTTTGTTTTTGTGATATTGAGCTGCATGAGCTGTTTGTATATTTTGGGGATTAATCCCTTGTCCATTGCTTTGTTTGCAAATATTTTATCCCATTCTGAGGGTTGTCTTTTCATCTTTATACTTTTCTTTGCTGTGCAAAATCTTTTAAGTTTAATTAGGTCTCATTTATTTTTGTTTTTATTTTCATTACTCTAGGAGGTGGGTCAAAAAAGACCTTATTGTGATTTATGTCAAAGGGTGTTCTGCCTATGTTTTCTTCTAAGAGTTCTTTGGTGTCTGACCTAACATTTAGGTCTTTGATCCATTTTGAGTTTATTTTTCTGTACTCTCTTAGGGGGTGTTCTAATTTCATTCTTTTACATGTAGCTGTCCAGTTTTCCCAGCACCACTTATTGAAAAGGATGTGTTTTCTCCATTGTATATTCTTGCCTCCTTTGTCATAGATTAAGTGACCATAGGTGCATGGGTTTATCTCTGGGCTTTCTATCCTGTTCCATTGATCTACATTTCTGTTTTTGTGCCAGTACCATACTGTCTTCATTACTGTAGCTTTGTAGTACAGTCTGAAGTAAGGGATCCTGATTCCTCCAGCTCCGTTTTACTTTCTCAAGATTTATTTGGCTATTCGAGGTCTTGTGTTTCCATGCAAATTGTAAAATATTTTTCTAATTCTGTGAAAAATGCTATTGGTAATTTGATAGGGATTTCATTGAATCTGTAGATTGCTTTGGGTGGTCATTTTCACAATATTGCTTCTTCCAATCCAGGAAGATTGTATGTCTCTCCATCTATTTGTTTTGTCTTTGATTTATCTCATCAGTATCTTACAGTTTTCTGAGTATAGGTCTTTTGCCTTCTTAGGTTTATTCCTAGGCATTTTATTCTTTGTCTTGTAATGGTAAATGGAATTGTTTCCTTAACTTCTCTTTCTGATATTTTTTATTAGTGTATAGGAATGCAAAAACTTTGTGTGTGTTAATATTGTGTCCTGCAAACTTACGAAATTCATTGATTAGCTCTAGTAGTTTTCTGGTACCATCTTTAGTATTTTCTATGTATAGTATTATGTCATCTGCAAACAGTGACAGTTTTACTTCTTTTTTGGTTTGTGGTTACCTTTATGTTTATCATAACAATCTTTACATTTTAGTTTACATTTTAAATTGATGATCACTTAAGCTCTAGCACATTCTAACTGTCCTACATTTGTACTCCTCCCCTTTTTTATGTCTTTGATGACATATTTTACATTGTGTGTGTGTGTGTGTTCCTTAAATATTTATTTTTTACATAGATGATTTTACTACTTATATCTTTTAATCTTCCTACTAGATTTATAGATAGTTGAGCTACTAACTTTACTCCATGTTTGCCTTTAAC
The DNA here is from genome assembly GCF_964341445.2 of Mesoplodon mirus. Lineage (NCBI taxonomy): Eukaryota > Metazoa > Chordata > Mammalia > Artiodactyla > Ziphiidae > Mesoplodon > Mesoplodon mirus. The sequence continues at coordinate 107,080,315 of NC_138983.1, read as the reverse complement.
AATGAGATTTTTCCTTTCATAATTTTCATATTTCAGTTGTTTTATTTTTTGCTTATATAAGTCCCTTTAACATTTCTTGTAAACTTGTTTAGCAGTACTGACCTCTTTTAGATTTTTCTGTCTGTAATTCTCTTTATTTTTCCTTCAAGTATAAATGATGACCCTGCTGGGTAGATAATCTTGGTTGTAGGTGTTTCCCTTTCATCACTTTAAATATATCATGCCACTCACTCCTTTCTTGCCTGAAGAGTTTATGCTGAATAGTCAGCTGATGTAGCCTTATAAGATTTCCCTTGTACATGACATTTCTTTTCCCTTGCTGTTTTTAATATTCCCTACTTACCTTTAATTTTTGTCATTTAATTACAATTTTTGTTGGTGTGGCTCTTTTTGGGTTGATCCTGTTTGCTTCATAGACCTGGCTGTATGTTTCCTTCCCCAGAGTTAGGGAAGTTTTCAACTATTATTTCTTTTAAAAAGTTTTCTGCCTACTTCTTTTCCTCTTCTTCTGAGAGCCCTATAATGCAAATGTTAGTACACTCAATATTGTCTCAAATGTCCTTAGGATATCCTCATTTAAAAAAAATGTTTTTTTTCTCTTCAGCTTGGGTGATTTCTACTACTTTATCTTTCAGAGAGATTATTTGTTCTTCTGTAACATCTAAGCTACTGTTGGTTTCCTCTAGTATCATTTAAATTTCAGTTATTGTATTCTTCAGCTCTGATTGTTTCTTTTTCATATCCTCTAACACATTGTTGAAGTTCTCACTGAGTTTTATTTCTTCTTCTGAGATCAGTGAGAATCTTTATGATCATTATCTTGAACTCTTTATCACGTAGATTATTTTTTCTCCAACTTTGTTTAGTTCTTTTTCTGAGGATTTGTCTTGTTCCTTCATTTGGAACATCTTTCTCTGTCTCCTCTTTATGCCTAATTCTCTATATTTCTATGTATTGAGTAGTTTTGTTACATCTCCTGATAGAGAAGAAGTGGCCTTATTTAGAAGATGTTCTATGTGCCCTAGTAGCATGATCCCCTCTGGTTACCACAGCTAAATACTCTAGGGGTATCTCCTATGTGGGTTGCAAGGACCCATCTGTTGTGTTGGGGCCAATTACTGTGGAAGCTTGCTGAGACACCCTGTCTCATGTGGCTGCTGTTGGCCCTCTGGTGGTTGGGGTGGTCTCCCCACACTCCTGGCTAGCATCCTGGTTGTGCCTGGCTGCTACAGGCCCACTGGTGGGTAAGAATGTCTCCCAGCACTAATAGGCTAGAGGGATGCCAAATAGGCTTGCTAGTGCTGGTGTTAGCATGGTAGAACACGATGCCAAAAATGGCTGTTGCCAGCCTCTCAGTCCCCAAGGGGCATCCCAGTTGTCCTCTGCCTTTATGGGATGCTCAACAAAATCAGTAAGTGGATCTGACCCAAGCACCTTTCAAACTACTTCTCTGTATTAGGACTCAGAGTGTGAAATTCTTAGCGTGCCCTTGAAAAGTGTAGTCTCTGTTTCTTATAGCCCTGTGTCTCTCCTGAATGTAAATTCCACTGTTTTACAAAGCTCAACTTTCAGGAGCCTGGTCTTTCTATTGCTGGATCACTGGGCTGAGAATCTTAATGTGTGGCTTGAACCCCTCATTCATTGAGGAGAACCTCTATGATTGTGATATCCCCCCTGTTTGTGCTGGAATGTGTGAGCCTTGTCTAAACTGCATTTCTGTCCCTCCTACCCATCTGATTGTGATCCCTTCTTTATGCCTTTAGTTGTGGAAAATCTTTTCTGCTAAACTTTAGATTGCTCTCACAGATAGTTGATCTGTAAGTAGTTGTAATTTTGGTGTGCCTTTAGGAGGAGTTGAGTTCAGAGTTTTCTTACTTCACTATCTTGATCTATTTGAATCCTAAACTAAATTAATTATTTGATGTTTTTCCTGAATAAATACAAGCATAAAGAAGGGTAGACTTCATTGTTCTCCCTTAATGTTTAAAGGAAAATGAGTAAAAATGTAATTACTCATATGACATCATGAACCTGTTTATTTTTTAATAGACATAGAAATTTGTAACTAATATAGCCAACTTAAATAAATAATCAGCTTAAAATATAAAAGCATCAATAGACAGATTGTACAACATCATAGGTTTAGGGGTCAGCTAGGTCTAAGTTAGAATCATGTTACCAACTGAAAATAAGTGCTTGGCTTAGTACCAGTTATTTAAACTTCTTAAACCTGGTCTTCTTTATCATTCAAACAGTACTAATAATCCCATTATTACAAGGTTATTGGGAAGGTAAGAATAGTGTGTTTCGATCAATAAACATAACTATTTTTCTTTTTACAACATGGATAAATCTTTTTTATATTTTTTAAGTTTTATTAATAAATTTATTTTATTTATTTTATTTTTGGCTGCATTTGGGTCTTCATTATTGTGTGTGGGTTTTTCTCTAGTTGCAGTGAGCAGGGGCTACATTTTGTTGTGGTGCATGGGCTTCTCATTGCAGTGGCTTCTCTTGTTGTGGAGCACAGGCAAACATAACTATTAAAATTATTTTTTGTTGTTGTCTCTGAAGAGAGTTGATTTATCTTTTGTTGTTATTTTCACTGATGGGAGTATTAATAATATTTTATTTCGTGGGGAGAAAGATTTTATATATATTATGTGAACACAATCTTCTGTAGAGGAAAAATTCTAAGTAATTACTTAAAGAGAGAATATATATAAAACTGTGCTTCCTTGATGACCTCAGTTTAAGTCATTCTGTCATTACATTATGAAGATATACATAGAGCAGATATAGAAACACTGGATATTTGTCTTGTATCAGCTACTCTTCCACTTGGGAGGTAGTGAAAACAAACATATGCATAGGAAGCATTGGCAAAATAGGTAAGATATTGCTTTATTATTTTCTAATAATGTCTGATAACTACTTTGGGATCTGAGGATTTATATTTTTAATTCTTACTAAGCCTACTTAACCTCAGACCAAAGTATACCATAAAGTTGGCTGGTCCTGAATTCCTCATCTTTGGTTTTATCACTTTGCTACCAAGTGGAAATCATCTGATTCAAATAATAGCCTCTAGTGGAAACAAACTTGTTTGTTCCAATACCAAAACTGGGTAGGCAAAAGTTATGGTTTTCAAACTTTAAACAATAAAAACCTAGTGAGAAGTACATTTATATCTGGAACCAGAGTGCATGTGCATGCACACTGACTAGCATACTCAGATATACACACACAATTAACTGAATAAAAAGTTTCACAAAACATACTTAATCTTAATAAATGTGAAAAGTTGATACTTTTTTCCTCTGTAATTATTTTTTTAACTATTTATTTTATATTAGAGTATAGTTGATTAAAATTTCTCTGATAGTTTCAGGTGTACAGCAAAGTGATTCCGTTATACATATACATGTATCTATTCTTTTAAAAAAAATTTTCCCTTCTAGGTTGTTACATAATATTGTGCAGAGTTCTCTGTGTTATACATACAGTAGGTCCTTGTTTGTTATCCATTTTAAATATAGTAGTGTGTACATGTCAATCCCAAACTCCTTAACTATCCCTTTCCCACTGGTAACTATAAATTCATTCTCTAAGTCTGTGAGTCTGTTTTTGTTTCATAAATAAGTTCATTTGACCTAAATAGACATTTCTCCACAGAAGACATACTGATGACAAAGAGGCATATGAAAAGATATTCAACATTGCTAATTATTAGATATGCAAATCAAAAATCCACAAACAATAAATGCTGGAGAAAGTGTGGAGAGAAGGGAATCCTCCTATATTGTTGATGGGAATGGAAATGGTACAGCCACTATGGAGAACAGTATGGATTTTCCTTAAAAAACTAAAAATAGAGCTACCATATGATCCTGCAGTCCCACTCTTGGACATATATTTGGAGAAAAACATGGTCCAATCAGACACATGCACCCCAATTTTCATTGCAGTACTGTTTACAATAGCCAAGACACAGAAGCAACCTAAATGTCCATCGACAGAGGAATGGGTAGAGTTGATGTGGTACATATATACAATGGAATATTACTCAGCCATTAAAAAGAAAGAAATAATGTCATTTGCAGAAACATGGACAGACCTAGAGATTGTCATACTGAGTGAAGTAAGTCAGACAGAGAAAGACAAATATCATACAATATTGCTTATATGGGGAATCCATTGTAATTATTTTTTTGTAAGTGAAGAAACTACAATTATTTTTATTGAAAAATGTGAAAGTGAAATATTATATTTACTGCCTTATTTTTTAAGCATCATTATTGGACTATAATTGCTTTACAATGTTGTGTTAGTTTCTGCTTTATAACAAAGTGAATCAGCTATACATATACATATATCCCCATATCTCCTCCCTCTTGTATCTCTCTCCCATCTTCCCTATCCTACCCCTCTAGGTGGTCAGAAAGCACCAAGCTGATATCCCTGTGATGTGCAGCTGCTTCCCACTAGCTATCTATTTTACATTTGGTAGTGTATATATGTCAATGTTACTCTCTCACTTTGTCCCAGTTTCCCCTTCCCCTTCCTCAAGTCCTCAAGCCCATTCTCTAGATCTGTGTTTTTATTCCTATCCTGTCCTTAGGTTCATGAAATCTTTTTTTTTTAATTCCATATATATGTGTTAGCATACATTATTTGTTTTTCTCTTTCTGAATTACTTCACTCTGTATGACAGAATCTAATCCATCCATCTCACTACAAAGAGTTCAATTTCATTACTCTTTATGGATGAGTAATATTCCATTGTATATACGTTCCACATCTTCTTTATTCATTCATCTATCAATGGACACTTAGGTTCCTTCCATGTCCTGGCTATTGTAACTAGAGCTGCAATGAACATTGTGGCACATGTCTCTCTTTGAATTATGATTTTCTTAGGTTATATGCCCAGTGGTGGGGCTGCTGGGTCTTATGGTAGTTCTATTTTTAGTTTTCTATGGAACTTCCATACTGTTCTCCATAGTGGCTGTATCAATTTACATTCCCACCAACAGTGCAAGAGGGTCCCCTTTTCTCCACACCCTGTCCAGCATTTATTGTTTGTAGATATTTTGATGATGGCCATTCTGACCAGTGTGAAGTAATACCTCATTGTACTTTTGATTTGCATTTCTCTAATGATTGCTGTTGTTGAGCATCCTTTCATGTGTTTGCTGGCAATCTGTATACCTACTTTGGAGAAATGTCTATTTAGGTCTGCTGCCCAATTGTGGATTGGGTTGTTTGGTTTTTTTCATATTGAGCTGCATATGCTTCTTATATATTTTGGAGATTAATCCTTTGTCAGCTGCTTCATTTGCAAATACTTTCTCCCATTCTGAGGGTTGTCTTTTTGTTTTGTTTATGGTTTCCTTTGCTGTGCAAAAGCTTTTAAATTTCATTAGGTCCCATTTGTTTATTTTACTTTTTATTTCCATTTCTCTAGGAGGAGGATCAAAAAGTATCTTGCTGTGATTTATGTCATAGAGTGTTCTGCCTATTTTTTCCTCTAAGAGTTTTATAGTGTCTGGCTTTATTTTTGGTCTTTAATTAAGTTTATTGTTGTATAAGGTGGTAGGGAGTGTTCTAATTACATTCTTTTACATGTAGCTGTCCAGTTTTACCAGCACCATTTATTGAGGAGGCAGTCTTTTCTCCATTGTATATTCTTGCATACTTTATCAAAGATAAGGTGACCATATGTGTGTGGGATTATCTCTGGGCTTTCTATCCTGTTCCATTGATCTATATCTCTATTTTTGCTAGTACCATGCTGTCTTGATTACTGTAGTTTGTAGTATAGTCTAAAGTCAGGGAGCATGATTCCACCAGCTCCGTGTTTCTTTCTCAAGATTGCTTTGTCTATTTGAGGTCTTTTGTGCTTCCATACAAATTGTGTAATATTTTGATCTAGTTCTGTAAAAAATGCCATTGGTAGTTTGATGGGGATTGCACTGAATTTGTAGATTGCTTTGGGTAGTATTGCCATTTTCACAATGTTGATTCTTCCAATCCAAGAACATGGTATATCTCCCCATCTGTTTGTATCAACTTTAGTTTTTTTCTTGAGTGTCTTATAATTTTCTGAGTACAGGTCTTTTTTCTCCTTAGATAGGTTTATTCCTAGATATTTTATTCTTTTTGTTGCAGTGTTAAATGGGAGAGTTTCCTTCCTTTCTCTTTCAGTTTTTTCATCATTAGTGTGTAGGAATGCAAGAGATTTCTGTGCATTAATTTTGTATCCTGCAACTTTACCAAATTCATTGATTAGCTCTAGTAGTTTTCTGGTGGCATCTTTAGGATTATCTATGTATAGTGTCATGTCATCTGCAAATAGTGACTCCTTCTTTTCCAATTTGGATTTCTTTTATATCATTTTTCTTCTCTGATTGTTGTGGCTAAAACTTCCAAAACTATGTTGAATAATAGTGGTGAGAGTAGACTACCTTGTCTTGCTCCTGATCTTAGATTAAATGGTTTCAATTTTCACCATTAAAATGATGAAAAATCATTATGGCTTTTATAATGTTGAGGTAGGTTCTCTCTATGCCTACCTTCTGGAGAGTTTTTATCATAAATGGGTGTTGAATTCTGTCTAATGCTTTTTCTCCATCTATTGAGATTATCATATGGTTTTTATCCTTCAATTTGTTATTATGGTGTATCACATTGATTGATTTGCATATACTGAAGAATCCTTGCATTCCTGGGATAAGCTGCACTTCATCATGCTGTATGATCCTTTTAATGTGTGGTTGGATTCTGTTTGCTAGTATTTTTTGGAGGATTTTTGCATCAATGTTCATCAGTGTTATTGGCCTGTAGTTTTCTTTCTGTGTTACATCTTTGTCTGGTTTTGATATCAGGGTGATAGTGGCCTCATAGAATGAGTTTCAGAGTGTTCCTCCCTTTGTTGTGTTTTGGAAGAGTTTGGGAAGGATACGTGTAAGCTCTTCTGTAAATGTTTGATAGAATTCACCTCTGAAGCCATCTGGTCTTGTGGTTTTGTCAGTTGGAAAATTTCTAATCATAGTTTCAATTTCAGTGCTTGTGATTTGTGTTTATATTTTCTATTTCTTCCTGGGTTAGTCTCGGATATTTGTGCTTTTTAAGAATTTGTCCATTTCTTCTGAGTTGTCCATTTTATTGGCATATAGTTTCTTGTAGTAATGTCTCATGATCCTTAATATTTCTGCAGTGTCAGTTGTTACTTCTCCTTTTTCATTTCTAATTTTGTTTATTTGAGTCTTCTCCTTTTTTTTCTACATGATTCTGGGTAATGGTTTATCAATTTTGTTTATTTTCTCAAAGAATCAGCTTTTAGTTTTATTGATCTGTGTTATTTTTCCTTCATTTCTTTTTCATTTATTTCTGATCTGATCTTTATGATTTCTTTCCTTCTACTAAATTTGGTTTTTCTCTTCTTCTTTCTCTAATTGCTTTTGGTATAAGTTTAGGTTGTTTATTTGAGATGCTTCTTGTTTCTGAGTTAGGATTGTATTGGATAAAGTTCTCTCTTAGAACTGCTCTTGCTGCATTGCATAGGATTTTGGTCACTGTGCTTTCATTGTCTTTTGTTTCTGGTAGTTTTTGATTTCCTCTTTGATTTCTTCAGCAATATCTTGCTTTTTTTTTTTTTTTTTTTTTTTCGGTACATGGCCTCTCCCGTTGTGGAGCACAGGCTCCAGACACACTGGCTCAGCAGCCATGGCTCACAGGTGCAGCTGCTCTGCAGCATGTGGGATCCTCCCAGACTAGGACACAAACCTGTGTCCCCTGCATCGGCAGGTGGACTCTCAACCACTGCACCACAAGGGAAGCCCCTAGTCTATGTCTTTTGATTGAAGCCTTTAAACCATTTACACTTTAGGTAGTTATCAATATGTATACTCCTATTACCATTTTCTTAATTGTTGTGGATTTGCTTTTGTAGGTCTTTTCCTTCTTTTGTGTTTCCTGTCTAGAGAAGTTCCTTTAGCATTTGTTGTAAAGCTCATTTCGTGGTACTGAATTCTCTTAATTTTTGCTTGTCTGTAAAGTTTTCATTTCTGAATCTAAAACCATCATATCTGAATGAGATCCTTGCTGGGTAGAGTAATCTTGCTTGTAAGTTTTTCCCTTTCATCAGCTTAAATATAGTCTGCCACTCCCCTCTGGCTTGCAGAATTTCTGCTGAAAGATCAGCTGTTAACCTTTTATGGATTCGCTTGTATGTTATTTCTTGCTTTTCCCTTGCTGCTTTTAATATTTTTTCTTTGTATTTATTTTTTGATAGTTTGATTAATATGTGTCTTGGAGTATTTCTCCTTGGATTTATCCTGTATTGAACTCTCTGCACTTCCTCAACTTGGTTATTTCCTTTCTCATGTTAGGGAAATTTTCAACTATAATCTCTTCTAATATTTTCTCAGACCCTTTCTTTTTCTCTTCTTCTTCTGAGACCCCTATAGTTCGAATATTTGTGCATTTAATGTTGTTCCATAGGTCTCTGAGACTGTCCTCAAATCTTTTCATTCTTTTTTCTTTATTCTGCTCTGCAGTATTTATTTCTACTATTTTAACTTCCAGGTCACTTATCCATTCTTCTGCCTCAGTTATTCTGCTATTGATTCCTTCTAGAGAATTTTTAATTTCATTTACTGTGTTGTTCATCATCGTGTGTCTGCTTTTTTGTTCTTTTCAGTCCTTGTTAAACATTTCTTATATTTTCTCCATTCTCTTTCCAAGATTTTGGATCATCTTTATTATCATTACTTTGAATTTTTTTTTCAAGTAGACTCTCTATTTCCTCTTCATTTGTTTCATCTTGTGGGTTTTTACCTTGCTACTTCATCTGCCGTGTATTTCTCTGTCTTCTCATTTTGTTTAACTTACTGTTTTTGCAGTCTCCTTTTCACAGGCTGCAGGTTCGTAGTTCCCATTGTTTTTTGATGCCTGCCCCCAGTGGGTAAGATTGGTTCAGTGGGTTGTGTAGTCTTCCTGGTGAATGGGACTGGTGCCTCTGTTCTCGTGGATAAGGCTGTATCTTTTCCTTCTTGTGGGCAGGGCCATGTCTGGTGCTGTATTTGGAGCATCTGTGAAGTTCGTATGACTTAAGCAGCGTCTCTGCTAATGGGTGGGGTAGTGTTCCTGTCTTGCTAGTTGTTTGGCATGGGGTGTGTAGCACTGTAACTTGCTTGTCATTGGGTGGAGCTGGGTCTTAGTGTTGAGACAGAGATCTCTGGGAGAGCTCTTACTGATTGATATTACTTGGGGCTGGGAAGTCTCTGATGGTCCAAGGTTCTGAACTCAGCTCTCCCACCTCAGAGACTCATGTCTGACACCCCACTGTAGTACCAAAACCCTTTCAGGTCCATGACTATGAAACTTTCTCCAGCAGCCAGTGACTTAAAGCGTGGCTAATTATTTTTTTAATTTCCAATTTATAGTGCACTGTCCATCCCAGTTTGGAATCTAAGTTCATGAATCAAAGAGAGGAGCATGAACATTATTATTTTCTCTTCTTATTGTCCATCACAAGAGTGTTCTACTCTCTGAAAAGTCAAAATTGAAGTAGTTGCTCATTATGTTATTTAATGCTCCTTATGTAAAATCTATATGGTCAAAATAAGCTCAAATTCGTGTCAGGGGTAAAGAATATTCTTTTAGAAATAACTGGTATGTTTTGTTGTTTAAACAATGATAATAGTATATAATTCTATGTCTCCTTCTTTGCTTTAGTTCACAGGAAATTATAACTTAACCAAAGTGTTGGTAGTTTATATTTATTTGCTTTCATGGTGAATAATTGAATATCTTATTTTTACTTATATTTAATATTTATTTCAACATTATGTATAATCAAGATTTTTACAGTTAAATGTAAATTATTTTCTTTTAAACAAGTGCTAATCAATTGAAATATTTTTTTATTTAAGTACTTGCAGTTGACTTATTGATATTTTACTTAATTCTAATTTATGCATGACCTTTGCATAAAACAGTCATTTAGTTCTTATTGGAATATTGTGCTTCACTTTCCTGCTTCATGATGAAGAGTGGTTAATCTGAGGGTTGGCCCAGAGACGTTTTTTTGTCAAATTAAAAAAGGAGTAATGATCACCATGGATAACTTACATAAAGCAAGTGTCATTTTGTTAAGACAGAAAAATTTAGTGTAGTAGTAAGAGGCAGGCTTTCTAATAAGAATATGTCTGTTTGAGCTTAGCTCCAATAATTATTTGTATGTGTTTTCTTTTACTTAATATCTTTAAGACTGTTTCTCTATCTATAAAGTAGTAATATTATAATAGTACCTGCCACCAAAGACTGTTGTGAAGGTAAGTATAAATCAGAGTTAAGTATAAACCTATGCACAGTATTTAGCATGGTGTCTGGCACATATTCTCAGCAGGGTCCACAAATTCAACAATGAGAACACGTGAGGTCTCACTGTAACCTCAAATTCTATTTGTACTTAGTTATACATATTTATATAAATTTTTCTCTAAATTGAACATTTCCTGGGCAGAATTAATAACTTTCTCTGATGTAAAAATGTACATTTCAATACATAAAATATGAAAAATATAGAAAACAAAGCTGTAATTAAAAATGATCATTTTTACCACTCAGAGATAATCAGTTAATATTTGGTATTCTTTACTTTCAGTTTTCTTTCTTATATAAATTAAAAAGTAAAATCATGTAATTGAAAGCATAGAAAGAAATGATGAAATGTGTGCCAGTCACTGGAGATAAAGTGATGAAAAGGACAGATGGGGGTCCTTGATTTCAGGTTGCTTGAAAATTCTATGGTCAGTGGCAGAAAATACTTACAAATCATACATCGGACAAGAGGTCATTACCTGGAATTTGAAAAGGACTCTTAGAACTCAACAACAACAAAAACAACCTGAATAAAAAATGGTCAAAGAATGTGAAACCAGTAGTTTCTCTCATCATCATTTACCTTTAAGTGACAATTAATGTTCCTACTTAAATACAAACTTAATAACTTTGCTAATTACTTGATCATAAGAAGGCAGAGTGCCCCAGTGTCCATTGCAACATATACCACACTGTGATCTAGATTTATCCAGAGTATTTGTTTGCTCTTTACTGAAACTCCATTTTGTTGAAATGCATTGACAGATGTTTGGTTACACTCAAACATCTCTTCTGGGTATTAATCTGCACAGGGGTATTAGAATCCTTCATTATTCTATGTGGTCCTAAGACGACTATTGAGCTAATAATGCCAATGCAAAAATTACTCTCTTCCCTGGGATCAATAGACTGTTCATTCAATGACATAATTGTGACATATGTGGATCAAAAATGTAATTTTAAGAAAGTTTAGAAGTCTTTAAGTATGAAGAGCAGTTTGGAGTTATTTCTGTTAACAGAATTCTGTTAACATCCAAGCTTATTATCCTCCTCACAGTTTTAAGGAAAGATAGCTTAAGCTTCTTGCATCTTACATATTATCTATTAAAATGTCAAAATTACCGCTGGCCTGGTAACAGTAATTCTACATGGACAATCCAGTATATAGCTAATATATTTTTATCTTACCCGTTTTATTCTATTAATAAAGCTCAAATTCATTGATTGAATTGACAAACATGAAGCATTATATAGAAGTCAAATTTAAGTGTCAATAACTTTTATTTTTACAGTTAGCATTGCTATTTTCAAAGCTAACAAGTTATTTTCTAGGCTAGAATTTGAAGCTTCTATTTATCATTTCCTTAACTAAACCTGCTTTTTAGCATATTTCTCCCTGTTAGTGAATGCTCCCAACCTTTTACTTTGAAGAGTACTTGCATTTCTTTTTTCTTTTTTTTTAAAGATTTTTTTTGCTGTGGACCATTTTTAAAGTCTCTGTTGAATTTGTTACAATATTGCTTCTGTTTTGTTTTGTTTTTTTGGCCACAAGTCATGTGGGATCTTAGCTCCCAGAACAGGGATTGAACTTGCACCCCCTGAATTGAAAGGCGAAGTCTTAACCACTGGACTGCCAGGGAAGTCCCTTGCATTTGTTTATGACAGATGTTGACCTTATTAAAAAAAACATACATTTAGATCAATAAAGTTCCCATAAAAATTGGCAACTGAGCCAATATCATCTCCTTTAAAACTCTGGAATATAATGAAGGACTGTATGATTTTACCACTGACTTTAATTTCCTCTACATGGAGAGATTATAGACATTTTAAACCTGATTTCTACCACCTTGTGTACTATTTCAGTCACTGCAAGTTGTTGCTTTGAATATCAGATCAAAGGCATGATTTATTTTTAAAAATAATACATTCTCACTATGCCCCAAATAGTTTATTCTGATATCTAGAATTGTTTATATCAAGATACATAGAATAACTGAATCATAAATCTTAGAAAACTCTCTGTCTCCTTCATAAACACCCCAGTGCATGCTGATTCACCATGTTCATCATTTCCTTAAAAATCCCGACAATCTTTATTATTACCTTCCTCCTCATAGCCATGTTCACCATAGTATACCATCATGCCATGCCACCTGGACTATTGGAACAGGCTCCAGTCTAGTATTGTGCTGCAATTCTTGCCTCACTCATTTGGTTCTGTACAGTAATATCAAAAACAACGTTCTAAGAACAAAATACAGGTTAGCTCTCCCAAAGGTCCAGGACCTTCATATGACATAAAATATGCTCTTTGTTCTGGAACATATTATCATTCACTCAACTTTTCACACACCTTGCTGCACTTTTCAGTTTAACTATATAAAATAATAATAGTAATAGTAACAAAATAATGATAAAAAGAACTATTAACAATATTTATTCAGTACTTAGTATATAGCAGATATAACATCTTAAAATAAATTTTCTTATGCTATCACAATTTTCTAAGAAATCCACATTTTAAAATTCCATATCATAGATAAACAAAGATATGTTTAATAGGTCTAGTGACTTGCTCAGATTTACAGAGCAGAGTCAGTATTTAACCTGATTCCTGACACAAAGCCAAACTCTTAATGACTATGTTATACAATTTAAATTTTTGACCTTTGCTTCTTCCTCTCTTGTTTTTCATAATCTAGGAATCAGCTTGTGAGTAACCTCCTTCATGAAGCCTTTCCTAAACTATGAAAATAAGAGCCCTCTAATATAAGATGTTATTAAGTTATGAATCTAGTAATCTGAAAAGTCATGGTCTATGCTGAAGTTCTTATGAGAACTTATATTTATTTATATACAGTTTTTCTTCTAGAGTGTAAAAGTATTAGTCATTTCCTATTAAATTTCACATTCCTGGGGCCAATATGCTATCTGTTTGCAGAGAAGGCTTCAATAATGTTGCTTTTGAATGTAAAAACATACCTGCGAAGGTTTCTTTCTAAATCCAAATTTTCTGTAACATGCTTTCAGTCCAAAGTTTATACCTTATTTCTTGCTATTAACATTACTGCTATTATTGCTATAATTATAAACCTGTTATCTTTCACTACCATTTAAATATTTTATGTGTAATATCCCCTCCTTTTACCTCATAAACACATGTTGCCACAGATGAAGTAAACGTAATTATTTTAACTTAGCTGCAGAAGAAAATAAAGCTCAGGGAGATAAAATATTTGGCAACAATTCTTCAATTATTAAGTTATAGAGTTAGAACCAGAATGTGATTCTTTTGTCAGTCTAGTGAACTTTCATGTACACAGAACCATATCATATTCAGGTTCTTTCTTCACAAACTAGTTTATATCCCCACGTTGTCAAGGGCTATTTTGAATATTTTCTCATAGCAGTAGTATATGTCCTGCATATGAAGATTTTTTTAAGAATCAAGGAAAGTCAGTTAAAACAGACTGTAGTTTATTTTTGGAGAGCCCTAAATCAGGATACTCTTTCAGACTTGTCAGATAACTAACTTACTTTGGTCAATATTACATCAAATAACTAGAATGGTTTGATTTAGATACAAAATTTTCTGGCGATTATTTCATAATTATCCATGCTTAACCCATGGACATTCTGAGTGCTTTCAGGGCTCTTAATTACCTTTCTTTTTAGAACTAATTTAAGATCAACTAAAAAGAATAGAAAAAAAATGTACTTCATTCTGCTAAAGGAATCAGAGATTCCACTTAAAATCCAAAGGTATTCTCTAAATGCTGATGCAAAGTACAATGTCAAGAAAATCACAGAAGAATGTACTTTCATGTAAATTGCAGAATGAACATACCAACAATGGTCTAAATGTATTTTGCCATCTTAAAGTACTTTTTAAAACTAATACTTTACTATTTAGAGCTGTTTAAGATTCACAGCAAAATAGAGGAAAATGTGCAGTGATAGCCCATATACCTCCTGACCCCACTCATGCATAGCCTCCTGTTATCAACGTCCCCCATCAGAATGATACATTTGTTACAACTGATGAACCTACATTGACATTTCAAAATCACCCAGTCCACAGTTTATATTATGGTTCACTCTTAGTGTTGTACATTCTATGGGTTTGGACAAATATAGACTGACATATATTCAACTTTATGGTATCATACAGAGTATTTTCAATGCAGTAAATGCCCTCTGTGCTCCACCTATTTATCTATTCCCAACCCCCCTGTCCCTAGCAGCCACTTATCTTTTTATTGTCTCTATAATTTCACTTTTTCCAGTCATATAGTTGGAATCACACACCATATAGGTTTTCAGATTGGCTTCTTTCACTTAGTCACATGCATTTATGTTTCCTCCACGTCTTTTCATGACTGCATATATCATTTCTTTTTAGCACTGGATAATATCCCATTGTCTGCATGTATAACAGTTTATTTATCAAATCTACTGAAGGATATTTTGCTTGCTTGCAAATTTTGGCAATTACGAGTAAAGCTGCTATGAACATCATGTGCAGATCTTTGTGTAGACATAAGTTTTCAACTCCTTTAGTCAATACCAAGGAACATGCTTGCTGGATCATATGGTAAGAGTATGTTTTCTTTTGTACAAAAATATTAAACTGTCTTCTGAAGTGGCTGTACCATCTTGTAACCCCACCACCCATGAATGAGAGATCCTGTTTCTCTACATCCTTGTCAGAATCTGGTGATGTCAGTATTCCAGATTTTCTAATAGGTATGTAATGGTGTCTCACTGTTGTTTTAATTTGCATTTCTGTGATGACATATGACATTGAACATCTTTTCATATGCTTATTTGCCATTTGTATATTTTCTTAGATGAGGTGTCATTTGAGGTCTGTGGCCCATTTTAAAAATTGGGTTCTTATTAATTTTAAGAGTTCCTTGTATATTTTGATAATAGTCATTTATCAGATGTGTCTTTTGCAAATATTTTCTCCCAGGCTATAGCTTATCTTCTCATTGTTTTTCACAAAGCGGATTTAAAAAATATTTTCAAAATCTGAAAACACCTCATGTCCAAAGGAGCCTGAGCCAATGAAAATATTTAAAATTCTAACAGTTCTTAGAGATTACCCTACTTTGAAATTTTAGAGATTAAACTATTTTTGGTGGAGCTGATTCTAAGCACAAAATTAAGAGTAGATTTATGATGAAATCCCAGATGTCTGGCATCTCTTTGGCAATCATATATTATTTATCTTAAATGTTTCTCCTGAGGTTCATTCTAATATTTTCTGACTTCACCAGCATTTGACTTTTAACCAATAGAAATTTCAATTTATCTTTCATATATAAATTACTGTCACAAAGGGTTACGGCACTGAACAAGAACTTAAATAAGCAGATGAGTTTGGTTTTTTTGTTTTTGTTTTTTTAATGATAAGTTGATAACCAAGAATTCCAGAGTAACATCAGGGTTAGAAACTCTAAAAGGACAATATAAATCTAGACTAATCTATATAGAGACACATTATGACTTTTGTGAACTCATGGGACTCTTGCCTTTGTAAGCTCCTTCCTCTATAAAAAAAAAAACATTTTAAATATGCTATGAGTGCATTGATATAGGAGGAACATAATCCAGACTGTATTTACTATCAGACATTCACTATTCTAACCCTACTTATTTAAAAAAATGTGAATATTAAAATATTTTTGCATGTCCTTAAAAGCATCGTGGGTCCTAGGCACCGTGCTAATGGATAAGTCACTCCATTTCATATTAATACCTTTTATTCATTAGTTTAGTGATTTTTATTCTTTTCATTTCATCCTTAAGATTTCCTACTTCCCAATTATTAGGAAGCTGAAATTGACCAGGATATTAATAATAACTAGCATTTTTTCCCACTGGTACTTTCTCTTGCAATACTCACTCAAACATTGTTCCAAGTACTTTTACATAAATTAGTTCATTTAATTTTTATAACAATCATAAGGGGAAGTATTACTTTTTAATATATTAGTTGACATATAGTTGACTTACAATATTATATTTATTTCAGGTACACAACACAGTGACTCGATATTTTTATAGATTATACTCCATATAAAGTTATTATAAAATGTTGGTTATATTCCCTGTGCTTTACAATACATCCTTGTAGCTTATTTTATATCTAGTAATTTGTACCCCTTAGTCCCCTTCACCTATCTTGCCTCTTTCCCCACAGCTCTCCTCAGTGGTAGCCACCATATCTGTATGTGTAAAACAGTATGGGGACTCCTCAAAAAATTAAAAATAAACCTACCATAGGATCCAGAAATTCCACTCCTGCATGTATATGAAGAAAACAAAAACACTAATTTGGAAATATCCACAATGGTCATAGTGGCATTATTTACAATAACTAAGATATGGAGGAAGTATTACTTTTATGATTTATCTCCTGGTTTCTGACATTGCATAGAATATTTCTCCAAAACTTAATGTTGTAAAACAACAATTATTTTATTTTTTTCACAACTCGTGGATTAGGAGTTTGCTAAGGGCTCACCTGGGTAGTTCTTGTTTAGAGTGTTTTAATCAGATACCTGAGCTGACTAGATTTCTAATGTAGCTCTTATATTCATGTGGCAATTGATGCTGGTTATTGGCCGGGAGATCAGCTGCAGCTGTTGACTGGATTGAATACATGTGGATCTCAGGTAGTTGGATTTTGTACATGTGGACTGACTTCTGCCAGAGCAAACATATATAACCATGTGGAAGCTCTATGGCTTATTCTGACACAGCCTTGGTAGACAAAGCATCACATTTGCTGCATTCTATTGGATATCTAAATCACGAAGAGTAGTTCAGAGTCAAGAATAAGACACATGGACCACAATTCTCAATGGAGGAAGTGTCAAAGAATTTACAGATTTGTTTTAAAACTGTCACAATTCCCTACTGATGTTGAGAAAACTGTGTAGAGAGAGGTAAAATACTTTTTAATGACTACAGGACTCATAAATGGAGAATCTAGGATTTAAACCCAGGCAGTTCTGGCTCCAGAGACGTTACTTGTAATCACTCTTCTATGGAGCCACACTTTAGACAGTATTAATGTAGTCTGTGTATGCACTCTCTTCTGTAATATGTCAGATTGCTTTATTTAAAATCATGCCCATTGTTCATGTTTCTTTTGGAGAATAGAGCAAAGGCTATAAAATGGAATGTTAAAAATTTAGCCCAACTCAGGCAAACTATGGCCCATGGGTCAAATCTGGTCAATAATCTGTTCCTGTAAAAATAATTTTATCGGAACAAAACCCCACCCATATTTTTACATGTTGTCTATGGCTGCTTTTGTGTTTCAGTAGCAGAGTCCAATGGTTGCCACACAGATCATCTGTCCCCAAAAGCCTACAACATTTATTACCTGGCTTTTAAGAAAAGATTGCCAACTCTTCTTGAAAGGATCAGAGATTAAAGGTTAAGGTAAGAGAGAAAACAGACATTGTGATAAGAAAGGTTAAATAACTAGTCCGCTATTAGTGAATCAATCAGTGTAGAGATTGTTACTAGTATACAGGTAGTGTCTCTAAAGGGAACATTCATTTTCATTTTATAATATCTGTACTTTATTCTGGAAATACATTCTATTCTATAATAAAAGTCATAATATTAAATACCTAAAAATGCCAAAAGCATCATGCTGTAGTGGAAAGAACATAAATTTGAAATTAGAACAAAAGGAATTTTTCCATTTGAACTTATTAAGAGTTTATACTGAGTGTCAGAGCTCTGATTTGTCAAGTTGGATTTTTGAGTTTTAATTAATTACTGTAGGTAAAGTATATTAAATCTCAGTAAATGTTGTGACAAGAGTAGTTTAAGTGTTGACTTAGAACAAGGTATATCCACTCAGATACTGATAAGTTATGAGGAAGAAACCAGGATAAGGCTAAGACAAAATCTAGACCTGTAAAACCCAGGATTGAAAGTTAATTTTACATCTGAGGAAAGAATATGACCCAGAGAAACTTAAGAAATTATTTTTTAAATTTATTTTGTTAGTTAGTTATTTACCAGGAGGCACAAAATAAATTTGTATTTAGAACCCCTATTATTACAGATGGCAGAAAAATGAAAAGTAATAAAATGAAAGAGCTCAGCTTATATTAATCTGAAAATTTTTGAGCCTGTCTTTGAGGTTATTCATTAGATACTTTAATTACAGTTAAAGCAAGAAGAATTTAGACTTAATTCTCTCACTTAGTTCTTACCATAATCCTTTGACAGTGATATAATCCTCCTTGTTTCTCAAATGAGGAACTGAGGCTGAGGAAACTCAAGTGATATGTCCAAGATCCCAGAATTACCAAGCAGCAGAATCAAAATTTAAATCCAATTCTTTGTGACATAAAATGTGTGTACCATCTGGTCTGCCATCACTAAAGGAGTCTATGTCTCAGAAAACAGAAATTCAGTTACTTGGAATTCAGTTTCTCAGAAATAATGACATGTCTTCACATGTCTACACATAAACAGACAATAATAATAATAACTCTCTACCCCAATATAGAGCTGCTAATCTTCCATAATAACACTATTAATAAGCCTTCTTTTTCCTTGATCATTCCTACCAACCACCTCAAAACCAATAAATATTTCTGATTTGGATCTCCATGAAAGGCAAAATTATATAATTATTAGAAGTGGATTGCTCTGCCACTTCCTAGTCTCATTCCTGTATATATATTACTTCAGATGGGATTCTAAAATATATTTATCTCATATTGTTGTTGGGAGGATTAAGTCAGGCAATGTACATAAACTTCTTAGCATACAATTATCAAATGGAAACTTCTTAGGGAAGTCAAACTGTTGCTGTGTTATAAGTATTATTGCTGTCTGGCACTGCAATAAAGAGAGGCAATTTGGGCAACTTCAAAGCAGTTTTGGAAGAAGGCTTTAGCAGCAGATCTGAGAAGTTAAGGCTAGGTTTCCAGGTTCCAGAATCAGGGTCTCCATGCCCTGTTATAGCTTAGAAGAGCTTAAGGAGATATGATGAGTAAATGTAATGTGATATCCTAAAAGGAATACTGGAATTGAAAAAGGGCATTAGCCAAAACCTAAGGGACTCTGAATACAGTATGGACTTTAGTTAATAATAACATATAAATGTTTATTTATTAATTGCAAATCAATATGCAATACAAAAGTAGGATGTTAATAATAGGGACACTGGGGTAAAGGATAAATGGAAACTCTATGTAGTACTTTGCAATTTTCTCTATATCTAAAACTGATTTGAATAATAAAGTTTATATATTTATATTTTATTGAAATATAGTTGATTTAAAATATAGTGATTCAGGGCTTCCCTGGTGGCGTAGTGGTTGAGAGTCCGCCTGCCAATGCAGGGGACACGGGTTCGTGCCCCGGTCCGGGAAGATCCCACGTGCCGTGGAATGGCTGGACCTGTGAGCCATGGCCGCTGGGCCTGCGCGTCTGGAGCCTGTGCTCTGCAACGGGAGAGGCTACAACAGTGAGAGGCCCGCGTACAGCAGAAAAAAAATAAAAAAGATAAAAAATAAATAAAAAATAAAATATAGTGATTCAGTATCTTTATAGATTATACTCCATCAAAAGTTATTACAAAATAATGGCTTAATTCCCTGTGCTGTACAATATGTCATTATTTCTTATTCCTTTTATACCTTGTAGCTTGTATCTCTAAATCCTATATTCCTACCTTCCCCTGGCCCCTTCCCTCTCCCCACTGGTAAACACTAGTTTGTTTTCTATATCTGTGAGTCTCTTTCTGTTTTGCTATATACATTGGTTTGTTTTATTTTTTAGATTCCACATATAAGTGATAACAGAGTATTTTATCTTTCTCTGACTTATTTAACTAAGCATAATATTCGCTAGGTCCATCCACATTGCTGCAAATGGTAGAATTTTGTTCTTTGTTTATGACTAACATTCCATTGTATATATATATGCCACATTTTCTTTATCTCTTCATTTGTTGATGGACATTTGGGTTGCTTCCATGTATCTTGGCTATTGTAAATAGTGCTGCTATGAACATTGGGGGCATGTATCTTTTCTAATTAGCATTTTTAGTTTTCTGGATATATGCCAAGGGATGGAATTGATGGATCATATGGTAGTTCTATTTTTAGGTTTTTGAGGAAATTCCATACTATTTTCCATAGTGGCTACACCAATATACATTCCCACCAAGAGTGTACAAGGGCTATTTTCTCCACATCTTAACCAACATTTGTTATGTGTAGATTTTTTGATGATAGCCATTCTGACTGGTGTGAGGTGATATCTCATTGTGGTTTTGATTTACATTTCTGTAATAAATAGTGATGCTAAGCATCTTTTCATGTGCCTCTTTACCATCTGTATGTCTTCTTTGGAAAAATGATTATTCAGGTCTTCTGCCCATTTTTAAATCAGATTGATTGTTTCTTTTTATATTGAGTTGTGTGAGCTGTTTATATATTTTGAATATTAATACCTTATCTGTCATATCATTTGCAAATATTTTCTAACATTCAGTACATTGTCTTTTCATTTTATTGTTGGTTTCCTTTGCTGTGCTAAGGTTTTTAACTTTAATAAGGTCTCATTTGTTTATTTTTGCTTTTTTTTTTTTTTTTTTTTTGCCTTAGGAGACAGATCCAAAGAAATATTGTTGTGATTTATGTCAAAGAGTGTTCTGCTTAATTTTTCTTCCAGGAGTTTTATGTTTTCAGACCTCACAGTTAGGTCTGTGATTCATTTTCAGTTTATTTTTATATATAGTGTGAGGTAAAGTTCTAATCTCATTCTTCTACATGTAGCTGGCCACTTTTCCCAGCACCACTTTTTAAAGAGGTTGTCTTTTCCCCATTGTATATTGTTGCCTCCTTGGGCATATATTAATTGAACATAGGTGTGTGGGTTTATTTCTGGGCTTTTTATTCTGCTCCATTTGTTACAGAGTTCAAGTTCATACTGCTTGCTGCACAACAGGCCAGAAAAATCAAGAGACGAGGTGGCAGAGCAGGGAATGGAAACATAATTTGGAAAGCCAGCAGACTGAGAAGATGGTAAACCACTGTACCAAAGAACCATCTTACCTGAGTTAGAATTCAGACATATATATATATATATATATATATATATATATATATATATATATATATATATATATATATATATTAAAAGGCATGGGGATGTGGCTGTTTGTTGCATACTTTTTGGTTCCAGAGTCTTTTGTTATGACATCCATCCATGTAGGCCTGGTCACAGTGTTACTGTAAACCTCCAACAAGACAATTTTTATTCTCTGTTCTGCAACTTTTTATACCTAGGTGATTGGAAAAGTGTTATATTTTAAAGGTCAAGCCTGGAAGGCAGAGCCTTGAGAAATGGGTATGTTTAATATCTCAAGCTTTACAAAGATGCAGAGCCAGCATGACTAAAAACAGGCAAGAGAGAACAAAGGTTAGAAATAAAGAATAGATCCAATATGGAGTCAGATTTGTTCTTCTCTGTTACACATTGATCTATATATCTATTTATTAACCATTATCATGCTGCTTTGATTACAGAGGGTTTTAGTATAAAGTCAGCTGGGGTGATACCTCCAGGATTGTTTATTTTTCTCAAGATTGCTTTGGCAATTCAGGGTCTTTTGTGGTACCATACAATTATTATTGTGGTACCATAGGATTATATGTCCTAATTATATGAAAAATTTCATGGGCATTTTGAAAAGAATTGCATTAAATCTGTAGATTGCTTTGGCTAGTATGGCTATTTTAAAAATATTAATTCTTCCAATTCAAAAGCATGTGATATTTTTACATATCTTGTATCATTCTCAATTTCCTTCCTCAATGTTTTATAGTTTTAAGATTATTGGTCTTTCACCTACTGGTTAAGTTTATTCCTAAGTGTTTTATTCCTTTGGATGCAATTTTAAACAGGATATTTTTTAACTTTATCTTGCAGATAGTTCATTTTTATTTATTTTTTAAACGTCTTTATTGGAATATAATTGCTTTACAATGGTGTGTTGTTAGTTTCTGCTTTATTGCAAAGTGTATCAGTTATACATATACATATCTCCTACCTCTTGTGTCTCCCTCAAACCCTCCATATCCCAAACCTCTAGGTGGTCACAAAACACTGAACTGATCACCCTGTGCTATTCAGTTTCTTCCTACTAGCTATTTATTTTATACTTGGTAGTGTATATATGTCCATGCAACTCCCTCACTTCATCCAGCTTAAACTTCCCACTCCCTGTGTACTCAAGTCCATTCTCTATGTCTGTGTCTTTATTCCCGACCAGCCACTAGGTTCTTCAGAACCTTTTTCTCCTTTTTTAACATTCCATATATATGTGTTAGCATATGGTATGTGTTTTTATCTTTCTGACTTACTTCACTCTGTATGACAGACTCTAATCCATCCACCTCATTAAAAATAGTTCAATTTCATTACATTTTATGGCTGAGTAATATTCCATTGTATATATGTGCCACATCTTCTTTATCCATTCATCTGTCGATGGACACTTAGGTTGCTTCCATGTCCTCACTACTGTAAATAGAATTTCAATGAACATCGTGGTACATGTCTATTTTTGAATTATGGTTTTCTCAGAGTATATGCCCAGTAGTGAGATTACTGGCTCGGATGGTAGTCCTATTTTTAGTATTTTATGGAAACTCGATACTATTCTCCATAGAGGCTGTATCAATTTACATTCCTACCAACAGTGAATAGGGTTCCCTTTTCTCCACACGCTCTCCAGCATTTATTGTTTGTAGATATTTTGTTGATGGCTATTCTGACTGGTGTGAGATGAAACCTCATTGTAGTTTTGATTTGCATTTCTCTAATGATTAGTGATGTTGACCGTCCTTTCATGTGTTTTTTGGCAATCTGTATATCTCCTTTGGAGAAATGTCTATTTAGGTCTTCTGCCCATTTTGGATAGGATTGTTTGTTTGTTTGATATTGAGTTGCATGAGCAGCTTGTATATTTTGGAGATTAATCCTTTTTTAGTTGCTTCATTTGCAAATACTTTCTCCCATTCTGAGGGCTGCCTTTTGGTCTTGTTTATGGTTTCCTTTGCTGTGCAAAAGCTTTTAAGTTTCATTAGGTCTGATTTGTTTCTTTTTGTTTTTATTTCCATTTCTCTGGGAGGTGGGTCAAAAGGATCTTTCTGTGATTTATGTCTCAGAGAGTTCTTCTTATGTTTTCCTCTAAGAGTTTTATAATGTCTGCCCTTACATTTAGGTCTTTAATCCATTTTTAGTTTATTTCTGTGTATGGTGTTAGGGAGTGTTCTAATTTCATTCTTCTACATGTAACTCTCCAGTTTTCCCAGCACCACTTATTGAAGTGACTTTCTTTTCTGCATTGTATATTCTTGCCTCATTTATCAAAGTAAGTTGACCATATGTGCATGGGTTTATCTCTGGGCTTTCTATCTGGTTCCACTGATCTATTTTTCTGTTTTTGTGCCAATATCATACTGTCTAGATTACTGTAGCTTTGTAATATAGCCTGAAGCCCAGGAACCTGATTCCTCCAGCTCCATTTTTCTTTCTCAAGATTGCTTTCGCTATTTGGGGTCTTTTTTGTTTCCATACAAATTGTCCAATGTTTTGTTCTAGTTCTGTGAAAAATGCCATTGGTCAATTGATAGGGATTAAATTGAATATGTAGATTGCTTTGGATAGTATAATCCTTTACAGAATGTTGATTTTTCCAATCCAAAAACATGGTATATCTCTCCACTTCTTCATATCATCTTTAATTTCTTGCAACAGTGTCTTATACTTTTCTGCCTACAGGTCTTTTGTCTCCTTAGGTAGGTTTATTCCTAGGTATTTTATTCTTTTTGTTGCAATGGTAAATGGGTGTGTTTCCTTTATTTCTCTTTCAGATATTTCATCATTAGTGTATAGGAATGCAAGAGATTACTTTGCATTAATTTTGTATCCTGCTACTTTACCAAATTCATTGATTAGCTCTAGTATTTTTCTGGTAACATCTTTAGGATTCTCTATGTATAGTATCATGTCATCTGAAAACAGTGACATCTTTACTTCTTCTTTTCCAGTGTGTATTTCTTTTATTTCTTTTTCTTCTCTGATTCTGTAGCTAAAACTTCTAAACCTATGTTGAATAATTGTGGTGAGAGTGGGCAACCTTGTCTTGTTCCTGTTCTTAGAGGAAATGGTTTCAGTTTTTCACCATTGAGATTGATGCTGGTTGTGGTTTTGTCATATATGGCCTTTAATATGTTGAGGTGAGTTCCCTCTAGGCCTACTTTCTGGAGGTTTTTTTAATCATAAATGTGTGTTGAATTTTGTCAAAAGCTTTTTCTGTACCTATTAAGATGATCATATAGTTTTTCTCCTTCAATTTGTAAATATGGTTTATCACATTGATTGATTTGCATATATTGAAGAATCCTTGCATTCCTGGGATAAACCCCACTTGATTATGGTGTATGATCCTTTTAATGTGCAGTTGAATTGTATTTGCTAGTGTTTTGTTGAGGAATTTTGCATCTATACTCATCAGTGGTATTGGTCTGTAGTTTTCTTTCTTTTTGACACCTTTGTCTGGTTTTGGTATCAGGGTGATGGTGACCTTGTAGAATGAGATTGGGAGTGTTCCTCCCTCTGCTATATTTTGGAAGAGTTTGAGAAGGATAGGTGTTAGCTCTTCTCTAAATGTTTGATAGAATTCACCTGTGAAACCATCTCGTCCTGGGCATTTGCTTTTTGAAGATTTTAAATCAGTCTAAATTTCAGTGTTTGTGATTGGCCTATTTATATTTTCTATTTCTTCCTGGTTCAGTCTTTCTAATCCTGCTTTTCTATGAATTTGTCCATTTATTTGTGGTTGTCCAATTTATTGGCATATAGATGTTTGTAGTAATCTCTCATGAACCCTTGTATTTCTGCAGTGTCAATAGTTACTTCTTTTTCATTTCTAATTCTATTAATTTGAGTCTTCTTCCCCCTCCACTTTTTTTTTTTGATGAGTCTGGCTATGGTTTATGAATTTTGTTTAACTTCTCAAAGAACCAGCTTTTAGTTTTATTGATCTTTGCTATTGTTTCCTTCATTTCTTTTTCATTAATTTCTGATCTGATCTTTATGATTTCTTTCCTTCTGCTAACTTTGGGGTTTTTTGTTCTTCTTTCTCTAATTGCTTTATGTGTAAATTTAGGTTGTTTATTTGAGATGTTTCTTGTTTCTTGAGGTAGGATGGCATTGCTATAAACTTCCTTCTTAGAACTGCTTTTGCTGTATCCCATAGATTTTGGGTCATCATGTTTTCATTTGTTTTTAGGTATTTTTTGATATCCTCTTTCAGTGATAACCGGTGATCACTTGGTTATTTAGTAGTGTATTGTTTAGCCTCCATGTGTTTGTATTTTTTTACAGATTTTTTCCTGTTTTTGGTATCTAGTCACATATCATTGTTGTTGGAAAAGTTACTTGATACAATTTCAATTTTCTTAAATTTACCAAGGCTTGATTTGTGACTCAAGATATGATCTCTCCAGGAGAATGTTCCATGAACACTTGAGAAGAAAGTGTATTCTCTTGTTTTTGGATGGAATGTCCTATAAATATCAACTAAGTCCTTCTTGTTTAATGTATCATTTAAAGCTTGTCTTTCCTTTTTTATATTCATTTTGGAAGATCTGTCCATTGGTGAAACTGGGGTGTTAAAGTCCCCTACTATGATTGTGTTACTGTTGATGTACCACTTTATGGCTGTTAGCATTTGCCTTATGTATTGAAGTGCTCCTAAGATGGGTGCATAAGTATTTACAATTGTTATTTGTTCTTCATGGATTGATCTCTTGATCATTATGGAGTGTCCTTCTTTGTCTCTTGTAATAATCTTTATTTTAAAGTCTGTTTTGTCTGATATGAGAATTTCTACTCCAGCTTTCTTTTGGTTTCCATTTGCATGGACTATCTTTTTCCATCCCCTCACTTTCAGTCTGTATGTGTCCCTAGGTCTGAAGTGGGTCTGTTGTAGACAGCAGATATACAGGTCTTGTTTTTGTATCCATTCAACCAGTCTTTTTTTCTTTTTTTTTTGGTTGAAGCATTTAATCCATATACATTTAAGGTAATTATCAATATGTATATTCCTATTACCATTTTCTTAATTATTTTCAGTTTGGTATTGTAGGTTTTTTCCTTCTGTTGTGTTTTCTGCCTAGAGAATTTCCTTTAGTATTTGTTGTAAAGCTGGTTTGGTGGTGCTGAATTATCTTATCTTTTGCTTGTCTGTAAATGTCTTAATTTCTCCATTGAATCTGAGTAACATCCTTGCTGGGTAGAGTAATCTTGGTTGTAGGTTTTTCCCTTTCTTCACTTTAAATGTGTCCTGCCACTCGCTTCTGACTTGCAGGGTTTCTGCTGAAAGATCAGCCATTAATCTTATGTGGATTCCCTTGTATGTTATTTGCTGTTTTTCCCTTGCTGCTTTTAATATTTTTTCTTTTATTTAATTTTTGATAGTTTGATTAATATGTGTCTTGGTGTGTTTCTCTTTGGATTTATCCTGTATGGGACTCTCTGTGCTTCCTGGACTTGATTGACTCTTTCCCATATTAGGGAAGTTTTCACTATATTCTCTTCAAATATTTTCTCAGTCCCTTTCTTTTTCTCTTCTTCTCGGACCCCTGTAAATTGAATGTTGGTGCGTTTAATGTTGTCCCATAGGTCTCTGAGACTGTTCTCAACTCTTTTCATTCTTTTTTCTTTATTCTGCTTTGTGGTAGTTATTTCCAATGTTTCATCTTCTGGATCACTTATCTGTTCCTCTGCCTCAGTTATTCTGTTATTGATTCCTTCTAGAGAATTTTTCATTTCATTTATTGTGTTGTTCACCATTGTTTGTTTGCTATTTAGTTCTTCTGTGTCCATGTTAAACATTTATTTTATTTTCTCCATTTCATTTCTAAGATTTTGGATCATCTTTACTATCATTACCCTGAATTCTTTTTCAGGTAGACTGCCTATTTCCTCTTCATTTGTTTGGCCTTTTTTTTTTTTTTTTTTTACCTTCTTCCTTCATCTGTTGTGTGTTTCTCTGTCACTTCATTTTGCTTAAGTTCATGTGTTTGGGGTCTCCTTTTCACAGGCTGCACATTCATAGTTCCCATTGTTTTTGATGTCTGCCCTAATCACTACGGTTGTTTCAGTGGGTTGTGTAGGCTTTCTGTTGGAGGGGCTGGTGCTGTGTTCTGGTGGATGAGGCTGGATCTTCCTTTTTTGGTATTCAGGACCACGTCCGGTGGTGTGTTTTGGCGTGTCTGTGAAGTGATTCTTATTTTATGCAGCCTCTCTGCTAATATGTGGGTTTGTGTTCTTGTCTTGCTTGTTGTTTGGTATAGGGTGTCCAACACTGTAGCTTTCTGGTCGTTGAGTGGAGCTGCGTCATATTGTTGAGACGGAGTTCTCTGGAAGAGCTTTCACCATCTGATATTACGTGGAGCCGGGAGGTCTCTTGTGGACCAATGTCCTGAACTCAGTTCTCCAACCTCAGAGGCACAGGCCTGACACCTGGCAGTAACAACAAGACCCTGTCAGACACATGGCTCAGATTCTGACCATCTCCACAGGTTGCTGCTTCCTGCGTCCCTGTCCCTGAGTCTTAGGCAGGGTGGGATCCCGAGAAAGAATTCCCATGACTTTGCAGCCAGCTGTGTCTAATCGTCCATTCGGCCAGAGCTGATGCTCTGATAGTTCATTTTTAGTGTATAGGAAAACAATGGATTTCTGTACATTAATCTTGTATTCCTCACCTTTACTGAATTCATTTATTAGTTCAACAGATTTTGGTGTATTCTTTAGTGTTTTCTATATAAAGTATCATGTCATCTGCAAATAGTGATAGTTTTACTTCTTCCCTTCCAGTTTGGTACCTTTATTTCTTTTCTTGTCTGACTGCTGTGGCTAAGACTTCCAATACTATGTTAAATAGAAGTGGTGAGAGTAGGTATCCTTGTCTAGTTCCTGAATTTAGAGCTGATGTGTTCAACTTTTCACCATTGAATATGTTTTTTGCTGTGGATTTTTCATAAATGGCATTGTTTATGTTGAGAATTTTTTCCCTCTATACCTACATTGATAACAATTTTTACCATAAACAATGCTTAATTTCATGAAATGATTTCTCTGTCTCTTTTGGGATGGTCATGTGACTTTTTCCTTTCCTTTTGTTAATGTGGCATATCAAATTGATTGATTTGTGAAGGTAGAGGCATCCTTGAATCCCTGGGATATATCTCAACTTGATCATGGTGTATAACTTTTTAATATATTGTTTGATTTAGCTTGCTAATATTTTGTTGCAGATCATTGCATCTATATTCATCAAAGATATTGGCCTATAATTTTCTTTTATTGTAGTGTCTTTGTCTAGTTTTGGTATCAGGATAATGGTGGTCTCATAAAATAAATTTGGGATTTTTCCATCTTTTAAAATATTTTTGGAATAGCTTGAGGATGATAGATACTGGCTCTCCTTTGAATGTTTGGAAGAATTCCCCTATTAATCCTTCCAATACTGGACTTCTGTTTGCTGGGAGGTTTCTTTGGTTTGTTTTGGTTTTTTTCATTGTTGTTTTTTTTCTAAAAATTCAGTTTCACTAGCAGTGATCACTTTCTTCAAATAGTCTCTTACTTCTTGATACATTCTTGGCAGATTGTATGTTTCTAGAAATTTGTCCATTTCTTCTAGGTTGTCCCATTTATTAGCATATAGGTGTTCATAGAATTCTCTTTTTATTTTTTATTTTTTTATTTTTTGTATTTCTTTGGTATTGCATTTCTCCTCTTTCATTTCTTAATTTGTTTATTTGGACTCTCTTTTCTTCTTATGAGACTGCCTAAGGTTTTATCTTTTTTTTTATCTTTAAAAATACCCAACTCTTATTTTCATTGATCTATTATGTCATTTCTTGGTCTTCAATTTATTATTTCCTCTCTGATCATCATTATTTCTGTCCTTCTGGTAACTTTGGGCTTTGCTTGTTCTTATTTTTCTGTTCCTTTAGTTAATAAGTTAGGTTATTTATTTGAGATTTTTCTTGTTTCCTGAGGAAGGCCTGTATTGCTATAAAATTCCCTTTTAGATTGTCTTTTGCTCCATCTCATAGATTTTGGAGAGTTTTTTTTTTCCCAGTTTCATTTATCTCCAAGTATTTTCTTATTTTCTCTTTGATTTCTGCATTAAAACAATTGTTTATTAGTGGCATGTTCTTTAGTCTCAATGTGTTGTTTCTTTTCCTTTTTTTTTGTAATGAATTTTCACTTTCATGTTGTTTTTGGGAAAAAAATGCTTGATATATTTATTGAGATTTGTTGAGATTTATTGAGATTTATTGAGATTGAGATTTACTGAGATTTGTTTTGTGGTGCTGCATGTGATATATCCTGGAGAACATTCTATGTTCACTTGAAAAGAATGTGTATTCTTTTGTTGTTGCATATAATGTCCTGTAGATATCTATTAAGTCCATTGGTCAACTCTCTCATATAAGACTATTGTTGCCTTATTGATTTTCTGTCTGGGTAATATATCCATTGATGAAAGAGCGTGTTAAAAGTCACCTGTTATTATTGCATTGTTGTCAATTTCTCTCTTTATGTCTGTTCATATTTTCTTTATATATTTAGGTGCTCCTAAATTAGGTACATATATGTTAACAAGCGTAATATTGATCCCTGTATCATTTTATATTGCTCTTCTTTGTCTCATGTTATAATAAACTTTGTTTGAAACTCCATTTTGTTTGATATGAGTATTGTTACCCTCATTTTCTTTCATTTCCATTTGAACGAAATAACTTTTTCTATCGCCTCACTTTCAGTGTTTGTGTGTTTGTGGGCAGCATATAGATGGATCTTTTTTAAATTTTTTTGTGGTATGCGGGCCTCTCACTCTTGTGGCCTCTCCCACTGTGACGCACAGCCTCCAGACGTGCAGGCTCAGTGGCCATGGCTCGCGGGCCTAGCCACTCCGCGGCATGTGGGATCTTCCCGGACCGGGGCACGAACCCGTGTCCCCTGCATCAGCAGGTGGACTCTCAACCACTGAGCCACCAGGGAAGCCCAGATCTTGTTTTTTTTTATCCAATAAGCCACCCTATGTGTTTTGATGAGAGCAGTAAGTCCACTGACATTTAAAGTAATTATTGATAGGGATGTACTTATTGCCATTTTATCACCTGTTTTCTGATTGTTTTTGTAGTTCTTCCCTGTTTATTTCTTCTTTTTGTTTCTTCCCTTGTGGTTTGATGATTTTCCTCAGTAGCATTCCTGTG
Source organism: Mesoplodon mirus (assembly GCF_964341445.2). NCBI lineage: Eukaryota > Metazoa > Chordata > Mammalia > Artiodactyla > Ziphiidae > Mesoplodon > Mesoplodon mirus. The sequence continues at coordinate 107,049,569 of NC_138983.1, read as the reverse complement.
TTCTTTTCTTTTTAGCTTTTATATATCTATTGTAGATCTTTGATTTGTGGTTATTATGGGGTTCATATATGTTGACCTATAACTATGTCTTCTTATTTTAAATTGGTAATCATTTAAGTTGAAACACATTCTAAAACATCTACATTTTTACACCCTTCACCTATATTTTGTGTTTCTGTTGTCATATTTTACATCTTCATGCTTATCCCTTAACTGTTTATTGTAGTTATAGGTGCTCTTACAAATTTTTTTTTTTTGCCTTTTAGCCTTCGTATGGCTCAATTAGGTGATGATCCTCAGTCCTTACTATATATTTGCCTTTCCTAGTGGGATTTTCCCTTTCCTTTAGATTCTTTCCACTTAGACCAGACCTTTTAACATTTCTCTAGGGTAGGTTTAGTATTGATTATCTCTTTTATTATTTTGCTTGTCTGAAGTTTTTATCTCTCCTTCAATTCTAAATGATCATTTTTCTGGGTGTAGTATCTCACATTGCAGGATTTCCCCTTTCAGCACTTTGAATATATCATGCCACTCCCTTCTGGTCTGTAAAGTTTCTGCAGATCAATCAGCTCATAGCCTGTGGGGATTTCCTTACATATATTACTCGTTGTTTTTGTCTTCCTGCCTTTAGAGTTCTCTCTTTATCTTTAACTTTTGCCATTTTAATTATGATATGTCTTGGTGTGAGTCTCTTTCTATTCATCTTGATTGGGATCCTCCCTCCATGCTTCCTGTACCTTGATATCTGTTTCCTTCTTCAGATTTGAAAGTTTTCAGCCATAATTTTCTCAAATGCATTTTTGATCCCCTTCTTTCTCTCTTCTCCAACTAAGACCCCTAAAATGGAAATTTTTGTAAGCTTAATGTTATCTCAGAGATCTCTTAAACTGTTTTCATTTTTTTTAATTTGTTTTTCTTTTGGCTGTTCTGATTAGGTGATTTCCATTATTCTATCTTCCAGATCAATTTATGTGTTCTTCTGTATCACTTAGTCTGCTATTCATTCATTCCTTGTAGTGTGTTTTTTATTTCAGTTATTGAATTCTTCATTTCTGTTTGGATCTTTTTCATATTTCCCAGTCCTTGTTAAAATTTTCACTGTGTTCATCTATTCTTTGCCATAATTCAGTTAACATTCTTATTATAAATGCTTTGAATTCTTTATAAGGTAATTTCTTTCTGTTTCATTATTTTTTCAGGGGTTTTCTTTGGCTCTTTCAATGAGACCAGTTCCTCTGCCTTTTCATTTTGCTTAGCTTTCTCTGCCTCTATTAATTTAGATAAAACAGTTACCTATTGTGATCTTGAAGTGATGCTCTTATGTGGGAGTGTCCATATACAGACTATGTGTGCCCAGTGCAGTTGGTAAGAGAGATAGATTTGATGTCAATATAAGTCATATTTTTCCTCAGGTTGTTCTGGCAGTTATCACCTTGGTAGTTATTGGGGCTGGAGATGGAGTTGCTAGAGCTGGGGTTGGATGTGAGACAGGACTTCCCTTCTGCTCAGTAGTCATCACCACCCTATTTGGGTGGAGACTGATTCTAAGTTACTGGAGCAGAAGGTCTGAGGGTGAGACTTACGCTGGCTCTGTTCCTTTCAAGTGTGTGTTTCCTCTTCTTACAGCACAGAAACTCTTGCCCCAGATTGGGAGAGTGCTGAAGTAAGGGGTGCCAGTGCATGTCCTTGGTTTGTTTCAGTAGCAGACAGAGGTCCAAGCTGTCTTCAGTGCAGTGCTTGTACCGGCACCTACAATTGTTTCCCTTGCTCTGTACAGATGCAGACTCAGGTACAAGTCTCTTTTGTCCCTCACAGCAAATCACTGCCCCTAGCCTCCACCGCCTTCCCCCCTCTTTCTATGGAGGCTCATTATAATGTGGGGGAGCCCCTGTGGACTCTTGGCATATATCAAGGTGTGAGCTGTAGTAGAGTGACCATTTTCAGAGTTCTGGGCTGTTTCTGAGGGACTTTTGAGTAGGTGTCAACAATGACCACCACCTCACCCAGACCCCACTCCAAGACCAGGTCTCCTTGGAGTTCCATAGCCAAGTTTTCTCCCTGGTTATGGCAGCCCTAGATCCTGTGCCACACTGCAAAGTGCAGTAAACAGGTCTGAAGCGTTTGCTCTGTTCAAGCTGGGGTGCATGCCAAGGCAGTTTTGGGAAACCTGGCAGCCACTAAAGCAGTCTCTGAATTGCCCCCTTTGCCCTGCTTTGGGGCTAAGCCAGCATGAATGTGCTCCTCACAAGTGGAGTGCAGGCTTCTCACAGCCTTCCTGTTAGGCCCAGTTATCTTCCAATCAGACAAAGGACATCATCTTCCATGTGTAGAACCCCAGGATTTGTGCTCCCAATCTGTGGCTCTTGCCACTCACTCCCATGGGCAGGTTTCTGCCCATGTATTCTCCCTTTTCCTTTGAGTTCCCTCCCAGGGTCTCAGGTCCCAACCTGATTGTCTTCCCTTCTTACCTAATTACATATTCATCTTTCTTACAGCCTTGATTGTACAGAAGTCTTTCTGCCAGTTTCCATTTAGTTTTCAGTGAGAATTGTTCCAAATATATATGTATTTTTGATGTGTTCATGGGGGGACGTGAATTCCACATCCTCCTACTCTGACATTTTGATCAATCTACCAATAAAGTTTATTTAAAAAAATTCTATTAGTTGTCCTTTGGATCTTTGCACAGAAATCCACACATTCAAGTAATTGATTTTCCTGAACTTTAGTTACATTGAAGATGACATGTTTGTAGTTCTGAGGCTATTTCTTTTTTTTTTTTTTTTTTTTTTTTTTTTTTTTTTTGACAGTTTTGCTTTATTTATTTATTTATTTATGGCTGTGTTGGGTCTTCGTTTCTGTGCGAGGGCTTTCTCTAGTTGTGGCAAGCGGGGGCCACTCTTCATCGCGGTGCGCGGGCCTCTCACTGTCGCGGCCTGTCTTGTTGCGGAGCACAGGCTCCAGACGCGCAGGCTCAGTAGCCGTGGCTCACGGGCCCAGCCGCTCTGCGGCATGTGGGATCTTCCCGGACCAGGGCTCAAACCCGTGTCCCCTGCATTGGCAGGCAGACTCTCAACCACTGCGCCATCAGGGAAGCCCCTCTGAGGCTATTTCTAATAAGAAATATTTACAGTCACTTCTTGCAAACACTGAAGTATAACAGTATCTTAAAAGGAAACTAGATACATAAATGAAATTATAAACAGCATAAACATGAACAGATTTGGTCATTTGACCAAACTTCTGAAATACACAAAACCATGCATTTGGATAGACTTTATCCATAGAGAATTACCTCCTTCTGTTTAATTTATGATAGAATATAGATGATAACTTATTAATTCATTGCATATAATATTCATATAGAATAGAGGCTACTAGCTATTGTATGCCATTTATTATTTGCAGTGTCCCAAAGTGCTGAGATGCTCCATTTTCTGTTTTGAAGTGCCATAGGGAAGAACATTATAATGAATGCATTCCTTATTTTGCAAAATATATTTCTGATTTTACTCCTATGTTGCAATTGATCTAAGTAATGAAAGGCAATTTGAATTGTCAATCACTCTCTGAGCATGGTTTAAGTGATGGATTTTGCTTAGAATATTATGGGATATACACGTTTAGTTTCAAAGAAGAGTTTTCTCTTTCAATTTTACAAATATTAAAACTTTACAAGAGGAATTTAAATCATCACACACAAAAAATTACAGTATTCTTTGAATTACAAAGAATTATATGTCTTTCAAAGGTACTGGTTATTTTCACTGGAATGGAAATAATATTTCATTACTTTCTTATAGTAAAAGCAATTTCAGACATTGCTTTCCACTGAATGAACCAAAAATTAGCTTTTTAAAAATATGTCTTGATAATTAAGCATGCAAACAGGCATGCATAATTATTTAACAAAATATTTCATGCACCAGAAAGAAGAATATTTCAAAGTAAATGAAGGGAAATTTTGGAAAATATTAATATCTAGAGAGCATGTATATACACGTGTGTATTATTATTAAATAATACAAATTTTAATTACCCTCCATATCCTTGAGCATTATATAGATTCAGATTTCACCTTCTTTTTTCCCTATTTACATTTACAATGCTATTACTTTGGAAATTTGTCTTTATTATTACCATTGTGTTTTGTTTTTTTTATTCCTCTCTCAGTTTAGGTACCAAAGAGGAGTTAGGCAGGGGAAAGTCCGATTCAGCATATGAGTCTACATAGTTAACACTTAGTGACACGGTTTAGAACCACAGGACAAATTGCCCAGCATTAATCCTTTCTTCTGGTAATTACCTCTCTCTTCCCATACTCTGATCTCCCTGGAGGGAATTGGCATATTCTTAGAAACCACCCCACTCCTTGAACTCCAGTTGAACAAGGTGAGTCAAAGAAAAATAAGGCAAATGAACTGACCTTGAAAAATAAGGTCAGTGAATCACTCCCTGGGATCTCTGCTCTTGGAACTAAGAGATTTTGTCTCTCTCCATCATTGGAACCTGCAATATATAGAACACAGAGGTAATATCTGCTGTCTTGCAGAAAAAAAGTATTCTACAGGCAGAGAATAAGGAATCTAGCACACAGAATGGAAATGGGATATGCACTCAAAAACATTCAATCACTGAGTTCCATTTTTTCCTAAGGCTGAGTTGCACATGTCTCTTTAGCAGACACTATTGGTTCCCACCAAGATTCATTTGGATATATATTTCTTTTTTTTTTACCAGTTCTGGGTGCTCATCCATCAGTCTGCCTTCTCTGTTTGTTCATAGTGTTTCAGTAGACTCCTCTTTCACTTAATTTACATTGAACTATCACTTGCTTCCAAGGAAATTTTAAGTACAGAAAATCCCACCAAAATACTATAAATGGCATCTCAATCAAGGGTGAAAAAAGTGAGGATTTCATTTTTATGTAATTAATGAAATGATCTTTATCAACCTGCTTCAGTAGACTTGAGGTAATGACTAAACACTAATAACCAAATTTGAGCTATTTCAAATAGTGCTTTAATAGGTTTTGCTTTAATATTGATAATGAACACCCTCCCCCATTTATATCACAATGTCTGGGAAGGTATTCTCGCATATTTTATTTTCAGAGATGAACTATTAGATAATCCTGAACACATTTGAAATTCACATGATGGTGTAAAATATTTCCTATTGACTAATATTTCAAGTATGTGAAGTCACAATAGATCGGGTGAACAGGTATCACTGTCCTTGTCCAATAACTAGAGGGTTGTAAAGATTAAGTGAGAGAACACATTTGAACATCTGGTTCATAGCATGCAATTAATAAATGTTTTCTCATTCCTCTTCTATACCGTCTTCTTTTCTTTTTGTGAGTGTTTATTATAATTATCTTTTCCCATTGATAAATACACATTGAAATTCTATCATATTCTTTTATCTTTAAAAAAGCAGGGATTTTTGGACACAGAATGACCCAAAGTATATAATTCCTATTCTTTTTCAGTTTTCTTTTTCCTTCAGACAATCATTATTTTAATACTTTCTTGTCAAAGTTGAAGAAGTCATCTAAATTTGTCAACATAGTTGTCCAGTTTTCTCTTTAAGTTCACTCAATAATTCTCAAAATTCAGCATACGTCACAATCATCTAGAGAAATGATTAAAACATACATTTCTGATCCCTAACTGCTGAGTTTGTCCTCCTCCTCCTTCTTTCCTAAGTAACAGAGGAGAGTCTCCATTCTTTAGTAAAGAAGTAAATGTACTCATAGACAGGTTTACATGAAAGCCTTATTTCTTTAAATTATAATTACTGTAGAAAGTATTTTTTTATACTATAAGGCTCTCATTAATCATTTGCCAAGTGAGTGAATAAACTGACTTCCTCATGTCTATGAAGCCACATATGTCCATATTTCTGATTTTGGCTGCTTCTTTAAGACAAGTGAAACAACATTTGTTTTATCTTTTCTTCATTCTGTGTAAACCATTTCTATCATTTTTGTAAAATTAGTAGTGCCAACAAATTTTTTTACAGATGTTCTCTAATAAATCTCTGCCTCTAATATTCCTTTTCCTTAAACTCCTTAATATGGTTATGAATTGGAAAACTGGTTATTTTGAATCAGATTTATTTTTATATTATAAAAGTAAACTATAGTCATTAAAGTTTTTTAGCTAGTCTAGAGAAAATTAATTTTTAAAAAGTAAAAATGTATTTCAAATAAGCTGTAACAGTTTGGTGTATTTGTGTTTCCTTCTGGTTTTGTTTTTGCTTTTTTGCTTGTTTTGTTGTTAGTATATGACCATTTTCAGTTTAACAGGAAACACATCCTTTAAGGAAATTCAGAAAATACAATTTGAGACTTCAGTAAATTGGATGCAAGTGATGATTTGGTATATTTTGTGATTGTAGGCTACTAAAAAGATTAAACCTATACATTCATTAGGTCTGGCCCTTTTCTTTGTTTTCATTCAATTTGACAGCTATTTTTTGGTATTCCTTTTATTCCAAAGCTTCCAGCTGGTAGTATGCATTTACCACCGTTATGTCAAATACAGTTTTGAAGGTTCTATTTCCAGGCTTTCACATCTGTAGCTTCAGGTATATTGTTTTTAGATTTTTACATTTATGATTCCTCTTCCTCCAAATTTTATAGACTATATCAATCAGAAGGTGTTGCTGAACACATTCTAATTGCTGAACATCATCCTAGAAATGGAAACAGCTTTGAAGTCATACAAAAGTAGACATGAGTTTAAATTTCAACTTTTCAGTTTATTAATTATGTGACCTTGGTCAGGTAACTCAAGGTCCCTAAAATATCTATAAATATAAATAATCTACATGCCTCACTATATTGCTGTGAGGATTAAGCAAGCTGTGGTGTGCAAAATACCGAGCATAGTACTTATTGCCGAGAGTCACATAGCATCTTCCTTGCCACAACCTGAACAATCAGAGGTGGCTTCTCCCTGCTTCCTCATTATTCTTAGGCTCTGATTGTCAATGTTGTTGCATATTCATCTGTACCTATTATACTTTAACTGTTTGTTGGAATTTAACATTGAAGACATCTGGACCATCATTTCTATTCTTAAACAGGACTGTATTGGTGATATAAATCAATTTTTAAAAAAGACACACAAGACATAAAATTTTCAGAATTTTACATTTGTGTTCTATGAGTTTATTCAATTGACCTCTTTTTAAACTATACTGGCATAAAGTTGTTTATTATAACATTATATTTTGATAACAGCATAATCTGTGGAAAGACTATTTTTACCTCTGATATAAATGTTTGTATTTCTCTTATTTTCTTCAAAAGTATTTTTTTAATCTTGTTAATATTTTCATGGAGCAAGCTTTCCTTTTTGTTGATTTTCTCTAATGTGTATTTGTCTTATATTTTAAAATTTTTATTAATTACTCCAGTTTTACATTTTAAGTGAGTTTAGTTTCCTATTTTTAACCTTTTGATTTATATAGTGAGATCATTGATTTTTAGGTTTTATTTCCTAATATAAGCATTTAAGTGTATATACTTCTGTTTAGGACTCCTTCTAGCTATGTTCAACTCAGTTTTTTTTTTTTTTTTTTTTTTTTTCCGTACGCGGGCCTCTCACTGTTGTGGCCTCTCCCGTTGCGGAGCACAGGCTCCGGATGCGCAGGCTCAGCGGCCATGGCTCACGGGCCCAGCCGCTCCGCGGCATATGGGATCCTCCCAGACCGGGGCACGAACCCGTATCCCCTGCATCGGCAGGCGGATTCTCAACCACTGCGCCACCAGGGAGGCCCTCAACTCAGTTTTAATTTAATGTTATGTATTCATTATCACACAGAGCATAAACGTCTGCAGGAGCCAGTACTGGAGTAGGAAAACCTGAACCATAATTGATGAATCACTGGAGGCTAAGTGTAGACAGTTCTGACAGTTAAGAAATTACACAAGGATACAGTAATACAAGGTGCCCCATGCTTTTGTGAGTTTTACCACCAGGAGCTCTGCCACATTCACACAGGGAATATCAGAGAAAAATTTCCTCATGCTTGCAACAAGAGAAGGGGGAAACTTACTATTTTGAAATATGCCAGAACATGTCTTTCTTCTTAACAAGACATGACTTCAGGAGAAACTGTATAAACAGGGCCCAACTTACCTGAGGGAAAGGAAGCACCCAACTCCACCCCCCTCCAGCCATACTGTCCCATCTAAGACTGAGACCTCATCATAGGACTTCAGATACTTCCTCTCCCCAACACATTACCCCTACATTACTAAAGCCCTATTTACTACATTTCTTTTTAACCAGGATGTTACGTTCAACTTTCTGCAAAAATTACAAAGCATAATGAAAGGGAGAAAAAAACAATTTGAAGAGACTAAACAAACATCAGAACCAGAGTCAGATACAGCAGATACATTAGACTTACTAGATCAGGAATTTTTTAAAAAATAATTAATATGCTAAGAGCTCTAATTCTAAAGTAGACAACATGAAAGAATAGATAATGTAAGCATAGAGAAGGAAATTCTAAGAAAGACTCAAAAATAAATGCTAGATCAAAAACTCTGCCAACAGAAATGTAGAATCCCTTTGATGGGCTCATCAGCAGAGTGGACATGGCCAAATAAAGAAACTCTGAGCATGCAGATATGACAAGAGACACTTCCAAAAGTAAAAAGAAAAGGAAAAAAAAAGAAAAAAATATCAAACTCCACCAGACAGTGTGTCCAAGAACTGTGCTACATCTACGAAAGATGTAACATACACACAATGGGAAAACTAAAAGGAAAAGAAAGATGAGAAACAATATGTGAAGCAATAATGACTGAGAAATTTCTTAAATTAATGGTAGAAATGAAACCACAGATCCAGGTTGCTCAGAAACACCAAGCAGGATAAGTGCTAAAAATTACACTACAGCATACTGTATTCAAACTTTAGAAAAACAAACATAAAGAAAAATTATTGAGAAAAGCACAGGGGAAGGGAATTCTCATATACAGAGAAGTATACTTCTAGAGAAGTATTCTCGCTCTTTCCCATATATGTATACATGGACAATTGTAAACTGTTATGTGGATTTTCAACTGTGTGGAAGGTCTGTGCCCCTAACCCCTGCTTTGCTCCTTTGTTCAAGGGTTAACTGTATATGTATGTGTGTGTGTGTGTGTGTATATATATATATATATATATATATATATATATATATATATATACACATATACAAAATAAATGACAGCAATGATACAAGATATGGGATGAAGAATTAGGAATATTTTGTTTTTGTGGAGTACTTGCTCTACATGTGAAGTGGTACAGTATTATATCAAAGTGGAGTTGGATTATTTGTATATGAATATTACAAACAGTAGGGAAACCACTAAAAATGTAAAATTAGAGGTATAATTGATATACTATGAAATGAGAGAAATTGAAATCATAAAATCTTCAATTAAAACCATAAAAGACAAAAAGTGTGGAAGACAAAAATAACAAAGAACAAGTTCAGCAAATAGAAAACAGTAAAAAATATTGTTGATTTTATTCTAATTATGTCAATATTCACTTTAAATGTTAATGGTCTATATACACTAAGTAAAAGACAGAGATAACCAGTGTGGATCAAAAAACAACATCCAATTATATGCTGTCTACAAAAACCTTAATTTAAATAAAATGATTCATATAGATTAAAGGTAAAAAAATGGAGAAAGATATGACATTAATCAAAAAAAAATGGGTGTAGCTATACTAACTTCAGACAGTATAGACTTCAGTGTAAGGAAGGTTATTAGGAATAAAGAAGAACATTACATAATGACAGAAGGGTCAGTTCTCCAAGAAGACATACCAATTTTAATATGTATTCACTGGACAACAGAATGTTAAAATACATGAGTCTAACACTGATAGACCTGCAAGGAGATATAAGTAAATCCACTGTTATTTTTGGAGAGTTTAATACCTCTTTATCAGAAGTGGACAGATCCAATAGACGACAACAATAAGGATATAGTTGAACTCAACAACACCAACATCAACTTGATATAATTGACGTCTATAAACTACTTCATCCAAAAATAGCAAAACATATTGATACATTCTTCTCAAGCTCACATGGAACATTCACAAATATAAACAGCATTCTGGGTCATAAAACACACCTTAAATTTAAAAATAATAGAAATCATATAATATCTGTCCTCACACCACAATGGAATTAAACTAGAAATCAGCATCAGAAAGGTAGCTGGACAATCCCCAAATACTTAAAGATTAAAAACACTTCTAAGTAACATATTGGTCAAAAAATAAATATCAAGATAAATTTTAAGATATTTTGAAATAAATTTTAAAAAATACAAGTCTTCAACATTTGTTGGATATAGTGACAGTGGTGCTTAGAGGAAAATTTATGGCATTGAATGCATATATTTGAAGAGAAAAATAAATAAATAAAATCAATAATCTAAGCTTCCATCTTAGAAAACTAGAAAAGGAATAAAAAATTAAATCCAAAGTAAACAGAAGAAAAGAAATTATGAAAATTATAGCAGAAATTAAAAGAGAAAATAAACACAAACAAAAACTGGTTATTTGAAAAGATAAATAAATTGATGTCACTTGCTAAGCTAAGAACAAAAAAGAGAAAAATTAATTACTAAAACAATAAATGAAAGAGGGGACATCACTATATATTCTGTCAATATTAAAAGGATAATAAAGGAATTTTTTGAACATCTGTATGCACACAGATTTGATAACCTAGATGAAGTGAATAAATTCCTCTAAAGACACCAACTGACAAAATTCTAACAAGAGGAATTAGACACTGCAAATAGCCTTACATATATTAAAGAAATTGAATCAATAATTGCTGGTCTTGCAAAACAAAAAGCACTGTGCTCAGATGGATTCATTGCTGAATTCTACCAAACATTTAAGTAAGAAATTATACCAATTCTTTATTACCTCTTTCAGAAACTAGAAACAGGACTACTTTCTAACAGAGTCTATGAAGCCAAAATTACCCTAATACCAAAACTATACAAAAACAACACACACACACAACTGCAGACCAGTTATCTCATCAAAATAGATACAAACATTCTCAACAAAAAATTGGCAAATCAAACCCAACAATGTGTAAAACAACTATACATTATGATCAAGTATGATTTATCCAAGATATGTAATGCTTCTTTGACATTGGAATATCAATTAATTTAATACATCTCATCTACAGGCTAACGAAGAAAAATCACATAAGTTTATCAATATATGCTGAAAAAGCATATATAGCTTTTTTTTTTGATCTTTGACAAGATCCAATACTTGATCTTTAGAGATAAAAGTGAACTTTCTCAACTTGTTACAGAACATGTACAGCTAATACATATTCTGTTAATGGTAAGAAAATCAAAGCTTTTACAAAAAGATCAGGAACAGCACAAGGATGCCTCCTCTCACCACTGCTTTTCAACATCATTCTGGAAGTCTTAGTCAATACAAGAAGACAAGAAAAAAAAATAAATGATATACAGAATGAGAAGGAAGAAAAAATCTTTGTTCAGAGATGGTATGATCATCTGTGTAGAGAATACATAGAGTTGGCAAAGAAAGCCCTCCTGAACCTAAGAAATTATTATAATGTGGTTTCAGAATACAAGGTTAATGCACAAAAGTTAATCATTTTCCTTATAACAGTAATGAACAGACTTTAAAGTTAAAAACAAAATTCACATTAATACTCCCCAAAATGAGATACCTAGTCATAAATGTAACAAAATACTTACAAGATCTATATAAGAAAAAATGTAAATTTATGATAAAAGGCATCAAAGGACTAAATTAATGGAGAGATATTCCATGTTCATGGAAAAAGGGACTCAGTATTGTAAAGATGCAGTTTTTCCCAACTTGATCAATAGGTTCAATGTGATCCCCATCAAAATTCTGACAAGTTATTTTGTGGATATGGACATAGAGATTCTAAAGTTTATGTGGAGAGGCAAAATCTGAGAATAGCCAACTTGATATTAAATGAGAAGGACAAAGTTGGAGGATTGACATTATCCTATTTCAGGACTTACAGTAGTCACGCTATAGTATTCAAATTAGTGTGATACTAGTGAAAGAATGGTCAAATAGGAAAATGGAATAGAATTGAGACACCACAAATAAAACCATATAAATATAGTCAATTGGTCTTTGACAAAGGAACAAGAGAAATACAATAGAGCAAAATAATTATTAATAAATGGTGCTGGATCAACTGGGCATTAACATGCAAAAAATGAAGACCTTATATGATTCACAAAAATTAACTCAAAGTAGGTCATAGATATAAATATAAATATGAAATTCTAAAACATCTATAACGTAAATTAGTTTTGATTTGCATTTCTCTAATGAGTAAAGATGTTGAGCATCCTTTCATGTGTTTGTTGGCAGTCTGTATATCTTCTTTGGAGAAATGTCTATTTAGGTCTTCTGCCCATTTTTGGATTGGGTTGTTTGTTTTTTTGTTATTGAGCTGAATGAGCTGCTTATAAATTTTGGAGATTAATTCTTTGTCCGTTGCTTAATTTGCAAATATTTTCTCCCATTCTGAGGGTTGTCTTTTGGTCTTGTTTATGGTTTCCTTTGCTGTGCAAAAGCTTTTAAGTTTCATCTCACACCAGTCAGAATGGCCATCATCAAGAAATCTAGAAACAATAAATGCTGGAGAGGGTGTGGAGAAAAGGGAACACTCTTGCACTGCTGGTGGGAATGTGAATTGGTACAGCCACTATGGAGAACGGTATGGAGGTTCCTTAAAAAACTACAAATAGAACTACCATATGACCCAGCAATCCCACTACTAGGCATATACCCTGAGAAAACCATAATTCAAAAAGAGACATGTACCAAAATGTTCATAGCAGCCCTATTTACAATAGCCCGGAGATGGAAGCAACCTAAGTGTCCATCATCGGATGAATGGATAAAGAAGATGTGGCACATATATACAATGGAATATTACTCAGCCATAAAAAGAAATGAAATTGAGCTATTTGTAATGAGGTGGATAGACCTAGAGTCTGTCATACAGAGTGAAGTAAGTCAGAAAGAGAAAGACAAATACTGTATGCTGACACATATATATGGAATTTAAGAAAAAAAAATGTCATGAAGAACATAGGAGTAAGACAGGAATAAAGACACAGACCTACTAGAGAATGGACTTGAGGATATGGGGAGGGGGAAGGGTAAGCTGTGACAAAGTGAAAGAGCGACATGGACATATATACACTACCAAACGTAAGGTAGATAGCTAGTGGGAAGCAGCTGCATAGCTCAGGGAGATCAGCTCGGTGCTTTGTGACCGCCTGGAGGGGTGGGATAGGGAGGATGGGAGGGAGACGCAAAAGGGAGGGGATATGGAAACATATGTATATGTATAACTGATTAAATTTGTTATAAAGCAAAAAAAATAAAAAAATAAAAAAAAATAAATAGAACGTAAATTAGAAGAAAACCTAGAAGTCCTTGGATAATACAATGACTTTTTGGATACAATGCCAAAGTCACAATTCATGAAATAATTGATAACCTAATTTAATTAAAATTAAGAACTTCTGCTCTGTGAATGTCAAGAGAATTAGAAGGTAAGCCACAGACTGGAAGAAAATACTTGGTAAAGAAACATCTGATAAAGGACTATTCTCCAAAATATAAAAAGAACTCTGAAAATTCAACAATAAAAATAAACAAACTGATTAAAGAATAGGCAAAAGAATTACACAGACACTTTGCCAAGGATGATGACAAGTAAGTATATGAAAGTATATTCAACATCAAATATCATGAGAGAATTGAAAATTAAAACTACAATGCAATACCACTTTATACTTATGAGATGGCCAGAATCTAAAACACTGACAACACCAAATGTTGGCAAGGATGTGATGCAACAAATCAGTTTAAAACTTATATCTACACAAATACCTGAACACAGATATCTATAGCAGCTTTATTCATGATTGCCAAAACTTGTTAACAATAAAGATTTTCTTCAGTAAGTAAATGGATAAATAAACTGAGATACATCCAGACAATGGAAGATTATTTAGTGCTAAAAATAATGAGCTATACAGCCATAAAAAAGACATGGAGGAAACTTAAATACATATTACTAAGTGAAATAAGTCAATATTTTAAGACTGCATACTGTATGATTCTACTTATGTGACATTCTGGAAATGTGAAAACTATAGAGACAGTAAATGGTGAGTGGTTGCAAGTATTCAAGGGAGAGAAGGATGAATAGGCAGAGCACAGAACATTTTTAGGAAAGTGAATTCTACATAGATAACATATTTTCCTCTGTGGATCAACCACTAAAAAGCATTATGGATAAACAGAATACTTAATATATATTGTCTTTAAATTTTGTATTAACTTGAATGAAGGCAAAAAAAGTAGTAAAATACTGAACTAAACCTAATCATGTCTATAATTACATGAAATAATAATAAACTAATTTTTGCCCTTAGAGGTTGTCATAACTGATTAGAAGCTTGGCACCACCATATGCCATATCAATGAGAGGCAGTTTAAATATAAATGCACAGATAAGTTGAAAGTAGAGGGTTGGAATAACATATCCCAGGCAAATAGTAAGACTATTAAATCTGGTGTGGTTGTAATATCAAAGTACACTCAAAGACAAAGATTATTACAAGAAATAAAGTAAGTCATCTCATAGTGATAGGAGAATTAATTAATTAGGAAGACATAATGATCATAAATACAGAACATAAATTGACAGAAATGAAGAAGTGAATAGACAGACAAATCCATAAACACAGTTTGAAAAATATGTCACTGATTTTCAATAACTGATGAAAATATTAAAGACAAAAGTCATAAAGATATAGATCTGAACATTATCAAAGACCTTGACCTAATTGTAATTTATAAGGCAAGTACACCTAGCAACTGCAAAATAGTGCTTCTTTAGAGTACTATTCACCAAACGGTACTTATTTCTGGAGCATAAAATAAGCATCAGTAATTTAGAAAGACTATATTATTGTAGATTGTATTATCTGACCAAAAGCTAATTAAGGTATAATGTGAAGCAATAAGATATCTCTAAAATGCTCAAATCTTAGAAATTCAAAATACACAAACTTCTAATATACATATGAATCAGATAAAAAGTCAAAATGTAAAATTACATTATATTTCAACCTAGGTGATGAAGAAAATGTAACGTATCAAAAATTTGAGGATACATGTAAAACAGTGCTTAGAGGGAAATGTCTAGCTTTACTTATTTATATAGACTTGAAGAAAGTTTTAGGATCAATGAAATAGTTTTATACCTCAATATGGTAGAAGAAATCAGTAAATTATATGCAAGGTCCAGAGAAGTAAGAACATAAAATAGACGAGAAAAAAAAAGTTTAAAAAATATGTTTAATTTGCTAAACTGTGTTTTTTTACAAATATCAATAAAATGAATAAACTCATCAATATTGAACAACAAAAATAATAGAAAACACAATTAACCACAGCAGAAAAGTGAAAATAATCCTATAAATTTTATAGATGTTTTAAAAATAGTAAAAATAGACTTCTGGGGAAGAGGGTGGAAGAGTAAGATGAGGAGATCACCTTCCTCACCACAGATACACCAGAAATACAGCTACACGTGGAACAACTCCTACAGAACACCTACTGAACACTGGCAGAAGACCTCAGACCTCCCAAAAGGCAAGAAACTCCCCACGTACCTGGGTAGGGCAAAGCGGAGAGATTCCCGCATAGAGGATCGGTGCCGACTGGCACTCGCCAGCCTGAGAGGCTTGTCTGCTTGACCACCGGGGTGGGCGGTGCTGGAAGCTGAAGCTCGGGCTTCAGTCAGAGCGCAGGGAGAGGACTGGGGCTGGTGGCGAGAACTCAGCCTGAAGGGGGTTAATGCGCCACGGCTAGCCAAGAGGGAGTCCAGGAAAACTCTGGAGCTGCCAAAGAGGCAAGAGATTTTTTCTTCCCTCTTGGTTTCCTGGTGCGTGAGGAGAGGGGATTAAGAGTGCTGTTTAAAGGAGCTCCACAGACGGGCGCGAGCCGCAGCTGAAAGTGGGGAGCCCAGAGACGGGCGTGGGACACTGGGGCTGCTGCTGCCACCGCCAAGAAGCCTGTGTGCGAGTGCAGGTCACTGTCAATGCCGCCGGTCTGGGAGTCTATGCAGCCTGTCACTGCTGGGGTCCTGGGATCCAGGGAAGGCTTCCCTGGGGGAACGCACGGCATGCCTCGGGCTGGTGCAATGTCACACCGGCCTCTGCCACTGCAGGCTCGCCCTGCACTCCGTGCCCCTCCCTCCCCCATGGGCTGAGTGAGCCAGAGTCCCCAAAGAGGCTGCTCCTTTAACCCTGTCCTGTCTGAGCAAAGAACAGATGCCCTCCAGTGACCTACATGCAGAGGCGGGGCCAAATCCAAAGCTGAGACCCGGGAGCTGTGAGAACAAAGAAGAGAAAGGGAAATCTTTCCCAGCAGCATCAGAAGCAGCAGATTAAAGCTCCACAATCAACTTGATGTACCCTGCATCTGTGGAATACATGAATAGACAACAAATCATCCCAAATTGAGGAGCCAGGAGTAAGTGCTGTGCCTCTGAGGTGAGAGAGTCAACTTCAGGACACTGGTCGACAAGAGACCTCCCAGCTCCACATAATATCAAACAGCAAAAATCTTCCAGAGATCTCCATCTCAACATCAACTCCCAGCTTCACTCAAACACCAGCAAGCTACAGTGCTGGACACCCTATGCCAAACAACTAGCAAGACAGGAACACAACTCCACCCATTAGAAGAGAGGCTGCATAAAATTTTAAAAATTCTGCAGACACCCCAAAACACACAACCAGACGAGGACCTGCCCAGCAGAAAAACAAGATCCAGCCTCATCCACCAGAACACAGGCACTAGTCCCCTCCACCAGGAAGCCTACACAACCCACTAAACCAATCTTAGCCACTGGGGACAGACACCAAAAACAACGGGAACTACAAACCAGAGGCCTGCAAAAAGGAGACCCCAAACACAGTAACATAAGCAAAATGAGAAGACAGAAAAACACACAGCGGGAGAAGGAGCAAGATAAAAACCCACCAGACCTAACAAATGAAGAGGTAATAGGCAGTCTACCTGAAAAAGAATTCAGAATAATGATAGTAAAGATGATGCAAGATTCTATTTCCAAGATCCAAAATCTTGGAAATAGAATAGACAAAATGCAAGAAACAGTTAACAAGGACCTAGAAGAACAAAAGATGAATCAAGCATCGATTAAAAACACAATTAATGAAATGAAAAATACTCTAGATGGGATCAATAGCAGAATAACTGAGGCAGAAGAACGGATAAGTGAGGTGGAAGATAAAATAGTAGAAATAACTGATGCAGAACAAAATAAAGAAAAAAGAATGAAAAGAACAGAGGACAGTCTCAGAGACCTCTGGGACAACATTAAATGCGCCAACATTCAAATTATAGGGGTTCCAGAAGAAGAAGAGAAAAAGAAAGGGACTGAGAAAATACTTGAAGAGATTATAGTTGAAAACTTCCCTAATATGGGAAAGGAAATAGTTAATCAAGTCCAGGAGGCACAGAGAGTCCCATACAGAATAAATCCAAGGAGAAATACGCCAAGACACATATTAATCAAATTGTCAAAAATTAAACACAAAGAAATCATATTAAAAGCAGCAAGGGAAAAACAACAAATAACACACAACGGAATACCTATCAGGTTAACAGATGATCTCTCAGCAGAAACTCTACAAGCCAGAAGGGAGTGGCAGGATATAATGAAGGTGATGAAGGAGAAAAACCTGCAACCAAGATTACTCTACCCAGCAAGGATCTCATTCAGATTTGATGGAGAAATTAAAACATTTACAGACAAGCAAAAGCTGAGAGAGTTCAGCACCACCAAACCAGCATTACAACACATGCTAAAGGAACTTCTCTAGGCAAGAAACACAGCAGAAAGAAAAGACCTACAATAACGAACCCAAAACAATTAAGAAAATGGGAATAGGGACAGACATATCGATAATTACCTTAAATGTAAATGGACTAAATGCTCCCACCAAGAGACACAGATTGGCTGAATGGATACAGAAACAAGACCCATATATATGCTGTCTACAAGAGACCCACTTCAGACCTAGAGACACATACAGACTGAAAGTAAGAGGATGGAAAAAGATATTCCATGCAAATGGAAACCAAAAGAAAGCTGGAGTAGCAATTCTCATATCAGACAAAATAGACTTTAAAATAAAGACTACTAGAAGAGACAAAGAAGGACACTACATAATGATCAAGGGATCGATCCAAGAAGAAGATACAACAATTGTAAATATATATGCACCAAACATAGGAGCACCTCAATACATAAGGCAAATACTAACAGCCAAAAAAGGAGAAATCGACAGTAACACAATCATAGTAGGGGACTTTAACACCCCACTTTCACCAATGGACAGATCATCCAAAATGAAAGTAAATAAGGAAACACAAGCTTTAAATGATACATTAAACAATATGGACTTAGTTGATATTTATAGGACATTCCATCCAAAAACAACAGAATACACATTTTTCTCAAGTGCTCATGGAACATTCTCCAGGATAGATCATATCTTGGGTCACAAATCAAGCCTTGGTAAATTTAAGAAATTTGAAATTGTATCAAGTATCTTTTCCGACCACAATGCTATGAGACTAGATATCAATTACAGGAAAAGAGCTGTAAAAAATACAAACACATGGAGGCTAAACAATACACTACTCAATAACGAAGTGATCACTGAAGAAATCAAAGAGGAAATTAAAAAATACCTAGAAACAAATGACAATGGAGACATGACGACCCAAAACCTATGGGATGCAGAAAAAGCAGTTCTAAGGGGGAAGTTTATAGCAATAAAATCCTACCTTAAGAAACAGGAAACATCTCGAATAAACAACCTAACCTTGCACCTAAAGCAATTAGAGAAAGAAGAACAAAAACGTCCCAAAGTTAGCAGAAGGAAAGAAATCATAAAAATCAGATCAGAAATAAATGAAAAAGAAATGAAGGAAACAATAGCAAAGATCAATAAAACTAAAAGCTGGTGCTTTGAGAAGATAAACAAAATTGATAAACCATTAGCCAGACTCATCAAGAAAAAAAGGGAGAAGACTCAAATCAATAGAATTAGAAATGAAAAAGGAGAAGTAACAACTGACACTGCATAAATACAAGAGATCATGAGAGATTACTATAAGCAACTTTATGCCAAGAAAATGGACAACCTGGAAGAAATGGATAAATTCTTAGAAATGCACAACCTGCTGAGCCTGAATCAGGAAGAAATAGAAAATATGAATAGACCAATCACAAGCAGTGAAATTGAAACTGTGATAAAAAATCTTCCAACAAACAAAAGCCCAGGACCAAATGGCTTCACAGGCAAATTCTATCAAGCATTTAGAGAAGAGCTAACACCTATCCGTCTCAAACTCTTCCAAAATATAGCAGAGTGAGGAGAACTCCCAAACTCATTTTACAAGGCCACCATCACCTTGATACCAAAACCAGACAAGGATGTCACAAAGAAAGAAAACTACAGACCAATACCACTGATGAACATAGATGCAAAAATCCTCAACAAAATACTAGCAAAGAAAATCCAACAGCACATTAAAAGGTTCACACACCATGATCAAGTGTGGTTTATTCCAGGAATGCAAGGATTCTTCAATATATGCAAATCAATCAATGTGATACACCATATTAACAAATTGAAGGAGAAAAACCATATGATAATCACAATAGATGCAGAGAAAGCTTTCAACAAAATTCAACACCCATTTATGATAAAAACCCTGCAGAAAGTAGGCATAGAGGGAACTTTCCTCAACATAATAAAGGCCATATATGACAAACCTACAGCCAGCATCGTCCTCAATGGTGAAAAACTGAAACCATTTCCACTAAGATCAGGAACAAGACAAGGTTGCCCACTCTCACCACTCTTATTCAACCTAGTGTTGGAAGTTTTAGCCACAGCAATCAGAGAAGAAAAGGAAATAAAAGGAATCCAAATCGAAAAAGAAGTAAAGCTGTCACTGTTTGCAGATGACATGATATTATATATAGAGAATCCTAAAGATGCTACCAGAAAACTACTAGAGCTAATCAAGGAATCTGGTAAAGTAGCAGGATACAAAATTAATGCAGTGAAATCTCTGCCATTCCTATATACTAATGTTGAAAAATCTGAAAGTGAAATTAAGGAAACACTCCCTTTTACCATTGCAACAAAAAGAATAAAATATCTAGGAATAAACCTACCTAAGGAGACAAAAGACCTGTATGCAGAAAATTATAAGACACTGATGAAAGAAATTAAAGATGATACAAATAGATGGAGAGATGTACCAAGTTCTTGGATTGGAAGAATCAACATTGTGAAAAGGACTCTACTACCCAAAGCAATCTACAGATTCAATGTAATCCCTATCAAACTACCACTGGCATTTTTCACAGAACTAGAGCAAAAAATTTCACAATTTGTATGGAAACACAAAAGACCCCGAGTAGCCAAAACAATCTTGAGAACGAAAAATGGAGCTGGAGGAATCAGGCTCCCTGACTTCAGACTATACTACAAAGCTACAGTAATCAAGACAGTATGGTACTGGCACAAAAACAGAAAGATATCCTGTTCAATGGAACAGGATAGAAAGCCCAGAGATAAACCCATGCACATATGGTCACATTATCTTTGATAAAGGAGGCAGGAATGTACAGTGGAGAAAAGACAGTCTCTTCAATAAGTGGTGCTGGGAAAACTGGACAGGGACATGTAAATGTATGAGATTAGATCACTCTCTAACACCATACACAAAAATAAGCTCAAAATGGATTAAAGACCTAAATGTAAGGCCAGACACTATCAAACTCTTAGAGGAAAACATAGGCAGAACACTCTATGACATAAATCATAGCAAGATCCTTTTTGACCCACCTCCTACAGAAATGGAAATAAAGACAAAAATAAATACATGGGACCTAATGAAACTTAAAAGCTTTTGCACAGCAAAGGAAACCATAAACAAGACCAAAAGACAACCCTCAGGATGGGAAAAAAAATACTTGCAAATGAAGCAACTGACAAAGGATTAATCTCCAAAATTTATAAGCAGCTCATGCAGCTCAATAACAACAACAACAAAAAAAAACAACCTAATCCAAAAATGGGCAGAAGACCTAAATAGACATTTCTCCACAGAAGATATACAGTCTGCCAACAAACACATGAAAGGATGCTCAACATCTTTACTCATTAGAGAAATGCAAATCAAAACTACAATGAGATATCATCTCACACCAGTCAGAATGGCCATCATCAAAAAATCTACAAACAATAAATGCTGGAGAGGGTGTGGAAAAAAGAGAACACTCTTGCACTGCTGGTGGGAATATGAATTGGTACAGCCACTATGGAGAACGGTATGGAGGTTCCTTAAAAAACTACAAATAGAACTACCATATGACCCAGCAATCCCACTACTGGGCATATACCCTGAGAAAACTGTAATTCAAAAAGACTCATGTACCAAAATGTTCATAGCAGCCCTATTTACAATAGCCCGGAGATGGCAACAACCTAAGTGTCCATCATCGGATGAATGGATAAAGAAGATGTGGCACATATATACAATGGAATATTACTCAGCCATAAAAAGAAACGAAATTTAGATATTTTTAATGAGGTGGATGGACCTAGATTCTGTAATACAGAGTGAAGTAAGTCAGAAAGAGAAAGACAAATACTGTATGCTGACACATATATATGGTATTTAAGGGAAAAAAATGTGATGAAGAATCTAGGGGTAAGACAGGAATAAAGACACAGACCTACTAGAGAATGGACTTGAGGATATGGGGAGGGAGAAGGGTAAGTTGTGACAAAGCGAAAGAGTGGCATGGACATATATACACTACTAAACGTATGGTAGATAGCTAGTGGGAAGCAGCCACATAGCACAGGGAGATCAGCTCGGTGCTTTGTGACCGCCTGGATGAGTGTGATAGGGAGGGTGGGAGGGAGACACAAAAGGGAGGGGATACGGGAACATATGTATATATATAACTGATTAAATGTGTTATAAAGCAGAAAAAAATAAAAAAATTAAAAAGTAAAAAAGTAAAAATATTAAATATTTTGAATAATTTTATTTCAAGAACTTTGTTAAAAATTTTAGTCACATATTTAACTTGCTATACGTAAAATTCCAGGTCCAAAATATTTTAATGGTAAATTATTTTAATCATTTAAAGAAGTTATATAGCTCTCTTAAATGAATTTTTTTAACTATAAAGAAATCAATTTGAAATCTGTTATGAGATCATATAATCCTTATACTAAAATTGACAAAGACACTGAAATAAATGAAAATTACCTCTATGAGTATAATGCAAATATTTTTAGCACAGTATTTGTAGCATAATCCAGGGCTATATACAAAGTAAAATACGAGAAAGGACAAATCAAGTGTTGCACAAGTTAAGAGTATATTGAATACTAAAAGAGATTTATTCCAGAAATGTGAAGTTGGATTAATGTTTTAAAATTAGTGAAAGTAATTCACTCCATGAAATGGAAAACATATGTGTACATACACACACACACACAAACATACATTACAAAAAAATCATGTAAAAGCACCTGTTGAATGTCAATACCTTTTTACAATAAAAACTTTCAGCCAAATGAATGGAAGGAAATTTCTTAAATACAATTGATAGTGTCTATGAAAAAAACACAAATCATGTTAAATTTAGTGTGAACTACTCAATACATGCTCATTATATGAGGAGTAAGGCAGAGATATTGTCTCACAACTTGATTTAATGCAATAATTGATCTTCAGTGCAATAAAATGTAAAGAGTAATCAAGGTTATAGATTTAAAAGATATAACTGTCTATTCACAAGAAGCATAGTTGTTTATTTAAAAAAATAATGAATATAAAATTAACTACTAAAACTAAGTAGGAAATTTAGCAAGGTCAATATGCAAAATCTTAATCTATTTTGCAGTATTTGGATCAAACTCCTAGAAAATGAACTAAAAAACCTTATATATTTAATATATATAAGAAAATAAAAGAAAAAGAAAGGTAAAAGAAAGTAAAATACCAAGGAGTAGATCCACCAAAAGATGTGCAAGACCTTTATATCACTGATCTGAAATTTATAGACTGTCAGATATTTCTTCAGCAACAATGGGATTATTTGGGATCAGCAGAGAATTGAAATTTGCGTTTTGCAACCATGACGAGCCACATTTAAGTCCCCCACTTGACAAGGGAAGGGGAACAATTTTATAAAGAGGAAAAGGGAGCTGGGAGGGCTATATTAAACAGTGTCCATGGCTTTTCACTGGCTAAGTCCTTGTTTAGGATGAAGAGGATTTGGTTTTCTTCCTGTTGGGCTCTGCTCTTGTTGCAAGGCATGAGAACTCACCCTTCTGGTCTCCCAAATCTATTCAACCGAGATTTGTATTTATTAATTTTTATAATACTAAAGCTTATATAAATGTTGAATGCATGTCATCTGCAGGGTTGCATGTCATGTGAATGGATTGTTAAGAAGCTAATTCTCCTTAATCTGATATATAAATTTGATATAATCCAATCAAAATTTGAACAATTATTTTGATAGAAATTGATAGCTAATTATAAAACTTACATAGAATTGGAAAGGATTCAAGTAACAAGAATAATTTTAAGAGGACAAAGTTGGAAGACTTACTCCACATGACTTCATGGCTTATAATAGAGTGTCAGTAATCAAGAGAGTGCAGTACAAACATTAACAGAGACAATACTATCAATGGAATAGAAAATGTATAAGAAATATAACAACACCAACATGAAGCAATTTAAAAGATGAAGAGAAAGGCTTTTCAACAAAAATACTGGATGTCAGTGCAGAAAAATACTTATCTCAATCCCTATTATATACCACTTAGAAAAACTGTTTTGAGATATAAAACTCTTAGAATAAAGCATAAAAATTGTCTTCACTGCTTCGGGTAGGTAAACTTATTTTAGAAGAGGCACATAGAACTCTAAATACAAAACTTAAAAATTGGTATATTATGCTCCATCAATATGATAAACTCATCAATAGTTGCCATTTAGAAAATGAAAAGAAAAGCCACAGACAGTGAGCAAATATTTGCCATATATATTTCTAACCCAAGACTGTATCTAGATATAAATCATTCTTCCACATAAATTATGAAAGAAAACAATCCATATAAATGGGAGTATTAGTCAGGGTTTTCCAGAGACACAAAATGGATATCTATCTCTATATCTATATATAAAGATAGATATACAGAGAGAGAGAGTCAGAGAGAGGGAGGAAAGAGAGGCAGAGACAGACAGAGAAAGAGGCATTATATGATGCTCATGCAATTATAGAGGCTGAGATGTACCAAAGTCTGTTGTCCCTAAGCTGGAGACCCAGGGAAGTCTGTGGTTCAGGGGCCTGAGAGCCAGAGAGCTGGTGTAGATTCCAGTCAGAATCTGAAAGCCTGAGAATCAAGAGTGCCAAGAGCAAGAGAAGACTGATAACTCAACACAAGCAGTCAGGCAGAGATTGAATTCAATCTTCCTTTGCCTTTTTGTTCTATTCAGGCCTTCAGTGGATTTGCTGATACCCATCCATATTGAGGAAGATCAACTTCTTTACTCAGTTCACACATAAAATTAACCATCATAATGCAAAATCCACTTTAATGGACTCTTCACTGAAAAAATGCATTATCAGCATCTTAAATTGCTCTTCATCATTAGTCATCTTGATAATTCAAATTAAAACTACACTGCACTGGGGCACCACTACACACTCTATAGAATGACTAAAATTGAAAAGCCTTATAACAACAAATGTTAATGAAGTGGTGGAGAATTTGGAAATCTCATACAATTTTGATGTGAAAAAAAGATGTAATCACTTAATGAAACTGGCAAGGTATAAAAGTTAAAGCTATATCTTTCTTATGATCCAGGAATTTTACTTTAACCAAGTGAAAGGAAAATATCACAAAATGATTTTTAAAAGAATGTTTGTAGTAGCATTATTCATAAAAACCCAAATGAAAACAACTTACAAATTCCTAAGCAGGAGAATGGTAAAATATACTGTCATATTCACACAGTGGGAAACTACTAAGGGAATGAGTTACTGAGTCATCAATGAACAATGAGCAATGTGGACTATCTCAGTAGCATTGTGTTAAGCAAAAAAGACAGGTACAAGAGAACACCTACCATATTATTCACATGAAGTTTGTATGAAGATAAAGAACAGGCAACCATAATCTATGTTGATGGAAATTACAGTCCCAGTTGCCTATGAAGAAAGAAAATTGTAAAATTGTACAAGGGGCCAATCTGAGCTAATGGATTTGGGTTGAAATTACATGATATGTACATTCACCAAAACTCTTGTTAGAAAATGAGTACTTTGTTGCATTTAAGATTTGTTTCAAAGAAACAAAAAATAATAAAACAAATAAGTTAGATAGCATAATTGCCCCATTTTACTAATGAGTAAACTGAGACATCGAGAATTTATCCCACTTGTTCAAACTCACTTACCTTTTAATGATGGAGTCAATATCAAATCCAGATTATTCCTCAGAGAGGTATTTGACTCACAGGATTTAATAGAATTTCTAAGGCAGAGATATTCAAGGTTCTTCAGTTCTTAGAATACAGAATTGTTCTTTTTCACTCCTTGACATGTGAAGAACTATCTGGTTTAATTTCTAAAACAATAGGGTTTGGTTGTCTATATATTTAGGTGGCCATATAATTCATTGTCTTAGGACAGTTTTGGGAGTAAAAAAGGATCCTATTAATCTTTATCTAAGTTAACAGATATAATTTTGGATTGTTGTCTGTAAAACAGGACATATGGCCATCACACCAATAAAGAGTGTTTTTATTTTAGAAACATACACATATACACACACAAATACCCTATTCCATCCTCAGAGATAAGGAAGATACAAGTAAGTTTGATTAGAAGCACAAAAGGCCTATTCATCATCCCTAAGTAAGAGTGAGAGGGCATCATACATAACTCACAAATGTTAGCTTCCTAGTGAGAACAGAGGGAATCTGGTGTTGCTCTTTTTAAAAATAGAAAGTGAGATTTTCAATATGATACCCTGTCCCAGCTATTACAAAACAAACAAACAGAAAAAGCCTCCACTAATATGGCAGAGATTGAGCTGAATTCTAAAGTTCCAAAGATAAATAAAATTCTGTCCCTCCTTCATTTTGTGATCACTATTCCAGAATGATTAAATTCTAACAATAAAAAATATACCCGAGAGGAGGGAGAGTTTAACATTTAGCATACTTTTATGGGCTGAATTGTGCCCTCTCTTTCTCCCTGGTCACCAAAATTCACATGTTGTAGTACTAATCCCACTTTAGAATGTGATTGTATTTGGAGTTTGGGTATTTACAGTGGAAATTAAAGTAAAATTAAGTCATTAGGGTAAGCCCTAATCCAATATGACCCATGTCCTCGTAAGAAGAGCTTTGGATACAGACACATACAGAAGGAAGATGATTTGAAGGCACAGGGAGAAGATATCCATCTACAAGCCCAGGAGAGAGGCCTGGGACAAATCCTTCCTTCATAGCCTTCAGAAGGAAACAACACTGCTGACACTGGTCTCAGGCTTCTAGCCTCCAGAACTCTGAGAAAATTAACTTCTGTTGTTTAAGCCACCCAGTCTGTAGTAGTTCGTTACGGGAAGCCCTAGCAAACAAAGTGCATTTAAGCAGTAATTTGTTTTCTGGTATATATTCTCTTTTAAAATAAGCTTACCATTTAATAGCTTAAATGTTAAAGGCTAAGTACACACATAAATCCTCTCTCTCATATATGTTTCTCAAACTATACAGAAATAAAAGTGAAAACAAGAAAGATTCCATTTCCTTTCATTAGTTACATAGAGAAACATTATTGACATGCATATATCTTTCTAGAGAATGATAAAGATGATGATGGTGATGACAATGATGGATGATTCTTATTAACTGCTTATAATGTCACAGGCAGTGTTCTAAATGTACACATGGACTAACATACTTAATCTTCAAAATAAACCATAAAGTAAATGTTATTATTCTCATTTTACATTATATTAAATTTTACATTTTATACTACAGATGGGGATCTGAGACACAGAAAGCTTAAGAAACTCCCAAAGTCATGAAGGTAGTATTTAAATCAAAGAAGTCAAGATTTCATAGCCTACATAGTGTTCCTTCTTTTTATGTATGTATATATGTGTATATTAGTATGTATATATTATATTTGCATATATGATGCATATAAATTTTAACATATATATGCACATACATTTAAAATATATATGAATATGATTATATTATACAGAATAATATTGTATTATGCTTAACTTTAACACATAATATATTTCCACATCAACATATGGTGTTTTACCTTATTTCTAAAAATATTGCATAGGATTTCACAGTTTACATGTATCATATTTATTCAAATCTTCTCCAAATTCATAGTCACTTAAGTTGATTTTAGCTTTCCCCCACAATTACAATCAATGTTGTAGAGAGCAACATGGCATATACCACTTTTTTTTTATTCTTTATGTTTCTGTGTGGGAAATATTGATAGGGAAATTGCTATTATTTCACTAATTAATAGTGAAATTGCTGGGTTAAGGATATGTGCATAAAAGATTTGGATATGCACTGCCAAATCTCTTTTCAAAATCTTAAAGCAATTTAATATCCCTCCACACCATATGACAGTGTCTTTTCTCAAGGTGAAGACTTTTAAATATTAAAGTTATATTATCTTTTCCACAGAGAACAGATTTATTGGTATTCCATAAAAGTCAACTTTTGAGAGGTACACTAAATTACACTGAACATCAAGTGTCTTGTTTATTACTAGACAGAAGATCATGCTGTAATTATTATAAACTTAATTGGCTTTCTCCCTTTCTTGATTATCTTAAGAAAAATGTAGCCCTCATCCCCTTTCTTCATATGGCAAGTTAGCTCCAATATAACCTATAACTAAATCAAATTCATAATCTTGTCTTCTTTCTAGCATTATTAGATCCCTTTGTATGGGTAATTCTAACATGGATACATCTTCATTTTTTCCAGGAAATATATTTCGGCAGCATTTTCTAATATCTTGACCCAACCTGTATTTATACTTTTAGTTAACCCCCACTGTATTCATAACCTTGATCCCAATTATTTCTTCCATGATCCCTTATTATTGCCAAGGCACACATTGAATTCTGTTGACCTAATTAGCATAATATTTCTTCCCTTTGGAATTCCAAGTCTTATTTTGTTTGGATGTGCACATTTGTGTATGTGTACCTAATGGTGTTTTCTCAGGCACTATGGAATTATCATGAAAATAAAACAAAAACAGCTATAAATGCAAATCTGTAAGACTGACAAACTGCAAGTCAATTGTATTCAGATGAATGGACAAAAATATTAGTAGACACATTCTTGAAGAAATGGTCTATATTAATAATTATTGTTTAATAATCAATGTGATAAAAATAAGAATACTACACAGTTCCATGTGATCACTTTGTATTATTTCCAGTTGATTGAAGAGCACAGCCAGCAGAGCTGCAAATAACTGTCTAGTTTAGGCCCTATTTATTTAAGTGATTGTTTATTGATTACCAATTTTAAGGAAGGCCCGCTGCAAAATTTTGAGTAGATCTACGCCAGGATACATGGTTTTTCTCTCTTCCTTCCAGAAAGGCTCTTAACAACCAGATTACATGCATAATGAATAAGTCTACTTGTAATACTAAACCTCAGATGCATTCATCAAATCCGAGGGGAACTTCACATACAATAAAGAGAAATATCAAATATCCTAGAGTAAGATTTTTTTTCTATATTATAGACTATTTGTTGAAACACTATTCTCTCTCAGAAATGACATCTTCATTTTGATCTAATTCAGTGTCTATTCAGAAAGCACAGGAACAACCCAGTGATGCTTTGCATACATATTTATTAAGACCTTTCTCTGCAAATGCACAGCAAGCACTGTTCTTAGAGCTAGAAATTCAATGGTAAACAAAAATTTTGGGCTCTCATGATGACATTGGGGAGAAAGACAACAAAACAATCAAAAATGAGTAAAACGGCAAGTGACATATTTTATGGAGAGACATATTTCAGAGATACAGAGTGAGGAGGATGGGGGCTGCTACATTTTATAGGGAGGTTAGGGATATTCTTCCCAATAAGATTATATTCAAGGACAGACATAAATGCAGTACATTTGCCATTCATATGGATTTATTTCCTCAGAAAGAGCTTTTCCACCAGCAAAATGTATGAACATGAAGGCTCTGAAATGTCAGTTTGCATTCTAACTTAGATAACAACAAGGAGGCTAATTCTTCTGGAGCATAGTGGGATAAAGGGAGAGTGGTAGAGGATAAAGTCAGAGAAGCACTGAGTGGGAGATCACGTAGGACCTTGTGGACAGACACTCTGGTTGTCTCCATAGTCATGTCCTGTATAATCCCCTCCCCTTGAGGGTAGGCAGGACTTGTCATTGCTTCCCACTATTTGAAGATGGCAAAGATGATGGGATGTTACTCCCATGATTACAATATGGTTTTATACATATTAACCCCCCACCCCCCACAGAAGAGATTCTCTTTCTCCATGCTGGCTTTGAAAAAATAATCTATTGTGTTCTGAGAGGGCCTATGGAAGGGTCACATGGCAAAGAATGCAGATGTCCTCTAGCAATACAGAGTGACTTGCTCAGGAAGGCCAGAAAGACCTACAACCAACAACAAACCGGAGATGGATTCTGTCAACAGCCTGAGGGAGGTTGGAAGCACATCAAACCACTAATGAGACTATAACCCTTGTCAGCACCAGGATTTCATCCTGGGGAGATCTGAAACAAAGGACCCAGAGAAGCTGTGTCCAGACACCAGGCCCATAGAAATTGTGAGGTAATAAATGTGTGTGATTTTAAGCCTTCTAAATTTATGCAGCAAGAGGAAAAGAATGCAGGCCTTGCAGGGTATTATAAGGAATTTGTATGTCACTACTTTGCTCAAAGATGGAAATGTTTGAAGCTTTTGAGCACAGAAGTGTCATGATCTGATCTACATTTAAAAGGATGATCCTGGCTGCTGTGATGAAAAAGACAGTTGAGGAAAGGACAAGGGTGGAGATGCGGGACTAGAAGATATTGCAATAATCTAAGCAAGAGATATTTCTGGCTTAGGCTTGTGAGGTAGCAGTGGAGGTGGTGTGAAGTGATTTGATTATAAGTGGGATTTGAAAGTAGAGCTGTCAGAGAAGTGATTGTGAGAGAAGAGTCAGGAATGCCAGCAACGTTTCTGACCTGAACAACTGAAAGATTCAGTTGCCATTGGATATGATAAATAATACTGAAAGTTGTATTAATCATCTACTCCCAAATAGTGAGTAGTATGAAGTCTATGAATAAACAACTGAGGATATCTTTACTTTTCCAGTCCTTTTATAGGAGAACATATCGTGGGCATCAGGGTGACAATATTCCAATGGGTTATGGAAGCGTCCAGTCCAAGTTAGCCTCACTTGTTACTGTTTACCTAAGACTCAATATCTGTAAATTGTATCATGAGCCTAAATACCTAGGGCTTCTTATCTAGTATTACCTAGTCATGTCTACACTGCTAAATAAAACTGGTAGAGGGTAACACACATCGAGTAACATCACAGCTGTTGCTCAGTTTTTATCAAGAGATTATTTTATGCTTAACATCTTTCTGCTTTATACTGTCCAAAAAACACTTATATCAAAGAATTAATATCATTATTATAATTTATTAACAAAATAAGGTGTTAACTAACCAAAGGTTTTAATAATCAATGTGGTAAAATTTATGCATATTGAATGCCTTGACACTAGGTATTCTGTAGACTCTTGTAATAGAATATAGCAATAAACAGACCAAGGATCCAAATCAGTTTGCTTATTTATAACATGAAAAATGATCACTTTTGCCACTGAGAATATATAAAATTCCTGTATGAATTCACACACCCTCACATAAGTACACATGCAGAGAAAGAGGTGCTGTAGTTTTTGCACTTGTGTATAAATACTACCACTTAAGGATGTCTAAGACAATGATGGATTTTATTCATACAAGATTCAAATTTAAGAGAAACAATGAGGAAAATTGCTTTCAAACTTTGTAAGAAAAACATCTAATTACAACCAACAAGAAATATATCTGATAAATTCAGGGCGGTTTCCTTTCTAGGGAGTAAAAGTTTCCATAATCATTTTAATGTGTTATTTTACTCTACTCATCCAACACCAAATCCCTCACTCATAGTAGTATCTTTTAAAAATTCTGATATTTGTCCTTGGAATATAGATAATTTGGTTTTTAAGCATAATAAAATATTTTGTTGAAAGTTTAACTATGAAAAATAAACATAATTTTTTTTCCTTCAACAAATTCAATGTAGATATGATGAAAATCTAAATTTGGGGTGCACAATAAATCAAGAGAAGTTAAATTTTATTGGCTCACATTAAGGCAAATCCATTATAACTTTGTAACATTCTATGCTCATGCCTGATATAATCACTGGGTAAGATCTTCTTGTATGGAAACAATATAATGTTACCAGTTCTTGATGAAACAATTCTCTGAAATATAATCAAAGGTCTCTGAAACAAATATAATATTTAATTTGGGGGAATTTCTTCTATATTATAGATTTTTTCCTAATACTTTTTGAGAAAGAAATGAAGATTTTACTCTTATACCTGCTTCTGCTGCAGCTGCAGCCAATGTTGCATGTATAAGCAAGAAATAGAGGACTCATTGCTAGTCGTAGTTAAAAAGGAGCTCCTATAATGGTAGAAAAAAAACACACAACAGAGGTGATGTGATGTGTACCTCGAAGAACTGTCATTTATCTATTGAAGAAATAGAGAAACAGTATAATGAACCTGCTAATGGATATATATATATATATATAGTATATATATATAGTGTATATACATATATATATGTATATATATGTATATATATTGTATATATATACAATGTATTTGGGAAAAAGCAATGGGGGTGATTAGATATTGGGGGTTGGAATTAGATGGGGATTTATCTGTGTTAGAAGAAAAAATTAAGGTAACACATGTGGAGAGAAAAGAGAAGGCTGAAGAAGTGGGCAAGGGCCCTATTATAAAGAATCTTATTTACCAGCATAAGGATTTGGATTTCTGAAAAGAGAGATGGAAATATTTTAAGCAGGGATGATATGCTTTTATTTTACTTAGAAGACAGCTTTAAAAGAGTTAAATCTATAGAAGTGAAAACTAATGATAAAACTATATTAATAGCCCAGGACAAAGTTATTATCATTTAAGAGGCAGGGGCAGATATGAAGTATACTCCTATAAAATTTGTTGGAGAAGACTTGAAGCACAGAGTCATGTTTGGGAATATTACTTTGGGAATTTTCTGCTAATAGGAGGTAAGTGGAATGAGGAAGGTCACAAAATCATCTTAGGAAAATACATACAAGAGCAGTAAGGTGATAAAAAGAATCTTGAGCAATATCGATATTTAAGGGATGGGAAGAAGAAGTAATGTGAACAAGAGGGAACTAGAACAAAGGGACAAGAGGTAAAGGAATGCTGATAATGTGAAACCATAGACTCAAGCATTCAGAGGTTTATGAAGGAGGGAATCATATAGAGTGCCAAATATAGAGGAATCTGAGATAAAGACTGAAATGTTTTTCATTGGCAAATATGAATCTTTGATGAATTTAGCGAACAAAGTTCCATATGCTAGTAAGGGCAGGACCTTAAATATAGTGGCTTATGGAATGTATTGAATGAATAGGATGAGCGTAAAATTTACCATCTAAATCAGAACACTTTAAAAGTAACAGTAGAGTTAGCAACAACTTCAGCAGGCAAACAGATACAACCAAAACTATCACACCTAAGGTTACTCTAGAGATGTGGAATCTACATTGTTGAAAAGGGTGAATGATATAATGGAGGAGAATAGGTAGTATTCAGACAGAAAGAGTCAGGAAATTATTTTATACAATGAGAGCAACTTGAACATGTAATTGTACCTAGAAAAGTAAAAAAGAAATTCAGAATTTTAGAGTCAATTGACACATGGTCACAGAAAGGTCTGAAGGCAGAAATTGTGGAAATTCAGTCAGGCAGAGAATAAATGGAAATAAGGTTCTATTGGCAGCAGATAACAGAAATAATATCTATAAACATGAATCACAGACAGGACTAGCATTCAGGAGCTGAGCAAAGCAGAGAAGCTATGTAAGTAGGTAACTTACTATTAAACAGAAGACTGCATTCCCCATTATGCTGGATATGAGGCAGTTTTACTGCTTTAAACTTTTTCCATCTTGAGAAAAAGTAAACACTTGAAGTCAGGGTCTTAGGCAGTAGAGAACAGGCAGAAACTAGTGTGAGCACTCAGGCCACAGAAAAGACAGAAACCAAGTTAATGGAATGGTGATATGTTACAACAGGGCAAGTCACGTGATAGGTTTTGTTGGAGACACAATGTGTTGAATATATACATAGTGACATTTTATAATTTTAGCACCTAATAGTGCTGAACATAATTAATGTTTATTGTTATCACAATATATCAGTATCAAGAAATTCCAATTACTCAATATGGAGGGTTGATTTATCAGAATAGTATGTAGATGTAGGATTTAATTTTTACAGATGCATGTTTTTAATGATGTGGGGGAAAATAATATTTAACCTCTCTTGCTTAGTTATTTTTTTGATTCATCTTTTGACATAAACAAATGAAAATGCATAAAAGAATACTGAAAATCATAAGCTTGTATTCTAGATATGTATTCTCAGTGTATTCTAAATTCATGTGTGTAGTGTGTTTATGGAGAGTGTGTTTGTGTATATTGCTGTCCAATTCTTCTATAATTTTACAAAAAGCATTCTTTGTTATGTTTGCTCAGATATTCTTATGTGCAAATATTTCTCTCCCATATCTTACCTAGATTAAAAAAAATTAAGAAAAGTAAACTTTGTATTTTGTAGCATTACAAAACTCATTTTAATCAGCACTTCAATGCTTTAGTAGTGGAATGAGAACTTACATAGTTTTAATGACTACACAGCACCTGAGATCTTGCAATGTTTCCATAAGAAAGGGAAAAATCTTGCCAGAATAATATATATTTAGTGTTTCTCATTTGGTAATCAGGTGAACGACAATTTGTGATTAAGTTAGCCTTAGATACCACTAGGTATTTTACTATATGGAGTTTCTTCTTCAGTTGTATAAACACCTTCTAGTAAAAAGTTCTTAAAGGTATAGCAACAATTTTAAATATTAACTAATAGTATTCATTCCTCTAAGTTCATTTTTAAAAGTGATAGTAATAATGATAACAGTCTAGTGAAAATAGCAACTGATATGTGTTTTAACATTTACTGTGTACCATATGTTGGATGCAGCAACTTATGTGTCATATGTTATCAACCACTTCAAAACACTATGACAGATGATTCGTTTCGTTTACTGATGAAGAAACAGAAGTTAACAACATGAGTAAGTTGCTCAAGGTCACAGAGCTAGTTAATGGCAGCAGATGGGGTTTCAGCTTCTGTTTGTTTGACATCAAAGTCTGAGCTCTTAAGCATTGTCATAGACCTCCTGGTTTTTACCCTGAAAGGTAATTAATGTTGTTTGATGCTTTATATTTTTCATTTTATCTTCATCAACTCCCTTTTCTATGTCCATAGGTCTGATCCAAACCATTTTCTGCTCTTGCATTGCTTAACTGCAAATATGAATGCTGGTGAAGTGCCTTTTGTATTTAGCCCATCTTTGGTATATGTAATAAAAGTAAGTGACTATGTAGTGGCTTGCTATCCCTAAGTGGGGGCTAATATTCTAGTCAGGATGCCTTAACCCCACAAACACAGAATGACAGCCCAGAGAGAAGACAAAAGGTTAAAAAGAGAAAAAAAAATAAATAAAAAGATGCCTTGCAAGTTTCTAAGTGAAGGAGAAAATATTTGTGTGGAGGGTCAGCAAAGTTCATTTCTCTTCCTTTTTTTTTTTTTTTTTTCCTGTGTGGCCTGCTCTACAAACCATACACTTTGTGATTTAAAAGAAAATAATGTACAATAGCCCCTTTTCTTTTTAAAAATCTTTCAAATTGGCAAACATCCATTTGGAATGCTAGGCACATTCTGGTCCTTCTACACTGACATGAGGTTGGTACTTGTCCAAGAAAGAAGAAATAGTCTACAGTTTCTACACAACCACAGAAACTGCACTCCTTTCCAAGAAAATCTATCTTTATAGCTAAATAGTTAACCCTAAAATCTCTAGTTTGACTCAAACTCCCAGATTCATGAGCATACAGTCTAAATAATGTTGGCAAATGTTTAACCATGTCCTTTCAATAGAAATTAGAAAGATAAGTAGTGAGATTAACTGCCAGGTGAGTTTTAAGATAATTATAATGAACATTGTACCCACTCTTTGATATAGATAATTAAAATAAGTGGGCTCTTCCTTTTATGTTTAATATAGTCATTCGGGTGGAAGGCTTAAGGATATGTCTGCCTAAACCTGTGGTGATCTACAGCTCTTGGCAAACACACACACACACACACACACACACACACACATCATTGTTGACTTCTTTGAAAAAAAACTCCAAAGGA
Source organism: Mesoplodon mirus (assembly GCF_964341445.2). Lineage (NCBI taxonomy): Eukaryota > Metazoa > Chordata > Mammalia > Artiodactyla > Ziphiidae > Mesoplodon > Mesoplodon mirus. The sequence continues at coordinate 107,013,656 of NC_138983.1, read as the reverse complement.
CTTCTATATGCCTTTTATGTATACTAAGTCCATAACCTTGGAAGTTTTTGTATAAATTTTATGCCAATCCCACAGAAACATATTGTCATTTGTCCAGAAAATAGGCTGCCTAACAGCTCTAATTTCCTTATTTCAAATATCTCAATTCACAGATGTTTGTTGTGTATTTTTAAATTTTCAATACACTAAATTAAGGAAATGGAATTTGCTGGATCAAAAGACTCAAGATATATATTTATTATCAAATTACTAAAAAATACATTTTTATATATAATATAATATCAAGTTGCTTTATAAAATATGTAATATAGAATATGTATATATTATTAAATTGTTTTAAAAGTATGTTATATATTATTTTATATATAAAATATAATATACACATATTATCAAATACTTTCAATTACAATATTTTTACCATTATCAAATATATTTATTTAGCAAATATATTGTATAATATATTGCAGGGTATTACATTATTTATTATATCATTGTCATTTATATATTATGTGATATATATCTATCATAATTAGCACTTTCATAGCTATGATGATAAATATATTTTCATATGCTTATTTTGTATTTATAGTTTTTCTATATTAATTGCATGATTATAAACTTTGCTAATTTTTTCTTTTCCCTCTTAATCTTTTTCTATAATACATTTTAAAACATTTTTATTTACATTTTATTTTTGGCTGCATTGGGTCTTCGTTGCTGTGCATGGAGTTTCTCTAGTTGCAGCAAGGGGAAGCTTCTCTTTGTTGCAGTGTGGTGGCTTCTATTTTTGCAGAGCACGGGCTCTAGGCATGTCAGCTTCAGTAATTGTGGCACTTGGTCTCAGTAGTTGTGACTTGCAGGCTCTAGAGCACAGGCTCAGTAGTTGTGGTGCACAGGCTTAGTTGCTCCACAGCATGTGGAATCTTCCTGGACCAGGGCTTGAACCTGTGCCACCTGCATCAGCAGGCAGATTCTTAACCACTGTGCCACCAGGGAAGCCCCCTCATACTCTTTTTTTGGTATTAAAACTTTTGTTTTATATATTTTTAAAATATTTCCTTCCAGACTTTCATTTACTTTTTAACTTTGTGATTTCTCTTTGTGAGTAGACTTTTAAAATTTACTTAATTCAAATGAAATGTATTTAATTTTATTCAGGATATGAAGCAGTGTGTCTGAGTTATATTTTTTTCAAAAATATATGCCATTTGTCCCAACATTTGTTGAAGCACCCATCTTTTCTCCTATAGGTGAAAGATGATATTTAATATAAATTTTATGCCAATATACTCTTGGGTCTTTATTTGGGGATTATTTATTCTGGTCTATAGACTAATTTTTTTAAAAAAATTAATAATGACAAACATATTCAATTATGATTCCCTCATATTACGTCTTAAACCTGGAAAGGTCAACTACCTGTTGTAGGGCTGCATCCCACAGTCCCAGAATATTTGCAACTGCCCAGACTCAAAACTGAAGAAAGAACCCAGAGTCAGTGACAGAGACATCAACAATATGTTGGACAGTGAATCTTACAAGTCAGAAGCAAAGACCCAGGAACAACAACCCACCTTGTATGGTAGATGGCAGGCAGGACTCCACAGCAGTCTTTGCTACTCTAGGGAAGAGGTGTCTACTGGTTATAGGGGGAATTATGGCCAGGAAGACTTCCTGGGTACCAGGAGAATTGTTAGAGGAACACATTGCCAACAACTCTTCAGGTTAGCCACTGTCCTGAGGACTGACATATCTTGTTGATAACCCAACATAATGGGACGCTTCCAGTCTGAGGACCAGAACAATCCTCAGCTTGGGGTTAGTCGATCACACATTCTGTTACTGACTGAATGCTAAGATCAGGAGGGGGATGCAATCACGTGAGTAAGGGGAAGGTAAAGCAAGACCTGGTTGGACACTAGATGTACAAAGAGCAAGAGAGTAGGCATCTTGTGGAGTCCAATCATATACCTGTATTATTATTATTTCAACATTTTCTAGTCTGTTTTTATATCTTTACAGATCTGTGCTCTATGTATCCTCTAAATTTGACATTAGAGTTCACAGTTGTCCATTGCATTGCTTTTATTCTATTTTGATTTTCTAGAAATTATATTTACAAAATTTGGCCTAAAATTTTAACTATATAGTTGTTATATAATTCAAAGAAATTGAAGTTAATTCGAATAGAAACTATCTGCTAACTATCTAGGTGTTATAGTCTGAATTGTGAGTATCCAAAATTCACATTGAAGTCCTAACTCCAAGTACCTTAGAATGTGAGTGTATTTGGAGATAGGGTCTTTAAAGAGGCAAGTAAATTAAAGTGAGGTCATACGAATGGGCCTTGATCCAATATGACTGGTGTCATTATAAGAAGAGATTAGGACATGGACACGAAAAGAGGGAAGGCCATGTGAAGACACTGGGAGAAGACAAGCATCAACAAGCCAAGGAGAGAGGCACTGGAAGAAACCAACTCTGCCAATACCTTGATTTTAGACTTCTAGTCTTCAGAACTCTGACAACATAAATTTCTCTTGTTTAAGCCCCACAGTCTGTAGTACTTTGTTATGGTGGCCCTAGCAAACTAATACACTAGGATTTCTTTTCACTAATTATATAAGACTTTTTAGGTCATCGTCTGTAATATAAGGAAACTAGACTGAAGGGGTTCAAATTTCTTTCCAACATAAGTATATTATTTTACATTTTACTCAGATTTTTCCTTATCACTCACAATAATATGTTGGTAGTGTGATTAGGAAAAATAAGTTCCCCTTAATAAATATCAGACCTGAAGCACAGTCTCACCTTAATGAACTCAAGGTAAATAGGAGTGGGAGAGGGACTAGAGGCATAAAAAAGACAATTACAGTATGTAGTAATGTGCCATAGTAGATAAATAAAGAGAAAAGGACTTTTGAAGAACAGGCATGGCAGTGGGTGTCATATGCACTGAAACTGGGGAGGGGATTGATATTACTTCATCAGATACATGGAAATATTATGTACGTAGGGGAAAAAATCAAGAAGCTTCAAGTATAGTGCATCTAAAGAGTTGAAAAGAAAATACATAGCTGGAATAAATACCACCCTTAGCTTTACTTAGTACATTATATGAAATCCTGCTGTAAAATATAAAAATGCTTAATTCAATAAAACAAAGAAATTTGAGGTTACTTAAAGTATTTTTAAATGATGTTTTTAAAATAAAAAAAATATTCCAAGTACATGACATTCCAACTTGCTCATTAAGTTTGCTTCAACCTGAATAAAGACCTTTAATATCACCCCCTTCAAACAAATGTTATTGTTGCTTCATCTGATTAATATTTCATTGCCATTGACATTACTATCTAAATTTGAGACCACCTTCCATATTCTGACTTTAATGTTTTATTTTATGAAAAACACACTATGTCAAATATTTTGTGAATATGTTATTTCCAGTACTTAAGGCAATCATGGGAAGTTAATGTCATTATCATGATAGAGTTCAGAGAGGTAACTCCCCTAGAGGTACACAGCATCCACATAACTTGTCTGGGCTATGGAGACAATTGTAGTCTTTCTATTGTGTCATGCTGTGTTTTACTTTTCTTTGCAATATAAGAAGGAGCAGGGCAGAGTCTTTAATTATTTCAGTTAGGCTCCAGAATGAGGAACCATTTACATGTCTTCTTTTACTGTATACTATAAGCCAGAACACTATCAAAATAAAATTTATACTTACATTGATATTTATAGGTAAAATATCAGCCTTAGAACGTAACGATACCAAAAAACTTTATTATAGCTGTAATACGAATGGAATAACAAGACAAAAATACTGAAAAACAGACTAAATAATTATCAAAATTAAGAAATAGGCAAATTGCATAAATAGAATTTGATTTCAATTGTTTTTCTCTAGGCAGTTAATGCTTGCTTCACACAGTGAATGATTTCAGTCATAACAAAACAGACAAAATGATAGAATTGGTAGTAACATTAGAAATCATTCAGGTTATCCTCCTCAATGTATAAATTAAAAAAAAAATGAAGAAAGAAGTTAAATTATTTGTATAACTCAAAAAACTCTATAAAAGTGCATGGCTAATTATTTCCTAAAACTTGTCTTCTGGCTCCTATTTAGAGTTCTTTTCATCACACATCATTGACTGTAGTTTTAGAAAACAACCAGAAAACTGAGAGTGACAAATACAGGATTTTGTTTAAATAGAAAAGAGAGAATTTACATCAAACACAGAAGGAAATTAAAATCTGTCATGAACATACATCAGAACATCTGATTATTTTGAGTAGGTAGACTACCATATGGAACAACTTTAATAAATGTTAAATCACACTAAGAATTGTAACAATGAGAGCAATGAATAACAATAATTAAAGCAATCTACCATTGACTGCTTCATTCACCCTGAAATTAAAATTTATGGGAGCCCATTATGAGGAAGAGCTGTACAAGGGTGTAGAAAAATATTAGAATTATTACAGACAGCCATTTGGTAAATAGTTATCAAAACACTTTACTCCAATATATCATCATGGTTTTCTAAAATTTTTTTTTATTTGAAAATTAAGTCCTTATAGAATGAGAGATATCTACGGCACTTGGTGTTTTCTTCTTTGTCCCATAGGTTTTCTTGTGGGGAAGTATGTGTTTAACATTGTTAACCTGGTCCCCATGGATGTTTGTGTTGGAACCAGCTGTGGGGAGGTGTAGCGTTTGGAACAATATCATCCACAGATTAAGCAACTGTAAGCTCTGAAAGGAGACAGCACGCAGAAAATTGAAGCTACACACAAAGTGTGGAGTTGAAGGATTAGGAGAAGTGAGGTGGGTAGGGTGCTTTAGGGGAGCACATAGGAGCCTGGATGCTGCCAAATGTTGAAAGAAATAAATTCTGAAAATCATAGGGTAAGGAATAGAGATACATTCCAATGGCTAATTTTTCTTCTCCCTGAATGCCCCATTTTGTTTTTCAGTTTTACCATAAAATTTTCAAATGTAGCAAAATTAAAAAAAACAATTAGAATGAATGCTCATTTACCCACTATAGATATTCTGCCCTTAATATTTTATTAGTGTAATTGGTTTCCTCATATGTATCAATCTATTTATCCCTCTATCCATCCATCAATCCATTCTATTTTTGATGTATTTCAAAGTAACTTGTGGACCTCTGTACACTTCCTCTTAAATATAGCTGTGTATCTCTTTTAAAAGTCCAGGTTTTCCTTCCTGTGGTAAAATCTTTCCTCACTTAAGTTTAAAGTCCTTTAGTTATTTGAGGTTCTGACATTTTATTCAAATACAGCACAAAGTATTTGCTATAGGATATAACACTTTTATTGGAGAATTTTATGAGCACACTGCAAGACTGTATTATTTTAGTTAGAATCAATTGTCTTGGCAGCCTATAATTGAGGATGGGCATGGCACTGAAGGTTAAATAAATATTACTTTATTAACACCAAATATAAGGTATGAATATAATTTTATCACCCTAATGAATTTTCTAAATGATTTTACGTCAACTTATTTCCTCAAAACTTATATGAATGTGTTTTGGCAGAAACCTCAATGCAATTTTATATTTGAGAAAATTAAAGCAAGAAGAAGTACAATTATATAATTATTTACCTCAGTGGTTGGAGAATCCAAGACTTTGGCGAGAGCCTAGGTTATGTATAGTGGAAACTTGGAAATTATTCACTGTGTGTAAGGTAAGCGTAATAAATTATGAATGTAAAAACTAAGTAATAAACATCTAACCAGAATAAAGAAATTCTCTATAGTTGTAGAAATCAGATACTCCTTAAGAGAAACCAGATTTTAAAATATTTTATAACTTTTTCTTGTAGAATTATGCACTTTTTCTTCTGAATATTATTTACTTGAATACAAATTATCTCTTCTTTATTAGACTATATGTTCACTCAAACTGAGCAAAGTAAAAGGAATTAATTATTTTTGTCATCAGCTTTTAATAGATGTTTAGTATATATTTCATTAATTTTAATTTACCTGAACACAGTATTTCACATATTTTTTCAAATGTATAGTCCATTGTTCAAAGAAATTAAATAATATGGTCAAAATTATGCAGGTAGTAAATTTTGGAGTCAGAATTTGAATGGATTCCTGTCGAATTTCACAGCTCTGAAATTTGTTCATCTTGATATTTTCCTATGGCTTCTTCAGTCAACTATACTTTTTGTTTTGTATTTAAAAATTTTTTCTATATATCACAGAACCTGTAAGACTTCTTGCCATTAAATTCTGATTCTGCTGCTTGCTAGTTCTGGGACCTTGAGCATGTTACTTGAATTTCCTCAGCCTTAGTTCCTCATGTGAGAAACAAAGAGGATTTTATCAATGTCAGAAGATTATAGTAAAGTAAATGAGATAATTATGTCCAACTCCTGATATTCTTCTTGTTCTAACTGTAGTCACAATATCTACTGAAGAACCTCACTAAAGACAGGCTCAGAAATTTTCTATAGATATATCATAGAAATATGATATCTTTATCTACTATTTTCATTTATTTTGTACTTCACTAGCACTTTCCTAATGTTAGAGTCTTAATAAAAGCCTCTGTACACTTAAAAAATTATCTGCAATATTACTTGCCATATTCATAGGTTAGCACATATTACTATTTATAGATTACAGCCATTTTGGTATAATCTTAATTACTTAAATCATATTGCTGTGCAAGTTAATTATTTTATCCAGTTTTCCTCCTTAGGTAGATATGATATTCTCTTTATTACATGTGAGTAAGATGAGTAATACATGAGTTCATAATCAGCTATCAATATTATACTTTAAAAAAACTGATTGTCTCTTCTAAAGTTCAACATTGTTCACATTACCACAACACTTTATGCATGCCACCACCTTTCCACTCATATTTTTACAAAGAAAACATTTGTGAACATGTGTGTGTTATTCAAACAGTTATGTGGAATCTTAAGAAAAGGAGCCATGGGTTGATCCCTTTTTCATGTTCAGTGCCTGGCATTTTTGTCTTGAACATGATAAGTCCTCAAACAATAACTGTTGAAATGAGCAAAATTGAGAAGGTGAGGCACAAAAGAAGTTGCTCTTGTACTGTAATAGAGACATAGGACAACCCTAGATGGGGTAATGAGATTCAAGTAGGCCATCGTGCATAAGCCTTAAGGAGTAGGGTGTTGGGAGTGCAGTGTGACATTTCTCAGATTTTCCCTGCTCTTACACATACACAGCAACAGAATTTACAGATATAAAAAGGGATACTGCAACCTGTCATCTCTTTGAATGACACTGTATTTTTAGTGAAAAAAGCTGTCTACAACTTTAACAGCAATATAAACTCAAGCAAAAGTCATTCAGTACCATTTTCAGCCTGAGTCTAATCATTTGTAAAAAGTTTGCTGTTCATAATAAACACCTATAAAATGAAAGCTTGTATTTCAAGGGAGATTTTAGGCTTCAATGTGTTTGTTTATCTTCATATCCTCATGATGTAAACACAACCTCTTTTTAAGATGTCAGAAGCCTATAATGATCAACAGCACAATGTGCGTTAAAACAGTTTCCACAGACCTTAAATAATATATTGCTATGAGGCAGAGAGTGTTCGTGCTATAGAATTTCATTAGCTGTATTACATTTATCTAATATATGGCTTTACAAATACATTTCAACATTAATTTAGCCATGTAATAAATTCTCATTTGCTTTAAACACAAGGATATTTTATATGAAGTAATTTTAAGTAAATATGTTATTCTTGTGAGTGTGATTGTCTATGCAAGTATAATTCCAGTGTTGGATTTCAGATTTTCTGTCTTAGGATACTGAATACTTATAAATATTTTGATAGATATTATTAAATTCAGAAGACAATAAAATTAGGATGAGCCTATGAAAAGATTGTGGGGAAAATACTTGTGGCAGAGAGTTTTATACCCCTTTGTCAATTTTTTAAAATTAATTTATTTTTATTGAAATATAGTTAATTTTCAATACTGTGTTAGTTTCAGGTGTACAGCAAAGTGATTCAGTTATACCTAAATATATTTTTCAGATTCTTTTCCCTTAAAGGTTATTACAAAATGCTTTTTTTTTTATTGAGGTATAGTTGCTTTAAAATGTTGTGTTAGTTTCTGCTCTACAATGAAGTGAATCAGCTATATATATACATATATCCCCTCCCTGTTGAGCCTCCCTCCCCCCATCCCACCCATCTGGGTCAGGCATTTAATTTTCATCTCAACTATACTTTTGATACCCAAATCCTTTGGGAACAATTTGCTTTTCATGATAGGAACATTAAAGAGGAGACTGTAAAACTCTTAACTTCCTACAGACTCCATTTACTAGCAGCAGCTATATTAGAAAAAGGAAACAAAAAAATCCCAAAAACAAACTAGCTGAGAAATAAGTTTACCAAACACAAGAAAAGGAGAAATGAAAATCTCAGCCCATCTCCCCTCTAAGCAGCAACAATGATTCAGTCTCCCCAGTGACAACTGAGAGTCTGCCTTACAGCAGGATCAATGGGATTGACTAATGCAGAGTGTCTTAGTCCAGCAATGAAACAAACAACACACACAGTATAAATATACATGCACAGAACAAGTCAAATACATTCATATATATGTATATATGCACACATATATACATATATATAAAATATATATGTATATATGCACACATATATACATATATATAAAATATATATGTACTTAGTTCTCAATTTTTAATAGTTATATTAACAATTTAGTTGTTAAAATCATTAATGATAGCCATTAAAAAATTAAATTGACTAAGAAAATGTATGTTATTGAGTGTATAAACTTAGATGTTTATTTTTTTGGAAAACAATAGACAATATCTACCTACTATGTGAAACAGAGATTACTGAAACTATGTAAGTGTGGTTCATAAAATGAAATAATAAACAATAAAATCCCCAATATTGTCACACACCATGACCATCCAATCACCACACAGCAATAGTAACAAGACTGATATTTTCACAGCTCATCTCAATTATTTTCTCTCCTACCTAAAGCTGTCATGTTACAGCTATTCCGGTTAAAATTAGAATAAAATCCAAATTTCCTACATAAGTAAGGCCACCTTACTTGAGCTGGTCTTTGTCTATATCCCTGACTTCATCCCTTCTCAATCACCATAATGCCTTTGCAACACTTACATTCTTTCACTTCCTGGAAAATCTCTCTCATTCCCATGTCATGTCATGTCTTGCACATGTCTTTGTCCTGTTACATTTCTTGTAGATCTTCATAAGTTTGGCTCTTTCTCATTATCAGAATCAGCCCAGGTATCTCCCAGAGAGGCCTTTTCTGCCAACCCAAGTAGATGATATTTCATTCCTTGCCACTCACTATCACATTACTTGCTTCTTATTTTCTTTCTAGATTTTATTGCTTTCTCATATTATATAGTTTGTAGCTTTATCGTTGTAAACAACAGAGTGTAAGCTTAATGGTTCAGACACTTTAGTTTTTTCATGGTTGAATTACACTATTGTGCTTACTGAGTATTTAATAAATATATGTTTATTCATTCATTCAACACAAGTTTCTTAAAAGCCTATTATGTTCCAGGTACAGTTTTAACTTCAGGTGATACAGTAGACTAAAAACAGAAAAAAAAATTTCTGCCCTCATAAACATAATAGTGGTGAAAAACATGCAATTTTTTGAATTAGTGACTCTAGAAAGTATTAGCAAGGACAGGACCCAACAAGTTTGAGTCTCTGTATATTTCCATTTAACTTTTTTCTTCCAGTTTTATTGAGATATAACTAACATATAGCACTGTATAAGTGTAAGGTGTACAGCATAAAGACTTGATTTACATATGTCATGAAGTGATTATCACCAGTTTAGTGAATATATACCACTTCATATAGGTACAAAATAAAAGAGAGAATTTTTTTTTTCTTGTGATGAGGACTTAGGATTTACTCTCTTAACAACTTTCATATATAACTTACAGCAGTGTCAATCGTATTTATCATGTCATACATTACATCCTTAGTACTTATTTATCTTATAAATGGAAGTTTGTACCTTTTGTCCACCTTCATCCAAATCCCCCTCCCCTGATCTCCCCCACTCCCCCACCTCTCCAACAATGGTAACCACAAATCTGCTCCCTTTTCCTATGAGTTATTTGTTTTTTTTGAAGTATAATTGGCTTACAACACTATGTTAGATCCTGTTACAAAACATAGTGGTTTGCTATTTCTATACCTTTCAACATGATCACCACAATAAGTCTAGTTACAATATGTCACCACACAAAGATATTTCAAAGTTATTTAATATAATCTCCCCACTGTACATTTCATACCCATACCCATGACTCATTTATTTTGCAACTAGAAGTTTGTACCTCTTCATCTTCCTCACCTATTGCTTTCCTCCACCTACCCACCTCCTGTCTGGCAGACATCTGTTCTCTGTATCTAGAACTCCGTTTATTTTTTAAGTTTGTTCGTTCATTTTGTTTTGTTGGACTCCACATATAAGGGAAATCACACAGTATTTGTCTTTCTCTGTCTATCTCACTTAGCGTAATAGCCTCTAGGTCCATCCATTTTGTTTTAAATGGCCAGATTTTATTCTTTTTTATCCAGTCATCTACTGATGGACACTTAAGTTGCTCTCATATCTTAGCTATTATACATAATGCAGCTATGAACATAGGGATGTATATATCATTTCTAACAGTGTTTTTGTTTTCTTCAAATACCCAGGAATGGTATTGCTGGATAATATAGTAGTTCAATTTTTATTTTTTGAGGAATCTCCATAATGTTTTCTGCACTGGCTGTACCAATTTACATTCCAGAAGCAGTGTACAAGGATTCCCTTTTTTCCTCATCCTCACCAACACTTGTTATTTATTGTCTTTTTGACAATAACCATTCTGACAGGTAGGAGATGACTTTTTAAATTAATTTTTATTGGAGTATAGTTGATTTACAATGTTGTGTTAGTTTCAAATGTACATCAAAGTGAGTCAGTTATACATATACATATATATGCTCTTCTTTAGATTTTTTTTCCCATATAGGCCTCTTGAGTAGAGTTCCCTGTGCTATACAGTAGATTCTTATTAGTTATTTATTTTATATATAGCAATGTGTATATATCAATTCCAGTCTCCCACTTTATCCCCCTTTTCACCCTTGGTAACAATAAATTTGTTTTCTACAACTATGACTCTATTTCTCTTTTGTAAATACGGTCATTTGTATCAATATTTTAGACTCCACATATAAACAATATCATATATTTGTCTTTCTCTGTTTGATTTCACTCAGTGCGACAATCTCTAGGTCCATCCATGTTGCTACAAATGGCTGAGTAATATTCCATTGTATATAAGTACCCCATCTTCTTTATCCATTCATTTGTCAATGGACATTTAGGCTGCTTCCATTTCCTGGCTACTGTAAATAGTGCGGCAATAAACATTGGGGTGTATGTATCTTTTCGAATTATGGTTTTCTCTGGGTGTATGCCCAGGAATGGGATTGCTGGATCATATGGTTGCTCTATTTTTAGTTTTTTAAGGAACTTCTATACTGTTCTCCATAGTGGTTGCACCAGTTTACTTTCCCACCAGTAATGTAGGAGGGTTCCCTTTTCTCCACACCCTCTCCAGCATTTATTGTTTGTAGATTTTTGATGACGGCCATTCTGACTGGTGTGAGGTGATACCCCATTATAGTTTTGATTTGCATTTCTCTAATAATTAGTGATGTTGAGCACCTTTTCATCTGTTTTTTTGATATCTGTATGTCTCTTTGTAGAAATGTCTATTTAGATCATCTGCCTATTATTTGATTGCTTTTTTATTTTTATTTTATTTTATTTTTTGATATTCAACTGCAGAAGTGGTTTGTATACTTTAGAGATGAATCTCTTGTCGGTCACTTCTTTTTTTTTTTTTTTTTTTTTTTTTTTTTTTTTGCGGTACATGGGCCTATCACTGCTGTGGCTTCTCCAGTTGTGGAACACCAGCTCCAAACACACAGCCTCAGCATCCATGGCTCATGGGCACAGCTGCTCCATGGCATGAGGGATCTTCCCAAACCGGGACACGAACCCATGCCCTCTGCATCGGCAGGCGGACTCTCAATCACTGTGCAACCAGGGAAGCCCTGGTCACTTCTATTGCAAATATTTTCTCCCATTCTGAGGGTTGTCTTTTCATTTTGTTAATGGTTTCCATTGCTGTACAAAAGCTCTTATGTTTAATTAGGTGTAAGGTTCTCATGGTGGTTTTGATTTGCATTTCCCTGATGATTACTGATGTAGAGCATCTTTTCATGTGCCTATTGGCTATGTGTATGTCTTCCTTGGAAAAATGTCTAATCAGTTCCTCTACCTATTTTTTAATCAGGCTGTTTGTTTGCTTGTAATTGATGTTGAGTTGTACGTGTTGGTTGTGTATTTTGGATATTAACCCTTTATCAGATATCTCAATTGAAAATATCTTCTCCCATTTAGTAGGTGGCCTTGTCATTTTTGTTTCCCTTGTCTGAGGAGACATAGCCAAAAAAGCATTATGAAGATTGATGTGAAAGAGATACTGCATATGATTTCTTCTAGAAGTTTTATAGTTTCAGGCCTTACATTTAATTCTTTAATACATTTTGAGTTTATTTTTGTGCATGGTGTGAGAGAGTAGTCCAGTTTGATTCTTTTGTATGCATATGTCCAGATTTCTCAACACTACTTATTGAAGAGACTGTCTTTTCTCCATTGTGTATTCTTGCCTCTTTTGTCATAGATTAATTGTCTATGTAAGAGTGGGTTTAATTCTTAACTCTCCATTCTGTTTCATTTCTCTATCTGTCTTTTTTGTACCACACAATTTTGATTACTATTGTTTTGTATTATAGTTTGAAATCAGGAAATATGGTACATTCAAATTTATCCTTTCTCAAGATTATTTTGGTTATTTGTGGTCTTTTGTGTTTCCATACAAATTTTACAATTATTTGTTCTAATTTTGTGAAAAATTCCTTGCTATTTTGATAGTAATTGCACTGAATTTGTTGATTGCCTTGGGTAGTATGGTCATTTGAATGATATTAATTATTTCCAATCCATGAATATGGTATATCTATCTATCTGCTTGTTTTGTCTTCAATTTTTTTTCATTAGTGTCTTGTAGTTTTCTGAGTACAGGCTTTTTGCATATTTGGTTAGATTTATTTCTAAGTGTTTTATTCTTTTGGATGCAATTTTAAATGGGATTGTTTTCTTTTCTTTTTTTCTTTTTTCTTTTTTTTTTTTTTTTGCAGTACACAGGCCTCTCACTGTTGTGGCTTCTCCCATTGCAGAGCACAGGCTCCAGACACAGAGGCTCAGTGGCCATGGCTCATGGGCCTAGCCGCTCCACGGCATGTGGGATCTTCCTGGACAGGGGCATGAACCCATGTCCCCTGCATCGGCAGGCAGACTCTCAACCACTGTGCCACCAGGAAAGCCCGGGATTGTTTTCTTAATTGTTCCTTCTGATAGTTCATTGTTATTGTATAGAAATACAATATATTTCTGTATATTAATTTTGCATCCTGCAAATTTACTGAATTCATCGATGAGTTCTAGTAGTATTTTGTAGGCGTCTTGAGGATTTTCTATGTACAGGATCCTGTCATCTGCAAACAGTGATGATTTTACTTCTCCCTTTCCAATTTGGATTCCTTTTATTCCTTTTTTTTTTTTTTTTTTTTTTTTTGCTTATTGCTGTGGCTAGAACTTTCAGTACTTTGTTGAATAAAAGTGGTTAGAGTGGGCATCTTTGCCTTATTCCCGATCTTACAGGAAATGTTTTCAGCTTTTCACCATTGAGTATGATGTTAGCTGTGGACTTATTATACATGGCCTTTATTATGTTGAGGTATCTTCCCTCTATACCCACTTTGTTGAGAGTTTTATCATGAATGGGTGTTGAATTTTGTCAAAATTGTTTTCTGCATCCATTGAGATGATCATATGGTTTTTATTCTTTGGTTTGTTAATGTGGTATATCACATTGTTTGAATTATGGATATTGAAATCTCCTTGCATCCCTGTGATAAATCCCACTTGAAAATGTTATATGAGGCTTTTAATGATTGTTCATTTTGCTGATGTCTTATTGAGGATTTTTCTATGTTCATCAGTAATATTGGTCTATAATCTTCTTCTTTTGTGATATATTTTTCTGGTTTTGATATTAGTGTGATACTGGCCTCATAGAACAAGTTAGGAAATGTTCCTACCTCTGCAATTTTTGGAATAGTTTGAGAAGGAGAGATGTTAATTCATCTCTAAATGCTTGGTAGAATTCACCTGCAAAGAAATTACATCCTGTAATTTTGTGTGTTGGGAGATTTTATTTGTTTGTTTTGTTTTTAATAATTCAATTTCATTACTGGTAATTCATCTGTTCATATTTTCTATTTCTTCCTGGTTCATTCATGGAAGAGTGTATGTTTCTGGGACTTGGTCCATTTCTTCTAGGTTGTCCATTTTATTGGTGTATAGTTGTTTGTAGTAATCTCTTATGATCCTTTGTATTTCTGTGGTATCCATTTAACTTTTAATTCCTGTAAGAGGTAATTTAATAGGCTTAGTTTTAGTTAGGTTTCTCAAAATTATGAGCAAATAATTATAACCTAGCCAAAGACTTGGAAGACATCCTAATTTTTATGTACTATATTTTTCTCCTTGTCTGCATGTCACATATGTACATACATAGACTTTCTACATTGTCAAAGATATTCTGCCCTAATATAATTCAACTATTATAGCTAGTCTCTAGAATCTATTTGTCTAACATAACTGAAACCTAATATCCATTGAACAACAACCCCATTTCCCCCACCTCCTGCCCCTGTAAACCACAACTGTATTCCCTGTTTCTGTGTGTTTGACTATTTTAAATACCTCTCATAAGTAGAATCGTGCATTATTTCTCCTGTGACTGGATTATTTTATTAAGCTTAATGCCTCCAGGTTTATCCATGTTGCCACAGATGAAAGGATCTCTTTCTTTAAAGGCTGAAAAATGGATACTTTTCTTTTCCTTTAATCTGTAAATGGACACTTGGGTTGTTTCCACATTTTGCCTAGTGTGAATAATGCTGCAATGAACTTGAGAGTACAGATATTCCTTTGAGATCCTAATTTCATTTTTTTTTATGTACCAGAAGTGGAATTGCTGGATCATATGATAGTTGGGCTGCACCCTGCAGGTCTGCAAGTCCTGTGCTTACCCAGCTTCAAGACTGAAGAAAGAGCATTGAGGCAGCAACAGAGACTTCAGTGGTTTAATGGATGGGGAATCTTACATGTCTGAGTCAAGGTTCTGGAGGGACACCCCACTGTATGAGTCAGATGGCAAGCAGGACATGGTGGCAGTCTTCACTCCCACTCCTTTGGGGGAAGGGGAGATTGCCAGTTATAGGGGGGATTACATCAGGTTGGCTCATTAGTTACCAGGGAAATAGGCAGAGGGGCACGTCCATCACCACCCCTTTGATAAGAACAATCATTAGCTGGGACCTGGGGCAAATATGTAGGAAGGTCCATCATGTGAGTAGGGTATAGATAGAACAAGCACTGGTCAAGCAGAGAAGGTACAGAGAACAAGAGAGCAGCCATCTTGAGTGGCCTGACCATACAATGGTGTACAACATGGTGCCTATTGTTAATGATACAGTTTTGTGCACTTCAAATTTTGTTAAGAGGGTGGGTGGATCTCATGTTTTCTTACCACACACAAAAAAACCCAATAAAACAAACCAAAAAACAAAGAGACACAGGGAAACTTTAGGAGAGATTTTATGTATAAATAAAAATAACTATATATATATGTATATATATATATGTGTGTGTATATATATGTGTGTGTATATATATATATATATATATATATATATATATAGAGAGAGAGAGAGAGAGAGAGAGAGAATGGTTGGCCAAAAAGTTTAGGGTTTATCTGTAAGATGTTACAGAACAACCCGAATGAACTTTTTGGCCAACCCAATATAAAACTATATATATATATATATATATATATATATATATATATAAACTGTGTGTGTGTGTGTAATTTTCATGATGGTGATGACTTCATGGGTATTTGCCTATGTCCAAACTCATCATACTGTACACATTAAATATGTGCATTTCTTTGTATACCAATTATATCTCAATAAAGTTGTTTAAAGGAAAGACAAGAAAGTAATGCCACAGCAGACACAATTTTTCAGTTTCCAGTTGGAGGCATACCAAATTTCCTCAAGTCATTGCATCCAGATATAATGTAATATATTATTGTTGTCTTGTTCAGGATTCAGGAATTTTGTCTATTTTCCCCAAAGTTGTTTTTATCTGGGCTTACCTATCCTATAGCATGGTTATTCTTCAAGCTACAGTGAGAGTTATGGATTTAATACCATCATTTCATCTCATACATAATTTTCTGGGAGGGAGGTTCTTAGTACATAAGGAACAGGATGGAAATGTATGATCAAATATCTTAAAGTTTAAACATGCATCCCATAAGATGATGGTGTAATGATCTAGAAGTGCCAATGGAGAGTGAAGAGAAAATCAACATCTTCTATCAGGCAGTATCCCAACATCAAGTGCTATTGTGTCTCAGTGGCAAGGTAGCTGGTTCTCCCTTTTTAATAATTATTTTACATAATAAACTAAAAGTTACAGGAAAATTATAGAGAATAATATAATGGACAGCCATGTATCCCATAGAGCATTCAAATACATGTAAACTTTTTTTTGCCATACTTATTTCAGAGGCTCTCTTTTTTCTTTAAGAAATATTTCTTGAAATTAAATATATTGCTAAGTTGTCACCTCTTACCTTTCACCCCCATTCTACCTCAGTAGCAACCGTTAACCTCAAGTTTGTGTGTAGCATTTATATGCATGTGTTTGTATTTTTACACTAAATATACATATCTACAAACAATATACACTGCCATTTTGTGTGTTTGAAATTTAAAGGAGTATCATCATCTGATATATCTGACTTTAATGTCTCCTTTTTTCCCTCTTGTGATTAGGCTTGATATTTGTCTACATTAATGAAAATATATGTACTTTATTCAATTTAATAGACAATGGTATTCTGTCTGAGAAACTTGTTCTTTATTTTTACATCTTGCTATTATAAATAAAGTTGCAGTAATAAAATATCCTTGAGTATATCTCCTCATATTCAGTTACAAGTACTTCTCTAAAATGGGTGTCTGAAAGTAGAATTTCTGGGTAGAAAAGTACAATTACTCTCTAACTTATTATCCTTAAATTTTCCAGATATTGCTCAAGTTTATTCTTGATAAATAATTAATAATGCATAAAGTACTAATTAGTCAACTTTTAGTTGACTTATGTCAGACTGATGATTTCTTGCACTTTGGTTTGTGTGTTATGGGTTTAATTTTCATTCACCTGATGTGTATAAATAAACACCTCAAGCTAGATATATTGGTTTACTAAGGCTGCCATAGCAAAATACCACTTACTGGGTGGCTTAAACAATGGAAATTAATTTTCTTAGAGTTCTGGAGACTAGAAGTCGAAGATTAAGGTGTTGGTAGGTTTGGTTCCTTCTGAGGCCTCTTTCTTTGTTTTTCAAAGCCTACCTTCTTGCTATGTCTATATTTTCTAAGAAGGAGGAAAGGAGGAAACTTTCTGAAAGACTCAGCATTTAAACTGAAAAAGACTATTTCAAGTGATATCCTCTAAATTATTCAAGTGCCCTGAATTTATATATTGGGAGAAAATTAAACACTACTTTTAAATGTTAAAACAATCACAGTTGAAAAACATTGACTATAGAAATTGCCACAATTTTAACTTAAAATTGTCTTTCAAGTTTTATCAACCATATTTTTTTATATTTCAATTAAATAATATGTTTTACTAAAGCTATCTAAAGATCTAAAACGTGTCAATAAATGGAAATGTGATTATTAAATTGCTAATTAAATGAACTGATCCTAAATAACATAACCTCTTAATTGTTTATCAAGATTTAAATTTTCCAGAGATTTTTCTATATTTATTTTTAATGTGTGCTGTTCACTGGATGAAATAGTGCCTGCTGAAATAGCAGGATGACAAAGAACAGAAAAATGAGAGTAGTATGTATAACTGCTTGAATCTCATTCTCCGATGCATTCTGCTTTTCTTCATCCAGTGGTACAGCTTTCTTTGAATTCATTGAGTGTTCTTTGCGATGTAGTGATAGAGAGGAGTACAGAAGTGATGATAGTTCAACACATGGAGTGAAGACTAGAAGTATTTTACCTTCAAAAGAAGTCAGTCTTCAAAGTGGTGTCTCCTGTCAGCAACAGACTTAAAGCCAAAAGGCAGAATATTGAAGGAGAGACCAAGGAAGTAACTGAGGAAATGAAATTCTCATGTTAGAAATGGAGAAAAAAAATTATGTTTAAGCAGCAAAAATCCCAGATTTCTCCAACATAGAGAAATATTACCTCCAACAAGGTAATACAGTTAGACTTAATCTCAGAACTCATGAAAACAAAGTTTTCAGATTGTCACTAGAGTTAACAAACTCACATCTGATTGCTAATGTTTTATATATAAATATTTCTGTGCCATGATTTTAAGGGGTGCCATCTCTACAAAAGACTTAGTACACAAGGATTAGAGAGACATGCTGTAGAGACTCTCAGCAAGGGCTGCAGTTGCAAGAATTGGTTTTCCTGGTTATGTGATGTAAAGTTTAATGCCTGTGTGATCTGAGTCCTTGCTTGTCTTGCCCTTATTACTCCATGTTTCTTTCAATTGCCTATTCATCATTTTCACTAAGTGTGTACATAATATTTTTATACAAAAATGATTTATTATGAGGTATTGACTCATGTGATTATTGAAGCTGAGAAGTCCAGTGATCTTCTGTGTGCAAGCTGGAGACCCAGAAAAGTAGTCTGAAAGCCTGAGAAGAGGAAGGCGATGGTGTTGATTCCAGTCTGAGTCTGAAGGCCTGAGCATCGCAAGTGCCAGGGGCAGAAGAATATTGATGTCCCAGTTCAACAGTGAGGCAGAGGTGAATTTGACCTACCTCTGGCTTTTTTTTTTTTCTATTCAAGCCCTCAATGGATTGGATGATATCCACTCACACTGGGGAAGGCAATCAACTTCACTCAGCCCATGAATTCAAGTGATATTCTCTTCTGGAAATACCATCACAGACACACCCAGAAATAAAGTTTAAACAGATATCTGAGTACTCCATGTCCCAGTTGAGTGGATACATAAAACTAACCATCACAAGTCCACCCCTTGTTAACCTGACACCCTTAAGTATCTCTTTAAACCATACTCAATATTCAAATAAAGACAATAGCAAGATCTAAATTCTGCCAAATGTGATACAGCTATCATATGTACAACTAAAAATGCACCAACCCTTCCTCAGAAGTAAAGTCCTGAGTGATATTTACTTTTCCTCTTGATACTCTATACCTTAAATACTATGATGGAAAATTAACAATACTTAAATAGTATGATATAAAGTCAGTACATCTTATATTACATGATAAGGGAATGAGAGAAGAAAGAAAACAAAGATATGCATATCTATTTATAACAAATACACACAAACGTATTTATAACAAACTAGGGAAGAAATAGTCATGACAATTACAGTCTTTGCTTCTGTAACTGGTCAGTGGTCATAGCTGGTATTTATAATTACCTTCTTCCACTATTCATTCCATATTCTGTATGCCTTCAGGAAGCACCTCATGGTCACAGTTCTTTTCCTGGTGGGGTAAACTAAACCATTATTCCTGAAGGCACTGAGCCACCAGTAGTCCTGCCTGGACTGAACTGTTGTAGTTTATAATTGACCTTAGTTATAGGACTTGGGAATACTGAGATTCCCTGAGGGATCTGCTGTATTCCAAATATGCTCTCCCTTAGTTCCACTGTGGAGTAATAGTACAATATTACCCTCTGCAGTTAGGATCAATCACTCCAGCCAGCATAGTAGCTCCCTTCTTTCCCTGTTGGCTCAGAGGTGTGAGGAGAACAAAGTGACTGGGCAGCACTCTTACCTTCCAATTCAATAGAATCAATGTGTTCTGGTGGAAGTATTCTTCCCTATAAAACTAAGACATCAGGACTTCCCTGGTGGTGCAGTGGTTAAGAATCCGCCTGCCAGTGCAGGGGACACTGGTTCGATCACTAGTCCGGGAAGGTCCCACATGCCACAGAGCAACTAAGCCTGTGCACCACAACTATGGATCCTGTGCTCTAGAGGCTGCAAGCCACAACTACTGAGCCTGCGTGCCACAACTACTGAAGCCCGCATACCTAGAGCCTGTGCTCTGCAATAACAGAAACCACCGCATTGAGAAGCCGTGGTACTGCAATGAAGAGTAGCTCGCACTCACCGCAGCTAGAGAAAGCCTGCGTACAACAACGAAGACCCAACACAGCAAAAAAATAATAAATACATTAAAAAAAATGAACTATAAAACTAAGACCTCTAGACCAACAGATCACAAAATCATGGGTACAGGTAGCAAAAATTGTGCTAAAGGACCTATAGGAGTAATAATGAGTGGTGCTACTCCCATTTCCACCTCCTGATTCCTGGACCAGTGAATCCTGGATAAGAAAAAACAGTGCCACACATTGGATGCTGAGAATAAACAGTCTTCTGGAGAAATACATCCCAGATCTGTAAGGTATTGCTACATAGCTGGCACTGTAACTGAGACTTCAAGAGGTCTTTCCACTGCTCTATCAAGCTAGCTGCTTCAGGATGGTGGTGAACATGGTAAGACCAGTGCATTCCATGGGCCAATTGCTGCACTTCATTTGCTGTGAGGTAAGGTTTTGTTTAGAAGTAATGTTGTGTGTAATACCATGACAATGAATAAAACATTACATAAGTCCACATATGGTAATTTTGGAAGAAGAACCAGGGAAGATAAATCGATATCCAGAGTAAGTATCTATTCCAGTAGGGACAAAATGCTGCCTTTCCATGATGGAACAGGTCCAAGATAATCAACCCAATACCAGGTAGCTGACTAATCACCCTGGAGAAGAGTGCCATATCTGGGACTCAGAATTGGTTTCTTCTGCTGGCAGATTGGGCATTCAGCAGTGGCTATAGCCAGGTCAGCCTTGGTTAGTGGAAGGTTAAGCCCAATGGTGGCATAACCCTTAGCCCTGCCACCACTGGCCACTTTATTCATAGCCCTTTGGACAATGACAAAGGAGGTTGGAGAAAGAGACTGGCTGGTATCCACAGAAAAGGTTATGCTATCCACTTGACTATTAGCACTTTCTTCTGCTGAGGTCATATTTTATGAGCATTTAGATGGGATACAAATACATTGATATGTTTTGTGCAGCCACAGAATTCTATCCATATACCTCCTCCCCAAATTTCCTTGTTAACAATTTTTCAGTCATATGCCTTCCAAGTCCCTGGCCAACCAGCCAAACCACCAGCCACAACCATGAATCAGTAATTGCATATTTGGTCATTTCTTGTTTCAAGCAATGTGAACAGTCCTGGGCACTGCTGAAAGTTCTGCTCACTGGGAGGATTTCCCTTCAACACTGTTTTTCAGGAAATGTCCCAAAAAGGGAGTATATAATGATACAGCTGTCCACTTTTGGATAGTGCCTGCACGTTGCACAGGATCTACTGTGAACAAACCCAAGTCTTCCCTTTCTCTGTCCGCTGATCATAGGGAACTCCCAAGGAAACCATAGGTAAGGCTGGGGGGGAGGAGGAAGTGTAGCATGAGTGAAGACTATGAGCTACATCTTAAGTAATTTACTTGTGACTTTAGGACCTGCTTCAGTCTGATCATAATCATACCACTTCCTTTTGATGATGGAGAGCTGTTGTCCATGCTCAGATTTATGGATTGGTGGCTCAGGTAACACCCACCATCAATAACACCACCATAATACTGAGTTTCTTGTGGGAAGCTCAGGTTGCATGATAACATGGTGACCCATGGTTAAAAATTCAGTCTCTATTAAGGCCCAGTAGCAGGCCAAGAGTTGTTTCTCAAAAGGAGCAAGTTGTCTGCAGAGGATGTTAGAGTTTTCCTCCAGAATCTTAAGGGATTGTGTTGCAATTCACCTTTAGGGACCTATCAAATAAAGTAAAGAGAATCCCTTGAATAAACAAGAGTATATACTTATAAGGCCTAGGTTTGTGTCACTCTTTAAGAGTTTAATGATGTCTGATACACTATCATGGAATTTGACTTAATGATGCATCAGAGCCAGGGATTCCCTTTACAGAAAAGGAAGTATGGGTGTGGGTTGGCAACAATCGGATACACTGGTTTTATTATATGTGGCATCATACACAGAATCTGCTGGCCTAATAGAAACTTACTGAAGGCATTGCAGAAGTGCCAACTTGGAGGTAACAGCCTATGGTTATACGGTTCCATTCTCCAGGACACAGTATACATGCTAAATCATTAAATATTATAAAGTCCTAGTCCCAAATAAGTAAAATACTTGAGTCCAGAAACCAATCAGTGGAAGTATGTCACTCCCTCCTTTACTATTAGTCACAGTGATCTATCTGGGGAATTTGTGCTTCCTGTCTACACTATTCTGGGTTTTGCATATTTAGAGGTCTTGGTTACAAGAAAAGGAATTCGTTAATGAAACTTAGTTGTCATAAAATCAGTTCATTGTTGTTATACAAAATTCTGTGTCAATGAAGTGGCAAATCTAGTAAAGATTGTAAGATAATATACAAACCCTTTCATGGAGGATCTGACAGTAACTCTGAACTTCTTAAAAGGAAAATTGATATCTGGAGTAGCTGTCAATTCTGACAAGGAGGAATTGTTCCCTCCAGTTTAGAAGACGTGTGATGTAATCATTTTGCTATCAAATAGCTAGTTAGTCTCTTTGAGGGGTGATGAGCATAGAGCAATGTGTATAACCAGAGCATTCTAGGAAGAAATAGCCTATGCTTTTGTGCCCATAAATAGCCACTATCTCTGCCACCATGTTCCCTCCCTGTTAGACTCATTGTGCCAACACTGGAGTGGCTGAGGAGAGAGTGTTTCATACTCACAGGATGAGTCATTTTGTCCCCTGATTGTTGACTCTCTCTTTTGTGTAGGATGTTTTTTGGTGTTAATAATATGAGCTATAATTCTCTCCTCATTTTATACCTATTGTCATAGGCTTATTCACTTGTTCCTTTTCAATACTTCCTTGTCTCTGATCTTCCATTTTTTCTTGCTCTGGACTATTGACCAGAAAGTGAACTCATGTGCTCTGGTCAGAATTCTGTGTATATGTATACCTCAAACTATTCTTCCATGTATAATAAAACACTAAATGAAATTCTCAAAGGTCTGCTTACATGGAGGATTTTCCTTCAACCGTTTCCTTTAGGACCATCTCTGAGTGGTAGAGCCATTCTCTGAGTAGGGAAATAGTTAAGATGTGATATATTAACCACATCTTCCTTACCCATTCATCTGTTGATGGACACTTAAGTTGCTTCCATAACTTGGCTATTATAAATAATGCTGCTCTGACCATTGGGGTGCATTGGGGTGTATCTTTTCAAATTAGCATTTTCATTTTCTTCAGTTATATACCTAGGAGTGAAATTGCTGGATCATATGGTACTTCCATTTTAATTTTTTGGAGGAACCTTCATACTGTTTTCCATAGTGGCTGCATTCTCACTCACAGTGTCCAAGGGTTAATCTTTACCACATCCTTGTTAACATTTATTGTCTTTTTGATGATAGCCATTCTGACAGGCATGAGGCAATATCTCATTTTGGTTTTGATTTACAGTTCTCTGATGATTAGACATGTTGAGCATCTTTTCATACACCTGTTGGCCATCTGCATGTCTTCTTTGGAAAAAGGGCTAGTCAAATTTTCTGCCCATTTTTTAATTGGGTTGTTTGTTTCTTTTCTTTTGTTTTGTTTTTGATATTGAGTTGTATGAGCCATTTGTGTATTTTGGATATTAACCCCTTATCAGTTTTTTTCATTTTCAAATATTTTCTTTCATTCGATAAGTTGTCTTTTCATTTTGTTGATGATTCTCATTTCTGTTTGATTACTGCAGTTTTGTAGTATAGTCTGAAGTCAGTGAATGTTATACCTCCAGCTTAGTTCTTTTTTTTTCTCAAGATGACTTTGGCAATTCAGGATCTTTTGTGGTTCCATATAAATTTGTTCTAGTTCCATGAAAAATGTCATGGGTATTTCGATAGGAATTGCATTAAATCTATAGGTTGGTTTGTGTAGTATAGGCATTTTAACAATATTAATTCTTCCAGTCCAAGAATACTGGATATCTCCATTTCTTTATATCATTTTCAATTTCCTTCATCAATATTTTCTAGTTTTCAGAGTACAGGTCTTTCAATTCCTTGGTTAAATTTATTCCTAGGGATTTAATCTTTTTGATGTGATTTTAAACAGGATTGTTTTCCTCCTTTCTGTTTTTGATATTTCATTATTAGTGTATAGAAAAGCAACAGATTTATGTATATTTACCTTGTATCCTGCAATTTTACCGAATTTATTACTTCGAAGAGTTTTTGGGTGGAGTCTTTAGGGTATTCTATATAACATATCATACCATGAGCAAATAGTGACAGTTTTATTTTTCTCTTCCAATTTGTATACATTTTACTTGTTTTTTCGTTGTCTGAATGTTGTGGGCAGACTTCCAACACTATGTTAAATAGAAGTGGCAAGATGGGCATCCTTGTCTTGTACCTGATTTTAGAGGAAAGCTTTCAGGTTTTCACCATTGAGTACGATGTTAGCTATGAGTTTGTCATAAATGGCTCTTATTATGTCGATATGTTCCCTCTATGCCATATTTGATGAGAGTTTTTAACATGAATGGATGTTGAATTTTGTCAAATGCTTTTTCTGTGTCTAGTGTGGTGACCACATAATTTTATCATTCCTTTTGTTAATGTGGTGTATCCCTTTGATTGATTTGCAAATAGTAAACCATCCTTGTGACCCTGGAATAAATCCCACTTTATCATGGTGTATAATCCTTTTTGTTTATTGTTGATTTGTGTTTGCTAATATTTTGTTAAGCACATTTGCATCTATATACATGAGAGTATCAGCCTATAATTTTCTTTTTTGTAGTGTTTTTGTCTGGTTTTGGTATCAAGGTAATGATGGCCTTGTAGAATGAATTTGGGAGTGTTCCCTCCTCTTCAAATTTTTAGAATCGTCTGAAAGGATAGATTTTAGCTTTTCCTTTTATGTTTGGTAGAATTCCCCTGTGAAACCATCTGGTCCTGGCCTTTGGTTTGCTGAGAGTTTCTTTTATTGCAATTTCAATTTCACTACTAATGATCTATCTCTTCAGAGTCTCTACTTTTTCCTGATTCAGTCTTGTCAGGTTACATGCTTCTAGAAATTTACCCACTTCTTCTAGGTTGTCCAATTCATTTGCATATAACTGTTCATAGTGTTCTCTTATGATTTTTTGTATCTCTGTAGTATTGGTTGTTATTTCTCCTCATTCATTTCTCTTTTTATTTATTTGAGTACTCTTCTTCTTGATGAATCTGGCTAAAGGTTTATCAATTTTGTTTATCCTTTCAAAAATCATCTCTTGACTTCAATTGATCTTTTCTGTTTTTTTGTCTCTATTTGTTTGCTCTCTGATCTTTATTATTTCCTTCCTTCTGCTGACTTTGGGCTTTGTTTGTTCTTCTTTTCAAATTCCTTTAGATGGTAGATTAGGTTATTTGAGACTCTTCTTATTTCTTGAGGTTGGTCTGTGTCATTATAAACTTCCCTCTTAAAACTGCTTTTGCTGCATCCCATAGATTTTAGACAGTTATGTTTCCATTTTTATTTGTCTGGAGATATTTTCTGATTTCCTCTTTGATCTACATTGACCCTTTCTTTTTTATTTGTCTCCACATATTTGTACTTTTCCCATCCTTTTTTCTGTAATTGATTTTTATTTTCATATGGTGTGGTCAGGAAAAATGCTTGATATAATTTCTATTCTCTTAAATTTGTTGAGACTTGTTTTGTAACCTTGTATGTGAACTATTCTGGAGAATGTTCCCTATGCATTTGAAAAGAATGTGTATCTTCTCTTTTGTGATGGAACGTCTGTAGACATCTATTAAGTTTAACTGGTCTATTGTGTCATTTAAGACCACTGTTGCTTAATGATTTTCTGTCTGCATGATATATCCATTGATGTATTTGGAGTGTTAAATTTCTCTACTATTATTTTATTAAGGAATAATTCTCCCCTTATGTCTGTTAATATTTGCTTTATGTATTTAAGCACCTCCATATTAGGTGCATATGTGTAGATTATTATATCCCCTTCTTGTATTGATCCTCTTATCATTATATAATGCCCTCCTATGTTTTTTGTTATAGACTATACTCTAAAGTTTATTTTGTCTGACGTGAGTATTGCTATCCACACTTTCTTGGTATTTCATGAAATATCTTTTTCCATCCCATCACTTTCAGTCTCTGTGTGTGTTTAGCTCTGAAGTGAGTCTCTTGTAAGAACCATACAGATAGATCTTGTTGTTTTATGTAATTTGCCATCCCGTGTCTTTTGACTGCAGTATTTAGTCCATTGACAATTAAAGTGATTATTGATAGGTATGTACTCATTGCCAGTTTATTACTTGTTTTCTGGTTGTTTTTGTAGTTCTCTGTTCTTTTTCTTTTTCTTTTTATTTCATCCCTTGTGGCTTGATAATTTTCTTCAGTGGTAAACTTGTGTTCTTTTCTCTCTAGTTTTTGTGTGTCTACTGTAGGTTTTTGATTCGTGGTTACCTTGGGGTGCATATATATTGACCGGTAATTATATCTACTTGTTTTAAATGTAGTCCTTTAAGTTCAAACACATTATAAAATGTCTGATATTTTTTATGCTCCTCCCCCATATTTTTTGATGTCATATTTTACCCCTTTATGATTATGTATTTAATGATTATCATAGTCATAGTCAATTTTATATTTTTTCTTTGTCTTTTAAACTTTATACTAGCTTCTTGGTGTAGTTGAGCATCAGCCTTTGATATATATATATATATATATATATATATTGCCTTTACTAGTGGAATCTTTCCTTTACTGTACATTCTTTCTTCTTATTATAGCCTTTCTCTTCCACTTAGTGATGACCTTAAACATTTCTTTTAAGGTAGCTTTAGTATTTATTAACTCTTTTAGTTTTTGCTTGTCTGAGAATTTCTTTATCTCTCCTTCAATTCTAAATAATAATCTTGCTCAATAGAGTATATTAGGTTGCAGGTTTTCCCCTTTCAGCACTTTGCGTATACCATGCCAATCTCTTCTGGCCTACAATGTTTCTACTGAAAAATCAGCTGAAGGCTTTATGGGGCTTCCCTTGAATATAACTCTTTGTTTTTCTCTTGTTGCCTTTAGAAGCTTTTTGTTTAACTTTTGCTATTTTAATTATGGTATGTCTTGGTGTGTGTCTGTTTGGGTTCATCTTGTTTGTGACACTCTGTGCTTCCTGTACCTATATATATGTTTCCTTCTTTGAGTTTGGGAAGTTTTCAGTCATAGTGTCATTAAATACATTTTGGACATTCTCTCTTCTCCTGAGACCATTATAATGTGAATGTTGGTAGGCTTGATGTTATCTCATAGATCCCTTAAACTGTTTTTATTTTTTAATTTGTTTTTCTTTTTGCTGTTCAAATTGGTTGATTTCCATTATTCTATCCAGATCACTTATGCATTCTTCTGTATCACCTAGTCTGTTATTAATTCCTTCTATTCTGTCTTTCATTTCAGTTATTGTATTCTCTAGTTCTGACTGGTACTTTTAATATTTTCTAGGTCTTGGTTATAATTCTCACTGTGTTCATCTATTCTTTTCCCAAATTCATTTAGCTTTCTTATTACTATTGCCTTGAATTATTTATCTGGTAAATTGTTTATTTCTGTTTCACTGTTTGTTTTTTCATGGGTTTTGTCTTGCTCTTCCATTTGAGACTAATTCCCCTGTCTTCTCATTTCTCTTAACTTCTAGGTTTCTCTGAAATTAGATGAAATATTTACCTATTGTGGTCTTGAATGGGTGTCCTCATGTGAGAGCATCCTTAGAAGTCTGTGTGTTCCCAGTGGCTTTAGTGATAGATCTGGATTTGATGTGAATATGTTACATCTTTCCTCAGGATGTGCTGGCTGCTATCACCTTGCTAGGATTTTGAGAGGCTAGGGCTGGAGCCAGGTGTGAGCCAGGGCCTCACCTCTGCTCAGTGTCCATCACTGCCTTAGTGGAGTGACTGAGGTTGGAGTTGGTTCCCAAGTTGCTAGAGCAGAGATCTTGAATGTTTAATCTGCATTGGCTCCATTCCTTCCTGCCTCCCAGCACCAGCACCCTCACACCAGAGTGAAACAGTGCTGGAGCATGAAGGGTCTGTACAGCTTCTCAGCATGGGTCATTGTGTAGGCTGTGGTTTTCCAGCCACAGATTGATGTTTAGAGTTGCTTTTTTTTTTTTTTTTACATCTTTATTGGAGTATAATTGCTTTACAATGGTGTGTTCATTTCTGTTTTATAACAAAGTGAATCAAATATACATATACATATATCCCCATATCTCCTCCCTCTTATATCTCCTTCCCACTATAGACAATAGTGAAACATAAACAGAGTAACTTCTGTTACTCTGTTCATGTTTCACTATTGTCTATAGAGTATTTGAGTGTGGGGGAAATAACTTTTTTTTTTTTTTTTTTGCTTCATAGTTGTCCAAATCAAAAGGCACCCTATCTGAAGAACTACATCCAGATCTGATGTAGAAAATGATATGCTGGTTCAATGAGACTACTGTCATGATTGGAAGTGACTTTCAGGAATCCTGAGATAGGGCTGAGCATATTTAACTATGAGATATTCAGGAATAATTGGGGCCAGAGACTGGACTTGATAGCATACTTTCAAAAATGGCCCCAGCCTCCCCAACCTTTCAGTATGTACACCTATTGCATATGACTTTGCAACTCCTCCTATCAAAAAGTGTAGTTTAATTCCCTTAAGATGACGAGTGCCTCTTGACTTGTTTTGGCCAGTAGAATGCAGGAGATGTGATGGTGTTCCTTTATGCTTATGAGTATAGAGAAAGCCCTCAAATAAAAGGTCACAGTTTCTTTTAGAAGGAAACCATAAGCAAATACTGAAAAAGCTAGTACCAAGGGATATATGCAGAATACTGAAAGTGTCTGCAATATTTTCCATGTATGGTATTTTTGTCCTTTGTTGACCTCTTTCTTTTTTTAAAGTTCGAACATTCTTATATCACTTTCCAGACTGATTTCTTCATTTCAAAAAATATATTCAAGCTTTGAACTCAAATACCAGAAATAGTCTTCTTTACACTGATTCTTTTGACATTTTGATTGCTGTAGGTTGTGACTTATAGTCTTCAAAAATCTATGTATTCTTCTGTCTCTCTCTTTTTAACTTCTCAACATTATGACACCACATCTGTTTATACATTCTATAAGATTCTAGCAGACTGCTGACATATTCATTATGACCAGCAATAAGAAAATAAATATGGTTACCCGAAAAATCTTCAAGAGATTCACAGATGTTTCTAACATATGCAATATTAAAAAAGATACACTAGTGATAAAGAGAGACATTTATTTATTTTTTTTCTAAGAGCTAGTTGTAATTTGGGAAACTCACTCCTTGCATAATCTCTGAAGTTAAATGCCACAGCAAAGACATTTAGAGAAATATGTGGAGACAATATACTCTTTTAATTAATTTGTTCTCCTAAAGTCGTTGACTGTGAAGAGACTAACCAGCATGATTTTATCTTATAAGAACTAACTTTCCTTGCATAAATTTGTTTAAGTAAAATCAATAAAATTTTGTAATTTTGTCATGTGCTGGATTTTTCTACTTTTCTTTGGCAAAAGCAAGAACATTGACTTTCATGACATTTTATCCTATAGAAGACTGATGAAGAACTCCTTACATTGTATGCATTGATTGAAAGGTAGAAAATATTGTTTATTATTGGCTCAATGCAATATTATTGGAAATTTAGTGCCTCACTTTTATTAAGCTGAATAATGTTCTTGATTTGTTATTTTTCATAGGACATAATGGCATATTGAAAGAGTTGAAGTTGGAATTGCTAGTCTTAGTTTATCAAAGGGGTTATGTTAGTGTTTTTTGAAAATAGAAAATAAAGCAAAGTTTGAACTTTAAAATTATTCAATAAATTTCTTGATTCTCACCAAATATGTAATTAATAAAACAGCAGTTAAAATCACTCTATATATTCCTATGAAAAGCTATTACCTCCTGAAATTAGAAAAGACCACATAATAAAACTTGTTAGTTGAGGGACAATTTTTTGAAGGAAAATTTTCAAATAATCACAAAAGTTCATGCATGTACTTCTTAAAGAACATATATTATGTTGCTAGACTCAGTATACTACAGTATACTATCAATATACTATGAAATAATTTAGATAATACAAATATTCTATCATTATATATTAAGACTGATGAATGGAGTAGTAGGATCAAAAAAAGGGAAAGGAAATGAAGAATATATTTGGAGAGAATACAGGAAATTAAATAAAATCATATAGAAGAGAATAAGAAAGATACAAAGAAAATATCTACAAACAATATCAAGTACATTATTTACATATACAAATACATTTTTGATAGTAATGTCAAAAATTAAAATATTTTTAAATATGTTGCATGATTTCAGTTTAAGCTTCAGATGCTCTCATAGAGTTTTTGATTATAAGTATGAACTTGTAATGTGTAATTATATTTTTTCTTAATCAACTTTGTTAAAAAAATATGGTTCACACAGTTTAAGAGAAAAGGTCAGTAATTACTACCAAATATATACACCCTCACAAGCATCACTTCAGTAAAGGTACACAATATTTTTACTTCCACAAAGTATGTCACTTTATGTATTCCTTTTCATTCAGTCTCATACACCCACCTCAACTATTATCTCAGACAACCATTGATTTTGCTCTTCTTTCTGTTACTATGGATTCCTTTGCCTGTTCTAGTATTTCACATAAATGAAATCATACAGCATACACACTTTTGTTCTTGCTTATGTGTCTCAGCAAAATGTTTTAGGGGTTGATCCATGTTGTGTGTGATTCAAATGTTCATTACTTTTTTTTTAATTTTAAGAGTTTATTTGAGCAAAAATTGATTTGAATCAGGCAGCCAGACCTGAAGTGTTTTGAAGCAAAGGGGAATACTTTATTATAGAGAACATATGGAAGCAAAGCAAGGAAATCATTTGATAGGCTCTAGCTTAACAGTTGCCTTATTTGGAAAAGCCTAGATGCCTGTTTGTGATCAGTTATCCTTAGGTTTTGATTTCTCATACTCAAGGTATTTTATTTTATTTTATTTTATTTTATTTATTTGGGATGTGCCAAATACTGTAGTAGGCACTTTATTTACTTTTTAAAAACATCTATATTGGAGTATAATCACTTTACAATGGCGTGTTAGTTTCTGCTTTATAACAAAGTGAATCAGCTATACATATACATATATCCCCATATCTCCTCCCTCTTGTTTCTCCTTCCCAGCCTCCTTATCCCACCCCTCTAGGTGGTCAGAAAGCACCGAGCTGATTTCCCTGTGCTATGTGGCTGCTTCCCACTATCTGTCTATTTTACATTTGATAGTGTATATATGTCCACACCACTCTCTCATTTCATCCCAGCTTACCATTCTCCCTCTCCGTGTCCTCAAGTCCATTCTCTACGTCTGCATCTTTATTCCTGTCCTGCCCCTAGGTTCTTCAGAACCATGTTTTTTTTTGTTTGTTTTGTTTGAGATTCCATATATATGTGTTAGCACATGGTATTTATTTTTCTCTTTCTGACTTACTTCACTCTGTATGACAGACTCTAGGTCGATCCACCTCACTACAAATAACTCAATTTCGTTTCTTTTTATGGCTGAGTAATATTCCATTGTATATATGTGTCACATCTTCTTTATCTATTCATCTGTCAGTGGACACTTAGGTTGCTTCATTTCCTGGCTATTGTAAATAGTGCTGCAATGAACATTGTGGTACATGTCTCTTTTTGAATTATGGTTCTCTCAGGGCATATAAAGCCCAGTAGTGGGATTGCTGGGTCATATGGTAGTTCTATTTTTAGCTTTTTAAGGAACCTCCATACGGTTCTCCATAGTGGCTGTATCAATTCACATTCCTACCAACAGTGCAAGAGGGTTCCCTTTTCTCCTCACCCTCTCCAGCATTTATTGTTTCTAGATTTTTTGATGATGACCATTCTGACTGGTATGAGGTGATACCTCATTTTAGTTTTGATTTGCATTTCTCTAATGATTAATGATGTTGAGCATTCTTTCATGTGTTTGTTGGCAATCTGTATATTTAGGTTTTGGGTTGCTTTTGTAGGCAGCTAAGGCATTAGAGTTACCTCAGTCTAACAACCTCATTGTTTAACTAATTTGACCTGTAGCAGAGACTTGCATGTGAAAACAAAGAGTTCCATGGAGGCATGTTTATTGAAGCAGTGTTTTTATTTGCAAAAAAAAAAAAAAAAAAAGAACAACTTAAATGTTCTTCTAGAGAAGAATGGAAAATGGAAAATGAAACCATAAAGCTATAGAGTGTAATGGTTAAGGACAAAGACCCTGCAGCCAGACTGCCTGGTTCAAATTGTACATTTTCCACTTGCTTGCAATGTGACCATGGGCAGTTACTGACCCTCTCTGTAAAAGGGGACCAAGAACAGACCATCAACCTCATAGGAGTGTATTGAGAATTAAAATAAGTTAAAATATTTAAAATAAGTTCAATAAATATCTTGAATTAATAAACATCATTTTATAACTCAAAGGGTCTCAAGGTAACTTTTATAATCCCATTTTACGGATAAGCAAATGACAGCCCATTGAGGGGAAAGAAACTGGTCTACCTCAGCAGAGGCTGTGAGCTCATTCCCCAGATGCTTCCAGTACAAAGCTCCTTCACCATGCCCCTCTGCATTACTTATGATTGCTGAGTAATATCTTACTGTATGAGTATTGCATAATTTTTGTATTTACTCTCCTGTTGAAGAATATTATTTTTCTAAAATACTTTTTGGATATAAAAATTCAGGCCTCAGAATTTTATGACTATTTATATATGTTCATTATATATATATAATATATATATATATTTTAATGAATATATTTATATCCCTTACACATAGGTGTGTATAAAATTTTTGTAATGGAATTAGTATTATAATGAGTACATAATTGAAGTTCTTTTTCTTTGTCAATTTATTATTCTATTGATTTCTGCTCTTATTTTTCTTATTTACTTATTTTTTACATTGAGTTAAGTTTACACCTTTTGTTTCCTCTTAGGGCCGAAGTTTATATAATTGACTTAAATCTTATTTTTTCTAAAGTAAATATTAAAAGCTATACATTTCCCTCAAAGCAGTACTCTAGATGTGTACCACAATTTTGATATGTTATGTTTTAATTATCATTTAGTTTATAGTGCATTCTAATTCTTCTTGTGATTTTTAAACTGATTTGTAAAAATTTGTTTTGGTAAAAGAACATTCTGTTTATGATTTCTACACTTTAAACTGTATTGAACTTGCTTTATGGCCCATCATATTATCTACATCAACAAATGTTCAATGCTCATTTTAAACAGATATGCATTTCATTATTACTTGTGTCATGTTTCATAAGAGTCTATAAGGCCAATTTGGTTGACAGTGTTGCTCTAGTTTATCCTTACTGATATTTTTCCCTACTGTTATCAATTGTTAAGAGTGTTGAAATCTTCAATTACATTTGTGGATTTTCTACTTCTTGAATTCCTTCAGTTTTTAATTTATATATTTTAAGCCCTATAACTAGGCACATTTAAAACTGTTATCTCTTCTTCATAAAATGATTATTTTATCATTATAAATATTTTTATTTATCTTAGGTAAATTATTTGTTTTAAATTCTAATGTATCCAAAATAAAAATAGTTTTCTTACAATTAGTGTTTACATTAAATTTTTTTTCATCCTTTCAAGTTTTTACCTACCTCTATCTTTCTATTAAAATATCCTTCTCATAGACATCATATGGTTGGATCTTATGTTTGTATCCTGCCTAATAACACCTGCCTTTTTATTGCATTGTTAAAATTAGTCCCATAATTACATTTATTTTGGAGATAATACTACCATTTAATATTTATTTTCTTTATGTTTCAATTTTTAAAGTCTATTACTCCTACCTGCATGTCTTCTTTTGAACTGAATACTGTTTAATGGTAAAAATTGAGTCCTCTATTGGATTATTAGCTCTACCTCTTTGTTTTAATCTTTTACTTGTTGCTATAAGGTTTACAATCTACATTGATAAATTATTATAGTTTACCTTCAAATATTTTTATATTTATTATTATTATACCACTTCATATATAAGGTAAGAACCTTTCAACAATGTATTTTCATTTCCCTATTCCATCTTTTGTGTTTCTATTGCCATAGGTATTATTCTTACTTATAATTTAAACCTCACAATATGTTGTTATCTTAAAGGTCATTTCTAAGTTTCATAATAATCTTAACAGATGAATGTGTTTAGGAATACATATTATCATCTTTTTCTCTCTTCGTTGTTACTGTGTGATCCAAGTACCAGTAGCATTGGTATTATCTGGAGTGTGGAATAAATGCAGCATCTCAGTCCCCATCCATATGTACTAAATAAAAAACTATAATATTCTCTTGTGATATTTATGCAATTTAGCAATTTCTAATGTACTTTGAATGGCAATTTTGTGAGAAAGCTAATAATCCATAAAGACTAACCAAATGAGTTCTTTGGTACTATCAAAGACATGGTATTTCTGGGGAGGATTTTCCAATTTCTTTTGGCGATTTGTAGCTCCTTCACTTTAATGGTAGACTCTTTTACCAGTTTTTACAGGAGCATATTTAGCTTAACTGGATCATATATCATACCTCCTACAATAAACATAACCAAATTCAATTTCCCTAATGCTTTTCCAGAGATAATTATTTGCTTTGCTACAAGGGAATTATTAGATTCTTATGTAAATCTGAGGCAAAGAAAAATATCATGTTGTTTCCTGATACTGCATTAAAATGCTTATAACTATCTTAGAGATAAAGGTAACTGTCAAAGATTTATGTTCTGCATGGTGTCTTTCCAGAAAGGTAGTTAGCAATCCATAATACTATATAACTGTAATCTTAGGGCTGGGACATTAGTCACCTGATGAACCAGAGGAGTAGCTGATGCTCCCTGAACTATATTTGCTAACATGGTAAAACAAGAAAGCAAGCCATATTTCCACCACGTTGTATTATTGCAACCACAGACTATGAACCTGTCCTCTGATCATATACCTGATGAAATGGATATTTTCCCATCTGATGAAAGTTACAGAGGAGAACAGGGCTGCTGTGCAGTGTTCTGCCAACCCATTATTATGTCATTTGACAGTGTTGGTCCTTCTCTATGCGGCATAAATCTTCAAAGTCCAGGGTTGGGGACCCTTTTCCAAAGTTTGACATCTATATTTACTAAATTCTTATGTGTTTTATTAGAGTGTTATGTGAAAAGTAATTTCCTACTTACTTACTGATGCCCTTCTATCCGTATATGTCCTGAGAAAACATTGTGCACCATATTTTCTAATTTAACTATATAAATGTTTTCAATCAGAATATATTCGTATGTGCTATTTTCTCAACTATATCAATTTATTTATTTATGCAGAAAAAATTTTGAGCTTTTATAGATATGACAGGAAATTTGAATATTGGATAAAATATAGACAAGTTTATTGGTGTCAAGTTAAAAAGACACTGTCCCTAACTTCAGTCATAATATTCAGTTAGGGAGATACACAAGAAAACAATTGAAAATATAGTTAATTAAAACAAAAATTAAAGAAAAAAAATGAATTGAGGGATACTCAGAGTTTCTGCAAGTTGAGAGAAATGAGTATCCAGCCAGATCTGAAGAGTATATGACATTTTTCACTTTGAAGAAGTTTTACGTAAATGTATTGCCACTTCTCCTCAAGTGTAATGCAACAAAATACAACAGTGACCAGGCTATAACTTTCCTGAGAAGTTACTGAAATAGAAAGAAAATAGAAATAAATAAGATAGAAAGTAAAAGTATTATTATATGTGACTCATACTATATTTTCCCAGTCCTAGTGTAAGGATCTTATTCCTAATGCATCCTGACACGCAGCAAATACAAGGCCAATTTATACCCAAGCAATGAATATTTTTCTTACATCTCTGTGTCCAGGACACAAAAAAACCCTAAAGGGTTCAGAGAAGGAGAAAAATCTTAAGCCCTTCTTTCTTGCCTTGAAATTTCACCTTCATTTCTTACAACTCTTCTCTGCTCATTGACCTGTTGTCTTGCTTTGTGGTCTAAAAATACCTCAGACAGCAATATTTTAATAACAATACATTTTTGAAGTTCTGATACATTTCATATTAAAAAAAAGCATAATAGGTACAATAACAATCTAGCACATACAAGCCAAGTTAGCTATAATTCTCTTCATTATCCTTTTTAACCATTTATCCAGCTCAAGGACAAAAAGAGCAGATTGGTCTGTTGTCTCATTTATTTTATTCTACATTCAATATGATAAATTACACTTACAACACAATACATAAGACAAACACAAACACGTATCCCTGCAAGAATGGGATTAACACAGAGAAAAAAGGAATTCTAAACTCTGTAATAAAAACATTTTAATATATATATATTTTTTTTCTTGCGGTACGCGGGCCTCTCACTGTTGTGGCCTCTCCCGTTGTAAAGCACAGGCTCCGGACATGCAGGCTTAGTGGCCATAGCTCACGGGCCCAGCTGCTCCATGTCATGTGGGATCTTCCCAGACCAGGGCATGAACCCACGTCCCCTGCATCGGCAGGTGGACTCTCAACTGCTGTGCCAACAGGGAAGCCCTTTAATATATAATTTTATAAATATTTATAGATAATTCAGAACAATGTAAGATTTTCTCTTTTCCCTTGGAATTTTCCAAACACGCCATTCCCTATAGTATGATATGCTGGGAATTTGTTTCCATATCATAGTGTTTTTGAATTTTA
Source organism: Mesoplodon mirus (assembly GCF_964341445.2). NCBI lineage: Eukaryota > Metazoa > Chordata > Mammalia > Artiodactyla > Ziphiidae > Mesoplodon > Mesoplodon mirus. Next base: position 106,976,363 of record NC_138983.1, on the reverse strand, counting down.
AAAAAATGTTTTCATTATGTAACAAGTACATAGAATTAACTCTAATTTATTTTTTCTTTGTTTATCACTATTGCCTATATTTGTTTTATCCTCTTTAGTATATACTGCAACTTTTTTTTTCCAAAAGTGTTTTTGTTATTTGTACTTGTTATTTGAGTCCCTTGAGATTCCAGATGAAATTTCAGAAGCATTTTTCCATTTCCACAAAAAATATAATTGGGATTTTCATAGGGATTACATTGAATCTATAGATTGCTTTGGTGAGTATTGACAAGGCAACAATAGTAAGATTTCGACTCTGTGAACACTTGATGTCTTTCCATTATTTTATTTCTTCTTTAACTTTTTTCAGCAATGTTTACAGATTTTGGTGTACAAGTCTTTTAACTCCTAAGTTAAGTTAAATTCTAAGTATTCTATTCTTTTCATTAGTACTATAAATGGAACTAATTTCTTAATTTCTTTTTCAGATTGTTCATTGGTAGTATATAGAACACAACTGATTTTTGTGCATTGTTTTTGTATTCAGAAAATTTGCTGAATTGATTTATTAGGTCTAACCGTTTTGGCTTTTTTTTGGTGGAATCTTTAGGGTGTTCTAAACAGAAGATCTTGACATTTTGCATGAGATCATTTTACTTCTTACTTTCCAATGTGGATTTTCTTTATATCTTTTTCTTCACTAATTACCCTGGTTATAACTACCAATGCTATGTTGAATTGAAGTGGTGGAAGGTCTCATCATTGTATTTCTCCTAATTTTGGAGAAAAAAAAAATATTGCTTTAATGATTGAGTATGAAGTAAGATTTAAGTTTTTTTGTTTCTATTTTTAAAATCTTTATTGGAGTATAATTGCTTTACAATAGTGTGTTAGTTTCTTCTTTATAACAAAGTGAATCAGTTATACATATATATATATATATATATATATATATATATATATATATATATATATATCCCCTTATCTCCTCCCTCTTACGTCTCCCTCCCTCCCACCCTTCATATCCCACCCCGCTAGGTGATCACAAAGCACTGACCTGATCTCCCTGTGCTATGTGGCTGCTTCACACTAGCTATCTATTTTACATTTGGAAGTGTATATAGGTACACACCATTCTCTCACTTTGTCCCAGCTTACCCTTCACCCTCCCCATGTCCTCAAGTCCATTCTCTACATCTGCATCTCTATTCCTGTCTTGCTCATAGGTTCTTCAGAAGAATTTTTTTTTTTTAGATTCCATATAATTGTGCTAGCATACGGTATTTGTTTTTCTCTTTCTGACTTCTTTCATTTACTCTGTTTGACAGACTCTAGGTCCATCCACCTCACTATAAAAAACTGAATTTCATTCCTTTTATGACTGAGCAATATTCCATTGTATATATGTGCCACATCTTCTTTATCCTTTCATCTGCTGATGGACACTTAGGTTGCTTCCATATTCTGGCTATTGTAAATAGAGATACAATGAACATTGTGGTACATGACTGTTTATGAATTATGGTTTTCTCAGGGTATATGTCCAGTAGTGGGATTGCTGGGTCATATGGTAGGTCTATTTTTAGTTTTTTAAGGAACTTCCATACTGTTCTCCATAGTGGCTGTATCAATTTACATTCCCACCAACAGTGTAAGAGGGTTCCCTTTTCTCCACACCCTCTCCAGCATTTATTCTTTGTAGATTTTTTGATGATGGCCATTCTGACCAATGTGAGATGATATCTCATTGTAGTTTTGATTTGCATTTCTCTAATGATTAATGACGTTGAGGATTCTTTCATGTGTTTGTTGGCAATCTGTACATCTTCTTTGGAGAAATGTCTATTTAGGTCCTCTGCCCATTTTTGGATTGGGTTGTTTGTTTTTATGATACTGAGCTGCATGAGCTGCTGGTACATTTTGGAAGTTAATCCTTTGTCAGTTGCTTCATTTGCAAATATTTTCTCCCATTCTGAGGGCTGTCTTTAGGTTTTGTTTATGGTTTCCTTTGCTGTGCAAAAGATTTAAGTTTCATTAGGTCCCATTTGTTTATTTTTGTTTTTATTTCCATTTCTCTAGGAAGTGGGTAAAAAAGGATCTTGCTGTGTTTTATGTCATAGAATGTTCTGCCTATGTTTTCCTCTAAGTGTTTGATAAAGTCTGGCCTTACATTTAGGTCTTTAATTCATTTTGAGTTTATTTTTGTGTATGGTGCTAGGGAGTGTTCTAATTTCATTATTTTACATGGAGCTGTCCAGTTTTCCCAGCACCACTTATTGAAGAGGCTGTCTTTTCTCCACTGTATATTCTTGCCTGCTTTATCAAAGAAAAGGTGACCATTGGTGTGTGGGTTTATCGCTGGGCTTTCTATCCTGTACCATTGATCTATATTTCTGTTTTAGTGACAGTACCATACTGTCTTGATTACTGTAGCTTTGTAGTATAGTCTGAAGTCATGGGGCCTGATTCCTCCAGCTCCGTTTTTCTTTCTCAAGATTTCTTTGGTTATTCGGGTTCATTTGTGTTTTCATACAAATTGTGAAATTTTCCATTCTAGTTCTATGTAAAATGCCAGTGGTAGTTTGATAGGGGTTGCATTGAATACTTAGATTGTTTTGGGTAGTAAAGTCATTTTCACAATGTTGATTCTTCCAATCCAAGAACATGGTATATCTCTCCATCTATTTGTATCATCTTTAATTTCATTCATCAGCGCCCTATAATTTTCTGCATACAGGTCTTTTGTTTCCTTAGGTAGGTTTCTTCCTAGATATTTTATTCTTTTTGTTCCTATGGTAAACAGGAGTGTTTTCTTAATTTCACTTTCAGATTTTTCATCATTAGTGTATAAGAATGCAAGAGAATTCTGTGCATTAATTTTGTATCCTGCTACTTTACCAAATTCATTGATTAGCTCTAGTAGTTTTCTGGTAGCTACTTTAGGGTTCTCTATGTACAGTAGCATGTCATCAGCAAACAATGACAACTTTACTTCTTGTTTTCCCCTTGGATTCCCTTCATTTCTTTTTCTTCTCTGATTTCTGTGGCTAAAACTTCCAACACTATGTTGAATAATAGTGGTGAGAGTAGACAAGCTTGTCTTGTTCCTGATCTTAGTGGAAATGGCTTCAGTTTTTCACCACTGAGGATGATGTAGGCTCTGGAGTTGTCATATATGGCCTTTATTATGTTGAGGAAAGTTCCCTCTATAGCTACTTTCTGGAGAGTTTTTATCATAATTGGCTTTTGCAATTTTTGAAAGCTTTCTCTGCATCGGTTGAGATGATCATATGGTTTTTCTCCTTCACTTTGTTAACATGGTGCATCACATTGATTGATTTGCATATATTGAAGAATCCATACATTCCTGGAATAAACCCCACTTGATCATGGTGTATGATCCTTTTAATGTGCTGTTGGATTGTGTTTGATAGTTTTTTTGTGGGGGGGTTGCATCTATGTTCATCAGTGATACTGGCCTATAGTTTTCTTTCTTTGGGACATCTTTGTCTGGTTTTGGTATCAGGGTAATAGTGGCCTCGTAGAATGAGTTTGGAAGTGTTCCTCCCTCTGCTATATTTTGGAAGAGTTTGAGAAGGATAGGTGTTAGCTCTTCTCTAAATGTTTGATATAATTTGCCTGTGAAGCCATCTGGTCCTGGGCTTTTTTTTGTTGGAAGAATTTTAATCACAGTTTCAATTTCAGTACTTGTGATTGGTCTGTTCAGATTTTCTATTTCTTCCTGGTTCAGTCTCAGCAGGTTGTGCATTTCTAAGAATTTGTCCATTTCTTCCAGGTTGTCCATTTTATTGGCATAGAGTTGCTTGTAGTAATCTCTCATGGTCCTTTGTATTTCTGCAGTGTCAGTTGTTACTTCTCCTTTTCCTTTCTAATTTGATTGATTTGAGTCTTCTCTCTTTTTTTCTTCATAAGTTTGGCTAATGGTTTATCAGTTTTATCTTCTCAAAGAACCAGCTTTTACTTTTATTGATCTTTGCTATCATTTCCTTCATTTCTTTTTCATTGATTTCTGATTATCTTTATGATTTCTTTCCTTCTGTTAACTTTGGGTTTTTTTGTTCTTCTTCCTCTAATTGCTTTAGGTTTAAGGTTAGATTGTTTATTTTAGATGTTTCTTGTTTCTTAAGGTAGGATTGTATTGCTGTAATCTTCCCTCTTAGAGCTGCTTTTGCTGCATCTCATAGGTTTTGCAATTGTGTTTCATTGTCATTTGTTTGTAGGTATTATTTAATTTCCTCTTTGATTTCTTCAGTGATCTGTTGGTTATTAAGCAGTGTATTAAGTATTAGCCTCCATGTGTTTGTATTTCTTACACATTTTTTCCTGTAATTGATATCTACTCTCATAGCATTGTGGTTCAAAAAGTTACTTGATACGATTTATTTTCTTTTTTGAAATTTACCAAGGCTTGATTTGTGACAACAGATATGATCTATCCTCAAGAATGTTCCATAAGCACTTGAAAAGAAAGTGTATTTTGTTGTTTTAGGATGGAATATTCTTTAAATATCAGTAAAGTCCGTCTTGTTTAATGTATCATTTAAAGCCTGTGTTTCCTTATTTATTTTCATATTGGATGATATGTCCATTGGTGAAAGCGCAGTGTTAAAGTCCCCTAATATGATTGTGTTACTGTCGATTTCCCCTTTTATGGCTGTTAGTATTTGCCTTATACATTGTGGTGCTCCTATGTGGGTGCATACATGTTTAAAATTCTAATATCTTCTTCCTGGATTGATCCCTTGATCATTGCGTAGTGTCCTTCTTTTCCTCTTTTAATAATCTTTGTTTTAAAGTCTATTTTGTCTGATATGAGAATTGCTACTCCAGATTTCTTTTGATTTCCATTTGCATGGAATATCTTTTTCCATACCCTCACTTTCAGCCTGTATGTGTCCCTAGGTCTGAAATGGGTCTCTTGTAGACAGCATATATATGGGTCTTGTTTTTGGATCCATTCAGCCAGTCTATGTCTTTTGGTTTGAACATTTGATCCAATTACTTTGAAGGTAATAATCAATATGTATGTTCCTATTACCATTTTCTTAATTGTTTTGGGTTTATTATTGTAGGTCTTTTCCTTCTCTTGGTTTCTTGCCTAGAGAAGATCCTTCAGCATTTGTTGTAAAGCTGGTTTGGTGGTGCTGAATTTTCTTAGCTTTTGTCTGTAAATGTTTTAATTTCTCCATCAAATCTGCATGAGGTCCCTGCTGGGTAGAGTAATCTTGGTTGTAGGTTTTCTACTTCATCACTTTAATTATGTCCTGCCACTCCCTTCTGGCTTGCAGAGTTTCTGCTGAAATATAAGCTGTTAACCTTATGGGGATTCCCTTGTGTGTTATTTGTTTTTCACTTGTTGCATTTAATATTTTTTCTTTGTGTTTAATTTTTGATAGTTTGGTTAATATGTGTCTTCTTGGATTTATCCTGTATGTGACTCTATGTGCTTCCTGGACTTGATTAACTATTTCCTTTCCCATATTAGGGAAGTTTTCAACTATAATCACATCAAACATTTTCTCAGTACCTTTCTTTTTCTATTTTTCTCTGGGACCCTTATAATTCAAATGTTGTTGCATTTAAAGTTGTCCTAGAGGTCTCTGAGACTGTCCTCAATTCTTTTCATTCTTTTTTTCTTTATTGTGCTCTGCAGTAGTTACTTCCATTATTTTATCTTCCAGGTCACTTATCCGCTCTTCTGCTTCAATTTTAATGATATTGATCTGTTCTAGAGAATTTTTAATTTCATTTATTGTGTTGTTCATCATTGTTTGTTTGCTCTTTAGTTCTTCTAGATCCTTGTTTAACGTTTCTTATATTTTCTCCATTCTATTTCCAAGATTTTGGATTCTCTTTACTATCATTATTCTGTTTTTTTTTTTTTCAGGTAGACTGCCTATTTCCCCTTTCTTTGTGTCAGTTCTTGTGGGTTTTTGCCTTGCTCCTTCATGTGCTGTGTCTTTTTCTGTATTCTCATTTTGCTTAACTTACTGTGTTTGGGTCTCCTTTTTGCAGGTTTCAGGTTCATAGATCCCATTGTTTTTGGTGTCTGTCCACAGTGTTTATGGTTGTTTCAGTGTGTTGTGTGGGTTTCCTAGTGGTGGGGAGTAGTGTCTGTGTTCTGGTGGATGAGGCTGGATATTGTCTTTTGGGTGGGCAGGTCTACGTCTGATAGTGTTTTTTGGGGTGTCTGTGGCTTTATTATGATTTTAGGCAGCTTCTCTCCTAATGGGTGGGGTTGTGTTCCTGTCTTGTTAGTTATTTGGCATAGGGTGTCCAGCACTGTAGCTTGCTGGTCGTTGAGTGGAGCTGGGTCTTGGTGATGAGATGGAGATCTCTGGGAGATGTTCACCATTTGATATTATGTGGAGCTAGGAGTTCTCTTGTGGACCAGTGTCCTGAACTTGGCTCTCCCACCTCAAAGGCATAGCCCTGACGCCTGGCTGGAGCACCAATAGACTGTCATCCACATGGCTCAGAATAAAAGGGAGACATATAAGAAAGAAAGAAGAAGATAAAATAAAATAAAGTACAATAAAATAAAATAATCAAAATAATTATTTAAAAAAATTAAAATAGTAATGAAAAAAAGAAAGAAGCGAGCAACCAAACCAAAACAGAAATCCACTAATCCACTAATGATAACAAGTGCTAAAAAATATACTAAAAAAAAAAAAGAAAACCAGGGCTTCCCTGGTGGTGCAGTGGTTGAGAGTCCGCCTGCCAATGCAGCGGATATGGGTTCATGCCCCGGTCCGGGAAGATCCCTCATGCCACGGAGTGGCTGGGCCCATAAGCCATGGCTGCTGAGCCTGCATGTCCGTAGCCTGCGCTCTGCAACGGGAGAGGCCACAACAGTGAGAGGCCCATGTATCGAAAAAAAAAAAAGAAAGAAAAAAAAAGAAAGAAAACCAAAAAACAAACAATGGACAGACAGAACCCTAGGACAAATGGTAAAAACAAAGCTAAACAGACAAAATCACACACAGAAGCATACACATATACACTCACAAAAAGAGAAAAAGGAGGAACAATAATATATATCATTGCTCCCAAAGCCCACCTCCTGTATTTGGGACGATTCATTGTCTATTCAGGTATTCCACAAAGGCAGGGTACATCAAGTTGTTTGTGGAGATTTAATCTGCTGCTCCTGAGGCTGCTTGGAGAAATTTCCATTTCTCTTCTTTGTTGGCACAGCTGCCAGAGTTCAGCTTTGGATTTAGACCTGCCTCTGTGTGTAAGTCGACTGAGGGCATCTGTTCTTTGCTCAGACAGGACAGGGTTACAGGAGCAGCTGATTCAGGGTCTCTGGCTCACTCAGGCCAGGGGGAGGGAGGGGTACGGAGTGCAGGGTGAGCCTGCAGTGGCAGATGCAGGCGTGATGTTGCAGCAGCCTGAGGCACAACGTGTGTTCTCCCGGGGAAGTTGTCCGTGGATCATGGGACCCTGGCAGTGGCGGGCTGCACAGGCTTCCAGGAGGAGAGTTGTGGATTGTGACCTGTGCTTGCACACGGGCTTCTTGGTGCCACAGTAGCAGCCTTATCATCTCATGTCTGTCTCTGGAGTCTGCACTGAATGCCACAGCTAGTGCCAGTCTCTGGAGCTCCTTTAAGTGGTGCTCTTTATCCCCTCTCCTCTGGCACCAGGAAACAAATAGGCAAGAAAAAGTCTCTTGCCTCTTCAGCAGCTCCAGACTTTTTCCTGGAATCCCTCCAGGCTAGCAGTGGCGCACTAGCCCCTTCAACCTCTGTTCACGCAGCCAACCTCAGCCCTCCCCCTGGGATCCGACCTCCTGAAGCCCGAGCCTCACCTCCCAGCCCACGCCCACCCCAGAGGGTGAGCAGACAAGCCTCTCCGTCTGGTGAGTGCTAGTCGGCACAGGTCCTCCGTGTGGGAATCTCTCCACTTTGCCCTCAGCACCCCTCTCTGCCCACAAAGGGCTTTCCTAGTGTGTGGACACCTTTTCTCCTTCACAGCTCCTCCCACTGGTGTAGGTCCTGTCCCTATTCTTTTGTCTCTGTTTTTTCTTTTTTTCTTTTGCCCTACCCAGCTAAGTGGGGAGTTTCCTGCCTTTTAGGATGTCTGAGGTCTTCTGTCAGTGTTCAGTAGGTGTTCTGTTGGAGTTGTTCCACATGTAGATGTATTTTTTATATATTTGTGGGGAGGAAGGTGATCTCAACGTCTTACTCTTCTGCCATCTTGAAGCTCCTCCCAGTTGTAAGTTTTTGTAATTGCTATTTGTTATATCAAAGTTTTTTCAACTTCTGTTTTGTTTTAATCATAAAAAGATATTAAATTCTGTCAAATGCTATTTTTATGAAACAATTGAGATGATTATGCCATTTTTTCCTCCATCCGTTAATGTGATGTTTTAGTTTGAGTAATTTTTACATACTGACCCATTCTTACATTCCAGGAATAAATTTAACAGTGCCACACTGTATATCCTGTTAACAAACTGCTCTATTTGATTCGCTAGTATTTTTGATTTCCTCTTTGATTTCTTGAGTGATCTCTTGGTTTTTTAGTAATGTATTGTTTAGCCCACATATGTTTGTGTTTTTAAAATTTTTTTCCCTGTAATTCATTTCCAATCTCATAGCGTTGTGGCCAGAAAAGAAACTTGATATGATTTCAATTTTCTTAACTTTACTGAGGCTAGATTTGTGAACCAAGATGTGATTTATCCTGGAGAATGTTCCGGTGCACTTGAAAGTGTAATCTGCTGTTTTTGAATGGAATGTCCTATAAATATCAATTAAATCTATCTGGTCTATTGTGTCACTTAAAGCTTCTGTTTACTTATTTATTTTCATTTTGGATGATCTGTCCATTAGTGTAGGTGGGATGTTAACGTCCCCCACTGTTATTGTGTTACTGTCGATTTCCCCTTTTATAGCTGTTAGCAGTTGCCTTATGTATGAAGATGCCCCTATGTTGGGTGCATATATATTTATAATTGTTACATATTCTTCTTGGATTGATCCCTTGAGCATCATGTAGTGTCATTCCTTGTCTCTTGTAACAGTCTTTATTTTAAAGTCTATTTTACCTGATATGAGTATAGCTGCTCCAGCTTTCTTTTGATTTCCATTTACATGGAATATCTTTTTCCATCCCCTCACTTTCAGTCTGTATGTGTTTGTAGGTCTGAAGTTGGTCTCTTGTAGACAGCATATATATGGGTCTTGTTTTTGTATCCATTCAGCGAACCTGTGAGTTTTGGTTAGAGCATTTAATCCATTCATGTTTAAGGTAATTATCGATAGGTATGTTCCTATGACCATTTTCTTAATTGTTTTCGGTTTGCTATTGTAAGTTATTTCCTTCTCTTGTGTTTCCCACTTAGAGAACTTCCTTTATCATTTGTTGTAGACCTGGTTTTGTGGTGCTGAGTTCTCTTAGCTTTGGCTTGTCTGTAAAGCTTTTGATTTCTCCACTGAAACTAAATGAGATCCTTGCCGGGTAGAGTAATCTTGGTTGTAGGTTCTTCCCTTTCATCACTTTAAGTATATCATGCCACTCCCTTCTGGCTTGTAGAGTTTTTGCTGAGAAATCAGTTGTTAACCTTATGGGAGTTCCCTTGTATGTTATTTGTCATTTTTACCTTGCTGCTTTCAATAATTTTTCTTTGTCTTTAATTTTGACAACTTGATTACTATGTGGCTCGGTGTGTTTCTTCTTGGGTTTATCCTGCCTGAGATTCTCTGCATTGCCTGGACTTGGGTGGCTATTTCCTTTCCAACGTTAGGGAAGTTTTCAACTATAATCTCTTCAAATATTTTCTCAAGTCCTTTGTCTCTCCTCCTTCTGGGACCCCTATAATGCAAATGATGTTGCATTTAGTGTTGTCCCAGATGTCTCTTAGGCTGTCTTCATTTCTTTTCATTCTTTTTCCTTTATTCTATTCCACAGCAGTGAATTCCACCATTCTGTCTTCCAGGTTACTTATCCATTCTTCTGCCTCAGTTATTCTGCTATTGATTCCTTCTAGTGTCATTTTCATTTCAGTTATTGTGTTGTTTATCTCTGTTTGTTTGTTCTCTGATTCTTCTAGATCTTTTTTAAACATTTCTTGCATCTTCTCGATCTTTGCCTCCATTCTTTTTCCGAGGTCCTAGATCATCTTCACTATCATTATTCTGAATTATTTTTCTGGAAGTTTGCCTATCTCCACTTCTTTTAATTGTTTTTCTGGGGTTTTATTTTGTTCCTTCATCTGGTATATAGCCATCTGTATATTCATCTTGTCTATCTTTCTGTGAATATGGCTTTTGTTCCACAGGCTACAGGCTTGTAGTTCTTCTTGCTTCTTCTGTTTGCCCTCTGGTCTTTTTCTTCATTTCTATTTCATTTATTCCTGCTCTGATCTTTATGATTTCTTTCCTTCTACTAGCTTTGTGTTTTGCTTATTCTTCTTTCTCTAGTTGGTTTTGGTGTAAGATTATTTTGTTTATTTGAGATTTTTCTTGTTTCTTGTGGTAGGATTTTATTACTATAATCTTCCTTCATAGAACTTCTTTTCCTGTATCCCATTAGTTTTTGGTCATCTTGTTTTTGTTGTCATTTATTTCTAGGTATTTTTTGATTTCTTCGGTGATCTTTTGGCTATTTAGTAGGGTATTGTTTAGCTTCCATGTGTTTGTATTTGTTCCATTATTTTTCCTGTAATTGATTTCTCATAGTGTTGTGTTCAGAAAAGATGCTTGATACAATTTCAATTTTCTTAAATTTCCTGAAGCTTGATTTGTGACCCAAGATATGATCTATTCTGGAAAATGTTCCATGAACACTTGAGAAGAAAATTTATTCTGCTGCTTTCAGTTGGAATGTCTTATAAATATCAATTAAGTCTATTTGGTCTAATGTGTCATTGAAAGCTTGCGTTTCCTTATTAATTTTCTGTAAGGATGATCTGTCCATTGGTGTAAGTGGAGTGTTATAGTACCCCACTATTATTATGTTACTGTTGATTTCCGCTTTTATGGCTGTTAGCATTTGCATTATGTATTGAGGTGCTGCTATGTTGGATGCATAAATATTTAGAATTGTTATATTTTCTTTTTGAATTTATCCCTTGATCATTATGTAGTATCCTTCCTTGTCTCTTGTAACAGTCTTCATTTTAAAGTCTATTTTGTCTAATATGAGGATTGCTACTCCGGCTTTCTTTTGATGCCCATTTGCATGAAATAACTTTTTCCATGTCCTCACTTTCAGTCTGTGTGTGTCCCTAGGTCTGAAGTGGGTTTCTTATAGACAGCATGTATACAGGTCTTGTTTTTGTATCCATTCAGGTAGTCTGTGTCTTTCAGTGGAGCATCTAATTCATTTACATTTAAGGTAATTATTGAAATGTATGTTCCTATTGCCATTTTCTTAATTGTTTTGTGTTTTTTCTTGTAGGTCTTTTTCTTCTCTTGTGTTTCCTGTCTAGAGAAGTTCCTTTATTATTTGTTGTAAAGCTTTTTTTGGTGGTGCTGAATTCTGTTAGCTTTTGCTTGTCTGTACAGTTTTTGATTTCCCCATAGAATCTGAATGACATCCTTGCTGGGTAAACTAATCTTGGTTGTAGGTTTTTCCTTTTCATCACTTTACATATGTCCTGCCAGTCCGTTCTGTCCTGAAGAGTTTTTGCTGAGAAATCAGCTGATAACCTTATGGGGATTCCCTTGTAGTTTATTTGTTGCCTTTCCCTTGCTGCTTTTAATATTTTTTCTTTTCATTTAATTTTTGATAGTTTAAATAATATATGTCTTGGCATGTTTCTCTTTGGGTTTATCCTGTATGGGATTCTGCACTTCCTGGACTTCGGTTTTTCTTTCCCTTCCCATGTTAGGGAAGTTTTCTAGTATAATCTTCTAAACATTTTCTCAAGCCCTGTCCCTTTCTCATCTTCTGGGACTACTATAATTTGAATGTTTGTGCATTTAATATTGTCCCAGAAGTCTCTGAGACTGTCCTCATTTTTTTTCATTCTTTTTTCTTTATTCTACTCCTCAGCAGTTATTTCCACCCTTCTATCTTCCAGCTCATTATCTGTTCTTCTGCCTCAGTTATTATGCTATTGATTCCTTCTAGTGTACTTTTTTCTTTCAGTTATTGTGTTGTTCATCACTGATTGTTCTTTAGTGTTTCTAGGTCCTTGTTAAACATTTCTTTTATCTTCTCGATCCATGCCTCCATTCTATTTCCTAGATCTTGGATCATCTTTATTATCATTACTCTGAATTCTTTTGCAGGTAGGTTGCCTATTTCCTCTTCATTTATTTGGTCGTGTGGGATTTTACCATGCTCCTTCATATGCAGCATATTTCTTTATCGTGTCATTTTGTCTAACCTAATGTTTTTACTTATGGTCTCCTTTCTGCAGGCTGCAGGGTCGTAGCTACTCTTGCTTCTGTTGTCTGTCCCCTGGTGAGTGAGTGTTGTCTAGCAGCTTGTGTTGGCTTCCTTGTGGAATGGACTGGTGCCTGCACTCTGGCAGAGGATCTGAGTCTTTTCCCTCTGAATCACAGGGCAGCATTAGGTGGTGTGTTGTGGCGTGTCTGTGAGCCTAATGTCACTTTAGGCAGCCTTTCTTCTCTTGGGTCGTGCTGTGTTCCTGTCTTGCTTGTCGTTTGGTGTGAGGTGTCTAACACTGGAGCCTGCAGACCGTTATGTGGGCCAGGTCTTGGTGTTCATATGGTTGCTTCCAGGACTATGAATACTGATTAATATTCCCTGAACCTGGGAATTATCTGGCCGTCCAGCATCCTGATCTTGGACCTCATGCCCCAATGGCCCAGACCCAACCCCTGGCTGGGGAATCAAGGGCCCGCAAGCTGCACCATGTGGCCAGAGATAAAAGAAAGAGAAGAAGATAGAAAAAAAGAAAAGAAAACAAACAAAAGCCAAAACAAGTAGCAAAAACAACAGCAAACAAAGATCAGCAACAACAATACAATACACACACACAGAAGAAATATAAAAAAAAAATAAGAAAAAAAAGAGAACAAACAAGGAATTCAAAAATGAGAAGAGTCAATAAGGACTAAACTAACAGAAACAAAACAGGAAAAATAAAACAAAACCAGAAAGCAAACAACAAAAATAGTGAAGAAATTATAAAAGAGAAACATAAAAACACTCAAAAAAAAAAGAGAGAACAAAACCAAGAAAACCCACTAACCAACAAAAAAGCAAAGTAAGAATAGAAAAATAAAAATATATACATTAATTTAAAAAAAATAAAAATAAAAGTAAAAAAAAATAATAAAAGCAACAATACCAAGAACTGAACAAAATGAAACAAAGAATAAAAGAATAATGGTAACAAGAATATTTTCCTGGGGTTTCCCCATCCATGTCCTTGCTCCCACAGTAAGCCAGAGCCAATTCCTGCCTCCCCAGGAGGCCTTCTAATACCTCTAGATAGGTCTCTGGACCTGCTGTGGGCACTGTGGGTCCAGCTCAGAATCTGACCTGGCCTGACTCCCACATGTACTTGCCCTCCACTGCTGCAAATGGTAGACCCATCTCAATTCTGGGAACACTCATTGTCTATTCAGGTATTCCACAGATACAAGATTTACCAAGCTAATCTCGGGGATTTAATCTGTGGCTTGTGCAGCTGCACAGAAAGATTTCCATTCCTCTTCCTTAGTTGAACCACCCCTGGGGCTCAGCTTTGGTTTTGATCCCACCTCTGTGTGTATACCACCCTCAGGCATCTGTTCCTTGCCCAGGCAAGAGGGAGTGAAAACAGCAGCTGCTTGGGGGGACACTTACTCAGGCTAGGGAAGTGTATGGTAACCACAGTTGGGGTGTGAGCGAGTTGCCTGCTGCAGCAAATACCAGCAAGCATTTGCAAAAGACTGTGGTGCACTCATTCTGATGCGAGTCTCTCCCAGTAACAGCAGAAGCAGGAGCTGATGTGTGCAGGTGGTGGCGACCCCACCACCCATGCACCTCTTAACAATGCCTCCTGCCTTTCCAGGCAGACCATGCTTCCTCTAGGGGCATTCCATGCATCCCTTAACTCCCATCCCCTTTGCTGTATCTGTGCAGCCAATAGCACTCCTCTCCCCAGATTCATTCTCCCAACCCCACACTTTAGCACTCAGCCCCTGCCAGCATCAGAGATTCTCATCCCAGGCAGGTGCATGGCTGATTCCCAAGGAGGCTTTAGGATTGGCAGCACTCAAGTTCCTGGAGCCCACGTGGGTGGAGGAAACTCTGGCATGAGGGGCAGATGGGCCTGCTCAGATGGGAGCCTCACCCATTGCTCACAGAGGCTAAATAAGCCAGCAGGTGGAGAAAGGGGTTGTAATGGCAGGTCCGCCCCCTTACGCACAATTCAACAACGATATCTTGCTTCTATAGTGTCTCGGGCTTTTTCCGCAGACTTTCCCAGTTGTGGAGGTTCTTAATCCTGTCCCTTCTGGCTGTCTCTTCACAGCCAACAGCTGTCCCCTTTCTGGGTCTGCACTCCAAACTCCATTTTCCAGCATCCTCACCCAGACCCCCTTTGCAACAGACAACTCACCATTCAGGATGGAATGCGCAGAGCTGCACTGTGTTCCATGCGTGCAGTTATTACTTTGTCCTGCCTTCCACAGACTGTCCGCTGTATTCTCCCTTGATTCCCTGAAGGTCCTTTTCTTTCCCAGCTTATTTCACAACAGTGAGTGAGTTTTTCTGTGTGCAGGGACCTCCCATCACCTTCAGCTTCCCACCATAGTTGCTGGTCCCTTTTTTGATTTCTCTTTTCTTTTTTTTTTTTCTCCTTTCTTTCATCCTACATGGTTGTGAGTGGATTTTTCTTGTCCTTTTAGGTACCCAAACTCTTCCGCTAATGTTCAGCAGGTGTTCTATGAGAACTGTTCCATTTGTAGATGTATTCTTTTTATTTATTTATTTATTTATTTATTTATTTATTTATTTATTGGCTGTATTGGGTCTTCATTGTTGTGTGCAGTCTTTCTCTATTTGTGGTGAGTGAGGGCTACTCTTCGTTGCAGTACATGAGCTTCTTATTGTGGTGGCTTCACTTGTTGCAGAGCATGGGCTCTAGGCACATGGTCTTCAGTAGTTGTGGCTCATGGGCTCTAGAGCATAGGCTCAGTTCTTGTGATGCTCAGACTTAGTTGGTCCATGGCATGTAAGATCTTCCTGGACCAGGTCTCAAACCCATGTCCCTTGCATTGGCAGGTGGATTTTTAACCACTGCACCACCAGGGAAGCCCTTATAGATGTATTCTTGATGTACTTGTGAGGACTGACGAGTTCCACATCATCATATTCCACCATCTTGACTCCCCCTCAACAAATTTTTAAGTGTACAATACAATATTGCTAGTCATGGGCACTATGTTGAATTGCAGATCTCTAGAACTTATTCATCTTATTAACTGAAACTTTATAATTGAACAAATCCTTATTTCCTTTCCTCCTAGCTTCTGGCAACCACCATTCTATTCTATCCTTCTATGACTTTGACAATTTTAGATACCTTATATAAGTGGAAGCATGTATTATTTGTCCTTCTTTTACTTGCTAATTTTGCTTAGCATAACATTCTTCAGGTTAATATATATTATTGGCATATGGTAGGATTGCCTTCTTTTTTTTAAGACCAAGTAATATTCTATTGTGTGTATATACCACATTTTCTTTATCCATTAACCTGTTGATGATCACTTGGGATGTTTTCATATCTTGGCTATAATGAATAATTCTGCATGGAAATATCAGTGCAGATATCTCTTCAAGATCCTAACTTCAATTCTTTGGATATATACCCAGAAGTGAGATTGCTGGGTCATATATCACTTTTATATTTATACAATTTTTTGAGAAACTCCATACTGTTTTCCATAGCAGCTGCACCATTTTACATTCTCACCAAGAGAATGTAAAAAAAAAGTAAAAAAAAAAGTACAAAGATTTCAACTTCTCCACATTATTGCCACCCTTGTTAACTTTTGTTTTATGATAATAATTACCCTAACATGTGTTACATAATGTCTCATTGAGGTTTTGATTTGAATTTTATTTTTTAATACAATAGGTTCTTATTAGCTATCCATTTTATACATATTCGTGTCTATATGTCAATACCAATCTCCCAATTCATCACACCAACCCCACCCTCCACCACCATCACCAATTTTCCCCTTGGTGTACATACATTTGTTCTATGAGCTGCTTTTTACTCACAATATTTGACACCAAATGTGTGTAGGCTTTTTTCCCACACCAACCAATTTTCCAGACACCAACTGGTACCCTACAATTCAATTAAATTCTGACACAAGCTACCAGGATTAGCACAGACTCCAAAAGTTGAGGGCTTAGAACCACAAGACTTTCCCCACTTTTGATGTCAATTACAAGTCATGAACTGCCAGAAATCAGGAATTCTCAAGACCTCATCTTGATAATTTGCTAGAATCGTCCACAGAACTCAAGGAAACAGTTTACTTATTATTACCATTTTATTATTAAAGATCTAAATCAAGAAGAGCAAAGTGGAAGAGACGCCTAGCGCAAGGTAATGGCAGGTACACAAAGAGTTTCCATGCCCTCTCCAGGTATTCTCAATGTGTTCACTAACTCAGAAGCTCTAGGAAATCAGTAGTTTTGGAGATTTCATTATTAGACATGATTGATTGAATCATTTACCATTGGTACTCAACATTTATTCCCTCTCTCCTTCCTGGAAGTTGAGGGTTAGGGCTGAATGTTTCAACCCTCTAATCATGCCTTGGTCTTCCCAGTGAACAACTCCCATTCTGAAGTGAGCTAGGGGTCCCAGGCACCAATCACTTTATTTGCATAGAAAAAGATACCTCTCACTCTGGAGTTTCCAAGTGTTTAAAAACTCTTGTTTCAGGAACAAAGGACAAAGACCAAATATTATAACTAAAGATGTTCTTATCACCCCTATTACTGGGGAAATTGTGAGGACTTTAGGAGTTCTGCCCAGGAGCTAGAGATAAAATATATATGTACATAAATATGTATATATGTCTTATTATAACACAATATCACATATACCTTCTTTGGTAAAATGTCTATTCGAATTATTTATTTATTTTAAAGGCAGGTTATTTGTTTTTTTTGCTAGTTCCTTACATATATAGGATATTTTCTCCTATTCCACAGGTTGGGTGTTCACAGTTGATTTTTTTCTTTGCTGTGCAGAAGATTTTTGCTTTGATGTAGTTCCACTTGTCTGTTTTTGCTTTTGCTTTATATGCTTTTCAAGTTATAACCAAGAAATTATTGCTAAGATCAATGTCGATAAATTTTTCTTCTATACTTCCTTCTTGGAGTTTTACAGTTTCAAGTCTTACATTTAAGTCTTTAACTCACAGTGATTTGTTTTTTGTGTATGATGCTCAATTTCATAATTTTGCATGTGTCTATTCAATGTTGAAGAGATGATACTTTCCACATTGTATATTCTTGGCACATTTGTCAAAGATCGGTTGACCATATATATGTGGGTTTGTTTTTGGTCCTTTTGTTCTGTTTCATTTTTCTATGTGCTTGCTTTTATGCCAGTACCATGCTGGTTTTTTGAGGGGTTTTATTTTGGTTTTTTTGGCGGTATGTGGGCCTCTCACTGTTGTGGCCTCTCCCATTGCAGAGTGCAGGCTCCGGACGTGCAGGCTCAGTGGCCATGTCTCACGGGCCTAGCCAGTCTGTGGCATGTGGGATCTTCCTGGACTGGGGTGTGAACTGGTGTCCCCTGTATCAGCAGGCAGACTCTCAACCACTGCACCACCAGGGAAGCCCCATGCTGTTTTAATTACTGTAGCTTTGTAATACATTTTGAAATCAGGAAGGAAAATGATCAAGCTATTTTCTTTTAGGTCAATAGTGTTTTGGTTATTTGGGGTCATTTACGGTTTCATATGAATTTTAGGACTTAAAAATATATAAGAAATGATAATGAGATTTGGATATGGATAGCATTGAATCTGTAGATAGCTTCTTTAAATGTTTGTTAGCATTCATGATTGAAGCCATCTTGTTCAGGACTTACATTTGTTGGGAGGTTTTGGATTACTGATTCAATTTCATTACATCAATCAGTCTTGGTAAGTTTTGTGTTTTTAGGAATTTGTCCATTTCATCTAAGTTATCCAATTTGTTTCATACAATTGTTCATAGTGTTTTCTTAAAATCCTTTTTACTTCTGTAGAATTGGTAGTGTCCCCACACACTTTTTATTTTAGCAGTTTGTGTCTTTTCACTTTGTTTCTTACTCAATGTAGCTAAATGTTGTCAAATTTGTTGATCCTTTTGAATAAATGAACTTTGGTTTTCTTGATTTCCTCTGTTGTTTTTTATTGTTTGTTTTATCTTTTTGTGCTCTATCTTTATTTGCTTCTTTCTTCTAGTTTTGGGTTTAGTTATTTTTTTTTTCCTTTACAGTTACAAAGCATGTAAAGTTAGGTTTTTGATTTTAGATTTTTCTCTTTTTCTAATGTAAATGCTTACAAATATAACATCTCTCTCTTTTTTTTTTTTTTTTTTTTTTTTTTTTTTTTTTTTGCAGTATGCAGGCCTCTCACTGCTGTGACCTCTCCCATTGCAGAGCACAGGCTCCAGATGCACAGGCTCAGTGGCCATGGCTCACAGGCCCAGCCACTCCATGGCATGTGGGATCCTCTCGGACTGGAGCATGAATCCATGCCCCCTTCATTGGCAGGCAGACCCTCAACCACTGCGCCACCAGGGAAGCCCCAAACATCTCTCTTAATGCTGCTTTTGCTAGGACCCGTAATTTTTCTATGTTCTGTTTTCATTTTATCTGTTGCAAGATATTTTTCTTTTTTGTAGATTTTTAAAAACTGAAATAGAGTTGACATCATATTATGTTAATATTGGTTGTACTACATAATTATTTGAAATTTACATACATTATGGAATGGTCATCATGAAAAGTCTACTATACATCTGTCCCCATATAAGATTATTACCATATTATTGACCATATTCCTTATACTGTATATTACACAACCATTAGTTATTTTTTATATAACTGAAGGTTTGTACCTCTTAATCCTCTAAACCTATTTCCTATTTTGCCTACACCACAACCCCCTCCCTCTGGCAACTAACTATTTGTTCTCTGTATGTCTGTTTTAATTTTGCAGTATATGTTTGTTTTGTTTTTCATATCTCACATGTAAGTGAGATCATGCAGAATTTGTCTTTCTCTCTTTGTCTTATTTCACTTAGCATAATACTGTCTAGATACACCCATGTTGTTGCAAATGTCAAGGTTTAATATTTTTTATGGCTCAATAACAACCAGTGTGCATTCAGTTCTGAGCTGTCTATTCTGTTCCACTGATCAATGTGTTTGCTTTTGTGTCAGGACCACACCGTGTTGATGATCGTTATTTTGCAATATAGTTTGAAATCATCGAGCATGATTCATCCAGCTTTGTTCTTCTTTCTCAAGACTGTTTTGGTTATTTAGATTCTTTTGTTTTTGCATATTTTTTTTCAGATTATTTGTTTTAATTCTGTAAAAAATAACATTGGTATTTTGATAGGGTTTGCATTGAATCTGTAAGTTGCATTGGGATGTATGGTCATTTTAACAATATCAATTCTTCCACATAATATATCTTTCCATTTGTTTGTACTGACTTCAATTTCTTCCATTAGTGTCTGGTAGTTTTCCAAGTACAAGTCTTTTTTTTTTTTTTTTTTTTTTGCGGTATGCGGGCCTCTCACTGTTGTGGCCTCTCCCGTTGCGGAGCACAGGCTCCGGATGCGCAGGCCCAGCGGCCATGGCTCACGGGCCCAGCCGCTCCGCGGCATATGGGATCCTCCCAGACCGGGGCACGAACCCGTATCCCCTGCATCGGCAGGCGGACTCTCAACCACTGCGCCACCAGGGAGGCCCCAAGTAAAAGTCTTTTACCTCCTTGGTTAAGTTTATTTTTAGGTATTTTATTTTATTTTTTGAAGTAATTTTAAATGGGGTTATTTCTTTAATTTCTCTTTCTGATAGTTTGTTGTTAGTGTATAGAAACACAGCAGATTTCTGTATATTAATTTTGTCTCCCAACAGTTTACTGGATGCATATATTAGTTCTAATAATTTTTGGTGGCATCTTCAGAATTTTCTGTATATAGTATTTTGTCATCTGTATACAGTGAAGATTTTGCTTCTTTTTAAAATTGAATTCCTTTTATTATTTTTTTTCTTGTTTGATTGCTTTTGACAGAACTTCCAATACTATCTTGAATAAAATTGGTGAGCGTGGGCAACATTATCTTGTGCTTGGTCATATAGGCAGTGCTGTCAGCATTTCACAGTTGAGTATGACATTGGATACATGTTTGTGGTACACTGCCTTTATTATGTTGAGATGTGTTCCCTCTGTACTCACTTTGTTGAGAGTTTTTATCATAAATGGATGTCAGATGTTGTCAACAGCTTTTTCTGCACCTACGGAAACAATCTTATGAGTTTTATTCTTCAGTTGGTTAATGTGGTGTATCACAGTGATTGATTGGCAGATATTGAATGACTCTTGCATTCCGGGGATAAATTCCACTTGATTAAGGTGTATTATTTTTTAAATGTATTGTTGAATTCGGTTTGTTAATAATTTGTTGAGAATTTTTACGTCTATGTTCATCAGTGACATTGGCCTGCAATTTTATTTTTTGTGTGTGGTCTTTGTTTGGCTTTGCTATCAAGGTTATGCTGGCCTTGTAGAATAATTTTAGAAGAATATCTTTCTCTTCAAATTTTTAGAATAGTTTGAGAAAGATAGAGTTATCTCCTCTTTAATTTTTTGGTAGAATTTACTTTTAAAGTTTTCTGGTCCTGGACTGTTTGTTGTTGTTTGGGGGATTTTTTTTTTTTTCTATTACAGATTCAATTTCATTACTAGTACCTGTCTATTCATGTTTTCTATTTCTCCCTGATTCAGTTTTGGGAGATTGTACATTTATAGAAATTCATTAATTTATTCTGGATTTCCATTTTCTTGGTATATTATTGTCTATAGAAACTTTTTATGATCCTTTGTATTTCTGTTTTGTTAGTTGTAGTTTCTCCTCTTTCATTTCTGATCTAATTTGGGATCCTTTATTTTATTTTTTTTGATGAGTCTGGTTAATGTTTTGTCAATTTTGTATATTCTTTCAAAAATCAGGTTTAGTCTCATTGATCTTTTCTATTGTTTCTAGTCTCTATGTCATTTATTTCTGTTTTGATCTTTGTTATTTATATCCTCCTACTAACTTTGGGTTTTGTTTGTTTGTATTCTAGTACCTTCAGGTATAAAGTACAATTTTGTTTTTGTTTTTGTTTTGAGATTTTTCTTGTTTCCTGAGGTAGGCTACTAATGCTGTAAACTTTCCCCTTAGAAATGTTTTTGCTGATTCCCATAGATTTTGGATTATTGCATTTTCATTTTCATCTGTCTCCAGGTAATTTTTTATTTATTAGCATGTCATTTAACATCCATGTTTTTTTTTGTTTGTTTGTTTTCTTCTTGTAGTAGAAATCTAATCTCATACGTTTGTGGTCAGAAATGTTGTTTGATATGATTTTAATTTTATTAAACTTATCTATCTGTCAATTGATGTAAGTGGGATGTTAAATACTCCTACTATTATTGTGCTATGTCAAATTCTCCCTTTATGTTTGCTAATATTTGCTCTATGTGTTTCAGTGCTGCTGTTTTGGGTGCATATATATTTATACATATTGTACATTTTTGTTGGATTGATCCCTTTATCATTATGTAATGTCCTTCTTTCTCTTTTGTTACAGTTTTTATTTTAAAGTTTATTTTGCATGATATAATCATTGATACCCCAGCTTTCTTTTCATTGCCATTTGCATAGAATATCATTTTCATTGCCCTCACTTTCAGTCTGTTTGTGTCTTTAGATCTGAAGTGAGTCTCTTGTAGGCAAGAGAGTCTTGATATTTTTTTAATCTATTTAGCCATTCTATGATTTTTGATTGAACATTTAATCCATTTACATTTAAAGTAATTATTAATAGGTTTGAACCATTACAATTGGGTTAATCATTTTCTATTTGTTTCTGTAGTCCTTTTTTTTTAAATTCCTTTCTTCTTTTGCTCTCTTTCTTTGTGATTTGATGACTATATTTAGTGTCATGTTTTGATTCCTTTCTCTTTCTTCTGTGCATGTATTATAGATTTTTAATTTGTAATTACCATGAAGTTCATGTGTATATATATATATATATATATATATATATATATATATATATATACATGAACCTATATATATACACATGAACCTCATGGTTAAATATATGTGTGTATATATATATATATATATATATATATATATATATATATATATATATATATATAAAGTTTGAATGCATTCTCACAACCCTGGATTTTTATCTTCCCCACATTTAGTATTTTTGATATTATATTTTACATGGTATTTCTTTGTGTATCCCTTAGACACTTATTATGGATATGGATGATTTTATTACTTTTGTGTTTTAACCTTCCTACTAATTTTATAAGTGGTTGATCTACTATGTTTACTGTATTTTGCCTTTTGCCAATGAGATATTTTTTCTTTTGTAATTTTCATATTTCTACTTGTTGTCTTTTCCATTTAGAGAAGTCCCTTTAACATTTCTTGTTAAGTTCATTTACTTGTGCTGAACTCCTTTAGTTTTTGCTCACTAGTAGAGATTCTTTATCTTTAATTTTTCCTATTTTAATTATAATGCATTCTGGTTTAGACCTCTTTGGATTCATCTTGTTTGGGACTCTCTTTGCTTTCCGGACATGCTTATGTTTTCTTTTCCAGGTTAGGAAAGTTTTCAACTGTTATTTCTTCAAATAAGTTCTCTCCCATTCTCTCTCTTGTCCTTCTGGAGCCACAATAATATGAATGCTAGTATGCTTGATGTCCCAAAGGTCTCTTAAAGTGTCCTCATTTTTTAAAGTTGTTTTTTCTGTTCAGCTTGGGTGATTTCCACTACTCTGTCTTCAGTTCACTAATCCATTTCACTGTATCACCTAATCTACTGTTGATTCCTTCTAATGTATTTTTTTATTTCAGTTATTTTATTCTTCAGCTCTATTTGTTTTTTTATTTTTATTTTCTAACTCTTTGTTAAAATTATCACTGTGTTAACTTTATCACTGTGTCCATCTATTCTTAGCCCAATTTCATTGAGTATCTTTATAATCAATATCTTGAACTATTAATTGGATAGATTGCTTACCTCTATTTTGTTGGTTGTTTTTCTGAGGTTTTGTCTTGTTTCTTTGTTTGGAACATATTCCTCTGTCTCCTAATTTTGCCTAATTATCTGTGTTTACTTCTATGTATTTGGTAGGTCAGTTACATTTCCCAATTTTGGAGAAGTGGCTTTATGTAAGAGATGTCCTATGGGACCCAGCAGCACTCTCACTTCTCATCACCAGAGTTATAGTCTGAGGATAACCCCTATGTCGCTATGTGGACCCTTCTGTTGTGGTTTGGCCAAATACTATGGGCACACTGATAGGCAGGACAGGCCTCCAATCTGGATGGCTCCCAGATTCTTGTACAGTGGCTGTGGCTCACAGTTGGGTGGGTCTGGGTCTGAGCATAGCTAGCTCTGTGACCCAGGGGGTTCTGCGGCTTGTTCAGCCCTGTTGGTGGGCAGGGACAGGTCCCCAAGCCACTGGCTGCTGTGACTGGGGTTGGTACTTGTCCATTGGTGGAAGGGGTTGGTTTCTGAGGCAGCTGGCTATAAGACCCAGGGGATCCAGAATTGTTGCCAGCCTGCTGTGGGAAAGACCAGGTCCTGTGGTGCCTGGTTGTGGGGCTGGGAAGGCCCAGAGCTGGTGCAGGCCCTTGGGGTGAGACCATATCCCTGAAAGCTGGCTGAACAGCCAGGGTGTTTCAAGATTTGTGTTGTCCCATTGCTTTGTGGGTAGGTCCCCAGCTCTGGTAGACTAGAGGGAGGACTCCAAAATGGTGCTAGCCAGCACCAGTGTCCTCTGGTAGAATGAGTTCACAAAATTGGCAGCTGCCAGTGTCTGTGTTCTCAGGGGGAGTCCCAGTTGTTGCCTGCCTCTCTGAGAAGCTCTCCAAGATCAGCAACTGGGTCTGATGAAGTTCATTTCAAATTATTGCCTCTGCATCTGGAGTTGAAGCATATAAGATTTTGTGTATGTCCTTTAAGAATAGAGACTCAGTTTCTTACAGTCCTCTGACTCTCTCATATGCAAGCCCCGATGGTCTCAAAAGGCACACATTCTCGGGACTTACCTTCTTGGTGCAGAGCCCCTGGGAGTCTGATGTGGAGCTTTGATCCTATGGGAGGACCTCTGCAATTGTGATTATGGTCTTTTATGTGACTCACCTACTTGGGGCTGTGTGTCTTGATTAAACCACATATGTCCCTCTTCTACCCATCTCATTGTAGTTCCTCTTTAGTGTGGAAAGTATTTTCTGTTAGTCTTCAGGTGGCTCTCACAGATAGCTTTTCTGTAAACATTTCCAATTTAGGTGTTCCCAGGGGAAGAGGTGAGCCAGGGTCTTCCTACTCTTCTACCTTGGTCACACTTTCCTGTCTAGATATTTTCTAATTCGCCAAATTCTTTACAACTAGTTTGTTTAGAGTGTGTGTTTTAGCTTCTACATATTTGTAAGTTTTTTTTTTTTGCTTTCTTCTGCTTTTGATTTCTAATTTCATTCCAATGCAGTTAGTGTCATTTCTAATGTCAGTATGAAACTCATTCTTATTTCTTTTCTTTCTCTTTATGGGGATTTTGAGATTATCCTTTCCTTTTTATAGATGTTCAGAAATTATGTCAGGTTGTTTTCAACTTGTATACTTTAAAATTTATCTTTCTTATTACTTATAAGTCTACAGTCTATATTATTTCATTCCATACTTTCATTCAATTCATTCCTTTTGCACTATTAGGATATGAAAACTGAAAACTATATTTTTATTCTTTTATTAGTTTTCTTCAAATGCATGACAATTCTTGGTCATATATCAATTTATGTATGTGAATTTTGGAACGTTGTTTAAACATTTTTTAAGGATAGCCTGGGTAATTTAAGAGATTGGGATTTTCTTCTGGGAGAGACGGGCTCCCTATGCCTCTTGGACTTCAATAGTTAACTCAGAGGAGTAGCTACCAACATAGGAATAGGCATTGAATAAATTTAAGGGGAGAAATACTCCTGAAAGATAAAGAGAAATAAATTAAAGAAGGTGGAGTGAGTCTACACAACCCA
The DNA here is from genome assembly GCF_964341445.2 of Mesoplodon mirus. Classification (NCBI taxonomy): domain Eukaryota; kingdom Metazoa; phylum Chordata; class Mammalia; order Artiodactyla; family Ziphiidae; genus Mesoplodon; species Mesoplodon mirus. The sequence continues at coordinate 106,951,088 of NC_138983.1, read as the reverse complement.
ATGAAGGTCCAACAATAATAGAGCAGAAAGGGATGGTAGGGGATTTGGGGGAGAAAATCAGACTGCAACACAGTTCTAAGAAAAGTTCAGCCAATTACATGGAGAATCCTTTAGCCAATGTCATTTGTTGGAGGAGTCTTGCTTCAGTAATCTAGGAGGCAGGAAAGGGCCTGAGCTAGCATTCCTGCTATGCTCAGATATGGGCTGGAAAAAGTCCACAGAATGCATGCCCTCAACATGGACATGTTCATGGATTCACAAAGGTAACAGCAGGGCTCAGTCAACAGTGATTTCCACAGAAGGAGAACTGAGCAGTGCATTCTCATGGCTACCACATCTGAGATAATGCTTATAGTCACCAGCCACAGGATACTTCCTGTTTCTTTGTCAGGAGCTCTTAGCTTGAGGAGCACTTATAAGTGACCAGTTCAACAGCTATCTGTCTCAGCTTCTGCTTAGATTTGCAGTTATCCTCATTTTATATTTCATCAAATTTCATCTTTTAAGTACTTCTCAAAAGTTTTAGTTGATTGAGGTCAAAATTCTATATTTTTGCATACTTTTAGAGATGTGTTGTTTAAAATTGGTAGGATATATATTTCTTTCATTTCATATAATAGAATTCCAATTGGGTATGCATGTATGCTCATACCAATATTTTGAGCTTATGTCTGGGAGTAGTGCATAACAAGAAATGTTCCTTTAAAACAATTGAGATATACTGCATATTTAGATATTTTGAATTAGTAACATATTCATGTTCTTATAGAAAAAGAAAAGATATTAGAATAATTTACTCAAATATCCTCAATCATCCTTTATCACTGTTTTCCACATTTTGGTTCTAATATTGAAATTAAATATTTGTTTTTTTTTACATTTATAACTCATTCGGTATTCAGTTAAACATTTAAAAAATATTTTTTATCTGTATGTGTAGATTTTCTTTAGTATTGCTGTATGCTAATCTTTTCAAAAAACATCTTTGGAGTTAATATTTTTTCTGATTTTTATTAAATACTTTCTTTTTGCATTTTCTTCCTCTACTTTTCTTCTTATATACCCATTGAAAGCTATAATGTCTTTGAAGGTACTTCTTTAAGTACATCCCACAACTTTTGATGCCATATTTTGGTTTATTGTTTAAATCAAAATTATTCTAAGTTACACTCTCCTGGTTAAATAAACCATTAGAAGTATATTAAATTCCAAATATTTGGAAAAATTTCTGGTTGCCTTTCATTAATTATTTTCTTAATTTACATTGTGTGGTAAGACAATGTATACCACATTGTTGAATTATTTGAAATTTGTAGTTAATAGCTCTATGGCACTTTATATTTTCCATTTTGGTAAATGTTCCAAGTATCCCTGAAAACATACATAAGCTGAAGTTATTTGGTGTAGCATTCTATATAAGTAAATTAAATCAATTTGAATAATCTTATTCAAATCTGGTACTTTTATATCTCTAAGGCCACTTTATTTATTTTTTTATCTTGTGTGCTGCATTTTTAAAAATAAATTTATTTTATATTGGAGTACTGATGAACAATGTTGTGTTAGTTTCAGGTGTACAGTAAAGTGATTCAGTTATACATATACATGTATTTATTCTTTTTCAAATTCTTTTCCTTTTTAGGTTATTCCAGAATATTGAGCAGAGTTCCCTGTGCTATACAGTAGGTCCTTGTTGGTTATCTATATTAAATATAGAAGTGTGTACATGTCTATCCCAAACTCCCAATCTATCTCCCCCACCCTTCCCCCCCACTAACCATAAATTCATTATCTAAGTATGTGAATCAGTTTCTGTTTTGTAAATAGGTTCATTTGTGGTTCTTTTTTTTTTTTTTTAGATTCCACATATAAGTGATGTCATATGATATTTGTCTTTCTCTGTCTAACTTCATTTAGTATGATAATCTTCAGTTTCATCTATTTTCCTGCAAATGGTAATATTTCATTCTTTTTAATGGTCGAATAATATTCCATTGTATATATGGAGCACATCTTCTTTATCCATTCATCTGTCAATGGACTTTTTTTAAATTTATTTATTTTAATTTACTTTATTTTTGGCTGCTTTGGGTCTTTGTTGCTGTGTGTGGGCTTTCTCTAGTTGCAGCAAGTAGGGGCTACCCTTCATTGTGGTGTGTGGGCTTCTCATTGTGGTGGCTTCTCTTGTTGTGGAGCAGGGGCTGTAGGCACACAGGCTTTGGTAGTTGTGGCATGCAGGCTTCAGTAGTTGTGGCTCGTGGGCTCTAGAGCACAGGCTCAGTAATTGTGGTACACAGGCTTAGTAGCTCCACGGCATATGGGATCTTCCCAGACCAGGGATCGAACCCATGACCCCTGCATTGGCAGGCAGATTCTTAACCACTGTGCAACCAGGGAAGCCCTTGATGGACATTTAGATTGCTTCCATGTCTTGGTCAATTCTGGCACATTCTTAAAGATTCTTTTTCTGTCTGCTTACTTTGTCAGTTATTGAAAGGTGACCTAAAATCCCCAGTTATGATTTATAGAAGATTATTTAATATTTCTATAAGATGTCAGTACTCAAATCAGCTCTAGAAATACTCTATTTATTGCCTATTCTTTTTCCTTATTTTAAGGTAGTCTCATAATTATACCTAGGATTTTGAATATTGTAGATTAAAAAAAAAACTGGAGAGAGAGACTTTAGATTAATTTTCTTTTACCAAAGAGTCTTAATATTTTGACTTAGCTTTTCTAGGTTCTGGCTATTATTTGTAGGAATCGTCCTTTGTAGAGCCTCAAATAAAAGACAAGTGTATGTATCAAGCCCCTGCCACTATGTCAGTGTTTCAACAATTTCTCCCCACAGAATGCTCAACTTACTACGTAAATCTTTTAGCTTCCCAGATGGATTTTTCTGCCATGTTTTATGGAGGCTTGCTTTGCACATGCTGAACTTACAGTTTTTGTGGAACTTCTCTGTATTTCAGTCTTCTCCAGTATTTTGTCCTTTAACTCTAGCTAGTTTATAATCCCCAAACTTTGATCTTTATTTTCTGAGACAAGAATGATTACTCTTTTCCACTTCGATTACCTTTCCCTTTGTGCTGATATTTGGAGAAAATGCTGTCAGGGAAAAAAAAAAGTAGATGTGAAAATATAGCTCATTCAATGTATTGCTTTTCTTTCATTGACCATGGCCCTCAAATCTTTCATGCCTTGATTTTTCTCCAGTGTTTTCATTGTTTTATACATTTTTATTATATGTATTTTTTCCAAATGTTAGTGTTCTTCTGTGAGCAAGCTAGCCAGCTATTTCATTTTGTCCAGTGTCAAAAATATGTTTTAAAGGTATTTATCTACTGTTTTTCAATCAAAAATTTCATATGACTGTAATTGACTCCTGTAAATTGCTTGAGGAAAATGATTCATATTCATTTTTCTTTACCTTGATATTCAATTTTCCCAGCACTGTTTCTTTTGAAATTCATTCATGGACATATATCTATATCTTCATTTTCTTCTTAACTTCATTATGAAAATTACCCTCATGATCTATATTCTTTATATTCTTTAAAGTAGTTGAAGACATTATAATATTCAATAGTATGGTTATACAATATATTTACCAATATCCTATTTTTAAGAATTTATGTGAGGGACTGCCGGGGGAAGATGGCAGAGGAGTAAGATGCGGAGATCACCTTCCTCCCCACAGATACATCAGAAATTCATCTACACGTGGAACAACTCCTACAGAACACCTACTGAACACTGACAGAATACCTCAGACCCCCCAAAAGGCAAGAAACTCCCCACATACCTGGGTAGGGCAAAAAAAAAAGAATAAACAGAGACAAAAGGATAGGGACGGGACCTGCACCAGTGGGAGGGAGCCATGAAGGAGGACTGGTTTCCACACACTAGGAAATGACTTCGTGGGCAGAGACTGTGGGTGGCGGAGGGGGAAAGCTTTGGAGTAGTGGAGGAGAGTGCAGAAACAGGGTTGTGGAGGGCAAAGCGGAGAGATTCCCGCACAGAGGATCACTGCTGACAGGCACTCACCAGCCCAAGAGGCTTGTCTGCTCAGCTGCCAGGGTGGGCGGGGCTGGGATCTGAGGCACGGGTATCAGGTTTCAGTCAGAGCGCAGGGAGAAGACTGGGGATGGTGGTGGAAACAGAGCTTGAAGGGGTTAGTTCACCACGGCTAGCCCGGAGGGAGTCCGGGGAAAAGTCTGGAGCTGCCGAAGAGGCAAGAGACTTTTTCTTCCCTCTTTGTTTCCTGGTGCTCAAGGAGAGGGGATTAAGAACGCTGCTTAAAGGAGCTCCAGAGATGGGCGTGAGCCATGGCTAAAGGTGCAGACCCTGGAGACAGGTGTGGGATGATGGGGCTGCTGTTGCCGCCACCAAGAGCCCTGTGTGCTAGTGCAGGTCACTGTCCACGCTCCTTTACTGGGGAGCCTGTGCACCCTGCCACTGCCAGGGTCCCGGCATCCAGGGACAGCTTCCCCGGGAAAGCACACGGAGTGCCTCGGGCTGGTGCAACGTCATGCTGGGCTCTACAGCTGCAGGCTCGCCCCGAACTCTGTGCCCCATCCTACCCTCAGCCTGAGTGAGCCAGAGCCCCCAAATCAGCGGCTCCTTTAAACCCATCCTATCTGAGCAAAGAACAGATGCCCTCCAGCGACCTAAATGGAGAGGCGGGGCCAAATCCAAAGCTGAGACCCGGGAGCTGTGAGAACAAAGAAGAGACAAGGAAATCTCTCTGTGCAGCCTCAGAAGCAGGGGATTAAAGCTACACAATCAACTTGATGTACCCTGCATCTGTGGAATACATGAATAGACAATGAATCATACAAAATTGAGGAGGTGGACTTTGAGAACAAGATTTAAGATTTTTTCCCCTTTTCCTCTTTTTACAACGAATTATCCCAAATTGAGGAGGTGGACTTTAAGAGCAAGATTTAAGACTTTTTCCCTTTTTCCTATTTTTACAACGAATTATCCCAAATTGAGGATGCGGACTTTGAGAGCAAGATTTATGATTTTTTTCCCCTTGTTCACTTTTTGTGAATGTGTATGTGTGTGCTTCTGTGTGAGATTTTCTCTGTATAGCTTTGCTTCCACCATTTGTCCCAGGGATCTATGTGTCCATTTTTTTTTAATAATTAATTTTTATTTTAATAATGCTACTATATTTTATCACACTATATACTTTTTACTTTATTTTTCTCTTTTTCCTACCTTCTCTTCCTCCCTCCCCCCTCTTTTCTTTCTTTCTTTCTTTCTTTCCTTCCACCCTCCTTCCCTCCCTCCTGTATTACTTTCTTTCTTGCTTACTTTCTTTCTTTCTTTCCTTCTTTCTTTCTATCCTTCCTCCCACCCACCCTCCCTCCCTCCTTTCTTTTTTCTTTCTTTCTTTCTTCTACTAATTCTTTCTTTCTACTTTTTCTCCCTTTTATTCTGAGCAAGGTAGATGAAAGGCTCTTGGTGCTGCAGCCAGGGATCAGTGCTGTGACTCTGAAGTGGGAGAGACAACTTCAGGACACGGGTCCACAAGAGACCTCCCAGCTCCACATAATATCAAACGGCGAAAATCTCCCAGAGATCTCTATCTCAACACCAGCACCCAGCTTCACTCAACGACCAGCAAGCTACAATGCTGGTCACCCTATGCCAAGCAACTAGCAAGACAGGAACAAAACCCCAGCCATTAGCAGAGAGGCTGCCTAAAAACATAATAAGGCAACAGGCACCACAAAACACACCACCAGACATGGACTTGTCCACCAGAAAGACAAGCTCGAGCCTCATCCACCAGAACACAGGCACTAGTCCCCTCCACCAGGAAGCCTACACAACACACTGAAACAACCCTAGACACTGGGGACAGACATCAAAAACAACAGGAACTACGAATCTGCAGCCTGCAAAAAGGAGAACCCAAACACAGTAATATAAGCAAAATGAGAAGACAGAAAAACACACAGCAGGTGAAGGAGAAAGATAAAAACCCATCAGACATAACAAATGAAGAGGAAATAGGCAGTCTACCTGAAAAAGAATTCAGAATAATGATAATAAAGATGATCCAAAATCTTGGAAATAGAATAGACAAAATGCAAGAAACAGTTAACAAGGACCTAGAAGAACTAAAGATGAATCAAGAATCAATTAAAAACAAAATAAATGAAATGAAAAATACTCTAGATGGGATCAATAGCAGAATAACTGTGGCAGAAGAACGGAGAAGTGAGGTGGAAGATAAAATAGTGGAAATAACTGCTGCAGAGCAGAATAAAGAAAAAAGAATGAAAAGAACAGAGGACAGTATCAGAGACCTCTGGGACAATATTAAACACACCAACATTTGAATTATAGGGGTTCCAGAAGAAGAAGAGAAAAAGAAAGGGACTGAGAAAATATTTGAAGAGATTATAGTTGAAAACTTCCCTAATATGGGAAAGGAAATAGTTCATCAAGTCCAGGAGGCACAGAGAGTCCCATACAGAATAAATCCAAGGAGAAATGTGCCAAGACACATATTAATGAAACTGTCAAAAATTAAACACAAAGAAAACATATTAAAAGCAGCAAGGCAAAAACAACAAATAACACACAAGGGAATCCCCATCAGGTTAACAGCTGATCTCTCAGCAGAAACTCTACAAGCCAGAAGGGAATGGCAGGACATATTTAAACTGATGAAGGAGAAAAACCTGCAAACAAGATTACTCTACCCAGCAAGGATCTCATTCAGATTTGATGGAGAAATTAAAACCTTTACAGACAAGCAAAAGCTGAGAGAGTTCAGCACCACAAAACCAACTTTACAACAAATACTAAAGGAACTTCTCTAGGCAAGAAACACAACAGAAGGAAAATACCCACAAAAACGAACCCAAAACAATTAAGGAAATGGGAATAGGAAGATACATATCAATAATTACCTTAAATGTAAATGGACTAAATGCTCCCACCAAAAGACACAGATTGGCTGAATGGATACAAAAACAAGACCCATATACACGCTGTCTACAAGAGACCCACTTCAGACCTAGAGACACATACAGATTGAAAGTAAGGAGATGGAACAAGATATTCCATGCAAATGGAAATCAAAAGAAAGCTGGAGTAGCAATTCTAATATCAGACACAATAGACTTTAAAATAAAGACTATTAGAAGAAGCAAAGAAGGACACTACATAATGATAAATAGATCAATCCAAGAAGAAGATATAACAATTGTAAATATTTATGTACCCAACATAGAAGCACCTCAATACATAAGGCAAATACTAACAGCCATAAAAGGGGAAATCAACGGTAACACACTCATAGTAAGGGACTTCAACACCCCACGTTCACCAATGGACAGATCATCCAAAATGAAAATAAATAAGGAAACACAAGCTTTAAATGATACATTAAACAAGATGGACTTAATTGATATTTATAGGACATTCCATCCAAAAACAAGAGAATACACATTTTTCTCAAGTGCTCATGGAACATTCTCCAGGATAGATCATATCTTGGGTCACAAATCAAGCCTTGGTAAATTTAAGAAAATTGAAATTGTATCAAGTATCTTTTCCGACCACAATGCTATGAGACAAGACATCAATTACAGGAAAATATCTGTAAAAAATACAAACACATGGAGGCTAAACAATACACTACTTAATAACGAAGGGATCACTGAAGAAATCAAAGAGGAAATAAAAAAATACCTAGAAACAAATAACAATGGAGACACGACAACCCAAATCCTACGGGATGCAGCAAAAACAGTTCTAAGGGGGAAGTTTATAGCAATACAATCCCACCTTAAGAAACAGGAAACATCTCAAGTAAACAACGTGACACTGCACCAAAAGCAATTAGAGAAAGAAGAAGAACAACAACAAAAAAAACCCCAAAGTTAGCAGAAGGAAAGAAATCATAAAGATCAGATCAGAAATAAATGAAAAAGAAATGAAGGAAACGATAGCAAAGATCAATAAAACTAAAACTGGTTCTTTGAAAAGATAAACAAAATTGAGAAACCATTAGCCAGACTCATCAAGAAAAAAAGGGAGAAGACACAAATCGATAGAATTAGAAATGAAAAAGGAGAAGTAACAACTGACACTGCAGAAATACAAAAGATCATGAGAGATTACAACAAGCAACTCTATGCCAATAAAATGGACAACCTGGAAGAAATGGACAAATTCTTAGAAATACACAACCTACCAAGACTGAATCAGGAAGAAATAGAAAATATGAATAGACCAATCACAAGCACTGAAATTGAAACTGTGATTAAAAACCTTCCAACAAACAAAAGCCCAGGACCACATGGCTTCACAGGCGAATTCTATCAAACATTTAGAGAAGAGCTAACACCTATCCTTCCCAAACTCTTCCAAAATATAGCAGAGGGAGGAACACTCCCAAACTCATTCTATGAGGCCACCATCACCTTGATACCAAAACCAGACAAAGATGTCACAAAGAAAGAAAACTACAGGCCAATATCACTGATGAATATAGATGCAAAAATCCTCAACAAAATACTAGCAAACAAATCCAACAACACATTAAAAGGATTATACACCATGATCAAGTGGGGTTTATTCCAGGAATGCAAGGATTCTTCAATATACACAAATCAATCAATGTGATACACCATATTAACAAATTGAAGAAGAAAAATCATATGATCATCTCAATAGATGCAGAGAAAACTTTCGACAAAATTCAACACCCATTTATGATAAAAACACTGCAGAAAGTAGGCATAGAGGGAACTTTCCTCAACATAATAAAGGCCATATATAACAAACCCACAACCAACATCGTCCTCAATGGTGAAAAACTGAAACCATTTCCACTAAGATCAGGAACAAGACAAGGCTGCCCACTCTCACTACTCTTAGTCAACATAATTTTGGAAGTTTTAGCCACAGCAAGGAGAGAAGAGAAGGAAATAAAATGAATCCAAATTGGAAAAGAAGAAGTAAAGCTGTCACTGTTTGCAGACGGTATGATACTATACATAGAGAATCCAAAGGATGCTACCAAAAAACTACTAGAGCTAATCAATGAATTTGGTAAAGTAGCAGTGTACAAAATTAATTCACAGAAATCTCTGGTATTCCTGTACACTAATGATGAAAAACCTGAAAGTGAAATCAAGAAAACACTCCCATTTACCATTGCAACAAAAAGAATAAAATATCTAGGAATAAACCTACCTAAGGAGACAAAAGACCTGTATGCAGAAAATTATAAGACACTGATGAAAGAAATTAAAGATGATACAAACAGATGGAGATATATACCATGTTCCTGGATTGGAAGAATTAATATTGTGAAAATGACTCTACTATCCAAAGCAATCCACAGATTCAATGCAATCCCTATCAAACTACCACTGGCATTTTTCACAGAACTAGAACAAAAAATTTTCAAAATTTTTTGGGTAAACAAAAGACCCTAATAGCCAAAGCAATTTTGAGAATGAAAAACGGAATTGGAGAAATCAGGCTCCCTGACTTCAGACTATACTACAAAGCTACAGTAATCAAGACAGTGTGGTACTGGCACAAAAACAGAAAGATAGATCAATGGAACAGGATAGAAAGCCTAGAGATAAACCCACGCACATATGGTCACCTTATCTTTGATAAAGGAGGCAGGAATGTACAGTGGAGAAAGGACAGCCTCTTCAATAAGTGGTGCTGGGAAAACTGGAAAGGGACATGTAAAAGTATGAGATTAGATCATTCCCTAACACCATACACAAAAATAAGCTCAAAATGGATTAAAGACCTAAATGTAAGGCCAGAAACTATCAAACTCTTAGAGGAAAACATAGGCAGAACACTCTATGACATAAATCACAGCAAGATCCTTTTGGACCCACCTCCTAGAGAAATGGAAATAAAAACAAAGATAAACAAATGGGACCTAATGAAACTGCAAAGCTTTTGCACAGCAAAGGAAACCATAAACAAGACCAAAAGACAACCCTCAGAATGGGAGAAAATATTTGCAAATGAAGCAACTGACAGAGGATTAATCTCCAAAATTTATAAACAGCTCATGCAGCTCAATAGCAAAAAAACAAACAACCCAATCCAAAAATGGGCAGAAGACTTAAATAGGCATTTCTTCAAAGAAGATATACAGACTGCCAACAAACACATGAAAGAATGCTCAACATCATTAATCATTAGAGAAATGCAAATCAAAACTACAATGAGATATCATCTCACACCAGTCAGAATGGCCATCATCAAGAAATCTAGAAACAATAAATGCTGGAGAGGGTGTGGAGAAAAGGGAACACTCTTGCACTGCTGGTGGGAATGTGAATTGGTACAGCCACTATGAGAACAGTATGGAGGTTCCTTAAAAAACTAAAAATAGAACTACCATATGACCCAGCAATCCCACTACTGGGCATATACCCTGAGAGAACCTTAATTCTTAAAGAGACCTGTACCAAAATGTTCATTGCAGCTCTATTCACAATAGCTCAGAGATGGAAACAACCTAAGTGTCCATCATTTGATGAATGGATAAAGAAGATGTGGCACATGTAAACAATGGAATATTACTCAGCCATAAAAAGAAATGAAACTGAGCTCTTTGTAATGAGGTGGATAGACCTAGAGTTTGTCATACAGAGTGAAGTAAGTCAGAAAGAGAAAGACAAATACCGTATGCTAACACATATATATGGAATTTAAGAAAAAAAATGTCATGAAGAACCTAGGGGTAAAACAGGTATAAAGACACAGACCTACTTTAGAATGGACTTGAGGATATGGGGAGGGGGAAGGGTAAGCTGTGACAAAGCGAGAGAGAGGCATGGATATATATACAGTACCAAACGTAAAGTAGATAGTGGGAAGCAGCCGCATAGCCCAGGGAGATCAGCTCAGTGCTTTGTGACCGCCTGGAGGGGTGGGATAGGGCGGGTGGGAGAGACGGTGACGCAAGAGGGAAGGGATGTGGGAACAGATGTATATGTATGACTGATTCACTTTGTTATAAAGCAGAAACTAATAATAAAAAAAAAGAATTTATGTGGTTTTACAAGTCCTTATACTACCAAACTATTTGACTTTTTATTTGTAATGCTAAAATGCTCAAATGAAATATTCAACTAGTTGTGTATGAAAATTACCTGTTTTCTGGGTATTATCTTTTTTTGATTCTTCAGAAATTAGATAGGCAACAAAAAATATTAAACTTATAGTTACATTGTTTTTAATTGTGTAGTTAAATATATTTTCAAATGTTTAGAGATCTTTCTCTGCTTCAAGTATAACTCATGATGTTGTAGGAAATTATTACAAATAAGGGAGAAATAAGTACATCTAATACACCAACTCTAAGTATGTACTTGACCCACTATATTTGCAGAGACAAATCTAGTTGAGAATTCCATTTATGTGAAAAATCTATATAGCATATTAGGTAGACCTTCTTACTCTCAGGTCAACTTCTGCTGCCAGTTTCCATTGCTCATATTCTGTCATCCTTGGGTTCAGCTGTCAAGATCCATGGAACCACTCTGATTCAAATGATTTCCTCATCAGCTCCTGTTCTTAGTGTTTTGTTCAAGAAATCTTAATCCATTTGCTCAATCTTACTTTATACCCCAAACTTCACATTTACTGATTACATAGGAGTTTTGATATTAAATGTTTTTAAAAATTATAAAACATGCTACTTATTAAAGAGCATACATTTTTGTCATTCAGTTTGTAGCATCTGTCTTAACTTACTTTCATAATTTAACTTGCTATATCACTAAAATTTATATCTTGTTATAGTACTGTTGGTACAGGCCCATAATCACCTATTTGCATTTTTTAAATGCAAAAGAAATATCTTAAGAATATTCTGCTTAATTTGTTTTCAAAACATTTGATGACAAAACCTAATATGGAAAAATATGACATATATTTTTTTATTTTTTAAATGAGTGGTAATATTCATATGTTACAGAACAAATAATCTATTAAATTACAAGGTATTATCTCATATTCCACTGGAATTACAAGTGTATGTCATTTGAATAGTACCACTCTTTAAAAAAGAAACTGAAAATTCAGAATTCTGAAAATTATTTGGCCCCAAGTGTGTCTAAATAGTAGCAATTATCTATATTAACTATTTTTTTCTTTCAAAGTGTTGGTAGTACCATTTTCTGTGTGTGCAAATTTGAGTAGGTCACAATTTTTACATTACTAAAGCTAATCATTTATAAAATTAGAATATCAGTGATTCTTGCATCAGAAGATTGTTGTGAGGAAAAATAATGTACAGACTTCAAATAATTCATAGTGCATAAAAGTGTTTAAATCACATTTTTATTATTATAATCATTGTTCTTTCTCCTTTTCCTTCCAGTCCTCCCCTTCATTATTTGATGCCACATTTTATTTAAAAAAAAAAAAACAGTTCAATCAAGGATTTATCATTTTTTGTTACTCATGAGGTGTAAGCTATATTTTTACTATCTCATATACATGTTCATGCTTACAGAACGCCAATATAAACCAGAACTCCTTCCCATTAGCAAATTTTACAATTTCCAACTAATCAAGTTCATAATTTGCCAAATAATTGAGATTGTAAAAATGGGAAGGATTATGTGATTATGTAATTTAATTCATTTATTTCTAACTATAATTTTTAATAGATTTCTTGGCACATTTAATTTTTAAGTACAATTAAGTTTGTTATTGTTGAATTTCACTTAACTATTATTTTATGAATGAAAGAATATGATGACAGTTAAGAGGTAATTAAAAAAAAAACTCCACTAATTTTGTATTAAGTTTAATAAAGGAAGTTTTAAAATAACAAAAATAATTAAATTCTTTAAAGAATTATATAAGCATAAGAATATGTATGAGTCATATGTATGCATGACTTGGTTTTGCATCAGAAACTTCCTGTGGTAGCTGAGTATACTGAGAATTTTGATGACTGGAGATGCCATAAGGTAAAAGATCACAAGGGAAAATCCTTATATTAACACATAAATCAATAACCATCTTAAAGATGTCAAAATGTGAAAGTACAAATCCATTCCAATTGCTCCAGGGAGCATTTAACCTCCATACCTCCATCAGTAGAATTTTACAAAAGTCAAATCATAATTAAACTTGAAAAAATTGGTAATGCTGTCAATAATCATAAAGATTAGCCAGAAAATTTTTCAGAAAACTCTTTCAGATAAAGATCCAGAATATTACTCAAGTAGCCACAGAAAGATGAAGAAAAGACACTCAAGAAGACACAAGAAATAGAATAGTTGCCTATTTTTAACTAGGCATTATACTGTTGTAAAAGAAGTTACTTAAAAGAATGAGAGAGAGAGGAGTGAGAGAGAGAGAGACAGGGAGAGAGGGAGGGAGAGAATGGTATTGGAATCTGATTGGACTAAATTTCTTTGAGCTTTCTCTTCTCCCAAATGAAGAACTCCTGTTCAAAGAGTCATTCTTCCTTTGCATGATAAACTACTCTAAAAAAAAATCACCTTTATAGGCCAACATCTTTGAAATTTATGTTTCTCAGTTTTATTTCCCAGAAACCTGAACTGAGTCCTTGTTGAAGCAATTTTCACATAAAACTTACATGCCATCTTTATGTAATAGATGTTAGGTTTATTTGCTGGTTAAAGTGCAATGTCATCAGACACATGTAGAGGATCAAACCAGGTAAATAATTTACAGATCCCCGTGTAAAAATGATTATTCAGGGCACCTGATTCTGCTTATGAACTTCAGGACAGTGACAGATGAACCTTAAATTAAGCTAGAGGCCCCTTCTAAGGGGTCTTCTAAAGACCTGTGGGATTGCACATTCATGAAGCATATTCACAAAACAGACCCCATTCAGGAGACACCTCTCTGATATAAGGGGTTCAACTGAAAACATCTATAGCCATGCCATACTATATGGAAGCCATTAGCCACGTGTGTACCAAGCCACTGAGCACTTGAAATGAGGTTACTGCAATTGAGAACGCCAACTTTTAACTTAATTTAAATTTACATTTATAAACTAAAGAAGTATATTTTTTTCTGATAAATACAATTTTATTGTTTAGCAGGATTAAATTTTATTTTAATAGTTGAAAATTTAATGTGTAAATTGAGATGTGATGTTGAAGGTAAAAACATACTTTCTTTCACAGACTGTAATATGTAGAATGAAAAATGGAAGATAAAATATCTCAATACATTTAAAAAATTAATTCCATGTTGTAATGACAAAATTTTCTATACGTAGAATTAAATAAAATATTTTTAAACATTAATTTAACTTTTAAAAATTTACTTTTTAAATATAACTAGAAAATTTAAAGTTGAGTATATGTCATGTATTATATTTCTGACAGTGTTGATCTAGAGATCTAAAGGCCTCAGGGAACCTCAGGTTTATAATTCCTTATCTGAGTATTTCCTAGAAATTTTACTTTACTAAGCAATCTTACATTTGAGAGGACAGTTGGTGAAATTCAATGTACACTGAATCTCGCTAGACATGAAATACAGGAGGCTTTATATTCAAAATAGCTGATCAGTGAGAATGTTACTATATATCCAGCACTTGACTTAAAAGCAAATTCGTCCGAATAATATTCAACAGCCTTACATTTTATATTTTATTAACTCAGATTGTAGATTTCAGAAAACTAGCATTGTACTGACAGAGAGCTGAGATTTATAATTTCTTGATATCCTGATGAAATAAGAAAATCTGCAAGGAGAAAAATAATGAAAAGAGAAAATAATCAGAGGGTATGGATCTGAAGAGAAATTGAGAGTATAAGGAGTAAGAGAAATGGAAAATTTTGGAACAATTTATTTACTGAGGCTGGCGAGCATCCACAGAAAGCTTGGTCTGAGTTAGTGAAAACATTTTCATACCAGATTTAGATTTCCTCGTGCTTATTCTCCAGGCAGGCACAGAATTAGAGCCTAGACTTTTGAGAAAGCAGGTTCTTAATTCAATAATAGTAATGACTTCTGTATTATTCAGTTGGATATGATGCAATTATTGGGAAGCCAGACTGTATTTGATACATAAAAAGCACTTTTAAAACTGGAGTCTGGCGTGACCTGAAATGAAAGGGTTTAACCAGACAGACTACATATTCAACTTTATTGATCAATATTAAACTTGAAAATAAGCATCTGCATTCTCCTTGGGAAAATGACTAGGGAAACGTGAGGGGCACAGTTCTTCCTAGTATCATCCTGGTATTTTGCAGCAAAAGATATTCCCAGTGAGAATGCAAACTGCTATTTTTAAAATAATAGTTTGACTCCTGCCATTTTGAATCCCCAGAGACTCTGTCTTCTAAATGTAACTATCAGCATAAGCAGTGGTCAATGAATATGAACTTTGACCTGTAAAATGAGAACATATTTTAAAATGTTTTTAAAATAGTTTCATAGGGTTTATTGCATCCTTCTGTTGTGTTTATTACTGTTATCATCATTTTCATCATCATTGATATTATTTTCTGAGTTTTTAATGGCCAATTAATGATGTTGTTATTAATATTTCATAACCAAAAATATATGAATAATATTAGATATTTATTTGGGGATAATACTGTTTCCTTCTTCCTTTGACAACATATTCCTTTAACCTTCTAATTTATTTTTCTTGACATAGAATTAGAACACATAATTTTACAGTAAAATTAGCAGTACTAGTGGTAAATGGATAAAAAATAATTTTTAAGATTCTTAGAATTATTTATATCGTCTTCCAGGTATTGTCAAATTCTTTAGTATTGATTTAGGTTGAAAATTTTTTCATTTGTAATAATCTTTTTTCTTTCATTCTTAAATTTTAGGTTCCACATGTTTCTATGTAGACTGAACAGTACAAATGGGAAATAAAACATAAACCAGTTATTTTTTTTTCTTGTATCAGTGACTTCTCTAAAAGAATAAATAAATTGAGAAGAAAGTTAAATTCTTGGCTAAAACTATCAAATTTCTAATTTAAAATTTTTATTATTAGTAATTTTTCTGACTCCTAATGGGGTATAACTGCACTTTCTGAATTTTCATACCATATATCTAAAGGTAAAAGAATTGGTTCTACACTGCTGCTACACCTAACCCATCCCTACATCCAGAAGGAAAGTAAACACCTATCTCAAAAGGAAGTAACACCTAGGGACTTTCCTGGTGATTCAGTGGTTAAGAATCCGCCTGCCAATGCAGGGGACATGGGTTCGAGCCCTGATCTGGGAAGATCCCACATGCCGTGTAGCAACTTAGCCATGAGCCACAACTACTGAGCCTCCGTACCACAACTACTGAAGCCAGTGCACCTCGAATCCATGCTCCACAACGAGAGAAGCCACTGCAATGAGAAGCCTGCACACTGAAATGAAGAGTAGATCCCACTCGCCGCAACTAAAGAAAACAAACACATAGCAATGAAGACCCAACACAGCCAAAAAAGTAATTTAAATAAATAAATAAATAAAAGGAAGTAACACCTAAATATTGGTATATAAGAAAATTTGAATTTTTATATGCTGAAAAAAATCATTTTGAATAATTAGCCTGAATTTCAGTATTACTTTTCATTGACTGAGGCAACTATGTTTTCTGGCTTCTGTGTAAGCCCCAAACCAAACTAATGTTCTATTTTACACTTCATTATTCTAGTAGAAATATTATATTCTAATCTTTGAAGTGCAAAACAATTTTGGTTTAAAGAAATTGGATAGTAGAATAAATGACAACAATTCTGTGCAGTCACTGTGATTCAGAATCAGTAGGATATGTGTTAGGAGAGACACAGGATTGAGATTAGGCAGGAATAGAAAAATCTAAGGAGTGTAGGAAATCTTAATCAGAAACTTTGCCAGTACCAAGTGTCAATCCATCTAAATTTATGGACAACAACAGGTCACTTCACCAGGGTATATGAAGCAATTTTGGAAAAGTAGATCAAGGTTTATTAAAGAGGGAGACTATTCCAAGTACAATGAAAAACAAGACAATCTAACGTAGTTAGCACTTCAACTTCAATATGTGAATAGTTTCTTACAAACTTTTAATTTTAGTGTAGTTTCAAATGTCACCTAATCAGTTTGGTTAGCGTTCAGATGGAAATGTTGAGTTTGTCTCCATATTGAAATAAAATGGTAATTACAAGGAAACTGAAGAACATTTTACTGCCAATAAAGGCTGGGTTCATCATTTCAGAAGTCTGAACTTGCATAGTGATTTTTATTATCCGTGCAAAGTGAGGACTGCCTGTATATTGAAAAGTTGAAATGCATAATCATTCAATTTAAACTAATTGACGTTTATAGATTAATCCACCTCAAAACAGCAGATTACACATTCAGTTCAAGTGCACACAAAGAATTTACCAAGACAGACCATATTCTGGGCAATACAACAATCTTGATGTATTTAAAAGGATTCAAGTCATGCAATGTATGACTGACCTTAATGCAATTAATGTAAAGTTCACAACAGAATTAATTCTGAAGAAACTTAATATTAGGAAACCAAATAACATGCATCCAAATAACCTATAGGTCAAAAAGAAATCAAAATGAAAATACAAAATATTTTGAGGTTGTAGAGGGATGGGAATGTTTATAGATTCCTGGTGGGATGTAAATGGCTAAAACCATTTGGGATAATGGGTTGTCAATTTCTCAAAAATTTACACATAGATCTACCATAAGGGCCAGCCATTCAATCTTCCGTATTTGCCCAAGATCACACATGTCCATGCAGATTTGCACATGAATATTTATATTTGCTTTATTTGTAGTGGTCCCAAACTGGAAGCAACCAAGTGTCCATCAGCAAGTGAATGGATAAACAGATGCATAAATCCATGTCATAGGATACTGTCTAGCTTACAAAGGAATGATCTATTGGTACAGAAAGTACTGCCAGTGAATCACAAAATAATTATTCTAAGTGAAAAAAGCAAAACAAAAAGAACATATAGTCTCATTCGATTTATATAAAATTCTAGAAATGATAAATTAACATATAGAAATATCAGATCAAGTTTTGCTTTGGGATGATAGAGTGTGGGTAAGATGGGCATCAGGAAGTAATTACCACAGGAAATGGAAATATTTGAGGATGATATAAATGTTTATAATCTTTACTGTGGCAATGATTTCATGATTGCGTGTGTATGTAAAAACATATCATATTGCACACTTTAAATAAATGTAGTTTATTGTATTTCAATTACAACTCAAAATTGTTTTTAGAAAGGAAAAAAATGTAGGTTTTTCTAATTGCTATATTTACTACAGGAGAATAATATTCGTGCCACTAGCCAACACCCAAAAAAGCCATGCTTAATTCCATGAATTTCACAGGGAATTTTCACAGAAAAAAAGTCTAAGCTGGTTTTTGAAAGACTATGCAAAATGTTTGATATAGAAAGCATATTTTATTTGGAGCTGCCCAGAAGTGAAGGAAGCCATGGTTACTTAATAAATATTCAAAAATGAGAGATGGATAAGAAAAATGTAAAACTATTTGCTTCTATAAAGTCCATAAGTAAGGGGGAACTTACACTGGCCGGCATAAACAACTTCAAAGTAGTAGCCAATAGGTGGAAACAGACAGAAAAATTTCTAGATATAATCACACACAAAAAAGAGGGCCACCATTTTTTCACCATTTTCCTTTCTCTACAAGGCTTTGGACAGGGTATTTAAAAATGATCAAAGGAGCCAACTTCACTGTTTATGATTTGCCACAGGATGTGGAGATATCTGTGGCTTCCAGAGAAACTAAAAATGATGGCCAACTAAGATCTTGGAGATATTACCAAGATATTACCATGGAGATATGCTATAGCTATTGGAAGTGCATTTATAGACAGAGATTTTGAACTAGAAAATTTTTGTGAGTTTCATACTAAACTTTCTAAATGATTAAAAATGTTTATTGCTGTCAATTCTTACATCTCTCTGGTAAGATCACTTTTCACTTTTTCATGTATACTGGAATGAAATGTTTATTATTATTATTATGAATATGAGAATGCATATAGTTGGATTACATTTTAAAATTTCATATCTATATATTCATATACATACAAATATAATATATATATAATGTAAAATAAGCAATATTTTACAAAAGTTGTATCTGTTACAATATATACATATAGATTCTTATGCATTTGCATCTACATATGTAAATATATATTTTAATATATGATCTCAGATATAAGTGTACATAGATGTACAACTTACTGTGAATATTCACCCAGACATAAGGAAAAAAGACGTCAGAACTATGAAATTTTGAACAGGAAACTATACTAATAAAATAAGCACATTATCACCATGGTTGTAGTCTAAGAATAACACAGGAAATCATTAACAAATGATTCCACTCATTCAAAAGTGTTTTTTTTTAATTTTTAGTATCTGTTTCAAAATCTCATTTGCATGCATTTAATTAAAATGTAATATTTTTTATGCATCTTGAGAGCCCTGAAGAGTATTCATATATTTGTGAGCTCTAAGGAAAGCAGAAAAATAAATGTAATATAAACTATTACACAAAAATAAGTAAAATTTTTATTTCAATCTTCTACTCCCTGGCATATTTTGTTTTGGCAGACCACCTGTTTCTGACAGTACCAGAAATGTATATCTAGAGCTATTGTCTCAACAAGGTCAAGAGCTTCAAGGGGAGCTAGATTTCTCAAACTAGGGAAAGAGGTGGAGGTGACAGTTTAGATTAATAATAAAGGAGATGGGAAATTTATCAGCTAAATTGTATAGAATCACAAACATCTAAGAAACCTCTTGAGTACTTGCCTATAAGCAAACATGCACATATTTTACTTAAATGAACATGTATTTTCTTCATAACTTATGGCACTAAAAATAAGTCTATGACTTTCCCTAAAACTAGTTTGATTTCTTTTAACTTGAAGTTTTCTCCTTCCAGAATATTTAGAAATATCATTTCCATTGAGAAAGGTAAGCATAGAGAAGTTTTGACCATTAGAGTTGAGGTGACTCCCCAGTGAACAGTCCTAAAGAGGAGTGTTTTATTTTTATATTCTATTTGACTCGGTCTTTTGTTTAATTCTAATTATAAAATATGATATCATCCAATAAATTTTTAAGTTCCTACTAATCACTATCTGACTATAAAAATGGGATGCTATTCAATATATGCACTGACATAAGTTATTAAGTTTGCAGATCATTTATTCAAATATAGTAAGTGAGGAATTAGACTGTAAGCTCACCAGAAGTATTAAACGTTAATTATTTAAAATAATGAGTGCAGTCTCTCATATGTCAATTTGTGTTTTTATCCCCCCAGAGATTGATAATGATAGATAATTAATCTCTTTTACTCTATTAAATGAGCAAATATTAAATAAGCAAATATGAATTGTGATTTAATTCATTATAAAACAATAGTAATTGATTGAATTAACTCTTGGGTGTTCTTTTGAATGTTTTTGTACATATGTATCATATTGGTGTGTGTGAATACTGACATCTTATTTACTTGGTTGTTTTTGTTGTCTGTCACTCTATCCCATCAAACCTAAGGATTATACATTATGTTCTACTTTTTGAATGTGATGTGCCCACTCATGTAGTTCCATAACTTTGTTCATGCTTCTCCCTCTGCATAGAATTCTCTTATCCCCTTCAATATTTAAAAGTGTATTCATATTTCAAAGCCCAGCACAAGTGTTATCTCCATTGGGAAGTCTTCAAAATTCTACTGGTATTGACTTGATCCCTTCCTTGAGAATATATTTAAAACACACTATATTTGTTCATATACCTCTTATAATATTGTTTATACTTTGATTTTATCTATAAAAATAGTTTTAAGTCAACCTTAGAAGTAAAATCACTTAATTTTGTTTTTTAGTAAATGACAATTAAGATTCTTTTTTTCTTTGCCTCTTTTGTTGTGTTATATCATTATTTCAAATAACACTTTTTTTGTTATTGTTGTTTGTTTGTGTTTGCTTTCATAAAACCATCTTTTAGACTGTTAGGTCGTAGTGTAAGAGAAAAAACAAAGAAAAATTTCTGGCCTGAGTTATGTTAACTCAACCAAACTTTATAACTTTACTGAGTACCTATCTAAGCTACTTTCATGCACAATTCTTCTTTCAATACCTATAAACCAATTAAGCATTGTGATCTCTAGTTTCCAGATCATGTGATTGAGGTAGATAATATAAAGAAATTTGTCCTAAATCATTCAGATATAAGTGGCAAAGGCAAGAGTTAAGTAGGTTTCATTAAATCACAACTGGAGTAAAAATAGAGTCACAAAAAAGTCATAAATAGCTATACTATTGTGTTTAGCTATTGTATCATCTTCATCTATATTTGTTACAGTTTTTATTTTTTTTAATTTACCTGAAAGTTAGAATTTGCTAAAAGGAAAATTAAAACAAGTTTTGCACTTACTGAAGTAATACACCCTCCTCCCCACCTACATATTCAAATAAACTATGATGGTTTAATATGTGCCCCAAGAATATATATCTATACCATGTTTCATGTATTTCTTGGAATGAACATCATTTGATAGATCATACTCTGACAGCACTTAAATAGTTAATGCATGACTTGCTATTATAATCTGTCAAGTTACAAAATATTTTTTAAAAGACTGCGTAATATATTTAATTATCATAACTGGAAATTGTTTAATTATTTTAAAGTGAGGTTGGTTTTTGGTCTTTCTCTAAGTGATAGTGCCAGAGTAAAGGGACAAAGTAGGTGACTAAATAGTTAATCTTTCTAAGGGATCTTAAGTTTTAAAAAAAAAAAGTATGGGAGACCCCTGTAAGTTAATGAGACTCAAGAAAGCAGACTCTCCTAACAACAAAGCCAAGCAGGTTTGCTTAGCATCAAATACATTCAACAGAAGCATGAGACATGTCCCAAAATAATAAAGCAATGGTGGAGTGAGACCCATATGTTGCCCAGTGAGGTCACTAAGTCAATGATTCCTAGGACATGTTTCTCTGAGTGCACTAAAAACAAAAATACAAGAAAAAGGTAACATTATACTAAAACCTGAGATGATTTGCCATATTTTAGTATATGTTACTGCCATTTTGATCATTTCTATTGTGACATGATAGTCCCAGTTTGACCATGTAGGGACAAGAAAACTCCCTCACCTTACGTGGAGGAGGAACCAAGGATGAAAGCTTGACGTCTACTGAAGAATGAAGTAGAAGGTGGTCTTTCCCCCTCCCCACTTTTCCTTTGATTGTAAAACTGTTGCCCACTAAGTTTTCAGGGTGGCTTCTTCTTGCCTATCTGCTTGTAGACCTCAGAAGCATACTATTCTAATAAATCACTTCTTATCTATCATTTTGTCTCTCATTGAATTCTTTCTTCATGAGACATAAAGAACTGGAGCTCCTCAGAGCCCCCTGAGACACAACTCTGCAGTTTCACAAGGTATAATTAGCATCAACATCTAACAACTTCCTTAAAGGGATTCAAACTGTAATTCAAAAATAACATATATATTGGTAACTTTGTAGATATTTTCTTGGTAATAAATTGTTACTTCTTGGCACATCATTCCCAGTGACATCTTATCATAAAATAAAAGCATAATTGTTAACTATCACTTTTGACAATTTAAAGTTGAGCTAAAGAAAAGATAAGTGTAAGAGCCAGAACTGGTTTTAAATTCCATGATCATTTCCATATTATTATAGGAAAAATTCACAATAAAATTTTAGAGTGCCTATTCTTCACATTAATTCAATGAGATATGAATTCTCCCTGGAGCATCAATCTCTGAGAACAGAAACCACAGAAGACAATTCATAGGATAGGGTGATTGTTCTTCCCAGTGCCAGTAAGGAAACTATAAAGAAAATATAACAAATATGAGCTCTGTTATACACACCTTTAAAAATTGGGTATAGTTTTGTAAACAATTCTTAGGTCATAACCATCGTTCTCCAGAAATGAGTTTTAAAATCAGTTCGGTCTTAAATTTTATCCTCATGAAACAGTTAAGCCATCATTAATCTTTCCATTAAGTTGGAAATTAGTTTATCCACTGATGGGGTAAGCTGGTGAAAAGTAGGAATTTCATAACCACAAATTGCACTCTGAACAAAGAACTGCTTGAAAACAGATAAATCTCTTTGGGGAACTCAAAATCCTTCATTAAATTCATGTTTTGGGGCAGGAGATGACTCAGTGATCAAATGGTCAAAGGGATAAATATGATTTAAAATTTTTATTTTAAAAGTGGAGAGAAATGATAGGTCTACTGGAATTCCCCAAATAACCTGGAAAAATATAACAAAATATTTGGGTAAACCACTCTTGAAGAGCATTATTTTGGAGCCCATACAAAGATAAGATCCAAAATATGACATGTTTCTAAATAGACCAGGTACCATCTTACCTGCACAATGAAAATTATCAGTCTGTGTACTTCAAGTGCAGAATCCATGCAATTCATGTTTCTGAAATTAATTAAATGATTTTTGATCATTCAATGGTTTATGTCTATTGGGTGACTAAATGAAAAAAAGATATTTTCCTCAATAGTCAAAAATGCATATGCATTGAATGAAAATGATTATTATTTGTATATCAACACATTAACCAATTATAGGTGAAACAATTTCCTATTTAACACAACCATTCAGATCCAAGTATTTCAACTCTGAAAACTCTAGATCTCATTTTATTTGTTTTATTATTCTCTGAAATTCTCTTCCCTTTGTTTCAGTTTTCATAATAAAGTTTCCTGAAGATATCATCTTCTCTTTGCACATTAAAGGTTAAAGGAAGATTTGGAAAAAATGTAATGTTTTAACCTGATTCCATTTTTTTAAACTGAAGCAGAATGAGAATTCAAAAATGTAACTACTATTGCTAAATGTCACCCAGTTTCAAAAGATGTCTGAATATTTGGCAGCTGATGTGAAATTCACATTGGTCCTCAGAGATTTTAAATAAAATAAGCAAATTACATGCAAAGCTAAGAAGTGAAGTATTTATATTTCCACATTTTGGTAGGGAAAAAGCAGATGGCTTGTGGAACACTCTGGAAATGTAAAAAACGTTGTGCTGTTTAATAGTTTAGCAAGAATAGAAAGTAAAGGGGGTTAACAATGTGAGAAGTGGGCTCCAATAAAGAAGTTTATCAAACCATTTGTATCTCCCAATTCCTCATGATAATGATGGCAGGACAAGTTGTGCAGAGTAAATATGAGAAAAATGAATGTTGGCATAATGGATTACCCGTTCAAAAAGGACTTGGTAAATAGCTGAATCCACAGTTGTTCTGAATTTATATGCCTATACTCCATGTCATTTTCCACTTTCTTTGCATTCCCCAAAGGAGCTTAAATACATAATATCACTTAGCTGGTACTTTCAGGTTTGTTGACAACAGGAAATTTTGCTTAGAAAAAACTGTATGGAGAGATATAACTGAGCCGATAAATTCTTTCAATATATTTCTTCTCCAGAGACAGAGTTGTCAAAATTTGCATTTGGAAGTTAATATCCACCTTGCACTGAACTCGTCTGAGAACTGTATAATCTTTAACCAAAATTATTGCACATTTTCCCACAATAACATTCGGTTTTACTATTTTTTTTCTTTGAATGAGGAAGAATTTGAAATTAAAAATTAGGGAAAAAGATATATAAAAATCATATACCTGTGCTTTATATCCAATTTTATAGCATATTTACTCCTTTTACTGTTCAGACTTAATTGATAATATATCTTTGGTAACACTATGATGGAAACACTAATAGCCTTCCTTACAGGTTTAGCTAATAAGAAATCAAATCATGCATATTGATAGTGGAAAAGAAGCATACTCATTTGGTACATCCATAGTGGTTTAAATCAAGTGACTGCTTACAAACCTAAATCATACTGGAAAATAACTTTTCTTCTTTATGTAATTGTTTAGTCTAAAGAATTAAAAATAATAAAGTAATTTAGCTTCTTAACTATGTTTTTCTTTAGTTCAGTTAGGAAGTCATGAGCTGCACTGAAAAATAAAATCTTGGGACAATAATGACCAATAGCAATCATTGATGGCGTGTGCTCTCTGTCCATCATACCTTTAAGAAAACTTGCACAGGCCACAATAGAGTATATGCAGATAAACTGCTAAGATTCAGATTAAATATCCACTGGAAAAAAGATATCTCTGAGAATTTCCCTACCAGGGTAGTCCACAGTAAGAACCTGAAGTGAGATTTCTGGGCTCTGAATCCTGGCTCTGCCACTTTCTTGCCATGGGAAACTGAGCAAATAATTTAACCTCTTTATGCCTCATTTCACCTGCTATTAAATGGTGAAAATAATACCTATCTCATAGGGTTGACATAAGGATTAAACGAGTTAGTATCTCATTTAATACATTTAATTAATACATACATTTAATAAATGTAAAATTATTACAATAGAGCCTGGGACATGTTAAGCAGTATGTAATTATTAGCTAAATACAGAAACATTTGTTAAAGTTGGAATTATTTTTTTCAACTAAAAGCAACAGGTGTGGTTGTGTGTGTGTATGTGTGTGTGTGTGTGCACATGTAGTCAAATTTATAATGCTGTTTTCCTTGCCAATATAGTTAAACTGGATTATTTGAACTAGCAAGACATACTCACTCATTTGAATCATTTGAATAGCTTTTGGGATAGAAGTAAAAAGCAATGCTGTGTTAAACAACTCTAACACATGATATAGAATGTGTTATAATACAATAAAATACATATATGTAGTATATACATTATTATGGAACATTATATTTGAAATACACTTTCTGACAAAAAATCTTGTTTTTTATGGTTAAACTGAAGGTTTCTTTCTTCTTTCTTTCTTTCTTCTTTCTTTCTTTCTTTGTCTTTCTTTCCTTCTTTCTCTTTCTTTTCTTCTTTCTTTTATCTTTCCTTCCTCTCACAAAGGCTATCATTTACTTCTTTCCTTTTGTGTGTGTGTGTGTTTGTGTGTGTGTGGTGAGAATGCTTAAGATTTATCCTTCTGGCAAATTTCAAGTATACAGTTGAGCTTTGTTAACTATAGTCACATTTCTGTACCTTAGATCTACAGAACTTAATTATATTGCACAACTGAAACTTTGTATCCTTTAACCAACATCTCACTTCTTCTTCCCCCAGTCCCTGGCAACCATCATTCTACCCTGCTTCAATGAGTTTGACTATTTTTGATTCCATATAAGTCAGATTTCTTTTCTGCATCTGGATCATTCTACCTAACATAATGTTTTCCGGGTTAATGACATTGTTTCTAGTTTGACTATAATCACAATCTCTGTTTCCACTGATTATTTTTTAACACCTATACATTAACACCATCATTTTCCAGATTATTTCCCCTCAAAGAGGGGAAAGATAGTGATTTGGGTATTTTCAGAACAAGGGTCTTCAAAAGTTAAATTTATTCTTTACCTTAACCCTCTATACAAGTTTAAATAATGTGCTCAAGACCAAATTACAGCAGGCAGAGAACAGAAACTACGTTTCATTTTTCACTGACAACATTACTTCAAAAAGTTAATTAAAAAAAAGTTTCTTACCTGTGTAATTTAGTCACTCCCAGCCTTATATCTCTGGATTGTAAGTTTACTTGTCTTACTGTGCCTAGTACTTTGTAAGTAGAATTTTAAATAAAATTACAGTGATTTGATTTAGATCTGCCACAAAATTAGTTTTTATTACTCTCTAGATTTTATCTCTTCACCAAGCATCTCTTGACTAAGTCCATCTCATTCACCTTAAATTAGTAGACCAAATTATGCATTTTCCATGCTTTGCCTTGCCAAAATTGGGGCAAAGCTTTATTTTATCACACTGTAATAAATTCGTGACAAGACTTGGGCAGGGCCTTCAGTTTTGGAACAGATATAAGAGATAATTTAACGTTTGAGATTTTTAACAGGGAAATGTTGGTATCATTTACCAGTCTCTTTCACAGTGCTGAAAAGGAAAGCTAAGAACTACTCAAGAATTCTATATCTATGTCAACAGCTGTCAAACCACAAAATGACACAATGAGAAATAAAAATCCAAATCAAGAAGGGGACTGTGTCCCTTGGAAACAAGCTTCCAGTGTAGCCTTCACACTCTCAGTGGAACTGAATGTGCTAACCTCTCAGAGAATGAAAAACACAACCACCTCAATGCATCTTGTTTCCTTTCTAAATGTAATAGGCATATTAAAATGTTCAATTCTCATCCCATCTAATTTTTTCTTTAAAATGCATTTTTAGAAAATAACCTCTAGCTACAACACAACTATAGTAGAATAGGTTTCATTTCATTAAAATTTTAACGTGACTAAGTGATGGTAACATTCTTCTTGGGCACGTTTCTAGTTTCTATAGAAGGGAATTAACAAGTTCTTGTTTATATCCTTGGTGGAAAAAAGTATCAACTCAGAAAGGGCTTTTCAAGCAATTGTTTCAGCAAGTAAAACGTAGAATTACGTCTAATAGCCATATCCCAATATAACTTTTTGTTGTTGTAAGATAGTCCTCCCTAAGGATAGTAATGCCAGGCAAAGATAGCTGCTAAGCTTTATTTATTTATTTTCTAAAGCTAACCAATTTCTCGTTTACATCATTGTAACTGAATTTGTTGCCTGTGACATATACAGATAATGACAAGTGCATTAAAATGATTTTCTCTGGAAGGCTGCACTGCTGCTGTCTACTGGACTCCTATGATCTTCTGTATGACACTAATATAGCTTGCACTGATTTGTATGTTTGTATCTCAGTAATCTCTTACTTCTCTGTGATGATTTCACAAATGAGTTTATATTTGTATATAGTATTCAATTAAATATCTACGATTCCATGTAAGTGTTAATCTTTTCCAATATATTGTAGACTCCATGAAAGCAAGTACCATTGTTTTCTTTTTTTTAATTTTTTAATTTTTTAACATCTTTATTGGAGTCTAATTGCTCTACAATTGTCTGTTTGTTTCTGCTTTATAACAAAGTGAATCAATTATACATATACATATGTCCCTGTATCTCTTCCCTGGTGCATCCCCCTCCCTCACACCGTCCCTATCTCACCCATCTAGGTGGTCACAAAGCACAAAGCTGATCTCCCTGTGCTATGTGGCTGCTTCCCACTAGCTATCTATCTTATATTTGATAGTGTATATATGTCCATGCCACTCTCTGACTTTGTCCCAACTTACCCTTCCCCCTGCCCGTATCCTCAAGTCCATTCTCTAGTAGGTCTGCATCTTTATTCCCATCTTGGCCCTAGGTTCTTCTGACCATTTTTTTTTTTTTTAGATTCTATATATATGTGTTAGCATATGGTATTTGTTTTTCTCTTTCTGACTTACTTCACTCTGTATGAGCCTCTAGGTCCATCCACCTCACTACAAATAACTCAGTTTCATTCCTTTTTATGGCTGAGTAATATTCCACTGTATATATGTGCCACATCTTCTTTATCCATTCATCTGTTGATAGACACTTACGTTGTTTCCATGTCCTGGCTATTGTAAATAGAGCTGCAATGAACATTTTGGTACATGACAATTTTTGAAGTTTGGTTTTCTCAGAGTATATACCCAGTGGTGGGATTGCTGGGTTGTATGGTAGTCCTATTTTTAGTTTTTTTAAGGAAGCTCCATACACTGTTCTCCATAGTGGCTTTATCAATGTACATTTCCACCAACAGTGCAGGAGGGTTCCCTTTTCTCCACACCCTCTCCAGCATTTATTGTTTGTAGATGTTTTGATGATGGCCATTCTGACATGTGTGAGATGATATCTCATTGTAGTTTTGATTTGCATTTCTCTATTGACTAATGATGTTGAACATTCTTTCATGTGTTTGTTGGCAACCTGTATATCTATTCAGGTCTTCAGCCCATTTTTGGATTGGGTTGTTTGTTTTTTGATACTGAGCTGCATGAGCTGCTTGTATGTTTTGGAGATTAATCCTTTGTCAGTTGCTTCATTTGCAAATATTTTCTCCCATTCTGAGGGTTCTTTTTTCATCTTGTTTATGGTTTTCTTTGCTGTGCAAAAGCTTTTAATTTTCATTAGGTCACATTTGTTTATTTTTCTTTTTGTTTCCATTTCTCTAGGAGGTGGGTCAGAAAAGATCTTGCTGGGATTTATGTCATAGAGTGTTACATCTATGTTTTCCTCTAAGAGTTTGGTGGTGTCTGGCCTTACATTTAGGTCTTTAATTCATTTTGAGTTTATTTTTGTGTATGGTGTTAGGGGGTGCTCTAATTTCAGTCATTTACATGTAGCTGTCCAGTTTTCCAAACACCAATTATTGAAGAGGCTGTCTTTTGTCCACTACATATTCTTGGCTCCTTTATCAAAGACAAGGTGACCATATGTGCGTGGGTTTATCTCTGGGCTTTCTATCCTGTTCCACTGATCTATATTTCTGATTTTGTGCCAGTACCATACTGTCTTGAGCACTGTAGCTTTGTAATATAGTCTGAAGTCTGGGAGCCTGATTCTTCCAGCTCCATTTTTCTTTCTCAAGATTGCTTTGGCTATTCTGGGTCCTTTGTGTTTCCATACAAATTGTGAATTTTTTTGTTCTAGTTCTGTGAAAAATGCCAGTGGTAGTTTGATAAGGATTGCATTGAATCTGAAGATTGCTTTGGGTAGTAGAGTCATTTTAACAATGATGATTCTTCCAATCCAAGAACATGCTATATCTCTCTATCTATTTGTATCATCTTTAATTTCTTTCAGTGTCATAATTTTCTGCATACAGGTCTATTGTCTCCTTAGGTAGGTTTATTCCTAGATATTTTATTCTTTTTGTTGCTGTGGTAAATCTCAGTGTTTTCTTAATTTCACTTTCAGATTTTTCATCATTGGTGTATAGGAATGCTAGAGATTACTGTACATTAATTTTGTATCCTGCTACTTTACCAAATTCATTGATTAGCTCTAGTAGTTTTCTGGTAGCATCTTTAGGATTCTCTATGTATAGTATCATGTAATCTGCAAACAATTACAGCTTTACTTCTTCTTTTCCAATTTGGATTCCTTTTATTTCCTTTGCTTCTCTGATTGCTGTGGCTAAAACTTCCAAAATTATGTTGAATAATAGTACTGAGAGTGGGCAACCTTGTCTTATTCCTGAAGTCAGTGGAAATGGTTTCAGTTTTTCACTATTGAGGGCGATGTTGGCTGTGGGTTTGTCATACATGGCCTATATTATGTTGAGGAAAGTTCCCTCTATGCCTACTATCTGGATGATTTTTATCATAAATAGGTAGTGAATTTTGTCAAAAGATTTCTCTGCATCTGTTGAGATGATCATATGTTTTTTCTCCTTCAATTTGTTAATATTGTGTCATGTTGTTTGATTTGCGTGTATTGAAGAATTCTTACATTCCTGGGATAAAACCCACTTGATCATGGTGTATGATCCTTTTAATGTGCTATTGGATTGTGTTTGCTAGTATTTTGTTGGGGATTTTTGTATCTATGTACATCAGTGATATTGCCCTGTAATTTTCTTTCTTTGTGACATCTTTGTCTGGTTTTGGTATCATGGTGATTGTGCCCTCGTAGAATGAGTTTGGGAGTGTTCCTCCCTCTGCTATATTTTGGAAGAGTTTCAGAAGGATAGGTGTTAACTCTTCTCTAAATGTTTGATATAATTCGCCTGTGAATCCATCTGGTCTTGGGCTTTTGTTGTTTGGCAGATTTTTAAGCACAGTTTCAGTTTCAATGCTTATGATTGGTCTGTTCATCTTTTCTATTTCTTCCTGGTTTAGTCTTGGAAAGTTGTGCATTTCTAAGAATTTGTCCATTTCTTCCAGGTTTTCCATTTTATTGGCATAGAGTTGCTTGTAGTAATTTCTCATGATCTTTTGTATTTCTGCAGTGTCATTTGTTACTTCTCCTTTTTCATTTCTAATTCTACTGAGATGAGTCTTCTCCCTTTTTTTCTTGATAAGTTTGGCTAATGGTTTATCAATTTTGTTTATCTTCTCAAAGAACCAGCTTTTACTTTTATTGGTCTTTGCTATCATTTCCTTCAATTTTTTTTTGCATTTATTTCTGATCTGATGTTTATGATCTTTCCTTCTGCTAACTTGGGTTTTTTTCTTTCTTTCTTTCTTTTTTTCTTTTTTTTTCTTTCTCTAATTGTTTTAGCTGTAAGGTTATGTTGCTTATTTGAGATGTTTCTTGTTTCTTAAGGTGGGATTTTTTTTGATTTTTTTTTTGATGTTGATTTTTTATTTTTTTCAAATTTTTTTAAATTAGTTTCTGCTTTATAACAAAGTGAATCAGTCATACATATACATCTGTTCCCACATCCCTTCCCTCATGCATCTCCCTCCTTGTAATGCTATAAATTCCCTCTTAGAACTGCTTTTGCTGCAACCCATATGTTTTGGGTCGTTGTGTTTTCATCATCATTTGATTTTATGTATTTTTTTATTTTCTCTTTGATTTCTTCAGTGATCTCTCAGTTATTAAGTAGCGTGTTGTTTAGCCTCCATGTGTTTGTATTTCTTACACATTTTTTCCTGTAATTGATATCTAGTCTCATAGCATTGTGGTTGCAAAAGATACTTGATATGATTTCAATTTTCTTAAATTTACCAAGGCTTGATTTGTGACCCAAAATATGATCTGTCTTGGAGAATATTCCATGAGCACTTGAGAAGAATGTGTATTCTGTTATTTTTTGATGGAATATCCTATAAATATCAATTAAGTCTGTGTTGTTTAATGTATCATTTAAAGCCTGTGTTTCCTTATTTACTTTCATATTGGATGATCTGTCCAGTTGTGAAACTGGGGTGTTAAAGTCCCCTACTATGATTGTGTTACTGTCGATTTCCCCTTTTATGGCTGCTAGCATTTGCCTTATGTATTGAGGTGCTCCTATGTTGGATGCATAAACTTTTACAATTGTTTTATCTTCTTCCTGGATTGATCCCTTGATCATTATGTAGTGTCCTTCTTTGTCTCTTGTAATCGTCTTTGTTTTAAAGTCTATTTTGTCTGATATGAGAATTGGTACTCCAGCTTTCTTTTGATTTCTATTTGCATAGAAGATTTTTTTTCCATCCCCTTCCTTTCAGTCTGTATTTGTCCCTAGGTCTGAAGTGGGTCTCTTGTAGACAGCACATACACTGGTTTTGTTTTTATATCCATTCAGCTAGTCTATGTCTTTTAGTTGGAACATTTAATCTTTTAACAGTTAAGATAATTATCGATACATATGTTCCTATTACTATTTTCTTAATTGTTTTGGGTTTATTATTGTAGTTCTTTTCCTTCTTTTGTGTTTCCTGCCTAGAGAATTTCCTTTAGCATTTGTTGTAAAGCTGGTTTGGTGGTGCTGAATTCTCCTAGTTTTTTCTTTTCTGTAAGGCTTTTAATTTCTCTGTCAAATCTGAATGAGATCTTTGCTTGGTAGAGTAATCTTGGTCGTAGGTGTTTCTCCTTCATCACTTTAAATATGTCCCACCATTCCCTTCTGGCTTGCAGAGTTTCTGCTGAAAGATCAGCTGTTAACCTTATGGGGATTCCCTTATGTGTTATTTGTTGTTTTTCCCTTGCTGCTTTTAATATTGGTTCTTTGTATTTAATTTTTGATAGTTTGATTAATATGTGTCTTGGCGAGTTTGTCCTTGGATATATCCTTTATGGGACTTACTGTGTTTCCTGGACTTGACTAACTATTTCCTTTCCCATATTGGGAAAGTTTTCAACTATAATCTCTTCAAATCTTTTCTCAGTCTCTTTCTTTTTCTCTTCTTCTTCTGGAATCCTTATAATTCAATCGTTTTTGCATTTAATGTTGTCCCAGACGTCTGTGAGACTGTCCTCTATTCTTTTCATTCTTTTTTTTTATTGTGTTGTTCATCACTGTTTGTTTGCTCTTTATAGTTCCTCTAGGTCCTTGTTAAACGTTTCTTTTATTTTCTGCATTCTGTTTCCAAGATTTTGGATCATCTTTACTATCATTATTCTGAATTCTTTTTCAGGTAGACTGCCTATTTCCTCTTCATTTGTTAGTTCTGGTGGGTTTTTGCATTGCTCCTTCATCTGCTGTGCATTTCTATGTCCTCTCATTTTGCTTAACTTACTGTGTTTGGGGTCTCCTTTTCGCAGGACTGCATGTTCACAATTCCCGTTGTTTTTGGTGTTTGTCCCCAGTGGCGAAGGTTGGTTCAGTGGGTTGTGTAGGCCTCCTGGTGGAGGGGACTAGTGTCTGTGTACTTGTAGATGAGGCTGGATCTTGTGTTTCTGGTGTGCAAGTCCACATCTAGTGGTGTGTTTTGGGTTGTCTGTGGCTTTATTATGATTTTAGGCAGCCTCTGTGCTAATGGATGGTGTTGTGTTCCTGTCTTGTTAGTTGTTTGGAGTAGGATGTCCAGCACTCTAGCTTGTGGGTCATTGAGTGGAGCTGTGTCTTAGTGTTAAGATAGAGATATCTGGGAGATTTTTGCTGTTTGATATTACATGTTGCTGGGTGGTCTCTTGTGGACCAGTGTCCTGAACTTGGCTCTCCCACCTCAGTGGCACATCCCTGACACCTGCCTGGAGCACCAAGAGCCTGTCCTCCAAATGGCTCAGAATAAAAGGGAGAAAGAAAAGAAAGAAAGAAAGAAGAAGATATAATAAGATAGTAAAGTAAAATAAAGTCATTAAAAATAATTATTAAGAAAAAAATGTTTTTAAGTAATAAAAAAAAAAGAGGACAGACAGAACCCTAGGACAAATGGTAAAAGCAAAGCTATACAGACAATATCACACACAGAAGCATACACATACACACTCACAAATAAAGAAGGGAAAAAATATATATATATATCATTGCCCCCAAAGTCCATGTCCTTATATTGGGATGATTTGTTGTCTATTCAGGTATTCCACTGACACAGGGTGCATCAAGTTGATTGTGGATATTTAATCCTCTGCTCCTGAGGCTTCTGGGAGAAATTTCCCTTTCTCTGTTCACACAGCTTCAGGGGTTCAGCTTTGGATTTGGATGTGCCTCTGCATGTAGGTTGCCTGAGGGCGTCTGTTCTTCGCTCAGACAGGTCAGGTTTAAAGGAGAAGCTGATTCGGAAGCTGTGGCTCACTCATGCTGGGGGGAGGGAGGGGTATGGTTGTGGGGTGAGCCTGCGGCGGCAGAGGCTGGTATGACTTTGCACCAGCCTGAGGCACCCTGTGCATTCTCCTGGGGAAGTTGTCCCTGGATTTCTGGACGTGGCAGTGGCGGGCTGCACAGGCTCCCGGGAGGGGAAGTGTGGCGAGTGACCTGTGCCTGCACTCAGGCTTCTTGGTGGCTGCAGCAACAGCCTTATCATCTCATGCTCATTTCTGGGGTCCATGCTGATAGCTGCGGCTCATGCCAGTCTCTGGAGCTCCTTTAAGCAGTGCTCTTAATCCCCTCTCCTTGTGCACCAGGAAACAAAGAGGCAAGAAAATGTCTCTTGTCTCTTCGGCAGCTCCAGACATTTTCCCGGCCTCCCTCTCAGCTAGCTGTGGTGCACTAGCCCCCTTCAGACTGTGTTCATGCAGCCAACCACAGTCCTCTCCCTGGGATCTGACCTCTTGAAGCCTGAGCTTGAGCTCCCAGCCCCCTCCCACACCATCGGGTTGGTGAGCAGACAAGCCTCTCAGGCTGGTGAGTGCAGGTTGGCACCCATCCTCTGTGCGGGAATCTCTCTGCTTTGCCCTCCGCACCCCTGTTTCTGCACTCTCTTCCATGGTTCTGAAGCTTCCCCCCTCCATGACCCACAGCATCTGCTGGCTTAGGGCCTTCCTAGTGTGGGGAAACCTTTCCTCCTTCACAGCTCCCTCCCACTGGTGCAGGTCCCATCCCTATTCTTTTTTCTCTGTTTTTTTTTTTTCCCCTACCCAGGTACATGCAGAGTTTCTTGCCTTTTGAGGAGGTCTGAAGTCTTCTGCCAGCATTCAGTAGGTGTGCTGTAGGAGTTGTTCCACATGTAGATGTATTTCTGACGTATTTGTGGGAAGGAAGGTAATCTCTGTGTCTTACTCTTCCACCATCTTGAAGCTCCTCCTTGTTTTCTTATTCACTACATTATTTCCTGACTTTTCTGTGGGCCTGATACACAGCAGGATTTAGAAGAAAAAATACTCTCTGAATGCTACACTAATGCAAAAGAGAAATTATTTCTCTTGAGTAAATATGAAAACATCAAAAAGTTTCGTTGAGAATAACTACATCCTGCTCACTAAAATAAAAGCTCTATTTATTTCATTATACATAATTTTTTTCAATATACAGGGAAGAATAGAAGGTTTGAATCTGATATCAGTGGCCAGATCTTTCTCACTAAAATATTGATGAGCTAATGGCTTCTCTGTTGGTTCTTTTTGGATCTCCTTCTGTATGTCATATCTAGTTCTTGTGTCTCACTGTTGAGGAGTCTCCATTTGCTACAGGGTCCTTATTATTAGTCCTCATTGTTGGTCACAGAGAATACTTGGACCATGCTGAAATATCCAATACAATACACAGGCATCAAATATTGTGAATTTTATCTGGGGTTGGGTAGTTGTCAATTCCTGTAAAATATTCTTAAGCTCTTTTCTGGAATATAGATAAGTCACTTGAAAACTTTTTGATCCTTCAGATCTTGCTTTTAAAATTTGTTACTAAGAAATAGAGATGTTCCCAGTCTGTTGCCAATTGTTCCCTATTGACTGAGGTGAGACTCTACCTAGTGACCTGTGAATCATAAGGTGTTTCTGCCTCTCTGGTGGGAACCAGCACTATTCCCAGTCCTGTACAAAAGGTTGGCACTGTTTCTTCTTTTAGGAGATTATTTTCCTAGCTTTGAGTCATGTTCTTTCATGCCTGTGATAATCAGTGCTCTGCTGAATAATCAAGGGAGATCTTCTGTGAAGCTCTCTCCCCTCTATGTATGTCCTACAAATTCTCTCCTCCCACATCTTCTCATCTCTTGGCAACATTACTCAACTCAGAGAGTCCTTCAGGCTCCACTTGGGCTCCCCCTCTCAATGGTTTGGAAATGCTCTCAGTGCAGTAAACTCAGATAATCTATAAATCAGAACTCATCTAGTTTGTTTCCACTGCTAAAGAATCACTCACCTCTAAAGAATCACTTTCCTCTGTTACTTGATTGCCTAAGTCTTCAAAATTGTTGCCATGTTTATTTGTTGTCATAGTTGTTTGTATTTTTAACAAACTTTCTTATAGAGCAGTTTTATGATCACAGTAAAATTGAACAGAAAGTACAAAGAATTCTCACACACTCACTACCCCACTCCAGACATGGCTTCCCCCAATATCAACATTCTGCACCATAGTAGTAATTTGTTACAGTCTATGACCCTACATGGACACGTCATTATTACCTAAAGTCTGTTGTTTACATTAGTGTTCACTCTTGGTGTTGTATATTCTATGGGTTTTTGCAAATGTATAATGACATGTATCCACAATTACAGTATGACACAGAATACTTTTAATTCCCTAAAAATTATCTGTGCTCTTCCTGTTCACCTCTCCCTCCCCATAACCATGGCAACCACTGGTCTCTTTTTTTTTAACATCTTTATTGGAGTATAATTGCTTTACAATGGTGTGTTAGTTTCTGCTTTATAACAAAGTGAATCATCTATACATATACATATATCCTCATATCTCCTCCCTCTTGTGTCTCCCTCCCACCTTACATATCCCACTAATCTATGTAGTCACAAAGCCCTGAGCTGATCTCCCTGCACTATGTGGCTGCTTCCCACTAGCTACCTATTTTACATTTGGTACTGTGCATATGTCCATGCTACTCTCTCACTTCATCCCAGCTTACCCTTCACCCTCCCCATGACCTCAAGTCCATTCTCTACATCTGCCTCTTTATCCCTGTCTTGATCCTAGGTCCTTCAGAAGCATTTTTTTTAAGATTTCATATATATGTGTTAGCATATGGTATTTTTTTTTCTCTTTCTGACTTATTTCATTCACTCTGTATGACAGACTCTAGGTCCATCCTACTCACTATAAAAAAAAAAAACTGAATTTCATTCCTTTTTATGGTTAAGTAATGTTCCATTGTATATATGTGCCACATCTTCTTTATCCATTCATCTGTTGATGAACACTTAGGTGGCTTCCATGTCCTGGCTATTGTAAATAGAGCTGCAATGAACATTGTGGTACATGACTGTTTATGAATTATGATTTTCTCACGGTATATGCCCAGTAGTGGGATTGCTGGGTCATATGGTAGGTCTATTTTTAGTTTTTTAAGGAACCTCCATACTGTTCTCCATAGTGGCTGTACCAATTTACATTCCCACCAACAGTGAAAGAGGGTTCCCTTCTCTCCACACCCTCTCCAGCATTTATTGTTTGTAGATTTTTTTTTGATAATGGCCATTCTGACCAGTGTGAGATGATACCTCATTGCAGTTTTGATTTGCATTTCTCTAATAATTAGTGATGTTGAGCATTCGTTCATGCATTTATTGGCAATCTGTATATCTTCTTTGGAGAAATGTCTGTTTAGGTCTTCTGGCCATTTTGGATGGGGTTGTTTCATTTTTTGATATTGAGCTGCATGAGCTGCTTATAAATTTTGGAGATTAATCCTTTGTCAGTTGCTTCATTTGCAAATAATTTCTCCCATCCTGAGGGTTGCCTTTTTGTCTTGTTTATGCTTTCCTTTGCTGTGCAAAAGCTTTTAAGTTTCATTAGGTCCCATTTGTTTATTTGTGTTTTTATTTCCCTTTCTCTAGGAGGTGGGTCAAAAAGGATCTTGTTGTGATTTATGTCATTAATTGTTTGGCCTATGTTTTCCTCTAA
Organism: Mesoplodon mirus; assembly: GCF_964341445.2. Taxonomy (NCBI): domain Eukaryota; kingdom Metazoa; phylum Chordata; class Mammalia; order Artiodactyla; family Ziphiidae; genus Mesoplodon; species Mesoplodon mirus. Next base: position 106,913,193 of record NC_138983.1, on the reverse strand, counting down.
GAGTTTTATAGTGTTTGTACTTACATTTAAGTCTTTAATCCATTTTGAGTTTATTATTGTGTATGGTGTTAAGGAGTGTTCTAATTTCATTCCTTTACAAGTAGCTGTCCAGTTTTCCCAGCACTAATTATTGAAGAAGCTGTCTTTTCTCCATTGTATATTCTTGCCTCCTTTATCAAAGATAAGGTGACCATATGTGTGTGGGTTTACATCCAGGCTTTCTATCCAGTTCCACTGATCTATATTTTGCTTTTTGTGCCAGTACCATACTGTCTTGTTTACTGTAGTTTGTAGTATAATCTGAAGTCAGGCAGCCTGATTTCTCCAGCTCCATTTTTCTTTATCAAGATTGTTTTGATTACTTGGTGTCTTTTCTGTATCCATACAAATTTTGCAATTTTTTTTCTAGTTCTGTGAAAAATGCCAGTGGTAGTTTGATAGGGATTGCATTGAATCTGTAGATTGCTTTGTGTTGTATAGTCATTTTCACAAGGTTTTTTCTTCCAGTTCAAGAACATAGTATATCTATCCATCTGTTTGTATCAACTATAATTTTTTTCATCAGTGTCTTATAGTTTTCTGCATGCATGTCTTTTGTCTCCTTAGGTAGGTTTATTTCTGAGTATTTTTCTCCTTTTGTTGCAATGGTAAATGTGAGTGTTTCCTTAATTTCTCGGTCAGATTTTTCATTGTTAGTGTATAGGAATGCAAGAGATTTCTGTACATTAATTTTGTATCCTGCTACTTTACCAGATTCATTGATTAGCTCTAGTAGTTTTCTGGTAGCATCTTTAGGATTCTCTATGTATAGTATCATGTCATCTACAAATAGTGACAGTTTTACTTATTCTTTTCCAATTTGGATTCCTTTTATTTCTTTTCTTCTCTGATTCTTGTGGTGAAAACTTCCAAAACTATGTTGAATAACAGTGGTGAGAGTGGGCAACCTTGTCTTTTTCCTGATATTAGTGGAAATAATTTCAGTTTTTCACCATTGAGAACAATGTTGGCTGTTGGATTGTCATATATGGCCTTTATTATTTTGAGGTAAGTTCCCTCTATGCCTACTTTCTCGAAGTTTTTTTCTCATAAATTGGTGTTGAATTTTGTTGAAAGCTTTCTCTGCATCTATTAAGGTTTTATCCTTCAATTGGTTAATATGGTTTACCACAGTGATTGATTTGCATAGACTGAAGAATCCTTGTATTCCTAGCATAAACCCTAATTGATCACGGTGTATGATCTTTTAAATGTGCTGTTGGATTCTGTTTACTAGTATTTTGTTGAGGATTTTTGCATCTATGTTCATCAGTGATTTTGGCCTGTAGGTTTCTTTTTTTTGACCTCTTTGTCTGGTTTTCGTGTCAGAGTTGTGATGGCCTTGTAGAATGAGTTTGGGAGTGTTCATCCCTCTGCTATATTTTGGAAGAGTTTGAAAAGGATAGGTGTTAGCTCTTCTCTAAATGTTTGATAGATTTCGCCTGTGAAGCCAACTCTTCCTGGGCTTTTGTTTGTTGGAAGATTTTTAATTACAGTCTCAATTTCTGTGCTTTTGATTGGTCTTTATATATTTTCTATTTCTTCCTGGTTCAGTCTCGGAAGGTTGTGCATTTCTAAGAATTTGTCCATTTCTTCCAGGTTGTCCATGTTATCGGCATAGAGTTGCTTGTAGTAATCTCTCATGATCCTTTGCATTTCTGCAGTGTCAGTTGTTACTTCTCCTTTTTCATTTCTAATTCTATTGATTTGAGTCTTCTCCCTTTTGTTTTTTGATGAGTGTGGCTAATGGGTTATCAATTTTGTTTATCTTCTCAAAGAATCAGTTCTTACTTTTATTGATCTTTGCTATCATTTCCTTCATTTCTTTTTCACTTATTTCTGATCTGATTTTCCTTATTTCTTTCCTTCTGCTAACTTTGGCGTGTTTTTTTTTTTTGTTGTTGTTGTTCTTCTTCTTCTTTCTCTAATTTCTTTAGATGTAAGGTTAGGTTGTTTATTTGAGATATTTCTTGTTTCTTGAGGTAGGATTTTATTGTTATAAACTTCCCTCTTCAAACTGTTTTTGCTGCATCCCATAGGTTTGGGTCATCATGCTTTCATTGTCATTTGTTTCTAGGTATTTTTTGATTTCCTCTTTGATTTCTTCAGTGATCTTTTAGTTATTTTGTTGTGTAGCCTTCATGTGCTTGTATTTCTTACAGATTTTTTCCTGTAATTGATATCTAGTCTCATAGCATTGTGGTTGGAAAATATATTTGAGATGATTTCAAGTTTCCTACATTGACCAAGGCTTGATTTGAACACAAAATATGATCTATCCTGGAGAATGTTCTATGAGCACTTCAGAAGAAAGTGTATCCTGCTATTTTTGAATGGAATGTCCTGTAAATATCAATTAAGTCCATCTTGTTTAATATATCATTTAAAGCTTGTGTTTTCTTATTTATTTTCATTTTGGATAATCTGTCCTTTGGTGAGAATGGGGTGTTAAAGTCCCCTAATATGTTTGTGTTACTGTAGATTTCCCCTTTTATGGCTTTTAACATTTGCCTTATGTATTGAGGTGCTTCTATGTTGGGTGCATAAATATTTCCAATTTTTATACCTCCTCTTGGATTGATCCTTGATCATTATGTAGTGTCCTTCCTTGTCTCTTGTAACAGTCTTTATTTTAAAGGCAATTTTGTCTGATATGAGAGTTGGTACTCCAGCTTTCTTTTTATTTCCATTTGCATGGAATATCTTTTTTCTTCCCCCCACTTTCAGTCTGCATGTGCTCCTAGTTTTGAAGTGGGTCTCTTGTAGACTGCATATATCCGGGTCTTGTTTTTGTATCCATTCAGCCAGTCTATGTCTTTTGGTTGGAGCATTTAATCCATTTACTTTTAAGGTTGTTATTGATATATATGTTCTTATTACCATTTTCTTAACTGTTTTGGGTTTGTTATTGTAGGTCTTTTCTTTCTCTTGTATTTCCTGCCTAGAGAAGTTCCTTCAGCATTTGTTATAAAGGAACGCTGAATTCTCTTTGATTTTGCTTGTCTGCAAAGGTTTTACTTTCTCCTTTGAAGCTTAATTAAACCCTTGCTGGGTAGAGTAATCTTGGTTGTAGGTTTTTCCCTTTCATCACTTTAAATATGTGCCGCCACTTGCTTCTGGCTTGCAGAGTTTCTGCTGAAAGACCAGCTGATAAGCTTACAGGGATTCCCTTGTATATTATTTGTTGCTTTACCCTTGCTGCTTTTAATATTTATTATTTGTATTTAATTTTTGATAGTTTGATTAATATGTGTCCTGACGTGTTTGTCCTTGGATTTATCCTGTTAGGAGCTCTCTGAGCCTCCTAGACTTGATTGACTATTTACTTTCCAATATTAGGGAAGTTTTCATCTATAATCTCTTCAAATATTTTCTCAGTCCCTTTCTTTTTCTCTTCTTCTTCCTGGACCCCTATAATATGAATGTTGGCGCATTTAAAATGTCCCAGAAGTCTCTGAGACTGTCCTCAACTATTTTTCTTCTTTTTTAAAAAATGTATTCTGCTTTGTGGTTGTTGTTTCCACTATTTTATCTTCCAGGTCACTTATCTGTTCTTCTGCCTTAGTTTTTCTGTTATTGATTCCTTCTAGAGAATTTTTAATTTCATTTATTGTGTTGTTCATCATTGTTTGTTTGCTCTTTAGTTCTTCTAGGTCCTTGTTAAACGTTTCCTGTATTTTCTCCATTCTGTTTTCAAGATTTTGGATCATCTTTACTATCATAACTCTGAATTCTTTTCCAGGTAGACCGCCTATTTCCTCTTCATTTGTTTGGTCTGCTGAGTTTTTACCTTGCTCCTTATTCTGCTGTGTATTTCTCTGTCTTCTCATTTTGCTTAACTTACAGTGTTTGGGGTCTCCTTTTCACAGGCTGTATATTTGTAGTTCCCATTGTTTTTGGTCTATGCCCCCGGTGGCTAAGGTTGGTTCAGTGGGTTGTGTAGGGCTCCTGGTGGAGGGGATGGGTGCCTTTGTTCTGTTGGATGAGACTGGACTTATCTTTCTGTTGGGCAGGACTGCATCTTGTGGTGTGTATTGGGGTGTCTGTGAATTTAGTATGATTTTAGGCAGTCTCTCTGCTAATGGGTGTAGTTGTGTTCCTGTCTTGCTTGTTTGACATGGGTGTCCAGCACTGGAGCTTGCTGGTCACTGAGTGGAGCTGTGTATTAGCGTTGAGATGGAGATCTCTGGGAGAGCTCTCACCAACTGATATAGCGAGGGGCCAGGAGGTCTCTGGTGGACCAATGTCCTGAACTTTGTTCTCCCACCTAAGAGGCTCAGGCCTGATACCAGGCTGGAGCACCAAGACCCTTTCAGCCAGACAGCTGAGAAGAAAAGTGAGAAAAAAATAAAAAGAAGAAAGAAAAAAATAAAATAAAGTTATTAAAATAAAAAATAGAAAATATTAAAATAAAATAATTAAAAAGTATTTAAAAAAAGAAAAGAGCAATCAAACCAGTAAACAAATCCATCAATGATATCAAGCACTAAATCTATGCTAAAAAAAACCAGACAGAGAGAACCCTAGTACAAATGGTAAAAGCTAACCTATACATACAAAATCCCACAAAGAAGCAAACATATACACACTCACAAAAAGAAAAAAATATATATATATATATAATGTATAAAAAAAAAAAACTAAGGAAGAGATCAACCAAATTAATAAACAAATCTACCAATGATAATAAGCTCTAAATACAAATAAATTAAGATAAACATAAAACTAGAAACAAATTAGACACAGTAAGCAAACCCCAAGTCTACAATTGCTCCCAAAGTCCACTGACTCAAGTTTGGGATGATGTTTTTTTGTCTCTTCAGGAATTCCAGAGATGCAGGGTACATCAAGTTGATTGTGGAGATTTAATCTGCTGCTCCTGAAGCTGCACAGAGAGATTTCCCTTTCTCTTCTTTGTTCACACAGCTCCCGGGGTTCAGCTTTGGAATTGGACCCACCTCTGCATGTAGGTCACCCTCTGGCATCTCTTCTACACCCAGACAGGAAGGGGTTAAAGGACTGGCTGATTCGGGGGCTTTGGCTCACTCAGGCCAGGATGAGGGAGGGGTATGGGATGTGGGGTGAACCTGTAGAGGCGGAGGCCAGTGTGACTTTGCAGCAGCCTGAGGTGTGCCATGTTTCTCCCAAGGAAGTTTTCCCTAGATCATGGGACCCTGGCAGTGGCGGGCTTCACAGTCTTGTGGGAGGGAAGATGTGGATAGTGACCTGTGCTTGCACACAGGATTCTTGGTGGCTGCAGCAGCAACATTAGCATTTCATGCCCATCTCTGGTGTCCACGGTGATAGCCATCACTAGTGCCCTTCTCTGGAGCTCGTTTAGGCAGAATTCTGAATCCACTCTGTTTGTGCACCCCAAAACAATGGTCTCTTGCCTCTTAGGAAGTTCCAGACTTTTTTCTGGAATCCCTCCTGGTTAGCTGTGGTGTGCTACACCACTTCAGGCTGTGTTCACGAAGCTTACCCTAGTCTTCTCCTTGAGATCTGACCTCCAAAGCCGAGCCTCAGCTCCCAACCCCCACCTGCCCTGGCGGGTGAACAGACAAGCCTCTCAGGCTGGTGAGTGCTCATCAGCACCAATCTTCTGTGCGAGAATCTCTCCACTTTGCTCTCTGCACCTGTGTTGCTGGTCTCTCCTCCATGGCTCTGAAGCTCACCCCCCACCGCCGCCGACCCCCCCCGTCTCCAACAGTGAAGGGGTTTTCTAGTGTGTGGAAACATTTTTTCCTTCATAGCTCCCTCCCAGAGGTGCAGGTCCCCTTCCTATTCTTTTGTCTCTCTTTTTCCTTTATTCTTTTGCCCTACCCAGGTACATGGAGAATTTCTTGCCTTTTGGGAAGTCTGAGGTCTTCTGCTAGTGTTCAGTAGGTGTTCTGTAGGAGTTGTTCCACATGTAGATGTATTTTTGATGTATTTGTGGGAGGAAGGTTATCTCCACGTCTTACTCCTCTGCCACCTTGAAGGTCCAACCATTGATATTTTTATTGTCTCTATGTTTTTGCCTCCTCCAGAATATTTTGAAATTCTAGAATATCATATATTTAGAATGATACATTGTACAGTCTTTTCAGATTAGCTTCTTTCACTTAGTCATATGTCTTTAAGTTTTATCCATGTCTCTTCATGGCTTGATAGCTCATTTCTTTTTAGTGCTGAATAATATGCCATTGTCTCAATGTACTGCAGTTTTTTTTCCATTCACCTACTGAAGGACATCTTGGTTGCTTCCAAGTTTTGGCAGTTATGTATAAAGAGTCTCTAAATTTCCATGTGCAGGTTTTATGTGAATGTAAGTCTTCAACTCCTTTAGGTAAATAACAAGCAGTGTGATTGTTGGATCACTGGATTGTAAGAGTAGCTTTAGTCTTGTAAGAAATTGCCAAACTCTCTTCCCAAATGGCTGTACTATTTTGCATTTCTATCAGCAGTGAATAAGAGCTCCTGTTGCTCTACCTCCTTGTGAGTATTTGATGATGTGTTTTGGATTTTGGTCTTTCCAATAAATATGTATTGGTATCTCATTGCTTTAATTTGCAGTTGCCTATTCACTTAGAATGTGGACCTTTTTTCATATGCTTATTTGCCAACTGCTTATCTTCTTTGGCAAAGTCAGGTCTTTAACCATTTTTTAATCAGGTTATTTGAGTTGTACAATCTATGAGGTTTGCAAAAATTTTCTCTCAGTCTATGGCTTATCCTTTTATTCATTTAACATTGTCTTTCACAAAACAGATGTTTAAATATTATTTAGTTATGAACCCAGATTATCAACCTTTTTAAAAATGCTTTTTGTGTTATATCTAGAAAAACATCACCAAGTCCAAAGTCACATAGATTTGCTCCAATGTTTTCTTCTAAGAGTGTTATATTTTTGTATTGTACATTTAGGGCTATCATTTTGAGTTAATTTTTTGTGAAAGGTGTTAGATCCCTGTCTAGGTTTATTTCTTTGCATGTGGATGTCCAGTTGTTCCAACACAATTTGTTGCTTCATTGAATTGCATTTGCTCTTTTTTCAAAGACCTATTGACTATATTTGTTTTGCTCTATTTCTAAGCTCTCTTCTGTTCTGTTGATCTATTTGTCTATTCTTTTATGAATACCACACTCTCTTGATTACTGTAGTTTTATAATATGTCTTAAAGTAGGTTAATGTTACTCTTTCAACTTTGTTTTGCTTCTTCGATATTGTGTTGGTTTTTCTGAATCTTTTAGATTAAAAAATTATTATTAATATGAATTATTTCATACTCAGGAATAGTCATCTATCTATTACTTAAATTTACATTTGTTCATTCATTTCTTCACACCTCACTAGCTATTTTGCCTCAAGAGTTTTTTGGAATTTTTATATGTAAGATATTTACATAAGCAAACATAATCAAATACATTATTACTATTATTTTGAAGAAAATGTTATCTTTTCTATTAAGAATAAGAAAAATAAAATTTCTATTTTACCTTCACTTTTTTCTTTCTTGCTCTTCCTTTCTTTATGTAGGTTCGAGTTTCTGACATAAATCATTATCCTTCTCTCTAAAGAAGTTTTTAAAAAACATTTCTTGCAAAACAGATCTACTGGAAATAAATTCTTTCATTTTTGTCTAAGAAGTTATTTCTCTTTCACTTTTGAAGAATGCTTTTACAGGGACAGAATTCTGTTTTGTTTTGTTTTGTTTCCCTCTCTACACTCTAAATACTTCACTTTACTCTCTAGTTGCATGGTTTCTGATCAGAGGTAGAACATAATTCTTTTTTTGCTCCTTTACAGATAAGGCATTCTTTTTCCCCTTTGGATTCTTTCAGGATTTTTTATTTATCTTTGATTTTCTATAGTTTGAAAATGATATGCCTTGTTGTATCAGCTCTTTGTGGCATTTATCCTGCTTGGTGTTCTCTAAGGCTTCTGCATCTGTGTATGACATTTATTTCGGTAAAATATGTCATTATTGTTTCAAAACTTTCTCCTATTTCTTTTCTTTCTTCTTCTGCTATTCTTATTACACCTATGTTACACTTTTTGTAGTTATCTCACAGTCTCTGGATATACTGTTCTGTTATTTTTTACAGTTTTTATTCTTTGCTTTTCAGTATTCACATGTTTCTATTGTTATATCCTCAAGCTCAAATTCTCTTTTCAGCCAATCCAGTCTACTAATAAGCCCATCAAAGGCATTCTTCAGTTCTCTCACAGTGTTTTTTTTTTTTTTTTTTTTTTTTTTGTGGTACGTGGGCCTCTCATTGTTGTGGCCTCTCCCATTGTGGACCACAGGCTCTGGATGCGCAGGCTCAGCAGCCATGGCTCACAGGCCTAGCCGCTCCATGGCATGTGGGATCTTCCCGGACCGGGGCATGAACCCAAGGCCCCTGCATCAGCAGGTGGACTCTCAACCACTGTGCCACCAGGGAAGCCCCCTCACAGTGTTTTTTTTTTTTTTGTTTGTTTGTTTGTTTTTTTAATCTGTAGCATTACTTTTTGTTTCTTTCTTAAGCTCTCCATCTCTTTCCTTGAATTTCCCATCTGTTCTTTCATGCTATTTTATCCATTAGAATCCTAACGTATAAACTATTACTAATAGTAGTTTTAAATTTCCAGTCTGATAATTCCAACAACACTGCCATATCTGAGTCTGGTTCTGCTGTTTGTTCTCTCTTCAAACTTTGTTTTGGTTTTTGGTATGTCTTGTGTTTTTAAATTAATTAATTAATATTTTTCTTGGTAGCTGGACATGATGTTTTTGATAAAAGGAACTGCTGTAAACCGGCTTATAGTAATGTGGTGGTGAGGTATGGTGGGTGGTAAGCATTCTGCCATCCTATAATTAGCTCTCAGTTTTTTAGGGAGATTTTGCCTCTGGACTGTGAACTTCACAAGTGTTTCTTAGTTTTTGGTTTTTATTTTTTCCTCTTTCCTTAGGTGGAATAAGTGTTTAATGGGCATAGATCTAGGTAATTCCCTTCCCTCAGGTCAGTTAGGCTGTACTAATACCAGCAGATTAGGCTCTGGTTAATGTTTCTCTTGAGGGCGGGCCTTGTCAAGAAGAACTGAATGATGTAGTATGTTTCAAAATGGTTCCTTTTTCCCTCCCTGTACCAGAATCCTGAGCAGATTTTTCTCTGACTTTTGCTCTGGGAACCTGGAGATGCTTCTGGATGTAAATCTCACAGTATCGTGGGTGACCTTTTATGAGTGGGGACTCCTGGGGTGTTTAACTCTCAGAGTTGTCCACACTGACCCTCCAGCAATTTGTTAATCACAGTTCATGTTTTCCTACCCTGCCACTGGTTCCCACTGCAGTTTCTGCTCTTGATTCTCTACTCAGGTAAGCTGTCTCTCCTTGTATTTACCTATCTGTGTCTCCAATCTTGACAGCAATGGTTTTCCCTGTATTCTCCCTTTTCTTAAGGAACCAAGAAGAGATGTTGATTTTTCAGTCTTCTTGGCTCTTTATTTGTTGTTAGGACAGTAGTTCCTTCTAATCTTCTCATATATGGAACAAGAATTAAAGAGTCCAGAATTTCTTACACCTATGAAATGGATAGGGGGATAACATGAGAAAAACCTCTCTCAATAAAACTCCATTTGTTACTCTTTCTTATCTTATTCTTTAATAGTCAAAGTTCTTGACATAGCAGTTTTTCACCTTTTCTTCCAATTTATTTTCTTAACTTCAGACCATTCATTAGATGTCAATTCTTCCCCCTGAGTGTATGTATATCATTTACCACTAGAGATGAAGTCTATTTATTCCTTTCCTTAAATCTGAGCTGGCCTTGATGACCAATAAAAAGTATGGAAGGGATATTTTGGCATTTTCAGAGCCAGTTTATAGAAATGTTTCAGCTGCCGCCCAGGTGTCTTATAACACTCCTCCTGGGGAAGCTGTCATGTATGAAGTCAGACCACCCTGAGATTTCCATGCTGTGAGGAACAAGTTACTTGGTGAGGCCCTGAAGTATGAGATGCTATCCCAAGAGAGAAAGAGAGGCCAGACATGCCAGACACGTGAGTGCAGTAGCCAACCAGAAGCAGATCCTCCAGATCCAGTGGCCTCTACATTAATAAGATGCAAGAAGCCCAGAGAAGCCCACTTCAGATCCTGACCTGTAAACTCATAAATCATTTTCCTAAGTGTTTCAGGTGACTTATTTAATCGTCTTGCATTAAATTTATTTTAATACAACTCAAAACTTACCTCTCTTCAAAACAGCACTTAAGTGGAAACAAACAAACAAACATAAAGAAGTCTGTTATTGTAACCTTGCATGTGAATAGCTAATCAAGGTCATTGGGAAATTCTTTGAAATCAGGAAGCACACTTACAGTTTGAAAAAATAAAGCAACGATGATAACTAAGATCTGGTTAGGATAGTATGAGCAACCCAGAGTAAAGCATTAACAAATATCAACTCAAAATAGTGAATCAAAAGCCTGATAGACACAAACCAAGAGTAAACCTAATAGGGTGGTCAAAATGTATGCAGACACTCTGGAATCAAGTCATCTTCAAGAATTGTTGGAGTATGTGGAAGGCATCAGTGAGAATAAAAGACCTGTCACTAAGGCCAAGAATTCTTACAGATTAATTGTTCTTGGGAAGTCAAATGGCCCATATCCAGGAATGCCTTGATTGAAGTTTACAGTTGGAGATAATGAAGAACACCTGGCTGAAACAGAGAGTGGGCAGAAGGGAGGTGCTTCCTGACAACTGTATTTTAGTTTTGTGGACAAGTATCCATTTTGGAATTTTATAAACCACTATCAAGAATGCAAAGCACATAGAGTGAGTATCTAGCCATGTTTACCATGCTGTCTCACTTATATTTTTAAAATAAATAATTTTCAGAGTAAATTTACTTTTTTGTTATACAATATTTTCAAAATTTTAAGGCTTTGTTTTAAAACTATCTGAATACCTTGACAATTTTGCTCAAATGCTTTCTCTGTGGTTTAAGAATATTTTGAGATTTCTGCTCATAGAAAAATACCTGGAGTTGTAAATTGTTAGCATGGTATACAATTAGCCTGTTTTATCACAGCTCCCTTCTTGCTAATTGTCCACCAAAGACTGGCAGAAGCTTTTGGTAACTTTTCTGTAAGTCAGCAGTTAAGACAAGATTTCCCATAGGCTAGTACAATAAGGAGTCCCTTGCCTTCTACAACAAAATCCATATTGACAACTTGCCATAAGCCTGAGGGCTAAACCTAATTAGCAGAGTTCATTTCCCAAAATAAATTAACTCAAACTAAACTTGACTTAAAATGACTGAACTCTTACAGAACACTTTAAAAAATATAATTACAAATGAGTGACTTTAATTACATGCTCTTGTCAGGTTTTCTTGTACTTAGGAATTATCCAAGAAGCAAGACAGTGTGTTGAAACACTTCTAATCTGATTTCCCTTTGCATGACACACAATGTTCACAAACTCTGACCCTTACTTCACTATACAAGTTAATCTCCCACTTTTCCACACAGGACAAAACTAAATTTTGACAGGACGTATATGTATATACTTGTATGCCTAATTACATACTATGTCCCCTGTTTGAAATGCTCTTTTCTGACTAGTATTTGGAAATCGTATTATTGTCTCAAATCTCCACTCTTGATAGATGTCTTCTGAAAGTATTATTTATCCCCCAGTAGAGTTTGAATTTTTTACCCTTGTATTTAACCTTGTATTATAACAACTGTCTTACATCAATGTCATTTTTTATGGTCGTATATCCATTAGAATCCAAGTTCCTAAAATTCAAGGATATTGTTATATTTCCCTTTATTTCCAGAAAACTTATTAAATAAATTTTTAATAAGTATTTGCAGAATGAATGAGTGAAATGAGGCCAAAAACTTTTCAGCACATGACAAGTAAATGGGACCTACAGTAGTACACACACATAGTACTGTGCCTCAAGGTATATAATGTCACTCTGTGGGTGGACAGAGATAAACTCTAGCAGACAACATTAGATTAAGTCCCAATTGTAATGTGAATGACACCTGTAATGATATAAATTTACTAGACAGACTTAGCGTCAATATTCCTCACTTACATGCTCTTCCAAAATATTTGCTTCATATATATAAAAGTGTTTTCAGGTTATAAGGGGATATTTTCAAATACGGTATAGCTGTGGAAAGTTTAGTGCTCAAGATATGAGGTCTCTCCATGGTGTGCACCAAACCCCCTCACCAAGAAGACCACTGAGAATTGGGAATAAAATTAGATTTCTGTTATTCTAAATAAAATTAAAAAATAAAGATTTACAAGTGTTTTATTTAGATTTATTATGATACCTTGATGTAACCTCTATGTCAGATGATTCAGTGTCTATTAAGCATAGTGCCTAGTACAGAGTATGTGTTCAATAATTTTGCTCAGTATACATTAACATGCAGTAAATTATAGCTCTTACTATTATTGGTGGAAACATATTTTATTCATTTTTATATTTGAAATGGCATTTTTTCTTATAACAGTGAATTAACACTTTTATTAATTTAAAGTTAAATAGGCATTGTTTTAGACCAAATGTTTGTGTTCCCCCCTGCAAATTCATATGTTGAAATCTTAACCCATGATACAATGGTATTAGGAGATGGAACTTTTGGGAGGTGATTTGGTCATGTGAGTGGAGCTCTCAAAAATGTAATTAGTGCCTTTATGAGCTTTCTTTGTGTTTTCCCATGTAAGGTTATAAGGAGAAAGCCATCTGCAACTGAGGAAGAGAGCCCTCAAGAAAAACCTAATCATGCTGGACTTCATCTCAAACTTCTAACCTCCAGTACTATAAGAAATAATTTCGCTGTTAATAGACTGCTCACTTTATTGTATTTTTTAATAGCAGCCTGAACTGCCATTAAGCAGTTTTATAATTTTTTTTTTCATTTCACTCAAAATACTCATTCACAAATCATGTACTAAACATTTATGATCAAGCACTGCTAAACAAAAGAACCAAGACCTCCTTCTTAAGGAAGTTATATTTTAACAGGGAAGAATAAGTAATAATTATATTAGTAAATCATATGACACATAAAAATGATAATGAAAACTATGTAACATATGGGATTGAAGAGCAAGGTAGGAACATTCACTGGGAATGGAGCAGGTTGTAATATCAAATTTGGTGGTATTTTCTTGCTGCTTTGATTGACACTAATAATGTCCAAAGATATGGCTAAAGTTGTTAAATATTTTTAAATTAAGATAATCTTAATAATAACTTAGTTCTATATTTCTATGTCTATAGAGAAGAAAACAACAGCTTTTATTGTCTTTTGTTGAGATCCTTATTTGAAATACATGTTAGTTAAATTGACCAAATCAGTTAGTCCTTACGAAATGGTTTTGGAAACTTTGTATCCCATGATCAAGTTTGTGAGCAGATATAAGACCAGGGACAGTTTAGTTTATACATTAAGAAAATAAGTCCCATCACTTTAACAATTTTACAGTAACAAGCAGAAATGAAATTACTGTTTAGTGAACAATCCATGTGAGGATGATTATCCACTTTATTCATTTATTTTTTGGGAGGCTGTCTCTTTTCTTCCTTCTTTGTAAATTAAAGTATAATTGAATTACAATATTATAATAGTTTCAGAAGTTCAACATAGTGATTTGATATTTTTACACATTATAAAATGATCACTGCAATAAGTCTAGTTACCATCTGTCGTGATACAAAGTTATTATGATATTATTAACTATATTCCTTATGCTGTATATTTTATCTCAGTGACTTATTTATTTTATAATTGAAAGTTTGTACCTCTTAATGCCACCCATCTATTTGAAGCATCCATTCTCCCTTTTCCTTCTGGCAACTAGCAGTTTGTTCTCTGTATCTATGAGTCTGTTTCTTCTTTGCTTTGTTTGTTCCTTTGTTTGGTTTTTAAGTTTCCACATATAAGTGAAATCAAATGGGATCACCTTTATAGAGTTTATCTTATTTAATTCCTCAGAACCACCATAAGGTAATTATTTAATAATTATTTTACAGTTGAGGGAATCAGTGCTCAGGGGAGTGAAGGAAATATCTAGAATTATACTGAGATCAAATAACAAAACTAGAACATAAATCCAGTCTGACTCCAAAGTTAATGGCCTTTTCACTATAACTTCAAATATATTTTATCTTTGCTACAATCTTCTTTTAATGATAATGGCAACTCAAACAGGCCTTAAACAGAATGAAAGCCTGATCTTGACATATCTGTACTATTCTCATTTTCACACTTTAGTTTCTTATGTAGGACAAAGATAAAAATTCAATTTTCCTTGAATTCTTGTAACAGCTGAATCATTTTTATATGTGAAGAACTTTCCTAAAATAAAAAAAAAGAGTGCCTATTTCTGTCACTATTCTTTTCTGGTGTCACAGACTTGCTAATTAGCTCTATGAACTCCTGTGGCATTTTATTCTGACTTGGGTTACAATGACTCACACATGAGAGTCAATTATTGAAATGATGATGCATAACAAGGATGAGCAGTGATGAAATGCAGTAGTGTTCTTATTTTCAAAACAGTTGAATAATATAAATCCTATCTGCATTAATTCTCCTGTGTTATTATCTTTAGAATGAATCACCTGTCATGGCCCATAAGTTAAAATCGGGTTTTTTACTGAAAGCTACATTCATCTATAATTGATGCAACTAAATGTGGGGTAGAAGAATCAAAACTTACACAATACCATTAATTATATGCCTTGTCAACAACAAAAATAATAGAAACTGCTATTTATCAGGCATTTTCTATATGTCAGGTGCTGTGTTTATATGAGTGCATTTGTTTGTAGTCTCATTTTATTCTCACATCATCCCTTAAAATTTGTTTTAGCCGTGAGGGAAAAGCAACAGATAGAATTTAGTAATTTGCATAAAGTCATAGATCTACTAAGTAACATGGCAAGAATTCAAACCTATATTTTTCTGACTGTCAATTTATTGTCTATTATACTGTATTCTTTCTGGAAGTAGTAGAAGCTTCTTCTCAGCATTTAGTTAAAGTGCAGATTTCTTCTGTATGATTATTATCACAGAAGGTAACTTAATGTGATCACACTAGACAAGCAGTTTTCAAAGTATGGTCCACAGACTTCTAGGCATGTCAGAGGAACTTCCAGGAGACAGCAAAGACAGAACAATTTTCATAATGATACTAAAATATTATTTGCCTTTTTCATTGTGCTGGCTTGGCTTGTGCACTGATGGTGCAAAAGCAATGGTTGTAGAACTATTTGTTCTTTGGAATGATTCAAGGTTGTGGAATCAAGCTATATTTATCATTGTATTCCTCACTCCACATTCACAGAAGAAAACTTAAAAAACAA
This sequence comes from Mesoplodon mirus, assembly GCF_964341445.2. Taxonomy (NCBI): domain Eukaryota; kingdom Metazoa; phylum Chordata; class Mammalia; order Artiodactyla; family Ziphiidae; genus Mesoplodon; species Mesoplodon mirus. Next base: position 106,897,788 of record NC_138983.1, on the reverse strand, counting down.
TAAATAACTACAAAAAGAAATAAACAAGCACAAAACAGTTTTACTGAAGGTTGTCCCTGATAAAGCAGGAAAGATGTTTTAATTGTATCAAGTATTCAACCTTAACCATGTATTTTATTGACATTCTGTGTGAAAAAATGACTTGCACAGAAAGCATTTCTTCTGTACACCAAAGTACAATGTTATGTCCACGTAAAGCACTTGTGTGTTTGTTGTGAGTGGTGAGCTGAATTAGCTGGTTTTTCCATGCAACCTCATTTAATTTAAAACAATAGCCGACAGATAAACCATAGCTATTCACACTTTGGTATTTTGATGTATTTTTCGTATTTTAATATATTTTTTGGTATTTTATGTATTTTAATGTAACAAGGTTAAAATAATTCACTGATACTGTTTCAGAATCCACAATTTAACTAACTTTTAATAAAGTATTAAGAAAGTTGCTGAATTTTGGTGTAGTAACAAAGAAAAATATCCATCATGCTCTGAAAGGGTTAACAAAATATTCCTATTTTTCCAACTACATATCTGTATTTTCTTCATATATTTAAACTAAAGCAGTATAACATAACAGATTTTACTTAGACATTGATGAGTCCAGCTGCCCTCTATTAAACTTAATATTAAAGTTTTTCAAAAATTAAAAAAATTGATGCTACTCTCCTTGTTATTTTTTTGTTTTAAAAAATATTATTTAACATATATGTTAAGTTAATGTGTAATATGCTTTTATTTTTTAAAATATTGAATATATATCTTTAAAGTTTCCCATTTTTAATTTCCAAAATGGTAAATATTGTAGATATAGTCCACATAGGAAAAAAAGAAAAGGTCTTTATGTTCTCAATATTTATTAAGAGCATACAGATGTTCTAAGAAGCAAAAGTTTGACAGCCTAGCAATAGATATGAGATTCTTTGAAAAGGCTTTATTTTCCTCTTTCTTTTCATCCTTCTCTTCCTCTTCTTCCCTCTCTTTCCTCCTCCTCCTCCCTCTCCTCCTCCACCATCACTTCCTCCTCCTCCTCCTCCTCCCCTTCTTCTTCTTCTTCTTCTTCTTCTTCTTCTTCTTCTTCTTCTTCTTCTTCTTCTTCTTCTTCTTCTTCTTTCTTCTCCTCCTTCTTTTTCAACTTCTTTTTACTTGTTGTATCTATCGTGGTACTGGAAAATTGTAAAAGTCAATGAATATTTAATAGAAACATAAATATTATACACATTATAAATCTGTTTTTAATGACTTTGCTTTTCTACATAGGATTACTTGATCCATTTCTTTAATGAGTTTCTGGGCAAGATCATGATTATGCTGATGTATTCCAAATGTATTAAATATAGACTTAATGGAGAGGTATACATGCACAACTATATTTGCTTGTGTGTGTACCACGTGTGCAGACATAGGTAGATGTGTTAAATGTAGGAGCCTGGAAAGAGGGAAAGCAGACAAGACTGTTAATAACAACTATGTACATTATTCTAATTTAAAGATATACTTAATGTATCAAGAGGAGATTAAGTCACTAACTCTATAGGGTTCATAAGACTTCATATAGAAGAAATGCTTCCTTCCAGCCCTGACATCATGGATGAACCTAGAGAGCCTCATAATAAGTGAAATAACAAATACTGAATGATTCCATTTATATGAGGTATCTAAAATACTCAAAAACTTGACATATACACACTACTACATGTGAAATAGGTAAATAATAAGGACCTATTGTATAGCACAGTGAACTCTTCTTAATACTCTGTGATGACCTATATGGGAAGAGAATCTAAAAAAGAGTTTATATATATAAATGTATAACTGATTCACTTTACTATACAGCAGAAACTAATACAACATTTTAAATCAACTATAGTCCAATAAAATAATTTTTTAAAAGAAAATAATCAAAAACTCATAGAAACAGAGAACAGAAGGTGGTTACCAGGAGCAGGGATGAGGTGGAAATGAGAGTTACTGTTCAATGGGTACAAAGTTTTGTAACCAACTAATGCCAAAAGAATGGTACTATAACAAAATTATAGATGTATCTAAAACCAGCATATATATATATATATATATATGTGTATATTTATATATGTGTATGTATATATATATATGTGTGTCTATATCTCATATATATATATGATACAGAAAAAAAGAAATGTTTCAAGTTTTCAGGCTATGCAACTACATCATTTCCACTTATTAAAAGTTGCTGCATCACAACTCTAGAATATGGTAGGTGCTAAATAAATAGTATTTATTTGTAGATACCTGAATAAAACTCCTGGAATCTGCACCAGTGAAATTAAGTCTTTTCCTACACTATACCCCACTTACATTTGGTTTGTGCTTATGGCACTTTTCAGTCTGCTCTCCAGGTTATTTGTCACATATCTTTCTCCACCATTAACTTGTGAACTCCTGTGTTCAAGGACTACAAGTTATTCATCTTTGTATCCTCCACCCAATAGACTGCTTTGCACTTTTGTTGTTATTTATATTTTCACTTGCTTGACTTAGAAGCCCTAAGATATCAGGTTTAAAATATCAAAATTTGAGAAGACAAATAGGTGGATAAGATGTGAGACTGACTTCCAACACAGTTAATTTCTCCCCAGTATTGTCTTTTTTTTCAGTAATTCTGTGTACCAAACTAAAGTCAGACACCTCTGAAGAGCCAGAAGGGTGCCAGAAAGATAGCAAAGGAGGTGGAAAGTGATTATATCTTCTCTGGCTACTCCAGTAAGTGCTGTAACATCAAGATCAATATTGCCCAATGAAATTCCAAGAATCAATAGTGACAATACAAAAGCAAAATCTTGTTTTTCTGAGGATTTAGCCTGGACTTAAGCTCTATCCACAGTGGAATAGAGACAGTCTAGGTCAACCTCCATGAGAAAATTCTTTCTAAAGGAGGAACATTAGGCATTTCAAACATGACAGCAACGCATTTTGTTAGTGTGAGATAAGGGCCATTCTGGACACAGCACGTGACGTGCTCTTCAGATTAGTCTCATTTCCAGTCCCAATGTAATTATGCTGAATCCCACTGCATTAAAGAGAGCTGGACTGGGAATTTCAATAAAAGTGAAAGTTCTTTTTCACTAAAAATTATTTGAAGTATCAATTAATACACACATAGCACTGTTTTATTTACAGTCAACACAATATAATAAAAAGTGAGGAGAAGCATTCTCTCTCACGTGGTAACTCAGTACATTAGAGTTTTGACAGTTTGAGGATTCCAATGTTCTAAAGCATCTTAAGCTAGAAAAAGAGTTGTCTTGTGGATCTAGTAGAACAAAGCAGCAGTGTCCAAAAAACCCTCTAATACCAAATAACTGCAATGGGGACCCATAGGAAGTGAAGTGACACATGAGAAGAGAGCATAATGGACAATACCACACAAAACCTGAAAAAAGTTTTTCATAATCATTATTAAACATATCTTGTGCTTCCTAAAATTAGTCACAAGGGACTTTCCTGTAGGTAAGTGATTGCAAGTGGGAACAACAGCAGTCATAAATAGATTATATGTAAATAATTTCACACATTTCTGTTTTATATCTGTTCACCTTTTATTCCCCATTGTAATCTCATTCATTTAAAAGGATAAATGTAGGAATCTATTAAATCTCTTCATCTACAGTCCCCAGTGAGTACTTCATAAATGTTTGACTAGCTAGTATTGGGCTGAAATGGACTGGTCCATAGATGGTGCATCCTTCTATTAGTAAAACCCAGTTGTTAGAAAAACACTTAAATGTCCCCCAAAGAGGGGAAAAACATTCAAACAAACAAACAAAAACAAAACAACTAATACATTGCTACTTTGAGTTTGAATTATGATCACTCAACAAGGCTGTGAACACCCCTAAAATTATGCTGCCAAACCTCTCTTTAAATTAAAAAATAAATAAAATGTTACCTTAGAGTTAAATGCTTTAATTGGCCCAGACACTTACTATCCTGTAGTCTTGGACAGTTCTTTTGCACAATTGTTTTCCTCAAACTTACCACATTTCCTTGCATTGCCTTTATATCAGCTGGTGCTTTGCTTTCAATTTTGCAGATAGAAAAGAAACAATCAGAAGAGAACTTCTAGGCTTCCATCAGACTTTGATCTGCTTTAGTCCTTATGTCATATTTTCTTTTCAATTTCAATGGGTAAAATACTCCTGTTCCCATGAGCTACTCCCATTCACTCTACCCTACTGAAAAAAAAACAAAAACAAAAAACCAAAAAAACAAACAAAATAAACCACTTAAGTAATTAGTCTCTCCTGCATCATCATTTTTTCCTTTCTCTTAAATTATTTCAGACTACAACATGTAGTAATGCCTATCATCTTTTTAAAAAAATCCCTTGAATTCTTATTCTCTTCCAAGTAATGTTTATTTTTCTTCCCCCCTTTTCAGCAAAAATTCTCAAGTTATTTATACTCAGTGTCTGCACATTGTTTTCTCTCTCTCTTTCAAGAATAATTATTTAAATTTGATATATACCAAAGAACTATTTTTACTTGCATGGGTTGTAAAACAAAAGATGCACTCATGGACTTAGCATTCAACATATCAGGTTTTTATTAATAACATTGAATCTGTTTTTCTGTTGCTATGTGTAGCATCGCTTCATTAATTTTTGCCTATTGTGTGATGCTGCGTGGTGCAAATGGATCATTATTTATTGATTGTTTGTATTTTTGATTTTCCTCTTTATTATTTTTGCTCTTACTAACAATTTGCAATGAACATTCTTATATATGTCTCCCTATCTATAGAAGCATGGTTTTCCTTAAGATACTTAGAAGTGTAATTGCCAGGACATAGGATATATGCATATTAACTTCAGCCTAAGCACATTTATCCAAGGTTTTTGTACCATGTTGTCCTTTCACACGTAGTAGATAAGAGTTATTGTGCTCCAATTTTGCCAACAATTGGTAATCTCTGATTTCTTTAATTTCAAATTAACTGAGTGCCAGTATATCATCTCAATTTGCCTTAATTTGTGTTCCCTTGATCACCTATTAGGCTGAAACCCATGACTTGTGTTTATGGGCAATTACCTTTTATTTACGTTTTTCCTTTTATGTAAAATGACTTATTAATTAATTTATTTATTTTTGCTGTGTTGGGTCTCGTTTCTGTGCGAGGGCTTTCTCCAGTTGTGCCAAGTGGGGGACACTCTTCATTGCGGTGTGCGGGCTTCTCACTATTGTGGCCTCTCTTGTTGCGGAGCACAGGCTCTGGACGTGCAGGCTCAGCGGCCATGGCTCACGGGCCTAGTTGCTCCGTGGCATGTGGGATCCTCCCAGACCAGGGCTCAAAGCCGTGTCCCCTGCATTAGCAGGCAGATTCTCAACCACTGCGCCACCAGGGAAGCCTCCAAAATGACTTAGTTATGTATATTTTTGCACATATTCCACTGGACTGTTGGAGTTTTGCTTATTGATTTGTAGGACTTTGTTACATGTTCTGTATATAAACTTATTGTTAGTAATGTGTGTAATGAAGATCTCTTTCCATTTTTTTTATCTTAAGTTATAATTTATACACCATCAAATTCCTTATTTTAGAGTGTACAGTTAATTTTTAGTATAGTCACAAAGAAGTACAACGTTAATTTGATTGCCTGCTCTTCATCTCATTAATGAGAGAGGGAGCCTCACCCTAGAGTTATGCAGATGGCCAACACATGAAACCTGACACTAAGCAGATGAAATTGATATATGTTATTAATCATACATACCCAAACTCCCAGGGGAGGCCACAGCATGCCACACAGGGTCCCACAGAAGTTGTGCTCAGAAACACAGTGAAGGAGCAGGGGCTGTGGGAGGCAAGCTTTGAAGTATCAGGAGGGTGGAGTGATCCTTGGTTCCCACAGAAATATGTTCTTGGTTCGTTTGAATATTTCCATAGACTGGCAGGGAACTAAAACCTGCTAGTTAGGGATAAGCAGGAATTTTTCCCTGTGTCTGTGATAATGGGGGTTGTTTATGTAGGGGACCTTATCCATAAGATTAGACTGGGAAGGATGTCTTACAGTTCAGCTATTAGACCCACAACATCCCCTTCATTTCCAACGCCAAAGCAGCACATAATATTGAACCTTCATAGTACTGATCCACAATCATGACCACTTTCCATTTTTAGAACATCTTAATCACCCGCGAAAGAATGGCCATACCCATTAACAGTCACTCCACATCCCTCCTTTCCCCAAACAGGCAACCACAAATCCACTTTCTATCTCTGTGAATTTGCCTATTCTGAACATTTCATATAAATGGGATAATACAATAAATGAAACTTTGTGTCTGTTTTTCTCATTTAACATGTTTTCAAGGTTCATCTAATTGTAATGTGTATCAGTATTCCATTATTTTTATGGCTGAATAATATTCCATTGTAAAGATATACCACTTTTGTTTGCCCATTCATCAGTTGATGGACAATTGTGACACTTTTGGGCTATTATGAATAATAATTCTATGAATATTCATACACGTTTTTACATGGATGTATATTTTCAACTTGCTTGTGTATATGTGCAGGAGTGGAATTGCTCGGTCAGATGGTAAGCCTGTGTTTAAATTTTTGAGGGACGACTAAAATGATTTTCTATATCAGCTGCACCCACTTTACATTTTGCTTTACTGCACCAGCAAATATGAGGATTTGAGGGTTTGAATTTCTTCATGTTTTTGCCAACATTTGATATTTTCTATATTTTTTATTATAGCCACCTTATCTTGTGATGAAAACTTTTAAGTTATAAGTTAGTACTTACTTTTTACTTTTATGTCTTTGTTCCATGTGAAATTTATTTATTTGCATGGCATTTTATAAACATCATTTTTTTCAATATTGATAACTAATTATCATAGAAACCTTTATCTATTTGTTCCTTTTCTTTTAGTAATCTAGAATCACACTTGATATAAATTAAATTTCTAGGTTTCTCTGTCTTGTTCTATTTTTCAGTATGTGTATACTTTATCTTCATGTTATGATTTTGAAAAAAATATCTTGATACCTAAGAGGAGAAGATCTACTTTCTGTTCCTTTGAAAGTGATCTGGCTATTTCTTCACCATTTGTCTTTCATATGAGTTCAAAATTAGTTTATCATATTTTCAAAGAACTCTTCTAAGATTTTAATTGGAATTGCATTGAGTTGACAAATCAGCATGGAGAGTATTGACATATTCATGTTTGTGAATCTTGCCTATCATGTGCATAATATATTGCTTATTTATTATAAGGCCCACATGTAGGTACCAGCTTCCATTCATGTGATAGCTGCACAATGAGCAAATTGAGGCTATATTTTAATTTATTATAATTCCAGTTACTAAACATAGCTTACAGACAACAGGCCTGGCTGTCCAAATCTTCCTTTTGGTTTAAATAATGCACTTTAATACCCTCAGGTTTGCAGTAGCTTTTTCAACTCCAGTCTTGACATTCAAGAACGTTAATGAATTTTTACAGGCCCAAAATAAAGGAACTAACTTAAATACTCATCTACTTCAGTGCTTAGTTCCAAAAAAAAAAAAAATAATTCAACAAATGCCCAAACCGATGTAATATTAGATAAAAAGAATGTGAAATCAAATGGATATTACCAAAATGGAAGAGAAACTCACAGGAAAGGACACTATACAGCATTACAAGTTTTCAAAAGGAAACTAAACCCAATTAGCACAAAGATACATCTCTTTCAGCTAAATGCTGAAAGCCTCTTTAGGAGTATTTAATTCATATACCACTTTTAAGTAGATTGGAAAATAAAGGTTTCTAATGGCAATGGATTTAAATTCAAAGGCTGGAATCACACTCATCCAAATCAGAGATCTTACCAAGTAGCACATTTTACTAAATATTTCAATGCACACATAACCTGAGGCACAAATATAGCTGGAGACTTCAAGGATTGTGAACTCGATGGTCCTTCTTGCTACTTTGGATGTCTCTTGCCCACCTTGAGTAGGAGGTACCCTAATTACTGTGTGCAGCAACATTAGTGAGCAAAAAAGAGATGTGTTTTGATCATTAAAATCTCCATTTTATACTCAGAGAGTCACATAGAATAAGTGACATTTTGAAAGCCATGCACTAGAAATCCATTGATTGTAGATTTGTTTACTATAAACATTGCTAGACAGTCTAGGTACATCTTTCTAAAGCATTCTATAGATAAGGAATCTCCCAGTAGTAAATATCATTAGTTTGATTTCTAGAAGGTTTATCATTAGCATTAGAATTATAAGTTTGACTAGCTTACTTGCTTTCTTTCCTGGACTACACCCCTGTAACAGGAGAAAATGAATTATAGACCTGCAGCATAACAATTTGCTTCACAATATTTATAAAATTTGAATTGCATTAAACAGAATTCATAGGATAGACAATATTCAAACATAATTATAGATTTATTTATGCATCATTTTTAAAGGTATAGAATTAAAAAATAATGCTTTTTGAATTCAGAATATGCTTTTGAAATATTAAAATATTTATGCAAAATGTTTTAATAGCAAACTCACATCACTTGTAACTTATTCTTTAAAAAACATATTAACATGACTTTAAAATAATGTAAAATGTGGAGGCAGAAGATTTTAACTGTAAATATCTGCATGATAGGAAATGTGGCATGAACTAATTTCTCCTTACATAAATTTGTGAAGAAAAGGAACAATAGAGTTACATTATAAATGCTTTATCATCATCCTTTACAAATTATAACCCAAGTATTTCTGAACTGGAAAATCTACCAGAGATTTGGAACCATATCTAAGCCTGTCTTTTCAACTTAAATCACCATTAGCTTTGAATTGAAATTTATTAAACAGCCAAAGAAAAGAAGGCCCAGTACCACTGTCTGGCTTCACCATGGCTTTTCAGTGCCTTTTTTTTGCTCTAAAGAACTCATGCAATAAGCACATTGGCTGGAACTGAAATCAGACTTGTATGATGGTTCAGTAATAAAATGGCACCCTGCAAATAATTTAAATGTCACAGTCTCTGCATTTTTCATTTAATAACTTTTATACTTAATGTTTTTTTGGAATATATCTTCTATCTGCTGGATTGTAAACTGTATGCATGTAAGACTGCCTCCTATCCAACACACACACACACCTACATTAGAAATGATATTAGATATGATAAGGACCATTTTAAGTATTGACAAATGTACGTTTACATTATTAATATTAGAAACAGAAAATTGTAAACTACAAACATGATAGAGCTCCAAAATAAGTACACAAGTGGAAATTCTTAAAGATAAGACCAAAACCCCATCACCTAAGGTTTTTTTAACTCAAATTGGATGACAAAATCAAGGATTAGAGCCTGAGCCATACTTTTCATGGTGTGTAAATTTTCTGGAGCTGTGCAGAACCCAGAGTTGAAGTCATTCTTCAGACAGGAAGCAGGATCCAGAAATGGATCAAAGCTCAATATTGGGAATGGGGCACTGATCTGAATGAGGTGAAGCTATAAAATTACTAGGCAAACATATTTCTCTTTGTTTCACTGAAGATCTCACTTCTTTATCTCTGATAAATAGATGATTGTGTTTCCTTTGTAGGCACCCTCTCCTTTCTTTCTGGTAACTTAAAAACTATCAGTTGTTGACAAAAGCTAAAACACCTCCTTTGATTCTACTGCTTTTTTTTTCTGCTTAGAATTTACTGCATCAACATTGAACATATTCACTCAGCATACTTATATCTTGCTCATATTTAACAAACCTGATACGCACTGAAGAACAATTAAATCATATCACCTGCAGAGAATATATATTTATTTATATATGTAAAAACAAATATTTACTTTGTGAAAATAATTGCTTATATTTTTAAAAGAGATGTCATAAAATAATGTTGAATATTATCAAATACCATTTCAACCTTTCAATGTGCAATTATAATTCCCTTTGATTTATAAATATGTTGAATATTACCAATCCATTAGTAAATATAAAATGTGGCTTACTTTCTTGAGTTAGTCACATTATATTCTTCTTTAGATAAGTTATTCAAATCTATTTGTTAATCTATTTGTTTTTTTACACCAATGCAATATACAACTTGGGGCTGGTGCTTTTCTTTTTCTTCCAGTGGTTTGTTATCAATTTGTTTACATAGAAATTATGGTTTTATTTTTTCCATTTCATCCTATGTGGGTTTCAGCAAGTTCTTTTTCTTTTTTTCTCCAAAGTTTTTTTTATCTCTAAAAACGTCTTGATTTAGTCCAGCTGTTTAACTTGCTTTAAAAAAAATAGAATTTTACTGAAAATGATCTTTTTTTTATAGTCTTATATCTGTGATTATTTCTTCCTTCCTTAAAATGACCTGAAATATGAAAAAAAGATTATTTATTATGTGCTCTCTAATTAATGAAGTTTACTTAAGGTAAAAAAAAAAATAGCTGGCTTTAAGATGAGTTGATTCTATATAAAGAAAATGTTAAAAATCTAAAATATATTCTATTTCTATTTTTCAGCTTATTCATACAATTCTCTAAAACACTGTTTATACAGTTAAATGATTCCTTCATTTCCATGGTAATAAGTCTTATATCCTGCTTATAATTGGTGAACAATTATTTAAAAATAAGTATTTGTTAAATTGACAAAAATAGATGAATACAAGTATAATTGACACTTCAGAAATTTTATAGTAACTATAAATATCAAAGTCTTTTTAAAGTAAATATGCTTGATTCTGTACTTTCAATATCTTTTGCATTTTACTGAACAAGATAGCTTGGCTCTCATTTCTATGTTATAAACTGGTGAACCAGTAAACTCTTCAACTAGTTAAGTTTTCAAAATTTACCCTTATTCAGTAGGACTGTAGTAATCATAAGAAAGAAAAGTGACTGACGAGGATGGAATTGTGAAATAAACATCTCAGAAATTTAGTCCTGAGTATCTTGATCAAAATTATGTCCCGTACTGGAGCTCTGTCATAGTGACCCTATTTCATTCTGCAGCCCATCCCCTCAAGTACCTTACAGAAAACAGCAGAACTAAGACCCCATTTAAAAATGAGTAACATTATAAGGAAACTAGTTTAGGAATTCATTTATAACAAAAGTCTCTCAAATAATACTTACAGTATAAATTATACAAGGAATTATAAAAATATGTTTTAAAACATGAATTTTATAAAATCAAAGAAAATAGTGGTATTTCCTAAACAAGAGTACAAAAAAGAAATACTAGCCTTCAAAAAGATTATAATACCACAGAAGGAGAAGAAATGTAAGCTGGTAGAACTCAGGAAAGAAATGAAAGTGAAAAATAAGATATTACATAAATTAGAGCCTCATTGAAAGTGTTGATTCTCCCCTGATTACCCTAGTGAGTAATCAGCTGCCAGCTTTGTACTACGCCAAGAACCCCTCAATCACTGCAACAACATATTGTTGCATGTTTAAAAGGAAGAGTGATAATCCCGTGTTTTGGACAAGTTCCTGTTCCGAGGCTATAATTACACATTGGCAACTTTCATTTCCTCTTCCTATAGCTGCTTCTCCTGAGGAGGAACTTCAAAGGTATCACTCCACCAGGAGTGCTTTCTGCTGCCCTCTGTGCTCATTGAGAATTCAGTGAGGAAGGATCATGAAATGCTGAGATTTACAGCACTGTGATTCACAGATGACACACTGTGAAAATGTCTCAGCCTCAACCCTCAAGCCAGCAGGCTCCCAGCCATCCTTAGGCTTGTCTGAAGCAAAAACTCTATTGAAAACACCTTGGCAGATGCACAATAAAATGAAACAAGGAAATAATGCTTTTGAGGGAAGGACTTTGAGGAAATGCCAGGATGCCCTCTTACTTTTGGCTAGAAATTTTCCTTCTTAAACTATTTATCTACTTGATATTACCACGACTATCAGGCTTCTTAGACTTGCAGAGGCACATACTAGCTAAGGTGTTTCCAAGCTTGTTTTAGAGTGAAATAATGGCTTCCCACTTCACATTAGGTCCATACTGAGGCTGTAAAAATTAAGTGTTAAGTAGTTCAATGTGCCTTTGTTATTTGACAATTTGCAGTACCTGAAGAATCATTGACTTCTATTTTATGTCAATCATTTGGGGAATTGCAGAGTGCTTTTGATAATGATACCAAGGTACAAATGCTACAGGTCCATAAAAATTTTGGAGAGACTGTAGCACTAGTTGACTTGTAAGAAGTGGTTTAGTTCTAGCTCACTCATAAGGGGTTGAGTTTACTTGTGCTATTAGGTACATTGTTTCTCAGCTTCCTCATTTATAAAATGAGTTACCAAAGTCTTCCCTGAATATTTAATGGGAATTTCAGAATATGCCTTGCACTTTCACACCTGTATGCCTTGCCAAATGTTATTTCTTCTGTCCAAGAATGCTCATACCCATTCTTTCTTCTCTGCCAGGTAAACTCATCTTCTTGTTTATTCTTCTTTCTTATCCTCACTCTTTTCTAACTCCTCCCACTACTAAGAAATAATACTTGTTATCTCCTCTGTATTCTACAGTGCACTTAGTATTTTTAAGTAAACATTCTGATTCCTAACTCTGAGAGATTATGACTTACAGGTCTGGTGGAGATCATGAATCTGTAATTTTTAACAAACTCACGGATGATTCTTATGTAAAAATTTCTTGGCACTCAATTTAAGAAACTCTCTGATGATAGCTTCTCATATATATTTCCATTCTAGCTCTTAGAATATTGTTACTACAACTAAATCACTGAAAATAAAGGTCAGGTTTTTTTTTTTTTTTTTTTTATAGTAACTATAGTTAACAGTACTGTATTGTATATTTGAAAGTTGCTAAGAGAGTAGATCTTAAAAGTTCTTATCACAAAAAAATAAATGATAACTATGTGGGGTGATGAATGTTAACTAAACTTATTGTGGTAATCATTTTACAATATACACATATGTCAAATCATTAGGTTGTACACTTTAAACTTTTTTTTTTATAACAAATTTAATCAGTTATACATATACATATGTTTCCATATCCCCTCCCTTTTGCGTCTCCCTCCCACCCTCCCTATCCCACCCCTCCAGGCGGTCACAAAGTACCGAGCTGACCTCCCTGTGCTATGCGGCTGCTTCCCACTAGCTATCTACCTCACGTTTGGTAGTGTATATATGTCCATGCCGCTCTTTCACTTTGTCACAGCTTACCCTTCCCCCTCCCCATATCCTCAAGTCCATTCTCTAGTAGGTCTGTGTCTTTATTCCTGTCTTACCCCTATGTTCTTCATGACATTTTTTTTTCTTAAATTCCATATATATGTGTTAGCATACAGTATTTGTCTTTCTCTTTCTGACTTACTTCACTCTGTATGACAGACTCTAGGTCTATCCACCTCATTACAAATAGCTCAATTTCATTTCTTTTTATGGCTGAGTAATATTCCATTGTATATATGTGCCACATCTTCTTTATCCATTCATCCGATGATGGACACTTAGGTTGTTTCCATCTCCGGGCTATTGTAAATAGGGCTGCTATGAACATTTTGGTACATGTCTCTTTTTGAATTATGCTTTTCTCAGGGTATATGCCCAGTAGTGGGATTGCTGGGTCATATGGTAGTTCTATTTGTAGTTTTTTAAGGAACCTCCATACCGTTCTCCATAGCGGCTGTACCAATTCACATTCCCACCAGCAGTGCAAGAGTGTTCCCTTTTTTCCACACCCTCTCCAGCATTTATTGTTTCTAGATTTTTTGATGATGGCCATTCTGACTGGTGTGAGATGATATCTCATTGTAGTTTTGATTTGCATTTCTCTAATGAGTAAAGATGTTGAGCATCCTTTCATGTGTTTGTTGGCAGTCTGTATATCTTCTGTGGAGAAATGTCTATTTAGGTCTTCTGCCCATTTTTGGATTGGGTTGTTTGTTTTTTTGTTATTGAGCTGCATGAGCTGCTTATAAATTTTGGAGATTAATCCTTTGTCAGTTGCTTCATTTGCAAATATTTTCTCCCATTCTGAGGGTTGTCTTTTGGTCTTGTTTATGGTTTCCTTTGCTGTGCAAAAGCTTTTAAGTTTCATTAGGTCCCATGTGTTTATTTTTGTCTTTATTTCCATTTCTCTAGGAGGTGGGTCCAAAAGGATCTTGCTGTGATTTATGTCATAGAGTGTTCTGCCTATGTGTTCCTCTAAGAGTTTGATAGTGTCTGGCCTTACATTTAGGTCTTTAATCCATTTTGAGTTTATTTTTGTGTATGGTGTTAGGGAGTGATCTAATCTCATACTTTTACATGTCCCTATCCAGTTTTCCCAGCACCACTTATTGAAGAGACTGTCCTTTCTCCACTGTACATTCCTGCCTCCTTTATCAAAGATAAGGTGACCATATGTCCGTGGGTTTAACTCTGGGCTTTCTATCCTGTTCCATTGATCTATCTTTCTGTTTTTGTGCCAGTACCATACTGTCTTGATTACTGTAGCTTTGTAGTATAGTCTGAAGTCAGGGAGCCTGATTCCTCCAGCTCCATTTTTCGTTCTCAAGATTGCTTTGGCTATTCGGGGTCTTTTGTGTTTCCATACAAATTGTGAAATTTTTTGTTCTAGTTCTGTGAAAAATGCCAGTGGTAGTTTGATAGGGATTGCATTGAACCTGTAGATTGCTTTGGGTAGTAGAGTCATTTTCACAATGTTGATTCTTCCAATCCAAGAACATGGTACATCTCTCCATCTATTTGTATCATCTTTAATTTCTTTCATCAGTGTCTTATAATTTTCTGCATACAGGTCTTTTGTCTCCTTAGGTAGGTTTATTCCTAGATATTTTATTCTTTTTGTTGCAATGGTAAATGGGAGTGTTTCCTTGATTTCACTTTCAGATTTTTCATCATCAGTATATAGGAATGCCAGAGATTTCTGTGCATTAATTTTGTATCCTGCAACTTTACCAAATTCATTGATTAACTCTAGTAGTTTTCTGGTAGCATCTTTAGGATTCTCTATGTATAGTATCATGTCATCTGCAAACAGTGACAGCTTTACTTCTTCTTTTCCAATTTGGATTCCTTTTATTTCCTTTTCTTCTCTGATTGCTGTGGCTAAAACTTCCAAAACTAGGTTGAATAAGAGTGGTGAAAGTGGGCAACCTTGTCTAGTTCCTGATCTTAGTGGAAATGGTTTCAGTTTTTCACCATTGAGGACGATGCTGGCTGTGGGTTTGTCATATATGGCCTTTATTATGTTGAGGAAAGTTCCCTCTATGCCTACTTTCTGCAGGGTTTTTATCATAAATGGGTGTTGAATTTTGTCGAAAGCTTTCTCTGCATCTATTGAGATGATCATATGGTTTTTCTCCTTCAATTTGTTAATATGGTGTATCACGTTGATTGATTTGCGTATATTGAAGAATCCTTGCATTCCTGGAATAAACCCCACTTGATCATGGTGTATGATCCTTTTAATGTGCTGTTGGATTCTGTTTGCTAGTATTTTGTTGAGGATTTTTGCATCTATGTTCATCAGTGATATTGGCCTGTAGTTTTCTTTCTTTGTGACATCCTTGCCTGGTTTTGGTATCAAGGTGATGGTGGCCTCGTAGAATGAGTTTGGGAGTGTTCCTCCCTCTGCTATATTTTGGAAGAGTTTCAGAAGGATAGGTGTTAGCTCTTCTCTAAATGCTTGATAGAATTCGCCTGTGAAGCCATCTGGTCCTGGGCTTTTGTTTGTTGGAAGATTTTTAATCACAGTTTCAATTTCAGTGCTTGTGATTGGTCTGTTCATATTTTCTATTTCTTCCTGATTCAGTCTTGGCAGGTTGTGCATTTCTAAGAATTTGTCCATTTCTTCCAGGTTGTCCATTTTATTGGCATAGAGTTGCTTATAGTAATCTCTCATGATCTTTTGTATTTCTGTAGTGTCAGTTGTTACTTCTCCTTTTTCATTTCTAATTCTATTGATTTGAGTCTTCTCCCTTTTTTTCTTGATGAGTCTGGCTAATGGTTTATCAATTTTGTTTATCTTCTCAAAGAACCAGCTTTTAGTTTTATTCATCTTTGCTATCGTTTCCTTCATTTCTTTTTCATTTATTTCTGATCTGATTTGTATGATTTCTTTCCTTCTGCTAACTTTGGGATGTTTTTGTTCTTCTTTCTCTAATTGCTTTAGGTGCAAGGTTAGGTTGTTTATTCGAGATGTTTCCTGTTTCTTAAGGTGGGATTGTATTGCTATAAACTTCCCTCTTAGAACTGCTTTTGCTGCATCCCATAGGTTTTGGGTCGTCGTGTCTCCATCGTCATTTGTTTCTAGGTATTTTTTTATTTCCTCTTTGATTTCTTCAGTGATCACTTCGTTATTAAGTAGTGTATTGTTTAGCCTCCATGTGTTTGTATTTTTTACAGCTCTTTTCCTGTAATTGATATCTAGTCTCATAGCATCGTGGTCGGAAAAGATACTTGATACAATTTCAATTTTCTTAAATTTACCAAGGCTTGATTTGTGACCCAAGATATGATCTATCCTGGAGAATGTTCCATGATCACTTGAGAAAAATGTGTATTCTGTTGTTTTTGGATGGAATGTCCTATAAATATCAATTAAGTCCATCTTGTTTAATGTATCATTTAAAGCTTGTGTTTCCTTATTTATTTTCATTTTGGATGATCTGTCCATTGGTGAAAGTGGGGTGTTAAAGTCCCCTACTATGATTGTGTTACTGTCGATTTCTCCTTTTATGGCTGTTAGTATTTGCCTTATGTATTGAGGTGCTCCTATGTTTGGTGCATAAATATTTACAATTGTTATATCTTCTTCTTGGATCGATCCCTTGATCATTATGTAGTGTCCTTCTTTGTCTCTTCTAGTAGTCCTTATTTTAAAGTCTATTTTGTCTGATATGAGAATTGCTACTCCAGCTTTCTTTTGGTTTCCATTTGCATGGAATATCTTTTTCCATCCCCTTACTTTCAGTCTGTATGTGTCTCTAGGTCTGAAGTGGGTCTCTTGTAGACAGCATATATATGGGTCTTGTTTTTGTATCCATTCAGCCACTCTGTGTCTTTTGGTGGGAGCATTTAGTCCATTTACATTTAAGGTAATTATCGATATGTATGTTCCTATTCCCATTTTCTTAATTGTTTTGGGTTCATTATTGTAGGTATATTCCTTCTGTTGTGTTTCTTGCCTAGAGAAGTTCCTTTAGCATTTGTTGTAAAGCTGGTTTGGTGGTGCTGAACTCTCTCAGCTTTTGCTTGTCTGTAAACGTTTTAATTTCTCCATCAAATCTGAATGAGATCCTTGCTGGGTAGAGTAATCTTGGTTGCAGGTTTTTCTCCTTCATCACTTTAAGTATGTCCTGCCACTCCCTTCTGGCTTGTAGAGTTTCTGCTGAGAGATCAGCTGTTATCCTGATGGGGATTCCCTTGTGTGTTATTTGTTGTTTTTCCCTTGCTGCTTTTAATATGATTTCTTTGTGTTTAATTTTTGACAGTTTGATTAATATGTGTCTTGGCGTATTTCTCCTTGGATTTATTCTGTATGGGACTCTCTGTGCCTCCTGGACTTGATTAACTATTTCCTTTCCCCTATTAGGGAAGTTTTCAACTATAATCTCTTCAAATATTTTCTCAGTCCCTTTCTTTTTCTCTTCTTCTTCTGGAACCCCTATAATTCGAATGTTGGTGCGTTTAATGTTGTCCCAGAAGTCTCTGAGACTGTCCTCTGTTCGTTTCATTCTTTTTTCTTTATTTTGCTCTGCAGCAGTTATTTCCACTATTTTATCTTCCACCTCACTTATCCGTTCCTCTGCCTCAGTTATTCTGCTATTGATCCCATCTAGAGTATTTTTTATTTCATTTATTGTGTTTTTAATCGATGCTTGATTCATCTTTAGTTCTTCTAGGTCCTTGTTAACTGTTTCTTGCATTTTGTCTATTCTATTTCCAAGATTTTGGATCTGGGAAATAGAATCTTGGATCATCTTTACCATCATTATTCTGAATTCTTTTTCAGGTAGAGTGCCTATTACCTCTTCATTTGTTAGGTCTGGTGGGTTTTTGTCTTGCTCCTTCTCCTGCTGTGGGTTTTTCTGTCTTCTCATTTTGCTTATCTTACTGTGTTTGGGGTCTCCTTTTTGCAGGCTGCAGGTTCGTAGTTCCTGTTGTTTTTGGTGTCTGTCCCCAGTGGCTAAGGTTGGTTTAGTGGGTTGTGTAGGCTTCCTGGTGGAGGGGACTAGTGCCTGTGTTCTGGTGGATGAGGCTGGATCTTGTCTTTCTGGTGGGCAGGTCCACGTCTGGTGGTGTGTTTTGGGGTGTCTGTGGACTTTTTATGATTTTAGGCCACCTCTCTGCTAATGGGTGGCGTTGTGTTCCTGTCTTGCTAGTTGTTTGGCTCAGGGTGTCCAGCACTGTAGCCTGCTGGTCGTTGAGTGAAGCTGGGTGCTGGTGTTGAGATGGAGATCTCTGGAAGATTTTCGCCGTTTGATATTATGTGGAGCTGGGAGGTCTCTTGTGGACCAGTGTCCTGAAGTTGGCTCTCCCACCTCAGAGGCACAGCACTGACTCCTGGCTCCTCAATTTGGGATGATGTGTTGTCTATTCATGTATTCCACAGATGCAGGGTACATCAAGTTGATTGTGGAGCTTTAATCCGCTGCTTCTGAGGCTGCTGGGAGAGGTTTCCCTTTCTCTTCTTTGTTCTCACAGCTCCTGGGTCTCAGCTTTGGATTTGGCCCCGCCTCTGCGTGTAGGTAGCTGGAGGGCGTCTGCTCTTCGCTCAGATAGGACAGGGTTAAAGGAGCAGCCTCTTCGGGGACTCTGGCTCACTCAGGCCGGGAGGGAGGGAGGGGCACGGAGTGCGGGGGGAGCCTGCAGCGGCAGAGGTCGGCGTGACGTTGCACCAGCCAGAGGCGCGCCGTGCGTTCTCCCAGGGAAGCCACCCCTGGATCCCGGGACCCCGGCAGTGGCGGGCTGCACAGGCTCCCGGAAGGGCGGTGTGGGCAGTGACCTGCGCTCGCACACAGGCTTCTTGGCGGCGGCAGCAGCAGCCCCAGCGTCCCACGCCTGTCACTGGGCTCCGCGCTTTCAGTCGCGACTCGCGCCCGTCTGTGGAGCCCCTTTAAGCAGCGCTCTTAATCCCCTCTCCTCGCGCACCAGGAAACCAAGAGGGAAGAAAAAGTCTCTTGCCTCTTCGGCAGCTCCAGAGTTTTCACGGACTCCCTCCCGGCTAGCTGTGGCACATTAGCCCCCTTCAGGCTGAGTTCTCGCCGCCAGCCCCAGTCCTCTCCCTGCGCTCTGACTGAAGCCCGAGCCTCAGCTTCCAGCGCTGCGCGCCCCGGCGGGCGAGCAGACAAGCCTCTCGGGCTGGTGAGTGCCGCTCGGCACTGATCCTCTGTGTGCGGATCTCTCCGCTTTGCCCTACCCAGGTATGTGGGGAGTTTCTTGCCTTTTGGGAGGTCTGGGGTCTTCTGCCAGCGTTCAGTAGGTGTTCTGTAGGAGTTGTTCCACGTGTAGCTATATTTCTGGTGTATCTGTGGGGAGGAAGGTGATCTCCGCGTCTTACTCTTCCGCCATCTTACCCGGCAAAGGTCAGGTTTTAATTACTACTTCAATGCCTATAACATAATAGAAAAATCAAATTGATACATTTTCATTGAATGAATGAAGCAAAATAGGAAAATACAATGCCATAAGAGGAGATTTTCTGATACTATATCTTCTACTGCTTCTTTGGTTGAACCATGAATGAGAGCATTTCACCACAGCAACAGGCTAAAGAAGAAAAATCACACGTTCATATCAATTGAGGCAAAAACAAATATTTGACAGAATTTAATACCCACTCAAGGTAAAATTTCTCAGCGGACTACGATTAGAAGAGAGTTTCTCCAGCTTGATAAAAAAACATCTACAAAACACCATCAGTTAAAATAAGAATGGTGACTGTGGTTATTTCCTAACTAAGATTGGGAACAAGACAAGTATGTTCACTCTCACCATTCTTTTTCAACATAGTACTGGAAATTTTAGTCAGTCCAATAAAAAGATAAAAAGAAAAAGAAATGCATTGCGATTGGAAAGTAAGAATTAAAACAGTCCCAGTTGCAGGTGATGTGAAATTCAATGTAGGAAATCCCAAGGAATCTACAAAAAATTAAACACTTAAGTGTGTTCAGTAAGGTTGCAAGACCTAAGATTAGCATGCAAAAATTATTTGTATTTCTGTGTATGAAAACCAAAATTAAAAACACAATAGCATTTATAATCACTCAAAATTATCATCTTAGAATTCTATATTCAGAGAAAATACATTACAAAGATGAATTCAAAAGATTTTTAAGGGCTTTCCTGGTGGTGCAGTGGTTGAGAGTCCACCTGCTGATGCAGGGGACATGGGTTCGTGCCCCAGTCTGGGAAGATCCCACATGCTGAGGAGAAGCTGGGCCCGTGAGCTATGGCCACTGAGCCTGCGCATCCGGAGCTTGTGCTCTGCAATGGGAGAGGCCACAACAGAGAGAGGCCCACATACCGCAAAAAAAAAAAAAAAAAAAAAGATTTTTAAGACATTCAAAAATGAAAGAATTAATTGCCTATAGACCTATACTAAAAGAAATATTAAAATACTAAAAGTTCCTTAGTGGAATAAAACTATATAAGATAGAACTATGCACCTATACAGAGCAATGATGAACATTAGAAATGAAAACTACTTTGTAAATATATAGGTATTTTCTACTTAAAGGTCTTTGAAAGATCACTGATCGTTTAAACAAACAAACAAAAAGAACAAATTACTGTAGAATTTACTATTTATATATGGTAAAATTGCAGGCTGAATGAAGAAATTTACAATTGTAGGTGTTTGTGCTATATATAAAATGGCATAATATCACATTAAGGTAAATTATGATTAGGTTGTATACTGTAAATTCAAAAAACTACTAAAATTGAAAAGTAAAGAGTCACAGGTAATATAATAAGCTAATAAATTAGATAAAATAAAATTATTTAAAGTACTTACTCATAAATCCTAAGTATCCAAGAAAAATAAGAGAAAGGAAATAAAAATGGGACCAATAAAATACAAAATGCAGTAAACTAGAGCTGAACCTAACCACATCAGTGTTCATTTTAAATATAGTTCAAACAGCCTAATTAAAAGAATGAAATTGTCAGATTGTATAAAAAAGAAAGAACCAAGTGTATAAATCAGTTGATCTATAAAGAAACAAACAGGTTAAAAGTAAAATACAGTGAGATCAACATCAGAAATGTTACAGGAAGGATCTTGGTGAAGGCACTCTCCTACAAAAACTAACAAAAATATGGGCAAAAAACAATTAAAATCAACTATTTTAGAACACTTTTTTATTAACTGAATCCACAGAAACAATTGAATTAATCCACTGGGAGAAACTACTGAATTTTGGTAAGATCACAGAGTCTAGGGTGTTTTACCTTGGGAATATTCCCATCCGACCTCTTTCCCCAGTTCAGTGGAGTGGTAGCCATGAAAAGGTGACAGCCTTTTAGCTAACAGAGAATAATAACTCTTTTAGTATTACAAGTACCATGACCAGAAATAGTCAATCTTTAGTCCAAACTTTCACCGTACAGCATAGTGGTATTAAAACAAAGCAAAACACAAACAAACAAACAAAAAACACCTCCAGGACATTTATATGCATGTGTGCATGTTTATATATATAACATCTTTACAGATTCAACTGTTGATGGACACTTAAGTAACTTCTATATCTTGGCTATTGTAAATAATACTGTTATTAACACTGGGATATATGTATCTTTTCAACACAGTGTTTTTGTTTTTTTTCCAATATATACCCAGATTGAAATTGCTGGATCATATGTTAGTTTTATTTTGAGTTTTTTGAGGAAGTTCCATACTGTATTCCATAGAGGCTGCACCAATGTACATGCCCACCAACAATGTTCAAGGCAGATCCGAGTTTCTGATATGTATAATTTTCCTTCTCTTTGCAGAACTTCTTTTAACATTTTTTTCAGTGCAGATCAATGGACAACCAATTCCCACATTTGTTGTTTGGGTGAGAAAGTCTTTATTTCTCCTTCATTTTTGAAGAATAATTTTGTAGGATATAGCATTTTTGGTTGATGTTGTTTTTATTTTTCTGAACACTTGAAATATTTTCCTCCACTACATTCTTGCTTGCATAGTTTTGAGAAGTAAGATGTAATTCTCATCCTTGCTCTTCTATAGATAACCCTTTTTAAAATCTCCCTTTTGCCTTATTTCAAAGTTTTTCCTTAATCTTTGATTTTCTGCAGTTTGCATATTATATGTCTATGGGTGTTTTTTAAAAATAATTAATTAATAATTAATCAATTAATCCCACATGGTGTGCTGAGCTTCCTGAATATGTGGTTTGGTGTGTGACATTAACTTGGGTAAATTCTCAATCATTGTTTTGAATATTTCTTCTGTTCATGTTTCTTTTCCTTCTAGTATTCACATTATACACATATTACAATTTTTGTATGTGTGTGTGTGTGGTACGTGGGCCTCTCATTGTTGTGGCTTCTCCCATTGCAGAGCACAGGCTCCGGATGCACAGGCTCAGTAGCCATGGCTCACAGGCCCAGCTGCTCCATGGCACGTGGGATCCTCCCGGACCGGGGCACGAACTCGTGTCCTCTGCATCGGCAAGTGGACTCCCAACCACTGCGCCACCAGGGAAGCCCGATATTACACTTTTTGTAGTTATCCCACAGTCCTTCGATATGTTGTTCTATTTTTTTCAGTGTTTTTTCTCTTTGTTTTTCAATTTGGGCAGTTTGTATTGATACATCTTCAAGCTCAGAGATTCTATCCACAGACATTTCAAGTCCATTAATGAAGTCATCAAAAGCATTCTTCATTTCTCTTAGATTTTTTTTGATCTCCAGTATTTATTCTTGATTTTATTAGAATTTCTACCTTTTTGTTTACATTACCCATCTGCTTTCACATTCTTTTTTCTTCACAAAATTAACCCTTAACATATTAATCATAATTGATTTAAATTCAGTTGGATATTTCTAATATCTCTGCCATATCTGGGTTTGGTTCTAATGCTTGATCTGTCTCTTTAATGTGTATGTTTGCGTGTGTGTCTGTGTATGAGTGTGTTTATCTTTTGGTATACTGTATATGTTTTTTTAATTCTTTTATTTTATTTTTAATTGGAGTATAATTGCTTTACAATATTGTGTTAGTTTCTGCTGTACAATGAAGTGAATCAGCCATATGTATACCTATATCCTCTCACCCCCCCATCCCATCCATCTAAGTCATCACAGATCACTGAGCTGAGCTTCCTATGTTTTATAGCATGTTCCTGCTAGCTATCTATTTTATGCATGGTAGTGTATATATGTTAATCCTAATCTCCCAATTCGTCCCACCCTCCCCTTCCCGCACTGTGTCCACATGTCCGTTCTCTACGTCTGCATCTCTATTTCTGCCCTGCATATAGGTTTGTTTGTACCATTTGTGGGCATAATGTACTGGGTAAAAGGAACTGGAAAAAAAATGTCTTTAGTATTATAGTGTAAAGCTGTAAGAGGAGGGCAAGTGTTCTACAGTCCTATTATTAGGTCTCAATCTTTTGGTGAGCCTGTGCCCTTGGATTGTGAACTTCACCAATCCTTTTCAGCTACCCTCCCCCTTATTTAGAACAGGGTGGCTACTGGGGGCTGGAATTAGGTGTTTCCTTTCCCCCACATGGAAGGTTACAGGCAGCTGAAGTTGGGTATTGCTCTACCCCCAGTTTGATTAGGCTCTGATAAGACCCCAGTAGGTTTGGCTCTGGTAAAATAGTTTATTCTGAAGACATGTTTGTCATGAAGAACAGGTATTCTGGTGTATTTCAAAATAATTATTTTTCACCTCCCACTACTTGAAACATGAAGGAATTTTTGTCTGATTTTCACTGTGAACCTGGGGCACCTGGAGGTAAAACTCATACTGTGAGTTCTCTCCATATGCTGGGTCCCTGGAGTTTTTAAGGCTCAGACTTGTCTACAGTGAGCCTATAACAATTCATCAATTCAAATTCAGGTTTTCCTACCTGAGTACTGGTTCCTATGGAGATTTCTGCTCATGGGTTTCTGCTCTAGTAAGTTATGATTCTCTGTATTGGGCTATGTACCTTTCCATTTTGGGGGCAGGGATTTTCCATGTGACCTCTCTTCTCTTATAGATTTAAAAAGAGGTGTTGATGTTTCTGTTTATTCAGGATTTTACTTATTAGGATGGAGTAGCAACTTCTAAGCTACTATATGCTGGACTGGAAACCACAAGCCTTCTTGTGTTCTTACTATGGACCCTTCTTCCTGGGGACACAGCCACTGCTTTAGTCAATGGATTCCTGGTTTGAAAGCTGATGTATGTCCAGGTGTATATCAAAGAAACATGACTTATTTTTAACATGTGTTTTTATTCCCCCCCAGCTTTATTGAGGTATAATTGACATATAACATGGCATGACTTTTTAATGGAGAGAGTGATCCAGTCTCTTCTTTCTACTCACACATCCTTGATTTTTTCTGCTAATACAAGTTAGATAGTACCATTGTTATATCCCTATCTATTTTGCCACCAAGATATTGTGTTCAGTAAACTATCTCCATAACTCTTGGTGAATCTGCTTCCCTTGGCTGCCCCTGAAACCTTTCCCATCATTACTATGATTGTTTCCTTCTGGTTTCTAGCAATGAATTAGAATATCCTTGCTTCATTAGTTTTGATAACCTCTCATCTTCACTACTTTCAGTGATTTAAGTTTAACAGTCTCTCCTGTTGACAGCCTTGGCCTGTAGTTTACAGACACATTGAAAATTTTGTGATGCTGGTGTCCCTTCCACCAGTGAGTTCATTGTAGGCTTGTTAAATGTGTATCCTCCAGACTTTTCCATGGAATACATTCATCTGGTTGGTCTTCTTGCCACACTCTGATGTGCCCGCTTCCATCAGCATTTAAACCTTTCTTGTAACATCTGCATTACAACTTTACTCATGAAAGTCATTGCTTCTTTTACACCTCTATGAGCCATCCTCAAAATGAAACATATTATTTCATGTTGTCCTGACCAGGTATTAAGAGTAAACTCTAGGAGAGTGCCCCCAAGTCAACAAAACTTCCCTGTTTAATTTTATTTTCCAGCTCTCCTAATTAAGCACCATAAGAACACATTTTAATGTGTATTCCTATGGTTCCTGCCAGGTATAGGCTTGCTAAGCATTAACATTACCTTTATGGTTTAGTCCATTCCTTTCTTCTCAGGCTGAGGTTGCTCTCATTTGGGTTATTCTGTGATTTAGCACTAGTCATAGGTTAAGTTGACAAAACAGTAGGTAGGGGAGATTCTGAGGGGTGATACTAAAGGGTTTTTTTGTTTGTTTTTATTTTTGAAATAAATGTAAACTTGATTATTTTGTTGCTAGTGTAAAAATAAATGGCTTTATACGAATTGTGAAAAAATTAATTGTGGGTATATATTTTTAAAAGTCAGTGGATTGACACTAGTAATAAATATTGATTTCCAACTAATACAATGCCCTGTAGTTTTGTTTTCAGTAGTAAAGGAATATAGATTTTGGATTTAACCTAAGGGAGAAAAAGACTTCTGCTCAGGTTATTTGGCCAGGTAAATTCTAATAATCCCAGAGAATGCTGCTTAGCAAGAGAAGAGCCTCCACATTTTTCCTCAGCTTAGAGGAAGTGATAACTCTTACCAAGGATGGATCAGGCTCAGAAGGGTCATGAAGTTTACGTGTGAGAGTCTCATTTTTCCCAGCCAGAGCGCTGGTCTTGGCATAATATTCTTACTTTGTTTAGGTGCTTAGCGGTCTTTGCAATTTAACCACAGTTCAGATTTTTGTTTTCAGCTTTCTCTGCCCTTGCCTTGGAGGAGATTAGAGATTCTTTACATACAATAAAAGTGACCCTTAGGCTACCATACCTGTCTTTCAAGTGCTAGTTTCTTTATCTCAAATGTTTTCTCTCTCTAAAGAGCATTAATCATGTTCAGCACTGATTATATAATACCACTTTCTAACATCTACTATTTCCTTTATATGTTTCAAATGCCTGGCAGGTGAGCTAATGCATTCCTTTCCACCATACATACACCATCAAGATTCATCTCTAACTTTAGCAATTGAACTGCCACCTTGTGCCAGGGACTGTCTCTGCTCTACTTATCAAAAATGATGAGGCCAGGTGGCTAGTGATTTAGCTATAGAAACTTATCACCTGCACTTTTAAACCACTTCTCTTTAAACTGTCATATATTACGGTTTCCAGAAGCAGAAGATATGACAGAGTTTGGAGCACCATATATTTCCTAGTGATCAACACCTGTGAAAGGAAAGTGGACAGGGCACGATTGGGCAGGGCACAATTGGAACTATAATGCAGGCCCAAGAGAACCTCATTCAACCTAGCAAAAGCTGTGGAGCAATATTGTCCTTCTGAGTATTCTTTTTTTTTGTTGGGGGTGGGGGGCAAAAACACTGGGCCATTATACTCCTGCCTCATTCAGTCACTGAATGTGAACTGACCAGAGAAAGAAAGGACATTTGTCCAGTTGGCTCTGTGGGGCAGAACCTGAAAGAGCTGATAGCTGGAATCTCTCTGCTGACCACGTTTCCCTCAGGTAGGTAGCCTGTACTTCCTTGATGGGAGATCTATCTCTGTGTCTACCACAGATATTTAGTTACCACCTGTAAGTGCAGCCAAGAGGTTAGTAATCTAATCTACAAAATTTTATTAACATATACAAAACAAACAAATATAGAGCAGGAGAATTTCTTTGTCTAAAATTAGGAATGTGTTTAAAAATTAAAATTTCTTTTTTGAAGTTATTTGTGTCTGGTTATAAAAATAATATCTAATCCTAAAAAACAACATTATGTTTTTTTTATTCTTCTTAAAAATATAACTTTATGGTGTGTTGAATTTATAACCATAATGAAAAAAGAGAAGTCTTCTTTAAGAATAATTATTTACTAAGTGAAAATTATAGTATATAGACTAGCATCTATGTAGTAGGGAATTTGAAGTTAAGAAAATACCACAAACACTTTTTTTTTTTTTTTTGCGTTACACGGGTCTCTCACTGTTGTGACCTCCGCCATTGCGGAGCACAAGCTCTGGACGTTCAGGCCCAGCAGCCATGGCTCACGGGTCTAGCCGCTCCATGGCATGTGGGATCTTCCCGGACATGAACCCGTGTCCCCTGCATCGGCAGGTGGACTCTCAACCACTGTGCCACCAGAGAAGCCCCACAAGCTCTTTATTACAAAAGGCTTTTTGTAAACCCTTTTACTCATTGGCATTCCTTAGTTATTTAGCTTAGTTATTTTTCCATTAATTTTCATAACTATTTTTAGCTATTTAAATTTTTTCTTAATGTTCTATATTATTTTTAATAGACATCAACTTCTTAACTGCAGGATTTGGTGGTGGATAGCATGTTGGAGAGTGCGCTTTAAAATGTAGATAGAAAACCCACAATACACCAATTAACTGTTTTAGTAAATGCTTAGGAAAGATTAAAATAATAAGCAGAATTTCTATTTTACTCTTAATAAGAGGAGTCAGAATAAACTTAATTTCTTCAGTTGAGCAAATTTCACCCTTATTTAACATAATTGTTTAAAACTTACTTCTACAATACATTTACAACATCTTTAATAAAAACTTTATTAAGAAGTCAGCTTGTATATATATATATATTAATAAAATCATTTTTTTCAGTGTTTAACATTTTTGGAAATGATGGCATAGATGGTCACTACATTCACTCCTGTGTCCCTAAAACTGTCTATCGTGCTCAGAGCCCACAATTATCCTCGATTATTTTATTACTGAAGACATAGAACCCTTCACTGATTATCTCTGACATGTACAAATGGAGCTTGTAATATATATATATTTTTTAATTTCCACATCATTAGTTAGGAATTTTTTGTGATCTAACATTGGGAAATCTGACATTACTAATATTTTAAAGGTATCTATTAAGTCAAGTTTCTTTGGTTAGGAACTGCTTTTTAGGAAATGCCTACAGGACTAACAAAGAGTATTAACTATGATCCAATAGCTAACGATAATAAAAAAAAATATTGGGCCACCAGAGATCGTCCTTGGCTCTTGACAGAGGAAATGGGGTGGGAAATGTAAGATGATTTATTTAATATTAAATATAACATTCAGATATGGTCCCTTCCTGCAAATACTCTGTGCTGTCTTTTATCCTTCTACTTCAATGAAAAGGACATGGGTACCCTGGGCAGAGAGTGTACGAAAGAAGCCTGACATAATTAAAGTTAACAGAGTTGCTTATACCGAGCAGGACACTGTGGGGCTCCTGGGCACAAAAGCCTTTCTGTGTCCCCATTTCTTTGAATATAGGAAATAGGCTTCATTCCGCTTCCATGACCTGCCTTGTGTTCTAACAGGCAGGTTCAAATAGTTGTTAATTAGAGAAGGGAGGGGATGTGAGACAAGGGAGGAACAGTCAAGAGAAACAATAGTGCAGCCTTGGGGCAAGGTCCTGGTTCCCCATCAAGGGATACACACAACAACATCTTTGTGCTGTCTTGCAGATACTGAAACCCACACCAGGTGAGAGAAGTTAATGGTTAACAATGGTATGCTGGCCACAAGCACATAGACCCCAGACCCACTGGAACCAGAAGGTTGACAATGCTGACTCCCACTTACCTCACTGCCAACCAATCAGAAGAATATCAATGAACTGATCACTTCCTCTTTGAACCATTACTATAAAATTTCTCACTACCCCTTCAGGTTGGGACACACAGTTTTGAAGGCATTAGCCCACTGTGACCCCCTTTGCCTGGCAAAACAATAGAGCTATTCTTTCTTACTTCACCTAAAACTCTATCTCTGAGATTTAATTTGGTGTCAGGATACAGAGGCTGGATTCAGCTTCATTACTACTATGTGTATAAAACTCTAGCTTTGACCTTTCCTTGACCATGCAGTTTTACTCACTGTTCCATTTAGCATCTTCACTCTCCCTCTCAGAAGTGTCTTCTTAATATGTGTTTTCCTTGGAAGTTATGCAATATTTTCAGCTGAGTGTTTAAGTAAGAGTTGACTCACTACAGGGCAGAGTAGTTTGGGCACTATTTTCCAGAAATACTGCATATCTAACATTCAATTTGGACAAAAGTGTCCCAGTGCTGCAAATATGGGTTAGGTTTTGTCAGTTCAAGTACTTCTACCTAAAACTGCCTACCTGTATTATTTTATATTGGACAATTACATAGTCAAACAGAAGTATAATATATGAAAAACTGGATTGTGAATGAACTAATGAACTGCTTTCAAATGATATTCAAGTACAATAACAATAGGGGCAAAACTTTTAGCTGTTGGCTTTGTATTTTTTTTTTTTTCGGTTCGACTTCTTCTATGCAGTCCCTTTCTATGCCCAAACCTGGACAGTTCATTTTTGCTATCATACGTGGTTAAACAATTCTAAACATCTCTCTGTATTTTACCTTGTACAGTAGCTATATTTTTTCAAGTTTAATAAAGCAAAGAATGTCTGCTTTAAAACTACACAGGTTTTATCAGTCATAATTATATTGCCATTTATCTTCCCATTTCCTGTCCCATAAATCCATACCATTAGAAATTCTGGGGCTATGCCTCTCCACGTGGATTGGTAATTTGATCTATTTATTCACGACTATGTACCATGCACAGAGAAATATTGAAATAAATGTACAGAGTTACATACTAAAAAGTGTCAGTTCACATATTCAAGCAAAAAGATAACCATTTACCAAATAATGACAATTCAGGTATAGAAAGTAAAATGTGAAAAATAAATGTGGAAATTTGAGTAGAGAGCAACACATTCAACTTCAAGAGAGTTGTTTAAAGAATTTTAAGCCTGGACTTATATAAACAAGGTATCATCCAGGGGAATAAAGAAAATATTAGTTTAGGCATATAGAGTAGCTGATATAAAGAAGAGAAGAAATTTGAATTAACGTGTATGAGAAAGTAACAAGCTCGTTAATATATAATACAAGATTGTGTTAATTCAAACAAAACTGCTATTTGCATCATCTCTGAAGAAAACATTGCAGAAGGTATTTTGGGGCATTTCTAAAATCAGAAGAGATATCTGTATCACAATATCTAGCACAGCATATGGTACAAAGAAGACGTTCCCTAAATGTATATGGACAAATATGTTTCCCCAGGGGCCAGACTAAGAGTCTAAGAGATACAAAAATCATATAATACAGGAAATAGTTAAGGAAATTGAGAGTGTTTATTTTGAACTGGTTTGTATTAGGCAGACCATTATGAGATAGCTATTTTCAAAACAATAGAGCAAGACAACAATTGAAAGAAAATGGGGTTATTGATGAAATATAGTGCTTTCTGAATTATATCCAGTGTGTCTACTTTATATCATTACTATCTATCTAAAGCCAATGTTTCCAGAAAAGTATCTAGAGAATCAGTAGGGTGTATTAGAGTGAACATATTATGTTGATTCCTGTTAAATATTTTCAGCAAAAGTCAAGGCCATAAGGGTATGACTTATCTTATAAAATGTATACTCTATTTTGTGCCATCATAGAGCTCCTCTAGGGAAAACAATAGCTACTTCTAAGTAGGGTTCTTGAACACTCAAATGCTCCAGGGAGCATTGACCATGTAATAAGTTCAAATCTGCTAAGGACTATCCCTTTATATTTCTGTATCTGCTTAGAAATCTGCCTCTGAAATACTGTAGTCATCCACCCAGAGGCTCCATCAACCTCAAATAGCAGAGAGAGCACCAAGATAACCCTCAGAAAGTGTGATGTTGCTGCATATTTTTAAAAGCATCAACAGCTTAAATCAGATAATCCCTTATAAGACCTTTAGATAAACGGCAAGAAGAGGGAAAATTTTAATCTTAAATATTTTACATTGCTTAACTTGAGTCTGCTGATTCACCATTCAGGTTAATGGATCTTGGCGTCAGCTTAAAGATTTCCAGTGGCTGCTGATTCAAGTTATAAAAGGAGATGCTGTTTTAGTGTCAGGATAAGTTAAAATCATAAAAAAAAAATACAGTCATGGAATTAAGAAAAATCACTTCATAGACTTAAGGTGGTATGTAGATTCATAAAATTTCAGTGCTGGAAAGTAACTTTCATTTATATGATTTAAATGGCTGGTTTTGCTCTTATACATATATGAAGCTGTGTAAGCTATTAAAATATATGAAAAGTTATCTTTTCTAGTTAGGAAAATTTGGGTGTAAAATAATCACCACCATAATTTAATTTCATTAAGAAACAGTATATTCCAGCAGATATTAGTGCTTAAAAATAGAATTTGCTTGCTAATTAAATGAACAATAGTGCTTGATCAATTAACCTGTCATTACACAGATTCTGAAAGCCTTTGTTTAACAAAAAAGATAAAACACTGAATTCTTGGGAAAAGACAAAAAGTTAACTGAAAGTTAATAATTGACTAAATAAATTTTGTGTCTATTTTGTGTCTGATGGCATTCTAGACCTGTGGGGATTTAATGGTGAACAAAGTACATGAGCTTTCTCCTCTCATTGAGCTCACTGTGGGTTTTATAGGGAAATGAGACAGACAAACAGTTGATAGGTAGATAGATAGATAATATAAATGGTCACACAAGTAAATGTATAATTTAAAATTGAGATAAGGGCTGGAAAGGATTAAAAGATTTAACAAAATAATCTGGCCAAGACTTGTGCTAGAAAGGGACATTGCTGAAGAGAATGCTTGAATCAGGTCTGAAGCATCAGCATAAACTTAGTGATGAAGATGGAGAGATGTCAACTATGCCAAGAGGGATGGTCCCACATAATTGACCTGACTCCTTCCTACCCCTCAAGTTCCTCTCAAACTACCGCCTCACTTGCTATTTGAGAAAGAGGGCTTGACTGTCTGACTCTTACAAAAAAAGAGATGGTAGGTTTGAAATAGGACCAATGACATGGGCCAGGATCAAAAAAGGGCTTGTAGGACAGTCTAAGTATGTTGAAATCCCTTGAATAGTTTGTGAATAGTGTGAGTCTGGTGAGAATATATTGTGGAAATTTGATTTCTTGATAAGGTCACTTTGCTTGCACAGCAGAGAAGATGAGTGATAACACTCATTATACTTGAAGGTTCTCAACATACTTGTGTGACAAAACATCATAATGTTTCTTAAATTATGAAGACCCACAAATATGAAGGCATGTGTGAGTATGCATGCACATGCACACACACACACACACACACAATCACACATATACATATACATTTATTCCATGATGCCCAAAATACAAACAGCACAGCTACCTGCACAAATACATTTATTCTAGGTAAGAAAAATTAAATTTAGAAATGTCAGGTAAGCTTGATTACTGAGAGCTTTCTGGAGTCTTTATTAAAGTACTGAGAGAGATAATAAAAACCAAGAAGAGTCCTCATACATACATGTATGTTTCCTAGCCTTCTCAGGTTGACAAACTCAAGCTTCCAAAATTACAATCTAACCAGCTTAACATAAGTGACTGGATATTCTACACTGTACTTACCCTCTCTCCCATCCCTTTCTATGTGACCCACTTGCTAATTTCCTCTTCTGAGATGACTATCATGTCAAATTTTATAGTTTCTCCTAGGAAATGATGCACTAGAAAAAGTGTCATTTTCTTTCAAATATTGGGTTAATTGTTCTACACAATAGTATAGTTATTTAGCACTTATGTGCTACATATAAAACTATAATTTATGATAGCAGCAAGTGAGAAAGATATTATTATATTCATCTTGAAAGTTGTGTCAAACCCATCACATTTCACCAACGCTCATAGTCGTTCATGTACATGAAGCTCATCGGAAACTTGAATTCAAACAAAATTCCGCTTATTCTAAAACCAGATATTCCTCAGTAAAACTCCTGGCGCTACACATATTTGTACACTGAAAACAAGTTTTTTATTAGTGTTCATAAAAACTTAGTATTGAACAAATATGGATTCTGAGTTGAAAACAACAGTAACATAAAAAACAACAGCAGTGGCTGGGCACTGAAATGGAATGCTCATGACTCAATGTCTTTCAATCTTGAGGAACAGTTAAAATTGGCTATGGTTATGTTAATATACATCTCAGCCTTTTTCCTTTAAACATAAGTGAATTTATTTTTTCCACATTGGCTACCTGTGCTGGAGCAGTAATATCCCATGAGAAACTGTTGACATCTTGAGTAAAAAATTATTAATAATGATGAAATAGTCCACAGATAAGACACAAAATTAGTGTTTATGACAGAAAGAGAGGTTATATAACTTCTTCCCTCTCCTGATCTTCTGATCTTCTAGGATATCAGAACACTTTTAAAAATGTTCTTAGAATATTATGAAATTTATTAATATAACTTATTTTACATGCATTTGTTTAATTTCTTCTAGTAATTTGTGACTTTTTGATTCATGAACTTTGTCTTGATAGTAGTGGTTTCCATCTGAAATTTATCCTTGTGTATCACAAGTGGTGAATAATATCTTTTGAATTCAGTTAAACGTATCATAAGAAATCACTGATAAACAATTAGTTTTAACTGGTTTAGAAATATGTTTGAAATCTCTGTTGATCACCCATATGCTTATATGGATAGACATGGATAAATGTGCTCTTTTCACCATGTATTTTAGCATGGGGGAAGCATCTGAACGACATGGAAAGCAGATGTTCATTTTCTTTTACTCTTCTCCAGCTCAGGGACTTAGGAACTGCCATTTTTAATGTTCACCTAAGAATTTTCAGAATTTCAATGCTGATTCTTTCTGTTTCTAAAGTGTGTTCTATTGCCTTAACATATCTCTAAACTTAATTTCTTAAATTGCAATGTAGAATTAATTCATTTTTCCTTCACCTTTCTGTGATTACATGTAACCAGGTTTACCATATATCATACTTACAGATATATTAAACACATGTATGAATATCACAAACTTGGGCCCCTTCATGCTCTACCTCATACATGCTCTTTCACATAAAATTCTCATTCATTTCCATTGCTGTCGGGATATGGCCAGGCTCATATTTCTCAGTTTTTTGATGGTAATGTCTTATCAAGACTACTGAACTGCATGACATTCAGAACAGTGACCTGAAAGACAAAAGTCCATTAGGACTTCCTCACCCTTTGCCTGGACCCTGATGTCTAAACTTAACCATTAATCATTTAAGTCCACAATTTTTCTTAGCTATATTGCTGCTGTGAGTCCAAATATTTTCTTCAGAGAGAAAATAAAATAACACCCAAAGTAAGCTGATTTTTTCTAAGCAATCCTAGAGGAAGTTTTTACAGCATTTTAGTGATTATTCACTAAAACCTCATTTAAATGAACAGTATTTCAAGATGACAACAGAGACACTAAATGTAATTAAATATTCAGGTTATGCTGAATGTGTCACTTGAAACAGATAAATATATTTGGTATGTTCATAGGTCACAAACTATACCAAAGAGAGAATGATTAAGATTATGAAAATATAATTTATTCCCTGGCAAGGTCCTTTCAGTTATATTCACCAAAAAGACCATTATTCTAGGTTATGAGGCATAATTTTTCTTTGCAATTTTTATTAGACATTTTATTCACCTATTTTGTAATATTTCAAAATTTTGTTTGTTGTTGATGCCATTATCAGTTTCATAGAATGAGACATTACTTTGAAGCATAATATACAAGAAATAGAAGACTTTGAACGAGCCACTTTATGATTACATAATTTTTATTAAAATATAGTAGAATATCTAGGTAAAACAAAGAAAAACAGGTGTTTCAAATTCCACTGTTTACATTGATAACACTTTAAGGCCTTTACTTAATAAAATTTATCTTTTTCTGTGTATTTTAATGTCTTCATTTTTCAAAGATTTCTTATTTCTAGTTTTTGTCTTGAATATCATGTGGCTAATAAACTTATTCTGTATTATAGTTCACTGGATTATATCTAGCAGCCATATTTTTCTGGTATCATTAATTGTATGCACATAATGATTGTTACAATGTTTGAGAAAAAGTGATTTACTATTCCTTAAATATTCAACTTCTGAAAAATAAAGAAATTTAAAATAAATGTGACTATCTGTAAATGCACATTATTGTTTCATACAATAATGCTAATCTAAATAATGCAAAAAAATACAATTTCCCAAAACTGTTAATAAGTGTGCTTACTCCCTCCGTCTTCCACTCTTTCTTCCCCTGCCTCCCTCCTTTCTTTTCTTTCTCTTTTTTCTTCCTTCCTTTCTTCCTTCCTTCTTTCCTACCTTCCTTTCTTTCAAGAAAGAAATCTTTCTTTCTTTCCTAATTAAAAAAAAAAACATGTTATTGGTAAAAAACACTAACCATCATCTGAGCTTTCAGGAAGTTATAATTTTTTGCAGTAGTTACATCAATGAACATTAATCATATATCACTGTAACAAATATAATAATAATGAAAAAGTTTAAAATACTGTAAGAATTACCCAAATGTGGCACAGAAAATCAAAGTATCCAAATGGTGTTGGAAAAACGACACCAGACTTCTAATCATTTCAGGGTAGCCACAAACTTTCAATTTGTAAAAAACAGTATATGGAAGGCACAATAAAGTGAAGTGAAGTAAAATAAAGTATACCTGTAGTAAAAAGATAATGCTCAATAGCATCTCAAGGCTTTAAATATTTTCGGATATTCCATATACAAGTGATAAATAGAACATTTGTCTTTCTCTGACTGACATATATACTAAGCACAATACTCTCTCATGTTGTTGCAAATGACAGAATTTCCTTCTTATGACCGAATAATATTCCATTGTGTGTGTGTCTGTGTGTATACATATATATATACTCCATTTTCTTTATCCATCTATTGGCTGATGGACACATGTTGCTTCCATATATAGGTTAATGTAAATAATACTGCTATGATCACTGGAGTGCATGTGTTTTTTTGGGGTTTTTTTTGAATTAATGTTTTCCTTTTCTTCATATGTACACCCAGGAGTGGAATTGCTAGACCACATGGTAGCTTTACTTTTAGTCTTTTGAGAACCCACCATATTGTTTTCTATAGTGGCTGCACCAGATTACATTCCCACCAACAGTATACAAGGATTCTCTTTTCTTTGCATTCTTTCCAACATTTGACATTTGTAGACTTTTGAGGATATCTATTCTGACAGGTATGAGTCATATCTCATTGTGGATTTCACATGCATTTCCTTGATGATTAAAGATGTTGAGCATCTTTCATATGCCTGTTGTCAATAAGTGAATTTTCTTTGGAAAAATGTTTATTCAGGTCTCCTGCTCATTTTCTAATCAGGTTTTTAAATATTTGGTTGTATGAGCTGTTTATATATTATATAAATTAATTTTTTTTGGTCATATCATTTGCAAGTATTTTCTCTCATTCCATAGTTGTCTTTTCATTTTGTAGATGGTTTCCTTTGTTATGCCACAGCTTTTAAATTTAACTAGGTCCATTTGTTTATTTTTGCTTTTATTTATTTTTCCATAGGAGACAGGTCTAAAAAAATATTGCTGGGATTTGTGTCAGGAAATGTTCTCCCTATGCAGTATTCTAAGAGTTTTATGATTTTAGGTCTTACATTTAGGTCTTCAATACATTTTGAATTTGTGTATGTTGTGAGGAAATATAATCTAATTTCTGTACATGTAGCTGTCCAGTTTTCCCAGCATCACTTATTGAAAAGACTATCTGTTCTCCATTGTATACTCTTGCCACCTTCGTCATAGATTAATTGACCATATGAACATAGGTTTTTTTCTGGTCTCTCTGTTCTATTCCATTTAAGTATGTGTCCGTATCTGTGCTCATGCAGTACTGTTTTGATTATGGTAGCTTTGTAGTATAGTCTGAAATCATGGCGTGTAATACAGCTTTGTTCTTTTTTCTCAAGATTGCTTTGGCAATTTGGGTTATTTTGTGGTACCATATAAATTTTAGGATTAGTCATTCTAGTTCTGTGAAAAATATTATATTGTAAGTGATTTTATTAAATTTGTAGATTGCTTTGGGTAGTATGGATATTTTAACAATACTAATTCTTCCAATCCAAGAACATGTGTTATCTTTCCATTTCTTTGTATCATTTTCAAATTCCTTCACCAATATTTTATAATTTTCAGAGTATAAGTATTTCACCTCCTTGGTTAATTTTATTCCCTAGGTATGTTATTCTTTTTCATGTGATTTTAAATGGGGTTGTTTTCTTGCTTTCTCTTTCTGATAGCTCATTATTACTGTATACAAAAACAATGGATATCTATACATTAATCTTGTATCCTACAACTTTACTGACTTCATTTATTAGTTCTAATAGTTATTTAGTGAAGACTTTATCATGTCATTTGCAAATACTGATGGTTTGCTTCTTTTTCTCCAATTTGGATGCTTTATATTTCTTTTTCTTGTCTGGTTGCTGTGACTAGGACATGCAATACTATGTTAAATAGAAATGGTGAGAGTGGGCATCCTTGTCTTTTTCCTGATTTTAGAGAAAAAAACTTTCTGCTTTTCATCATTGCATATGAAGTTAGCTGTGGGTTTGTCATAAATGGCCTTTATTATGTTGAGATATGTTCCTTCTGTACCAACTTTGATGAGAGTTTTTATCATGAATGGATGTTGAATTTTGTCAAATACTCTTCTGCATCTATTGATTTTTTTATCTTTTGTTAATGTGGTGCATTTGCAAATATTGAACCATCCTTGCATCCCTGGAATAAGTCCCAGTTGATCATGGTGTATATTTCTTATACATTGTTGGATTCGGTCTGCTAATATTTTGTTGAGGATTTTTGCATCTATATTCTTCAGATATATTGATGTGGAATTTTCATCTTTCTTAGTGTCTTTCTCTTGTTTTGATTTCAGTGTAATGGTGGCCTCATAGGATCAATTTGGGATGTTTCATCCTCTTCCATTTTTTTAAAATAGTTTGAGGACAATAGGTATTAGATCTTCTTTACATGTTTGCTGGAATTCTGTTGTGAAGCTGACCAGTCTTGCACTTTTGTTTGTTGGGAGTTTGTTTTTATTACAAATTCAATTTCACTACTAGGGATCAATTTGTTCAACTTGTTTATTTCTTCCTGAGTCAGTCTTGGCAGCTTTTATGTTTCCAGAAATTTGTCCATTTATTCTAGGTTGTCCACTTTGTTAGCAAATAATACTAGTGTTCTCTTTTGACTTTTTATACCTCTGTGATATAAATTGTAATTTCTTCTATTTCATTTCCTATTCTCTTTATTTGGGTCTTCTCTCTCTTGTTCTTGATAAGCCTGGCTAAAAGTTTATCAATTTTGTTTATCTTTTCAAAGAACCAGCTCTTGGTTTTGTTGATCATTTCTAATTTTGGGGGTCTCTTTTGTTTATTTCATCTCCAATAATATTAATTCCTTCCTTCTGCTGACTTTGGACTTCATTCTTTTTCTAATTCTTTTAGATGGAAACTTAGTTTTTTTTTTTTCATTTTTTTCTTGTTTCTTGAGGTAAGCCTGTATTGCTACAAACTCCCCTCTTAGAATTGCTTTTCCTGCATCCCACAGATTTTGGAAAGTTCTGTTTTCACTTTCACTTGTCTTGAGGTATTTTCTGATTCCCTTTTTGATTTCTTTATTGACCACTGGTGACGTAGTAGCATATTTTTATTCTCCATGTCTTAGTTTTTCCCATTTCTCTTCCTGTGTTGATTTCTAGTTTCATAAAGTCATGGTGAGGAAAAATGCTGACATAATTTCTATCCTCTTAAATTTGTCAAGATTTGTCTTGTGGCTTAGCATATGATCTATCCTGGAGAGAGTTCCATGTGCACTTGTAAAGAATGAGTGAGTATTCTATTGTTTTGGGATGGAATGTCCTGTAGATAGCTATTTAGTCCAACTGATGTATTGTACGCCTAGTCTGCTATTAATTCCTTCTAGGGTGTGTTTCCTTTCAGTTATTTTACTCTTCAGATTTGACTGGTGCTTTTTTATATTTTCTAGTTCCTCATTAATATTTTCACTGTGTTTGTTGATTCTTTTTCCTAAGTCTGTTAGCATTATTATGATAAATGCTTTGAATACTTTACCTGGTAGATTGTTTACTGAATTTGTTTTTCAGGGGGGTGTTTCCATTGCTCTTTCTTTCTTTCCTTTTTTAACTGACCCCTGCCCCTCCACTTTACTCCTTCAGTGTCCATACATTTGTTTTCTACATCTGTGTATCTATTTCTGCCTTGCAAACAGGTTCATCTGTGCCATTTTTCTAGATTCCACATATATGTGTTAATATACAATATTTGTTTTACTCTTTCTGAATTACTTCACTCTGTATGACAGTCTCTCGGTCCATCTGTGTCTCTACAAATGACTCAATTTCATGCTTTTTATGGCTGAGTAATATTCCATTGTATATATGTACCACATCTTCTTTATCCATTCATCTGTCTATGGGCATTTAGGTTGCTTGCATGACCTGGCTATTGTAAATAGTGCTGCAATGCACATTGGGGTGCATGTCTCTTTTTGAATTATGGCTTTCTCGGGGTAAATGCCCAGTAGTGGGATTGCTGGGTCATATGGTTATTTTATTTTTAGTTTTTAAGGAACCTCTATACTGTTCTCCATGGTAACTGTATGAATTTACTTTCCCACCAACAGTGCAAGAGGGTTCCCTTTTCTCCACACCTTCTCCAGCATTTGTTGTTTGTAGATTTCCTGATGATGCCCATTATAACTGGTATGTGGTGATACCTCATTGTAGTTTTGATTTGCCTTTCTCTAGTAAACACTGATGTTGAGCAGCTTTTCAAGTGCTTCCTGGCCATTTGTATGTCTTCTTTGGAGAAATGTCTGTTTAGGTCTTCTGCCCATTTTTTGATTGGTTTGTTTGTTTTTTCATATTGAGTTGCATGAGCTGTTTATATATTTTGGAGATTAATCCTTTGTCTGTTGAATCATATGCAAATATTTTCTTCCATTCTGAGGGTTGTCTTTTGGCTTTGTTAATAGTTTCCTTTGCTGTGCAAAAGCCTTTAAGTTTCATTAGATCCCATTTGTTTATTTTTGTTTTTACTTCCATTACTCTTGGAGGTGGGTCAAAAATGATCTTGCTCTGATTTATGTCATAAAACATCTTTCCTATGTTTTCCTCTAAGAGTTTTATAGTGTCTGGTCTTACATTTAAGTCTTTAATCCATTTTGAGGTTTTTTTGTGTGTATGGTGTTAGGCAGTGTTCTAATTTCATTCTTTTACATGTAGCTGTCCAGTTTTACTAGTACCACTTATTGAAGAAGCTGTCTTTTCTCCATTGTATATTTTTGCCTCATTTATCAAAGATAAGGTGACCATATGTGTGTTGGTTTACCTCTGGGTAAACCCCAGAGGAGTTTCTATCCTATTCCATTGATCTATATTTCTGTTTTTGTGCCAGTACCATATTGTCGTGATTGCTGTAGCTTTGTAGTATAGTCTGTAGTCAGGGAGTCTGTTTCTTCCAGCTCCATTTTTCTTTCTCAAGATTGCTTTGGCTATTTGGGGTCTTTTTTTTCCCCATATAAATTGTGAGAAATTTTGTTCTAGTTCTGTGAAAAATGCCATTGGTAGTTTGATAGGGATTGCACTGAATCTGTAGATTTCTTTAGGTAGCATAGTCATTTTCACAATATTGATTCTTCTAATCCAAGAACATTTGTTTTTCTCATCTTTGATTTCTTTCATCAGTGTCTTACATTTTTTTGAGTTCAGGTATTTTAACTCCTTAGGTAGGTTTATTCCTAGGTATTTTATTTTTTTGTTGCAATGGTGAATGGGACTGTTTCCTTAATTTCTCTTTCTGATCTTTCATTGTTAGTTGTATAGGAATGCAAGAGATTTCTGTGTATTAATTTTGTCTCCTGCAACTTTACCAAATTCATTGATTAGCTCTAGTAGTTTTCTGGTGGCATCTTTAGGATTATCTACATATAGTGTCCTGTCATCTGCAAACAGTGTCAGTTTTACTACTTCTTTTCCAATTTCTATTATTTTATTTCTTTTTCTTCTCTGATTGCTGTGGCTAGGACTTCCAAAACTATGTTGAATGATAGAGGTGTGAGTGGACCTCATTGTCCTATTCCTGATCTTAGAGGAAATGCTTTCAGTTTTTCACCACTGAGAATGATGTTTGCTGTGGTTTGTCATATATGGCATTTATTATGTTGAGGTAGGTTCCCTCTATGCCCACTTCCTGGACAGTATGTTTGTTTGTTTGTTTGTTTGTTTTTTGCAGTACACGGGCCTCTCACTGTTGTGGTCTCTCCCATTGCAGAGCACAGGCTCTGGATGCACAGGCTCAGTGGCCATGGCTCACCGGCCCAGCCACTCCATGGCATGTGGGATCTTCCCAGACCGGGGCATGAACCCATGTCCCCTGCATCGGCAGGCAGACTCTCAACCACTGCGCCACCAGAGAAGCCTAAACTTTTTAAGCCTTGGTTTGAGAAATAGGTAAGATATGTAAAATTGAAATAACAGTAATACCAATTCCACATGATTATGGTGAGGAATAGATGAGAAAGTGTTTATAAAACATTAGAGTATTAGCTGGTATATATACTAAGCTCTCATGAAATTATAACTTTTTTACTCTCAGATACATTTTTGTCAATATTCATTTTCTTACCTAGCTGTGTATTCAGATAGTTTTTATATTGTTTAAAAATCACTCAGATGAAGTCATATAGTGGATTTCCCCACACATTTTAATCAATTTTGACTGCAGATCTTTTCATACTTTCAGAACTATGATAAATCCAAATAAAATGTGGTAATGTAAATGGAGTAATATTGATGTCTAAGATTGTGAGTCATTGACATAGGATTGTTAATTATTTAATTGTTATTTGTTTATGTTTGATGAGTACCAAAAGAGCACCTAAAATTAATCTCAGAATATTTTTCTTTGTGATAGCTTTTATGTCAGCTAAAGGAATAACAGGGTTTTATTTTTTAGTAGCAAGTTATTATTAATGAGATCCAATTTCCATAAGTTAGCAGAGGTTACTTTGCTTGTGTATCTGAGTATTTTTCCCAAATAAAAGTTAGTAGACATACATTGTATTAATTTTGTAGGGGTAAAATAACAAAATACCACAAATTGGTGGCTTACAAAAGCAGAATTTTATTTTCTCACGGGCTAGATGTCCAATATCAAGGTGTCAGCAGGTTTGGCTTCTTCTGAGGCCTCTCTTCCTGACTTGCAGATGGCTGCCTTCCTTCTGTGTCCCCTCATGGCTTTTCCTCTGTGCATACCTGCATCTGGTGTCTCAGTCATACTGAATTATGGTGGACCCAAATGACCTCATTTTACTTTAATTACCTTTTCAAAGGCCTGTCTCTATTACAGTCACATTCTGAGTTACTGGAGGCTAGAACTTCAACATGTGAATTTGCAAGGGCACACATATTCAGTTTATAACATATGTATAAGGCTCTTGAATGTATATATGTCTTTGAAAATGGTTTCACCTTTTTTTGACTAAGACAGCATATCTCAACAGAAAAGATGGTCTCTAAAACCACATTGCCTGACTTCAAATTCCGCTCTGCCACTACTTGCTCTGTCTTTCTGAAAGCTACTTAGTATCCCAGTGCTTCTTATTCTCTTTCTTCAGTAGAGATAATTATAATACATACCTCATAGATTTGATGTAGGGAAGTAAATGAGTTAATTCATTTACTACATTTAGAAGAACATCTAAAAATATTCAATAATTCTCAGATATATTAGTACTTGTTTATTTTTTTTGAAGTAACATATCACAAGGAAACCCAATGCATGCCAAATAGAAATTAAAGTGGAGATATTTTTCAGTTTGTTTCTGCAAAGAATACTGAATATATATATATATATATATATACACACACACACACACACACACACACACACACACACACACACACACACAATTTCCCCCTCTTTATCTTAGGTACTGTATTTCACTAGTGAACAACTAAAATATCTTCAATCATTTATCATCAAGTTGAACTGTGTATGATCAGATCTCCAACAACCAAGATTTAGAAGACTGGAGTCCCTTTTAACTTGTACTAGAAAAGACTCAATCCTTTTTGTGTGTGTGTGTGTGGTTAATTCAACACATTTGTTTTTGAAGTATATATTACATAAAATTTAGAGAAAATACATATTGCTATCCTTCACATAAATTTATTTTTGATCCCACCACGTGGCTTGTGACCAGAGATCGAACCTGTGCCTCTGCAGTGGAAGCATGGAGCCCTAACCACTGGAAAACCAGGGAATTCCTCTTTACATAATTAATATTTAAAGTAATATAGTGTATTTTATTAATATGTTACTTGAAGAAAGAATAGAGAATTTCAGGATTTTTTTTCCAGAGGGCTGGGGTCAGTGCATGATGGCATTGAATTAACATTCAATATTCGATGAAAAAATCAGGAAGAAAAGAATGATGATGAAAAGAGAATATTTGGTAACTATTTATAGGCAAACATCGATTTCTGAGTTTATGATATTCAGATAAAATACTTAAAATTAATAGAAGCTAATCCTGAAGTAGTTGTTTTAAAATCACATATTAAAATTTACTATGTATATATTTGCAATGTAAAATACAGCACTGCACAGTGGACTACATGATTTATCAGAGATTTCTGCATCTCTCTGACCCCGTGGGTCTATGGAAACTTTACATATACAGCTGCTGTAAACACTCATAATGCCTCTTCCGCACTAAGTCAAAGGCAATTGATCTGGGTTTGTCCTTCATCTGTATGGTGCCAGGTGTATATGGTACTTTTCTTCTATTTTAGCCCTAAATTATGATGAGAAATTCCAATTTTTGCATCAAGTGATTATTCTTATTCTTCTCATCAGAGTTCACTTGACAGGTTGGAAACAATATATATTTGCTATATGAGAAATTCAAATCTTCCAACCCTTTGCAGTATTACATTTGAGATAGTTTTCTTTTTTCAACCAATAACTATCTTAATAATTCATACATAAGTGTGGGGTAAAAGATTGCTGATGATCCTGAAAAGGAGCAGAACCATGTTTCCCAGTCCCAG
Organism: Mesoplodon mirus; assembly: GCF_964341445.2. Lineage (NCBI taxonomy): Eukaryota > Metazoa > Chordata > Mammalia > Artiodactyla > Ziphiidae > Mesoplodon > Mesoplodon mirus. The sequence continues at coordinate 106,853,599 of NC_138983.1, read as the reverse complement.
CTTATGGCTTTGATCTGACAAGTGAAAATAAAAGGTAAGATTTATTGGCAGCAAAGAATAGCTATGAAATTCATTGGCTAAGAGAATTTGACTTTTTTATTTAACTGAGTATAAAATGAAATATATAGTATAGTGCAGGTTAGGGTCAGGGGAAAATTAAATAGAAGATTATGGAGAGGAAATATTACCTGAGTTTGACTGAATATCAAATAAACACAGTACATAATTACTAAGTTCTTTTGGAATCACTTTATTAAAACAGCTTTCTTCCTCATTTTTTAAATGAATGTTATTATTTTCCACTGGAAGGAAAAAGATACTGACAGGACAATTTTATTACGTTTGAAGAATGCTGAATTTTTACCAGTAAATAGGAATTTTATTGATCTTCCTAATCAATGTGTTTCCCTAATTGATAACATTGCTAATTTGATAAGGTTTAGCTAAGAGATCCTTTTTTTTGTTAATTTATTAACAGTATTGTACCTGTACAGACAGTGTGTGCTATTTGAAAGGCAAAAGTCTAAGGTTAATTTGTAAGAAAGGAAGCAAAATAAACTATAGAAATTATACACAACTGTCAAAATCATTTTGCAAAACTTCACATAAAAGAAAGACATATTTGGCATAGAAACATAAATGTCATGTCTAATTTCCTTGTTAACTAAAATGCTTGCAGAACGTGATGAATGCATAAGAAGAGTAGATTCATCAAAGACAGTCCACCATCATTGTGAGCAGAATATTCAAGTGCTCATGCTTTAGTTGTTTTTTTTTTTTTAACATCTCTATTGGAGTATAATTGCTTTACAATGGTGTGTTGGTTTCTGCTTTATAACAAAGTGAATAAGCTATATATATACATATATCCCCATATCTTCTCCATCTTGCGTCTCCCTCCCATCCTCCCTATCCCACCCCTCTAGGTGGTCACAAAGCACCCAGCTGATCTCCCTGTGTTATATGTCTGTTTCCCACTAGCTATCTATTTTACATTTGGTAATGTATATATGTCCATGCCCCTCTTTCACTTTGTCCCAACTTACCCTTCCCCCTCCCCGTGTTCTCAAGTCCATTCTCTACGTCTGCATCTTTATTCCTGTCCTGCCCCTAGGTTCTTCAGAACCACTATTGTTGTTTGTTTGTTTGAGATTCCACATATATGTGTTAGCATACAGTATTTGTTTTTTTCTTTCTGACTTACTTCACTCTGTAGAAAACTAAAAATAGAACTACCATACAACCCAGCAATCTCACTACTGGGCATATACCCTGAGAAAATCATGATTCAAAAAGAGTCATGTACCACAATGTTCATTACGCCTCTATTTACTATAGCCAGGACACGGAAACAACCTTAGCCAGGACATGGAAGAAACCTAAGTGTCCATCGACAGATGAATGGATAAAGAAGATGTGGTACATATATACAATGGAATATTACTCAGCCATAAAAGGAAACAAAATTGAGTTATTTGTAGTGAGGTGGATGGACCTAGAGTCTGTCATACAGAGTGAAGTAAGTCATGCTTTAGTTTTTGGACCTCACAGCCTTACTAAATTTCTAAATTTCTATATGTAAAAGAAAACCTAAAAAATTCTTTTCACCTCAAGTGATTATTTTCTAGTGAGTAATTTGGTGCTAGAGACTTTGGTTGATAAGATCTACAATTTTTGTGTTCAAATCTCTTACAAATATATGAATGCATTTAGGCTTAAATCATTATATACTTATTTTTCCCATCTAATAATAAAATACTGTTTACTGAGAAAAAATAAACACTTGTCATTTTGCTTTATTTAAATTTCCTTAGATTTTCTGAGAAACATTTTATACGTTAGTTTGCACCTATCGTTCTAAAGAATCTCACCCAGGTAAAAAAAATCTTAATACATATTTTTTAAAGATTTAGATATACATTAAAAATTACAATATATTCAGTTTTATCATTTTGAAGATGCCATTGTATATTTGAGAGCAAATAGACTCATGAGAGCTTTATAAAATTTGTCCTGTAAAAATTCTAACAAAGTAATATTTGTAAAAGCTAAGTAGTTAGTTCACCTTTACTTTATACATATATAGATGAGTGAAAAATGTACCTGAAATTCTATCATTTTAAAATATATTTCAAAATTTGTTCATTGTTAAATACCAGCATATTATGATTGTTTCAATGGGAAAATAATATACTGTTAGGTATGAGCAAGAACACTGTGAAGTTACTAAACTATAACTGTAAATTGGTATATTTTTTAGATGAAGTCACTATTAAGCCTAAGTGTCCTGCTGCAAATTTTCAATAAAAATATACATCTTATTTTGTAGAAATGTAACAAGAATACAAGTGTTCAGTTGGAAAGCTTTGTGAAAAACTGTGAGGAATTCAGAGCATTCATGATAGACTATGTACTGGAGACCAGATAATACAAATATTGTTGAAAACATTGTGTTCCTGCACTAATATCTTTCACAATGGAATGGTAGAGTATGATCAGCAAAATGGCTGGTTAGGAAGTTCCAAGATCTTGTTCTCCATGGAGACATCAAAAACAAACAAAAACTGGCTAAAGTAACCTAACAGGAACTCTGGAGAACCAAATGAACAACAAATTAGAAAAAGCCTCTAACAATGGTATGAAACTGTGTGTGTGTGTGTGTGTGTGTGTGTGTGTGTGTGTGTGTGTTTTCTCTTTCCCCATTCCATATATGCCATAGTGTGGTCTTGGTCTGGCGGGGGTGGCAGCTCAGTTCCCAGTTTCTTCCCTCAAACTGGAGAAAGAAGAGCAGACTTTCTTTGCAATATTCTAACCTGTCTGATGGATGCCTGAAGGATTGGTCTCTGTCTTGCCTAACTTGGATGTCAATCAGGGAGAAACAGCAGGGAATGCTGCAGATCCACAGATGCTTGGGGCAAGAAATTGCTGGTAGAGGAATATAATGGACCATTTAATGCCCCAGGAAAACCTGGCATGAGACTCTGAGAAATTAAGGCATTTAAAAGCAGCCATGTATATGGGGAGATTGATAAAGCTACACACAAGACCAGGCAAAATGCATGTTCACAAAAAACCTGAGAAGACCTTTAGCTTGCACCTCAGGCTGATCCTGGCCTCACAGTTTGTCAAGCTAATTATTAAAGATTACTACAGCTCAAAGCCAATATGCAAAGCCTGGGAGAGGTGTTCATTTTTTCAAATGCCTAATTCTCAACATTAAATTATAAGGTATGCAAACAAACAGTAAAACATGGCAAATTCAAAGGAAGAAAATAGAGCTGCAGAAACTGTCTCTGAAGAACCACAGGCATCAGACTTACTAGATAAAGACTTTGAAACAATCTTCTTAAGTATGCTCAAATGGCAGAAGGAAAAATGGGCAAAAAGCTAAAGAAAATAAGGTAAAAAACTTAAAAAACACTCAGAAAAATGTATCTTGGAGAGTTTAAAAAGTGGACTTGTTGTTAAATGGGTCTTTTTTTAACATAATGCTGATTTCTATATAGGAAATGGTTTTAGAGAAGGCACAAGGGGAAGCCAAGTAACTGTCATAGATTTGTTTTACCCATCTTAGTAAAATTAAATCTGGAATTTACAGATGTTACAGAACTAGAGTCAGAAGGAAAAAAAGCACAATTGAGGGATATACTTGATACACTTTAGCTGAGTTGTGTGGGAGACATGTTAATGAATGGATAGACATAAAATTATGTGATGTAACAGTGAATGAATATGCACAGTGGCTTTCTGGAGTATGAAAAATTCAATAACATGTAATATTTGAAATTATATTAGACATCCAAGTGGAGATGTCAAGTAGGTAAGGAGTTGTACATAAATTCTAGAGATCAGAGGAAAAACCTTGACTTCAGGTACAGTCTATTGATGAAATTTAAAAGTATATGAATGGCAGACATCATGTAGGAAGAAAGTATGAAGAGAGAAAAGGAGTATCCCCAGGTTGTTCTCCAGAAAAATATTTATGTGTTATTCTCAAAAGTTCAAGTAAATTATACTATAAAATGAGTTGTAGAATTTTTTGTACTCATCATTGAGGTGAAAGCAAATGAAGTTCAATATGAGAAATGATGCTGGCACAGAATAATATTGAAATCTGATGATCTCTGGTACCATCTTACCTAGCACAGTTGACATAAATTGAATATCATTCTTTATCACACAACTGTGTACTCTGAGTCCTAATATTGTATTCAAAGGAGAAGGCAACATAGTGGTCTGTGAAGAATTGGCAATAGACTCAAGACAGCACATACCAATATAAAATAAGTCTCCACTGAATCAGGAAGAAAGAGAAAATATGAATAGACCAATCACAAGCACTGAAATTGAAACTGTGATTAAAAATCTTCCAACAAACAAAAGCCCAGGACCAGATGGCTTCACAGGTGAATTCTATCAAACATTTAGAGAAGAGCTAACACCTATCCTTCTCAAACTCTTCCAAAATATAGCAGAGGGAGGAACACTCCCAAACTCATTCTATGAGGCCACCATCACCTTGATACCAAAACCAGGCAAGGATGTCACAAAGAAAGAAAACTACAGGCCAATATCACTGATGAACATAGATGCAAAAATCCTCAACAAAATACTAGCAAACAGAATCCAACAGCACATTAAAAGGATCATACACCATGATCAAGTGGGGTTTATTCCAGGAATGCAAGGATTCTTCAATATATATGCAAATCAATCAATGTGATACACCATATTAACAAATTGAAGAAGAAAAACCATATGATCATCTGAATAGATGCAGAGAAAGCTTTTGACAAAATTCAACACCCATTTATGATAAAAACCCTGCAGAAAGTAGGCATAGAGGGAACTTTCCTCAACATAATAAAGGCAATATATGACAAACCCACAGCCAACACCATTCTCAATGGTGAAAAATTGAAACCATTTCCACTAAGATCAGGAACAAGACAAGGCTGCCCACTCTCACCACTCTTATTCAACTTAGCTTTGGAAGTTTTAGCCACAGCAATCAGAGAAGAAAAGGAAATGAAAGGAATCCAAATTGGCAAAGAAGTAGTAAAGCTGTCACTGTTTGCAGATGACATGATACTATACATACAGAATCTTAAAGATGCCACCAGAAAACTACTAGAGCTAATCAATGAATTTGGTAAAGTAGCAGGATACAAAATTAATGCACAGAAATCTCTGGCATTCCTGTACACTAATGATAAAAAATCTGAAAGTGAAATCAAGAAAACACTTGCATTTACCATTGCAACAAAAAGAATAAAATATCTAGGAATAAACCTACCTAAGGAGACAAAAGACCTGTATGCAGAAAATTATAGGACACCGATGAAAGAAATTAAAGATGATACAAATAGATGGAGAGATATACCATGCTCCTGGATTGGAAGAATCAATATTGTGAAAATGGCTCTACTACCCAAAGCAATCTACAGATTCAATGCAATCCCTATCAAACTACCACTGGCATTCTTCACAGAACTAGAACAAAAAATTTCAAAATTTGTTTAGAAAAACAAAAGACCCCGAATAGCCAAAGCAATCTTGAAAACGAAAAATGGAGCTGGAGGAATCAGGCTCCCTGACTTCAGACTATACTACAAAGCTACAGTAATCAAGACAGTGTGCTACTGGCACTAAAACAGACATATAGATCAAGGGAACAGAATAGAAAGCCCAGAGATAAACCCACGCACATATGGTCACCTTATCTTTGATAAAGGAGGCAGGAATGTACAGTGGAGAAAGGACAGCCTCTTCAATAAGTGGTGTTGGGAAAACTGGAAAGGGACATGTAAAAGTATGAGATTAGATCATTCCCTCACACCATACACAAAAATAAGCTCAAAATGGATTAAAGACCTAAATGTAAGGCCAGACACTATCAAACTCTTAGAGGAAAACATAGGCAGAACACTGTATGACATAAATCACAGCAAGATCCTTTTGGACCCACCTCCTAGAGAAATGGAAATAAAAACAAAGATAAACAAATGGGACCTAATGAAACTTCCATGTTTTTGCACAGCAAAGGAAACCATAAACAAGACCAAAAGACAACCCTCAGAATGGGAGAAAATATTTGCAAATGAAGCAACTGACAAAGGATTAATCTCCAAAATCTATAAGCAGCTCATGCAGCTCAGTAGCAAAAAAACAAACAACCCAATCCAAAAATGGGCAGAAGACTTAAATAGGCATTTCTCCAAAGAAGATATACAGACTGCCAACAAACACATGAAAGAATGCTCAACATCATTAATCATTAGAGAAATGCAAATCAAAACTACAATGAGATATCATCTCACACCAGTCAGAATGGCCATCATCAAGAAATCTAGAAACAATAAATGCTGGAGAGGGTGTGGAGAAAAGGGAACACTCTTGCACTGCTGGTGGGAATGTGAATTGGTACAGCCACTATGGAGAACAGTATGGAGGTTCCTTAAAAAACTAAAAATAGAACTACCATATGACCCAGCAATCCCACTACTAGGCATATACCCTGAGAAAACCATAATTCAAAGAGACATGTACCAAAATGTTCATTGCAGCTCTATTCACAATAGCCAGAGATGGAAACAACCTAAGTGTCCATCATCGGATGAATGGATAAAGAAGATGTGGCACATATATACAATGGAATATTACTCAGCCATAAAAAGAAACGATACTGAGCTCTTTGTAATGAGGTGGATAGACCTAGAGTCTGTCATACAGAGTGAAGTAAGTCAGAAATAGAAAGACAAATACCATATGCTAACACATATATATGGAATCTAAGAAAAAAAAATGTCATGAAGAACCTAGGGGAAAAACAGGAATAAAGACACAGACCTACTTGAGAATGGACTTGAGGATATGGGGAGGGGGAAGGGTAAGTTGTGTCAAAGCAAAAGAGAGGCATGGACATATATACACTACCAAGCGTAAGGTAGATTGATAGTGGGAAGCAGCCACATAGCACAGGGAGATCGGTTCGGTGCTTTGTGACCGCCTGGAAGGGTGGGATGGGGAGCGTGGGAGGGAGGGAGATGCAGGAGGAAAGGGATGTGGGAACAGATGTATATGTATGACTGATTCACTTTGTTATAAAGCAGAAACTAATAAAAAATAAAAAATAAAATAAAAATATAAATAAAAATTAAAAAAAAAATAAGTGTCCTGGGCCACAGGGAAAAATAGATTACAAGCATAAGTGATGATTAAATAATTAGAGAATACAGAATAAATAAGTAGAATAGATATTGCTAGAACAGAAATACTTGACTTAGTAACATAGTAGACAATGGAGGGAAATAAAATATAGTTAACCCTAAGCATGAAAGTCTGGTTGATAAAAATTAATAATAATGGAAGTGCAAACAACAATAACCATAAAATGCAACATAGGAGAAGCTATTTACGGATAGAGAATGATGATGATTAGCTTACAATAAAAAGAAATCACACTTACAACACTTTTGACATCAGATGTGGCTTTATTCCCACATCTACCAATTCTCTGACACCAGATTGGTGTCCTATAATCCAATGTAGTTCTGACACAATCTGCTTGGTGTTAGTGGCATATCCCATAACTTAAGGGCACAGTCTCACAATGTTGTCCCCTTTCAGATGCCAGTTGAAAGTCACGTTGTCTCTGGTATTTCTGACTGAGCAACTATAAATTGAAGTTTCCATTACCCACTCTTTGAGTTCAATAATATGCTAGATCAGCTCAAAGAACTCAGAGAAATACTTACATCTAGCAGTTTATTATACATTACAGTATGATAAAGGACACAGATGAACAGCAAGAAGAGATATATAGGGTGAGGTCTGGAAAAGTCCTGAGTGCAGAAGTTTCTCTCCCCAGGGAACTGGGGTATGGCATCCTTGCAGCACTTGGATGTGTTCACCAACTCAGAAAAAACTGTAAACTTTGTACTTTTGGGATTTTTATGGAGGCTTCATCATATATAGGCATGATGGCTTATCAACTCCATTTCCAGCTCCTATGAGGTAGAGCTGAAAGTTCCAAGCTTCTACATATGGCTTAGTCTTTCTGGTGATCTGTCCCCATACAGGAGCTCATGAATCAGTTCAGTAGAACAAAAGATGTTTCTATCATCTAGGAAATGTCAAGGGATCTAGGAGCTCTGTGTCAGGAACTGGGGGTCAAAGAACAAGTGTTAGAATAAAAGATGCTCATAGTGCTCTTATCCATTAGGAAAGTACAAAGGTTTCAGGAACTCTGTGCCAGGTACCAAGAAAAGATATATATATATATATATTTTTTTCTATTTATTTCACACTTAGTACTATTATAGTACCTAATTAGCTAGAAATTTGAAGCATGAATTTTAAGTTCTGTCACTTTAGAACATGAAGAATGGATGAGGCCTAGAAAGGACAATATGCAATGAACAAAGAATCAAAGTCAAAACCTAAAGGACTGCATATATTTAAGAATTCAGAAAAGGATGATGATGAGTTGTTAAAAACAGAGATAAGTCATGGTCAAAAATGAAAATGACACGCTGGAATAGGACTGCACATAGGAATCAAAACAAAGACTTTTACAAAAGAAAGATGTAAAATGAAGGCTGTCCAGAATGAGCAAATCAGTCGGGAAAGTAGAGAGATAACTGAGAGGAGGAGTTGATCATTACTGGACACCAATATGTACAAAAAAATCAATATTACAAGTGAAAAAACTTGTGTCCTTGTATCTTCAGTAACTTGGCCAAGGTAAGAACATTAGATTAAAGAGACAGTATTTGATTAAAGATCTTTTCCCATAAGCTCATCCTGTCCATTGAAACATAATAAGCTGCCAATTTTGTGGTGAAAAGAAGGTTTAATTCACATGAGATCTTTCAGATGATAGAAATTACTCTGAAGTTATACTTCAACATTTTCCTCCATAATGCCTATTAGCATTCCCATGTTTTCTTTTCTATCCTTTCCCTCTTTCTCTCCACACAAGATACTGGGCTTTGCATACATGTACTTGCATGAAGACCTATGTGAAGACAAGTGTGCATTTTAATGTGTGCATATTTATATAAGGTCTGTGAGTTGAGAGAGTAAATTTTATTCAATAATTTGCCTGATTTTATTCAAGATTATAGAAGAAAATTTTACAGTTATTTTATTATTCTCAAATCAAATATCACTATTCAGTTTTCATATATACCAAAGACATAAAAATGCATCTTATACTCTCAAATTTGTGTCAAATTAATAGCACAAATTAATAGTACAAAAGTACATAGCCTTCGAACTTCTAAAATACAATCAATCCAAAAGTTTTATTTTTTGCATTGTATAAAAATTTTGACTAGCAGTAAGGAATAAAATAACTTGTCTCTTGGATATTTTGATATAAGTTTTTTGCAAGAGCCTATTTTAATATGATGGGAATTTTGTCTCATGTGAGCTGAATCACAAAATAGTGGTCCATGCATATACATAGATTTGAAAGTATAGGTTTTAACCTTTCCATGCTTAAGTTATTTGTTTTCTTTCTGAGATATTCTTCAAAGAAGGAAAATGTAATTTCAGTGTCCCTAAATATCAACTCAGGATGAGTATCTTGCATCTTATCCACCTTCAAGGAGTCTACAGATTTACTGCCTATTTTTTAAGGAACCCCTTGGCCTTTACTGCCACATAAGGATGATTGCTGAGAAAACAAAAAAGGTAAACTTGCATGTTTAAAGGTGAATTACTGTCACCTAAGAATGTGGTATTAGGTATGGGGGAGTTAGAATGTATTATGTGGGATTTAACAAATAAGAAGCGTTTTTAAGCAGGACATGTGCTACACCATATTATATACAGGACATGATTTTTAGATGGATATTTGCACATGCTCTAGAAACCTTTATTATATTTTGTACATGTAATAGAGTCAAAAGAAAAGTCCAAAATTTAAATTTATAGTTAAGTTCTTCTTATGAAAAGTAATCTATGCTTATGTATAAAAATTAAAAACACATTCTTAATCAAGAAGAAAATGACAGACAAGTATGATGGAACCATCAAAGAGAGAAACACTGCTTACGACATGGACATTTTATTCTTTTATTTTTATCTGAGAGGATTCCTCACTGGACATGCAAGTTTGTGTCTTTCTTTGCACTTAATATTATACCAATATACTTTGCAATGCCATTAAATATCTCTGGACATTTAATGTTAAGTATTTCCCATTATTCATTTTATGTAAAATATATTGAATATTTGGTGTAAATTTGGGGGATTACAAAATATAAAGTAATACTTGACTTTACATAAATGCTTTTCTGCTTGCCTTGATGTTATTGTATTCATATCCCTAGAAGCAGACACTGTGTGTGTAATTTAAACAAACAAATAAAATATAAAGATTCATATTGCTGAAAGATTCATATGTCAAATTGTTTTGCAGAAGGTAATACTAATATAAATTCCAAATGACGGCGTAAGAATACTTGGAAAAAGCTTAGGAATTTGTCAAATTTTGTACAAAATAAATTTTTCCTTGACGTTTTGTTATAGATTTGCTTTTATGAATAGTGTGGTTGAATGTTTTTCATATGTTTTTGTATGTTTTCAAGTGTTATCATCCTTTCAGTCTTCAGTATAAGTTTCCTTGTCTCCTGGCTTCTAAGTTAATATCTTATGTTTGAGGTTTGTAACTACAGTAGCACCCTACTTCTAGATGTCAATTTCTGTGTCAATTCCAGTAACTTAAAACAACAGATTTTATTTCTTATTCATCCTACATGTTCATAGAATTCTAGTAGAATCTCTTTTTTACATTATTCTTATAACTTCAATGACCAGTTTTTATCAGAGGCAGAGAGAGTCAGAGTGTCTTTTTTTAAATTAATTATTTATTTATTTGGCTGTGCAGGGTCTTAGTTGCGGCACACAGGATCCTCATTTCCGCATGCGGGACCTTCATTGCAGCATGTGGAATCTTAGTAGCAGTATGCTGGATCTTTAGTTGTGTTACGTGAACTCTTAGTTGTGGCATATGGGATCTAGGTCCCTGACCAGGGATTGAACCTGGGCCACCTGCATTGGGAGCGTGGAGTCTCAGCCACTGGACCACCAGGGAAGTCCCCAGAGTGTTTTGAACTGGTTGTTAATGTTCTGGTTTGAACATGACAAGCATCATTTTTATTTCCAACTCTTTGTCTCTATCCAAGAAATAAGCAGCCAGGAAGTTTAATCATACCATGTACGTGGGCGGTCAAGGATCAGAAAGGTACACAAATGGCTTTAATGAAAACTACAATAGGCGATAATTAGCAATTAGTTTCCCAAATTAAATTAAAATTCCACAGAGGATGTTTAAGTGCCAACATTTAAAAAGTTGCTATAGATCTATTTCATTGTGGTAGATTAAACTCTTCTGTAAAATTAAAATAAAAACCAAAATATATTTTATGATACTGCTATATGAAATTGCATTATATGTATGTTTAAATTACGAGAGAGAGAGAATTATTAATTACTTCTGGATGGATGGTAACAAAAATGCTTAGGGTGTTTTTTTCTTGGGGTTTGAGAGAGCCAATCTGCAAATCATCTTTTTCTTATCCACATTATAACACAATTCAAAATTAGAAGCAAGCAGAAAAATCAAAGTCTTACTTTTAATTAATAAGAAAATTTATATTTGAGATCATATTTTATAAATGATGGCAAATGTGCTCCTAATATTAAGTATGAGAGTTGTACAAAATTGCTCTATACAGGCAAAATTTGGCCTAAGGAGACCTCACTCTTCTCAATGAGGTTCTTGCTGCCAAAATCTACTCATATGAAGGAGTATATCAATGATGTTTTCTGTGGACAACTAGCTTCTAAGACAAAAAGGAAGATTTGACTATGCATGCTAAATATATTTCTGAAACTTATAGTAAAATGAAAAAAAATAAATCCAGGGGTGTTAAAAAGTAATCTTACATTAACAATTCCCAACTACTAAACCTATGTTCAACCAGAGACATTCATAGACTTCTTGGGGATTTAAATTGCACTGTGGCAGGACTATTGCACTCTGATCCCCAGCCCCTCCTTTATGGATCCTCTTGGAATCAATGATGGGAAGTTTCGATCTGTGTTCCCAGAGGTTTCTGAAATGAGTTTGAATACTGCATTAATTAATTCTGAGATCACACACTTTGCAAGACTGAAAGAAAATTCAATCCCCATTCTGTTTTCCAACCACAATTATGGGAAAGAATATTCACATATAGACCATTGAGATATTTGCAATGAAGTTCACTCAAAAAATTTAAGGGAGTCCAAAACATATTTCAAACTCAAAATTTAAAATAATGATTCCCTTTAATCAAAGTCTCAAGAAAAAAATTAAAATCCAACTTTTAAATCTTTTAGAAAATTAATATTTAAAAGATGCTAACCCCCCCCACAAAATCAACATGTTTAAATCAAATTATCTTCTGATGAATTAAAAGACAAAGATACCAAAGACCAGTATCATTAAGTTATTCTCCCCAAATGACTACTTTGCTTAGTTTCATCTGGATGGATTTTCAATGTCTACATAGATTTAAATTCCTACAGCAAGTACAATTTGGACTCTCTCAAAGAAATAACTGTAGTTATTTTAGGTGCTTTCATTTGCCATAAGTTTTGAGTACTAAGGGTTAACAGGACAGAGGAATTATCATAGCACTGACCTTACACGTGTTTGAGAATACAAACTAATTCATACTCTTAGAGCAGTTATCCGCTCAAGATTACATTACAGAACATATATTAATGTTTCCAAAGAGCCTAACAAAAGTAAAATCATATGTGGAAAAGCAGTTCAGATGAAGAAAATCTTGGTTTTAGCTTCATAAGACTGCTTGTCAATCTCTGCAGTTACCTTTATCTCTTACATAATAAACTTAAACTTAGTTTGAAGATTCAATTTGGAGGTGTGATCTTCAGAATTATTAAATCTGGGAGAAACTTGCAGGGGAGTTTATTGGACACAAAGTTATTTTCTTGAAAATTATAAATATTTTTCAATGATTGAAGAACCAATAACCAGAAATAATATAGGGGTTCTTTTTCTCCTGTTACCCAGGATATTTAGAACCTCTTAATTTACATTTTCCTTTGAACCCACATTCCTGACACCCTTATTCCTGCTTTAGGGTCTAGTGACAAAATACCTGCTCTTTATTGTGAGTGCATTCTTTCAGTTTGGGCTATAATTGTTACAGTGATTATATATATATGTGTATATATATATATATATATATATATATATATATATATATATATACACATATACATATATATATATATATACGTATATCTGCTTTAGTACCTATATGATTAATATATATGCTTTCATACATATTACATATATGATTTAGTATAAATAAATATATATATATATTTGTTTAGTATATACTTTATTACATAATTAAGAAACCAAAAACAAACAAACAACCATTCACTGTTGAAGCAGCTACCCATATACCATACACTTTAGCTTCCTTACTTGAATAATCTGTTCCAGGATAAAATTTCCCCATTGGCTCCACATTTAAATGATGCATGAACTTGATCTATCATTATTATTAGGTCCGTGATCCATTTTGATTTAATTTTTATATACAGTGTAAAGTAAGGCAAAGTTCCTTTTTTATCTTCATTTATATATTTAATTGTTTTATTCCCGTTTGTTGAAAAGGTTATCATTTCCCCACTGAATTGCCTTGAAACCTTTGTCAAATATTGGTTAACCATATCTGTGTCATCTATTGCCTGTCACTTGATTCTGTTACTTTGATTCATATATGTATCTTTTCACCAATACCACACTGTAGTCCTGTAGCTAATCTTAAAATCATATAGATTGAGTTATCCAACATTATTCTTACTTAAAAGTACATTTGGGTACTCTACATAATTTGGATTTCCATATACATTTTAGAATAAACTTATCAAAATCTACAAAAAATTCTGCTGAAATTTTTCTTCAGATTTTGTTAAATCTATCAAAATTTTAAAATTAAATGACATTGTAATACTATCAAGCTTTCTTGTCTATGAACAGTGTTTTTCCTTTATTTAGATAATCCCCTGTCTCCCTTAGCCATTCTCTGGGAAACTGGAACAAATGTGTCAATTGTTTGATGCTATTATGTAAAAACATAATTGATTTAATTAATCTTGTATTTTCTGATGCTACTAAATTCACTTGTTAGTTATGACAGAATTTTTGTATGTTGTTTCAACTTTATATGTAAACAGATGTTATCATCTGCAGAACTTTTTTTGCACATTTTATTTTTGTTTTTTATTTGTCTTGACTTCTTGCAATGGCCAGGATCTCTAGTACAATGACAAATAGATGTGGCAAAAATGAGCATCCTTGCTTTGTTTCTGATGTTAGAAGGAACATATTTACAATTTCACAATCTAGTGTGATGTGGGATATAGGATTTAAATAATTGCCCTTTATCAGGTTGAAGGAGTTTTTTTGCCCTTCCTAATTTGCTCAGTATTTGTCAAGAATAGGTTTTGAAATTGTTCAATAATTTAATTCATCTAAAGTCATGATCATATTTTTCTACTTTATTCTGTTAATATTATGAATTAAATTGACTTTTTTAACTCTAAAAATTAACCCTGTATTTGTGAGATAAACCCTGGTTGATTCTGATGTAGTAACATCATAATATATTGTTGGTTTAGTTTTGCTATATGTTGATGAAAAGTTTTGCATTTAAGATGGTGAGGGATTGTGGTCAGTAATGGCCTCAGTCTTGCTCTGTCTTTTTCTCACACTCTCATTCTCTCTTTGTGTTGATATATTTTCCATATGTTAAAAGTAGAGTTAGTCTGACTTTTTTTTTTTTTTTTTTTTTTTTTTCCGTACGCGGGCCTCTCACTGTTGTGGCCTCTCCCGTTGCGGAGCACACGCTCCGGATGCGCAGGCTCAGCGGCCATGGCTCACTGGCCCAGCCGCTCCGCGGCATATGGGATCCTCCCAGACCGGGGCACGAACCCGTATCCCCTGCATCGGCAGGCGGACTCTCAACCACTGCGCCACCAGGGAGGCCCTAGTCTGACTTTTTAAACCTAGTTATAAGTGATCACTTTTAACACTTTATGAAAAAAAAATTGTGTAATATTATTTGCTCCTTGAATGTTTGACAGAATTCTCATCACTAAAGTATTATGGTCCAGGAGTTTCCTTTATGGAAAGATGTATTATAACAAACGTATTACAATAAATTCAATATTTCAAATAGATGGATCTATTTAAATTTAGGCATGGATTAGATGTTGGTTCAATGAGAAACTTATCTACTAGAATGAATTTTTCAAAATGGAAAGGTGAAGGTACATAGTATATGCTTTAGCAGATAATTTTTTTCTGAGTATCATATACTTTTAAGTCTTACAGCAAATTTGGGACATTTTTGTCAATTAATCCTTTAAATAATTTGTATGCCCTAATATCTATCTTCCCTATCTCCTCTCCCTCTGGGACTCTATTTACACAAGTATTTAAGTCCTTGATATTTTTGCACAGGTCCCTGTGCTCTGTAAACTTTTTAAAGTCTTTTTTCCCTCATTCTTCAAAAATTTTTTTCCATCTTTTTCCAAGTTTACTCACTTTTTCTGATATCATTTCCATATTCCTATTAATTCTAGCTGGTAAAATTTTTATTTCAGATATCATATTTTTCTGTTTCAGAATTTCCACTTGGGTTCCTTTTTGACTTTTCTGTTTCTTAGTTAAGTTTTTCTATTACTTTATTCATTAAAAGCATTTTTTAATACCACACTGCACATACTTATAATAGCTGCTTTAAACTTCTTTTCTGATAACTGCAACATCTGGGTTATTTATCTTGAACTTGGTCTCCATTGTTGGTTGGTTATTTTTGTTTTCCTTGAAAATTGAATAGCATTTCCTTGTTCTTTATATGTTTACTAATTTTTGTTGTATCTCAAACTATGTGTGTGTTATGTTTTGGAGGCTTTGGGTTCTATTATATACCTCCAATGAGTGTGGGTGTTTTTGTTTTATCAGGCAATTAGTCTGATTAGACTTAAACATTAGACTCAGTCATTGATGGATGGCAGCTCAAATCTCAGTTATTTAGTTCTTTTAGTTTTATCTCTAAGCTGCTTTTAGTCTACCCTCTTGATTTGTATGTAGTTTAACGGTCATATAATTGAGTAGTCTTTGGAATACCTGAATCTATGTTTTCTGCAATTTCTCTTGGGAAGGCCTCCTCGTGGGGGGGACTTGAGTTAAAATTCTTGATATTTAACCCTGAAATTCTAATTAACACTTTCTGCTTAACTGCAGCTTTTATCATGGGCTCTTTGCTGGCCACCAATTGGCTTACATGTTTGCTTGTTTGTCTGTGTAACATAATTTTTAGTTTACACATATGCTACAATATAAAATCATCAAGAGCATAAGCTGTACTTATTTCTCCATCTTAAGCTCCTAGCAGAGGTGGTGTTACATATAGACAATATAATTTTTTACTGTACTATAAAACCAACTGACAAAAGATTTTGAAAAATTAATATACACATTTAAGATGCCTAGGTTGAGAAGTGCCACAAGTCTATCCTGTGGTGTAAAGAAAATGACATATTTTGATGCTTCTCAAAAATTGAAAACTTTCCATAGTATGCTGCTAAAGTTACAAAATTTGTAGATAATTGTGAATCTTTTTGCTATTGAAGAACTACAAAGAAAAATATTTCTATAAATGATCACTTGACAACTGAAAGAGAGAAAGAAAAAGAAAATTAAGTCTTCAACTGTGTAATTTATTTGATCATCACTCTTTAAGCTGAATACATAAGAATATCTTATTATGATAAGGAGAATGACATTGGAAGTTTTGGGTGAAATATCTTGTAGACTCTAAGACAATATAAAGCATGCTATCTTAATATACTTTGTATATGTTGATGTCTTCAGTTGAGCTTACATAATTTTGATGAAGTCTACTTTGGAGTTCGTTGTATAATCAACTCTGATAGATGCTTAAGTCTTATTTTTTTATTTACTTGATTGTAACCTCACTGTAAAACCCCTATGCTTATTCAACATTGTCTCCATGATGCTTAATATAAGGAAGGAGTTGAAGTATGTTGTTTGGAAAACTGGCCCCCATACACATAGGGCAAAGAGAGACCAAAGAAAGAGGCAAAACACTCCAGATTGCTGGCAGTTTTAATCAGCAAGGGAATTTGACATGGCTTGTCTTGTGTGGCTACAAGACAAATAGATCTCCACACCTATGTGCTGGCATCTTAAGGTTAATACAGAAACCTTAACTGGGTTCAGCTATGTGTACCATCCAGATGGTCTCAACAACACGTTTCCCTCCCAGGGCTATGTTCTTGGACAGCTCCCACTGTGGGAATGGTAGGCAGAATGTATATTCCAAAGACAGAGGATGAGGTGAGGAGCCTCTGATTGCCTGGCTCAAGCTCAAGAGTCAACCAATGGTCATGGCCTCTCCATGATCCCTTCCAACACTCCACCTTTTGTGACTAGCTCTTACAATCTTACATACCTCCCCTTCCACAATGTACCCTGAATGGTCAGCAAGGAGTTTTACTAGTATGGAGGTGGTTTGTTTTTGGCATCTATCTGGCTACATTGGAGGCAGATATCATAATAACAATATAGACATGTGCCAAAGAAAACACAGATTAAGATAATGACTCCTCAAATAAATAACAGAGCTTTCCACCAAGGGTCCTAAGATCTGAACCATTGATTGATTAAGTCCCCTATATTCAGGCCTGGATCACTCAGAGCATTAATTTGTGTCCTCATGTGAATTAATAAAGATGATGCATTAGCAGTCTCATCAGTTAAGAATACACAACATTCTGTTTGGATAAAGGCACAAGTACCTCCTTTTAAAGCAGTAGTAAATCCAAGGCCATCCTATTTTGGAGCACAGCTTTTCGCTTTAGGAATATTTTAGTGTTCAGTAAAGATGGGCTTTATTGGCTATCATTTAAGGCTTTTTGTGTGAATTTCGTAGGAGTTTCTATGTGTGCCATTATGTCATCCAGGCCAGTGGAGGGGACAAAGACAGTGGCCAAATGATTGTTCCAGTAGAAAATAAAACCTTTCTATCTGGCCTTAAGCAGAGGGAGGGTGGCAGCTTAAGGAACTTGTCCTGGTTGTGCATATCATATGTATTGACCAGGGGTAGGCAGCCCTGTCAGGTGTGAAGAGATGGACTGGGAGCAGGATATGCCAGACCAGGAACCCCTCCTTCTCCTCTATTTCAATGGTGCATTCTCCATTCCAAACATAATGCATTTCAAAATGCTAGCAGCAAGAACATGGGATCCCAGGGGAGACTGAGTAGTTCCCCTTCACCCAGGGGTGAAAAGTGTATCACACATCCCTGTGGGATGTTTCATTGCAAATTGGAGGAGATAATGCCTCTCCCAGGTATAATGGGGCTCATTGTTCTCAGTGCATGGTACCTTGATCCATGATGAGAGTTGGGACAATGGCTTTTTCCCACAACTTCCATACCTTGAGGGTATTGGGTGTCTCAGCAGGCATCCCCAGTCTGACATATGGGGCATCAAGCTCTACTGTTTGATCATGCAGATGTATTAAAGCCTGGAACAGTATTTCAGTACACCCAGTCAAGGAGGTTTTACCAGTTAGTAGTTTAACCTGCTGTTTTAATATTCCTTGTTTTCTTTCCAATAAGTCTGCTGCTTGCAAGTTATATGGGAGATGAAACTCCCATTCAAGGTCATGTTCTTTTGCCCAGCCTTGCACATCATGGCCTTTGAAATGTGACCCCCAATTACTGTCTATTCATTGAGTATATCTGTACATGGTACTCAGCTTCTCTAATCCCCTAATGGTGGCAGCCTAGTTTGCATGGTAATGGGAAAATTTGGGTTAGGCCAGACACAGTGTCCAAACAAAACAAGGCATATTTAGAATCCTAACTTAGAGGGAAGGGGCCAATACTATCAGTTTGCAATCCCTCACTGGTTGGGAACTCCAGTGGATAGCCCCACACTCCTTTGGCAGTTGCCTTGAGCATTATTTAGAACACACAGGATATGCTGCTGTTGCTGCATTAACTGAGTCACTGTATTTCAAGGGCAAATCTGGCATCCTTGGCAATACACAATCCCACCTGTGCTCATATCTAGCCTAAGGCATCAGCTTCTTGATTGACAGGGGATGTCACTGCCTTATGAGCCGGGATGTGGAAAACAGAAATGGTTGCCTCAGTCTCTTATAGGTGGACCCAACGTCTTTCCATATATACTGACCCACAAGGGCTTATTCATGATCATCTACACCTTGGTTTTCCATCATCCAAGCCATAGGGTTAATCCCTTTAAAACAACCCAACTGTCACTTAAAAGGGTTAAACACCAGGGCTTATGTGTGATCACCAGCCAAACTGCTCTGAGTGTAGCCAACTGAAGGCTGCAGTTTGTTCCTGTTTCTAGGCATCTGTATACCAGGCATCAGTAGGAATTTCCCCTACTCTCTCCATAAATGCCACAGGGGCTACTGCAGGAATAAGGGTGGGGACACTTAGAGTATCTACATACTCTACAGGGCCTAGTAGCACTCACATTTCTAGAGAATGTGGGCTGGCAGACAGGGTACTCCTCTGCTGTAAATAGGCTGTCACTTAGTTAAAGCAGGGATTTGAGTCATGGGAGAGATGGGTCTATGGAACATATCCTTAACCTACACCTTGACAGGAAGGAAAGTCTTACCATGATAAGATATTCATTTTTGAAAAACTCTATCTGGAAGAGTTTAGAAGCTGTTGCTCTATGAGGGTATATTGGGTTTCTGCCCTTTTTCAGAGCTGGGACCAAAATCCTAGGGGTAATCTCTCTTTCTGTTGTCTCTGCCACAGTGTCCAGTTCATAGCTTCAAGAGTCACAAATACATCTAACTCAAATGGTAGCCTGCTTGAGAGATGCCCAGAGCTTTAATCAGCTTGCCTGGTATTTTTTCCTTCTCAAAAGCGGCATGCTACTATGATCCCCGGTCCCATATGTGCCCTTTCTTCAATAGGCAGTATAAGGGACAGAGGCAGCATGCCAGGTGGGAAATAAAAGACCCAACATATCTACAAATTCTTGTACCTTTTCCACATTTTTAGGGGTTAGATAGGCTTACACCTTGTCAATCATAGCTACTGGGGCAACATGTGTCTTATGCAACCTACAACTCCCCAAAACTTTAAGGTGGTGCTGTGCCTTAAATTTTCTGCAGGTTCACTGCCCAGCCTCTACTTCGCAGATGTTCCAGCAAAACCTGCAGTGTTTCCTAAAGCAGAAGCAAGTACTCACGTGTTAACATTACATTATTAATATAATGTGTACATTTTACTGATGTGGGGAATGAGGAATGAACCAGATCTAGGCCTACCATCCCATGACATATTCTGGGGCTGTGCAGGTAGCCTTGGGGAAGTACATGAAAGGTCCATTGTGGCCTCTCCCACCTGAAGACAAACTGATTTTAGTCACCAAAAACCTGTACTTATTACAGTTTCCCATGAATCTCCTTGAAGATGAAACACTTTTGTAGGAATGCTTTTGTAAAACCATCAAAGTAAAAAAAAACTGTTCATAATTGACAAAAGACTTAAAAATGGTCATGGCTAAAGATCTCATGAGAGTTCATTATAATGTAAGTGACAAGGAAATTTGGTTATTTCTGTGAAATGCATTTTAAAATTATAACTGACAACTTTATACCAGGACATATCACATTTCTAAGAATTTCATATAAATATACCCTAAATATATAAAAATTTAACATCACTTCTTATTTGACAATGCTTCCCATATAATTTAAAATATCAAATAAGCCTAATTAGTTTAATATCTCTCATTTATAAGCAGAGAGAACACATCTTTTGAGATGTTCCAGAGACCCTCTAAAAAATCACAGTATTATTTTTATGTCATTAATACTTCATTTAGAATTTGATTTTTGGAAAGTTTTTTTAAAGTATCAAAATGTTTAAAATACTTGATTAAATAGGATAATAAATCACTGTGAAAAAAATACCTAGTTTTCCATTTAACTAACATGACAATTAAAGCCTTCAAAGACAAATACAGAAAATTAAATAATTGTAAAAAAAAAAACTTAGCTCTTTTGAAGACTCAGTTTCCTTAAGTAAAATCTAATAAAGAAAATATAAAGCACAGAAAATTATTTTGATAGAACACAGAATCTTTGCTGTCTAGGCAGGTAATTTAAAAGGTAAAGCAAAACCTTCACAATCCCATCAAGAACAGACCAATAGTTCAAGGAAATGTTGTCTTTTTTAACAGACAAAATAAGACTGTTGTAGTATTACAGAAGTGCACTGTTGATATCAAAGCTTATTTTTCTTTAAGTCAATTAAATAAGGTCTTTTACAAGTCATATTGTTAATACTCTCCAGAGGCAGAAAAACATCACATATATATATATATATAACACCTATCCATAAACATACACAAACATACAAACAGAGATACCCCATAGCTTTCATTCCAAAACTTTCACAATGAATCAGACAGAACAATACAAAACTCACTAGTTTTAAAATAATAGTCAAATCCAACTTTTCTCTCTTGCAGACAGAACAAATTAAGGTTACCCAGTCACATGGCTAAAAGCTATTTACTACTATTTTTGAAGAAGACTTTTAAAGTTGGTATTTGCCCTAGATAAGTAATCTTAAGGAAGCTGTGACCTGGATTTTGGGTAAGGAATTTTCTATAGCAGTCTCCATTTTAAAAAGTCTTCTCCTACTTTTTTTCTTCTTTTTTGGTTTCTTTTAGTCTCAGGTAATTGTGAGCAGAGCTTTAGTTAACGCCTGGGATGTTTACACACCAAAGATGTTAACATTTACAATTTCAAGAGAAAGGAAACAAGTTTTTATCCAAAGAACTTTGGAGTATATTTCACTAGTATCAGAAGTTTAGGGTTAATTACTATTTAAAATTTTCCTTTGTATTAAGGGTCAGACAGTATGGGACACCTCGTCCATTTCAGTGTCAATTACTACAACATCCCTCCCTTAACACTCCTCACTTTTCCAGGGATTCCCTCCTTAGCATACTAATCAGGCTTTGTCACAAGCATTCAGTTCTTAATCCACAGAAGCTTGCAGTCTCCTAGATTTGCAAAAACAACATGCTAAGTTTTCCAATTTATTGTTCTGCTCTCCTACCTTGCCTGCTAGCCCCAAAGCTAGCAGAATAGTAAAAGTCTGCACATTCTTTTCTAACCTCAGCTCTTCTTCCAACTTTCTTACTTGAGCTTCAGCCTCTAGCTGGGTATCAGTGGCCAGCAGAACTGCCTACAGTAGAGGCCAGCCCACTGTGGCAGGTATTTGCTTCCCTTCTTTGAAAGAGTGATCTATGTACAGTTCCTCAAACAACCATATTAAAACAGCCATGCTTTTCCAGTGTCTCTCTATTCACTAGGCAGTACACAATCCTTGATATAAGGGTCACCCCTCCATTTGCCAAATAAATAGAGGTCAATGGCCAACTGGAGATTTCCCTCACAGATGCCTTTTTCCTGAGATCCAGTTCTTTGGTCTCCTGGCTCACTCGCCAATTCTTGGTTCACAAACTTGTTCCTGTACACAAAGGGCAAGGGAAGATTGAAAAAAAGAGGCAGACCACTGAAGATTGATAGATGGCAGTTTTAATCAGCAAGGAAACTTACAAGACTTGTATTGGCTGGCCACAAGATGACTAAATCACCACACCCACCTGTCAGAATCTTAAAGTTCATGTAGAGATGTTAACTGGGTTTAGTCATGTATACCATCCAGATGGTCTGAACAACACCTTACACTGAAAGCTATGTCTTTGGAACAAAATGTGGGAATGGTGGGTACAATATACATTCCAAGGACAGAGAAATGAGTGAGGAGCCTCTGATTGCCCAGATCCAGCTGAAGGGTCAATCAGAAGTTATACCCTCTCAATAACCTCTTCAAAAAGTGTATAGAAATTAATATAGAAAATAAAGAAGAGGAACTAATAAAGAAACTGAGTGCTTTAAGTGCCTAAAAGAAACATATTTTCCCTTAACATGGAAGTACAATTGCATTGTGAGGTAAGTATTTGTAAAAAGTCTTAAATTAGAAAAACAAAAGTACATTAAACATGAACACAATAACTATCATAATACATGTAAAAATATTTAAAAAAATTAAACAACTTAGACTTGGTTTTACACATTTAAAACCCAATACTGAGGCCAAGATATTTTGTGCTTGAAATCCTCAAGTGATTTCTTTATAAAAAAAAAAAGATTAAGCAAAGCTTTATTAACATTTAACACTACTCTATGTAGTTATTCCTCATAGATGTCTTTCCTAAGTCTTCCACAGTTCACTGGGATTCCTAGCACATTTAGCTATCTCCAAAATCTTTCAAGAAGAATGTGCTATTTTGAATATTTAGGATAAACTGGAAAAATGAAAAAGATTTAGTTTCTGTGTTATATTGTTAAGATATAACCTACTAAATCTTCACACACATCTAGTTAAATCTATTGTGCTATCTAAAAGGTTGATTATGTTTCCTCTAGTTCCGGTGAGATAATCCCTAATTACTTATGATCAGAGATGTCTATAGAGGTAATATATCATAGCCTGAGGTTATTCATCTAGTTTGTGCCTGGTATCTACCCTCTGTTCTTTTAGTTTTCTCTATTCACATCTAATACTAGGTAAAGAAAAGAGCATATTTCTTTATCTATTTATAAAAATTGCTGAAATAAGGAATACAATCAGGGTTGCTTATGGATGTTGATTTTCCCTATCCTTGCTAACAATTCTCCAGTAATAGTTGTGCAAGAAGTTCTCATAAAATATTTTGGTATAGAATTTTACTCTTCTCACCTTTTGGTGACCTCAGTTGGATAATTACAGCATATGGTCCCAGTGAGTATGACTAGTGAGTATGAAATTTAACTGTTTTAAAACATGCCAAAAGCAAGTATAACAAGAACTTTTCCTAATGTTCTCTAATGAACAAAATGATAATTTACCAGATGTTTCAGATTTGCAATAATTAGAACCATAAAATCTTTCCAATAGAATTGAGCAAGAGTATAGAAAATCATATTTTATATGCTTGAGCTATGATTTCAAAATAATTTATCAGACTCTTTGTTAAAATGTGTAAAATTACGTAATATTGATTTTGATTCTTAACTCTAAAGTATTAAAATTTATAATCCATAACATTCACACTGTTATAGCAATAAGAGCCCTCAGAAGTCAAAAAGGGGATGAGTCTATAATTTTTGAAGAGAATAGCTCTTCTTAATAAATTGTGTAATAGTTTAAGAACCACAATCTCAAAAGGTTATGGAAAAGACTATTAGAATGTTAAATGTATCATTAACACATGTTTAGCATTCACTTAATAGATGTACCATTTGCAATAATAATAATAGTAGTAATAATTATAACACTGAGTTAATTTAATTAACCCATATATCTTATGTATCTTTCAAAGTTTAACATATTTTAAAATGAATCTTCTAGGGATTACCAGCGGAGATTATAAAGTAGGAGGAAAAAACAATCTTTTAAATATGTCTGGGTTACTACTGCATTGTTTGTGTTCATTATGCATCTCAAAATTATATCTATTTCATCCTGAAGTGAATAATAATTATTATTGAGAATTATTACCAGTTATAGAGATAAATGCCAAAATTAAATTTGTGATAGTATCTAAAATAATATATTTTTATTTTACTATAAACACTGTGAATATTAAAATAATTGTATTTTATTTAATTACATACAAATTAAAAATGGAAGAAAAGAGTGATGATAAAATATTAAAACACAAAACCTTGACTTAAAACAGCACATCAGAGAACAATGAAAATATTAGACTATATATTTAAAGTGGATAAAACATGAAAATTCGATGACACAGTAAAATGGAAGAAAGAAGTATTTAAAGAAAAATTGATACCTTGAAAGCTTACAGATTTTTAAGGAGTGTTCCATAAATTTGGCACTGGTATTTTCCCCTTATTCTTTAGTTATATTCCATTATAATTACAAAATATTATTTTTTTGTTATTTTTTTCTTATGAAATTGTTTTTTAGAACCCTCAGAATAACACATTTCCAATTGTTTATTTGGGAAAGCAAGCAAGTGAAAGAAACAAAAAAAGGTTGGGCCCAGAGATTTATGCTGGATTAGAAAGGAAATACTTTTCATTTTCCCCAAGACTTTTCTTCCCTTGGTGATGAGCCAGTGTCAAATTGGGTAAAAGTGAAAGGATGGGTTAGTTGTGTCTATTTGTGGAACTTTCAGGCTTAGTTCATCTTAGAATCCTTTTCAGATTTGTGCATCTCGGGCCAGTGTGGTTCTAATTCAATATCTAGGGAAAAAAAGGGAAAGAAAATGCCATTGAATACTATTTTTAGATCAAAAAAATAAAGAGAAACTTGAGAATAATATTACCATAGGACCCAATGGAGTCTAATAGAGAAAAAATTACTTTAAATATTATTTTTATACTTAATTCCAGGAGACAGTTATGCTATTTACAGTTATGTACTAGTTAATTGATTTTCAATTATAACATCTGTCTAATAGACTTTAGTTACTTTATTAGAAGAATAGAAAAAATTTAAACCTATTATTTCAAAAAAGTCCACCTCATTCAATTTAGAGCACACTATTTTTCAAAATTCTGTAGATTGCATTTATAAGAATATCTTCAATCTAGTTGCCTAATGTCTTTTATATGCAGATTATCACATTCTTCTAGTGAGTTTTTGATATTTCAGTAGTTTTTGGTAAGTAATAAATTAGAATTAAACTTTGGGTAAAGTTATAATCTACCTTTATCTCTAACGTAATACAATTATCCATTAACCCAAAATAAATGCTGCATAAAATAACACTTCCACTTAAAAATAATTTTGAAAATCTTAATTATTTTACCATGTTTTTTCTCTGATATGAATAGTTTAAAATTTTTTCTAAAATGTGAATTTTTTTTGAAAAGGATTATCAAATTACTACACTTTACCTGACATTCCATCTACATACACATAAAAGTTCAAGCAAAACTTTCTAAGGTAATAACCTAATCATCTTATGAAATTCATATTTACCAATTCATCACTTGCTTTCAGAGTGACTCAGAGAATGCTCACCCAATCTCAGGAGCCATTTTCCTAAAACTTGGAATGTTTTTGTCTATGGACCATAAGATTTATATATATTCATGCACTGAATCACTAATTGATTTATTCAACTAGTAGATATTCATTGAAAGGTTAATATATCCCATAGAATGTAATAGATGCTGAATTTACTATAGTGGACAACACACTCAGGATCACTAACCGAAGAGAGTCGATATTCATAACAGGGGTGCTATGGGCTGAATTGTGTTATTCTAAAATTCATATGTTAGATTCCTAACCCCTAGGACCTCAGAATGTGACTGTATTAGGTCTTTAAAGAGGTAATTAAGTTAAAATGAGGTCATTAGGATGTGTCTTAATTCAATATGACTGGTATCCTAGTAAGAAGAGGAAGTCTGAACACAGACAGGTACAGAGAGAAGACCACGTAAAGGCGGAGGATGAGGGCAGTCATCTACAAAACAAGAGAGAAGCCTCAAAAGAAATCAAACCTGCCAACACATTGCTCTCAGACTTCTAGTATTTAGAACTGTAAGAAAATTAATTACTGCTTTGTGAGCCACCAAATCTGTGGTACTTTGTTATGACAGTCTGAGCAATCTACTACAAAGAGTAACAGATAATATGTAGGAGATAACCTTGGAATGTCATACTTGTTATGATATGTAAAACACAAGATACCATAAATTAACCAAAAAGTGATACTTAACTAGGACTCAGAGCCAGCTTCATGAAAATGCAATCTGTACAGTCCAACAAAGCCCTGAATTTAGTTTAATGTTTTGCTGTTCTTGACCTGAAATAGACTGCTAGATATTTCTGTAGCAAAGATGGGTTTATTTAGGATCAGCAGAGAACTGCAATTCAGGGCCTGCAACCATAATGAGAAATGTTCAAGTCCCCACATGGCAAGGGAAGGAGAACACTTCTATAGAAAGGAAAAGGAAACTGATAGGGCTATAGTAAACAAAGACTCCATAGTTTTTTATTGACTGAGTCCTTGCTAGGAAAGAAGAGGAGTCTTTATTCTTCCTGTTAGGTTCTGTTATAATCTCAGGGAGTGAGAGCTCCCCATTCTGGTCTCCCAACTTTACTCAAATAAGGTTTGTGTTTATTAATTTTTTTACACTGTCATTGTCTTCAAGTTTTAATGATTTTTGACCAAAAGTCACCATGTTTTCATTTTGCACTACATAATTTGGGCTACACAAATTATGTTGCTAGGCCCGTCTAGATTTGTAGGTTTATAAGAGACTTCTTGTAGGAAGTTAGAGGATAAGTAGGATTGAATCAATGTGCTCAGCACATTTGTTACACATGAGTCCTTGACTAAACTGAAATAAGTATGAATTGTGCATGTTTGTGTATGTGTGTGTATGTGTTGGAGGGAGAAGGGAAGAAAACATTAAATTAATTATTACATGTACAGTAATTTAAATGCAGTTACTAACAGTCCTAAGTGTAGTGCCAACAAAACTGGTTTTGAGAATCATGTTTTCCTCTAAATCTAAGATTAGATGTATAGAACTAAAACTAGGGTGTAATTAACTATTGTCCAGCAATTTTTGGTGATGCACAGTTTATTAGGCTATTGTTAACAAGAATTAAATGACCTAATACATTAACACATGTAAGGTAGAGTGTATATAATAGTCTCAATAATCTTTATTTACCCTCCCTTTTATTTAGTGATTTTCATAATTTTGAAATTTTTATTGTACTCTCCAATTCTAGCTTCTTACTAGAAAGAAATATTTTTAGAGCATGAAGAATACTAAAAGAATTCTTAACCTACTTTCTCAGTCTTTAGGGTTAGTCAATCCCAATTTCCTACATCTCAGTAATAGGACCTTTAGAAGGAGACAATTGAGAAAAGAGATGTAAAACAAGTATAAAAGAAATAATACACTTTCCCAAAATGTGATTCTTTAGATTGCAAGAATATACTAATGCTCAGATCAAAATTCTGGAATATCTTTTTGATATTTTAGAATAAAATTAATTAAAAGTATTGAAACATGACAGAAAAAGAGAGATGGAGAATAATTTTACCATAAAGGCATGAAAGCAGAGATCTGAATGTTGGGTATCAAAAGAGGTAGGAGGTGTGTGCATTATTATTCCCAAAATATATTTCTGGAAGCAGAACTCTCAGACCTCTGTTGCCATGGGTCTACAATATAAAATTGTGTTATACATTCCTGCATTCTAGATTATTCCCCTTCTTTGTGATTTTATAACACTTATCACACTATATTAAAGTTGATGCTAACTTGTCTCAGTTTATTGCTAGATTGAGAACTTCTTAAGGGTAAGAGTCATATCTTTCATTTCTCTTTCCTAAGTACTTAGTTCAGTGTCTGGCAAATAATAACTGTGAAATATATATACATTGAATGAGTGAAAACCTAAGGGGCATCATCATGTTTCTATGGAATTATAATTCAAAGATAGCAATCCTTTTGCTAAGAAAGAACATGATAAATGATTTACAGAACCATATATATATTTTTAATTAATTTTTATTGGAGTATAGTTGATTTACAGTGTTGTGTTTGTTTCTGCTGTACAGCAAAGTGAGTTAGTTATACATACATATATATTCACTCTTTTTTGGAATCTGATAAGAACCTACAGAGTAGCACAGGGAACTCTGCTCAATACTTTGTAATGATCTATATGGGAATGGACTCTAAAAAACAGAATTATATATATATATATATATATATATATATATATATATATATATATATATATTATAAATTTATTTTTGGCTGTGTTGGGTCTTCGTTTCTGTTCGAGGGCTTTCTTCAGTTGTGGCCAGCAGGGGCCACTCTTCATCGCGGTGCACAGGCCTCTCACTGTCGTGGCCTCGTCCGTTGTGGAGCACAGGCTCCAGACGTGCAGGCTCAGTAGTTGTGGCTCACGGGCTTAGTTGCTCTGCGGAATCTGGGATCATCCCAGACCAGGGTTTGAACCCGTGTCCCCTGCATTGGCAGGCAGATTCTTAACCAGTGCACCACCAGGGAAGCCACAGAACCATACATTTTTAAAGAAAAATTCATATTCAAAATGAAAATAAACATTTCAAACAAAAAGTGATTTTCAAGTACATATTTTAAAAGACACTCAATAACTACTAGATAAGTATGATTTGAAGCATGTCAGAAAGGGGAGAAGTTTAAAAAATCACAATTAACTAGATATGCTTTGAACAAAATGATTCTTCATACAAATCATATAATTAGTATCTGTGTATATTAAGTAGGTACATGAATGCTTCATGCTGTTTACTAAATTGCTTTGTTTGCCAAATTAATATATTGTTCTTTTCTAAAATAAATTTATAAAACTTCGTTTAGGAAAATATGTAAAATAACTTCAAAGATGTGTTACTTAGAGAAAAAGGTATGAGACTAATTGACAAAACTAAATTCAAATGAATTTCAAAACCTAACTGAAATGAATAATTACCTTGGAAAACAGAGTTCATAAAATTTGATTACAGTAGAGAGGTAAGCATTTTAGAAATAGAGATTAGAACACACACACACAGATTATTATAGAGATAATGAGAAAATGCAAGACAATTTCCAATTCCTGAAAGATAGAAAGGTCTTTAGACTGAAATGATTCACTCTGTGCCCAGCACAATAGATTTAATAAAGTCCGCGCTAAGCTGCTACTGAAGGTGATGCAATTTCTGGTGAAGATATGCAGATAGATATAGCATCAATTTATATATACATATCATGGTATGATTGTGCATTGAATAAAAGAGGGAAGAATATTTTGCCATGACAAACAGATTAAACAAAATTAAGGATCTATGAATTTTTAAATCTATATCAGGACCATGTAGCGGGTGGCAGGGAGAAAAATCTGTATTCCTATTGAAATGCTAAATTTGAATTGAGAGGTTGTAGCAAAGAAAACATTATATGGATTATTTCAATTAGGAGGAAGAGTAGGTACCAGTGGAGTTTTGAGGGGGCTCAGACTGATTCAGGAGAGCTTACTGTTCACTGACATAAGCTTGGGACTTGGCCATAATGGGAGTACTTGCAAGATAGAAATTGGCCAAAGCGAGACTCTTTTTTACTTAGTTACTTATTTTTTCCAGAGAACATTTTCCAGCACACCACTGATTAACAAATTGTCATGGGTTCACAAATACACAAGCATTTCTTCAAGAGCAATGGTGAAGTATATTGTACTTGGTTAAGACTGAAAACTATGTTTTCCAGAGTCTTCTTTCCTGAATGGTTCTAGAGTTAGTTGACCCAAAGAGGAACTTGCACAAGTTTTGGAAGGCAGATGCGAAGCACACAGACTTAACTTTTGAAGAC
The DNA here is from genome assembly GCF_964341445.2 of Mesoplodon mirus. NCBI lineage: Eukaryota > Metazoa > Chordata > Mammalia > Artiodactyla > Ziphiidae > Mesoplodon > Mesoplodon mirus. The sequence goes on along the minus strand of NC_138983.1, from coordinate 106,823,022 downwards.
CCCTATGTTGTTCCTATTCTTCACCACTTCAGATCCAGCTTAGCTTCCTGACTATAGGCTATGCTGACAGGAATGGTCTCAGATCCACATGGATGATAACTACAAAGGGACAGAGCTTACTATACACAATTCCATTTTGTCACTGGATATTCATGGTGTCTTTGATATTTCTATGCTTTTCATCTTGTCCCCTGGCACTATTGCTGCAGATGAATGGGCTAATGGCTCTTTTTCTGATCCTCCAACTCTCTTATCCAGAATCTTACCTCTCCAGCTCTGCCCACATTTGCATAAGGTCTCTTACCTGTAGTAAATATTGTCAATCATAATAACCTAGTAGCTATGCTTCCCAGACTGAACTGTGAGTGATACTGAGAGGGAGTCATTTCTCAAAACACTGTCAAGAAACAAGGATGTTAAATCACTTTCAGCTCCTAAAATGTATGGGATTCGAAAAGAACTTTGCAGCAGTGATTGTTGTAAATAGGCATAGAAAGACTGATTAAGTGTGGTAGTCATGAAAAAGAGTACACTGTTTCTTTCAAGTGATGTATTCCCAATGTTTTAATTAGCAATAAGGGAGCTTGCTGGAGGCCCCAGCTATTCTGGGTCAGTTGTGATATGGTAGCCATCAGGACATATGCTCCTTCAGGATACATGAGGTAGTATGAAGGTCAATGAACAACGTTGCTCACTCAGGCTGTACTTGAGTGAATCACATTGGTTTGAAATATCTGTCATTGGTGTGGAATGAAGGAATAGCAGCATATGTGTCATATATTAAATAATACAATGTGTTGTACATTATCTGGACTTGATGTAGGCCTCAACAGTACTTAAACTTGCCTAATCATAAGAATCACTGGGGAAAATAATTAAACTATCTCTCTTGATTCTACTTTAATCCTACTGAATCATAATCTCCAAAGAATGAGACTAGAAATCTATATATCAGGTAAGTTTTAAAAGCAATTAATAATAAAAAGTTTTAAACATTTTGGAGCATGGATGATAAAAGATTTTGTATATGTGAAAGATTAGTGTGATAATAATGAGAGGCATATATTAGCCATGTAAGAAACTAGAGACAGAGATAGAGGCTGTTTCTGCATTATTTAAGAAAATATTTAATGATTATTTGAAATAGAGGGACAGTAGTTATGGAGATGGATCAGAACAAATAGAAGATAAATAAATAGAATCATCAAGATATAATGATAAATTTTAAATCACAACATTTGCAAAGGGATCTTTATAGAGAGAAATAATTATTTTCTGAGGAGTTTCCTGAGAACGCTATAGTTAGGTATAAAATCTGGACTCTTCTGAATGCCTTTTGATGTTCTTAAGTGATAATTGGTAAAGTTTGATTACTTGTGAACTCGGATTAGCCTATTTCTTACCTGTAAATGTTTAGACACTTGTGTGATGTAAAAAACAACTTACAGGGAGAGATTTGATTTGTAAATTCATTGTGACCACATCAATTCACTGTATTTTATTGTCTTTTACTTCCATTAAACAACCACAAAATGAGTATGTGTAAGGTACTATGCTAAGGATTAGAGATCCATTAAGTAAACAACAACCTTTGGTCTCAAGGAAAGTATGAACTACTTGTTATAGAAATACTTAGTTGATCACTTTTTTTTTTTTACAAAGATAAGATAAAGCCCAATTATAGGGGCCTTGAAACCAGGCTCAGGAGTTTGTACCTAATTTGGTAGACAATGGGGAACATTAGATGGAAGTGAGCAAGGCAGAAATGTGACTGAAATTGGAAGATCTTGGTATAATTTGGAAGATTGATATGGTAATCATGTATGAAACAAAACTGAGTAGGGAAGGAATATGAGCTGAAGCTATGAGTTAGAAAAATACTGTGATAGAATAGATGGTAATCAAAAGACCCAAATAAGGAGATAATGATGTGTGAAAGTTTCAGCCTATCAATAACAAATATTATAGCTGGACTGGCCCTTCAGTTTCTTATTATGATTGTAAAATATCCTTCAGCATTCACCATCAGGAAACTTTGAAAAAATAAAGGTTTATTTCTTACAGGGCCTGAAAATTACATAGCACACCAGGGACCATGCGGTGAGGTTGAGAGTAGAGAGAGAAAGAGAGCACGTAGGTCTACAGTTCTTTTATTGAGGTTGATGATGGGGACCTGGGTTTCACACACTCACACTTTACTGGTGAATTTAAGCATAAGAGCAGGAATGTAAAGTGAGGGAAGAGAAAAAAATACAAGTGACCCCAAATGGTCAAGTATCAAAATCAGCCAGGATTCCTAAAACAAAGGAACATCAGTGAGGGGAGGAGGCCTGGCCCTTCATCTAGTGTGTGGCTGGCAATATGTTTATTTGAGATAGACCTCTTTGAAGTGGATGTTTCTTTGAAGTGGATGTCTCAGTAATCAAAGCTTAAGCCAGACACATATTAAAAAAACAAAAGCCAACTGTCAGGGCTTACACTACAAATGAGAAGAGAACAGAAGTACAGATTTAAAAGTTATTTCAGTTATAAATTATGCAAGACTGGCAAATGGTTAGATATGGTATGCAAGTTAGAAGGAAGAGTCAAAAATGTAAATGAACAGAACTACAAAAGCTAACAGAAATGAGGCACGTGGTTTCATTGTGTGCTTCTTATAATCGCAGGCAGATTAACTATGAAGCTGGTGAAGTGAAGCTTCACAAACCTTGAAAAAAACTCCTTTTGAAGTATTTGAAGGACCTAGAAATATGTCCCCATAGTCATATTTTTTGTAAAATTTACAAAAGTAAGATATTTTAATCAAAGTCAGTTAAGGCTGCTACTTCTTTTCACTCCAATTTCCATTTCATTCCAAATCTTCCTGTCCTTTTTGTTGGGTGACTTAGAATGGCTGCAGGTATTTCTATGACCTAGCTAAGTAGAATTCACTTGCTGATACATTTAGTTGAAATTTTGTAGAATATATTCATTTGGTTCACAGTCAGCTTCCTGTATAATTAAGTTATTCCTAGTCATCCTGGTATTAAAATGGTTTCCAGGAAATCAAGTACCTCTCACACTGCAGATTCAGTCAGCATCAAAATGGGAGATGCAAAGCCAGATACTTAAGTATACTTTAGGTAAGATACTTAAGGTAAGCTTGGGCTTCCCTAGTGGCACAGTGATTGAGAGTCCGCCTGCCGATGCAGGGGACACGGGTTCGTGCCTCGGTCTGGGAAGATGCCACATGCCGCGGAGCGGCTGGGCCCGTGAGCCATGGCCACTGAGCCTGTGCTCCGCAATGGCATAGGCCACAGCAGTGAGAGGCCTGCGTACTGCAAAAAAAAAAAAAAAAAAAAAAAAAAAAAAACTTAAGGTAAGCAAATACAATGGAAACTTAAATGCTTTAAGTTCACAGCTTGTATACAAAGCACACTTTACAGTATTTTCCCAATTTAACATTACTAAAAATGTAACTGAGTCTCCTAATAAGTTGTGAAGATGAAAGGAAAATTTCTAAGTAGTAATAAGTATTAAAATTTCTAAGTAGTATAAGTAGTAAAAAAAAATTTAATGAACCATACTAGAGACAAGAATGATCTTCCTTTCCTTCATAAAGAAGATCATGTCACCATATTTTGTCAAAGAGTATACTGACAAAAGTATAGAGAAATATGTGTTTTTGGAGTTGTCAGATGATTAGTTAATTCAAATATTTTTCTCAGATTTTTGATTTTGATATTATGCTTTAAAATTTTGTAATTGATATAATACATTCTCAATGTAAATAAAATTTCACTATAAATATTCATAAATGTATTGATTTTTTAAAGTAGCCCCTACTTTTACATTTGTATGAACGACAGGTACCCTAATTTGGAATTGCCTCTGCTTAAATGTTCAATGAAAATTTGATATATACTTAATTTATTAAAATAGCTCTTTTCCCACTTGGGTAAGAATATGTTATTCTCTGCTGTGTATGCAGCTTAGGTAAAAGGGATGTAAGAGGAATAAACTGATGAACATAATTTCCTTTGGTATGACTTAATAGAATTATTGTTGGCTGTGATTTTATTTTTGAAATATTAATACCTTATAAGTAGCTCTTTATATGTCAACTTTATAAAATGGCTCTGTTGAAGTGACTTTTCTATAAAAGAGGAGGTAAGGTATAATTTTCAAGGAAATCAAAAGGCTTATGAGAAATGTTTAGGTTACCTAGATATTGTTGGAGATAAATAATTGACAGTATTTATACTCCATGTATCTATCTTTTTTTACTTTAAAACATTTCTTGAAGAATAACTTACATACAATAAAGTGCAAAAAGCAATAAATTTATGCAACCACCAACAATGTTAAATTATATAATACCCAATCGGTTTTCTCAACCTTCAACCCCCAGAGGTAATCAGTATTTTACCTTCTATCAAAGATTAATTTTGCTTATTATATTAAACCAGCATTTTGCTACCATTCCTAAGAGGGATATATCCTATCTCTGCTTTACTACTGCTTACCCAGAACCTCAAAAATTATTAGTGGAATTAAATTATTAATGATATATTTTTCACATATAACAGTTAATTTGTTCTTGCTTAAAAAAATGTATGTAATCAAGAATACTATTTCTCTCTAGCTTGTGTGTACTTGTGTGTCTATGTCTGTTCTTTGTGTGTGTATGTGTGAGCATGTTTTAAGTGTGTGTGTGTCTGTGCTCATGTGAACTGGTACTCAGGCAAATTTTCTCAATTTGAAGGGACTACTGAAAATAGAAAGAAATACACTATATCTACAGTTCTAATTTTTTTTTCTAAATATAATACTTTAGTAGAATAGTTATAAAAGTTGCAGTGATTCCTTCAGATCAATCCAGGAAAACCTTTTTGAAAAGGTCAGTTTACATGTTTATTGAGAAATATGAGAGTGTTAAAGACTGATGGAAAAGGAAACAGGTGAACATTCAATTGAATGAAGAATAAGATCCCAAATACTGGTAAAGGAGTAAAAAAAATATGCAGTCTAAGAATGTATTTAGTAAGCAAGTAGGGGTTGGGGGAAAGGAAAGAAGAGGGGAATGAAGAATAAACTAAATCAAGAAAGCAGATAAAGGACAATCAATATGCTTATCCCAATATGGATCAGAATGGAAGACTAATGAAACATAACTTCAGCAAAAACAACAATCAGATAATGGAGATTTTTCACTATAGGGGAAGTTACTTTCTTTTATCCATTTGGTAAGAAAGAGAAACCATAGATTTTTGAGCTATATTTGCTTTGTCAGGGAATTCTAATTTGTGGTGCTTTAAACAAATATTTGAGTGCCTTCCTTTGCCAGGCTCATTTTGTTGTCATTCTATTTTGTTTTCAGTTTTTTTTGGAGTGTGATACCAAATAAATGCTATCAATGCAATCTCTTATTCCAATACACAAAACAGAGCCACCTTTTAATTTTATGTTTCCTTAAAACATTTGAATTAATAAATCTTGCTTTAAGATCCCAGTTTCTAACTGCAATCAGAAGTCAATCTGAGATATCTCTTTCTAGGAAGGGCTGTTTTTCTTGTTTTCTCACTGATCCAACGGTTCTTACTGCTACTTTAAGCTATAACGTAAATAAGAATAGCAGGACGTTGATTAAACGTAGATGCTCCTCATATAACAAATTATAGTATTTAACCTTATCTTTTTGTACCAGGAAGGAATTAGAAAGCATTATCTTATTCTCTATATTCCAGAATGGGAATGTCCATTTTGCAGGGACATTTTCTAGAGTCAGCTTTTCAAATAACCCTTTAGAGGGTGGCATAATGGTTTAGTCCAATGATCCTTAATTCAGAGAGATGACTGGCTCAGATTCAAATTCTATAATATGGTAATTCTGTCACTTGGGCAAATTACTTTACTTCTTATGCACCTTCATCTATAAAATAGGGATAGTAGTAATACTTACTTCAAAAATTTCAGTGATTGTTAATTGAAGCAATCGATGCAACACTGTTGATGTAGCTCTTCTCAGGTCACTTAATGTCAGCTGTCCTAATTCCATTTGTTATTATAGTGCTTTTCCTGTTTTGTCTCTTAAAAGTTTTCTCTTCATTTCATATCCTTTTATGAACTGTAGATTCTCAGATTACTTAAAACTCATTCTATGAAACCAGTCTTTGGAAATTGTAGATACACCCATCCTACACCATGCAAGCACAGCTCATGAATTGCAGCTGTGCTGTTGATTTTTGCATTCATTCTGGCTTGCTAGACAAACCTTTACCTTCTTTAATTTTCTTGGTGCACAGAAAAATACTAGAGTGTGTTTCAAATGAGAGATCTATTACTTCCTTAGTGTCAATTTGAATAAATTTGCACCCAATGCTGCTGAGACTACCGTTCAGATCATTCACTAAAATAGCTAGTTTATCACAGTTAAATTCAAGCAGCCTTAGAACTATATGAATAATGCAAAATTTAAACAGAATTCTTCAAATATTTAGACCTTGAGCAGACATATTATCCACAAAGTTTATGGAGTGTGCCTTGGTGGAGAGGGGAAGCAATTGGTGTCATTATTTAGACCCCTGGGAAGTCTCCAGGAATGCTCTAGAAATGTAATAAATCAACACACTCCTTCAAATTATGCAAATATCCATTTTTTCCTTAGCTCAAGGGCCTTAATATTTTGAAGGATCAGATTTCTTTTTGAGATCCAGCATGGTTTTGATTATTGTTAAATTTATTAAACAAATAGTACATGTGCATATTTACAGAGTATTACTTGTGATGGCTCACTTACTTCTTCCCATAGCCATGGAATCTTGTTATAAGCTATCAACATTTCTTGCCTATTTTGTGGAAAAAAGGCAAATGAAATACCTATCATGAAATGGTTTATCATCCACTTCAACCTCAAAACCTTTCAATAACTTCCCATTTTTCTTAAGATAAAAGTCAATATCCTTAAAATTTCCTCCACGGCCCTACTTGTTGGACTCAGTCTACTGCTCTAGTCTTCCTTTTCATAACACTTTTCACAGCTTCAGCTGCAGAAGTTTCCCTTCATTTCCTTATTCTTTCTTCTCACCATAGAGTCTTTGTACATGTTGTCTGCTGGGATAGAATTAACCCCACTACCTCACTCAGCACGCTTTCACCAAGTTAAATTCTAAAAATCCATAATGTAGAGATATTAGATTACTTAAGCCCTCTCTGAACACAAGTCTGGTCAGATATTTTTCTACCATTCTCCCATTTAAAATGGTTGCTTTTCTTTGGAGCACATAGGCAAATCTGTGATTATTTATTTGCTTTTTTATTTACATATTTGTTTATGGTTTTTCTCCACTGATCAGTTCATAAATTCAGTGAGAACCAGCACCGTGCTTTTGCTCCATATTTTATGCTCTGGGCCTGGCCCTGTGACAGGCATGATTATGGTTACAGAATGGGCTAATTTTGAAAGTCAAAAGCCAGGTAATGATTGAAGCTTACTTCAAAGCATAAGTAAGACGGAGATGACAACTAATTCCAGAATTTTACCCCATCTTTTTGAAATAAGCTGTGGGGTATAGACTACAATGACCTTACTCTTGACTCTTGAGTGTCAAAGTGACAAATCTTGAAAGGATCCATTTTTTAAAACTAAAATTAAGAGCTTAATTTAACTTGGTGTTTTTTTTGATAGGGTTTACAGACAACAGAATTTTCTACTTTCAATACATTCCTTGGAAAGTTTTAAAATATGAGAAGAGACAAAAATCTAAGACTCCCAAATAATTGATGATGGTGACAAAATCGTAGGAACACAATCTATTTAAATAAATTATTACTATTTTCAGAGTCTTATCATGTAATCTGTCTCTTTTATCCTTGAGATCCATTATGATACCAGATGAGGAGCTATAGGTATAACTACATGGTAAAATTTAGTATTGGCTGGTTTGATAAATAGTAGATTGCTATTTGAGCTGATGACAAATTTAGGATAGCAGGATCCCTGATTTTTTTTTTTGTTTGTTTCTGCTTTATAAGAAAGTGAATCAGTTATACATATACATCTGTTCCCATATCCCTTCCCTCTTGCATCTCCCTCCCTCACACCCGCCCTATCCCACCCCTCCAGGTGGTCACAAAGCACCGAGCTGATCTCCCTGTGCTAGGCAGCTGCTTCCCACTAGCTAGCTACCTTATGTTTGGTAGTGTATATATATCCATGCCTCTCTCTCGCTTTGTCACAGCTTACCCTTCCCCCTCTGCATATCCTCAAGTCCATTCTCAAGTAGGTCTGTGTCTTTATTCTTGTTTTACCACTAGGTTCTTCATGACATTTTTTTTCTTAAATTCCATATATATGTGTTAGCATACGGTATTTGTCTTTCTCTTTCTGACTTACTTCACTCTGTATGACAGACTCTAGGTCTATCCACCTCATTACAAATAGCTCAATTTCGTTTCTTTTTATGGCTGTGTAATATTCCATTGTATATATGTGCCACATCTTCTGTATCCATTCATCCAATGATGGACACTTAGGTTGTTTCCATCTCTGGGCTATTGTGAATAGAGCTTCAATGAACATTTTGGTACATGGCTCTTTTTCAACTATGGTTTTCTCAGGGTATATGCCTAGTAGTGGGATTGCTGCGTCATATGGTAGATCTATTGTAGTTTTTTAAGGAACCTCCATGATTTGTGTTTAAGGTGGAATGTGAGTTTTTCTCCTAAAATGACCTCTTCTTAGATAGGTCTAGATTAGGTTACTAAAATATTGACACTATTTGGCCTACTGCCTATCTGATTTATGAGCTCCTTATAAATTTCTGATTCAGACAACTTATTTGAATTCCAAGTTGTCAAGATATTATTTAATCATTTGGATTCACACTACATATTTTGATTACCTGAGTATACTATGAGATTTCACATATGATACAGCATTCCTGAACATCTAATTGTGTTGGCATTATTACTTATTAATTTCTAAAATAAATAATAGCAATGGTGGTATCTAATTTTATATGTTGAAAACACTTTTACCTTGCTATAAGCTATACTAGGTAACTTATATTGGATACTTTATTTAATCCTTTGAGAACATCTCTGTAGTATTTAACATAAGACTAGAAAATGTAGATACCTTAGGAGTATTTGTTGAAATAATAAATGAATATGAAATGTATTTTTGTGTAATCTTAAGTTTTACAGGTAAACCTTGATATTGATCATGAAACTCCTTTGAGGAAACATATTTTGTTTAGTTTCATTTTTCTATTTCTTGGGAATAGACTGATATTTAATGTATTATTTCATTGCTAGTGTCTCCCACAAAGTTTTTTTTTTATTTATTTTTATTTTTTATTTTTTTATTAGTTTCTGCTTTATAACAAAGTGAATCAGTCATACATATACATCTGTTCCCACATCCCTTCCCTAATGCATCTCCCTCCCTCCCACCCTCCCCATCCCACCCCTCCAGGCGGTCACAAAGCACTGAGCTGATCTCCCTGTGCTCTGCGGCTGCTTCCCACTAGCTAGCTACCTTATGTTTGGTAGTGTATATATATCCATGCCTCTCCTTCGCTTTGTCTCAGCTTACCCTTCCCCCTCCCCATATCCTCAAGTCCATTCTCAAGTAGGTCTGTGTTTTTATTCCCGTTTTACCCCTAGGTTCTTCATGACATTTTTTTTTTTAATTCCGTATATATGTGTTAGCATACGGTATTTGTCTTTCTCTTTCTGACTTACTTCACTCTGTATGACAGACTCTAGGTCTATCCACCTCATTACAAATAGCTCAGTTTCGTTTCTTTTTATGGCTGAGAAATATTTCATTGTATATATGTGCCACATCTTCTTTATCCATTCATCCGATGATGGACACTTAGGTTGTTTCCATCTCCGGGCTATTGTGAATAGAGCTGCAATGAACATTTTGGTACATGTCTCTTTTTGAATTATGGTTTTCTCAGGGTATATGCCTAGTAGTGGGATTGCTGGGTCATATGGTAGTTCTATTTTTAGTTTTTTAAGGAACCTCCATACTGTTCTCCATAGTGGCTGTACCAATTCACATTCCCACCAGCAGTGCAAGAGTGTTCCCTTTTCTCCACACCCTCTCCAGCATTTATTGTTTCTAGATTTCTTGATGATGGCCATTCTGACTGGTGTGAGATGATATCTCATTGTAGTTTTGATTTGCATTTCTCTAATGATTAAAGATGTTGAGCATTCTTTCATGTGTTTGTTGGCAGTCTGTATATCTTCTTTGGAGAAATGCCTATTTAAGTCTTCTGCCCAATTTTGGATTGGGTTTTTTGTTTTTTTGCTATTGAGCTGCATGAGCTATTTATAAATTTTGGAGATTAATCCTTTGTCAGTTGCTTCATTTGCAAATATTTTCTCCCATTCTGAGGGTTGTCTTTTGGTCTTGTTTATGGTTTCCTTTGCTGTGCAAAAGCTTTGAAGTTTCATTAGGTCCCATTTGTTTATCATTGTTTTTCTTTTCCATTTCTCTAGGAGGTGGGTCCAAAAGGATCTTGCTGTGATTTATGTCATAGAGTGTTCTACCTATGTTTTCCTCTAAGAGTTTGATAGTTTCTGGCCTCACATTTAGGTCTTTAATCCATTTTGAGCTTATTTTTGTGTATGGTGTTAGGGAATGATCTAATCTCAAACTTTTACAAGTCCCTGTCCAGTTTTCCCAGCACCACTTATTGAAGAGGTTGTCCTTTCTCCACTGTACATTCCTGCCTCCTTTATCAAAGATAAGTTGGCCATATGTGCGTGGGTTTATCTCTGGGCTTTCTATCCTGATCCACTGATCTATCTTTCTGTTTTTATGCCAGTACCACACTGTCTTAATTATAGTAGCTTTGTAGTATGGTCTGAAGTCAGGGAGCCTGATTCCTCCAGCTCCGTTTCTCTTTCTCAAGATTGCTTTGGCTATTCGGGGTCTTTTGTTTCTCCAAACAAATTTTGAAATTTTTTGTTCTAGTTCTGTGAAAAATGCCAGTGGTAGTTTGATAGGGATTGCATTGAATCTGTAGATTGCTTTGGGTAGTAGAGTCATTTTCACAATATTGATTCTTCCAACCGAGGAGCATGGTATATCTCTCCATCTATTTGTATCATCTTTAATTTCTTTCATCAGTGTCTTATAATTTTCTGCATACAGGTCTTTTGTCTCCTTAGGTAGGTTTATTCCTAGATATTTTATTCTTTTTCTTGCAATGGTAAATGGGAGTGTTTTCTTGATTTCACTTTCAGATTTTTCATCATTAGTGTACAGGAATGCCAGAGATTTCTGTGCATTAATTTTGTATCCTGCTACTTTACCAAATTCATTGATTAGCTCTAGTAGTTTTCTGGTAGCATCTTTAGGATTCTCTATGTATAGTATCATGTCATCTGCAAACAGTGACATGTTTACTTCTTCTTTTCCAATTTGGATTCCTTTTATTTCCTTTTCTTCTCTGATTGCTGTGGCTAAAACTTCCAAAACTATGTTGAATAAGAGTGGTGAGAGTGGGCAGCCTTGTCTTGTTCCTGATCTTAGTGGAAATGGTTTCAGTTTTTCACCATTGAGGACAATGCTGGCTGTGTGTTTGTCATATATGGCCTTTATTATGTTGAGGAAAGTTCCCTCTATGCCTACTTTCTGCAGGGTTTTTATCATAAATGGGTGTTGAATTTTGTCAAAAGCTTTCTCTGTATCTATTGAGATGATCATATGTTTTTTCTCCTTCAACTTGTTAATATGGTGTATCACATTGATTGATTTTCATATATTGAAGAATCCTTGCATTCCTGGAATAAACCCCTCTTGATCATGGTGTATGATCCTTTTAATGTGCTGTTGGATTCTGTTTGCTAGTATTTTGTTGAGGATTTTTGCATCTATGTTCATCGGTGATATTGGCCTGTAGTTTTCTTTCTTTGTGACATCCTTGCCTGGTTTTGGTATCAAGGTGATGGTGGCCTTGTAGAATGAGTTTGGGAGTGTTCCTCCCTCTGCTATATTTTGGAAAAGTTTGAGAAGGATGGGTGTTAGCTCTTCTCTAAATGTTTGATAGAATTCGCCTGTGAAGCCATCTGGTCCTGGGCTTTTGTTTGTTGGAAGATTTTTAACCACAGTTTCAATTTCAGTGCTTGTGATTGGTCTATTCATATTTTCTATTTCTTCCTGATTCAGTCTTGGCAGGTTGTGCATTTCTAAGAATTTGTCCATTTCTTCCAGGTTGTCCATTTTATTGGCATAGAGTTGCTTATAGTAATCTCTCATGATCTTTTGTATTTCTGCAGTGTCAGTTGTTACTTCTCCTTTTTCATTTCTAATTCTATTGATTTGAGTCTTCTCCCTTCTTTTCTTTATGAGTCTGGCTAATGGTTTCTCAATTTTGTTTATCTTCTCAAAGAACCAGCTTTTAGTTTGGTTGATCTTTGCTATCGTTTCCTTCATTTCTTTTTCATTTATTTCTGATCTGATATTTATGATTTCTTTCCTTCTGCTAAATTTGGTTTTTTTTTTTTTTTGTTCTTCTTTCTCTAATTGCTTTAGGTGCAGGGTCAGGTTGTTTACTCGAAATGTTTCCTGTTTCTCAAGGTGGGATTGTATTGCTATAAACTTCCCCCTTAGAACTGCTTTTGCTGCGTCCCATAGGTTTTGGGTCGTCGTGTCTCCACTGCCATTTGTTTCTAGGTATTTTTTTTATTTCCTCTTTGATTTCTTCAGTGATCACTTCGTTATTGAGTAGTGTATTGTTTAGCCTTCATGTGTTTGTATTTTTTACAGATTTTTCCTGTTATTGATGTCTAGTCTCATAGCATTGTGGTCGGAAAAGATACTTGATACAATTTCAATTTTCTTAAATTTACCAAGGCTTGATTTGTGACCCAAGATATGATCTATCCTGGAGAATGTTCCATGAGCACTTGCGAAAAATGTGTATTCTCTTGTTTTTGGATGGAATGTCCTATAAATATCAACTAAGTCCATCTTGTGTAATGTATCATTTAAAGCTTGTGTTTCCTTATTTATTTTCATTTTGGATGATCTGTCCATTGGTGAAAGTGGGGTGTTAAAGTCCCCTACTATGAGTGTGTTACTGTCGATTTCCCCTTTTATGGCTGTTAGTATTTGCCTTATGTATTGAGGTGCTCCTATGTTGGGTGCATAAATATTTACAATTGTTATATCTTCTTCTTGGATCGATCCCTTTATCGTTATGTAGTGTCCTTCTTTGTCTCTTCTGATAGTCTTTATTTTAAAGTCTATTTTTTCTCATATAAGAATTGCTACTCCAGCTTTCTTTTGATTTCCATTTGCATGGAATATCATTTTCCATCCCCTTACTTTCAATCTGTATGTGTCTCTAGGTCTGAAGTGGGTCTCTTGTAGACAGCATATATATGGGTCTTGTTTTTGTATCCATTCAGCCACTCTGTGTCTTTTGGTGGGAGCATTTAGTCCATTTACATTTAAGGTAATTATTGATATGTATGTTCCTATTCCCATTTCCTTAATTGCTTTGGGTTCATTATTGTAGGTATATTCCTTCTGTTGTGTTTCTTGCCTAGAGAAGTTCCTTTAGCATTTGTTGTAAAGCTGGTTTGGTGGTGCTGAACTCTCTCAGCTTTTGCTTGTCTGTAAACGTTTTAATTTCTCCATCAAATTTGAATGAGATCCTTGTTTGTTAGAGTAATCTTTGTTGCAGGTTTCTCTCCTTCATCACTTTAATTATGTCCTGCCACTCCCTTCTGGCTTGTAGAGTTTCTGCTGAGAGATCAGCTGTTAACCTGATGGGGATTCCCTTGTGTGTTATTTGTTGTTTTTCCCTTGCTGCTTTTAATATGATTTCTTTGTGTTTAATTTTTGACAGTTTGATTAATATGTGTCTTGGCGTATTTCTCCTTGGATTTATTCTGTATGGGACTCTCTGTGCCTCCTGGACTTGATTAACTATTTCCTTTCCCATATTAGGGAAGTTTTCAACTATAATCTCTTCAAATATTTTCTCAGTCCCTTTCTTTTTCTCTTCTTCTTCTGGAACCCCTATAATTCGAATGTTGGTGCGTTTAATGTTGTCCCAGAGGTCTCTGGGACTGTCCTCTGTTCTTTTCATTCTTTTTTCTTTATTTTGCTCTGCATTAGTTATTTCCACTATTTTATCTTCCACCCCACTTATCCGTTCTTCTGCCTCAGTTATTCTGCTATTGATCCCATCTAGAGTATTTTTTATTTAATTTATTGTTTTTAATTGATGCTTGATTCATCTTTAGTTCTTCTAGGTCCTTGTTAACTGTTTCTTGCATTTTGTCTATTCTATTTCCAAGATTTTGGATCTTGGAAATAGAATCTTGGATCATCTTTACTATCATTATTCTGAATTCTTTTTCTGGTAGACTGCCTATAACCTCTTCATTTGTTAGGTCTGGTGGGTTTTTATCTTGCTCCTTTTCCTGCTGTGTGTTTTTCTGTCTTCTCATTTTGCTTATGTTACTGTGTTTGGGGTCTCCTTTTTGCAGGCTGCATGTTTGTAGTTCCCATTGTTTTTTGGTGTCTGTCCCCGTGGCTAAGGTTGTTTCAGTAGGTTGTGTAGGCTTCCTGGTGGAGGGGACTAATGTCTGTGTTCTGGTGGTTGAGGCTCGATCTTGTCTTTCTGGTGGTCAGGTCCACGTCTGGTGGTGTGTTTTGGGGTGCCTATGGCCTTATTATGTTTTTAGGTAGCCTCTCTGTTAATGGGTGGGGTTGTGTTCCTGCCTTGCTAGTTGCTTGGCATAGGGTGACCAGCACTGTAGCTTGCTGGTCGTTGACTGAAGCTGGGTACTGGTGTTGAGATGGAGATCTCTGGGAGATTTTCGCTGCTTGATATTATGTGGAGCTGGGAGGTCTCTTGTGGACCCGTGTCCTGAAGTTGGCTCTCCCTCTGCAGAGGCACAGCACTGACTCCTGGCTGCAGCACCAAGAGCCTTTCATCCACCCGGCTCAGAATAACAGGGAGAAAAAGTAGAAAGAAAGAATTAGTAGAAGAAAGAAAGAGAGAGGGAAAGAAAGGAAGAAGGGAAGAAAGGAAGGAAGGATGGAAGAAAGAAAGAAAGGAGGGAGGGAGGGAGGAAGGTTGGAAAGAAAGAAGGAAAGAAAGGAGGGAGGGAGGGAGGAATGAAAGCAAAAGGAAGAGTTAATGGAAGAAGGGAGGGAGGGAGGGAGGAAGGAAAGAAAGAAACAAAGACAGGAGGGAGGGAGGGAGGAAGGAAAGAAAAAGAAAGGGAAAGTAGAAGGGTGGGACGGCGGGAGGGAGGAAAGAAAAAGAAAGAAGAAAAGGAGGAGCGGAGCGAGGGAGGGAGGAAGGGAAGGTAGGAAAAAAAGAAAGAGCAGGTAAAGTAAAATAGAATAAAGTATGAAATATAAGCGTTATTAAAATTAAAAAGTAATTATTTAAAAAAAAAACGGACCGATAGAACCCTGGGACATATGGTGGAAGCAAAGCTATACAGAGAGAATCTTACACAGAAGATTACACATACACCTTCACAAAAAGAGAGCAGGGGGAAAAATCAAAAATCTTGCTCTCCAAGTCCACCTCCTCAATTTGGGATAATTCGTTGTAAAAAGAGGAAAAGGGCGAGAAGTCTGAAATCTTGCTCTCTAAGTCCACCTCCTTAATTTGGGATAATTCGTTGTAAAAAGAGGAAAAGGGGGGAAAGTGTTAAATCTTGTCCTCAAAGTCCATTTCCTCAATTTGGGATGATTCACTGTCCATTCATGCACTCCTCAGACACAGGGCACATCAAATGGACCGTGGAGCTTTAATCCGCTGCCTCCGAGGCTGCACAGAGAGATTTCCCTGTCTCTGCTCTCACAGCTCCTGGGTCTCAGCCTTGGCCCTGGCCCCGCCTCTGTGTGTAGGTCGCCGGAGGGCGTCCGTTCTTCGCTCAGACAGGACGGGTTTAAAGGAGCCGCTGATTCGGGGGCTCTGGCTCACTCAGGCAGAGGGGAGGGAGGGGCGCACAGTGTGGGGCGGGCCTGCGGCGGCAGAGGCCGGCGTGACGTTGCAGCAGCCCTTGGCGCTCGGTGCGCTTTCCCGGGAAAGCCGTCCCCGGGTCCTGGGACCCCGGCAGTGGCGGGGTGCACAGGCCCCCCTGAAGGCGGGGTGGATAGTGACCCACGCTCGCACACCGGCCCCATGGTGGCGGCTGCGGTGGTGGCGGCGGCGGCGGTGGCAGCAGCCCCAGCGTCCCACGCCCGTCTCCGAGGTCCGCACCTTCCCCATGGCTCGCGCCTGTCTCCGGCGCTTCCCCAAGCAGCTCTCTTAATGCCCTCTCCTTGTGCACCAGGAAACAAAAGGGAAAAAAGTCTCTTGCCTCTTTGGCAGCTCCAGACCCTTTCCCCGGACTCCCTCCGGGCTAGCCATGGTGCACTAACCCCTTCAGGCTCTCTTCCTGCCGCCAGCCCCAGTCCTCTCCCTGCGCTCCGACTGAAAGCCGATACCCCAGCCTCAGCTCCCAGTCCCGCCCACCCCAGCGGCCGAGCAGACAAGCCTCTCGGGCTGGTGTGTGCCTGAGGGCACCGGTCCTCTGTGCCAGAATCTCTCCGCTTTGCCCTCCGCACCCCTGTTGCTGTGCTCTCCTCCGCTACTCCGAAGCTTCCCCCTCCGCCACCTGCAGTCTCCGCCCGCAAAGGGGCTTGTAGTGTGTAGAAACCTTCCCTCCTTCACGGCTCCCTCCCACTGGTGCAGGTCCCATCCCTATCCTATTGTCTCTGTTTATTTTTATTTTTTTCTTTTGCCCTACCCAGGTATGTGGGGAGTTTCTTGCCTTTTGGGGGTCTGAGGTCTTCTGTCAGCATTCAGTAGGTGTTCTGTAGGAGTTGTTCCACGTGTAGATGAATTTCTGATATATCTGTGGGGAGGAAGGTGATCTCCACGTCTTACTCTTCCGCCATCTTCCTCCGGGCTCCCCTCCCACAATGTTTAAATAACTCCCTGAAGGTACTTAGTAATCATTCTCTAAATAAATTAATAGTCAAATAACAAAATTCTCTTTCATGTTCGGTCCATGTAAATATCTGACAATGACTTTTACATACCCCCCTTCTCCATATGAATCATGTTTCCTTCCTGTAGCTTAAACATATCTGTTTCTTTCATTCATCATTATATGAAAGCAAGATTTAATAGAAAGTACGTTGGGAATATATTTTGGTTAAACTCAGCAACTTACAGAATAACAGAGCAAATTACTAAACACTTAAAGTGTTGGGAGTGTTTGTATACTGTAAAGTTCTATAAAACATATTAACATTTATTAATTCTTTGTTATATAATGCTATGTACACTGCATTATACACTTTACATCTGGTAATGAATTTACTTCTTATAGCAATCTTATGAATTGGTTATTGCTATTGGTTTTTTAAATTATATTGCTAAGTTTAGAAATCCATTATTCTAAATTCATATTTAGCTTTATTCTATTGAAAATGTGGTGTTGAGATATGAATGTAATAATCTAGGAATCCCAGTATATAATAGAATATTGTGGATTTCTTAAAGTGTCACTTCTATTAAGATGATTTTTTATTTTAATTTTTTAAAAAAGTTAAAAATTAAATATATTTATTTATTTTTATTTTTTGGCTGTGACAGGTCTTAGTTGTGGCACTAGGGATCTTCACTGAGGCATGCGGGATCTTTCATTGTGGGCTCCAGGCTTCTCTCTAGTTGTGGCATGTGGGTTTTCTCTTCTCTAGTTGTGGTGTGCAGGCTTCAGAGTACGTGGGCTCTGTAGTTGTGGTGCGTGGGCTCCAGAGTGCGGGTGCTCTCTAGTTGAGGTGCACGAGCTCAGTAGTTGTGGCCTGTGGGATCTTAGTTCCCTGACTAGGGATCAAACCTGCATCTCCTGCATTGGAAGGCGGATTCTTTACCACTGGACCACCAGGGAAGTCCCAAAGGGTCACTTCTATTAATGAAGGCTAATTAGATACACTTTGTCTATTACACTTCCTAGATTTATCTGCTTATAAATATTATCAAAAATAAATTGGGAATATTCTGGTATGACATATATTTGCAAACTAGATAAAAGCATTAACTGATAATAACTTTCTTTTGAAATTAATCAAAATGTTTGCTCTGGTATTTTTCTCCTCAAATTACACTGGCATTAATATCAAGCTTAATTATCTATAATTATCACTATCATATGCATCCAATTCAAAAAACATGACCTCTTTGAAGCCAATATTTGTATGACTAATGCACATTACTATAAATTTTATTAGTGCCTAAGTGTGTAACATTTTGGCCAGGAAAACTGCATTAAGTTTAAAAGTGTAAGTTACCTTTTACTATTTTGGATTTTAGACCTCTCATGTTTTCCCCATGTTTTAATACACTTAAGAAAAAAACAGTTTAAATTGTCTTACAGTAAAATTAATGTTGTCTGATGATTCATCTCTATGAATTTTAACACCCATGTAGATTCATACAATACCATCATGATCAGAATGGAGAAGAGTTCCATCACTCCTAAAAACTCTCTCATGTTATTCCACTACAGTCACACATTTTCCTAACTCCTAACCCTAGCAACCACTGATTTATGCTGCATTACTATGGTTTTGTCTTTCAAGAACACCAGATATATGAAAACATATGGCATGCAACCTGTGAGACTGGCTTCTTTCACTCAGCATATAGCTTTTAAGAGTTATTCAAGTTGTTGTACATATCAGTAGAATGTTCCTTTTTATTACTGAGTAGTATTTCATTGTATTGGTGTGTACAGTTTGGATAGCCATTCACCTGTTGAAGACATTTGAGCTCTTTCCAGTGTATATTATGAATAGATGTACTATAAACATTTGCATATAGGTTTGTGTATAAATGTAAGATTACAAATCTTTAAGGTAAGTTCCTAGGAGCAGGATTACTCAGACAAATGTTAATGTATGGACATCTTTATTAGAAACTATAAAGCTGTTTTCTAGAGTGGATATAACATTTTGCACTTGCACAAGAAATGTGTAAGAGATCCAACTGCTTGGTATACTTGCCAGCAGTTTGTATTGCCAGTATTTTATTTTAGTTGTTTATTAAATTTTTTTCTAGTTGTTTTTTAATTGAAGGGTAGTTGATTTAAAATATTATATTAGTTTCAGGTGTACAACATAGTGATTCTATATTTTTCTAGTCTATATTCCATTTAATGTTATTATACTATATTTCTGTGCTATACAATAAATCCTTGTAGCTTATTTATTTTATACATAATTTGTACTTCTTAATCCCCTCTCCCTATATTACATCTCCCACTTCCCTCTCTCCAGTGGTAACTAGTTTTTTTTCTCTATGTCTGTTACTCTATTCCTGCTTTGTTGTATTCATTTGTTGTTTCATTATTTCAATTCCACATATGTGATAACATACCATATTTGTTTTTCTCTGACTTATTTCACTAAGAATAATACCCTCCAGGTTCATCCATAATACCTTCCAGGTTCATCCATGTTGTTGTAAACAGCAAAATTTCATTCTTTTTATGGATGAGTAATATTCCATTGTGTGTGTGTGTGTGTGTGTATATATATATATATATATATATATATATATATATATATATATATATATATATATATATACCACATCATCTTTATCCATTTTTCTGTTGATAGACACTTAAGTTGCTTCCATATCTTGGATATTGTAATTAATGCTACTATGAACATTGAAGTGCATGTACCTTTTCAAAATAGTCTTTTCATTTTCTTCACGTATATACAAAGGAGTTGAATCTCTGATCATATGGTAGTTCTATTTTTAGTTTTTTGAGGAAACTCCATACTGTTTTTAATAGTGACTGCACCAATTTACATTTCTTCCAATGGTGTACCAAATCCTTACCAACATTTGTTATTTGACAGCCATTCTGACAGGTGTGAGGTGATATCTCATTGTGGTTTTAATTTGTATTTTCCTGATGATTAGAAATGTTGAGCATCTTTCATGTACCTGTTGGCCATCTATATGCCTTCTTTGGAATAATATTTATGCAAATCTTCTGTCCATTTTTAAATGGAATTGTGTGTTTATTTGATGAGTTATATGAGTTTTTTATATATTTTGGATATTAATGCCTTATCAGCCACATATTTTGCAAGTATTACCTTATATTCAGTATGTTGTCTTTTTGTTTTGTCAGTGGTTTCCTTTGCTGTGCAAAGCTTTTAAATTTCTGTAATTTTGCTTTTTTTTTTCCTTTGTTGGAGAAGGCAGAGCCAAAAAAATATTTCTAGATCTTATGTCAGTGTTCTGCCTATGTTTTCTTCTAGGAGCTTAATGGTTTAAAGTCTTACATTTAGGAACTTTAATCCATTTGAGTTTATTTTTGTATATGGTATGTGAAAGCATTCTAATTTTATTCTTTTACATGTAGCTGTTTTGTTTTCCAGTACCACTTATTGATGAGACTGTCTTTTCCCCACTGTATATTCTTAACTCCTTTGTCATAGATTAATTACCCACAGGTAATTGGGCTTATTTATGTGCTTTCTATTCTATTTCATGATCTATGTGCCTCTTTGTTTTGTGCCAGTATCATACTGTTTTAATTACTTTAGCTTTGTAAATTGGCTGAAGTCAGGGAGCATGATACCTCCAACTTTGTTCTTTTTTCTCAAAATTGCTTTGGCTATTCAGGGTCTTTTGTGGTTTTATATTTTAGGATTACTTGTTCACCTTCTATGAAAAATATCATGGATAGTTTGATAGGGATTGAATTAAAATCTGTAGATTGCTTTGGGTAGTGCAGACATTTTAACAGTATTAATGCTTCTGATCTATGAACACAGGATATCTTTCCATTTTTTGGTTGTTATCATCAATTTTCTTCATCAATATTTTATAGTTTTTAGAGTATATGTCTTTCACCTCCTTGGATTTTATTCCTATGTATACTTTTTCTTTTTGATGTGATTTTAAATGGGATTGTTTTCTTATTTTATCTTTCTAATAGTTCATTATGCACTTGGATAGAGGCTGATTGGATGCCAGACACTGAGGCAGCATATTTTGAAGTAATCAAATAGGCTGCTTTCTGGGAAAGATTGGGAGGTGGGTGTTTTTTTCTCTTCCCTCTGCACTGATCCCTGGGGAATAGCCACAGCTAGTCCTTGTGATCCATTTAAGATCCGTTTCTTTGTTTGCTATAGTCTTGTGGGTCTCATGGAGGAAGTCCCATTGTTTTTTAGAACTAGTGCTTAGGTGGTGGCTTACATTTATTTCTCAAAGTATTCTCATTGTGAGATGATTACCACATGCGTCACTCAAGTGTGAGCTCATTAATTCTAAAACAAAGTTATGGGTTCACTTTCCTGAGCTCTTCCATCTACATGAATTCCCTGGACTTTATGAACTAAATTGTGTCCCCTCACAAATTCCTATGTTGAAGCCCTAACTCCCAATGTGGCTATATTTAGAAATAAGGTCTTAGAAGGTAGTTAATATTAAATGAAGTCATAAGGGTGGGGCCCTAATGTGATAAGATTAGTGTCCTTATAAATTTGTATTTATTAGTGTCCTTATAAAATGATATATCAGAGAGTTCTCTCTTTCTTTCTCTCTTTCTCTATTATGTGAGGACAAAGCAAGAAAATGGCCATCTGCCAGAAAAGAGTTCTGAGCGGAAACTGATGATGACAGCACCTTGATCTCAAACTTCTTTACCCAAAATTGTGAGAAAATAATTTTTTGTTGTATAAATCACTCAGTTGATGGTATTTTGTTATGAAAACCTGAGAAAACAAATAAAATGGTACTTTCCAGTTCCCTGGGGCTCATCTTTTCAGATTTCCAGCCAGAATGCTGGGACTATAGTTGTTCTTCTCAGCCACATAGTTTTTGACTAGAACTGCATCCAGTTCGAAATGGCCAGAGGACAGAGGAAAATTAAAGAAAAAAAAAAAAAAGGAAAAATTACCCCTAACTCTTGGAACTTGGAACTCCAACTCCACTGATCAGAGAAGATAGTTTCCCTCCATTAAAGATTTGGTTCTTGTGGGCTTACGTTGTTGCCACGGTCACTTTTACCACAGAGTTGCTTTGAGGCTGGTATAAAAGAGAACACAGAAAAAAAGTTGTTTGGGGGAGGGAAGGATTCTTCATACTCTTGGAATTAGACATTTTATTTCCTGTTCCTCAAGCCAAAATGAGAGAGCTTCTTTTAGAATTCCTTCTGTGTCCTAGTGTCCATTTCCAGATATAATGCATACTAGAGAAGAAAACAAAACAAAACACTCCAAAAACAAAGAAGGAAAACTCACTATCATTTGGGTTACACTGAACTTTTGTCTTCATCTTCAACCCACTTGCTATTATTTTCTTTTCAGACTCAAAATATTCATTACGTTAACTGTAGTCAATAATTTGATATTTTTCTCTTAAATATTTCTGAATCAAAGCTAGAACACAGTATTTTTATAGGAATAAGGTATATGCACTCTGTTACTGAGAGTACATTTTAATGTGTATGATAATAAGAGAATTCAACAAAAAAAGGAAAACCAAACCAGCTTTACAACAAATGCTAAAGGAAATTCTCTAGGCAGGAAACACAAAAGAAGAAAAAGACCCACAAAACAAACCCAAAACAATTAAGAAAATGGTAATAGGAGCATACATATTGTTAATAACCTTGAATGTAAGTGGATTAAATGCTCCAAACAAAAGACACAGGCTAGCTGAATGGATACAAAAACAAGACCCATATATATGCTGTCTACAAGAGACCCACTTCAGACCTAGGAACACATACAGACTGAAGGTGAAGGGATGGAAAAATATATTCCATGCAAATGGAAATCAGAAGAAAGCTGGAGTAACAATACTTGTATCAGATAAAATAAATTTTAAAATAAAGACTGTTTCAAGAGATAAGGAAGGACAATACATAATGATCAAGGGAACAACCCAAGAAGTAGATATAATAATTATCAGTATTTATGCAGCCAACATAGGAGCACCTCAATACATAGGGCAAATACTAACAGCCATAAAAGGGGAAAACAACAGTAACACAATCATAGTAGGGGACTTTAACACCCCACTTACACCAATGGACCAAACATCCAAACAGAAAATAAACAACGATACACAAGCTTTAAATGACACAAAGACCTGATAGATTTAATTCATATTTATAGGACCTTCCACCCAAAAGTGGCAGAATACACATTCTCCTCAAGTACACATGGAACATTCTCCAGGATAGATCACATCTTGGGTCACAAATCAAGTCTTGGAAAATTTAAGAAAATTGAAATCATATCAAGCACCTTTCAGAGCACAACACTATGAGAATGGAAATCAATTACAGGAAAAACATGCAAAAAACCCCACAAATACATGGAGGCTAAACAATGTGCTACTAAGTAACCAAGACATCACTAAAGAAATAAAAGAAGAAATAATAAATATACATGGAAAAAATGACAATGAAAGCACGATGACCAAAAACCTATGGGATGCAGCAAAAACAGTTCTAAGAGGGAAGTTTAGGGCAATTCAATCTTACCTCAAGAAACAAGAAAAATCTCAAATAAAAAATCTAACCTTACACTTAAAGCAACTAGAGAAAGAAGAACAAAGAAAACCCAAAGTCAGTAGAAGGAAAGAAATCAAAAAAAAACAAATCAGAGCAGAAATTAATGAAATAGAAATGAAGAAAAATAACAGCAAAAGAACTAAAAGTTGGTTCTTTGAGGAGATAAACAAAATTAATAAACCTTTAGCCAGACTCATCAAGAAAAAAGGGAGAAGACACAAATCAATAATATTAGAAATCAAAAAGGAGAAATCACAACTGACACTGCAGAAATACAAAGGATTATAAAAGACTACTGTAAACAACTAGAGGCCAATAAAATGAAAAAACATGAAGAAATGGACAAGTTCTTCAAAAGGTTTTCCAAGACTGAACCAGGAAGAATTAGAAAATATAAACAGACCTTTCACAAGTAATGAAATTAAATCTGTAATTAAAAATCTTCCAATAAAAAAAAGCCCAGGACCAGATAGCTTCACAGGTGAATTCTATCAAACATTTAGAGAAAAGCTAACACCAATCATTTCAAACTCTTTCAAAAAATTGCAAAAGGAGGAAGAAACACTCCCAAATTCACTCTACAAGGCCACAATCACCCTGATACCAAAACCAGACAAAGATAACACAAAAAAAGAAAATTACAGACCAAGATGAACTTGGATACAAAAATCATGAACAAAATACTATCAAACAGAATCCAACAAAACATTAAAAGCATTATTCACCATGATCAAGTGGGATTTATCCCAGGAATTCAAGGATTATTCGATATATGCAAATCAATACACCATATTAACAAATTAAGAAATAAAAACCATATGATCACCTAGATAGATACAGAAAAAGCTTTTTTACAAAATTCAACACCCATTTATGATAAAAACTCTCCAGAAAATGGGCATAAAGGGAACCTAACCCAACATAATAAAGGCCATATATGACAAACCCACAGCAAACATCATACTCAGTGGTGAAAAACTGAAACCATTTCCAGTAAGATCAGGAACAAGACAAGGTTGTCCACTCTCATCACTTTTAATCAGCATAGTTTTGGAAGTCCTAACCATGGCAATCAGAGAAGAAAAAGAAATAAAATGGATACAATTTGGAAAAAAAGTGAAACTGTCATTGTTTACAGATGACATGATACTATACATAGAAAATCCTAAAGATGTCACTAGAAAACTACTAGAACTAATCAATGAATTTGGTAAGATAGCAGGATACAAAATTAATACACAGAAATCTCTTGCATCACTATACACTAACAAAGAAAAATCAGAAAGATAAATTAAGGAAACCATCCCATTTAGCATCACAACTAAAAGAAAAAAAATACCTAGGAATAAACCTACCTAAGGAGGCAAAAATTTATACTCAGAAAACCATAAAACACTGATGAAAGAAATCAAAGATGACATAAACAGATGAAGAAATATACCATGTTCAATATTGTGAAATAATCAACATTGTGAAAATGACTATACTACCCAAAGCAATCTACAGATTCAATGCAATCCCTATCAAACTACCAATGTCATTCTTCACAGAACTAGAACAAAAAAATTTACAATTTGTATGGAAACACAGAAGATCCTGAATAGCCAAAGCAATCTTGAGAAAGAAAAATGGAGCTGGAAGAATCAGGCACCCTGACTTCAAACTATACTACAAAGCTACAGTAATCAAGACAGTATGGTACTGGTACAAAAACAGAAATATAGATCAATGGAAGAGGATAGAAAGCCCAGAGATAAACCCACACACATATGGTTACCTAATTTATGACAAAGGAGGCAAGAACATACAGTGGAGAAAAGACAGCCTCTTCAATAAGTGGTACTGTGAAAACTGGACAGCTATATGTAAAAGAATGAAACTAGAACACTCCCTAACACCATACACAAAAATAAACTTCAAATGGATTAAAGACCTAAATGTAAGACAGGACACTATAAAGCTGTTAGAGGAAAATGTAGGAAGAACATTCATTGACATAAATCACAGAAAGATCTTTTTTGACTCACCTCCTAAAGTAATAAAAATAAAAACAAAAATATACAAATGGGACCTAATGAAACTGAAAAGCTTTTGCACTGCAAAGGAATCCATAAACAAGTTGAAAAGACAACCCTCAGAATGGGAGAAAACATTTGCAGATGAAGCAATGGACAAAGGATTAATCTCCAAAATATAAAAACAGCTATGGAGCTCAATATCAAAAAACAAACAACCCAATTAAAAAATGGCCAGAAGACCTAAACAGACATTTTACCAAAGAAGACCTACAGATGGCCAAGAGGCACATGAAAAGCTGCTCAACATCACTAATTATTAGAGAAATGCAAATCAAAACTACAATGAGGTATCACCTCACACCAGTCAGAATGGCCATCACCAAAAAATCTAGAAACAATAAATGCTGGAGAGGGTGTGGAGAAAAGGGATCCTTCCACACTGCTGGTGGGAATGTAAATTGATAAGTGATTATGGAGAACAGCATGGAGGTTACTTAAAAAACTCAAAATAGAACTACCATATGACCCAGTAATCCCACTACTGGACTTATACCCTGAGAAAACCGTAATTTGAAAGGACACATGTACCCCAATGTTCATTGCAGCACTATTTACAATAGCCAGGATGTGGAAACGACCTAAATGTCTGATAGATGAATGGATAAAGAAGATGTGGTACCTATATACAATGGAATATTACTCAGCCATAAAAAGGAACTAAATTGGGTCATTTGTAGAGAGGTGGATGGACCTAGAGTCTGTCATACAAAGTGAAGTGAGCCAGAAAGAGAAAAACAAATATCATATATTAACACATATATGTGGAATCTAGAAAGATGGTATAGATGAACCTATTTGTAGAAATGTAGATGTAGAGAATGAACATGTGGGCACAGGAGGAATGGGGAGGGTGGGGTGAATTGGGAGATTAGTTTTGACATAAATACTCTACTACATGTAAAATAGATAAGTAGGGGGAACATGCTGTATAACACAGGGAGCTCAGCTAGGTGCTCTGTGAAGACCAAGATGGGTGGGATGGAGCGTTTGGGAGGGAAGTCCAAAAGGGAGTGGATATAGATATACTTATGGCTGATTCACTTCATTGTACAGCAGAAACTAATACAACATTGTAAGGCAATTTTACTCCAATTAAAATAAAGTAAAATAAAATAAAATAAAACAAATGGTTAATACACATAAAGCATCTAAAAATTATATTCATATGTACTTATATAACAAATATTTTTCATAAACCTCTTTTTATAGCATAATTCATTGTATTTGAAATGTTCTCAGAAATAACATTGACCTAAAGCTTAAAAATTAGCTTGGTTCTCTGATTCCATATAGATATTGTTTTCTGTTGAGGGATGTTAAACTAATATCTGATATTCCCTGGGAATTTCCCCAAGCATTTTCCTTGGCATTAAAACAGAGCTTTCAAAAATTTAAAATCTGCAGCAGCTAGGGTGGATAAGCCTTATTCTAGTATAAGGACGATAAATCATGGTACAAGCAAAATTATTAAAATTGGTTGACAACATTTCAATTTTTACAAAGCTTTCAGCCTTCTGTTATCTTTGCTTTTACCAATTTAAATGCATTAACTCTAAAGCTGGCCTTAAAATGAACATTTAAATTAATGCATTGTCAATTTGTTGTTATGGTAAAGAAAAATATTAAGTCAGAAACATGGACGTAGAGAAATAATGACACACTGTTCATTTGCTATTTTAATCTGAATATACTCTTCCATTTTCCATGCTGCCATTATCCATGTAAACCTAATGACATCTGAAAGCAGTATTGGCAAAGCCCGTTAACAATATGTTCTTTTTAAAAGCTAGAGTAAATTGTTGTTCAAAAACAATGTTATTGTGTATAACTGACTTGCTATGCACTTAGTGCCTCTGATCACTTTAGCTAAAAGAAAGAAAAGAAGGAAACGTAATGATGTTAATTAGCAGGAAGCCAATGCAGAAGTGATTTTCTTCTAGATATTCAACTTCACCTTAAATGAAATATGGAGCAAATAGTTGGCAGAGTATTTAACATGAAATGAGCTGCAAATAAATTTGTTCCTCAATGATTTTTTTTTCTGAGTGAAATTTAAATTATATACAAACAACATAGAACAAGCCCAATTTCTTCCTCACTTGCACTTAGATATCCTTATGCAAGGAATCAAAAATGATCACCACTTATTTTTTTTTTCTGTCCTCTAACGCTACCCCTTAACCTTGATAGCTGGAGTTAAGAGAACACAGTGTGCTCTGTATGACCCTGAAGTGCTGTGCATTTCCTAAACTGAAGTAGATATGTTTATGAAAGTACACACATTCATGCATTGACATAATGTGGCTGTTGAGTTTAGCATAGTGAAATATTTCACTTACTGATCAAGAAGAATGGATAGATACATACATACCAATAGCTAGTACTTTAATTCTTCATTATGGATTTCCACTATCATCTAGGTATTACCTTGGCTGCAAAGGAAACTCTGATCATGAAAAAAATTTGGTTCCCCCAGCAATCTTTAGGCCAAAAAGGTGCTCACTTCCAAATATTTTTGTGAACTTTGAATTTGATTTCATTTAAGTATTGTTGGATGTAAAGTAGAATATATAGGCTTCTGGTGGACACATTAGATCTGTGTAAAGGTTTCCTGAAGAAAACAGGATTGTGGGGCACTAGCTCTTCTCTCACAATGGATAGCATTTTAGAGAAGATAACTCCATTAAGTCTCAGTATTTCCTAAAAGGAACCCTATGCCTAATCAACAAATTATCTACAATTACTCCTTTTCCCTTTGCAAACCACTCTTTCCTTTTGTTCATAAACACTAGTATTTCTCTTCACTCATATCTTGTCTCCTTTTTAAGTGATGTTAAAACAGAACACCTAGAATGAATTTCTAATGACTCATCTTGGTAGATATCATGTACCATTCTGAATTTTCTTCTAAACTTTTGTGACACTTGTTCTCAATGTGTCTCATCTTCCTTTCCTATATTTAAGAAATACAAGGGCAAGCATCACATTCTAGTGTGTACTGATTTTGTTTTTTTATATCACAAATCACAAAGTCTTGCTTGCATAGGTGGTCAGTACATTTAGGCTGAATGCATTTAACAGTGAAAAGTTTTCTATAGGAATTATACATAGTGATTCAAATATATAAAACATATGATTGTTCTAGAAGGCAGCTCCTATCATTTAGTCTTAAATAGCAGATACAATGAAGATACATCCCAGGGGAAAATGGTGGGAAGTTAGAAGGCTGATCATGAAGAAGCTTCTATGAGTCTGAAAAGGAACAACCAGAGTCTACCTTTTTAATATCTATCAAATCCATCCCTTTATCTCCATAATTATTTTGAACCAGCTTCCCTCCTGTTATTCAGACCCTTTCTTTACCTGCAATATATCTTCTATATTACTCCCAGAAGAATTTTGTGAACCCTACATGTAATATAATCATCCTTGCCCAAGATTCTCCAAAATCTCCACATAATATTTAAAATAATATTCAAAATTACTAGTAGAACACTGAGTGTCCTTTAATATATATCTCATGCACCTCTCCCTACTTTTCTCTCTAATAAATTCCACTAAACATATATCTTGGGCTTCCCTGGGGGCGCAGTGGTTGAGAGTCCGCCTGACGATGCAGGGGACATGGGTTTGTGCCCCGGTCTGGGAAGATCCCACATGCCGCGGAGCGGCGAGTCCCGTAAACCATGGCCGCTGAGCCTGTGCATCCGGAGCCTGTGCTCTGCAACGGGAGAGGCCACAACAGTGAGAGGCCCGCATACCACAAACAAAACAAAACAAAACAAAAAACATATATCTTCCTTCCCTACGAGTCCTGTGTCTGGAATAAACTTTCCTTTAATTTCTTACTTTATCTTCTTTTAAAATTCAAATTAGGTCATCTTGCCAAGAAATCTTCCTTTACTCTCTAGTTTTATTTGTGTTTTCACATAAACTCTCAAATTATCTCCACAACTAGGCTGGCTGTAAGCACTTTGAAGGTAAAGACAATGCTTTAAATATAATGGAAAAGATCATTATTTGACTGTAGATGTCATACATATATCAAAATCTAGAATTTGTTGGAAAAGGACATTGTCAGTGAACTGAGGCAGGCCTATAAATTAACAGGGTAGAAAAAAAAAACTTTTTTAGTTTGCTTCTGGCCCTGCTTTTAGTTATTTTTTTCAGTGTGTCCTTAAATTAATTCAGCTTTTGTTATTTGACATTTGTTAGTAGGAGGGAGGTGTGGTATTAATTAATTTCATTACAGAATTAGACAGAAAGCTTAAAGTGCACACAGTAATGGTTAAGGGGAGAAGAAAATAAAGCATAAATAATGGATCTAAACTAAAGATCTGAGTCTGATATGTGGAAAGCATGTGAGGAAATAGAACATCTTTTTAGGGAGATAAAATGAACAAATGAAAATGAAAATTTCTTTCACTTTAACCTGTACCAACATTCTGGCCTCTTTTTATGAGGAGAAGCTAGGTAATCTGGAGATCTCTGCACTTCAACTTGCCTTCCGAGACTCCTGAATCAGAAACTCCTTCATTCTTGAGGGTTCATAGGTTTCTTTGGCATTGTTAAATTCTTAGAATAATTTATTGGATACATTCTATAACATTTAACTGGCATCTATGTTGAGTTTGTTGCCTTGATAATTAGAAGTGGATGTTCATACCACACCTGATAATCAATATATGTAAAAGGGATTCTGTGCAATGCTTGAAGTGCAGGAAACTACACTCTCAATTCTGCATAGCTCAGAGGTCAGAGTATCACAGAGTTATTATTTCTAGATTAGCTAATCTTGTAAAATATCATTATGAGTCAATTGAGTGACATTGCATAAATAGTTAGCTGTATGTCCTGAGGAAGCTTTTAAGACAAAATACTACTTATGTTAGAAGTAGCGCAAAGCAGTTACCAGAAATGTATACTGGGTTTTAGGATTCTAATGCTGAGTGGTATTGGATTTTCACTTTGTCTTTTACCCTCTGTTCCTCTTTTCATAGAAACTGGTATATTATCAAATATTTTTAGAATCAAGAGCCTAAGTAGTTATATACCACACTTTTCTAAATGGCTCACTATAAACTGCAAACTATGATGGACAATGCTTAAACATGTGCTGTATAGTACATAAATAATACTCCTTTTAATCCTTATTGGTTACTTTATAAATTATAGTTTCTAGAAATCTTGTAGGAGCCAAACATTATATCAATATAGAATAATATTGCTTGTAGTTTATGACATATTGGTACATTACTATAGTTAATACAATTTAAATAAAATCATATCAGAACCATGACACCCCTCTTGTTCAATGTATTTTGTGATGATGATAATAATGATGATAATAAATCACTGGCTATAATAAGAGAGTGACTGCAGAATTTAATGCAAAATGAATTTAGAGAAACTATAGAGATTTTGCAAGAAGAAAAATTACAGCCTTACATTAAAGCAACAATTTTATTGCTTTGAAACTCAGTTCTCTGTAAAAGTAAAGTGATTATGTGACACAGGCAGGAAGCAATAGGTAATTTAGCTGATGTTTTTTATAGGTCTATGCTCTTAGCATCATTAATGTTTTTTAAAAGTCTGTTTTTCTAGACTTCTTGTCAAAATAATCTATCATCCGTAAGTATAGCATAAACTGAAAACATTGGTCTTGGGTTTTCTTCTATTCAGGTGATAACAATGTCTTTATTCAATTGCAAAACAACATAAAATATTGCTGGTGACATGTCTGGTCAAACATTTCTACTTCAAAATTGCTCAGAAATATTACTTGAAAAAAAGTTTCTTCTAGGGATGGATTTCTATCCTTAAGTCATACCCCTATAAGTAGGAACCAATTGTGAGATTGGTTGTGATTAGACTGATGGAAGCATTGTAACAAATTTAGTAAAAGGAATTTAGCTAAAACATCTGTAATTTCTAGGCAGTGTCCCACCGAGTATGTGACTAAAGGCATTTTTTTTCTAGATGGCACAGCAGTAACTTTCCTTCTCTGCACACAGTTTGAGAAGTTTACTAGAAAGAAGTGTATCATATATCGCCTGTGAAGTTCTTCTCACAAAGGAGAAAACATGGCCCATCCAGAACTAAAGATCTTCAACTTAATGGAAGATTTCCAATAAAGGCAGATGCTGAGTTTGACAAAAAAACAATTTCCAAAACAACACTGACATGATTTTTTTTCAAAGAATAAGTTGCTGAGGACTAAGCATCCGACTTAAAATTAACATTTTGACCAGATAAATAAGTCTTAATAATACTCACCAAGCATGATATATATTTGTATTTTTATATGAATTATTTTTTATTCATCTTCTGTATATACCATTTGAACTTTGCAGAAAAAGTACAAAGATCAATTATTATTTTAAATTTCAAAGATAATAATCAAAGAATAATAATACATTTGTGCTTTGCTTTCCAGAAATAACTTTTTTGGTAAATAGTGTACATGATTTTATTGAATTAGTAAGCAAATTATATCGACTGTGTATATGTGTGTGTGGCAGAAATAAGAGCTGAAGAGAGGCAAAAGTGAGGGAAAGTAGATAGGCCAATAGAGATTTGGATTGAGTCTAAGTGTAGTGAGATGCCACTAAAGAATTTACAGAGATAATTTTATATTATATGGTTTGTGTTTTAAGAAGGTCACCCTGGAGCTCTTAATGGATGCAGAAGACCATTTATGAGGCTATTGCAGGAAAGATAGTGTTTTAAGCAAATAGAAAAATATGTTTATAGATTCAATATATATTTCCACATCAGAACTGTTAAGATCTAATGGTAATGTGAATGTGCAATTGGGTTGAAGAATAATAAAAGAAAAGATGCCAACTGTTTTTCTAGCTTGGGCAAATGGATTGATAAACTATTGTTTACTAATATTTGGAACACCAGGGGAAAAAAAAAGATATTTGTTGGTGAGAATAGAATCCATAATTACATGTTGAACATGTCCAATATAGTACCTATGAGATTTCCAAGTGAAAGAGATGATAGAGGCAATTAGATAATATGAATCAGAAGCCTGGAGGAGAGGTGTGGGCTGGAGACCAGGGGAGATAGAAGAGAGTAGTGAGCATGTAGAAAGTAATTATCTAGGAGAAATCATACAGGAAAAATAAAAAGATGGCAAGGCCTCAGTCCAACATGAGAGGTTCAGTAGATGAGGAAAATCCAGCACAGTAGATTGGAAAAAGATGACAGGCAACAAGTTTGTGTTTAGAAATGTAGGAAAAAAGGAAATAGTTAACTATATCAAATGATAATGAAGGTATCTGTGTCAGAAACAAGGATAGAATCTTACTTAAAACATATTTCCCAATATAGTACCTCTTTTAGAAGCTTGTTTTTATTTCTAGATACAAGGAACTTTCACTTCTGTTACTAAGAAGAAATTGTTAAGGTTTTGACAAGACAGAGCCAATCTACCAAGACGCTTTGAGGGCTGGAACTGACAAGTTTCTGAAATTAACTGGCATTTTAAAAAGTTCTCTGCTTTAAGGAATGAACCTCTATTCCTGCAATAGAGCTGGTTTTAAAGTCATTACATATAGTGAAGACATATACAAATTATATATACCATAGGTCTGAGTTTCATTTGTGAAGAAACAAACAACAAATACAATATATTTGACCTAAAGGTTTAGGAGACATTCAGCCACAAAACAAAACAAAGCAAAACAAAAAACAGTTCCTCTAATGTTATTACTAAAGAATTCTGATTCAATTATCTAAATCTCCATTATTTTTTAAGAGTACAAAAATTCCTAAGAATGAACAACCTATGTTATCACTATAGAGTATCACTTCATGCATTTGTGCTGCTTTTCAATTTCTACATAAAAAAGCTATTAACAGATAGCAAAAACTAGTGGAGTTTCTTACTTTACTCCTTTTTCTAGCCTTTTTAGACAGTACTCAAATTTTAAAGGACTTTGAATAACCTGGGGATCTTGTAAATATCCAATTTCTGATTTAGTACTTCTGGAATATTGTCTGAGATTTGCATTGCTAACAAGCTCTCAAGTGATGCCAGTGTTCTGTGTTGTGAGACACATTTTGGATAGAAAGGATTTAAAGAACTGACTAACTCTGAGCAGCTGATGGGGAGAAAGATAAACATTTATTCTTACACCCAAAGGGGAGGATGAAACCTAGTCTAATTTTATAGTGGAATATGCAATTGTACTTGGCTCTAAGAACCATAATATTGATATGAAAACTTTATTTATTTGTTTATTTATGTATTTGTTTGTTTGTTTGTTATCTATTTTTGCCTAACATATTGTCCCAAGTCTTAATGGCTAAAAGCAACAAATATTTGCTACTTCACAATTTCTGAGATTAAGAAATATTGAGAAAGCACATTTCAGCAGTTATGGCTCAAGGACTCTCACGAGGATTTTGTGGTCTGGATGGCTAAGGATGCAGGCTTCTGAAGGCTTCACTGGAGCTGAGGGACTTGCATCCAAGGTGGATCACTTACATCTTGCAAAAATCCTATGTGCCTCGTCATGTAGACCTATGTGAGTGTCTTCACAGCACAGCAACTAGCTTTCCCCAGATAAGGCAATACAAGAGGAGCCATGATATTGTCTATAACTTAGGCTTATTAGTCACACACCATCATTTCCACAATATATAATTGGTTACACAGGTCAACCCTACACAATGTCGAAAGGAACCACGGTGATTTTCAACCTCAGCACTGACAGCTTTGGTCTAAATAATTCTTTGTTATGAGAGACCATTTGATCCATTGTACGATGTTTAGTATCATTCCTGGCTCTAGGCACTACAGTAGCAGCCCCTCCCCCAAGTTGAGACAACAAAAGTTGTTTCCATATATTTCTAAATGTTCCCCAGTGGATAGGTAGACAAAAATTATGTATGAGTTATAACACTGCACTATACAACAGTGTAGATCGCAGGACGTGGAGATCCTTGGCGGACACTACAGGATGGAGGCTATCTCATTTTATAAAGCAGATAAAACTTGTTTTATTTGTTGATAAAGCATGGTAAGGATCCTTTAAAGACTGAATTCCACTACTGCATGTACAATGAATTTGATGTATTTATAGATTTACTGATTAAGTATAAAAATTAATTTTATTTTAAATAAATATTGTGTTGTTAGCATTATTATCATTTTGTTATTACTCAGAAGAAACTCTGTAATTTTCATATAGAATGCTTAGCAGAAATCTGTTTGTAATGGTTTATGTCTTGTGTGTTTTAGTACTGAATTCAAAAGTCCAGAGCATATGTTATGAATTGAAGTAACATGTGTCAAACACACACACACACACACATACACACATGTGCATCTTCAGTGTGATGGTGCCCAGATGCAATGAAATAGTTCACTGGATCCAACAGTCATGCCTTGTCCATTTTAACATAAATTAGACTGATTCATAATCACATATGTGCCAAATCCTGTCTACTCCAAATTTGGATGATTGCTGCCATGGTAAAATGAAATTCATAATACCTTCCTTGCCTCAGGCATTCCCTAACACGTAGATGACAAATATATTTTTAACATCTTTAGAAGTTTTAAAAGAATGACAATACAACTCTGGACAAAGGAGCCAACTTGGACACCAGGGTATCAATATCATAATTTATCACCTCACCTTGTTTAAAAAGTACTTTCATTCACCTATTTATCATTCAAAGTTAATCTCTAGTTACAGCACTTCCAGGAAGATTTCTGCAACATGTTGGGCATAATCTCTAAGATCCAATATCAGGAATTATTGGACAATGAGACTATGTCCCTTACAAAATCATGCATCTACATGTATATGTTTTTTCTTGATGATATTATCAATTATTTGAGAACAGAGCTTATATTTGTTGCTACTTGATTTTCTTTAGTTTTGTAGGTTTTCTAAACTTTTATTAACTGACTTTTTCAATCAATGTGTCAATGTAGATATGCTATAGTATAGTGATGAAGGCAAGCTCTGAAACCAGACTACAGTATTTGTATTACAGCCTTCATTTCCCAGCTGTATGAATTTGAAGGAGGCGTTAGGGCTTTGCACAAAAAGTGCTTCCACTAGACATTCACATAGTAAACTCTCTGACTTCTTTCTAGCCTTTGATCAAAGTTAATCTGCTTAATAGGCCCATGTATTATTGTATACAGTAATACTTGGGCCTATTAATGCATTATTTTAATTGCAACCATTTAATACACTTAATGTACTATTACACTTAACGTATTACAGTTATTATTACACTTAATGTATTATTTTAATTGTAACCACTCATCTTCCCTACTCCAGTTTACTGACTAACTCCTGAATCCTCTTAAATTTTATTCTTTTTTTGGCACCATTTATCACCTATCATACTGTGCCATTTTCTAATTTGTTATGATTATGGGCTATTGTCTGTTAACCATTCCAGAATATAAGAACTTTATCTGTTTACTGAGGTATCTCATGTATCTAGGAAAGTGACTGAAAGTTTGTATACAATTATCAGGATTGAATGCAAATTTTGTGCCAACTGAAGCTTATATAAATTGGAGAACCAACTATAAGAAAAATAATAAAACATTGCAAATGCTATATGAGGTAGAACCATATGAACATAATCATAGGGCTGTTTTCAGAGCATTGGAAGAGGTCCTTACCAGTGAACAACGATGAGGCATAGTCTTTGTTAACTTCCCAATAAATCCACCTTTGGTAGGCACTCAAATATTGTTTGAATAAATGAATTAAACTTAGCTGAACCTTAATTTCTTCGATGATAAAATTATAATAAATTGACTTATATAAAAATGACCAGAAAAATATGAATAAATTCATGTACCTTTCTTAGGATAAGGCCTGAAATAAGGTCAGTCCTCAATGAATAGTTACTGGCAGCTTTGGAAGTTAGGCAAACACCAGAGTTGAGAAGTTGTTATATTTTTTTCTCCAATGAAAATTATACAGATCTATAATCCAGAATTAAGATATATAGTAAAGGAAAAGAATATTCAAACCATATTTCTGCCAAGGATCCCATATTAGAATGCATTCATGTATCCCATTTGTGGATTTATCAAAAGACTTGAAAGCAATCTCATACTAATAAAAGTTTCTTAGGGTGATATAGATCCACTTGGATCCCAAAGTGGATTTTTGTGTTCCCAAATGTGTTCCCAAAGTGCCCTGCAAGTTCCTGTCATACAGGAATTATTTCACTACTGAAGTGAGGCTATTTCTAGGGCTAATAGCTGTAGCCAAACAGACAGTCTTCACAGACCATATGGTACAATAGTGGGGAGAGATAATTTTGGCTAAGATGAACAGAACCATTCTTACTCTTGTGAAATATGTCTTGTATTTCTTTAACACTCATTCATAGCCAAAATAACATGAAATACCAAGGCCAGGTCTAGCCAGACCCATAAACAATGTAGCTGACGGTATTACATGGCATTCGTGAAAATCAGAGTCATATTGATGTAACTGTCTTCTGGAAGTTTTATCTTTTCAAGATAGATTTGTTCTGACAGGAATCACTTACGTCTACTTTCAAAAGTTCAAACTGGCTTCAAAGCAAGGTGAACTCTTCTGTATAAATGTAAATGAAAAAAATATTTTCCTTGGTCCAAATACAGTGGATCAAGAAATTCCTTGTCAGTATATGCATCTCTTTGGTGCAAAATGACAAAGGATGGAATATAACTTTCCAGTTATGTCAAGGCATCAGTGTGATAATGGTAAAACTTGAAGATGATCTCTTTCAACTTGAAGGATATCGTGCAGCATACTATAGTACAGCACATCCTAATAGAATAATTCATTTACTTTCAAGTGAATAAAGGTGGGGTTTTTTCCCATAAATTTTTGTTTGAATGTGAATCAGTAATCTTGCTGGAAGCCTCACTATGCATTTGTTATGGGAATTTTCAATGTCATGCATTATATGATCTGTATCCTCAAATGGTTTCAAATAAAATTTGTCTGCTGTTTTCTGGTAGAGTGCCAAGTGAATAAATACTCATTTGATTTGCTGCCTGTACATATAGTTTTACATCTTCTATAATTAACCTGTCAGTCTAGTGTCTCCTCAAAAACTTCTGCCATGTATTGTGGAGTATATTAAAAGCTAAGAATTCTTGCAGCAGTACTGGCATTTTTTTCATGCCTGTACCTGAGTTTTCCTTAATAGAAGAAGACCAATTTAATTTTTAGTATTATGTGTCTTGTTTGATTTTACACCTGGGCTATCATTTCACATCATAGAAAAATAAAATAAAACCAATTCCACTGTAACATTCAGGAAAATGAACAATTGACTTTAATAGATGGGATATATTGAAAACAAAACGAGGTCCAACTTTCTGTCAGCTCAAGTTAAACCCAGGATCCATAAATTAAACTATTATAAAAAAAAAAAAAAGGATCTGGGACTTCCCTGATTGTGCAGTGGTTGGGAATCTGCCTGCCAATGCAGACAGGGTTCAAGCCCTGGTCTGGGAACATTCCACATGCTGCAAAGCAGCTAAGCCAATGCACCACAACTACTGAGCCTGAGCTCTAGATCCTACGAGCCACAACTACTGAGCCTGAGTGCCACAACTACTGAAGCCCACGTGCCTAGAGCCCATGCTCCTCAACAACCACAATGAGAAGCCTGCTTACTGCAACTAGAGAAAGCCCCCGTAAGACCAAACACAGCCAAAAATAAATAAGTTAATTAATTTTAAAAAAAATTAAAGGATCATTAAATTATCAAATATGATGTCTGGCATGAGGTTACCATCCTTAGTTAATAAAGCTTTCTGTTATAAATGATGATATTCATCAAATGCAAGTAATCCAGTGTTTGAGTTTTTAACATGAATAGAAGTTTAATATAACTCTAAAGTCACTAAAACTTTTATTACAAACTGTTATTAGAGAATCTTCATTGTATAAGTTGCATACGGAAGACCAGAGTTTGGGAATCTTCTTTGAGAACTTTAGGAAATTCACCTAAATTCCCTGAATCTTAGCCTTTTGTAGAAAAATTGCAATTTTACTACTTATGGAGTTGCGATAATTCTGCATTGCAGGAGGCTTAGAAGCAACAATCTAGATGAAATGGGAGGCTAGAGACTTGGTCTGGTGTTTTGTTTAGACTCTATATGTGTATTTTGAATTTGTTTAGAAATTGATGAAAATGAGAATGGACCTAACCTCACCCACTACCCTTAACCAATAGCAAGGAAAAAATTGACATCAGCTCTTCTTGCAGAGCTTTTTGATGGTAAAACGTGACCTACTGTAAATATAAAATGTTTTGCATATGTGGACTGCTACTACTGTGATTTTTTTGACCTAAGATAATTCATGTGAATTTATGAATGAAACTCTTCAGGACAAAGTTTGCCAAAAAAGGAATAGACACAGAACCATATGTTTCCATTTCATTATGTGAAATATTTATTTTAATCAGTTAGTTAATGCAAAGGTTGTAGAGATAGGATAACAGAAAGCACTTACAAGATTCCACAGATAATAAACATTTAAGATTCTAAGGTAGAAGATAGAGTCCAGTCAGAGAAATAAAATGCATGGAAGCACAAGAGTCCCACGAAATATCCAAGTGTAACTACCAGGTCCTTTCTAAGTTTCACAGGATAGGCTTTATCTCTGGATTATGATCTATCAAGATACGCAGGTAGATCTGCATTTTAAGAGAACTCCAGCAGAAGTTTTTAGGGTTTTTCATTTGTTTGTTTCAATGAACTCCAGATTATGTAGGGAAACCAAGCTGCCATATGTCAGCCACTCATCTACACAGTTCTAGACAATGGTCCTGTGTTCTGCAAGAGGGGTTTCCAACTTTAAAAAGCACATTACAAATTACTAGCCACCTCATCTCATCTTTATCATAGACAAAAGTCTTTAGCTGACTTCCAGGTAACCCTAGAGACAAGCATAGGGATGTAAGGTAATCCTATCTTATACAGTTTATGAGCCAGATTTTCAGGCTGTCTGTGATAGCCAAACACTGTATCTGCACAATCATGAGTTGGATTAGATTAAAAAATCATTGATATTTAACCTAAAATTGTGATTACACTAGGCCAAAAATCATTGGTATTTTGATTAATGTTGCCTTTGTAACAATATTGGTAATTTGGAACGGAAATCATGCATTTTGGACATATGGTCACAGTTAGGAAATTATATATGAGTAAATCTTCGTCTAAAATTTCAGCTGATTCAGCTGACATCAAATTTCTGTTCCAGAGTGGGTTAGCCTTTAGCAATGTGTCCATGGAAGAAACTTTTCATGTTTCTTCCTCAGCCAGTCATCAAGGAATGCTCATTAACATTTAAACTATTCATAGAATATGGAGAACTGAGAAGCCAGGTGGCCCAGCTATACTTCATGTCCTCCAGCGTTTCCAGAAACCCCTGAGTAAAGACTTCCTAGAAGCCTCTAAAGTCAATTGGTAGTTATTTACAAAACTGTTTCAGTGTCTTCTGAGACGAAGACACCTACATTTGTTGATCTACTGTGTACTACAAGGTCATATTGTACTGACCTCAAGTCTTTGTTTTTTAGAGAAGTAGCTTCCATTTTTATATCATAGTTAGAAAGTTCACATCTTTACCCTTGCTAGTGTAAATACTAGGAAACGCTCTGGCCAGGAGTATTTGACATTCAATACTAAAGCAAATAATCAAATTATAGGAAAACCGAAGTTCCTGACTGTCCTCTGAGAATTGGTTGCCTCTCCCAGATTTTTAAATTACAAATATATATCAACTGATGTTATATGGAGGTTTTTTATTCTAACATTTTACAATGCTGTCTTATTTTTCAAAACACTTTTTTAAAAAGTAAGAGCTTTTAAAATGCACAAGCAAGTATCATTAGTTTTGTCAAGGGGCTTGTTAGTAATATTTTAGCATAACATAATTTCTTTCAGCCTCTCCAAAGCTACTCCTAATAAAAAGGCAGTATATAAAAAGAGGCAACTTTAAAACAATTCTTTTTAAACTAGAGTGTTACTTTCAGGAAACTCCAGATAGAAATTCTGAAGTCTCCACCTAGAACTTGTTTTTCTTATCTTTGTTTTCTTATCAAAGCAATATGCAGAGTCAATGCAATCCCAATCAAAATACCAATGGCATTTTTCACAGAAGTAGGACAAATGATCCTAAAATTTATATGGAACCACAAAACATCCCAATAGCCAAAGTAATCTTGAAGCTGGGGGCATCATGCTCCCTGACTTCAAACTATATTACAAAGTTATTATAATTTTAAAAATATGGTATTGGCATAAAAACAGACACATGGATAAATGGATCAGGATAGAGAGCCCAGAAATAAACCCACCCATATATGGTGAATTAATTTATGACAAAGGAGCCAAGAATATACAATGGAGAAATGATAGTCTCTTGAATAAATTGTGTGGGAAAACTGGACAACTACATGCAAAACAGTGAATCTGAACCACTATTTACACCATACATAAAAATTAACTGAAAATGGATTAAAGACTTAAATGTAAGACCTGAAACTATAAAACTCTTAGAAGAAAACACAGGTGGTAAATTGCTTGACATAGGTTTTGACAATGTTTTATTTTTGTTGTTGCTTTTCTTGTTTGTTTTGTTTTTTAATATGACACCAGAAACAAAGGCAATAAAAGTAAAAATAAAAAGTGGACCTATATCAAACTAAGAACCTTCTGAACAATATAGGAAACCATCAAAGAAATGGAAATGCAACCTACTGAATGGGAGAAAATATTTTCAAATCGTATATCTGACAAGGGGTTAATATCTAAAATATATAAAGAACTCATACAACTCAAAAGTAAAAATGAAAACAAAAAGAAAAAACAAAACCAAAAAACAATCCGGTTAAATCATGGGCAGAGGATTTAAATAGATATTTTTCCAAAGATGTACAGAAAACCAACAATTACATGAAAAAATGCTCAATGACATTAATCATCAGGTAAATGCGAATCAAAACCACAATTAAACATTACCTCACACCTGTTAGAATAGCTATAGTCAAAAATAGAGCAATAGCAAGTTTTGGGGAGAATGTGGAGAAAAAGGAACTCTTCTGCACTGTTTGCAGTAATGTAAATTAGTGCAGTCACTATGAAAAACAGTATGGTGGTTCCTAAAAATTTTCAAAATACATCTATCATATGATCTAGATATTCTACATCTGGGTATTTATTTGAAAAAAAGAGGAAAAACTAACTTAAAAAATCATATGCTCTCCCATGTTCATTACAACATTATTTACAATAACAAAGATATGAAAACAACCTAAGTGTCATGGATGGATGAACGGGTAAAGAAAAAAATATATATATATATGTATGTATATATATATATATATATATATATATATATATATATATAAATTCACAATTCCCTAAGTGAGCACTATCAAAAACCTGTATCCAGATCAAGAAACTAAGTTTCAATATCCCAGAAGACCTTCTGTATACTCTTCCGATTATTATCACCCATAACCTAAAGATAACAACTATCTTGATCTCTAATTATACAGATTAATTTTGTTGAATCAACTTTATATATGTGGTAATCTTCAAATTTTTTCATTTAGCTTATTTCATACAGTTATGTTTATAAAATGTAATCATATTGTTCTACTTTGTGTTAATCCTTTCTTTCCTCTTTGCTATATATTATTCCATTGTGTGAACACATAGAATACTTATATTCATTTTACTGTTCATGAGCATTTGAGAATTTTCCAGTTTGTGACTATTGTAAAGAGTATTGCTATTAACATTCTAATATGTTTCTTTTGTATTTTTATTTCTACATCTATTTGTATTAGGTAAGTCTAGGAGTGGAATTATTATGCTATAGAATCTCACATATTCCCCTTTAGTAGATAAATGGCAAGCAGTTTAAAATTGGTCATGATCATTCACACTCTCAATAGCAACATATGATAAAACAGTATGCTCCACATGTTTATCAACACTGTCTTTTCTATTTCGTCCAGTCTGGTGTTTCCATTTATCCAAAAATAAATACGACCTTATATTTTATTTAGAAACAGTCTTGCCTTATCCCATGTGTTGCAAAATAACTTCCTGATTTCTTAGATACTGAGCTAATATCTATTGCATCCATTTATGAGTTGTTTTAAATTTTTTTTAAATTAAATTAGTTCCATCATATCTTAGTCATGAATATTTTTCATTTTCCAGGGTTATTAATTTCTTAAATAAATTGGTTTCATTTATAAACCATTAGCAATCTCTCTTATTTTAATCTTAGATAAGTTTTTATGCAACTATGAAGAAAATGCATGCTCAAAATGATGTTTCTGTAAATAAAATTGTAGGAAGAAAAATAAGAAAAGTAATTGCTTATTATAATTGTGGTATATATTCTTCTAGTTTTTCTGGTAATTTATGTTGGTAAGAAAAAGTTTTTAAAATTTCAGAAAACTATAAGAAGAAATATTAATGAATTGCTAAGAAGTTTATTATTGAAAAATATGAAGCATAAATAATACTGGTGATTAAATGGACTTAAATTTTACAATATACCATGCATTATTATAGTCGTATTTATATTTGCTTGTTTATACTTTGAATACATGTTGGGATACAGATTTTTTAAAGAGAGAGTGGCAGCATGAGATACAAAATTGATTATATTTCCCTTTAGATAATAAATATGCTTCAGTACATCAATTGCACATTTCAGTCCAATCTCATCTGTTATGTAGCTATTTTTTCTAAATTGTTTTCAATTTTTCATCTTTTTTAGGTATATTTAGAATCTTTAGTGTATTCCTCACTGATTTCTAACTCTTCCAAGGACGATACCAAAATCCATGACATCTTATTGGAGGACAATCACATTTGGTTTTTAACATCTTTTGACTTTTTTTATTATTAGTTTTTAGTAATGCAATTCTCTAATTCTTCATCAAATATATGTTGATTATCCTCCCAAATTGTGAATTACAATTATATATATGTCTAAAATATAACTAGGCTAAGTATAAACTCTATATATACTCAAATGACTACTGTTTATTATTTGATATGAAATTCATATTTTTATTAAACTATCTCAACATATAAAGCTTATCTCTATTAATTGCACTTTGTATTTTATAACACTTTTTGGGGGGAGAAATCCATCTTTATATTTCAAAATGCTTTTATGATGTTGAAGGAAATACTTTATTAATAGTTAGATGATAGAAAGATATAGATAGCTAAATAGCAATAGATGAGGAGGGTAGATAGAGTTTCAATGGCTATTGTCCTGGATTGTAAAAAAAAAAAAAAAAAAAAACCTGAAAAATGCACATGACACAATCTAATATATAAAATGGTGAAATTTTACAAAGAGCTACACATAAACTAAATTACTCAGAGTAATGTTTAAAGTAACCTCTCCTAAAAAATTAAAGACTACACTACTGCAGACAAAGAATAGAAAATAAAATAAAATATTACATTTGCTTCACTCTTTCCTCTTTTATTGCTTTGTGATCCCAGACAGGGAAGTTTCAAAAGTCATTACTGACTCACACCCCTGGGAGCCTTCCACCTCCATCTACTGAACCAATTCATCAGCTTTCAGGGCAAGGAGAAGGTAAAAAGATGTTTGAACAAAAGCAAAGCTACTGGGATATGACTGGAAAGACTTTTAATCAGTTTGGAATAGAAGTAGTCTATTGCATCAAATATCTAATTTCAACATCTCTGAGAACAAAAATGACCAAGTATTAATCATTAATTAGCTGCAGTTTTATCATCATTGAAAGCTAATGACCTAATAACTGTTTGAAGTTACAGATTGATTGATTACATTTTTGATTTCAATA
Organism: Mesoplodon mirus; assembly: GCF_964341445.2. Classification (NCBI taxonomy): domain Eukaryota; kingdom Metazoa; phylum Chordata; class Mammalia; order Artiodactyla; family Ziphiidae; genus Mesoplodon; species Mesoplodon mirus. The sequence goes on along the minus strand of NC_138983.1, from coordinate 106,778,485 downwards.
AATATCAATCAATACGGAATATATTTTTTAGCAATGTGTAAGTAAATGAAGTATTGAGAGGTGGGTAAGAAAATGCATGTTTTTCCACTGTCCCCTACCTTCTTATCCTAGCTAACAACTAATTGTTTTTATGACTCTAAAGAAATATAACTTCTTCAGTGAAACATCCTTACCCTTAAATCAAATCTCAGTGTTAATGCCCTCCTACTGCTTTCCTCTTTTCTTTAAATTTCCCACAATTAAAAATGTATAATTATTTAGAGATTGATTATTGTTTATTTTCCTCATCAAATGATAAATTATATGAGAAAAGAGGAAAATTTTTACTCTCTAGTACACCCTAAATGCTGAACACAGTGAATTGCACATAGGAAATAACCAATACATATTTGTCATATGAATATATCTCCTGGTTTATGTACCTGCAATAAAAATGGAGAGTAGATACAGTTTATTTCTGTAAAATATCCAGTGCTGGAGAAGATTCTAATTATCAGAATGATACCTCATATTAAAGACATCCTTTCATTATTGAAAGCACCTTCACATTTCTCTTAGAAAAGAGGACTCTCAGAAAGACTGGAGTGGGGGATTGAGGCAATAGGGGTCTCTCAGTGTAATGAGATTCTCAAATTCTTGGCCAAAAGTGTGTCATAGAGAAAATGTTTTAAAACATTATTAATCAAATTCAGATTTGCATGAGCAAATGTGTCAGGACTTTTGGCATTAGAATGAGTTAGGTAAAGTGATATGGATTTATAGGAAAAACTATTTAAAAAAATGAGTTCAGCCTTCAAGTATAGATAGAATTTAGTCAAATTAACTTATATGTTCATGCATCAATCAAGAGGAGAAGAAGCCTATTAAGACTTTCATTTATTTTGATAAAGTAAGCATTCAAAAGAATTTTTAGAAATAACAATAGTCTGGCACAAAGTAGAGTTTAATCAGGTTTCCATGTCTATATCCAGAGTTTATCTGAACAGTTCAGCAAGGACATTCTAGATTGCTTTGTTTAACCTGAAAAAAAAAGAAAAAAACAAAGAAAAAGTAACAATATGCAGGACTTATCAATACAAACTATTTACAAATAATTAAAAGATTTTATGTAATAGTATATTGGCAATTATATTCTAAATGTCTTTAAGAAAATAAAAATTAGAGGACAATTTAGCTCACTATGATAGTTTTCTTTGTTCTTAAGTTAAAAATCAAAACAAATCTGGTAGTAGTTTTCAGTTTGTAATTTTGATCAAGACTGCAAAAATTACTAGATCTCTCTTTTGTTCCTGGATGTAATTTATACAGAAACATGAAAAAAAGATAAATATTCAAATTAGTCAATTTTTGATGAAAAGTAGGGATAGTTAAATCCAAAACATCATAATTGGAAAAAAGGCAACTATGTTCTGAGGAAGCAAAGTGGTAGCCTGGCAAAATAATACTGTGCCTGAAAAGCTTAGGCAGAGCCTGAAAAACACACACTTCCTCATGATGAAAACCCCAGTCTACTGTGACCTTCCTAAATCCTTTGTTTGCGAAGATGAAGAAAAGATGCATATACTAGTGACAGGAATGAACCTGACTCTGATACTGAGAGTAAGAGAAAATGAGACTAAATGAGGAATCTCACTGGAAAATCATCATGTACAGGAAATGTTCTGACTGTGGTGGTAGGGGGAATTAGATTATTTTACCTATGAAAATAAGGTTATTTTTTTTCCCCTATTGTCAGATTTGAAGTTAAGGCTAATCATACACACAGAATAGTTCCATGTCTCCTGAAACAGTCCTTGACAAATTACTGAAAGATTTTCTTTCGAATTGATCCTCTTATAAAATATCATGCCAGTTATGATTAATATTTACAAAAAAGAAATAGCTCATTGTATAAACAGCTATGACTAGAAATAGAGAATAAAATTGATCATTGACCAGAAATAGAGAATAAAATTGATCATTCAGCATTAGGTTTGACCTGTAGTGACAAAGACCTGAACAATAATTATTTAAAATAAAAGCGAATTTCTGTAACATGAACACATCTAGAGGTAAGTATTCATGTTCACAAGACATCCAAGATTATCAGAGACTCCAATACTCTACCCTTGTATAATTGGAGCACCTAGAGAAAACTTAAATTGAAAGCAAGAAACAGAAAAAATAAGTGGAGATATAATTAAAACAAATAAACAAACAAAAAACCCAAAAAGACAGAAAGTCTTTCTCAAAGTAAAGAAGACTTGAATGTATAAAGATCCAGAAGAATTAACCCCATGTTGTATGCTGTAATGTTAATTGGCTTCAAATAATACATGAAAATATATCTTGTTCTGAAAGGCAGGAATAATATGTTATTTATCAACGTTTAAGAGAATTATAGCTGGTCCTAGACTTCTCCAGAACAATTGTCAAAGCTAGAAGACAGTGGAAACACTTATTTTAAATCTTCAGGGAAAAAAATGATCCAAGGACTTTATGCATTCCCAAACTAAATAAAAGCAACAGAGATCCACTTTTGACTGTGCAACTAACAGATGATGATTATTCCCAAGAATTTTTTTTTTTTTTTTTTTTTTTTTTTTGCAGTACGTGGGCCCCTCACTGTTGTGGCCTCTCCCGTTGTGGAGCACAGGCTCCGGACGCACAGGCTCATTGGTCATGACTCATGGGCTTAGCCACTCCACGGCATGTGGGATCTTCCTGGACCGGGGAACAAACCCGTGTCCCCTGCATCAGCAGGTGGACTCTCAACAACTGCACCACCAGGGAAGCCCCCAAGAAATTCTTAATGAGTCTCCCAGAAGAACTGAGAGAAACAAGAGATAATTAAATTTAAAAAATTAAAAATTCAACAGAAATACTGGTTGTGAGTAAGTTAATCTATTTAAATGAAGTAGCAAGACAAAAACATTGTGATTTGGGGTTCAGAATCTAAGTATTGACACAATCTCAATATTATGTTCCCTGGCAAAATAAAGTCCCATAACTGAACACACTGAGAGGAAAAGAAAAAATAATATGAGAATTAGGGAAAGAGCTCTCATTTCTACATTCTGCTTTCAGGTTTTCTGTGTTTCTTAGATCTGTGGTTTGTTGTCTTTCATTAATTTTGAAAATCCTCAGTTATTATCCCTTCAATTTTTAAAATTTTCTTCATAGTTTTTCCTTCACTTTCTGAATGACAATTACACATAAGTTGGATAATTTGATATTTTATTGGTGCAAGTCTCATGATGGAGACTAAGGATATCTTAGCTCTCTTTTACTAGTCTGCCATAGGCAGGTCCTGCACCACTGCATTTCAGAAATGAATCTTCCTAAATACTCATGTTCCAGCCTCTGCCTGTATCCCAGGACAGGGTCTAGGGTACGGGTGGCTTCCCTGCCCTTCACCCTGCAGCAGTGTAACTCTGATTTATATCAGTGAGATCTTGTGATTAGCCGGTTTCCAGACCATCCTCTAGAAGCAACATACTTTTGTTTTGAATCACTACAAGATATTGTCCTTGAAAAGATTTTCTGCACCTGGTCCCTCACTATCATATGACTTTTGCTAGTATCATCATAGTTTGTGGAAGAGTGACAGCCAACATTCACCTGGTATTGGGTCAGTGACAGGGATGAGGGTGGATTTTCTTTTTTCCCTATAGTGGCAGTTGATCTTCACCTTATATGAGAGCAGGGTCTAGTCTGGGGCACAAAAATGTTGCTTGCTCCTTTAATAGCAGGAATCTTCTTTTACTTCTTATGAGAGAAGAGTTTGTGGAACCAATAGGATTTATACTCATCTTTCATTCATTCAGGGTCTAGAACATGCACGGACTTCTACAGTTACTCCAGCTCTATCCACAAATCTTAGCAATCCTTACAGCACCACTGAGGGTGTCTCGATCAATTCCGCTGACCTCCCTCGAGTCTTTTATGAGCATTCTGTGGAAGCCTATGGAAAACAAGCTGGTGAGTGGAGCAGATTCCTCTTGTCTTCAGGATTTCTATGGATGCTAATTTGGACACTCTAGCTCAACTTAACCTAAGAATTTGTTAAAAAAAACAGTTCTTTTCTTCTAATGAAAAATACTACATTAGAACTCAGATGATAAAAATCTTAGTTTGCTTCCTTTTTTAAAGTCTGCAATAGAAAATAAAATCAGTGATATAAATGACCTAATAAATGTTTACATTGTTATTTTGAAATAATTTTAGAATTCAAGAGTTGCAAATGCAGCCTAGAGTGTTCTCATATACTCTTCAGCTATTTTTATTTACCTTAACATCTTATATAATTATGATACACTTACCTAAACAAAGAAATTAACATTAGTAGGACATAATTGAATAAACTAAAGACTTTATTTGAATTTCCTCACTTTTCTAACAATGACTTCTTAAAAATTTCTAATGCCTATTAGAATCCAATCCAAGACACAACATTGTATTTATCTTAGGCTCTTCTAGTCTTAAAAAGAAAAGCACAAGTTTCACATTAAGAGGTAAAATTTGTTTTTATTTTTGTTCTAAAAAATGACACTTTTATGGATAGGTAGATATATAAAAGAAATAAAGACAGTATACTGTTTTTAGTTGCCATGTCTATAATTGATCATGTTATTTAGTAAGTTTTTCTCTTTAAATTCTGGTGCAAAATTTTATCTTAGTCTGTATGTTTCTTCAAATGGCATTTTTGTCATTTAGCACCTTTACTGTTTAACATTATCAATACATTTTTGTTAAAATTAATTTATAACCAATGTTTAAATTTAAATGATTGTGCATACCTTTAACATAATTAAATCATATTGGCTTAAGTGAGGCATTTTTACCTTTCCTTTATAAAGTATTTAAAGTTATGGAACCTATAGACATTAATTTGAAGAAAGTTTAGGTAATATAAATTACCTTTTGTTTTAAGAATAATTGGCTAAGAAAAATATTTTTAGTTTTAACTAAGGAGGAACAAAATCCCACTAATTTTGCTCATACGGTGCATCACATGTCATATATCATTAGCATCCAATATAGTAGAAATTTAGAAGATCTTAACCTTATTTACATAAGGCAAGAATATACATTAAATGACCTTTTGGCTTCTGTTTCTGAAGTATTATGACATAAGCTCAATATTTTCTATTTCTCCATTCTAAGACTATTATATACTTTAGAAATAGTTCAGTTAATCCAACAGACAAAATAAATGGAATCTGTAAGAATGTGGACTATCTAAGGACCTCAGGATATGAAAAAAGACATCATGATGAATTATTTTTTTCTTTTTATTTCCTATATATTCAATCCAGGACTAGCCAAGAAAGAGAATTACAATTCAGAAATGCCAATGGACATATACAAAAAAGGAGAAGAAAAGTGAAGAAGAAGGAGGATGAGGAGGAGAAGGGAGAAGAAGAAGAAGAAGAAGAAGAAGAAGAAGAAGAAGAAGAAGAAGAAGAAGAAGAAGAAGAAGAAGAAGAAGAAAAGAAAGATAAGGAGGAGAATGAGAAGAAGGAAGAAGGAAATAAAAAGAGAGAGAGAACAAGAAAGGTTCATGTTTTCTGACCAAAGGGACTAGCAGGTACTTAATTGGAAGACCCATACCCAGTGGCAGTAGTGACCAATAATGCCAGTAGAAGGCTGGGTGCCAACACACCTCTGTCTCACATCCATTGGCAGGTAGCCAATATTTTCCTAGCAATAACATAAAGGTAACCTGTAGAGGCCAGTTCATTTCTTGTCCCACAGCCACTGGTAGCAGCAAGTCCAATGTACCCATGGGAGTGGCAATGCAGGACTCAGGCAAGCTGACCCAATTTTAATCCCACATCTGCCAGCAGCAAAAAGAGGCCTTCTGACTACACTAGTGGCATAAGTCAGCCTGGTATGAACCTGTTCTTCACCTAGTAGCAGAAGGAGACCTAGATCCTAAGTTTGCCAATCCTTCACCTAATGACAGAAAGCCCTCCAGACCTAGCAACTTCACATTCTCGACTCAGAAGCAGAAGATCCAGACCATAATTCTTCCAGTCCTTCACTAAATAGGCAACTCAGGGCCTGTCTTCCCAGTCTTCTACCCAGTGGTAAAATTTGGGCTAAGTAGGCACTTCTCTCCCATGGTAGGACTAGCTGAGATAGAGTGAGAACCTCATCCACACTGAGTGACCAGAAATGCTCTTTATCCATGGGTCCAGATTCACATAATGACACAGAATAGACCAGATAAATATCTTCTGTCCCTACAGATGGCACCAGCACATATCTATCAAGATCTCAAACTGAACCAGAAGAATGAAGCAGACCAGAATAGTATTGAAAGGCTTGGAAAACTAAATTTTCTAAGTTGGAGCCCACAGAAATAGGACACAACTTGTAAGCTCAATCTAAACAGAGTGATTATCCACTAAAACAGATTTAAACAGTATAAGGACTTTTCTAACACAATATTCAAAAAGTCAGAGGATACAATGAAAAATGACTCATCCAACAAAGAACCAGTAAGATTACAACTTGAATTAGAAAGGAAATTCAACAGATACCAATACTGAGATGAATTAGATGTTGAAATTCTCTGACAAAGATTTTAAAGTAGCTATTATAAAACTGCTTAAACAAGTAACTATAGATTCCCTTGAAAGAAAGTTAAAAACAGAAAATTTCAGCAAAGCAATAAAAGTTAATAGAACTTCATAGGATGTATACTACCAAGAATGACTAATGTAAACTTAGGACAAGATTTGCAGAGTGATAAAAACAAATGACAAATCTATATCCTGACTTTAAACAAGGATTGAAAGTGAAAGAATGAAAAATATATATCATAATAACATTTTTAAAAAACAGGTGTTGCTGTATTGATATTAGATAAAGTAAACCTCAGAGGAAAGAAAATAGCTACAGACAATGAAGAACATTACATAATGATAAAAATATCATTCTACCAGGAAGTCATAATAATCCTAAATGTGGATACACCAAAACACAGAGCTTCAAAAATACATGGAAAAAATACTGATATAGCTAAAAGGAGAAGTAGACAAATTCAAAATGTAGTTTGAATTTTTAACACACCACTTCCAGCAACTGATAGAACAAATAGAAAATTTGTTTATAGATAAATAGAAAATTATTCAATATGTAAAACTGGACAATACTGTCAAAGAATAGGATCTAATTGACATTTGTAGAACATTCAACAAGAGCAGCTATTTCAAGTGTCCCTGAAACATTCACCCAGGTAGATCATATTGTGTCCTAAAGCAAACATCAATGAATTTAAAAGATGTGAAATCATGCATACTACATTCTCTAAATACAATGGATTAAAACTAGAAATTTATAACAAAAGTGCAGTAAAAAATACCCTCAGTAAGAAGAAAAAGAACATAATTTTAAACACTATATTGGTCAAAATGTAAGTTTAAATTAAAAAAAAATTCATAGAACTAAATGAACCTGAAAACGAAATAAATTTATAGGACACAAGTAAAGTAGTTCTGAGAAGGAAAATTTTAGCATTAAAACTTACACTAGAAAAGAAAAAAAAGAAAAGATCTGAAAAGAATAATCTAAGTTCTTACCTAAAGAAATTAGATGTAGAGTGAAATTAACCCAAAGCTAATAAGAAAGAACTAAACAATAAAATAGTAGCACAAGGAAGATGGGGTGACAGAAGAATTATCATGTAGTGAGATTCTGCCTTTGTCTCTCCCCTTTAAACTATGACAGGTATAGCATCCATAACTCAAAAAAGGTGTCTCTGCCCAATACACCAATATGTCCGATAATATGTATATCTAAAGATGGGTGGATACTGGAACACATAGATGAGGCAGAAACGAGGGAAGAGCAAAGATAGTGCCTGTAATCCTGGTCCTTGGTCTGTGGCAGCTAAGCCGGCAGCAACAAAGAACAAAGTAGCAGCAAGGGAGGTGGCACACATGACTCCAGCTTCCCTGCTGAAGTGACCCCCATGGCCACACATAACTGGATAGCAGCAGCAGCAGCAAGACCTGGGACCTTCAGCTTCAGAGACACTCATGATTATGACCCCCCCACACATAGTGGCAGAACCTAGGAGCTTACTATACACTGAACACACTAGAGGCTCCCCCACTACTCTTCTCATCCTCCCATAACAGCAAAGCCTGTGACTCAGAGGATGCCTGACATAGTGAAACAAACCAGAATCAAAGTGTCTTAGGTGGTTATGCCAGCATCCCCAGGAGGAGAAAGGCACTAGTGATGCTGCAGATAATTAGTGAGCTGAAAGATAGAGATCTAGAAATAATACAAGTAGAGGAGGAAAGAGATATAAAAAGTGGAAATTCTATTAAATCTACTGACATTTTTAGGAATGGCAAGATTAAGGTAATGGATATCCCAGAAAGAGAAGAGAGGGAGAAGCTAGAAGAGAGTTTATTGATACAAATAATACCTGAGAACTTCCAAAACTTGTGAAAGGAATTGGATATACAAGTCCATGAAACTAAGACGATACCAAATTACCTCAAAGAAAAATATCTTCTCTAAGACACATTATACTAAAACTGTCCAAAGTCAATGACAAAGAGTGTTAATGGCAGTCAGGGAATAAAGAATGGTAACCTACAAAGGAAACTGCACTGGGCTTCAGCAGATAAATGACATTCTCAAAATATTAAAAAATAAAACTGTCACCCAAGAATACTCTATCCACCTAAGTTACCATTCAGATACAAAAAAAAGAAATAAGGGCTTTCCAAGGCACACAAAATCTGAGAGAGTTGCTCAATGCTAGACCTGCCTTACAAGAAATGTTGGAAGGAGCTCTTCTACCAGAAACAAAAAGGCAAAAGTACACAAAACTTTGAGTAAAGTGATAAAGAGACAAAATCCAAAAATAGAAACTCTACATAAGAAGAGGTTTTTAAACACTTTATTTTAGCATAAAGGAAAAAAAAGCAGAAAAAGTAACAATAGCTACTTCAATTTGGTAACAAACACAACATAAAAGGGATAATTTGAGACAACAGAAACACAAAAGGGAAAGAGGAAAAGGATGAAACCCATATACCTAAATGAAGATAAGATGTTATCAGCAGAAAAAGATATATTTGTGAGATATTTTATACAAATCTCATGGTAACCACACACAAAAAATCTAGAGCAGAGACACAAAACACACATAAAAAAGAGGAAACTGAGAAAAATATCATAGAAACCACCAAAACAAAATGGCATACAAAAACACAAGGAAAAAGAAAGAATGGAGATATGGAGGAATGAGAAAGCAAAAGGTAAAATGGCAGTACTAAGTTCTTCTCTGTTAATAAGCACGTAAATGTAGATGGATTGATTCACCAATCAAAAACCACAGAGTGGCTGCATGGGTTAAAAACAGGACTCAATTATATGTTGCCTCCAGGAGTAGTCTCAGCTCTAATGACAAACATAGGCTGAAAGTAAAGGAACGGAAAATGTTACTCCAAACGAATGGCTGCTAAAAGAAAGTGGGTGTAGCTATACTGTATCAGACAAAGTAGACTTCAAACCAAAAAAGGTAGCAAGAGATGAAGATCGATATATAATGATAAAGGGAACAATTCAAGAAGATATAACAATTGTTAATATATATACACCTAACATAGAAGTACTAAAATATGTAAAGCAATTATTAACAGACATAAAGAGAATTTGACAGCAACACTATAATAGTAGGGGATTTTAACACTTCACTTATATCAATGGATAGAGCATCCAGATGTATCTATCCAGATGGATAGATATATCCAGACCTTGTATCCACAAGGACACAGTGGCCTTAAATGAAACATTAGATCAGATGGATTTAATAGATGTGCATAGAACATTCCATCTAAATGTAGCAGAATACACATTACTCTCAAGAGAAAATGGAACCTTCTTAAGGATAGATCATATGTTGGGACACAAAACAATTCTCAACAAATTTAAGAACATGGAAACCATATCAAGCAACTTTTCCTATCACAATGGTATAGAACTAAATTTCTGGCCTCCGGAACAGTAATGTTTGTTTTTGCTTTTAGCTCTCAGTTTGTGGTAAGTTGTTACAGTAATCTATTAACACTTTGTTATAAATTGATTTAAATTGACTCAGTGTGAAAGAACATTATGGTACACAGACTTCTAAGAGGACCCCCAATGATCCACACCCTTGTAAGATCCCTTTTCCTTGGATGTGGGCAGGACACGTGGATATGATGGAGTATCACTCTCATAATGACATATATGGCAAAGGTCATGGGGTTTTGGAGATGTAATTAACATCCTAATCAATTAAGTTGAATTACTCAAGAGACGAAGCAGTAGAACACTTTCCTCTGTTGACTTTTAAGAAACAAACTCTACTGATATGAAGAGAGACATGCTTTTCATGACAGGAAATCACTAGTGGCTGAGATTCTCAATCTCACAACGTCAAGGAACTGAATTCTGCCAGCAATCTGAGTGGGCTTGGAAACTGATTTTTCATTAATCAAGTGTTCAGATGAGAATCTGTTTTCAGCCTTTTGAAATTCTGAGCAGAGAACCCAGTTGAGCCATCCCTTGAACATTTACCTATATAACTATATTGTTTTAAGTCATTAAGTTTGTGGAAACCTGTTATACAATAGTAGAAAATGAATACAAGCATCTTTATATGCATAAAACAAATTTATAATTAAAAAAACTACCATTCCTTTAGCAATTAATAGCTGCACACTAATCAAAAGCAGAGGAATTTGGACAGCTTATTTATTTTCTATTGTGTGAGTTTTGTCTCTTCCAATTTGGTTAACTAGTAAGGTAGAACCAGAATTTATTTTAACTTATTATACTTATAATAAATATCAGATGATGATAACTTTTTCTGCCATTTTAATTTGAGTGATTCATTGTAAATAACTATAAAATTATCCTACTGATTTCGTGAATTCTTGTCTAAGAGATATTAACCCAATCTCAGAAGTGGCTTGAATTGTTCTTTTTTATATTTTTTATTACTTTCTACCATGCCAGTATACTATATATAGATGTATATAGTATTAAAGTGATTTTTAATTATATCTTTATATATTAAAAATAAAAACACCACTTTTCAGTGCTTCTCCATAGAATACTTATTAGAGTCTGTACCCTCATTTCAAAAATAACCAAATTAGTAGTAATTGGATCATATTAATTTTTTACATCAACTTTACTTACAATGAATATGCCATGGTCAGCAGAATTTCTAGATCTGCCTCTATTCCAGTCAAATCACTTTTTAAAGAGACATGCTTCTCCCAAGAAACACAAAAGAACAAAATTTCTTTCCAACTATAATTGAACTTTCATTTTAGAGGGAAATCATCCTATCTTAGATTTAGGCACTTGTTCTTCATCAGATACTTGTGTTTATGCTAACATATTCAAGCCATTTAAACAAGTTAATTGTATTTGGATTCCTGTTGACACATTTCTTCATAAATTTCAAGGGATTCCCTCAGTGAACTAAATATAACACAATATTCCATTCTTTACAAAATCAGCTCAAAAGAGCCAAGTACAAACTATTCCACTATGTTTAACTGAAGCTCCCCTCATACTGTTCTCTCCCTTTGTCTCCTGCTGTGAACATTTACTTGACTCTGCTTTGGGGATTTGTTTTCCTTGCAATAGTCTTGGCTGTCTTTCATTTGTTTTGTCGTCTGTTGTTCTTCTTTATACATTCTTTGAATTTTCTTTCATCATCCTCATTATTATGATTTTTTGCTCTTCCCCTGTTTTATGCTGGAATAACCACAGCTTGTTTGACAAGAAAACTTACATCTTTCTCTTATGCTGGCCATGAGGCTCTTTTCCTTAATTTCAAAGTGCACCTTTTCTTTGTCATTGGTTATACTAGATTTACTTATTCCCAGTGTTCTCTGTTTTGTTGTCTCATTATCATTTGTCTGCTAGAAATCATTAACTATCTCATCATGCAAGCTCCCTGTACATTATGTGGGGATAAGACTCACTCTTCATGATGAACCTTTCTAAGGAGAGTTAGTGTATAACTGTAATGAAAGAAAATTGAGTGTCCAAGTCTCCCAGTCACTGAGTGGCCAAGACTCAGTGCAACATCTCTCATCTATCAGTGACTCTTTAGTCTCATATGAAGGGAGCAGATAAAGAAGCACATTCTAGAGAGCATCAGAGACTCTTACCAGGGAACACTTTCAGCAACTGAAGATGATTTTTTAAGAAGTGAATATTAATGGTGTTTGGCAGACCTGTAATTGCAAATGACTATCATTCCATATCACTTTCATTTGCATCTTGTGGAACTGATAGCAAAAGATATATCAGCTAGATCACTAAAGAAGAAAAAGAACTATTAAAAGTAAAAAGCAGTGTAAATATGTAAACAAGTTGCATTTTGTTGTTTAATTGGAATAGTTCCAAAATATAAATTATTACTAACCACCCATTAACGATAAAAGAGTCAAATGAGAAACACTTTAAGATTTTCATAGCCCTCTGCCTTTCCATCTGGCTTACCTTCCTTGTTTGCTTGGAATAACGGCTGTTCACAGATATTATTTTTATTTTGACTGTCAAAGTAATGTTTGAGTGATTGAAACGTACACAACGTTAGAGATAATGAATCTCAACAAAACACATTTATTTATTCTGTTTGTGGTGGCATAAATTGAAATTTTTATATAACTATTTTTGCTTCTCATATAAAGGTAGCATCACTGGAAATATGTGTGTATTTGAAAGTGTTATTTAAGGAATAATAGTTTAAATTATTCATATAGAAGCAATAAAGTTCTTATAGGAGGAATAGTTCTATTTATTAAGAATATTGTAATTAATTATCTTAGTGTAAAATGAGTATATCAAGTAGAAGGACCTGTAAAGACAGGTGAGGGAAAATAAACGAGCTCTGGCTTGATTTCAAAGCTTCAACAGGTCTTTAGTAGATGATCTCTATTAGTTAGAAATGACTGATACTGAAACCAAGACATAAAGACCATGTCCTCTGAAATTGTTACCAAGTGTAAGGTCACAATTGCTCCAACTCTGACCAGCTTGCTTGAGAATTCTTTTTATTGTGAATGATACTGTTTAACAAAATAAACCATCACTATCAAAATGTACTTTTTTATTTGACATGATGATATTGGTGAAAAAATGTGTTCAGACCAGGCAGTTTAATTCACTAAGTAATGGAACTATGTGTTCAAAATGGCATTGAGGCTGACATCTAAATCCTTAGTTAACATTTCAAAAAATCTGCTCACTATCCTTGTGAAGTAGTCAATTCACTTAAAACATTCCATTTCCTTATATTGTAAAATAAGGATAAAAATACTATTTTGATGATTATAATATTTTATAAATTATAAAACACAATATGCAGGTTAATAATTGTTCAGACAAGGGAAAAAAACTGTAGAAAAGAAAAATCTCTGATTAGAATTTGAACTAAAGGAGGTTGTACAGATAATTCTACTGGGGATAGTGTTCCTTAAATTAATAAACTGGAAAAAAATATAAGAATGTGTGACATTGTGTGAGTGTTCAGATTTACAGTGGGGAAATGAAGAAATGCAACAGTGTCTTAAGATAAATATAATTTCACCATTGAAAAGAAGTAATGCTCCTAGTTAACAGCTAATCATTAAGAAAAGACTGGCTAGTTATTGTCAATTTTTCTCTGAAGATATATTTAACTTTAATATGTACTTTCTAATGTTTCTTAAATACTAGCCCAAGGTAGAACAAATGAAATCCACAGAAAAGGGAATTTTAAAGCAATTGAATATAAGTTTAATGCAATTGTTTGAAAGCAATTGCATAAAAGTTTCATGCCCTCCAATATTTACAATTTGACTGGGAAGAAACCATACAGGATGAAATAGAAAATAACAGTAAAGGGTAGCATATGATTGCAAGTCATTACATTTTACAAATTTTGTAATATTAAACTCTACTTTTCTTTCCATACAGGAGTTCTATAATACAAGGTTTACTACAATATATACTTATTTTATTTTTAACTTCAAGAGAGAAATTAATTATTAAATTAATAATTCAAAATTTAATTAATTCCAAGAGTTGTTTGCTCTTAAATTTGTTAGGTAATTTCCAATTTATTGTACTGTGATAAGAGTGTTGTTTGTAATACTTCTAATTTTGGAAATTACTCTTTCTTTCTTTGTGATCAAATATTTGATCACTCATTGAAATGTTCCATGTTTGTTTGAGGAGCAGGCACATTTTTTAGTAATAGTATATAAAGTTTGATACCTATGGAAATAATTATGATAAATTATGTTGGTTAGGCTATTATATCCTGTAAAAGACTTGAACTTTACAGAGTAAAATTCTATTATATATGGCTTTTCGCCTGGGGTCCTTCTACATTTGTCATAGGGTGGGATTTTGGACTGAAGTAGAAAGTCACAGAATTGCTTGCTAAAGGAAGTATAGTAGAATGTGGTCCTTCAGAAGCAGTTCGGAAATGAATAAAATAATGGAAAAATGCAGCTATAATTTTTAAATTAATTTTTATTTCAGTACAGTTACTTTACAATGTTGTTAGTTTCTACTGTACAGCAAAATGAATCAGCTATACACATACATATATCCTCTCTTGTTTGGATTTCTTTCCCATTTATGTCATCACAGGGCACTGAGTAGAATTCCCTGAGCTATACAGTAGGTTCTCATTAGTTATCTATTTATACATAGTATCAGTAGTGTATATATGTCAATCCCAATATCCCAATTAATCTCAATCCCCCTTTCCCCCTTGGTGTCCATACATTTGTTGTCTAAGTCTGTTTCTGTTTTGCAAATAAGATCATCTATTATTTTTCTAGATTCCACATATATATGTTAATTTATGATATTTGTTTTTCTTTTTCTGACTTACTTCACTCTGTATGACTCTAGGTCCATCCATGTCTCTACAGATGACTCAATTTCGTTTCTTTATATGGCTGAGTAATATACCATTGTATAGATGTGCCACATCCTCTTTATCCATTGCTCTGTTGATGGACATTTAGGTTGTTTCTGTGTCTTGGCTATTGTAAACAGTGCTGCAATGAACACTGGGATGCATGTGTCTTTGTGAATTATGGTTTTCTCTGGATATATGCCCAGTAGTGGTATTGCTGGGTCATATGGAAGTTCTACTTTTAGTTTCTTAAGGAAAATTCATACTGTTCTCCATAATGGCTGTATTAATTTACACTCCCACCAAGAGTGAAAGAGGGTTCCCTTTTCTCCATACCCTCTCCAGCATTTATATTTTGTAGATGTTTTAATGATGGTCATTCTGACCAGTGTGAGATGATACCTCATTGCAGTTTTGATTTGCATTTGTCTAATAATTAGTGATGTTGAGCATCTTTACATCTTGGCCATCTGTATGTCTTCAATGGTGAAATATATATATTAAGGTCTTCCACCCATTTTTTGATTGAGTTGTTTTTTTCTTTTTTCTTTTTGATATGGAGCTGTGTGAGCTGTTTGTATATTTTGGATATTAATCCTTTGTCAGCTGCTTCATTTGCAAACATTTTCTCCCATTCTGAGTGTTGTCTTTTCATCTTGTTTATAGCTTCCTTTGCTGTGAAAAAGCAATGAAGTTTAATTATGTCCCACTTATTAATTTTTGTTTTTATTTTCATTACTTTAGGAGGTGGGTGAAAGAAGATCTTGCTGTGATTTATGTCAAAGTGTGTTCTGCTTATGTTTTCCTCTAAGAGTTTTGTAGTGTCTGGCCTTACATTTAGGTCTTTAATACATTTTGAGTTTATTTCTGTGTATGGTGTTAAGGAGTGTTCTAAAGTCATTCTTTTACATGTAGTTGTCCAGTTTTCCCAGCACTACTTATTGAGGAGGCTGTCTTTTCCCCATTGTATATTCTTGCTTCCTTTGTCATAGATTAGGTGACCATTAGGTGACCATAAGTTTTATCTCTGGGCTCTTACATTGGTCTATATTTCTCTTTTTGTGCCAGTACCATACTGTCTTGATTACTACAGCTTCATAGTATAATCTGAATTCAGGGAGCTTGATTCCTCCAGCTCTGTTTTTGTTTCTCAAGATTGCTTTGTCTATTTGGGATATTTTATGCTTCCATGTAAATTGCAAGTTTTTTTTTTGTTCTAGTTCTGTAAAAAATTCCATTGGTAATATGACAGGGATTTCATTGAATCTGTAGATTCCTTTGGGTAGTACAGTCATTTTTACAATATTGATTCTTCCAATCCAAGAATATGGTATCTCTTTGTGTCCTCTTTGAATTCTTTCATCAGTATCTTATAGTTTTCTGCATACAGTTCTTTTGCTTCCTTAGGTAGGTTTATACCTAGGTATTTTATTCTTTTTGTTGCAATGCTGAATTAGATTGTTTCCTTAATTTCTCTTTCTGATCTTTCATTTTTAATGTATAGGAATGCAATACATTTCTATGTATTAATTTTGTATCATGTGGCTTTTCTAAATTAATTGATTAGCTTTAGTAGTTTTCTGCTGGCCTCTTTAGGATTTTCTAAATACTGTATCATGTCATCTGCAAACAGTGACAGTTTTACCTCTTCTTTTCCAATTTATCTTTCTTTTATTTCTTTTCCTTCTCTGATTGCTGTAGCTAGTACTTCCGAGACTATATTCAATAATAGCAGCAAGCATGGACACTCTTGCCTTGTTCCTGATCTTAAATTAAGTGCTTTCTGTTTTTTTTCCCATTGAGAATAATGTCTGCTGGGGGTTTGTCACATATGGCCTAAATTATGTGGAGGTAGGTTCCCTCTATGCCCACTATCTGGACAGTTTTTTTTTTTTTTTTTTTTTTTTCTTTTTGCAGTATGCGGGCCTCTCACTGTTGTGGCCTCTCCCGTTGCGGAGCACAGGCTCCGGATGCGCAGGCCCAGCGGCCATGGCTCACGGGCCCAGCCGCTCCGCGGCATATGGGATCCTCCCAGACCGGGGCACGAACCCGTATCCTCTGCATCGGCAGGCGGACTCTCAACCACTGCGCCACCAGGGAGGCCCTGGACAGTTTTTTATCATAAATGGGTGTTGAATTTGTCAAAATATTTTTCTGCATCTATTGAGTTTTTCATGTGGTTTTATTCTTCAATTTGTTAATAAGGTGTATGACATTGATTGATTTGCATATATTGAAGAATCCTTGCATCCCTGGGATAAATCCTATTTGATCGTGGAGTATGATACTTTTAATGTGCTGTTGGATTCTGTTTGCTAGTATTTTGTTGAGGATTTTTGCGTCTATGTTCATCAGTGATATTGGCAGGTAATTTTCTTTTCTTGTGATATCTTTGTCCAGTTTTGGTATCAAGGTGATGGTGGCCTTATGTTATGAGTTTCGGAGTGTTCCTCCCTCTGCAATTTTTTGGAAGATTTTGAGAAGGATAGGTGTTTGTTCTTCTCTAAATGTTTCATAGAATTTGCCTGTGAAGCCATCTGGTCCTGGACTTTTGTTTGCTAGCAGATTTTTAATCACAGTTTCAATTTCATCAATTGTGTTTCATCTGGTCATATTTTCTATTTCTTCCTGATCCAGTCTTGGAAGTTTGTACTTTTCTAAGAATTTGTCCATTTCTTCCAGATTCTCCATTTCATTGGCATAGAGTTGCTTGTTGTAGTCTCTTATGATCCTTTATATTTCTACTGTGTCAGTTATAACTTCTCCTTTTTCATTTCTAATTTTATTCAGTTGGGCCATTTCCCTTTTTTCCTTGATGAGTTTGGATAAGGTTTTTTCAACTTTGTTTATCTTCTCAAACAACTAATTTTTAGTTTCATTGATCTTTGCTATTGTTTTCTTTGTTTCTATTTAATTTATTTCTGCTCTCATCTTTATGATATATTTCCTTCCAATAACTTTTTGTTTTGCTTGTTCTTCTTTTTCTAGTTCCTTTAGGGGCAAAGTTATGGTGTTTATTTGAGATTTTCCTTGTTTCTTGAGGTAAGGTTGTATTGGTGTAAACTCCCACTTAGAATTGCTTTTGCTGCATACCACAGGTTTTGGGTTGTTGGGGTTTTATTGTCATTTGTTTCTGGGTATTTTTTTTTTGTTTCCTCTTTGACTTCTTCAGTGATCTCTTGGGTATTTATTAGTATATATTTTGCCCTTACGTTGTGTATTTTACAACTTTGTTTTCCTGTAATTGAATTCCAATCTCATAGCATTGTGGTCAGAAAAGATGCTTGAGAAGATTTCATTTTTTAAAAAATATACTGAGACTTGATTTGTAACCCAAGATATGATCTATCCTGGAGAAAGTTCCATGAGCACTTGAGAAGAAAGTGTATTCTGTTCTTTTTGGATGGAATGTCCTATAAATATATATTAAGTCCATCTTGTTTAATGTAACATTTAAAGCTTGTGTTTCCTTATTTATTTTCATTTTGGATGATCTGTTCATTGGTGAAAGTGGGGTGTTAAAGTACCCTACTATGATTGTGTTACTGTCGATTTCCTCTTTTATAGGTGTTAGCATTTGCTTATGTATTGAGGTGCTCCTATGTTGGGTGCATAAATATTTACAATTTTTATATCTTCTTCTTGGATTGATCCCTTTATCATTATGTAGTTTCATTCCTTGTCTCTTGTAACAGTCTTCATTTAAAAATCTATTTTGTGTGATATGAGTACTGCTACTCCAGCTTTCTTTTGATTTCCATTTGCATGGAATATCTTTTTCCATACTCTCATTTTCAATCTGTATGTGTCCCTACGTTTGAGGTGGGTCTCTTGTAGATAGCATATGTATAGGTCTTGTTTTTTTATCCACTCAGCCAGCCTGTGTCTTTTGGTTGGAGCATTTAATCCATTTACATTTATGGTAATTATCAATATGTATGCTCCTATTACCACTCTCTTATTTGTTTTGGGTTTGTTCTTTTTGGTCTTTTTTCTTCTCTTGTGTTTCCAGCCTAGAGATGCTCTTTTAGTGTTTGTTTTAAAGCTGATTTGGCAGTGCTGAATTCTCTTAGCTTTTGCTTGTCTGTAAAGTTTATGATTTTTCTGTCAAATCTGAATGATATCCTTACTGGGTACAGTAATCTTGGTTGTAGGGTTTTCCCTTTCATTGCTTTAAATATATACTTCCACTCTCTTCTGGCCTGCAGAGTTTCTGCTGAAAAATCAGCTGATAATCTTATGGAGATTCCCTTATGTGTTATTTTTTGCTTTCTGCTTGCTGTTTTTAATAGTTTTTCTTTGTATTTATTTTTTGTTAGCTTGATTAATATGTGTCTTGGCCTCTTTATCCTTGGGTTTATCCTGTATGTGACTCTCTGTGTTTCCTGGACTTGCATTGCTATTTCCTTTCCCATGTTAGGGAAGTTTTTAACTATAATCTCTTCACATATTTTCTCAGATCCTTTGTCCTTCTTTTCTTCTTCTGGGACCCCTATAATTCGAATTTTGGTGCCTTTACTGTTGTCTCAGATGTCTCTGAGACTGTCCTCAGTCCTTTTCATTCCTTTGTCTTCATTCTGCTCTGTGGTATTTACTTCCACCATTCTATATTCCAGCTCACTTATCCTTTCTTCTGTCTCAGCTATTCTTGTATTGATTCCTTCTAGTGTATTTTTCATTTCAGTTATTATGTTGTTCAGCACTGTTTGTTTGTTTAGTTCTAGGTCCTTGTTAAACATTTCTTGTATTTTCTCAATCCATGCCTCCGTCTATTTCTGAGATTTTTGGATCATCTTTACTATCATTACTCTGAATTCCTTTTCAGATAGATTGCCTATTTCCTCTTCATTTTTTGGTCTTATGGGTTTTTACCTTGCTCCTTTGTCTGCAACATATTTCTCTGTCTTCTCTTTTTGCCTAACTTATTGAGCTTGAGGTCCTTTCCTTAGGCTGCAGGGTTGTTTTCCTCTTTCTTTTTATTTTTCTTTCTTCTTCTTTTTTTTTTTTGTGGTACGTGGGCTTCTCACTATTATGGCCTCTCCCATTGTAGAGCACAGGCTCTGGACGTGCAGGATTAGTGGCCATCACTCATGGACCTAGCCGCTCCGTGGCATGTGGCATATTCTCGGACCTGGGCACAAACACATGTCCCCTGAATTGGCAGCCAGACTCTCAACCACTATGCCACCAGGGAAGTCCAGCTTTTCCTCTTTCTTATGTTGTTTGCCCCTGGTAAGTGAAGTTAGTCTAGTGGCTTGTGTATGTTTCATGGTGGGAGGGACTCGTGTCTGCGCTCTGCTGTGTGGAGCTAGATATTGTCCTTCCGATTGGCAGGGCCACCTCAGAGGGTGTTCTTTTCGGTGTCTGTGAGCTTAGTACGACTTTAGGCAGTCTGTCTGCTAATGGGAGGGTTTATGTTCCTGTCTTGCTTGTTGTTTTGCATGAGACGTCCATCACTTGCTTCTGCCAGCAGTTGGGTGGGACTGAGCTTTGTAGTCGAGAGGGAGACTTCCTGCAGAACTCTTGCTTATTAATATTTCCTGGGGTTGAGAATTATCTGGGAGTCTAGCATCCTGGACTCAGTGTTTCCAACCCACAGGCTCAGGAATGACCACCAGCTGGGGAACCAAAACCCCGCAATCTGCACAGTGTGGCAAAAAAAATAAAAATAGGGGGAAGAAAACAAACAGACTAGTATAACTCAAGACAAATAGCAAAGACAAAAACAAACAGTAATAACGACAGCTGAAAAATTGTTTTTAAAAGAAAAGAAATGTACAGACAAATGAAACCCAAGAGAAGTGGTAAAACCAAAATGAAACAATGACAAAACTAACAAAGAAACACACACACACATACAAAAAAGAAAATAAAAAACAAGAGAACAACAAAACAAATAAAAGTACCCCAAAATGAAATCAATCAAGTAAAAACAAAACTAACAAAAACAGAAAACAAGAAAAAAAAAAAAAAGCTGGAGGCACACTGAAAAAAAGGAAAGAAAACATTGGAGAACACAAAAAAATGATTTTAAGAAGATTGAAAACTAAACATAAGAAAAAAAGGAAAAAACACAAAACACCAAAAAACTTATGTAAAAATAGAAAAATAAGAAGATAAAAAATATATTAAAAAAAATTTTAAATATATAACATTATTTTTTAATTTTAAAACACTTTCAATTAAGAAAATAATTTTAAAAGCAACAACAGAACAGAACACAACATTAAAAAATGGTTATAGGGCTTCCCTGGTGGTGCAGTGGTTGAGAGTCTGCCTGCCAATGTAGGGGACACAGGTTCGTGCCCCAGTCCAGGAGGATCCCACATGCTGCAGAGCGGCTGGGCCCGTGAGCCATGGCCACTGAACCTGCATGTATGGAGCCTCTGCTCTGCACTGGGAGAGGCCACAACAGTGAGAGTCCCGCATACTGCAAAAAAAAAAAATGGTTATAATAATATTTTACTGTGGTCTTATCTGTCAGTGTCCTTGCCCCCACCATGAGTCATGGCCAAACTCTGCCTCTCCATGAGGCCCTCCAATACCTCTAGGTAGGTCTCTGGGCCTGCTGTGGGCAAGTGGCGGCAGCTCAGACTCTTATCTGGTCCACTCTCATGTGACCTTGCCCCCACAGAGTGGTCTCAGTTATGGGAAGACATGTTGTATATTCAGATATTCTATATATGCAGGGTTTACCAAGCAGATTGTAGGGATTTAATATAATAAGCAATTAATTATATATTAATTAATTAGTAATTATTTAAAATTTAAAAATTCATTTCCTTTTTTCTTTTTATATCCAATGGGCTCTAATGCATATAAATGGGAAATAATGTATGCAAATTGACAAAAAAAGAATAACACTTAGGAATAAATCTTTTTAAAAAGATAATAAACATATCTGAAAAATATCTTACTTAGGGACATAGACACCATCTCCATAAATGATAAATCAGGATCTGATAATGGAGAGAAAACAAAACATCATGAAATATCAATATTTTCTCAAATTTTATGCAATTTTAAGAAATTAAGATAATATGCAATATGTTTTATTTGTTAAATATGCAAAGAGACCTATAACAAGTCTTCCATGTAATCAGTAATTTTATATCCTGGGTTAATTAAAATCTTAATAACACTATTTGTGTAGGCATCTATTATGTTTAACTCTTATTCCCTCTTTCATGCATGTTCTAATATTTGTAATGTACATTTCCTATGCCATGTTTTTCATGATGACCAGAGCTTGTTAGTCAGTTAGTACTGGTACTGGTACTTCTATTTGACACTCCTAAATTTATTTATATTTCTCTTATCTTTTTTTTTTTCTTAACGTCTCTCTGTTCTCACACATGGTTTCAGCTCTTTTCATGTTCATCAAACTTTTATATCTTTGATTAATTAAATAACCCTACACTTGTACTAAACACTCACAAATACATATAATTTTTATAAATATGCTTACTTACTGTATCAATATAAATGCATGAAATATAATTAATGATATCTTGTTTACAATAATAAAGTTTTCTTAAAAGAATATGTCAATACTCAGAAATGCAAACAATTTTACACATGAAAACTAATTTTATGTTACTGTAGTACCATAATAAATATCAGGTACAGCTTTCATTTGATCACTGAATGCATGCACATTACCTGCTTATGATGATTGCTTGAACAGCACATAAGGCTTGAATCCTGAGAAAACACGTGACATTTCATAAAGTGATGCACCTTCAAGAATTCCCATTCACATTATACTAAAAATGTATAAGTAAACCATTGCTATTGTTATTATAGATTCTGAAGCTAGAATTCATATTCCTTTCTATATAAACGAGAGTTAATGTTTCTGTGATTTAAAACACATAACATAAGCAATTCTTTATTACTATTTTAACCATAAAGAACAAAATCAAAATGAAAAAGTGACAATAAGAAAGGCAACAGTCACTAACTTTGAGAGACTTGATAAATCGCTTAATTTCTGAGCTTTAGTATCTTATTCTGTAATATTGGGATTATAGGATTCCTTTTGTCACAGGATTACTGTGAGATCAAACTAGATGTATGTAAATCTTTAGAAACTACTGTGCAAATATTAATAGCTACTATTGTATCAGAGAAGAACAAACCTGACCCCATATTGGATCTACTCCTTTAGCCTTAGCATTTGTGCTCTGTTGCCTGTGTTTAGTCATGCTGGCTCTTCACCTTTGTCTTGCTAATCAGTAAAATAATGTTGCTTATAGCCTGAAATATACATAATAACCCTTTCTCAAGGTTTTGCCTCCCAGGATTAACCTTGAAAGCCATAACACTTTTCATTCATATAGAGATAAAAAGTTGTAAAACATCCGTTTTTTTGAAGGTTTACAAGAACATCTTGACAGACCTACCTGGACAGCTGCAAGAACAAAGGATTATCACATCCCCTCAGGGTTTGGCCAGCATAAAGAACTCTGTAACAACCAGCCACATCCTCTCCCCTTTTAGTGTAAAAAAATCTTGAATTTTAACTTGTAACTTGTGTAAGATGGTTCTTTGGGACAATAGTCTGGCATTTTCTTGGTCTGGTGACTTTCTGAATAAAGTTGCTATTCTTTGCCCCAAGATCAAGTCTCTCCATTGTCATGTCATGGGGTGAGCAGCACGAACTTGGACTTGGTAACACTACTACTACTACTGGTGTTAATTTTTCCTTAGATATTGATAATTAATTGATATATTTTATTCTAAAGGAATTATGCAAATATTTTAAACAAACTTCAGTAAATATTTGATAAAGAAACATAGTATTATTTTATCTTAAGAATAATATTTTAGGGCTTCCCTGGTGGCGCAGTGGTTGAGAGTCCACTTGCCAATGCAGGGGACACGGGTTCGCGCCCTGGTCTGGGAGAATCCCACATGCCGCAGAGCGTCTGGGCTCGTGAGCCATGGCCGCTGAGCCTGCGCATCCGGAGCCTGTGCTCCGCAACGGGAGAGGCCACAACAGTGAGAGGCCCGCGTACCGCAAAAAAAAAAAATAATAATAATAATAATAATATTTTATAGAAGAGTATGGAGACTCAAGAAAATATGAGTTTTTAAAAACAAAAAGTAAACTAGATATTTGAAAACTTTTATTACAATTAGTCATATGACTTATTTCCAATCAGTATTAAAAAGCCATCTTTTTACATTTAACACAGCTAGTATTAAGAATCTTATTTAGCTTAGAAGAACATGAAATGATTAACACAGTAGTCTTTCTCTGCAAGTATTGGAATTTAATACCAATATATTTTCCAGGGAAGAGGTACAGTGCATACATATGAATTTAAAGTGGATGTTATTCTGTACTACTGAACCTGTTGAAAATATTTTAAAACCTAAGAACAGAGAAGAACTATATTCACACAACTGAAAGTCTTCAAGAGATTCTGTTTTAGTAGTAAACTTCAGATTGGCAAAACTCAAGTAGGATTAAAATTATTTCGGAATCTCTTACCTTCTGACTTGATAATATATTCTTCAAATCAATTTTTATGCAAATGTTTATTTGAAAAATACAAGATTATTGGGATAAACACCCAACTCTGCTGCATGTCAGTACCATTTTTAAAACTAAAGTAAGACTCATTCAGTCTGCCTAATAAGCCTTGTTTTATGTTTGACAGTTGTTTATTTGGGTATATAAGGTGGTGTCAACCAGATTTCTGAATTCCCCTTAGAGTTGACTTATTCAGAACAAATTAGGCCTCATTGCTGATTATATTAAAGATACCTAACTATGTTGTCTCTCTGGAAGTTTAGCAGAGGGAAATAAAAATATTCAAAGCTTTGCACAAGTGATCAATATATATTTGTTAAATCAAATTGATAAAATAACCTGACAAAGAGTATTGCAGCATAGTGATGGCTAGTATCTTGCTATTAGTTTCCTTCAGTCTCTATAGCTAAGTCTGAAAAAGGGTATCAACTCTAAAGATTGATTATATTCCTCTCAATTCATTATCTAATCCAAGGACTGGAATTGATTGGCAAAGCATAAAATACACTCTCATATATTTTGTTAAGTGTATCCTTCTTAATTTTTTTTTGTTGTTGTTGTGTTAGGACTTTTTTTAAACTTTATTTATTTTTGACTGCTTTGGGTCTTCATTGCTGTGTGTGGGCTTTCTTTGGTTGCAGCGAGCAGGTGCTACTCTTTGTTGAGGTGTGCGGGCCTTTCATTGCAGTGGCTTCTCTTATTGCAGAGCACAGGCTCTAGGCATGTAGCTTTCAGTGGTTGTGGCATGTGGGCTCAGCAGTTGTGGCTTTCAAGCTCTAGAGCACAGGCCCAGTAGTTGTGGCACACTGGCTTAGCTGCTCCACAGCATTGTGGGATCTTCCAGGACCAGGGCTTGAACCCGTGTCCCCTGCATTGGCAGGCGGATTCTTAATCCCTCTGCCACTAAGGAAGCCCCCTTCTTAATTTTCTACAAGTGTTCCTGTTTCATTTGTTGCTTAATCTTGGTGAAAATCTCCGAATACAGAAGCTGAAGAGAGGCTATTTCTTCCTTTACTCACCATGCTTGAATTGAAAAATAGGCTCATGATGTAATGCTGATCAAATGGAAACACTAAATACAAGATGGGTATTTGAGACTAGTAATCCCAGACTACATTATTTTTAAAACCCCTAAACTCTACCCCATCATTCTGTTTCTCTATCAGCCTTCTTTACTCTCTGTCTCATGAATTAGGACAGTCTCATATTGTGGTATATTGCATATTTATTTGTTTATTACAGACTCTCTTACTAGCATAAAAATTCCATGACTACAGGGGCATTACCTTCTTGATTCCTATACCTCAGTACCTAGAATAGTCTTTTATACCTAGCATTCCCTGAAAATACATTTTCTAAATAAATGAATAAATCACAGATAGTGTCATTGGTAAATGTAACAGCATCCTAATCAGTCAGTGCTGTGAGGCTATGTTTGGGACTCTTGTTTTTTGGCCTCCTAACTGCATTGGTCTCTGTTAGTTTATTAACTTCCCCAGTTATCTTTCTTTCTTTCTTTTCTTTATATTTATTTATTTATAAGTTATTTTATTTTATTTGTTTTATTGAGGTACAATAGGCATACAACATTATTTAAGTTTCAGGTACACAACATAAAGATTCAATATTTGCCTATATATATCCTATTGAAAATAATACAAGGATCATGGAGGTCCATGTATCTTTTCAAATTTGTATTGCATTATATTTGGCTATACACCCAGAAATGCAATAGCTAGATCAAATGGTAGTTCTATTTTTAATTTCTTAAGAAACCTCCATGCTGTTTTCCACAGTGACTACATCAATTTACATTCCCACCAACACTTCACAAGAGTTCCCTTTACTCCACAGCCTCACAAACACTTGTTTCTTGTCTTGTTAATAATAACCATTCTAACAGTTGTGAGGTTATATCTCATTGTTGTTTTGAATTGCATTATTCTAATGATTAGGGAAGTTTTCGACCTCACATACCAGCTGACCATTTGTATATCTTCTTTTTAAAAAATATCTATTAAGATCCACTGCCCAGTTTTAGCAGGGTCATTTTATCATTATTTTTGAATTGTATGAGTTCTTTATATTTTTTGTATATTAATCCCTTATCTGATATATGATTTGCAAATACTTTATCCCATTTCATAAGCTGCCTTTTCATTTTTATTGGTAGATTCCTTCCTGTGCAGAAGCTTTTTAGTTTGATGTAGACCCACTTGCTTATTTTTGTTGTTATTGCCTTTCCTTTTGGAGTAAGATCCAATAAAATCATTGCCAAGACCTATTTCAACAAGCTTACTGCTTATATTTTCTTGTTATGGTTTCAGATCTTACATTTAAGTCTTTAATCCATTTTAGGTTCATTTTTGTGTACGACGTAAGATAGTGGTCCAGTTTCATTCTTTTGTATATGGCTGTCCAGTTTTCCCATGACCATTTGTTGAAGAGACTATCTTTATCCCATTGTATATTCTTGGCTCCTTTATGGTTACATATGCATGGATTTATTTGGGGGCTCCTACTGAGTTCTATTAAACAATGTATCTGTTTATGACAATATCATAATGTATTAATTACTACAGCTTTATAAAATAGTTTGAAATCAGGGAGCATGATGCCTCAAGCTTTGTTCTTTATTTTTTTGTCTTTTCTTTAATTGAGGTTTAGTTGATGTTCGATATCATATGTGTTAAATGTACAACATAATGATTCACAATTATTAAAGTTCATATTCCATTTATAGTTATTATAAAATATTGGCTACATTTCCTGTGCTGTACAGTATATCCTTGGAGCTTATTTTATACATAACTGTGTGTACATCTTAATCCCCTACCCCATCTTGCCCCTCCTTCCTTTCCTCTTCCCCACTGGTAACCACTAGTTTGTTCTCTAGATCTGTGAGTCTGCTTCTTTTTGTTGTATTCACTAGTTTGTTGTTATTTTGTTAGGTTTCACATATAACTGATATCATACAGTATTTGTCTTTCTCTGTCTGACTTATTTCACTTATAATAATACCCTCCAAGTCCATCCATGTTGCTGCAAATGTCAAAACTGCATTCTATTTCATGTACATATACATATATATGCATATATATACATATATATACAAATATGTATGTATATATATATACACATATATGTGTGTATATATATATATATATATATATATATATATATATATATATATATCACATCTTCCTTACACATTTATCGGTTGATGGACACTTAGATTGCTTCCATATCTTGGCAGCTGTAAATAGTGGTGTTATGAACATTGGGGTGCATACATTTTTTGAATTAGTGTATTTTTTAGTTTCTCAGTTTTATATCCAGGAGTAAAATTATTTTTTGAGAAAAAAATGCCAGACTTTATATGAATTGCACCATATACACATAGAAATAAAATAGTAATATTAACCAAATTATAGCATTTGCTGGATAACAAAGGTTTGCCAGGTGACATTTTAAATACATCAGTGCTTTCATTTACCAATTAGCAACTTTGCCTCCCCCATCAGTTCTTATTAGTTACAGTTGTTGACTTCTAATTTGAAATCAAGACAGATGACTTCAGTGCACTTTGCAGGTATTTATATGTGTGAGAATTGTCTAATTTGGTAGCAGAAACTTAGAAACCAAATTTTGTCCCAAAGAACACATTCTCAGTGTCAGTAAATTGAAAATATAAAAAAAAATCCTTTTCTTGCTAACTTATACAAGATTATACAGCTATTAATCTGTAGCATGTCATACATGCTTATAGAAATCAATTCTGTATGCTGAGGAAATGCTAAAGAAACTTTATATAAAATAGTTATCTATTTCTGAGATTAGAGATCAGGTCACATTGAGTGATGGTAAGCTCATAAATCTTATTAAATGAGAACAGTAGTTTTAAGACCTGATTTGGACACTTAGTGTTTCAGTGAATTTAACTAATATACAAAAATTCTCTAATTATCACTTTTCTCAACTGCTCAATGGTGAAAATAATACCATCTTTACAGAAAAGAAAACGTGCATATTGAGTCCGGCAAGTAGTCACAAATGGTAGCTGTCATTCCCTTACTTATATAAAGGGAACTGAGGCTTACCCCTAACGAAGTGTGTCTGGTTTTGTGTGTGTTTTAAAATTTGACATATCATTTCGCTACCTTTTTGGTATAATAAAAATAATAATTTCTGTGTGGCATCTTTTGGAAACTTGGAGAAACTCACCAAGGAAATGTATTTTCTATCCTATCCTTGAGATCAGGAATCTTGTCTTATTAATTTCTGATTCCCCAGGATCTGGCTAGTGACTGACATGTATTAGTCACTCAAATTTATTGAATGGCTTGCAGCAATTTTCTCAGCTTTAAAATGCTTCATTGTTTTATTTTATTTATTTTTTTTACTTTTATATTTTATTTAGTTGGAGATGGTTTTCTTGGGTTATGAAATAATTTGTGCTTTTATTTTCCTTTTTTTTTTCATTTTTACTGTTGAGAGAAATACCTTAAAGGAAGCACATATGATAAGAAAGTTTTCCAAATAAACAAGTATCATATTCATATATCTGAAGGATTTCCTCTGATGTGATGCTGTCACTTATAATGTGACAGCTAATGAAATACAAACACTTATGTTGTGTATACTTATCCTCTAACCTTTTGTTTATCTATGAAATAGTGTGTTTTGGAGTCATGTGTTCACTCAATACAATCTGTAAGGCTTTAAAGGAAATATCCAATGTTTATTATTTTAATATAAAACATATTCACCTTTAATGTAAAACTAATGCCCATTACTCCAAAGTATCAAATGGGCTTAGCAATTTAAAAGTCAAAGGGAATGTTTTCCCTATTATTGCAATTCAATTTAATAATGTAGGGATTATTGGACTTAATGTACTTTTGTTACTTAAGTAATGGTTTGGCAGAATAAATTCTATATTCAAGTACCCATTTTAACTTTTGCCAGTTAGTCTAAGAAGTTGTGCCAGGGTGAAATGTGTAACAGTCTCTTCTTTTTCTGTTATATTGACACAGTCTATTACTATATGTGTGTGGTTGAAAATGAATAAGCAAGTAATTTACCAAAACATTCACCTCTAGAATATTCATATTTTCTAAGCAAAAGACATAAATTTAGTTTACATTGATCTCTCATCTAGGGGCATTCCTTTTTAAGTGTTAAACTGACTCCCTTTCACATGGTGTGCAGTTAATGAGAATTACAATATTAAACGCTTTGCTTGGAAACTTACCACCTCAGTGAGAAAGCAGCAGGTGAGGTTGATTCCTATGAATTACATTTGAAAGGTAGATTTCAGAAGCAACACACGCTGCATTAATTTGTGGTCCATTATTCACTCCAACTGCATATTGACAGTGGCAGCATTACTTCTGTGCTATACAATCAAATACAGATCACAATGAATTTTTTAACCACATTATATTTGTCATCAGATTAACAATATTATAATTAAGTCATGCAGTGAGTTACCTAATGATGAGGTAGTTTATCACTTAAATTATTTATATTTATTTAGATAGAATTTCCAAATTATGATAGCTTTTGCTCACGTCTTATATGAAAGTATAGACAATTTTTTGAATTTTAAAAATTTCATTTTTGTCTGCATTTATTAAGCAAATACCTATAGTTTGTTTTTTTTAAAAAGTGTTTATCTAAGACTACAAAGAAATTCCAAAAACATAGTAACTGCTTCAGTAAAGCACAGATTTTTTATCTTGCATCAGACTCTATTATTCATCTTATGAATGTAAGTGTATTGTTTTCTAAACAAGCTATTGAATTGGAAGACCTCTGTAATGAGTAAATACAAATTAATCTGCTTGGGGTGATAGTTTCTTCATAATAAATTCTTAAATATTTTATAACCTGAAGATTTTCTTTCCATATGTTAGCATACTTTTTACCATACCATGAAATTTCCTTTTCCTATCCATCTTTAAAGTACAACTTAATAAAAATTAGGAGTGCCTATCCTATGAGTAATATTCCCTATCCTACTATCTATAGTTTGTGACCTATTGAGGAGTTTTTTTATTCAGGTAATGTTTAGTAAATGAAAATACACTAATAAACTAAGTATAACTATGAAAATGTAGTTTTAAAAGCCTAAAGCAATTTGAAATTATGTTACCTGCTGAAAATAGAAATAATGCAGACAGTGAAAAATTAAACATTTCTGGCAGAAATTCAATGTTGCCACTAGTTTATTTAGCATGAATGTTATTCTTTATGATAATTTGAGAACTTTGTTTTAGGTTTAGAATATTCAGTGTTTAGCTACTTGATGGTTGTGGATGAGACAATTTTACAGTGAATGCCCCTTATTATCTCTTCCTTGAGTATATTTAATGGTGATTCACAGGGAGAATCATCACATTACTCAAAAGAAACTAATTCACCACATGCATCTTCAAGCAGAATTATTGGGTTTTTTTCGTGAAAAGGGGCTCTAAAACAGCTTCCATTCACTCAATGTGGTATAGCAAACATCTAGATCAAAGAAGGGCAGTAGGAGGGCAACTACCACAGATCACTCATGAGATGAAGTGCAACAACCAGATGTAACCGCTTTCATTAATAAGTCAAGCAGATAGCTTTTCAAGAGAATACTGAAAGATAGCAAACTTTGTTAAACCATAATCAGTAAGAAATCTATGTCTAATGAATATAATTTGAGAGAGCCTACGAGTAAGCCTAACAGCCATTGCAATTTAGAAATAAGTGCTCTGAGTAAAGAAGCAATCATTCCTTGGAAGTTTTGAATAAAAAGAACAGTTTAATTAGAATAGATAAAGATAACTGCAATCTGAGAAAATATATTCCAGACTGGGCAAAAATACAAATTATCATTGTTTTGGCCACAGAAAAATTTTTGACCATAGAAATAGAGTTACTGCATTGCCTTTATGGCGTCTTGGTTTATCTCATTTTTTGTAACTATGTATAATAAAATGTACATACATTTCATTTCAGTATACATATTTAGTAATTTCAAACACTGGTTCTCAGCACCATCAGACTCACTTTTAATGACAACTATTTGATAATGCTGGTAATATTTAGGTTACATGCTAACCTTCTATAATAAAGAGAACCCCAAATAAAGTGCATTTAAAAAGATGGGAGTGTATTTCTCCCTTTATATGGGGCTGGTAGGCAGCTCTGATATCAAAGATCATTCAGGGACATATTCTATCTTGCTTGTCAAACATTGCATAGTTTGTTGCCCTCATCCACATGACTGGTACTAACTTGCCATCATTAGTCCCAAATTCCTGAGAAGAAAGCACACACACCTCAAACTTTTAACGTCAAAACTTGACGTTGCCTATGTACATTCTACTCATTTCCCATTGGTAAAAACTTACAAAAACACACAAAAATGCAAGGGATTCTGTATAACATAATTTCTGCCTAGGTAGACAGTGCTCTACTCTAGTTAAAACTATTCTATTGCTAAAAGAATGTGAGAGTGGGCATTGTAGGTACATAAAAGGTTTCTGTCAAACCCACTTTACAGAGGTAAAAGAATTAAGTACAGAACTAAAAAAAAAAAAAAACTAAAAGATTTTGCTAAAATATTAGAGGATTTCAAAATTAACATAAAAAAGAATATGAATATCCTATTGCCTTATGAGGTTATTTTTGATTGTTACAATAATTAGCGGATATTGCTGGTTGTACCACAAAAAATAATTAATGAACACTCCATACAACTTTCAAATATACTAACAATTATTCATGTAGGTGAAAAATGTGTTCATAATTATTGAAGCCTAGAATATCATTCTGCTTTAAATATAAGTACAAATTGTTTTGGCATGTTTTTTTATACAGTGGAATGATTAGGAATGAAACCATGTAAATTGAGGGAAAACTCTACCTTGCCCCATTTGGGACTTTGCTAAATTAGGTCATAATTTCAGAAAATTAAATTAATACTATCAATATAACATAGTTTTTGAGATGCCAATATAACACATCTGTATCATTTTGTATTTAAAGCTATTGATATTTCATCAAACTTGTTTTTTCATAAACTTGGATTTATGAAGGTAAAAGCCTCTGACAACTCAAGGGATACTCAGATATAGAGGCGGAGCCACACTTTTGTGAGTTTTACCATCATGGGCTTGACCTGGTTCTCACAGTGAAAATTGAAGAAAAATCCCCTCAAGCTTCTGGCAGTGGGAATGGAAAAGGGGCCATTTTTAAATACACTAAAGCATTTTTCTGTTACTAAGTTCTTCTTTCAGGAGAAAATATTTATATTTAAACAGAGCCTTACCTGTTGAAGTTTTATCAGGACTTAACTGACTTGGGGGAAGGGAAATACCAAACTCCACCCTACTCTAGCCATCCTGCCCCATCTAAAGGAGATAGGGAGAGGGGAAGGGAACTGAGAAACATGAAAAGTTCACAGTCTAGAGGCATAATCTCACTAAAAGACTGAGACCTAATCATAGGACTATGGAGCACCTCTCCCCTCATACCTCACCATCACACTATTAAAAATCTAATAGTTCTTTCTACTTGGCACATCATACAAAATTACAAGGAATGCCAAAAGAAAAAAAAATAGTTTGAAAACATTGAGCAAGCATCAGAAGCAGATTCAGATATGGCAGGGAAGTTAGAATTATCAGACAAGGATTTTAAAACAACTATGATTAATATGCTAAGGGACCTAATATATAAAGTAGACAGGATGCAATGTAAGCCAAAAAGGGGAAATCCTAAGTAAATACCAAAAATAATTGCTAGCAATCAAAAACACTATAACAGAAATGAAGAATATCTTTGATGGGCTTATTAGTAAACTGTATGCAGCTGAGAAAAGAGCATCTGAGCTTGAGAATATCTCAGTAGAAACCTGCAAACTGGAAAAGTAAACAGAAATAAAAAAAAACAGACTTGAAAAAAAGTGCAGGATATCCAAGAATGTGTGACAACTACAAAAGGTGTAGCATATGTGGGAATAACAGAAAGGGGGAAAAAAGAAAGGAACACAAGTAATATTTGCACCAGTGACTGAGAATTTACCCAAATTAATGTCAAACACCAAATCACAGATACAGAAAATTTAGAGAATGCCCAGTAGGATGAATGTTAGAAAAACTACAACGAGGCATATCATCTTCAAACTGTAAAAAATCAAAGATAAAGAAAATTTTTTGAAAGAAGCCAGAGGGAAAAACATCTTACTTATGGAGGAACAAAGATAAGAATTATATCTGACTTCTCCTCAGAAGTCAAGCAAGCAAGAAAAAAGTGGAATGAAATATTCAAAATGTTGAGAGAAAAATACACCAACCTAGAATTCTGTACCCTGCAAAATGGTCCTTGAAAAGTGAGTGAAAAAATAAAGATTTTCTCAGACAAACAAAAATTTAGAGTATTTGTTGTCAGCAGACCTCTCTTGCAAGAAATGTTTAAAGAAGTTCTTTAGAGGGAAGAAAAATAATATAAGTTTTCTCTGATCTAAGTAAAGAATATAAGCATATCAGAGAAAGAATAATTGAATGTAAAATACAAACTAATTTTTCTTAACCTTAGTTGATCTAAGAGATAACAGTTCATTCATAATAATAATATATTTGATTATGCATCTTTATGCATAAACAAAATCAATATATATATGCATGTGTATATTTAAATATATATTCTTACAATTACTATGTATAAGCAAAGTGAATGACAGCTTAATGAATAGTACAAGGAAGGAGAGAAAAGTTACAATTATTTTGTTATTATAAGGAACTCACACTACCTGTGGTGTAGTGTTATTAAAAGTGGACTAGGGTTAGTTGTAAATGTATACTGCAACCACTCTAGGGAAACCACTAAAGAAAAAATTTTTAAAGTACAACTAATATGCTAAGAGAGAAGAGAAAATGAAATCATATAAAATGCCTAATAAGACCATAAAAGGCAATGGAAGAGTGGGAGAAAAAAATGGGAAAAAAACAAGAAAAGGACAAGAAATAGAAATCATTAGCAAAAATGGTAGACATTAATCCAACTATGCCATAATCACTTTGAATGTCAGTGGTCTAAATGCAACAATTAAAGACAGAGATCATCAGAGTGGATCAATAAACAGGACCCAACTCTATGCTGTCTACAAGAAAATCAATTTGGATATACAGATACAGATAGATTAAAATAACTGGACAAATGGACATATTCCAGCTTAACTGTAATCAGAAGAAAGCTGGAGTAGCTCTATTAATTTCAGTTGGAACAGACTTTAGAACAAGGAAAGTTCTTAGGCATAGAGGCATTACACAATATCAAAGGAGTTGATTCCCGAAGAAGACAGAACAATCCTTAGCATGTACATGATGAAAAACAGAGTGCCAGGGCTTCCATGGTGGTGCAGTGGTTGAGTGTCCGCCTGCCAATGCAAGGTACATGGGTTCGTGCCCCAGTCTGGGAGGAACCTACATGCCATGGAATGGCTAGGCCCGTGAGCCATGGCCACTGAGCCTGTGCGTCTGGAGCCTGTGCTCCGCAACGGGAGAGGCCACAACAGTGAGAGGACCATGTATCGAAAAAAAAATAAAATAAAATAGAGTGCCAAATACAGAAGGCAAAAATTAATAGAACTTCAAGGAAATTCAGATGAATCCCCTATTATAGGGGGAAACTTAACACCCTTCTATCAAAAATTGATAGATACAGCAGGCAAAAAATAAGGACATAGTTGAACTCAACAATGCCATTAATCAACTAGATAAAAAAGACAGGAATAAACAATTTCATTCAATAACAGCAGAATGCACCTTCTTCTCAGGCTCACATGGAGCACTCAACAAGACAGGCCACACTCTGGGCCATAAAACATACCTTAACAAGTTTAAAAGAATAACAACACACAATTTCTGCTCTCAGATAATGAAATTAAACTAGAAATTAATAACATGAAGATATCTGGCAAATCCCCCAAATGCTTGAAAATTAAACAGCAAACTTGTAAGTAACACATGAGTCAAAGAAGAAATTTGAAGAGAAATTTTAAAATATTTTAAACTAAATGAAAATGAAAATATAACATTAAATAAAATGTGTGGGAGTTAGGAAAAGCAGTGCTTAAAGGGAAATTGATTCCATATATTAGAAAAAAAGAAAAATCTAAATCAATCATCTAAGATTTTACCTTAGGAGAACAGAAATAATGTGAATTAAACCCTAAAAAGCAGAAAAAAAACAATACTAGAATTTAGAGTAGAAATCAATGAAATTGAAAACAGGAAACCAATTGAGAAAATCAATAAAACCAAAAGCTAGCTCTTTGAAAAATTCAATAAAATCAATAAGCCTCTAGCCAGACTGATCACTTCACACTTATTACAATTGCCAAAATCCAGAACACTGATAAAGCCAAATGCTGGTGAGAATATGGAACATCAGGAACATTCACTGTTGATGGGAATGCAAAACGGCATAGTCACTTTGGAAGACAATTTGGTGGCTTCCTGCAAACTAAACATACTTGTACTATATAATCTTGCAATTATGCTCCTTGGTATTTACCCAGAGGAACTGAAAAAGTTGTGTCCACACAAAAATCTGCACATAGATATTTACTCATAATTGCCCAAACTGGAAGCAACCAAGAAGTCTTTCAGTAGGTGAATGGATGAATAAACTGTGATACATCTAGGCAGTATAATATTATGTAATGCTAAAAAAAAGATGAGCTATCAAGCCATTAATTGACATAGAGGAAACTTAAATGCATGTTACTAAGTGAATTAGTTAGTCTGAAAAAGCTATCCACTGTATAATTCCAACTATATGACATTCTGGAATAGGCAAAACTATGGAGAAATTTCAGTGGTTGCCAGGGATTAGAGGAGAGGGAGAATTAATAGGCAGAGCACAGAGGATTCCTAAGGCAGTGCAAATACTGTATATAATACCATAATGATAGATATATGTCACTATAAATTTGTCCAGAACCATAGAATGTACAATATCAAGAGTGAAGCCTAATGTAAACTATGGATTTTGGAGGATAATGAAGTATTAATTTATGTTAATTAATTATAAAATATGTACACTCTGATGGAGGTGATGATCAAGGAGGAGGCTATACATTGGTGAGGTAGAGGGTATCTGAGACATCTCTGCTCCTTCCTCTCAATTTTTGCAGTGAAACAAAAAAATACAGCCTATTATATGTGTGTGTCATCCATCAGACATTCTGTTATATGTTAGAGTTTTGAAGACAACTAAGATAAAACCTTACATTTGATAGGATCCTAGCCCTAGACAAATAAACAGAGAAGGAGAAAGAATTGAAGAAACCAATAAATGCAACAAAATATTATTACAGGAGTAATGCTTGAAATCTACGTCAGATTCTACAGAGATACAAAGCAAGAAGTCAATTTTACAATCAAGCATAGAGCTTAAATATTAACCTAAATGAAGTTTTACAAAATTAATTGTCATGGGAGAGGCTGTTTCCAGGAGAGAGCACAAAGGGAACTTAAGCATAAGGGTATGCAATGACCTGGTAACTATGAGAATGTGAACAGTGTAATGAGGCTGGAGAATTAGGTGTAACTGAATAAGACAAGAGATGAGAGACAAATCAATGATTAGTGGCCATTATTATTCAAGTTTTTGTGTGACAGATTAGTTAGGACCATATCTTAAAACCATAGGGTGCATATTATTTTTGGACCTGAGATATTTCTCCCAGTGAAATCTTTCACAGACACTCAATAGATAAATTGGTGAGGATGAAACTGACCTGTTTCTAACAAGGTAATGAACCTGCAACACCATCCACTCTCCCTTCATTTTCTTCTCTGTCCCAAAGACATTCCTTTTTAGCCATCCTACCACCACCATTGGAGTACAAAAGACATATTTCAAAAACCTCTTCTATTTATGATGAGGACCTAATGAAAGCTTTGAAAGGTGGTGGGGAGCAGTGTAAAACTAATCATATTTAGGTGTCTGAACTTAGTGAGGATGGAGAAGGGGGTATGAATATATACCAATGTTAGTTACCTAAGACTTAAAAAGTTGTTTTGTTCCTCTCATTAGAGCACTTCTATCCAAATGAAAAAACAGATTTATTGTGGCAGAAGTGAGCCTATGTGACATTTCTTGTCACTCTGAATAGGCTTAACTAAAGCCACACTTCTCCTCTGGCTTTGTACAAAATGCACCATGAGTGTCCCCTCAGAATGACTCAATAAACAATAGACTCATGTTCCCTGAGGCAAAGATAGCTTCTAAGGAGCATGTCAATATAATTAAACCTCTATAAACTGGCATTAAACATTTAGGAAATAAATATATAATACTGACTAGAGCAAACTGCCTTGGCCTTGTTTGGACATGTTCCTAGAGTTAAGGTTTTAGGCAAAAATTTTAAAAAAAGACTTGAGAAGAAAATGAAGTGAGGTCTAAAATCAGGAGTGAAAATCTGGGAGAAAATTGTGGCATATGTAATCTATGGAAATAATTTGGACACACATTTCTTTTTATTTATTTATTTATTTATTTATTTTTGGCTGTGTTGGGTCTTCGTTTCTGTGCCAGGGTTTCCTCTAGTTGTGGCAGGCGGGGGCCACTCTTCATCGCGGTGCGCAGGCCTCTCACTATCGCAGCCTGTCTTGTTGCGGAGCACAGGCTCCAGACACGCAGGCTCAGTAGTTGTGGCTCATGGGCCTAGTTGTTCTGCAGCATGTGGGATTTTCCTAGACCAGGGCTCGAACCCATGTCCCCTGCATTAGCAGGCAGATTCTCAACCACTGCGCCACCAGGGAAGTCCCTGGACACACATTTTAAACATGGAATATTAAATATATTCTGCAAGTAGGATTTTTTAGTCTTAGAAGAGTTTTAACTACTTTTCTGTTCATACCTATTTGTCATGCATCTATTAAGTGCTAGATATTGAATGATGCTGACTTGATAACAGACGAGTATGCTCCTACCATAGACCCTCTGCTTGAAATGCATTTTCTACAGAGAGCCATACTTATAAATCTCTTCCCTTATGATCTCTGCTCTTATGTTACCTTCTCAGAGAAACTTCCACTGTCCCCTTATATACAATAACAGTGACCATCCTACCCTACTCAACCCCATTATTCCTCATTCCCCTTACCTTGTTTTATTTTCATGGTAATCATCCCTATATGGCATTACATATATTTACTTCTTTGTTTGTATTATGTTTCTCTCCCTAGAATTGAAAGCATGGCATTTGTTTTGTCATTGTCCCTCCTCTCCATTTTTTTTTTTTTGAGGTATGCGAGCCTCTCACAATTGTGGCCTCTCCCATTGCGGAGCACAGGCTATGGACGCACAGGCTCAGCAGCCATGGCTCACGGACCCAGCCGCTCCGCAGCATGTGGGATCTTCCCAGACCGGGGCATGAACCCGCATCCCCTGCATCTGCAGGCGGACTCTCAACCACTGCACCACCAGGGAAGCCCCCTCCTCTCCATTCTTAAAGCTTACAGGAAGCCTAAAGCTTCCTCCTTCCTAGGATTAGTCTTTCCTCCTGGATTTTGGATCCTGCCCTCTTTCAAGTTGAAACCTTGCCCAAGGATGGATAGTTAAGTGGTATACGGAGAGGCACAGAATGAAAGTTACCAAAGAGTGGTAATTTAACACATTGAGTATGAAAAAAGATTAGGAGCCACACAGTTAATATGGAGGGATAGTCAGATATAAGTAATTGAAGTACAAATATTTTAGTGAATTATCAGACTCCCTTGGGTTTCTAGATAAACAGAAATGAAATTCTTTGGTATAATGTCATAGTAATTTTCTTGTTTTGTATAAAATATATATATATATATATATATATATATATATATATATATATTTGTTTTTGAATATTTTTTTCCTTTACCTCATGGTTACCACAAAAACATGAGAACTAAATCAAAAGTCAATTTCCTTATTGTTTCTAGAGATTTCAAGAAAAACCTTATGTGGGGCACAAAAAGTACAAGATATTTGGATAGTGACTCTTGGATAATTGTTGTATTAGTAAAGATAAAACAACTGATCTGGCAAGGTGGACAAGGTGGTGTAAACTAAATTTCTTCATATGTGTCCCCAGCCAACTCTGCCCCATCTCAAGCTATATTTGATTATGAAGTGTTTTGAAAAATCATCCTAAATTTTTCATATATAATGTATTGATGCCTTAAACTATGAAGAGAGTTAGAAAACTTGTCAATGGTTTTGGAGAAACAGGTTCTCAGACATAGTCATTACTTTAAGAGTTTTGTCCTCAGCAAGCATATTTTCTCTCCCCTGACTTTCCATATTATCATCATCAATATATTAAATAGTTTGCCTGAATTTTGTTGGAACAACTTTGGTAATTAGCTCACTAATTTTGGAAGTAGACTTTTAAATGACCAGGCTGTCTAGCTGCCTAGCTGTGAGAGAAGGGTTTGGAAATAGTTTCCAGCTCTGAAGATGAACCAAATTCTACCTTGACAAAATTGTAGAACATTCTCCAGCAACAGTAGGAGCAACTGTCTTTCTCCCTCCTAACATCTGTTAAGGTGGTTTATTTTCCTCTGCAACTAAATGCAGCAAAATATTTATGGGAAACTAAGAGCTTTTTTTCATATCACTTCTACGTTTTCTGTTCCTTATTGGAAGAATTATCACCTTCTCTTCAAAGGCGAGCTTTCTCCTCTACTTTCTCCTCTAGGATCAGTGCTCAAAAGCACTGATCCTAGGATGTTTCCACCATTCCTGTT
The DNA here is from genome assembly GCF_964341445.2 of Mesoplodon mirus. Lineage (NCBI taxonomy): Eukaryota > Metazoa > Chordata > Mammalia > Artiodactyla > Ziphiidae > Mesoplodon > Mesoplodon mirus. Next base: position 106,738,233 of record NC_138983.1, on the reverse strand, counting down.
TCCATCCCTTTGTTATTCAATGGGAAATCCTATTTGATTAACTTCACATCCTGCTTTAGCCCTCTGGTAGGACTTCCAGCATTTAGTTCATAATTTTGACATCACTGAGTTCCTTAAGGTTATAGCTGGTGATTCTATTATCTATTGCTTCATAACAACTATCCCAAACCTATTGGCTATAAACAATAACAATCCATTTATTTTGGTCAGAACTCTGCAAATCTGGCCAAGGCTCAGCAGAGATATCTCACCTCTTGCTCAACATAGTATCGTCTGAGGTAGTTTGAAAGTTGGGGGGTGAAATTATCTGATGCCTTGCTCAGGTTCTAGAGGGTGATGTTGGCTGTCCGCTTGGACCTCATCTGGACCTATAAGCCAGAACATATATACATGGCCTCTCCTAACAGCATAATGATTCAAACAACAAGCATCCCAAGATACAGAAAGTGAAGCTGGCAGCTTCTTATGGACTAGACCCAGAGAGTGGCAGTAGGGTCACTTCTGTTTTCTGTTGGTCCAACATTTTCACAGCCCAGATTCCAGGGAAGGAATAAAAGGAATATCAGAAAATGTTGAGTTTATGTGTTACAACTTACATACTATTTCTTCTAGTCCCATATTATTTCTATTGCTGTTCCATACAAAGTACACCCATCCTTTGGAAATACTCCCTCAGATTTTCACTCCACCGCACTACCAGTCTCAGGCTTGAGTTTCAGGACTCTCTCATCTATATCAGGTGCAGGTGTGAATGAAACTCCTTCAATTTGGTCTCTGATGTAACTCCTCAAAAACATTTCCTTTTTATATGATGGTCTGAGGATAAAAAGGCAAGTTATTTGCTTCCTACGCACCCATCACACAGTAAAGAGGAAAATAGGAAACATGCAGCATCCTTTGATCCATAACAATTGTGAAATGAGTCAGGTAACATAGTTCTATTTTCTGTGAATGGATTCCTCTTGCCCTTGTCCTTTGAACTCTTGGTTTTACCCTTAACTTATCATTTTAGTTAGTTTGTTTTTAATAAAACTGTTTTCAAGAAGTTGAGGATCCAAAGTTCTCTTCCTCATTTGTACTCTTTTTGTCACATTTAGCTTAAGTTGGTCATGCTTCTGCCAGTACAGTTTTCTGTAAAAAACAAGTAAGAGTAAAAACACCAACTTCGTGGTTTGTTTATGAATCTTCCATACATTAGACAAAAGATACAACCACAGATAACTTCAATATAGACCCTCTTCAACATCACATTTGCTGTGAACTAGTAGTTGAAAACCCTAGGATCTTAGAAACTCTACTGTTTAAGGAGAATATCTGTGAGACACATTCCTAAGGTTTTTAGAGGGCCTTTTATCTGTAAGGTGTATGAGTCAATGCCTTAGATATTTCTGAAGCCTTAAAAAAGGTCTTCACAGTCATTCCCTAAGCTTCATCTTTAGATCATATTTTCCTAAAAGTGCATGGGCTTGATCCCTCTCTGAGATCTTTATTTATTTTCAGAAATTCCTGCTATGTGGAGAGGCTGGAAATAACAATCAGTTTTATTCTCAAACCTGGCAAGTCTTGGGCCCATTATATTTAACCATTCTGTTTTTGGTTTATCTCTCCGATAGAATTTTATCATAAATGGCTAGAAGAAGGTAAGTGACCCTTTTAACATTCTAACTGGAAATCTCTACTATATCATAGAGTTAACTAATTGCTTTTCTTATTTCCATATTATTGTAGGAGATGCATTTGCTAAACTTTCTGCCACTACATAAAAATTGTCCCTTCACTCCAGCTTGCAATAACATTCCCTGGAACACTTTAGCCATTTGCTGAAAGGCTCCTCAATGCCCTTCTAATTTCTACTCACCATCTAGTCCTAACACCAGCAACACTTGTTTTAAATTGTTGTTATGGTAACACCCCAGTTTGAGATTCCAAAATATGTTTGAGTTACTTAATACTGCATAATAAACGAATCCAAAATTACTGCATGAAACAACAACCATTTCTATAGGATAGGAGTTGAAAAAGGCACATTGGGGTTAACTTATCTCATCCCACGATTGCTGAGGTCTTAGCTGGGAATATTGAAGGCTTGAAGTAACTCCATAGCTGGGATGGGAATAATCTGAAGCAGTGCAGTCTATGAAAATTTTCTGTAATGATGGAATTGTTCTATATCTATATGGTTCAATACAGTAGATACTAGCTACATGTGACTACTGATTAATCAATTAATTTAATTTAATAGTCAAAATTTAATTAATTTTAATTAAATTAAATAGCCAATTGTGTCTAGTGCTTACAGTATTGGACACCACAAATCTGAAGACTTGCTCACTAATACATATGGGGATTGGTTCTGGCTGTCCTCTGTGACCTAATCTTCATGTGGCCTCACCATGTGCTCTCTCTGTTTCTTCATAGCAGTGAGTATGTTCCAAGAAGAAGCATCCAAGAAACAGTGGCTCACCTTTTATCACTTTGCCTCAGATATCACATAGCATCAATTCTTCCTTACTCAGAGACACACTCAGATTCAAGGGTAAGGAACTTAGATGCCACTTCAACATCAGGTTTTCAATAGTGCATTTGGGATGGAACATTCTGTTGTGGTCATCTTGGAAAATACAATATGCCACACCAGTCGTCCTAGTTAAAGGGGAGGAGGTATATGGCATATTGTTGTCACTCTACTTTCCTAGATTCTAGATTTCTAATTGCAGTTAATTCATCTGTCCTGGATTATTTTGTCAATTTTGAGATTCCTAGGACTCAAGATTTTTCTTCAGCTGAAGTGAAATAAAACTCTTTACATGATGTTCAGAAGACTTTTATTTATCTTGGGCTAATAATACATTTCAACACTTCAGAGTAGAGCATACAACACATGATGAAGCATGCATGGTTTCCTAGAGCTTTTCATTCTCTCATAAAGGTGCTTCTGGATCAAGGAGCTTAATGGTAGGTTCAGGATAGTGTCAGGTGAGCATTCTTTCTATTCAGATGCTACCTTTCCTCTCTAACCAAACAAGTGATTCTATTATTAATGAGTTAATATAAAAATATATATATATCTGCCATATAATTGAAGAAATACCCAGGTCATAGGCATTTAAATATTAATAATACAAAAGAGTCTAATAAGTCACCAACACAAGATTTTGCAAACAATAAGAGGTCTTCCAAGAGGCTGATCTAGCCAGTCTACCATCATACTACAGATTAAGTGTATCTGTTTATGACCTGATGATACTTACCTAGTGACTTGGAATCAAAACATCTCCCTTCCTGTAAATCCTTTCATTTGCATCACTTCTGGTACACTCAGCAATACTCCCACAGCACAAGGTTCTTACCCACGTTAGAGCAAATGTATCAATATTATACAGTGTGTATACTTATATCTTTATATCTGACTCCCTAGTTGATAGTGAAATCATAATGGAAAGAGATGGCATCATGTTTAATTTAAATCCTCAGAAGCTAAATGCCAGGGGTAGAGTAAAAGAACAATAACTCTGGAATGATCTAGTTGTATTAATGAATTTATTTTCATTCATGATTATTTAATAGATTAGCATACTTAATTTTGTAAAAATGCTTCAAAACGTATGTGTGGTTAGCACACATAGTAAGACTTTTAGATGGATTTGCTATAATTATATTTGTGTGTGTTTGTGGTGAGCACTCCAAATTATTATTTTTTTAATTTCTATATTTCTTTTTTAATTAATTTTTACTAGATTATTGTTGCTTTAAAATGTTTTGTTAGCCTCCACTGCACAACAAAATGAATCAGCCGAACACATAGAGATATCTCCTCCCTTTTGGACTTCCCTTCCATTTAGGTTACTGCAGTGCATTAGGTAGAGTTCCCTGTGCTATACAGTATGTCCCCATCAGTTGTCTATTTTATACATAGTATCAATAATGTATATGTGTTCATCCTGGTCTCCCAATTCCTCCCACCCCACCCCTCTCCCCGTTGGTATCCATACATTTGTTCTCTACATCTGTGTCTCTATTTCTGCTTTGCCAATAAGATCATCCATACCATTTTTTCTAGATTCCACATATATACATCATCATACAATATTTCCTTTTATCTTTCTGACTTACTTCACTCTGTATGACACTCTCTAGGTCCATCCACATCTCTACAAAAGACCCAGTTTCATTCCTTTTAATGGCTGAGTAATATTCCATTGTATATATGTACCACATCTTCTTTATCCATTCCTATGTCGATGGACATTTAGGTTACTTCCGTGTCCTGGCTATTGCATGTAGTGCTTCAGTGAACATTGTGGTGCATGTCTCTTTTTGAATTATGGTTTTCTCTGGGTATATGAACTGTAGTAGGATTGTAGGATCATATGGTAGTTTTATTTTTAGTTTTTTAAGGAACGTGCAAACTGTTTTCCATAATGGCTGAATCAATTTACATTCCCACCAAAAGTGTCTGAGGGTTCCCTTTTCTCCACACCCTTTCCAGCATTTATTGTTTATACATTGTTTGATGATGGCCATTCTGACCAGTGTGAGGTGATACCTCATTCCAGCTTTGATTTGCATGTTGTTAATAGTTAGTGAAGCTGAGCAGCTTTTCATGTGCCTCTTGGCCTTCTGCAAATCTTCTTTGGAAAAATGTCTATTTACGTGTTCTGCCTATTTTTTGATTTTTTTTTTTTTTTGATATTGAGCTGTATGAGGTGATTGTATATTTTAGAGGGTTTTCTTTTCATCTTGTTTATGGTTTCCTTTGCTGTGCAAACCCTTTTAAGTTTCATTAGATCCCCTTTATTTATTTTTGTTTTAATTTTCTTTACTCTAGGAGGTGGGTCAGAAAAGACCTTGCTGTGATTTATGTCAAAGAGTGTTCTGCCTATGTTTTCCTCTATGAGTTTTATAGTGTCTGACATTATATTTAGGTCTTTAATCCGTTTTGAGTTTACTTCTGTGTATGGTGTTAGAGCATGTTCCAATTTTGCTTTTTTACATGTAGCTGTGCAGTTTTCCCAGCACCACTTATTGAAGAGGCTGTCTTTTATCCACTGTATATTCTTGTCTCCTTTATCAAAAATAACATGACCATATGTGCATGAGTTTAGCTCTGGGTTTTCTATCCTGTTCCATTGATCTATATTTCTGTTTATGTGCTAGTACCGTACTGTCTTGATTACTGTAGCTTTGAAGTCTAAAGTCAGGCAGACTGATTCCTCCAGCTCCACTTTTCTTTCTCAAGAATGCTTTGGCTATCCGGTGTCTTTTGTGTTTCCATACAAACTGTAAAATTTTTTGTTCTAGTTATATGAAAAATGCCATTAGTATTTTGATAGGGATTGCACTGAATCTGTAGATTGCTTTGGATAATATGGTCATTTTCACAATATTGATTCTTCTAATCCATGAAGATGGTATATCTCTCCATCTGTTTGTGTCATCTTTGATTTCTTTCAAGAGTGTCATATTGTTTTCTGCATACAGGTCTTTTTCTTCCTTGAGTAGGTTTATTCCTAGATATTTTATTCTTTTTGTTGCAATGGTAAATGGGATTGTTTCCTTAATTTCTCTTTCTGCTCTTTTGTTGTTAGTGTATAGGAATGCAAGAGATTTCTGTTAATTAAATTTGTACCCTGCAACTTTATCAAATTCATTGATTAGCTCTAGTAGTTTTCTGCTGGCATTTTAAAGATTTTCTATGTATAGTATTGTGTCATCTGCAAACAGTGACAGTTTTATTTCTTCTTCTCCAATTTGGTTTCCTTTTATTTCTTTTCCTACTCTGTTTGCCATGGCTAGGACTTCCAAAGCTATCATATCAATATTTTCTCATAATTGGGTGTTGAATTTTGTCAAAAGCTTTTTCTGCATCTCTAGAGAAGATCATATGGTTTTATTGTTTAGTTTATTAATATGGTGTATCACATTGATTGATTTGCATATATTGAAGAATCCTTGCATCCCTGGAATAAATCCCACTTGATCATGATGTATGATCATTTTTATGTGTTGCTGGATTCGATTTGCTAGTATTTTGTTGAGGAATTTTTAGTCTATATTCATCAATGATATTGGCCTGTAATTTTCTTTTCTTGTGAAATCTTTGTCTGGTTTTGATATCAGGGTGATTGTAACATCATAGAATGAGTTTGGGAGTGTTCCACCCTCTGCGGTTTCTTGGAAGAGTTTGAGAAGGATAGGTGTTATCTCCTCTCTAAATGTTTGATAGAATTCACCAGTGAAGCCATTTGGTCTTGGACTTTCGTTTGTTTGAAGATTTTAAATCACAGTTTCAATTTCATTACTGTGAATGGTCTGATCTTATTTTCAATTTCTTCTTGGTTCAGTCTTGTAAGGTTGTACTTTTCTAAGATTTTGTCCATTTCATCCAGGTTGTCCATTTTATTGGCATAGAGTTGCTTGTAGTACTCTTTTATGATCCTTTGTATTTCTGCAGTGTCAGTTGTAACTTCTCTTTTCTCATTTCTAATTTTACAGATTTGAGTCCTCTCCCTTTTTTCTTGATGAGTCTGGTTAAGGGTTTATCAATTTTGTTTATCTTTTTAAAGAATAAGCATTTAGTTTATTGATCTTTGCTATTGTTTTCTTCATTTCTATTTCATATATTTCTGCTCTGATCTTTATAATTTCTTCCATCTTCTAATTTTCAGTTTTGTTTGTTCTTCTTTCTCTAATTCCTTTAGGTGTAAGGTTAGGTGGTTTATTGAAGATTTTTCTTGTTTCTTGAGGTAGAATTGTATTGCTATATAGTTTCCTCTTAGAACTGCTTTTGCTGCATCCCATACATTTTGGGTCATCATGTTTTCATTGCCAGTTGTTTCTAGGTATTTTTTTAAATTTCCTCTTTAATTTCTTCATTGATCTCTTGGTTATTTAGTGATATATTGTTTAGCCTCCATGTGTTTGTATTTGTTACAGTTTTTTTTTCCTGTAATTGATTTCTAATCTCATAGCTTTGTGGTCAGAAAAGATGCTTGATACAATTTCAATTTTTAAAAATTTATTAAGGCTTGATCTCTTACCCAAGACATGATGTATTGAGTTTTTTTTTTTTTAATTTATTTATGGCTGTGTTGACTCTTCATTTCTGTGTGAGGGCTTTCTCTAGTTGCAGCAAGTGGGGGCCACTCCTCATCGCGGTGCGCAGGCCTCTGACTATCGCAGCCTTTCTTGTTGCGGAGCACAGGCTCCAGACGCGCAGGCTCAGTAATTGTGGCTCACGGGGCTAGTTGCTCCGTGGCTGCATGATCTTCCCAGACCAGGGCTCGAACCCACGTCCCCCGCATTGGCAGGCAGACTCTCAACCACTGAGCCACCAGGGAAGCCCTGTATTGAGTTTTAAAATGTATGTCCATATCAGAAATGAAAGCTACTGTTAATAATTGTTTTGAAATTATTTTTTCCTGATATATAGTAATGCATATTCATTATTTGAGTTAAATCATCAGGCCGTGTCTTTAGAAAGATCCTCTAAAGTTATGAAAAGTTCTTTAACAGTGATCAGAAACTTATACCAAAATATTCATATGAGTTGCTTTCACATTTTAAATTTTACATAATTTGCAAATTTTTATGTATAAAATAATCAAGCAGACTATAATTAAATTAATTAGGACAGATATCAGGGTGACTTATAAAGGTTTTACTTTGGTAAGCATGAGACAATAGGTATGTATTTATTTTATGTAGTAGTATGTAATTGTATATAAAAGTAGTGGTATTTTTAACAGTAAAATACTTAGGAGAGATAAATACAGTAAAATAAATTCTTAATGATCCAAATATTCAAATAGCATTCTTTTCTCATCACTGAGCTGAATTTGCCTATAGGGAAAGGCTGTGACATAATATTGCAAAATTTTTCAGGTTTCACAATTCTAATTATTTTCTATTTGTCTTAAAGCTTAGAAGTAACTGTAACAATCTAGAGTCTTTATTTCAAAATTCTTGTTTATTTATTTATTTATTTAAATATTAATTAAGTTAATCCCAAGTTCTGCTGTACTGAGGGTACTGTATATTTCTAAATTAAATAAGTTACCTTGGTAGATATTGATTTAGACCATTAATATGTATTTTTTATACCTTACAAAAAATAACCTAGTAAATGAGACTATAGATTTCAATTATTTTTAATATGTGCCTTTATAGGTCATAGTATCATAAATTCAAATGTCTTTAGGACATAAAACTAAGAGGAAAGTATAATTAAGTGAATGACTGTAATGAACTACTCAATTCGAATTCATTTTTAAATGTTTTGAGCAAAGAAAACATATTTCATAGTAGATTTTGGCCCATAGGTCACCAGTTTATGACTCCTTTCCTGGCCTTAAAATTTCATTTTTTTAAGGAAATGATGTATATTTACATGTTTCCATTTACACATATCTTCAATAATCCTTAATTAATCATTGAATTATCATGTGATAATTCGTGGTATTTACTTCTAACATCATAAATTAAATCCACTTCAATACATTTTTAAATTTTTTAAATTATTTTTGTAATTAATACATGTATACATTTTTAAAAAATGAAATATCACTACAATATTAGAATGAAAAAAATTAACCACAGCTATAATCCTCCATATCCTTTATTCTTGCTTCCTGTTTGAATTATCTTTTCTTCTGAAAATTACTAACATATTTCTAAATAATATGTGTATATGATGATTGATTTTCCATGTTTAGTTTTTATATATTGTTTTCTCATAAGGAAAGTGATAATAAACCTCAGCTTACCCTCCCATATAACTTTTTCCTAGTTTATTCCTGTAATATTAATTCATCACATATTTTCTAAATAAATATTTAACATTTACATCATTACAATTAGAAAATATTTTTATAACTTGTATAATATTTTCCACTTTTATAGTTAATAATTACATTTTTGTTTAGTTTTATGTGTGTCATGTCTTTACTGCTAGTACATTCAAGCAGTGAAATTAACATTTCTCTCTAATTCTGTCTCTCTCTGTCTTTCTGTCTTTCTTTAAGACACGCTTTCTGGGGATCTCAATTTTTCTGCTCCAATTCAACTAATTGTGTTTTATGCTCCCTGCACTGCTCTTGTCCTGGAATTCCTTTTATCAGCATCTTTCTACTCTTTAGGAGCCCATATTTTCTGGAGTTCCTGTAGTCTCCTCTATCTTATTTTACTCTTGTTTAACTCCCTGGATTTGAAAGTTATATTTTTCATTACTTTTCTGAATAAGTCAGCATGGGAGGTTTTTTTTTTTTTTTTCTGGGAACATGCTGGTCTACTTTTTTTCTATTCTCACTTTTGATTGATATCAGTCTTTAAATTGATTGACAAAATTGGTATATAATTCAAGTTTAAAGTCACTTTCCTTCAACATTGTTCTTCTTGGGAATTTCATTGATTTATTTGAGTTTGTTTTTGATTGTTGTTTGTGATTTGTTGATTTCCTTGTCATTTGGTTTTTGTTTGTTATTTTGGTAGGTCATTGTTGTTTTTAAAATTTCTTTTTTTAAAGCGTCTTATGTCTTAATTTAATACTTTTTCTTATTGATGTATTATTGATATTTTTCTTCTACTGTCTCTATCATCATGTTACTTTTATTTAGTTTTGTTAAGTTTTTGTTATTGGTTTTGCTTTTTAATTTTTTCACTGAAAGTTCTGTGAGCATGTCTGGTGTTTATCATCAATTCATATAGTTCTCTATGTAATGAACTAGTAGAGACACCATTTCAACTTAGACTCTTTTATGCTTCTTTTTAAACCTAAAATAAATTCTCCATTCTTTTACTTGGAGCCATAATCCTGGCTGCCAGTGTTCTTGCATCTTATTGTGGAAGAGAGAGATGGTGAAAAGTGTCTAGTCAATATAAACATTCAGTTAGCCCCCTGTTTTCAGAACAGTCACTCACTCTTGCTTCCCGCTGTATCTCGTATTGGAGAGTACAGAGAATCTCTGTTTAAATCTCACAAGAATCCAATGTTCTGCTTTTCTTGGGATAGAGAAGGAGCAATCACTCACTACAACTTTGGAAAAGGGAATCTCACTGTCTAATTGCTTTTTAAAATAAGTTCTAAAGGGATCTTCTTGTATAATGCACTACTTCAAGTCCTGTTTTCTCAATTTCTTAAACTTTCTAAAGTTCTATGGTGCAAAATCAATTTTCAGAAGTTCTATGTCAGTTATCAGTACACCATTTGCTTTACATCATACACATTTTTGTTGAAATATTTCATTTTATGTTATTGCTTAATTCTTTGTTCTAAAAGGTTGAAGAATTATAACATTAATTCTTAACCTACCACACAGCATATTTGGCAAAAAACAGTGGTAACTAATGACCACTTGTTAAGTTTTTGTTCCTAGAAGACTAGATAAGAAGCAGCTAGTGTTTTTTAAACTAAGAAGATTCAATCCCCTGACTAAATTAACCAAAAAAAAAAACAGTTAGCAACTGTATCTTCTCATTCCCCAACCATAAGAAAAATTATGAGAAGAAAGGAGAGAAAGTCACAGCAAATAATGCAGTGACTGACTAATGAGAATAAAAAAAGTATTTTTGAGAAAAAGTAGGAATAAATATTACAATGTACAAACATCAGTTTTGTACTGATGTTTTATGATAAACAATGAATTAGCTCTAATTGAGAAGAAAGGTGAGAAGAACTGATGTTTAAAATCATATTTTTGTCTTTGCTCACTTAGATGACTTCACTTTCTCATAAAGTATTTTAATTAAGAATGTAACCATTATAATCCTCCATGAGGTCTTCCTGACGAAAATGGCAGCAAAAAACAAAAGCAGGACCTGGTATACCTCCTTCCAACTTTCCACTTTTATTTATAAATACACTCAAAACTGGAAAAGTGCTACTAACCTCTCAATACAAAAGAAACAAGCAATAAACCACAATCTCACAGTATAAGTTCATACAATTTAATGAATAATTAACAATTCTTTTTTTCAGGCCTTTGGATAAGCCCCGGGGACACAGTGATAAATAAGGTAATACACATCCCTGCCCTCATTGCTAGTCTCCCAGGGAAGAGAGACCTATGTATGTAAATGCATGTGTGATGAGAGTAACAAGAAGGTAAGTATATGATGTTATGGGAGAGCAAAGATAACTAACCTTTGGGAAAGCCAACTTGAGGAAACAGTGTTCAGATTGAGATTTTATACATGAAACATGTTAAACTCTTGACAATTTGAGTTCAAAAATTTTATTTTAAATTGAGTCTAGAATAATGAATATAAATGAATAATTTTTATCTAAGTGAAATTTAACAAGGAGTGAGAAGAGAACTCTGAATACTGATGTGAGATTGAAGGCAGTAGTTTTTGCTGCCTCAATTATGGGGATATAGAAATATACTGAACATAAAATTAAACTTTCACATCCTTGGGATCATTTATCCAGCCATAGTCAGAATTATACCTTTGACCTCACCAATCAGGGAATATCTTTCCCATTTTTTTTCCAGATTACAATACCTAGGACTCTACTACTAGAAAGTAGTGTAGGAAAGAAAGATTATATCCTGTGATAGTTGGATGATGGATCCAAGAAAAGACCAAGAGGTTTATATACTAAAAGCTATGGTCTTCAATATATAGTACAGTTGAAATGGTTTTCTAACAACTACAACAGCAAGAATACTAATAATAGTAATAATAATGAAAAAACATTGGAAGAAATCTTGATGACCTTCCCAGAAAGGGTAGCTATGGCTTTCATGAAATAGAAACAGGAGCACATAAAAAGCTAAAAGGATGAAATGACAACAGAGATGCAGAAAGAACTGGAAGAAAATATAAAAATATTGTCAAAAAATCTCAGAAATAAAAAGTTATCATAGGGCATAAAATTAGCTAAAGAGTGGGAAAGTTTGAGAAAATTTTAAGTGAAAACACATAAAACCTGAGAAAAAAAATTAATATGGATAAAAAAACAGAAGAACTTAAAACAATGTTAATATAATACATCATTAATTCATAATTGAAGCTGTTTTTTCTTAATTAAAAGTATTTTTCAGTCTGCAAATCCAAAGAGGTCACCCAGTTTCAAGCAAATTTTTGAATCTTAAGGTTAAATCAGAGTTAATCTTAAGGTTAACTTTAAGGTTAAGCAAAAGTTCTGACAAACATTGAGGCAGAAAACAGATCATGGAAAAAATCAGACTAAGCTCAGAATTCTTGAAAGAATTACTACCAATATTATGAGTAATTTATTACATGCTTGCTACTCTGTTAAGTACTATAAGAATTTTTATTCCAATATTAAGAAATAGTTGCACAGCTGTAAAATTGATACCACTCTTAACCTCATGTAGAAATTTAACATAAAGAGACATTAAGTGACTTAGTCATGTAAAACAAATATTTGGCCAATTTAAGATTCAAACACAACATTCTATTTCAAAGGCACATACAACTAACAATAATGCTTTGCTCTAAAATGCAAGTGCCAACAGTAAAATGAGCTAAAAATTTCTGGTGCATGGTAAAGGGAAGGGAGAGATTATTATGATTCAAATAATCTCTATCTAACTAAGCTAGCATATAGGCAATAAAAAGACATATAAATTATGAAAGGCTTAGAAAAAAAATATATCTTCCCGGGAGGAGGATGGGGATTGAAGATGCACTCTTGAATAAAAATAAAATTAAGAAATCAATATTGTGAAAGTTATGGCATATTAATATTGGAAAGGACATTGTAAAGGTAGAAATTATTGTTGTAAATATGGTTAAATGAATGCTAGAGCAAAACCAAATTACTGAGAAATATAATTTGCATGATGAGTCATAATAATTATTTATAAGCTGCATCTCTAACTTAACAAATAAATTGGCAAGCACTGTAAACTGGAAGGGCACATTAAGGGTTGTAAAATGCAGTACATTTTTTCACTGTGGAAAAGGGGTTTACTTATTCCTTTTTTATTTTTGTAATTATTTTTACAGAAATATGCATTTACCAATGCATCTGATATAACTATAAGTAACTGATCTTATAATGCAAAATTAGATTTCAATCTTTCAAACTTTGCAAAAGGAAAACATATTGTTTTCTAAATAGCAAATAATCAGAAAGTAAGATAATATAAAGCAATATAACCAGAATAAATTGAGGTAACAAATATGAAAATAAATATAATTATGCGAATTTTTTGATCAATAGATAAAGACTTTAAGACTAGTTTAATAATATCACAAAGTTTTGTTAGTTTGCAAGAAACAGACATTAATAAAATTGTTCAAAATGCATTAAACATTCTCAAAGAAATAGTAGGGAAATATAGATTAAAAAAGGAATACTGATATTAGCAAGAGGAAAATTCAAAGTAAAAAACATAATATTATTGACCATTTTATACATAAAAAATATCAATTCAAAGGTTTCATGCACTCAGAGAATAGACATTAAGCATAGTAAGAAACAAACTGGGTCTGAAATTCTATTCTGGTAATAGGAAGGGAAAGATGGTTGTTGGCAATGTTTAGACAAAAAATAAATAAAAGGAAGTTGTTTAGCAACATAGAAGAATGAAATCAAGTAAATAATTGCTGTAGTTCAACATAGTTTAGCACAGTTAATCTTGCATGCTTATGGTACAGTGTATGTAAATCAAAAAATCTATATAAACTGAAGAACACTTATCATGTTGGTTTAATTCTTAGGTATAAGTAATTACTTTGTTCAGGAAAGTAAAGTAATGAGGAAAGCAAATATTTAAATTATTTTTTTTTAACTTTTGCTGATATGAAAGGGGAAGATGGCAAAGAAAATTAATTGGATAGAGAGGATGTAGAACATTTTTATGACTATGTTATCCTGTAAGTGTAAATATAAGAAGACTTGTTTTGATAAACATTATTTATTTTGTGATATGCCTGAGAATGTTGTGATAATTTTAATACATAGGACATTTTTCAATGCCAAGTGTAGCACAGAGCATTAAATACACTTAGATTTAGTAATTCTGGATTTTACAATAATATGTCTTGCTTACCCAGCCTTCTCCTTGAATCCCTGGATCTTGATTCTTTGTTTTAAAGAGTATCTACCTGAGTATCACCTCATGAAAATACTGTCATGGTTTCTTTAACATAGACTTGTAACAATGAAAACCTTATTTGTCTTTAACAATGATTGTCAATGAGATTTTCAGTTCTCCCTAATGCATTCTAGAAATATATGGTGTTATAAATATATGGGGTTGAGCTTTAAAATTTTATAGTTGTCCACACAGAACCTCCAGCAATTCCAAAATAACAGTTTAGGTTTTTCTAATCCAGTACTTGTTACCACGGAGGTTTCAGCTCAAAGTTTTCTGCTCCAGTAAGTTGTGATTCTCTGAATTTTCCTGTAAGTCTCCTTAATTTTGAGTGCAGGATTTTACCTTGTGACCTCATTTCTCTTTAGGATCTAAATTTGTTGATTTTGCAGTTTGCTTAATTTTTTACTTGTTAGGATGTAATGGTGACTTCCAAGCTTCTTACAGGTAGGATTAGAAAAAAATTTACTCTTATGGATATTTTTGATGAATGAAGTCACACACTTTTCCATAGTTAGAAATATTGAGTAACTAAAGATTAATTCTAATTTTCACAAAACCCAGTGAGATATATAATACTAACTCCAATTTCAGATGAGAAAAAGTAAGTCTTAGTGATTGATTGACTTGATCCATATTAAAAGGGTAGTGATTGGAGGTCTTTACATTCAAAACACTTTTGAAAAGTTGGTCTCCTAGTAACACATCTTCAAACAACCCCAACCCTGCAACTCTTCTCTTTGTTCACTCTCTTTATATTCTTCTCTCTTCTCTCTAACAATCTTTTGTTGTTGACTTCCACTTGATTATTTCGAAATCTCAGATTTCAGTAACGTGTTCCTAATGCCTTAGACCTGCCATCACTTTCTAGCATAATATTTCAATAGATATATCTGTGGATAACCACCCTCTCATGTTAATGATCAGCTGCTCTCTTAGGCTGAGCTGAGACTTGCAGGAAATCTGGACTTGGTATGATGATAGAATAATCATAATATTCTTTTTATTTTACAATGTTCAAACTACAGTGCTTATTCTTCTATGGTAATCTATCTTTTACGAATTTTATCAGCTGATTTTTTTAAATTTCCTGCACTTCAGTTAAATCCTATTCCACTGCAAAGGAACAAGTCATATTTTTTTATATCTGTTATTACCTAGTACATTTATAATAGTACATCAAAGGAGAGATGATGTATTTGAGATGTCTTCTTGATGTTATCTGTTATTCTATTTTTTGTGTTTATATGTTTGATCATTTGTTTGAGATACTAAACTCTATCTCAATTTCAATTTTTCTTAATTCCAGGGTTATTTAGAATATTATATATCATTGCTTTTTGTCAGTCTAAATCAAACTAGAGAAGCAATTTATGGATCTTACCTTGGAAGAATCTAAATGCTCCACTGTAGTAGCAAATTTTCCCAAGTGTACTTTCAGTGATATAAAAAGGTATTTCTAAGAAAATAACATCTAAGTACCTGTGGTTGATATCAAAAATTTTATAGGCTACTGATAATAACCCATGTGCAATAAATCTAATAACTACTTTTTTTCAAGCAAACATTCTAACTTATAACTAGATATGTTCCAGTTGCATATTAATCATTCATAGTGTAGTTGGTTGTGGGTGACCCAGACTGAAACTAAATTGTATGAATAAAAACTATTAAATTTAATTGAAAATTCAAGGAATAAGTGCCAGTTTCTCTGAATCCAAATAGCAGGACAGGGGTTTTAAGGAATTATTCTTAGTCAAGCAATCCAATTAATCCTCAGGGCAGGGGAGCAAAATCTTAAGGTGGAAGTGAGTCTGTGTTCTTGGCATCCAGAAGGAGTTTCAGGAAGGACGAAGATTGGCATGGTCACTGCTCTCATAAAATTCAGGATAATCAGATAAAATGTAATGAGAATTGTGAGTTTTATATAAGAGTATTATGATAGGGTTTTTCAAAATACTCCATGATGCCCAAGAAACAGAACACTTAACGTAATCCATAGGGTTAGAGTAAACTTCCCAGGAAGAGTTGTTATACTTTCTCTGTTTGGTTAGATTTGATTTTTATTTTGTACCCTTCTCCCCTATCTCTACTAGAATTATAGAAGAGATTGAGGCAAAATATTATATAGGATGCATGGAACAGTAGAAAGAAAGCATGCATGTTCTAGCAGAGACCAGGGTGAAAAATATGAGAAAAAAAGTAGGTATTTAAAATCTATATGTTGTTATATCTGACATCAGATTATCATGAGAGGCAAAGTGTGAGGCAGTAATTACCTCATAGTAGGCACTCACTAAAGATTTTCTATCCATCAAGATCTGATGTTGTGGGATGAGAAGAAGTAAATATATGTCTGGAGATAAACATGAGTTAGGCCATGGAAAACATGTGTATTACACAGAATAGATAGGATGCACTAAGATAAACGTTTAAACTCCCAAATCTCATTAAGTTAACATAATAAAGGTTTATTCCTCACAGACATTTTAGCTCCATAAAAGTGAAGCATTCCTCTTCCTTTTTGTACCCATGCCATCTGGAACACAGGTTTTCAAGGTAGCCACAGAAAGAAAAAGAACAAGAGAACTGTAAGGTGTTTGAATAGTCAGGCTTAGAACTGGCTTGTCCTACATTGTCTCTGTCCACATTCCAATACAATATTGCTTCATATGATCCAGATCTAATTGCAAGGGAGGTTTGGGGATGTAGTCTCTATGCCCAAGAGGAAGATGTGGCATGAAGAACACCTAGTGTTGTCTCTGTCAAAAATATTAAACAGTTTAAATACTGCTGGTAATATCATTGATAAATTATGTGCATTTTTATGAGGCTAACAAGGTGAAGAATGAAAAATGCAGTCTAAACACAAGAGTTTTGTTTTCTGTGGGTTTTTCCAAATAAAGAGCCTAATAGCTCTATATAAGAGTATCAGGATAATATACTCAAAGCATTTACAAGTAACTTTGAGAATAATTAAATTGGTATTAAGGTATTTACATGAGGATTAATGGAAAGCATAGAATGATGAAATTAGCAGAAGTACTAAACTGAAAATATTTATGAGACTAATTGTTTCTTAAAGCAATTTTCTAGAAAACAATGGACATGTACAATGGGTATAAAATGATACTTAAGAGACAAATCAGTGTCAATTAAAGTCAAACTAATATGGTTTTTCATCCATCATCCTTACTTTTACATTTTTTTTCAAAAGATATTCTAAGGTTTTCTACAGAAAGCAAATTGATTTTTAATCAAATTTAATATAGTTTAATGTAATGTAATCTATATCAAACATTAAACATGTTTATACAAATTAGTGTTTCTATTAATCTGAAAAAATTTTGACTCCAAGTAATGTATTTTAAGATATATTTTTATCTTTAAAAGGGAAAATTATACATGATAACACTGAGTTCTATAAATAATGTGAATGATTTGGCACTCATATTCTTCTGGAACAGTATAATTATATACACAGTTTTTGGAATAGAATGTGGCAACATTATCATTCAATTATACCATAAATTCTGCCTATGAATCTATCCTATAGATTTAAAAACACTAGTATGTAAAGCAGTACATATTTGGTTTCAGTGGCAATAAAAAACAATAATAATTGACTTTAAATAGCTACCTCAATAAATTTTACTGCACGTATACTGTAGAATTGTTAGATTAAAAAGGAAGTTATGGGGAAACATATATATAGTACAATAGAAGATGATTTTTTATAAATAAGTCAATATATTTGTATATATGCATGATTAAAATTGTATGCTCATGATAAAAATTGTGGGGCTGTCATTGGATTAGATCTTTAACAGCCATTGCCATGAAGGGGCTGGGGTTTGTGTGGGAGAAAGATGAAATGTAGGAAAAAAATTCATCATCACTGTAACAAATGGTATTTTATCCAGTGGAATGTAATACAAAATCCTATCAAACATATTGCTTGAAATATAAAATATAGTTAAGAACTATGTCTGAAATTTTATATGAACAAATCAGCATTTACTTCTTTAGCTGACTGGGAGGTAAGAAGTATATGTCTTGAAATTCTATAATTTTAATAGGTTTTCAGCAAACAATATTAGTTTCTTAAAAAAATAAATCAAATATTCATAAGAACTTTTACATTATGATGTGTAGTTAAAACTTTCCATATTGGTGACTTTTTGTACATACTCAGATTGAGAACGTTGTCCTTTACATAGAGTCTACAATTTGTCTGAAATACAACAGTCTCATGGATTATACCCAGCACTGCTGTTAAACACTAGATCAGAAACCACAGTAGAGATGAGGAGGTAAGAATTTGGCTTTTTATGAGCCTTTCAAAATTCTGACCCCCTCTATCCCCACATCAAACCTTTCAGAATTGTTGCCTCCTTTGTGGCCCTTTTTATATTCTGTCGGTAAATCTGTCAAAATCCAGCTTCTCTTATTCCTATGAATTCGCTCAAGACATTTTCCCAAGCATCTAGCTGAGTTATGTTAGACCAAAAACCACAGATATTTGAACTCTGAGTAAAATACAGCATTTTAAAGTAATTCAGTAACTTTATTTCAAGGAGAGCCTATCACACTGAAACATACACAGTTCAAAATCTAAAGTAGTTAGACTCTCACAATCTATCCCTCCCTTTAGAAGCACTTTCTCCTTCTAAATTCTTTTATGTCAGCGGCATAGTCCCTGAAATATGAGACTTAAAGTGGATAATGACCTTGTGTGTTTCTCTTCAAAGGGAGCTTGCTTCTTTGTAAATCTTGGTAAGAAAATATCTAGAATGCCTGCCCCCTATAATTCACATTGCAAAAGGATTGTCTGTGACTACAGGTCCCTGTGAGTTTCAGCCTGCATCAGATAGTGTATTTTCAAAGGCCAGCTGCCTTCTGCCAAGGCTTTGACGAAGGCTTTGAAGGAAGGTTCTCAGAAACAGCCTGAGTGTAATTGCCAGAAATCTCTGTTAGTTACCAACTGAAATAAACAATCTGATTTCTCATTTTTCAGCTGCTAGTTTTTAGAAAACAACTAGTTGTATAACCTATCAAAATACCTGTTAAAAAACAGAATAACAAAATAAAATGTACTTCAATACTTCTAAAATTTGTGATATTTCATTTCCAGAGTATACATCTCCTATTCAACAAACATGTTTTGAGCTCATACATGTTATTATACAGTAGGCAGGAAACAGCCCAGTCTTTGAACAGGTTAGACTCTAGGAAAGAAAGAATACATTGTTGATGAGTACTCATGCTTTATAATATTAAGGTTTATCTGTACTGATTCTTCCCCCATATTTAAGAGTTTCTATTTGAATTCATGAATTCAGGCGAATAATGCAGTCTACCTTGTGCCAGGATTTCCACACACACATGCACATATATGTGCACTCACATGAACCAATATACATTGAGTTTTACAAATAGATGATTTTTCAAAAAAATAGAAGAAGAAGAAAAGAAAAATAGGCCTTTAAAATATAATTTCAGATACTGAGAATTAACAATTTTTCACTGAGCTAAGCATTTTATTTATTACTACCAAATATCAGCCCCAATATCTGTAAACCAACTGAAGGATAAAAAAAGTGATTCTGTTCTTTCAAAGTTCACTTATACAAAGTGATCCACATTTCCCAGGGACAGAAGAACTTGACACAAAGTGAAATATAACAATTGCATGCCAAATTCATGGTTAAAGGGGAAAAAAGATTGACTTAAAGAGGGAAATGGTAAGAAAAAAAAAAAGAGAGAGACAGGCTAAGTTAATCCTGTCCTTAGGTTTTATTTATTTTCCAGAAAAAAATTCATATGAGCCTTTTTATCATTAAGCAATTGAAATCGAAATGTATCCACTTTAGGTAATCATGTCTTGAATTTTAATTTATCTCCATGGGGTCAACTTAAATGTGGCAAATTGAACCGAGTGCAAAGGATTAATGCAAGTGAAACAGCAGTTATTTTTTTAATGTATTGCACACAGTTTGGACCAATTTTAATGCAGCTTTATGAGAAGAATTTGATCTATGAAGTAACTGAAAAAATTAATCCATTTAGAAATAACGAGCAAGAGGTTAGTGACTTTTCATCCCACACTTAAAATCTTGTTTAAACTAGTTTGAAATCTAGATTTAAAGAGAAAAGTACAAAAGTCCGTTCATATTTTAAAATGAAAATCTGCTGGTCTATCCCCACAGTTCACCTACCCCATAACTACACACATCTCCTTTGGTACTTCTTTTGTATGATTAACTATCCTTTTTTTTTTCTTAATATTGAACTTTGTTGTTACAGAATGCAACTTATCTGATGATATCTCTCTTCTTCTATATTACATTAAACTGTCAGCTCTGATCTTTTTGACTGGTTTCTATCCATATTTTTGCACATTATGTATCAGCATGTACCACAGCATATTGACAGGCAAGGCGTTTCAATATAACCATAACTTAGAAAATGGTAACTATCATTTCTATTTCTCGTTTAAAATGTTCCAGAGCCAAGGTTGCACTGTGCAAAACAAAAATAGGTACCCAAACATATTTGTATTCTGTTCTTAAGGGGAATTTCACATGTATTAAAAAGAGAAATGAATTTATCATAGAGAATCTTGGTTAATCTTAAGGCAACTCATGAGTATCCCCTGAAATAAAGTAGCATACTAAAGCCCTGCTGAAACTCATCATCCTTACAGTGAGGAATTATATTCAATTTTCCCATTTGAAATATATTTGAGCTCCCTCCTCCTACTGTTCAGGAAATGAGGAGTCTCTATTTTTCTCCCCCTCTGCCTCCAGTGGCCTGGGGAAGGAAATTCTGAGACACTGGGCTACAAAGTAAGAGATGAAAGTGATGGCACAAGAATCACTGGGAGTAGAGGCAGGACATTCTTTTCATACAGATCTCCTGACACTCTTTCCTTTGTAACATCCTTTTAATAATTAATTAATTTGATGTAAAAAAGGTGTTCAACATTACTAATGCACAACTTCACTGGATCAGGAGGTAGATAAGATTCTAGAATACAAAGAAAGATAAACTACTCTTCAGACAAATAGAAGTTTTGCCTATTGGGAAAATAACACTGCATAGCAAGTGTATTGGCAGACAAGTGAACACAGAATAGGGTACTGAGGGAAACTACTGGGATAGTTGAGATTTCTTCATAAGAGTTGAGTTAGATCATAAAATATGTGTCTTTCAAATGGAAATTGGAGGAAAAGTATTCTAGAATCCATAGAAATCCTTTTCATGAGTAACATGATGAACTTTTTAGGGAGAAGTTTTCTATCACAAGAATTGGGGTCAGCATTACTCTAACAACTGTCCATTGATGAGAATTATTTTGAATTCTCACATTGGATGTGTGGAATGAGGAAGAAGTGGAGGGAAGTGTTTTCAATAGGTAATGTAAAAATGACTGGAGCTTAGGATGAGTTTAGTTTTCCTTAACACTATAGAGAAGATCAGGGAAGCAATGTTGGTCAGGAGTGTTTTAAGATGAGACCCCTGAGTGGGGTAATTTTATGGAGTGCTAAATCAGCATCAGATGGATAGAGATATGGAAGGGCAATTTTGGACATGCTCAGGGAAGAGAGGATGGTCATCAATAGATGACAAACATTAAGGATCTAGAAGAGTGCCTGGTTTCTTCTCTAGATTTTTGGAACTCAGAAATTTGAGATACTTTGATGAAATTGTGGAAGAACAGAGGCTTAGATAAGAAGTAATTGAATATAAATGACTAAAGGAATATGACATATATTGTATCCTAATGTAATAAAACTAAAATTATACACTACTAAAATTATACATCATTACAAATTTATGTTTTTATTAAAATTATTAAAATCAGACATTATTATTATACATGAAATAATTTTAGAAGATATTGACTACTTCCAAGAAAGGAAAAGTAAATATGTGTCCCAGCATCTCATAATACCATCTCACAGATTTGTAGAAATTTGTAACTGCAATTTGTAGAAAAAGTCAAAGACTTAAATATCTGGTAAGGTTGGATATTTGTTCTAATAGAACTGAAAAATATTATATCTTGCATTCAAGGAAAGATCAGACTCATGCTGACAGTTATTTGGTCAGGTTTTTCATGAGTGCTGGGTGAAACACGGATTGTATCTTCTTGATGGGAAGCTAGAAAAAGACAGGAGCATTGTTAAGAAGAACAATATCAGAGCTCAGATCAAAAATGGAGATAATAAGATTAGAAATAAGAGAATATTAAAATCGACAGGAAATGAAATTCTTTCAGATTTAGTCTTCTCTCTCTCTCTCTCTCTCTCTCTCTCTATTTTTTAACAGAATAAGTTTGACACCAGAGAGGATATATATTATAAGGAGATAAAACTTGGACTGGAGCTCTGCATCCTCTGATTTATATACAGTGTTTAATTCATTGACCCAAACAGTTTGGAAGCGTAACCTTCTTGGGAACTTTACTCTCATCAACCTTAATACCACAGGGCTCTGAGACTAGAAACTAGACTAAGACTGTGAGAAAGTGGGAGATTATTTCCAACAGCACCAGAAGGGTCTCTAGCAAAACAATGGAAAAGTAAGAATAATTTCTATGACTATGAGTTATTCTCTGGTGGTTTTAACCTGGAAGGGGTTTCAGTAAGTCAGGTCTAAATTCATAATAACAGTACAAGCTTGAGAATTTGTGTGAAGATATAGAAGTTGACTTTTAGGAATTTTAAATTAAAAACAAACACAGTATTTGTCAATCATTAGAAATTACTCATAAGGGGACATTACTTTGTAAAATTCATCAAAGTCTAGATAATGGATCAAATTTGCAGACTTCAGTTGGTGTCTCACAGTTGTTCAGACTAGAGAATGTAAAACCATATTAAGACAATTTTCCAAAGAATTGCATATAAAGCTATAGTTCCACTTATTACTTTTCATGATAGATAAAAGTATCAGACTTATGCAAGGTATATTTAAGCCTAATTAGCACACAATTTCACTTTGTTATATAAGTAGACTATGAGTCCTAATATTCTCAATGCTGCTTGATAAGCCTGAAGTCTGTTCACTAGGTGGGTATTAGCTGATTCAAAAGCCCATCTACAGAGTTCTTTTTTTTTTTTGTAATAATAATGGAAGTAACACTCTTGCCAAAAACAGTTATAAACTCTAGACAAAATAAAACAAAATAGTTAAAGAAATTGGAGGATATTTACACTTGAAAGAAAGAAGCAGCAATGATTGATATCCACATTTACACAAATATCCCTTAGAATATTCCCCAGTTCTTGGGGTGGCATTCTGAATAGAGCTAAGTTCAGGGTTTTACAATCAACTAACAATAAAAGGGAAAATCCCAGAAAGTAAGGAGTCAAAAAAAAAAAAAGTGAGAGAGAGAGCTTTAAAATTCTGTATGATAATAACAACACAAAGGAGGGGGTGGAAACAGGGATACATTGAAACAGATTTTTTGGTAATTATTTTATTGAAATTATGTATTTAGAGTGCTTTACATTATAATTTTAATTTCCCAGGCAAATAGTTACAAAATAATTGAAAGATATAATCAAAGGGAAAAAAAAGAATTTAAATGGCACAATAGAGAGTATCTATTGAAAATAGAAAGAGGCTGTAATGGAGTAAAAGAAACACAAATTAATAAGACATACATAAAACAAATAGAAAAATGGTAGATGTAAGTCCTACCTATTCAGTAATTATATCAAACATAAATTAATTGAACACCCCATTCAAAAAGCAGAAATAGAATAGAATTAAAAAAATTTGATCCAATTATATGTGCTGTAAAAGACACACACTTCAGACTCAGAGACACAAATAAGATTGATGTAAAGGATGGAAAAGATTAATACCAATCTTTTACAAAGTGTTCAAAAACTGGATAAAGAAGAAAACGCTTCCCAAGATATGCTATGGGGACTTTGTTACTCTGATATCATAACCAGAAAAGAAAATCATAAAAAAACCTAAAAATTAATATCAATGTTTAATATAAATGTAAAAGTTCAGCAACACGGAAACAGATTATACATTATGACTAAATGGGACTTACTCCAGGAATGCAAAATGTGATTAACATATGAAAATCAATGTGCTGTATAAAGGATACAAAACATATACCTCAATATGTGCCCCAAAACACTTAACAAATTCAACATTCATTCATGATAAAAGAAAACTCTCAATAGATTAGATATAAAAGGAATGGATCTCAACATATTAAAGACCATATATGATAAGCTCACAGCTAACATCATACTCAAAAGTGAAAAGCTAAAATCTTTTTCTATACAATCAGGAATGAGACAAGAATGTCCACTCTTACCACTTCTATTTAACATAGTACTGAAAGTCTAGCAAGAGCAATTCAGCAAAAAAAAAAGAAGTAAAAGACGTCCAAATTGGAAAGAAATAAGTAAAAATTCTCCCTGCTCACAGATAACATGATAGTACATGTAAAAAACCCTAAAGATTTTATTTAAAAAAAGGAACTAATTAACAAACTCTGGAAAATGACAGGGTAAAGAAATCAATGTACAAAAATCTGTTGTGTTTCTGTACAGTAACAATGAACCATCCAAGAAAAGAAATAAAGAAAACAATCTCATTTACAATATCATCAAAAGAATAAAATATGTTAATCAAGAAATAAAATTAATCAAACAGCTGAAAGACTTGTGTACTGAAAACTACAAAACATTCATGAAAGTAATTGAATATGACACAAATAAATGAGAAGATACCCTGTGTTTATGGATTAGAAGAATTAATATTGTCAACATGTTCATACTATTCAAAGTGACCTATAGTTTCAGCAACAACACTTTCAAAATTACAATGGCATTTTACACAGAAATAGATTAAAATGCTCCTAAAATTTGTGTGGAACCACAAAAGACCCCCAACTAGTTAACACAATCTTGAGAAAGAAAAACAAAGCTAGAGGCATAGCACTTCCTAACTTCAAATTATAATTACCAAATTATATAACAAACTTACATAATCCAATAGCTAAATAAATAAATAACCTGATTAAAAAATAGGCACAAAATCTGAGGAGATATTTTTCCAAAGAAGAAAGGACCCAAAGTTTTGAAGGTGCTCAACACCAATACTCATCAAGGAAGTGCAAATCAAAACCAGAAGGTATCACTTCACCTGTTAGGCTGGCTATTATCAAAAAGTAGAAAGATAATAAGAATTAGTAAGGAGAAAAGAAAACCCTTAACCACTGTGGATGAGAATGAAATTGATACAGCTATTATGCAAAAGAGTTTGTTGGTTCCTCAAAAACATTAAACATAAAGCTACCATATGATCCAGCAATCCCACTTCTGGGTATACATACAAAGGAAAAAAAAAATTCACTACCTTAAAGAGATAGCAGCACTGTCATATTTATTGTAGCATTATTCACAATAGCCTATATATATAAACAACCTGTGTCCATTAACCAATTAGTGGATAAAAATATAGAATATAAAGATATATGCATACATATTCAGTATTATATATATATATATATATATATAATTCAGTCTTAAAAAAGAAGGCAATGTCATTAACAACATGGATGAACTTTGAGAACACTATGATAAGGGAAATAAGCCAGACACAAGAAAGAGAAATACTGCATTATCTCATTTATATTTGAAATCTAAAAAAGTTGACCTCATGGAAATAGAGAGTAGAAAAAGAGGTTACCAGAGGCTGGAAGTAGGAGAAATGGGGAGATGTTGTTCAAAGGTAAAATTTTTCAGTTATAAGATTAGTTCTGGAGACCTACTGTACAACATGGTGACTCTAGTTAATAATACTGTATGTATCTTGAAATTTGTAAGAGAGTAGATCTTTAGTGTTCTCATCATACACACATATACAAAAAGATAACTGTGAGGTGATGGATATGCTATTTAACTTAACTGTAGTAACTATTTCACAATGTATATATCAAATCATTAATGTACAATGTAGAGTTTATATATATATATATATATATATATATATATATATATATATCGTCAATGATCATGTCAAAACCACATGATCATCTCAATTGGTACAGAATAGGCATTTGATAAAATTCAACACTTTCAGGGTAAAAAAAAAAAAAAAACTTAAGAAACTGGAACAGAAGTGAACTTCGATTAGTTGATAAAAGGCATCTACAAAATTCCATTGCTAGCATCATATGTAATAGTGAAAGACTACAAGCTTTCCCCCTAAGGTCAGGAACAAAACAAAGGCACCTCCTCTCACCACTTTTTTTTTTTAACATTATACTGGAAAATATAAACGGGGTAATATAGCAAGAGAAAGAAATAAAGGTAAACAGAATGAAAAGGATCAAGAATATCTACCTCTACTTAGAGATGATATGGTCTTGTATATAGAAAATCCTAAGGACCACGTACACACACACAAACACACATATACACACAAATTATTAAAACTAATAAATGAGTTCAGCAATGTTGCAGAATTCAAAATCAATAAAAGGCATTGAATTATATTTCTATATACAAGCAATGAACAGTTGAAAATAAATTAAGAAAGCAATGACATTTATAATAATGTTAAAAAGTATAAACTATTTCATAATAACTTTAATCAGAGAAGTTCAAGTATATACCCAAAAAGAAGAAAATACCATTGACATTGGTAGAAGACGTTGAAGAAGACCGAAATAAGTGATAAGGTATTCTGTTTTCATTAACTGAAAAACAATATCCTTAATATAACAATACTACTAAAATTCATACAGATTTAATGCATTCCCTATAAAATTTTGCACAGATTGACAAGCTGATAATTAAATAAAATGGTAATGAAGAATAGTCACAACAATCTTGAAAAAGAAGAACAAATTTGGAGGACTTATAATTCTCATTTTTTAAACTTACTACAAAGCTATAGTAATGAAGATATTGTGATACTAGTACAAGGACAGACATACAGATGAATGGAATAGAATTGAGAGTCCAGAAATAAAACTTTACCTTTATGATCAATTGATTTTTGACAAGTATCCAAAGCCAATTCAATGGAGAAAACATATAGTCTTGTCAACTAATGATGGGACATATTGATGTCTACATGGAAAAGAGTGCAGTAAAACCCTTACCTCCCATGATATACAAAGATTAACTTAAAATGGATCATAGACCTAGATGCAAGAGCCAAAACTGTAACAACTTTAGAAGAAAACATAAAAGTAAATTTTTGTGACCCTGAATTATTGCAGTGGTTCTAGATATGGTCAGAAAACCACAAGAGCTTAAAGAAAAGATAAGTTGGACTTCCTTAAAATTAAAATGTTTTTGAAAGTTAAAATCAATGGAAGAAAGAAGGCAGTGAGATATCACATTAACTGTGGTGAAGAAAAATTGTCTACAACTCTTTGCAAATAAAAACAAAACTTAAAAGAGCAATCGATAGTTATTTTATTGACTTTATATACACTCAACTTATTCTAATTAGCCCTTTTCCCTAATCTGCCACTCCCAGTTTCCCTTTTGTATGTCACCATGTACAATCCATATTGTTAAACTCAACCTCTCTTTATTTTTTATCTTGCTTGACTTCTCAGCATAATTCAACTTTGACCCTCCCTGCTTACTTATTGAAACAATTTTGCTGTGGACTTCAATAATGCACACTCTTTAGTTTTTAACTGTATCACAGGACACTCTGGTGGTCCTGTCTTTATAGACACACCTCCTTACATACCTCTCTAAGTACTTAAGGGCAAGGCTCAATTCTAGATTCTTACTTTACAACTAGAGGGCAGATTAGTTTCCCTCTTTGTAAAATCTTCACTGCACATTTCTGGCTAGTTTCTTACACTTCGTCAAACATCAACCTTAACCTAGCCCAAGGAAGACTGCCAGGACCCACCTCTAGCAAGAAGGTCATTTCATGACGATTTATAACATTTTCTTAAATGTTCATAATCTGCAGCTAAGCCTAAGAGTTAAAATCTACTGAGGTTTTTGATCTTGAGATTAATAAACTCATTCAAATCTTGGCAGTATGTCAGAATATGTGCACTGAGCGAGGATATTAAGAACAAGTTTACTCACATTTGGGATTAAAAATAAAGTGTTTATGAATATATATATATATATATATTGATATCCATATGTATTATGGTTACTATCCACTAGAAATTAGCAAATTGCATCAATCATATATGTTTTCATAACTGAAAAAGTGTGTGTTAAGTATGTATAAGTATGGTAAAATATATACTGATTTATATTTTTGTGTTCAAACCTAGTTTTTCCTAAATTAATATTCTAAAAGCCTTGATAAAATTGAATTAAAAAAACCAATATGAACAAATGGTTTCTTATTATTTTTATTATTTCAGTTAATGTTGTACAGTTCTTCCATTTTTAAATCACACATTGCAAATTGATGTCGTGGTTATTGGTTGCTGCCAAGTCTTTCCATATAAAATTTTTACATGCATTAATTGCGTTTAGCCTTCAACCCCAAACATAATGGGTAAATTCAGACTATGATTTGTCTACTAATAAGCACACAAAATGAATACTAAGTTATTAAATTTTCAATGACCAATATTCTTAATTGTAACTAATTGCTCCTTTTCACCCAGATGTTTATGTTTTGATGTTACACATGCATGGGATTTTTTATACAGGTTGTATTTATTTTATGAAGCTTGGCAAAGAAAAAATTTATATTCAACATGCAACATGCTCAATATGCTTAATAAATAATATCACCAAATATGCCTGGATTTATTTAAAACACCACATTATCTGAGGATAAAATAAACCTTATAAATCCTACAGAATCTTATAAAGAATAAACACAAATCAGCATTATTTCCTAATGTAGAAACAATCACTAATTACAATATATATATGTGTTCTATATCATAAAATTTTTTAGAACCTTCTTCTCTTAATAGTATGCTCTATTTTTCTATCATGTTTGTGCCTGATGAATAAAATGTAATCTGTGTGGCTCTTTTGTTTTATTTCAAGTAATAACAACTCAACTATCTAATACCTTAATTAGTACTACCTTCACTTGAATAAATGAGTTTGAATTTAAAAATTAGTGTTCTCAATGATTTAATTGGCCAATATATATTATTACATTATGGTTTGATATTTACAACCAATAACCTTAATAAATTATGTAAGTAGGCATAAGAAGAGTCATTCAATTTTAGTCCAACAGTTTAATTTTCTAATACAATAATCAAGACCAAGAGAAGTTGTGTAACCTGCCCAGGTCACAAATCTGGTTATTAACTGAAATGAATTCAGTATCCAAGATCTTAACCATACTTTTGGTTATCCTTCAGTTTTGCTATTCTTCTATGTGTCTGCCATACAACTAATCTGTTAGTTGAAAGAGTTCTTCAAAATATGCCAACATATCCCACTCTCTCAAAAGTACTATTTAATTGTTGTTACTGGTATTACCATTTTAAATATGGCACATCTTTTGGCTTTAGGGATAATAAAATCAAGTCTGAGGAGATCTGTAGTACAGAATTTTAGAAAATTTTATTCATTCCTAAGGCCATGTGGCAATAGATGGTAGGTTAGGTACATACTTCATCAAATTTAAGGTAGTGCACTTTGAGCTATGTACATACAATAAACCACTTATTCCATTGTAAATGTTACAATCCATTTTTATTTGTAGCTCTCTATTAACCTGCTACAATCTTATAGCCACCAATATGTCTGCATACCACATGTGTTTGTCTTTCTCTTGTTCATCATCAATATGTCAAGCAAATAACCCAAGTCTGTTATCCTGTATATTAACTAGTTAAAAGTTCAAAGATTTTAATACAAAGCTAG
Source organism: Mesoplodon mirus (assembly GCF_964341445.2). NCBI lineage: Eukaryota > Metazoa > Chordata > Mammalia > Artiodactyla > Ziphiidae > Mesoplodon > Mesoplodon mirus. The sequence goes on along the minus strand of NC_138983.1, from coordinate 106,708,289 downwards.
GGCAGTTAATCTCAGTATAACATTATTTAGTAGATAAAGAAATCAAAACAACAGAATTGCCTAATCTTGAAGACGATGAGAAATTCCCATGAAAACCAACCTCAACACTTTCAACATAGTGACCTACAAGGCACCTCTGATGTGATAGTTGCTCATCTTTCCATCCTTACTTTGAATCTCACTCCAGATTTCTCACCCAGCTCCATCCATAAAATCACCTTCTAGCTCCTGAGAAGCATGAAATCTTAGAAAATTTTATTTTCATCTTTCTTTTCTCTGCCTTTCACATGGATAAATCCTGTTTGTCCTTTGGATGTCAGCTTAAATATCACTTCCACAGAAAGTCTTTTACCTAAATTAAAACTTCTTGTCATAATATTTCATATCAGCATGCACATTTACTGAATTAGTGAAATGCATGCACATATATCATTTTTATTCATATAATCACTATTTAATATTTATTTTTCAAATAGACTGTAAGTACCAAGATGGCAGGAAATGGATTTGTTTTCTTATCATCTATATGCAGATTTTGCATTTAGCAAGTAGCATGTATCTAATTTTTGCTGTTCTAGGACATGAATTATGTTTAAACCCAGTAATGAAATCCATTGTTTATTTCTGTTACTTCCCTCCATAACACACAAAATTTCTTCCTATGCTTTGGTATAGTCTATTAGTTAGTAAAGCTATGTTATAATATGTCTTGTTTCTGAATATGCGCCCCATGTCATATCAATGTCCTCTGAAATGAGCTACTTCACACTTAGATATCAATCATATATAAATCAATTAACAGTCAGATAATTCTCATTTGTATCTCATTACCTATATTTAATTTTACATTATACTTAAATAAAAAGCAATGTTTGAATACTTTAATGTCTGAGTACTTTCTTTTATGGGAAGATACCCCCCTTTTGATTCCTGGGAAGATTAAGTTTATTTGATTGACACCATTGCAACCATATGCAATTGAGGGGTTGATAAAACTAGACATTAGACAGATGCCCAGAAATAAGATAACATGTCATAGTCTTCTGTTAATGTTTAATTCACATAGATTATCTCTTAAAAATGGGAAATTAGGTATTATAATAATATCCTAGAAATAGCAAGCATGATATTTCACTTTTATAGAATATATGTTCATTATTTAAAATAGCTAATTGTATTGCATCATGTGGGAAAAAAAGCAAGTTGCTTACATACTCTTTACAAAATGAAACTTCTTCTATCCTTTTATTAGGTGAGGCAATACTTCCAGATGTCACTCCTTTAAAATATGTTATTCAGAAAATCAGAACAGTTCTTTAATATTTTTTTTCAAAATCATGAAAGAAGGAGTCACTTGTCATCTTCATCAGAAAGCAGTCTTGATTGAGGGTGAGGGAATATAATTAGCAATTTTATTCATCAGTATTTCCTTCCTCTTTAAAAAAAAAAAAGATTACCTTGGGCTTCCCTGGTGGTTCAGTGGTTGAGAGTCTGCCTGCCAATGCAGGGGACATGAGTTTGTGCCCTGGTCAAGGAGGATCCCATGTGCCATGGAGCAGCTAGGCCCGTGAGCCGTGGTCACTGGGCCTGCACGTCTGGAGCCTGTGCTCTGCAACGGGAGAGGCCACAACAGTGAGAGGCCCATGTACCGCAAAAATAAAAATTTAAAAAATTTTAAAAAATATTGCCTTTAGTTTTGCAATATGTATGGTTTTTAGTAAAGACACCCTCAGTCATGGGTAGATGGCTTTTTGAATTTCTTTAAGTAATAACAATGTCTGTATTATGGTGCACAACATGAAATAAGAGAATTCAATGGTATAGATGAACTTATTTGCAAAGCAGAAATAGAGACACAGACATAGAGAACAAACGTATGGATAACAAGGGGAGTGGAGGAGTAGAATGAACTGAGAGATTAGGATTGACATATATACATTACTATGTATAAAATAGATAACTAATGAGAACTGACTGTATAGCACTGGGAACTCCACTCAGTGCTCTGTGGTGACCTAAATGGGAAGAAAATCCAAAAAAGAGGGGGTATATGTATACATATAGGTGATTCACTTTGCTGTACAGCAGAAACTGACACAACATTGTAAAGCAAATATAATCTGAAGGAAAAAAAAATTCAACATTATTACCTACCAAAAGTCATAGAGCACTGTTTATGGATTTATGTGGAATATCTATCAAGGAAAAGTTGTCCAGGAGAAAAAAAATTGGGCAGGAGTATTGAGAGAAACTATCAAAATAATATGTAAGTAAGTTTTGCTGACCTGAAACAAATAGACTGTCAGATATTTCTCCAGCAAAGATGGATTTTTTAGAGATCAGCAGAAACTAGCAGTTAGGGGTGTGCAACCAAGGTGAGCCACCTGCAAATCCCTGCTCAGCAAGAAAAGGAGAAAGATTTTATAGAGGAAAAGGAAGTGGGGAACCCTATAGTAAACCAAGAGTCTATTGCTGTTCTCTGGCTGAGTCCTTACCAGGAAAGAAAAGGAGTCTTCCTGTTGTTGGGCTCTGCTATAAATGCAGGGAATAAGAGCACCCCCATCTGTACTCCCAACTTCATTTACTTAAAGTTTCTGTTTAGTAAGTTGTACAGTTTAAACAGAAGAGCAGAAGTTATAATCAAAACAGGGCATGAAGTCTTATTTATCCTTGCTGTTGTAGCCTCTTTCATTTCCAATTATCTCTCTCTTCCCTGGTATATTTAATTGATAATGGAAAGCTGTGATGTTAGATCCCTCTTTTCTTGAGACATGGAATAACACTGTATAGGTCTTATTAGTTTAAGACTGCCACAATAAATCCCCCTGGGGAGAAGATACTATGTTCAATTCAGAAAGTTAGCAGAATGTGAAATCACTTCTGATTACTCTTCTTCTAGTTCAATCTGGTTCAATTAGCATAGGATATTGTATTTGGGAATTACCTGTTATCCAATTCTTCCTGGTATGTTTATAATGGCAAACGAAATACATGCTAAGCATTTTCTATAATGTGCATATAAAATTATTTCTTATGTGATGTACAACAATTGTGTTGGTATATTACTGAAAAAGGAATGACCTGTATTTGTTTATTTTACAATCACAGTTTCATTTTTTTGCTGTGTCATCAGTTTATCCATGCCAGAAAAAAAAAGTAAGAATACAAGTTATTTGTACTGAAAATTCAGGTGTGATTCCTAATATTAGACATATTTATTAGGCTTAAAGAAGAAAAACAGATTAAAATTATCCATTTTCAGATTATTTTTCTGTACAGAGAATTTATTAATAAAATAAAGGAAAATAATTGGAGACTTTATTCTTGCAACTGATTTCTTTCTGTTGTTGTTGTTATTGAAGTATAGTTGATGTACAATGTTGTGTTAGTTTCAGGTGTATAGCAGTGATTCAGTTTTATATATATATATATATATATATATATATATATATATATATTTCAGATTCTTTTCCCTTATAGGTTATTATAAAATATTTAGTATAGTTCCCTGTGCTATACAGTAGTTCCTTGTTGGTTATATACTTTATTATATGTATAATAGTGTGCATATGTTAAACCCAAACTCCTAATTTATTCCTCCCCTCCTTTCCCCTTTGGTAACCATAAGTTTGCTGTCTTTGTCTGTAGGTCTATTTCTGTTTTGTAAATAAGTTCATTTGTGGGTTTTTTTTTGGGGGGGGATTCCACATAAAATCAATCTCATATGATATTTGTCTTTCTCTGTCTGGCTTACTTCACTTAGTATGATAATCTCTAGGTCCATCCATGTTGTTGCAAATTACATTATTTAATTCTTTTTTTTATGGCTAATAGTCCATTGTATATATGTATATAACATTTCTTTATCCATTCATTTGTCGATAGACATTTAGGTTGCTTCCATGTTTTGGCTATTTTAAATAGTGTTGCTATGAATATTGGGGTGCATGTATCTTGCCGAATTAGAGGTTTCTCTGGATATATGCCTAGGAGTGGAATACTGAGATCGCTGGATCATATGGTAACTATATTTTTGTTTTTTTTTAAGGAACCTCCATACTGTTTTCCATAGTGCTATACCAATTTACATTCCCATCAACAGTGTAAGAGGGTTCTTTTTTCTCTACACCCTCTCTGGCATTTATTATTTGGAGACTTTTTTTTTTTTTTTTTCGGTACACAGGCCTATAACTGTTGTGGCCTCTCCCGTTGCGGAGCACAGTCTCCACATGCACAGGACCAGCAACCATGGCTCACGGGCCCAGCTGCTCCATGGTATGTGGGATCCTCCCGGACCAGGGCATGAACCCGTGTCCCCTGCATCAGCAGGCAGACTCTCAACCACTGTGCCACCAGGGAAGCCCTATTTGGAGACTTTTTGATGATGGCCATTCTGACTTGTATGAGGTGATATCTCATTTTAGTATTGATTTGCATTTCTCTAATTAGTGATGTTGAGCATTTTTCCATGTGCCTGTTTGCCATCTATATGTCTTCTTTGGAGAAATGTCTATTTAGATCTTCTGCCCACTTTTTGATTAGGTTTTTTTTTTTTGATATTGAGCTGTATGAAGTGTTTGTATGTTTTGGAAATTAATCCTTTGTGGTTGCACAAATTGCAAATATTTTCTCCCATTCTGTAAATTGTCTTTTCATTTTGTTTATGGTTTCCTTTGCTGTACAGAAGCTTTTAAGTTTAATTAGGTCCCATTTGTTTATTTTTGTTTTTATTTCCATTACTCTAAGAGACAGATCCAAAAAGATATTGCTGCCATTTATGACAGAGTGTTCTGCCTATGTTATGTTCTAGGAGCTTTATGTTATCCAGTCTTATATTTAGCTCCCAGAAATAAACCCACATATGTATGGTCAATTCATCTATGACAAAGGAGGCAAGAATATGCAATGGAGAAAAGACAGTCTCTTCAATAAGTGGTGCTGGGAATACTGGACAGCTACATGTAAAATAATAAATTTAGAACATTCTCTAACATCATATACAAAAATAAACTCAAGATGGATTGAAGATCTTATTGCAACTGATTTCTAAATGGACTCTGAAATTTCTAATAATTTCCATTTTTTTGATTGTTGAAAAAAAACAAGTTACATCAATTTCTTGTTTTTGCTGGTGGCATGTGAAACATCAGAATTGCCTCTATTAGGAAAACAATTATTTTGTTCACCAGAGATTATAATGTTGAAATTTCAAAGGGTAAGTCTAACACTTTGAATATATTCATGGTTAAGTAATACTGAAAGCTAACACAGGGTTAATGCATTATGGCAATTAAAATATGTAATGTATTTTCAATATTATAAATAAGACATATCATTTTATGTATGCATTTAGCACTTCCCAAATGAAGAATAAGAAGGTATTACTAAGGAGAAGACACAAAATTATTTGACTGTATCCAATAGTTTACAACTTATACTATAGTTGATGTAAAGAAAAATAATTACATGGGTTCTCCAGACTTTTTAGATACTCGTCTGAATTATTTTCACTTTTTAAGTAAATATATCTCTTTCCTTCTTTCTTTTTTTCTTTCCTCTCCTTCTCCCTTCTTCTGCCTACAGGCAGATGAGAAATTAAAGGAGAGAAATGTAGCAAGTGGTATAAAGATATATGTATGATAATATTGAAAAAATAATTTGTATTACGCTAAATCAAAATATACCTAGCTGAACTACTGAAGATAAAGGAGACTTAGGGCTAACCTAGAAAATAAATTGCATTGTGGTGGGAAATGAAAATTTCTTCCATTCAGAGTACAGGTCACTGTCAATATGTTAAAAAGGATAATCATTTTCACTGTATCATTTTACTGAGTAAATCAAATTGCTGGGAAAGAATAAAACTGCTTTTCCTTAAAGTGGCACCTTTATTTCCTTGAGTACCAATTCTATTTTCTCTCCTGGAGGGTTTGATAGTTAAAATAGATGTTTCCTTGCTTTGACTCTCTGAGAGAAGTTTCCTGGTTAACATTTCCCTCAGTTTTAAGTAAAACAGAGATTGAAATTTGAGATTTTTGGTTCTGTTGTTCCAATATGCATCCAAGCAACCTCTCAGGATCTTAGGTTAAAAAATTGAAATATTGGAATCAGAAAATTATGAGCTGAATAGCGATCTTCAGTTTTAATGTTTCAAATTCAAAGCCAAGCATATCAACTTCTAATTTTGCCTTACAAAGTAATCTTAACTATTTTAGATATTCAAATTTATTTTTGTGACCTATAAAATGGAGATAATAGTATTTGTCTGTGTCTTCTTTTTTAGTTTAGCATGGAATTGCTAGGTGGTTAATGGATGGAGTGATTAGAATTTCCATGTAGCTGAGAAATTAGTGACTTAGCTTTATTTTGCTTGGTTTGGCTTGGTTTGATATGGGGGGAGCATGGTCATTATTTAAAGTTCTTTTATAAGTTAATTATAATACTCGATAACACTAAAAGTTGAAGATATACTTGTGGAATGAAAGAAGAGAATTTTAAAATAATATATTTCTCACATTACAGCAAGTCTTAGTTTAGCTCTAACATTTACCAAGTTTTTATACGTTTGTCAACTGAACTCATGCATTCTACACTCATTTAGGACTACTGTATTTTATGACAGACAAAGTGCCAAAGACAGAAAGAAAAATATTACTTGCCATTAGTCCTAGAAGCATAGGAGAGAGAGAGGGACAGAAATACAAATCAATGATTATGAACAGTATGACAATTGCTTGATAGAAAGCTTTGATAAATGCTAAGAAAAATATTAAGGGAGATAAATGAAACTAGATGGATCTCCTAAGTGGCCAGGGAAAGATTAAATTTGGCCTGAAGAAATGACAAGTGTAAATACACAAAGCCATAGGCCCACATTATGCCTCTGGAATTTACAGGTATTTCCTTATGACTAGAAGGCCTGAGTGGGACTAGTGAAAGTTGTGACTAGAAGTGAGAACAGGAAGAAGAATATGAAGGACCAAGTGTGCTTGGTAGTAGGTATTTTATTCTAAATACACTAGGAAAATCATCATTAGTGAAGTTTGCATTGGGAAATTTTGATGAGGTTTTTATTTTGTTTTGCTTTGGTTTTTCCCCAGGGAAAAACTATTTTGTTATTAAGAGTATTTAAGAATGTATTTTAGGATAGGGACTAGAACCATGAAGTTATATAAATTTTAAACAGACCAATTATAGAAAAAATGTAAAAAGTTATTGAAAGGCCCCATTCTATCTCCTATTTTGATAAATTTACCGATCTAGTTGATTTCATAAAGGAATACTAACAAACACTCAAAATCACACAATTTTAAATCCACCTGAAACACACCAATAAAGAAACCACGAAAAAGTTCAAAATTCATTTTTTAAATCAAGGCAGGTCTATGCCTAAAAAATTAAAAAACTAGTATTAAAAAAACCCTTAGAACTCAATACACTATATATATTTTGCGAAAGTCTAAACAAATAGAAAAGGAAATCTTGTAGCATAGCAATATCATGACTTATGTGGTTCATTCTAGATTTGTAACAATAGTTGAATAATAGGAATTCTATAAATATAAATCATAATGTTGGTAAGTCAAAGAAGAAAGAAAGGATTATGTCCATAATTGCAGGTAAGACATTTCATAAAATTCAATAGCCATTATTGCTAAAAACTCACACTCACAAGTGAAACAAAATAAAACAAACACAAAGAAAAAATGACAACTACCAAAATTACTAGCAAAAAATAAACAGATGAATAGATGGAAACTGCTTTATCATGATGATTGTGCAGGTCTGTATAAATAAAAAGCCATCCGCTTACTTAATACTGAAATTTTAGAAGGACTTCAATTAAGTCAGGATACGACTATTACATTATTATTTCATATTTTTCTGACTGATGCAATTAGCAGAGCAGAAGGCAAATCATCAACACTCATTAGGATGAGAATAAATAAATTAATTGTGAAACATCCATACAAAGGACTGTAACTCAGCTTTGGAGTAATGAGATAGGAGAAGTGAGGTAGGCTGTACTTCTGATGGATCTGTACTGTAAGTGAAAATAACAAGATTAGAAGAATATTCATAAGTTTCCATTTCTATAAAGAAGATATGTGTATATGTATATATGTTTATACATGTATGGACAATTTCTGGGGTGATATGCACACACACACATGCACACTGACAGACTACTACTCATTCTCTTTTTCTTTGGTGATGGGACTGGAACTTTAGAAAATGAACAGAGCTCACTTTCTGTTATACCACGTGCATCCTTATTTTTATTAGTCATAGCTTGTATAATTTATCCTTTTTAAGGAGATTAATTGAGATTAATTAAAATGTATAAAAATAAATTTCTTAAATAATTTTGACTTCACAATTTGTTTTACACAAAAAATTTTACATCTTTACACCAGTCATACCACAAACTTCCTGTTTCCATATTCATTCTCTTTCATAACCATGCTTTTAGTAACTTTTTTTTTTTTTTTTTTTTTTGCAGTACGTGGACCCCTCACTGTTGTGGCCTCTCCCGCTGCAGAACACAAGCTCCGGACGCGCAGGCTCAGCGGTCATGGCTCACGGGCCTAGCCTCTCCACGGCATGTGGGATCTTCCCAGACTGGGGCACAAACCCGTGTCCCCTGCATCAGCAGGCGGACTCTCAACCACTGCACCACCAGGGAAGCCCTAGTAACATTTTTAAGTAGTTATTTTAGAGTCCATTTTTTCTTTATTATTCTTATTTATTGTAGTTTAAACTTGGGGCTACATCTCTTATTTCCTGTTTCCTTGGAAAGACATTGAGTCTAAAGACTAATATTGTATCCTAAAAGAGTTTACTCATGAGGAATTCAAAGTGAAGGTAACTGATTTGTTTTTTTGTGTTTGTTTGTTTTTAACATCTTTATTGGAGTAAAGTTGCTTTGCAATGTTGTGTTAGTTTCTGCTGTATAACAAAGTGAATCAGCTATATGTATATATATATATCCCCATATCCCCTCCTTCTTACATCCTCCCACTCTCCCTAACCCACCCTTCTAGGTGGTCAAAAAGCACCGAGCTGATATCCCTGTGCTATGCAGCTGTTTCCCACTAGCTATCTGTTTTACGTTTGGTACTGTATATATGTCAATGCTACTCTCTCACTTCGTCCCAGTTACCCTTCCCCCTCCCCGTGTCCTCAAGTCCATTCTTTACCCAATTGAATTTTAAAATTTAACTTAGACATGGTCAGGAATAGTGGTATTGAGGTCTATTGTTTACAAATTAAGAGATGTAGATCATGGCTTATAAATTTGTACAAGTGTGGCCTTTAATGGTACCTAATAAAATATCTTATTCCTGTTTCTACAATTAACCTAGGGCAAACTCTGATCTCATTATATAAGATACGGAAGCTGAAAGCAAAATAGATCCATGTACATTTAATTTAAGACTTCTGAATTGGGGGCTGTTTTTGAATGGCTCAAGGAAGAACTTTGTTTCTGATGAGATCAAGAAGCAGAGATAGTAACATAACAATGAGATATTTAGAGCTAAAATAAACAGTTGAACGTTAGTCATTGAAATTAACATGGACCTGTCTCCAGATTGTAGCATGAAAAGAAATAGATTCCATTCAACAACAATCTAGTTGGCTCAAACCTAAAATGGGTTTTTAAGCATAAGTAATCCAGATTGGTTTAACTGCATGGAGGAATGTTCAACTTTTTACTTCGACAATCTTTTTAACATGGTTTCATATAACATTTTTTACTTACTTGATACTGATGCAGTAACAGTGGTAGTAATAGCTCTAGGATAATTTATTCTAAAATCAACAGCATAGACAAATGAGGTTTTCATCTGGAATACAGAAAAACTGAGGTTAAGCAAAGGGGGATTTTAGTACTGGTCTGATTATCTGAGATTAAGATGCATCACAGTGATAGAAAGCTTTATAATTAAACTGCTGGGTTTTTTCTTCAATTGACTTTGATTTTCAAGTTTACTAATATGCATGCCAATGACATTAAATAGAAAACCTAGGTTCAAATAATTTTCAGTAAATGGGAAGTGTTCTTACCATAATGATAATTGGAATATTGGGCTCTAAAACAAGTTATTTCTTCATTGACTTTGGCTTCTCTAACCTCTCATTGATTCATACAGTTATTTTTGTTTGTCTAGGATGTAGATTCAGTCGTTTAAGTAAGATGCAGGTCTGGAAGGTTTTATTGTGGTTGGTGTATTACTTATTTTTTTAATAATGACAGAGCTGAATATATCTAGCTGATAACCTAATATTATTATTAATTTTCATTTGCCTTGCTACTAGGAACCTCTCAAATATTATAATTTTCATAAAATAATTATAGAATGTTAGTTACACAAATCTCTTTGCAAAGATGAATATTTATACATTTGACTATTTTTCAGTAATCTTTTTTCAGCAACTGATTTTTTTTTTTTTTTTTTTTTTTTTTTTGCGGTACGCGGGCCTCTCACTGCTGTGGCCTCTCCCATTGCGGAGCACAGGCTCTGTACGCGCAGTATCAGCGGCCATGGCTCATGGGCCCAGCCGCTCCACGGCATGTGGGATCTTCCCGGACTGGGGCGTGAACCCGTGTCCCCTGCATCGGCAGGCGGACTCTCAACCACTGCGCCACCAGGGAAGCCCCCAGCAACTGATTTTTGATATTAAAGAATATCAAATAATATCACCCATAGATATCTGCTTATATGATCATTTTGACTATTGCTCCAATGTCATTGTTCTCCTTTGTATGACTGATGTAAAATGAATTTTCTTCTCTGAAGTCTAAAGTCTTACTAACTTACTATTTCTGTGACATTCTAATAATACATGGCACATTAGCTACCCTATTTAGAAGCTTGTTTATTAAAGAAGAGAAGTAGAATAGTTGATAATAAAAATAAAATAAAACCCATTCCATCTACACGAGTCTATACAAATAAGAATGAAGTGGAATGAGGCATAATTATCCTTGTAATTTAATAAATATAAAATATTGGTCTAATTTATTTAGTACAAATCTATCTATTCATTGATTGTACACATAGCTATGAGTGTAAATTTAGCTTTCAACACCTGAAGTTTATGGAGATTAAGCTCCACAATGGGAAATATAAGGATAAGTAGAGGACTTCAAATTCTCAAATATTCTTGGACCAGGGAGTTGTGAGCATTATTTCCTTAGAGTTCTGTAGCAATATTTACATGAGTGTTTACAATTAAAAGCTGAGAAATAGGTTAAACATCATGTTACAAAATAAAAAGTAGAGTACTTTCTTCTTGATGAATTCACCAAGGAAATAGTCTAATGCTTCACAATTGTTATGTGTTGCTTGTTAGAAACATAGATGCTACAAATCAGATTCATTACATATCACATATAGTTTAGGAATCTGCATTTGAAATAGTACCTCATTTGAGTTAGATGATGATGTTAGAGAAACAATAGCCTAGGGATTTTTCTCAAATTTAATACATTCAGTAACTGAATTTTTACATCGCTCAAAGAAAGAGAGGCACACAAGACTTATGAAACAGATTCACAACAAACAAACTCATAAAATATAAGGATTATTAATTAATAACAAAAAACAACTTCCAAACAGTCTAGACTGGTTTGTCTTTACAGGATTTTCTCCATAGCAAGCCAAATTATTTCATGTAAAATTATTTCTAGGAGCTTAGAATTTTAAAAGGGAGAAGAGGTTTATCTCATTAGATAGATTTAAGAAACTGTGGTGGATGATTCATCCGTCTCCACAGGGACAGCAGGGTTTTTCAAACTGTGCAAAATGTTCATATGAATCCCAGGATATCTTGATAAAATACAGATCCTGATTCTGTAGGATAAGGCCTGAAAGTCTGAATTCCTAACAAACTCCCAAGTCATGCAGGTACTGAAGGTGCTTGTGTAAGGACCACACTTTAAGAAGCAAAGTGCTAGTAGGATTCTAGAAAATAAAATATTCTAGTCAGCTGGTGAATATACTTCCTCTAAGCTATAATTTTTTCACTCAATGATTTTTTTCCAGGCAGAATCACACTGTAATTAAACATGTAAAATTTGTTTCCTTCTTCTAAATTTACTATATATACATCTTGTCTGGAGTGCACATGAACTAAACTCTTACATAGAAAGTTTAACTTTTGAACTGTGTTGCCAAGTGAGTGGAACATGAATATTTTCAACTTAGCCGAATAAAATTAATTAACTTTCTAAAGTTGTACTAATATTATGTCCTATGAGTAAAGTATACATGCTAAACTGTATTTTACTGTAGTTTATATTAGCATTTTCACTTTATTAGCAATGCTGAGAATTTCTCATGAGTTTCTTGGAATTTTTTTGTTTTTTTTACTCTGTTATGCAATAATTTACTTTGCTCATTTTACAATTAACTTGCCATTTTCTTATTAATTTGCAGGGTTTTTAATATATTCTGGAACTAATAATTTGTCAGTCACATGAGTGGCATATTTCCAGTTTGTTTTGTACTTTTCCTCTCTTTATGGTCACCTCTGAAGAGTAAATATTATTACTTTCAATGTTATAAATGCCTATCTATCTAACTTCTATCTCCTTTTAATACTTCTTACTTTTTGTCATTTGCTTAAGAACTTCTCTATGCAAAATTAATAAAAATATTTCCCTGTATTATAATTTTAAAACCTCTAAAGTTTTGTCTTTCACATATAAATCTTTGTTCTTCCCAGAATTGATTTTTTTGTCTGAAGCAAGGGATTCAATTTCTTATTCTTTCATATGAATAATCACAATTTGGCAAATCATCTCCTCACTACTCTGCAATGTCAATTCTGTTATGGATCAAGTTTTCCATGAGTGGGTCTCTTTACCAGTTCTCTATCAGTTTCATTGAAAAATTTATCAATCCCACAGAGTTTCCATCAGTGCAATTGATATAAGTTAGGACAATTTTCCTCACATATTCTATTTCTCCAGGGATATCTCTGATATTCTTTACTCTTTTAAAGGAAATTGATGTATTTCAAATCAGCCATTCCAAAAATATATAAGACCCCAGTGCAATTTTGAGTAAACAGGGAAAGACAGACATCTCCATAATCCTGAGTCTTCATAAAAACTGTAATTTTTCACCAATTTTAAGGATTTTGTTTATAGTTCTGTGACCAATAGGAAACTATGGATGTGATTATGTGTGACTTCCAAGGCTAGGCTATAAAAGACATTGCAGACTCTGCTTTGGCCTCTGGATTTCTTATCATGGGAGTAGCCAGCTGGCATGCCATGACGATTCTCAAGCAGCACAGGGGAGTGACCCACTAAAGAAACAAACTTGTTAACAGTGTGAAAAAACAACTTGGGAATAAATATTTTGTAAGACTGTAGCCCCAGCCAATCTGACAGCAATATTATAAGAGACTCTGAGCCATAACTGCCCAAATGAACCACCCCTGAATTCCTGACTCACAAAAACTGTGAGATAGTAAATCATTATTGTTGTTTTAGCTTAGTAAATTTTTCATTGATTAGTTAGGCAGCAATGAATAAGTGATACAGTAATATAATAATAGTAATATAGTAATATAATTGATTATATTATACTTATTATGTTATATGGTCAATATTTGTGTTGATTTAGTCACATGTTTACCATTGTGCACTGCCCTTTGCCTTGCTTCTCAGTCTTTCCTTTTGAAAAGACTTTCTGACTTTTCTTATTGAACTAGATGCTTCAGAAGTTATATAAATGAGTTTCTAGGTTTAAATTTTCTTCAGTTTTCATTTTTCTGAAATTGTATTACTTTCTTTATATATTTGAAAGTAAGTTTATTGGGTTACCATTTTAATTTACCAGTGAATTTCTGTTTATACAGGTCTAATTTACTTTAAATTATAGATTTCTGTTTTGTTTTGTTTTCTCAGAACATAAAGATAGAATGCATTCCAGTTTCACACTAATGTGTGATACTGCCATTATTCAAATTCTTAGAAAAAAAAATTATGTTTTCTCCTAAATATTCAGATTGATGTCTGACACAAATATATTTGCCTGTGGTAGATTTATTGTTATTATTTTTGTTTATTTGTTTCTCCTTTCTCTGAGTGTGTTAAACATCTGATCTTAGGCCCACAACTATTTCTTTAATAAGCCTTAGGTTCCTGAAGCCATTAAAACTGAAATTCTAGGGTACTGGTGAAGCATTAATAACCCTGATATCTGATGACCCTTCTAGTCTTATTCTCTTATAAATCTTCTGGTTTTAGAAGACTTATGTTCTTGTTAGGTCATCCACACATTAAAGGAATTGTTACAATATTTGTTTCGACATTGTTATATGTTCTGTATCAGGTACATATTAGAATATCAGATCTGCAATATTACCATACAGAGGTTGTTGCCATAGAAGATTTTAAGCTAATGTTTCTGAAACTCATGTTTGTAATGTTGTAGGAAATAATTTGGAAAAATAAACAAGCAAACAAAAATTAGATTCATGGACTTCAAACAGGAAAAGTTTTAAAAGATCACAAAAGCCAAGGCTTGGGTATGATACTTTGTGTCTCAGACAGATGATCGACAGGTGTAGACAGTGAATGAAGAATCATTTACAAAATGTTTTCTGATAAAGGCTAGAAAGAAGAGATCATAAATAAAATAAAATAAAGAAGTTAGAACTTGTATAACTTTTAGATATTCTCTATCTTCTCCATAAACTTTGCAGTTAAAGAATCTGTGGAGAATCAAAGTAGTGGAGTTGAGGAAATTTGGATGTTTTGTCCCACTTATTCTAAGGATTGTTTTAAGAAACTAACTAAATATTAATTTAAAAGCTACAGTGCTTTCAAAGGCCTAGTCAAAGTTTCATAAAATAAATTTATTATAGATCCTTTCGGATCATTTCTGTGGTTTTGTTCCCTGTATAATTCAGCAGCCATCATGAAAGGGTAGAATTAGGAAATCATGACAACAAATAAGGTCATAATTTCATTCTTAGAAATTCCCAAGGTAGACATCCCAGAGAAAAAAGAAAGTGAAGACACAAATCAAAAACTGTACAAGCTAAACTTAGACTGTTTCTTCGCATTTGAAGAGCCTTGTGCCCAACTTCATGGCCAGCTTAAGTGAACAATATAAAGATCAAAATAACGAGCTTGAGGAATATAGTTTTTCCTATAGTTTATTATAGCATAATAAAATCCTAAATTTTAAGTTTAAGATACTGAACACTCATAAAATACAGAGCCATTTTGGTAATAAAGGGTACTAAAATCTTAAAGGTCTTCATTTTTCAGGTGAGTTATCATGATTTATAACATGACTTTTCATGTAATGAAAAAGTGACAAACAGGAATCCAGAGAAAGAAAGTTCCCTGGCATGAGAGAAGTTCCCTTGTCTAATAGGTCACTGGTATGGAAAATATGGATAGAAAATAAGGTATTCCAAACATTGAATTACATGAAGACATATTTTTAGAATTATTGGTGTCCTGGTCAGAAAATGCTTGTAGCCACACTGACACAAAGAGTAATAAACATTTCCTCACTCTGCCTAGTGTTGAAACTAATTTATTTATGAGTGCAGGAAGTATTTATTATTCATCTTGTATTTTACATCAATTCATCTTGGTAACCTTAAAAATAAGACAGCAATTTCTTCTCCTCATGCTTAACAGCGGTTTAGGGTGGGACTAAGGCTTTTGTGATTAAGCAGAAGCCAAGCAGCATTAGGGTTCTATTAGGATAAGGTTTAGGCAAGACCCCAAGTGAAGACTTCTTGTCTAAGGCAACTGAAGATATGCTGACTGTGCAAAAATTTGAGGACAAAATTTCAGGTAAAATAAATACTCCTGGTGGGACCAAAGTTATGGATCCAGATAAAAGTATGGAACCAAGGGCCAAAACTTGTGAAAATAGCAGATATTAAAACAAGTCGATGATACAAATGAATGTATTTGCAAAACAGAAACAGACTCACAGACTTAGAGAACCAACTTATGGTTACCAGGGGGAAGGATGGGGGAGGAGGGATAGTTAGGGAGTTTGGGATTGACATGTACACGCTGCTATATTTAAAATGGATAACCAGCAAGAACCTGCTGTATAGCACAGGGAACTCTGCTCAATATTATGTAACAACCTAAATAGGAAAATAATTTGAAAAATAATTAAAAATATAAAAACAAGTAAAGAACTAGGGTGAACCTTGAGTAACGTCAGCTTGCTTCTATGATTTAATTTTACAATCCCAGAAGGCCACATTATAAGTAAGTTGATATTCAGCTTAACTGATCCAAGGTAAGACAGAAAAACACTGGTTGTAGCTTTTCTTGGGGATTCGATAGACAGTGCTTTAAAAAAAATGTTTTGTCAGTTATACAAATCCAGATTTAATAGAATTTATTTTCATCTCTGAAATTATGTTCAAGCAAGGAGGTGAACACAAACACAAACATTTTGATCAACAAATGAAATAATAGTTATTACTGCAAGATGAAAATTATCACTAAACACCTCTACGGCAATCTTGTCTTATTTTGGTTTTCAAAATTTTTTCCCAATATATGAATATCCTAAAAATCTTCCTGTAGCTGCAGGTGCTGATTAATCGAATGCAAAGAATAAGAAGCTAGATTGTCAAACTAACTAGCATTTTCTCAGTAAAGCCTTTGAAATTAATGTCAAATCATTGATTTGGAATCTGTGTTTGATCAAGCAATATAAAGGAACAGAAAATTAGGCTTGCAAACTTTCTCTAACCAGTTGGCAAAAAATGGTGTTTTCCAACCAGATGCTGCCTTTTTGTGATCTCCTGGGTGAGGACCAGGCATATTCTCTTACACAATTGCTGAATTTAAATCAGTTATGCTATGGTCATTGATAGATAACCCAAGGATTCATTAATATTTGTTATTATTATTGTTAGCAGAGGTGGTGGTGACAATTCTCAATTACAAAATATTTAAAAGAGAAGAAGATAAGATTTTTTTTGCTATTATTAATTTCTTAAAGACTTGAATATTATCATGACTGTTATTTCTTCATAAGATAAAAGTACAGCCTAGGGCACAACCTATAGTATACTTCTGAGAAGAAAATCAGTCCTGAATTTTAAGACATTTATTTAACCTCAAGAAGCATCAGGTGTTATATATGTATATATGTACATACACCTTATGTATATCTTGATTCCTGACATAAATAAATTGAACTTACTTTAAAGGGTTTTTTTAAAATGGCTTCCCTCTTTTATACTTTTCTATACAAGTGTAGGAAATAGACAGATGTCATAAGGATTAAGCACAAAATGTTCCAGATGGCTAGCATAATTTTTATAATTCACAACTTCCAATATATATAAACAGAATAACATTAAGCTCAAATTAAAACAGCAAACAATTTAACTGATTGATTGGCACATGAAACATATGCTCTATTTTTTAAAAAGTACCTGAAGAATTAGAAATGTCAAACAAATGTATCTATATCCTTAATTATTTCACATTCAAAATATTGAATATTCTTGTTTCCTTCAAATGTATTTTGGTCTGGAAAGGTATCATGCATCTCTTTGGTGGGATTGCCAATGCTGCAACATAGCTCTCTTGTAGGCTGCCACCTGTTGTGCACTGTGGCTCAGGAAGAATTTCACAATTTTCACAACTTAAGTTAGGGAGAGATTTTAATGTGTAATAGATAAAATTACAAGTCATAGATCAGCTGGACAAGGAATATGATGATATATAAACAGATATGAATGAGTCCCTCATTCTCTCATTAGTCTATGGGCATGCCAGGCCCGGGGACATTTGGTGGGTACATTTAGTGGGTAGTTTTGTGTTCTAGTAGAGGAATCTTTCACACTCTCTCATTAGTGTCCTGTCTCATAAGGAAGGCATAGAAGTCAACTTACAGTGGAAGAAATCTCACACTCTGACATCAGGAAGTCTGGATATGGATGGAAGCTATTGATAGGAGTTGTCTAAAAATGTCAGCTTCCAGGGCTTCCCTGGTGGCGCAGTGGTTGAGAATCTGCCTGGTAATTTAGGGGACATGGGTTCGAGCCCTGGTCTGGGAAGATCCCACATGCCACGGAGCAACTAGGCCCGTGAGCCACAACTACTGAGCCTGCACGTCTGGAGCCTGTGCTCTGCAACAAGAGAGGCCATGATAGTGAAAGGTCCACACACTGCAATGAAGAGTGGTCCCCACTTGCCACAACTAGAGAAAGCCTTCACACAGAAACGAAGACCCAACACAGCAAAAAAAAAAAAAAAAAAAAAAAAAAATTAATTAAAATGTCAGCTTCCAAATACTAAGAGACATTGGGTCCAAGGGTAAGATTTATTCTCCTATTCTGGCATGATGGCCGCCATAACTTTCCTGGAAAATTGACCTTGGTACAAACTCTTCAGTGGGTAGAAGGTACTCAGGTTTCTTTTTGAACAATTTAGACATTATTTTATAATAATTTTCATAGGATACTTTTTTTTTTGCCTTCATTTATAACGGCTTCTAATCAAAGACAAAGGAATTGGTTCACCCAAAAGACAAACAGAACACCCGGTTAATCACATTCTTATATAAGTGACTACAGAAAGTACACTTTTGTGCACTAGAATATAGTTCCTAAAATCTGAATGAAAAATAAATACTGTATATACGTATATCAAGCAATGTGTTGTTGATGCTTAACTGTATGCTACATGGATTTTGCTGAATCACGAGCAAAAATAAAAGCCTCAGATGTCAAGGAAAATAGTCCAAATGTAAAGCAGAAAAAAAAAGTTAATAAGTCCATTGTTCTCCTTGAACAGACAGAACCAAGATATTTTACTTTAACATTTAACATTTCTCCTACTCCCTTAGCCCTTATAATTAACATGGCAACAAACAAAAATTCAAGAGCTCAAATCTCAATGCTCATTCAAGTCTGCACTGTTGAAGAAGTTCCTAGCATCTATTAGCTTTTAAATATATGACTCTCAGTTCGAGCATAAACTCACAATTTGATTAAAAAACACTTGGAGTTCCTGTTTAGCAAAAGAGTTATTTGCTCTAGCTGATATAACATCCTGTCATTCTAGGAACCCCTGTTAATACTGAACTAGAACCTTTAATTTTAATTTTGTGTGAGGACCTTCTATGAACGGTGTTGTGCTTCATGCAGTTAACTTATCAAATAGTCACCATGTGTTAGGAAATGATCCTTACATTGAAAATACAGTGTTTACAGTATTTTTAGCTTGGGGAAGTGAGATCTAAGGAGAGGAAAATGACTGGCAATAATATGGTGATTAAAAGAGACAATTTCATCACAATAGTCCCTTTTGAAAGAGCAAACTAGAATTTTCCCAAATGTTATCTCCTGGTTAACCTATACCAAAGAGAAAATAGATTTTTCTTTCTCTCTCCTTCTTTCTTAGCCATGCATGCACATGTGTGCACGCAGGCACGCACACACATACACACACACTATGTATGCATGCACTTCTTATATTGAGAGAAAAGAAAGGAGAGATGAAAAGCCAGTCTCTAAAATTACTTACTACCAGTCTTATATTTTTGGGTGGGGAATAACTACAGTATTTTATCAATTTAAGAAGTAGAATTTTTCACATTTTAGATCTCCATATGACATGTTAAAATAGCTGTTAGCCAGATGGCTGTTGTATCATAATTTTAATTCCTGATGGCATGACCAGGCAATTGCAATCCTCAAGAATTCAGTCACTGAAGCATTTAAGAACCATTTGAGGAACAAAAAGAAGTCCAGATTGTTTTTGAAAAAACTCCCATTGGACACTTTGGGGGAAAATAAAATGTTCAAAATTTGCAGAATTTATATTAGAGGCTTAAATAATATCCTTTAGACACATGCTCTAGGGGACTGTAATCACTATCTGCTTGTGGATATGGAGCATTTTCCATGTAGTTAGCACAAATTAAGATATGATATAAATGTAAAATATTCACCAAATTTCAAAAATTAGTATGTAAAAAGAACATCAAATATATCATTTATAACTTTTATATTTATTACATGATAAAATGAGAAATTTTGGGTTATATTGTGGTAAATAAAATACAATATTATTGAATTGAATTGAATGTTTTATATTTTAAGTGCATTATAAGAAAACAAAATTACATATGTGGCTCACATTACATTTCTGTTGAACATGTTGCTTAAGAACATATGGAACATTTTTTTGAACAATGCTGCATCAAAATCATTTTGATGGACCAGAAGATGATATTGTATAGAAAACACAAATGTTAATGACCCTGAGTCAAAAATAATTCTGAAGATTTGGAAAATGAATGTACCTAGTTTGGAAGGTTCCCCCGCCCCCCAGCAATCCAGTTCCAGCTATTTATACTTTTTGTGAAAAAAAAAAAATAAGTAGAACACAGCACTGTCTGTTAGTTTACAATTAGTCTATGGCTACTTCTTGCTACAATGGCAGCTTTGAGCTGTCATACTGAGAACCTTTGGCTGCAAAGTCTAAAATATTTACTATCTGGCTCTTTACAGAAAATGCTAGTCTCTGCTTTAAGCAATTTACTTGGTTTATATCTTCCTTTTTTATGTTTGAAAACAAATGATAAAATATATGTATAAAAAACTTAAGTCTAAATAATAGAATATCAATAAGAATAAAATAAAAAAGAAAATACGGGCAATTTGTTTACCATTTTTATTTTATGAGAGTTTATATTGGTATGTGCTCCTTCAAACAAAAAACAAACTCCTAGAAAAAGACACTGAATTTGTGGTTACCAGAGATAGGGGTGAAGGAGGAGGAATCAGATGATGGCAGTCAAAAAGTACGAACTTCTAGTTATAAGATAAAGTACTACTGGTGTAATGTACAACAACATTAATATAGTGAACACTGTTGTATGTTATAAATGAATGTTATTAAGAGAGTAAATCCTAAGAGTTCTCATCAAAAGGAAATTTTTTTCTTTTAATTTTGTATCTATATGAGATGATGAATGTTCACTAATGTTACTGTCACAAACATCTCATGATGTATGCAAGTCAAATCTTACATTGTACACCTTATACAGTGCTGTATGTCAATTATATCTCAATAAAGTTGGGAAGAAAAAGATGCTCTATGTTCCTATCATGTCTTAGAATTGACGAAATGTACTTAGATCCAGAATAGATTGCTTTCCTGTTTATATAAATAAATATAAAAGCATTTATTTGTTTAGTAAATAATTATTGAGAGATTTCTATATACTATGCATTGTTTTGGATAAATATGTAGAATTAATTATATAGAATAAATTAGTATTTAATTAGGAACTTATCTTATGGAAAGAGAAAGACGGATCACACAAGTGTAGGTGTTAAATGGCATGTAAGTCGGAGAAAAAAGAGGTTTCTCACATTTAGGAAGAAATAATAAACTGTTTTAAAAATGGTGTTAGACCAGGCAATTAGTAATCTTGGAAATTGTTTGATTTATGTCTCACAAAGAGTATTATGAAAAATTCCAAAAATTCCAATTCTCCCCCAGGGAAGTTCCTTGTTTTTAATTTTTGAGAAACCTTCATACTCTTTCCCATAATTGGCTGCACCAGTTTACATTCCCACCGTCAGTGTACTAGGGTTCCTTTTTCTCCATATCCTCACCATTTGTTATTTGTGGTCTTTTTGACAATAGCCATTCTAACTATTGGCTATTGGCATTCTGACTAGATGTGAAGTGATATCTCATTTGGTTATATTTACATTTTCCTGATGATTAGTGATGTTGAGCATTTTTTCATGTGCCTGTTGGCCATGTGTAAGTCTTCTTAGAAAAAAAAATGTCTATTCAGTTCTTCTGCCCATTTTTAATGGTGTTTTGTTTTTTTGATATTGAGTTGTATGAGCTGTTTATACATGTTGCATATTAACCCCTTATCAGTCATATCATTTGCAAATATTCTCTCTTGTTTAGTAGAGATACTTTTTTGTTTTGTCAATGATTCCTTTTGTTGTGCAAAATGTCTTCAGATTATTTAGGTCTCATTTGTTTATTTTTACTTTTGTTTCCTTTGCCTGAAGAGAGAGTTCCAAAAAAAAATATTGGTAGAACTTATGTCAACGACTGTTCTCCTTATGTTTTTTCTAGAAGTTTTAGAGTTTCTGATCTTACATTTAGGGTTTTTTTTTAATCCATTTTGAGTTTATTTTTGTAGATGATGTGGTAAAATGTTCTAATTTCATTCTTGCCACATAGCTGTCCAGTTTTTCATGTACCACTTATTGAAGAGACTGGCTTTTCTCCATTGTATAGCCTTGCCTCCTTTGTTGTATCTTAATTGACCATAAGTGCCTGGGTTTATTTCTGGGCTCTCTATTGTTTTCTATTGATCTATGTGTCTGCTTTTGTGCAGGCACCATACTATTTTAATTACTATATCTTTGTAATGTAGTCTGAAGGAGAGTGATGCCTCCAGCTTTGTTCTTTTTTCTCAAGATTGCTTTGGATACTAGGGGTCTTTTGTGGTTCTACACAAATTTTAAGAATATTTGTTTTACTTCTGTGAAAAATGTCATGGGTAATTTGAAACAGATTTCATTAGATCTGTAGAATGCTTTGTGTAGTATGGACATTTTAACAATATTAATTATTCCACTCCATGAACACAGTATACCTTTCAATTTCCTGTGTCATCTTCAAAACCCCTTATCAATGTTTTACAGTTTTCAGAGGATAGGTCTTTCACCTACTTGGTTAAGTTTATTCAGAGACATTTTATTCTTTTTGTTGCAATTTTATGTGAGATAGTTTTCTTTCTTTCTCTTTCTGATAGTTGATTATTAGTGTATAGATAAGCAACATATTTCTTTCTATTAATCTTGTGTCCTGGAAATTTACTGAAATCATTTATTAGTTCTAATCATTTTTTGGTGGAGACTTTATGATCTTCTATATATAGTATCACGCCTATTGCAAATAGTGGCAGTTATATGTCTTCCCTTCCAATTTGGATGCCTTTTATTTAAATATCTTGTCTGATTGTTGTGTCTAGACAGCCAGTACTAGGTTAAATGTTAAGTGGACATCCTTTTCTTGTTCCTGATTTTTGAAGAGAGTGATTTCTGCTTTTCATCATGGTGTATGATGTTACTTGTGGGTTTGTCTTAAATGGCCTTTATTATGTTTGGACATCTTCCTCTAAACCAACTATGATGAGAGGTTTTATCATGAATGTACATTAAATTTTTTCAAATGCTTTTCTGCATCTGTTGAGATGATCATGTGATTTTACCCTTTGTTTTGTTAATGTGATGTATCACATTGACTGACTTGCTGTTATCGAACTATCCTTGCTCCCTGGAATAAATGGTAGTTGATCAAGGTGTGTGCTCCTGTTTATATATTGTTGAATTCAGTTTGCTAACATTTTACTGACGATTTTTGTATCTATATTCATCAGAGATATTGGCCTGTAACTTTTTTTTGTAGTGTCTTTTTTTGTAGGGTTTTTTTGTTTGTTTTTTTTAGTGTCTTTGTCTCGGGCAGTCACAGGAAGCCAGTCAGAGCCCCAGGCAGTTTTCAATCTGCTTCCTCCATGCTTTTCCTTAGAGTAAGCAGGCATGTGCACAAACTCCTCATGAGCAGACTCTCAGTTTCCTACAACTCTCTGGTAAGTCCCACTGGTTTTTAAACCAGCTAAGGGGGCTCATCTTCCTAGGGTCAGACCCCAGGGCTGGGGTGCCCAATATGTGGCTGGAACCCCTTGCTCACCAGGAAGGATTCCCGACCCCCTAATATCTCCTCCTGTGTCCTTTGCTAAGGAGTTGGGTCCTGACCCAATCACCTCTATTCCCTTTCTACCCAACTCTGTGTGGATCTTTGTTTTTATAGCCTTGGTTGTAGAAGAAACTTTCTGCCAGTCTCCAGGTTGTTTTCAGGGAGAGTTGCTCCACATGTAGATGTATTTTTGATACGCTCAGGTAGGAGGTGAGCTCAATCCTCCTACTACATCATCTTGATCTCCCATTCCAGACTGTTTATTTTTATAACATGTTTCTAGTTATTGTAACTCTTTTCAGAAAGTAATAATGATGGAATAGTGCTACTACAGAAGCATGAATTTTTAAGAAACAAAATATTTAGTTTATGATAAATATAATTCTTTTAAAATTTACAACTTATATTTAAGTCATAGTATTGAGTCACTTAATAGCTTTTCATTATTAGTATTCTAAAAGTTTGAGTTAATAATATTTACTTAATAGTGAGTCAATAAATCTAGAAGGCTAACATTTAAATTATTGATAGCATTATTCATGAAAAACAGTGTTTTTTAAAATCAGTTTCAGTATCCAATGTATTCTATATGTATTTCTCATTGAAATTTAAGATAAAATTATGAATTTATACTAATAAATAAATGCAGATGATATCTTGTAATAGTTTGTCTTATAATATCTGATTACTCTTTAATTAAACAGCTTTAGAAGCTCAAAAATAAAATATTATTTTTTAATTTTAAAATAAAGTGTATAAAGTTCATTATAAGTATAAATTTCAGAGAAAATCTGTTTCAGATTTGTAAGTATTGTCTTAACTATAATATTATATAATATGCAAGATAATTGAAAATCATTCACTTATTATTTAACTGACTTACTGGCTCATATTGGCCTTAAATTAAGTGTGTGGGACAGGTGTTATAGTTAAGGTTTCATCTGTAAAATTTTACATTACTGAACATGTACAGGCTTTAGTTTAATATTTTATGTATTTACAAAAAATTTTAAAATGTTGCATACATTAAACAGTCTCTTCTCTGATGAATTCTATATTTAGTGGCCTGTTAGGGGAACCTTCACAGATAATTTAATATATATCTTGAGCTTTCCACTATACTCTTAGATATTGCTACTCAAAGTTCTTCTAGCATAACAGATTTTTACTATTCTTCATTGAGTATATTACTGCCCTCTGAATTTCCTTATATATTACAAAGGAACTCCTGAGAAGAACATCCTATATTCTCCTTATTTGGTGTTTTTTATTTTTTTAATCTTTCTTCTTGTTGATAAGCAGCATCTGTATATTTGTGATACTCATTGGGGAAAGTTGAGGTTCCCAAGCAAAAATTTGTCTCATAGAGCTTGGAACCTTAAACAAATGAGAAAGGGAGGAGGGGGAGAGAGAGAAAGAGAGAGAGAGAAACTGCATCTAGATTCATATATTTTCTTCTAAATCTCCATTAAATTTGATAATTTCTCCAAGTTGTCTTACCAAAGAAAAGAGGTCTTACTAGTAAGCATTATATCACATATATGTGATTATTCTCGTTTTTAAAATATTTTATAAAAATCTGAGACATATATCTGTACACATACATGTTTTTGTACTAAACTTAATATTGTTAAGCATATAGTAGGGGTTTAATATATTGATGCTTGCTAGAAAATAACATTATTTTGCAAGACATTGGGTTAAATGTTTACGACTGCTATTTTATTTTATCTTTATAAAAGCTTTTATATAAATTATATTATTTTTCCTAATTTACTGATGAAAACAATTAAACATTTCATTGATTAAGTGACTTGAAGCAAAGAGAGCCAGATTTATCACTAGTTCCAATCTTACTTCAGATTTGACTAACTTCAAAGTTTATGTTTTATCCATTATGAAATATTGTTTAATATGACACTAACCTGCTTTATCTCACAATTTTGTGCTCAAACATATAATAAACTCCACCAACTCTTTATCCATATTATTATCATTTATTGCTTGGTAGTTTCACACTGAGAAGACTAAAGAAGTATGTTTTAATTAGCTTAACATGTGGGCTTGTTTTGTTAGTTATCCTTGCATATTTGGGGTAAGAGTAGATAATAACTGTAAAACCACATCTATTAATACAAGGTGCTTAAGAAAGGAAAAGTTGAATCTCAATTTTTATATAAAAGAATAATTCACGTATGTTGTGAGTGCTGTTTACTTCAAATATCTCTTACTACTTAGTATGGGGAATGAAACACTACAGACAAATTTTCAATTATTGTAATAAAAAACACAAAGAAACAAGGTATATAAAGTAATCATGAGATCAATGAAATACTATTATTTTAATTAAAGTCTCAGAAACTCAGACCATAAGCATTAGGTTTTGAAAATGTTTTTTTTTTTTTTTTTCACCAAATGTGTCATACTCCAGTTTCCAGTGGACAAATTCACTAAGTTGGGAAAGAAAAAGAAGTGCTAGAGAAAGCTGAATTCAGAGTTATTTGAAGATAACCAACTAATTAATTTATTAAAATAATTAAACATATTTCAAACAGAGATAGATTATATAAAGCTATATGAAAAATTTGTTTAAGGCTATATGAAAAATTTAATGTTTGGTAATTTATATAATAAAATCAAAACACTGATGCTAGCAAAATTTAAAATATATTATAAAAAATATTTTAGGGGACTAATAAAGGGTGTAATGAAAATATAATTCCATAGCTTTTAATGAAAAACATTTCTCTGAACTAGCTTTTGACCCAGTGTGTTCACTAATTAATTCATTTTATTACAATTACTGGACTTATTTGTTCCTAGGAAACAGGTTTAATGTAAAAATATAAAATGTTTAAATAGAAATAATGTATATCTTTAATATCTGTGTAGAGGATATTATTCCTGATTTTTGAGAAAAGACAATCACACGAATCTCATATATCAAAATTACTTTGATATTCAGGAAAACTTCAGAACCATTTCATGATGTTAGTGCCATTGTAGGTGATTTAATAATGAGATAAATTTTCATACTTCTTTACCTATATAAAGTATTCCTGTTCCCTAGCCAACTCCATTTACTAAACTCTTAATTTTCCTTTATAACTTCTTAAATCTGTGTCTCCTCTGAATTTTCCCATTACTTCTAGACTCAGTTATTCATGGCACTACTGGTTTCCCTAGAGTCCTTTGCCTGCATTCATGCATTACTGATCATCTTATATTATTTCGATTACATGTTTTCAGGTTTTTTTCTACCTTTCATCATAAATAATTTTAGAGCAAGCAGCACATCCTATGAATTATTACAACCAAAATATATAGTATATAACTTGTCATATAGTAGCCACCCTCTGAATAATCTATGGATTCAAGCAAGTTTTGGTACAAAATGGCCAGTACTTATATCGCATTTCAATGTACTAGACAATCTTCTAAGCACTGCACACACACATAAGCACACACGAAATATATATATATATATATATATATATATATATATATATATATATATATATGCATATAACAACATTGTTATGTTCTATTTTGTGATTATGCCAATATTCCAGATGAAAACTATAAGGAAAATAAAGAGTTTGTCTAATCTAATTTTCCCATAGTCACACAGCAAATACATGGTGGGTGGGGAAACATATTTACCCTACATTATAAGATAGCCCTTTGGAAAATTCTTTTAAAATATTCATGGAGAAATCAGTGTTTAGGAATTTCACTAACCCTTCTACTCATTGTTATTCCTTTTATTGGAAGTGGCAAAATCTCAACTTAGACTAATTTAATAGATATAAGATAATTAATTGGCTTACAAAAACTGAAAAATCAAAGGGTAGTTTTGTATTCAATCACCTATGGATCTAAGTGCTTAACCATTTCATTGAAAAAAAGAAATAAATCAGTCCTTCATCTGCTCACTACCTCACTCTGGTTTCTATTCTGGCAAGTTCATTAGTAGTTAGCTCTCAAACTTTAGTCAAGTAAAACCCCCAGTCCCATTTTTGGAACCTAGAGATGTGATCAGACTCACCTAAAACAAATGACATGAAAATGGGGACAATTTCTGCTAAAGATGCTGACCAGATCAAAAAACATCTTGTGTTAATAAACGAAGTGGGAAAGTTAGTTTGAAAAATATTCATGACATGAAATAAAATTTCCCTCTCAAATCTCTTTTTTCTTCCCAGTATCAATGTCAGTAGGTGATCTCCGGAATTGCATAGGGCCATTTTTATATTTCCTTAATAAATTTCCTCAATTTTCCTTCTTTTGTATGGGGATTTCAGTGTCATAGTCAAACCATGAGAAATAACCCTCCCCCAACACTGTAGATGATGGTATCCAGAGCCATCCAGAGCCACATAATTGAACTAACTTTTAAATTTTCTATCTTTTAACTAGGACTACATTTTAATTGGGACTATGATAAAAATTATTTTAGTTAACAAAGAAGGGAGTAGTTAATTCTGCTTGAGATGAAGTCCTGGTCAGGAAATGCTTTAAGTCAGGTGTGGACTTTTAAGCTAAGCCTTAAACATTAAGTAAGTTTGTGGGATTTTGTTTTTGTACTTGTTGCAATTAGAAGATAAAGAGAAAAACTTTAAGCAGAGCAAATGGCATTCCCAATGTCTTGTGATATAAAAGTTTATGAGGGGCTTCCCTGGTGGTGCCTGCCAATGCAGGGGACACGGGTTCGAGCCCCTGTCTGGGAAGAGCCCACATGCCACGGAGCAACTAGTCCCGTGAGCCACAATTACTGAGCCTGCACGTCTGGAAGCTGTGCTCCGCAACGAGAGAGGCTGCAATTGTGAGAGGCCCGTGCACCGCGATGAGGAGTGGCCCCCACTTGACACATCTAGAGAAAGCCCTCGCACAGAAACAAAGAGCCAACACAGCCATAAATAAATAAAGAAAAAATTTAAAAAAAAAAGTTTATGACTCCTTATACAATATTCTGCCATGAATAAAGAAGAGGGTGCTGCAGGAGATGAAGTTGGTACAGTAGGTGGAAGCTAGTCTGTACCATACTTAGGTCTTTGTGAATTTTTTGTTGTTATTAATGAGTTTTGGTTAGAGTTTTGGTTAGTTTTGGTTAGTATTCCTAGACAGGATGCTTGTGAAATTGTTTAAGTCTTTTTACTTAAGAGAAAGAGGAAGGAAGGAACGAATGAAGGAAGGAAGGAAGGAATGGATAAAGATGGATTTATTTTTTTTAATACTGGCATTATTTTATTTATTCAAATTATTTGAAATTTGAAGAGGAATTTCTGCCTTGATATGCAGGAAAAAAGCTTTCTACTCACTGAAATTCCTATGAAAAATGTCTGAATGAGCATTAAGTTTGTATTACTTTGGAAATCCCTACCCCTTACCTGTGTGTCCTACTTTGATGCATTGGTAGAGCAACTGATTATAACTTGGATAATTTATATATTTATTAGCATTTTTAACAACTAAGAATAATGAAGAAAACTTTTGTAAGTGAAATAACTTCTAACTTCTAATAAAAGGAACTGAATTAATATTATTGTAGGATAGAGAAAGTTTTAAGAATTCTGTCCTAAATATTGCCCTTGTGGTAGGCAGCTTCTAATAGGGTCTCAATAATCCCCACCTCCTGGTATTCACAAATTTATGTGATACCCTCCCTTTGAGTGTGTGCTGGAACTAGTGACTTGATTATAATGAGTGAAATATAATAAAAGTGATGGGATGCCACTTAGATTGATTTACATAAAAGCTGTGGCTTCTGTTTTACTGTGTCTCAATTTTCACTTGCTGTGAGAGATGTTAGCTCCTGTGTTTTTAAAAAATTGACATATAATATTGTATAAGTTTAAAGTGTATGATGGGTTGATTTCATACATTTATATACTGCAATGTGATTACCATCATAGAGTTAGCTAATACCTTTATCACATCACATTATTTCCTTTATGTGGTGAGAACAAATGAGATCTAGTCTCTTTGGGACTTTGAAGTTTATAATATAATATTGTGACTATAATCTAGTCTTTCAGGGACAGTCACATGGCAAGGACTGATGTCTCCTGCCAGTAGCCAGTCAGGACAGGAGTCCTGCCAACAACTACTTTAAGATCAGTTGTATATTCTCTCTCAGTTGAGTTTTGAGATGACTGCAAGCCCTGGGCAAAACCTAAATTGTGACCTTGTAAGAGGTCTTGTGCTGGATGGATCTAGCTCAGTAGCACCTGAATTCCTGATTTGCAGAAACTGAAATAATAAATGTTTGTTATTTTAAGTCACTAAAATTTATGGTAATATATGATGTAGCAATAGATTATTAAAATGCCTTTCTTTTGAGATGCCAAATGGCTTTTATTTTCTCTTTCCTCAGTCACAATATCTTGGTTTACCCATTTACTCCTGGCACAGGAAGAGGAATGATCTGCACCAGCCAAAACCAGTATTAAACTGACAATCAGAGTGTGGCAGAAAACATTTTGATGCCTAAAGCAGGAATGAATTTGGACAATGCCAACCTCAGAAAGCCATAGAGAAAGAAAGGGCTTAACATGCTTCCATTCTGAGAGCTGAATGCCTTTTCCTACTAAGAAACTAATGATGTAATCCCCTTTAAATTCTATCATGTAGATCTTTTCTAATAGATTTCTATAGACGCTAATGTGTACAATTATCAGTTTCCTGGGAAAAGGAGTTTAACTGTTTTAATGGAAGGGAGCATGTGTTAGTTTGCTAGGGATTCCATAACAAAATACCACAGACTTGGTGGCTTAAACAAGAGAAATTTATTTTCTCTTGGATTTGGTGGTCAGAAGTCTAATATCAAGGTGTCAGCAAGTTTGGTTTCTTCCAAAGGCTCTCCCCTTGTCTTGTAGATGGCTGCTTTCTGGATGTATTCTCACATACTTGTCCCTGGTCTGTGGGCATATATCTGATGTATTTCTCTCTGTGTGTCTTAATTTCCTTTCTTATAAAGACAGCATTCATACTGCCTTAGGACTTATCCTAAATGAGATCATTTTGCCTTAATTACTTCTTAGAAGGCCCTGTCTCTACATACAGTCACAATCTGAGGTACTGGGGAGTAAAACTTCAACATAGAAATTTTAGTGGATACAGGGCCAAAATTCAGTTTTCTTTTTGATTTCAGTAGTTGGGTCACACTTAGGCATTCAGGTCATGGGCTTGCCTATATGTTTCTATGAAAAGGGAGAAATTGTAGTCCTGGTTAAAATCCACAGACCTGGGCTTCCCTGGTGGCACAGTGGCTGAGAATCTGCCTGCCAATGCAGGGGACATGGGTTCGAGCCCTGGTCTGGGAAGATTCCACATGCCACAGAGCAACTAGGCCCATGAGCTACAACTATTGAGCCTGCGCGTCTGGAGCTTGCACTCCACAACAAGAGAGGCCGCGACAGTGAGAGGCCCACACACTGCGATGAAGAGTGGCCCCTGCTCGCCGCAACTAGAGAAAGCCCACGCACAGAAACAAAGACCCAACATAGTCAAAAATAAATAAATAAATTAATTAATTAATTAAAAAACAAAACAACAACAACAACAAAAAACTCCACAGACTTAATTTGTCTTACTTGTCAGCTATCTTTACAGTGTGATGAATTAGTGACAGGTCAATTAGTCAACAAGCATTTGTAGAGAACCAAGTTTGTTTAAAGTACATACTTAGCCAAACATTGTGTCTAGATTAAATGTATTACCCTATCTTTCTAAATAATCACTATTGATTTTTTTTACAAAATTGTTGTCATAATACAGTTTTTAAAATTATTCTAATTTGTGGGTTCGTATGTCTATAGATAACACAATGCTGCTCAAAACAATTACATGCATCTATCTTCTGCTTTTTATTTAATATGAAACACATAATGAGACTATAAATCGAGAATTATACATTTGTAGGTAAATTATGTACATCTCATTCTATTTATCATGATTTAGGTTTTGAAATGGTTTGGGAGGTTGAAGAGATCTGGTTTGAGATCCTGGTTTGACTATTTATCAGCTGTGTCATCTTTAGTAACTAACTTCATTTCTCTAAATATCAGTGTCTTCATCTTTAAAAGAGAAGAAAATTATGCCAAAATTGTAGCAGTTACATGTGGAAAAAATGTTTGTGAATATCCTGAGAAATGAATGAGTCTAGAAAAAATAAGGTGAACAGATGGAAAATTACTGAAAATCCAAAATTTGTTATTTCTTTAAGGCTGCCTTTAAAATTGTTTTGTAAAATAATGTACCATGTATTATGGAAACCTATAACAATGTTATATGACAAAATGAGTGAAAGAATGAAAAAGCCTATTACCCTAACTTTCTTAATAGAATTCCTGAAGCATTTTCTGTTCTCCAGGTAATATTGCCTTGATATGTTAAGTAGAGAAGCAATGTGTTTAAGAGTCATTAATCTCAATTAGCTTTATTTTCCACCAGAAAGTTGTTCAAATGACCTATGCAAATTAGGCCTAATTACTCCCAGTAAAGGAGATAAGTTCAATTATCTGATATCTTGGATTTCAGCCAGAGTATTTTGTCCCAAATATTTCAAACCTTCAGGAACTCATTTAGCATCTCTTTTAACATAATGCCCTTTATGTCACCCAGAATCTATAGAACTGGTGATATAAATAATTTAATTTGTAATTTAATGTGTTTTGCCTTGTCAACGTAACTTATTCGTGGCTTCACTTCAAGCTAAATTGGTATAATAAGAGGTCCTGACAAAAGTAGCAGCACAGCTTCACTTCAAAACTAGAAAATAATACAATGGAAATCATGAATGTGAGTGTCTTATAAAAGAAAATAGTTTTAGAATTTCTAAAAGCAGTCACATTTAATGTTTTTAGCATCTTGCTGACTCTTAATACCAGGGCACCAAGGTTTGAGCTAGGGACAAACACTGAAGTCTTAAAATGTATACTGGTAGTGTGTAATTTTTAAAATGTTAGGCATATACCTTCTGTGTGTTGTGTGTGTGTATGAGTGTGTGTGTGTGTATGTGTGTGTGTAGGGAGTACAAAGTAAAAATTAAGGCCCTAGGTGCTAAAAATAGACATTCATAGTTTGACACAACTCTATAAAATACTAGCAGTATGAGTTTTAATGTTAACCACAGTTTTTCTCATTTTTGAACTTGGGACAACAATGATGCCTGTTATTCAACCAGAATTAAATGTGATAGTTCATGGAAGTGCTTAGCACAGTGCTTTATAGAGGAAGCAAACAACATCAGCCATTATTATTGCTATGTTAGTTGAAATTCTTCTCAGGGTCAGTGAGTGCTTAACTTTGTTCTGTGAAGCATATCCTGACTTGACATACAGTTGCTGAGCATACTTAGAGTTCACCAAATACAAACATATAAAATGTACAAAGTGTATCAAGTCTTTCAGGACCATTTGTTGCCTGTAAGAACAAAAACCTCTTAATTCCGTTAAGCCAAAAATTTGGCATTACTTTTGTGAAATATTGACTATTGCTGTGTTGCCAAACCAACAGATAATTGTGCATAAAAAGATTTTGGCCTCCTCCACATTTTTCTCATAAATCTAAGAACTGCTTATATTGTATAGGAGATGCCAAAATGTTTTATAATCATCTTAGATTTTGCTGCTCTAGAAATAATGCTATTGTTGAAATTAATTACAATGAAATGTACTTCTGGAGAAGTTGTATTTTCTTGGATAAAATTGAGTATAGCTAAAAGCCCTTAAATCTCTGCCACATATTTGGATTATCAGTTTATACCATCTTTTGAGACATCAAAATAATAAAACTTTCTTTTTTCTTATAGAAAAAGAAATTTCATTATGACTTTAATGTCATTTTATGGCTTATTGTGATAGTCAGAGAAATGTCCTCAGTAAAGATGTTAATGCCCTAATCCTTACAACCTTTGAATAGGTTACTGCAGAAGGAACTTTGCAGAAGTAATTATGGTTTGGGACCTTAAAACAGAGTATCCTGGTGGGCCCAATCCAGTAGCCTGAGCCCTTAATATCCAAGAACTTTATCTGATTCAAAGCAGAGGAGTAACGAAGCAGATAGAGTGATCAGAGAGAGCTGAAGAATATGAGGCACTTGACCATCTGCTGTTGGCTTTGAAGGTAGAGGAAAGTGGACATGAGCCAAGGAATGTGGGTAGGCTCTAGAAGCTGAGAATCACCCATAGCCAACCATCAAGAAATGGAAACCTCAGTCTTACAACCCTAAGAAACTGAATTCGGCCAACAGTCTGAAAGAGCTTGGAGAGGATTCATCCACAGAGCCTCTAAAATGATCACAGTTCTGCTGATACCTTGATTTCTTCCTTGTGAAACCTGTAACTGAGAAACAGCCGAGCTATACTGTGCCCAGTGTTCTGACCTACAAATTGTGAGATAATAAGTGAATATTGCTTGAAACTGCTGAATTTGTGGCAATATTTCATATGGCAATACTAGAAAATTAATACATTTATTTAATATCTTTCTATTCTGTATCCATGATGCTAATATTTAGGAAGCCAGTTAGATTTGGATAGGAAAACAGAGACTTCCATTTCCACTTCATAACTATCCTCTTTTTATTTGCTCTCTGAAATTCCTGCTTATTTTTTTTCTTCTTTTTTCAAAACATGTGATATTTATTGCTGCTATTTATTTATTACAATACTTGGGACCAATTAACCCTTCAAGAAATAGCATGGATCAAAGCCATTAGGTAAATTTCTACTGGAATACATTTGCTTCTTAGAAGCACTCAATTCTAATACTAGAATATACCACCCGACTGTGACAGACAGACTCTAAGTTGGTTTCCATCATCCCAAATTACTGATATTCATGTCTTTGTATTATTCTCTTCTTTTGACTAAGTGAGAACTGTGACTCACCTATGACACATAGAATATAATAAAGGTGATGATTTGTATAAAATTACATTACATAGATTGTAATGTCGATCTTGCTAGGTGAGACTCTCTGCCTTACTGGATTTGAGAAAGCAAGCAGGCTGCTAAATTTGCAGCAATATTGTTACACAGAAGTAGATAACAAATACAATGCCCTTACTCAGATTAGTAGTAATGTTTGAAGACACCTATTGCTGCTACTCAAAAGACACCAGAAAGGGCTTCCCTGGTGGTGCAGTGGTTGAGAGCCCGCCTGCCAATGAAGGGGACACGGGTTCATGCCCCGGTCTGGGAAGATCCCACATGCCGCGGAGTGGCTAGGCCCGTGAGCCATGGCCGCTGAGCTGCGTGTCCGGAGCCTGTGCTCGGCAACGGGAGAGGCCACAACAGTGAGAGGCCCACATACCGCAAAAAAAAAAAAAAAAAAAAAAAAAAAAAGACACCAGAAGGTGAGAACCAATAAAAGTACCCATCAGTTAAGTAAGTATCTCTATCATGAATTTCCAAAATAACAGAGCAACTGGTCAATTTATTTAAATATAATTATATTTGGAATATTTTTATACTCTTAGCCACTGATATAATTATTATATTTAATCAGTAAAGAGTTTTGTTTAGAATATGTTTTAAGTACCAGCTAGTTTTAATGGAGTCTCTATTCATGGTAGGTTGGACTTGAGGTTTTATAAGGCAGATTGAATCTAGCTTGCTAAGTAATAAAGAGATCAGAAGGAATAGTGCCAAAGACCAGAAGAAGAAAAAGAAAAACTGAGGGTTAGGGAGGAGACAGGCCTTGAGAAAAATATATACCTAATGATAGTGTTTAAATAAAATTATATGCACTTTTTTTACTTCTAAAATCTTCAGTAAAACTTTAAAAAAATAATGATAATCTGGGTGTAATTTGAGATTATTTTATCAGTCAAGTCACTGAAGATACTGAATTTATATCAAGGATATCTTGATACTTATACTGAATTAATCCACAAAGACATTAATTTTTTTGTTCACCTTGATGATTAATAAATAATGCCTTATTTAAAAGGAGGTATCCTTGTAGTATACTTAGTATCATAGTATTGCTTGGCCTCTTCTTTTAAATTGCTAATGCAATATATTTTTTCTGCTTCTTCATATGTCAAGTAATATCTGATTGTATGGAGGACATTGTGGTTGCTCCATTTTTAAAAGTTTAATTTGTGTTTTCTTCCTTAAGGGGAGTGTTGAGTTTGCTTTGATACACAGTTAATTTCCAGGTATTTCATCTTGATCCTGCTGAGGCTTGATTTCTAGATTTGTTACGACATGTCTCCACAGCCCTTACTATATGGGTAGCTTTACTACAAGTAGATAGCCTTTCAGGGACTTTAACTGAATATCTGGAGAGTTTAACAATGTTTATCTGGTTGGTAGAACTTCACCATCCCTAACAGTACTTCTGTCACTGGCATCCGTCTTCAGCTCACAATCTCCAGTGTGTGTCTCTGCCAGAGCTTGTGGAGTTTTCTTCTTGTCATTTAGAATTTATTATTTTCCCAAAGAATCAAAGGAATCCGCCTGCAGATTTCTGAAACTTCTGCTCCATGTTGCTCTTTTTAATACCCTGCCCTGCAAATTTTAGTCTCCTTGTCATCAAATTTGTTGTATATTCCCTTTGCTCAGTGTACCACTGCTCTTTCTTCGGGCTCCATCTCTCTGTTCAGTGATTCATAAAGTGCCCTAAGCATGAAACGAATAGGCAGGTGTTCCTCATTTTATTCCACTTCACTTTATTGTGCTTCACAGATATTGTGTTTTTCACAAATCGAAGGTTTGTGGCAACCTTGCATTCAACAAATCTATAGGAACCATTTTTCCAACAGCATTTGCTCACATCATGTCTCTGTGTCACATATTTGTAATTCTCACAATATTTCAAACTTTATCACTATTATATTGGTTATGGTGATCTGTGATCAGAGATCTTTGATGTTATTACTATAACTCACTGAAAATAGATGAAGGTTAGCATTTTTTAGTAATAAAATATTTTTAACTTAAGGTATGTACATTGTTTATAGACACAATGTTTTTGACTCACTTTTTTTTATGATATGTGCATTATTGTGGTATTCTGGAACTGAAGCTGTAATATCTCTGGGGTATGCCTGTATTTTTCATGTCATATGTTTTCCTTTTCTCAAAAATCACATTCCTCTGTATATTTTCTATTTTCAAAAGTTTTTTTTTCTTAAATTTTGTCTAAAATTGTTTCATATATTCTGTTCTAAAACTGAGTATAGTAAGGGAGCCATTCCCATACTCATTCCTTTGTCAATATTCAGCCACTGTCTACAAATCAGTATAAATTCATACCACTGACCATTTTTTTCATTCAGGAATCTGGGCAACAAGATATATTGTTCAAACTGTTTCCTACTCGGAAAATTTTCCATTTACACTGCCATCCAGAAGAAACCTTCTGTGAGTCTATAATATGCTAGCATATTACACCAAATCATAGGAAAACCAAAACCAAAATCTTTTAATGCTTTAGCCATAAGGGGATTGTCCATAAATCCATATGAGTGCATAGACAAATAGGATGTAATTCAGGAGGGATAGATGTTTGAAACTGTGAAACACCTGCTATGTAACTTATTATGCCTTCTAATTTTGCTCAGATAATATAGATAGATAGGTTCATAAATAAACAGAGAGAATTTATGCTTAATCATGGAATACTGATTACGATTATGATGCAACTAACTAATTAAATAGTTTTGTGGCTCATATTCCCCAGTTCAGGATTTGCATTTCAGTTCACATGATTATTTGGTGTCCTGTGGTTCAGTAAGAGGCTATTATGCAAAGTACTAAAAGATGCTTGTAGAAGACAACTTGATTTCACCACAAAATGTCTTGGTTTTTATACTCTGACTTCTATTACTGAGGAGTGTCAGAGGGTCCACACAGTATCCCCATGTGCAGAGACACTTCTTACACCATTGGTCCGTTTGGATATTAAACCCAAAATGGCACTTTGGACCAGCTTCAAACCATTTTCCTACTCTGGAAAGTTTTAAAGATTAGACAGTAAATGAGCTGAAACAGGGTTCAACATACCATGAACCATGGGTTGACCATCTGTTCTTGTTAATAAAGTTTTACTGGAATACAGTCATGTCCATTTGTTTATTCACTGTTTATGGCTGCTTACACATTACAATGACAGCTTTGAGTAGTACTGACAGAAACTATTAACAACAAGTTAAGCCAACAAGTTTTAAATATTTTCTATGCGGCTGAGAAAAAAAGAATTGTTGACCCTCAGTTAGACCATCAAAGAAAATGTGGTATATATATTTCCTTCAAAGGGACCCATCAAGTAATATATCTCACTTTAAGTATCTGGTGGAGCAATGCCCACTAGCATTCTTTCTTCACTTGTAGAGGCTATCCCAATACACCCACACACTAGATCCCATGAAATTTCACCAATTAAGCAGGCTTATAAATTTAATGTGGTTAATGATAAATGTAATGGATTAAACAATTAATAGGCAGAGGCTATCAGACTGAATGAAGAAACAAGACCCAATTGTGTTTTGTCTATAGTAGGCACACATTAGATATAATATAAAAATAGATTGAAGGTAAAAGGATAGAAACAAAGATATATCATGTAAATAGCAACCACAAAAAATCTGGAGTAGCTATATTCATGTCAGACAAAAGAGAATTTAGTATAAAAATATTACTAAAGTTAAAAAAGTCATCTATAAAATAAAAGGGGAAATCTATCAACACAGAACAATTAAAAAGATATATGCACCTGATAAGTGACCACCAAAATACATGAAGCAAACCTGGAAGAAATGAAAGGAAAATGGATAATTCAACATTTCAACAATAATAGTCAAAGACTTAATACCTCACATCCAATAATAAATAGAATAACAAGAAAAAAGACCAGCAAGAAATAGAAGACTTGACCAGCTTTAAATATATACCAAATGATGTAACAGACATCAATAGAACACTATACCCTCTAGTAGCAGAATATACATTTTTCTCAAGTATACAATGAACATTCTGCAGTGTAGATCATACCTTAGAACATAAAACAAACCTCAACAAATTCAACAAAATAGAAAAAAAAACATACAAAATATGTTCTCAAACCACAAAGGAATTGACTTAGACATCGGTAACAAGTAGAATTTGGTAAATTCATAAATGCATAGAAACTAAACAACACAATCCTAAATAACCAATGGCTCAAATAAGGAATAAAAAGGGAAATTAGAAACTATTTTGAACAGAGTAAAAATGAAGACACAACATGCCAAAATATTTGAGATGCAGCTAGAAGGACATTTATACTGGTAGATGCCTCCCTTAGAAAAGAAGAAACATCTGAAATCAACAACCTTACTTTCCAAATTATGAAAATAGGAAATGAGGAGCAACCTAAACCTAAAGCAAGCAAAAGGAAGACAATAAAATATGAAGTAATAGCTAACTGGATAGATTTCTCTTTGAGGTGACAAAAACATTCTGGAATTGACTGTGGTGTTTGTGCAATTTAAATGCGTGAATTTTATGATATGTAAATTATATTTCAATAAAGCTGTCTTTAAAAATTAATGTGCCTTATCTCACACACTTTGAAGTACATCATCACACTAAGGAGATATCTTTTAGACATTTGCAAATATATATGTGTACATAAATGAGCAAAGGATAATACATTAACAATTGTGCCCTATATTTTTTCACCCTCTGTAATTCCTTTTTTTTTTTTTTTTTTTTTTTTTTTGCGGTACGAGGGCCTCTCACTGTTGTGGCCTCTCCCGTTGCGGAGCACAGGCTCCAGACGTGTAGGCTCAGTGGCAATGGCTCACGGGCCTAGCCGCTCCGTGGCATGTGGGATCTTCCTGGACCGGGGCATGAACCCGTGTCCCCTGCATCTGCAGGCGGAATCTCAACCACTTCACCACCAGGGAAGACCCCATTCTGTAATTTTTAGTAGAGGTTAGAATTGCCTGTTTTGGAAATTTTATTTGAACAGGTATACATTTGGTAAAGTTAACATACAATTTACAGTTCAATAATTACATGTGACCAGCTTACACATCAATAAACAGAACATTATCAACACCCCAGAAACCCTTTTTGGCCTCCTTGCTGTCACAATGTTCCCAACCCCAAGGAGCTCAACAGGAAGAAAACTCCTTTTCTGGCAAAAACTCAGCCAATGAAAAGCCAGAGACTCTTTCTTTTCTATAGCCCCCCCAACTTCTTTATCCCCTCTGTAAATGTTCTCTTTCCCCTTGCACATGGTCTGACTTGGTTGCAAACCCTGAAATGCAATTCTCTTCTCATCCCAAATAAACTAATTTTCTTGTTGGAGAAATAACTGACAGTGTATTTGTTTTAGGTTAACATTGTGTATATTTATCTATATACATATAAATATATGTATATATATAATTGAGAATTATAGAATCATGTTCTAATTAAAAATTTAAAATGCTGATACGTTAATGTGGATTACGTTTAATCTATAGGTAAATTTGGAGATAATAGGCTTATTTACAGAATTGTCATTTAACCTATGAATGTAATATATCCCTGTGTTTGTCTTTATTTTTCTCAAAAATATCTTGTAGGTTTTGAAGATATTTATTACTACCTATCTACATTTTATGATGCTATTGTAAATTGTACTATTTTAAAAATTTTACTTTCTACCTTCTTTGTTGCTTGTATACAGGAATTCATATTTATGTCTTATCTTGTAACTTTGTTCACTTCGGTCAATTAGTTCAACTATATTCTTCTGATTTTCTACACACAAGAATGCCATTTGATTTCTTTAAGATAAATACTATCATAAAGAATTTTTAAAATGATAAGATTCAAGTTGTCAAAGTTAAAAAATATTCTAGATTTTGAGATTAATGTCATGTTGAAGAAGGCCTTCTATACACTGAGATTATTTCATAATTTTGTTAGGTCAATCATCATCCACTTGCCTTATGTTTACATTGGGAGAGACTTTGACTAGAGTCAGTAGTTTGCAGTTCTGAATGAATATTAGAGTCACCTGTGAAGCTCCTAAAAACAACACACATACACACACACACACACACAATATATGTTCAGGGCTCTATTCCAAGATGTTGTGATTGTATTGGTCTGGGATGGTCTGGATATTATTAAAGTTCCAGTATGCAGGCAGGGTTGAGAATCTATAAAGTTAACCGTTGTTCCTCAAACTTTTGTGTACATTAGAATCATGGAGAGCTGATTCAGCAAGTGTGAGGTGAGGCATTTAGAAACCTGGCATTTCTAAAAACTTCCTAAGGTCATTTTCATGCTGATAGTCCAGGGACCACATTTTGAGAACCATTCCTAGCCTAGCTATATATCTTGCCCATTTCTAGCCAGAATAATGAGGAAAACATATACATTAGGGAACTTCAGTGCCTTTTGTGACTGCCTGTTTTCAGATATAGTATTCTGCTTTGGTTCCCTTGTAATAAGAACTTTTAATCATGCAAGCTCTGTCCCTCTGAGGAGAGATTATGGTGGTTCAGATCCGATTAAACTAGGTGGGTCAGACTAAGTAAGCAATGTTAGCATATCCTTATGGCCATACTCTTCAAGAATCAAATTCCCCAGTCAGCTTTATCAGCAATAAAGTCGCTGTATTTCCACGGTCATATTTCTCAACTAATTACAAATTTGGAATAGTATTTAATATTATTGAACAATTTAGTATGTGTAACTGGAGTCCCAGAAGTAAGAGAGAATGGTGTAGAATATATATTTAAAGAGATAATTGCCAAACATTTTCTGTAATTATTGAAATGAACAAAGATACAAATCTAATAACTTTTGTGCATACATATCCATACTTTATGGTGCATCAAATCCTCTCCTAGAAATAGTAATAAAACAAATCTGTGACAGAGGTGTGTCAAAAGACATAAAAAAGAATGATCATAGTAGTGCTCTTCATGGTAACCCAACACTGGGAAAACCTAATTACTAACAAAAAGCACTAGATAACTAAGCTACCATATAGTCTTTCAATGGAACAATTATACAGCAATAAAGACTACTTATTTTATATATATATATTATATATATATATATATATATAATATATATATATATATAATATATATAGTATGTATAACTGAATCACTTTGCTGTACACCTGAAACTAACAAAACATTGCAATTCAACTATATGTCAATGAAAAATTTTAAAAAGAATAACAAAACAATGTATTGATCATAGCATTTACTTGTAATCTATGAACAATTAATTTACTGTATTGAAAGTCAGCATAGTGTTCCTCTCTGCATAAGAGTACAGAGCTATGATTAGACATTGTCATGAAGGACACTATGTACTCCTAAGTTTTTACATGGTTTTGTATGTATATTATACTTCAATAACAAAGTTTATTAGAGAAAATAATATTCTAATATGTATTTCCTTATCCTCTTTTTATATTTATGCTAGCTAGAAATTTATAAACTTTATTTTGATATTTGTAAAGAACCACATTTGTCACTTAAGAATTGATTTGGTTACTATTTGATTTTGTAATTCATTCAGTTTCTACTTTATCTTCTTTTTTTTTTCTTTCTTGACCCTTAGCTTTGTTTCTATTTGCCTTTTAACATGTGAAATGGAATTGATTATATTTTTCTTTATTAAATGAAAAGGTCTTTTCCTACCTTCTACAAAGGATGTTGTTTACAGTTTGGTTTAATCCCCCATTTCATAAACCAAACAAAGAAAATAATGATGTTCCAGTAGGAAGTTTGAATAAAATAGCTTTTAAGTTTCAATTATTTTTTTTAACTTGTCCTAAATTCTTCTTATCATAAACTACTATCTGTATCTCTCCTATAGGTTTGATTCCATCTTGATCAGAGAAAATTGTGCCATTACTTGGCCAAATGAAAGCAGACTCCAAGTAATATTTCCCCACAGTTTTCCATATTTTCAGTACCTGTAAGCTTTCATTGAGCTTGAGGAAACTCT
This sequence comes from Mesoplodon mirus, assembly GCF_964341445.2. Lineage (NCBI taxonomy): Eukaryota > Metazoa > Chordata > Mammalia > Artiodactyla > Ziphiidae > Mesoplodon > Mesoplodon mirus. The sequence continues at coordinate 106,665,564 of NC_138983.1, read as the reverse complement.
GAGGAAATTTGAAAAAGATTGTTGCATTTGGAGATATTAGATGAAACAAATCAATTTGTAAAGTAGGATTAGGTTCATACATAGGAATATGCTCTAGTGTCTTAAATAATTAGAACAGTGTAATCTTTCAAGGGCATGCTTTAGGAAAAAAACTAGACATATAAATCTTTAATATTTATGGATTATGAATATTTTCTTAAAGATTTAAGGATAATTTTAAAATATAGGACTCTTAATGAAAATAATATCTTGAAAAATTACTATAAATCAAACATACACACATATACACAATATTCACCCAATGTAATATTAACTATGATTTACTCTTCTAAGAAGTTAGTACCCAAAACAGCTGTGGAGAGAAATATAATTATAGTATGGTGAACAATAACAACTGTTTTAATCATGCATGCTAAATTGAAATATAATTAAATCTCATACTTCTCAGGACACATTAATTGATAGTAAATGTTCTTTTAGTGCTTAGTATACAATTTTTTATTTGATCCATGCTTGGTACTTTCCAAAATTGCTTGATCTTTATGAGAAAGAGCCAAGACATACTTTAAGACTTAAAGCATTAATTATATTCCAAAATAAAGGAAGCTGTGTTCATTTTTCAAGCATCATTCCTCTAGATATTTCATTTTGTCTATAAGAACTATATATATTTTTAAAATTTCAAGTACACAGGAATTTTAGAGATTAGCTCCCTCAATCAACTTATTTTTTAAGTGAAGAGGCTGAAATCTAGATACAATTAACAGATTTACTCAAGTTAGATATTTATTCAAGTATAAAAGAGGATTAGAATCTGAATCTCCTGTACTCCAGTGAAATCATATTTCCTACCACGAAATATACCTCTTTAAATTTTTGGCATCTCATATTTAAAATTTTGTATGTCCTACACTGTAGAGAGTGTATCTCTATGATAATAAAACTTTAAATATTAAAATATGTTTATCATTTTTCTACTTTATGCTGCAATAAAAACATGACCCAGATTTACTTTGCTATACAACAGAAAGTAACAGAACATTGTAAATAAACTATACCTCAATAAAAATTAAAAAAAAAACATGACCCATTATCAGTGATGTACAATACTAAAGCTTTTTTTTTTTTTTTGGTGTATTATATGACCCCTATGGATTTTCTATTGCTCTACTCAATGTTCTCTTATATTTAGAGCTCATAATTCAGGATGGTGTCCTGTCTAGATAGAACTCATCATAAGTAAGGATATGCTTTAAGAAAATAAATTAGATGTATAATTTTTTAATGTTTATGAATTATGAATATTTTCTCAAAGCTTTAAGGATAGTTTCAATATATAGGACTCTTAATGAAAGTACAACTTCAAATATTACTACAAATCAAACATTGTCTTAAAACTTATACTCAGAAGTGGCACCCGTTCCTTTTGCCCACATTTCTCTGGCCAATGAACATGGCCAAAGCATGATGAAAATTGATGACAATGGGTTAGGAAGGTATATTTCTCTTAAAGGGAATTCCAGGGAATATTTTGAAAAATGCAATTTTCCACAAAAACGAATTATATATTTTTTTCAAATTTATTACTGTATAGTGACATACAAAGAAGTGCACACAATCAAACAGTAAACTTTGGTGATTTTTGACATATATATACACCCATGAATCCATCTCCACAATCAAGAAAGAGAACAATTCTATGATCAGCAAATAATTTTTCATGCTCTTTTTCAATCGCACTCACCTTTCAACTCTGTCACCAGGCAACAAATTTCAGGCACTAAATTTAGTTCACATTGTCTAAATTTATATATAAATGGAATTGTCTAAATTTATATATAAGTGAAATTATATAGGATGTACTCATTTTAGTTCGTTGATACAGCATAGTATTCAAGGTTCATTTCTGTTGGTTGCATCTTTTAATATTTTGTTTCTTTTATTGTTGAGTAGATTCTATTGGATGGATATACAAAACTTTATCTGTAACTAATTAATATTTGGATTGTCTCCAGTTATTTGATAGAATGGTTAGTGCTGATAAAAGCACTCAAACAATCATCTGTATGGATATATATTTTGATTCATTTTGTGTAAATACTTACGAGCAGTATGGCTGGGTTGCACAGTAACTGATATCACCTTTACAAGAAATTGGCAAACTGTTTGCCAAATTTGTGGTACACTTTTTCATTCAGTTCGTAATATTTGAGAATACAAGCTGTTCCATGTCCTTGACAATCCTGGGCATTGTGAGCTTTGTTAATTATAATCATTCTAGCAGATGTGGTTTTAATTTGAATTTCTCTGATGTTTATCTTTTTCCATGTATAATTGGTCAATTAATTAACACACTAATTTCCTTAATAAAGTGATATTCAGATTTTAAATATTTTTTCATATATTGATTTGGACAAGATATATTTCAAGAAAAATATTTATTTTATTGGAAGTGTCAAATTTGTTGCCATGAACTTATTTATAGTTTTTATTATTCTTTAACAATTTAATTTCTCTTAGAATTACTGGTGATAACTTCTTCCACTTTGAAATTGGTGCTTTGTGTTCCCTCTCTTTTTTACTTGACCAGTTAACTGGGCTTTTCAATTTTCTGGCTCTTTCAAAATAAAAGTTTGTTGCTTAGTTAACTTATATTCCATTTTTATTTTATATTTCATTGAACTTCTGCTGTTAAATTTTATTATTTCATTGCTTTTCTTACTTGAGTTTATTTTGCTCTTACTTTTCTAGCCTAAAATTGTAGAACTTTAGGTCATTGGTTATGGACATTTTTCTTTTCTAATATAAATGTTTAAAGCTATAATTTCTCCTACTAGCACTGCATTAACACTATCCTATAAGTTTTACATGTATTTTTTGTTATTACGGATTGAATTGTTGAAAAAAATTACCTTGTAATTTCATCTTAAACACATTAATTATTAGAAGCATTTTTCTGTAATTTAGAGTGTTCCAAAATATTTTATTATCATTGGTTTCTAATTTAATTACAGTTTGAATCAATATAGAAAATTTTATATGTATTGAGGTTGTTTTTTTCATAGAATATGCTCCTCCTCATTGACTGTACCATGTTCACTTGAGAAGAGTGGGTATATTGTCATAGTTAGATGTAGTGCTCCCTAAATATCAATTATATCAAGGTTGTTAATACTATTGTTTACATATTCTCTATGTTTACTAACTTTTTATCTAGTTATTCTATCAATTATTGAGACAAAGCATTAAAATCTACCATGATTGTATAATTGTCTATTTCTTAAGTTCTGTCAAAGTTTTTTGCCTCATGTATTTGGAATGTTGGACAATAGTGTGTAAAATTATACAATTAACATGTCTTTGATTAATGAGTCCCCTGTTTTGTTATGAAATGTCCCTCAACTTTGGGTAATATTCTTTGTGTAGATGTCTGTTTTTATCCAATATTAATATACAACTCCAGGGCATTTGGTTTCAGTTCTAATACATAAAGTGCTGGGAAATTAACAATCTTGTTATTATACAGGTAAAACTAAAAAAAAAAAATCAACTACTTTTCTTGGATCAGTCATATAACTGTGTTCAAGACAAACTTGAAATCTGGAATGAAGCAGACTCACAGCAAACATCAGCTTACCTGGAGCAGAAATGACAGGAACCATACATTAGTAGGACCACTTAATGTGTAATTTTGATGAATAGCTGGACTAATATGAGTAAGAAGCTCTTGGGTGCTTAAGTCTAAGTGGAACCCTACCATTCATGGTTTTACCTCCGGAAATACAACCAGGATCTCACAATAAAAAGCCAAGAATAATTTCCCTCAAGACTCTGGCAGGAAAAGGAGAAAAGTAACCATGGTGAAACATGCTTATTCTCCAGAACAAAGGTTTACTTTCCACGTGCTTTATCCCACCTGGAGGTAGGGCAATATTGCACTCCACCTCCCTCTTCTTACTGTCTCAGTTAAAGTGAAAACAAAAACCTCAGAAACACTTGTACAGGTCACATCCCAGGGACACAGTCCCATTGGAAGACTGGGATTTAATCATAAGATTATAGAACAGTTTTCCTCTCTAACAACTCTCCAATAAACAAACAAAGCTGCTGTGTAATAACAGTACACTACAGCTTAAAGAACTACGAGACACAGAGTCTTCAGGGAGGAGTATTTATGGAGGCCCAAAATCAACAAAGGACACAATAAAATGACAATAAAGGAACTTAGAGAGAGGAAGATGGCGGAAGAGTAAGACGCGGAGATCACCTTCCTCCCCACAGATACATCAGAAATTCATCTACACGTGGAGCAACTCCTACAGAACACCTACTGAACGCTGACAGAAGACCTCAGACCCCCCAAAAGGCAAGAAACTCCCCACATACCTGGGTAGGGCAAAAGAAAAAAAGAATAAACAGAGACAATAGGATAGGGACGGGACCTGCACCAGTGGGAGGGAGCCGTGAAGGAGGAAAGGTTTCCACACACTACAAGCCCCTTCGTGGGCGGAGACTGCAGGTGGCTATGGGGAAAACTTCGGAGTAGCGGAGGAGAGCACAGCAACAGGGGTGTGGAGGGCAAAGCAGAGAGATTCCGGCACAGAGGATCAGTGCCCTCAGGCATACACCAGCCCGAGAGGCTTGTCTGCTTGGCTGCCGGGGTGGGCGGGGCTGGGAGCTGAGGCTCCGGTATCGGCTTTCAGTTGGAGCACAGGGAGAGGACTGGGGCTGGCAGCAGGAAGAGAGCCTGAAGGGGTTAGTGCACCACGGCTAGCCCGGAGGGAGTCCGGGGAAAGGGTCTGGAGCTGCCGAAGAGGCAAGAGACTTTTTTCCCTTTTGTTTCCTGGTGCACGAGGAGAGGGCATTAAGAGGGCTGCTTGGGGAAGCGCTGGAGAAAGGTGCGGACACGGAGACGGGCGTGGGACGCTGGGGATGCTGCTGCCGCTGCCGCTGTGGGGCCTGTGTGCGAGTGCAGGTCACTGTCCGCCCCGCCTTCCGGGGGGCCTGTGCACCCCGCCACTGCCGGGGTCCCGGGACCTGGGGACGGCTTTCCCGGGAAATCACACGGAGCGTGTCGGGCTGCTGCAACGTCACGCCGGCCTCTGCCACCGCAGGCCCGCCCCACACTGCGCATCCCTCCCTCCCCTCTGCCTGAGTGAGCCAGAGCCCCTGAATCAGCGGCTCCTTTAAACCCGTCCTGTCTGAGTGAAGAACGGATGCCCTCCAGCGACCTACGCGCAGAGGCCGGGCCAGGTCCAAGGCTGAGACCTGGGAGCTGTGAGAGCAGAGACAGGGAAATCTCTCTGTGCAGCCTCAGAGGCAGCGGATTAAAGCTCCACGGCCCATTTGATGTGCCCTGCATCTGTGGATTGCATAAATGGACAGCTAATCATCCCAAATTGAGGAAGTGAACTTTGAGGACAAGATTTGAGACTTTCCCCCCTTTTCTTCTTTTTGCAACGAATTATCCCAAATTAAGGAGGTGGACTTAGAGAGCAAGATTTCAGACTTCTCGCCCTTTTCCTCTTTTTACAATGAATTATCCCAAATTGAGGAGGTGGACTTGGAGAGCAAGATTTTTTGATTTTTCCCCCTGCTCTCTTTTTGTGAATGTGTATGTGTAATCTTATGTGTAAGATTCTCTCTGTATAGCTTTGCTTCCACCATATGTCCCAGGGTTCTATCTGTCCGTTTTTCTTTCAATAATTACTTTATAATTTTAATAACGCTACTATATTTCATACTTTATTCTATTTTACTTTACCTGCTCTTTCTTTTTTTCCTACCTTCCCTTCCTCCCTCCCTCCCTCCGATCCTCCTTTCCTTCTTTCTTTTTCTTTCCTCCCTCGCTCCCTCCCACCCTTCTTCTTTCCACTTTCTTTTTCTTTCCTCCCTACATCCCTCCTGTCTTTCTTTCTTTCTGTCCTCCCTCCTTCCCTCCCTTCTTCCATTCACTCTTCCTTTTGCTTTCATTCCTCCCTCCCTCCCTCCTTTCTTCCTTTCTTTCTTTCCATCCTTCCTCCCTCCCTCCCTCCTTTCTTTCTTTCTTCCTTCCTTCCTTCCTTTCTTCCCTTCTTCCTTTCTTTCCCTCTCTCTTTCTTTCTTCTACTAATTCTTTCTTTCTACTATTTCTCCCTGTAATTCTGAGCCGGGTGGATGAAAGGCTCTTTGTGCTGCAGCCAGGAGTCAGTGCTGTGCCTCTAAAGTGGGAGAGCCAACTTCAGGACACGGGCCCACAAGAGACCTCGCAGCTCCACATAATATCAAGCAGCGAAAATCTCCCAGAGATCTCCATCTCAACACCAGCACCCAGCTTCAGTCAACGACCAGCAAGCTACAGTGCTGGTCACCCTATGCCAAGCAACTAGCAAGGAAGGAACACAACAACACCCATTAGCAGAGAGGCTACCTAAAAACATAATAAGGCCACAGGCACCCGAAAACACACCATCAGACGTGGACCTGTCCACCAGAAAGACAAGATCGAGCCTCAACCACCAGAACACAGGCATTAGTCCCCCCCACCAGGAAGCCTACACAACCTACTGAAACAACCTTAGCCACGGGGGACAAACACCAAAAATGACGGGAACTACGAATCTGCAGCCTTCAAAAAGGAGACCCCAAACACAGTAACATAAGCAAAATGAGAAGGCAGAAAAACACACAGCAGGTGAAGGAGCAAGATAAAAACCTACCAGACCTAACAAATGAAGAGGTAATAGACAGTCTACCTGAAAAAGAATTCAGAATAATGATAGTAAAGCTGATCCAAGATTCTATTTCCAAGATCCATAATCTTGGAAATAGAATAGACAAAATGCAAGAAACAGTTAACAAGGACCTAGAAGAACTAAAGATGAATCAAGCATTGATGAAAAACACAATAAATGAAATTAAAAATACTCTAGATGGGATCAATAGCAGAATAACTGAGGCAGAAGAACGGATAAGTGAGGTGGAAGATAAAATAGTGGAAAAAACTGCTGCAGAGCAAAATAAAGAAAAAAGAATGAAAAGAACAGAGGACAGTCTCAGAGACCTCTGGGACAACATTAAACGCACCAACATTCAAATTATAGGGGTTCCAGAAGAAGAAGAGAAAAAGAAAGGGACTGAGAAAATATTTGAAGAGATTATAGTTGAAAACTTCCCTAATATGGGAAAGGAAATAGTTAATCAAGTCCAGGAGGCACAGAGAGTCCCATACAGAATAAATCCAAGGAGAAATACGCCAAGACACATATTAATCAAACTGTCAAAAATTAAACACAAAGAAATCATATTAAAAGCAGCAAGAGAAAAACAACAAATAACACACAAGGGAATCCCCATCAGGTTAACAGCTGATCTCTCAGCAGAAACTCTACAAGCCAGAAGGGAGTGGCAGGACATAATTAAAGTGATGAAGGAGAAAAACCTGCAACAAAGATTACTCTACCCAGCAAGGATCTCACTCAGATTTGATGGAGAAATTAAAACGTTTACAGAGAAGCAAAAGCTGAGAGAGATCAGCACCACCAAACCAGCTTTACAACAAAGGCTAAAGGAACTTCTCTAGGCAAGAAACACAACAGAAGGAATATACCTACAATAACGAACCCAAAACAATTAAGAAAATGGGAATAGGAACATACATATCGATAATTACCTTAAATGTAAATGGACTAAATGCTCCCACCAAAAGACACAGATTGGCTGAATGGATACAAAAACAAGACCCATATATATGCTGTCTACAAGAGACCCACTTCAGACCTAGAGACACATACAGACTGAAAGTAAGGGGATGGAAAAAGATATTCCATGCAAATGGAAACCAAAAGAAAGCTGGAGTAGCAATTCTCATATCAGACAAAATAGACTTTAAAATAAAGACTACTAGAAGAGATAAAGAAGGACACTACATAATGATCAAGGGATCGATCCAAGAAGAAGATATAACAATTGTAAATATTTATGCACCCAAAATAAGAGCACGTCAATACATAAAGCAAATACTAACAGCCATAAAAGGGGAAATGGACAGTAACACAATCATAGTAGGGGACTTTAACACCCCACTTTCACCAATGGACAGATCATCCAAAATGAAAATAAATAAGGAAACACAAACTTTAAATAATACATTAAACTAGATGGACTTAATTGATATTTATCGGACATTCCATCCAAAAACAACAGAATACACATTTTTCTCAAGTGCTCATGGAACATTCTCCAGGATAGATCATATCTTGGGTCACAAATCAAGCCTTGGTAAATTTAAGAAAATTGAAATTGTATCAAGTATCTTTTCCGACCACAATGCTATGAGACTAGATATCAATTACAGGAAAAGAGCTGTAAAAAATACAAACACATGGAGGCTAAACAATACACTACTCAATAACGAAGTGATCACTGAAGAAATCAAAGAGGAAATTAAAAAATACCTAGAAACAAATGACAATGGAGACACGATGACCCAAAACCTATGGGATGCAGCAATAGCAGTTCTAAGGGGGAAGTTTATAGCAATACAATCCCACCTTAAGAAACAGGAAACATCTCGAATAAAGAACCTAACCTTGCACCTAAAGCAATTAGAGAAAGAAGAACAAAAACATCCCAAAGTTAGCAGAAGGAAAGAAGTCATAAAAATCAGATCAGAAATAAATGAAAAAGAAATGAAGGAAACGATAGCAAAGATCAATAAAACTAAAAGCTGGTTCTTTGAGAAGATAAACAAAATTGATAAACCATTAGGCAGACTCATCAAGAAAAAAAGGGAGAAGACTCAAATCAATAGAATTAGAAGTGAAAAAGGAGAAGTAACAACTGACACTGCAGAAATACAAAAGATCAACAGAGATTACTAGAAGCAACTCTATGCCAATAAAATGGACAACCTGGAAGAAATGGACAAATTCTTAGAAATGCACAACCTGCCAAGACTGACTCAGGAAGAAATAGCAAATATGAATAGACCAATCACAAGCACTGAAATTGAAACTGTGATTAAAAATCTTCCAACAAACAAAAGCCCAGGACCAGATGGCTTCACAGGCGAATTCTATCAAGCATTTAGAGAAGAGCTAACACCTATCCTTCTCAAACTCTTCCAAAATATAGCAGAGGGAGGAACACTCCCAAACTCATTCTACGAGGCCACCATCACCTTGATTCCAAAACCAGACAAGGATGTCACAAAGAAAGAAAACTACAGGCCAATATCACTGATGAACATAGATGCAAAAATCCTCAACAAAATACTAGCAAACAGAATCCAACAGCACATTAAAAGGATCATACACCATGATCAAGTGGGGTTTATTCCAGGAATGCAAGGATTCTTCACTATATGCAAATCAACCAGTGTGATACACCATATTAACAAGTTAAAGGAGAAAAACCATATGATCATTTCAATAGATGCAGAGAAAGCTTTCGACAAAATTCAACACCCATTTATGATAAAAACCCAGCAGAAAGTAGGCATAGAGGGAACTTTCCTCAACATAATAAAGGCCATATATGACAAACCCACAGCTAGCATCGTCCTCAATGGTGAAAAACTGAAATCATTTCCACTAAGATCAGGAACAAGACACGGTTGCCCACTCTCACCACTCTTATTCAACATAGTTTTGGAAGTTTTAGCCATAGCAAGCAGAGAAGAAAAGGAAATAAAAGGAATCCAAATTGGAAAAGAAGAAGTTAAGCTGTCATTGTTTGCAGATGACATGATATTATACATAGAGAATCCTAAAGATGCTACCAGAAAACAACTAGAGCTAATCAATGAATTTGGTAAAGTTTCAGGATACAAAATTAATGCACAGAAATCTCTGGCATTCCTATATAATAATGATGAAAAATCTGAAAGTGAAATAAAGGAAACACTCCCATTTACCATTGCAACTAAAAGAATAAAATATCTAGGAATAAACCTACCTAAGGAGACAAAAGACCTGTATGCAGAAAATTATAAGACACTGATGAAAGAAATTAAAGATGATACAAATAGATGGAGAGATGTACCATGTTCTTGGATTGGAAGAATCAACATTGTGAAAATGACTACTACCCAAAGCAATCTACAGATTCAATGCAATCCCTATCAAACTACCACTGGCATTTTTCACAGAACTAGAACAAAAAATTTCACAATTTTTATGGACACACAAAAGACCCCGAATAGCCAAAGCAATCTTGAGAATGAAACACGGAGCTGGAGAAATCAGGCTCCCTGACTTCAGACTATACTACAAAGCTACAGTAATCAAGACAGTGTGGTACTGGCACAAAAACAGAAAGATAGATCAATGGAACAGGATAGAAAGCCCAGAGATAAACCCACGGACATATGGTCAAATTATCTTTGATAAAGGAGGCAGGAATATACAGTGGAGAAAGGACTTCCTCTTTACTAAGTGGTGCTGGAAAACTGGACAGGGACATGTAAAAGTATGAGATTAGATCATTCCCTAACACCATACACAAAAATAAGCTCAAAATGGATTAAAGACCTAAATGTAAGGCCAGAAACTATCAAAATCTTAGAGGAAAACATAGGCAGAACACTCTATGACATAAATCATAGCAAGATCCTTTTTGACCCACCTCCTAGAGAAATGGAAATAAAGACAAAAATAAAAACATGGGACCTAATGAAACTTCAAAGCTTTTGCACAGCAAAGGAAACCATAAACAAGACCAAAAGACAACCCTCAGAATGGGAGAAAATATTTGCAAATGAAGCAACTGACAAAGGATTAATCTTCAAAATTTATAAGCAGCTCATGCAGCTCAATAACAAAAAAAAAAAAACCCAATCCAAAAATGGGCAGAAGACCTAAATAGACATTTCTCCACAGAAGATATACAGACTGCCAACAAACACATGAAAGGATGCTCAACATCTTTACTCATTAGAGAAATGCAAATCAAAACTACAATGAGATATCATCTCACACCAGTCAGAATGGCCATCATCAAAAAATCTAGAAACAAAAAAATGCTGGAGAGGGTGTGGAAAAAAGGGAACACTCTTGCACTGCTGGTGAGAATTTGAATTGGTACAGCCACTATGGAGAATGGTATGGAGAAAAAAAGAGAAAAAAAAAAAAAAGGTCATGAAGAACCTAGCAGAAGATGGGAATATTATATCTGCCCCTTTCTCTCCTTTCCTTCTGAGACTCCTATTAGGCATATATTGTTGTGTTTGATGGTATTGTCTATTTCTCTGAGGCTCTGTGAATTTTTCTTCATTCTTTTTCTTTCTGTAGCTAATGTTAGAGTCTCTGAATTGACTTTTCCTCAAGTTTGCTGATTCTGCCAACTCAGAGTTCCTGCTGAACCTCTTTAGTGTATTAGTCATTTCAGTTATTGCATGTTGCAAATGTAGAATGTATATTTAAAGAATAAATGTAATTATATAGTATATATATTATAATACAATAATTATATACAAATTATGTATTTTTGTATTGATATTCACTATTTGATGAGCATAGTTCCCCTACTTTCTTTAGTTATGTAGACATGGTTTTCTCTAGTTCTTTAACAAATTTATAACAGTTGATTTGCATTATTCTCTGCTAAATTTGACTTCTGGTTTTCTGTAGGGTCAGTTTCTCCTAGCTGCTTTGTTATTGTTTCTTTGTATGTCTTAAATTTTTTTTTCTTTGAACTGACATTTTGAGTAATATGTGATGACTCTGGAAGTCTGATCCTTCCCCCCAAATTTGTAGTTGTTCTTTCTATCTTGTGTTCAGTAACTCTGTAGGATTAATTTTGTAAAGTCTATCGTTTGTGGCCAATGGCATCTGTGCTTGGTTAGTTTCGTAGTCAGTTAACTGGAGAGAGATTTCCATAAATGACTTGAACAAATAAGTCTTCCACACAGGAGTGTATGCCTGTGTTAAGGCATACTTTTAACACTCCTGCAGTTTATATTTCTGACTTAACCTTCATTTCTTGTGTATGCAGGGTCTCAATGTCAGCTAGAAGTGAGATATTAGGGTCTCCTCTGGTCTTTCCTTGACATATGCCCAGCCCTCTATATCCTCAGAAATATGTTAGAGCTATTTAAAGTGCCCTAGGGGTATTTCACTCCATAGATCCTCCTTTTGTTTTTTGGTCAGGCTCTTGTTTGCTCTACCTGAGATTATGCCTCAGGCAGCTGCAGTGTTAAACAGTTGGCATTTGTTGTTGTCGTTGTTTTTTTTTAATAAAACTAAAAAAGCCCTGGAAATAAGGTTCTTCCCATTAGTGGAGCTTTGAGTTAGTCCAATGAAAAGAAGCCCTGTGTATGAGACTTCTCCTGGATGCTTCCAAGTAGGTCAAATAATGACAATGCTCTGGGGATGGGACTTTTTGAACAGCTCCAAACCTGGTTCTCTCCCTTCAGTGGCTTCTAAACTGTTGTTTCCACAACAATAATGGTTGTGAGGTTGTTGATTTTCAAGGCTATAGAAAAGCTAAAAAAGAGTAGGGCAATTTTAACTGCCACAAAGCTCACCGTTTTTATTGAGATTTAGCAGTTTTTCTTGAATAAATACTGCTCTGGTTGTAACAAGCTTTTGTTTACTTTGGACAGTTCTGTAGAAGATAATTTTGAATTTTTTGCTAGTGTTCTACATTCTTTGTTAGAGGAATGGTCTTTTGGACCACTTCTGCCATTCTGGAAGTCCCATTAGCACTTCTTCTTTTTTTTTTTTTTTTTTTGCAGTATGCTGGCCTCTCACTGCTGTGGCCTCTCCCATTGCAGGGCACAGGCTACAGACGTGCAGGCTCAGTGGCCATGGCTCACGGGCCTAGCCACTCCGTGGCATGTGGGATCTTCCCGGACCAGGGCATGAACCCATGTCCCCTGCATCGGCAGGTGAGCACTTCTTAATTACAAAAGATATGAAACGTCTTCATTCATGAGACAAAATTTCTCTATTTCAGATTCTCAGTAGAGATTTAAAGAGGAACAGAATGTCATTTTCTTAAATTTCAAATTCCTGACTAAAAGAATGGATGTTTCAGACATCTGATCTAATGAGTGTGATTTCATACATTCCTCTAGGAATTATAACTTCTTCCTTGTATTAGTTCAGAGGACCTGAATGCCACTGACCTGTACACCAATAGCATATACCTCTGTAGAATCAATTATTTGAGTTACAGTTCATTTTTATCAATATATAATTTTTGGCAATTTAAAAAATAAGGTCTAAAAATCTGTTATGTATCTATCATAAAACTGGTTTTAACATCTCTGTGTACCATTGTGTGTGGGTGTGTTTACCCTATTCACTACCTTGACTCAGAAAAAGGTAGGCAATGTAACCCACGGGGAAAATGTGTCTTGAAATAGAATTAAAATCTTGGATGCACCATGTAGTTATGTAATTTTGGACACTAAATTTCTTACTGTATTTGATAATATTTTCTTTTATATAAAATGAAATGCAAAATGATGAGAGAAGTTACTGAGTGACTCTAAATGTTAAAACTTCTCTGTATAAAATGGAGATTGGTAAGATTGAGGGAAATGTATGTTTATTTTTATAATTGTTAGCAATATAAATGCAAACAAAACAATGAATTTTCAGGGAGTTTGGAATCTAGAGAGGATGACAATAAGCATAAAAGGAAATATTTTGTAAAGGATTTGACTTGAAATTGGGATGGAAAATTTTTCAGACACTCTCTATTTTAATTTCCTAGGTTTTATTCACATATTTTTTATTTGTACAGTTTCACAGACAAGTTACTTGTGTTAAAGAAAAAGATATCAACTAACTAAGGAATTAGAAGATGGTTCAAGAATATGGAGAACTTTGAGAGTTGAGGTTGGGAAGGACAATATTATGTAGGGTTTAGAATTTAGTGTTTAGGGTGTAGTGTTCAGAGTTTCTTCATTTTCATTTCAACAAATTTTAGTCCAAATTTAATTGCCTTTTATTTTTAAATCACCGTTCTTTTGGTTTAATGTTTCTTGTTCATTTAAATACTGTTTTCCACAAAATTGTGAAGTACACTATGTTTATATAAAAGCATTGGAGTAAATTAATTATTGTTTATAATTCTAACAATTTCCTAGTAAATGAATACATTTTCTGTAAGACTGAATTATGAGTATCCTTAATTTTTCTTCACATCCTCCACTAAACACTCTACGTTAGGTGAAATTTACTATAAATTGTTAAAACCAGAACTCTATGTCCTCTTAATGTTTACTCTCAAAGAATTAAGTTAAATTCAAAATAAAAAAAATTACCAAGACCAAAAGATTGCATTTAAAATTGTTTAAATATTTTCATTATTTTTCAGGTTACCTTCAAAACATTAATAAATATAGAATCAGAAGAGGACCTTCCAGATGGTGGAGGAGTAAGACGTGGAAATCCCCACGTGGAGGAAGTTGTGGGGACCTTCCTCCCCAAAAACACATCAAAAATACAGCTACATGTGGAACAACTCCTAAAGAACACCTGAACACTGACAGAAGACGTCAGACCCCCCAAAAGGTAAGAAACTCCCTACATACCTGGATAGGGCAAAAAAAAAAAAAAAGAATAAACAGAGGCAAAAGGATAGGGATGGGACCTGCACCAGTGGGAGGGAGCCGTGAAGGACGAAAGGTTTCCACACACTACAAGCCCCTTCGCGGGCAGAGACTGCAGGTGGCGCAGGGGGAAGCTTCAGAGTAGTGGAGGAGAGCACAGCAAGAGGGGTGTGGAGGGCAAAGTGGAGAGATTCCTGCACAGAGGATCGGTGCCCTCAGGAACACACCAGCCCAAGAGGCTTGTCTGCTCGGCCGCCGGGGTGGGCAGGGCTGGGAGCTGAGGCTCGGGTATCGGCTTTCAGTCGGAGTGCAGGGAGAGAACAGGGGCTGGTGGCAGGAAAAGAGCCTGAGGGGGTTAGTGCACCACGGCTAGCCCGGAGGGAGTCTGGGGAAAGGGTCTGGAGCTGCCGAAGAGGCAAGAGACATTTTCTTCCATTTGGTTTCCTGGTGCACGAAGAGAGGCCATTAAGAGGGCTGCTTTGGGAAGCACCGGAGACGGGCGCGAGCCGCGGCTAAAGGTGCAGACCCCAGAGACAGAAGTGGGACGCTGGGGCTGCTGCTGCTGCCGCCGCTGCGGGGCCTGTGTGCGAGCGTGGGTCACTGTCCGCCACACCTTCCGGGGGGCCTGTGCACCCCGCCACTGCTGGGGTCCCGGAAGCCGGGGACGGCTTTCCCGGGAAAGCGCATGGAGCACCTCGTTCTGGTGCAACGTCACGGCGGCCTCTGCCGCCGCAGGCCCGCCCCACTCTGCGCACCGCTCCCTCCCCTCTGCCTGAGTGAGCCAGAGCCCCCACATCAGCGGCTCCTTTAAACCCATCCTGTCTGAGCGAAGAACGGACGCCCTCCAGTGACCTACACGCAGAGGCGGGACCGGTCCAAGGTTGAGACCCGGGAGCTGTGAGAGCAGAGAAGAGACAGGGAAATCTCTCTGTGCAGCCTCGGAGGCAGTGGATTAAAGCTCCACAGTCGATTTGATGTGCCCTGCATCTGTGGAGTGCATGAATAGACAGTGAATCATCCCAAATTGAGGAAGTGGACTTTGAGGACAAGATTTAAGACTTTCCCCCCTTTTCCTCTTTTTACAATGAATTATCCCAAATTAAGGAGGTGGACTTAGCAAGATTTCAGACTTCTCGCCCTTTTCCTCTTTTTACAACGAAGTAACCCAAATTGAGGAGGTGGACTTGGAGAGCAAGATTTTTGATTTTTCCCCCTGCTCTCTTTTTGTGAATGTGTATGTGTATTCTTCTGTGTAAGATTCTCTCTGTATAGCTTTGCTTCCACCATATGTTCCAGGGTTCTATTGGTCCGTTTTTTTTTTTCAATAATTACTTTTACATTTTAATAACGCTACTATATTTCACACTTTATTCTATTTTACTTTACCTGCTCTTTCTTTTTTTCCTACCTTCCCTTCTTCCCTCCCTCCGCCCCTCCTTCCCTTCTTTCTCTTTCTTTCCTTCCTCCCTCCCTCCCTTCTTCCTTTCACTCTTTCTTTTTCTTTCCTTCCTCCCTTGCTCCCTCCCTCCTGTCTTTCTTTCCTTCCTCCCTCACTCCCACCCCTCTTCCTTCCACTTTCTTTTTCTTTCCTTCCTCACTCCCTCCTTCCTGTCTTTCTTTCTTTATTTCCTTCCTCCCTCCCTCGCTCCCTTCTTCCATTCACTCTTCCTTTTGCTTTCATTCCTCCCTCTCTCCCTCCTTTCTTTCTTTCTTTCTTTCCATCCTTCCTCCCTCCCTCCCTCCTTTCTTCCTTCCTTCCTTCCTTCCTTCCTTCCTTCCTTTCCTTCTTCCTTTCTTTCTCTCTTTCTTTCTTCTACTAATTCTTTCTTTCTACTTCTTCTCCCTTTTATTCTGAGCCGGGTAGATGAAAGGCTATTGGTGCTGCAGCCAGGAGTCAGTGCTGTGCCTCTGAAGTGGGAGAGCCAACTTCAGGACACGGGTCCACAAGAGACCTCCCACCTCCACATAATATCAAGCAGTGAAAATCTCCCAGAGATCTCCATCTCAACACCAGCACCCAGCTTCAGTCAACGACCAGCAAACTACAGTGCTGGTCACCCTATGCCAAGCAACTAGCAAGGCAGGAACACAACCTCACCCATTAACAGAAAGGCTGCCTAAAATAATAATAAGGCCACAGGCACCCCAAAACACACCACCAGACGTGGACCTGTCCACCAGAAAGACAAGATTGAGCCTCAACCACGAGAAAACAGGCTCTAGTCCCCCCCACAAGGAAGCCTACACAGCCTACTGAAACAGCTTTGGCCACTGAAGACAGACACCAAAAACAACAGGAACTACGAATCTGCAGCCTGCAAAAGAGACCACAAACACAGTAACATAAGCAAAATGAGAAGACAGAAAAACACACAGCAGGTGATGGAGCAAGATAAAAACCTACCAGACCTAACAAATGAAGAGGTAATAGGCACTCTACCTGAATAATAATTCAGAATAATGATAGTAAAGCTGATCCAAGATTCTATTTCCAAGATCCAAAATCTTGGAAATCGAATAGACAAAATGCAAGAAACAGTTAACAAGGACCTAGAAGAACTAAAGATGAATCAAGCATCAGTTGAAAACACAATAAATGAAATGAAAAATACTCTAGATGGGATCAATAGCAGAATAACTGAGGCAGAAGAACGGATAAGTGAGGTGGAAGATAAAATACTGGAAATAACTGCTGCAGAGCAAAATAAAGAAAAAGGAATGAAAAGAACAGTCTCAGAGACCTCTGGGACAACATTAAATGCACCAACATTCGAATTATAGGGGTTCCAGAAGAAGAAGAGAAAAAGAAAGGGACTGAGAAAATATTTGAAGAGATTATAGTTGAAAACTTCCCTAATCGATGAAAGGAAATAGTTAATCAAGTCCAGAAGGCACAGAGAGTCCCATACAGAATAAATCCAAGGAGAAATACACCAAGACACATATTAATCAAACTGTCAAAAATTAAACACAAAGAAATCATATTAAAAGCAGCAAGGCAAAAACAACAAATAACACCCAAGGGAATCCCCATCAGTTTAACAGCTGATCTCTCAGCAGAAACTCTACAAGCCAGAAGGGAGTGGCAAGACATAATTAAAGTGATGAAGGAGAGGAAACTGCAACCAAGATTACTCTACCCAGCAAGGATATCATTCAGATTTGATGGAGAAATTAAAACCTTTACAGACAAGCAAAAGCTGAGTGAGTTCAGCACCACCAAACCAGCTTTACAACACATGCTAAAGGAACTTCTCTAGGCAAGAAACACAACAAAAGGAATATACCTACAATAACGAACCCAAAGCAATTAAGGAAATGGGAATAGGAACATACATATCAATAATTACCTTAAATGTAAATGGACTAAATGCTCCCACCAAAAGACACAGATTGGCTGAATGGATACAAAAACAAGACCCATATATGTGATGTCTACAAGAGACCCACTTCAGACCTAGAGACACATACAGATTGAAAGTAAGGGGATGGAAAAAGATATTCCATGCAAATGGAAATCAAAAGAAAGCTGGAGTAGCAATTCTTATATCAGAAAAAATAGACTTTAAAATAAAGACTATTAGAAGAGACAAAGAAGGACACTACATAATGATCAAGGGATCGATCCAAGAAGAAGATATAACAATTGTAAATATTAATGCACCAAACATAGAGGCACCTCAATACATAAGGCAAATACAAACAACCATAAAAGGGGAAATCAACAGTAACACACTCATAGTAGGGGACTTTAACACCCCACTTTCACCAATGGACAGATCATCCAAAATGAAAATAAATAAGGAAACACAAGCTTTAAATGATACATTAAACAAGATGGACTTAATTGATATTTATAGGACATTCCATCCAAAAACAACAGAATACACATTTTTCTCAAGTGCTCATGGAACATTCTCCAGGATAGATCATATCTTGGGTCACAAATCAAGCCTTGGTAAATTTAAGAAAATTGAAATTGTATAAAGTATCTTTTCCGACCACAATGCTATGAGACTAGACATCAATTACAGGAAAAGATCTGTAAAAAATACAAACACATGGAGGCTAAACAATACATAACTCAATAACGAAGTGATCACTGAAGAAATCAAAGAGGAAATAAAAAAATACGTAGAAACAAATGACAATGGGGATACGACCACCCAAAACCTATGGGACGCAACAAAAGCAGTTCTAAGGGGGAAGTTTATAGCAATACAATCCCACCTTAAAAAACAGGAAACATCTCGAGCAAACAACCTGACCCTGCACCTAAAGCAATTATACAAAGAAGAACAAAAAACCCCCAAAGCTAGCAGAAGGAAAGAAATCATAAAGATCAGATCAGAAATAAATTTAAAAGAAATGAAGGAAACGATAGCAAAGATCAATAAAACTAAAAGCTGGTTCTTTGAGAAGAGAAACAAAATTGATAAACCATTAGCCAGACTCATCAAGAACAAAAGGGAGAAGACTCAAATCAATAGAATTAGAAATGAAAAAGGAGAAGTAACAACTGACACTGAAGAAATACAAAAGATCATGAGAGATTACTAGAAGCAACTCTATGCCAATAAAATGGACAACCTGGAAGAAATGGACAAATTCTTAGAAATGCACAACCTGCCAAGACTGAATCAGGAAGAAATAGAAAATATGAATAGACCAATCACAAGCACTGAAATTGAAACTGTGATTAAAAATCTTCCAACAAACAAAAGCCCAGCACCAGATGGCTTCACAGGCGAATTCCATCAAACACTTAGAGAAGAGCTAACACCCATCCTTCTCAAACTCTTCCAAACAATATCAGAGGAAAGATCACTCCCGAACTCATTCTATGTGGCCACCATCACCTTGATACCAAAACCAGGCAAGGATGACACAAAGAAAGAAAACTACAGGCCGATATCACTGATGAACATAAATGCAAAAATCCTCAACAAAATACTAGCAAACAGAATCCAACAGCACATTAAAAGGATCATACACCATGATCAAGTGGGGTTTATTCCAGGAATGCAAGGATTCTTCAATATACGCAAATCAATCAATGTGATACACCATATTAACAAGTTGAAGGAGAAAAACCATATGATCATCTCAATAGATACATGGAAAGCTTTCGACAAAATTCAACACCCATTTATGATAAAAATCTTACAGAAAGTAGGCATAGAGGGAACTTTCCTCAACATTGTCAAGGCCATATATGATGAACCCACAGCCAACATTGTCCTCAATGGTGAAAAACTGAAATCATTTCCACTAAGATCAGGAACAAGACAAGGCTGCCCACTCTCACCACTCTTATTCAACTTAGTTTTGTAAGTTTTAGACACAGCCATCAGAGAAGAAAAGGAAATAAAATGATTCCAATTTGGAAAAGAAGAAGTAAAGCTGTCACTGTTTGCAGATGACATGATACTATACATAGAGAATCCTAAAGATGCTACCAGAAAACTACTAGAGCTAATCAATGAATTTGGTAAAGTAGCAGGATACAAAATTAATGTACAGAAATCTCTGGCATTCCTGTACACTAATGATGAAAAATCTGAAAATGAAATCAAGTAAACAATCCCATTTACCATTGCAACAAAAAGGATAAAATATCTAGGAATAAACCTACCTAAGGAGACAAAAGACCTGTATGCAGAAAATTATAAGACACTGATGAAAGAACTAAAAATGATACAAACAGATGGAGAGATATACCATGCTTCTGGATTGGAATAATCAATATTGTGGAAATGACTCTACTACCCAAAGCAATCTACAGATTCAATGCAATCCCTATCAAACTACCACTGGCATTTTTCACAGAACTAGAACAAAAAATTTCAAAATTTGTTTGGAGAAACAAAAGACCCCGAATAGCCAAAGCAATCTTCAGAACGAAAAACGGAGCTGGAGGAATCAGGCTCCCTGTCTTCAGACTATACTAAAAAGCTACAGTAATCAAGACAGTGTGGTACTGGCACAAAAACAGAAAGATAGATCAATGGAACAGGATAGAAAGCCCAGAGATAAACCCACACACATATGGTCAACTTATCTTTGATAAAGGAGGCAGGAATGTACAGTGGAGAAAGGACAGCCTCTTCAATAAGTGGTGCTGGGAAAACTGGATAGGGATATGTAAAAGAATGAGATTAGATCATTCTCTAACACCACACACAAAAATAAGCTCAAAATTGATTAAAGACCTAAATGTAAGGCCAGACACTATCAAACTCTTAGAGGAACACATAGGCAGAACACTCTATGACATAAATCACAGCCAGATCCTTTTGGACCCACCTCCTAGAGAAATGGAAATAAAAACAAAGATAAACAAATGGGACCTAATGAAACTTCCAAGCTTTTGCACAGCAAAGGAAACCATAAAGAAGACCAAAAGACTACCCTCAGTATGGGAGAATATATTTGCAAATGAAGCAACTGACAAAGGATTAATCTCCAAAATTTATAAACAGCTCATGCAGCTCAACAGCAAAAAATCAAACAACCCAATCCAAAAATTGGCAGAAGACTTAAATAGGCATTTCTCCAAAGAAGATATACAGACTGCCAACAAACACATCAAAGAATGCTCAACATCATTAATCATTAGAGAAATGCAACTCAAACCTACAATGAGGTATCATCTCACACCAGTTCAGAATGGCCATCATCAAGGAATCTAGAAACAATAAATGCTGGAGAGGGTGTGGAGAAAAGGGAACACTCTTGCACTGCTGGTGGGAATGTGAATTGGTACAGCCACTATGGAGAAGAGTATGGAGGTTCCTTAAAAAACTAAAAATAGAACTACCATATGACCCAGCAATCCCACTACTAGGCATAACCCTGAGAAAACCATAATTCAAAAAGAGACATGTACCAAAATGTTCATTGCAGCTCTATTCACAATAGCCCAGAGCTGGAAACAACCTAAGTGTCCATCATCGGATGAATGGATAAAGAAGATGTGGCACATGTATACAATGGAATATTACTCAGCCATAAAAAGAAATGAAACTGAGCTATTTGTAATGAGGTGGATAGACCTAGAGTCTGTCATACAGAGTGAAGTAAGTCAGAAAGAGAAAGACAAATATCGTATGCTAACACATATATATGGAATTAAAAAAAAATGTCATGAAGAACCTAGGGGTAAAACGGGAATAAAGACACAGACCTACTTGTGAATGGACTTGATGATATGGGGAGGGGGAACGGTAAGCTGTGACAAAGCAAAAGAGAGGCATGGACATATATACACTACCAAACGTAAGGTAGATAGATAGTGGGAAGCAGCTGCAGAGCACAGGGAGATCAGCTCTGTGCTTTGTGACCGCCTTGAGGGGTGGGATGGGGAGGGTGGGAGGGAGGGAGATGCATGAGGGAAGGGATGTGGGAACAGATGTATATGTATGACTGATTCACTTTGTTATAAAGCACAAACTAATAAAAAAAAAGAAAAGAAAAGAAATTCCCCTCGTACCTGGGTAGGGCAAAAGAAAAAAGAAAAAACAGAGACAAAAGAATAGTGACGGGACCTGCACCTCCGGGAGGGAGCTGTGAAGGTGGAAAAGTTTCCACACACTAGGAAGCCCCTTCACTGTTGGAGCTGGTGGGTGGGGGAGGTGGAAGCCTCAGAGCCACAGAGGAGAGTACAGTGACAGGGGTGCGGAGGTCAAAGCAGAGAGATTCCTGCCCAGAGGAACAGTGCTGACCAGCACTCACCAGCCTGAAATGTTTATCTGCTCAACAGCTCAAGCAGGTGGGGGATGAGAGCTGAGGCTCAAGCTTTGGAGGTGAGATCCAAGGGAGAGGACTGGGGTTGGCTGCATGAACACGGCCTGAAGGGTGCTAGTGTCACACAGCTAGCTGGGAGGGTGTCTGGGAAAAAGTCTGGAACTGCCTAAGAAGCAAGAGTTAATTTTTTTGGTGTGCCTGAGGAGAGAAGATTCAGAGCACTGCCTAAATGAGCTCCAGAGACACGCATGTGCTGCGGCTATCAGCGTGGACACCAGAGACAAGCATGAGATGCTAAGGCTGCTGCAGGCACCAAGAAGCCTGTGTGCAAGCACAGGTCAGTATCCACACCTCTGCTCCCAGGACCCTGTGCAGCCTGCCTCTGCCAGCATACTGGAATCCAGGGATAACTTCCCCAGGAGAACACATGCTGTGCCTCAGGCTGGTGCAATGTCATGCCAGCCTCTGCCACCACAGGCTCACCCCGCATTCTGTACCCCTCCATCCCCCTGGCGTGAGTGAGCCAGAGGCCCCTAATAAGCTGCTCCTTTAACCCCCTCCTCTCTGGGCAGGGAACAGATGCCCTGAGATGACCTACACACAGAGGCGGTACTAAATCCAAAACTGAAACAGTGCGAACAAAGAAGAGAAAGGGAAATTTCTCCTAGTAGCCTCAGGAGAATTGGATTAAATATCTGCAGTCAGCTTGATGTACCCTGCATCTGTGGAATACCTGAATATACAATGAATCATTCCAAAATTGATGCGGTGGACTTTGGGAGAGACTGTAAACTTGGGGTTTGCTTTCTGCCTCTAATTTATTTCTGGTTTTATGTTTATCTTAGTTTAGTATTTAGAGCTTATTATCATGGGTAGATTTGTTTATTGATATGGTTGCTCCTTTATATATATATATATATATTTTTTTCCTTTTTCAATTTTTTTGAGTGTGTATGTGCATACTTCTTTGTGTGATTTTGTCTGTATAGCTTTGCTTTTACCATTTGTCCTAGGGCTCTGTCTGATTTTTTTGTTTTCTGCTTTACAGTATATTTTCTAGTGCTTATTATCATTGGTGGATTTCTTTACCAGTTTGGTTGCTCTCTCCTTTCTTTCTGTCTTTCATAAAATTTTTTTATTATTTTTTAATTTTTAACAATATTTTTAAATTTTTATTTTAATTACTATATTTTATTGTATTGTATGTTTTTCTTTTTTTCTCCCTTTTCTTCTGAGCCATGTGGCTGGCAAGGTGTTGGTTCGCTGGTTGGTTGTCAGGCCTGAGCCTCTTAGATGGGACATCTGATTTCATGACAATGGACCACCAGAAACCACCTGGCCCTGTGTAATAACAAACAGTGAAAGCTCTCCCAGAGATCTCCATCTCAGTGCTAAGACCCAGCTCCACTCAACCACCAACAAGATACATTGCTGGACACCCCATACCAAACAACTAGCAAGACAAGAACACAACCCCAACCATTAGAAGAGAGGTTGCCTGAAATCATAATAAGTTCACAGACACCCCAAAACACACCATGGGACACAGTCCTGCCCACCAGAAAGATAAGATCCAGCCTCATCCACCAGAATACAGGCACCAATCCCATCCACCAGGAAGCCCACACAACCCACTGAACCAACGTAACCCACTGAACCAACGTTACCCACTGAAGGCAGACACCCAAAACAACAAGAACGATGAAACTGCAGCCTGTGAAAAGGAGACCCCAAATGCAGTAAGTTAAGAAAAATGAGAAGACAGAGAAATACACAGCAGATGAAAGAGCAAGGTAAAAACGAACCAGACCAAACAAATGAAGAGGAAACAGGCAGTCCACCTGAAAAAGAATTCAGAGTAATGATGGTAAAGATCATCCAAATTCTTGGAAATAGAATGGAGAAAATACAGGCAACATTTAACAAGGCCCTAGAAGAACTAAAGGGCAAACAAACAATGATGAACAGCACAATAAATGAAAGTTCAAATTCTCTAGAAGGAATCAACAGCAGAATAACTGAGGCAGAAAAACGGATAAGTGACCTGGAAGATAAAACAGTGGCAATAACTATTGCAGAGCAGAATAAAGAAAAAAATAATAATGAAAAGAATTGAGGACAGTCTCAGAGACATCTGGGACAACATTAAACTCACCAACATTCAAATTATAGAGGTCCCAGAAGAAGAAGAGGAAAAGAAAGTGTCTGAGAAAATATTTGAAGAGATTATAGTTGAAAACTTCATTAATATGGGAAAAGAAATACTCAATCAAGTCCAGGAAGTGCAGAGTCCCATAGAGGATAAATCCAAGGAGAAACATGCCAAGACACATATTAAGCAAACTATTCAAAATTAAATACAAGGAAAAAATATTAAAAGCAGCAAGGGAAAAACAACAAATAACATACAAGGGAGTCCCCATAAGGTTTACAGCTGATTTATCAGCAGAAGCTCTGTAAGCCAGAAGAGTGTGGCAGGACATATTTAAACTGATTAAAGGGAAGAATCTACAACCAAAATTATTCTACCTGACAAGGATCTTATTCACATTCGATGGAGAAATTTTAACCTTTACAGACAAGCAAAAGCTAAGAGAATTCAGCAGCACCAACCGAGCTGTACAACAAATGATAAAGGAATTTCTCTAGGCAAGAAACACAAGAGAAGGAAAAGACCTAGACTAACAAACCCAAAACAATTAAGAAAATGGTAATAGGAACATACCTATTGATAATTACCTTAAATGTAAATGGACTAAATGCTTCAACCAAAAGACATATACTGGTTGAATGGATAAAAAACAAGACCTGTATATATGCTTTCTACAAGAGATCCACTTCAGACTTAGGGACACATAAAGACTGAAAGTGAGGGGATGGAAAAAGTTATTCCATACAAATGAAAATGAAAAGAAAGCTAGAGTAGCAATTCTCATATCAGACAAAATAGACTTTAAAATAAAATACCGCTACAAGAGACAAATAAAGACACTACATAATGATCAATGGATCAATCCAAGACGAAGATATAACAATTGTAAATATTTATGCACCCTACATAGGAACACCACAATACATAAAGCAAATGCTAACAACCATAAACAGGGAAATTGATGGCAACACAATCATAGTAGGGGACTTTAACATCCAACTTTCACCAATGGACAGATCACCCAAAATGAAAATAACTAAGGAAACACAAGCTTTAAATGATACCTTAACCAGGATAGACTTAATTGATGTTTATAGGACATTCCATCCAAAAACAACTGAATACACATTCTTCTCAAGTGCTCATGGAACATTCTCCAGGATAGGTCATATCTTTTGTCACATATCAAGCCTTGGTCA
The DNA here is from genome assembly GCF_964341445.2 of Mesoplodon mirus. Classification (NCBI taxonomy): domain Eukaryota; kingdom Metazoa; phylum Chordata; class Mammalia; order Artiodactyla; family Ziphiidae; genus Mesoplodon; species Mesoplodon mirus. Next base: position 106,639,925 of record NC_138983.1, on the reverse strand, counting down.
ATGTAAGAAAATAGAAATCATATCAAGTATCTTTTCCTACAACAATGTTATGAGACTGGATATCAGTTACAGGAAAAAAATGGGTAAAAAATACAAACACGTGGAGGCTAAATAATACACTACTAAATAACCATGAGATCACTGAAGAAAAATCAAAGCAGAATTCAAAAAATACCTAGAAACAAATGACAGTGAAAACACGACATCCCAAAACCTATGGGATGCAGAAAAGCAGTTCTAAGAGGGAAGTTTATAGCAATACAATCCTACCTCAAGAAATAAGAAACATCTCAAATAAACTACCTAAACTTACACCTATATCAATTAGAGAAAGAAGAACAAAAAACCCCAAAGTTACCAGAAGGAAGGAAATCAGAAAGATCAGATCAGAAATAAATGAAAAAGAAATGAAGGAAACAATAGCAAAGATCAGTAAAACTAAAATATGGTCCTTTGAGAAGATAAACAAAATTGATAAAACATTAGACAGATTCATCAAGAAAAAAAATAAGACTCAAATCAACAGAATTAGAAAGCAAAAAGGTAAAGTAACAACTGACACTGAAGAAATACAAAGGATCATGAGCAACTACTGCAAGCAGCTGTATGCCAATAAAATGGACAAACTGGAAGAAAGGGACGAATGGCATTTTTCACAGAACTAGAACAAAACATTTCACAATTTGTATGGAAACACAAAAGACCCCATTTAGCCAAAGCAAGCTAGAGAAAGAAAAGCGGAGCTGGAGACCTCAGACTGTACTACAAGTCTACAGTAATCAAGGCAGTATGGTACTGACACAAAAACAGAAATATTGATCAATGGAATAGGATACAAAGCCCAGAGATAAACCCATACACATATGGTCATCTTATCTTTGATTAAGGAGGCAAGAATATACAATGCAGAAAAGACAGCCTCTTCAATAAGTGGTGCTGCGAAAACTGGACAGATACATGTAAAACAGTGAAATTCGAACGCTCCCTAATGCCATACACAAAAATAAACTCTAAATGTATTAAAGACCTAAATGTAAGGCCAGACGCTATATCACTCTTAGAGGAAAATATAGGCCGAACACTCTATGACATAAATCACAGCAAGATCCTTTTTGACCCACCTCCTAGAGAAATGGAAATAAAAACATAAATAAGCAAATGGGACCTGATGAAACTTAAACGCTTTTGCATAGCAAAGGAAACCATAAACAAGATGAAAAGACAACCTTCAGAATGGAAGAAAATATTTGCAAATGAAGCAACTGACAAATGATTAGTCTCCAAAATATACAAGCAGCTAATGCAGCTCAATATTAAAAAAGCAAACAACCCAATTCAAAAATGAGCAGAAGACCTAAATAGACATTTCTCGAAAGAAGATATACAGATTGCCAACAAACACATGAAAGGATGCTCAAGATTACTAATCATTAGATAAATGCAAATGAAAACTACAATTAGGTATCACCTCACCCGTCAGAATGGCCATCATCAAAACACCTACAAACAATAAATGCTGGAGAGGGTGTGGAGAAAAGGCAACCCTCTTGTGCTGTTGGTAGGAATGTAAATTGATACAGCCAGTACGGAGGTTCCTTAAGAAAATTGAAATACCACACAACCCCGCAATCCCACTACTAGGTATATACCCTGAGAAAAGCATAATTCAAAAAGAGTCATGTACCACAATGTTCATTGCAGCTCTATTTACAGTAGCCAGGACATGGAAGCAACCTAATTGTCCATTGACAGATGAATGGATAAAGAATATGTGGCACATATATACAATGGAATATTACTGAGACACAAAAAAATGAAATTGAGTTATTTGTAGTGAGGTGGATGGACCTAGAGACTGTCATACAGAGTGAAGTAAGTCAGAAAGAGAAAAACAAATACTGTATGCTAACACATATATATGGGATCTAAAAAAAAATAGTTCTGAAGAACCTAGGTGCAGGAGAGGAATAAAGAAGCAGATATAGAGAATGGACTTGAGGACAAGAGGAGGTGGAAAGGTAAGCTGGGACAAAGTGAGAGAGGGACATATACACACTACCAAATGTAAAATAGATAGCTAGTGGGAAGCAGTCACATCACACAGGGAGATCAACTTGGTGCTTTGTTTCCACCTAAAGAGGTGGGATAGGGAGTGTGGGAGGGAGATGCAAGAGGGAGGAAATATGGGATTATATGTGTACGTATAGCTTTTTTCACTTTTTTATACAACAGAGACTAACATACCATGGTAACGCAATTATACTCCAATAAAGATTTTAAAAAAATAAAATAAAACAAAATAAAATAAAATAAAATTGATTCTAAAAATATCATGCTTTTAAAATAAAAATTAGAAAAAAAAATTATTTATCCTTGTATTTACAGATGAACAATGTAAAACCTAGTCAGGTGATTAATGTATTTTGTTTTGATTAATAATAATAATAAAGCACAGAGAAATAACTGACTTGCTAAAGGAAAAACCCTAGCTTGTTATGCAACTTGAGCCCAGATCACTTATCTTCTGCCTGACAATAAACGATGACTAAAAATCCCTTATTCACTAATTTATACTTAATTATTCATTAGTCATATGAATCCAGGCAAACATTTGCTGTTATTTCAATTTTATATAATGTTTACATGATTAGTAATAAACTTTTTTGATCTTTCTTTCCAATAGAAATCATGTCAGGAAATGAGAATATTAGTAAATGTAAGATAAGGCAGTTTTTTCTTATTAAGAAAGCTGGACAGCTGTAACAGAGCATGTTCATTACATATTTGGTTTGTGTTATGATATGAATGTATCCCCCTTAAATTCGTATATTGAAATTCTAGCTCCCAAAGATGATGATATTAGTAATTGGGGCCTTTTGAAGATGATTAAGTAGTGAAGGTGGTGTTCTCATAAGTAGGATTAGTACTCTTATAAGTGAGACCTCACAGAGCTCCCTAGCCCTTTCTACCATGTGAGGTCACAGCAAGAAGGTGCAGGCTGTGAGCCAGGAAGAGGGCCTTTACCAGAAAGAAACCATGTTGGTACCCTGATCTTGGGCTTTTAGCCTCAAGAACTGTGAAAAATAAATGTCTGTACTTTATAAGCTACCTGTTGCATGGAATTTTGTAAAAACAGCCCAGATGGAATAATATAGCTTGAACATTTCTGATCTAGACTCAGGAAGGGATAATTATGTCAAAAGGATAATTAATTAATGAGTATTCAACATGGTTGAAGCTCCTTATGTCTGTTATTCACCTTCATTCTGACTGCCTCATGTTTGGTGATGTGACTAGCTTATTCTACTTCACATTGAAAGCTCTTAATTTATCAAGTAAAAGTTAAGCAATATGTGATTATCCAACGAACCAAAAATCATAAGCTACTAAACAGCGTTATTTGGATTCTTTAATCAGTAAGGGCCTTAAAGAGTTATAGTTTTAAGGGTTAAGGATTAAACCAAATGCTACAATGTGAGGTTTAAATAAGGGTGCAGAGAGCTCATGAATCTAAGTGACTGTCTAACTTGGGTAAATAACATCTATAGTGTTTTAATATTTTATTTATATTAAAGAAAGTTAATCAATCTAATTTTATGTGTACTGTTACTTTAATTAAAGGTGAAATGCAGTTATTTAACTTGTAATTCATCCATTTTCTGCAACAGCATATAAAATGGGATCCAACCAGGTCTCTGGACAGCACACTATTTTAAGATCCTCTCAGCTTTGTGATTCTCTATGGGGTAAGTGAAGTTTTGACTTAGAATCTCAAGAACCTGTATTTAAATAAATGTGAAATTATGAATGAAAAATGTTAAATGTATATTGTGATCATCTTCAAGAGCAGAATTACTAGGATGCACATATTACTTTTAGTAAAACTGATTTATACTGGGAGAAGTTCATATTCTATAAAAGGGCAGTCATGGCAAATATTGCATCAGAGTAAATACTTTAGGAATTATATATCATAATATGCTCTGGCTTCAGGGAAGTTGAAAAAATAGTCATATAAGAAATATTTCATACATTACCTGTATAAGTCTAACTGAAACTCATTTTAGATCTTGTGTTTCAAACTTAAATTTCTGAGGATAAATAATTCCATGGAATAACTATCTAGCAGAAGAAAAACAGCACACAAACATATTCAATGAAACAGCAGATGGAGACTTTTATCATTTGCTTTATCCATTTTATTGTGTAAAATTAATGTTGGTGAATGGTGATACATAATCCTGTTATTTACCTGTTTTAGTTACTTTTGGACCTACTTACATAATATGTAAAATATTACTCACACCTCTTTGTCCACATCATAGGGGACAATAAGAGGGGGAAAGCACCTATATATTGAAAGAATGTGATATTAGATGTGTGTACATATGGCATATACACAAACACACACATGTGTGTATAGCAAATACATGTGAAATATTTTTATTAAGGAAACTTCATTCTTAATTCTTAAGAAAACGTAATTATAAAATTTCTTAGAGTATCATATTGGTCAGACATAGATAAACATGTAGGTATAAGTACAGATGTAGATATATTTGTCCAGAAAACTTCTTTTAGGACCTTTATCATTTAAAAATGCACAAAGGACTAAATTGACCCTAGGATAATAGTGGCTGCTTTTATCTGATCTCTCAGACAGCTTTAAAAAAGAAAAAAAAAACTATGATAAATAAGAATTGCATATAAAACCATATGACAACACCATCAGCACATGAGAATTTGGAAAATACCATAGTCCTCAAATTACCTATAAGTAGAATGTTGTATACCCAATTACAACAGAGCTGCCAGTGGAAATACTGCTGTTGTAAACTTGTGGGTATAGGATATGGGGAGGGAGAAGGGTAAGCTGTGACAAACCAAGAGAGTGGCATGGACATATATACAGTACCAAACGTAAAATAGATAGCTAGTGGGAAGCAGCTGCATAGCACAGGGAGATCAGCTCAGTGCTTTGTGACCACCTAGAGGGGTGGGATAGGGAGGGTGGGAGGGAGGGAGATGCAAGAGGGAAGAGATATGGGAACATATATATATGTATAATTGATTCACTTTGTTATAAAGCAGAAAGTAACACACAATTGTAAAGCAATTATACTCCAATAAAGATGTAAAAAATAAATAAATAAATTATAAAAAGAATATTAAAAAAAAGGAAGTAGGGGAGGGGAAGTCTGAAGATACTTCGTGGAAAAGACAAGAGATCAGGTTACAAATGAAACACAAACAAAACCATTTAAAGAAAGAGAAAGTCAGTGCTAAGATGAGTGAGGCATTTGCCAGTTCATAGCATTAAATACAGGGAAGACCTTGAAAGAAAGTGGGACTGAAAAAAGAAAACTCAAGGAAACTTTGCTTTGAGAGGATAAAGGGATAAGTAAAGAAGGGATGTGCCACTTGGAGATTTTTCAGTGGAGGGGAAAAATAAAAATAAAATAAGGTGAGAAAAGTAAGGATACTGCACAAATAAAGACTCATCATATAAACCCAAACCTCCCACTCTCTTTGAAATCACTATGAAAAGCAACCAATCCAGAAACAAACAAACAAAACTGCTCTTAACTAAAAACATTGCCTATGCAATGCCTAAAATTAAAAGAAAATAAATAAAAAAACAACAACAAAAAAGAGAAATTTTATACACAATTAAAAGGAGAAAAAATATTAGGAAATGAGAATTGGAACAAGCTACAGAATTCCACTCCTCCAGTAACAATAATGCAGCAGAAGAAAACTATGATGTAACACTCCAAACAGAATTAAATATTTTCAAACATTATTTGGTGTTATATAGTAAAAGTGAAATTAGAAATTAAGAGAAGACATGGCTAATAAACTAGAAGAAGTAAGAGAGGTGATCAAAGCCACAAAAAATATTTATTAAAAAAAAGACAAAACCATCTCAGAAATAAGGAACATATATATTATATGTGTGTGTGTGTATATTTTTTTTTTTACTAAGGAATTGGCTCATGAATTTATGGAGGGTGAGAAGTCCAAGATCTGAAGTCAGCAAGTGGGAGACACAGAAGAACCAAAAATATAGTCTAGTCTGAGTCCAAAGGCCTAAGAATTAGGAAAGCTAACTGTCCAAGTTCCAGTCTGAGTCCAAACCTGAAGGACGAAGACCATCTTCCTAGCTCAGAGACAAAGGCAAAGAATTTTTTCTCACTCAGCCTTTTATTCTATTCAGTCACTCCAGGATTGGATGAGGCCCACCAACATTGATGAGGACAATCTGTTTACACAGTTTACTGAGTCAAATGTTAATCTCATTTAGAAACATCCTGTTCAAACAATAAATAACAGTTGTTCTATACATAACAGGTGGCTGTCAAATGTAATGGTTTTTGATAAAAATAAAAACAATAATGAGTGGTTATGTAAGAAAATAAAGAGAATTAAAGGCACTATAAAATGTGAATACACAGAATGTGATGAGGATATCTGGATGAATATTCTTAAGGATTTTGGTAGTGCAGTTATTGGTAAATCTTAAAAATTTGCAGAAGCAGACAACCCATACCTAATATGAGCACTTGTGCTGGCTGATTTGACCTTATAGAAGTCTCTCTACTACAAAGTAACCAGACCTTTCATTAGCCTGTGTTCCCCAGAGAAACAGAACCACTAGGAGCAGTATATGGGGACATACTTAAATATCATGTTCAGAGTGTCAGAATAGTTGTTGCATTTTGATTCTCTTACCACAAACAAGGAAGCACAGTGCCTGGTGATAGTGTTTGGATTCTGGATACAGCAAATTTCACATATGGAAATTTTTGTTTTTCTGACCCGTATACTGGATGACATGAAAAGCTGCAACCTTTAGTGTCAGAACAGAAAAAGATTCTAGAGTAGGTCTGGAGCATTTCTACTCACACATCTTTGTGAATTAGCAGTGTGGTAGGATCACTCTTGGAAGCCATTCAAATACATGGGTGGCCAATGATATTGTAATTATATCAAAAGTGACCATGTACCAAATAAAATATCCCATAAATATAGTTGTTTCTACAATTTATTTCCCCTTAGCCATATCCCCCAAATTATCTTAATGCCTCATCCTAGCTAACTCTGAGGAAAGTGTGATGTTGCAGAATAAAAATAGAATTTAAAATATCTCGCTTTTGGAAAATGCATTAAAATATGTGTTTTAAAACACATTGCTTGCACCCCTTCCAGGGCCTCAGACAGCATTCTTGCATGTTAGGGACCTTGAGGCTTAAGCTTCATTAGCTTCCGGAAAACCTACCTCTCTCATTGTGCTTTATTATTTGAAGCAATCTATTATCCTCTGAAATGATTTGGTTTGTTGTTTAAAGAAAGGAAAAAATGACCTTGAGAACTTTTCCCTTTTATAAGATCCACAAATAATAAATTACAGTTCTCATTCTGAAATCAATACTTTAATTAACTTTAATTTCAGCTATTAATAATGTAGTATGAGGCAGAGTACTTACTGGTCTCCCAGCAATGTATATTATATATTTATTAGTTTGGCATTTTATTCAGTTTAATTTGGCCCATCATCAGAAGCACAAATTAATCAAATTTCAACAGGGCAAACAATTCATAGGGAATAAGCATCACAAGCAAAAGAAGTCTCAAAATAAATTAACAAAAAATAAAAATATATCACAAACTCATATACAATGTACAGCACTGAAAAACATCAAATGGAATGAATACATGCCAACATTTTTGGCCCCAATAAAGAAATAACTAATGTAGTAGCATAGATAATAACATATATAACAGCATTCCAAACATGCTGACATAACAAATCCACAATAACTCCTGTCTATTTGAATGATAAAAGGAGTCTAAAATGAAACACAATTTGTATAGTACTTTAGCAAAGTGGTAATAAATGAGATGACTATCATTCTGCATTTGAGGCAGCTACTATCTTCTGCATTCTAATAACTTAAAGGCAAAATAAGAAGTAGGTATTCTGGTGCACTAAACTTACAATTAATGTTACACACAGAAAATATAATATAAACACCCAAATTATATCTCACTTGTCTCAGTCAACTAGAATCTACAATCTTAGCTACTTACCAATAATTTGGAAGATTGGTATATAAGAAAATAAAAGCGTACTTTGTCTCACATCTCTAAAAACAAAACAAAACAGAAGATGGTCTAGTAAAAACATATCCTTGCAGTAGCTATAGGACATATTTTCTTTACAATTGGCTGGCTGACAAATGTACTCTAACCTACTTTAGATAGATATGAAATTTCAGCAGATTGAATGATATGTTTATGTATTTTTCTTGCTTCTACGTATATTTCTAAGAATTACTTTGGATCCAATTGTTGAGAAAATATTGTTGCCTCTGAGAAGTTAATGAGCTTTATTTCCTTGGACAATTTAAATTTAATATAGAATTATATTTTCCTTTTCTTTTTTTTTTTAATTTAATTTAATTTTATTTTTTTGCTTTATAACAAATTTAATCAGTTATACATATACATATGTTTCCATATCCCCTCCCTTTTGCGTCTCCCTCCCACCCTCCCTATCCCACCCCTCCAGGCAGTCACAAAGTATCGAGCTGATCTCCCTGTGCTATGCGGCTGCTTCCCACTAGCTATCTACCTCACGTTTGGTAGTGTATATATGTCATGCCTCTCTTTCGCTTTGTCACAGCTTACCCTTCCCCCTCCCCATATCCTCAAGTCCATTCTCTAGTAGGTCTGTGTCTTTATTCCTGTCTTACCCCTATGTTCTTCATGACATTTTTTTTCTTAAATTCCATATATATGTGTTAGCATACAGTATTTGTCTTTCTCTTTCTGACTTACTTCACTCTGTATGACAGACTCTAGGTCTATCCACCTCATTACAAATAGCTCAATTTCATTTCTTTTTATGGCTGAGTAATATTCCATTGTATATATGTGCCACATCTTCTTTATCCATTCATCCGATGATGGAAACTTAGGTTGTTTCCATCTCCGGGCTATTGTAAATAGGGCTGCTATGAACATTTTGGTACATGTCTCTTTTTGAATTATGGTTTCCTCAGGGTATATGCCCAGTAGTGGGATTGCTGGGTCATATGGTAGCTCTATTTGTAGTTTTTTAAGAAACCTCCATACCGTTCTCCATAGCGGCTGTACCAATTCACATTCCCACCAGCAGTGCAAGAGTGTTCCCTTTTTTCCACACCCTCTCCAGAATTTATTGTTTCTAGATTTTTTGATGATGGCCATTCTGACTGGTGTGAGATGATATCTCATGGTAGTTTTGATTTGCATTTCTCTAATGAGTAAAGATGTTGAGCATCCTTTCATGTGTTTGTTGGCAGTCTGTATATCTTCTGTGGAGAAATGTCTATTTAGGTCTTCTGCCCATTTTTGGATTGGGTTGTTTGTTTTTTTGTTATTGAGCTGCATGAGCTGCTTATAAATTTTGGAGATTAATCCTTTGTCAGTTGCTTCATTTGCAAATATTTTCTCCCATTCTGAGGGTTGTCTTTTGGTCTTCTTTATGGTTTCCTTTGCTGTGCAAAAGCTTTGAAGTTTCATTAGGTCCCATGTGTTTATTTTTGTCTTTATTTCCATTTCTCTAGGAGGTGGGTCAAAAAGGATCTTGCTGTGATTTATGTCATAGAGTGTTCTGCCTATGTTTTCCTCTAAGAGTTTGATAGTGTCTGGCCTTACATTTAGGTCTTTAATCCATTTTGAGCTTATTTTTGTGTATGGTGTTAGGGAGTGATCTAATCTCATACTTTTACATGTCCCTATCCAGTTTTCCCAGCACCACTTATTGAAGAGACTGTCCTTTCTCCACTGTACATTCCTGCCTCCTTTATCAAAGATAAGGTGACCATATGTCCGTGGGTTTAACTCTGGGCTTTCTATCCTGTTCCATTGATCTATCTTTCTGTTTTTGTGCCAGTACCATACTGTCTTGATTACTGTAGCTTTGTAGTATAGTCTGAAGTCAGGGAGCCTGATTCCTCCAGCTCCATTTTTCGTTCTCAAGATTGCTTTGGCTATTCGGGGTCTTTTGTGTTTCCATACAAATTGTGAAAGTTTTTGTTCTAGTTCTGTGAAAAATGCCAGTGGTAGATTGATAGGGATTGCATTGAACCTGTAGATTGCTTTGGGTAGTAGAGTCATTTTCACAATGTTGATTCTTGCAATCCAAGAACATGGTACATCTCTCCATCTATTTGTATCATCTTTAATTTCTTTAATCAGTGTCTTATAATTTTCTGCATACAGGTCTTTTGTCTCCTTAGGTAAGTTTATTCCTAGATATTTTATTCTTTTTGTTGCAATGGTAAATGGGAGTGTTTCCTTGATTTCACTTTCAGATTTTTCATCATCAGTATATAGGAATGCCAGAGATTTCTGTGCATTAATTTTGTATCCTGCAACTTTACCAAATTCATTGATTAATTCTAGAAGTTTTCTGGTAGCATCTTTAGGATTCTCTATGTATAGTATCATGTCATCTGCAAACAGTGACAGCTTTACTTCTTCTTTTCCTATTTGGATTCCTTTTATTTCCTTTTCTTCTCTGATTGCTGTGGCTAAAACTTCGAAAACTAGGTTGAATAAGAGTGGTGAAAGTGGGCAACCTTGTCTTCTTCCTGATCTTAGTGGAAATGGTTTCAGTTTTTCACCATTGAAGACGATACTGGCTGTGGGTTTGTCATATATGGCCTTTATTATGTTGAGGAAAGTTCCCTCTATGCCTACTTTCTGCAGGGTTTTTATCATAAATGGGTGTTGAATTTTGTCGAAAGCTTTCTCTGCATCTATTGAGATGATCATATGGTTTTTCTCCTTCAATCTGTTAATATGGTGTATCACGTTGATTGATTTGCGTATATTGAAGAATCCTTGCATTCCTGGAATAAACCCAACTTGATCATGGTGTATGATCCTTTTAATGTGCTGTTGGATTCTGTTTGCTAGTATTTTGTTGAGGATTTTTGCATCTATGTTCATCAGTGATATTGGCCTGTAGTTTTCTTTCTTTGTGACATCCTTGTCTGGTTTTGGTATCAAGGTGATGGTGGCCTCGTAGAATGAATTTGGGAGTGTTCCTCCCTCTGCTATAGTTTGGAAGAGTTTCAGAAGGATGGGTGTTAGCTCTTCTCTAAATGCTTGATAGAATTCGCCTGTGAAGTCATCTGGTCCTGGGCTTTTGTTTGTTGGAAGATTTTTTATCACAGTTTCAATTTCAGTGCTTGTGATTGGTCTGTTCATATTTTCTATTTCTTCCTGATTCAGTCTTGGCAGGTTGTGCATTTCTAAGAATTTGTCCATTTCTTCCAGGTTGTCCAATTTATTGGCATAGAGTTGCTTATAGTAATCTCTCATGATGTCTTGTATTTATGCAGTGTCAGTTGTTACTTCTCCTTTTTCATTTCTAATTCTATTGATTTGAGTCTTCTCCCTTTTTTTCTTGATGAGTCTGGCTAATGGTTTATCAATTTTGTTTATCTTCTCAAAGAACCAGCTTTTAGTTTTATTGATCTTTGCTATCGTTTCCTTCATTTCTTTTTCATTTATTTCTGATCTGATTTTTATGATTTCTTTCCTTCTGCTAACTTTGGGATGTTTTTGTTCTTCTTTCTCTAATTGCTTTAGGTGCAAGGTTAGGTTGTTTATTTGAGATGTTTCCTGTTTCTTAAGGTGGGATTGTATTGCTATAAACTTCCCTCTTAGAACTGCTTTTGCTGCATCCCATAGGTTTTGGGTCATCGTGTCTCCATTGTCATTTGTTTCTAGGTATTTTTTAATTTCCTCTTTGATTTCTTCAGTGATCACCTCGTTATTAAGTAGTGTATTGTTTAGCCTCCATGTGTTTGTATTTTTTACAGCTCTTTTCCTGTAATTGATATCTAGTCTCATAGCATTGTGGTCGGAAAAGATACTTGATACAATTTCAATTTTCTTAAATTTACCAAGGCTTGATTTGTGACCCAAGATATGATCTATCCTGGAGAATGTTCCATGAGCACTTGAGAAAAATGTGTATTCTGTTGTTTTTGGATGGAATGTCCTATAAATATCAATTAAGTCCATCTTGTTTAATGTATCATTTAAAGCTTGTGTTTCCTTATTTATTTTCATTTTGGATGATCTGTCCATTGGTGAAAGTGGGGTGTTAAAGTCCCCTACTATGAGTGTGTTACTGTCGATTTCTCCTTTTATGGCTGTTAGTATTTGCCTTATGTATTGAGGTGCTCCTATGTTGGGTGCATAAATATTTACAATTGTTATATCTTCTTCTTGGATCGATCCCTTGATCATTATGTAGTGTCCTTCTTTATCTCTTCTAGTAGTCTTTATTTTAAAGTCTATTTTGTCTGATATGAGAATTGCTACTCCAGCTTTCTTTTGGTTTCCATTTGCATGGAATATCTTTTTCCATCCCCTTACTTTCAGTCTGTATGTGTCTCTAGGTCTGAAGTGGGTCTCTTGTAGACAGCATATATATGGGTCTTGTTTTTGTATCCATTCAGCCAATCTGTGTCTTTTGGTGGGAGCATTTAGTCCATTTACATTTAAGGTAATTATCGATATGTATGTTCCTATTCCCATTTTCTTAATTGTTTTGGGTTCGTTATTGTAGGTATATTCCTTCTGTTGTGTTTCTTGCCTAGAGAAGTTCCTTTAGCATTTGTTGTAAAGCTGGTTTGGTGGTGCTGAACTCTCTCAGCTTTTGCTTGTCTGTAAACGTTTTAATTTCTCCATCAAATCTGAATGAGATCCTTGCTGGGTAGAGTAATCTTGGTTGCAGGTTTTTCTCCTTCATCACTTTAATTATGTCCTGCCACTCCCTTCTGGCTTGTAGAGTTTCTGCTGAGAGATCAGCTGTTATCCTGATGGGGATTCCCTTGTGTGTTATTTGTTGTTTTTGCCTTGCTGCTTTTAATATGATTTCTTTGTGTTTAATTTTTGACAGTTTGATTAATATGTGTCTTGGCGTATTTCTCCTTGGATTTATTCTGTATGGGACTCTCTGTGCCTCCTGGACTTGATTAACTATTTCCTTTCCCATATTAGGGAAGTTTTCAACTATAATCTCTTCAAATATTTTCGCAGTCCCTTTCTTTTTCTCTTCTTCTTCTGGAACCCCTATAATTCGAATGTTGGTGCGTTTAATGTTGTCCCAGAGGTCTCTGAGACTGTCCTCTGTTCGTTTCATTCTTTTTTCTTTATTTTGCTCTGCAGCAGTTATTTCCACTATTTTATCTTCCACCTCACTTATCCGTTCTTCTGCCTCAGTTATTCTGCTATTGATCCCGTCTAGAGTATTTTTTATTTCATGTATTGTGTTTTTAATCGATGCTTGATTCATCTTTAGTTCTTCTAGGTCCTTGTCAACTGTTTCTTGCATTTTGTCTATTCTATTTCCAAGATTTTGAATCTGGGAAATAGAATCTTGGATCATCTTTACCATCATTATTCTGAATTCTTTTGCAGGTAGAGTGCCTATTACCTCTTCATTTGTTAGGTCTGGTGGGTTTTTATCTTGCTCCTTCTCCTGCTGTGTGTTTTTCTGTCTTCTCATTTTGCTTATGTTACTGTGTTTGGGGTCTCCTTTTTGCAGGCTGCAGGTTCGTAGTTCCCGTTGTTTTTGGTGTCTGTCCCCAGTGGCTAAGGTTGGTTTAGTGGGTTGTGTAGGCTTCCTGGTGGAGGGGACTAGTGCCTGTGTTCTGGTGGATGAGGCTGGATCTTGTCTTTCTGGTGGGCAGGTCCACGTCTGGTGGTGTGTTTTGGGGTGTCTGTGGACTTTTTATGATTTTAGGCCAACTCTCTGCTAATGGGTGGCGTTGTGTTCCTGTCTTGCTAGTTGTTTGGCTTAGGGTGTCCAGCACTGTAGCTTGCTGGTCGTTGAGTGAATCTTGGTGCTGGTGTTGAGATGGAGATCTCTGGAAGATTTTCGCCGTTTGATATTATGTGGAGCTGGGAGGTCTCTTGTGGACCAGTGTCCTGAAGTTGGCTCTCCCACCTCAGAGGCACAGCACTGACTCTGGGCTCCTCAATTTGGGATGATGTGTTGTCTATTCATGTATTCCACAGATGCAGGGTACATCAAGTTGATTGTGGAGCTTTAATCCGCTGCTTCTGAGGCTGCTGGGAGAGGTTTCCCTTTCTCTTCTTTGTTCTCACAGCTCCTGGGTCTCAGCTTTGGATTTGGCCCCGCCTCTGCGTGTAGGTCCCCGGAGGGCATCTGTTCTTCGCTCAGACAGGACAGGGTTAAAGGAGCAGCCTCTTTGGGGACTCTGGCTCACTCAGGCCGGGAGGGAGGGAGGTGCACGGAGTGCGGGGCGAGCCTGCAGCGGCAGAGATCGGCGTGACGTTGCAGCAGCCCGAGGCGCACCGTGCGTTCTCCCAGGGAAGCCGCCCCTGGATCCCGGGACCCCGGCAGTGGCGGGCTGCACAGGCTCCCGGAAGGGTGGTGTGGGCAGTGACCTGCGCTCGCACACAGGCTTCTTGGCGGCGGCAGCAGCAGCCGCAGCGTCCCACGCCTGTCACTGGGCTCCGCGCTTTCAGTCGCGACTCGCGCCCGTCTGTGGAGCCCCTTTAAGCAGTGCTCTTAATCCCCTCTCCTCGTGCACCAGGAAACCAAGAGGGAAGAAAAAGTCTCTTGCCTCTTCGGCAGCTCCAGAGTTTTCCCGGACTCCCTCCCGGCTAGCTGTGACACATTAGCCCCCTTCAGGCTGAGTTCTCGCCGCCAGCCCCAGTCCTCTCCCTGCGCTCTGACCGAAGCCCGCGCCTCAGCTCCCAGTGCCGACTGCCCCGGCGGGCGAGCAGACAAGCCTCTCGGGCTGGTGAGTGCCGCTTGGCACCGATCCTCTGTGTGGGGATCTCTCCGCTTTGCCCTACCCAGGTATGTGGGGAGTTTCTTGCCTTTTGGGAGGTCTGGGGTCTTCTGCCAGCGTTCAGTAGGTGTTCTGTAGGAGTTGTTCCACGTGTAGCTGTATTTCTGGTGTATCCGTGGGGAGGAAGGTGATCTCCGCGTCTTACTCTTCCACCATCTTACCCGGAAGTCCCTTCCTTTTCTTTTAAACCAAGAGAAACAACATCACATTTATGGACTAGTTTTATACTGTAAAATAGTATAAAAATAAAAATATAAAAATATAAAAGTATAAAAAAATAGTATACTATTTTTACAATTTCCTGAATTAGAACAGTAACTTCCTAAGTTGTTTCTCTGCATCTGCATTTCCTTATGAGAAAAGTGTTTCTTGCTATTCCTCATCCTTGACCTTTGCACCTCCAGTTGTATGAGTGCAGAGGGATCTCAGAATTTCAGGTTATCCAGGTAAATGTGTCCTCTCTCTTAATAGTCACATTCCTATGCTTGAAGATCCTCAAGACCAGTTACTTTCTGGTCAATGCTGTAGGACTACTGCCAAGATTAGCATTTAAAGACCTTGTCACTGATTCCTGCAGTTGCTTGGAGGGTTGTCTGATCACCCTAAATCTGTTGTTTTAAACATGATCCTAGGAAGTTGATACTAAAATGTAATTTTGAAGCAAAACAAGCAGTCAGATTTATAGCCTAATAAAGGACCACATAACTGGTCAAATTTTGGTAGTACTTTCTCTTGGCATGCTATGGAGGTGCAATTGTTAAAATTCTTCCAGTGGTGAATTGAGATGAGATAGACGTGGAAGACAAGGTGTGCTCAGGGAAATTTCAACCATTTGGGAGTTTCAATAGAAGCAATAATTATAAAGAATATGGAATTGCTGTGACACTTGCTGGATGTTATTGATTCATTGCAGAAAGGTTTTGAGTGATTAATAAGCCATAAAGTCTGGTAAACAGCATATAAAGGAGTCTTACCTCCTATAGCTACAGACCAGAAAAAATGATTATCAAGGTGGTAGAGCTCCAGCAAAGGTTAAATTCTCAACCCCAGAAAATGCATTATGCCAAGACCATAAACCTGATTAGGATATGCTTAGATTCTTAGAATCAATATGGTCACATATAGCTTCATGAACTTAAATTCTGAATTCCCAGGTTTAGTCAAAACTCTTTGGCCATGCAGAAGTTACTTCTCCCTGTTTAAGATAATACACTCCATTGCTTGAAGACCATAGAGAAGTCCCTTCCTTCCAAGAAAACACATGACTCCTCATGATAATACCACTCCCTCTTGGCCATCAGACTGAGGCAGGAGATAGATGGGCTCCAGGCTAGGCATTTACAACTGGCCTCCAAATGTAAACCAAGAAATGGTTTACATTTCTTGGGGCAGGAAAAAGATGGGCTTCATGCTGGACACTTACAATTAGCCTCCTGTGTGCATTTCCTGAGATAGGAGATAGGTGTGCTCCAGGTGAGATATTTACAACCAGCTTCCTGTTTGCCCTTTGAAATAGAAATAACAACAGAAACAGGGTAAATAGCCAGGCATTGTCTCCTGAGGACACTTTAAATAACAGTCATGACAGGAACAGTGAGGGCCTAAACCCTGTTGGAGTAAAAGATCAAGAGATCACATATTTCCCATCCTTGAGGCAAGGGAGACACTGCACATGTGCAGAAAGGCTCCTTGGAGGTCAAAAAAGGAGGGATTACCACCCCATAGTATGTGATGCCAGCCCCCCCCCCATAGCCCTCTGGGCTGGAATCCATCTTGGAAAAATTCCCTCACGTATGTTGGGGAGGGTCCTAGTGTAGGTTGGGTATGGAAAAAGAAAACAGATAATTGGCCAAAAGTAAACAAAGACCCAGAAGAACTGCCCTATATAAATGATTTAACTGCCTCTTTACTGCACGTCTCCTCACTAGGGCCACATCTTTGCCTTGCTTCTGTCTTAACTAACCAAACTGTTTCTCTGTGTCCTCTCCCACTTGTTGTGGTGCTGTGTCTCTAATAATAAACTTTGTACCTGTTTTTACAATTTTTTCCTCCTTGAGAAATGAATTTTTCAATGGGGGCAAGAACCAGGGAAAATTTGCTTATAGCCTCTAGCCCTTGCTGTTCTAGTGTCTAAGATTCCTGGTTTTCATTTAGGATACCCAGGTTCAATTCCTGGGCAGGGAACTAAGATCTCACTTCAAGCCACCACTCACTGCCACTGCCTCTCTGAGATCAAGACTAATAACTAGAGTCAGGTCACAACATAACCCTGTTGAGAAAGTGAAAGATATCCTAAGTTTGTAAGGGGTCTTTCAACTGAAAACAAAATGCACAACCTAAAAGCTGAGAATTATGTTTTACTCAGTGGACTTTCTGCATACTCAAGCCCATGAGGCAGCCTCTCAGTAAGTAGCTCTGTGGGACTGCTCTGAAGAGGTATGGAGGAGCCAGGGTATATAGGAATTTTTGCAACCAAAACCAGGTAGTTGGAACACGGAAAGATTACTGTTAATTAAAGAAAACAAGACACCTCTGGTTAATAAATTTAACACTTTTCTATGTGTGGGAAGATGCAAGAGTCTGGGCTCATGAAAGAGTCTGGGCTTCACTTTGACGTGCACCTTAACTATCTAGGGCCAGTATCCATTTCTTCTCATCCTGAATCTCCTCGGGGTACACCACTGGGGGCAGCTGAGGTGGCTGATGTGTTGATGGTTGCTACAGCCTTTGTTTACTGATATGGGAGGCAACACTTTTGCCCATAGACTCTACACCAAAGGAACTGTAGACCCTAGTACTTAGAGCTCTAGAGTGAAGGAGAAGCTGGATCACTACATGGAAGAAAAGTACAACACCCTAGCAAGAATATATAATAATTATTAATCTGGTTCTTCCTCAAAGGATTTATAGCTGTTTAACTATTTAACTATAATCCAGGAAAGAAGATTACCCAAACATTGCAAAACCTGTTAGATGCAGGAAGTGGGTTGACATTGTTTCCTGGAAAATGTAACAATTTTTACCTGACAATTCAATTATATTGAATTGTCATTATAGTCATCCTTCCCATTAAGATAGCCAGAGGTCATTGCCAAAGGCATACAGACCACATAATAAATGAAGCCCTAGAACAAGTATGGCTCACAGGAGCTGATAGGTCTAATAGGTCTACAGAACTACTTGATGGTGATTTCCTTGCTATCCATATGTATAATGCTTGTTGGGTTTTATCGCTGTTCATTTGCAGATACCCCACAGTGCTTCCTTAATCTGTGAGGTAAGAGATCCTGTGGAAAAAGCCAAGTGCAAGCCTCAGAAACTAACCCTCTTCTCACGAAGACAATAAATCAAGAGCACTATAGTATCCTGGAAGGAATGGCAGGGATTAAAGACACTTTTTAGGCCTAATGGATGATGGAATTGTGGCCTTATTATATTTGTTTTCATTCAATAGTCTGGCACCTACAAAAGTCAGATATATCCTTACAGATATCAAAGTGCACTATCACAAACTCAAACAAATAGCAGCCTCAATTACAGTACCTGCCCCAGTTGTGTTATACCAACTAGAGAATATTAACACAGATGCCTACAGTTTGTATACAGTCATTAATTGGGAAAATATGTCCTTTTTCATTGCAGTCAAGTGATTGAGAAGAAGCGGAAACAGTTTGTGTCTGCATGGTGTATTGGTTTTCTGGGACTGCTTTAACAAATTACCACAAACTTGGTGGCTTAAAACAGAAACTTATTCTCTCACAGTTCTGGAAGACTGAAGTCTGAAATGAAGGTGTCAGCAGGGTTGGTCCTTTCTGAAGTCTCTGAGGGAGAACCAGTTCATGCCTCTCTCCTAGATTTTGGTGTTTACCGCCGTGCCTGCAATTCTGTGGCTTGTAGATGCAGTCACTCCTATAGAGCTTTGGTATTCACATGGAGTTCCTAACTATCTCTGCTTTCTGATTTTATAGGCATTGCAGTCATTGGATTAGAGCCCACTCTAATCCAGTTATAACCTCATTTTAACTGACTAATTATATCTACAAAGATTCTATTTTCAAACAAGGTAACATTCTGATGTTCTGGGTAGACATGAATTTTAGGGGGGGCATCATTCAACCTAGTACACTTGGTATTGTCTACAGTACACATTTTCAGTCCTACCTTCTGTATAATTCTAGCACTAAGTGAAATTCAATCAGTTAGACATTCTACACATATCCATTGGTGGTAACATAATTTGCTGGATGATAACATCTGGTTATATGAGCAAGAAAGAGCAAGCATACTGGAATCTTTTGAATTACATATGTGCTTCAGAGGGTGGGAATTAAGCTCTATGACATTTTGGGGGGCATCTACCACTTCAACTAAACTTTCAGGTTTTATTTACTTTTAAAAGTGAAGTACAGTTGATTTACAACATCATATTAGTTTCAGGTGTAGAACATAGCAACTCAATATTTTTATAGATTACACTCCATTTAAAGTCACCACGAAATAATGGCTATATTCCCCTGTGCTGTACAATAATCAGCAATAATAAAATACATCCCTATAGCTTATCTATTTTATACATAGTAGTTTGTACCTCTCAATCACCTACCCCAATCCTAACCCTCCCCACACTGGTAACCGTTAGTCTGTTTTCTATACCTGTGAGTCTGTTTCTGTTTTCCTATATTCATTATGCTTTTAGATTCCACCTATAAGTGATAACATATAGTATTTTTCTTTCTCTGTCTGACTGATTTCGTTAAGCATAATACCCTCTAGGCCCAACCATGTTGTTTCAAATGGCAGAATTTCATTCTTTTTTATGGCTGAGTATTATTTCAATTATATACATTTGTTGATGGATGCTTAGGTTGCTTCCATATCTTGGCTATTGTAAATAATGCAGCTGTGAACATTGGAGTGTATGTCTCTTTTGAATTACTGTTTTCCTTTTCTTCATGTGTATACCCAAGAATTGCTGGATAATATGGTAGTTCTATTTTTAGTTTTTTAAGGAAATTCCAAACTATTTTCCATAGTGGCTGCACTGATCTACATTCCCATCAACAGTGTACTAGGGTTCTCTTTTCTCCACATCTTCATCAATGTTTATTGTTTATAGACTTTTTGATAATAGCCTTTTTGACAGATGTGAGGTGATATCTCATTGTGGATTTGATTTGCATTTCTCTGATAATTAACAATGTTGAGCATCTTTTCATGTGCTTATTGGCCATCAGTATATCCTCTTTGGAAAAATGTCTATTCAGGCCCTTTGCCCATTTTTTAATTTGGTTGTTTGCTTTTTTGATATTGAGTTGTATACATTTTTAGTCATGTGAGTAATGGGGAATGCAGAAACATTGTATCTAAAGAAACACAATAACAACAACAAAACCTAATTATTGCACTTCTCAGTTCCTACCAATAAGATGTAAAAAAATAGCATCTTGAACTTTTTGGATTCTGAAGGTGGCACATTCTACACTTGGCTGGGCACTTTTAACCTATGTGTCAAGTTGTATGGAAATTTGTCAGTTCTTAAAAAGGCTTGGAAGAGAAACATTTCTATTGCAGACCAGTCAGTGGTGCAAGTAGCCAGCCCATTAGGCAGTAATCACCTTTCAGACACTATGACTCTAAAATTATGTGTGGTGAATATTCATGTTATATGAAGCTCATAGCAACACAAAATAAGAGAATCAAAAGGGAGACACCTAGGCTTTTAAAGAAGCAGAAGAAGAATAGAAGCTCTTGTGGTAGGACAGTAATACAGATAAAGAGCATGAAGAGTGTCATAGGACAGGTTTTCTGGAAAATAAATTCTCAGGCAGAAATTTGAATACAGCAGGCTTACTGGGGAGGACTCTAGGGAAACTAGTCTATAAGGAGTGAGGATTGGGCAGAAAGGGTAGTTGAATTGCTATACACTTAGAACAGAGCCCAGTTGATATTACAGGGGGCTCTGGAGCTGGGATATTCCTTCAAATCATCTTAAATTGAGGCATGTTACTAAACTCAGGTTTGGCTGCTCACCACTTGAAAGACAATACTTGAGAGACAAGTACTGGTTGGAAAAGGAAATGTTGCTTTATTGGGGAGGTTATCAACCTGGGGAGTAAACAAATTCCTGTCCCAGAACCAACTCCAAAGATTCCCCATCAGCTCAGCCAAATGTTCTTAAGACGGCACTGCTGCTTAACACGCTCCCATCCAGTTTTCTTTTCTTCCCTTTTTCCTTCACACGTTTCAGAGCTGCATGGTGATGTGATCATTCTCTCAGCCTCCCCCAGGTCCCTCCATATTTCCAATCACAGACATTTCCCATAATAACTGTCTTTCATGTCCATCTGGACTAATAAACCCTCCTATTTATATCAGTTTCTAAGAGTCCAATTAAAAGTTTTTATTCTTACTAGGGTTTACAATTTATTGACTTCATATCCAATCCCCTCACTTCCATTCTTATTCAGTTTACACTATCCTTGTTTATATTCACTCCCTTGCATAATCTTCAAACTATTTTCTCTTCTTTATATAAACTCATTCTCTGGATTCTGTCATCCCCCAGCCCATGGCTTTAAATACCATGCCTCTGCATGTGTATACCAAACTTATACTACTACCTGCTTCCTCCTTCCTTGTGAATCCAATACCATTGAATGAATTTCCATTTTAATATCTAATAGGCAGATCAAATTTAACCTGTTCAAAATTGAACTCCTGATCCAGCTGCCAACCTGATTCCTTTATAATTTTTCTGATTTTAGTAATTAGGAAATTAATTTTGTACAGCTTCCTGGATTAAAATTCCTTTTTCTTTCATATCCTGAATATTCCAAATCTGACCAGTTCTCAGTCTCTTCACTGTTATGTACCAGTCCAAGACCCAATAATTTCTTACCTGCATTACTATAATCACTTCCTAATTATCTCCTGTGTTCTACTCTTGCTTTCCTATAATATGTTCTCATCACTGTAGCCAGAATGATCCTCTAGGAATGGAAGTCAGACATCACCTCTGCTTAAAACATCCCCAAGGATTTTCCTCTCACTTAAAAGATTAAGTCCTTCAAATAATCTGTGACCTTATGGGGTCAGCCTCTCTGACTAGATCTACTAGTCTCCCCTCTTTCATTCACTCCTATAACACTGGCCTCCTTGCTACTACTGAAACACACCAGGCATACTCTTTCCTTAGATCTTTGTACTTGCTAATTACTCTGAATATAATGCTTTTTCTTTAAATACTCATATTGCTACCTCCCTATCTTCATTAAAGATTTGCTTAAATCTTACCTTCAATATTTCCTGACAATTGTTCTTAAAATTGCTCCTCCTCAATCCCTCTGCTATTCACTGTGCCCCATTCTTTCTTTACATTTTCTCTATAGTACTTAGTTCTACCATTCTCTTTTACTTATTTATTTATTTAGTTAATTATCTGCCTCAATTTTTCTAGCATTTCTAGTTTTGTTCAAATATTCTATATTCCTTCTGAATTTTGTCAACTCGTTATATTGAGTACTGAGAGACAATGGATCTTTTTATTTCTTTGCTTAGTTGTCAACTTTTACTTCATATATTTTGAAGTTGTTATGAGACGTACCCATATTAAGCATGTTCTAGCTTCCAGATAAATTAACTATTTTATCATTATGAGTTATTTCTTTTATATTTGATATTAACCACTGTCTTGAAGTCCACTTTATCCAATATTAATAGAGCCATTCAACTTTCTTATTTTTTATATTTGCATGGTAATATCTTCCATTTTTTTTCGTTTTCAACTTGTGTATATCTCTGTATTTAACATGCAACTTTTGTAGCCATCATATTTTCGAGATCTTGTAATTTCCCCTATCTGATAATCTCTATCTTTTAGTTGCAATGGTTATTCTATTTATATTTAATGCAGTTAGAAATATATTTAGGTTTAAATCTAACATCTTTCAATTTGTTTTCTATTTTCCCCAAATAATATTTAAAATGTCATTGCTTTGCTGCCTTCTTTTCTGCCTTTCTTTTTATTTTTTCTAAGTTAATTATCAATTTAAAAAATTATTCTAACTCCACTATTCTCTTTGCAGCTTACAATTTTTTTTCTTTTTTGAAGTGGTTGCTCTAATATTTTTTTTTTCTTTTTTTTTTTTTTTTTTTTTTTTTTTCTTTTTGCGGTATGCGGGCCTCTCACTGCTGTGGCCTCCCCCACTGCGGAGCACAGGCTCCGGATGCGCAGGCCCAGCGGCCATGGCTCACGGGCCCAGCCGCTCCGCGGCACATGGGATCCTCCCAGACCGGGGCACGAACCCGTATCCCCTGCATCGGCAGGCGGACTCTCAACCACTGTGCCACCAGGGAGGCCCTCTAATATTTTATTTAATATAAATACAAAAAAAATTTTAGCAATAGTAATCCCTTGTTTTCCCAGAATTCATCAGTTGTTTACATTTTGTCTTATTTGCTTTCTATTTTTTTCTCTCAATTTTTTCTACTACTCCTTTTCCATCTGTCAATAATCAGTAATTTTCAGGGAGATACACTAGTATTATGTAAATATTTCATTTTTTATCAAAATTTCAACCACAAATTTTAGCATTCATTAATAATATTTTAACTCTATCATTTATCACTTTATTTTTAGTTTTATTTTCCCTCCATCTATTTATAGATTCATGTGCTTATATATATCACTACAGAGTTTTATTTTGTTCAATAAGTTAAAATCCATTGCCATCATTGTTATTTTGATGCTCAAATTGTTCCAGATGTGGGCAACAGGAAGCACTTCAGTCTGGCTCCTGTGTACTTCTGATACATGCCCATCATTCTATGAGCACTTCCTTATTTATGTTGCAACAGTTTGTTCCAGATATATCTTATTCATTCATTGGCCCAGGCATGAAATCAGCCTTCTCTTCAAGGAATTTTGGTTCCTTTTCAAGAAAAATTATATTAAGAAACCAAGATATTGGTTCTGGGTACGTTCTTTACTGGTGGCATGACATTGATTCCAAAGCCTCTAGAAAATAAAGATAGACAGAAACAGACAGATTAAGGTTTATAGATATGTATACAAGTTTCTTTGTCAAAAACTCGGATTTCTTGCTAGTATCTCCAATTTCATTTCTACATCAAAACGTAAATTCTAGTCTTCTTCCTTTCTTAATTATAATACTCCTTTCCAGCAGTGAGAAAAATGATTAACTTCATACATTTGCTCACTTATTCAAACATAAAAAATGCAGAAATTAACTTGCCAATTTACCTCATATACCACTGGAAAAAGCAAATCTAATAACTAGAGTTCAACATTTGTTTAAAAATTTAAGTTACATTTTACTTATAGTATAATTTTAGGTAAAAAAGATTGATATATCAGTAACAACTCTGAATCCAGTTTTATGAGCATAGACAATCTAGTTGTTTGAGAGAGTCTCAGTTTCCTCAACTAGAATTTATCTACCAACAACACCTGACTATCTTTTTTACAATTGCTCTAATGTAAACTGAAGATGATATTAATAATCAAAGAAGCAACAAAATACCCATCTGAATGTTTCAAAGGCAGTTCGCTTTTGCCTTTTCTTGGTAGTACATTCAAGAAGTCTCTTTACAGAGGAGGTATTACCTGTGTGGCTAGGTTACTTTAGTTTCTTACTTTTATTTGATGTCTCATGGGGACACAAACTTATAGAACATTTAAGAAAAATACTATTGGAAATATTTCTTTGACATCATGGGAGGAGTTGGAAAAAGAAATAACTTCTATTCTTATCAATCTCCAAAAGCCTACATTAATTTCTGTCTTTCAGCAGGTCAGTGACCACCTTCACTAAGTAGTTTAGTGATGAAGAGGACACCAAGAAAACAAAGAAGTGAATGATCAATGTTAGTGCAGGGCACTTGAAGAAAATAAGTAGTAAAACATCCCACTTTGTATAAAAGGCATAGATGACAAGCAGAAATTAAGACATGAAAGCTTCAGGGAAAAAAACAGACAAATTCTAAAAGGAGAAAAACGAACAAAAAAACCCCCAACTTTTACTTATTTATTTTATTTTTATAAATTTATTTATTTGTTTGTTTTATTTTTGGCTGTGTTGGCTCTTCGTTGCTGCATGTGGGCTTTCTCTAGTTGCGGCAAGCAGGGGCTACTCTTCACTGCAGTGTGTGGGCCTCTCACTGCCATGGCCTCTCTTCTTGCAGAGCATGGGTTCTAGGTGAATGGGCTTCAGTAGTTGTGGCATGCAGGCTCAGTAGTTGTGACTCGTGGGCTCTAGAGTGCAGGCTTAGCAACTGTGGTGCACAACCTTAGCTGTTTCACCGCATGTGGGATCCTCTTGCGCCAGGGATCGAACCTGTGTCCCCTACATTGGCAGGTGTATTCTTAAGCACTGTGTCACCAGGGAAGCCCCAAATTTTAAACTAAATAATGTCAATGAAAACTGAAATCTTTCATTGATGGGTAGAATGTGTTTTATGACCATGTTTCTGAATAATCAATACTATTATTTCCTCCAATGTATGCTACCTAAATGGATATTTTATAGTATATTTCATACAGATAGATTTTTTAAAATTCTATTTAAAACTTGTCAATATTTCAAGTACATTTTTGATTACCAAATTTTTAAATGAAATTAAAATTATCTATTTTTTCAACATTATAATTACACACAATTATACATTTAAATTTTCAAATGCTAAATGCAAATGTTACTCTTTGCAGAATAAATAATAAAATAAATATTCAACATGATTTATGATAGTTGTCATGGCCAAGATATTATATATTTTAAACAATTAAAGTAGTTTTATTTTCACATATTATTTCAATCATTGTGAGCTTTTAAAGAAAATTCTAATAAGTGTCTGTTCACTGTCCTAAGTCTACAATTGGAAAATAAATGTATATTAGTAATTTCCTTTCTTTGGTAGCTAATATGTTTTCACTAAAAAGAAGCACTGGTAAGGCTGAGGCAGAGGAGAGGTTGAAACTCTATATCCAAAATAGAAATAGAAAAAATAATATCTCTTTGATTATCATAGAAGAAAGTAGATTGTTAACAGTTCCCTTTTTTTCCCCATAATCTTATCAATTTTTCCCTTTCTTTCCCCACATACATAATCATTTTCTAACTTACGAAAAGTGTCTCCTTTTGAAAATATAATGGCCACCTACGATTTTATTCCTAATCAAAATAAAATGATTGTGTAATGCCATTAGTTTACTAATCTCCCTCCTTCTTTTTCTTTGTCTATACCTCTATTCTAACAGACTAACTAGAAATGAGTTGATACTATAGCTCTACTGTAACAGATACACAAATAAGAAATAGAAGAATAAGGATACTGGGCTTCCCTGGTGGCGCGGTGGTTGAGAGTCTGCCCGCTGATACATGGGTCACGGGTTCGTGCCCCGGTCTGGGAGGATCCCACGTGCCGCGGAGTGGCTGGGCCTGTGAGCCATGGCCGCTAAGCCTGCGTGTCCGGAGCCTGTGCTCCGCAGCAGGAGAGGCCACAACAGTGAGAGGCCCATGTAACGCAAAAAAAAAAAAAAAAAAAAAAAAAAAGAATAAGGATACTAAAATAGGAAAGAAGTTGGAAAATCTTTATATTTCAGACTAGGAATAAAAGACCAACAACAAACTTCTGTAGTCATAATATATGTCAGTAATTTATACATACCTACAGTATCTCAAATTATGAAATAGGCTTCCTTTTTCTCAGACAAAAAGCTAATTTTAAAAATTTATATTTCTGTTTCTCCACCACAATATTCTCTCCTGACTTCTTTCCCACAAGTGTTATTGATATTTTCTTTGTCTTTTATTGAATCAAAAGAAGTACATGTTTGAGTGTCTGTGTGTGTGTGTGTGTGTGTGTGTGTTGAGAAATGATCAAGACAGACCTTAAACTATGTAGACAATAAGTTAGATAAATTGGAAAAAAATAAATACCAGGGATAATTTAGAAAGACATTTCAATAATCGAGGAAAAAGAAATGAAGGCTCATTTAGTAGTAGAGAATATTATAGAAATCATCACAGTGAAAAATAATACTAAGGTTGAATTAAGATTTTGAAACTGAAAGTGGGAGTCAAAAGGAAAGGAAGAATAAAAGTTAAAGATTACTCAGGAAAATAAACTGAGTAAAGCAAGCAGAGGGGCAAAAGGTGCTGATTCTATCTTTATGGATCAGAGTTGTAAATGATAATTTCATCACTCTCGACTTTTGTTTTTTACTTTGGTCCATCTTGTCTACTCTAAGCCTTATCATCTGTAAAATGTTGATAAAATATCTACCTAACAAGGTTGGTTGCAGTAGGGATTATATGAGCTAATGTTCCTAAAGCGTGTATTAAAGCATCTACTGATTAATCAGTATTCAATAGATGATAGTTATAAGATTCCAAAATATTCCTGTCAAAAATTAGTAATTTTTAAGGCAAACATAAATTTCCAGAAATATAATGACTTTTTCATATCTGGGTAATACCTTATTCATTTCTTTCACCCTGAATAATGTGAGCATTTTTGACTTAAAAGAAGTTAGAGCATTCAAAATACCTTAATATCCTATTAATAGTTTATAACAGTCATGTTATTTCATTTTCAGAGCATAGGTTACAAGTTCTTAAAGTGTGCTATTGTGGATATTTTTAAACTAACTTTTAAGTGGGGCTAAATGCATAATCCAAACAAAAACAATTACCTCAGAAGAGAAGTATATACCTTGGACAACAAATGTTTACATTATCTTCATTTGTTTCAAGTAAAATTAAAACATTTAAAACAGCTTTTGTATTATTATATAATAAAGAACAAAGTAAAGATTCAGAGTGGATCTAAAGTAATTGAACCCAGGTTATCATAAATAACTATTAAATGACTTATTGAAAAGCAGTTAATGTGAACCACAAAATGATGAAACAAAGGATAACCTTTCAAAATTTGGTAAAAGTGAAAATATTGAAGCAACTGTTGCCATGGATACTGTGCTCTTACAAGCCTGCTATTTCTCTGGTAGTTAAAAAGTTGCAATAGTCAAAGAAGAAACAGCACTTTAACTGTGACATTACCTTACTTTTGAAATTAAAGGTATCCACGTATCTTCCAAATAAGACTAAATACACTGTTTTAATTGCTTTTCATCTGGGTAATTGATGGTAATATAATAGGCCTAGAAACTGGCACCTGTCTCTTTCAGCAGGTAGACAGCAACTGAAATTTCCAAGTGCTATTTCTCCCTTTCACTGCTGGCGGTATACGGCTTACCTATGGCATTTCAAACCTGGTTTCCAAAGAAATCAGAAAAGGTGTTTTTGTTTTGTTTTGTTTTGTTTTCTTGGCCCCCAAATTTCATATACAGCAAGTGTGAAAAAGAAAAAAAAAAGTATATAAATGCTATGGATTTATTTATTTATTTCTGTTCTCTCCTAAGAGAGTTCAGTTTATACAGATTTTTTCTTGAATTGTATCATTTTTATTTAGAAACTTTCAGTTGAAGTAGGTATTAGGTAGTATCTACCTTACTGTATTGGCTAGAACTTCCAGTGAAACACTGTATGGAAGTGAATATCCTTGCCTTGATCTTGATCTTAGCAGTAAAGTATCAAGTGTTTTACCATTAAAGGTGATGCTAGTTCTAGTTTTTTTGTAGATGCCATTTATAAGGTTGAGGAAGTTGCTTCCTATTCCTAGGTTTCTTAAACTTTTGTATACAAAATAGATGTTGAATATTATCAAATGGTATTCTACATCAATTCAGGTGACTATAAATACAAATACATAGTCACATTTTTTAAAATTTTGTGATAAGTGATTTATTTTGATTTTTTAATATTAAACAAAACTTGCAACCTGCAATAAACAACACTTGCTTATGATGCATTATAATTTTCCTATATTTTTGGATTCAATTTGCTGCTATTTTTAAAAATATTTTTATTGAAATATAGTTGACTTACAATGATTCTGGTGTACAGCAAAGTAATTCAGTTAGATATAGATATAGATAGGTATATATAGATATTGTTTTTCAGATTCCGTTCCACTATAAGTTATTACAAGATATTGAATACAGTTCCCTGTGTATAGGGTAGGTCCACAATATTTTGAATATAGGAGAATTAGTGTAATTTTTATTTTATATTGGTGTATAGTTGGTGTACAATGTTGTGTTAGTTTCAGGCATACAGCAAAGTGATTCATTTATATATACACATATATCCATTCTTTTTCAGATTTTTTCCATATAGGTTATTACAGATTATTGGGTAGATTTCCCTGTGTTATACAGCACGTCCTTGTTGATTATCTATTTTATATACAGTAGTGTGTATATATTAATCTCAATCTCCTAATTTATCACCCCACCCACCTTTCCCTTTTGGTAACCATAAGTTTTGTTTGTTTGTTTGTTTGTTTTTAAATTTTTATTGTAGTACAGTTGATTTACAATGTTGTGTTAGTTTCAGGTGTACAGCAAAGTGAATCAGTTATACATATACATATACCAACTCTTTTTTTTTTTTTTAGATTATTTTCCCATATTGGCCATTACACAGTATTGAGTAGAGCTCCCTGTACTATACAGCAGGTTCTTATTAGTTATCTATTTTATGTGTAGTAGTGTGTATATGTCAGTCTTAATCACCTAATTTATCTCTCCCCACCATCCCCTGGTAACCATAAGTTTGTTTTCTACATCTGTGACCCTACTCCTCTTTTGTAAAGAAGTTCATTTGTACCTTCTTTTTATTGACAGATTCCACATATAAGTGATATTATATATTTGTCTTTCTGTATCTGACTTACTTCACTCTGTATGACAATCACTAAGTCCATCCATGTTGCTGCAAATGGCATTGTATTATTTTGTTCTTTTTTATGGCTGAGTAATATTCAATTGTATATATGTACCATATCTTCTTTATCCATTCCTCTGCTGGTGGACACTTAGGTTGCTTCCATGTCCTGGCTATTGTAAATAGCACAGCAGTGAACATTGGGGTGCATGTATATTTTCGAATTATGCTTTTCCCCAGGTATATGCCCAGGAGTGGGATTTCTGGGTCATATGGTAGTTCTATTTCTAATTTTTTAACGTACCTCCATAGTCTTCTCCATAGTGGCTGCACCAATTTACATTCTCACCATCAGTGTAGTAGGATTGCCTTTTCTCCACACCCTCTCCAGCATTTATTGTTTGTAGAGATTTTGATGATGGCCATTCTGACTGGTGTGAGATAATAACTCATTGTAGTTTTGATTTACATTTCTCTAATGATTAGTGATGTTGAACATCTTTTCATGTGCTTTTTGACCAAGTGTCTTCAAAAGTGGTGCTGGAAAAACTGGACAACTACATAAAAAAGAAGGAAATTAGAACACACCCTAACACCATACACAAAAATAAACTCAAAATGGATTAAAAAGACCTAAATCTAAGGCCAGACACTATAAAACTCTTAGAGGAAAACATGGGCTGAACACTCTTTGAGGTAAACTGCAGCAAGTTCTTTTCTGATCCACCTCCTAGAGTAATGAAAATAAAAACAAAAATAAACAAATGGGATCTGATTAAACTTAAAAGCTTCTGCACAGCAAAGGAAACCATAAACAAAACAAAACAAAAAACCCTCAGAATGGGAGAAAATATTTGCAGATGAAGCAACTGACAAGGGATTAATCTCCAAAATATACAAACAGCTCGTGCAGGTCAATATCAAAAAAAAACAAAACAACTAACCCAATCAAAAAATGGGCCAAAGATATAAATAGACATTTCTCCAAAGAAAACGTACCATATGTTTGTTTTTGAAGACTGCGAGTCTCTTTCTGTTTTGTAAATAAGTTCGTTTGTATCATTTTTTAGAATCCATATAACTGATATAATATATTTGTCTTTGATTTACTTCACTTCATATGATAATCTCTAGGTCCATCCAAGTTGCTGCAAATGGCATTATTTCATTCTTTTTTATGGCTGAGTAACATTTGATTGCATATATGCACCACATCTGCTTTACAACAGTAGGATTTTATTGTTGTCATGTGTATCACTTCAACATTTTTATAAATCCATGCTACACTGTTACTAGTTTTGCTTTAAACAGTCAATGGTCTCTTAAAGAGATTTAAATGATATCTTTTAAAAATATTTTATGTGTATTCACATAATAACTATTTTGTTTTGTTCTTCCTTCCCCTGCATAAATTCTGATTTTCATTTGTTATCAGTTTTCTTTCTTCCTAAAGAACTTCCTTTACTATTTCTTGTAGTGTGATTCTGCTGGAGAGTCTTTCTTTCAGACTTCACACTTCTGAAAATGTGTTACTGAAAATACGTCCCCTGATTGTTTGAAATATATATTTAACTGTGTATAGAATCCAAGGTTGATAGGTTTCTGTTGTTGTTTTTCTTTCATCACTTTAAAGATTTTGCTCCATTGTCTTTTGTTTTGCATTGTTTTTAGCCAGGAGTCAACTATAATTCTTATCTCTGTGACTCTATACATGACATATTTTTCCTCCTTCTACCCTGTCCTGCCCTACTTCGGCTATTGTTTAGATTTTCTTCTATCATTAGTCCTGAAGAAGTTGATTATACTATGTCTTATCATTATTTTTTTTTGATTTCTTGTGCTTCATATTTTTGATAAATTTGATCTCAAATTTTGCAATTTTGGCTATTATTATTATTATTTTATTTATTTATTTTGTAGTACGTGGGTCTCTCACTGCTGTGGCCTCTCCCGTTGCGGACCACAGGCTCCAGACACGCAGGCTCAGCGGCCATGGCTCATGGGCCCAGCCACTCCGCGGCATGTGGGATCTTCCCGGACTGGGGCACAAACCCGTGTCCCCTGCATCGGCAGGCAGACTCTCAACCACCGTGCCACCAGGGAAGCCCTGGTTATTATTTTGGGGATGCTTTTTCTGTCCTCCCTCACATTACAAATTTATTAGGCTGCTTGAATTTTTTGGTTCACTCACCAATATTCTATTAACTTTTCCTTTTAACCATCTCTTTTCTCTGGCTTCCATTTGGGATTGTTTCTTGCTATGTATTCATTAAGAGTAATCTTTTCTTTTGCAATATCTAATCAGTTCTTAATAACATTCAATACATTTTTCCTCGGATACATTTTAGCTTTTGCTATGGACTGAATGTGTTCTCTTAAAATTCATAGGCTGAAGTCTAATCCACACTGTGATAGTGTTTGGAGAAGGGGCCTTTAGGAAGTGACCAGTTCATAAGCATGAAGCTGTCATGAAGAGGGTCAGAACACTTTTAAAAGAGATCCCAAGAAGCTTGCTTGCTCCTTTCCACCATGTGAGAGGATAGCCATCTATGAACCAGGAAGCAAGCCCTGGTCGAACACCTAATCTACCATTAGCTTTATTTTGGACTTCCTATCCTCCAGAACTGTGATGAATAAATGTTTGTTGTTTGAGCCACCCAGTCTATGGTATATTCTTTTAGAGCAGCCCTGAAAAAGCCAGTTTTTAATCCTTAGAATTGGAAATGTGTAAATGTTCTATATTCAGTGTAACATTCCATTTTTCCTTTAATTTCTTAAACATGTAGAATAGAGTTATAACAACTGTTAATGTTTTTGTCTAATAATTATATTTGTGAAATTTCTGAATCTCAATCAATTACTTTTTCTTCTCAGTATGGGTTATTTTCTGGTATTTTTCTACTCATTTTCATGTCTGGTAATTTTTGTTTTACTTTCTTGGATGTAAAACATGTTTTTGTTTCTGTAAATATGGTTGAGTTTTGTTAAGGGATGCAGTTAAATTACTTAGAAATAGTATGCTTCCTTCTTGTCTTTTTATTATCATTGTTTACTTTTTATTTAGACATGATTTTAGATTTACAAAAGAGTTACAGTGTTACTAAGGAGAGATCCTGTTTAGCTCTAACTCATCTTCTACTAATATTAACATATTACAAAATGATAGTACAATTATCAAACTTGAAATAATATTTGTAAAATATTATTAACTCAACTATAGAGGTTATTCAAATTTTACCAGTGTTATCACTCTTACATTTTTTCCCTCCCCAGGTACAGTTCAGGATATCTTTTTTTTTTTTTTTTTTTAATATTTCTTAGGCAGGGCTGAGCAGAGTTTAATTTAGGACTAATATTTCCCAACTACTGAGTGAACATTCTTTCGACTGTTCTGCTCAGTGAACCTTGCTTTATGAGATTTCACACACTGGTTAGGGTGAAAAGGAACTATAGCTTTCCCTGTGTGCTCTCTGGAGTTTGTTTACTCTAATCACTTTGAGTTGTTTCCCCAGAGTATAGTAGTTTTCTCATATACATATGCTGATCAACACTCAGCTGAAGAATTGAGGAGAACCCTCTTCAGATCTCTGGAGGTTTATTTCCATATAACTCTCTTTTCTTTGGAACTCTGCACTATGAAATCTAATCCTCTTGACCTTAGTATGTATCCGTCTCCTCTCATCACCTCAGGGAGAAGACAAAAATTTCTTAGAATCTTCCTACACTGCAGCCTGGAAACTCTCCAGGCATGAAGTTTGGGCGGTTATGTCTCTCATTTTTTTGTGTCCTGTCTCTCAATGGTCACTGTCCTCCCTACCTGATATCTAATTTCTGTAAAACCATTATTTTGTATATTTTAATTATGTTTTAGGTTTTTTAAAGGTAGGTTGGTAAATCTGACCTCTGTTTTTCCTCTGTCATAAAGAAGTCTTATTTTTAAATTTATATTCATCTTAATGATGAATATGTCTACTTATGTCAGGCACCTGGGAGACACCAAAACATTTAGATTATTTCAAACTAAATTTTAAGCTTGGTTTTAGTGGAATGTACACCATTAAATCAAATTCAGGTGAAGGTGTCTCCAGTAGCTTCTTCTACAGGCGTTTGGGGGATACTCAGGATTAAAATAGGAGAGAGGTTAGTCTGACATTCCACCCTACTGGTATCCAAATTTGCTTTCTAACTTTATCCTATTTATGGTATTAAATTCTAACTTCATGTCATTTGAGATTGAAAAATCACTAATGAAATGAATTAATTCTTTCTTATTTATTCTCAAATTTAAGATTTCATTTTTGAAATAGCCATGAACTATCATCAAGAATACAAGTGATAACAAATGTTAGTAAGGCTGTGGAGAAAAGAAAACCCCAGTGCACTGTTGGTGGGATTGTAAATTGGTACAGCCACCATGGAAAACAATATGGAGGTTTCTCAAAAAATCAAAGCTATAACTACCATATGATCCAGTAACTCCACTGCTGGGAATATACCTGAAAGAAACAAAACCATTATGTCAAAGAGACAACCGTATCCCCATTTTCATAACAGCATGATTTTCAATAGCCAAGACATAGACAAAACAAGAACAACAACAACAACTAAGTATCCATAGATAGATGAATGGCTAAGAAAATGTAGTGTATATGGAATGGAATATTATTCTTCCATAAAAATGAAGGAATTCCTCCCAATTGTGGCAAAATGTTTGGATCTTAAGGGCATTATATTTAGTAAAATAAATGAGACAGAGAGAGACAAACACTGTATCATTGCTCTTATGTGTAAAATTATTTTCAAAAAGAACCAAAAAAGCAGATGGTAAAAGACATCAGATGTGTTGTTACCAGATGCAGGGCATGGAGGGAGAGGGAATTGAATGAAGGTGGACAAAATGTACAAAATTGCAGTTTAAGATAAATAAGTACAAGGGATGTAATGTACAATAGAATGACTATACTTAACACAGCTTTATAGTATTTATGAAAGTTGTAAAGAGAATAAATACCAAGAGTTCACATCACAAGAAAAATACATTTTTCTTTTTTTTTGTACTTATATGATGGATGTTAACTGAACTTATTGTAGTAACCATTTTACAACACATGTAAGTCAAATTATTATGCTGTATAAAATAAATTTATACAGTGCTGTATATCAATTATATCTCAGTAAAAGTGGAAAAATTAAACCAAAATAAATTAAATTAAATAGCCATGAAACAATATAAAAATACATAGTATATATATATATATATGTTATATGTAACATATATATCACATATATAATATAAAACACATCATATATTGCATATATTACTTAATATCATATTTTCTATATTGCAGCCATTATATGTGGAATTTATATTATATATTAAATATACAATTATTACATACATATATGTTAAGCATATGTCATATATATATAATACATTACAACATTTAATAGTTCTGGACAAGATGGATTCCCCACATATTTATTCTGACAAAGAGCAAGTCAGAAAACCTTAGTATAATATTTTTAAATACTAAGTCATTCTAAGTCTCTGGATGAGAGGTAAGGGAGCAAATTCTTGTGGCATGAAAATTTGTTTTATTTATATACATTGCTTGTTTTAGCTTCCTAATAATTTAAGAATTTTTGCATCTATTTCCATAATTGGAATTGCTTTTGTTTGGTTTTTATATCAAGTCATAAAAAGTTGTATAAAGTTTATACATATGTTTATACAACCAAATTCAACTCATAAAAGGTTGTATAAGGTTTTATAAAATTGGTACAGCCTTTAACTTTAATCTTAGAAATAATTTGCCTGGAAACTCTCTTACATAGATTTATTCTTCCATATTCAATTTGAGGTTAATTGTAGTAACTAAAATTTAATATCTATGTCTTTCTTCATATATATATATGTGTGTGTGTGTATATATCTATATCATATAGTACTATCTTCATATACATGTATTTATATATTCATATAATATATAAATCTATATATAATGAAACTGTATACCAATAGAGTTCTCTCTTTAGATCTCTGTCACTACTCATATATCACACATATACATGTCATACATATACACACAGTAATATATATATATATCTCCACTATCTACAAGAAATAGTCACTTTGATCAAGCACAAACATTTTAAAATCAATACAAATATTACTAAAATCATCAACTTCAAATAGTCCCTACACTTTTGGCACAATAATCTATATCTTGGAATGTGGCACTAATTGCCCAACAGAAAAATGTAAACATCTCTACTTTTTTTTCTCTCTCTTTCCCTCACATTTATACTACTATTATCAAATTCTACAAACCTCCAAAAATATTTTGCATATCACAACCTACAAATATACAAAATCCTTGTCATTTTCTTCATCATCACTGACACTTCTTAATGTTCACTTACTAATTGCCAACTCATCTTTTATAGTATAATTAAAGAGATCTCCCAAACTGCAAACTTTATCATATTATTCATTTCATTAAATTGTTCAGAGGTTTCAGATTCTTTCATACAAAGTTCTCCAGGAAATCACTCAATTACTTCTCCAGCAACACATTCACTAGCTATTCCTCACATCTTAAAATTCTTCACATTTGTCATGATCTCACTTAAATCCTAGCCTTCTATCAAATTCTTTCTCCTTCATGTACACTTCCTCCTCAAACTCAAATTTATCCTTCTTTACTTGAGATGTCCTCAGAGAAGTCTCTCTGGTACCTTATACATTGGGTTTATGTTTAAATAATTTACACAATTCCATTCTCATAACCCCAGTCATACTTCAGTGTTATTATTTGATCAATGTCTATCTTTCATGCTATGATGTGAGGCCTGTAAAAACATGCAGGACACTCATCCTTAACATTCTATCGTCTATGTGTAGGATGATGCATGGAATATAAACGGTCCTTGATTCTTGAATTGATAGGACATTATTAGAACAAAAAAGAAGAACTGTTAGATTAATACAATACTATAGAGGAAATATGAATTGGAGGGGTAAAGTTTTAGGAAAGACTTTATAGAGAGACAATGTTTAGGTGGGTATTGGGTGCTGAATGATAGGTACAGATTATGAAAATGAGGTCATGTGAAAACCTGGAAAAAGAACTTGTAAAGGTATGAAGTCAGTATAATATGTTTCACATATGGGAATAATAAAAAAAAAGTTTGGCTGGAATGTGGAGGCTGTGAAAGGAACGAGTTGGGGAGAATATATTTGAAAAATGAAGATTTTTTTTCTCACACACTTTAGAGGTTATGGAATAATTAAAAACTGAAAAGGAATTTTTAGGAGCCAGCTGAAAACTTTGGGAAGAAAATTAACTAAATCATTATTAATTTAATGCTATAAAATACTGATATGAAATTATAAAATTTCATATATGTGACATATATATATATATGATCATATATATATATATATATATATATATATATATATATATGATGTAAACATTACCCTTGATTACTTTTGAGAAGTAATTTACAGGCTATATAATGATTGTTTATATCCTTATAATTCTGCTGAAAATAACTATTTGCTTTTGTCTCTCATCTTCCCAAATTTCTGTGCAAATATATTCATATGGATAATTCAAACACATATATTCATTTTTTTTTTTTTTTTTTGTGGTACACGGGCCTCTCACTGCTGCGGCCTCTCTCACTGTGGAGCACAGGCTCTGGATGCACAGGCCCAGCAACCATGACCCACGGGCCCAGTTGATCCGCGGCATGTGCGATCTTCCTGGACCGGGGCATGAAGCCGTGTCTCCTGCATCGGGAGGCGGACTCTCAACCACTGTGCCACCAGGGGAGCCCAACACATATATTCTTAAATTTATTTTTGGCTGGCATTGGGTCTTCGTTGTTGTACACAGGCTTTCTCTAGTTGCGGTGAGTGGGCTTCTCATTGTGGTGGCTTCTCCTGTTATGGAGCACAGGCTCTAGGCATGCAGGCTCAGTAGTTGTGGCTCACGGGCCTAGTTGCTCCACAGCATTTGGAATCTTCCCAGACCAGGACTCGAACCAGTGTCCCCTGCATAGGCAGGCAGATTCTTAACCATTGCACCACTAGGGAAGTCCCAAACACATATATTCTTGCTAAAGAAAATATTATGTTTAGAAAAGAACCTAGTATCCCTCCAAGTCTAAAATACAAAAAAAAAAAAAAAGTTTAATGTGAAATATAGGAATAATTGGCCTATTCTTCACTGTAGGAGATCCCTCCTTAGTAAGGCATAGAGTCAGAAATTTCAAGTTACTTGAACTGTAATTAATATCTTATAGCATTACAGAGATAAATCCAAAAAAAAACAGAAACTACCCTAGTGACTTCACTTTTTCTTGGCAAAGCAGTCTTTGGGACAACAATTATCTTAATTAACTTAAATAATGGTTTGCTGGTGCCAGAACCTAAGGCAGGAAGGCTGTCCTAGGAATCCTGGAAACACTGTGGAGGCAGCACTGTTAAAAAGAAAAGCTTTTTAACAGCAGGTGTGATATGCAGAACTATGTTCATCAAAAACACTGGGCAAGATGAAAGAGATGACTTGAGATGCATCTTTCAAGCTGAATATCCTTTGCTATATCTAAATCGTGATACTAGAAAAGTGACTTACAGAGACAATTGTCTATAAAAGTTCAAACTTTGCAGTTCTTCTTTTAAATAAATTAATCCTACTGCTGAAGAGTCTTGATAAAATTTTGTAGAAACAGTGAACAGTGATACATTTGCTCTGACTCAATTTTAGAAGACACACATTTAAAACAGTTTAAAGGAGTTGGGATTTCAGATTGGAAGAGTGACATAACTAAAATGTCTGAGAAAGAAAATCAACACACACTCACACACACACACACACACACACACACATATATATATAATGATATTAAGTACAAAATACTGAACTATCACTTAAGACATAGAAATATGTGTCAGATATGGCTCTCTCTCTCTCTTAAATAACTTTAAGATCAAATGAAAGGATATGAATTCATGAAAAAACAAATATCCATAAAATTATTTCAAAACAATAGCAAATTTTATAATATGGTATCTGATTAACTGGGATCATTACACACAAATGAAAAGAAAGCATTTTAATTTTAAGGAAAGTGTACCTCAAATAATTGTTTAAATTGATAGACTACTATCTATGAGCTATTGAAATTTAACCATGATTTTTAAAAATCTATATTTATGCCTAGCACCATCTAAAGTGTTTACACATAGGCTGTCATTACCATGTCATTAAAATTTCATCTAATTTTCATTTTCTTTACCTTTTATCCTTTTCATTATTTACTGATACCTATTGTATTCTAGTTAGAAAACAGATGACGTCCTCCTTTTATGGATATTCTGGGTGCATTAAAAAATAAGAGGGAAAGGACAAATCAGAAAAGTTCTCTCTTCTTTACATCCCCAGGATCCCGAACTTGCCATATTATCATACGTTCTCTTCTTGAAGAAGGTAAAGTACTCGATTTCAAGCACTATATCTATATTCGTAATAACTGTTTTCTCAGTTCTGAGCATAGATCCTGGAAAATAATTGGAGCTCAACTAATACTGTTGAATGAATAAAATCTAGTACTCCAGGTGTGAGTTTATAAGAACCTAAAGTAAGTAACAAACTAAACAAGAGGGACCAGGCAGTCTTGATAATGAAATTTGACTTCAGGTGATATGAGAGCTGAAAGAATGGAATTTACCAAAGAAAATGCTAGATTTAAAATATGGAAAAGTATAAGAATGATGATGTTATTAAAATTGACATAATAATAATGAACAAATAATTCATAATTCATGGTAGAAGAGTTGAAGACAAGTTTGGTCATGTTGATTGGAGATAATGGTGAAACATTTAGTGGAAACGCTCTAGAGACATCTTATAAAGTGGAATTGGGAAGAGATGTAAGGCTAGAAATACAAATGTAAGTTTATTAGCTTTATTTTTTTTAATCTTAAGGAATGTGTGGAATTTAAAGAGAAAATGATATCTGAAAAGAGAGAGTGTAGGTAGCAATAAAAGGCCTTAACACTGAGGAAAGTCAATATCTAAGGAGAAAAAGGAAGGTAGTAAAGAAGACAGAAACACCAGTGGTGAAAGAATGGGACAGGTGCAGAGAGCAGTAAATGGTTCTGCTTGGCTTCTTTGGAAAATGAGGTCAGTTATATAAATAGAAAGTCACTGGATAGAAAGATTTGGATAGAAAATTTCAAATATGATGATTCTAATCATTTTGCCCTGGGCACAAAATACTGAGTGTCAATATGTGTGACCTCACATTCTGTCAGCACTTTTGTTTTCTTCAAGGCCTAGAAATAGTGGAAGTGGTGAAAAATAGAGAAGAAAAAAATTATAAAACTACAGTTTTGTTAACTGAACAAAATGACTTTGTTCTGGTTGAGCTTGACATGAAATTTGCATTACTTTTGACTCATTCAATCTCATACCTTTAATGTTAAAATCAATGTGATTTGCAACCCCCCTGCAGTTCTGATTGCCTCTCTCTTTTGTACATTTAAGCTGCTTGACTGTAGGGGCTTTGTTTTCAGATAAGCCCCAATTCATTTAAAATAGACAGGGAATCAGCAGAGTATTATGGATAATGACATTGTAATGTGTTTGAACTTCAGAGGAGGAAACGTCTGATTGTAGAATTTATTATTTTCTTTTAAATCACTCTAACGACACTCAGTGAACTGCCATTCAGTCCCAAGTTAGGACTTTAGGTCATTATCTGCTTCGTATGGAAATAATTCTAAAATAATTAAAATAACTGCATGCATCATATTTCAAATAAAGCTCTTGTGACTGATTTGATTAGTAAATAAAAAGTGTAAGTATATAGTATGTTTTGTGTCAAAAAATAATAAATATCTATGTTTTATGAGTTATAGATGAATGCATAGACATTTATCATCTATAGGAAAAGTGTCATAGTTCTATCATTTAGGAAGTACTCTACTGCTGTTTTGTGTGAGGAGATTTTTGGGGTGAACTCTCAAAACACTACTGAAAATGTAAAGGAAGCAAGTGTGCACAGAGGGAGAACTTGAGTTGCTAAGAAGTTCCACAGGGAACTCTGGAACATCACCCCAAATTGCGAGGAAATGACCCAGGCCTTTGTGCCCCACATTAGTCATAGGATGTGATTTGCCCCATGCAGGGGTTGAATTTTGAGTAAGTAAAGATTCCTTTGGG
Organism: Mesoplodon mirus; assembly: GCF_964341445.2. NCBI lineage: Eukaryota > Metazoa > Chordata > Mammalia > Artiodactyla > Ziphiidae > Mesoplodon > Mesoplodon mirus. Next base: position 106,598,990 of record NC_138983.1, on the reverse strand, counting down.
GACAATTTTTGAACAGGAACCCAGCTGTGTGCTACCATGAGGCAGAATTCCCTGCAGCAGCAATGAGGCTCTCGATTTTTAAGGAGGCCTCTACATCACAGAATCTACCATACAGGAAAGTTGATAACACTGGGTTTTATGTTTTCAAAATCCTGCTTTTCAAGTCTATTTTTTAAGGAAAATTTCCCTTCCCTTTCTTTTCTATGGTGGGCTAAATAAGTAGTCCAAATCTTTGATATGTCTCTAATCAAGAAGTGAAAGGCTCCTTCTTTTTGAATCTGGGAGTAGCCTCTGACTGCTTTAACCAATAAAATACAGCGGATGTGACACCATGCTGATTCCAGGCCCAGGATTTAAGAAAATGGGCAGGTTTTGTCTCGTTTCATAAGCACCTAAACTGCCATTTGAAAAGTCTAACTTTCTGAGGAAAACCTCACAGAGGTTTCCTAAACGTAGTCTTAAGCAGGGGTTCCCCAAGCCCCAGGCTGTGGACAGGTACTGGTCCATAGCCTGTTAGGAACCAGGCCACACAGCTGGAGATGAGTGGTGGGTGAGCAAGTGAAGCTTCATCTGTATTTACAGCTGCTCCCCATCACTTGCATTACCCCCTGAGCTCTGTCTCCTTTCAGATCATCAGTGGCATTAGATTCCCATAGGAGTGCGAACCCTACTGTGACATGCATATGGGAGGGATCCAGGTTGCATGCTCCTTATGAGAATCTAATGCTTGATGATCTGAGGTGGAGTTGAGGTGGTGATGCTAGCTCTGGGGAGTGGCTTCAAATACAGATTATTATTAGCAGAGAAGTTTGACTGCACAGAAACCATAATAAATCAATTGCTTGCAGACTCATATGAAAGCCCTATCAGTATTTGGGACCTTAAAGATGGCAGAGGAGTAAGACGTGGAAATCACCTACCACCCCACAAATACATCAAAAATATAGCTACATGTGGAACAGCTCCTACAGAACACGTACTGAATGCTGGCAGAGACCTCAGACTTCCCTAAAGGCAAGAAAATCCCCATGCACCTGGGTAGGGCAAAAGCAAAAAGAATAAGGATGGGACCTGCACTTCTGGGAAGGACCTGTGAAGGAGGAAAAGGTTCCAAACACTAGGAAGCCCCTTCACTGTCAGAGACAGTGGGTGGGCTGTGGGGAAGCTTCGGAGCCACAGAGGAGAGTGCAGCAACAGGGGTGCAGAGGGCAAAGGAGAGAGATTCCCACACAGAAGATCAGTGCTAACCAGCACTCATCAGCCTGAGAGATTTGTCTGCTCACCCACCAGGGTGGGTGGGGGCTGGGAGCTGAGGCTTGGGTTTCAGAGATCAGACCACAGGGAGAGGACTGGTGTCAGCTGCATGAACACAGCCTGAAGGGGGCTTGTGCACCACAGCTACCTGGGAGGGAGTCAGGGAAAAAGTCTACAACTGCCTAAGAGGCAAGAGACCATTGTTTTGGGGTGCATGAGGAGAGGGGATTCCTTCCCTGTCTGCCCACAGAAGGCAGAGAACCGCCTAAACGAACTCCAGAGACAGATGTGTGCTGTGGCTATCAGCTTGGACACAAAAGACAGGCACGAAATGCTAACGCTGCTGCTGCAGCCAACAAGAATCCTGTGTGCAAGCACAGGTCACTATCCACACCACCCCTCCTGTGAGGCTGTGCAGTCCGTAACTGCCAGTGACTCATGATCCAGGGACAGCTTCCCCAGGAGAACACACAGGGTGCATCAGGTTGTTGCAACATCACACCTGCCTCTGCTCCCACAGGCTCACCCCACATTCTGTACTCCTCCTTCCCCCTGGCCTGAGTGAGCCAGAGCCCCCTAATCAGCCGCTGTTTTAACCCTGTCTTGTGTGGGCAGGAACAGATGTCTGTTCTGCATGTAGGACAACCTACATGAAGAGATGGGGCCAAAACCAAAGCTGAATGCCAGGAGCTGTGCAAAAAAAGAAGATAAAGGGAAATTTCTCCATGCAAGCTCAAGATAAGTGGCTTAAATCCCCACAACAAACTTGATGTACTCTGAATCTGTGGAATACCTGAATAGACAGCGAATAAACCAAAAAAATTGAGGTGGTGGACTTTGGGAGCAACTGTAGACTTGGGCTTTGCTGTCTGTGCCTGACTTGTTTATGATTTTTAGGTTTATATTAGTATAGTTTTTAGCTCTTTTTATTGCTCGTGGATTTGCCTATTGGTTTGGTTGCTTTCTTTTTTATTATTATTACATTTTTAAGATTTTTTTATTTTAATAATTCTATTTTAAAATATATTTTTTTTCTTTCTTTTTTTCTCCCTTTTCTTCTGAGCCGTGTGGCTGACAGGATCTTGGTGCTCCAGCCTAGTGTCAGGCCTGAGCTTCTGAAGTGGGAGAGCCGAGTTCAGGACACTGGACCACCAGAGACTTCCTGGCCCCATGTAATTTCAATTGATGAGAGCTCTCACAGAGATCTCCATCTCAAGGTATGACCCAGCTCCACCCAATGGCCAGCAAGCTCCAGTTCTGGATGCCACATGTGAAACAACTGGCAAGACAGGAAAAAAAAAAATAAAACACTCATTAGGGCTGCCTAAAATCATACTAAGTTAACAGACACCTTGAAACAAACCACTGGAGGCAGCCCTGTCCACAAGAAAGATAAGATCCAGCCCCACCAACCAGGGCACCAATCCCCTCCACCAGAAAGCCTACACAAGCCACTGAACCAACATTACCCACCGGGGCAGGCACCAAAAACAATGGGAATTATGAACATGCAGCCTGCGAAAAGGAGACACCAAATACACTAAGTTAAGCAAAATAAGAGCACAGAGAAATACACAGCAGATGAAGGAGCAAGGTAAACCCCCACCAGACCAAACAAAGGAAAAGGACATAGGCAGTCAACCTGAAAAATAATTCAGAATAATGATAATAAAGATATCCAAAATCTTGGAAATAGAATGGAGAAAATACGAGAAACATTTCACAAGGACCTAGAAGAACTAAAGAGTAAACAAACAATGATAAATTACAAAATAAATGAAATTTAAAATTCTCTAGAAGGAATCAATAGCAGAATAACTGAGGCAGAAGAATAGATAAATGGCCTGGAAAATAAAACAGTGGAAATAACTACCTCAGAGCAGAGTAAAGAAAAAAAGAAAAAGAAATTATTTGAGGACAGGCTCAGAGACATCTGGGACAACATTAAACACACCAACATTCAAATTATAGGGGTCCCAGAAGAAGAAGAGAAAAAGAAAGGGACTGAGAAAATATTTGAAGAGATTATAGTTGAACCACCCCCCCCAATATGGGAAAGGAAATAGTCAATCAAGTCCAGGAAACACAGAGCGTACCATACATGATAAATCCAAGGAGAAACACGCCAACACATATTAAGCAAACTATCAAAAGTTAAATACAAAGAAAATATATTAAAAGCAGCAAGGGAAAAGCAACAAATGACACACAAAGGAATCCCCATAATGTTAAAACCTGATCTTTCAGCAGAAACTCTGCAAGCCAGAAGGAAGTGGCAGGAAATATTTAAAGTGATGAAAGGGAAAAACCGGCAACCAAGATTACCCAGCAAGGATTTCATTCAGATTCGATGGAGAAATTAAAAGCTTTACAGGCAAGCAAAATTAAGAGAATTCAGCACCACAAAACCAGCTTTACAACAAATGCTCAAGGAACTTCTCTAGGCAGGAAACACAAGTGAAGGAAAAGACCTACAAAAACGAACCCAAAACAATTAAGAAAATGGTAATACATATATACATATTGATAATTAGTTTAAATGTAAATGGATTGAGTGCTCCAAACGAAAGACACAGATTGGCTAAATGGATACAAAACCAAGAACCATATATATACTGTCTACAAGAGACCTACTTCAGACCTAGGGACACATAAAGACTGAAAGTGAAGGGATGGAAAATGATATTCCATAAATGGAAATCAAAAGAAAACTGGGTAGCAATTCTCATATCAGACAAAATAGATTTTAAAATAAAGACTATTACAAAGAAGGACACTATATAATGATCAAGGGATCAATCCAAGAAGAAGATATAACAATTGTAAATACTTATGCACCCTACATAGGAACACCTCAATACATAAGGAAAATGTTAACAGCCATAAAATGGGAAATCGAGAGTAACACACTAATAGTAGGGGACATTAACACCCCACTTTCACCAATGGACAGATCATCCAAAATGAAAATAAATAAGGAAACACAAGTTTTAAATGACACATTAAACAAGACAGACTTGATTGATATTTATAGGGCATTCCATCCAAAAATAACAGAATACAATTTATTCTCAAGTGCTCATGGAAAATTTCCCAGGATAGATCATATGCCGTGTAACATATCAAGCCTTGGTAAATTTAAGAACTGAAATCATATCAAATAACTTTTCCAACTACAATGCTATGAGACTAGATATCAATTACAGGAAAAATAACTGTAAAAATACAACACATGGAAGCTAAATAATATGCCACTAAATAACCAAGAGATCTCTGAAGATATCAAAGAGGAAATCAAAATATACTTAGAAACAAATGAAAATGAAAACACGAGAACCAATAACCTATGGGATAGAGCAAAAGCAGTTCTAAGGGCGAAGTTAATAGCAATAGAATCTTACCTCAAGAAAAAACAAAAATCTCAAAGAAACAACCTACACTTACATCTAAAGAAGAGCAACAACAACAAGAAACCCCAAAGTTGGCAAAAGGAAATAAATCATAGAGATCAAATCAGAAATAAATGAAAAAGAAATGAAGGAAACAATAGCAAAGATCAATAAACCTGAAAGCTGGTTCTTTGAGAAGATAAACAAAATTGATAAACTACTATCCATTCAGACCCGTCAAGATAAAATGGGGGAAGTCTCAAATCAATAGAATTAGAAACGAAAAAGGAGAAATAACAACTGAAACTGCAGAAATACAAAAGATCATGAGAGATTACTACAAGCAACTATATGCCAATATAATGGACACCCTGGAAGAAATGGACACATTCTTAGAAAAGCATAACCTTCTGAGACTGAACCAGGAAGAAATAGAAAATATAAAGAGACCAATTACAAGCACTGAAATTGAAACTCTGATTAAAAATCTTCCAACAAAAAATAGCCCAGGACTAGATGGCTTCACAGGGGAATTCTATCAAACATTTAGAGAACAGTTAACATCTATCCTTCTCAAAGTCTTCCAAAATATAGCAGAGGGAGGAACACTCCCAAACTCATTCTAGGAGGCCACCATCACACTGATATCAAAACAAGACAAATATATCACCAAAAAAGAAAACTACAGGCCAATATCACTGATGAACATAGATGCAAATATCCTCAACAAAATATTAGCAAACAGAATCCAACAGCATATTAAAAGGATCATACTCCATGATCAAGTGGGGTTTATCCCAGGAATGCAAGGATTCTTCAATATATGCAAATCAATCAATGTGATACCTCATATTAACAAATTGAAGGATAAAATCCGTATGATACTCTCAATAAATGCAGAAAGAGCTTTCGACAAAATTCAACACTTGTTTATGTTTATGTTGCCTCCAGAAAGTAGGCAACAAGGTCACTTGCCTCAACATAATAAATGTCATAGATGACAAACCCACAGCCAACATCATTCACAGTGGTGAAAAATTGAAACCATTTCCTCTAAGATCAGGGGCAAGTCAAGGTTGCCTACTCTCACCACTATTATTCAACATTGTTTTGGAAATTTTAGCCACAGCAATCAGAGAAGAAAAAGAAATAAAAGGAATCCAAATTGGAAAAGAAGAATTAAAACTGTCATTGTTTGCAAGTGACATGATACTATACATAGAGAATACTAAAGATGCTACCAGAAAATGACTAGAGTTAATCAATGAATTTGGTAAAGTAGTAGGATACAAAATTAATACACAGAAATATCTTGCATTCCTATATGTTAACAAAGATAGATCAGAAAGAGAAATTAAGGAAAAAATCCCATTTACTATTGCAACAAAAAGAATAAAATAGGAATAAACCTACCTAAAGAGACAAAAGACCGGTATGCAGAAAGCCATAAGACATTGATGAAAGAAATTAAAGATGATACAAACAGATGGAGAGATAAACAATGTTTTTGGACTGGATGAATCAACATTGTGAATATGGCTATACTACCTAATGCAATCTACAGATTCAATGGAATCCCTATCAAACTACCAATGGCATTTTTCACAGAACTAGAACAAAAAATTTCAGAATTTGTAAGGAAACACAAAAGACTCTAAATAGTTAAAGCAATCTTGTGAAAGAAAAATGGAGCTGGAGGAGTCAGGCTTCCAGACTTCAGACTATACTACAAAACTACAATAATCAAGACAGTATGGTACTGGCACAAAAACAGAAATATATTCAATGGAACAGGATAGAAATCCCAGAGATAAACCCATGCACATATGGTCACCTTATCTTTGAAAAATGAGGCAAGAAGATACAATGGAGAAAAGACAGCCTCTTCAATAAATGGGGCTGGGAAAACTTGACAGCTACATGTAAAAGAGTGAAGTTAGAACACTTCTTAACATCATATACAAAAATAAACTCAAAATGGTTTAAAGACCTAAACGTAAAGCCAGGTACTATAAAACTCTTAGAGGAAAGCATTGGAAGACACTTTTTAACATAAATCCCAGCAAGATCCTTTTTGACCCCCCTCCTAGAGAAATGGAAATAAAACCAAAAATAAACAAATGGGACCTAATGAAACTTAAGATCATTGCACACCAAATGAAACCATAAACAAGATGAAAAGATAACCCTCAGAATAGGAGGATATATTTTCAAACAAAGAAACTCACAAAGGATTCATCTCCAAAATATACAAACAGCTCATGCAGCTCAATAGCAAATAAACAAACAACAAAATCCAAAAATGGACAGAAGACCTAAATAGACATGTTTCCAAAGAAGATTTACAGATTGCTAACAAACATATGAAAGGATGCTCAACATCACTAATCATTAGAGAAATGCAACTCAAAACTACAGTGAAGCATCACCTTACACCTTTCAGAATGGTCATCATCAAAAAATCTACCAAAAATAAAAGCTGTAGGGGGTGTGGAGAAAAGGGAGCCCTCTTGCACTGTTGGTGGGAATGTAAATTGATACAGCCACTATGGGGAACAGTATGGAGATTCCTTTAAAAAACTAAAAATAGAATTATCATATGACCCACAGTCCCACTACTGGGCCTATACCCTGAGAAAACCATAATTCAAAAAAAAAAAAAAAAAAGTCATGTACCACAATGTTCATTGCAGCTCTTTTTACAATAGCCAGGGCATGGAAGCAACATAAGTGTCCATCGACAAATGAATGGATAAAGACGATGTGGCACATACATAACAATGGAATATTAGTGAGCCATAAAATAAAAGAAATTGAGTTATTTGTAGTGAGGTGGATGGACGTAGGATCTGTCATACATAGTGAAGTAAGTCAGATAGAGAAAAACAAATACCATATGCTAACACATATATATGGAATATGAAAAAAAAATGGTTCTGATGAACCTAGGGGCAGGACAGGAATAAAGATGCAGATGTTGAGAGTGGACTTGAGGACACGGGGTTGGGTGAAGGGTAAGTTGGGACGAAGTGAGAGAGTAGCAATTTCATATATACACTACCAAATGTAAAATAGATAGCTAGTGGGAAGCCACTTCCTAGCACAGGGAGATCAGGTCGGGGCTTTGTGACCAACTACAGGGGTGAGATAGGGAAGATGGGAGGGAAATGCAAGAGGGAGAATATGTGGGTATATATATATATATATATATATATATATATATATATATATACATACATACATATAGCTGATTGACTTTTTTATATAGCAGAAACTAGCACAACCTTGTAAAGCAATTATACTCTAGGAAAGATATTAGAAAAAAATAAAGAAGAAAAAAAAAACCTATCAGTTAGTGGAAAGTGAAAACAAGCTCAGGGCTCCCACTTATTCTGCATTATGGTGAATTGTATAACTATTTCATTATATATTACAATCTAATAGTAATAGAAATAAAGTGCATAATAAATGTAATTCGCTTGAATCATCACCAAACCAACCCCCCCCACCCCGGTCTGTGGGAAAATTGTCTTCCATGAAACCAGTCCCTGGTTCCAAAAATGTTGAGGATCATTGGTCTTAGGCACAGATGAGTGTTTAATTTATCATGTTTTCATGAATTACCTTTCCGATATTACTTAAGCAACACTAATTCTTTCTGAGCCAGAATAGCAAAAATATGCTGATAAGGATACATTATAATTATCCCTCATCTGCCCCCTTGCTGGCCCTCTTTTCTGCTGATCCAATAAAATATATTGCTGAGAACTGCATTTTTTCTTATCAGTTAAACTGGAGCCCCGTGATAGAGAAAGAGAGGAGGAGAGAGAGAGGAATATGAAAGAGATAGAAAGAGATAGAGAGAAATATAAATTGTATTCAGTGTCTCATTTTATTTGCTGATTCTTACTTTTCCAGTCTCAATTTACTTTATGGGCTGGATACATGGCCTAGCTCTACACAGCCATGTCTTCCAGAATCATATTGAAGTTAATTTATTTTCAAGTTGTTGTTTTACATAATGTTTTCATAGACCTTAATGTGCAAGAGCAGTGATATTTCAAACAGAGTTTTACACAACAAAGTTTTTCTTTTCTCAATTTCTCACAGTTTTTCTCTTCACAGTGTATAGTTATCTAGTGTCCTAATTCCTACATTCTCTGCATGCAGACTCGTCACTGGCTCATGATTGGTATGAAACAGGGGTGTCCCAGTGTCTTTGGGTTGAAAGCCAACTCTAATGTGTTAGAGAAGAAAAAGAAGACTCACTTTTGGTAAGTATTTTATTATGTAATCCTTTTTTGAGATTTGAATATTTGATAACAGTATTTGATGTGTAATAATTCTTGAGTTTATTAAAGGATATATTACTAATGTTGCCAATAACTTGAATGCATCAAAATAATTTAAGTGTGGAAGAGTACTTAAAAATTTATTTTAGAAAATTGTATTTTAACATTTTGTTATCGAAAATTTCAATCATATACGTTAGGAGAAAGAATAGGTTAATGAACTTCCATATACACATCACATAGATTTAGAAATCAATAAATTCAGCCATTCTTTCTCCTTTTTATCCTTATCTGTTCTTCCTACCCCAAATTATTTTAAATAAAATCCAACACTTCATATCATTTCATACGTAAGTACAATATTACAGTATGCACCTCTAAAAATAGTTCCTTCTTAAAATGATAGCCATAATACCATTAGTATACATAAAATAACTATATCATGTAATATCTAGGCAGTACTCATAATTTCTTGTTATCACATAATTGCTAGGTTTTTTGAACGTTTAGGTGAATCACGATTCATGCAGTTTAAATATATACTGTCTTTTAAATGGGCATATATCCCTCTTCTTTTCCTTTTTCAGTTTATTTGTTGATAAAATTAGGTCAATTTCCTATAAGGGCAACTCATTGCCTAGAGGATAAAATAAAAGTGACTTAGCAGGTTCACATTCCAATCATCCATCCTTTCATCTATCTGTATATTCATTGAACACATATGTGTGAATGTCTCTATCTATCTATCTTAGTTATTATATATCAATTAATATTTTAGTGTGTATACAGAGAAATCTATGACACAACTCTAAAGGCAATGGCAGATTTTGTTCTGGTGATATGGTAAGGTTTGTGTTTGTGAGAGCAAAGCAATTATAATATAAATATCCCTAGGCTTTCCCTTAACCATGCCAAACAAGGAAGTTTCTGTCTTTGATTACTTAATATTTTTCTTATTTCCCAAATGCTCAGAAAAATTACCCTTGACAATTTTTTGAAGGGTACCTCTCTGATGCAGAAACTGAAATAAATGATAAAGTGTAAAAATAAAGTTTTTAAAGTCTAAAGATCGAAACAGTGTAGTCCAGGTGATGGATTATAGTTAGAAAATTATTAAATGCTGTAGGAAGCTAGTATACAGTGATAAATTAGTGAACAAATAAATACTGGATAAATAATGCTGTTTTAAATTTCTAGTGTATGAGGAAGAGCACTTCTATATGATGACAAAATATGGATTGAATGTGCATCTGAGAGATATAAATGGAAAGAAATTGAAGATCATAGAATTTGAGCAAGTCAAGGATTGTGAGCTTCTACGCTGAATGAATCATCCATGGGAGAGTAAAGGCTCCAACAATGATGCACAAGCCGAGGATATAAAGGGAGACTGTAAAGATTGTAAGTCCAGATACAGAAGCTTTCCAAAATAACAAGTTGAGGAAACATTTAGAACCATGTGTTTCTATAGACAAAATGGAATGAGATAGAGGGTATGCAGCAAATGATATGAGAGTACGAAACAAAGAAACAAATTGTAGGTAAGTTTAAGACAACAGATTAGGAGAGGAATGGAAAGATAAGAAAAGTCAACTCTATCTCCTTGCTTCTGAGAGAAAATAAGTGTAGAGATATCAATGGATTCCACCTAAATTGAGATTTCAGAAGAGCCTGTTTCTTCACTCTAAAGGCAGGATTCAATTAAGGTAAACAATTATAAGAAGCACCAATTAAGACACTGAAGATGTGATTAAATTTATGATGAAAGAATCTTAAGTCCAGCCCTCCCTGCATCGTTCCTACTATGGTATTCAATTGATGAGCCCTGGCTGTTGTCACTTCACTAGAACAACAGTTCTCCACTTTCGCTGTACCTTTGAATCATCTGATGATGTCTGATTCCCATTCTCAGATTCTGGCTTTAACTTATCTGGGGAAGAGCCTGGATCTCAGAACCACTGAACCATTGTGAGCATTCCTAGTGACTAATATATGTCCTGAAGATCTAACATCAGCCTAGAATAAAATAATTATTAAATACACATGTGTTTTTGAAATTATTACAGAAACCAAATCTAGATAAAACCCCAGATCTATTGTGTACTGAGAATGCAATGGTTATTATGATTAATGAGATTGTCATTTTCTCTTTTGGATTATATTGGATTGATTTAAGAGAGACATGGACATATATACACTACCAAATGTAAAATAGATAGCTAGTGGGAAGCAGCCACATAGCAGAGGGAGATCAGCTCGGTGCTTTGTGACCACCTCGAGGGGTGGGATAGGGAGGGTGGGAGGGAGGGAGATGCAAGAGGGAAGATATATGAGGATATATGTATATGTATAACTGATTCACTTTGTTATAAAGCAGAAAACTAACACACCATTGTAAAGCAATTATACTCCAATAATGATGTTAAAAAAAAGAGTCTTTCACTCTATCACTATATACTTTTGCAACATTGCACTGAAAAAATCTATTTTAGTAGTTTCTGCCTAAAGCTAAAAGATTGGTTTCAGCTTCTAAGCTTTTGAAATTTTGAAAGATGCACACTGATTGTAACAGAGCTTGATAGAAAAAAAAAAATGTTCGTAGAACTTCAACCCAGAATCTAAACTATAATGTTCTAAATTGGATATAATTATTTCCAAATTCCACAAAGTATGAAACTTTTATTATATAAAAGCTGGTGTTTAGAGAAATTTAGATGAAAACATAGTGGACATTTAACAAAATCACTAAGAATATAGATTTTGGAGCCAGACAAATCTATTTAAATTCAGCTGTGTTCCTTTCCAGGTGGAAAAGTATTTATCATATCTACATCTTTATTTCCTAGCTTGTAAAATGAAAATATGGATACATCATTCATTTCATTGTTGTGAAAGCTAAATGATATATGTGCAATAAATTAGTATTTTGATTAATAATTATTAAATGCTCAATATTAAATATGCATACAAAAGTTAAAAAAAATGTTAAACGCTAAGAACAAGTAACATAGAATTAGAGTAATATTTCCCTAAATATTCCTTATTAACTCCAAAAATATTTATAAAGTACTTACACAAAATGTGCTGTTTTCATGAAGCTAAGCCCTAGTGAAGAAGACAGTAAGTAACCATAAAATTATACAAACAAATGTATAATTATAAATTCAAGGAAAAAAACCTTCATGTAAGAAGAAGAAAAGGATTTCTATAATAGAAGATAACAAAAGAACCTGAACTGAGCTATGTGTGGGTGAATGAGAAACTTTCCCCTAGGAGATAATGCTCAAACTAAAGTATAAAGATGAATAAGAGCTCAATAAATAAAGGACTGATAGTGTGTGTTTGTGTGCATGTGTGTGTGTTTAACTTATTTAATTTTCCAGAAATAACTTGAGACTTATTTTCTGCAAAATAACTTTTCATAATACACACAGACTCAGAAATAAAGTTTAAAAATCCTGAATTAGAAAATTTCCTATCTGAGTAATTTTCATGACTGATAGGAAAAGCAGAGGAAGAGAGATCATCAGGAAATGGAAATCTTAATTGGAAAAGAATTGAGAACATTCACAAAGACACGACTATGATGTGAATCTAAAGATAAGAAATATGAGGACAGGAAAATAAACTGGTGTTCACACTGGGAAAATACAAATTAATATATAAGCTGAGGTGGTTTTAAATTATTTAAATGAATTCTCCCAAAGTGATGGAAACCGAAATCTAAATACTAGATAAAACTTACAAATTTAACTCTTCATGACTTGAGGATGAATATCTATGCCCATCATCATGCAGATCTGACCATCTCTTTCATCTAATCTTCATCTATGTTTTGAAAACCATTTTTAAAGAATTTTCCCCTACTCTTTGCCTTCAAAGAGACATATTCTCATTATATAATAGAAATCATTCGGAAAAAGTACTTATTATTATTTTTAAACTTTACTGTTAAACGGCTTAGATGTTGCAGGTTTTGTACAAAAGATTGTCTGATATGCAGATGATTTCTTTTTCCAAGACAGCTATTGATAGTATTGATTCCTATTAACCCTTCATACAAATAAAGAAGAAAGGGCCATTTTCTTCATGACAGAAATTGCAGCCATCACTGGGATAACATACAGCAGCTGCTAATAGCTCTGCAGACTAGAAACTGCAGTTCAGGGAGAAACTTGGCAGGTGGAATGCAATTACCCAAACTGGACCTTATCGAGATATGTAGGGTAAACACCCTCCCACTCTTATAGATTGCTTTCAAATTTTTAATGGTCATATAAAGACTAGTTATTTCATTTTCTTCTCACTCAAAATATGTGTAGCTTTGTCACATTAAAATAAAATTAAACTTAATTGTGCAAAAATAAAAAGAAAAAAACAAGCCTAATAATACTATTTCACTTTTGGAGTGTGCTCATATAATAAAGTATTGACTTATTTTATGCTTTTAGTTAAATGCTGAATTTCTCTCTCATTCCATATATATATGATATGGAAACAGTATATGATGAATTACAAATAATTTTCTTTTCTTTTTTTGAGGTTGCAAAATAAGCTATTCAAATGAAGTCACTCCCCACAAGGGGTATATTTATTTACCTGATGTTAATATCAAACTAATGTGTTAAAAATTACATATACATTTATTTTATTGTGGGACATTAGGTTTTATGACTTGATAGGTGGTTCATATTTTTACAATGAACTCTCTCTTCTTCTGTACCATTACTAGTTTAATCCTAATTCGGGAAATAAATATCTGATGTCTGCATTTAAAAAAACCAAAAAACAAACAAAAAAAACCCCTTGGTTTTGATCCAGCTTCTGCCACAATGAGTTTAGGGCAGACTTTTCAGATTCTTTTTACTTTGCAATGTTGCCTCATAAAATCTTTTAGTCTCTCTCATTTTATGTACTAAATTCTATAATTTGCTTATTTTCAGGGGAATACAATCAATGTTTTTTGGTTTATTTTGATTTTGTGGACAATAGTTAACAAATATTTGTGCTCAACAGACTTTTAAATTAATCTTAGAAATTAAAACAATTAAATATTTCATACAGATATTTGTCTCTCATTGGATTTAAAATCAAGTGTTCTTTATTCTTCTTTTTTTCCCCATACACAGTATCTCATTTGTCTGACCATGTCTCACTTAGATTTCTTTGGATGTTGTCTTGTCTAGCATTTGACCTTCATTTTACACTTATTTAAAATTTTACTTCACCTGATATATTAACTTGTACTTTCCCAGTATGAATTTCATTTTGTTTTCCTCTACTCATATTTTTTATATTTACTTTCATGATATTCCTGTCTATGTCAGAGTTCTCAACTCTTCTTATTTTATTATTACATGAAATTTGATCATTTTAAGTGCAAGTCTGATATTATCTCATCAGCAACTACCTAAGATTTTCCTAAATTGACTTAATGTATAGGATTTATTATTTCTGTTTAAGTTTTGAATAAATCTCTATCTCTAAGGGTACCACATATGAAGTAGAAGTTATTTTAACATCTAGAATGACTACTGTAACGCTCACAGCAATTACATTACAATATTGATTAATCTATTAATATTACCATCACGCAGAGTTTTTTCCCCATTAAAGTGAATTTGATTGCTGTTTTATTTACTCTCAAGTTATGCTTCATTCTGAACTTTCAAAATGTTTTTAGAACTTTAAGTGGTCCAGGATGTTTACCAGTTCCCTTTATCTCCAAAGGTGCCTGTCATCTGGATCTCCTAATTTACAAATATTCAAATTTCCCAAGAATATCATTACATGTGTTTATATTCATTACTCTCTAATTGCTTCAATTTTTTCTTATTGTCAGAAAATCAGATAGGCACAAAGTCGTCATTCTTTCTAATACTAACATCATTGAAATAGCTTTTATAATGGAATATTCCAATTAATTTATGAATAACTCTAAACAGTAGTATTTTGTTTTGAATTGAGGACATTTGAACAATGATGAAGGAAATTGATCTTCATGTTATCATGATCTTATTAAATGTTTTTAAGAATTAGCCAAACCACTTTGATATGAACTTTTTGTCATTGTAATATGGAATTACATAGTATACAAATAAATATCTCACTATCATGAAAATTTTTATTTAAACACTTAAATTATGGTAATTTAAAGTACATCAAATTCTCTGTTTATTATATCATAGATTGATGAAGATACTTTTACTTATTTGGAATAAATTGTTTTACTAAAGAAGTATTTAAGGAAGCTTTCTACTTGTGAATATCAATGAGGCAGGGATTTATTATTAACTATTTAGTATATGATAGGCTTTCTACTAAGCAACAAATATTCAATGTTGAAGAAGACAGACCCCCTTTTTATTTCTCCTGTAGCCTTCATACTCTTGAATACGACAGATTATTAATAAGTAAATAAAATGACAATATGAGGTTATGTATGTATGTATCTATGTGGCATCATTACACAAGTGCTGCATTTTTAGGACAATGTTAAAAAGACTGAGCACATTCTTTTCGATATGGTATCAGAGAAGGTCTCCCTGAAATCATGATCTTTTCAATGATGTTTTAACAACAAAAGGGGGGGGGATGTTTGTGATGTTGGGAACATACTGAATGTCCATGAAATAGGAAAGAAATTTGATGTTTTCTGGAAACAATGGGGACATGGCATACAAATGGAGCTTACAGTGATTGAAGCTACCAAAGTTTAGAAAAATAGGCAGAGATGGATCAATCAACTGATTTATATATATATATATATATATATATATATATATATATATATATATATATTTTTTTTTGTGGTACACGGGCCTCTCACTGTTGTGGCCTCTCCCGTTGTGGAACACAGGCTCTGGCTGTGCAGGCTCAGCGACCATGGCTCACAGGCCTAGCCGCTCCGCGACGTGGGGGATCTTCCCAGAATGGGGCACGAACCCATGTCTCCTGAATTGGCAGGTGGACTCTCAGCCACTACGCAACCAAAGAAGTCCAACTGATTTATATTTTAAAGTTAGCTTTAACTGCTCTTAGAAGATGCATACTAGGAAACAACAATTGAGAAAGGAAAAAAAATAAAGAAAGTGGTTAGTGAACCCAGATGAAAATTTACTGTGGCTTCTACTAGGATTAAAAACATATGGAAGTCAGTCAGACTGGAAATTCCCTGTGGCAATGGATAGGAGCAGGGTGGCCACTATCACCACTTTTATTCAGTATAGTACTAGCAGTCCCAACCAGAGCAATCAGGCAAGATAAAAAACTAAAGGTCATCCAGATCAGAAAGGAAAAAGTAAAATTGTCTTTATTTGCAGATGATGCAAGCTAAAGACTCAACCAAAAAGAAAAAAAAAAAAAAAACGTTGTAACTAACAATGAATTCAGTAAATTTTTAGGAAGTAAAATGAGCATACAGCAATCTACTGAATTTCTACATGCTAATAATTACACATCTGAAAAGGAAATAAAGAAAACAATAACATTCACCATAGCATCTAAAACAATAAAATACTTAGAAATAAATTTAACAAAGAAAGTCAAAGATGGCAATGAAAACTATAAGAGTTTGATGGAGGAAAGTGAAGAACACACAAACAAATGGAAAAATACCCTGTGTTCATGTAACAGAAGAATTAAAATGACCATATAATCCAAAGCTATCAGTAGATTTAATGCAATTCCTATCAAAATTCCAATTTTTAAAACAGAAATAGAAAATGAAAAAGTTCTGAAATTTGTATGGAACCACAAAGACCCCAAATAGCCAAAGCAAGTCTTACAAAGAAGGGCAAAGCTGGAGGCTTTGGTCAATGAATCTATGACAAAGGGGGAAAGAATATACAAGGGGCATAAACAGTCTCTTCAATAATTGGTACTGGGAAAACTGGACAGCTTCATGTAAAACAATGAGATTAGAACATTTCCTCACACCATTTACAAAAACAAACTCAGAATGGATTAAGTACCTAAATGTAAGACTTGAAACCATAAAACTCCTACAAGAGAACATACACAAAACACTCTTTGACTCTTTTAAATTGTAGCAATATTTTTTTGGATCTGTCTCCTAAGATAAACAAAATAAAAGCAAAAAATAAATAAGTGGGACCTAATTAAACTTAAAAGGTTTTATACAGCAAAGAAAACCATCCACAAAATGAATAGACAAATTATAGAATGGGAGAAAATATTTGCAAATGATATGATCAACAGGGATTAATATCCAAAACATATTAAAAGGGCATACAACTCAAAATCAAAAAATCAACCAAGAAAATATAAAATGGGCAGAAGACCTGAACAGAGATTTTTCCAAAGAAGACACATGGATGGTAAACAGGCATAGGAAAAGATGCTCAACATCCTTAATTATTAGAGAAATGTAAATCAAAGCCACAGTAAGATAGCACATCACACCTGTCAAAATGGTTGTCATCAAAAAATCTACAAATAACAAATATTGATGAGGTTGTGGAGAATAGGTAACTCTTGTACACTGTTTGTGGGAATGTAAATTGGTACAGTCACTATGGAAAACAGTTTGGTCATTCCTCAACAAACTAAAAATATAACTACCATATGATTGAGCAATTCTACTCCTGGGTATATAACCAGTAAAATGAAAACAGTAATTCAAAAAGATACATGCACCTCAATGTTTATAGCAGCTCTATTTACAATAATGCAGATATGGAAGCAACCTAGGGTCCATCAACAGATGAACTAATAAAGAAGATATGATATCATATATCATATACATATATATATATATATACCCACACTCATATACACGCACACAATGGATTATTACTCAGCCATATAAAATAATGAAAATCTGCCATTTGCAGGAATGTGGATGGACCTAGAGAATATTATGCTTAGTGAAATAAGTCAGACAGATAAAGACAAATACTGTGTAATATCACTTATATGTGTAATCTAAAAAAAATAATACAAAGGAATTATATAGCAAAACAGAAACAGACTCACAGATACAGAAAAGAAGCTAGTGGTTACTAGAGGAGAGAGGGAAAGTGGGAGGGTCAAGTTAAGGGTATGGATTAAGAAGATACAACTAATATGCATAAAATAGATAAGCCACAAGGATATATTGTATGAGACAGGGAATTATAGTGATTATCTTTAAATGACTTTTAATGAAGTAAAATCTGTAAAAATACTGAATCACTATGCTGTACACTTGAAACTAATACCATATTGTAAATCAATAAAAATAAATAAATATGTAGATAAATAAATAATCTTTAAAAGTAACAAAATTAAAAAAGTTGGAGGATGGACTGAGGGGCTAATGGTGATTATCTAATGTACAAGCCAACAATCTGACATCTCTGAGAAATTTTAGACAAATTTTCTTGTCTATAGAAGGGGAATAAAACCTCATAGGTTGTGGAGAGAGTAAAACAGAATGAAACCAGATGCCATATTATTAGTTTTCTGAACCAGGTAACTATTTCTGCTTCCCCCACATTTTACTCTCTCTGTGTAGCATAAAGCAACACTGATAGAAGACCCACTGAAAAAGCTCTACAAATAATATCTATTTGATGGTGTCATAATTCATGATCTCAGTGTAGTTATTGGATTGCTCCCCCTTTTTCCTAAATTACAATATTTATTTATTTCACCAGTCATTCCTAATTCCAAGAATGATCTATAGGTTGTTGATTGACTTTGAACATTACCACATAAACCTTGACACTTCTGGCAGTGTTACCTTTTATTACTGAGTTCTCAACAGGTGGAGATATCCTTTCCTTCTCTTTTTCCTTCATCTCTTTCATCTCTTCCTCTGCCTTTCTCCTTTCTCTCCACATTTTCTATCTCTTCCTTTCTCTGTCTTACCTTTGTTTTTCAAGTTGAGAGAATAATGTTAACCATAAGGAAGTGGTTGAAAAAGTTTAAATATTATAGGACTCTGAGGAAAAAAAAATGTGACTTTTCTTCCCTGTAAGCCTGTCAAACTACAGCTTTGGGAGTAATAGACTCCAAACTCTCTTATTTTTTTTTTTACTGTACAGCCATTTTCTGATTGAGCTAATGGAGATATTAGAGTGACAGCTTATCAGGTGAGCATATTCCTGCCATGTGTCAAGTCATTTTTCTTCTCTAAAAATGCTATGGATTAGTCATGCAGTTTCATTTGTAAAATCAGTGAGAAGATAAATAGTGATAATTTTGATTCATATAAAGAGAAAATGTTATAAATATTTAATACAGCAGTCTGTGAAATCTCCCCCCAAAAAACAAATATTGTGAATATAAAGCAGTCAGATTAAGTCTCAAAATAAATTAATTTCAGCCATATTAAATAAAAGTGCAATATATAAGGTTTTTTAAAAAAATGATATCTGTTTCTCTGTGCCTAATATTTTCCACAGGATTGTGCCCTGTTTCAAATTCTCCCTCAGTTTGTAATTTTTTTTTTTTTTTTTTTTTTTTTTTACTGTACATGGGCCTCTCACTGTTGTGGCCTCTCCCGTTGTGGAGCACAGGCTCCGGATGCTCAGGCTCAGCGGCCATGGCTCATGGGCCCAGCCGCTCCACGGCACGTGGGATCTTCCCAGCCCAGGGCACGAACCCATGTTCCCTGCGTCGGCAGGTGGACTCTCAACCACTGTGCCACCAGGGAAGCCCTGTAATTTTTTAAAAGGGATGAAGCAAGTATAAATGATTATCATCTCACCTTATCAGGCTTCATATGTAGAACAGTTCCCTTAAGATATCTGAGTATAACAATTTAAAATACATATTTTTGTGAGTTTAATCCAAGACATAAATTAGCATTAATTTATGGTAAGTCTTTAATTAAAGCTACTGTTCAGTACATTATTACCAATCTGGGTAAATGAAGAGTCTGTGTGGATAAATTTAAATGCAACAATAAAAATTTCTCCCTCCTACTCCCCACAAACTGTGCCCCAAGTTCCAGTGTCTACTGGCTTGTGACTTCGTATGATACCTCTTCTTTTACCTTCCCTGGGTGCTCTCAAGATGTATTACTCACTTCACATTGTTTCTCATGGTAAATAAGTTAACTACCTTGCATCTGTTTTTCTAGGCTCATTTTCCAACCTTTACTAAATCTCCAAAATTCTTCCATAAATAAAGAAAAAAATTAAAATAACCAATAAACTCCAAAACAATCCCTTGAATATAGGTAACATATTTTTATTCCATGTAACCTTATAATATGGCCTAACATTTATAAATGTTCACTTGTCCCCTAGATTCATTCACTATATGTATGCTATAAAACAGACCTCATGTAAAATTTATAGACAAGAATATCCAATTGCATAGAAAACAGAATCTTAATCATTTACTCCTGAACTAAGAGTCAGGATAAAAATAGAGGGCAAGTCATTAAATGAGCAGCATAATTCATGCTGTTACCATTCCATGTAAAATTATCCTATCTAACATTGATGGAATATCATATCTACTGGCCTGGTAGGCCAGTGGATATGACACTCCTCTTGGATGACAAAGAAAATTGTGTTATTTGAGCGCATGAATTGTATAACTCATTGCCCCTGGTGAACCAGTTAGTAAGTTGAATTCAGAAAATATTACGCCTGAGGTTTGTGTTAATACTACCCATAAGGCAGTATTGGAGGATGGACTGAGGGGCTAATGGTGATTAACTAACATACAAGAGACATGAGACAATCTGAAAAGTCAAAAAATCTAAATAGTCACTACAAATTTTAACAGGAGAGACAAATTAAATCATAGGCCATGAAACTTGACCAGCTGCCAGAGAATCAGGTCAACCAAGATGTCAGCAGTGGAGTTGGAACTGAAGCAAACATTAATTTAGAATATTGAAAAGGGGAAGTATGAACATGCAGAGAAAGAACAGAGTATTGGTGAGTTCATTAACAACAAGTATATCTTTATATTTGAAATACCTTACATAGTCCTTATCAAAAAGTTTTCACTATTGAATGTGTTCAGTCTATATGTACTGACCACCTATATAGGCCAGAATCTGTATAAGGAAATGTGTAAAAAATAAAAATCACAGGATGTAACAGGATATGCTGCTTGCTTGTCCTTGTGTTTCTTAAAACATAAGTTAGAAAGATGAGGCACATGGAAAACAAATGATATAAGTATGGAACAAGTTTAAGAAGAAATTTCAGAAGAATATTTGATCTTTTCCAAGTAATCAGGAATTCACCCTAAGTATTCCATTTTAAAATCACTTTTAAGAGTAACAGGATATTGTCTGTAGCCCAGAGCCCTGCACACATCTGGTGGTCCAACCTCTTTAGCAACAGTCACTAAAATAAAGCATATCAGCATGGGAAATCTCAGTATGTTCCTCTCAATTTTGCTGTGAACCTAAAACAGGTATAAAATTAAAATTATTATTAGAAAAATAATTAACAGGATATTGGCAATAAAAAGTAAAGAGATAGACTGGTGTTCTATGAACAGACAGAATAATGTGCAGGAGAAAGAGGAATAAGCATCATATAACAAATTGATTTAAGCACAATGTTTATATTAGGAAATACTGAAGCTTAATGGAGTCCTCTTCTCTGGAATGTCACTTATTGTGATAAAAGAGATGATACCTCACTCTCAGCCCTGTTTTCTCCAGAAACAAACAAATAAAAACTAAAACCAAACACTTAGCAATGATCTTATATGTCCACCAAAGGCCTATGTATCCAACCTAACATCCAAGAATGAAATAATGTACTAGTGAAGTCAAATTCAAAATTCACAAAAATATTTAGTAATAATCATTAAAAATGTCTATCAACAGGTGTTTGGTCTACAGGTTGTTTATGAAGCCATTATTTTTCTTTCATAATTATTTTTTTCATTACAGCTAGGATACCATCTGGATAGTAGGGAAAATACTTAATAGGGGATGAGAAGAAGAAAGTATTAGCCATAGCCACATGTACATCTATCTATTCTGCTTTAGCAGCAAGTGACATATTTGAATCCTCTCTACTCAACAGCATGGTATGTCAATCTATATATCTATGTACTTTCAGAAACAAATCTCTTTCAGTTTAGGAAATAAATAGCACTTCAAGGTCTTCCAGAACACACTCTGATCTTTTAACTCTAGGTTTAGAGTTTATGTCATAGGACTGGAAGACTAAAAACAAAACCAAAAAGAAATAGAATGAAAAAAGTGATCCTTTTTAATCCCTTGCTTAGAAATGTGTAACCTCAAGGTTGGAAGAAATGGGCTTGTTCTATTGTGTGTGTGTGTGTATTAAAAATGCTGAAAAAATAGCCAATCTAGTACTTCCCAGAAACGTATTGAATTGTTCCATTCTATGGAAGCTAATGAGCCCAACAAGAAAAATCTACAAATATATACAGCTGTGACTCCTTCAAGGAAATAGCTCAACCACATCACAATGCAGCGAGGCTCAGCACTTTGATAAGTTTGACATATTCACAGAAAACTTTCATCCAAGTATAACTGCACATTTGATAAACAGCATTAACTTGAAAAGGACAGAAAAGGAAACAAATATGGTGAGGGGAAAAAAATCTTGGTGGAAATTGAAATATAGAAACAGGAAGAGTGGAGGAAACTGTATGTCTTTCCTTTAAGACATGGCAAATTGGAGATGCTGAAAATCTCTCTGTCAAAACCACAACTAAATGTTTTAGACAAAATAATAAGAAAATATACTTTTGAAAGAATAGATGACTTTCAAGAAAGTAAGCAAAATTATTTGAGGCTAAGGAAAGAGCAGGAGTGAGATATCTGGAAACGAGTGCTAAAATTTTCAGATGTTTCAGGGGTAACTGATAAATTCTATGCTTGGAGGTTGCTAAGAAATTCTATGTCTTATGTTTCTTTCTGGGCAGATTCAGAGAACATTTTCTAGAAAATCCTCCAGAAAAACAGAATGTGGGATGGGATAAGCCTTTCTGGAATACTTTGAAATAGGGGGAAAATATTCCCTAGAAAGGACTACACAGAAAATGCTCTGTCTTGAATTTGGTTCTGAGAGAGGTTATGAAAGATGTTTTTCATAACAATTCATTAACACTGAGGACTATGTAGGTGTGTTTGAAATTGTCTACAAAAATTTAAAAGGAGGAAATAATGTAATATATGTTTGTACTAACCTGTAAAAAAATCAATAATTAATTATAAAAAGAAAAAAAAAAGCTAGGATTTGACCAAGTGTGACATCATTTTTTTTAAAATTTTTATTGGAGTATAGTTGATTTACAATGTTGTGTTAGTTTCAGGTGTACAGAAAAGTGAATCTGTTATACATATACATATATCCACTCTTTTTTAGATTCTCTACCCATATAGGCCACTACAGAGTACTGAGCAATTACAGAGTTCCCCATGCTATAGAGTAGGTTCTTATTAGTTATCTATTTTATATATAGTAGTGTGTATATGTCAATCACAGTCTCCCAATATATCCCTTCCCACTTTACCCACTCCATTCTTTTTTTTTTTTTTTTTTTTTTTTTTGGTACACGGGCCTCTCACTGTTGTGGCCTCTCCCATTGTGGAGCACAGGTTCCGGACGTGCAGGCTCAGCACTCATGGCCCACGGGCCCAGCCACTCCACAGTATGTGGGATCCTCCCAGACTGGGGCATGAACCCATGTCCCCTGTATCGGCAGGCGGACTCCCAACCACTGCACCACCAGGGAAGCCCTACCCCCTCCATTCTTAGCAAAAATTCTTAGCAAACTAGCAATAGAAAAAAAATGTCCTTAATCTGATAAAAGTTTTCTCCTAAAAAAAATGTAATGTTTAATGGTGAAATATCAAAACTTTCTCCCTGAACTCAGAATGAGGAAACATGCCAACTCTCACAGCTTCTATTAACAATGTACTTGAGATCTGAGTTAGTGAAATAAATCTTCATTATGACTTTGAGTTAGGTAATGATAGCTTAAATGGGGCACATATATTCCTATACAGCTAAATAAATCTATATCAAGAATGGAAAAGAAGAAATAAAAATCTAATTATTCAAAGTTGGCATTATCCTATTGTTACAAATCTAAAAGGAATATAAAGGTAAACCATTCAAAATTAATAAATATATCTAATAAGGTCAATGACTGGAAGTCATATTTTTTCTTCCAGTTTTATTGACATGTAATTGACATACAGCACTGTATAACAAGGTATACAGCATAATGATTTGACTTACATAAATCATGAAATGATCACCACAATAAATTTAGTGAACATCACATATTACATGCCTAGGAGTAAATTAATTACCTAGTAGAGATATACTGAAGACCTCTATGAAGGATTAAAATAGCCACAAATTTGTTGATCCTTTTCTCATTTAGGTGAGCTTATGTCTCTTCCCCTTCATCCTGGGAGATTGTTTTGACATATACAAAATGGTAGGAGTGACATTTTACCAGTTTCCAGATTCAGACCTTAAAAGACCGGCAGCTTCTATTTCTTGTCTCATGGAACGCTGGTTCTTGGAATCTAGCTGCCTTGCTGGGAGAAAGACCAAGCACCCCAGTGGAGGGAAATAGAGCCAACAACCTCAGCCATATCCTCAGCTGACAGTCATCAACAAGTAGGAAGCAATGGGATCAAGCCACTTTGGAAGTGGCCCAGGTAATGTTACATTGAGGAAGAGCAAGCTCTTTTCACAAAGCCTTGCTCTAATTGCAGATTCATGAGCAAAATAAATTACTGTTGTCTTAAGCCACTACAATTTGGAGGAATTTATTATGCAGTGCTGAATAACTGGAAAATGTTAATGACTTGGAAAATTCAATATTTTAACAGTATTCTCTCCAAATTGATCTATAGATTAAAGGCAATCCCAGTCAAATATCCAGATACACAAAAAAAGTACATCCCATGTGATTACATTCATTTAATGCTTAAGATTAGTCAACACAAATATATGGTACTAGAAATTATGATACTGGTTATTTTGGCTTAAAGTGAGATGGAAACAATTTGGAAAAAGTGTAAATATAGCTTTGTGAATGGTAGTATATATTCTGAGTGTTGTTTACCTGGTGTATATACTTGCTGTGAATAAAATCAAGCTGAATATGTATAATTTGTACTCACTTCTCTGCACTTAATAAAAAGTTTAACATGCTGAAAAAACATTACAGAGAAACATTTGCAAAAATGAAAATAGACAAGATGGCATTTGATTTACTAATGCAAAATAATATTATTATTCATTATATATTTTTATTTTGGAATATGTAGACGTGATGAAATATATATTTTGTATAGGTATAATAAAAAGCAAATTGAAGGTAATAATTACTTCTAGCATGCAAATTTGGGATGTGTAGTTTTCAATCATTTCACTAATATTTTATGTCATGAAAATGTTCTAGAAAATGTGGAAGAATTACCAGAATTGATAAAATGGTAATAGTTAAACAAATGTTAGATTTATTATATGCTATACTTTTCTATAGTATTAAGTATTTTATAATTTTTTAAAAAAACATGAAATAAAACTGGTATCCCAGTCTTTGGATTGTTGACTAATTCCAACTAACAAACTTGGTGCATTCTCAATCCTACCTCTGAATTTGGGTACCCATTACTATTTTGCACCAAAATCTATGCACTATACAAATGACAATACTAGGGCAGATCTCATAGATCTTGGATCTTTAAATCTCACTGCTACGGGTGAAAGAGAAAGGAAGAAAATAACAAAATGGGAGGGTTAGTTTGATAGCTTCTTCCTCCCAACTACCTTAACTAAATTCTTTCTGTTGTCTTTTTTCTGTTGAAATGGGAAAGAGGAAACTATCCATACATAGTTCTCAAGTAGTACAAAGTCTTGTGCTGGTTCCCATTACACCAGAGTCAAGGGAGAAAGTCTTTGTACAGAGTGCTACCAAAAATTCCAATAGGAGAACAGTTCAAATACATAATTCTTTTAGTTCTCCTTTAGAAATTCTATCTACCTTTCAACTGGGTCTTATACTTTCCTTGCCTGATCAAACCTAATGCTCTCCAGGGATGGAATGTGGTGGAGGAGATGGAGGAGGATAGGTGAGGGGGGGGGTGAGCTTTATACTTTTATTAGGATCGGAATGTGTGCTTAACATATTAGTAATTGTCCAATATGTACCTAATAAATTTTAAGTAATAATTTCACTTTCATAATCATTGACATATATTATGGAGCTTCAATTTTACATATACCAACCTGGCAGGCTTTATTTGATTGTGGAATTCATCCACTTATGTTAAAACTACTTTCCAAATATACTCAGAAGCAAATCAATAAGTTGACAATAACGTTTGATTAGTCTTATAAACACATCCCTGAAAAATATATTTTTGTAAGCCTGATTTTTAAAATGCTTCTCCTTTTTAAGTATAATTTTCAAATAAATTTTATTAAACATTTTGTGTTTTAGCTTAACTATGACTTTTTAAACTACATAATTATGCTTTGTTTAAGTAAAGCCAGTATGTAAAACTTCAGATTGATGTAAAATGCAGGTTTTCAGACCATAAAGGTATTCAGTAGAAATGTTTTCTTTAAGTGACCATTTCCCAAATGCATTTTGATTGTGTTTTCATTTCAAAATTACTCATAGTAGACCTTTATAAGAATATGCTTATTATTTAAGGTGAGTTATACCTACACATAGATTATTTATTAGAAACATTCTGGGTTTCTTTTCTACATGTTTTTGTAACATTCCTAACCCTGAGGTTTATCAACTGAAGAAATATTTTGTTTAATTTGGTTTATCACTACGTAGAAAAATGTGTTTGGGGAATTTTTACTTTGCCTCAAATATGAAAAATGGGTCACTGCTGGAGGCAGTAAAGCAAACTAAGTGGACTAAAGATCTTCCCAAGGAAAATAATAATGTATTTTAAACACAGGAGTGAAAATCTTGTGTCCAGAATTATCACTATGTGGTGAAAAACTTGGTTAAATTCAAAGAAATAGTTTATTGAGTTAGGTATAAACAGAGGGGAAGGAGAAAATAAAATACAAAAATCAATGCATGTGTTAAAACCTCTAGAACTTATAACACAGAATGAACTTTAATGTATGTAAAGGAAAAAAAAATAAAATTCAAAGGATCCTAGGATGGAATGTAGTATGTTTTACATATGTATGAAATAAACTCACTGAAGGGACTGGGGAAAAATAGTACCACCCTAAATAACAACTCTACATAATTCTGTAAACTACTTGGCTGTTTTCTTTCACAGGGGATTATGGATTAATAATTCTGACACTGACATCCATGCATACTGAAATTGTACAATTAAGTAAACGGATAGTGGGAACCAGATGAAGTAGGAGTTTACAGATCAGCAAGGGGAGAAAGCTAGAATGATCCATGTGGCAATGGATTACAGTTAAGGACATCAGTATGTACTCATGTTTAGCTTAAGATAGATACATGTGATTACATACGACATATTTATGGATATGTATGTGTACACATGCTAATATATATCATATTACATGCCCTTGCTCTGTTAGCTGAACAGGTCTAGAATAAATGACACCCCAGTCGGTTACAAGTAATAATTTCATTCCAAATATTACAGTATGGAAAGAAAAAAAAATAGCTTTACAATGGATAAACCTGACAAATACTACCTCATCCAAATTATCAAGTTCCACATCTATAATTATAAGTCATACTAAGGGTATGTACTCTTGATAGGACACTTTATCTTTGCCACCTTTTTCCACCAAATATATAACCCGAGTATAAGCGTGAGAAAAATATCAGACAAATCCCAACTGAGACACATTTTACAAAATACCTGACCGGTACTCTTCAAAACTATTAAAATCAACAAAAACAAGGTTATACTGAGAAATTGTTACAGCTAAGAGGAGCCTAAGGAGAGATGATGAATGTATGTAATATGGTATCTTGAAGGGGATCTTGGAACGGAAGAAGGATATTAGGTAAAAATAAAGGAAATCTAAATAAAATATAGACTTTAGTTATTAATAAGCTATTAATTTTGGTGTATTAATTGTGATAAATGTAGCCTACTAATGAGAGATGTTAATAATAAAGGGAGTTCATTACAGCATAATTGGGAATTCTGTACTATCTTTGCAATTTTTTGGTAAATCTAAAAGTGTTCTAAGATTGTTTTTAAAGTTAATTTATAAGGCTCTTTTAAGTAAATAATATTTTAGGCCTTAATCAGTTAATGCTGATTATATATAATCACAAAAATGGGAATAAAAATAGTATCCATTAATTGAAAACTTACTATAAACCAAGCTATGCTCTAGGAACATTATAGTCATGAATCAACTCTCTGAAACAACTTTGCAAAAATCGATAAAATTATAAAATATATTGAATATTGATGTATCAATATATGTCAACAACTATTCTAAATTCTTTATACACACTATCTCATTTATTTCTCACAACTCTATGAAGTTCATTTTATACATTTGTTAATGAAGGCTTTAACACTCTGAAAGCTTAAAGAAACAACATTATAAAATGGGCAAGTAGATGTACATAATTCAAATAAGGCTGTCTGATTTCCCTCTATTCTTAAAAATTGTGCAGTACTATCTCATTTAATGCTATAACATTCCTTTAATTTAGACATTAATATCCTCAATGAGCTTTATATAGATTTACAGTAAAGTGAATTTTTCAATAACACACTCAGTAAGAGGTGGAAGTTGTTTAGTTCTAAAATCCCTGCTTTTTTTCCATTACTATTCTGATCTTAAACTATTATGAAGAAGCCAGATATCTCTAATCTACAAAATATTCTGCTATGTACTTTAAGGAATATGAAGATATATACCAGCCATAGATTTTGCACTAATGAAACGTGTGTGTTTGTGTGTGTATGCACACACATACAATATATCAGCTACAATTAAGTTTACTTACAAATGACACACACTAAAATAATAGTACCATAAACAAAATAGATGTTTAATATCTCTTAAATAGAAGAGATAGAAATAAATAGTCAAAAACTGAATGGCACTCAACAGTGTGAGATTTAAAACTTCTTTCCATCTTGTTTTTCTCTCATCTTCACCTAATAGTCTGAGATAGTTGTTTTGGCTCAAGCATTCACACCTCAAATTCCAATGAATAAAAATTAGAAACAAGAATAGAAAAGTGCAATGTCTTCATTTAAACATACATGCTGAGTTTGAGATGAATATGGTGCATTTTGGGGGAATAGTTAATGGTTAGGTTAACTCAGGAAAAGGATTAGGACTAGAAACATACCTGTCAGAGTTAAGGCTAAGTTTCAGGCATTAGCTAAAAGCCTGTTTAATAGAATTGACCATAAATTAAACAGATAAACTAGAAGGAACAGTGTTAATTAATATGTATTAGGGTTAGACTTTTAAAAATACAGTGTAATTTTTGGAACTCTGAGGCTCAATGTGATCTGTGATTTCAAAGGATCTCTAGGATTCTGTCAAGAATGAGAGGACACAGCCTAAAGAATCTTTTAACCAAATTGACTCTGAGATTTAGTTTATTGATTCCAACCATTTTTATTATTCATTTATTCAACAAAAATTATTTTTTGCCTACTATGTGCTAAGCAAAATGGTAGTTATTAGAAATATAAACAAGAATAAGCCTGTCAAAAATCCAGAAATATAAAAATTAAAACTGCTAGATCAATAAACTAGTATTTAGTTAGATTTTATTGTGCATATAAGAATATTTAGTAAACTGAGAACTTTCAAATTCAAAACTAATATGAATTTCAGGGGCATGGTTACAGGATGGCTTATGAAGTGAAAATACTGAAGCTGTTTAACTTTTACAATGATTAGTTATTACAATGGGGGTTCCCAGATGACCAGGGATAGATTAAAAATGATTATCTTATACTATATTTTGGATGATGTCTTAAGTTTCTTTTATGATTATCAGAGGTATTTACAAGAAGTAACCCCAGTTAAGTTTCACTTATGTTCATGACATAAGGTAGATTTAGTTTTACTTACATGGCTTAATGATTTCATCTACTAAAGGAATTTACAAGTCCAGTCTCCATTTTGTATTTAATGTTAACAATTGAAATAATCCCTATTTTTTAATGTTCATAATCTTCAGGGTGCAGAGGCAGGGTGGTCTTCAGGGCTACTTAGAATAAATAGCTTATTGATAACCACAAAGTTACCAGATTTAGTATCATTTTCATCTTTTTAAAATATTTATTTGTTTGTTTGTTTGTGTATTTATGGCTGTGTTGGAACTTCTTTGCTGCATGTAGGCTTTCTCTCTAGTTGCGGTGAATGGGGGTTACTCTTCATTGCAGTGTGAGGGTTTCTCATTGCAGTGGCTTCTCTTGTTGTGGAACACAGGCTCTAGGCACTCTGGCTTCAGTAGTTGTGGCACACGGGCTTAGCTGCTCCTCAACATGTGGGATCTTCCTAGACCAGCGTTCGAACCCATGTCCCTTGCATTGGCATGCAGATTCTCAACCACTGCACCACCATGGAAGCCCCACAGTATCACTTTCATCTTATAGTAGAATTTCTATTGTTGTGGGTCTGTCAAGAACACCTCAGGCTACATGTTTCCTTGACTTTGTCAAAGTCAAGATCCAGTGAAAGGGGTCAAGAGGAAGATGGTGGGAGAGTAAGACGCGGAGATCACCTTCCTCCCCACGGATACATCAGAAATTCATCTACACGTGGAACAACTCCTACAGAACACCTACTGAATGCTGACAGAAGACCTCAGACCCCCCAAAAGGCAAGAAACTCCCAACATACCTGGGTAGGGCAAAAGAAAAAAGAATAAACAGAGACAAAAGGATAGGGATGGGACCTGCACCAGTGGGAGGGAGCCGTGAAGGAGGAAAGGTTTCCACACACTACAAGCCCCTTCATGGGCAGAGACTGTGGGTGGCAGAGGGGGAAAGCTTCGGAGTAGCCGAGGAGAGCAGAGCAACAGGGGTGTGGAGGGCAAAGCAGAGAGATTCCCGCACAGAGTATCCGGGCCGACCGGCCTTCACCAGCCCGAGAGGCTTGCCTGCTCGGCCGCCGGGGTGGGCAGGGCTGGGAGCTGAGGCTCGGGTATCGGGTTTCTGTTGGAGCACAGGGAGAGGACTGGGGCTGGTGGCAGGAAGAGCCTGAAAGGTTTGGTGTGCTGCGGCTAGCCCGGAGGGAGTCCAGGGGAAAAGTCTGGAGCTGCCGAAGAGACAAGAGACTTTTTCTTCCCTTTTGTTTCCTGGTGCGCAAGGAGAGGGCATTAAGAGCGCTGCTTAAAGAAGCTCCAGAGACGAGCGCAAGCCGTGGCTGAAGGCGCGGACCCAGGAGACGGGCGTGGGACTCTGCAGCTGCTGCTGCCGCCGCCACAAGGCCTGTGTGTGAGCGCAGGTCACTGTCCACCCCCGCTTCTGGGGAGCCTGTGCAGCCCCCCACTGCCGGGGTCCTGGAACCCAGGGACGGCTTCCGCGGGAAAGTGCATGGAACGCCTCAGGCTGGTACAACATCACACCGGCCTCTGCCACCTCAGGCCTGCCATGCACTGCGTGCCCCTCCCTCCACTCGGCCTGAGTGAGCCAGAGCCCCCAAATCAGCGGCTCCTTTAAACCCATCCTGTCTGAGTGAAGAACGGACGCCCTCTGGAGACCTACACGCAGAGGTGGGGATAGGTCCAAGGCTGAGACCTGGGAGCTGTGAGAGCAGAGAAGAGAAAGGGAAATCTCTCTGTGCAGCCTCGGAGGAAGTGGATTACAGCTCCACGGTCTGCTTGATGTGCCCTGCGTCTGTGGAGTGCATGAATGGACAGCGAATCATCCCAAAATGAGGAGGTGGACTTTGAGGACAAGATTTCAGACTTTTTCCCCTTTTCCTCTTTTTACAACGAATTATCCCAAATTAAGGAGGAGGACTTTGAGAGCAAGATTTTCGATTTTTTCCCCCATTCTCTTTTTGTGAATGTGTATGTGTATGCTTCTGTGTGAGATTTTCTCTGAATAGCTTTGCTTCCACCATAGGTCCCAGGGTTCTATCCGTACATTTCTTTTCAATAATTACTTTTTTATTTTTAATAATGCTACTATATTTTATACTTTATTCCATTTCACTTTATCTTCACTCTTTCTTTTTTTCCTACCTTCCCTTCCGCCATCCCTCCCTTCGCCCCTTTCTTTCTTTCATTCTTTCCTTCCTCCCTCCCTCCCTCCCTCCCTCCTGTCTTTCTTTCTTTTCTTCTTCCCTCCCTCCTGCCCTTCTTCCTTTCACTCTTTCTTTTTCTTTCCATCCTCCATCTCTCCCTCCTTTCTTTCTTTCTTTCTTTCTTTCTGTCCTTCCTCCCTCCCTCCCTCCTTTCTTTCCTTATTTCTTTCTTCCTTCCTTCCTTTCTTTCCTTCTTCCTTTCTTTCTTTCTCTCTTTATTTCTTCTACTAATTCTTTCTTTCTAATTTTTCTCCCTTTTAATCTGAGCCGGGTAGATGAAAAGCTAATGGTGCTGCAGCCAGGAGTCAGTGCTGTGCCTCTGAAGTGGGAGAGCCAACTTAAGGACACGGGTCCACAAGAGACCTCCCACCTCCACATAATATCAAGCGGCGAAAATCTCCCAGAGATCTCCATCTCAACACCAGCACCCAGCTTCACTCAGCGACCAGCAAGCTATAGTGCTGGTCACCCTATGCCAAGCAACTAGCAAGAGAGGAACACAACCTCACCTATTAGCAGAGAGGCTGCCTAAAATCATAATAAGGCCACAGGCACCCCAAAACACACCACCAGACGTGGACCTGTCCACCAGAAAGATAAGATCGAGCCTCAACCACCAGAAAACAGGCACTAGTTCCCCACACCAGGAAGCTTACACAACCTACTGAAACAACCTTAGCCACTGGGGACAGACACCAAAAACAATGGGAACTACGAATCTGCAGCCTGCAAAAAGGAGACCACAAACAAAGTAAGATAAGAAAAATTAGAAGAAAGAAAATCACACAGCAAGTGAAGGAGCAAGATAAAAACCTACCAGACCTAACAAAAAAGAGGTAATAGGCAGTTTATCCAAAATACAACTCAGAATAAGGATAGTAAAGCTGATCCAACATTATATTCCCAAGATCCAAAATATTGGAAATAGAATAGACAAAATGCAAGAAACAGTTAACAAGGACCTAGAAGAACTAAAGATGAATCAAGCATTGATTAAAACTACAATAAATTAAATGAAAAATACTCTAGATGGGATCAATAGCAGAATAACTGAGGCAGAAAAACGGAAAAGTGAGGTGGAAGATAAAATAGTGGAAATAACTGCTGCAGAGCAAAATAAAGAAAAAAGAATGAAAAGAACAGAGGACAGTCTCAGAGACCTCTGGGGCAACATTAAACGCACCAACATTCGAATTATAGGGGTACCAGAAGAAGAAGAGAAAAAGAAAGGGACTGAGAAAATATTTGAAGAGGTTATAGTTGAAAATTTCCCTAATATGGGAAAGCAAATAGTTAATCAAGTCCAAGAGGCACAGAGAGTCCCATACGGAATAAATCCAAGGAGAAATAGGCCAAGACACATATTAATCAAACTGTCAAAAATTAAACACAAAGAAATCATATTAAAAGCAGCAAGGGAAAAACAACAAATAACACACAAGGGAATGCCCATCAGGTTAACAGCTGATCTATCAGCAGAAACTCTACAAACCAGAAGGGAGTGGCAGGACATAATTAAAGTGATGAAGGAGAAAAACCTGAAACCAAGATTACTCTACCCAGCAAGGATATCATTCAGATTTGATGGAGAAATTAAAACGTTTACAGACAAGCAAAAGCTGAGAGAGTTCAGCACCACCAAACCAGCTTTACAACAAATGCTAAAGGAACTTCTCTAGGCAAGAAACAAAACAGAAGGAAAATACCTACAATAACGAATGCAAACTAATTAAGGAAATGGGAATAGGAACATACATATCAATAATTACCTTAAACGTAAATGGAATAAATGCTCCCACCAAAAGACACAGATTGGCTCAATGGATACAAAAACAAGACCCATATATATGATGTCTACAAGAGACCCACTTCAGACCTAGAGACACATACAGACTGAAAGTAAGGGGATGGAAAAAGATATTCCATGCAAATGGAAATCAAAACAAAGCTGGAGTAGCAATTCTTATATCAGACAAAATAGACTTTAAAATAAAGACTATTAGAAGAGACAAAGAAGGACACTACATAATGATAAAGGGATCAATCCAAGAAGAAGATATAACAATTGTAAATATTTATGCACCCAATATAGGAGCACCTCAATACATAAGGCAAATACTAACAGCCATATAAGGGGAAATCAACAGTAACACACTCAGAGTAGGGGACTTTAACACCCCACTTTCACCAATGGACAGATCATCCAAAATGAAAATAAATAAGGAAACACAAGCTTTAAATGATACATTAAACTAGATGGACTTAATTGATATTTATCGGACATTCCATCCAAAAAGAACATAATACACATTTTTCTCAAGTGCTCATGGAACATTCTCTACGATAGGTCATATCTTGGGTCACAAATCAAGCCTTGGTAAATTTAAGAAAATTGAAATTGTATCAAGTATATTTTCTGACCACAATGCTATGAGACTAGACATCAATTACAGGAAAAGAGCTGTAAAAAATACAAACACATGGAGGCTAAACAATACACTACTTAATAACGAAGTGATTACTGAAGAAATCAAAGAGGAAATAAAAAAAAATACCTAGAAACAAATGACAATGGAGACACGATGACCCAAAACCTATGGGACAAAGCAAAAGCAGTGCTAAGGGGGAAGTTTATAGCAATACAATCCCACCTTAAGAAACAGGAAACATCTCGAGTAAACAACCTGACTCTGCACCTAAAGCAATTAGACAAAGAAGAACAAAAAAAAAAACCCAAAGTAAGCAGAAGGAAAGAAATCATAAAGATCAGATCAGAAATAAATGAAAAAGAAATGAAACAAATGATAGCAAAGATCAATAAAACTAAAAGCTGGTTCTTTGAGAAGAGAAACAAAATTGATAAACCATTAGCCAGACTCATCAAGAACAAAAGGGAGAAGACTCAAATCAATAGAATTAGAAATGAAAAAGGAGAAGTAACAACTGACACTGCAGAAATACAAAAGATCATGAGAGATTACTACAAGCACCGCTATGCCAATAAATTGGACAACCTGGAAGAAATGGACAAATTCTGAGAAATGCACAACCTGCCAAGACTGACTCAGGAAGAAATAGAAAATATGAACAGACCAATCACAAGCACTGAAATTGAAACTGTGATTAAAAATCTTCCAATAAACAAAAGCCCAGGACCAGATGGCTCCACAGGCGAATTCTATGAAACATTTAGAGAAGAGCTAACACCTATCCTTCTGAAACTCTTCCAAAATATAGGAGAGGGAGGAGTACTCCCAAACTCATTCTACGAGGCCACCATCACCTTGATACCAAAACCAAGCAAGGATGTCACAAAGAAAGAAAACTACAGGCCAATATCACTGATGAACATAGATGCAAAAATCCTCAACAAAATACTAGCAAACAGAATCCAACAGCACATTAAAAGGATCATACACCATGATCAAGTGGGGTTTATTCCAAGAATGCAAGGATTCTTCAATATATGCAAATCAATCAATGTGATACACCATATTAACAAATTGAAGAAGAAAAACCATATGATCCTCTCAATAGATGCAGAGAAAGCTTTTGACAAAATTCAACACCCATTTATGATAAAAACCCTGCAGAAAGTAGGCATAGAGGGATCTTTCCTCAACATAATAAAGGCCATATATGACAAACCCACAGCCAATATTGTCTTCAATGGTGAAAAACTGAAACCATTTCCACTAAGATCAGGAACAAGACAAGGCTGCCCACTCTCACCACTCTTATTCAACTTCGTTTTGGATGTTTTAGCCACAGCAATCAGAGAAGAAAAGGAAATAAAAGGAATTCAAATTGGAAAAGAAGAAGTTAAGCTGTCACTGTTTGCAGATGACATGATATTATACATAGAGAATCCTAAAAATGCTACCAGAAAACTACTAGAGCTAATCAATGAATTTGGTAAAGTAGCAGGATACAAAATTAATGCACAGAAATCTCTGGCATTCCTGTACACTAATGATGAAAAAACTGAAAGTGAAATCAAGAAAGCACTCCCATTTACCATTGCAACAAAAAGAATAACATATCTAGGAATAAACCTACCTAAGGAGACAAAAGACCTGTATGCTGAAAATTATAAGACACTGATGAAAGAAATTAAAGATGACACAAACAGATGGAGAGATATACCATGCTCCTCGGTTGGAAGAATCAATATTGTGAAAATGACTCTACTACCCAAAGCAATCTACAGATTCAATGCAATCCCTATCAAACTACCACTGGCATTTTTCACAGAACTAGAACAAAAAATTTCACAATTTGTCTGGAAAAACAAAAGACCCCGAAAAACCAAAGCAATCTTTAGAACGAAACACGGAGCTGGAGAAATCAGGCTCCCTGACTTCAGACTATACTACAAAGCTACAGTAATCAAGACAGTGTGGTACTGGCACAAAAACAGAAAGATAGATCAATGGAACAGGATAGAAAGCCCAGAGATAAACCCACGGACATATGGTCAACTTATCTTTGATAAAGGAGGCAGGAATATACAGTGGAGAAAGGACAGCCTCTTTACTAAGTGGTGCTGGAAAACTGGACAGGGACATGTAAAAGTATGAGATTAGATCATTCCCTAACACCATACACAAAAAATAGCTCAAAATGGACTAAAGACCTAAATGTAAGGCCAGACACTATCAAACTCTTAGAGGAAAACATAGGCAGAACACTGTATGACATAAATCACAGCAAGATCCTTTTGGACCCACCTCCTAGAGAAATGGAAATAAAGACAAAAATAAACACATTGGACCTAATGAAACTTCAAAGCTTTTGCACAGCAAAGGAAACCATAAACAAGACCAAAAGACAACCCTCAGAATGGGAGAAAATATTTGCAAATGAAGCAACTGACAAAGGATTAATCTCCAAAATTTATAAGCAGCTCATGCAGCTCAATAGCAAAAAAACAAACAACCCAATCCAAAAATGGGCAGAAGACTTAAATAGGCATTTCTCCAAAGAAGATATACAGACTGCCAACAAACACATGAAAGAATGCTCAACATCATTAATCATTAGAGAAATGCAAATCAAAACTACAATGAGATATCATCTCACACCAGTCAGAATGGCCATCATCAAGAAATCTAGAAACAATAAATGCTGGAGAGGGTGTGGAGAAAAGGGAACACTCTTGCACTGCTGGTGGGAATGTGAATTGGTACAGCCACTATGGAGAACAGTATGGAGGTTCCTTAAAAAACTACAAATAGAACTACCATATGACCCAGCAATCCCACTACTAGGCATATACCCTGAGAAAACCATAATTCAAAAAGAGACATGTACCAAAATGTTCATTGCAGCTCTATTCACAATAGCCCGGAGCTGGAAACAACCTAAGTGTCCATCATTGGATGAATGGATAAAGAAGATGTGGCACATATATACAATGGAATATTACTCAGGCATAAAAGAAACAAAATTGAGCTATTTGTAATGAGGTGGATAGACCTAGAGTCTGTCATACAGAGTGAAGTAAGTCAGAAAGAGAAAGACAAATACCATATGCTAACACATATGTATGGAATTTAAGAAAAATAAATATCATGAAGAACCTATGGGTAAGACAGGAGTAAAGACACAGACCTACTGAGAATGACTTGATGCTATGGGGATGGTGAAGGGTAAGCTGTGACAAAGTGAAAGAGAGGCATGGACATATATACAGTACCAAACTTAAGGTAGATAGTGGGAAGCAGCCACATAGCACAGGGAGATCAGCTCGGTGCTTTGTGACTGCCTGGAGGGGTGGGATAGGGAGGGTGGGAGGGAGGGAGACATAAGAGGGAAGGGATGTGGGAACAGATGTATATGTATGGCTGATTCGCTTTGTTATAAAGCAGAAACTAATAAAAAAAAGGATGAAAGGAGAATCATAGGAAGCAAAATAATAAAGGCATAATTTATTGTCAAAAAATATATCCAGTGGAAAAAAAAAGAAAATTAAAATCCCCTCATAATTTTAAGAAATTATTAAATAGAAGAGATGGAAATACCTAGGTCAGTATCCATATATATAAAGAATGACCGTGGTGAGAATTTTGTATAATTATGATAGGCTTAGAGATAAATTATGACTTTGACTTAGAGTGAAGTCAAATACTCATAACTTGTCGATGAGTGTTAGAAATTATATTTAAGTTAAAGGAGAAGAAGGAATTCCTATTGTGACAGCAAACACAATGCTTACTATCAATGGTGGGTGAAGGTTCTCTGAAGAGGTGACCTATAAGTTGAGATCCTAATTACAAGAAGGAACTATGTAAATAAATATCAGTTGGAATAGGCAGAAAGAAGAGTTATTACCACCAATAAGGGGGAAAGAACTTGGTGTTTTGAAGCAACCCAATAAAGAGCAGCATTGTGAATGAGGGGGAGAACAAAGTCAGTGGTATGCAATGAGGCTGGATATGAAGGAAAAGATAAGTCAGTTAAGCCAATGCAAAAAGTTGGGATTTTTATTCTCATTGTAATAAGACGTCAGTGGAGAATTTCAAGGACAATGACGGAATCAAGGGATCATGTTGGTTACTCACGTTGGAAATATTGACAAGTCCCAAATGGCATATATTGCTTGAGAGATGAAATAATTATCTGAGGAGTGATCATATTTGGAAAGCAGAAAAAAATTTAATGGTGCTTCAATTTTTTTTCTTCTACATTTTTTTCTTTTTTATTGATTATTTTTTTTTTAGTTATCAACAACTTGTCTCACCCTATACAAAATTACTGTTAATGAATAAGTGAATATTAGAGAAAATAGTGTTGAAAACCTAAGCATACAATTCCCGAGTTATTTTCAGTATGAACCTAGCTTTTCTATAGATACTTTTAAAACCTACCTTTTCTATGTCTCAGCATATTTAGTTGTATATAATCCATACATTATAATATAATGAAAATGCAAGCAACTGCCTCTTTATCATGTACTGGAATTCATTTTAGGTTTAATTTTTTATAAACATCTTGGAACAAGAATAAGAGTGGGAATTAAAATCCATGGAAACTGCTGTAAAGTCATCTTGTCAAAGTAAGAACAAATATAAACAGCCTACCAATTAGAGATTTACTATACCCTTGCCAGTGATACTAAAAGAATTAGTTCAATGTAATATGATTTTTCTCCAGGCTCTCAACCAGATATCTACATGAGGTAGACCATCAAGCAGAAAAGAGCTTCCTCCTAAAAAATACTCAATGCCCTGGTGGTTGAAAATAACTACAATGAAAGATAGGTCACTTTGAGGACTTTTAAAAACAGATTTAAGACTTTCACAAGATAGCATTTTGCTGTAACAATGTAGTATCTGAATATTATTTTTCATAGCGTTCACTCACAAGAAACTGATTCACACAAAATATTTTCTTTGTTGACATGAAACACATAATTCAGATCCCACATCCACATATATCATAAAACTTGTTATAACTGCTTATGTATGAGGATTCCTTTATTAATTGAATATAGAAATTATTTATAATTTTAACTATGTCATTATTATTACAAATTATTATTAAATATATACTTTTATATTATGATAATAATATAATTTTAGATAACCAATATAAAATGCTTTATAAATCAAACTGGAAATGATGAAACGAGCAAGGTGATAACTTTGTTTTATCTTCTATTAATGGAATGTAAACTAGTTTAAATATAATGAAATATTCAGTTAAACATTTCTCAAAGTAACTTTTTTATTTAGGAAATATTCAGCACAGATGTTAGGGTGCATATGTTATACATATCTGAAATTTCTAGGCTGTTCACACAACATAACTTTCTATTACTGAATCTGCCTTCATTCAGACTTCTGCATTTTGCCGTTTATGACCAAATTATTTCCTTTTACTTCCACACACATTTAAATGTGTGGTAATAAAACATGATGAGGAAAGAGCATGGTAATTATGAATGAGTAGGTGTAGTATACAAACCAACTAATTACATATGTGTCTGCATGGATTATAACCAGACAGACAGAAATCGGAACAGTTACAAAACACTTCTAAACAGCTCTCTGTAGATAATTTTATACTTCTGCCATGTGAAATCCACTCATTTTTGCATTTATGATTAATTTTTGGAGATCATCACATCTTTAGTTTTTCTTTATTATGATCATTTTGATTAAAGTTACTTCACTTACAGTCTTATACCAAGTTGATTAAATGGCAAAATCTCAAGATTTTATTTTAATCTTTCAAGCTGAATCACTCAAAACTTTGTTTAAATGTATACAATGTATGTAAGATGAAAGCTTCATTAGTAAGGTATTTTTCCAAGTATATTCCTATAGATTTACAACTTGGGAATGGTGTAGAAAATGTAATTGGTTCTGTGTTGGCTCTCATGTGGTTAAATGTTAAGATTTTGTTGCCAGATAGACCCAAGTTCAAATTCTCAATGGTTCACTTTCTATTGTGTGTAGTTCTTAGTAATAGACCTAATTTCTTTTGCTTCAATTTTTTCATCTGTATAATGGGGATGGGATCCTAGACACAGTAATAAGTAACAAAAGAAACTTCAGGCATTTA
Source organism: Mesoplodon mirus (assembly GCF_964341445.2). Taxonomy (NCBI): domain Eukaryota; kingdom Metazoa; phylum Chordata; class Mammalia; order Artiodactyla; family Ziphiidae; genus Mesoplodon; species Mesoplodon mirus. The sequence continues at coordinate 106,558,295 of NC_138983.1, read as the reverse complement.
TATTGGAATGGAAGAAATGAAATTAATATGCAAACATGATTTTCTAAGTAGAAAGTCCCAAGGAATCTACAAAAAATTATTAAGTTTAGCACTAATAATTAAGTTTAGTAAGATTGCAGGATTCAAATTCAATCTCCCAAACCCACATTTATTTCTATACACTAGCAGTGAGAGATTAAAAAATAATTATTTTTTAAAAACATTTAAAAATCAACAACAATATAATATGCTTACTTATAAGTATAACTTGTTTTTTCTTTATTAAAACATCAACTGGAAACAAACATTATACATGTACAATATAATACACACACATATACACAAACACACAGATGCACACAGATTATCAATATCCCCTTTACTTTTGGAAATTAAGTCTGGGTGCTCTCATGTTTAGACATTTTCTCACTCACTAAGTGAAAATCACACAAGTCACTTGGGAAGATGAATGAACTATTTTATTTATTTTTAATTAATTTATTTAAATTATAGTATATCAGATTTAGAGACTCAGATCAAGATGGTGGAGTAAGAGGATGTGGAACTCACCTCTCCCCAACAAAAACATCAAAAATACATCTGCCTAATGAAAAATTATCATTGAAAACTAAGGGAAAACTAGGTGAAAGACTCCTCTATAACTCAGATTATAAGACATGAACATGAAGAATCAGATAGGAAGGAAAGAGAAGTGATCAGAATAGGACCTGTGCCTCTGGGAGGGACGCACAGGAAAGGAAGATTAGAAAGGCAGAGACCCTCCCTGGGGAGTGAGCCATTCGAGCTATATTGTGCACCACAGCCATAGGGTCCGGCAAAGGGAAGACGAACACCACTGTCTGGTTGGAGAGTATGTGGGAGTAACAGGCAGGTTTGCTTGCTCTGAAGCAGGGTAGAAAGGACAATTTGAAACTACACGGCTGGTTGACTTGTTTCTTGCTACCACATACACTAGCCAGAACCTAGTGAACACTCCAGCACCCTTTGCTTCATTTTGAAGCTCCACACTAGAGCAAGGACTACCACAATTGAGCAAAAATCTCAGCCATGAGACATTGGGGTGGCTCAAACCCTAAGCAGCATCTGAGCAGAAAAGTGGTAGCCATTACTGGTGATTGCACAGACAGTGCATCAGAGCATCAGAGGAAATCTAGATCTCTGATGGCTGCCAGATTGACACACTCCATGACCTGACCTTCACCAAATACCTACATCATCTCCTCTTGATCCAGCACTGATCCACTCTGGGGTTGAAAGTGACAGTGCTGGGTGAAGGAAGAAAACACACTTGAAGGGAATAGAGCCAACTTGGACCCAACACCCAGGACTTCTGCTCTAGCAGGTTGAGATCTGATACTGCACTTCACAGGGTGGTGACAACAACTAAGAAGAGGAGAAGCCCCAGGCACTGAGCTATAATACTAACCCCTCCTTCTCCAATCTACTCCTACCAAGGTGATAGATGCCAGCACACCAAAGGGAAAGATGTGACTTTTTATCACATCAGATCCAGCACTCCCATCAAAGCCACAGGGCAAGTGCAGATCATATAGGAATGCTCCCACATAAGAACACACCTTGAAGACCACCATAGGTATCTGTTTCACCTAATATCATAGACAGCGAAAAATAAGAAAAATTAGAAGATAGAGGTATTTGTCTGAATTGAAAAAGCAAGAGAAAACTCCTTAAAATACAACTAGTAAAACAGAAACAATTTACTAGATAAAGGAATCAAAGCACAAGTAATAAGAATCCTAAACCAATTAAGAGATGGACTAGATGAACACAGGGGAAATTGTAACAAAAACTAGAAAATATTTTTTTAAAAGTCAGAACTGAAGAATACAATAACTGAAAAGTAAAACACACTAGAAGGAATGAACAACAGACTAGGTGATACAGAAGTGATCTTGAAGATAGAATAATGGAAATAACACAATTAGAATGGCTAAAAGAGAAACAAATTTTAAAAAATAAAAACAGTTAGAGGAATTTGGGGGATAACATCAAGCATACCATCATTCACGTTAGTGTTCCAAGAATGAGAAGAGAGAGAGAAGGAAGTAGAAAATGTATTTAATGAAATTAAGGCTGGACCATCCCAAGTCTGAAGAAGGAAACAGATATCCAGGTATAGGAAGCACATAGGGTCCTAAATAAAATGAATCCAAAAGACCCATATCAAGACATATCATTAAATCAGCAAATATTAAAGAAAAAGAGAGTGCTAAAATCTGCAAAAGAAAAACAGAAGTCACATAGAAGGAAATTTATACTACAATGATAAAGTAATCAAAACAGTATGATACTGGCACATAGAGCAATGGAACAGTATAGAGAGCCCAGAAATAAATCCATGCATTATGCTCAATTAATCTATGACAAAGTAGCCAAGAATAACAATGGGGAAATACAGTCTCTTTAATTAGAGGTGCTGAGAAAAGTGGTCAAGTACATGTAAAAGAATGAAATTAGAACATATTCTTACAAACATACACAAAAATAAACTTAAAATGGATTAAACTCCTAAATGTAAAACTGTAAACCATAAAGCTCCTAGAAGAGAACATAGGCAAAACACTCTTGACATAAATTGTCTCTTCAGATGAAGGGGAAAAGGTAAAAATAACAAAAAGGGGTCTAATTAAACTTAAACGTTCTAAGCAGTAAAGAGAACCATCAACAAAATGAAAAGACAATCTACTGAATAGGAGAAAATATTTGCTTATGATCTAACTGATAATGATTAACATCTAAAATTTATAAACAGTTCATACAAGTCAATATCAGAAAAATAAACAACCCAAGTAAAAAATTGGCAGACCTGTATGGACATTTTTTCCAAATAAGACATACATATGGCTAACAGGCACTTGAAAAGACACTCAACATCACTAATCATCAGAGAAATGCAAATGAAAACCACAATGAGATATCCCCTTACACCTGTCAAAATGCTTATCATCAAAAAGTCTATGAATGCCAGAAGTTGGCAAGGATGTGGATAAAAGGGTACCTTAATACACTGTTGGTGGGAATATATATTGGTGCAGCCATTATGAGAAACAGTATGGAGGTTCCCCTAGAAAACTAAAAATAGAACTACCATATGATCCAGCAATTCCACTACTGAGTATATAACCAATGAAAAGGAAAATATTAATTTGAAAGATACATGGACCCCAATGTTCACAGCAGTATTATTTGCATTAGCCATGATATTCAAACAATATAAGTGTCCATCAACATATGGATACATAAAGAAAACATGGTGTATATATGCAATGGAATATTACTTAGCCATGAAAAAGAATAAAATTCTACCATTTGCAACAATGTTGATGGAACAAGAGAGTATTATGCTTAGTGAAATATGTAAGACAGAAAGAAAAACACTCTATATTATTACTTATATGTGGAATCTAAAAATAAAACAAAATATTATATATTAAAAAACAACAGAAACAGACTCACAGATGTAGAGAACAAATTAACAGTTATTAGGGAGAGGGGAAGTGGGAGGGTTGAGAGAGGGGTATTGGAATTAACAGACACAAACAACTATGTAAAAAGTAAATAAGCAAGGAGAATACATTGCACAGCACAGGAAAATATAACACTATTTTGTAATAACTTAAAGTATAATGTATAAAAATATTGAGTCACCAAGCTATACACCTAAAACTAATATAATATTGTTAATCAACTATACTTCTTTATACTTAAAATATTATACTTGATTTACTATATTATATTATATTTTACATGTATAATATATTGATTTTCCTTCATTCAGTAGATACTTACTTTTGCTTTTGTTTCCTTTGCCTGAGAAGGCAAATACAAAAAATAATAAATTAAATTAAATTAAATTAAATTAAATTAAATACTGCTATGACTTATATCAAACGGTGTTCTGCCTAACATTTCTTCTAGGAGTTTTATGGTTTTCTGGTTTACACTTAATACTTTAATCATTTTGAGTTTATTTTTGTATATGGTTGAAGAAAATGTTCTAATTCCACTGTTTTACATGTAGCTGTCCAGTTTTCTGAGCATTACTAATTGAAGAGACTGTGTCTTCCCCATTGTATATAATTAGATTATTTGTCATAGATTAATTGAGAATAAATATGTGGGCTTATATCTAGCCTCTCTATATTTATCCTTTGATCTATGTGTCTGTTTTTGTGCCAGTAACATACTGTTTTGATTACTGTAACTTTGTATTATAATCTGAAGTAGGAAGCTTGATACTTTCAGCTTTATTTTTTGTTCTCAAGTTCGTGTTGACTATTTGGAGTTTTTTGTGGTTTTATACAAATTTTAGGATTACTTTTTTCTACTTCTGTGAAAATGTCATGGGTATTTTGACAGAGATTGCACTATAAATTCATAGATTCCTTTGTATAGTGTGGACATTTTAATAATATTTGTTCTTCCAATCCAAGAATATGTGATATCTTTCCATTTCTTTATATCATTTTCAAATTTGTTCACCAGTGTTTTATAGTTTTCATAGTATAGATCTTTCACCACTTTGATTATGTTTATTCCTAGGTATTTTAAACTTTTTGATGGGATTTATTTTTCTTTCTACTTCTGATAGTTCATTATTAGTGTATAGAAAACGAATAGACTTCTGTATGTTAATCTTGTATTCTGCAACTTTATTGAATTCATTTATTAATTCTAATCATTTTTTGGTGGAGAGAGCTTTTCTATATATATATATTATAATATGTCATCTGTAAGTAATAACAGTTTTACTGTTATACATCCACTTTGAATGGCTTTATTTCTTTTTCTTGTCTGATTGCTGTGGCTGACCTAACAATACTATGTTAAATAGAAGTGTTGAGAGTAGACATTCTTTTCTTATTTCTGAATGTACAGAAAAAGCTTTCAGCTTTCACCATAAAGTAAGATGTTACCTCTGGGTTTGTCATAAATGGCTTTTATCCTGTTGAGATATGTCCCCTCTATACCAACATTAATGAGAGTTTTCATCATGAATGGATGTTAAATTTTGTCAACTGCTATTTCTGTGTCTACTGAGATGATCATGTGAATTTTTTCCTTCCTTTTCTTAGTGTGCTGTATAACACTGATTTATTTGTGAACACTGCACTATCCTTGCATCCCTGGAATAAATTTCCCTTGATCATCATGTATGATCCTTTTTATATATTGTTGAATTTGGTTTGTTAATATTTTGTTGAAGATTTTTACATCTATTTTTATCAGAGATATTGGCCTGTAATTCTTTTTTCGTGGTGTTTTTGACTTGTTTTGATATTAGGGTAATGGAGGCCTTGTAAAATTAATTTGGGATTGTTTCATCTTCTTCAGTTTTGGGGGATAGTTTGAGAAGCATAGTTTTCCTTTTTTACATGTTCTATAGAATTCAACTGTGAAGCTGCCCGTTCCTGGACTTTTGTTTAATGGGAGTTTTTTGATTACTGATTCAATTTCAGTTCTAATAATCAGTGACTCAGATTATATATTTCTTCCTGATTCAGTCTTAGAAGTTTTTATGTTTCAGGAATTTATCCATTCCTTCTAGGTAGTCCAATTTTTTGGCATATAACTGTTTGTAGTATTCTCTTACAGTCTTTGTATCTTTGTGTAATTGTTGTAATTTCCCCTTTCTTATTTTGTTTATTTGGGTCCTTTCTCTTTTTATCTTAATGATTCTGACTGAAGGCTCACAAATTTTGTTTATATTTTCAAAAATACAGCTCTTGGTTTCTTGATCTTTTGTATTAAAAAAAATATGTTTTGACCTCTATTTTATTGATTTCCTTTTTGATCCGTATTACCTTCTTCCTTCTGCTGACTTTAGGCTATGTTTACTCTTCTTTTTTGTAATTCCGTTAGGTGGTAGTTTAGGCAGTTTATTTGAATTTTTTTCTTTCTTTCTTGAGGTAGGCCTGTATCACTGTTAAATTATCTCTTAGAACTGCTTTTGCTGTATTCCACTGATTCTGGAAAGTTTTGTTTTTATTTTCATTTCTCTCAAGGAATTTTCTGATTTCTTTTTCATTTTTAATTGACCCATTTGTTTTTTGATAGCATGTTGTTTAGTCTTTGCATGTTTATTTTTCCAATATTTCTAGTTTCCTACCATTGTGTTCAGAAAAGACACTTGATATTTCTATCCTCTTAAATTTGAGGCCTAGTGTGGGATTTTGTGGCCTAGTGTGGGATTTCTCCTTGAGCATTTTCCATGTGCGCTTGAAAGTAATGTGTATTCTTCCATTATTGGATGCAATATCTTGTAGATATCTTTTAAGTCCAACTGTTCTTTTGTGTCATTTAATACCACTTCTGCCTTATTGATTTCTGTCTGGATGATCTATTCATTGACATATGTGGGGTGTTGAAGTCTCCTACTATTATTTTATTATTGTCAGTTTCTTTCTTTATATCTATTTATATTTGCTTTGCATAGTTAGATGTTCCTATATTAGATGTATATGTGATAATGAATATTATATCCTCTTCTCTTATTGATCCCTTTATCATTATATAATGCCCATCTTTGTCTTTTTGTTATAGACTTTGTTTTAAAGACTACTTTGATATGTGTATTGCTACCCAGCTTATTTTTGTTTCCATTTGCATGAAATATATTTTTCCATCCCCTCACTTTCAGTCTGTGTGTCATTATCTCTGAATTGAATCTCATGTAGGCACCAAATAGATGGGTTTTGTTTTTCTATCCAATCAGCGCACTGTGTCTTTTCATTGGAGCACTTAGTCCTATGAAATTTTGGGAATTATTGATAAGTATGTACTTAATGCCATTTTTTTACTTGTTTTCTGGTTGTTTTTATAGTTCTCCTCTGTTCTTTTCTTCTTCTTTTAGTTTCTTCCCTTGTGGTTTGATGATTTTCTTTAGTGGTGTGCTTGTGTTCCTTCCTCTTACGTTATTGTATATTTTTGATTTGTGGTTACCATGGGGTTTATATATGTTGACTATATCTATTTCTACTTGTTTTAAGCAGATAGTCATTAAGTTGAAATATATTCTAAAAGATACTCCCCTCTCCCATATTCTGTGGTTTTGATATCATATTTTACATCTTCATGTTTATCCCTTAATGGTTTAATTATGGTTTATTTTACAATATTGAGCTTTAACCTTCATATTCACTTATTTAAGTGGTTGACTCACAGCTTTTACTATATATCAATACTTGTTTTTATTAGTGGGATTTTTCCTTTTGTATAAATTCTTTTTTATAACATATTTATTGGAGTATAATTGCTTTACAATGGTGTGTTAGTTTCTGCTTTATAACAAAGTGAATCAGTTGTTGTATAAATTCTTTAGTTCTTGTTATAGCATTTTCTTTTCCTGTTAGGGAAGACACTTTAACACACTTCATAGGGTCAGTTCAATATTGATAAGATCTTAGCTTTGCTTGTCTAAAACTTTTTTTATCTCTCCTTCAATTTGAATAATAACCTTGACTGGTAGATTATCCTAGGTTGTAGGTTTTTCCCTTTAGCACTTTAAATACATCTTGCCACTCCCTTTTGGTCTGCAAATTTCTTCAGAAAAATCAGCTGATAATTTTATGGGGGTTCCCTTGTATATGACTGTTTTTCTATTTCTGCCTTTAGAATTCTCTAATTTTAACTTTTGTCCTTTTAATTATGATATGTATTGATTTGGGTCTTTTTGTGTTCATCTTGTTTGGGACTCTCTGTGCTTCTTATACCTGGAAATCTGTTTCTGTCTTCAGTTTGAGATGTTTTCAAGTATAACTTCATGAAATCCTTTTTAAACCCTTTGCTTTCTCTCCTCTCCTTCTGGGAGCTCTATCATTTGATTGTTAATACAGTTGATGTTGTCTCAGAGCTTCCTCAAACTATCATCATTTTCTAAAATTTAATTTTCTTTTTTGTTCTGATTGATTGATTTGCATTATTCTATCTTTTAGGTAACTTATTTAATCTGGAAACATCACCTACTCCTTAACAGCCAGAGCCCCAGGCCATTTCCAATGCACTGCGTCTGTGCGCTTGCCAGCATTGCTCACCTGCGTCCTGCTCAAAGGCAGGGCCAGGTCTTAGCTGGTTCTGCTTCCTCAAAGTGTGTCCTAGAAATGTCATATTTCCCTAGTGAGGAGCAACTCCAGAACAAGAGGAGGCAGAATGAGCACACAGCACAGGCAAGGGCATATTTTTTGATGGTCCTTGCACACCACTCAGAGTCTCATGTAACTCCCAACCCATCGCTTCCAGGTACACACTGGCAATGACAGCCCATGTCATGGTCAGAAGCAGGGCCATGTCCCAGCCTGCTTTGCTTATCCAAAATGTGCACTCTCTTGGGCAACTTCAACCTTCTCTCTGGTGGAGAGTTGTGCTGGAAAAAGAAGGGCTAGAGCAGTCTCCCAGTGTGGGCTGGGGTGTGCACTGGGTTGGTCAAAGGAAACCAGCGAAAGCCCCAGGCAGTTTTCAATCTGCTTCTTCTGCCTTATTCCTAGGAGTAAGCAAGCATGTGTGTTCATTCTTTATGAGCAGCGTCTTGGTTTCTTACAGCCTTCCTGTAAATCCCACTGCTTTTCAAATAAGCTAAGGGAACTCATCTTGCTGGTGTTAGACCCAAGGTCTATGGTGCCTAATAAGTGACTGGAATCTCCCAATCTCCAGGGAGGATCCCCAAGCCCATGATATCTCCTCCTCTTCTATGACCTCCTGCTGGAGGCATGGGTCCCAACCTGATCGCTTCTTCTCCCTTCCTACCCAACTCTGTGTGGATCTTTCTTTACAGCCTTGGTTATAGGAAAGGCTTTCTGCAAACCTCCAATTTGTTTGCATTGAGAGTTGGTACACATTTTGATGTATTTTTTAAATATCTTTATTGGGGTATAATTGCTTTACAATGTTGTGCTAGTTTCTGCTGTATAACAAAGTGAATCAGATATACGTAAACATATATCCCCATATCCCCCCCCCTTGCATCTCCCTCCCACCCTCCCTTTCCCACCCTTCTAGGTGGTCACAAAGACCCAAGCTGATCTCCCTGTGCTATGCTGCTGCTTCCCAGTAGCTATCTATTTTACATTGAATAGTGTATATATGTCAATGTCACTTTCTCACTTCATACCAGCTTACTTTCCCCTTCCCAATGTCCTCAAGTCCATTCCCTACCTCTGCATCTTCATTCCTGTCCTGCCCCTACGTTCTTCAGAACCATCTGTTTTTTAGATTCCACATATATGTGTTAGCATACTGTATTTGTTTTTCACTTTCTGACTTACTTCACTCGGGAGGACAGACTCTAGGTCCATCAACCTCACTACAAAAAACTCAATTTCATTTATTTTTTATAGCTGAGTAATATCCACTGTGTATATGTGTCACATCTTCTTTATCCATTCATCTGTCGATGGACACTTAGGTCTTAGGTTGCTTCCATGTCCTGACTCTTGTAAATAGAGCTGCAAGGAACATTGTGGTACATGACTCTTATTGAATTATGGTTTTCTCAGATATATGCCCAGTAGTGGAATTGTGGGGTCATATGATAGTTCTATTTTCAGTTTCTTAAGGAACTTCCATACTGTTCTCCATAGTGGCTGTATCAAATTACATTCCAACCAACAGTGCAAGAAGGTTCCCTTTTCTCCACACCCTCTCCAGGATTTAAAGTTTGCAGATTTTTTGATGATGGCCATTCTGACCGGTGTTAGGTGATACCTAATTGTAGTTTTGATTTGCATTTATCTAATGATTAGTAATCTTGAGCATCCTTTCATGTGTTTGTTGGCAATCTGTATATCTTCTTTGGAGAAATGTCTATTTAGGTCCCCTGCCCATTTTTGGATTGGGTTGTTTGTTTGTTTTTTTGATACTGAGCTGCATGAACTGCATGTATATTTTGTAGATTAATCCATTGTCATTTTCTCATTTGCAAACATTTTCTCCCATTTTGAGGGTTGTCTTTTTGTCTTGTTTTTGGTTTCCTTTGGTGTGCAAAAGCTTTGAAGTTCATTAGACTCCATTTGTTTATTTTTGTTTTTATTTTCATTTCTCTAGGAGGTGGGTCCAAAAGGATCTTGCTGTGATTTACATCATAGAGTGTTCTGCCTATGTTATCCTCTAAAAGTTTTAGTGTCTGGGCTTACATTTAGGTCTTTAATCCATTTTGAATTTATTTTTGTGTATGGTGTTAGGGACTGTTCTACTTTCATTCTTTTACATGTAGCTGTACAGTTTTCCCAGCACCATTTATTGAAGAGGCTCTCTTTTCTCCATCGTATATTTTTACCTCCTTTGTCAAAGATAAGGTGACCATATGTGCATGGGTTTACCTCTGTGCTTTCTATCCTGTTCCATTGATCTATATTTCTGTTTTTGTGCCAATACCATAATGTGTTGATTACTGTAGCCTTGTAGTATAGTCTGAAGTCAGGGAGACTGATTCCTCCAGCTCCGTTTTTCTTTTTCAATATTGCTTTGGCTATTCAGGGTCTTTTATATTTCCATACAAATTGTGAAATTTTTGTTCTAGTTCTGTGAAAAATGCCATTGGTAGTTTGATAGGGATTGCATTGAATCTGTAGATTGTTTTAGAGTATAGCCATATTCACACTGTTGATTCATTCAATCCAAGAACATGGTCTATTTCTCCATTGGTTTGTATCATCTTTAATTTCTTTCATCAATGTTTTATAGTTTTCTGAATACATGTCTTTTTTCTCCTTAGGTAGGTTTATTCCTAGGTATTTTACTCTTTTTGTTGCAAAGGTAAATGGGAGTGTTTCATTAATTTCTCTTTCAGATTTTTCATCATTAGTGTATAAGAATGCAAGAGATTTCTGTGCATTAATTTTGTACCCTGCTGCTTTACCAAATTCATTGATTAGCTCTAGAATTTTTCTGTTAGCATCTTTAGGATTCTCTATGTATAATATCATGTCATCTGCAAACAGTGACAGTTTTACTTCTTTTCTGATTTGGATTCTTTCTATTTCTTTTTGTTCACTGATTTCTGTGGCTAACACTTTTAAAACTATGTTGAATAGTAGTGGTGAGAGTGGGCAACCTTGTCTTTTTCCTGATCTTCATGGAAGTGGTTTCAGTTTTTCACCATTGAGAACAATGTTGGCTGTCGGTTTGTCATATATGGCCTTTATTATGTTGAAGTAAGTTCCCTCTATGCCTACTTTCTGGAGAGTTATTATCATAAATGGGTGTTGAATTTTGTTGAAGCTTTTTCTTCATCTATTGAAATGATCATATGGGTTTTATCCTTCAGTTTGTTAATATGGTGTATCACATTGATTGATTTGCATATATCAAAGGATCCGTGCATTCCTGTGATAACCCCAGTTGATCATAGTGTAAGAATATTTTAATGTGCTGTTGGATTCTGTTTGCTAGTATTGTGTTGCAGATTTTTACATCTATGTTCATCAGTGATATTGGCCTGTAGTTTTCTTTTTTTGTGACCTCTTTGTCTGGTTTTGGTATTCAGGGTGATGGTGATATCATAGAATGAGTTTAGGAGTGTTCCTCCCTCTGCTTTATTTTGGAAGAGTTTGGGAAGGATAGGTGTTATCTCTTCTCTAAATGTTTAATAGAATTAGCTTATGAAGCCTTCTGGTCGTGGGCTTTTGTTTGTTGGAATATTTTTAATCAGAGTTTCAAGTTCAGTGCTTGTGATTGGTCTTTTTATATTTTCTATTTCTTCCTGGTTCAGTCTCAGAAGGTTGTGCTTTACTAACAATTTGTCCGTTTCTTCCAAGTTGTCCATTTCATTCTCAAATAGTTGCTTGTAGAAATCTCTTATGAACTTTTGTATTTCTGCAGTGTCAGTTGTTACTTCTGCTTTTTCATTTCTAATTCTGTTGATTTGAGTCTTCTCCTTTTTTTTCTTAATGAGTCTAGCTAATGGTTTATTAATTTTGTTTATCTTCTCAAAGAACCACCTTTTAGTATTTTTGATCTTTGCTATTTTTTCCTTCATTTCTCTTTCAATTATTTCTGACTGGATATTTATGATTTCTTTCCTTCTGTTATATATATATATATATATATATATATATATATATATATATATATATATATATATATTTGTTCCTCTTTCTGTAGTTGCTTTAGGTGTAAGATTAGGTTGTTTCTTTGAGATTTTTCCTTTTTTTGTGTGGTAAGATTGTATTGCTATAAACTTCTTCCTGAGAACTGCTTTTGTTGCATCCCATACGTTTTGGGTTATTGTGTTTTCATTGTCCTTTGTTTCTAGGTATTTTTTGATGTCCTCTTTGATTTCTTCAATGATCTCTTGGCTATTTAGTAGGGTATTGTTCAGCCTCTATGTGTTTGTATTTTTTACTGATTTTTTCCTGTAATTGATATCTAGTCACATAGCATTGTCATTGGAAAAGTTACCTAATAAATTTTCAATTTTCTTAAATTTACCAAGGCTTGATTTTTGACCCAAATATGATCTATGTTAGAGAATGTACCATAGCATTTGAGAAGAAAGTGTACTCTGTTGTTTTTTGGATGGAATGTCCTATAAATATCAATTAGTCTATCTTGTTTAATATAGCTTTTAAAGCTTTTGTTTCTTGATGTATTTTTGATGTGTTTGTGGGAGTAGGTGAGCTCAGCATACTCCTACTTTACTATCTTGATTTCAGCCCCCTGAACAACCTGTTTTACTTTTCCTAAAATGAATCATAATTCATCCAGCTAGGGAGACAAAATGTGAACAAAAATGTCATTAATACATAGCATCAGCCTGTCATGGTGAAACCAAACTCAAATTTAGAGTCAAAACATCAGATTTTCTCATTGTTTACTTTATATGCTACCTTGTAAAAAAGATCATGTCTGCCATATAAAAGTGGCTCTCCAATATTCACTGACCAAAAATTGCTGGGAAAGAAAGAGGCCCTGGACCCTTTTCTCTGAAATTCTGACCTAAGAGGTATGAGATTGGGTCCCAGAGTCGAATGTCATCAAATGTTGCTTGTGATTTTGATGAAGTATTCCTAAGGTCACACTTTGGAAAGCATTGAGTTATTCAAAAAATAGATTGTATCCATCTCTCTATTGATATGAACTGTTTAATAATCTATGAACCATAACATTTTATTTACCCATTTAAATATCTGACTTTCTAAACAATCATCAGATATTTATTCATTTATTTTTTTACAAGTACCTGGCATGTAACTTTCATATACTAGATATGTAACATGTGGGTTTTAACCTGTATAAAACTAATTTTATCTACTCTGAAGTGCACTAATAAATATATAAAATAATTCAGTGGGAAAAAGATTAGTTATAATTAGAGTACTATGGAAAATTTTGTGAAAAAGTTGAGAGAATGATATATACGATTGTAGCTAGAAGAGATACTTGTGAAGGGAATTTTAGCTGAAGGTGGAAGTTGTGAAGAAAACACATGAAGACTGTAATTCATATTCAGAAAACAGAAACTTTATATGCCTTGAAAGTAGCAAGCAAATGGCAAATAGTGGAATCTATATACTAGGCACATTTTTATAATAGATAGTAAATGGTCTCAAATAATATGTAAAAGAATTTATGATCCACTTCATTAGACAATTAAAGGTTTTTGAGTTGAAATGAATACATTTCAGCATTCATCCTCTGTTAAAAAATCCTTCATAATTTATACTACACTATATTTTAGAGCATCTTAAGTTGGGAAAGTGGGGTCAACAGACCAAGCCTTAAATTGTTTAATTATAACCATAGTCAGCAACAAGTAGGTTTGTCTCAAACTTACAATTTACAAAAGCATTTTCTCACAAATTGACTGAAAATTCATATGGTAGATGTTTTTAAAATGTATTTTGCAAAACGATTAAGTAGCTCTAAGTCAGAGACTGAAAATGACAAGTGAGGACTGACACCTGGTTTCTCATAAGTTTTCCTCTGTGTTCTCTATATTTACAGACTTTTCTACCATTGCTATATTCTAAAGAGGATAGTATAAACCTTTTTTTTAATTTTAATATCTATATTTGCTTTTCTGATAAGTGTTTCCAGAATGTAACTCTTGCTTCAGTCCTGGTGGTAGTACAAACATTTGTATTCTTGGTACAGTATGGCTAGCTAAGTGTTTTTGCCAAAAGTCTCACAGACCAGCTGCCTCTCACAGGCTGGAGGGTGGTAACGTTTGTAGCAAGAAAAGTGTACAGATGGAACAGTATAAACATTGTCAGGGACACTCTATATTGCAATCAGGATGGCAGTTAGCATTCTCCCATAGATAGTACCAGCGCTCACAAAGTTTTTTGTTTTTTGTTTTTTTCCTGTAACATGATCCAAGCAGCATCAGGAAGTATTAACTTTTAAAGTTCTCTGTGAAACTATGGAGAAAAGGGAACAATCCTTTTCTGACAGTGTTATCAGAACTTTGAATATACTTTTGTTAGTATCTGACTTGATATTTATGGAATTTCAATTTAAACAACAACTGAAGTCCAAAGGTAGTTTAAAAAAAAAAAAACAGTGTTTGTTGAAAGCAAAAGTCATAACTGTTCATTTGCCTGGATTTTCCTCCTGGAAAATACCACCTCATTATTTTATATTTCTTAAGACCAATCTTTTGAAGACAGTTTTCCTAATCGGTTGTGAAAAACATTGTAATGCAATATTATCTTGGCATAAATATATTCAAGAAAGGAAATTAAAGGACAGATTCAGAACACCTGCCAGATCCTAATAAAGACAGTGAAAATGATTTATTCTGACTCATTATCTCCCACTCAGGCCTATATAACTCAGAGCTAGTCAACCTACTTAAACATAATTTTAATAGACAGCCAAATGGAGTCTGACACTTTACTTCATTTTCTATCAAATATTATTTTTTTTCTCTCACTGTCAATCTGTAGCCTTCTTAGTTCTCATTTTACTAAGTCACACCTCATTTCAGCTGGTGTTTTCTGTGGTTATATAGAAACTTGCAATTAAATTGCTCAGTCATTAATTATTAATCTGGTATAGGTGACTTATACTATTAAGTAGATGTCTTAGGATTCAACTGAGCAAACTCCCCCTTCCAAGTATAGTTTGATAGATTTAAGCTGCAGATCAGATTCCCAACATATAGAAAACTACTAGTTTTCAGAAGCATACGTTTACTCAGATTGCATATGCTGCTTAGCAATATATCATTATATGCAAGTGATTGCTGAAATACAGAGCTAATATTTTACAAAACATTTTATGGGATCATCTATAAGTTATTATAATTAATAGGAGTGGGCTTGTTTCTCTCCCTTACAGAAGATGTTAGCTCTTTCCCAGAGGTAACATAGTTGTAATTTGGAACAACAGATTTCAAATGTAATAAAGGATAAATAACAATTCTAGTATGTGTACATGTGTATGCGTATTTTGACACTTCAAAACAAACTATATATTCAGTGCCCAGTTCTGTGCTTTATAATTTCAGTGAATATTGATCAATGTAAGAGAAAAGAGAGAAGAGGAATGTAAATGAGTAAATTTTAAGTCTCACACAAAATGTTTTCTTGTCTTATCCTAAATGTGATTGACACAAGCCATATGACTACAGTAGAAGTAAATAATCTGAGTATAATTTTCTACTCCAGGAAAATTAGAAGATTCATAGAATTTTTGCTTATTTGGAGGGAAATTGGATATTAATAGATCTATATGATATGAACAAGTAGAGAATGTGGAATACTTGTTCTTTTATTTATTCTCTGTTTAAGTATAAACTAAAATAAATAAAGAGGACTTGTCATAAGATTTTCAGTGTGTCTTGACTTTTTTGGATATGAGGTATATTGGTCAGCAACTTCAGGATCTTCCCAGGTGTAATCTGAAACAAGCACCTGTAGGAGAAAGCAGAAGAGAACAAAAAAGAGGCAAACCAATCCAGATTGTTAGGCTGCAAGTTTAATAAGCAAGGGAACTTGCATAAGGAGGTCTGTCTTTGAAAGGCTGCAAGACAAGTAGATCTCCATACCTGCTTGCCAGAATCTTAAAGTTTATGTAGAGCCCTTAAAGTTATCATCAACTATATAGTCCAGCTGCATACATGACTAAACAACACACTACCTTCTCAAGACTGCTTCATCAAAACAGCTCTAGCTTGGGAACTGTGGGTGGAATGTATATTCCAAGGAAAGGGCAGAGGGTAAATTGTATCCAGTTGCCTGGTTCCAGCTCACAGATCAATGAGCAGTCACATCCTCTCCATGACTTCCTCCAACACTCCAGCCCTACTAACTGCCTCTTAGAATCATACAGGCCCCTGTCTTCTGCAATGTGCCCTGAGTGGTCAGTAAGGGGTTTCACTAGCATGGAGGTGCCTCATTTGGACACTGTCCACCTGCATTGGAGGGAGATACCACAGAAACAATATAGGCACATGCAAGAGAAAGCACAGATTAAGACAATGATTCACAAATAAGTAATACATTTTTTCACCAAAAGCCCCATGATTTGGACCACTGATTTATTAAATCCCCTAGGCTGGGGGTTGGATCACTCAGAGTGTTCACTTGTATCCTTAGGTACCCAGGGGCATAAGTGTTTTATGAGCCAGGATGTGGAAAACACGTAGGTCTGCCTCAGGCTCTTGCAGGTGGACCCAAATGCCTTTCCACACATATTCTGACCCCACAAGGGTTTATTCATGATCATCCCTCCCTTAGTTTCGCATTGTCCAGGCCATAAGTTTTAGAACAGCGCAACTGTCAGTCCAAAGAGTTAATGGCCAGGGTTCATGAATGATCACCAGCCAAACTGCTCTGAGTTCAGTCCACTGAAGGCTACAGTTTGACTCTGTTTCTAGGCATCTGTATACTAGGCATCAGTAGGAGTTTCTCCCACTCCTTCCATAAAGGCCACGGGGGCTACCACAGGAATAGGAGCTGAGCCATTTGGAAGATCTACATACTTATATCCTAGAAGCACCTGCATTTCTATAGACAGTGGTCTAGCAGACAGGGCACTCCTCTGCTGCAAATAGGCTGCCACTTAGTCATAGAGGGGATTTGAGCCATGGCAGAGATGGGTTGATGGAACATATTCTCAGCTCACACCTTGATAGGAAGGAAAGGTTTTACCACGACATGCTGTTCCTTTATGAGAGGCTCTACCTGGAGGACTGCTATGTACACTGTTAAGGGCTATTGCTCTATGGGGATATATTGGGTTTCTACTGCCTTCCAGACCTGAGACCAAAATCCTACAAATTCTCTCATTCAGATGTCTCTGCCACAGTCCCGAACTCATACCTCCTGTACTCACAGACACATCTAACTCAAATGGTATTCTTGCTTGGGTGAGGCCCAGAGCTTTGATCTGACTCGCTGGTATCTTTGCCTTCTCAAAGGTGGCTGGCTGCTTGATCCCCAGTCCCGCACATGTACTTTGTTTACCAAGCAGAATAAGGGATGGAAGGCCTATGCCAGATGGAGAATAAAAGTACACCAAAACCCCCAAATCCCTAGTTTGCATCTTGTTCACATTCTTAAGGATTGGATAGCCTTATACGTTATCAACCACAGCTTCTGGGATAATTCAGGTCTTGAATTTCCTGTGAATTTCCACTGCCCATCCTCTTCCTTGTAGATATTCCAGCAAAGACTTCAGAATGTCCTGCAGCAGAGGCAAATCTTCACATATTAACACTATATCATCAATGTAACGGATCCATTTTACTGACAAGGAAAAGAGAACAGGCACAGGTCTCAGGCTACCATACCATAACATTTTGTGGGATTGTGTAGGTAGCCCTGGGGAATCCTTTAAAAGGTCCATTATTGCCCTGCCAATGTGAAGGCAAATTGATCTTAGTTATCGGAAATGTGTACTTGTCAGAGTCTTTTCCATGAATCTTCTTGAAGGAAAAGCACTTTTGCAGGAACACTTTTGCAAAAGCGTTAGAGAAAAACAATTATTGTAAATAAAAATAACTAAATAACTAAATTTTTCATTTTATGTAAGTACACTATTGATATTAAAGTCTTACTTGTCTTTAAGCCAGTTAAATAGAGTTCTTTCCAAATTAATTTTGACAATACCTTCTGGAGGTAGAAAAACATTACATATAGATAACATACATCTAATGACATACATAAACATGCAAACACAAACAGAGACCCTATAGCTTTCACTCCCAAACTTTAGCCCTTGATGAGTAATGTTATGGAGTCTGTGGACTAGATTTTGTGTAAGGAAGCTTCATGACAGTCTATATTATAAAAAGCCTCTCCTTCCCCCTCTTATTTATTTATTTTTTCTTTCAGTCTCAGTGGGCAGTATTTACATTTCAAAGGCATGATAGGATTTACAACTTTAAGGGAAGTGAAAAAATGCAAGGTTTCTCCTAGGAGTTTTGGGGTATATTTCTCTATTATTGGAAGTCTAAAGTAATTACTACTTAGGATTTTATTTATGTTAGGGACCAGACAACACGATCCACTCCATCTGTTTCATTGTCAATTATCACAACAGCCTCCCATTCTCTCTCCTCAGTTTCCCAAGGATTCTACCTTATGGAATCCTAATCAGGCCTTGCCATAAGCACTCAGACCTTAATCCTTCCTAGCTTTGCAAAATGGCACACTAATAAGTTACTATCCTACTCTCATACCTTCTCAGCTAAGCTTGAAACTAGCAGAGTAATGGACAAATCCTTCCTTAACCTTAGCACTTCTTCCAACTTTCTAAGTCACGCTTCAGCCTCTAGTTGGGCATCAGTGACCATCTGAACTGCCCACAGTAGAGACCAGCCCACTACAGCAGCCATTTGTTTCCCTTCTTTGCAGTGGTACACTATGAGCAGTTCTGCAAACAGATAAATGAAAGTAGTCCATGTTTTGGGGGTGTCTCTGTACCCATGGGGCCATCCATAAACATCTAAAATGGTCACACCTCCCCACATAAAGGTCAGTGGCTAATGTGATATTTTCTTAAGGGATGCCACTTTTCCAAAACCCATTTCTTTGGTCTCTTGGCTGGCTCACCAATTGTCGGTTTGAAATTTTGGGAGATTCCTGGGTGTAAACTGAAACCATCGCCCATACACAGAGATAATGGAGGACTGAAGAAAGAGGCAGAACACTCTAGACTGGTAGATGACAATTTTAATAATATTAACAATTTTTAAATTTAACAATTTTTACTTTTGAGGATTGTTTTGAACAGAAGCAAGATTAGTAGATTTCCACACCCACTTTCCAAATCTTAAAAGTTCATGTAGAGGACTTAACTCAGTTCATTCAAGTATACCATCCAGAAGATCTCAACAGCACATTGCTCCCTCAAGTCTGCATCCTTGAAAATGCCTCTCACTGTGGACCCAGTGGAAGGAGTATCACTTTCTAAGTACAAAAGAGAGATGAAGAGCTTCCAATTGCTCAGGTCTAGTTCTCAGATGAGCTGACAGTCATGTCGTCTTGATGATGACCTCTGCCACCAGTGTGACTGAAAGGAATCACTGGGTTAAGTACTCATTTCTAGAATTATATCTTTCTGCCCTGCATCTTGTTCTCTCAGGGCAAATATGATCTAATTTTAGTATTCAGCCTCTATTCTATATTCTATTTTTGCCTTTCAGTTAGAATCTTGAGAGGAAGGAAGATGATAGTCTAGCTAACAAGCCTAAAATTAAAAACTGAGTAAATGTATCCAAAGAGGGAATTAACACTTCCTAAAACAATAGTTGAAACAGAAAAGTGGTATAAATATTCATATCAAAATAAGAGGATTGGGCCTCCCTGGTGGCGCAGTGGTTGAGAGTCCGCCTGCCGATGCAGGGGATACGGGTTAGTGCCCCGGTCTGGGAGGATCCCATATGCCGCGGAGCGGCTGGGCCCGTGAGCCATGGCCGCTGAGCCTGCGCATCGGGAGCCTGTGCTCCGCAACGGGAGAGGCCACAACAGTGAGAGGCCCGCGTACCGCAAAAAAAAAAAAAAAAAAAAAAAAAATAAGAGGATCAATAAAAATGTAAAAGAACTTGAAAGGTACAGATCATATAACAAAGGTCAACCACTTCAAATTTTAATTTCATCATTAGAACAGTGTTATTTAAACAATATACTTTCTTCAATTATGAATAGTAATTAGAATCTCTGAATTTGCCAATCATAGAAAAGTAGATGGCACATGTGTACATTACTTGCAACAATGTGCCAATCATTTTCTGTTTTTAATATTAGTGCTCAGAAAATCCCCAGATACTCTGAGGTCTGGGAGAAAAATTATTTTAGAGAGTAAATCCAGATCCAAATTAAGGAGCTGGCTCTCCTGATAAGGTGGTGACAATTCTGAAAATAATGGCTGGGTTTCTCCCACTACAAACTAGTACAACAGGGTAAACATATATTACACATACTCACAGTTGCACACACACACAACACACACACACACATACATACACTTAGAGTGAGAAGCCTAAGTATAGCATAGGTTAAATGGGAGTGGAAAGGAGCTCAGTTAAGTTCTGGTGACCCACTGAATCTGATAATTCAATTCTTCTTCTTGAAAGAATAAATTTTTAGAATATCTAAAAATATTCTCAAATATAGTACATAAACATGACAAACATAACCAAATTAATATTTGTGTTTTCTGTATGTAAGGACCAAGAAACTGTGATAAAGGTAAAATCGCCATTATTTTTTTAAATGTACATAGAGAACATAAAATTATCTGGAAATTAAAAGCTGTTACTACTGAAGTTTATGAAAAAAAAGAAGTACCATGGGGTTGCTTCTCAAAACTAAACATTTAAAAGATACTTAACTAGATGTAAATATTTTTTCATCTTTAAAAAACACTTTTATAAATAAAATAATTGAGACATCAGTATGTTAATAATAATTGTATTTAAGTAGTTGGACCATAAGTAAGTGTCTTTTCTTTCTTTTTTTATTTCTCCTCTTTTTTCCTTATGATATATTTTCTGGTTTAAGGCTTATCTTCTAATTTTTAAATGTTTATATTAAATTTAATTAAAAATTAAACCATTTAGGATAAAATTTCTTTATATTTCCCTTTTCCTATCCACTCAAGAGTCTAGTGTATGACAAAAATGACATATTTTTCATGCATATA
Source organism: Mesoplodon mirus (assembly GCF_964341445.2). Taxonomy (NCBI): domain Eukaryota; kingdom Metazoa; phylum Chordata; class Mammalia; order Artiodactyla; family Ziphiidae; genus Mesoplodon; species Mesoplodon mirus. Next base: position 106,537,187 of record NC_138983.1, on the reverse strand, counting down.
TTACCTTTAGCTACAATTTTAACTTTAACACATATTTTTTTTTATTTTTAATTTATTAAAAAATGTTAACGTCTTAATTGGAGTATAATTGCTTTACAGTGGTGTGTTACTTTCTGCTATATAACAAAGTGATTCAGCTATACATATACATATATCCCCATACCTCCTCCCTCTTGCGTCTCCCATCCATCCTCCATATCCCACCCCACTAGGTGATCACAAAGCACCGAGCTGATCTCCCTGTGCTATGCAGCTGCTTCCCACTAGCTATCTTTCTTAAATTTGGTGGTGTATATATTAGCCCATGCCACTTTCTCACATCATACCAGCTTACCCTTTCCCCTCCCTGTGTCCTCAAGTCCATTCTCTACATCTGCATCTTTACTCCTGTCTTGCCCCTAGGTCCCTCATAACCATTTTTTATTTTTATTTAGATTCCATATATATGTGTTAAGATACGGTATTTCTTTTTCTCTTTCTGACATACTTCACTCTGTATAACAGATTCTAGGTCCATCCACCTCACTACAAATAACTCAATTTCATTTTTTTATGGCTGAGTAATATATATATATATATATATATATATATATATATATATATATATATGCCACATCTTTTTTATCTATTCATCTGTTGATGACACTAAGGTTGCTTGCATATCATGGCTATTGTAAATAGAGCTGCAATGAACATTGTAGTACATGCCTCTTTTTAAATTATGGTTTTGTCAGGGTGTATGCCCAGTAGTGGGATTGCAGAGTGGTATAGTAGTTCTATATTTAGTTTTATAAGAACCTCCATACTGTTCTCTATAATGGCTGTATCAATTTACATTCCCATCAACAGTGCAAGACGGTTCTGTTTCCTCCACACCCTCTCCAGCATTTATTGTTTGTAGAATTTTTGATGATGGTCATTCTGATTGGTGTGAGGTGATACCTCATTGTAGTTTTGATTTGCATTTCTCTAATGATTAGTAGTGTTGAATATCCTTTCATGTGTTTGTTGGCAATCTGTATATCTTCTTTGGGGAAATGTCTATTTAGCCTTCTACCCATTTTTGGATTGTGTTGTTTGTTTTATTGATATTGAGCTGCATTTTCTGCTTGTAAATTTTGGAGATCAATCCTTTGTCAGTTGCTTCATTTGCAAATAATTTCTCCCATGCTGAAGGGTGTGATCTTGTCTTATTGATGTTTTACTTTGCTGTGGAAAGCTTTTAAGTTTCATTAGGTCCCATTTGTCTATTTTTGTTTTTATTTCCATTGCTCTAGGAGGTGGGGCAAAAAGGATCTTGCTGGGATTTATGTCATAGAGTATTTTGCTTATGTTTTCCTCTAAGAGTTTTATAGTGTCTGGCTTTACATTTAGATCTTTAATCCATTTTGAATTCATTTTGTGTATGGTGTTAAGGAGTGTTCTAATTTCATTCATTTACATGTAGCTATCCAGTTTCCCCAACACCAATTATTGAAGAGGTTCTCTTTTCTCCATTGTATATTCTTGCCTCCCTTATCAAAAATAAGGTGACCATATGGGTGTGGGTTTATCTCTGGGCTTTCTATCTTGTTACATTGATCCATATTTCTGTTTCTGTGCCAGTACCATACTGTCTTGATTACTGCAGCTTTGTAGTATAGTCTGAAGTCTGGGAGCCTGATTCACCTAGCTCCATTTTTCTTTCTCAAAATTGCTTTGGTTATTTGGGGTCTTTTGGGTTTCCATACAAATTTTGAAATTTTTTGTTCCAGTTCTGTGAAAAATGCCATTGGTAGTTTGATAGGGATTGCATTGAATCTGTAGATTGCTTTGGGTAATATAGTCATTTTCACAATGTTGATTCTTCCAATCCAAGAACGTGGTATATCTCTCCATCTGTTTGTAAATGCTTTAATTTCTTTCACCAGTGTCTTATAGATTATTGCATACAGGTCTTTTGTCTCCTTAGGTGGGTTTATTCCTAGGTATTTTATTCTTTTTGTTGCAATGGTAAATGTGAGTGTTTCCTTAATTTCACTTTCAGATATTTCAGCATTAGTGTATAGGAATGCCAGAGATTTTTGTGCATTAATTTTGTATCCTGCTACTTTACCAAATTCATTGATTAGCTCTAGTAGTTTTCTGGTAGCATCTTTAGGATTCTCTATGTATAGTATCATGTCAACTGCAAACAGTCACAGTTTTACTTCTTCTTTTCAAATTTGAATTCCTTTATTTCCTTTTCTTCTCTGATTGCTGTGTCTAAAACTTCCAAAGTTATGTTTAATAATAGTGGTGAGAGTGGACAAACTTCTCTTGTTCCTGATCTTAGAGGAAATGTTTTCAGTTTTTCACCATTGAGAATGATATTGGCTGTGGGTTTGTCATATATGGCCTTTATTATGTTGAGGTAGATTCCCTCTATGTCTACTTTCTGGAGGGTTTTTACTGTAAATGGTGTTGAATTTTGTCAAAATCTTTTTCTGCTTCTATTGAGATGATCATATGGTTTTTCTCCTTCATTTGTTAATATGGTGTATCATGTTGATTGATTTGTGTATATTGAAGAATCCTTGCATTTCTGGAATTAATCCCACTTGATCATGGTGTATGATCTTTTTAATGTGCTGTTGGATTCTGTTTGCTAGTATTTTGTTGATGATTTTGCATCTATGTTCATCCATGATAGTAGCCTGTCATTTTATTTCTTTGTGACATCTTTGTCTGATTTTGGTATCAGGGTGATGGTGGCCTCTTAGAATGAGTTTGGGGGTGTCCCTCCCTCTGTTATATTTTGGAAGAGTTTGGCAAGGGTAAGTGTTAATTCTTTTCTAAATGTTTGATAAAATTCTCCTATGAAGGCCTCTGGTCCTGGGCTTTTGTTTTTGGAAGATTTTTAATCACAGTCTCAATTTCAGTGCTTGTGATTTGTCTGTTTATATTTTCTTTTTCTTCCTAGTTCAGTTTTGGAAGGTTGTGCTTTTCTAACAATTTGTCCATTTCTCCCAGGTTGTCCATTTTATTGGCATATAGTTGCTTGTAGTAATCTCTCGTGATTCTTTGTATTTCTGCAGTGTCATTTGTTACTTCTCTTTCATTTCTAGTTCTACTGATTTGAGTCTTCTTCCTTTTTTTCTTGATGAGTCTGGCTAGTGGTTTATCTATTTTGTTTATCTTCTCAAAGAACCAATTTTTAATTTTATTGATATTTGTTATTGTTTCCTTCATTTCTTTTTCATTTTTTTTTTCTGATCTGATCGTTCTGATTTCTTTCCTTCTACTAACTTTCGGTTTTTTTTTTTTTTTGTTCTCGATTCTCTAATTGTTTTAAATGTAAGGTTATGTTGTTTATTTGAAAAGTTTCTTATTTGTTGAAGTAGGATTGTATTACTATAAACTTCCCGCTTATAACTGCCTTTGCTTCATCCCATAAGTTTTGTGTCTTCATGTTTTCATTGTCATTTGTTTCTAAGTATTTTTTGATTTCTTCTTTGATTATTTTCAGTGATCTCTTGGTTATTTAGTAGTGTATTTTTCAGCCTCCATGTGTTTGTATTTTTTTACAGATTTTTTCCTGTAATTGATATCTAGTCTCATAGTATTGTGGTCAGAAAAGATACGTGATATGATTTCAATTTTCTTAAATTTGCCAAGCCTTGATTTGCAACCCAAGATATCAGCTATACTGGGGAATGTTCCTGAACACTTGAGAAGAAAATATGTTCTCTTGTTATTGTATGGAATGTCCTCTGAATATCAATTAAGTTCATATTGTTTAATGTGTATTTAAAGCTTATGTTTCCTTATTTATTTTCGTTTTGGATGAATTGTCCATTGGTGAAAGTGGGGTGTTAAAGATCCCTAATATTATTGTGTTACGGTTGATTTCCCCTTTTATGGCAGTTAGCATTTGCCTTATAAATTGTGGTGCTCCTGTTTGCAGTGTATAAATATTTAAAATTGTTATATCTTCTTCTTGGATTGATCCTGTGATCATTATGCTGTGTTCTTTCTGTCTCTTGTAATAGTTTTTAAAGTGTATTTTGTCTGATATGTGAATTGCTACTCCAGGTTTCTTTTGATTTCCATTTCCATGGAATACTTTTTTCCATCCATTCATTTTCAGTCTGTTTGTGTCCTTAGGTCTGCAGTGGGTCTCTTGTAGACAGCATATATATGGGTCTTTTTTTTTTTTTTTGTATCCTTTCAGCCAGTCTATGTGTTTGGGTTGGAGCATTTAATCCATTTACATTTAAGGTAATTATCCATATGTAAGTTCCTATTACCATTTTCTTAATTGTTTTGGGTTTGCTATTGTAGGTTTTTCCCTTCTCTTGTGTTCCCTGCCTAGAGAAGTTCCTTTAGCATTTGTTGTAAAGCTGGTTTAGTGTTGCTGAATTCTCTTAATTTTGCTTGTCTGTAAAGGTTTAATTTCTCTGTCATATCTGAATGTGATCCTTGCTGGGTAGAGTAATTTTGGTTGTAGGTTTTTCCCTTTCATCACTTAAATGTGTCCTGCCATTCCCTTCTGGCTTGCAGAGTTTCTAGCTTTTAACCTTATTGTGATTCCTCTATATGTTATTTTTTCCTTGCTGCTTTTAATATTTTTTCTTTGTATTTATTTTTTGATAGTTTGATTAATATGTGTCTCGGTGTGTGTCTCCTTGGGTTTAGCCTGTATGGGACTCTCTGTGCTTCCTGGAATTGATTGACTATTTCCTTTCCCATATGAGGGAAGTTTTCAACTGTAATCTCTTCAAATATTTTCTCAGTCACTTTCTTTTTGTCTTCTTCTTCTGAGACCCCTATAATTCGAATGTTGGTTCATTTAATATTTTCCCAGAGGTCTCTGAGACTATCCTCAATTCTTTTCATTCTTTTTTCTTTATTCTGCTCTGCAGTAGTTATTTCCACTATTGTATCTTCCAGGTCACTTATCCGTTTTTCTGCCTCAGTTATTCTGCTATTGATTCCTTCTAGAGAATTTTTAATTTCATTTATTGTGTTGTTCATCATTGTTTGTTTGCTTTTTAGTCCTTCTAGGTCCTGGTTAAACATTTCTTGTATTTTCTCCATTCTCTTTCCAAGATTTTGGATCATCTTTACTATATTACTCTTAATTCTTTTTCAGGTAGACTGCCTATTTCCTCTTTATTTGTTTGGTCTGGTGGGTTTTGACTTTGCTCCTTCATGTGCTGTATATTTCTCTGTCTTCTCATTTTCCTTAACTTCCTGTGTTTGGGGTCTCCTTTTCACAGGCTGTATGTTCGTAGTTCCCGTTGTTTTTGTTTTCTGTCCCCAGTGAGTAAGCTTGGTTCAATGGGTTGTGTAGGCTTCCTGGTGGAGGGGACTGGTGCCTGTGTTCTGGTGGATGAGGGAGGATCTTGTTTTACTGCTGGGCAGTACCACATCCAGTGGTGTGTTTGTGGGTGTCTGTGAAGTTATTATGATTTTAGGCAGCCTCTCTGCTAATGGGTGAGGTTGTGTTCCTCTCTTGCTAGTTGTCTGGCATGGGGTGTACAGCACTGAAGCTTACTGGCCATTGAGTGGAGCTGGGTCTTTACCTTGTGATGGAGATCTCCTGGAGAGCTCTTGCTGATTGATATTACATGGGGGCTGGGAGGTCTCTGGTGATCCAATGTCCTGAACTTGGCTCTCCCACCTCAGAGGCTAAGGCCTGACACCCGTCTGGAACACCAAGACCCTGTCAGCCACACAGCCAGGTACATGGGGATTTTCTTGCCTTTTGGAAAGTCTGAGGTCTTCTGCCAGCATTCAGTAGCTGTTCTGTAGGAGTTAGTCCACATGTAGCTGTATTTTTAATGTATTCGTGTGGAGAAAAGTGATCTCCACTTCTTACTCTTCCACCAACTTGAAGGTCCTCCTGTAATTAAGTCTTGATTTGCCATTCTTGGGACAAATCACTTCACCTTGAACAGGTTGGTTCTTTTCTCTTCTTCTTATTTTTTTTTAAACAATTCACCCTTTTGATCAATCTCTCAGTCTCTCTGAGATATGTGGTCAAATTTTAACTTATTAACACCACTGTCAGCTACTGATCTATAGTTTTTGCAGATTGGTTATTGTTTGGTGTGGTATCCATAAGTCATACATATTTGGTTAATCCCTGTGACATTCACAGGTCACAGTTCCACGTTCATAATCCTTAAATTTGTCATTCTCTGCTTCTTTTCCTTCTTTCTTTTTTATTAGAGTTCTTTTTATTTTCTTTCTGGTTGCACAGTACGGCTTGTTGCATCTTATTTCCCTGACCAGGTATTGAACCCTGAAGTAGTAACACATAATTAGTAACATGGAGTCCTAACCACTGGACCACCAGGGAATTCCCTCTCTGTTTCTTTTTTGGTGTTCTAGACCTAGGATTGTTTGCTTGGTAGCTAGCTCCTGCAAATCTTCATTTAAAGTTTTTGAGAGAATACAATGAATTGTGATTATTAACAGGATACTTCCCAATGTTTGTAGTGTACTCCATGTGCCCAAAGCCTCAAAAAAATCAAGAAAGGACCCCATTGAAGGATTACCCTTTTCAACCAAGTTGATTGCTCAGTTATCTTATGTAACTGCATTTTAACTTCTCTAGGAGTGTCAATTCATGTAGAGCAGGAGGTGTTGGCAAAAGCCCAGATACATTTTGCTCAGCTAAAATGTAATCAAAGTCTACCCTATTTTCAAGAGCAATCTTGGTCAGAGTCTATGGATCTCTGCTGTGAAGCTAATGTCTCAAAAACAGAATCTGCAATGTCTTTAAGAGTTAAGGACAGGTTTCTGATCACATTCTGATTTGTATCTATTCCTAACCAGGGAATTGCTTTATTCACAGAGATTGCTACATTTACCTGTTTAAGACAAAGGTGAGTCAGGTTTTTAGTGCATGCAGAAAGAGAACATTCTAGCCTGAAATAAAGTCTTTCTAAATGCCTTGCAAAGATGGGTGCTGATTGTGAGATCTCTTTATGAACGGGGCAAATCCGATCTAGGTACTTAAGGATAGATGACAAATTTGATGATAAATCCAGCAGTCTGAAAGTTTGCCTCCCATTTCTAGTAATAACCTGGGGTATACAGATGAAGGCATTATATTTCAAGGTCAATGTTTGAGTAAAGAAATGATAAGAAGGAGATAGGGTTTCATGTTTGATTAAAGTACGTCCATTGTCTTGGACGGAAGCAGTCTACCTTAATGTTAACTATTTCTCTTCTTTGTCAATTTGATTTGGAGGTCTCTATCTTTTGTACAGGGCCAGATGCTGGGTGGGGTCTTCTTCTTCAGTTGTGATATGTATATATAAGGTTCAAGTCCCTGAAGTTTGACACTCTCCTGGGTAGTGAGTAGGATGTGGTACATTCTCTTCTAAGGAGATTTAAAGGTATTTATTTTTGTTAGTGATTCCAAATCAGAAGGATGGGAGAAAATTAGAAATGTTAGTTTTGTGAGTCATAGATGGATACTTAAGAAAAGTAGAAGAATTCAGAATCTAGTCTAGTTTACAGGTATATAACAAACCACAAAGACAATTTACAGGACTAGATCATAATATCTACAAAGGTACAAACATAATTTTTCTCTCTACAATTGCCCTCATTATTTTACAAAAGATAATCACAATACATTTTTTTGTATTAAAGTTGGCCTGATTTTTTATATAAGTGCAACAAGAATACTGACTAACTATATAATTTCTTTTTAAGAATGCTTTGTTAATACTTTTTATAAGGAGTTTTAGACTGAACTCTCAAAAGTCTGAGACAAGGAAACCAAGCCAAAAAGATGACCATCAAATTTTACATGCAATGCAATTTCAGCGAAAACCTTGGAAATATAGCCAATGTTTCCAATAGTATCTTGTTATAAGGAGAACAGATTCTTGTTGAATTTATGCAAATAAATATATTGTCATGAAAATAAGAATACTCACTGAGATGGGCACCTAGCTTGCTTCCATATCTTGGCTACTGTACATAAAGCTGCTATATAAACATTGAAGTGTGCCTATCTTTTCTAATTGGTATTTTTATTTTCTATGGATAAACCCCAGGAATGGAGTTGCTAGGTTGTATGATAATTCATTTTTTAATTTTTTTGAGGAACCTCTATACTGTTTTCCATAGAGGCTGTACCAATTTACATTCCCACTAACAATGTTCTAGGAATCCCTTTTCTCCACATTTTTGCTAACACTTGTTATTTATTGTCTTCTTATGATAGCCATTCTGACAGGTGTAAGTTTTTATCTCATTGTGGCTTTGATTTAAATTTTCCTGATGATTAGTGATGTTGCACATCTTTTCATGTGCCTCTTGTCTATCTGTATGTCTTCTTTGGAAAAATGTCTATTTATGTCCTCTTCTCATTTAAATTTTTATATTGAATTGTATGAGCTCTTTTTATATTTTGGATATTAATCCCTTACCAGGCATATTGTTTGTAAACACCCTTAAATGGAAACAACTTAAGTACCCATTGATAGGTGAATGGACAAAGAAGATGTGATATATATAATGGAATACTACTCAACCATAAGGAATAATGAAATATTTCCATTTTTGATAACAAGGATAGACCTGGAAGTTATTATATTTAGTAAAATATGTCAGACAGGAAAAAACAAATACCAAATGTTTTCACTTACATGTGGAATCTAAAAATAAATAAATAAATAAATAAAATAAAATAAACCAATATAATACATCAAAAATAGACTCACAGATACAGAAAACAAACTAGGGGTTACCAGAAATGAGAGAGGTGGAGGGAGGGATGAAATAGGCAAAAGAGGTGCAAACTACTAGTTATAGAATAAAAAAGTCACCGTCACAGTGCTACAATGTACTGTATAGGGAACCATGTCAATATTTATAATAATTTTGAATGGTGTATAATCTATCAAAATATCAGCTCACTATGTTGTATACCTGAAACTAAAATAGTATCATTGGTCAACTATACTTCAATACATTTTTTTAAAAAAGAATACTCACTGAAAGTTTCTGAATTTTGAAGGGATCATGAGGTGGAGAGAAAAAGTAAAGGTCTCATCTTTTTTCACAGAAGTACATTTTAACAAACTGTTGATAGATTAAGAGAAAAGATTTCTTTAAATCTGGAAAAACATTTAAAATATTAAAATTTTAAACAGAAAAAAAATCAAAATTATAAACTGTTTTAGTCCCATGTTCATTTAGTTCCATGTTATTTTTTGTTCTGCTTGAATACATTTTTTCCAATAATTCTCTCAACCTTGCCTGATTACTGAGGGTGAAAGTGACAGTGATAATTCCTAGAAGTTTGTAAGGTTCTTGTTAAGGCTTATATGATTTGTCCAATGAAATGAATGTCTTGATCACTGGAGATTGTGTAAGATATATCCCAAGAGGGAAACATATTTCTAAGTTTCTTTATCACCATGAGGGTATCACCCATGAGGCAGGGGAAATCTTCAATGAGTCTGGAATATATGCATAAGATAACAAAAGCATATCAAAACCTCATACTAAGTGGTCTTTGAATGAAATCCAGGTGGTAAAAGATCCAGAGAAAGGAGGTCTAATAGTTTAGGGACAAAAATAGTTTTTCTTAAATACATTATGATTGGTTAAAAAATGCAAAAACTGAAAAATGGGATTAGCCAAGGAGCCAGAGAGAATGCAGCAGACTACTTGGTTTTCCCATAGTCCTGGCTGTTCCTTTAATCTCTCTGATTTAGGAGCTGACTCTTGCCATGTTACAAGAACATCAGAAGACAAAAATCTGGTATGAGGGTAATTTTTCACAAAAGCAGAATGGACTCCATCCACCTGTGCCATAATCTTTACAGATTCTGTTGCTGCTGCCTTTGCATGAAAGTCAGTGAGGGCATTTTCCTGATACTTGGGTTCAGTCTTTTTGATATGAGTCTCAATTTTGAGACAGCCATTTCAGAATGTTACATAATTGTGAGCAAAACTTAACTCTTTTAATTTTGGGAGTACTAAGTTTAAGATATACAGGGAATTATCTTGGAAAATTACAGAATCCTTGTTTTCTAGGCAGAATACTTTAAAAGGTAAAGATAAACATTTCATAATTTCTTATTATCAAGAGTAGACCAATAATCCAATAATAATTTGTCCTTTTAGGGAAGGAAAGAAAATTAATTTATAGTTTTACATAAGTACAGTAATGATATTAAAGCTCACTCTTAAACTCCCCACAATATCAATTTAATTTTAACTGGCTTGATTACACAAGGTTCTTTCTCTACCTTTCTTTTTCTCTCCTTACCACATTTCTATGTCCATAGCTTGTCTTTCATTTCTTCTTTCTCATTCTGAAGTAACCAAAAGTTTTAGTTTAGATAAAATCACCTTCATTTCCCTTAACAAGTATCTATCTTCATACATCATACCTTTCTTAGCCAAAAAGTTCTTACTTTCCTTGCATATATAGTTGTTCCCCTTATTATTTCTAGTAGCTTTAATTACATATACTAATTAGAATTCTTAACTTTTAGAAACTTTGCTTTCTAGTGAAAACTAAGAAGTAAACAACTGTGAAGTGTATATCATACTGGTGATTTTTTATATTGGTAAATTTAAATTTATTAATACTTTTCATACTTTCTAGAAACACATTTTTTCACAGTGCAATCTTTCAATGTAACACAAGATACATTTAATTAAAGACTTACATTTATCTTTAGTATCTCTGCAATAGGAATTAAAAAGTAGATAAACTCGTGATCAGTACATAATGTTACACTATTTTATTTTATTTGGAAATAATTAGGCAAAACTCTAAAGTTTTTAGTCACCAAACATATTTAGGAAGTTTTTTTGTTTTTTGTTTTTTGTTTTTTTTTCTGTATGTGGGCCTCTCACTGTTGTGGCCTCTCCCTTTGTGGAGCACAGGCTCTGGATGCGCAGGCTCAGGGGCCATGGTTCATGGGCTTAGCCACTCTGTGGCATGTGGGATCTTCCCAGACTGGGGCACGAACCCGTGTCCCCTGCATCAGCAGGCAGACTCTCAACCACTGTGCCGCCAGGGAAGCCCAGAAGTTATTTTAAAGTACACATACCATAAAATATAATTGTTGCTAAAAAGTTTATCTATAAACTCTTATTCCACTTACATATACCTAAATCATTTGCTCTCAACACGTTTGGATTACCAATGAGAACTATATGAAACATTAGATAAAATCAGCCTTTGTTCTAAGTTATTATTATTTATTATAACACTATTAATTTGCTGACAAATTTGCTACAAAGATAACATGACTATGACAAGTAAATCCAGGTTGAATAAAAGTTCTTTATATGCATGATATTTAATGTTAATTTTAAAGATGTCTGTTTTAATTAAACCAATAAACTTAAATTAGCTTTCAATAATGGAGGATTAGCCCAGATCATGAGAATTTGAATAACATTTGGGTTAGTTTCTGACATATTGCTGAGAAGTTTAGAATGCCTAATCCTTACAGTCCTTGCCTTCAAACCAGCTAAATCGAGCTCTTTTACTAATTAATTTTGTCAATATCATCTAGAGATATAAAAATATAACACAACTACACCATACACATATAGGCAAGCACACAAACATATAGATACATACAGAGACATAGTTACTAATATTTGTGCAGAAGATTTATAAAATTTCTCATTAGTGCAATTTCCAAATACCTCCTCTCTCTCTCTTCCTTATGAAAAAACAAAAAACAAAAAACAAAAAAAAACCTCTTCTTAAAGTTCGCATTTCAAAGAATGACTCTTAGGTCCTAGAGAAGACTGGGGAAGGGGGCAGGAAATCTGCATCACAAAAACACAGATTAATTGCAGGAAAATTCTGTTTCCAATGTCCTGATTTTTTCAAGCATTTTGAGAGGAATAGGGGAGGCTTGGGGGTTTGGCCAAAGAAAGGTCAGGTGAACTTTGAACTTCTGTAGACACTCCTCTCTCCTTTCAAGGAGCAGAGATCTTCAAGAAAAATAGTTGTTTCCAATTTCCCAAAGAATTGAGTTCAGCTTTGATTTTATCTCTTTTATTTTTACTTTTTTGTTAGCTTTTTGCAATGGATCCTTCAAAGAAGCTATTTTGGGATTTCAAGAACTTTTAGAGGCTTGTGCATACTAATTAAAATAATATGTGTCCCATTCTATTTGTTTGATTTGTGAGCCCTTGCTTCTAGGTGCACTTCTTAAATGACCTTATCTATTCAGAATGTTCCCCATAACTGCCATTGAAGTCTCCCATTAGAACTGTTTGATAGGTCCCAGGCTACAAATGCAGTTCAACCCATATGTTTGTCCAGTCATCCCTAGCCATAAATGGGGTGTAACTCGCATTTTTATTCAAACATATTTTGGAGACCCCAACCTGATGGCTACCAGGCCAAGCTCTCAGGAGGCAAAACAAGCTTAAAAGGTTTTGTTGTTTTCATAAATACCTATAGCTTCTGAGATCAGTGTTCAGATATAAAATAAACAGGTGTGCCAGAAGGTGGTGTGCCCAACTCTTTAGATATAATAAACTCCAAATAAACAAAATTTTATTCACCTGAAGCCTCCCACTGGACTCAGTTTGGCATAACTAGTGTGAACCCAGACCCAGTCCAAATCTAGCCAGTATCCACCAACAATTTCTATGGAACATGGAAATTTCAGCCTGCAAGGTTAAGGGCTTGGCTCTGGACAAAACCATCTGTCAAGTCAATTTGGCTTCAGGCAGAAATGTCTACTAGTTCAAGCTGCCCTGCCCTGTAAAGGGAAGTCAATTATCCTGGGGGCTTGTTACAAAGACAGCAGAGCTCAAACCAAGAGGTATTCACCAATGGTCCTTGGAAAAGTCAAGAAAGCCAGAGAATGCAAAGGGTTCATGGGGAACCACCACTGCTTTTCTTGTCCCCAAAGCTTCCAGAAGGCTGTTTTGATCCCATTTCTGCCACCAAATCTGTTAAAAACAAAATTCAGCCAAGCAAATTTGAGGACCTAATTGGCTTTACTCAACAATTCATGAATTGGGAAGCACCCCATCTAGTAAATAGAAAGGCACTTCAAGGAACTATATAAAATAAAAGGCTTTTTATGAAATGGGACAGAACAAGGAGGTTATCAGAAAAATAGAAGAAAATAATGTTTTACACAAGGTTACCTCAATAGTGCTGACTAGGAAATTGCAGAAATTCCATTCCTACTAGAACTTCAAACTGCAATAAAGTCTCATTTTTTCTGTCCTGAGGGCAAGTGACACAAACTTAGGCCTGTTGTTTCTTTTTTTGTTGTTGTTTTAAATACATCATTATAGTATATAACTTAAATTGGGATATATATATATATATATATATATATATATATATAATATTTACATATAGTATATATATACATATATATCTGTATGTACACATACACAAAAACAAACATATATATGTATATGTATATGTATATGTATATGTATATATACACACACACATATACATGTGGTTATGTAAGCTTAGTAATCATGGTCTTATTTTCCAAGTTTTCTATTTACTGAATGTAATAAAAAATACCTATTGAGCACCTAATATGATAGTGGTGAAGAAAAGAGATGATATCTGGAATGTTAGCTTAACAATTGGGTCAGAGATTTCCTACGTAAATGCACTGAATCACTTTAGGCATTAAGCTTCCTCTTATTCCATGCGTTAGGTAGTTAATCAGACATTAGCAGCAAGGGAATGACAGTGGTGAAAAGACAAGAAGGGAATAATCGTCACACCCCAACCATGTGGGAACTGACCCCACCCAGAACGGGTGAAACTATGGTCATGTGGTGGACAATTTATCCTGGTTAAGAGGGAGCACAGCACAAGGAGGGAATTTCCCCAGGCTGCACATGCCCAGACCAGACAGGTTTATAACCTATAATAAACTCAAACTCATTATACCATCATTAAATAAAATCTGCAGGTGGTTTTGCACCACCCCCCTGACCCAGGTGGGCTGTTCTTAGCGAATCAAGGGTAAGGGCATGCCCCCAAATGAACTTGTTACATAGCTTGCGGCTGTCAATCAAATAATGATCCCCTGTCACTCACCAATGATTGTGCCCTGCCTCCTCGCAGAACGCTCCTTATAAACACCCCTTAAGCCTGTACAGAAGTGCTGGTTTTACTTGGCAGAAACAGCCTGCTTTCCCACTGAGAGTGTAACTAAGCTTTAATAAAATTTGCATTGTACTTAAGCCCGGAGGGGTAGTCTGAAATTCTTTGCTTTCTATCACAAGGACAGAGATTGCTGGTCTGGGTCTTCCCTTTACCACTTCAGTTGAAGCCATTTGACACAACACATGCCAACCCAGCAACACATGGAAGGGTATCACAGAAACGACAGCCTAGTGTTGCATCCTTTTAAGCAATCTTAATATGCTGATTTCAATTTTTTAAAAAAGGTCTTAATAACTATGAACAACAATAGTGAATATCAAATCTGTAGTAGGTATATAATGGGCAAGAATACTACAACTTCCTATTTTATTTACTAGCAAGAAGATAAAAACTTCAGGTTTTTAGATGTCGTCTTCAAAGTTCCATTGGTTCTTTACTAGAGGAATGCTATATATTCATCTTATACGAGTACCTTTATTTTTAATACCTGAGCATCTTCAACACTTCAGTGGAGCCCATTCCTTTCCTAGGTCTAGCTCTGTCTTTTGCTCTTTTTTTTGGGTGGGGCGGTGGTGGTGGTGGTGGTTTACATTGGAAAAAAAAAAAGAGAGACAGAAAAAGAAATTCCATTTAGAATGTTTCCTATCAGTCCCCCAACTTTTCTTTATTCCCATTTTTATCTTCTGTTCTATATGTCCCACCCTGTGTTATAATTATCTCTTACTGTGTATCAATTTACCCTCATTTTAGTAGTAACTTAAAAGAGCAATGATAATTTATTGTGCTCAAGAATCTGCAATTTGGGCAGGACATGGTTGGTTGGATAAGATGGTCCATCTCTGCTCCACATGGTTTCAGTTAGGGCAGCTCAACTGGGATTGGAGGATCCATTTCTAAGACGGCTCACTCATATATGGGGTAAGTATGTGCTGGTTATTGTCCAGCGACCCTATTCCTCTTCACAAGGCTCTCTCTATGGGGCCACTTGAATTGTGACTGGGTTCCAAAAGACAGTAACAGAAACCTGAAACATGCAGAATTCTTCAGAGCTACAGAGCTAGTGGCAGCTCCTAGTGTCTGAGTAGGGCCCAATCTTACTATCTCTGATCTTTTTTACTTATTGACTCAGTCCCAGGAAATTTATCCTCCTTCCTTTCCATAGTAATGGCCCATTTCGCAACTGAGTAGCCACGAGGTAGGAGGTAGATGGGGCCCCAGGCTGAGCAGCTGGAGTTTGTCTGGATGGGCAATTGGAGCTTGTCTCCTACTGACATTTCAAGGAAAACAATAACAGCAGGAGTGGAGAGGAACTAAGCTCTGCTGGAGTAGAAAGATATCAATAATATGACTACATCTTTCATTCTTAAGATCAAGGAGACCTCCCCAACTACACATGCACAGAAAGGTCCCTCAGGGGTCAAAAACGGAGGGGACAGTATCCCATAATATGTTCTACCAACCTCCCAGAGATCCTCACGCTGGAATCCATCTTGGCTAAAAGATACATGCACACCTTAGGGAGGGCCCTGAGTCAGATCAGATATGGGAAACAAGCAAGGTGATTGGCCAGAGGGAACAAAGCAAACTGCCCCCCATATAAGCGATCTAAACCATCCCTTTCATGGTCCTCACTAGTGAGGATGCCCACACTTTTATTTGAGTGTGTAGCTCTGATTTGCTTCTGTCCGAAATAAACTGCTGCTTTATGTTCTCTCCCACACCATTGTGCTTCTAATACGCTCTGTCCTTGCTTTACTATCTCGGTCTGTTTGTGAAATTCTTTTCCCAAAGAAGGTAAGAGCCAGAGCTCTGCTTCTAGCCACTGGTCCTTGGGGGTCTAACAGTTAGGATTCCCTGTTTTTCACCCATGTGGCCCAGGTTCAGTACTCAGGCAGGGAACTAAGATCTTGCTTCAAGCTGCTGTTCACTGCAGACACACTGAGATCAATTGAGCCTATTACTTGCTTCTAGAAGGTTTGGTATCTAAAAGTCTTTTTTTTTAAATTTTATAATCTCTCCTTCCTTTTTGATCCAAGTTGGTAGAATGTCACATATGTTAGGTTTCAGGTGACAGCATACCACTTCCACGTACAAGAAATCCATTCTAGTTATCTATTGTTCTGTAACAAACCATTTCAAATTGAATGGGTTTAAACAACAACAATTGTTTATTTTGCTCAGGAGTCTGAATTTGGGGAAGATTTTTCTTAAAGGTAATGATACTTTGCTCCATGTGGTATCAGCTGAAACAGGGTGACAGAGCAAAAAGTTTTACTTTGAAGGCAGCTCAGTCACAAGAGAGGGAGATGCACACTTGCTTATTCCCAGAGAGCCCAGCCAGGCTGACAGGCTGGAGGCCCTCCTTCATTCTCCACATGGGCCTCTCCATGAGGTTTTTTTTCAGTATGGTAGCTTGTTTCCAAAAATGATTGTTCTAAGACATAGAAAGTGGAAGCTGCCATTTTTTTCCCCTATCTTTTCCTCTTAAAGAAAGACCAGTTTTATCATTAAGGTTGATGTCTCTTCCAGCTACAGAAGTGAGCATCTAATCTAATCTGGCCAGTTAGATCCTTGTATCTCTCCAGCTGTATTGATTCAGGCCTGGGAATGTGCCTCAGTCAAAGCCAAGTAAATCACACATAAAATTTATAGGCAAATATTGGAAAAGGTGTTCTACATAGTATAAACTATGTATGGATTGTTAGGGAATATTTTTGAAAGTATTTGCAGAGTCCCTCTGGAAACACCCAGAAAAGTTGACACTAGGATGAAATTTTTTTTATAAGAATGTAGAACTATCTTTGCCTGAAATCAAACTTCACTCTAGATTTTTCAGTTCTCGGAAAATATATTCTTATTTTGTGATAGTTCATTAAGCTTGCTTGATCTGGACTTTCTGTCACTTTCAAGAGATTGGGTCATGGCAAAAGATGTTTTTCTTCTAACTCTCTATCACTAATATGTTTATTTATTATACAATTCTCAGAAGTATTTAACAAGAAGATAAAGCTTGTCTAAATTTGACCTCAGACTATATCTTTAGCCTTATTTCTTACTGTATCAATCCCTTTCCCCGTGAGTACAGTTATACTGAATTGCATAAAGTTTTATTTTAATTATTTAATGCACTTTGCAAAATTTACAACTTCAGCTTATATAGCTCTTTTCTTCTTTACTTGTAGAGGGAAAAACCTACTTATCTTTTAGCTAAACCTACTCAACTTAAGCTAAAGTATCAGTCACCTGTGAAAGATTTAATACTCCCCCCAGGAGAAATGGGGCATTTCATCTATGTCATTTTATTATCATTCCAAATTTTCATTTTATTAATACCATAAGTTACAGTTACTGTATGTTATTAGTTTGTACATCCCTCATAACTACAACACATAAAACATATTAGTAAAACATAAATTATTTTAAATAAATACAAGATTTTTGTTAACAATTAAGATAAAAATTTTAGGCATTATTTTCTCTAAACTTTGATTTGTTGGCAACTTGGAAGCCAAAATTACTCCTTGTTTTGGATTGCTATAGTGCTTACATGTAAATAATAAATTCAAGGTGAACAATAGGGTTGACAATATTTGGCAACACAGTATACATTAACTGGGATATTGTGGAAATAGAGTAATGTTTTGAAAATTTTAACATGTCCTAAAAGACCAAAAATTGTTGGTTTAATATAATAAAGTAATGGAATATTGGCTTTTAATGTTTAATCTTGGTTCTCTTTCTTTTCAAAACAGTCTTTTAAGAATTTTCTTATAATAACTTTTTAAACCTCAATTTTCTCCCTCTTCTCAGTTTCAATTGCTTTATCTTTTCTTTATGTATGTTTAAAGTTTAATATTTCCATTCTTAGAGGAGGTGTAACAAATTTTATGTAGTCCTTATGAAGGTGAATTCTTCAGGTAATATATTTCAAAGACTAATGAAAATATTATCCATTACAGTGAGAATAGGATAAAACTACACTTATCTTTTACTTTTTGATTTATATGCACAAGTGACACTGTTAAAATTAGTAAAGTTCATGCATGAAGAATAATAAAAATATAGTTTTTTGTGGTGTGATTGAAAACATCTGTACATACATTGTTGTGTGTTTAGGATTAGTATTTTCAAGGCTGTGTTTAAATACTGATAAAATTTTATATCTTCAACAGAGGAAGAAACAAAAGAAATGGCTTAAGGGAAAGATCAGACATTTTGTCTTAGGCATAGTGAATTTGATGTGATAGGAAGACATTTAAGTAGAGATGCCTGGGAGACAGAGAGCGATAAGAGACTAGACAGAAAGAAAAAGGTCAGAAACAGGAGAGATCTTTCTATCAGTGTAGATAGAAAGCTGTGGAGGAAATGAGAGCTTTCATGATTACAGAGATGTAAGAAACCTGAGAAAAGTCCATAAAATATAAAAGAAATTACCAGTGGTGCCCACCAATGCAGTCTTTTTGGTACTAATATAATTTGTATAGCTTTTGCAATTTATGAAAAGCTTTCATATGCATTATATAATTGTGATAATGTTTGTAAGAGTGCTAATTATAATTCTTTTGTGGACAGTAGTTGTCTGGTCTATTGATTTAGCAGCTATATTTTTACTAGGGCAGACGTATCTCTAAAGAAGTCCCAGACTTAACTACTCAAGAAACATTATGATACGGAGTACATTTGAATGAAGGTTCTACTACTTCTTTCTTCACTTTAACGTCCACTTCTCCCAGCCAAGCAACATGCTGAATGTACTCACATCATCCACCTGCTAGCCTAAAATCTCTTCCACCTCCACTGTAAACACTGTTAAATTTCCCAAAATTTCTGAGCAAGTCTTGTTTTCATTCATCCAAAACTCTCAACTATAATAATAATAGCAAACAATTATATAGCAACCAAATGCCCTATGACTATCTTATGTTTTTATGGATAATGAATCATTTACATCTCACAGCAACATATTAGTAAGAACTATTATCATTCTTATTTAATAGATGAGGAAACTGAGGCACAGAGATGATAAGTGATTTCCCAAGGTCACATAGCTAGTAAATGTCAGAACTGGAATCTGAAACTAGGCTTTCTCTGTGTGTGTGTGTGTGTGTGTGCTTCACTAAGGGATGGTGGTTCTCAAAAATGGACAGTAAATAATGTACTGCTCAGTAATTAAAATTTTTGGTTTCATAGGAAACAATTCATTTATTTCATAAGTAACTTGTAAGCATCTTATATGTGACAGACACATACAGTAATCCCCTACATATGAACGAGTTCCATTCCAAGAGCACATTCATTAGTCTAATTTGTTCATAAGTCTAACAAAGTTAGCCTAGGTACCCAACTAACACAATCAGCTATATAGTACTGTACTGTAATAGGTTTATACTACTTTTCACACAAATAAGACATAGAAAACAAAAAATAAATAAAACATTTTTAATCTTACAGTACAGTACCTTGAAAAGTACAATAGTACCAGCTATATCACCACTGCTTTTATGCTTGTTTCTAGACATCTTGGGTTTGAAATAAAGATACTGTACCACTGTGCTGTATACAGTACTGTACAGTAAAGTACACAAAAGTACAACCACTTGTAGAGGATGCATGTACATGACAATGTATGCCAGACATGAGAACTAACTTACGTGATGGGACATGCAAACTCACGTTTGTATCTTTGAAATTTCCCAACGTGAAGGTTCATATGTTTGGGACTTACTGTAGTGGATATTGTAGCAAACAAGACAAAGACTTGTGTCTACAGTAGCCTAATCTATCCTATAAAAAGACCCTGAGATCTTTTAACTAGGTGCTAATTAGACTTGTGGTGATCATTTATCATATTTTGACATACAAATATTGAATCATTATGTTGCACACCTGAAACTAGTATAATGTTATATGTCAATTATATCTCAAAAAAAATGGAACAAAAAAAATCCCTGAAAGAAAAGTACATGCAATATAATATATATATATATATATATATATATATATATATATATATATATATATATATTCAAGTTATACTTTTCAGACTAGTGTAATGTATATACTATTCTTAATGCACAAACCTTATTAATTTTAACAGTGTCACTTGTGAATATAAATCAAAAAGTTAAAGATAATAGCAGTTTTATCCTTTTTCCACTGTAATAAATAATAGTTACACTAGTCTTTGAAATACATTACCTGAAGTACATATATATATATATATATATGCATATATATATATATATATATGAATAATTAGAAAGGGAAAGTGCAAAAGACCTAGCAGACACTTCATAAAAGATGATATAAAAATGGCCAGTAATCACAGAATAAAAGTTATTCAGCATCATTAGTTATTAAAATAATGCAAATAAAACAATGAGCTACCAATTCCATTCACTTAGAAAGGTTAAAAAAAAAGAAAAAAGCTGACAACAACAAATGTTGATGATGATGTGGAGTAAGTGGGACTCTGATACCTTGATGGTAGGAATGCAATAAGGCATAACTACTTTAGATAACTGTTCATGAGGAGAAAGCAAACAAATGTTAAAAAGAGAAACAACAAAACAAAACAAGACTTATACTGGAATTCATAGAGCATACTTATTCATGGTGTCCAAAAATTGGAAACACTCTCTCCATCAACAGAAGATTAAATAAATAGATTTTGGTAGAACCAATACAATGGAAAATTCATCAGCAATTAAAAAAAGGAACAAACAACAACATGCACAAAATCTCAAAAACATTATGTTAAGCAAAATAATCCAGATAGATAAAAGTATATACAGTGTTATTCAGTTTACATTAGATCCAAATACAGGCAAACTTAAAACAGTTTTATGATTATCAAAATTATGTAGTGGTTCTGGAAAGTATAGGAATAGTGGTTTGGGAAATAGGATATTAACTGGATAAGGAAATGCCTGGGGAAGAATAAGGAGCACTTGAGAGGGAGGAGGTGGAAATGTTTTATACTTTATTTTGGGTAGTGGTCACTCAGGTGTATACAATTACCAAATATCTACTGAACAGTTTATTGCACATTGACTACATCTCAATAAAGAACAATTCTTCCTTCATATAACACTGTTACCAAACTCAGGTTTGGCTGCTCACTGTTCGAAAGCTAATACTTGAGAGACAAATGTTGGTAGGAAAGGAAAGTTTTCTTCATTCAGGAGGTCAACCTGAGGAGGAGGCTGATTTATGTCCCAAAGAACAAATTTCCCACTTCCCATCAGGAGGCAAGAGCTTTTAAAGAGGTGTTTCAGGGGTGCATAACCTGAGGGAGGGGGTTACGTGTAGAACAGCATGGTCAGCTCTGACAATTATTTCGAGATTTGTCATATAGTGGTCTAATAAGCATCATCTTGATTGTTTTAAGTACAGTTAATCTTCAGTTCCAGGGTTGATTTGTTTTCATTTCCTTGAGGCCAGTTCTTGGAATTGTGTAAGATGGAGCAGCATATCTCATGGCTACAGTGTGATCATCATGTGGTTAACTTCTTCCACCTGGTGGGGGTTTCAGTATCTGCAAAACAGCTCAAAGGATATGGCTAAGAATATTATTTATAGCCTTGATGAGAAATTAAAGTACTTGACTTTGTTTAATGGCTAAATTATTATTATTTTATCTTATTTGATTGCTTTCCTTTGCTTCTGCATTTTCTCATTTCTCTGATTAAACTTATTCTTTGACTAAAGTTTTTCTACAGACATGAGGCAGGAAGAAGACATGGAGGGCTCTGTCCTGGGAAGGCCCCATAGGGGCCTAATCCATTACAACATGTATTCATAAATTTTAGTTTATTTCTGATTCTTTCATACAAAAATATTTTTTCACTAAAGTCCTGAAGTTTATTTTACCACTGCTCTATTCACTTCAGAGTACTATGACAAAAAAAAAAAAAATTACAGAGCATGAGAAATATTATCAACTGACATTTATTGTAAGCTATGAACAAGGAAGCTACTTAAAGTCAGAACTACAGAATGGTTAGTGTATTGGCTATAGAATAAGACCTTCCATTAAAATCCCTGTTCTGCTGCTTAGTAGCTGTGTAATCTTTGGCAAGCTCCCAACAATTTCTATGCCTCAGATTTCTTTATATGTTAAATGAGCATAATAATATTTTTATCACACAAAGATTCATAAACAAAAAAACAGTTTGTTTAAATTGACACTATTTTATACATGAAGAACAGATCAATCCAGCCTGGTTATCAAAGCCTTTTGTGATTTTAGCTCATTTTGTGTTGGCAATTTATTCTCATTTGTTTCATTATAAGAAGTTACTTTCTCTCTTTGTAGATGACATGATCTTAAATATAGAAAATCTTAAAGAAGCTATTAAAACTAATAGCTAATAAACAAGTTCAGCAAAGTTGTAGGGTATAAGTTTAACATACAAATGTAAGTTGTATTTCTATACACTAGCAATATGGAAATAAAAATTAAATCAAGAAAATTGTTGCATTTACCATAACATCAAAAAGAATAAAATGCTTAGTAACAAATTTAAATAATCACAACTTGTACACTCAACATTACAAAACACTACTGAAAGAAATTTACAAATGTGTGATAAAATGGAAAAACACTTGTGTTCATGGGTTGGAAGCCTTACTATAGTTGAAGGGCCAATATTCCCAAATTGATCTGCAGATTCAATACAATCCTTATCAAAATTTCAATTACCTTTTTTGCAGAAATGGACAAGATGTTACCAAAATACACATGAAAATTAAAACATGCTGAGTAGGGCTTCCCTGGTGGTGCAATGGTTGAGAGTCCTCCTGCTGATGCAGCGGACATGGGTTCATGACCCGGTCTCGGAGGATCCCACATGCCGTAGAGTGGCTGGGCCTGTGAGCCATGGCCACCGAGCCTGCACATCCGGAGCCTGTGCTCCACAATGAGAGAAGCCACAACAGTGAGAGGCCCGCTTACCGCAAAAAAAAAAAAAAAAAAAAAAAAAAAAAAAAAAAGATGCTGAGTAGCCAAAACAATCTTGAAAAATAAAAAGTTAGAGGAGTCACAGTTTCCAATACAAAACATTTTACCAATCTACTGTAATCAAGACAGTGTGGTACTGACAAAAGAATAAACATAAAGACTTATTAAATAGAATTAAAAGTCCAGAAATCAACTCCTAAGCCCTCACGTTTACAGTCAATTGACTATCAACAAGTGTGCAAAGACTATTCAATAAGAAAAGAATAGTGTGTGCAACATATATTTCTGGGACAACTGGATGTCCATCTGCAAAATAATGAAGTTGGACTGTTATACCATTTACAAGAATTAACTCAAAATGGATCAAAGACCTAAAAGTAAAAGATAAAAGTATTAAATGCTTACAAGGAAACAAGTATAAATCTTCAGGGTCTTGGGTTAGGTAAAGCTTTCTTAGATATGACACAGAAAGCACAAACAACAAAAGACAAAATAGGTAAATTGAACTTTGTTAAAACTAAAAACTTTTGTTTATCAAAGAATACTATGAATTAAAGTGAAAAACCCAAAGAATGGAGAACTTTTCTCAGGTAATATATCAGATAAGGATCTAGTTTCTAGAATATATAAAAATTAGTTACAACTCAACAATAAAAAGGCAAATAACCCCATAAAAATGACAAAATGTTTGAATAGACATTTCTTCAAAGAATATACATAAATGGACAATAAGCTCTTGAAAAGATGCTTAACTTCATTAGACATCAGGGAAATTCAAATCAAATCCATAATAAGGTATCACATCACACCTACTAGGATAATTTTTAAAATATTTAAAAGCATTGAAATCATATAAAATATATTATCCAGTCACATCAAGTAAAATTGACTTTTAATTTAACAGAAAGATATTTGGGAAATTCATAAACAAGTACAAAATAAGCAACATACTACTAACTAACATGAGTCAAAGTAGAAATCACAAGTGAAATTAGAAAATACATTGAGATGACTGAAAATGAAGACATAGTATATCAAAATACAAGAGACGTCACTAAAGCACTGTTTAAATATACCACATTAAAAAGAGAGGAATGATCTCAAAATTAACAACTAAATTTTCCATCTTAAGACATTGAAAAAAAAAGAGTAAACTAAACACAAATGGGAAAGAAGGAATTATATAATATGGATTTGAGTGGAAATTAGTGAAATAAAGAATAGAAAGAAAAACAGTAGAGAAAATCAGTAAAACCAGAATGTCATTCTTTGAAAACAATAAAGAAATTGATAACATTTTATCTAGAATTCCAATAAAAATAGAGAGAAGACTCAAATTACTAAAATTGGTAATGAAAGATGGACATTACTGGCAACCTATAGAAATTGAATAAAACAATACTATTTTATTATGAATACTATGAACAGTTATGAAATGGTTGGGTATATACTCCAGATAAATAATAAAAAATAATCACAAAAATCTATACATGAATGTTCATTACAACATTATTTATAAAAGCAAAAATGTGGAAATAATTAAAATATCTATCAATTGATGAATAGATAAATACAGTGTAGTATATCCATATAATAATATGTGATTCAGCAATAAAAAGAGTTAAAGTGCTGTGGCATTCTATGACGTGGAAAAACCTTGAAAACCTTATATTAAGTGAAAGAAATCAGTAAGAAAAGACTTCATATTGTATGACTCCACTTACATGAAATGTCCATAATAAACAAGTCTATAGAAACAGAAAATAAATTAGTGATTCCTAGAGCTGGAAAAGGGGATTGAGATGGTGGCTTTCAGGAGTGTTATTAAGGTGTACAAAGTTTCTTTTTGTTGTAATGAAAATAAAGTCATCACTCAATCTTTGAGGGGATTGGTTCTGGATTCCAGAATCTGTGCACACTTCCTTAGATAAAATTGTGTAGTATCCACAGGTTTTGCATCTGCGTATAGAGAGAGCTGACTCTATTTTAAAACCAATCGAGTGATGGATGCCATACTCTGATACACTAAAAGCCATTGAATTATACACTTCATATGGATGAATTGCATACCAGGTGAATACTATCTCAATTAAGCTGTTTAAAAAATATGCAAAGTATATACATAAATAACCACTATGCCAATTTTATAAAACGAGTGCAAAGATTATAACATTTAACAAATAAAGATGTTTGCTTATTGTGGGAAGATGGAGATTAGAAAGAGACACACAAATAAAAGGAAGTAAATAAACAAATAATACAGTACTGTGCTGTGAACTAAGGAATGTTATTATCTCAAATATCTGCACCTGAGTCCCAAATAAATACTAGGAGGTAAACTTTATTATACTGTGAGGATTAAATGTGCTACAGGCACAGAGGAGGAACTGAAAAGATAGAAATTACAATTATGATTAGTCTTATTGTGGAAATAGGAGAGGAGACAGAATGACATTCTGCATCTTAAGGCTTCTGGGATCTGTTTCTTAGCTAAGGAACAACACTGCACATTCTCTGTCTCTGGTGTCCCCTCCAAGAATCAAGTGGATTAGAGCTTCAGCTGTATAGAATAGCAGCAGCAGTCATGAGGAGCAAGGGATCTCTACATACACTAGAACTCTGGTTTTTAAACTTTACCATTCATTAGATATACCTGGGGGGGGCGGCTAATTAAAATACAGATTGCTGGTCCTCAGATCCAAAGCTTCTAATTCAGGAGGTCAGGGGTAAAGCCCAAGAATATGATTTTGTAACAAGTTCCCAGATGCTGTTGCTGCTGGTTATGGTCTGGGGACCTCACTTTGATAAGCACTGCATTAGAGGCTTGAAATTCAGCACAGTTGAAAGTTATAAAAAGAGAGATGGTGAAACAAGCCAGTTATGAGTTAAAAGAAGGAACATTGCTCAGGATGGAGATGTAACATGAACCCATGACACCCACCCCACAAGCAATCCTCAAGCAAATCCTCAAAAATCAGAAAAACTGATTTTTGGGTGTCTGCTAATTAGGCTATTATGGAGCTTTCCTGGTGAAAGTAGTAGGAAACAAAAGTTGACCTAAACACAGATGGGCTAAGCCAGGACTACAATTTTTTTTTTCCAGCGCACCTCTTCCTCTTTTCCCCTCAAAGCCACCTTTATAGAAAATCATACAAAAATCAATCCTCATGAGTGCACTATGTTAATTCTTCACAGTTCACCTTTGGGTATTTAATAAAATATTTTTATTTATTTATTAAATACTCCTTTGGGTATTTCATAAAAGCTTTTTATTAAAGACATATATGGACCTTTTTATATAATTTTATTGACATTGAACAGTAATTGGGAAATGCCATAAAAAGGTACATAATTGTTAAGACTTAGTATTTAAAACTTAAGAGCTAAACTTGGGCTACTATATATATATATATATTATGTGGCTATTGGCAAGTCACTTAAACCCTCTAAAGTTATTGGCCTGTAATTTTGGCCAAAAATATTTACCTATTATAAATTGTAAGAATTAGATAAAATTGTATGTTTTGCTCCTGTCACATTGTAGATACTAAATAAATACCTTATGTCATTGTCTTAACTATGACAAATTATTCTGAAATGTTTAGCAGGTCAGGTACAGCAAACTACATTTGTTAAGTATTTGTAGAAATATGATAAAACATTGCTATAAAATGAATAAAACATAATTTTTCCTGGGGTAAAGCCTTAATTTTGAGGTATAATAAATTAAAAGTAGTTATTCAGCAGAAATCACAAATAAAATAAATTATACAAAATAGAGATATAATGAAATTGTGAGTGGAAAGTAATTATAACCTAAGATTAGAACGTGGGAAGTTCTGAAAATAATCACTATATTAAGCCTACAATCATACAACATTGAACTACTTTGGTACTTGCATTTCCACAGACACAAATAATGAGCTTTAAAATCAAAGATGACAGTGTTAGCCTAACTAAGTCTATTCTTGTTACACATTTATGGATTTTTTTCTTTGAGCTTATGTTCTTAAAAGTCCTGTTATTTGTATTTGAATCATTTTTCTTCTCCCATGAAATGATTACTTTTTTAAAATGACAGGTAAAATAACTAGTTTTTATTAATGGTATTTCATAATTCTCTGACTCCATTCACAGCAATGATTACATATTACAGCTATCTATCTATCTATCAATCCTTTATCTAGATAACTGTATCTAGATATCTGTATCTATTTAAATAGATTGATACACACAGAGAGAGAAGTGTGTGTGTGTGTGTGTGTGTGTGACACACTAATGGAAGGTGATAGGTTTGTACAGAATGTTGGCAGAAGGCTTAGCTTGTAGATTTCTGTAACTTCATTGCCTTTGAACAGGGCCGCTTGTCTTTTATCTGTTTATACGTTTCCATATTTTCACATAGAACTACTTGAAGAAAGAATACCTAGATGAAAAATAATGTTTGAAAATCATCTACTTTAGAAGATTAACTTCCTTGTTGTTAGCATGCACCTGCATCTTACCATATCCTAGCACGAAATGATCAGAGGCTTGAAAAATATAAGCTTCCTCTTGGTCTGCTGACGTATCACTAAACTCTTAGGATAGAATTTTCTTTGTATAACCAATTATTTAAACAAGGTACAGAAACAAGTACAGATCTTTTAATCAGAAAAAATAAGTAGAAAATAAAGGAAAAACCCTCAGGTGTAATATGTCCATTTTTTATCATCATTACAGAATTGGAGAGTTCCTGTTGTAGTATGATTTCTATATAATTAAAGATAAAAACTTTGATTAGAAAAAAATCTAAGAATCATTTAGATTCATATTCAGGAGTAGAGCTTGCTAAAGATGAAATGTTTCCTCTGTTTTTTTCTTCCAGGAAATATGTGTATTAGCAAAAATCTAAACTAGATTCTGTTTACATTTCAATAAGATAATATTTATTTTAAAGAATCGATTAAATATAAATATCATTAACAAATATCAAAGAGACAATAATCTTGAGAATCATGAATCATGAAAATGTGTTTTTCTTTAAAGCAAAAATATGTATGTAAGGTAAATATAGATAAATATACCATTTTATCTTGCCAGCATATTTGTATTTGGTTCCATTAGTTGAGTCCACTCTATGCCATCAAAAGAAATAACATTCACATTTTAATGGAATGTTCAGCTATCTATGGTGGTGCTATATACAAAGCTCAGTCAAACACAAAGACTGACATACGGGAACCTCTTTAATTATCTAAGGCTAGGATCTGTGCAAGAACTCTGGAAGAAGAGCATGTCAGCTGTAGAATTAACTTGGCACCTGAAGTAGATGATAAGTTTACATTGTAGCTATGTCCTATCTTGACAGAATTAACACCTGCCATCAACAGGTTTATGGCACTAAAAACCTGATCAGGTGGGTTGTCGCCTTAGCTTGGCCTTTTAATGAAGCTAGAGACTTTAGTGTCAGAAACTGTTGATTTCCGACCTTGACCCTGTGAACAATAGCATACTATAACTCACATTTCTACTAAACGAACCACAATCAATTAACTGCCGAGAAAAATGAAGGAGGTTTTTGACCTCAATTCCACAAGTACTTTCACCTTATTTCTGAAAGCATCCCACAATCACCAGGCTGGCCACATGTGTGGCTGCTGAATTCCCTAGCAGGTGCTTTATGGTGAGCTAAAGCCTGGCTGGTAAGTAGGAGAAACAGTTTAAGGGCACTAAAGCAGAAATTAAAGTGGCACAGTATAGTGGCTTGTCTGCTGGGAAACAAGAGAGCAGCAGATGGAACAGATGAGAGAGCAGCAGTCAAAGCTGTGTACCATCAAAAACTTGAAGATACTGATACAGAGCAGGGAGAAAAGCAAATTCTGCCAGGCTCTGCAAAATGTGACTAGCATCATTGGACAATTCTCTTGGGTTCTTTTGTGACTTTACCTCATTGATTATGTTAGCATAGCATTGCACAAGTAGATGAGGAAATGTTGTTTGAAATCTTATTTGGTATATTAAATTCAGAAGGCACTAGGCTAGGTCTTGGGAGGAATCAAAATAAGAAGCAATCCATATTCTCAAGTACAACCCAAAGGGAAATGCATGGCTTCCACATGACTATATTCAATAACTATATGGATTATTTCTTCATCTACACACTTAGACTAGTACTGACAGGAAAAGCTAATGTAAAAACACATTTCAGAAAATCTGATAAACCATAGCCGGCCACATGGAAACTTATTTCTAAAGGAGACCTGACTTCCTGAGAATAATTATGATGACAACAGTGGCTGTTTAACTGGAGATCTGGAATAAACTATATCATGCAAAGTAGAGGCAACAGAAATTACTTTTAAATACTACCGGCACAACCATTCTTAGGGACACTTAAAATGAAATGAAGTTAAAAATATCAAGGTCTAGTTCTAAATTAATACAATGTTAAGTGATAAAGTCTAAATATGGAAATAAATAATTACAAGAGAGTTAAAAGTGAGGTTTGCTCAAAATAGTTAGAAAGCAGTCAGGAAAATATATTTGGAAAGTACAGAGATAATGTTTGAGTTAGGCCTTGAATAATGAGCAGCAATTTTCCAGGCAGGCACAGAAGGTTACCACTCCCGGCATATCTCACAGGAAGTAGAAAGACAGAATATTAAGTATCCTACCATTCAATTCTTCAATATGCTTCTAAAACACTCTACTTTCCTAATTTTTTTTTATAGTTCATATATGCTTTTGTAAGCTTCTACACTTTCTAAAGTTTCCCTAAACTTTCTAAACTCTCCAAGGCAAATGTTGTGGTATCCTCTGTATCTAGTACAAGGCTTCTCACTTAGCAAATGTCTGGTATATATTTTAAATAATGTATAGAATAGTGAAATTTTCACTTTGGTCACTAATGTTTGCTTATGTCACCAGCCATATGACAAAACTAGCTTACAGGATGATATAAATGCTAGCTACTCTAATGGATAAATTTCAAAATATCAGTCACTTCACACACTTCAAGTTTATTTCTACTCACATCACAAATTCCAAGGCAGGTGTATCTGATCCCACAGCTCACCTCCAAGAGATGACATAGCACTAAGGCAGGTTCCAGTGTGTGGATGTTTGCTATATTCTCCCCATGGCTCCCAAGGTTGTTATCCTGAAGTTTTAATTGCATTTCTGTCAGCTAGACGAGGAAATGGGAATGGAGGGTTGTGTACAAGGCTTTTGTTGAAGTGAGAGGATTAAATATTCAGTGATGTCCTGAAGCTGGATTGTAGAGTTTCATGAGAGACAACTGTGCATGTCTCTTTCCAGCTCTGTGTGCAGTTTATGTTGGTAGTTTGAAATTAGCCATACTGAGACTGTTTAAACCACAGAGATATGCTAACTCCACAAAGGCAGGTTATTACTATCATTATTAATTATTACTATCAGTGTCATTAATTTAATTATTTTACAGAGTGCCTACTTACCAACAAGTCAGTCTAATATTACTTCAATCCACTTTCTATTGATCTAGCGTTGTTAGCTAAAACACAGGGCACCCAGTAATATTTAAATTTCAGATGAAGAATGAATACATTTTTCAGTATAATTGTGTGAGTCCCCAATATTTCATGGAACATACCTATACTAAAAACATTTACCTGTTTATTTCAAATGCAAATTAAAATCCATCTCCTGTATTTTTATTTGTTCAGTCTGACAAGGTAACATGGCCACATGAAGGGAGCCTGGGAAGTGTGGTTTACCTGTGTGCTCAGGAAGACTAGGACAGAAATTTTAGTTAACACACAGCAGTATGTGTCACAGTAACTTAAATCGGTTTCAGATGTGTAGACTGAATACCTTTCTTTTGTCCCTCTAGATCCATTTCCCACCCTCTTCCTCCTGCCCTGGTTTTGGATTAGGCTGTCCCATATGGACTGTATCAACATGCTTCTTTGCCCTCCAGCTTTTGGGTGAATTCAGTCATCTGGAGGCAAATGTAAGACACTGAAGAATCAGAGTGGATTGGGATGAGCATATTTATTCCTTGCTTATAACATCATTGCTTGGCTCCACCCCCTTACTGAAGACCACATTTCTGACAAGAAATTCTCCCATAAAACTATCATGGGATTATTTTTTTCTCTATTATACATAGACAGAAGTTTTCAGACCTTCTTTTATGGCTGGTTTCATTTGTCCCCCTTGTTGATATGTATACGCTTTGAAAACGTTTGCTGAGATTTAGAATTAGGTATCTACCATTATCTTCCTAGGAACATAGACCAAGTGGCTGAGAATCTGGAACCTCCAAATATCTCTGAACTTTCTTAGCAGAAGAAAACCACTCTATGGCTCTGAATGAATTTATTTTCCTTTGTATAAACAAACAAACAAAAAGCACTTGTCATTGACTGAAATTGAGGACATTGTTTCACAGGGATATCATTTATCCTCAGAACTCACACTTAGCAACACTATTTTCCACAAAGCAAATATTATTTTAGGGG
Organism: Mesoplodon mirus; assembly: GCF_964341445.2. NCBI lineage: Eukaryota > Metazoa > Chordata > Mammalia > Artiodactyla > Ziphiidae > Mesoplodon > Mesoplodon mirus. The sequence continues at coordinate 106,505,617 of NC_138983.1, read as the reverse complement.
ACAGGAGTCATGGGAGCATGAAATAAGTGTATTGCAGTGGGTTTGACAAGGTAGGCTTGAGTGTCAAAATTTTTCCATATATATACCAAAGCTGTTAAACATGATGAGAAAATTTCTGAACATGAACACTTGTGAGTGCACACACACACACACACACACACACACACAAATCTCTCAAGTACATATATGATTGCTATATAAGTAGCCTGCAAGTCCTGGTCCTGTAGAACAAACAAAAAAAGTAGCCTTTTGCTTCTGTTGTGTCAGAAATATCTTGGGTTTTTATGGCAAAATGGACTTTTAATACATTATAAACCTCAGCAAAATGCAATAATTTTGATGATAATTTTTATTTTATTTTTATTTTATTGAAGTATAGTTGATTTACATGTCATGTTAGTTTCAGGTGTACTGTACAGTGATATATATATATATAATATCATATATCATATATATCATATATCATATATATGATATATATTATATATATCATATATATGATATTATATATATATCATATATATGATATTATATATATATGATATATATCACATCTATATTATATATATCATATATATATATCATATATATATATATATATATAATATATACACCAGATTATTTTCCCTTATAGGTTACTAAAAAATATTGAGTATATTTCCCTGTGCTTTACAGTAGATCCTTGTTGTTATTTATTTTATATATAGTAGTATGTAAATGTTAATCCCAACTTCCTAATTTATCCATTCCCACCCCCTTTCCCTTTGGTAATCATAAGTTTGATTTCCATGTCTGTGGTCTATTTCTGTTTTGTAAATAAATTCATTTGTATATATATTTTTAATTTCACACATAAGCAATGTCATATCATATTTGTTTTCCTCTGGTAGGGTTACTTCACTTAATATCATAATCTCTAGGTCCTAGGTCCATGTATGTTGCTGCAAAAGTCATTTCATTCTTTTTTATGGCTGAGTAATATTCCTGTGTGTGTGTGTGTGTGTGTGTGTGTACACATCTTCTTTATCCATTCATCTGTCGATGGAAAATTAGGCTTCTTCCATGTCTTGGCTATTGTAAACACTGCTGCAATGAACATTGGTATGCATGTATCTTTTTGAATTATAGTTTTCTTTGGATATATGCTCAGGAGTGGTATTTCAGGATCATATGGTAACTATATTTTTGGCGTTTTATGGGACCTCCATATTGTTCTCCATAGTAGATGTAGCAACTTACATTCTCACCAATAGTTTTGGTGGATACGTTTTTCTCCACATCCTCTACAGCACTTATTATTTGTAAACATTTTGATGATGGCCAATCTGACCGGTGTGAAGTGATACCTCATTGTAGTTTTGATTTGCGTTTTTCTAATAATTAGCAATGTTGAGCGTATTTTCATATGCCTCTTGGCCATCTGTATATTTTCTTTGGAGAAATGTCTATTTAGGTCTTCTGCCCATTTTTTTGATGGGGTTGTTTGGTTTTTTGATATTAAGCTGTATAAGCTGTTTTTGTATTTTGGAAATTAATCCCTTGTCGGTCACATTGTTTGCAAATATTTTCTCCCATTCTGTGGGTTGTCTTTTCATTTTTATGGTTTCCTTTGCTATGCGATAGGTTTTAAGTTTAATTAGGTCCCATTTTTTAATTTTTGTTTTTATTTACATTATTGTAGGAGAAGGATGTAAAAAGATCTTGCTGCGAGTTATGTCAAAGAGTGCTCTGCTTATGCTTTCCTGTAGGAGTTTTATAGTATCCAGTCTTACATTTAGGTCTATAATCCATTTTGATTTTATTTGTGTACAAGTTGTTAGAGCATGTTCTAATTTCATTCTTTTACATGAAGCTGGACAGTTTTCCCAGCACCACTTATTGAAGAGACTATCTATTTTCCATTGTATATTATTGCCTCCTTTGTCATAAATTAATTGACCATAGGTGTGTGGATTTATTTCTGGGCTTTCTATCCTGTTCCATTGATCTCTATATCTGTTTTTGTGCCAGTACCATACTTTAACTTAATGTTTGTAAAAAAGATAGAATAGAGACAAGTATGGGACCAAAGGACGTTACTACATGTTATTAGTGAAATTATCTCTCTTGATTAATGAGTCAATATTTTATTCTTCTCATATTAACTGTGCTTTAATTATGCTTGAATATATTAATAGCTTGAGTGGAAAACCACTAACTTATTCTAGAATAACTATTGATATTTTAAGTAAGATGTACAATGTTTTGATTCTATAATATGAAAATTTGAATTAAATTAGTCCTCATCTTCAATTCAAAAGCAATACTTGCCCTGGTATTTCTGATACTTTTTAAATTAGAAAATAAAAAATTAAATTGTTTATTAAAGTAGTAAATTGAAAAAAAAAGATTTGAAATTCTATATTAACAGTTAATCTGAAATACAATTAGAATGACTGCATAACAAATTTTTATTATGTAGACAAATATATTCCTTATATCTGATTAGGCTTGGGTATATTTACAAACACTATACATTTTCTGAATGTCAGACTTGAAATTAAATGCACTGGATTGTCTCCAAAGAAAATAAGATTCCAGTAACTGGAGGTATTCAACCATAGACCTGTGACCATTAAAGAAAGAAAACTTCATGGACAGTTCAAGCATTAACCATTTTGTTGGTCTCAGATATTTTTAAGAATAGTTCTATTAAACCTTGAACTTCTTTATTCCTCTTTCCATGGCCCATATGTAACATTTAACTGATATTTGAATAGGCATTGACAATACCCCAAACATTCACTTGAAGTCATTTAAATTTAAATTAGATACAATTTATAAGGGCACAAAGAAATAATTAAGTTACATGTTCTGCTGATGAATTCAGTGGAAGGCAGTAAAATTTACTAAAATGTACTGTGTGGCAATGAGGTTTTTTCAGTTAAGTTTAAAACACACACACAACTCTTTACTATTTTGAGTATTTGATTACCTGTGCTAATATATCCAACTAGTCAATCATCCAAAATGTATTTATTGAATCTATCCTGTACAACACACTTTCTAGGTTTTGTGTACATTATGAAAATAACAAGTTATATATTATCCTCAAAACTTTCTTTCTCTCTATAAAGGAAGAATTAGGAAGTACAGCTCAAGAACATAACCACTAGGAAGCCCTCACTGAATTTCTAGAGTGGATTTAACAGCTTTATTTTGTGCTCTCAAAACAGCTTATCCATAGTTTTATAATTGATTTATTATATTGCATGGAAGTATTTGTCTGTCCCATCAACTAACCTGTTGGTTAGGAAGGCAGGAGAAATATTTTATGCTTTTAAATAATATATATATTTTATGTCTTTTAAAAAATGTAATAACAAATAACAAATGACAAATGAGAGAATATAGCAGAATAAAAATAAAAGTTTATTTAGTTCAATTTTCAGCTATGGGGGGCGTCAGAAACCCAATAAGTTTTGGCCAAGTAATCTGGAACTGGCAATGACAGAAAGCCATGTACCCCCTATACCTGAAAGACATGAGGGGGACATAGGTGGTGTAAACCCAAGAAAACAGCTGTGGTGAGGTTTGCCTCCTTGGAGTTGTGAGTTAAGGACTGGAGGGGTAATATCTCTATTTTACATGCCTCCAACTCTCCAGTTTCTTCCCTGTTCCTTCCATTTGCTAGAAACCAAATAACAGCTAGAGAGCAAGGGACAGCCTTTTGAATGAGAAAAACAGTAGAGTTGAGAATGGTAAAAATGTGAATATAGAGAGACAATAGAAAATATCCATCAAAATAGTATGTTAAATATGTTATATAAATATCAACATCACCCAAGATGATCAGCAAAAGAGGAGAGAAACACAAAGTCAAGAATATTAAGCAGCAACAACAACAAAAATCTGTAATCTTTTATTTGAGAAACTGTTAGTATGAACTAGTTTATTTTTCTTAATAAAATAATACATGTTTTCTATCTCTAAACACTGAAAAGCCTTAGAAGCCATAGCAACCTAGTATCAGTGAAGACCCTAGTTCCTAGATTATTGTCTTCAACATTTCTTGCTAAAAAAATCTGGTCTCCTTAGAATAGCGTCTAGTTTCAGGTGTGATGCACAGATGAAAGGAATGTACCAGATGATCCCTGCTCATGTAGTAGGGCCAGAGAGCACAGAAAGCAAAGATGGTTGAAGTTTTGTGAAAATGACACAGAAAATAAGATGGATGGTTTGTGTCAATGTTAGTTTCTTTATTGTGATATCGTACTATAGATATGTAAGGTGTTACCATTGGGGGAAACTGAGTATAGGGGATTTTTATGTCTCTTATTTCTTACAACTACATGCAAACCTACAATGATCTCAAAATTAATTTTAAAAAAGTCATAATGCTGTAGACATCTATTGCAAAGGAAAAGAAAAGTACAAAAGGAGAAGAAAGAGAAACAAGAACTCTAAAGGACTTGAATGAACTTCCTTTTAATAGAGACAGGGTTTGACCATCAAAAAAGAATAACACCTACAGTGCCTGAAAAGATATAAAAGCTCTATAGCTCCAAATATCCATAATCGTACTTAAAGAAGAATGTAGTACTCCATTAGAATTTATTGGGACACCAAAAAGGAAAGATTCAAATATTTATACTGCTTTCCTTGCTAAACTATGTTTCAGGTTAATCAAATACTTAATCAGGAAAGCTTTTTATGTTTAGAGAAATTAGATCTAAAAATGCAGATTTTTTTCATTGTTATTTTGTAACGTATAATGACATAATAGACCTATGTAATAATCATCAATACAAGCTAAAGCTGTTGAGTAAGTGATTAAATAGGGAAATTACTTTGAATAGATGAAGCTGAAAATACCTAATGGTACTGTTGGAAAATACATAGGACACATCACACTGTGAAATTTCTCTTGTTATACAATAGACTGTAAACCACACAACTTGTGTATTATTCTTGCCAAATTAAAGAACTTAAATCTAATCAAATAGTAGCATCTAACTTCCCATTCAGAGGAAAACATTCCTCAGTGGAGAAAGAAGTTAAACAGTTCTGTGAAGGAGCCAATGACAGTTTGTGGAAAATTCCAAGACTGAAGATCCATTTTTGTCAGGGAATAAATGTTATGAGAAAGGAGAGAAATAAGATTGTTAAAGCATTGAAATAAACATGTGTCAACTCTGTAAAACCCGTGAACTTTTTCATAGTCTAACAGTGTGTAAAAGACTGCATTAATTATGTTTGAACATTTGTACAGTAAAAAGTGAAAAAAGAAATTAAGAGAGATAAACACTTTAAATGTTATATAAGAATGGATTATGAGATATTTCAAGCAGGGAAATAGGGAATTGCTACAATTATCTCAAAAAAATTAAAAAAAAGAGAAGATGGTGAAAAGGAGAAGGAGGACGAAAAGAAGAAAGATGAGAAGGATAAAAAGAAGAGGAGGAGGAAGAGGTGGAGAAAGGAGGAGAAATACAAGCCAAAAAACCCTCAAATGTGCCTAATTAAAATTCAGAGTTTAGCTATGTGTAGCTTTGACCACCCCTGCAAAGTACAGACCCAATTCACTCAAAGCAAAAGATGTTTACTAGATGAAATGACTTTTAGTACCATCTTGCGGAAAGAAGCTTGTTCTTTACTGTAACTTTCCTTGCTTTTGGATTTTGGAGTAGATAAAGAAAAAAGGTTTAATCTTTTTGTGAAAATGACCTTTGATATATTTGGAGTCATCTCATATATTGCTCTTCAAGTTTTTGAGCTAAGCTATAACTCCAAATATCCGTGGTCACACAGTCTTACTTTTATCTAAAATGGAATTTTTTTTTAGAAGTCCAAGGATTGCAGCATATTTTATCATGCCCCTTTAAAAGCAGTGTGAACATTTTGTATTACGGAAGTGATCATAATCAATTTGCAGTAGCCATTCTATTTCTACTCAATTTTGAAAATTTCTTTATACCCCCTTTAACTGAGGATCATTACCCTTCAAATGGATTATTTTAATTCTGGTTTGGCTTGTGCTACAGATGTTTAAAATAATTGCTGTGGTGGCATATGATTGACTTGTGATTTTTTTCATAGAGAAGTAATGGGCACATAAGTTAGAAACTACTCATTTTACTATCGTTTTTTTCTTACATCTAGTTCTCCCAAAAGATTTGCCATCTACCTCCCTTTTCTGAATATTCTCAAAATTAAAACCACCACTGCCTCCAAGGATATTTTGATTATATGTTTGGGTTTGAACAATTTGCTCTCTCAGGATGTATGTCTAATAATATTCATAAAAATTGAGGTAAGGACAGTAAACATAAGATATTTCTTCATCCATGTAATCATCCAATAATCTGATATCATTTTATCTTGATTGTTTTACTATGAATTTTTATAGATTTTAACCCTATTTTACTATCCATCTTCCTTGTGAATTATTTTCTTACATTTATCAACAAATATTTATTGGGGATAACTTTGAGTGAAGATACAAGGCTTATGTATATGCAGAATAGAAAAGGAAGGTGGTAAGTAGAATTTGCTCTTTTATTTTATAAAGCCAGTAGTTTCAGTTTCTGTCTCTGTTGATCTCTTTTCTAATTATTGCATAATTACATATTAATAATGGAGATTTTATAATATGTAATGGAAGTTTGCTAGTCTTCTCTGTTATCTCATGGTATCTCATATCAGCAGAGTACAAGAGTATACTTCTCCATAATGGCTAATTTTAATGGATTTAGATATAGTGCCTAGATTGTTGGGAAAAATCTTTATTATATTTTGCAGCTAATATATTTCTTTGACTTAAAAATTTTCTTTTTTCTATATTCATCACTTCAGACGTGTCCTCTCTTTTAGACATTAGTCCTTCTAAGTGTTTTTTTTTTTCTCACAGATGTTAACCTACAGGTTTCCTTTCTTAATTGACAGATCTTTATTCTATATTATTGACTTACTACCTGGAATTTTATCCTGATTGTTTCCTCAACTAGTCAGCTAAGAATTATGATTGTCTGCCGCAAATCATAATAATTATTGACAAATACTTGTGTTTAATTTGTGCCAGACACTGTTCAAAGCATTTAATAACATATTAAACCTTAATAAAAGAAATCCCTCTGACAGAGGCATCTTTGATAGGCACTTTATCTGTTTATCAATATCTAGCTCTATAGTTGCAGGTACACAGGAGGTTTCACTTCCCCATCAAGCAGAAGTTAGTCAAGACCATGTAATTTACTTTGACCAATTAAACATTAGTGGAAATAATTTGTAACAATCAAATGTAGGATGATTTAATTGTCTTAGTTCAGCTCCCCAGCCTCCTCATGGGAACCGTGGGCTCATGTGGTGGTGCTTTAAGTTAAAAATAACCTGGGATTCTAAACCCACCTATGGATAAAAGCTGCCCTGGTGAGTCACCCAAACCAGTAGTAGGCTTTGTATGAACAAAGAATAAACTTTAGCTGTGTTAATTTATTAAGGGTCTGATGTCAATGTCTTATATACCTTAGATATTTTCAAATAATTCTCTGATATTAAAAAAAAAAACTTCTCACATACACGTATACAAAAATCATCAATACAAAGATGATATTTAAAGCCATGAGAGTGGAGGAGATCTTCAAGATAAAAGGATAAAGACTAAGGCATACAAACACTCCAAAATTAAGAAATCAAAGAAAGGAGCAGAAAACAGTAAGGGAGTAAGGGAAGAGAAAGACACAAAAGAGTATAATCACCATGTCACAAGCTTCTGGTAAATAAATTTACAGTTGAGATTTGATGATTGCCCTTGGCAACATGTAGAATGTTGGTGACCTTGAATAAAACAGTTTCAGAAGAGTGATATGAGAAAAATATTAATTTTCAAGTAAATGCACAGCAATAAGCTACACTGTATGTTAGGGGACCTCATTTCATTAACACAATTAAATTGTTGAAATACAAAATATATTTGGTTAACATCACAGTTCAAGAATGAGTAATTTTAATTATTCTTTTATTGACCATCCAAACTTCTAAACATCTTTTACATTAAAGACACTAATGTGATGGGTTTCCCTGGTGGCGCAGTGGTTAGGAGTCCTCCTGCCGATGCAGGGGACACGGGTTCGTGCCCCGGTCTGGGAAGATCCCACATGTCACGGAGCAGCTGGGCCCGTGAGCCATGGCTGCTAAGCTTGCATGTCCGGAGCCTGTGCTCTGCAGCGGCAGAGGTCACAAGAGTGAGAGGCCCGCATATTGAAAAAAAAAAAAAGAAAAAAAAAGCAAATGCAGTTTCCTTCTTTGATTAACGCTTTTTCAAAGACAATTAAACATCTTAGAAAAGGAGAAAAAAAAAACACAGTGTGCCTTTTGTTCTTTTTCTACAAACATCAATGATACTTGACGGATCATTGTGAAATAGATGTGGAAAAGCCTCAGTATATAGGTTTAAGGTATGAAATATAGTTGATAATATTGAAAATGAAAATATTTAGTACAAGACTCTTTAATACATCTGGAATATAATCAGAGAACACATAATACATGGCATTTGTATTAACATCACTGAGAAAAAGAGAGTTCTAGTCCACTCAGTCTCATGTTCTCCATCTATAAAATGTAATTAATTATTATTCTTATATAAATCTTATTCTACATTCTTTTTTCATGAAAGTAGTGTGGAAAGTTATAGGAATTGGGAAAAAAATTCTGATATTGGAAATGATGAATTTCATGAAACAGCTTTTTCTCTTGTACTAGCTTTCTTGGTTGTTTATTAATCACTACTTTTTAACATCTCCTAATAGTTTCCACTTTGGCAGGTATTGAGGAGCTTCCTATGCTCACAGATTCTTCCTTCCCTCCTTTATTTCTTTCTCCCTTTCTATTTTTTTCTTTTCCATTTTCCCTCTCTTTCTCTCTCTCCCTCCCTCCTTCCCTCTCTCCTTCCCTCTCTCCTTTCTTCACTCTTCACCTTCATTAATTTAAAGAACACTTATTAAGTGAATGCTCAGTGTTAAGTGTTAGTGAAGAAATGGTGAACAATAACTTCAGAATTTGTGCACTTATCAAGTTTATATTCTAGTGAGGGAAATGAAAAAAATCAAACAGAAAACCAAAAAATATATATAGAGAGAGTAGGATAAGTGCTGTTAAGGAAAACAAAAACCACATAAAGATACAAAACAGAATGACTAGCAGAGGGCTGAAATATATTTTTATTGTGTGGTTAGAAAAAGTCTCAATGGAATTTAATTTAAAAACTGAAGGAGATATCATTCTAAGTTTTGAAGGTGCTGTTAGTAGGACAGTATTATAAAGACAGAAAAATATGAAAATGGAATAAGGCAGAAAGAGCTTGGATTTTTGGAAGCACTAAAAAGTCAAGGTGACAAAGGAAAATTACAGGATATTGGAGGAAAAGGCAGGAATCAAGTCATACAAGGCTTTAAGGAATTTTGTTTTTATTCTGTGTTGATAAGGGAAACACTGAAGAAGTTCAGCAAGGGTATGATATGGCACAATATAGGATTTGTGTAATATGCAGATAATATCAGTTCAGACTCAGTATTTTTCAAATAGCATGGAGGAAGCATTATTTTTGTACCAGTATCAATGTAACAGGGTATGAACTATTAATCACCAATAACAGAATAGCGACATTAAATCATTCTTACTACTTTTATTACAAAAATTAAGATCACTAACCCTCACTGAAAATAGAACACTGATTAGAGATGTAACATACACTTTAGCCTGGGCTACAAAGACAAGAGATGTAAATTTCACCCTCTGGGTTCTCTCAGTTGTATTTCCTTTGCTGATGCCTCTGTGTCTCCTCCAGCTGGTCGCTTAAGGTCTCTTAGCCTGTGGAAGTGCAGCATTCCACTCTCTTCTGGGGCTCTTCTTGCCTGTCCCAGTATTCCTCTAGACATGATTCAAGATGACTGAAACCCAGTTCTTTCACACATGAAAAAACTTGTTTGTTATCAAAGCAAACATTGGGAACATAGGCGAAACTCCACACAGCCTCCAACCTTTCTTATCAGGGCATCAGAAAGCACATTAGTCATTTACTCCCCCTATGTTTCTTAAAATGGGTCACACAGAATCTTTTAAGTTCTAGAAAATGTAGGTTACAACTGTTATTCTATCAGAGTAATTCCCTTAAATCCTATCTCTCTGAAAGTTAGATGAAAAGCAAACCTTGTACTTTCCAAAGGTGGAAGGTGGGAGAAAAGCACTGAACTTCAAGAATGTTTCTCTATTCTTCAACTTATTCATTGCTCTGCCTTTCTAACCTTAGTTATCGGAGGCTGCAATTAGGTTAGCTCTTAAACATGGAAAACTGTTTCTTCAAGGTGGTCATGTATCTCATGTTGGAAATATATATATATATATATATATATATATATATATATATATATATATATTTATTTATTTATTTATTTATTTATATATATATCAGATCTTCACTTGATAATGAGATAAAAGAGTTCAATTTAATATCAAGTTAAAAGTCAGAACTAAGGGTGAATGCTTTCGAATTGAGGAAACTTTCAGTGTACTGAAAATTTAGATCATGAATGATTAAGATAACTGAATTTGAAAGGATGATTTTTATAATTATTCATACAAATGAAAATTAAATACTAAGAAATGTTAAGATACTGGGGACTGTGCTGGGCACTGAAAACACACCAGTAAATAAGACCTCTATTATCTTAAAATCTACTCTGTATATATGTGTACCTTCAGATTCTAGCAAATTTACGTGGGATGTTTGGCGATAGATAGATAGATATACATATATATAAATATATATACATATATAAATATACACACACATATACACTCTTTTCTAAGATTAGGACTCTGATAAGTAAAATAGCGTTTGAAAAGCATTTAAGATATATATATATTCCCGAACTGAACTAAGATATATATATTCCTGAAATATATATATTTCAACTACCTTGAAAAAGAAAATAACCTTTCCATGAAGACTATCTTTCAAACACATTATGCTAGTTAATTACTTGTATTTTGCCTTCTTTATTTCAATATAATTATAATTATCTACTTATCTCTGGCTATTGTATAATTATCAAATAAAAAACTATGCCAATCTGATCAGCAAACTGGTGAGCCAGTGTTCTATGTCAACTTAAGATAAAAAAGCACACCCTATTACCAAGAAACCTAAAACAAAATGGCATTACCTGTAAAAGGCAAAAGTGGTGGTGCAGGTATAAGATGCTTTAAAACCAAATTATATTTGCATAAAATTTTTCTAATTTTCTATGTTTGTTTTATATGATAATAAAATCATCTCATGATATACCTAAAGGGTCTGGAATTACTTAAGAAATTGACATATCAAGATTTATGTGAGAATGGCATTTATCTGAAATTATTATTATCCAAATGTTTGCATGTTGATGAATTGATTTCTTCTGGAAACAATACACAATGTGATTTTTTAAATTGACCCTTTGTGTTTAAATGTTCTTTATATTAATTTAGCTGTGCTTTATGCCATTGTTAATTAGCTTTTAGTAGTCTGGGTTTATATGATTTTTGATTCTTAAATATGTATATTTATTTAAAGATCTTTAGAGATTTATCTTCCATATTATTATATTTATGATAGAGGATAAATAATTTTCCCAGTGAGAAGCTAAAGGACAATTTGAAATAAATCCCAACAGCCACATGTGTCTCTGACTACCTTGTTGTCATTGCAAGAGAATATTATGGAGGTTATCCAAGAGGTTATGTCTTGTGATGCTTGTGTTTTATGTAGTATTCTCTTGGAGAGAATATTTATTTTTCTCCCTCAATTAGTAAGTGATCAAGTAAATAATACTGACACATGGGACCATGAGGCACTAGATATTTCAAAATCTTTTTCAGGGTGTGTGCTACAAGAATCAGAAAGTGATCAATGTTATAGAGATTGCTAAATTTGAGGAGCAATGTAACTTTAATTCACAGTTTGTTATAACAGCATTTAGCATAATATGTCATTTAAATAAAATACTTTAAAATATTAATATGATCTCATGAACACCGGGTCACAATAATTTTATGTGGATTGGAACCATCTGCTTAAACACATGCCTTTTTTAAAATCTTCTTATATTATTTTTTTGAGATAACTCTTGCTCTAAGAATTAACTAGCTTCTTTCCTGGTGTCATCGTCCATAGATTCAGTGGTAAGGAGAAGCAGTATAATCTGCTCCAACAATATCCAGCCAAGATGTTGAAACTGCTTTCTACTAAAAGAATACAGAACTCCTTTGTTCCTTATTTAGTAGAGGAGAATTCAAGATGATCCTGGGAAAGTTTGCTATTGGCAGAAATCAAGGTTTCACTGACAGGTAGCAGGATCTAGTTAAAAAGAACTACCTGGTCATCATGTACAGAGAGGTGATACAGTGACAATTTGAGCATCCAAAAGAAAATAATGACAGCTAAGTGGATCCAATCTATGTAAAGTCATAAGTTTCTGATGCTCTAAGGAATACATAAATATAAATTCTGCTAGAAATAATCCTATGTGCTCAATTCTGGCAGTAAATATGAGGAACAAATCATTCAAATGATACATAAATTTGAAAAGTTTTAAGTTGTGAAAGCAATACAGTATCTTTCTCACATGAGGAAATTCAAATAGAGATTATGGTGAAATGGTAATATATTTAACTTGTTTTCTTCCTACAATACATGAAGGAGTAAATTTTAGAAATATTCTCCAATATATAAGGACTTGCTTCATTTTGTCTTTATTTATATAGTCACTTATATTTCAGCTTTCTCATCTTTGTTAGTCAGTTGCAATTTTTCAGCTGCTTTCCATTCTCAGAAATTCTGTTGTTCTCATCTGCTACTGTCATTGTGATTTAGTATTTTATATTATTTAACTATAATTTTGATAGGCTTTGAATGAGAAATAACAATGCAACTGGCTATCTATTTAATCATGTTTAGTGTATAAGTAGAAGTTTTTTTGAGAAATAAAATACTTCATTTTTCCTCGTATCTCAGAAAGCAAACAATATCATGAAATTAGTGTATAATATTTCTGTCTGTTTTTATCTGTTTTGTTATTTATGTAATAATCTTAAATAGTAGTGTGTCACCTCCTGTTTATGTACACAGTTTTTCTAGGATGAATACTGAGGTAACAGAATGAGCTTTTCATTATTATACAATTATAACAAGGTATATAACTGTCAAAGCTAGAGATAGATTTTTCAATCTCTTTTGTGACCTCATTTGGGCATGAAATGTGAACTGGAGTAATGTGTGCAAATTTATTGCTTAAAAGAAAATTAATTGGTCTAGATTTCCTCTCTTCTACCCTTTCTCTAACCTGGCTGCAGAAGTGGAAGTGGCTCCGGACACTCAGGCTCAGCGGACATGCCTCACGGGCCCAGCAGCTTTGTGGCATGTGGGATCTTCCCGGACCGGGGCACGAACCCACGTCCCCTGCATCAGCAGGCGGACTCTCAACCACTGCACCACCAGGGAAGCCCTGACTTTTTTTTTTTTTTTATAGAAGGTAACTATAACACTCTATACTAACCAGTAGCTACATATGGCTACTAGAATTAAAATTCTATAAAATTAATAATAGCATTTTTCAGCTACATAAGCCACATTTCACATGTCAATAGCCACATATGGCTAGTGGCTACCATAATGAGCAGTGCAGATAGATATAGAACATTTTTTATCATCTCAGAAAGTTCTATTAGTCAATAAGGGGATAAAGAATGGGAAAAAAATGAAAGCAATGCAAGTCAAAACCTGAAATATTGCAATGTCTTATGGAGTATATCTCTCTTTCCATATTAAATTTCTGGACTAACTTCAAACTGTTGTTTGAAGGAGAAATAAATATCTATCTTATTGAAGTCACTTGTTTTGAGTCTTCTTTATCAGATCAGCATATCTTGTACACACACAAACACACAAACACACAGTTGCATACACACACATATATGTATATAAATGTTGGTTTGCAACATTGGGAGTTCCCCAGGGTGAAATTCAAAACTGGCCCCCATACATAGAAGGGGAGGAGAGACCAAAGAGGCAGACCACTCCAGATAGGTAAACCCTGGTTTTAATAAGCAAGGGAACTTACATAAGGAGGCTTGTCTTGGGCAACTACAAGAAAATTTGACTTCTGCACCTGCCTTCAGGAATCTTAAAAGTTTATATAGAGGTCTTAATGGGGTTTAGTCACATATACAGTCCAGATGCTTGCATCTTTGAAACAGCTCTGGCTATGGGAACAGTCCACAGAATTTATACATTCCAAGAACAGGGGAGGAGGTAAGAATTCTCCAACTGCCTGGGCCCAGCTTGCAGGTAAACCAGCTGTCATGTCCTTTCCAAGACTTCCTCCAAATCTCCACCTCTCGTGACCAGCTCTTACAATCTTACATGTCCCCCTATTCTGAAACGTGCCCTGAGCAGCAAGCAGTGGTTTTATCAGCATGGAAGTGGTTAGTTTAATAGCTATCTGGCTGTGTTAGAGGCACATTCTACAGCAACAATACAAGCACATGCAAGAGAAAATGCAGATTAAGATAACGATTCCCAAAATAAGCAACTTTTTTGTGATCCAGTCAGTGGTCATGTCTTCTTGATGACTTCCAACAAAGAGAGAGTTTCCGATCTTTACATATGCCATGTTCAACTTCACTAAATATTTCTATATTGGCTGTATGTTAATCTCCCGTTTATAGTTTTTAAGAGCCCTGGGTTCCTCATACCCCCACTGAAACGACATTTTTAGTGACAATATGCTTTTCTCAGACCTCTTACTTTTCCATGTGAAGGTATTTCAGCTGCACTTACTATCCTTTTCACCAGAGAATTTGTGGGTATTGAAGAAGGCACTGAGCCTGCTCGGGTTATCTTTCCTCTTGTTGGATAGGCATGCTTAAAGAAAGTATAAAGTCTGATCTCGCAGAGCTACATGAAAGATGTAATGGAACCAGCTGTGTTCCTTTGCATGTGGCCAGTCTTTGATTAATGCTGCCTATAACTGGGTGGGCAAGATTATCCAGTTTAGAGTGTGTAAGTCCATCTGGCCACACACAGAAGCACGCCTTTCATTTAGGCTTTAGCAGTCATTTCACTGAATACTTAAAATATATCATTTGATTTCCTGTTCAGACTTCAAGTAGGGAAGAAAGGATTTTTACATTAATCTCTTATCCTGTGTGGCTAAGTTTAAAATTTTTGATTTGTTACCCATTGCTTCCACATCCACTTAGCCATTAACCACTCCGTTTAGGATATGTGCATTTGAATTTTTGCTTCTAGGTTTATATTATTCATTTTTTCTTGTATGTATTTAGTTTCCACAACAAGTTTGCATATTTACTAAGGACTACCCAAATGGTTCTGCTACAAAGTGTACAACTTTGAAGAACTTAAACAATACAAATTTTCTCATAATAATCAGTAATAAGCAAGATAAGATTTACTAGTAAGAGAATTATCTTCACAGTAAAAAAAAATGGTTAAAAAATTAATTTTCACAGTCTTGTTAACCTCTGTCAGCCTCTCTAATGGTAGCCAAGGATGTTCTTCAAATATTTTTATTAGTATCAGAAACATCTTCAAACAGCATATTAAGTTTTTTATTCCAAATTAACTAAGATTTATTAAGCACTGATTATGTGCCAAGCACCATGCCAAGTGCTTTATCCATATCACTCAATTTATTTCTCATAGCAATTATGTGAAGTAAATGTAATCACTATGCTTTATGGGGGACTAAGGCATAATTATTAAGTAATTTTACTAAATTTATATAGTTAGTAAATAAACAGGAGATATTGAAATCCAGGTTTGACTCCAGAGTATGTTCTTTTAACCAGTACAATACATTGCTTCATAAATATTTGATGTTTCTACATATTTTGACCTCACATAAACATTAACAAAAAACAGCTAGGGAAGCTTTTAATATATGAAGAGAGGTTTAGAGCTCCTGGGGTGTTCTCAGTTATGGTAGAGTGCATGTTTGTGGATCTGGCAAAGAGAAATGGGAATTGGAAGTATGCTATGTTAGAACTGAGGAAAATGGTAAGAGATGGTTATCTGGTTATCAGGGTATGACAGCTCCTCTAATCTTAAGAACTTTGAATCATTCAGTGGAGTGTTTCATAAACCAAGGCAAACCGTATGTTTTAAAAATGATTTTGTAAAAATTTTTCACATTCTTCTTTTTTAGCATTAGTCATTGTATGAATGAGTGTGACAGAGGGATCAGAGAGGAGGGCACATGGTGAGTGACATCACCCAAAATTTCATGGTGATCAATTCTGGAAGCTATAATTAATCTCCTGCTATTTTGTGGCATAAGTGACAGCTTTAGCCAGAAGGGATAGGCTAATTGTTACACAATAATGAAATAAAAGCAGTTCATTGCAGAGTGATTACCCCTTATGCCTTCACTGGCATGAATTTGATGATACCTAATTGGCATTATGAAATTAAATTTGTAAATAAACATATGGGAATTAGCTTCATGTTGTTCATATTCTACATGTGTAGAATTTTTACAGTCAATTAAAAAACATTTAAAAAAATCACTATTCCTATTTTGTTCTCTAGAATTTCTGTTCGTGTAACATGAGTTAATCATCAATATTGTGAATAAAATGTTTAAATGTATTTGCTTACTTCATGGGGATTTGATAAACTATGCTTTATATTTTATAATGTCCCAGTGTCTTGTTTCTGTAATTAAAGTTACATAGAAAGCTAGGTTTAACTTTGAGCTCATAGAGCAGTTTCTGAAAATTTGCCAACTTAATCTGAATTCTGTATATTTCAAAATGTCCACTTGTATGGTGTTATCTAATTATGGAAACATATTAAATTGCAGACATTAATGTAGCACTATCTGTTATTAATTCAATTTTATAGTGGTTATCAGAAAGTTTTACCTCTAACAGGTTGCATATATACATTATTAATAAATTAAAATAAAGTACTACTTTTTATCATTCTTTAGCAAGTCTAAAAATTAAGAATTGTGTTACAGAAAACTAACTTCTTTAGCAACTGTCTTTATAACAATTCATTCATTTTTTAGATCTATATGAACATTATATAATAATCAGATAAATGTAATACTTGTATAATAGTGTGATGATATGAGTTTACTATAAGAAACTGAAATATATTCCTCATTTTTCAGTTTGATCTCATAAGTTAAATGTGAACACATTACTAGATAAATTTCATTCTTTCTATCATTCAAGTGCTTGAGATATGTGGTGAGATAACTTATAAGAGGTTATACAGAGAGTACAACAGGCAAAAAATATGTGCATTTATTCTTGTGTATGTTTACCTTAAAATGTAAATCTCCAAAAGTATTCTTGCTTAAAAATCAAGAATTTGAACATATAATCTATCTTAAATCAAGGTTTTTCACACCTATAATAAGTATATAAAGTGTCTTCATCCATGCATTCATTAAAATGCATTGAATATTTATTAGCATTCTTATATTTTAAGATACTACAGATATAATAAAATTTCTCTACTAATCGTATCTGAGGCCATGAAGGGAGTGCAAAAATATTAAATGACAGGGCTTCCCTGGTGATGCAGTGGTTGGGAGTCCACCTGCTGATGCAGGGGACACAGATTTGTTCCCCGGTCTGGGAAGATCCCACATGCCGTGGAGCGGCTAGGCCCGTGAGCCATGGCCACTGAGCCTGTGCGTCCGGAGCCTGTGCTCCGCAATGGGAGAGGTCACAACAGTGAGAGGCCCACGTACTGAAAAAAAAAAAAAAATTAAATGACAATTATTATTTAGGTCTCTCAAAAAGGAAACCAAGAGTCATTATGGATATTCCAAGAAGGGCTTCTAACTCAGCCTAATCACTTTGGTCATGTCTCACATAAATCAGACCTGGATTTCAATATCTCTTTTCTTTCATAAATTATATATATATATATATATATATATATATACAGATAAATTATTTACTAAAATGCTTTGATTTCCATGTAAAATGGAGAAAATTATACTGATTATTTAATATAATTGTTCCAAGGAATAAATAAATATGTGCAAATTATTTGTCATGGTCCTGAGCACATAATCAGTGCTTAATAAATCTTGTTTCTTTCTCTATCATCATTTTTCATTACCAATTTTACAACACTGTCCCACACTCTGTCACTCTCTCTCTTTCCCTCTTTCTTTCCATTCCTCCCTCCTTCTCTCTCTATTTCTCATTCTTATACACACACACACACACACACACACATTGAAAATCCTTCATACAATGTCCTTTCCCCATCTCAAATCTTGACTGCTGTATTCCTCATGCTAGTTAACTTTTCAGACTACTTCTATTGCAATGAGTTATTGATCAAAATGTTTACTTAAATAGCATGTTATTTTAGAATTGAAGTGAGAGTTAAAACAGATGCTAGATTATTAAATCTAACCTTGGATGAAAGCAGATGAGGATATACAAGTCAACCAGTAGAGAAGTAGAATACAAAGAGTGTGGAGATCACTTTTAAACTCTTAGGTAAAGTTAGTGAATAGGTGTCTTAGAGGACTATATATTCCATCATTTTTCCAAATACCATACCAAGTTAAGTACTCTAAACTTTAATTTATACACTCAATGCATCTTTATTTTGATTATTTGACTGAATTGTAATAGCACCACAGATAAAATCATGTGGTCC
The DNA here is from genome assembly GCF_964341445.2 of Mesoplodon mirus. Classification (NCBI taxonomy): domain Eukaryota; kingdom Metazoa; phylum Chordata; class Mammalia; order Artiodactyla; family Ziphiidae; genus Mesoplodon; species Mesoplodon mirus. The sequence continues at coordinate 106,486,884 of NC_138983.1, read as the reverse complement.
ACAGTATACATGGCATTATTATCTGTAGCATAAAGAGTTACTCTCTTGTATTTTAAATTAAAATTAATAGCATTTAGAAAGAACAGAAAAAAGGTAAATTGGAGAAATGCAGTGGGGGAGGGTAGTTACATTACTGTCAAATTGAATACTTAACAATCATTCAAGAGCTCAATAAATGTCAGCTAACTTATAGAGGGAAACCTGGAAAAATAAAAATCAATAAAATGAAAGGCCATGATTTCTATATTATGATAGTTTATCTTGGCAGCTAGGAGGCTCTATGCTTCTTGTGCTTTTGTAGTAAATGTAAAAAAAAAGAAGCCGTCTTTTGAAAAACAGACGTAACTGATTTCAAACTCCAACTCTGATACATTAGCTATATAAACTTAGGTAAGGTACTGTTTCCTTATCTGTATAAAGGGGACTATAATAATTTTCATGAATGTAATGCTTAAAGTAATTATGTGTGCAGGGTGCCTAATCCAATGCCCAGCACATAGTGAACAATTACTGGATAATACATATATAATTAATTTGTTTATTTATAACAAAGCTTACTTTATAAAACAAATCTTCACTGATAATTTTTTAACCTTTACAAAAAAGACCCCAAATATTGAATAATGGTTTAATATTTCTTTTGAAAAACTAGCTTGAAAAAGTGTCTTTCTGTTTAAGGTTGATGCAAAGTGAACTGAAGATGTTAATCAAATTTATGACATTTCCTGCTGAAATATTGGACTTTGAGTATTAGATATAAAGCATGATGTGTTGACTTGTCTAGGATATCCTTACCAATGAGTAATAGAAAACTGACAGCCTCTCTCATCCATCCACAAACAGGAAATATTGATGACATATTTTTAGATGCAAATCTGTAAACACTTCAAGAGAATTTAGAGAATGACTATACATAAAACAGTGACATGTTTCTACAACGAAAAGTGTGTAGAAGACTGAAAATTGCCAAATTTTTGGCAAGTTAAGAATGCCAGAGTAGTGTGTTGGCTACATAAATAGAAGATAAATAAGGGAATAGAGATGTTAAGAAAGGGATTAGAGAGACTGTTAAGTAATAAAAGGTGAGATACATAAATAAGCATATAAACAGGTAAGTTTATGTTCAGCTCTAGAACATTCATTTAGTTGAATGTACTTTAATACTAAAGAAGACTGAAACAGGCAATTAAGTGGAATCTGGGAACATTTTTACGAAATACTGTATCTAAAATGCCAACATCAGTGTGTCGGTAATGGCCATTTCCTCTGTAAAATTAATATAAACACAAATATTCTAGGAAGAAAACATAATTTCCTACTCAAAGTCTAGGTAACTCCACCTTTACTAGATCACTTAAATGTTTTTCACCATTCTTTGCAGAGGCATAAGTTATCCATTTTATCATTTTGAAGAAAAATAATAAAATTAAAACTCAATTAAATAGAGTTGGATTACCAGAAGGGGGAGCTCTCATGCCCTGAGATGATAGTAGAGCCCAACAGGAAGAAGAAAGACTCCTCTTCTTTCCTGGAAGGAACTCAACCAATGAAAAGCCATGGGCTTTGTTTACTATAGACGTCCCAACTTTCTTTTCCCCTCCATGAAAGTATTCTCCTTTCTTTGCCCTGTGGGAACTTTCACGTGGCTTGCCATATTTGCAGTCTCCGAACTGCAATTTTCTGATGATCTCAAGTAAACCCATCTTTGCTGGAGAAATATCTGGCAGCCTATTTTTTTTAGGTCAAAAAAATTGTAACTATATGTAAGAAAAGAGCAGTTTACAATGACATTTGGCCCCAAGCTAGACATCAATGTATTTCAATAATATATTTATATAGAATATAGAAAAGCAATCATTAAAGAAGGAAACATTGCTGAAAATGTCAAATGTTGGGAAATTTTTTTCACAGGCTAATCAATTGTAGGACCCTCTCTACAAGAATAATCAATCATTACTTATTTTCTTCAAAACTGGATAAAATCTAATGGAACATTTCTTCTTGATTGCTAAAATGGAGAATATGTTGGGTTCAATATTCTTTAAAACATAAAGACCTCTGCTTTACTCTATGCCATTTGAAAGTCGCATCAGATGTCCTTTAGATACTGTAAATAAAACATTCTTACATGTCTTAACAGTGTAAAATATTTATTCTTGAGTAGAAGGAAAATACTAAGAATAAATGTAATACTATATATTAACTATCCATTTTCTTCATCTACTCTTCTAAGAATTGACTTTTAAAGTCTAACTTTTCTCATATTCAATAAAATTGTTTTTGAGATGATCAGAGGCAATTGAAGTTCTAATGATTTCAAATACATTAATGAGATCTGTCCATTTGTTACTTGAAGCAGTATACACAAGCTTTAGTCACGGATGTTTTTTAAACATTTCCCTAATTAAACACTTAAAAGAGTTGCCAAGAGTTTGATTATAAATGAATGTAAAAATTATTAGTGTAGTGTTTCCTAACATGTCCCTAAAGTGTTTTTGGAATAGAATCATTACAGCTACTTTTCAACTCTGAATTGTATAAGCTTACACAAATATTTCCACAAACTGTTCTCTTTAATATCATTTTCTTGGAGCTAAAGAGCTCTGTATATGTGGCCTTGCACATTTTTAGCTTTTAATAACATCCTGATATTCCATCAGTAGTTTTGAGTGTTAGTGGCACTGTATATCAAGACCTACGATCTAATCTCATGCAATATAAGTTACAGTGTAATTTTGCCATATAAACATATCAATGCACTGTAATTTTGGTGGGTTGATTTATCTGGAAGTTTTCATAAGAACAGAAAGGAACAAAAATGAGATGAATTCAATGTTGACAGTCTTGGTATTATTGGTCATATGTATAATTTTACTTTTAAAGTGAATCTACGTGGAGATTGTCAAGGTATTTAGTTTTTAAGATGCCATCAAATATCATTAATATGTATATAGAAAATTTTCTGTGATTTAGATGTTTGAGATTAAGTAGAAAAACTGAATAACATCCATTCTAACTCAAAGTCCTCTATTAACTACATATGTAGGTTATTATTCATATATTATATTAATAAATATGAATTAAACAGTCATAAAGCTTATTCTTTTAATAACCATTGTACCGATGATATTTGAGTAATGGCAAACTTATGCTTCTTATTAAAACAACTCATAAAAAGCTTAGTTATTTTTCCCTGTTGGCCTGGAGAAACCAGCTACAGAGATGTTTTAATTAAATTAACTGTTTCAAATTAATCTTGAATGTTATCAAATTAGAGACATTAGAGAAATACAGGAAAAAATAAATGCAAGAGAAAAATTTCACTGCTTCAGAGTCCTTTCTGGTACTGTAATTATTTCTTAATTTTTATTCTCTGAAATTTACCTCCAAATCACTAAGGAAAATTCAATCAATAATTTTTACTATGAGGATATATTATAATGTTCCATTCAGAGAACTAAAAATATGGTTAAGAAAATAGATTTTATATACTATGTAATATATAACAGTGCAAAATGATATAAGCTAACTAAATTTTTTGTATATATACACAAAAATAGTTGTGTGTATATTTGTGTGTGTGTACATTTGTGCATTTCATGTAGTCCAGAATTTCCAATAAAGATAAGAAGATCAGTTCATTTTGGTTATGTAAGCTTTAACCTAATATGCGAAAAATACAATCTGATTTAGCTATTTCTATCTTTACACTTTTTCCAAAATGGTTTATTCATGCCTGGTAGCTTTCTTATTTTCTGTCAAATAATTTCTCTTTTATCGTTCCTAGAAATGTAGACTGTCACTTCTTTCATGGGATTTTTCTAACCTGTACATTCATCATCACCTGATTTTCATTAGCCAGCTTACATCAACATCAGTCAAAATCAGGATTTGATGTATATTCTAGATGGAGAACTACTTTTTATATTTGGGTTTGACGTAATAGGAATACATTTTTTTCTTATTTAATTATTAAAATGTTCTGATTTTATCTATAAAATGTTCGATGTTTTTATATAATTTTCATATTGAATTAGCTGAAAGATGTAGAAATATATAATTTATATGTCATGTTAGACAATTTGTTTAAGGAACTATTTTTTTCATGTCTAAAATGGGAGCAATGATTTCTGCTTCATGAACACAGGAATAAAAATGAAATAAAGTATTTAGTGGTAGACATGGATATAATAAATGGTAACCTTAAGTAAAAAGCTATTAACCATATCTAGTTTTATGTAAAAAATTCAGTTGAGTTTTTCTAAAGAGAAAAATTAAATAATATGAACAAGTAAGTCTCAAAAGACTGTAAACCAACAAAGAATACTAACATATGAAAAGGCCCTATATTCTCTTGTAACATGGTAATGTGTAAATAAATTAAGAAGATTCTATTTTGTTATTATCAGTATGGTAAAAATTAAAAGTGGGCATAGTATTCCTTGTTATAAAACATGTAACAGAATTAGTACTATATACACTAATCCTGGAAAGACATACATAAATCACGCTTAGGAAGAGAAATGTGGTAATTATATATATATATATATATTATATATATATATATATATATATTTATTTATTTATTTTTCTTTTATTTTATTTTTTCAGAAATTGAAGTGGGCATAATTTTAGCTCAGAAAAAAAAAATCCACTTTTATGGATTGTCTGTACCCATTTACACACTCAAAAAATAAGTGCAAGCCTCTTCACATCAGCATTCTTGATAACTAATTTTTTTTCTCACCTTTAGGTTAACAGAGAGAAATAAAGTATTGTTCACCTAGAGTCTTCAGCCATTTGAAAAGAAACAAGATTTTACTGATAATATGTAATAACCAAAATTTATTATATATACATAAGTAGAAATCCTTTCTAGACTTATAATTTTCCACTTATTTTTCTTTTTATTATTTACATATCTTGATGCAGAAGTCAGCTTTTGCTGTGAATGTTAAGAAAAACTATAACTAATATGACAGTTTAAATTTTGAGACCATAATTATTTATTTCATACTATTAATTGGTTAAATATTTGTGATTCTATTTTAGTACATTTAAATATATGCATTTTCAAAAAATTGAAAACAATTTATTCAAAATAATCTCCATGAATTTATATATAGATATATGTCATTAATGTATATATGATAAAATATAAATGTAGTCATTCTCTTGTTGCTCAATTAAAGCATGTAGCACAGTATTTCACATTTAGTCATTGAGCAACTGTAAGTATGGTATATAAGATTATATATGTTATATATACTTATATATAATTTATATATAAAATATATGTTTCAAAATACATAATTTATATATATAAAATATATGTTACATTTCAAGTATATTTAAAATGAGCCAAGTTTTAAATCTATGTTACACTTTGCTTCTTCATATAATGCAATGAATCAGATGTTTTTTCCTAGGTTTTACCTTAAGGTACAGTCAGGTGTATGAATAGACTATAAATAATGATATAGAACAACTATTTTAAATAATATATTTTAAAATTTATATAGAAATAGATGCAAATATTTATTTTGTGTGCTAAAGAAGCATATTATATACCTGTTTTACCAAATATGAACTCAATATAATATGTGAGTACAACTTAATGTACAGTTAAAGCAAACTGATAAATAAGAATCAAAATATATTTTAAAAACATGTTGGATAATGATATTTGCCAAAGTATATTTTTATTTATAAAGATTTTATAATGAGACTGCTCAAAATGAAATCAAAAGTACTTATACAATATGACTTGAGTGTTCAACACAATTTTTTTTACCTTTTACGTAAATGTATAATATTTATAGTAAGATAAGCCTGTATTTTAGCAAACAAACATCATTCAGTTGCTCTATCTACAACTTTGATTATGCAATAGCCATTTGCACAAGATACATTTTTATGGATGACATGAAAAATTATGTTGTTAGCTTTTGAAAGAGGTGTTAAAATCAGAGGTCTTTCCTTCCCATTTTTATAACTCATTTCTAGCTTTCACTTCTTTCTAAAATTCTATTGGCTGATGATTTATCAAAACATGTTAATAATTCTTATTTGAAACGATTCATGTTCAAAAGTAAAATATTTGATGAAAATTTCCCCACAGTCTGGATTGAATACTAACAAGCTTGCAGATATTTTTAAGATCACTGTTGAAATTATCATCTCTTTTCTAGTGAAGAAAATTCTGCTTGCATTACATTTTACCCTTGCCTATTTTAAAACAAGGCTAGAATAAAATCATGCAGTATAACTAACTAATACCTCAGAATTTTTGAAGTACAAGAATTTTCTAATAAAGAAAATGAAAGAGGAATTAGTTTTACAATGAATGAGCTTCAGATGCCAAGATAAGAGTGTAACTCAGAAAACGTGATAACTAATCTATTAATTTTGTGATAATATCCATTTGAAATTAACTTAATGTTGATTAAAAAATACACTATTTTGCCCTCTAAACTATAAAGATAAAGACAAAACCGAATACTCTGGGAAGATGTAAAAAAATGAAAGTAGAAGTTCTGGACATATATAATACATTTCATATTTTCATTAAAGTATAATTAAATTTATTTTTACATATGTATATGTGTTCATGTGTTGTTTCCTTTTCAAATAGAAGTAGTCCTAGCATATCATAGCTCTTAGGTGTTATATTTCATGGAACTGCTAATTGGTTCACTGCTTTCCTCAAGTTAGTTAGAATCCTATTTTCCTATACTTCAATTGTATTTCTATTTAATCAATGTCTGCTTGTCTTTTGTACTGTAAATATATCAGACATTTTTGCATCATTGTTTTATGGTAAGCATCAAAGCTTTAGTTAACCATTCAGGTTTACTAACAACTCTCACTCTTTCATCTAGATAGACACTTTTAAATTGCAAATTTTGATCTGTTTCGGTACTTAGAAAAATCTCCACTCAGTTAAAAAATATTATGTGTAAAATGAGCCAAAAAATCTGCTTGGGAAAATGGCAGAAGATTAAACAGATCTGTAAAGGAAATTAGGAAACAGAAAGATATACTGAAGAAACACTTAGAATGAGGTACAGATAAATAAAAGGTTAGAAAATATAGAAAGAGTAAAAGATTGATATGAAATACAGTTGCAAATTGATATGTGGTACGAATTCCAGAATGAGAGGGAAAAGAATAGTGCCTCTAGGAAGAAATCATACCCAAAAGGTAATTACTTGGGAGAGATAGCCTGTTAATGCCATATAAGCTTGTATGAGGATTCAGCTAGTGATTTCTAATGACTTGCTAAACTCCAAGAGTTTACAATGTGTGTGAGTATGAAGCCAATGGAGATCTCAGATGTAGGGAGTTTTGCACACTTTTTCAAGTTATTCCTCCATGGAGTCCACCAGAAACACAGGAAAGGTAGAGCTTCACTCCTTTCTCTTTGAAACTGGACACTAAGTTGGGACTTGCTTCTAATGAGCAGAGTATGGAATTGTAAGAATAGTAACCTTACGGGGGAGAAACCTGACAGACACCATTATAACAATAAAATCAAGGTGAACATAAGTTGTAATGAGTTATATTTATATCACATACCCCTGATATGAGGCAGTAAGAAGCGGATTTCTTTACATACCTCACTACATACTTTTGCACAAATTAATTTATACTTCAATAAAAATCTTAAAGATAGAAGTAAGAAAAGAATAGTAAAATGAACCACTCCTAAAAGATACACAAATACACCTGAGTAAATAGGAAGGCATTTTTTTTCCCTTGGAGAGGATGTTTTAGCAGTATAAAAATGTTAATTTCTCCTATATAAATATAAAATTTTAGTGTAATCCACATATAAATACAAACAAGTTTTTTTCTCTCTTTCTCCCAGAAATAGTAAGATAATTCTATTGTTCATACAGAGAACAAACATTTACCTGCAATACTAAAGGGCATTTAATAAAAAGGTCAGAGAGCAAACACCTTCGACAGATATTAAAACATTTATAAGCCTTCTATAATTTAAACAGTGTAGTGGTACATGAATAGGTGGACCCCAGGAGCAAAATATAAAGTCTAGAAACAGAAACAAGCACATCAGGAAATCCAGTACTGTTAAGTTCTTTATGGAAAATATGGAATTGTTAATATGATAAGTTGGGATATTTTGATAGCCATTTGAAAACAATAAGGCCTGATTCACAACTCATATTAAATATGAGAAAATTTTGGTGTTAGTAAAATATCAAAATATTAAAAACTAAATATCATAGTTGAAAACATCAGTTAATTGACATATCTAAGTATAGGGAAAGGCTTCCAACTGTGACTCACAATTGAGATATAAAAATAAAAGATTGATAAATATGATTATGACATTTAAAAAAGATTTCATGATAAAAGAAAACCATATACAATGTCAAAAATAAAATATTAAACGAACTGGGAAAATATTTGTAACATACATTACAATTATTTTAAGAGGGATATTTTCTGATATATGTGTTCATATATACATATATTACATAGATATATATTCTCAAAAGTTGAAGGGAACAAAAGGCAAAGGCAATGAACAACATTTCACATCAAAGTATACAAATGACTCAAACACGTGAAAAGTAAACTCCACACTGCTCATAATAAGAGGAAACAAATTAAAGTACATTGAAGTGCTAATTCTGAACTCTTTCTTTGGAAATATTCAAACACTTGACACAAAAACTTTTAGTGAGACAGAAGGGAAAACAAGTACTCTTATAGACTGTAAGTGAGAAAGAAAAATAGTAAAACAACTATGGAGGAAAATTTGGCAATATCTAATGTCATATGCATTTATCAATGTTAATATTCTGTTAGTGATATAAAGCTATAGGTTTTCAAGATATTTCCATCAGGAGAAACTGATTACAGGGTGCATGGTATTTCTCTGTTTATTTCTTAATGACTGCATGTGAATGTATCAATGCAATTCTCTCAAAGTAAAAAGTTTAATTAAAATAAAGTAACTCAGGCTAATGGTTTTCTTTGGGGAGGAGGAAAGAAGTAGAGTTTAGTAAGGGGGCCAATGAGATTCTGTGGTATAGGTAATTTTCTATTTCTTAGAAATCTGAATTGTGGTGAAACAGGAATATTCATTATGTAATAAGACATAGAAGTAAACAGTTGTTAAATTTTGAATTTTCCATATGCATATCATATTTCAATTTTTTTTAATTAAAAAATAAAGTCTAGGGCTTCCCTGGTGGCGTAGTGGTTGAGAGTCCGCCTGCCAATGCAGGGGACACAGGTTCGTGTCCCGGTCTGGGAAGATCCCACATGCCGCGGAGCAGCTGGGTGCATGAGCCATGGCCACTGGGCCTGTGCATCTGGAGCCTGTGCTCCGCAAAGGAGATTCCACAACAGTGAGAGGCCCGTGTATCGCAAAAAAAAAAAAGAAAGAAAGAAAAGAAAAGAAAAGAAAAAAAAAAAAGGCTAACTCGGGAAAATTATCCTAACTTGCTAAGCATTTTGGCTTGTTGATAAAACTTTCACAACAAGAAAATTGGCACCATGAGTGGACTTTCTAATATGTGGGGAGTAGAAATGGAGTAGCCTACCCTTTAAGTTTGTACATGCAAGAAGCATTTTCTAATTGGTTCTTGGATCCCTAATTCGAACTCTAATATGATTAGATTTAAAGAGACTAATGATTTCTAATTGTAAAGAGACCACTGATAGTCCACAGCATGACCTGACAGTAGAAATAGGCAAAATTTCCCTATTGGGTACCTGCAAACAAACATTTATAAAAAGCCAGAATCCTGATGACACATATTTTCAAACATTTTTGTCTAACTAATGAGTATAATGAGACTACCTTGGTGCTCCTAAAGACACTGAACAAAGTGGGAAAGCAAAGGATGAGCTGGAAATTTGAATACAAATTCCCAGCTCAAGAACCGTAAATGACCTGAAAGTTTCTGTGTCTGCCCTGAAAGATAACCTTTTTTTCCTAAAGACACAGGTGAAACTGACAAGGCCCAAACTCAGAATCTTAGTCTGTAAGTGGTCAAATTACAGCACAAAATAAATTTCTAGGCTTGAAGGTAGTCTACTGGTAAAGTGAGGATAATAACTGGGAAGAAATGAGATCCTGAAGATTGGAATGGAGTATGTGGGAAGACTTAATAAAGCTAGGGAATTAAGCCACTATATTCTGATGAGTCTTTTTTGCCAGAAGAAGCAGACACTATCCTCAGTAGAAGCAATCACCCACCCCTAATAGAAGACACAGCTCTTTCCCCATCTGAGTGGATTAATCTTTCATTGCCTGAAGAAACTTTAATGGCCTCCCATGGAGTAATTGCCTTGAATGACAATTCTGATTCTCTCCAGGACCCACTCCACCACTCTACTTTGTTTCTAGATGTGTAAGTAGGCTCAAATCCCAACAGATCCCTAAAGGTAAGGTAAAAAGTATGACCCATGGGGACATGCACTACACTCTCCCAAAATAGTTGTTTCTAATTTATATAGACAGAAATCTGGGGAATATGTGTGGGAATAGATAGTAAGGGTGTAGAATAATTGTGGGAGGAGTATAAAGGTGAATGAGGCTGAATTTATTGATATGGGCTCACTGAGCAGAGATTCGACATTTAATGGTCTAACTGTTAAAGAGTTAGAAAGGGCTCTAACAGTTTTGTTAGTTGCTTGGCTAAAACATGAACCAGAGTGTGGCTCATGGTGAGTGACGTAGAAATGCCAGACTTGCCTTGGTTTAATGTAGAGATCTTAATGCAAAGTCTCAGGAGGGTTGGAATGTTAGAGTGGATTTGTCATTTAAATGTACTTACACTGGGAAGGTTCAGAAGGCACACTTTTCAAAAAAAGTGTAAGAATAAATTTGTGAAGGGAGCCCCAGCATCCTTGAAATACTCTGTGATCACTTTTCTCTGCAGACCAGATTTTACAGGGAGAACTGTAGACATTGAATTGGGAAATCTAAATATAATGGGAGCAAATAAACCCCTGAAGTCACAGGGGTAAAGTGGTGGCACTCAACCCCAAAGGCAACTTGGTCATGGTTACACTAATGGACGGCAGAGTCAAAGCATCAATCAGAATAGTCTGACTTTCATAGACCTTTGTCACTGGCTACTTAATTATGGTGTCCCTGGAAGTGACATTGATAGAAATCCTACCAAATTCTTACTTGAGCTGTATAAGCAAAACATTTGCAGCCTAGCAAACAAAAGTGTAACTTAAATCAAAAAAACAGAGTCATGGCCCCTGAGTCAATTCTCAGTCTTAAGTCCCTTGAATGAAGGGGAGCCTAGGACCCCTTGAGGAAGAACTTCTGTACACAACCAAAATTTATACTTTTAATCTTTCTCACAGTCTTCCCCAGAGTGACTAATGATCTATTACCAGGGTATCTGTGCACTGGGGAAGAGGAAATGATCAGACCTCTTGGGGACTATTGGACACTGATTTGAACCAACATTAATTCTGGGAGACACCAAATGCCACCGTGGTCCACCAGTAAGAGTAAGTGTTTATGTCGGTCAGGTGATCAATGATGTTTTAGTTCAGATCCATCTCAGAGTGAATCCAGTGGATCCCTGGAATTATTCTGTGGTTAATTCCCCAGTCAGGGAATGTATAATTGTAATAGATATATTCAGCAGCTAGCACAATCCCCATATTGGTTTTCTGACCTTTAGGATGAAATATATTATGCTGAGGAAGTACAGGTGGAAGCTACCAGAACTGCCTCAACCTAGGAAAATAGTCAACAAAATGCAAAACTGCATTCATTGAGAGATTGCAGAGTTTAGTGCCACCATGAAGAACTTGAAGGGGTGGTGATTCTATGACATCTCAATTCAACTGGCCCATTTGTCCTGTGTGGAAGACAGATGAATATTGGAGAACAACATTGTATTATTGTAAGTTTATCTAGGTGATGATTTCAGTTGTGTTTTCATCTGTTACCAGATGCGTTTTCATTACCTGACCAAAGTAACAGATCCTCTTGTATCGATCTTGCAGATGCTTTTTTGAAATCTATCCATGTTAAAAAAAGACCACCATAATCTGTTTCCTTTTAGCTGGTAAGATGAGCAATACACCTTCACTCTCCTTCCTCAGGGGTATACTAGCCCTGTAGCCGTATGTCATAAATTAGGTTGCAGGACTCTTGATTCCTTTTCCCTTCCACGAGATATCACACTGGTCGGTTACATTGATAATAGTATGCTGACTTGACCTAGTGAGCAAGAAGTAGCAACTAGGACTTCCCTGGTGGCTCAGTGGTTGAGAGTCTGCTTGCCGATGCAGGGGACACGGGTTCGTGCTCCAGTCCGGGAAGATCCCACATGCTGTGGAGTGGCTAGGCCCGTGAGCCAAGGCCGCTGATCCTGTTCATCTGGAGCCTGTGCTCCGCAATGGGAGAGGCCACAACAGTGAGAGGACCGCGTACCCCCCCCCCAAAAAAAAAAAAGTAGCAACAAATCTACACTTATTGCTAAGATATTCATAGCCAGAGGGTAGAAAAAATTTCAAAAAGATTTCAAGGGCCATCTACCTTAGTAAAATTTCTAGAGGTTCAGTGATTTAGGGCAAGTGGAGATAACCCTTAAAAGGTGGAAGATAAGTAATTGTATCTTTATCCTCTATAATCAAAATGGAGGCCCTTGCCTAATGTTCCTCTTTAGGTTTTGGAGGCAACATATTCCTCATTAGAGTGTGTTGCTCTGGCCCATTTACAAAGGGACCTGAAAAGTTGGTAGTTTTAAGTGGAGTCCAGAGCAAGAGAAGGCTCTACAACAGGTCCAGACTGTCATGCAAGCTGCTCTGCCATTTGGGTCATGTGAGCCAACAGACTCAATGGTGCTTGAAGTGTCAGTGGCAGATAGAAATGCTGTTTGTAGTTTTGATAGGCCTCTATAGGTGAATTTCACTGCAGATCCTTAGGATTTCAATAGCAAAGCCCTCAGATACTCCACAGACCTCCATTCTTTTTTTGAGAAACAGCTCTTGGTTTCCTACTGAGCCTTAGTAGAGACTGAATGCTTAGCCATGGACCACCAAATTACCATGCAACCTGAATTGTCTATTGTGAACTGGGTGTTTTCTGACTCAATGAGAAATAAATTTTGCCATGCACAGCAGCACTCATCTAAAAAGTGATAACAATGATCATTCCTGTGTTATAAGAAAATTATGATAGATTATCAATAATGCATACATAAAGGAATTTAGAACAGAGTCTAAAACACCTGTAGTGTAAGTATTAATTATTATAATAAATTGGATTCTTATTTTATCAGAAAGCTTGATAGGACTAAAAGGTGTGTGAAATAGTCATCATTCAATATTCCTTCAAACAGTGAAATCTATGACTCTTAAAATAATTTCTGAATAATTTTGCCAAGTAAATTTACCTAGGGCAAAGTCAATTACTTGGATTAGTATGTAGTCTTTGTAGAAAAAAAAAGAAAAAACTTCTAAGGTATGTTCTTTTAAAGATGTTAGACATTATTCTAAATTTATTTTTTCTGACTTTGTGGGTTCTAAAAAATACTGCATATTCAGCCAAATTTGAGCTGATTCTTTAATATCAATCATTATTGTATTTGAGCATGAAAGACCATTCATACATTTCCATGTTTCCAAATATAACACTGGTGGGCCATGCAGATATAAACAGTTCACACTTGTTCCAAACATTGCTGCATTATAAGTGCAAATAAAATATATTGTTCAAAATGAAGACTGACACATATGCCATGGTGCTATTTTTATATTCTGATGTCAAACTCTGAACTCTAAGATATACACAAATCTCTTCTCATTATTTTTTGCCAACCTTATGAATAAGCTTTGCACACTTTTGCTTTTTCTTGCCTTTTTCTCAGCTATTACTTTATTCAACAAATATCTATCTATTAAGCAACAACTAGCTATCTGGCAATCTTCTATATACTGTTAAAAAAACAAAACAAAACAACCAAGCAAACAAAAAACTTGGTTCAAGAGAATTTTACATATAAATAGGAGAAAAAGAGAGAAAATAATATTATGCACACACACAGTGTTAAGTAATGGTAAGCATTTAGGAGAAAAAGTAAAGAAAAGAGATGTAAAGTTTGGGGAGTGCAGACACTGAGCTTTTATTTAGGAGATCAGGAAATAAAAAAGCAGTTAGAGGGATTGTGATAAATTATACTTATGTAAAAATCCAAAAAGGTATGTGTAAGATCTGTTCCTGAAAATTATAAAATAACGATGAAAGAAATCATAAACCTAAATAAATGTATAGATATACTATTTTAATGGTTTGGAAGACAACATTAATGGATGTCAATTCTCCTCAAATTCATATATAAGTTCAAACAGAATCCCTTAAATACATTTTAAAAGAAATAGATAAGCTTATTTTAAAATCTACAAGAAAGACAAGAAAAGCAAGTTGTCACTGTACATTTTATTAAACATTTAACATATTGAAGAAATTATGTTAAAACATTTTAAATTGTTATATATCTAACACCAAAATGAGAAAATTTAAATGATAATTTTCTTTAAAAATATTGTTTGCCAACTAAATGTAGAAATCCTGCATTGAAAAAAAGCCATTATATATATATATATATATATATATATATATATATATATATATATATATATATATATAATATATATAATTATTTTTTTCTAATGTAGAAAGTATCCAAAGCCCAGTTTCCAGATACATTTTCAGATAAACTATGCCAATTATCAAATAAAAAATTCCTACCATATATAGGTATACAACTACTTAACAAATATAGAAAATTAGCCAAATTTATTTGCAAAGGTATAACATTTAACAAAGGATCAATACCACATATGGACTTAACAGTTCCCAAAATAGACAAAATTCCTACATGGATTTAGATATAAAAACATTAAAGAGAATATTATTCAAGTGTCTCCAGAACAAAAGTGATAGAAAAATATTGTCACTTCTATTAAAGAAACTCTGGATAAATAGAAGGAACTCTATTAGTACAAGTAAGCAAATTAAAATTCCCACTGATATAAATGAGGTATTGATATATACAGTATATCCAAAATATTTTCCAAATTTAAAAGAAAACATTCTAAAATGTGCATCTAACATGGAAATTAAGGAAACTGACTAATATTATCAAGTTTATATCTTTATAAAAAGCTATATTAGGGCCTCCCTGGTGGCGCAGTGGTTGAGAGTCCGCCTGCCGATGCAGGGGATACGGGTTCGTGCCCCGGTCTGGGAGGATCCCATATGCCGCGGAGCGGCTGGGCCCGTGGGCCATGGCCGCTGAGCCTGTGCGTCCGGAGCCTGTGCTCCGCAACGGGAGAGGCCACAACAGTAAGAGGCCCACGTACAGCAAAAAAAAAAAAAAAAAAAAAAAAAAAAAAAAAAAAAAAAAGCTATATTATAGTAAATAATGATAATTAAACTATTAAGTCAAGAATGCCTGCTCCAAAAACAATAATAATTTTGGAAGATCTTTTTAGTACAATAAAGCAGAGAATGCAAAATATAACTACTAGAAAATTCAGAGTTCTGTAACTCTGAAGAATACATATATTTAAAGATAGTTTTTTAAACATATCCATAGCCAAATTGAAGATCAATTTTATAGTTGATATCTGAGTCTTTCATTAGGAAATAATCTCAATTAGGAGGCAGTTTGCTTGTTTTTTTTCATTACGGGAAGTGATTAGTTATTGTTTCTGAGGTTTTGCTCTCAGAAGAAATTTCATTTTTAAGGATTTAGCCTTAAGGAAAAAGAATAAGTAATGTATCATTCCCCACAATTTAGGAAAAACTGGTCCCGTTAGGATATGCCTCAACTTTTTTTCTTTTAAAGATTTTTTTTGTTGTTGACCATTTTTAAAGTCTTTATTGAACCTGTCACAACATTGTTTCTGTTTCATGTCTTGGTCTCCTGGCCGCAAGGCTTGTGGGATCCCAGCTCCCCGAGCAGGAATCAAACCTGCACCCACCCTACACCAAAAGGCGAAGTCCTAACCACGGGACCGGCGGGGAAGTCCCAGGATATACCTCAATTTTTTTTTTTTTTTTTTTTGTGGTACGTGGGCCTCTCACTTTTGTGGCCTCTCCTTTTGCAGAGTACAGGCTCCGGATGTGCAGGCTCAGCGGCCACAGCTCACGGACCCAGCCGCTCCGTGGCATGTGGGATCTTCCTGGACCAGGGCATGAACCCATGTCCCCTGCATCGGCAGGTGGACTCTCAACCACTGCGCCACCAGGGAAGCCCTACCTCAACTTTTATATGCCTCATAATTTTCTGAAAGTTACCACCCTAAGCAATGTGTGTAAGTGTATGTGTGTGTGTGCTTGCACACATGTGTGCATGTGCAATGAGCGTGGGGAAATGGAAAGTGTATGTTTGAATGTGTTTTTATTGTGTGTATATTTATATTCAATTGTCGAAAAATTATTCAAGGCAGTAGGAGATAAATCACTGAAATACTAATATGTTTCCATTTTACAACCCCTCATTGACTGATATCTTAGTGAAATGCTACTGTGAGTTCTGTTGTCAGACAATGCCTCCAGTTAGATTATTGCTTGACAGCTGTATTTCTCTGGCTTGGAGAACTCTTCACAGTTTGTTGTGAATCTACTGTGCTGATACTGAGGAAGAAAGTCCATCTGTTCAATTACCACCATTATCCCAGCCCTAGTACTTTCCAGTGCTGTAGTGCAATGAAATAATTTAACACTGCCAAGTGGATATTGAAAAGTATACAACTTTCTCTAAGACATGAAAAGACTTTTCACTATCCATTTAAGTTTCTCTACCAGTATTTTCCAAACTGTGTTCTTTTGACCATAAAGTTCAGCTGGCTTAGGGGTGGTGATGATCTCAGATTTTAACTGCTTATTTCCTGCAGATCTGCACAGTATTTTGAGACAAACAATTGCTTAAAAAAAAACCTACACTGAGGAGAACAAAACTGAATCTCTACACAATGATCAAGATCTAAATATAGAGCTGTATCACTCAAGGAACTGTGGTATTGACACAAGAATTGACAATTAGTCCAATAGATAGAATAGAGTCCAGAAAAAAACTCACCCATTCATGTAACTTATAGCAATGTGACCCTGGAGTAAATTAGAGAAATGATCATTCCAATTTGATGTCCATATGGGGGAAAAAAAAAGATATATCTGGATTTCTACCATACATTATATATAAAAGTAAATTCCTGATGAATTGTAGATACAAATTCAAATGGTAACATTATGAAGCTTCCAGAAGAAAATATAGACATCTTCCTGACTTAAAGTAGCTTCCTTTTATAAAGGAGTCTAAATCATGAAGATAAAATATGTAGTTGATTATATTAAAATTAATGACATCTGTTTTAAAAACATCATGATATTCAAAAAGTAGGTCACAGAGTGAGAGGTAGTACTTCTAATACACGTATATGATATAAAAATTCAGAAAATAAATCAATTTTCAAAAACCAAAACAAAATGGCAAAGAATCCAATGAAAAATGGGCAAGATAGTTGAAAATGCATTTTCCCAAATAGAATATCAAAGAAGCCAATAAATATATGTAACGATTCTGTCTCTTTAGTTATAAGCAAAAGTAAGAAGAATAACAACAAAACCACAACGTGATACCACACATATAGCACAGAATGGAGATTATAGATAAAAATATAGAAATAGATATAAATATTGATAGGTGATAGATAGATAGGCAGGTAGATGAAGAGTAAAGTGCATTTTAGAATGTGGAGCAACAAAAGCAATCACACGCTGACAGTGGGATACAATTGATAAACCAACATGGAAAGGCTGTTCAGCAGTTTCTACCTAATCTGACTAAATACAAAACCTATTGCTACCGAAATCTGTCTCTGTACATCGGCACTGAATCAAAATCACGGAGACAGTTTCGGGTGAAGAAGAAAAAAGTAGCTTTATTTTTTTGACAGGCAAAGGAGACCACAGCAGGCTAGTGCTCTCAAGACTGTGTTCTCCCCGAAAGGGTGTAGTGAGTAAAACTTATAGTGTTAGCTCAAAATAGGATTCTTGATAAGGATAAGGGCAGGTGTGAGGTCTGCATTCTTCTCTTCTCATGGAACATTTGAAAGCCATCAAGGCTGGCGTCAAGAGGTCCTGAGATTTGCTCTGGTGGTCAATGGGGTTATCATACTGTGACCTCCTTTTCTGGAATGAATGCTTACAAACAAGAGGAGTGTGAGCAAGTGTTTCAAAGAGGGAATACACCAGTTGCCTGATATAACTTTAACAAGTGTGTTACTTTAAGCAATTAGGTGTAAACGAATCATTAATGAAAGAAAGAAAAGAAAAAAACTACATGGAAAGAGGATGTGCAAGTGAAGCATAAGGTAATGGAGACCTAGCTAGTCCAGTCAGCTTTACCTATAACACTATGACCTAGTAATTCCACTTCTAGGTATAGAGTCAACAGAAATTTATGCACCTGTTCATGAAAAGATCCATATGAGAATGCTTATGGGTTCATTATTTGTCATAGGTCCAAACTGAAACTAAAAAATTATCCATGAACATTGAAAAGATAAGTGAACTATATAACATGTAATGCAATGCTATGCTGAGATTAGAATAAATGATCACTGAGGTAAAATCGCGTAAGTAAAGGCAGACATGAAAGAGTACATGATATATGACTGAATTCATAAAAATTGTAAAAGGAGGAGATAAACATTTATTTATTAGAAGTTAGAAGTCAATATAAACTTTAAAGCTGTAGGTTATTGTCTAGAAAGAAGCAAGAAGGTGCTTCTGTGGTGTTAGTAATGTCTATTCTTTATATAGAGAGGTTACATAGGTGTAAAGTTTGTGAAAGTTCAGTGATCTATACAATTGCCTGGGCACATTTTGAAGTATTTTATGTTTAAAAATACTGAATTTAATTCCCTAGTATGTACTAGATTTCTCAAAGGAACAAATGCAGGGCTTGCCGTCTTTATTTGAAATTGTAAAATTACTGATCGTGCCTATGTTTTTCTTTATTATAGAACAAATTGTATGTACAATGAAATATGAAGGTTCTGGTGAGACAGATATATTTATTCTTCTGTGATAGAAAGGTGCTAGAAATCTTACTTTGAAAAATTCCAAAATAAATGTGATTGCCTTGAAATCCCAAAGCATTGGATATTATTTGAGGACCAGAGTCCTTCTAAAATCTCTTCCATTTCATTTCAATAATTTTCAGATTTTCATGCAAAATAGTAGTCAAAATTAATATTTATTACAGCTTCTTTGTAAGTGAAATGTAAATATTATCTAGAGGCAAACTTTCTACACCTTCATTTCTCAGTTCAGTTCCTAATATTTTTATATATAGTAGCTGTCACATCATCATGCAGTATGTTTTTCACTGTCTTATTGACTCATCTTTTGTTTAGAGTTTAAGTTACAGGTCTTAGGAGATGGAACATTTGTGACAAGAATGCCTTTAATCACTTCTGTCATTTTTTTTTCAAAGCATATTTATATACAGAGAATTCAAATTAGTTTAAACAAATCTTGCTTATGAGTGCAAAAAGTATTTTTAAAAGGATTTTTGAAAAATGTGTCTGTGCATGTGTATGTAGTCAATAGATCAGGCACCATTTTATTTTAATTTTAGAACAAATAATTTTAGTAATTGTTTAGTTAAAGTTAATATTTTAAAAATTTTATAAGCATTATAAACCCCAAAGGAAAATATTATTAGGAAGATGAGCACTGAAATAAAAACTTTGTGTATTAATGGTGATACCTATGTAAGAAAGTATAATTTAGTAGAACATAGTAGAGAAGAAAACAAATGGAAGAACTGAAAATATCAAACAGGGCTTGTCAATTTGATGTTTATGAAATTGAAAAACAAACATCAACAACTTCAGCATATTGAACCACTGCTCTGATTAAGCATCTGAAACAAAGTGGTTTTAACATCTAGTACACAATGTTTGGAAAGGCTGCAGTGGCCTGGAGCTATAACCTTCATTTCAAAAGAAATTGTCAACAGGGAATGGAAACCAGTTAAGATAATATAAGAAATGAAAGAAACTTTACTCAATCTCTAAGCAATACATGTTGGACACTAGAAGAGAAAAATACTGCATATATTTATCTTTTCACATAAAATCTTTAGTTCTGTGCAGTCAATCACTTGTCTGTATTAAATTAATAACAATTCACTTAAACTATTTTTTATTAGTTTCTGCTTTATAACAAAGTGAATCAGTCATACATATACATCTGTTCCCACATCCCTTCCCTCTTATGTCTCCCTCCCTCCCACCCTCCCTATCCCACCCCTCCAGGCGGTCACAAGCACCAAGCTGATCTCCCTGTGCTCTGCGATTGCTTCCCACTATCTATCTACCTTACGTTTGGTAGTGTATATATGTCCATGCCTCTTTCGCTTTGTCAAAGCTTACCCTTCCCCCTCCCCATATCCTCAAGTCCATTCTCAAGTAGGTCTGTGTCTTTATTCCCGTTTTACCCCTAGGTTCTTCATGACATTTTTTTTAATTCCATATATATGTGTTAGCATACGGTATTTGTCTTTCTCTTTCTGACTTACTTCACTCTGTATGACAGACTCTAGGTCTATCCACCTCATTACAAATAGCTCACTTTCATTTCTTTTAATGGCTGAGTAATATTCCATTGTATATATGTGCCACATCTTCTTTATCCATTCATCCGATGATGGACACTTAGGTTGTTTCCAGCTCCAGCCTATTGTGAATAGAGCTGCAATGAACATTTTCGTACATGTCTCTTTTTGAATTATGGTTTTCTCAGGGTATATGCCTAGTAGTGGGATTGCTGGGTCATATGGTAGTTCTATTTTTAGTTTTTTAAGGAACCTCCATACTGTTCTCCATAGTGGCTGTACCAATTCACATTCCCACCAGCAGTGCAAGAGTGTTCCCTTTTCTCCACACCCTCTCCAGCATTTATTGTTTCTAGATTTCTTGATGATGGCCATTCTGACTGGTGTGAGATGATATCTCATTGTAGTTTTGATTTGCATTTCTCTAATGATTAATGATGTTGAGCATTCTTTCATGTGTTTGTTGGCAGTCTGTATATCTTCTTTGGAGAAATGCCTATTTAAGTCTTCTGCCCATTTTTGGATTGGGTTGTTTGTTTTTTTGCTATTGAGCTGCATGAGCTGCTTATAAATTTTGGAGATTAATCCTTTGTCAGTTGCTTCATTTGCAAATATTTTCTCCCATTCTGAGGGTTGTCTTTTGGTCTTGTTTATGGTTTCCTTTGCTGTGCAAAAGCTTGGAAGTTTCATTAGGTCCCATTTGTTTATCTTTGTTTTTATTTCCATTTCTCTAGGAGGTGTGTCCAAAAGGACCTTGCTGTGATTTATGTCATAGAGTGTTCTACCTATGTTTTCCTCTAAGAGTTTGATAGTGTCTGGCCTTACATTTAGGTCTTTAATCCATTTTGAGCTTATTTTTGTGTATGGTGTTAGGGAATGATCTAATCTCAAACTTTTACATGTCCCTGTCCAGTTTTCCCAGCACCACTTATTGAAGAGGCTGTCCTTTCTCCACTGTACATTCCTGCCTCCTTTATCAAAGATAAGTTGGCCATATGTGCATGGGTTTATCTCTGGGCTTTCTATCCTGATCCACTGATCTATCTTTCTGTTTTTATGCCAGTACCACACTGCCTTAAGTACTGTAGCTTTGTAGTATAGTCTGAAGTCAGGGAGCCTGATTCCTCCAGTTCCGTTTTTTGTTCTCAAGATTGCTTTGGCTATTCGGGGTCTTTTGTTTTTCCAAACAAATTTTGAAATTTTTTGTTCTAGTTCTGTGAAAAATGCCAGTGGTAGTATGATAGGGATTGCATTGAATCTGTAGATTGCTTTGGGTAGTAGAGTCATTTTCACAATATTGATTATTCCAATCCAGGAGCATGGTACATCTCTCCATCTATTTGTATCATCTTTAATTTCTTTCATCAGTGTCTTATAATTTTCTGCATACAGGTCTTTTGTCTCCTTAGGTAGGTTTATTCCTAGATATTTTATTCTTTTTGTTGCAATGGTAAATGGGAGTGTTTTCTTGATTTCATTTTCAGATTTTTCATCATTAGTGTACAGGAATGCCAGAGATTTCTGTATATTAATTTTGTATCCTGCAACTTTACCAAATTCACTGATTAGCTCTAGTAGTTTTTCGGTAGCATCTTTAGGATTCTCTATGTATAGTATTATGTCATCTGCAAACAGTGACAGCTTTACTTCTTCTTTTCCAATTTGGATTCCTTTTATTTCCTTTTCTTCTCTGATTGCTGTGGCTAAAAATTCCAAAACTAGGTTGAATAAAAGTGGTGAGAGTGGGCAGCCTTGTCTTGTTCCTGATCTTAGTGGAAATGGTTTCAGTTTTTCACCATTGAGGACAATGTTGGCTGTGGGTTTGTCATATATGGCCTTTATTATGTTGAGGAAATTTCCCTCTATGCCTACTTTCTGCAGGGTTTTTATCATAAATGGGTGTTGAATTTTGTCGAAAGCTTTCTCTGCATCCATTGAGATGATCATATGGTTTTTCTCCTTCAACTTGTTAATATGGTGTATCACATTGATTGATTTGTGTATATTGAAGAAGCCTTGCATTCCTGGAATAAACCCCACTTGATCATGGTGTATGATCCTTTTAATGTGCTGTTGGATTCTGTTTGCTAGTATTTTGTTGAGGGTTTTTGCATCTATGTTCATCAGTGATATTGGCCTGTAGTTTTCTTTCTTTGTGACATCTTTGCCTGGTTTTGGTATCAATGTGATGGTGGGCTCGTAGAATGAGTTTGGGAGTGTTCCTTCCTCTGATATTGTTTGGAAGAGTTTGAGAAGAGTTTAGAAGAGTTTAGAAGAGTTTAGAAGAGTTTGGAAGAGTTTAGCTCTTCTCTAAATGTTTGATAGAATTCACCTGTGAAGACATCTGGTCCTGGGCTTTTGTTTGATGGAAGATTTTTAATCACAGTTTCAATTTCTGTGCTTGTGATTGGTCTATTCATATTTGCTATTTCTTCCTGAGTCAGTCTTGGCAGGTTGTGCATTTCTAAGAATTTGTCTATTTCTTCCAGGTTGTCCATTTTATTGGCATAGAGTTGCTTATAGTAATCTCTCATGATGTTTTGTATTTCTGCAGTGTCAGTTGTTACTTCTCCTTTTTCATTTCTAATTCTATTGATTTGAGTCTTCTCCCTTCTTTTCTTGATGAGTCTGGCTAATGGTTTGTCAATTTTGTTTATCTTCTCAAAGAAGCAGCTTTTAGTTTGGTTGATCTTTGCTATCGTTTCCTTCATTTCTTTTTCATTTATTTCTGATCTGATCTTTATGATTTCTTTCCTTCTGCTAAACTTGGGGGTTTTTTGTTCTTCTTTCTCTAATTGCTTTAGGTGCAAGGTTAGGTTGTTTACTCGAGATGTTTCCTGTTTCTTAAGGTGGGATTGTATTACTATAAACTTCCCCCTTAGAACTGCTTTTGCTGTGTCCCATAGGTTTTGGGTCATCGTGTCTCCATTGTCATTTGTTTCTAGGTATTTTTTAATTTCCTCTTTGATTTCTTCAGTGATCACTTCGTTATTGAGTAGTGTATTGTTTAGCCTCCATGTGTTTGTATTTTTTACAGATATTTTCCTGTAATTGATGTCTAGTCTCATAGCATTGTGGTCGGAAAAGATACTTGATACAATTTCAATTTTCTTAAATTTACCAAGGCTTGATTTGTGACCCAAGATATGATCTATCCTGGAGAATATTCCATGAGCACTTGAGAAAAATGTGTATTCTGTTCTTTTTGGATGGAATGTCCTATAAATATCAACTAAGTCCATCTTGTTTAATGTATCATTTAAAGCTTGTGTTTCCTTATTTATTTTCATTTTGGATGATCTGTCCATTGGTGAAAGTGGGGTGTGCTTGTGTTACTGTCGATTTCCCCTTATATGGCTCTTAGTATTTGCCTTATGTATTGAGGTGCTCCTATGTTGTGTGCATAAATATTTACAATTGTTATATCTTCTTCTTGGATCAATCCCTTTATCGTTATGTAGTGTCCTTCTTTGTCTCTTCTAGTAGTCTTTATTTTAAAATCCATTTTGTCTGATATAAGAATTGCTACTCCAGCTTTCTTTTGATTTCCATTTGCATGGAATATCTTTTTCCATCCCCTTACTTTCAGTCTGTATGTGTCTCTAGGTCTGAAGTGGGTCTCTTGTAGACAGCATATATATGGGTCTTGTTTTTGTATCCATTCAGCCACTCTGTATCTTTTGGTGGGAGCATTTTGTCCATTAACATTTAAGGTAATTATTGATATGTATGTTCCTATTCCCATTTCCTTAGTTGCTTTGGGTTTGTTATTGTAGGTATATTCCTTCTGTTGTGTTTCTTGCCTAGAGAATTTCCTTTAGCATTTGTTTTAAAGGTGGTTTGGTGGTGCTGAACTCTCTCAGCTTTTGCTTGTCTGTAAAGATTTTAATTTCTCCATCAAATCTGAATGAGATCCTTGCTGGGTAGAGTAATCTTGGTTGCACGTTTGTCTCTTTCATCACTTTAATTATGTCCTGCCACTCCCTTCTGGCTTGTAGAGTTTCTGCTGAGAGATCAGCTGTTAACCTGATGGGAATTCCCTTGTGTGCTTTTGTTGTTTTTCCCTTGCTGCTTTTAATATGATTTCTTTGTGTTTAATTTTTGACAGTTTGATTAATATGTGTCTTGGCGTATTTCTCCTTGGATTTATTCTGTATGGGACTCTCTGTGCCTCCTGGACTTGATTAACTATTTCCTTTCCCATATTAGGGAAGTTTTCAACTATAATCTCTTCAAATATTTTCTCAGTCCCTTTCTTTTTCTCTTCTTCTTCTGGAACCCCTATAATTCAAATGTTGGTGCATTTAATGTTGTCCCAGAGGTCTCTGAGTCTGTCCTCTGTTCTTTTCATTCTTTTTTCTTTATTTTGCTCTGCAGCAGTTATTTCCACTATTTTATCTTCCACCTCACTTATCCGTTCTTCTGCCTCAGTTATTCTGCTATTGATCCCATCTAGAGTATTTTTCATTTCATTTATTTTGTTTTTAATCGATGCTTGATTCATCTTTAGTTCTTCTAGGTCCTTGTTAACTGTTTCTTGCATTTTGTCTATTCTATTTCCAAGATTTTGGATCTTGGGAATATAATCTTGGATCAGCTTTACTATCCTTATTCTGCATTCTTTTTCAGGTAGACTGCCTATTACCTCTTCATTTGTTAGGTCTGGTAGGTTTTTATCTTGCTCCTTCACCTGCTGTGTGTTTTTTTGTCTTCTCATTTTGCTTATGTTACTGTGTTTGGGGTCTCCTTTTTGCAGGCTGCAGATTCGTAGTTCCCGTTGTTTTTGGTATCTGTCCCCTGTGGCTAAGGTTGTTTCAGTAGGTTGTGTAGGCTTCCTGGTGGGGGGGACTAATGCCTGTGTTCTGGTGGTTGAGGCTGTATCTTGTCTTTCTGGTGGGCAGGTCCACGTCTGGTGGTGTGTTTGAGGGTGCCTATGGCCTTATTATGTTTTTAGGTAGCCTCTCTGCTAATGGGTGGTGTTGTGTTCCTGCCTTGCTAATTGCTTGGCATAGGGTGACCAGCACTGTAGCTTTCTGGTCGTTGACTGAAGCTGGGTGTTGGTGTTGAGATGGAGATCTCTGGGAGATTTTCGCTGCTTGATATTATGTGGAGCTGGGAGGTCTCTTGTCGACCCGTGTCCTGAAGTTGGCTCTCCCTCTTCAGAGGCACTGCACTGACTCCTGGCTGCAGCACCAAGAGCCTTTCATCCACCCGGCTCAGAATAACAGGGAGAAAAAGCAGAAAGAAAGAATTAGTAGAAGAACGAAAGATAGGGGGAAAGAAAGGAAGAAGGGAAGAAACGAAGGAAGGAAGGAAGAAAGAAAGAAAGGAGGGAGGGAGGGAGGAAGGATGGAAAGAGAGAAGGAATGAAAGGAGGAAGGGAGGGAGGAATGAAAGCAAAAGGAAGAGTGAATGGAAGAAGGGTGGGAGGGAGGGAGGAAGGAAAGAAAGAAAGAACGACAGGAGGGAGGGAGGGAGGAAGGAAAGAAAAAGAAAGTGGAAAGAAGAAGGGTGGGACGGAGGGAGGGAGGAAAGAAAAAGAAAGAAGGAAAGGAGGAGTGGAGGGAGGGAGGGAGGAAGGGAAGGTAGGAAAAAAAGAAAGAGCAGGTAAAGTAAAATAGAATAAAGTATGAAATATAGTAGCATTATTAAAATTAAAAAGTAATTATTGAAAAAAAAATGGACCGATAGAACCCTGGGACATATGGTGGAAGCAAAGCTATACAGAGAGAATCTTACACAGAAGATTACACATACACATTCACAAAAAGAGAGCAGGGGGAAAAATCAAAAATCTTGCTCTCCAAGTCCACCTCCTCAATTTGGGATAATTCGTTGTAAAAAGAGGAAAAGGGCGAGAAGTCTGAAATCTTGCTCTCTAAGTGCACCTCCTTAATTTGGGATAATTCATTGTAAAAAGAGGAAAAGAGGGGAAGTGTTAAATCATGTCCTCAAAGTCCACTTCCTCAATTTGGGATGATTCGCTGTCCATTCATGTACTCAACAGACGCAGGGCACATCAAATGGACCATGGAGCTTTAATCCACTGCCTCCGAGGCTGCACAGAGAGATTTCCCTGTCTTTGCTCTCACAGCTCCCAGGTCTCAGCCTTGGACCAGGCCCCGCCTCTGCGTGTAGGTCGCTGGAGGGCGTCCGTTCTTCGCTCAGACTGGACGGGTTTAAAAGAGCCGCTGGTTTGGGGGCTCTGGCTCACTCAGGCAGAGGGGAGGGAGGGGCACGCAGTGTGGGGCGGGCCTGCCGCAGCAGAGGCCGGCGTGACGTTGTAGCAGCTCTTGGCACTCTGTGCGCTTTCCCGGGAAAGCCGTCCCCGGGTCCCGGGACCCCGGCAGTGGCGGGGTGCACAGGCCCCCCGGAAGGCAGGTCGGACAGTGACCCGCGCTCACACACAGGCCCCGCAGTGGCAGCGGCAGCCCCAGCGTCCCACGCCCGTCTCTGAGGTCCGTGCCTTACCCGCGACTCGCGCCTGTCTCCGGCGCTTCCCCAAGCAGCCCTCTTAATGCCCTCTCCTCGCGCACCAGGAAACAAAAGGGAAAAACGTCTCTTGCCTCTTCGGCAGCTCCAGACCCTTTCCCCGGACTCCCTCCAGGCTAGCCAGTGGTACACTAACCCCTTCAGGCTCTCTTCCTGCCGCCAGCCCCAGTCCTCTCCCTGCACTCCAACTGAAAGCCGATACCCGAGCCTCAGCTCCCAGCCCCGCCCGCCCCGGCGGCCGAGCAGACAAGCCTCTTGGGCTGGTGTGTGCCTGAGGGCACTGATCCTCTGTGCCAGAATCTCTCCACTTCGCCCTCCACACCCTGTTGCTGTGCTCTCCTCCGCTACTCCGAAGCTTTCCCCCTCCGCCACCTGCAGTCTCCGCCCACAAAGGGGCTTGTAGTGTGTAGAAACCTTCCCTCCTTCATGGCTCCCTCCCACTGGTGCAGGTCCTGTCCCTATCCTATTGTCTCTGTTTATTCTTTTTTTCTTTTGCCCTACCCAGGTATGTGGGGAGTTTCTTGCCTTTTGGGGGGTCTGAGGTCTTCTGTCAGCGTTCAGTAGGTGTTCTGTAGGAGTTGTTCCACGTGTAGATGAATTTCTGATGTATCTGTGGGGAGGAAGGTGATCTCCGCGACTTACTCTTCAGCCATCTTCCTCCCCACTTAAACTATTAAGGACATATATTTCTTAATGATTTTCTTCCCGAATGTTAAAGGTCAGAATTTCATAGATGTCACATGTCCCTCACATACCCTTGAGTTCCTTTTTAACTAGAGTTAACCCTTAATAGATGTGAATTTCCAAAATCACATCTTTTACCAAAGTGTTATTTTTCTTTCCTTTTGGAAATGTAATTAGCACAGACTTAAGTTTATGTAACATCATATATATGTTACTGTTTGTCAGAAGTCACATTTTAAAAACTTTAAAAGTGTAAAACATATATTACTTTCTATTTTAATTTGTTACAGATTCTGGAATATAGTATACTTTAAATAAAATATTTGAAGAAGATGGTATTGAGTGGCAACATGCATTGCAGGTAGCCTCTAACCAAGTAGTCACTTGAAATATAAATAAAGAAATCAGCAAGAAGGAACTTTCTGACAATACCCTGGCAAATCTATCTATTTTATGTATGGAGTATATATATACACATTATATATACACATTAACTATATACTATGTTGAATATAATATATACATTTATAATCATAATATTGATTATTAAATTTAATTATTATTAATCATAATATTAATGATATAATTATCCATATATAAATTTATCAAGGGGACAGGTTGAAGCAATCATGTGGGGAGCTTTAATCAATATGAACAATGAGAATTAATCCCTTTGATTTGTTTTGTTGAGATATAATTAAAATGCAAACATTTAAAAAATATTTCTTCCTAACTCGATTAAGCAGGAAATGAAGTATAAGATAAAAGCAATTTTATAGATAACAATATAAAAGAAAAAAAATAAATCAAAACATGATTGTTTAGAAGAAGTTTCAATTGCTTTTATTTACTATGCACAAGAAATTGAACAATGTAATCCATATTTTCATGTTGAACTAAGCTTTTGCAGAGTCAAAAATGTTAAACTCGCATTGAGAAACTTTGAGAAAAGTGCATATAATTGGGCAGACAGTATCCCCACAATGGAGACACATACATTATTCATCATTGAATTCATAACACAGCACCTTGAACAAAGAACCCTAATGATTATTGGGTACAGGGCTATCTATAAATGCGTGTCAACTTCTAAACTGTAGGGAAAGATAATGCGGTTTGTATATAACAACAAGTTGCAAGACAGATAAAAGTTTATCGGTAAAAGACCTAGAATTACTTGTCATCTGCTTGTAAAAGGCTGCCTCAAAGTGCTATTGCATATAAAGCAGTAAACATTTATTTTTCATTATGATTAGGTTAATACCCAAAGGAAAAAATATCCTTTACTCAAACCACGGTGGCTTTGCACTTAAAAAGTAAGCGGTTTCTTATCACATTTGTGGAGGAATTTCAGGAAAACAAAATTACTCATGTAATTAAGAATACATTGAAGTGATCATCAAAGACTAACCTAGAATAATTATGAATCACTTTGGATGAAATATTGGGGGATAACTGTACTTAGTCCATGAGAAGAGTCATTAATATCCATGAGTATTCTCTGAGAGTGAAAGAGTTACAGTGTAATTAATACTAATTTTCAGACAATAAAAGTGATACTTAAGGTTTCAGGGATCTAATGCTGCAGAAACTTGATATAATATTAAAATCATTTATTGAGCCCTGCTCTATTTTATTGATGAAAATCAAGATATCTATTTTCAAAACAGAGCTAGAATAAACTCAGGTGTACGGAAAATTTTAAAATATTTCCTGTCCTTCCTTCCATCATTACTTCTCCTGAACAAAATTATTCTATACTTATAATTTCTTTCCTTTTGATCCAGATTTTGTGATGAGTATTTTCTTTAAATAGTCTTGCTATATACATATACTAGTCCTTACTCTCCCACTAATTTTCACACCAAATATAAATTTTGTCGAGAGTTCCTTTGGGTAAGACAAACATGCAGATGTAGACTGTCCATGGAAATGTAGGAGAACAATTAAAGAAGGCTAGAGAATATATAATTGTATTGAAAACTGTAAAGTTTTTGATACTTTTTCCTTCTCTGAGTCAAACTTGAGAAATATTCATGATATGATAAACACTGAAATTAATAAAATGCCCTTTTTCTGTGATTCAGAGCATCTCTGTGTTTTGCAAGTGACTCCATGAATTTAAGGAGGCAAGGATATATGCTAGCCTATGAATAGAAATCTATAACAATATTAGAGAAGCATCCAATCTAATCAAGATAGCTAGTTCCAGGGAGGCATCGACTATTAATATGTAATTAGTATGGCTAAGTGTGTTAACCTAAGCAATTGATAATGAAACAGGTTCAAATGAGTCTGGAATAGAAAACCCAAGCTATATTAGTTTGATAGTGACTGTCTCGTACTGGTTAATAGGAAGAGATTCAGGGAGTCTAGCTTATTAAAGAAGTAGGCATTATTGTGAAACTTCATATATATATATATATATATATATATATATATATAGTGTGTGTGTGTGTGTGCTACATGGGTCTCTCACTGTTGTGGCCTCTCCCATTGTGGAGCACAGGCTCCGAACACGCAGGCTCAATGGCCATGCCTCATGAGCCCAGCCGTTCCGCAGCATGTGGGATCTTCCCGGACCGGGGCACGAACCCGTGTCCCCTGCATTGGCAGGCTGACTCTCAACCACTGCGCCACCAGGGAAGCCCATCTTCAATATTTAGATGAGATAGGCCTACTATCTAACTATCTTTGTTGATTCCACATCCACAATTTTAAATGTCAGTGTTCTTTTATCTGTAAAATTACTTCAATAATTTAATCTATCTCATAGCCTTATGAGAATTAGAGAAGATGGTGCATATAAAGGGCTTAGCACAGTGTCTGAGAAACCCTTGGTAAATGGTAATTATGTACTCATAGCATGCTAAAAATAATTTACCATATATTTATTATTAGTAGTAGTAGTACTGATACTACTTTACTGATACTACTTTACTGATACTGTAAATTTACTAATACTGTAAATTATATGAACTCTAAATATTGCACTGCATTTGCTATACACAACAAACCTATGGGATACATATCTCTATTTTACAAACGTGGAAACACATATTAATTCAAAGCTGGCTGAATCCAAAATTCTTAATCTTTATTGCACGTTACCCGATATGTACTAGAGGGTACTCTAACAGATAAGAGCATTCCAAGCATTAGATAACTATATCCACTTCCTGCTATAAAAAAATATATGAAAGGATTTAAGAAAAAATTTAGCCATTTGTGTACAGCAAGTCATTCCTTAGAACAAATTCAAGCATCACATGGGTGATTTAACATATAACTTTAGAGCGTCTCCCAATCCTAATGTTAAATATGTGCATAATTGTGTGGTCCACAGATTTTTCTTGAGTGGATATAAAACTCTGGAAGATATTAACCAAGGATATAGCAAGCTGTTTTACAGTGTTTATTGAGTGCTGAAGATGGACCAGGCAGGAAAAGAAAAAAAAAAAAACATAATAAAACAAAAAAAATTGAAAGTTTCTGGTTTGTGTGTGCCAGATACTGAGCTGGGTCTAATCTTATTTCGAAAGTCTCTCAGTAACTTCAAGAAGTTCTCATGAATCCCATTTTACTAAGAAGAAAACTAACTCCATGAGGTAAGTAAACTTTCCAAAGACATAATTACTGCCAAGGAATTTAATGACCCATATTATCTCCAAGTATCTCCAGAGTAGTCACTCACCTTTTTAATGATGTATACTTTATGTAGAATCATAGAATAAATATGCTGTGCTTTCTTGAACTTGAATTTTATTTTATATGATGGTAAAATGTCTATCATAACAAAGTCAATTATCAAGTTAATAATTGTCAATGATATTTAAGACCTTAAAAGTGAGATATTTTCCATTGATCTGTGAAATAGTTTAGCTTATGCCGAGCACACTCTTTATGAGTCTCCTGATTTTAATGCCCTTGGCAGAAAACTGGTAAAATATGTTAATATAACATAAACAAAATTACATTACTATAAATCTATCAGTAAGTGTAAGGTAAGCATTTGGTATACCTTCCAAAGTAACTTGTTATCATTGAAACTAGAATTATTATGCATATATAATTATTACTTTCATAAAAGATATCACAGCTAATGACAAGCTAGGAATCCAGAACCAGGATTTAATTACTTCACTGAATAATTTAAAATATTTGTATATTAAATTATAATTATTGACATATATGACATTGTATTTATATAAATATTTACATTTTCCAAAGTAACTTTTACATCTCTATGTATTTATGCTCCCTGCAGTGAAATGTAGGTTGCATTTTTCTTTTAAACTAAGAGTCAAAAATAGAGAAAATTACAAAAATTCATTGTCTAAATCTCAAAGATAGGCAGAATGTTTGTGTTGTTTGTCATTGTTTTATTTTTATTTATCCTATATGCTGAATATGATTAAAATAATTGTTCCTACTTAAAAAGCCATCAGAAATTTCCCTAGGAAAAACACTGATTAAAATGAAGCCAGAATAAATAATGTCAGGTACTCAAATCTTTATGAACTACTCTCATTATGTGTCAGAGTTAACTACGAGTCCAAAGGCCTTTGGGGTTTATAATCATTATCATTTCTCTTTTAGACATGCCTTTTTACTTATGCTGTCTACAAAGTAGAAACTATTTGATTTCGTATTTAATACGGAGGACACATTACCATGTCCCTTAAAGTAGGAGTTAATGTTAGTGGATGAACCAAATACAATCCATCTCTTCCTCTCCCTTCTGCTGCTTAAACTTATGGTGACCCATTGTTCCTGGAGGTTAGAGAGTTTCCTATAAATCTAGAAAAAACAATTACGTTTCCACAATAACTTCTAACAGTCTTTCAGTCAGTCCCCTTCTAAGAATTCATCTACTTTAGGAGTTTGGGATTAACATATACACACTACTGTATATAAAATAGGTAACCAACTAGAACCTACTACATAGCACAGGGAACTCTACTCAATATTTTATAATAACTTATAAGGGAAAAGAACCAGAAATGTATATATATTATATATATATATATATATATATAAAACTGAATCACTTTGCTGTACACCTTAAACTAATACAACATTGTAAACCAACTATATTTCAATAAAAATAAATTAATAAAAGAAGAATTCATCTACAAGATATATTTTGCTTCATTTAAACATGGTAGTGAATTAGAGTATTTCCATATCAGGTACTTCATTTGAAATAGTGATGTAACAGTTGGGAGCTTCTTTAATTCCTGTAGACTTTTAAAAATACTGACATTTTGATTTATATTGACCCAAGATCTCTTATTGAAACCCTTTGAGTATATATTTCCAAGTGAGAGGTTTTCAGATTTTGGAAATATACTACAGTTTACCTGATAATGCATACTATTCTCAGCATGGGCTTGGTGAGCAGTCCCTACTTATATTAAACTGTTTAAAATATTAATTAAATATTAATTATAAAGATAGAATTAAAATAGTCATATTTCAAATTATGTTTTCCACCAAATGAGTTTAGGCAAGTCAGATTTTGTATTGAAAGGAATTTTTAAAAGTTTTTTCTGCTTTGTCAAAGAAAATTTTAGAATTTGATATTGAGGATGAGAGATTTTATACTCTGTATAAATATTTCATATGTAGTCACAAAGTCTCAAACTCAGTTGCTTTTTAAATGCAAAATAACAGCAACTAAATTACCAGTCAATATCCTAAAAACCCCTACCCTGTACCCCAGAATTTCCAAAGTGTATTTTCTTTACAGTACAAGGAAAATGCTAATTGACTGCCAAAAAAAAATAATAATCTTTTGTCTTTCAAGAATTGCTTTTAGATCTACATTTCATCCAGAGTTTTAAAATTTGAGTAATGCACCTGTCATAAACAATTGCGTTTTATTTTGTTGTTGTTGTTTTGTTGGGTTTAGAGTATAGAATACTTTTGTATGCACTATATTATTCATCTTCCTTTTTGCCCTATGTGTCAGGTAACATGAATTATGAGTCCGAGTCTTAGAAAGACTGTAACCTTCCCAAGTCTATTCAGTCATTACATAAGAAAGTCAGAATTAGAAGTGCCAGACTACTGAATAAATGTATTTTTCAGTCTTATGCTTTACCTAAATAGTATTAGAATATAAGGAGGTAAGGTAACATGGATTAAAAAATAAAAATTAAAAAGAGGAGGCTGTGGAGTCATGATTACCTGGATTTGAATTTAGATCTATATCTCTGAAACTGTATAACCTTGGTTAAGTTACTCCTGCTCCCTTTATCTTATTCTGTTCCTTCCTTTTACTCTTTGAACATTTTAATCACAACCTATTTTAAAATCCCCTTTACATGCTTTTATTATATATATCGTCCATTCCCTTTTAATTTTCTCATTTCTTTCAACCTCAAATTTGTTTCATATCTGTGGTTTCCTGATGTGCTTTGTCATTTTATCTGTGAGATCAGTTTACGTGGAAGTTGCTCTCTGATGAAGAAATTAGTCCTTCCATAAGTCATCACTGCAAATCAGTAGCTAGAAGGAGAAATGATTGGATGTTAATGTTTCACTGGACAAAACCCAAAATCTTTACACCGTGCTGTTCAAACTCCTTTCAAATAGCTTTTTAAAATTTTGCTAAATTAGGCTGCAAATCCTACCCTCTCCTCACTTGTTGACCATCCCTAAATCTTCTTCATTCTATCAAAGTTTCATGAGGTTCTTTCTTCTTTGCTGACCCCATGGCAATTTGTTGAGGATATTCTAGGTTGTACCTATATATAAAAGAAAAGCTGCAAATGTAATAAAGGAAAAGTTTCGATTCACTGATTTGTAAGCATGTTTTTCAGTTTTCTTATGCTATTCATTTTAAAGAAAATATATATGTAAAATTAGGAGCCTGTGGTTTTATTTTCCATAACACTCTCATGGGAGTCAAGCATATCTCTTGAGATGTGAAGTTTTTGGCCTATAGAAGTTACTTATTTCATATTTATTTTGCAAGACTCTACGGGTTTCATGAGTTGTGGACCTCTCTCTCTTTTTCTCTCTCTCATTTATGGATTGTTTTGTTTGTGTTTTGGTTTTGACTCAGAATTTCTGTGCTGACACGTGGTAATCAGGATTCAAAAGCTATTCAAGGAGTAGACTTGGAGTTCCTTTTTCTTCTTTTCTTTAACTCTTTATTTGAAAGAAAATCCAACTTACAAAAAAATTTTGCAAAATCATCACAAAGAACACTTTTTTCTTCTACCATTTTCAAGTAAGTTGCCAACATAAAGCCATATCATTTTCAAATATATTTTAGTGTGTAGTTCTTAAGTAGTAGGACATTCTGCTGCATAATCAAAATGTAACCATCAGAGTAAGGAAATTAGTATTGATACAATACGACTTCACAGATTTTCCCAATAATGTCTTTAAAACAACAGTATCCAAGTGAGAGTCACATTTGTATTTAGTTTTCATGTCCTTGAGTCTTCTTTAAATATGGAATAGTTTCTCAGTTTTTTGTCTTTCATGATCTTGATGGTTTTACTGGTTACAGGCTATTTGTAGAATATTTCTCAGGCTGGCTTGTCACAGTTAGACACAAATTTTGCATCTTTAGCAATAACATCACACAATGATACTGTATTCTTCTCATTGCATTCTATAGGTAGCATGAGATTTTGTATTTGTTTTTATCCTATTATCAGTGTTAAATTTGAAGACGATTTAGAAAATTCACATAGTTCAAAAAGTACATTATAAAGGTTTCCCATAAGATGGTTATCTGCACAGGAAGAAATCTGGGCATCAAATGTCCTTTTCTCACTCGGCAGGCTTTGAATTCAATCATCTTTCTCCTACTCATGAGGCCCCCAGATTCTTCTGCTAATCCATGTAAAGATTTGTGATTGATCTAAACTGCTTATGCTAATACATATATCTAGGCATGAATATGTGATTTGATTCTGGCTAATAAGAAGTAAGAAAAGGCTACTTGGCAGGTATTTTGGGAAAGTTCTTCCTTTCTTGAAAAAAGAAAGATAAGGAGCACAGCATTCAGATTTTCCCCTTCTCTCTTATTTTCTTCCTGTTTGGAAGGCCTATTTCATGATTGGAGGTGTAATAGACGTCTTGAAACATTGAGCAAGGAAACCAATAAGGTTGTAGAGCAGAAAGACAGACCTTAAGACCTCTCTGAAATCAATGTATTCATACCTAGCTGTGATAGTTCTAAACTTGTTTTTACAAGATTCAAACACTCAAAAAACATTCACAAGTAATTATTGAAAATTTAAATGAGCTAATCCACTTAAATTGAATTTTCACTGTACTTGACACATGCTACATAATCAATATATGTTAGCTGTTTTATTATTGTAGTTATTCTATCCTATGAGTTATCATAAATAGAATAAATAGCTTAAAAGACTAACATTCCATAGAAATATCAGAAATGAAATAAAATGCACAAAAATATAATACTTGCCCTTAAGGAACCACAATTTAATGAATATTGATTGGAACATTTAAATCAAATTATAAACAGTTTTCTTTCTCTCACCCATACTTCGGTTTGAGACTACCACTTCTACTGATATTACCTGTTGTTGGTTCATAGTTACCCAAATGTCATATTTTGCCTAAAGTGTTTTCTTATAGAACTATAACATCCGCCAACTACACAATGGGATGAAAACTGCTGTTCTTACAACCTAAAACTTTCTGATTTTGCCATAGAGTGGGCTGTTGATTTCAACATACTTTGCTGTATTTTCTTAAATTTTACATCTGAACTTAACACACCAAAGAATTTATCAGTACTCCCAAGCCCCCTTAGTAGAGGTTTGCCAGGCAACCTACCCCATCATCCTGACTTCTAATATCATCTAATTTTATAATACATACAAATGGAATTATGGAGTTTATATTTGTTTATATCTGGTTTCTCTCAACATCATGTTTGTGAAATTCATCCATATTAGTGCAGGTATTTGCTAATTCATTCTCATTACTATATAAAGTCCATTTTCTAAATGCACACAAAATGTATCCATTCTACTCTTGATGGATATTTGGGTAGTTCCCACTTTTCAGATATTGCAAATCCTGTCACCATAAACATCCTAGTACATCTCTCTCAGTGAACATATGCTTGCATGTATATTGGATATAAGAATATTTAATGTATTCATATATATACATACATATATTCATATACATGGTATTGCTAGGTCACAAATTTATATATATTACTGTTTAATAGACACTGCTAAACACTTTCTTAAGCAGTTATCAATTTATCCTCCAATGAATTGTGTATGAGGGTTTTAGTGTCTCAACACATTTGCCAACATTTGAGATTGACAGCATTTTTTATTTGTTTTGTTTTGTTCATTACTATTTTTTTGTTTTGTTCTTTGACATTGTAGTTTTAATGTGCATTTTTCTAATGATAAAATATTAAAAGGTTAAAAAAATGACTGGGGCAATTACATAGTGAATGCATGTCAAATACTTTATTATTTTTATTAGTTAATGCGGGAAGAAGTAGACTATTGAAACCAGTTCAAAGTTCACTTGAGCTGCATTGGTAATCTAATAAAAATATGTTACGATAAAATTAGATTTTTAGATCCAAAACTGGTTGATGTCATTTAGGACAATGTACTATAATCTTTAGATTTATCTTTTGTAGCAGACATACATTTTTTTGTATCTTTACTTGTAAATAATCTAGAAAATAAATCTGCCTTACAGAAAGTAAAATTAGCCAGTCAGCAGATCAATCAAAAGTAAAGACCAGAAATGTTCTAAAGAAATAACTAGTAATCTTCTCTGTTATTTCCAGAGAAACAGAATTAAGAGAGTTATCAGAGAATATATGATCCCTTGATGAAGAATCATGAGTGCAAATGAAAGCACTTAATTGTCATAAAAGTGAATCAGAATAATTTAAAATAAAAAGAGGAAGACTACATAAATGTTAGAAAACTTAGTTCTTTGATAGCAAGGACACTTTGTTCTGTGCTTTTTGTTTTACAAAAAAGATAAGGAAATGGTAAGGTCAACACAAGCAGATAACATTTTCCTTCTGGTGAGGTATACAATCTTTGCTATCTGAGCAGATTATACATAAGGGTAACATAAAGTATTACCTTTTACTTCCCCTGAATTAAAAGCTCTGTAACCAATGCATCATTTTAATAAAGAGAAAGCTAAATTCCAATTTTATACTATAATACTATTTAACAGGAAACTTGTACTTAATTATGTAAACTTGATTTAAAAATATTTCTGAGTTAGTGGTCTTAATAAAAATATATTTTTCTTTCAAGTCTAGCAAATTTAAATATTAAAGGTTTAACCTTCTTATTTTCTGTTACTTTGAGGAATGTTAAATTTATATACCCATTGATTTATTTCTATAAACATATAGAAATCTTTTAACTTAAGACATATAAAATTTAATTTATGAATACTCCCCATAGATAGAAAATACTTTACATTGAGGTTAAAGATTTTCTGAGTTGTAAGCAGAGACAAACAGAAACTTAAAATGCTTGTAGCTTCATTTCTACAACTTCAGTTGATTTCAAAAGTAAAAATAAAAATGCAAAAACTCAAGATTCCAGATACCAAAGAACTGTTCTAAGTGAGCACAAAATGTTTTCTTAATTGATTTCTGTTCACAAATATACAAAGAAACAAACAAAAAGACTAAAAAGTAGATGTTCTGTCACCTCTCACTTGGTAGGGTATAGATTTTCATCATTCATGTAACAAAAATCTCAAAATTATCAGACTAAAAACCAAATTCTGAACCACACCAACACTGGGAAATAAGTTACTGGCATGCGTGAACTAGCAGCAAACAACAAAAGAGAAAATCAATAGGAGTAAATATGGTAGAGGGAAACAAGGAGATAGGTAGAGGAAAATTCCATTGTTTCTTGGATTTACTTCTGTAAGCCAAGAAAGAAATGATGTCTCTCAACTTAAGTGGCCTATGAGGTGCTCTTTTTAAGCAACAAATATTACTTAACCCCATCAGATAAGTCCATTATGATAACTAAATAAGATATACAAAACTGAAGATATAAAATTAATGTGTATCAAAAATTTTATTTAAATAATGTATTAATAAGGGAGATGTTAAAACCAGTTCAAAATGCACAGCAAAGAGATGGATATTTAGAGATAATTCAATAAATGCATATTGAGACAATAAACAATAATAATTTAGATTATATTTCCAAGTGGCAGAAAATATTTGAATTTTGTTTGCTTGTTAAAAATTTAAAACTTAACTTCTGATTCTATTGACTTTTAAAATATGTAAACATATCAAACACTGTATTGCACTTCACTTCAAGAAAATTGAACAATCTCTTTGGCTTATTTCCACATTTCAGATTATTTTTTAGACAGTCTTTTTACTAAATTACTGTTTATTGATTTATCCTCCATGAAGAAGTATCCAAGTTTTTTGTCTGTTATATTTCAGTTGCAGTCTCTATATTTTTCGTATTGATTTTTAGAATGAATATATGTGTACAGGTATGTATATACATTTCTTTTTTGTTTGTTTTTGTTTGTCCTTTTCCTTTCATTTTTAAAATTTAAAAAAATATTTAATTGAAGTAGTTGATTTACAATATTATATTAATTTTAGGTATACAACATAGTGATTCAATATTTTTATAGGTTATACTCCATTTGAAGTTATTACAAAATAATGGCTATATGTCCCTGTGCTGTACAATACATAACCTTCTTGTTTTTAATTTTATACATAGTAGTTTATGTCTCTCAATCCCATACTCCTATTTCACCCTTCCTCCTTTCTTTCTCCCCACTGGTAGAGACTAGCTTGTTCTTTATACCTAAGTCTCTTTGTTTTGTTATATACATTCATTCGTTTTATTTTTTACACTCCACATGTAAGTGATAATAAAGTATTTGTCTGACTTATTTCATTATAATAATGATTTCTAGGTTCATCCATGTTGCAAATGGCAGAATTTTAATTTTTTATGGCTGAGTAATAGTCCATTGTGTGTGTGTGTCTGTGTGTGTGTGTATCACATCTTGTTTATCCATTCATCTAATCTAAGTTGATGGGCACTTAGGTTGCTTCCATACCTTGGCTATTATAAATAATGCTGTTATGAACATTGGGGTACATGTATCTTTTTGAATTAATATTTTCTTTTCTTTTTCCTAGATATATACCCAGGAGAGAAATTGCTGGATCATATGGTAGTTCTATTTTCCTTTTTTTGAGAAAACTCCATACTGTTTTCCTTAGTGGCTACACCAATTTACAACCCCAACACTGGACTAGGGTTCCCTTTTCTCCACATCCTCACCAACATCTATTATTTGTAGACATTTTAATGGTAGCCATTTTGACAAGTGTGAAGAGAATCTCACTGTGCTTTTGACTTGTATTTCTCTGATGATTAGTGATGTTGAGCATTTTTTCACATGCCTGTTGGCCATCTGTATAACTTCTGCAGAAAAACGTCTATTTAGGTCTTATGTCCATATTTTAACTGAGCTTTATTTTTTTTTTGATATTGAGTTGTATGAACTGTTTATATATTTTGGATTTTAACCCCTTATGGGTCATATCATTCACAAATAGTTTCTCTTATTAAGTTGTCTTTTTGATGTGTCAATGGTTTTGATTTCTGTTTTGATTATTGTAGCTTTATAGTTCCATGTAAAATCAGAGAGCATAATA
Source organism: Mesoplodon mirus (assembly GCF_964341445.2). Classification (NCBI taxonomy): domain Eukaryota; kingdom Metazoa; phylum Chordata; class Mammalia; order Artiodactyla; family Ziphiidae; genus Mesoplodon; species Mesoplodon mirus. The sequence goes on along the minus strand of NC_138983.1, from coordinate 106,446,345 downwards.
CCTCCAGCTTTGTTCTTTATTCTCAAGATTTCTTTGGCACTTTGGGATCTAGAGTGGTTCCATACAAATATTAGAATTATTTGTTCTAATTTTTTTGAAGAATGCCATGGGTATTTTGAAAGGTATTTCATTAAATCTATAGATTGCTTTGGGTAGTATAGATATTTTAACAGTATTAATTCTTCCAATCCAAGAACACAGGATATTTTTCCATATCTTTGTATTATTTTCAAATTCCCTCATCAATGTTCAGAGTTTAGATCTTATTAGGTAGTTTATTCTTTTTGATGTAGTTATAAATGGGAGTGTTACTTTAATATCTCTTTCTGATAGTTCATTATTAGTGAATAGAAAAGCAAAAGATTTCTGTATATTAATCTTGTATCCTCCAACTTTACTGAATTCATTTATTAGTTCTAATAGATTTTAGGTGGAGACTTTAGTTTTTTTATGTATAGTATTATGTCACCTGCAAATAGTGAGAGTTTTCATATTTCCCTTCTGATTTGCATGCCTTTTATTTCCTTTTCTTGTCTCATTGCTGTGCTAGTATTTCCAATACTATGTTAAATAGAAATGGCAAGGGTGGGCATCCTTGCTTGTTTAAGATTTTAAAGGAAAAGCTTTCAGCTTGTCACTGCTGAGTATGATGTTATCTGTGGATTTGTCATAAAAGCCTTTATTATTTTGAGATATGTCACCCCATACCCACTTTGATGAGAGTTTCTATCATCAGTGAATGTTGAATTTTGTCAAAAGCATTTTCTGTATCTATTGAGTTGATCATGTAATTTTTATCCTTCCTTTTGTTAATGTGCTTTATCATATTGATAGATTTGTGAATATTGAACTATCCTTTTGTACTTCAAATAAAACCTACTGATCATGGTGTATTATTTTTTTTATATATTGTTGAATTTGATTTGTTAATACTTTGTTGAGGATTTTTTGTATGTATTTCCATCAAAGATATTGGCCTGTAATTTTCTTTCTTTTTTAAAATATTTTTTTGGTAGTGTCTTTGGTTTTGGTATCAGGGTAATGGTGGCAGAGAGCCGAGTAGAATGAATTAGGGACAGTTTCATTCTCTTCAAGTTTTTGGAATAATTTGAGAAGGATAGTTATTAGCTCTTCTTTATATGTTTGGTAGAATTCCCCTGTGAAGCTGTCCAGTCCTGGACTTTTGTTTGCATGGAGGTTTTTAATTACAAATTCAATTTCACTACTAGTGTTTGGTCTGTTCAGATTGTCTGCTTCTTCCTGATTCAGTATTGGCAGGTTGTATATTTCCAGAAATTTGTCAATTTCATCTAGGTTGTCCAGTTTTTGTCATGCAACTCTTCATAGTATTCTCTTCTGGTTTTTCTGTATCTCTGTGGTACTGGTTGTTATTTCTCCTCTTTCATTTCTTCTTTTGTTGATTTGGGTCCTCTTTCTTTTCTTCTTGATGAGCATAACTAAAGGTTTATCAATTTTCTTTATCTTTTCAAAGGGACAATACATGGTTTACTTGATCTTTTTATTGTTTATTTTAGCCTCCATTTCATTTATTCTCTCTCTGATCTTTATTTTCTTCCTTCTGCTGACTTTGAGCTTTGTTTGTTCTTCTTTTTCAAATCCCTTTAAATGATGTTAGGTTTTCAATTTGATATTTTTCTTTTTCTTGAGGTAGGCCTTTCTCACTATAAACTTTCCTCTTAGAACTGCTTTTTCTGTGTCCCATGGATTTTGGAAAGTTGTGTTTTGTCAAGTTGTTTTCTGATTTCCCCTTTGATTTCTTCACTGACTCACTAGTTTTTTAGTAGCATGTTATTTGGTCTGCACGTGTTTGTGCTTTTCCCAGATTTTCTTCTTGTAATTGATTTCTAGTTGTATATGGTTGTGGTTGGAAAAAATGTTTGATGTAATTTCTATCCTCTTAAACTTGTTGAGACTTGTATTGTGGCCTAGCATGTGATCTGTACTGGAGAACATCCATTTTCAATTGAAAGGAATGCATATTCTGCTGTTTTTAGATGGAATGTCCTGTAGGTATCTATTTAGTCCAACTTGTCTGTTGTGCCATTTAAGACCACAGTTGCCTTATTGATTTTCTGTCTAGGTGATCTACCCATTGATAAAAACGGGTGGTAAGGTACCCTATTATGACCATACTATTGTCAATTTCTCGCTATATGTTTGTTAGTATCTGTTTTATAGATTTACTTGTTCCTGTATTGGGTTCATTTATGTTAAGGAGTGTAATATTCTCTTCTTGTATTGATCCCTTTATCATAATATAAAGAAGACATACAGATGGCCGACAAACACATAAAAAAGGCTCAACATAACTAATTATTAGAGAAATACAAATCAAAACTACAATGAGATATTACTTCACACCAGCCAGAATGGCCATCATCACAAAATCTACAAACAATAAATGTTGGAGAGGGTATGGAGAAAAGGGAACCCTCTTGCACTGTTGGTAGGAATGTAAATTGATACAGCCACTATGGATAATAGGATGGAAGTTCCTTAAAAAAAACTAAAAATAAAACTACCATGTGACCCAGCAATCCCATTACTGGGCATATACCCTGAGACAACCATAATTCAAAAAGACACATGCACCTCAATGTTCATTGAAGCACTATTTACAATAGCCAGGACATGGAAACAACCTAAATGCCCATCAACAGAGGAATGGGTAAAGAAGATGTGCTACATATATAAAATGAAATATTACTCAGCCATAAAAGGGAACAAAATTGGGCCATTTGTAGAGACATGGATGGACCTAGAGACTGTCATACAGAGTGAAGTAAGTCAGAAAGAGAAAAATAAATATCATATATTAACACATATATGTTGAATCTGAAAAAAAAATGGTATAGATGAATTTATTTACAAAGCAAAAATAGAGACACAAATGTAGAGAACAAATGTATGGATACTAAGGGGGAAAGGGGAGGTGGGATATATTGGGAGATTTAGATTGACATATCTACACTATTGATACTATGTATAAAATAGATAAATAATGAGAACATACTGTATAGCACAGGAAAATCTACCCAGTGCTCTGTGCTGACCTAAATGGGAAGGAAATCCAAAAAAGAGGGGGTATATGTATATGTATAGCTGATTCACTTTGCTGTATGATAGAAAGTAACACAACATTGTAAAGCAACTATACTCCGGGAAAACAAAATTAAAACATAACAAAATTATAATGCCCTTCTTTGTGTTTTGCTATAGACTTCATTTTGTCTGATATGGGTATAACTACACCTGGTTTCTTGTCACTTACAGTTGCATGAAATAACTTTTTGCATCCCCTCTCTTTCAGTCTGCATGTGTCTTTAGTTCTTAATTGGGTCTCTTGTAAGCAGCACATAGATGCTCTTGTTGTTTAAACCATTGCAATACCCTATATCTTTTGATCAGATAATTTAGTCCATTGACACTTAAAGTGATTATTAATGTACGTACCTATTGCCATTTTATTGCTTACTTTTTGTAGTTCTTCCCTATTATTTTTTTCTTCTTTTAGTTTCTTCTCTTGCAGTTTGATGCTTTTCTTTAGTGGTATGTTAGTGTTCTTCCCTCTCTTGTTCTGTGTATCTATGGTAGGTTTTTGATTGTGGTTATCATGGGGTTTATATATGTTGACTTATAACCATATCTATTTGTTTTAAACAGGCAGTCCTTTAAGTTCAAATACATTCTAAAATATCTACATTTTTTACTCCCTTCCCTGACATTTTGTATTTTTGTTTGTTTGTTTGTTTGTTTTGTGATACACGGGCCTGTCATTGTTGTGGCCTCTCCCGTTGCAGAGCACAGGCTCCAGACACGCAGGCTCCGTGGCCATGGCTCACAGGCCTAGCCACTCCATGGCATGTGGGATCTTCCTGGACCGGGGCACGAACCCATGTCCCCTGCATCGGCAGGCTGACTCTCCACCACTACGCCACCAGGGAAGCCCCATTTTGTGTTTTTGATGTCATATTTTACATCTTCATGTTTATCCCCGTACTTATTATTGTAGTTATATCTAATTTTACAATTTTTTATCTCTTAATCTTTGTACTAGCACAGCATAGTACAAAGTGGGTGGGTGATGCACAGCCTTTATACATAGTTTAAGTGGGTGATGCACAGTCTTTATATATAGTTGTCTTTATATATATTTGTTTACTAGTTGATTTTTCCTTTCCTATAAATACTTTCTTGCCATAGCCTTTTCTAAGCCACTTATTGAAGACCCTTTAACATTTCTTTTGGAGTAGGTTTAGTACTGATGAATGCTTTTAGTTTTTGTCTGAGAAGTTCTTTCTCTCTCCTTCAACTCTAAATGATAATCTTGCAGAGTAGAGTATCATAGTTTTCAGGTTTTTCCTTTTTAGTTTTTTTTTTTTTTTTTTTTTTTTTTTTTTTTTTTAATATTGTACCATTGACTTCTGGCCTGCAAAGTTTCTGTAGAAAAATCAGCTAGACATCTTATGGGATTCTTTGCATATGACTCATATTTTTTTTCTCTTGTTGCCTTTAAAATTCTCTCTTTATATTTAACTTTTGCCATTTTAATTATGATATGTCTTTGTGTGGGTCTGTTTGGGTTCCTCTTGTTTCATCCCATTTGTGTTTATACCTTGATATCTGTTTCCTTCTTCAGGTTTTGGAAGTTTACATCCATAATTTTATCAAATACATTTTGGATATCCTTCTCTCCATCTTCTTTTGGGATCCCTATAATGCTAATGTTCGTATGTTTGATGTTATTCCAACAATATGTTTAATGTTGTTCTCATTTTTAACTTTATTTCTTTATTTTTGCTGTGCTGATTAGTTAATTTCCATTACTCTATCTTCCAGATCACTGATGTGTTCTTTTGTATCACCTAATATGCTGTTCATTCCTTCTAGTGTGTTTTTCATTTCAGTTATTGTATCCTTCAGTTCTGACTGATTCTTTTTTATATTTTCTAGTTTCTGGTTAAAATTCTCACTCTATCCATCTATTATTTTCCCTAATTCAGTTATTATTCTTATTACTAATGCTTTGAATTATTAACCGGTAATTATTCATTACTGTTAAATAGCTGCTTTTTCAGTAGTTTTCTCTTGATCTTTCAATTGAGACAATTCTTCTGTCTTCTCATTTTCTTTATCTTTCTCTGTCTATATGAAATTAGGTGAAATGGTTACCAGTGCATTCTTGAAGGGGTGTCCTTATGTGAGAGCATCCCTATACAGTCTGCATGAGCTCAGCAGCTGCTGGGAGAGCTATATTTGATGTGAACACTAGTTACATATTTCCTTAGTGTGTGCTGACAGTTATCATCTTTGTTTGGTGTGCAGCTGGAGATGGAGGGGCTAGGACAGAGCCAGTTATGAGGTGGGGTTCCCTTTTGATCAGTGGCTGTCACTGCCTTATTTGGGGCATGTTCAGTTCCAAGTTTCTGAAGCAGAAGCTCTGAGGGTTGGATCAGAGCTGGCTCAGTTCTCTTAAGTGTGTGCTCTTCCCCTTCCCAGTATTGACACTCTCGCCCCAGAGGGGAGCAGTACTGGAGCAAGAGTGGCTGATGTGGGTATTTTGAAAGGGTCTGAGGGTGAGCTGTGGTTATCTAGATGCCATCAGTGATCCAGACTGCTTCTGATGTGCTGCCTGTACAATCAATCGCCAGGAATGGTTGCCTTCTACCTCCTCAGATGCTGCTTAGGTTTTGAGCTGCCTCAGCACCTAATGGGTGAGATTTTTCCTAGGTTGTGGCAGCACTTGCTTCATTATGGATCTGTGACATGAGGCAAGCAGTGCAGGAACATTCACTGGGTTCAGGCTGAGTCACACACTAGGGTGGTCACAGTAAACCCATGTTGTTTCAAGCCACTTTCTCTGCCCTGCTTTGGGTGTAAGCAAGCATTCTACACTCCTCATGAGAGGAATCTAGATTTTCCACAGCTCTCCTAGTAGTCCCATCAGCCCTCCAACAAGTCAAGGGAGCTCATCTTCTCCTTGCTGGATTCCAGGGCTGGGTCCCCAAGATGTAGCCTGAACCACTCACTCCCCAGGAAGGGTTTCCACCCATACAATCTCCTGTTTCCTCTGATTCCCTTACTGGGGCACAGATATGAGTCTCTTCCCTTCCTAACCAATTCTGTGTGGATCTCTCTTACAGCCTCTTGGTTGTACAGGAGTCTGTCTGCTAGTATCCAGTTAATTTTCAGTGAACATTGTTCCACAGGCGGATGTATTTTTAATGTGTTCATGGAGGGTGGTAAGTTCTACATCCTCTTATTCAGCTATTTTGATTCGAGTCCTTTCCTTTCATCTTTTATCTGTGCTATAATGCTCTGAATAACTGCTATTTTACCAAGTTTTCATTTCTATTTCTGATTGATTGATGGTATAGTATAGCAACAGGATACTAGACTGTCTGATTTATAGAATACTAAATAAGAGACAAAGAGAATATTTCTTATTCCAGCTAATCCAACAAAGCAGTGTTAACACAACTGTTCAGACTTGTAGTTAGTGTATCTGAGTCTTGTTTTAATATTATGACAGTATCTTGAATAGCTCTATTCTCTGAGTTTTTACATAGTCAATTATACAGGAGGGGAAACTATAAATTTTATAAGCTATTATAATTTTAAATTCAATTACATTAAGAACTGGAAAATGAAAAGTCCCATGTCATGTTTATAGGTTACAGCTTCATATAATTCTACCTCTTAAAATTCCATTTTATCTTAATGATTAAGTGAAAATATTTAATGTCTTTTTCTCATAGCAATACCAAAGAGAGATATATGGTAGATTATAAAAACAAATTAAAACTGCATCACTGTGAGGAGAATAAAAAAATAATGAGACAAAGAGAAATTATACAGGTGCTGTTTTAAATATCTATTTAGTGTTAAGTACTACTAACAATGTCAATATATTACTTGTTACTATTTTAGAAATATAAGGTATCCAGATAATCAAGATGATATGAAAATTAATGGGTCAGTAAATACATGTGAAAAAGTCAAGCAAAAATTGTCAGAGTATAGGACATGATAATAGAAAATTTTATTAGGTCTGCTATCCTAACATGTCTTCTAGAATGGCTGAAAATAACAACAGTGTTTTAAATTCAAAGAGAACTTTACCATGTATAATGTAATTTCATTATCATTTTTTATTTATTTATGGCTCTGTTATCAATCTAAATTTAATAATATTATGGACTAAAGAAGGTGCTGTGGTAAGAACAAACTAGTCTGAGGATATCAGTGATAGTATCTAATTAGCTTAATTTTACTTAGATTTTTAATAAATGACCTACAGTTGAACTATTTTATCATTCAGCACCATCACATACCACCAGGTTATAATTTTGGTAACAAAAATTCTTTAAATAAGAAACACTAGATGTTTGGCATATAATTTTTCTTGTGTATCCATAATATAATGCCAAATAAATATTAAATCATACATAGATGTGTGCATGGGACAAAATAAAGGCACACACAAACTGTGGTTCTGTAATTCAGTATATTCAAGTATCTTAGAGATGACTAGTTCCCAGATCAGTATGTGCACTTATGCATTTACAGCAGTCTTCTTTAAAGGTTCTGTACAATACAATTTTTTATTCAAAATATTTATTGAGCTGATATTATTATTAATTGGGGAATACTATACTATGAAACATAAAGAGGAATAAAATGAAAGTCTTCTTTTCAATAAACTTATAATCTATTACATATGCACACACACATAAATAAATTTATTCAAGCATGAGATAATGTGTCAGCATTTACCAGAATAGAAAAGACATTTAAAATCCAGAAGGTGGAGTACTGTTTTGGAAGGTTGGTTTATTTCATAAGGAACATTTAATTTGGAGGACCTTCAAGATGGCAGAGGGGTAAGACATGGAGATCACCTTCCTCCCCACAAATATATCAAAAATACATCTACATGTGGAAAAACTCCTACAGAATACTTACTGCATGCTGGCAGAAGACCTCAGACTTCCCAAAAGGCAAGTAACTCCCCACATACCTGGGTAGGGCAAAAGAAAAAAGAAAAAATGGAGGCAAAAGAATAGGGGTGAGACCTGCACCTCAGGGAGAGAGCTGTGAAGGAGGAAATGTTTCAATATAGTAAGAAGCCCTTTCACTGGTGGAAACAGGGTGTGGGCGAGGGGGAAGCTTTGGAGCTATGGAGGAGAGCACAGCAACAGGGGTGCAGAAGGCATAGATGAGAGGTTCCCACACAGAGGATCAGTGCCAACCAGCACTCACCAGCTTCAGAGGCTTGTCTGCTCACCCTCCAGGGAAGACGGGGACTGAGAGCTGTGGCTTGGATCTGGAGTTCAGGTCCCAGGGAGAGTACTGTTGTTGGCTGCATGAACACAGTCTGAAGGGGGCTAGTGCACGAATGCTAACTGACAGGGAATCCAAGAAAAAGTCTAGAACTTCCAAAGACTCAAGATACCTTTGTTTCAGGGTGCATGAGGAGAGGATATTCAGAACACCACCTAAGCGGGCTTCAGAGACAGGCATGAGCCACAGTTATCAGCATGGACACCAGAGATGGGCATGAAATGCTAAGGCTGATGCTGCAGCCACCAAGAAGCCTGTGTGCAAGCACAGGTCACTATCCACACCACCAGTCCTGGGAGCCTGTGAAGCCTGCCACTGCCTGGGTCCCGTGATCCAAGGACAACTTCCCCAGGAGGACTCACAGTGCACCTCAGGCTGTTGCAACATCATGCCGGCCTCTGCCACTGCAGGCTTGCCCCACATTCTGTACTCTTCCCTCCCCCTGACCTGAGTGAGCCAGAGCCCCCTAATCAGCCACTCCTTGAAGCCCATCTTATCTGGGTGAAGAACAGATGGTAGAAGGTGACCCGTATGCAGAGGTGGGGCCAGATCCAAAGCTGAACTACAGGAACTGTCCGGACAAAGAAGAGAAAGGGAAATTTCTCCAGGCAGCCTCAGGAGTTGTGGGTTAAATCTCCACAATAAACTTGATGTAGCCTGCATCTCTGGAATACCTGAAGAGACAAAGAATCACCCCAAAATTGAGGCAGTGGCATTTGGGAGCAACTGGAGAATTGGGGTTTTCTGTCTGAGACTGACTAGTTTCTGATTTTTATGTTTTTCTTAGTATAGTTTCTAGCACTTGTTATCATTGGGGGATTTGTTTATTGGATTGGATTGGCTGCTCTCTTCTTTTTTTAAAATCACTTTCTTATTATTTTATTTTAAAAATATTATTTTTATTTTTTATTTTAATAACTATTTATTTTATTATTTTTTTATGCTCTCTTTTTCTTCTCCCTTTTCTTCTGAGTCATGTGACTGACAGGGTCTTGGTGCTCTGGCTAAGTGTCAGGCCTGAGCCTCTGAAGTGGGAGAGCTGAGTTCAGGAGAGTGGACCAGCACGGACCTCCTGGCCCCTTTTAATATCAATTGGTGAGAGCTCTCCCAGAGATCTCCATCTCAATGCTAAGACCAAGCTCCACTCAATGACCAGCAAGCTCCAGTCCTGGACACCCCATGCCTAACAACTAGCAAGACAGGAACACACTCCCACCTATTAACAGAGAGGCTGCCTAAAAATATAATAATATCAGAGACACCTCAAAACACACCGGATGTGATCCTGCCCACCAGATAGACAAGACCCAGCCTCATCTATCAAAACACGGGCACCAGTCTGCTACACAGGAAAGCCTACACAAGCCACTGAATAAACCTTACCCTCTGGGGGCGGACACTAAAAACAACGGGAACTACAAACCTGCAAGCTGAGGAAAGCAGACCCCAAACACAGTAAGTTAAGCAAAATGAGAAGACAGAGAAATACACAGCAAATGAAGGAGCAAAGTAAAAACCCACTAGACCAAACAAATGAAGAGGAAATAGGCAGTTAACCTGAAATGATACAGATAAATGATAGTAAAGATGATCCAAATTCTTGGATATAGAATGGGGAAAATAAAAAACATATTTAACAAAGAACTAGAAGAACTAAAGAGCAAACAAACAATTATAAACTACACAAAAAATGGAATTAAAAATTCTCTAGAAGGAATCAATGGCAGAATAACTGAGGCAGAAGAATGGATAAGTGGCCTGGAAGATAAAATAGTAGAAATGACTACCACAGGTCAGAATAAAGAAAAAAAGAATGAAAAGAATTGAGGACAGTCTCAGAGACTTTTGGGAGAACATTAAATGCACCAACATTCAAATTATTGGGGTCCCAGAAGAAGAAGAGAAAAAGAAAGGGACTGAGAAAATATTTGAAGAGATTAAAGTTGAAAACTTCCCTAATATGGGAAAGGAAAGAGCCATACAAGTCCAGTAGGCATAGAGAGCCCCTTACAGGATAAATACAAGGAGAAACATGCCAAGACACATATTAATCAAACTATCAAAACTGAAATACAAAGAAAAACATATTAAAAACAGCAAGGGAATAGCAACAAAAAACATACAAGGGAATCCTCATAAGGTTAACAGCTGATCTTTCAGCAGAAACTCTGCAAGCCAGAAGGGAGTGACAGGACATATTTAAATTGATGAGAGGGAAAAAGACTACAACCAAAATTACTCTACTCAGCAAGGAACTCATTCAGATTCAATGGAGAAATTAAAACCTTTACAGACAAGCAAAAGCTGAGAGAATTCAACACCACCAAACCAGCTTTACAACAAATTCTAAGGGAACTTTTCTAGGCAGGAACCAAAAAAGAAGGAAAAGACCTACAAAAACAAACACAAAACAATTAGAAAATGGTAATAGAAACATACATATCAATCATTACCTTAAATGTAAATGGATTAAATGCTACAACCAAAAGACATATACTGGCTGAATGGACACAAAAACAAGACCTGTATTTATGCTGTCTACAAAAGACCCACTTCAGACCTAGGGACACATACAGACTGAAAGTGAGGGGATGGAAAAAGATATTCCATGCAAATGGAAATCAAAAAAAAGCTGAAGTAGCAATTCTCATATCAGACAAAATAGACTTTAAAATAAAGACTATTATAAGAGACAAAGGAGGACACTACAGAATGATCAAGGGATCAATCCAAGAAGAAGATAAAACAATTGTAAATATTTATGCACCCAACATAGGAGCACCTCAATACATAAGGCAAATGCTAACCATCATAAAAGGGGAAACTGACAGTAACACAGTAATAGTTGGGGATTTTAACACGTCACTTTCACCAATGGACAGATCATCCAGAATGAAAATACATAAGGAAACACAGCTTTAAATGCTACATTAAACAAGATGGACTTAGGTGATAATTATAGGATACTTCATCCAAACAACAGAATACACTTCCTTCTCAAGTGCTTATGGAACACTCTCCAGAACAAACAATATCTTGGGTCACAAATTTAGCCTTGGTAAATTTAAGAAAATTGAAATTGTATCAAGTATCTTTTCTGACCACAAAGCTACGAGACTAGATATCACTTCCAGGAAAAAAAAAAAAACTGTAAAGAATACAAAGACATGGAAAGTAAACAATACACTACTAAATAACCAAGAGATCACTGAAGAAATCAAACAATCAGTAAAAAAATACCTAGAAACAAATGACAATGAAAACACGAGAACCTAAAACCTATGTGATGCAGCAAAAGCAGTTCTAAGGGGGAAGTTTATAGCAATAAAATCCTACCTCAAGAAAGAAGAAGCATCTCAAATAAACATTCAAACCATACACCTAAAGCAATTAGAGAATGAAGAACAAAAGCCCTCAAATTTAGCAAAAGGAAAGAAATCATAAAGATCAGATCAGAAATGAATGAATAAGAAATGAATGAAATTATAGCAAATATCAATGAAACTAAAAGCTCGTTCTTTGAGAAGATAAACAAAACTGATAAACCATTAATCAGACTCATCAAGAAAAAAGGAAGAATACTCCAATCAACAGATTTAGAAATGAAAAAGGAGAAGTAACAACACACTGAAGAAATACAATGGATTATGAGAAATTACTACAAGCAACTATATGTCAAAAAAATGGACAACCTGGAAGAAATGGACACATTCTTAGAAAAGCACAACATTCCAAGACTGAACAAGGAAGAAATAGAAAATATAAACAGACCAATCACAAGCACTGAAATTGAAACTGTGATTAAAAATATTCCAACAAACAAAAGCCCAGGACCAGATGGCTTCACAGGTGAATTCTACCAAACATTTTGATACAAAACCAGACAAAGATGTCACAGAAAAAGAAAAGTACAGGCCAATATCACTGATGAACATAGATGCAAAAATCCTCAACAAAATACTAGCAAACAGAATCCAAGAGCACATTAAAAGAATCATACACCATGATCAAGTGGGGTTTATCCCAGAAATGTAAAGATTCTTCAATATACACAAATCAATTAACGTGGTACACCATATTACCCAACTGAAGGATTAAAAAACATATGATAATTTCAAAAGAGGAAGAAAAAGTTTTTGAAAAAATCCAACACCCATTTATGATACAAACCTGCCAGAAAGTAGGAATAGAGGGAACTTATGTCAACATAATAAAGGCCATATATGACAAACCCACGGCCAACATTATTCTCAGTGGTGAGAAAACTGAAAGCATTTCGACTAGGATCAGGAACAAGACAAGGTTACCCAATCTCACTACTATTATTGAACATAGTTTTGGCAGTTTTAGCCACAGTAATCAGAGAAGAAAAAGAAATAAAAGGAATCCAAATTGGAAAAGAAGAAGTAAAACTGTCACTGTATGCAGATGATATGATACTGTACATAGAGAATACTAAAGATGACACCAGTAAACTACTGGAGCTAATCAATGAATTAAAATTAAGGAAACACTCCCGTTTACCATTGCAACAAAAAAATAATAAAATACCTAGGAATAAACCTATGTAAGGAGACAAAAGACCTGTACATAGAAAGCTATAGGACACTGATGAAAGAAACTAAAGATGATACAAACAGATGGAGACATTTACCATGTTTTTGCATCAGAACAATCAACATTGTGAAAATGACTATATTGTCCAAAGCAATCTACAGATTCAATATAATCCCTATCAAACTACCAATGTCATTTTTCACAGAACTAGAACAAAAATTTTCAAAATTTGTATGGAAACACAAAAGTCTCCAAATCGTCAAATCAATCTAGAGAAAGAAAAAAAGGAACCTGGACGAATCAGCCTTCTATACTTCAGACTATACAACAAAGCTACAGTAATCAAGGCAGTGTGGTACTGGCATGAAAACAGAAATATAGATCAATGGAACAGGATAGAAAGCCCAGAGATAAACCCATGCACGTATGGTCACTTTGTCATTGATAAAGTAGGCAAGAATAAAAAATGGAGCAAAGACAACCTATTCAATAAGTGGTTCTGGGAAAACTGGACAGCTACATGTAAAAGAATGAAATTAGAACACTCCCTAACTCCATACACAAAAATGAACTCAAAATGGATTAAAGACCAAAATGTAATGTCAGACACTATAAACTCTCAGAGGAAAACATAGGCAGAACACTCTTTCACATAAATCATAGCAAAATCTTTTTTGACTCACGTCCTAGAGAAATGGAAATAAAAACAAAAATAAATAAATGAGGCCTAATGTAACTTAAAAGCTTTTGCACAGATTTCCAGAAAACACATGAAAGAATGCACAACATCACTAATTATTAGAGAAATGCAAATCAAAACTACAATGACATATCACCTCACACCAGTTAGAATGGGCATCATCAGAATATCTACAGACAACAAATGCTGGAGAGGGTGTGGAGAAAAGGGAACCTTCTTGCACTGTTGGTGGAAATGTAAATTGATACAGCCACTATGGAGAACAGTATGGAGGTTCCTTAAAAAGCTAAAATAGAACTACCATACAACCCAGTAATCCCACTACTGGGCATATACCCTGAGAAAACCATTATTTGAAAAGAATTATGTACCCCAATGTTCATTGCAACACTATTTACAATGGCCAGGACATGGAAGCAACCTAAGTGTCCATCAACAGATGAATGGATAAAGAAGATGTGGCACATATATAGAATGAAATATTACTCAGCCATAAAAAGAAACGAAACTGAGTTACTTGTAGTGAGGTGGATGGACCTAGAGTCTGTCATACAGAGTGAAGTACGTCAGAAAGAGAAAAGCAAATACTGTATGCTAATACATATATATGGGGCAAAAAATGTTCTGAAGAACCTAGAGGCAGGATAGGCATAAAGATGCAGATGTAGAGAATGGACTTGAGGACATGGGGAGGGGGAAGTGTAAGCTGGGACAAAGTTAGAGGGTGGCACGGACATATATACATTACAAATTATAAAATAGATAGCTAGTGGGAAGCAGCCACATAGGACAGGGAAATCAGCTCAGTGCTTTTTGATCACCTAGAAGGGTGGGATAGAGACAGTGGGAGGGAGACACAAGAAGGAGGAATTATGGGAATATATGTATACGTATAGCTGATTCACTTTGTTATAGAGCAGAAACTAACACAGCATTTTAAAGCAATTATACTCCAATAAAGGTGTTAAAAAAACATAATGCAATCTAAGTTTTGTTAGTTTAGTACTGATTTTGTATGTAAAATGCAGAGGATATTTCAGTAAGGGAAAGAAGCTAAAGAAAGACAAAAGGCAATAATAGCAAGATGGGATATTTGGGTAGTGGTGAGAAATGGCAATGCCTCCTTTTCAAGTTTTCAAATTCAACATAATCTACTTCATGTGTGTTGAGAATATAAGACAGGGTTTAAGTTTATGGGATTTTGATTAAATTGTCTGGGTTGAAATCCATCTTAACCAACCCCTAACTGTTGTATATATTTGAGCAAGTTATTTAACTTCTCTGTCCCACAGTTCCTTAGATGTAAATGTCACCAATGCTAATATTTATATCACAATTTATTGTGAAGATTAATTTGGTTAATATATGTAAATCATTTCAGATAATGTCTGGCACAAAATAAATGCTATACCTGTGATTGCTGTTGTTATTAGTATATCGTTACTATTGTTCTGATAGAGAAAGTATACACATAGACATCTGCAAGTCAAATTCATAAATGTACATTATTATGGGGAAACATTCAGAAAATAAATATGAGTTAAAGTTATAAATAAACTTCTCCACACATAAAGCTACAGATATAAAACATTAAAAGCTAAAACGTGAGCTTATACAATAAAAACATTTATATTTTACTAATTAATTGAATAAAAAGTTTATTTCCTTTCTCAGCAGCTTTGTTCTATTCATGCAAAATTTATACCCCTATCAGTGTCTGAATGAATATTGTGTGGCTAGCACTGTGGTACTTCGTTTGTTCCCTTAACAGAGTTCTACAAGAAACCAAGGTTCTTCTCAGTTCTATGAAGACATATGAAAACAAATTCCATTAATATATAATTATTTTAAAATAAAATTTAGAGTTTTTAGTGTTTGTAGTGTTACCAAAATTGTTTTTGGCAATTTTATTTTATAATAGTTCTTTGTGTATTAAATGGATCACATAGAAACCTCCTTATTTTAGTAGGTGTTTCATAAGTTAGAACTAATTATAGTGGACGAAGAATTAGATTGGATGCTCCCTAGATGGCAGAATTTAAGGACACAATTTTGTAGTATTTTTAATATATAGCTTTCAACACTAAGTTATGGGCAGATTATTATATGTCTGTCATTATAATCATATTTTTCTTACACATTACTCAAATTTTTAGTTTAAAAAGATTATTTTTCTAAAGCTTTGTTGGTATGTAATTCACATACCATACAACTCACACATTAATGTACACAATTCAATGGTTTTTAGTATTTTCACAGAATTATGCAACTATTGCCACAATGTTAGAACATTTCATATCTCTGAAAATAACTCTACGTCCATTAACAATCATGCCTCATTTCCCTCAAAGAAAAAGATTTTCAAATATTTAATTTGTGTTATTCATTGAGTGTTTTGACAAAGAATTATGTTGGTTCGATCCACACCCCTGAACTCTCATCTCTTCTCATTGCTAGCTCATGAAAGTAAAATAATTATTCCAGTTTTTCTCCTTTTTCTTTTCTTATTTCATTTCTCTCAGGGAAAAATATCAACCATGAGGCAAAATCACATGTAAGAAAGCAGATGCAAAAAACTTGGTGATTTTAGAGGATCAGCAAGTAAACATGACAGGTAATATTGGCTAGTACAAAAAGAAGTGTGACTTATTAAAAGACTGGTGAACAAAGACCAAAAGATTAAAAAAAAAAAAAAACAAAGAGAGTATAAAGGGTACAAGGTGAAGGCAGTGAGTATTGATGTCATGGTGGAAAACATACTATGACCTTATTGAAAGTGAAAAATGTGATTACTAATTTTCTGAAAGATCAGACATTCCCACAGCAAAGGATAATTTATAAATACATCAACAAAAATATAAACTTCCTGTGATATATGCATACATTCCTTTCTAGGTAATTTTTTGTCAAATGCCTACCCGCTCCTACACATGATGCAGATTTGTAACAAATTCATATATATTTTGTAATTTATTTTTATAATGGGGTATAGCTGATTTTTTCTTTTTTAAATTTAATGTATTTTTTATACAGCAGGTTCTTATTAGTCATCCATTTTATACACATCAGTGTATACATGTCAATCCCAATCTCCCAATTCATCACACCACCACTCCCACCACAAACTCATCTTGAGCAACTTATTTCCGTCAACATCTTGTTCTTTCTTCCATATAAACATTTGATCACATTATGCCTTGAACATATATTTCTTACATAAACACTTCACCTATTTTATTTATATTCATCCTCAAATACTACTTGATATTTTGATATTATTTGCTGCCAGAAGGCTTCCCATCTTTCATTCCAGAATATGTTAGTCCTGCTACAGGCTCTATTAACCCTGCTACTTTACCAATTGTTAAATTTATCCCACGTTGCCATAATTTCTCACTTAACTATTTGCCATACTGATAGACGTTTTGATGAAAGAAGTGATTATTTTTGTTCAGGTTTGATATAATTACAGTGCTTACTAGTTGGTTAAAGTGAGAATTTTACTAATGGTATGTAACTTTTGGTTGTGAGTAAAAATGCAAGTGTGTTTATTTCTAAGGGCTATTGGGTAGATAAAAGATGCTTTAATCAAGCCATTGTTTGCCAAAGACTGTTGCTACTTAGGTTAGAAATTGCTCTATGATCTTGTAAATTTTCATTTTATCTCATCTGAGACCCATACTATTTGTTGCTGGTTCAATAACTCCAAAAACCCACAAAAGGATGTATAGAGAATTTGCATATGAAAGTTGACCAAGTGATCTACAGATATCTAAAGTGTTTTTTTAATCAAATAAACATTTTAAATATTCTAGTAATTATAAGACATGGATTTTGTTAAAGGAAGTATGAAGCATAGTCAATAAATATTTGTTTGGCTTATACAGAAGATCTAGAACAGTGTTAGTTGCTGTAGAGAAATTAAAGGAGTAAAATTCTTGCATCAAAAAATATTCAATTATTTGATAAAATTGTCTGTATAGTACACTCATGAATGTGTTCTTATTGCGATGGTGTGAAATACAAAGATATAGCATTCAAAAAGAAAATATAGAAAGAGACTCCATATAAGCTTCAAATTATCATATTCAATTAAATTTCAAAAATACTTGGAATAGACTTAACCTTTTTTATTAGCTCTCTATGATAATGGAACCTTTTAAAAGTGGATTATCAAACAGCTCATAAAATGAGATTGCAAGATGATCTCAATTTGGTAACCTTATTCTCTGTCTCAGGATAAAAATAAAATAATTATATTTATTCTCAGTTATTAAAAATTATTGGTTTAATGCAATAGAGCATTTGAAGTTTTATTGGACATCATAAAACAAAAGTAATTTTATTTATTTAGTGCTATATTCTAAACATCATTGTGAATGCCATTACTTGAACATTATTATTAGGAAAATAACATTTATCATTTTCACCTTTTAAATATTTAATGGGTTTTAATAACTTGCTTTACATTTACTGCTTTATATAAGTTGTTGACTACTCTGTGCAGTTCAACATTGAATAACTTAGAAAGAAAAAAAAAATCAAGTGACATAAGATTATTATATTACCTAAGGTAGAAAGAGCAAAAACCAGTATACATAAAAATACTGATAATTTGATAACTAGTCACCCAAGCTTTTCAGAAGGGAACATACCTAGATATAAAGTAATCCTACTATTATGCAGTAGGAAGATATAAAAAAGCTAAAAGAAGAGATGAAGTATTCTTGTTGTCTGGGCCCACGATTTTTCATATTACATTTCAAGGACACGTTTTGAACATAAAACAAGGAAATGTAAATTTAATAATAAACCTCTACATAATTGATTATTTCATATGCCAGGATAGAGATGTTGCTTTCCTAATAACTGTCTTCAAATGAGTAAGGAGACAATTAGGGATTAACTTCCTCATCAGTCTAATCACTAACTAACAGAATAGGTGTTTGAAGGGACTGAGTATTTCATTTGAGAACAGAAAGAAATAAGCCTTAATTAAGCTTTAGCAAATTAATTATAGAACTTCCAGGTAAATATAGTACTTTGAAAATAGTCATTGAATCCCTCTCTCCTTCTGAATTCCTGGGACTAACTAAGTTAATATACATACAGTGAAAAGAATCAAGGAACCTATTGTGATATTTATTCACATAGGTTACCTTAAAATCACAGTGTGATGTAAGGACCCTGGACCATGCAGTGAGACCAACCTTGATTGGGGTCTGGATTTCTTACTTAATGAAAGTATCACTGTAGTTAGGTTACATAATAAATCTGCTTCTGAATCTCTGCATCAGTAAAATGCAGATATATGACTTGCAGACTAACTCAGGGTTTTAAATGAATTCGTATATGCATAGTACATAGTACAAGGTCTGGCACATAGCAGGAATTTAATAAATGAATTTCCTGTACTAGTATTAAAATAATCCACTGGAATTTGAATGCTACAATACATGAATGCAAAATTGACATTTGACTCAAATGTTAGACCATGGATAACAAAATAAGCTAAATAAACATAAAAGAGCAAGAATAATACTCTACACGAAAATGCTGAAACCTCTCAACTATTTTAGGAAAGAAATAACATCAATGTTACAAAAATACTTCAGAAAATACGTCAGAAGGAAACAACATATCTATCCCAGAATTTTCTATGAGACTGATATAACCCTGACACCAAAGTCTAACAGATATTATAAGAGGAAAATCCTGAAATTTTTTGAAAAAATATTTCATAAAATATAAGCAAATCAAATCTAGCAACATATAAAAACTAAATACATAATAATTGAATTGGTTTTATCCTAGGAAAATAATTTGGTTTAAATTTTGAAAATTAGTGAATATAATCAATATATCAAATTTTAAACAAAAAAAGTTAAGGTTATATCAATTTTTTTAACATCTTTATTGGAGTATAATTGCTTAACAATGGTGTGTTAGTTTCTGCTTCATAACAAAGTGAATCAGTTATACATATACATATGTTCCCACATCCCCTCCCTCTTGAGTCTCCCTCCCACCCTACCTATCCCACCCCTCCAGGTGGTCACAAAGCACCGAGCTGATCTCCCTGTGCTATATGGCTGCTTCCCACTAGCTATCTACCTTACATTTGGTATTGTATATATGTCCATGCCTCACTTTTGCTTTGTCACAGATTACCCTTCTGCCTCCCCATATCCTCAAGTCCATTCTCTAGTAGGTCTGTACCTTATTCCCATCTTACCCCTAGGTTCTTCATGACATTTTTTTTCTTCTTACATTCCATATATATGTGCTAGCATACCGTATTTGTCTTTCTCTTTCTGACTTACTTCACTCTGTATGACAGACTCTAGGTTTTTCCACCTCATTACAAATAGCTCAATTTTGTTTCTTTTATGGCTGAGTAATATTCCATTGTATATATGTGCCACATCTTCTTTATCCATTCATCCGATGATGAACACTTAGGTTGTTTCCATCTCTGGGCTACTGTAAATAGGGCTGCAATGAACATTTTGGTACATGACTCTTTTTGAATTATGGTTTTCTCAGGGTATATGCCCAGTAGTGGGATTGCTGGATCATATGGTAGTTCTATTTGTAGATTTTTAAGGAACTTCCACACTTTTCTCCATAGTGGCTGTACCAATTCACATTCCCACCAGCAGTGCAAGAGTATTCCCTTTTTTCCACACCCTCTCCAGCATTTATTGTTTCTAGATTTTTTGATGATGGCCATTCTGACTGGTGTGAGATGATATCTCATTGTAGTTTTGATTTGCATTTCTCTAATGATTAAAGATGTTGAGCATTCTTCCATGTGTTTGTTGGCAGTCTGTATATCCTCTGTGGAGAAATGTCTATTTAGGTCTTCTGCCCATTTTTGGATTGGGTTGTTTGTTTTTTGTTATTGAGCTGCATGAGCTGCTTAAAAAATTTGGAGATTAATCCTTTGTCAGTTGCTTCATTTGCAAATATTTTCTCCCATTCTGAGGGTTGTCTTTTGGTCTTGTTTATGGTTTCCTTTGCTGTGCAAAAGCTTTTAAGTTTCATTAGGTCCCATGTGTTTATTTTTGTTTTTATTTCCATTGCTCTAGGATGTGGGTCCAAAAGGATCTTGCTGTGATTTATGTCATAAAGTGTTCTGCCTATGTTTTCCTCTAAGAGTTTGATAGTTTCTGGCCTTACATTTAGGTCTCTAATCCATTTTGAGTTTATTTTTGTGTATGGTGTTAGGGTGTGATCTAATCTCATACTTTTACATGTCCCTGTCTAGTTTTCCCAGCACCACTTATTGAAGAGGCAGCCCTTTCTCCACTGTACATTTCAGAAAACTTCTAGAGTTAATCAATGAATTTGGTAACGTAGCAGGATACAAAATTAATGCACAGAAATCTCTGGCATTCCTATATACTAATGATTAAAAATCTGAAAGTGAAATCAAGAAAACACTCCCATTTACCATTGCAATGAAAAGAATAAAATATCTAGGAATAAACCTATCTAAGGAGACAAAAGACCTTTATGCAGAATATTATAAGACACTGATGAAAGAAATTAAAGATGATACAAATAGATGGAGAGATATACCATGTTCTTGGATTGGAAAAATCAACATTGTGAAAATGAGTCTACTACCCAAAGCAATCTACAGATTCATTGCAATCCCTATCAAACAATCACTGGTGTTTTTCACAGAACTAGAACAAAAAAATTCACAATTTGTATGGAAACACAAAAGACCCCGAATAGCCAAAGCAATATTGAGAACAAAAAATGGAGCTGGAGGAATCAGGCTCCCTGACTTCAGACTATACTACAAAGCTACAGTAATCTAGACAGTATGGTACTGGCAGAAAAATGGAAAGATGGATCAATGGAACAGGATAGAAAGCCCAGAGATAAACCCACCCACATAATGTCACCTTATCTTTGATAAAGGAGGCAGGAATGTACAGTGGAGAAAGGACAGCGTCTTCAATAAGTGGTGAAGGTTATATCAATTAATGAAGAAAAGGTATTCAACATCTTTATATCCCATTTCAGATAAAAATCACAGCAAAACAAAAATAAGAAAGATTTCCTGGACTAAAACCTATAGCTAACCAACAACAAAACTATAGCTAACACAAATTTTAATGGGAAAATACTGGACACTTTCCTAATGAAATCAGAAAGAGAGTAAGACTGTCCACTCTCACTATTTCTATTAAATTTTGTCCTAGGAATCTTCGTGAAATAAAAGAATATTTATAAAAGCACAATTTGAAGAAAGAAGTAAAACTCTTTGTATATACAGACATTTTTAATACTAAAACTTTATAAACTCTATATTAAAATAGACAAGAACTAATAAGTGAATTTAGCAACATACAAGGTCAAGGATGAATATCATTATTTCCATATATTAATTATATAAAATTAGAAATATATCAATTTAAACTAAATTTAATTTCTTTAATTGGAAATATTCTTAAAAGGATAATCTAAAGGGAACTTACAAAATAATGTCAAGAGAAATCATAGAGGCCTAAATAAATGAAAGCCATACTATTTACTTTGATGGAAATCTAACTATTGTTAAAATATCAATTCTCACCAAATTGATCAATAAGTTCATCATTATTTTAATCAATTTTGGCAGCCTTCTTAAAAAAATAGAAAATATCAAACTGACTCTAAAATTGATGTTATGTCAGTTAACTAAAAATGTCTTGAAAAAGAACAATAAAGTTGGATGTCATAACTACCCAACTTCAACATGTACTACAGAGATATCATAATCCAAATAGTACAGTATTGGTACAGTAATAGACAAATACATAAATTGAACAGAATACAATTCACAAATAGACCCATGTTCATATGACAAACTGATTTTATTGGTGCTAAAATAATTCAGTGAATAAATGAAAATATTTGAAGCAAATAGTGTCAAAACAAATAAATATTTGTACAGATAAAAAATAAACCTCGGCAACTACCTCATAAGATACAGAAAAAATAATTTTTTTTTTTTTTTGCGGTATGCGGGCCTCTCACTGTTGTGGCCTCCCCCGTTGCGGAGCACAGGCTCCGGATGCGCAGGCCCAGCGGCCATGGCTCACGGGCCCAGCCGCTCCGCGGCATATGGGATCCTCCCAGACCGGGGCACGAACCTGTATCCCCTGCATCGGCAGGCGGACTCTCAACCACTGCGCCACCAGGGAGGCCCCAGAAAAAATAATTTAAGATAAATCAGAGGCCTATACATAAATGTATAAAAGATATTTTATAAGATAACAAAAATCCTTAAACATTATACAGAAAAAACATGAGAAAATATCAATTAAACCGAATTCATCAAACATTTTAAAATATTATTAGAACAAAAATTTTACTCATAAAAACTGCTTAAGTTGTTATACAAACCACTGTAAGAAAATATACATGTAATGAACATTTGACTAAGTTTTTGAATCCAAAACTTATTTTAAAATATTCCACAACTCCATAATAAAACAAAAACAACACATTAAAATGGGTAAGATCTTGAAACAAATACTTAATAAAAAATATAGAAAGGGTTAGTAAACATAGAAAGAATTTTTCAATATCATTATTCATCAGGAAAATGCTAATTAAAACAAAAATGAGAAAATACTCTCTCACGTTCTCACAAGTATGGAACAACTAGAACTGTCATATATTGTTGTTGTGAATGTAAATAGTAATATCATTAGAAGAAAATTTAGGAAATTTTATCATAAAGTATGCAATAACACTGCTGGTTTTTGTCCATGAGTAATTAAAATATACTTCCACAAAACTTGTATAAGAATGCTGATTTCAGATTTTATAATAGTCAAAAATGAAACAACACAAATATCTATTAACAGTAAAATTGATAACCAAATTGTATCACATCCATAAAATGTAATACCACTCAGAAATATAAAGGAAATTGGACTGCAGATTTATGCAACAAATTTGATAAACCATATGGATTGTGCTGAGCAAAAAAATAATCCCATTTATAATATGATACAGAACTAAAGAAGCATGACAGCATTTGACTGGGAAGTAATATGAAAGAGCTATTTAAAAGTGATGTTATATCCTATAACTTACATTGGTATTCAATTGTCAAAACATCAGGTTTCATATTAACATTTGTGCTTTTCATTATGTGGAAAAAGTGCATGAAAAAATAAACTGTAAATAAATATTGAAATGAAATATACTAAAATATTATTTCACTTATAAATGTTGTATTGATGAATTGATGCTAACTTTCCCACCAAAAATGTGGGAAAACATCAACTAAATTATAGCCATGTTCAGATTTTGTGTTCTTGCACCAGGGCACTATAGTAGCAAGAACTATATGAACTGATATTACAGGAAAAGAACAATTTTATAAATTTATTTAAATGTTGATAAGAAGAGAAAAAGATTATCTTCATTCTCTGTGAAGTAATGATGAAATTAGGGAATAGAAATGCACCTGGAAATGTGATTGCAAATTCCTAACGGGGACCTAGACTCTCCCCCCAAAAAAAAGATAAACAGAGGGTATTTTATTTTTTTAGAATAAATATACTTGAGTTTTATGTTTTGAGCTATCCCATTTATAGCAAACTACTTTTGTTTTTCTATGTTTTTATTTCTCTTTTAAATAAGAAAAAAAATACTCTTGATAGAACTAAGGAATGAAAACATCACCAGTGGAAAAACAGTGAATGTAGGCAAATGGCCTAGAACTTATTAATAACTTCTCACCATGTCCTTGTAGCACAAGTCTTCCTGGGGAGCTGAGGCAAAGTGTACAGCACACTTTGGCCAGTGATTCTCAACCCTGGTTGCATCCTGGATTTACCCAGGAACTTCTAAATAAATTATTCTGTTATACCTCACCGCATACCAAGTAATTAGGAATTTCTAGCTGTGAGACCACAGATGATTTTAATATTCAGCCAGTGTTGAGAACTACTGTCTTAAACTCTTGTCCTTCATCATGTTCCCAGGTTTTCAATCTCTCAACTTTAAACATGCTCTTTCAATATCCATACAATCAAAAGAGTTCAACAATACCTTGAGGAGATAGATAAATGAGTAGTTAAAGTTCAACGACTTGCCTGCTGGTCATGCAAATTCTATGAGACCACCGTGTCTTATTTATCTTATAATATTCCATTGTGGGTGTATACTACATTGTTTTTGTTTTTTTTTTTTTAATGAGGTACAATAGTGTAGACAGTTATATAAGTTTCAGGTGGACAACATTATAATTCGACATCTGTACCCATTACAATGTGGTCATCGCTAAAGGTCTAAATTACCAACCATCACTCTACATTTGACCCCCTTCACCTTTTTCACTCTCCCTTCAATAACTAGCAATCTCTTCACTGTATCTGAGTTTGTTTCTGCTTTTGTTTTGTTTGTTTAGATTCCACACATGAGTGAAGTCATGTATTATTTGTTGTTCTCTGTCAGATTTATTTCCCTTAAAATAATACCCTCAGAGTCCACCCACCCTGTCACAAATGGCAAGATTTCATTATTTTTATGACATATATATATATATATATATATGATTTTATGATTTATATATATATATATATATATATATATACACTATACCTGTATCTATATCTGTATATATATCTATCTATATCAATCAATCAATCAATCAATCTATCTATATCTATATATATATATATATATAAGATTTCCAAGTACTTTCACGTAACTTTTAAAAAATTTGATCCTCACAAAAATCCCTTGAGGTAGAAAGGAATTTTTGTCATTATTTTATAGTTAAGGAAACTGTGTCTGAGCATTTCCACAACAGGCTTAGAGCCCTACAATTGATAACAAAAAAGCAAGGACTTGAACCTGCCCTCCTCTAGTTCTCTCAGTCTATCACACTTTCCATAATAGCTCACAGTTCTGTGAGTACTTGCTGATAACATTTGAAAGAGATATTTAGAGCAATTCATATCAGTATCCTATTGCTGGTCTGTCAGAATCCAAACAAAAATCTACCTTTATTGCTACTTACCTAGTAAAATTTTACTGTGGTGTCTTTTCCTTCTTATGATTATGCATTATCTTCTAGGAATTGAAGCACTTTGCAGACATCATCCAATTAAACCTCACAAATTTCCCTTTGAGGTGATATGAAGTAACAGTTAATAATTTTTCTCTTCTATATTTATATTTCTATTAAGAGCTATAAAAGGCTTAGTGAACTAATAGTTTATAATTAACCTTCTTGAATTTAAATGGGAAAAAATTCTCATACCACTAGGGCAGCCTCCATTAAATTTATATAATAGCAATAGAAAGGGAGAAGATTGGAAATGACATAACAATACAAAAGATGAGTTTGGGCTCCTACTGTGAGCTCTAACATGTAGAGAAAATTTCACTGTTATTGCTGGCTATCATAGAAGGTTTATACTTTTTACATCATATTTTTTTTTAATGCAGATTTACAAATACAAAAAACTTACAGGCAGTTTCTTCAAGTGTAGTGGGTACTATGGAATGTTCTGACACTTGAAAAATTGTAACATGATTTTTCTAATACTACAAATAAAGCAATATTTTAAAACATTTCATATTGAACCATCTTATGTCCTATTTTATAAATATGAAATGACCGCATACTTATTTGGGGAATATTATTATAAAAAAACAACTAGTTATTTAACTACCAAACTTTTAAATATTCAGTTTAGCATTTGATATCTTGACTATGTCTATATATTTGTTGGTTTGCTTTTTGTTTTCTGTCCTAAAGCAGATACTATTCCCAGAAATCTATACTACCACCACTTCATCACCTTCTCTACTCTTCCCTTTTCTAATCTATCCTCTATTCTCTGTTAGCTAATGATGTAAATTTTCTTCAAGGTCATTTTATATGTTAAATCTGAATGTATCTGTCAATATATAAGATTTCAAGCTATTAACTGTATATTGGAATACTTAATCATGAACTTATAGGAAATTATTTTGTTGCAAACAAATAAGATTCAACTCATCATTTATGAGAGTATTATCCTTCTTCAGTTTTTCCACTTTGACAATCCACAGTATCTTGGGATATTATCTCTACTTAATAGCAGAGTAAATCCAAAAACCATAAGTTTAAAGTGCCAGATCCACTTTAGACCTGAAAAAACAAGGAAGAGAACAGTTCCTGAAACTTAGACAAAATAGTTGTTTGAAGAGGGCTGTGGAATTCTGTACCTAGGTGCAACAAACCTGTGACAAACTACCAGGGATGGAAACAGAGTTAATGTCCCGTCCCCTTTCCTCCCCCCCGCCTGACCCCTGCTGTTGCGTTGCATTGATAAATTCCAGCAAAATCATATGGTAAAGAAGCTTATTGATATATCCCAAGTGAGTCATTCCTCAGGGGCATATAGCATGATGTGGAAAGGTAGAGTGTGAATATGAAACAAGCAAATAAGAAATATACAAAGGATTTTAATGTATCTTTATTATGTCTTCTGCTGTCATGCCTGAGCTACTACATATGAAACACATCTTATCTTTTGATTTACTTTTCTATTATTTCTCTTTTATGCTTCTTATGGCTTCATAGTGTTTTTTTTAATATGTGGATATAAGTAGGTTATATAATCTATGAAATACTTTAACAAGATGTAAAGAGAGTGCCACAAATTAAAGGGGCAGGTAAGATAAGAACTACATTTTGCAGGGTGTTATTAAAGCTACTTTGTGTAAATAATTTCAGAACCTCAAGTTGAAAATTTTTTCACTGGCTTTCAAAGATTTGAATAATCTAGACCACAACTGATAAGACTTTGCTCTAGTCATATGATCTTCCTATCCTTCAGGGTATACACCATTATCTTTTTGTGACTTAACTCCATGGAGAATTTCTTCTTCCTCTGGGTTTGAATTCTGTTTTGTTTTGCTCTGTTCTTGAGATTGATTTCCTCTAGAATACATAGTAAATATCTTGAGTGTCTCAAACTATTGATCCTTTATTCTTCTTAATCTTTATTTACAGCTGTATTATTTTACTCCCCCTGTACCAGATAATGTCTACCTCTGCCAGCCATGGTGTCTAACATATTAGAAATGACAACATTTCAGTCAACTCAGATACTGTAAGATTTCTCATTTATTTTCAATTCTCACAATAATAATTGAGGCATTGTACATTGTCTGTTTGTTATTTCTCTTTGGCTGTGATCTCTATATCTTCCTTTACAAGTTTCCCTAGTCATCACCTGAGTCTAGAAACATGAAAACTAGATTTCTCATAATTTCTTGCCAGTTAATGGGAGTCACTGAAGAAAGATTTGGAGGTGAGAGAAAGAGAGAAATAATTATGTTTTTATTTTCTGGTTCTGTTGATATGTCCTGTAGCAGCAACAGAAGCTTCCTGCTTGGGTAGTGTGCTATCAGTAGAACAGCTGAAGGACATCCCAGAAGCCTCAGCCAATAGCAGAGTTCCCATGGACTCAGTTCAGACAATGGCAGCAACAACAGTGAGCACAGGAATCTCTGAACATAGTACCCATTGGCTGGCTTATGCAGTAACAATAACAGTAAAAGCTTTGGGCAATTTGAGAAAAAAAAGGCCTGATCAGCATACTGGATTGGAGACTTCTGGCTTCTGCAAAGCTTTAACAATGGGATTCCAACAGACACAACATCCATAGATGCTTCAGAAGCCTCAGTGGCAGGAATCCTTCGTTGTTGTCTGCATTCCTATTATTTTTCCTTCCCTGAGGGAAGGTTGTTTTCCCTACAGCTTTTCATCCTTACTTTTTACACTTACATCTTTTCCAACACGTTTATACCTAATTTTATACATTAAGATCTTTCTATATGCTTAGAGTGATATCTGCTTTCCTCATGGTATATTGACAAATATATCTTTCTTTAATTCTCCCTTTATTTGACTATTTTACCTGTATTTAAAATAAATTTTCATTACATAATGTTTGTTATATAATTTTGACAGAATTTAGTTTCTCTAGCATTATCTTCCCTAAAGAAGTTGAAACAACTGTCTTCTCTTTGCTAACATTTGATCAAAGTACCTTTTTATTTTCTCTCTTCTGTGAATTCAACCATCTCCCTACTTATCCTGGCCTCTTGCAAATAATTTATAATGTATTTTAATGTATTGTTTTATTTTCCATCACTCCCCAAATTAGGAGTTTCTCTCAAAATTTCTGAGCATAAATTTATATTGAAATTATTGTATCATATCCTAGACCATTTATCAATGAAGATGTTATTAATTGTTAACAGTATTGGTAAATAACAAAATTAATCTCTCTTCTTTAATAAGTATTCACATAGGCAAATTTGTAAAATTTATCTGACTTTTATCCACTGTAATTGTGGCATTCCTCCAATTCAATGTTCTCTGAAATTGTTTTAAATATCCATATACTCTAGCCTGGGTAAAAACTTACTGCAGACTCAAATGCACTTGAGAGTACCAAGGGTAAAACTATTTGCAGATGAATTCTGTCTAGAAAAAATGATCAGTGTGACCTCTCTCACTCTCATTTTTACTATAGGCTTTGTTAATGTAAGTTTCTCACACCTGCCACTACCACACTTGTCTCACACATATTATAGGTTTTTTAATGTGCTTTATAGAATTTTATTATTCATAGAAAATCACATCTATGTTTGAACTCACATGGGACTGAAACAACAGGCTCAGCCAAATCTTCCTTTGTAATTTGTATACATCATAAAAGTTTTATTACAGTTAGAAAACTAAACTTACAGATTTTGAAACATTGGTTTATATCCAAACTCTTCCCTATAAATATTTCTTTCATTTGCAAACCCTCATAGCATTTCTATGGATTCCATTCAATTTCCTAATTCCTCACAAAAACAATCTTAAGCTCCATCTTATTTTATTAGTGTATTATTTCAAAACATTTCATGGATAAAATGATAAATTTCTACTCCTAGTAATGCCTGGTATTCTATATCTCACTCATTTTTCTTCTGCATTATATAACGACAAATGGCACCATTTTGCCATAGTAATAACTGTTAACTTACAGCTGAATGCACTGCCATCAGCATACAGGAAACATTCTGTGATATAATTTATGCAAATGGAAAATCTAAGAGAATACTTCATTGCTTCCCTTCCCCATCCAGTGATGTCACTCCTTCTATTTGTTATTGTTATATACAAATGGGCATCTATTACTGTGTGTGTTCTTCTGTTATTTTAGTATAACCCTCCTTTGACAGCATAGTTTATCTGAGATAACCCACATTTTATGCAGATAGTGCAGTACTATACTTTGCCCATAGAATTGTATGTTTCCTTAACATTTAAAAATTTTACATTAACATTTTACTTTCACTAAAGAATTCAGTAGCCTCTAGATGTTTGCTGAAAGTTAGGCAAAGGTGATTTCACTTTATGATGTATATTTTAAATTCACTTGACATTATAGCTACACAGTGTAGACGATGAGCTTGCTTTATCAGCCACAGGGTAAATGCCTCAAACTTATCTGTAGGTCAGTAGTGTCACCAATACTGACTTTTCCATTTTACTTTTACAAGAAATAAGGTTAAAAGGAAAATAAAAGCAAAATGGTGCATATGAAAAAAAATTTCAGAAAATATTTTATCATAAGTTAGTACAAAATATAGAGAAAAATATAATTATATCAAACATATAAAGGTAAAAAATGAATATTTCCAAACAACACTTGGTTGTGAAGTTGTCCTACTATTGAAAATATACTCAAAGACTATGCAAATATGTTTATTTCAATAACATAAGGAGTATAATATAAAGAATAGAAACAGCTTCTATCTAACATTCATTATTAAATTTTTATTATTTTTCCATCTGTATTGATTTTTTTCTTTAATTCTTATATTAGTTACAAGAGGTTGATTTCCTGGTGTAATACCTTCAAATATAATTCGATTTTTGTGAATTTTTCAAGTCTTCAAACTCTGGTGGTAGCTTTAACACTACAAAATTACGGGTGTGGTATCTAAAAGAGTGAATCTCTCACTCTTTCTGAATACTCAGAGACTTAGTTTTTCTCCCGAATACCATCATTCTCTAAGATCTAGACATAGAGCTATTTCTCATCTTCCTTCAAATAAGCATACAGGTCTTTCCTACCTTAAAAATATTTTCGGTCTTGCATGTTTTTGGAACAAATAATTTAGATCTCTGCAACATAGAGGCCAGACCACCAGGTTTAAATCTAAGTCCTTCTAACACATGCTATCACAGGCAATTTAGTATTCTCCCTAAACCTAATATTCTCATCTCTGCAATGAGGATAATAATAGATCTACCTTTGGATTTGTTATTAAAATTGGATTAGGTAATGTATGTAAAGTGTTTATCAGAGTACATTTATTATGTATTATCTCTACGTAGTCTTAAGTTTATATTAATCTCTGATCCACATAACTTCTTCTTATGCATACTCCAAAATTTGATGAATTTTAAGCTCATTGATAATAGTAGTTTGTTCTTTATTCAACTTTTTAATTTTCATTATGCTTAAAATTGTTTTATAAGTATTATTTTTATTAAACAAATGATTATTCTTTATGTGTTCAGTGTACCATAATGAGAACAAACTACAAAAAATGTGAGGCTTTAGTTTTATATGTAAACATAATCAACACTTAAATATCTCAGTAGAGAAAAGCTATTTTATACAACTGGTTATGGATCATTTAAAAAAGTGTAATATTTGGTCTCTCAGATTTGTCTTGACTACTTCTTTTTAGTGATTTGTATGTAATTTAGCAGAGCTTGAGCAACTAAATTTAGAAATATCATTGAGGAATCAAAGTGTTTTGACTTATTTGGTGATGTGGCTTACATGCTTAATTATCACCTGTAGAAATATATTGATTTTATCTATGGTTCAACTGAATAAATGTAATATGTGACAGATGCTTTCATGGATTTCATCCTGGTAGAAAATACTTTTTAGTGAGCTCTCTTTAGTAAATATCATAAGTAAGTAGGCAAACTTTTAAAGTGTTCATTTTGCAAGGGCTCCATTATTTCATTGGGTTCAAATATTTCTGACATCCATATTTTGAAGTTATTAATTTTATTTCTACCTGATTTTAAGTGCTTATAATTTAGTTTCACAACCCAATTGCCTTTGGAGCTTACCCATTTATAGTGTATGCTTGTGTGTGTGTATATATCCCGGTAATGTCCAAATTATTGGGATGTGTAATTTATCACACTATGACATATTTCTAGTGCTCTCTCCTGTAGTATTCTTTTCACTGTGTCTGGCTGCTCTAGTCCATGACACTAAGATAATAAAATATTATTACATGATAAGAAAATGATGGCCAAACTATCCAGGTAGTATGTTTTCATAGACATTTGGAAGATAATGCTTAAATGCAAGTGCTTGACTACACTGCCAGTATATTAG
Source organism: Mesoplodon mirus (assembly GCF_964341445.2). Classification (NCBI taxonomy): domain Eukaryota; kingdom Metazoa; phylum Chordata; class Mammalia; order Artiodactyla; family Ziphiidae; genus Mesoplodon; species Mesoplodon mirus. Next base: position 106,414,275 of record NC_138983.1, on the reverse strand, counting down.
GTGCTATGAACAAGATATCTGCAGGGAAGGAAGCATACTATAAAGATAAAAGTCTACTTTGCATATGCTTTCAGCAAGCTCTTCATTTATGTATTGAACTCATATTCATTGAGTGTCTGATACATACCAGTCACTGTTTTAGACACAAGGAAAAAAAGCAATAGGGTGATGAAAATCTCTGCTCTCATCAGACTGAACCTCCAATGGGTAAATGCCAACAATAAAAATAAGCATAATGCCAGAAATTCCCTGGTGGCCTAGTGGTTGGGATTCTGGGCTTTCACTGCTGTGGCCCAGGTTCAATCCCTGGTCAGAGAACTGAGATCCTGCAAGCCACATGGTGGGTCCAAAAAATAAAATAAAATAAGCTTTATGTTTAAAAGTGGTCTGTAAGAAGGAAGGGAGTGAGTGATGTTATGGGGGGCGGGAAGTGCAGAGAAAAGGGGATCAGAACAGAGAAAGGAGGCTTAGAGTATTGTCAGGATAGCTTTATTGAGAAACTGACATTTATGCAGAAGCTTGAAGAAAGTGAAAATATTAACCACGTGAGACAAGAGCATTCCAAGCAAAGGGAACACATTTCTATGCCTGATATGTTTCAAAAACACTAGAGAGGACAGGTTAGTCAAAGGAAGGACATACGATCAGAGCACTAAGAAAAAACAAGTTATTCAGATCTTTGCAGACCATTTTAATTTTTTTGTTTGTTTTTATTCTCAGGAACATGGGAAGCCATTGAAGATTTCTGAGGAGAGAAATGATAGTCACTGATAGAGATTTTAGAAGGATTCCTCTGACAAATGTGTTGGGTATATACTGTAGGAAGGTAAAAGTGAATGATGGAAAGCTAAATTGTCTTTTGCAATATCCCAAGGGAAAGATTATGGTGTTTGGATGGCTGGTATTGCTGGAGATGTTTAAGAAATTACATAATTTGTAATTTATTTTGAAGGTAGGGCTAGGAGAAAGTCTTAATTGATTGAAGAAGAGATGTGAATTGAAGATAAGAAGTCAGGAGGATGCCAAGGTTTTTGGTCTAGGAACTGTAAGGAGGGAGTTGCAATCAACTGTGACTGGGAATTCTACAGGTGGAGCACATTGGGTGAGTAGTTGAAAAAAATTCAGGTTAGTGCTGCAAATATAAATTTGGAAGTTTTTGGCATTCAGCTGACATTTGAAGTTAACAATATCACAAAGAGAATGGAAATAAATAATAAAGCAAGAGATCCAAGTAGTGAACTCTGGGAATTTCATCAAGAGGTAAAGAAAAAGAGGAGGATCCAGTAAAGCTAAAACTACCCTGAAGAGTTCCAGAATTAAAGGGATTGAGTGGGATTTACTTACCTATAGTCCTTATCTCTAAATTATTCATAACCAATACTTGAGTCTAATCAGTATAGACATTCTTAAGTCTTAGTGTGTATGTATATTGGCACATTTTATTTCAGTAAATTCATGTTCAGATGAAATAATAGTAATTATCAAATATCTGTTTCATAAGATTAATATTATTGCTTTTTGGGGGAAAGGAAGAGAGTGAACATTGAACAAAAGTGTTGTTTCTATGTACTATAGTAAAATATGAGAGCAGAAATTGATAAAGAAAAGCACTTGCAGGTTCTCTATTTTCTGTCATCTCAAGAACAAGTAGCAGACCTTCTGTACCAGCATGAGCTTTTTGAGTCCTCTTTAGAGAATTTTTAATTGGCACGAGGTGCTTACTTTCATTTATAACTTACATCTTCAAGGTTGTCTTTTCTTTGACCTCACCAGTCTTTCAGAGGATACTCATCACTAACTTTCATCTAATTATTTCGTTTGGGAAACTGAATATTGACTTAGGGAGAGAAATAGTTTTAAACTAAGGATGGGTGCCCAAAGGCAACATCATTATGAAATCCAACTTTTAATTTTTCTCTCAAAACTTTTTTCTTCTCAGCTTGAAGACACATTTTGTTCCCTTTTTTCTCATATTTTACTTGCATTTAGTCACCAAGTCCTAATGTGTCTATCTATAAAATATTTTTCAAACCTGTTCAGACATTTACATTTTAATCAAATCATCTTAAAATTCACTAAAGACCTTTTTTTGAAATTTGTCTATCTCTAATTGTCTTTGAGCTCTTTGAAATTGGGGACTTTCTTTTCTTTTGATTTTATTTATTAATTTTTATTGGAGTATAGTTGATTTATAATGTGTTAGTTGCTGCTGGACAACAAAGTGAATCAGTTATTCATATACATATACCCTCTCTTTTTTAGATTCTGTTCCCATATAGGTCATTACGGAATACTGAGTAGAGTTCACTGTGCTATACAGTAGGTTCTTATTAGTTACTTATTTTATATATAGTAGTGTGTATATGTCAATCCCAATTTCCCAATTTATTCCTTTCCCCCTTTCCCCCTTGGTAACCATAAGTTTTTTTTCTACATCTGTGACTCTATTTCTGTTTTGTAAATAGGTTCCTTTGTACCATTTTTTTTAGATTCCACATATAAGTGATATCATATGATATTTGTCTTTCTCTTTGTGACTTACTTCACTCAGTATGATAATCTCTAGGTCCATCTATGTCACTGCAAGTGACATTATTTCCTTCTTCTTTATGGCTGAGTAATATTCCATTATATATATATATATATATATATATATATATATATATATATATATATATATATATATATATATATCTCACATCTTCTTTATCTATTCCTCTGTTGATGGACATTTATGTTGCTTCCATGTCCCAACTATTGTAAGTAGTGATGCAATAAACACTGGGGTACATGTATCTTTTTGAATTATGACTTTCTCCAGATATATGCCTAAGAGTGGGATTGCTGGATCATATGGTAGTTTTTTTAAGGAATATCCATACTGTTCTCCATAGGGACTGTACCAATTTACATTCCCACCAACAGTGTAGGAGGGTTCCATTTTCTCCACACTTTCTCCAGTATTTATTGTTTGTAGATTTTTTGATGATGGCCATTCTGACTGATGTGAGGTGAAACCTCATTGTAGTTTTGATTTGCATTTCTCTGATAATTAGTGATGTTGAGGATTTTTTCATGTGCCTCTTGGCCATCTGTATGTATTCTTTGGATAAATGTCTATTTAAATCTTCTGCCCATTTTTTGATTGAGTTGCTGTTTCTGATTGTTCTTTGTGATGCAACTTCCAGTGAATGTCTTGGCATATAGTAGATGTTGAGGGAAATTTTTGTTTAATGAATTATAGTTCTGACCCTTACTATCAAAAGTGGGATTGTTGAGATATCTCTCTAACATGTTGTCCAATCATGTGTTTTATTAGAATTGTCTTAAGCTCCACCACACATTCTACTGGCTCACTTTTCACACCAGACCTTGAGCCACAGACAGCTTTTAAAAGGCACAACCTGACAACATTTCTCATCAGTTAAGGCACTTGTCTCATATTCCTCACTAGTGCTTCTCTGAGTCATTGTGTGGGATGTCACTAAGAACTAACTTCATGGCACTCATCCAAGTGCATCTTAGAAGCATGGAAAATGTGCCATGGCTCAGTGATCACACAAAGATGAAAAAGGTGAATGTACGTTCCCACCTCTGTTGCTCAGATAGGAAGTACTAAAACAAATTATGCATTTTACTTCGTAAGATTTTGGTGGAATCTGGCCTCAGTGACCCTTTGTGGTGATAAAATTTGGAGTATAAATTTGCATCAGTTTTCCTTTTTCCTTGTCTTTCTCTCTCCAGACTTCACTTATTTTCCACGGGATCTCTTCACAAAATGAACTAGGGGATTTATGCAGTCTCTTGGTAGAGAGTTTCCTTTTTTGAGGGGAATATAAACTAAGACACGTGAGCTCTACTTGTATACACATGATCCATTGTATTTGTACCGCCGGATCACACTTCAGAAAATGCAACATTCACTATGTCTTTTTTCAGCCTAGAAAATGGTTGGGCTCTCCTCCTCCATCAGAATTGATACCATGCCTTCATATGTACACAGGTATTAAAACAAATGTTAATATGTATGAGTAGTTATGTCAAGCTTAAAAATTTTATTTAAGTACTTTAAAATTAAGGTTAGATTTTCTCTCTAAGGTGGTAATTTCCTTAAATGCAAGAAACTAATTCATTGATTAAAAAATATCTTCCTCTTAGTGCCTAGCAAAGTGTTGTCATATATTAGACACCAAATAGTTCTTGATGTGTTGAATTAAATTTCAACTTTTGGAAGACTCCCACAAATTTCTAAATCATACTGAAAACTTGTTGTTTTGCGAAAAACAGCCTTGAAATTAGATAATAACATTGTAAATGCCACCTCATAACTCTAAGACATTTTAAGTTTTTCCTTTGAACTTACATTTATTCTCAGAGGTACATAATAATTAGAAATAGGGGAATCAAAAACTGTCTTTTCTACTAGACAGGGTTCTATTAATTTCAAAGGCAAACATGTTTTCAAAATAATTCTGTGATCTGTAAATATGTAAAATATAAATTATTGTACATAAAAGATTTCCTCAAGATTTATGTTTGAGAATTCACTTACTATTAGTTAACAATTAATCTTTAAAATGCCTGACCATCTCTAGGTATTGCACAAAAAAGAAATAAACACAATTTTTAAAACTATCTTTTCTCTATTTAAAAATCAAAAGGTCCACTATCAAAACTTTTGAATTTAATACATGGACACTACAGGAAACAAAATAACTTCAACTTATTTTTACTATAAATATTTTAATTCAAGAATGTATTCCCCTAAAAACTAAAAAATAGAAAAAATAAATAACAAATTAAAAAATATATATTTGGATATGATGCTGCCAGAATTAGTTGGATATAGTTTACAAACCATACAGAGACTGTGAGCACAAATAATTGTAATATTTGTAAAGAGGAAAAAAAAAATCGATGAAAAAATGTACATGGATATTTTTATATTAATTTTTTAACTGTCTTAATTTCTTTTTGGGAGCAAGTAGTATACTAATATGTAATAATAATAATAGCAGTATGACAATAATTAGTTGTTTGCTGTTGGATTTTTATGGAGTTTAATTTAGCATTATATATTTTCTTGCCTTAAATTAATTGTGTTTGTTGTCATTATTGTTTTTCCTTTTTATAACTCATAGCTCTATTTTTAAATACCAATGAAAGGAGAAATGAACCTTTTCCAACAGAATAAACTAAGTTCTGAGATTTTATGTTAACCACAAACTCATTTGATACTTTGTACATTTTTGATATTTCTTCAATGGGGACCTGGTACATGAGTGAGTCAGTGGACAAAAGAAATATTGAGCAAGCCTGAGCTGCCTGCCTGACCATAGGGAGATAACTGCAGTTAATGAACATGTTTAATCATGAGGCAGTAGGTAATGAAATCTACTAAAGAATAAACAAAACAATAAGCTTGTTCTCAATTGAATGTTCTAAAATATTGATTTATTCAGTCCTTCTTTCAGTCAGACTCAAATATAAGATAAAAAAAAATCCATCATGTCTCATAAAATGGAAATGTCCAAATCACTAAAGTCCTTTAAGAAAATGCTCCAAAATTAGATAGAAAGGAAAACTGTACAACTAAAAATATCAAGGTGTTTGCAAACAAGGCTATCTTCACATTCCAGGCACCATAGTTCAGTAAAGTTTGAAATAAACTTATACACATTTTAAAAAGTTAAAAAGTGAAGAGTATAAATGTACACAAACGTGGAAACATGATAAAATGTGAAAATTCAGGATATATGCATGTGCATAAATCTTCACAGCGAGAAATGCCATCTTTTACAGTGCAAAATTTGCTAAAAAGCCAATTATACCAATGTGGCAGAGAAGTTAGTTTTAGATTCTCTGTCAGTTGGAAATATGATGTCTTAAAAGGAGATTGTTAAGTAGAATGGGCTGGAACACAGAATTTTTCAGTCAAAGGAAAATAGAAAAACCTAAAATCCTTAAAAAATATGAACTCTTTATTCCCATCTTCACTACTGAAACACCACAGTGTTTTTTATTATGTTACAAAAAGGTGATACAAAACAGATTTCTTCCTTTTGTATACCACAGATTCTGTGATGTAAATATGACCTGGTTATTCAACAATCCACATTCAAAATATTTTTTTTTAACTACAACTGTTCAACAAATATATATTGTGTGCCTATGATATTCTTAGTACTGGCTTGGTTCCTAGTTATCATATGAGCAAAACAGAAATGATCACTGTGCTAGCAGTACTTATAGTCCAATGGAGAGACAGTTATTAATTGAACATTCAGACAAAAAAATTAATACAGGAAAGTACCATGGGAGGATTTAATACAGGAAAGAATCAGGACTATCTGATGCTAAAACCTAGGCCTGTAACTAGTATGTCTTTGAATCCTGGAACTTTACTCCAGGGTCTGAATTTCAATTCGATTAACATTTCTGACCTGGTTCACTCACTTAAAGGAAGTGCCTTGATTAGAAACAAGTCTTTTTTTTTTTTTATTCTGATATACTAACTTCTTATTGCTAGGCTTTATAGGCTCCTATATATCTATTTAAGATAAGATTAGATGATATTTTGTTATTTTGTTTTTAATACCTAGGTGTATGGGCAATGATCAAAATATATTCCCTTAACAAAGAAGGTATTTCATCAGATGTCTTGACATTTCAATGAATAAATACAGGAAGAAAATGAATTGGATGATTTATAGAATGCTTGCAGTTGTACTGGTCTATAAGAATTTGTGTATATATATAAATAAATAAATATATATGTATATATATTTTTACAAAGTATAGCAGTGGTCCCCAATCTTTTTGGCACCAGAGACTGGTTTCATGGAAGACAATTTTTCCATGGACTGGGGAGATGGGGGGATGGTTCAGGTGGTAATGGGAGCAATGGGGAGTGTGGGGGAGCAGCAGATGCAGCTTTGCTGGCTAGCAGGTCATGAGACTGGTAAGGTTGGGGACCCCTGAAGTATAGCTTCGTTTTTTTTTTTAGGAAAATATCCCAGAGATATGTATTAATTAGGCAATATAATTTTTTAAATCTTTATTTTTATTCTAGTATATTTTTGTGATTGAATAAAATATTAAAGTAGAGGGATTTAGAAATTTGTCCTGAATCCAAAACAATCTTGAGTAAATATTTTATAAAACATGGACTCTACTAGAGAGTAACTCAGCATTGACAGTGACATGTACAAAATAGTTTAATATCAGAAAATACACATTTGGAAATTTGAAAAATTAAAATACAGATATATCATTAAGTAAAGTCCATGGAATGTGCATAGTACATTTTGTTTCCTTCCTTGAATGATTAGTCTCTGTATTTCTGTGAACGGTTTTTGTTTTTGTTTCATTTTAGTTTAAATAAATTGAAGTTTAAAAACCTACGGATAAACAAAAATGGTCTCTGGGCTAAATTAAACCCCAAGTGACAAGGTTCTTATCAGGTTCTTAGCCTATGTGTGGCCCAGGGAAGAGAGTACAGATACAAATAGTGTGATATCTTCATTAATAACAAAATATATTTTTTAAAATTTTCAGATTCAGATTTAAGGAATATTCAGTTAATACCTACTATGCTCCAGGCACCAGATGAGGCCCTCCCATATATATTTCATGTGCATATGATAGGGAAGGAAAAATTATTAAATTCTGTAGAAAAACATTTAATATATAGCATTATCTGCTTATTACAACTTTGAAACCTACTGAGCTGTCAGCAGAATATATGCTGTTTGTTTCTTTCTTTTTTCTTTTCTTTTTTTTTTTTTTGCGGTACTTGGGCCTTTCACTGTTGTGGCCTCTCCCGTTGTGGAGCACAGGCTCCGGATGCACAGGCTCAGCGGCCATGGCTCACGGGGCCCAGCCACTCCGCAGCATGTGGGATCTTCCCGGACCAGGGCACGAACCCGTGTTCCCTGCATTAGCAGGCGGACACTCAACCACTGCGCCACCAGGGAAGCCCTGTTTGTTTCTTTTAATCTCAATCTTATTTTTAAGCCTTCAGAAGATTATGTAAATGTCTAACAATTCTGATCAGAAGTTTAGACATTCTCCTCTTGTAAGAAGAGAGGTAATGATATTTGAAAAGCTTGGTATTAACAATAAAAAGACACTATATTCTGAAAAAAAAGGGACAGCACCTCTCCTTTCATCTCTTTCAAGAAACAAATAAACAAACAAGCAAACTATTGAACATGACTGCAAACAAATTGAGTTCATAAAACATTTCAGCAATCCAAAATAATTTGCTCTTCCTGAATTTTGCCCATTAAGATAGATAGGAGTGAAGGAGAACATTTTTGAACCAAACATGAAATATGTATTTAATTCACTGAGTTTTTTTACTTAAATGCAGGTATTGTATAAACCACTGCTGCTTAACACATAAGGAATATTTTATGATGAATTTTCAGTATCATTTTTTTTTTCTTTATGGCAAACCGTGTTTATATTGGAATGAATAAAGAGCATACTTAACTACATTGAAATACATAAAGGATAGGGCATAATGCATGAATATAAGCACACACATACACACAAAGACACACAGCCATGCTTCCTGAATTTAAAAAAAAAAAAACATTATCATCAGTGAAACTGCTGTATTTGTATCTATACATTATGTCCATTATATATAAGCATTTATTAGTTTTCAGTGAAACTACCTCCCAACTTCTTTTGTCTCTCCTTTTGCACTGATGCATCAGACATTCATATTTACTTAGTTTAGTAATGCCTCAATAAAAAGCAAATATATTTTTATCTTTGTATATCTTTATCATATGTGTTAATAGAAAACAAAACAAAACAAAACAAAACAAACACTGCATTATTTAGTTGTCAGGGCTGCTGATTTTTGCTTATTTTAAAATCATGTGCACTTCCCTGGTGGCACAGTGGTTGAGAGTCTGTCTGCTGATGCAGGGGACACGGGTTCATGCCCCGGTCCGAGAAGATCCCACATGCCACACAGCGTCTAGGCCCGTGAGCCGTGACCACTGATTCTGCGCGTCTGGAGCCTGTGCTCCACAACGGGAGAGGCCACAACAGTGAGAGGCCTGCATACCTCAAAAAAAAAAAAAAAATGTTACCTCTGGTATCATGACACCAAATCATCTTTTTCTTCAAAGACCCATTACCTTACACATCTTCTGCCTTAAATTATTTATGAAAATGGCATTGTCATGTCTTGAGTATATCCTTAGCAAATTTGGCTAAATTCTATATCATTCTCATTAAGCTCACTCTTCGAAAATTAGAAAGATGACCAATAAGAAGAGGAAATAAAGAAGTAATTTATTGAAATATGTAAGATTTTTTAAAATGGATGAAGAATAATGATGACATATGTTCATTTGAGAGAGAGTACAGTTTAGAGAATCAGAAAGTGAGTTATAGAAACAGACTGCTTAGGTTCAAAGACTGAATGTTTTACTTAATAGCTACATAAGTCACTGCACCTCAGTTTTCTCCCTGTAAACTTGTTATCGTATCCCATTTCATATAGGTTTGCGGGGATTCAATGAATTTGTATACCTAAAGCACTTAGTAAAACACCTGGTACATTGTAAGAACTCAAATACTACTGAAAGTTTTCATTATTTTTTCCCAGCTTTATTAAGACGTAATTGACAGATAAAATGGTATATATTTTAGATGTACAATGTGATGATTTGATACATTATGAAATAATTATCATAATACAGTTAATTAACACATCTGTACCATTTTTCAGTACACTTAAGATCTACTCTCAGCATCTTTCAAGTATAAGATATTATTAATTATAGTCACCATGCTGTATAATTGATTCCCCAGAACTTATTCATCTTATAACTAAAACGTGGTACTCTTTGACCAACATCTCCCCATTTCCCCCATTCTTAGCTCCTGGCAATCACCTTCTACTCTGTTTCTACAAGACAGACATTTTTAGATTCCACATATAAATGAGATCATAAAGTATGTATCTTCTTGTGTCTGGCTTATTTCACTTAGTAAAATTCCCTCAAGGTTCGTCCATACTGTTGCAAATGGCACGATTCATCTTTTTATGTTTGAATTATATATGTATGTGTGTATGTATGTATATGTGTGTATATATATGCATATATATATATATGTATACAAAGGTATACAAAGATATATATATATATATATATATATATATCACCGTTTCTGTATCCATTCATCCATAGGTGAAAACTTAGTTTATTTCCATATTTTTGCTATTGCAAATAATGTTGCAATGGACATGGAGATGTATATATCTTTTCAAGTTTGTATTTTAGTTTTCTTAGGAAAAATACCCAGAAGTAGGATTGTTGGATCATATAGCAGCTGAATTTTTAATTTTTTGAGAAACTCCATATTGTTTTCTATTGTGGCTGCACCAGTTTACATTCCTATCACACAAGGGTTCCCTTTTTTTCACACCCTCACCAACACTTGTAATTTTTGCCTTTTTGATAATAGAAATGTTAACAAATATGAGGTAATACTTCATTGAAGTTTTGACTCATTTTCCTAATGATTAATGATGTAGAACATCTTTTCATGTAACTGTAAGCCATCTGTATGACTTCTTTGGGAAATTCATACCTTCTGCCTATATTAACCCAATCCCTTATCAGATATGTGATTTGAAAATATTTTCTCCTAGTCTGTAGGTTACCTTTTCATTTTCTTAATGGTTTTCTTTGCTATGCAGAAGCTTTCTAGTTTAATGTGGTCCCACTTCTTTATTTTTGCTTTTGTTGTCAAGTCCAAAAAATCATCGCTGAGATCAATATCAAGGAGACTTGCTCCTTTGTTTTCTCCTAGGACCCTTATGAATTCAAAGCTCAGATTCTAGTCTTTAATTCATTTTAAGTTAATATTTTTGGGTGATATAACGTCGTGGTCCAGTTTCATGCTTTTCCAGGTGGCTGTCCAATTTTCCAAAACCATTTATTAAAGAGACTATCCTTTCCTTGTTGTATAATCTTGACTCTTTTGTCATAAATTTATTGACCATAGATTTGTGGGTTTATTTCTGGATTCTCTTTTATGCTCCATTGTTCTATGTGTCTTATTTAATTATTAGAGCTTTGTTATAGAGTTTGAAATCAGGGAGCATAATACCTTGAGCTTTGTTCTTCTTTCTCAAGATTACTTTGGCTATGCAGTGTCTTTGTGGATCCATACAAATTTTAGGATTGTTTGTTCTATTTATGTGAAAAATAGAATTGGAATTTTGATAGTGATTGCACTGAATCTGTATGTTGTTTTTTTTTTTTTAGTTTGATGTAGCACATTTTTCTTACAGAGAATTCTACCATAGTAGTTCATAATTAATTTTTTTATTGTTTGAAGAAACAAAGTTAAATAATACTTAGTTCTTACTCCCAGTAATAAACAGTTGGAGAATAACTAGATAAAAAAAAACAAACACATATGCATATATTTTTAAGTTCTATGATAAGGATATATTCAGGATGATGATAAGAAAGCTCAGAGTAGGAGACCTAACCCAGGCTTAATAGTTAGAACCTGGGTCTGCAAACAGTTCCCAAAAGGCTCTCCTTGAAGAGATTTCTTACTTGTGTCCTTTCATCCCACCTTAGTCATTTTTTTTTCTTTTATGCAGGACCCATAATATCAATACTTCTATGTAAATCTGAATGCTCTTTTAATCATTTTTTTCACATTCAGAATATAAAATTCCATGAAACAGAAAATATGTTTTGGGGGTTTATGTTTGTTTGTTGGTTTTTTAACTTTTGTGTCAAGAGCAAATAATATAGACATTGGCAAGTGTTAAAGTCTCAGCAAGTGGATGGTGAATGAAAGAGATAATTCCATGAGATAAGTGCTAATGGTCAGTAGAAATTACCAGGGCAAAAAGTGGGATATAAATATTCACATATTCAGTGAATGTGTGAAGACATGGAGGTATGAGAAGAAAATAATGTGAATGATAAATAAAAAGTATTTCATTGTAAATAAGGTTTAGGGATGAAGTGGGAAGGAGTATGTAAAGACAATACCAAAGACAGGTGAAGCAGCCAGGTATTAAATCGAGCCCATGTATTTGCACATATTCAGGATTGCAAGGAGTGGAATGGTGCAATATAATTACTAGAGAACGTTCTCATTATTAAAGCAATAGCAAATGCTCACAGAATCAAGGGAAAACTGAAGAATCAAACTTGGAAAACAGACAGAAAATAAAATTGCTATTTAAGGCCAAAATGAAGGAAGAATAACCTATTTATTTTAAGTAGAAAAATTCTATTTAGTGTACTGTCAATGCTGTAGGACATATAGAGCACACTACCATTGATAGAGGGTGCTGGGGATTTAAACAATTATTTAACCCCCTGTTCCTTGCTTTAAATTTAAACCCACAGGTGTGACTGGTTATTTAATAGGGTTTAGTTCGCATAACTGGGTACTAGTGACCAAGTGTTGAAGAAAGAAAATAACCCTACTTTAATTGTTGTAGTGGTAGATAGAGCATTTTAACTTATCAATATTTCAAACAAATGTAGATTCTTCACAAAATCATGGTAATTAGAGTCAAATTTGTAGAAAAATTAATTAAAGGCTTTCTAAGGAGTTCATATTTTATACCAAAAAAAGTCACTGGAGTATTTTAAGTGTGAGAATAACATGATTATGTTTATGATCTAAAATGACTATATGAATATACCATGGATAATATACTAGAGGGAAGCAAAAAAAAAAGGAACTGTAAAGACAAATAAATTAAGAGACTCTTGCAGTAATCCAAGTAAGAAAAAAATTGAAATAAATTAAGACTAAGGTGAAAGTAGTAGATATGAGAATATATGTTATTGACATGGATTAAACAGAATGTTAGAGCTTAGGGCAAAGGATAGGATTTCAAGATTTCAAGTATAGCTTCCAGATTTCTGATTTGAGAAGAAATATAAGGTTGGTTTAACATTCAAAATCCAATTAATATAATATGCTATAATAGCTACTACCACACTAAACTGTGAAAGGCTGAATTTTTGCTGCTCATATGAGGAATTAGATTAGGATGCCCATTCTCATCACTTATAGTAAATGTTAGACTAGATGCTCTAGTCAGTGGAGGCCAGAATATAGAATGGAGCAAAGACAGTCTCTTCAATAAGTGGTGCTGGGAAAACAAGACAGCTACATGTAAAAGAATGAAACTAGAACACTCCCTAACACTATACACAAAAATAAACTCAAAATGAAATAAAGACCCAAATGTAAGGCCAGACACTATAAAATTATTAGAGAAAAAACATAGGCAGAAAACTCTTTTTTTTTTTTTTTTTTTTTTTGCGGTACGCAGGCCTCTCACCATTGTGGCCTCTCCCATTGTGGAGCACAGGTTCTGGATGCACAGGCTTAGTGGCCATGGCTCCCGGGCCCAACCGCTCCACAACATGTGGGATCTTCCCAGACCGGGGCATGAACCTGTGTCCCCTGCATCAGCAGGCGGACTCCCAACCACTGCACCACCAGGGAAGCCCCAGAAATCTCTTTGACATAAATCGCAGCAAGATCTTTTTTGACCCACCTTCTAGAGTAATGAGAATAAACACAAAAATTAAAAAACATGATCTAATTAAATTTAAAAGCTCTTGCACAGCAAGGGAAAACATAAACAAGATGAAAAGACAACCCTCAGAATGGGAGAAAATATTTGCAAATGAAGCAACTGACAAAGGATTAATCTCCAAGATATACAAACAGCTCATGTGGCTCAATATCAAAAAAACAAACAACCCAATAAAAAAAATGTACAGAAGGCCTAAATAGACGTTTCTCCAAAGAAGACATACTGATGGCCAACAAACACATGAAAAAATTCTCAACATCACTAATTATTAGAGAAATGTAAATCAGAGCTACAATGAGATATCACCTCACACCGGACAGAATTGCCATCATTCCAAAATCTACAAACAATAAATGCTGGAGTGGGTGTGGAGAAAAGGGAACACTATTACACTGTTGGTGAGAATGCAAATTGGTGCAGCCACTATGGAGAACAGTATGGGGGTTCCTTAAAAAACTAAAAATAGAACTACCATGTGATCCAGCAATCCCACTACTGGGCATATACTCAGAGAAAATAATTCAAAAAGACACATGCACCTCAATGGTCATTGCAACACTACTTACAATAGCCAGGTCATGGAAGCAACCTAAATGCCCATCAACAGATGAATGGATAAAGAAGATGTGGTTCATATATACAATGGAATATTAGTCATAAAAAGGAACAAAATTGTGTCATTTGTAGAGATGTGGATGGACCTAGAGACTGTCAAAAATAGAAAAACAAATACAAGTAGTATTCTTGAAGCCTCCCTATTTTGTCTTTAGCCTGATATAGACAAAGTGGGGAAGAGAGAGGCAGAGTACTCACATTTGAGACCACAGCTCAAGATTCTTTTAAAGGCTTTTGTTTGAGTAATGTTTGGGATTATCAGACTGGGTACAATCAGCTTTGAATGAGCATTAAGGGAGGTGCCTGCAGCCAATATATTGTAGCTTTTATTGTATCTCTGTAAAAGGAGATGTTTAAGATCTCATTTCATTTTTTTTTTCAGGTTTAGGTTACAATTGACAATTGTAGGACAAAAAAATAATCTCTCCATACAAAATCTTACATATGTATATGAATGGTGATGTATAAGATTATTTTAAAGTGATACAGATGAGCATTTTTAAATTTGTAATGTTGCTATATCCATTTTAATGCAAATTATAGTAAATATAACTGGCATAGAAAACTCATGATTTCAAAGACACTATAGCTTAGAATGAACCTAACTTTTAAATGAATAGTTGACTTAATTTCAATTTCGAAAAAATGTTAATAAAATGTTAATAGAGGTACTAATTAAATGTTACAAAAATTATAATGTTGGCATATGAGTAAATGAAGGCCAATATCCCACATTTCTTTTAAAGTGAATCCGAAAACAAGACTATGTTTTCCACTGGGGAAATAAGCCACTTGAGCTACCACATTTTTAATCAGGCAAACCATAAATGCATTATCTGTTAATCAAGGTTGTAAATGCATCCCCATTTTTTAATGAGAATAGAGTAATAGTTTATGGTAATTCATATGATTTAATATCTCAAGTTAAGACTAACCACAAGTTTTCTCTTGCAAGTCAATTATAACAGAGATAAAGTATAAAATGTATTTTTGTTACAGTTTTTCAATTAAAAATATTCAATAATTTTTATAGGTTATGACCAGTAACTCAAAAGTTAGTAATAAAGGGCTTCACTGGTGGTGCAGTTGTTGAGAGTCTGCCTGCCGATGCAGGGGACAAGGGGTTCATGCCCCGGTCCGGGAAGATCCTACATGCTGTGGAGAGGCTGGGCCCATGAGCTTATAACACAAAAAACGTTATGAATAAGGCAATATGTTTTTAAGTCCCTATTATGTATATTGTGTAAAAGTGTCTACCTACTTTTTCAAAATTCTGACTGCCTGATGTCTGTGCGACAGTACCCTGATTGATCCCCCATTGCTTTCTGCCTGTCTAGAATTTTCCAATGCTTGTTATCACTCTATTCTATTCTAAACAGGTAATCAATCTAGCACCCTCTATTTTTTTTTTTTTTTACACTAAATGACTTATTTATCTTCATGGAAACTTGGCTTTGTCCTCAAAACTAGTTTACATACTTTTCTCCTCCAGATGCTGCTTAGAAATTGGTATTACTTTTATTCCAAACTATTGTTGCTTCATCTTTCTAAAACAGAATAAAGAAAAGGTAAAGAAGGATGGATATGAGGTAAAGAGAAACTGAGATATAGAGACAAAACAACTAGTGAATTTAATTCTATTATCATTCGTGATGACTTATAAATCTCCCAGATAATTCATCTTATCTCCTAGGATAATTTGCCTTTAATATACTCAACTTATTTTCATCCATACACATCCAAGCCCACAAACATGGCCTTCTTATCACCAGTACATAACTATACCACCATTGTTATTCCACTATAGGAAAAAAAAATTATAGCTGCCATAAATCCAACCATTATAATCATTTCTGCAAATGCTCTACGGGAGGAAATATATAACCTCGGGCAATTGAAGTCAATATAATTCTTCTTGATAGTCTTTATTTTTTTCTAATTTATTTTAAAATATCTTAAGACTTACAAATAGAAGTAAAGAATGACAATGAGCATCCATAGTACTAAATTAAGAATTAACATATAACCAAAATGTTTGGACGCTCTTGTGTAGTCTTTCCCTACCAAACCTCAACACTAACCCTCTGCCAGAGTAAACATTATCTAGAACAGAGTTTTATTGTTTTCATGGATTTATGAGTATTTTAATTCAATTTATATATATCCTAAGCATTATGCATGTTTCTAAATGCCATATAAATATTGTAATGTATATATATTTGAAATTACTTGCCATTCATTTTATTTATACTGATCTTTTCTCCAGCTTTATTGAGGTATAATTAACAAAAATTATGTATATTTACGGTGTATAATGTGATAATTTGATATGCATATACATTGTGAAATGACTACTTCAGTCAAGCTAATTATCACCTCCATCATCTCACATAGTCACCTTATTTTTCCCGTGATGTAAACTCTTAAAGACTACTCTCGGCAACATTCAAGTATACCATACATTATTATTAACTACAGTCACCATGCTGTACATTATATTTCCATAACTTATTCATCTTATCATTGAAAGTTTATATTCTTTGACTAATATCTTTCCACTTCTCCCACTTGCAGCCCCTGGTAAACAACATTCTACTCTGTTTCACTGAGCTTGAATTTTCTATATTCTACATATAAGTGATACCATACAGTATTTGCCTTTCTGTGTGTGGCTTATCTCCTTAGCATAATGTCCTCTTGGTTTGTCCAAGGGGTCACAAATGGCAGGATTTCTTTTTATACTGGCTAAATAAGATCCCATTTTATGTATATATAAAAAGTGTAATACATAAACATATAATTATAATTATATATATAATAAAACCTACTATAAATATTATATTATATACATTATATATATTATATATAAATTATATATAAATTATATATAAAAACATTTTCTTCATTCATCCATTCATCCATTGACACTAAGGTGGCTTCCATGTCTTGACTCTTGTGAATAATGCTGCAATGACCATGGGGGTACATATATCTCTTCAATATACTGATTTTATTCCCTTTAAATATGTACTCAGATGTGGGACTGCTGGATTAAATGGTAGTTTTGTTTATAAAATGTTTTGGGGAATCTCCATATTGTTTTCTACAGTGGCTAAACCAGTTTATATACCTATCGGCAACACAAAAGGATTTCCTTTCCTTGACACCCTCACCAACACTTGTTATATATGTATACCTAGTTTTTTTGTTTATTAGTGCTGTATAGTATTGCATTTATAAATATTTTACATCTTATTGATTAAATTCCTTGTTGACATACTTTTATGTTATTTCTATTTTTGATACAAACACATTTTTATGTATCATCATGTATATATGTAAGAGCTTATTTAAAACATATCTCCAGGAATAGAATGGCTGTTGCATTTAATATGAGTATGTTCAACTTTATTAAATATAGCCAACTTTTCCTCAGAAAAATGTTTATGAAATGTACAACTTTTGTTTTGTTTTAGTGTTATATTCTCAACTCCTGAAGCAGTGCCTGACTCATGGTAGGGATTAAATCAACATTTGCTGAATGAATAAATTAACATTGATCATAAATGGTGATTGTCAGATCTACCCTGACCATTTCCTGAGACTAGGGCAGGAGTATACATAAAGACTCACATTCCATATGTCTAAATATTTAAAAGTTATAATTAAGTTATTGAATCATTAAATAAAACAAGTTCTAAACTTCTCTCTTGACAAATATATTTTTCAATTGGCCTGAGTGGCCAGATGGTCCTTAGGAACATGGCTGTCTAGAAAAATACTTCTCTTCCCCCTAACTCCAGTCCAGTGTCTTGTCCTAATTCCTTTACCAACTTGAGTTGTATATTGCACCTCTCTCACACATACATGGACACCCTAGCCTAGGGTGAGCTTTCTTAACAGTCTCTGAAACACCTGCCATTTAATCACTTTCAGAGAGTGTAAAGGAAGCACAAATCAGAGTGTGATTTTCCCTTGTGAGGTCAGACCTAGGGAGGAGGTTAGCAGAGGACCTGGAAGTGGTCTGAGAACTTTTTGGTTGGGAAGTCAACAGTCCCAGTTTCCAGGAGGCTTCTTTATCAGACGGCAGCGTGGGTTTCCGGTGGGCACATCCTTGCTTTTTTTTCTTCTCCAAAAGGCTTTGGCAGGAGGAGGGACAGAGGAGGTGTCCTCTTAGGCACTGTTTAAACATCTGTTGTGTTCAACCAATTTTAAAAACAGTTTTCTAAGCTGTTTTATTTTGAATGTAACAAAATTATTTGCTTAAAAAAGTGAGTTGCAGGGCTTCCCTGGTGGTGCAGTGGTTGAGAGTCCACCTGCCGATGCAGGGGACACGGGTTCATGCCCTGGTCCGGGAGGATCCCACATACCATGGAGCGGCAGGGCCTGTGAGCCATGGTCGCTGAGCCTGCGCATCTGGAGCCTGTGCTCCACAACGGGAGAGGCCACAACAGTGAAAGGCCCGTGTACCACAAAAAAAAAAAAAGTGAGTTGAAAAGCAAAAAAGTTACAGATCGCAAGCAGAAGTTCTTAAAAATTATAAGACCCTACATACAAGAAATTACATTGCAATAAATATAATCAGGGCTTCCCTGGTGGCGCAGTGGTTGAGAGTCCGCCTGCCGATGCAGGGGACACGGGTTCGTGCCCCGATCCCGGAAGATCCCACATGCCGCGGAGCGGCTGGGCCCGCGAGCCATGGCCGCGGAGCCTGTGTGTCCGGAGCCTGTGCTCCGCAACGGGAGAGGCCACAGCAGTGAGAGGCCCGCGTACAGCAAAAAAAAAAAAAAAAAAAAAAAAAAAAAAAAATAAATAAATAAATAAATATAATCAGAACAATGTAACAGAAAACTGTAAATGCTGTTCATTGATATAGAGCACAGGCACACATAGACAGTTAATGCTGGGAGTCACTATTATACTTGAAACATTTTGTCCTTCTGCAATCATAATTAAACAGAAATTATCACTGAGACAATGATTCCCCATATTAAGTGGATAGACATGCTTTAAACAAACACTATGTCAATATTTAAAGTAGTTTAATGTAACAATGAGCTTGTTTCTTGCTCATTAAATTATCTAATCTTAGATTGATGATAATGGTATTCACAAGGGATAATGGCTATCTAAATTGTTTCTATGTTTTGTTTCAATAACATTAAATGAGGAAATATTGTCACACATGTATGTTGATGAGATTGGAAGAAGAGATTTAATATAATCTATTCACAATGAAGAAAATAGTGCTATATTTAAAAAAAAATTAATCATTTGTCAGTAGCCAATTCCAACTACTTCTTTTGTAATTTATATTTAAATGTATACCTTTCAATGAAAAAAAATGGATCTTGGGTCCATACATTTTTGTGTTTTCTTTTAATACATAGAAAATTTAAATTCAAAATTTTTATAAATTTCATTATTAATGGAAAATAAAATTTTAAACATTTTATCAAATTTGTAATATTTTTATTGATAACTTTCATGGATCATCATCTTTGATAATGATTATTAAAAATTATGAGGCACATAGTAAAAATCTAGAGAAATTCTACTTTTCTAAGTTTTGTTTCTGTCTTAGGATCTTATCTCTCATTAAAAGACATGTGTCCCTTACTCTCATGGAGTTATTAGAACTATTGAAAATACAGAGTACAGGCAATGCAGCAAATATGGATGTCTAGCTCATGTCATTGAAACATTAAGAACAGTCTGGTTACTTACTTTTTGTAAACACAATTGCATAACATTTTGCAGTTCAAAATTCTCAGCATAAATCATCTCCTAAATAACTACTGTGACACTCCATGTACAAGTATGGATGATTAGCTTTCACATAATAAAGGAAAAATCGCAGTGTGTTAGCTGTAAATAGTCCACAAGTTCTACTGTGTTACTAAACAGTGTATTGTTGCTTTGTGGTTTTTTTTTTTTTTTTGAGGAGGGTGCAGAATCAGTGAGCAACATTTTCTCCATGAAAAAAGCAGTTTATTGATTTGTATACAGGCTGCTGCACCATTAGTAAATATTTCTACAAAAATCCTAAACTTAAACTCCAAAGAGTTCTTACACACAAAGAGACTACAGTTGATAACTTAACTTTAAAATATTAAACTTTGTAGAATGGTCCTACTATGATTGGCTAATTAGCAGCTGACAGATGCTCCTCACTGTATTATTTCAACAAGACCTAATTTTATACTATATTTTATACTCAGGATGCCACAGCAATGTCAAATTGCTATAAATTTTTAAAATACTTGTTCTCAATGTTTAGATTACTAAATTACAAAAGACATAGGGTAGTCCTAGCCTTTACATTTATGAATCTTGATATGTATTTTCTTTTTTTAATGATAAATAATTTTCATATGCTAAATGTCACCTTTTTATGTGTGCCTTTTGATGTCCTTTAATATACAGATCTCCCTCAATGTATAATGGTGTTATGAATGTGTATTGCTTTCACATCACTGTAAAGTCAAAAATTTATAAGACAAACAATCATATGTAGGGCTCTGCCTGTATGTGAACAATGTAAATTTTTGTATAGTGCTGAATAGTTGTGTTGGTCATCATTAAAACTGAAAAAAAGAATGTGTAACTCTTAAGAGTTTCCATGGAAGGGATACCTGTGCAGTATTGAGTAATAATGAAAAATAATTTGCTTTTTTTTTTTTTCAGTGAGTTGATCTGCCATATTACTGGCTAGTTTTTGAATACATTAAAATGTAGTACCATTGGAAACTTTCTTCTTTGCCACCTTTCTCCCAACAATACCATGAAAACATTTCTGATACAGTCTTAGACTAATGTTGGCAATTTAATTATATAGATATTAATATAAAGATTTAACATCAGCATTAGAAGTAATACTTTTAAGAAACCACAAATTGCTAGTATTTTATGTAAAATATTAAACATCTGATGAAAGTTTTAAAAACAGATTTATTGAGATAAAATTCAAACACCTTATAATTACTCTTAAAATGTATAGTAAAAAATTTTTAATATATTCAAAGTTGTGTAATGTCCACATTATAATTTTTGAAAATTGCTATCACTCCAACAGAAGTCCTAATTCTTTTATCAGGGTTATTAATATTCTTTCTCAATCCACTGTAACAAAAGTTAAAACTAATCTACTTTATGTCTTGATGGATGTGCCTATTCTGGGCCTTTCATATAAATTGAATCAAAAAATATATGGTATATTATGACGCTTCTTTTGCTTAGCATATTTTCAAGACGTCCATGTTTAGTATTCATATTTTTATGACTATATCAATAACTATACCATATTCTCCTTACCCAGTCATCAGTTGAGGGACATTTGGTTTGTTTCATCTTTTTGATGAATAATCTTGCTATGAACATTTGTGTACAAGTGTTTGCATAGTCATTTGGTATTATTTCTCAAGAGTATATACCTAGCAGTAGATTTTTGAGGTTTTATATATGTCAAGTTTATGTTTAATATTTTAAGGAATGTTTTCTAAAATGTCTATACCATTTTATGTCCCTATTAGCAATTGCATGAATGTCCCAAATTGTCTATGTCAACACATACACTAATTATTGTCTTTAATTGTAGCCATACTAGTGGATGTGTTGGGGTGTCTCATTGTGGTTTTGATTTTCATTAATCTAATCAGTACTGGAGTTGAGAATATTTTCATGAATTTATTGACCATTTATATATTTTCTTTGGAGAAATATCTATTTGTATCATTTGCCCATTTTTTAATTGGGTTCTTTGTATACTATTGAATTGTCAGAGTTCTTTATATATTGTAGATATAAGTTTCTTATCAGATATATTATTTGCAAATGTTTTCTTTCTTTATTTTGGCCGTCTTTTCAGTAAATGGTATTCTTCATAACAGAGACATTTAATTTTGATGAAGTCCACTTTGTCTCTTTTATATTTTGTTGCCATGTTTTTAGTGTCATAAATATTACAATCCCTAGTCTATCCAATGTCATAAAGATTTACCCCTATTTTTCCTTCTCCCAGTTTTTGCTCTTACATTTAGGCCTATAATCCACTTTGTGTTAATTTTTATATATGGTACAAGATAGAAATCCAAATCATTCTTTTACTTGTAGATACTATTTGTCCCAACACTATTTATTGAATAGGCTATTTCTTTCCTCATTGAATTGATTTGTCACCCTTGTCCAAAACAAGTTAATCACTTATTTCTGTATCTCAAGTCTGTTCCATTGATCTACATATCTATCCTTATGCCAGAGGGATTCTACAGAGGTACAGATCTGATCATATTATGTTAAAAAAATCTTCAATGGACTCCCAATGTAAAAATTCAAACTTGTGCTTCATTTAAAGAATGATTTAGCCTGATAGTAATTCTAAGATTATGTTGACAAAAGTAAATAATAAAAAATGATATTTGTAACAGTATAGCTATAATATTAAACATAGAAGCTAAGATATTTTAACTATTTACTAAATGCTCATCATTGAGTGTTACACAGTTAATGACTGAATGATTCCTCACAACAACTTGATGAGCTAATTGGTATTTATCATTATGTTCATTTATAGATAAGGAGAATAAACACAAAGAAGTTAAGATCCTAGGTCACAGAATTTATGCTCAATTTGCCTGATATAAAAACCTTTTTTAATAAAAGTGCTGAGTTATAATAACAAAAATTGCAATAAAAGTTGCAGTTTGCATTACCCCATTTGGTTCTCAAAGTCATTGTAAAATAATGTGTAACTGCGGCTCAGAAGATCTAAGTGACATGTTCAAGGACTATAGAAAATGCTAAAAAGTTAGTGATATGGAAAATTAATTTTTAGAAGCAAAATGGGATTTAGTATTTTGGAGGGGAGTGTATGATATTGAGACTAAGAGCATAGGATTTGCTATCAGAAAGGCTGTATCACCTTGGATAAAATACTCAATTCCCCTTTTCTAATAGGTAAAATGAATGTAAAAATATTACCTGGTACTGCTGTTGTGGGAGATTCAATAAGATAATATATGCTAAAATTGAGCACAGTTGCTGACATAACATAGACTAATCAGATGATAAATTTTAATAATGGTTAAATAATACATTAAGATGGGATGATAGTAAAGTATTAGTATTACCATTTATTTAACTCATTCAACAAACACATATTGAGTGTCTCTTACTTGTTTGCAATAATTCCCAAACTGGGAAGATAAAATGAAAAACTTTACTTATCCTTTGCAGAGTTCAAAGTAAAACAAACAAACACAAGAATATTCATAACCACAATACTTTGTGTTATAAGTTAATATATAAACAAGAGCTGTGATTGGCATGACAAATTATGAAGAAGATAAGGTTGATTTTGAATAAAATGATGGCATCCAAGATAGGTTCAAGGTACAAAGAGTTTATCATGCTTTACATGAGAAACTATACATTCTAAGTTGAATAGTGAATGAAGGGTCACATATAATCAGGGCATAATCATAGAATGGCTAAAGCGAAGGAGTAAAAACAGGAAATGTCAGCATAAACTTGGAAGCTGATCATATAAGTTCTTAAATACTTTTCTTAGGAGCTAAAAGTTGAGCTGTAGGCAAAGGAGAAACAGCAAAATCATGCAGTAAGTAAATGTATATTTCACAAAGATAAATTTTGTGGAAATGTGAATGAACTAAAATTAAGACACACTGGTGAAAGGGAAATCAACTAAAAGCTTATTTAAATAGTTCAGAAAATAGAAGATGAGAATAGAAATTGTGATAGTAACAATGAATTTATAAAGAGATGGTAAATCTGACAGATATTGAGGATTTATCCTTAACTGGATTTAATGTTTTATTGGATTTCGTGGCTGACCACAGTGAACATTTGGTTATCATCAGGGTTTCTTGTTCAGAAAGCAAAATGACCAATGATGCCCTTTGATAGCATTTTAAGGGGTATTTATTTGGAGGCAAACAGATTAATGAGTTGCTTTACCTATGTGGAGATAATCACTAAAGAAGTCCAATGAGCATTTGGAGATGCAATAATCAAACTTAGAAGGAGCACTGGAGTTGCAAATACAAATTTGACAGATGTTAATTTTGTAGTTGTAGCATGGAAATTACTAATACTGTTTAGGAATGATGCTTAGGAAGTCATGACAGAATCTAACATGGAAGCTACAAGAAATTTATCAGCGTTTTGTTCTTATCTTCCCGGTTATTCCTATTATGTATAACTTGTGATAAAGGATTGATCTTAGCTTACACAATTGGACTCAACTATCCTAAAGAATAGAAAATTTTCACTCTCTTTTATTCTGCCAATACTTTGCAAGTTATTTTCCTTACTATTCATGCTTTTATATATATATATACTGATGTATAAACTATACTAGTCATAACAGTACAGAATAAGTACCTTCATTGGTTTCCCAGATTGATCTCTGGTGGCCTTGGTTTGCAGCAGCTTGAAGCAGGGTCTCAGTTCCTACCCAGAGAATGAATTCGTGTCTCAGCAGTGAGAGCACCAAATCCTAGCCCCTAGACCAGTGGTCAGTGACAAGGCCCTGGCCCTACAGCTTTGCAGAAAAGAATTCCCACAAAGACAGAAATTAGTGAAACAAGAAAAGTATTCATTAGGGAAAGAAGAAGTACAGTACATGTGGATAGACACACGGACAGGCTCAGAGAGAGAGTCGCGCCCTCATGGCAGTTTGAATCACTTTTATGGGACATTTTTTCCAGGTTTCTTTTGGCCAATCATTTTGATTTGCCTGCTTCAAAGTCCTTATTTGGTATATCTCAGGATTTTCCCATGTGTACGCATGCATCTCTTAACTAAGATGGATTCTACCGAAGAGGCCTATGGGTAGTGAGCATCAGTTGGCATCAGTTAGCATAACTCCCCATTAGACATCCAAGGAGCCTTTCTGCACGTGTGTAGTCTGGGAGGTCTCCTGACTTTGAGAAAGAGGAGTACATATTCTCTTATCTTCTCTCTGAGCAGGGCCCAGACTCCTCACTCAATTGTCCTGTTATTCCCGTTTCAGGGTACAGGTCCACATGGAATGAACTCCAACCATGTGCCCTGGGAGCCCACCTATCTCTTGCCTTAAGATGAATATTTTAAAATGCCCACATTCCAAGCATTTGTATTTCCTAAGCCAGTAAAAAAATACACTCACTCACACACACACACACACACACACACACACACACACATTCACACAAACACTTCTGGGACAGCCATCAAATTGGCAATTAAATTTTGCCAAGTAAGAGCACTAAAGGAAAAAAAAGGAAGCATGAAATAAACTAAAAACCTGATATGAAATTTAATTATCATTTTGCAAAAGATATTTTAATATTCCAAAAAGAAGAAAGGTATAATCTCAAGATTAGAAGAGTTCTTCTCAGGAAAGGGCAATTAGAAATCATAAATCAATGAATCCCTTGTCCTAGCTTTACTCATCTTATAGTTTTATCTCCTTTCCAAGAATAAGATTTTAGTGTTTTTCTGTGAGGAAGACTCCATAGTGATTTTGCCTTTTTCTCCTTGATGATAGCTTCTCCAAAACTAAAAATGTATTTATGTGTAAATATCCAATCTATTTAAAACTAATGAGTTCACCATTGTTTCAAGTTTTTGTTGCTGCTATTGTTGTTTGCATTTCTTAGGACATGTATTATGGCATCTAATCTGATGAAATAATTTTACTGACATTTCTTCATGTCACAGTCATTTTGCATATTTTAGCCTCTTGTTTGTGTATAATTATTTATCTAAATAATAAATTTCTTGAAGAGGTATGTATGATTCACTTTGTATTCTCTTGAGTGACCACAACAATACATCTAAATTGAAGGAGAATAATTTATTTCTCAGAAAAACAAACTGAAGATAGTCATTGCTTGCAAACATATTCTAAAAGAAATATTAAAGGAAATTCTTTAGGCATAAGGAATATGATATAGGTCAAAATCTCACATCTTAATAAAGAAATAAAGTGCTGGAAATGGAGGAAAAATAAAAGCATTTTACTTTTATTCTAATTGATTTTAAAAATAACTAACTCTTTAAATATAGTAGTTTTTGTGTTTATATCATACGAAAAATGAAATTTATGGCAACAATAGCACAATAAGTTGGAGGGAGAAATAGGTAATATACCATTATAAGGTCCTTACCCAACATATGTGGCATTAAAATGCCATTTAAAGGTAGATACTGATTATATAATAATGTGTATATTACAAGTACTTTAAACATTAAATAATAAGAAAAACAAGCAACCCAACTTGAAAACAAAAGGAAAATATTTTAGCAGAAATTTTATAAAAGAATGTATGGAGAGGGCAAATAAATATGTGAACATTATCAACAGCATTTAGTCATTAGGGAAATGCAAATTAAAACTGTATTGAGCAATTCTGCATTGCTAGTAGAAATGTAAATTGGTGCTATTTTACTAGTGAAGAACAGTTTGACAGTTTCTTAAAAAGTTAAATATAAATTTACCATGTGAGAAGAACTTCCATAATGATGGAGTAAGGACATCCCAATATAGACACCTCCATAATGAAATGAGAAATTTGGTCCAAAGAGTTAAAATGAAATATTTTTCAGAACTTTGGCAATTAACCAAAGACTTGCATTAATCCATGAAGCATTTATTTAAGAAAATGTTAGAATCTTGGGATGAACAGTGAGGTTTTTGGCATTTTATCCTTTCTCCATCTCAAGGAGTCCTATGCCTACCTCTATGATAACTTTGAAACCTGGTAGTTAGAAACGTGTTCTCTCTGGAAATAAGCAGCCTAGTATCCAGTGGAGGAAACAGAATGAGTTTGAAGCTCCCAACAAGAGAGAAAAACTCTAGAGAATAATTAATATATGACTTGTCTGGCAGCTCCCTGGAAAATTGGTATTCTCAGGGCTTTTCTTTTTCACCCTGACTCAGAGCTTGCTCAGTGAACGAAGTCCTCTCCTCAAAGGCTTCTATTTAAAAATCTCAATGGCAGTTGTCTAACATTGTAGCTCTCTGGGGCTGTGATACCAGTTGGAAAAAATAAGAGGGAGAAAGAAAAACTTATCTAAAAGAGATGCACAGGAAAACCTGAGAGGGCTCCAAATTCTCATTTCTTTTTGAGCTTAAGGTCCCTGGACAAGCAGTAAGTGAAGGTCAAAAGAGAGTTATGTAAATTACTTGTTCATTTAAGGCATGTCTCTCAAAACACACAGAGCACTAGAGTAAAGGGTCCGAGACTTATTGCTACAGGACATTTAAGAAACCTCTGTTCATTAGATGGCCAGTATGCTAACCATGCTGAGACTTCACTGACCATAAACAATAAAGAAAACAGACATTACAGAAGTAGCTCAGGGAATTCATTAAACAAACAACAACAATATACAAGGACCAACACCAAACTGGAAACAACACAAATGTTTATCAACTGGTGAAGAGATCTACAAAAACTAATATAGCCATACAACAGAATACTATTAAGCAATAAAAAGGAATGACGTATTGATGGCATACCACAATATGGATGAAACTCAAAAATATTAAATTAACTGAAAGAAGCCAGACAAATAAGACCACATGATGTATTCCATTTAATGAAATGATTCCATTTAATGAAATGCCCATAATAGGAAAATCTAGAAATACAGAAAATGTATTATCATTTGTTTAGGGCAGGAGGTGGTAACAGGGAATGCCTGGAAAAGTGCACAGGGGATTTTGGGGTTGGTTATAGAAATGCTCTAAAATTGGTGATTGTTGTATAACTTTGTAAACTTAATAAAATCCATCCTTGTGTATATGTAATGTACTGTGTAGTCTGTACATTATATCTCAGTATAATTCTCAACAACAAAACAAACATACACATGCACACATATATTGAGATACCATTACAACTATTAGAACAGCTAAATTTAAAAAGAGAATTATAACCAAGCATTGGTGAATATATGGAGAAACTGGGACTCTCACACACTTCTGGTGAAATGTAAATATTACAACCCCTTTAGAAAATAAATTTGTTTTTAAGTTAAACATGCAGTGATTATATGATCCAGTCATTTAAGTCCTAGATATTTATCCAAAAGAAACAATATCATATGTCCATACAACAACTCTTATGTGAATATTGATAGAAGCTTTATTTGTAATTGCTTCAAAAGGGAAACAGCCAAAATGATCATCAATGCAAAATGGATAAACATTTGATAGTATGTTTATACAATTGAATACTATTCAACAATAAAAAAGAATGAGCTAATGATACATGCTCAACATAAATGAATCTCAAACTAATTATACTGAGTGAAAGAAGCTAGACAAAAACCAGTACATACTTGTAATTACATTTCTATAAAATTCTAAAATTCAAACCAATCTGTACTGACAAAATACAGATTGATTGTTGCCTGAGAAATGTAGGAGTGATGGGGAAAAGAAAAAAGATAGGGATACAAATGGGCACAAAGAAACCTGGAATTGTTAACATATTTACCATTGTCTGTAATGGTGATTACACAAGGGTATACATTAGTCAAAACTTCTTAAAGAAACACTTACATTCCCAAAAGTTCCACTGAATTATTAAAAATACTTCCAAAAATGTCTCCAGAATCCTTCAAAAATAATGTTTCCTTCTCCATTTATTTTGGGCTACTGTTCATTACACAGTAATTTATATTTTAAGCCTGATCTCCAAAGTTGTATTATTTTCAACTACTACAGTTGTTCTTTCATCTTTTAATTGCCCTAGTCCTTTACCTTAATGAGAATTCAGTACCCGTTTATCCAATGTATTTAATTAGCACTTTATAATTTTAAGTGTTTTCAGATATAGTGTGGTATTTGATCCTCACAGGTTTTTAATTCTAAAGAATATTAACATACTTAGATTCTATTTTTGATCAGTAGATAAAATTTCCAAATTAAATGTTATTAATGTTTTATAAACTCAACTTAATCACATTATTATTGTTTATCCAGTCTTCTTTTTCATCTTATTATTCTATGGTTTTATTCTCCATTAAAGATTTGAAAATATTGCCTGATGTACTTAGTATTCTTACTGCTTTCCTGGCTATTGCTAAGAACTTTATGTTTATTGATATTATAATATCTGGTATTTATGATGCTATTCTAAAATAGGCATCATATCCCCTTTTATAAATGAGGAAATTGAGGCTCACTATAAATGAATAATGTTCTTCAGTTGATATGCAGTGTACATATTAAATTTGGCTTGATTTGAAGGTCAATGCTTCAAAATTCTAAGGTATTATTATGTTATTTTAACTCTTTCATGCAGTGTTATAGTGTATTTCTACTCTCCAAAGCATTCTCTTCCTTGTCAGAGCAAACTTTTTTTTTTTTTAACTTTTTTTTTCTATTGAACTGCAGTTGATTAACAATGTTGTGCTAGTTTCAGGTGTACAATAAAGTGATTCAATTATACATATACATGTATTTATTCTTTTTCAAATTATTTTCCCATTTAGGTTGTTACATAATATTGAACAGAGATCACTGTGCTATACAGTAGGTCCTTGTTGGTTATCCATTTTAAATATAGCAGTGTGTACATGTCAGTCCCAAACTGCCTAACTCTCCCTCCCCACCACTCTTCCCACCTGGTAACCATATGTTCGTTCTTTTCTTTAAGTCTGTGAGTCTATTTTTGTTTTGTAAATAAGTTAATTTGTATCCTTTTTTGTTATATTCTGCATATACGTGATATATGATATTTTTCTTTCTCTGTCTGACTTACTTCACAGTATGATAATCTCTACGTCCATCCATGTTGTTACAAATGGCATTATTTCATTCTTTTTTATGAACTTTTTAAATAGGTTTCCTTCTACTAAGATATTTTTTCATTTTTTTTAACCATAATATTTGCTAGATGATCTCCAAAGTATTTTCCTATTTCACATTCAGTCACTATCAGTAAGTTCTCCTTACCTCCCCATCTAAACCCCCTTTTCAATGGCTTCCTCTACCAGATTTTTCTTTTATACTTCTGAAAATTATACTGCTCATTCTAATGTGTTCTGTATGTAAGAGTCTGATTTTTTCTGAAAGTCTTTAGGCTTCTGAATGATCTAGTGAACTATTTAACTACATAGTATTGGATTGGCTCTTTACCTGCTGCTTTCTGCTTTTACTTTTAAATTATCAACTTTTATGGTTTACTCTGCCTTTTACTTCAGTATATCAGTACATATTTTCCTTAATTAATGATGAAAATACTAAAATGAAATATATACAATAACTGTTATGAGCCAGTCACTGTCTTAAGAGCTTTATTTTATTTAATTCAAAACTACAGTGAACCTACAAATTAGGTAGTATGACCAGCCCCAAATTTATAAATAAGAAAAATATAGGAAATTATGCATACTGCCCCCAAATTACCCTACCAGTAAATGGTGAAGTTGGGGTTTGAGTCCAAGCTGTCTGCCTCCAGATTTTATGCTACTAATATCTTTGTTATACTCCTTCTTATTAATAGAAAAATGCATTTCTTACTATGTGTTTTCATTTTTTTTTATTTTCAAAAAATTATCAGAGCATTTTGTCTACTTTTGTCATAGGGAGGTAGAATTTTAAAGACTGTTCTCAATTTTTTCTGAGTTCTAAAAAAATGTGATATTAAAATGTAACCTCATCCACACAGACTGAAAACTGTTCCCATCATATACGCAAACATATTGATTTATAAGGAAATATCCAAATCTCTTCCCCTTATGTTAATTTCCTTTTGACTGTGTCCTTGTTATTTTTAAAAATTTTATCAGATTCATCTTTCTTTTTTTCTTTTATTTACTGGAAACACACATGTATAGAATTCCAGAATACTGATGCCAGAAAATACATATCCTGCTTAACCTAATGGTGATTTCCCAAACCCTTGTCTGTAAACCGTCTACCAAAATTTTAAAGTTTCTAGATTAGCAAGCTGTGTGCAAAAGTATCTCACATTTTTTTCTTCCAGTTTTTATTCTCAATATTATTTTATCATCTCCACTGTTGTAGATTTGCAGTTTGTTTTGATAACTCTTTTCTATTAAAACGTCATTCCTTTTTAATGTTATTTTTCTTCTATTATATTGTACATTAAAAACAATGGCCAAGTTCTTCCAAAAATTTTTTTTCAGATAATTCTCAGACATCTATAGAATTCAACATTGAGTCCTATCAGAGAAATGCTTCTTCTCACTGACAATCACAATGTCACATCAATTATTAAACATTCAAAATATTTTATTAAAAGAACAGAGAGAACAACTAAAAGATAGATACATAAGAATGACACAGCATCAAAATATCCAGTTCACACCATGCAGACTCAGCCTGAGACTTGTAGATGCCTTCCTGCAGTATCCCCAGACTGACTGCATTACAGATTTTTATTAGCTGGGATGCATTGTTCCTGGAAAGGTGTGCATAAGAACACAGTCTCCTTGTCTGACTGACTTACCTAGTTCCTAAACTATCTCCAAGAGGTAATAATATTTAACATTCTTATTTCAGCTTGTACTTCCCAGGCAAGTTAACATTTCAATGTCAAGAAAAAACCCATTCTCCAGGCCCACAGAGACATTTCCTCTTATTCTCAAATTTGGACCTGTGAGACACACAACTCTTCAAGGTAATCATCACTCTATTTATAACTTATTTAAGTTATACTTTAAAAATTTAGAAGTGGGTGTACTCTTGAGTGATATACAATGTAATATTTATTTCTAACACAAAATGTTTTATTTTTGAATTATAAATGAAATTCATCTATAGAGTTATAAGGGGTAACAATGAGGTTATGTTCTAATAATTTTATTTCAAGTCAAATTAACATCCATGTTAATTTGGGTGTTAACATGTATAATATGGCTTACAACCACTCAAAAGAATGAGCTCAAGAATAAGGAACTCATGGTTTAGACGAATTTGTAAATATATTACTGTACACCTGAAACTAACACATTGTTAATCAACTATACTCCAATATAAAATAAAAAGTTAAAAAAATAAATATACACGAGTAAATATAGAGTTAAATCTAAATAGGATGATGATCTTTTGCTCCCATCTTTTTAATAACTCTCCTCTGCAAGCAACCTTCTTTTTTTGATTGACTAGAATGTCAAGTCAATGATCTTGGAAATTATTTAGAATTCTTAATCTGTTACTGTTCTTACTGGAAAACTCTTAGTGTTTAATATTGTGTGATGTGAAATAGAAAATATTTATCACTTAAATAAATGATCTTTTTAATATCTTTATTGAGTATAATTGCTTTACAATGTGTTGTGTTTCTGCTGTAGAACAAAGTGAATCAGCTATATGTATACATATATCCCCATATCTTCTCCCTCTTGAGCCTCTCTCCCACCTTTCTTATCCCTCCCCTCTAGGTCATCACAAAGTATCAAGCTGTTCTCCCTGTGCTATGCAGCACCTTCCCACTAGCCATCCATTTTACATTTGGTAGTATATATATATGTCAATGTTACTCTCTCACTTTCTCCCAGCTTCCCCTTCCCTGCTCTGTGTCCTCAAGTCCATTCTCTATGTCTGCATCTTTATTCCTTCCCTGACACTAGGTTCATTAGTACTTTTTTTGTAGATTCCACACATGTGAGTCAGCATATGGTATTCATTTTTCTCTTTCTGACTTACTTTACTCAGTATGACAGACTCTAGGTCCATCCACCCCATGACAAATAACTCAATTTCATTTCTTTTTATGGCTGAGTAATATTCCATTCTATATATGTGCCACATCTTCTTTATCCATTCAACTGTCAATGGACATTTAGGTTGCTTCCATGTGCTGGCTATTGTAAATAGTGCTGCAATGAACATTGTGGTACATGACTCTTTTTGAATTATGGATTTCTCAGGGTATAATCCCAGTAGTGGGATTGCTGGGTCATATGGTAGTTCTATATTTAGTTTTTTAAGGAACCTCCATACTATTCTCCATAGTGGCTATATCAATTTACATTCCCACCAACAGTGCAAGAGGGTTCTCTTTTCTACACACCCTCTCCAGCGTTTATTGTTTGCAGATTTTTTGATGATGGCCATTCTGACTGGTGTGAAGTGATACCTCATTGTGGTTTTGATTTACATTTCTCTAATGAGTAGTGATGTTGATCATCTTTTCATGTGTTTGTTGGCAATCTGTATGTCTTTTGAGAAATGTCTATTTAGGACTTCCACCCATTTTTGGACTGGCTTATTTGTTTTTTCGATATTGAGCTGCATGAGCTGCTTGTATATTTTGGAGATTAATCCTTTGTCAGTTGCTTCAATTACAAATTTTTCTCCCATTAAGAGGGTTGTCTTTTTATCTTGTTTATGGTTTCCTTTGCTGTGCAAAAGCTTTTAAGTTTCATTAGGTTCCATTTGTTTATTTTTGCTTTTATTTCTTTTTCTCTAGGAGGCAGGCCAAAGGATCTTGCTGTGATTTATGTCATAGAGTGTTCTGCTTATGTTCTCCTCTAAGAGTTTTATAATGTCTGACCTTACATTTAGGTCTTTAATCCATTTTGAGTTCATTTTTGTGCATAGTGTTTGGAAGTGTTCTGATTTCATTCTTTTATGTGTAGCTGTCCAGTTTTCCCAGCACCACTTATTGAAGAGGCTGTCTTTTCTCCATTGTATATCCTTGCCTCCTTTGTCATACATTAGTTGACCATAGTGCATGGGTTTATATCTGAGCTTTCTATCCTGTTCCACTGATCTATATTTCTGTGTTTGTGCCAGTTCCATACTGTCTTGATTACTGTAGCTTTATAGTATAGTCTGAAGTCAGGGAGCCTGATTCCTCCACCTCCATTTTTCTTTCTCAAAATTGCTTTGGCTACTGGCAGTCTTTTGTGTTTTCATACAAATTGTAAATTTTTTTTCTAGTTCTATGAAAAATGTCATTGGTAATTTGATAGGGATTTCATTGAATCTGTATTGCTTTGGGTAGTATAGTCATTTTCACAATGTTGATTCTTCTAATCCAAGAACATGGTATACCTTTCCACCTGTTTTTCCACCTGTTTGATTTCTTTCATTAGTCAGTGTCTTATAGTTTTCTGCACACAGATCTTTTGCTTCTTTAGGTAGGTTTATTCCTAAGTATTTTATTATTTTGCTGCAGTGATAAATGGGAGTGTTTCCTTAATTTCTTTTTCTGATTTTTTTGTTATTAGTGTATACGAATTCAAGAGATTTCTGTACATTAATTTTGTATTCTGCTACTTTACAAAATTCATTGATTAGCTCTAGTGCAGTGAAATAACTGTTCCTATTTTAGTAGTGGTATTTTAAATTTGTTAAATGCCAATTCGTTTTTATTAATTAGATATAAGAGAGTCATAAATGCTTTTGTTTTAAAGTTTTTGTATGTTTTTGTGATAGAATATTGAAAAAATGGCTGCAGTAATGTGTCTTATCTCTGTATACAGGCCAGTTTGCAATGTGACTTTTGAGCTCCTCCCATCAAGAGGAAGAGTTTAATTCTCCATCACTTGAATCTAGGCTTAGCCATGTGACTTGCTTTGGCCAGTGGAATATTAAAGAATAGGGGGTAAACAAAGACCAGAAAAGTCCTTGTGCTTTCAACTTGCCCTCTCTTGTGATAGATACCCTATGACACAAGCTTAGGATAGCTTCCTAAAGGATGAGACCATATGGATAGAGGTCCCAACATGACTTCTTACTCACTCCAGCGAAGGCTACAGGTCTGTGAATGATATCATCCTAGATCTTCTACCACTAGCCAAGAGAGACCAGAGAACCATACAAGCACACTATAGAATTATGAGGAAAAAAAACTTTTTTTTTTTTTTGCTTTAAGCCACTCAACTTTGAAGTGGTTTATTACACAGCAAAAGTTAATTGATAGAGATGTTTATACTTTGTATTTTTTTTAATTAAACCTTCATTTTTATTAGAATTTTGTTTTGTTTCCCTGTGCTAGCAATTTTTTTCTGTAATTACTTTATTATACTCTAGTAACTCATATTCAATTTTTTTTTATCTACTCTCTCCAAATATCACTTTGATTCTTCATGGATATTCCCTTTTAAAGTATAAGCTACCTTTAGTGGATGGATCTATGTAAAATTTTCCTTTCACCAAACCTGCCCAGCTTTGAATAGTAAATATATAATATTTATTTAAGGGGCAATCTGTCATGTTTGGATCTTTTCATTGACATTAGTTTTGTTTATTACAGCTTTCAATGCTTTCTATATTTTAAAAATGTATTGTTAACTACATCTCTAACTATCCTAATCCCTTTTGGGTGATGTTGACTCTTTTTGTGACAGGAAATGATGAGAGCAGTCAATAAAATATGCTGCCACTTCTATTACCAAATTGAGTCAAATTATTAAAAAGGACCTCTTAGGGAGGATGAGCTTGATTCTCTTCCAGTCTGAGGGCTGCTTCCCATGCAGTAGTGGCCAACTGGCAGAGTACATAAAGCAAAATGCATTTCCCCAAACTCTTATTTTTCCTCATATGGCAGAATTCTTGCTAACACTGAGCTTGACAGGTAAAGAATTGTGGACTAAGTAAGGCTGAGATGTAGTTGAGAAGAAGGCTCAGAGGAGCCTTACTAAAGTTTGGTCAAACAAGGATACTTGTTATTATGTC
Source organism: Mesoplodon mirus (assembly GCF_964341445.2). NCBI lineage: Eukaryota > Metazoa > Chordata > Mammalia > Artiodactyla > Ziphiidae > Mesoplodon > Mesoplodon mirus. The sequence continues at coordinate 106,378,372 of NC_138983.1, read as the reverse complement.
AGTAAAATTAAGAGAGACACTGTGACTGGGAAATTGGCAGTGGTACCTATAAATGTCTGTCTTTGGTGGACACTAAACTCTATTTTGTTGAACTATAATTGGGTCTTTTGTTCACCTCAAGTTTAAGAGGCAAGAATATGAACCCTCTGTTTCCTTTTAACTTTCCTTTTAATTTGGTCTATTTTCTCTTAATGTTTATCCTAAGTTTACTGACATAACACGTTTTATTTCTACAAGTTATATTTGATACATTTTCCTCCTCCAGTGTAGATGCTTTCTCTTCTGATCAGTATTACCTAATATGTGTCTGGGATTTTTTGTAAATTTATCCAATTAAGATATTTATGTTTGTATTAACTACATATTGATGTATAACAAATTACCTCAAAGCTTGTCAATTTAAAACAGCGAGCATTTATTATCTAACAGTTTCTGGGTGTTAGGATTTCGGACGTGGTTTAGTTGAATGTCTCCTGGTCAGTCTTTCATAAGGGTCTAATCAAGATGTCAGTGGAGCTACAGTTCTCTCTCTTATGAGGGAAAATCAATTTCCAAGATCACTAACATGATTGTCAACAGGCATCAGACCTCAGCTGACTGTTAGCAAGAGACCTCTCTCTGTTCCTTGCCATATGGTTCTCGCCGTGGGCTATTCACAAACTGGCAGTTTTTTTTCCCTAGTGAAAGGAATCTAGGAGAGAGAAAATGAGATAGGGCATGCAAAACAAAGCCATACTTTCTTTTTATCTATCCTCCAAAGTGACATCTTATTACTTTACCATATTCACTTCATTAGAAACACATCACTAGTTTCAGACCACAAACAAAGGAAGGGTATTAAAATATCTATACTATTAATCTATTGTTATGTAACCAATTGCCCTGAAATTTACAGCAGACATGTATGGTGTCACAGTTGCTGTGCATAGGAATCCAGGCACAGCTTATTTGCGTTTCTCTGCCTGAAATCCTTTCACAAGGTTGCAATCAAGATGTTGGCAGTGTCTGTATTTTCATCTGAAGGACTGACTGGGAGAGAATCAAGATCCAAGATGACTCACATGGTTGTCAGTAGGCTTAAGTCCTTTTTTAGTCCATTGGACTGAGGGATTTAGTGTCTCAATTGCTGTTAGGCAGAGTCCTTCCCTCAGCTCCTTGCCATGTTGACCTCTCCATAGGCCAACTCACAAATGGAAGCTTACATCCTTAGAGCAGTTATAAGAAAGAGCAAGATGAATTGTAGCATTTTTTTTAATACTCTAATCCCAGAAGAGGTACCCCATCACTTTTACCATGATTTATTCGTGAGAATTGAGTCAATAGGCCCAGCTCACATTCAAAGGGAGGAGATAACACAAGGGTAAGGATACAGGAATGAGGGATCCTAGGAGCTATTTTCAAGGTTGCCTGACCCAGTGCTATTATCTTAACTGATTTATATGAACCTTTTTATTTAAAGTATTACTTATTTATAATATTTGCTGCAAACATCTCCTATAATTTTAGTTGTCATTTTAATTAGTTTGACATATACACATATTAATTTTATGTTATCTTATGAAGTTAAACTTTTTCTCTGCAATGACTTCCATTGTCTTTAAACTTGCCAAGTCACCTGAAAAATATGATACAATTTTACTTAGATTCTGTCCCTCTGTTTTTTTTCTTTTCTAATTTTTGTCTCTTTATACTTATTTTCATTTTCCTTTGTAATAGTTCAATAATATCAATTTGGAGGGACTTGCTTGAAATTTTTAGCCAGTCAACCCAATTTCTGCTAGTTTTTAATGAAAGAAATTTTCCTTTACCTCATAATTTATGCATCTTCCTTTGTCATAACTCAATATCTTACATATCAGATTCTATTTATTTTTACTTCTCATGTTTTAACCTGTGATATCTGCTGTTGAGTAATACACTTCTCATGTTAGAATTGCTATTATTAAATTGGCTTACATCACTGCTTCTAGCATGTTGATTTATTTCCTTGCCTATGATACTGCAATCCCCTTTTAAACTTCTTACTGTCCTTCCTCCCTTTAACTCAACATCAGTCTCTCTTTTTTCTATACACATCCTTCTTTCCTTTTTGCTTCTTGAGATTTTGTAAGTCCTATGTTACCCTCCTCTCCTGTATTCCAATTTTTCTGTTAAGTTGGATTGTTTTAGACCTAGAGTTATACTATTCTCATTATCTTTGTATTTCCCCCCTCTCCATTAATTTCCCTAGGTAATTATTAACTATTTTCTATAGTCCTTAGATGAATATGTATTCTCTATGTCAAGTATTTCTTTGTTCCACAAAGGACATGTTTACCATAATGTATATTATAGAAGAGATTGTCAATCCTTAGCATCTATATCTAATTTAATTTTCCTGGTAGCTAATGAGGTAACATTTATATCTCTATCTCTATCTATCTATCTAGTTATCTATCTACCAATCTAGATATAGATATACATTTTCAGACTCTCCTATGTTTAGGGGTACAAGACAAGTGTCCTAGAACTATATTTAATTTATTTTGTAAATAGTAAAATGAGTGGCCTCTTTTCACTGCATACTTTAATGGCAGAGGTATATGTTTCCCTGAGAAAAGTTTAATGGAGTGTCCTGTTACCCCTTATAGATACTCTTATGTATATATAAGAGAATATTTGAAACTTCTTAGGACAATTTTATAAGGATAGAGTAAGGAACAGATCTTGAAGGGAGAGGAGAGAAAACCAGCACATAATGGGAAGTAGTACGGTTGCACTGTGTTATCCCTCCTCCATGGTCTCCAAATAGTTAAGTTTAATAAACTTTTAACATTCTTGATGTGAGAGTTTTCATTAGGAGGCCCAGAGGAGTGGCCAATTTCACTTGGAGTAAATGTGGTAAGAAATAAAATAAAAGGCTAAAAAAAAAAAAACCCTGTAACTTCAGATGCAAAAAAATAAAAATAGGTGAAAATAAGCCAGTGAGAATTAACATGTTATGGGGTTATCTAATGATCTAATGAATGGTAGAATCATACTTTGATCTCTGAGAAACAATGTGACTACAATATTGTATCTGATAAAACATATAAAATACATATCTTATATTTATGTTGTATATTATAAAATTCTAATAGTAATTACATTTACCTAGACATGTAATTCTTGATCCAATTCAATCAATGAAAAAACCAGTAATTAAAACCTACTTATTATCACAACTGTTTATTTCCAAATGAGGTAATTAATAAAGATATAATTACAAAGACAAAAGTGTAAAAAAATAAGTTCTTTCTAATGGCTCAAGCAAGCAGTTAGTAATTTAAGTTCACATATTCTCTAGGAATGTGCCCCAGTATTTCTGATAAGCAAATAAAATTAGGTGAGAATTGTCAGAGACATGTCTGTAGAATCATAAATTTGAATTAAAAAAACTTGCAGATTCTTTTAATTAATTGCACAAAATATCAGAAGCCTTGTTAATTTTCTCACAAAAGCCAAATAAAAAATAAAGTGTTAAACTATTTCTATTTTGAGTGTTAGAATTGTCTTTTGAGTGTTAGAATTGTCAGAGGACACTTTTAGCTATTACTTTCCCTCATCAGTGCACTGGTTATTCTCACACAGCAAGAATCTCAGGCATGACTGAGAGAATTAGAAGTTATAAATCACAGCGGTTTTGAAATTGTTCTGTCACTTTTTTCAAAACAACGATAAATTTGAAAGTATTTACTATATATGTTCTTATTTTTCAGTAAAAATAAATAGACATCAATATGTACTATATTTGATCTTCCTAATAACCAAAATGATATTCCTCAATTGCATTTCTAAATATTATTAAGCAATATTATCTTGATTAAGAATCTTAATTAATGAAGTAACGACTTGAATTAGAGGCTCATTCTAGTCTGATATTTTTTCTTTCCTTCTTAGTTATAGATAATATCATTTATTCAAGAGTTGTCTCACAAATTTTTATCATCATTTATGCTGTGAATATCTACAACGTCCTTGCCTTCATCCAGGAACCAAATTAATTCAATTTTCTATCATTCTTAATGCCTCTGATTGTGTCAGGATGGATCCATAGAAGCACATGGTAGAACAGATGAAGGCGAAACCAGGGATTATCAGATAATCAGCTCATCAGATAAATTGGACTTTAATGTTTTCTCCCACAAGTGTCATACTTCTGATATTCAGTGAATCCCAAGAGACCTAATTAGCTTCTTAGGGCATAGCAATAGAAAATTTATTGAATATTGTTATTCAGTGGATATCAAGGTCCTGGGACTCATCCCAGGCATATTTGAAGCATCAGGATAGGAAATCTCATTTTAGAAACTCATGAGAGTATGCCAATTTATATTCTGCCAGACTTGAATGATTTTTTCAGAAAACAAATTATCCAATATTTTACAAGTGTTTAGCATCTATAGCTGACTAAGAACAGAAAGATATGCTAATAACTTTTCTCCAATTTTGAAAGAAAAATATATCTTGAATTCATTCACTTATTTCCATTTTCACTACTATTACTTAACTGTTAATAGACTAGGTATCTTGCTGTAAACCACCCTGAAACTAGAAAAAAAGTGCATGAAATAACTGTATTCAGATATATTGGACTAAAATAAATGGAGAGTTGAGCTCCTCGAGCAAAGGAAAACAAATAATTTAGCCTCATTGATTATTCTGCATTTCTGCCTAAAGCTAATTTTTCTAAATACATTGCAGATAAGGGTAGCTCAAAGAGAGCATGATGGTCTTGCTGAGATAAAGAATCTAAGGGACTTACCTGGTGGCCCAGTGGTAAAGAATCTGCCTTGCAATGCAGGGGATGTGGGTTCAACCCCTGGTCAGGGAACAAAGATCCCACATGCCACGGAGCAACTAAGCCCACATGCCTCAACTAGAGAGCCTGCATATCACATACTGTGGAACCCATGCACTCTGGAGCCCATGAGCCACAACTACAGAGCCCACGAGCCCTGGAGCCTTTGTGTCACAATTAGAGAAGAGAAAACCCACACATCATAACTTGAGAGAAGCCCATGTGCCACAACAATAGATCCTGTGTGCCACAACGAAAGATGTGGCATGCCCCAGTGAAGATCCATCATGCCATAATGAAGACCTGACACAGCCAAATAAATAAATAAATAAAATTAAAATAATGTTCAAAAATTATTTTTAAAAATTAAAAAAAAAGAATCTAATATTGGAGTTTGAACTACTGGGATAGCTCAAATTTGGAGGTAAGATAATGAGGGTAAGAGAACATGCAGAGAAGGTGCTGTAAATAGAAATCACCTTGATTTTTGGCCAAATACTAAGCTGCACATAAACAGAGCTACAAATATAAAAGACTAGATGAAGAACAGCTACTGGGGAAAGAATGCCTACCAGAAAAAGAAAAATAAAAAAAACTATCACAAAACTTCAAATTGAAAAATTACACAAAGAGTGTAGACTAACTAGTTCCAAATTACCAGAATAAACAGACCTCCTTGAACACTGTGTGTATTCCACTGAGAACTCAGCTAGCCCTAAGATTTTAAGTAGCATTTATCAAGACACTCTATACTTATCTTATTAAAAAATTAAAAGAAACCTCAAAAGTATCAAGCTGAGACAAAAGCAAATTACTGTATGCTCAGAAGCTCAGTGCTCAATTAATACAGAGGGCAAATTCCATGCACTAAACAAAAGTAGCCTCTGTAATATGCAGCATATAATCACAAATTACCAGACATATGGTGGATTAGAATAATGTTATTCATAGTCAGGATAAAAATAAGGCAAAAGAAAGTACTTGATATTTTTAAAGTAAAGAAATTATGAAATTAGCAGACAAATTATTTATTTATTTTATTTTATTTTTTTGTGTGTTACGCGGGCCTCTCACTGTTGTGGCCTCTCCCATTGCAGAGCACAGGCTCCAGACGTGCAGGCTCAGTGACCATAGCTCACGGGCCTAGCCACTCTGTGGCATGTGGGATCTTCCCGGATCAGGACACGAACCCACATCCCCTGCATTGGCAGGCAGATTCTCAACCACTGTACCACCAGGAAAGCCCAGACAAATTATTTAAAGTAACTAATAAACATGACAAATATTGGAAGGCAAGTATAAATATAATTAGAGAACAAATAAGAAATATAGAGAAATGAATTTACTAAAAGAAAACATTGAAATTCTAGAATTGAAGAATATGATATTTTTATCATTTATTTATTTATTTTTACTGAATGGACTTGGAAACATGTTAGAAGCTAGATAAACTAGATAAGATCATTGAACATGTCGATAGGGTTTAAAACAAAAAACTCTCCAAACAGCAGCATCAAGATCAAAATTATGAGTAAAATGAATGAATCTCAGTGACTTGTTTGATAATAACAAGTTGTCTGATATATATATTATTGGAACACCAGAAGAATAGGAGAAAGAAAGATTGGGGAAGAAAATATTTGCAAAAAAATGTGAAATTTGGTCGAATACTGATATAGAACCCATATACCCATGAATCTCAATGATCACTAGTCCAGATAAGCACAACAACAAAAAAAAACACAAAATGGACTCAAATTGATGACAAAAAGAAAATCTTAAAAGCAGCCAGAAAAAACAAACACACATGCAGAGTATATAAGGGAGCAAATAAGAACACTGTAAGTCTTCTTTTGAAATACTGATATTTGTACATTGGACAAAAGGAAAAAAAAGGACTAGGCTAATTATGCAACCAGAGGACAAAGGGACAATGCAACCAGAAAACAACAGTCATGAAAAAATCATGTTAACCTAGACTTTTATATCTGGCAAAAAAAAATCCTTCAAAAATGTAGATGAAATAAAGACATTTTTTGAAAACCGAAAGATAGAAAGCCCAGAGCTAAACCCATACACATATGGTCACCTTATCTTTGGTAAAGTAGGCAAGAATATACAGTGGAGAAAAGACAGCCTCTTCAATAAGTAGTGCTGGGAAAACTGGACAGCTGCATGTAAAATAATGAAATTAGAACACTCCCTAACACCATTCACAAAAATAAACTCAAAATGGATTAAAGACATAAATGTAAGGCCACACAATATCCAACTCTTAGAGGAAAACATAAGCAGAACACTCTATGACATAAATCACAGCAAGATCCTTTTTGACCCACCTCCTAGAGAAATGGAAATAAAAACAAAAATAAAAATATGAGACCTAATGAAACTTCAAAGCTTTTGCACAGCAAAGGAAACCATAAACAAGACGAAAAGGCAACCCTCATAATAGGAGAAAATATTTGCAAATGAAGCAACTGACAAAAGATTAATTTCCAAATATAAAAACAGCTCATGAAGCTCAGCATCAAAAAAACAAACAACCCAATCCAAAAATGGACAGAAGACCTAAATAGACATTTCTCAAAAGAAGATATACAGACTGCCAACAAACACATGAAAGAATGCTCAACATCATTAATCATTAGAGAAATGCAAATCAAAACTACAATAAGGTATCATCTCACACCAGTCAGAATTGTCATCATCAAAAAATCTACAAACAATAAATACTGGAGAAGGTGTGGAGAAAAGGGAACCCTCTTGCACTGTTGGTGGGAATGTAAATTGATATAGCCACTCTGGAGAACAGTATGGAGGTTCCATTAAGAGCTAAAAATAGAACTACCATATGACCCAGCAATCCCACTACTGGGATTATACCCTGAGAAAACCATAATTCAAAAAGAGTCATGTACCAAAATGTTCATTGCAGCTCTATTTACAATAGCCAGGAGATGGAAACAACCTAACTGTCCATCAATAGATGAATAGACAAAGAAGATGTGGCACATATATAGAATGGAATATTACTCAGCCATAAAAAGAAACGAAACTGAGTTACTTGTAGTGAGGTGGATGGACCTAGAGTGTGTCATACAGAGTGAAGTAAGTCAGAAAGAGAAAAACAAATACCATATTCTAACACATATATATGGAATTTAAGAAAAAAAAAGAAAGAAAAGAAAAGAAAATGGTCAGAAGAACTTAAGGCCAAGACAGGAGTAAAGATGCAGAACTACTAGAGAATGGACTTGAGGATATGGGGAGGGGGAATGGTAAGCTGGGACAAAGTGAGAGAGTGGTATGGACATATATACACTACCAAACATAAAATAGATAGCTAGTGGGAAGCAGCCCCATAGCACAGGGAGATCAGCTCAGTGCTTTGTGACCACATAGAGGTGTGGGATAGGGAGGGTTGGAGGGAGAGAGACACAAGATGAAAGAGATATGGGGACATATGTATATGTATTACTGATGCACTTTGTTATAAAGCAGAAACTAACACACCATTGTAAAGCAATTATACTTCAATAAAGATGTTAAAAAAAAGTTGACATTGTTCATATCCTTCAGGACTATAATACAAGAAAATTTAAATAAGTCTTTCAGGCAAAAGGGAAATATTAACAGTAGGGAATTTGGATCTATACAAAGAAAGGAAAACTGTTGAAATAGAAATAAGTGAGTAAATACAACACAATTTTTCTCATGTTAATTTCTTTAAAATATGATTGGCAGTGTAAATCAATCAATTATTAGGTAGTATAGGACATTTACATATGTAGGATTAAAATGTATGAAAACCATAGCACACAGGATGTTAAGGGGAAATAAACATCAGCTGCTACAACATATTTATATGACCACAGATAAAATAATTATTTAAAGGCAGAATATAAAATGTTAAAAGTATGCTCTAAAACTTAGAGCAACCAATAAATAAAAACAAAGAGATAAAACCAACAAAGAGATAAAGCTACTAGATCAGTAAGAGATAAAAATGGAATACTAAAGAGTATTCAATTAATCTACAAAGAAAACAAAGAAAGAAACATAAAATAAGAACAGATAAAACAAATAGGAGAAAAATGGAAAGATAGTAGACAAACACAATTACTAAATTAGATCAATTATCAATAGATAAAATATTCCAACTATATTGCAGAGGTTCTCCCCCATTAGTGAAAGTACTGATCCTCACATGGGACTCTAGAGCCCAAGGATCCTGCATCAGAAAGATGAGCCTCCAGATCATTTGGCTTTGAAGGTTAGCAGAACTTAATTTTGGGAGCCCCATAAAATTGGGGGAAATAGAGATTTCACTCTTAAAGGGTGCACACAAATTCTCACATGCACTGGATCTCGGGGCAAAAGGAGTAATTTGCTAGAAGCATGGACCAGACCTATCTTCTGGTCTTGGAGAGTTTCCTGAAGAGGTTAAGAAGGGTTGAGAGGTGGACTCTGGCTCATCCTGGGGACATAAACACTGGTGGCAGCTGTTTTGGGAAACATCTACTGCATGAACACTGCTACTGGAGGCTGCCATCTTGGCTCATTAGTGCCTTTAAGACTTGGCCCTACCCAAAATCCTGCAGCTGCCAGTGCTGGGATGCTTCAGGCCCAACAATTAACTGGGCAGGGACACAACTCCATCCATTAGCAGACAGGCTGCATAAAGTCTTCCTGAGCACACAGCCACCTCTAAACATGCCTCTAGACATGGCACTCCTCACAAGAGGGCCAAACCCCATTCCACTCACCAGTGGGAAGGCACTAGTCCTTCCTTCCAGGAAGCCTGCACTACCCTCTAAACCAGCCTCACCCACTAGGGGGAAGACACGTGAGGCAAAAACACAAAAACAAACAAATAAAATTACATCCTGCAGCCTACAGAGTCTGGCCAACCACAGCAGTCCAGAACCTATCCTGGGACCAGCTGAGCCCTGGCCCTGTCCACTAGCAGGCCAATGAAAGCTTCAGGACACCCTGGATCCCATATGTAACTGTTCCAGGAACTGCCTCCCTCCACCAAGGATCAGAAACAAGCTCTTCAATGGCTGGGCCCTGCAGTCTTACTCAGGGAATGAGCCCTGCCAGCTAGTAGTCCAGCACTAACTTCAGGACCTGGCTTTACCTTCCTGGAGTTGTAGGGACCCTGACTCCACCCACCAATGAGCCAGCACTAGCCCTGTGTTCACTTATAATTCTACAGCCAGCTGCCTGTTCAGCAATCTCTGTTAAACAGCAGCCAGCAGCATCTGAACGGGAAGGCCTGACAACCTACCAGGCTAGGAGCCACCAAGCCTAACAGACCACCCACATAGTCAGCCTGCCACAACAGAAGGCACCAAGCAGCTCTCTTAGGGGGAACCATTAGAGCATATAGCTTGGATGACTAGAGGGGAGTGCACAGTAGGGACACATAGGATGATTCCTACAGAGAGCCACTTCTCCAAGGTCGAAAAACGTAATTAACCTACCCCATACACAAAAATACAAATAGCAACTTAGACAAAATGAGGTGACAGAGGAATATGTTCCACATGAAGGAATAAGATAAAATCTCAGAGGAAAAACTAAGTGAAGTGGACATAAGAAATCTACTCAAGAATGAGTTCAGAGTAATGACCATAAATAAGATCAAAGAAATCAGGGAAACATGCCTGATTAATATGCTACTAAACAACAAATGAATCACTGAAGAAATCAAAGAGGAAATCAAAAAATTCCTAGAGACAAATGAAAATGAAAATATGACAATCCAAATGTATGGGATGTGCAAAAGATCAGAGCAAACAAAACCCAAAGATGGTAGAAGGAAAGAACTCATAGAGATCAGAGCAAAAATAAATGAAATAGAGGCTAAAAAACAATAGAAAATATCAGTGAAACCAAAAGTTGGTTCTTTGAAACGATAAAGAAAATTGATAAACCTTTATCCAGACTCATGAAGAAAAAAAGAAAGAGGACTCATATCACTAAAATCAGAAATGAAAAAAGAAGAGTTACAACTGACACCACAGAAATACACAGGACCGTAAGAAATTACTAAGACCAACTTGACTCCAATAAAATGTACAACCTAGAAGAAATAGACAAATTCTTAGAATGGTACAATCTCCCAAGACTGAACTAGGAAGAAATAGAAAATATGAACAGACCAATTACCAGTACTGAATTTGAATTAGAAATTTAAAAACTCCCAATAAGCAAAAGTCCAGAACCAGGTTGCTTCACTGGTGAATTCTACGAAACATTTAGAGAAGGGTTAAAGCCTATCCTTCTCAAACTATTCCAAAAAAAATTCAGAGGAAGGAACACTTCCAAACTGATTCTATGCAGCCAGAATCACCCTGATATCAAAATCAGACAAAGATATCACAAAGACAGGACAATTACAGTCCTCCAATAACACTGATGAACATAGATGCAAAAATCCTCACCAAAATATTTCAGATTGTACTAAACTGAATCCAACAATACATTAAAAGGATAACACACCACAATCAAGTGGGATTTATACCAGGGATAAAGTCCTAGCCACTGCAAAAATGTGTTTGTTTTATTTCGGGTATATAACCAGGAGTGGAATTGCCAGGTCATAAGGTAGTTCTATTTTGAGCTATCAAAAAAACTCCATATTGTATTCCACAGTGACTGCACCAATTTACCTTACCACCAACAATGTACATGGGTTCCATTTTCTACAAAACCTGGCCAACAGTTTTTACTTGTTTTCTTTCTGATGCACATTCTAAAAGGTGTGAGGTGATATCTCATCTGGTTTTTACTTTTCAGTTTGTTAATGTGGTGTATCACATTGATTGAGTTGCAGATATTGAAAAAGCCTTGCACCCCTGGGATAAATCCCACTTGATCACGGTGTATGATCCTTTCAATGTGTTGTTGGATTTGGTTTGCTACTCTTTTTTTTTTTTTTTTTCTTTTTGCGGTATGCGGGCCTCTCACTGCTGTGGCCTCTCCCGTTGCGGAGCACAGGCTCCGGATGCGCAGGCCCAGCGGCCATGGCTCACGGGCCCAGCCGCTCCGCGGCATATGGGATCCTCCCAGACCGGGGCACGAACCCGTATCCCCTGCATCGGCAGGCGGACTCTCAACCACTGCGCCACCAGGGAGGCCCTGGTTTGCTACTCTTTTGTCTGCATTTGTCTGTGTTTTCTTTAATATCTTTCATAATTACTGTATAGCTTTCACTGTACAAGTCTTTTACTGCCTTGGTTAGGTTCTTCCTATTTTTCTTTTATCCTTCTGACACTATTACAAATTCTCATTTCCTTTCAGATATTTCCTTATTAGTGTATAAAAATTGAAAGACTTTTGTATATTGATTTTGTATACTGCAAATTTATTGAATTCATTAAGTAGTTCTAACAGTTTTTTATGGACTATTAAGTGTGTTTCCCTATATAAGACCTTGTACAGAAGATTATCAGCAATCAGGTTAGAATTTCTATAGGCCTCTCAGACCTTTCTGCTAATCCAAACTGCTGTTTTTGTTCTTAGCAAAATCCAGGCATTTGGGGTAGGCCAGGACCTGTCTTTAATCCTAGACAGATGGGACAAAAGTCAACCCCTCAGGTATCTCCCAGATAAATCAACACATTAGATGTACAGTTCAAAGTTTTCCCTTCTCAGAGAGCATCTGTGAGCTGGGATTTACAGCCTGCTCACTCTGCAGGGAGTCGGGGTAAGGATCTGTGGTGAGTGCTTGCATGCTTGTTGGCTCAGACTTCTTTGTTCATTGTACCCCCCAGGGTACTAGTGTATACAGATCTCTGTTAGTTCTCTGAGACCTGTCCCTTGGGTAACACCTGGAAAAGTTGAGGTCTTAGCTGTGAGGTCCATACCTTTATCCAATCAGGGAAAAGCTGGGAGCTAGGGTTTCTCTTCTGATTATATGACTCTGTGCTAGGGCTGGGATTTTGGCAAAAAAACTGTCTTCACTTCTCCTACTGGTTTCCATGTGGCTGATTTTACACTTGTACAAGGTGCAGTAGCCTCCCAATTAGTTTCTGTGTTTCTCATAAAGGGAATTTATCTGTGAGTTGTTATCAAACCTGTGTCTCCATGGGGAGAGGAGGGTCCAAGTCTTCCTATTCAGTCATCTTGCTGTCCTGGGTGTATTATTTAATCTCTGTAAAACTTGGTATCACTGTGTGCAAAGTGGCAATAGTGATAATATAAATGTGCTTATCACAGAAGGTTGCTGTGGAGATTAAAAGAGCCTTAAAACTATTTAAGGTATTTGGCACAATGTCTGACAGATAGTAGGTATTCAATGCCTATGAATTATTATTAGATATGAGTATTGATATTAATATTGCTTAAATGTCACTAGACTGTGATATATTCTGAATCCTTATGGTAGACACTTTCTTTGTAGAGATTAATGATTTCTATTTATGTTGAGTCAGTTCCCCTGCATTTCTTCTGGGACTTAGTCTGCTATGTAAATGATTAATCTCGCACTTAGTCCATTCTGTAGCTTTTCTATGAGGAAATTCTGGAAGAGCATGTGTTTATTTAGGATTCCTGTTGAACACCAAAGTTTCCTACATGAGAAGGAATACCTCTTCCACGAGTGTACTATGTGAGGAGACAAAATGCAGTTTAACTAATGCTGAACCTTAATTCGGAGCATACTAAGGAGAGGTTTAGAGATTAGAGGTCACCTTAAGGTAAATGAGATATTAAACACCCATAAACTGCAGGAAGCTAGCTAAAACAAATTGTTTGACATGGAATCTAGAAAAAATGCTCAAATTTTATGTACAAAAATAGGAAACATATTTCAGTGCAAGGAGTTGTTCACTGTTGCTATCATGTACAAGAATTAATTCACAGCTAATTAGAGGCAGAGGCAGCCAGGAAAGATCACACATGGGACACACAGAAAAGAAAAAAAAAAAAGATTTTTTTTTAAACTCATGGATTCAATGGGAATTGAAGCCAATACAACTAAATTTTTTTCAAATATATTCGAATACAGCAGACAATCATTACTTTACAAAATATGGGCCTTTAGATGTATTAAAGAATGTAATAAAATGTATAGAAAATGAGAAAAGTAATGAATAGAACAGCATATCATGGCAACAATAGACGTTTATATTCAGATCCACTAGGGATTAAATTTAGTTTCTTGCCTTATTTGACACTGATGTGAAAGTCTATTTTTTTTTTTTTTTTTTTTTCAGTACGCGGGCCTCTCACTGTTGTGGCCTCTCCCGTTGTGGAGCACAGGCTCCGGACGCACAGGCTCAGCGGCCATGGCTCACGGGCCTCTCCACGGCATGTGGGATCTTCCCAGACCGGGGCACGAACCCATGTCCCCTGCATCGGCAGGCGGACTCTCAACCACTGCACCACCAGGGAAGCCCTGAAAGTCTTTTTTATGTTGAGACATTAATATCTCACATCCTCTTAAATATTCTCAATAGTGAAAAAATACAGCTCCATTAATATCATAATCTATTCATATCTACATTTTAATGGCAAAAATAAAATTGCTGTTATTGATATAACCTTTAATTTCTGTGGTGAATAATTTTACTCCAAAAGCTTTATAGTTTCTAAGCTGATTATTGAATTTCCCCACATATTAAAGTGAATTTTTTATTAGGGAGAGAGGAAGAGGGTGAAGAAATTAAGAAGAGAGGTGCTTAGAGTTAAAGTGTGGTGGGGGACTTCCCTGGTGGTGCAGTGGTTAAGAATCCACCTGTTAATGCAGGGGACAGGGGTTAGATCTCTGGTCCAGGAAGACCCCACATGCGTGGAGCAACTAAGCCCATGGGCCACATACTGAGCCTACACTCTAGAGCCCAGGAGCCACAACTACAGAGCCCCTGTGCCACAACTACTGAAGCCTGTGCCCGTAGACCCTGTGTTCCACAACAAGAGAAGCCACCAAAATGAGAAGCCCACGCACTGCAATGGAGAGTAGCCCCCACTCACCGCAACTAGAGAAAGCCTGTGTGCAGCAACAAAGACGCAGGACAGCCAAAAATAAATAAATAAATAATTTTTTAAAAAATAAAGAAAAATAAAGTGCAGGTGGGAGTTTATATATAATCGACTCTGTCACCCTCATTTTCTTATTAATTCAAAACATATGCATGGAGTACTTACTATGTAGCAGGTGAATCATGCTAGGTGATTCAGACCAAGTAAAGAAGACACTTTACTTGTTTTCTGTTATTAATATTCTACAGCACAGGGAGCTCAGCTCAGTGCTCTGTGATGACTTAGATGGGTGGGATGGGGTGGTGAGAGGGAGGTCTAAGAGGGAGGTGATATATGTATACATATAACTGATTCACTTCATTGTACAGGAGAAACTAACACAACATTGTAAAGCAATTATACTCCAGCAAAAAAAAGGAACATATATGGAAATAAAAATATTGGTATGATGTGAGAGAATGTATTGCCACAGAATTCTATGTGAATTCAAAAGAAATGAAGATAATATTAGTTTTAGGGTTCTGGAAGAGCCTTAAGAAGATTTGAAAAGGAGCTTCAGGAATTAGGTAGAATGTGGAAAACTAGTTAGTGCATTAGGGTTCTCCAGAAAAGCAGAATCAATATGATGTATATATATATATATATATATATATATATATATATATATATATACACACACACACACACACACACACACACACACACACACAGAGAGAGAGAGAGAGAGAGAGAGAAAGAGAGAGAGATTTTAAGGAATTGGCTCACATGATTGCAGAAGTTGGTGAGTCCAAAATCTTCAGTGTAGGCCAGCAGGCATTCTCCTGGCAAAATTTATTTTTCTTGCCAGGTCAATGTTTTTCCTCTTTAGGCCTTCAACTGGATGGAGGGCAGATAATCTGCTTTACCCAACGTCTACTGATTTAAAAGTTAATCTTATCTGAAAAATATCTTCACAGCAGCATCTAGACAAGTGTTTGACCAAAGAAGTGGGTACTGTGGCCTAGCCAAATTGACATACAAAATCAACTCTCACATGTTTAAATAGAAAGAGGGTATTTCAGGTGGATATGTCATTACAAAAAATACAGAAACAACAGTGTAAGAAGATTGTTCTGGGAAAAGAAAGAAAGAAAGAATGTTTCATTGCATCATAGTGGATTGTGCTATTAATCAGATAAACCGTTTAAAATTGTGACTCTTCTACTTACTAGGTATCTGGGTTTAGACAAGTTAGTATTTGTAAACCTTAGTTTTCCAGGTATTTAAATTGGTAGATAAATGCCTATTTCATTAATGTGATATGAGGATGAAATTCAGTTTGGAAAGTTTCTAACATCCTGCTTAGTACATCAGGCACATAGTAAGTACTCAAGAACTGAGAGACAGCATTGTAGTTAAAAGTTCAGAGTCTTGAGCAAGACTCAGCCCTAATCCTGGATGCACCATTTTTTTAGCTGAGTAATCTTGCACAAATTGCTTAATCTCTCTGCACATATTTCTTCCTTGAAAATGGGTGTGATAATAAAATATCCAGAACACAGCTGGTATACAGCAAGGGCTATACAAGTGTTAACTATTAGTATTTATAGGGTGGCAGGATAATACAATATATTGGATTAATTCATGATGGTTTTCATCATCATTATTAGTACTAAATTTGCCATGCTTTTAGAATTAATAGGAGACAAAAGTATGAAAAGATGGCAATTCTTTGTAGTCTGAGTTCTGAGCTCACTGAATCTAAGGAATTATAAGGGGACTGTATATCTCAGGGCCTGAAACAAAAGTTGGCAGAAAGTATTCCCTCATTCAGGCCTCGGTGTGAGAGTTTCTGCCCACTTAAACAAAGGTGCACTTGCCACAGAAATAGAAGATAAAAGGAGGCTTGAAGGACACAGGTTCAACCACACTTAGATGGGGAGGGCGTTTGGGGGATTTCTATGAGTGAAGTAGGTGGCATCACAGAGATTACTGTTGTATGCGTCAGAGAAATAACTCCTGATATCTTTCTTGGCAACATCAGCAGAGGATTGTGTGTTGAAATTGTTCAGTGGCAAGGAAGGAAGAGTGAACATCTCTGTAGCTGTGCTACACTGAGTGTAGATGACCAACATATGGCAGCAGTACCAGTTAACAGAAGGAATAACAATAATAATGAAATCTTCAGGAACTAAGTAGTAGAGCCATGTCCCATTTTCTTAGTATCAATTAAGCCCCAGAACCCTTTCTAACCATTTTGAGGTGATGCTTATAGTGGTGGTTCACAGACCACACTTCGAATAAGGAGTTACTAGATTCTCATTTGGCATGTAGAATAATCTTTTAACATCTAGATATTTTCTCCTAAATTTCTTTAATTTTTACACTTGTTCCTGGAAAAGAATATAGACCAAATGGTCTCTTTAGCTGTACTTCTAAGAATTCATTTCTAAGAATCACTCTGTACTACTATTTAATTATTTTTCATCATTCACTCAATTACCACATATTAACTAATAATTAAATATTAATTATTAATCTCTTATTATGTACCAGACACTATTTTAAGTCTTGGAGATACAGTGATGACAGGGAAGAGGAGTGACATCATCTGATCTAAGCATTAAAAATATAACTTGTCAACAAGCACATAAAAAGATGCTTGACATAATTAGTCATCAGGAGAATGCAAATCAAGACCACAATGAGATGCTACTTCACACTCACTGGAATGACTAGAATCAAAAATTAAACTAACAAGTTTTGGTAAGGATGTGGAAAAATTGGAACATTCATACACTGCTGGTAGGAAGGTAAATTGGTACAAATGCTTTGGAAACCAGTATGGCAGTTGCTCAAATGATTAAACATAGAGTTACCATATGATATTGTAAGTAATTCCAGTTCTTGGTATATACTCAAGAGAAATGAAAACATATATATGAATGCTCATATAGATGAAACTTGTATATGTATGCTCATATCAACATTATTCATAATAGTCAAAAGGTAGAAACAACCCAAATGTCTATCAGTGGACAAATGGGTAAACAATACATGGTTTATGTATACAATGGAATATGATTCAGCTATAAAAAGGAACAAAGTACTGATACTTGCTAAAACCTGGATCTATATTCATTATGCCATTTAAAAGAAACCAGTCTTAAAAGACCACATACTACATGACTCATATGAACATGCAGATCAGGGAAATCTATATATAGAGAAAGTAGGTTAGAGGTTGCTTAAGGATGTAGTAGGGAAAGAGAGACTATAGAAGTGATAGCTGAAAGGCATGCAGTTTCTTTTCAAGATGATGAAAAAGTTCCAAATTTAGGGCGATGGTTGCACTTATGTGTGAATATGCTAAAAAAAAAGTTGAAATATACACTTTAAATGGATGAATAGTATGAGAATCATACCGCAATAAAGTTGTTTTTTTTTTTTTTTAAAGTATTGCTTTGGCTCTTGAGTGGCACATGACTAGGAGAGGGAAATCATGGGAGCTGGGAAGCCCC
Source organism: Mesoplodon mirus (assembly GCF_964341445.2). Classification (NCBI taxonomy): domain Eukaryota; kingdom Metazoa; phylum Chordata; class Mammalia; order Artiodactyla; family Ziphiidae; genus Mesoplodon; species Mesoplodon mirus. The sequence continues at coordinate 106,360,060 of NC_138983.1, read as the reverse complement.
ATATGAGGTAATTTCAGTAGTCCAGAGAAATTCAAGGAAATCATCGACCAAGTGATTGCAATGGAAATAGAAAAAGATAAATTCATTCCAGACTTATTTTGGAGATAAACAGCAAAACTTGTTAAAAGATTTGTTATTGATGGTGAAAAGAGTGAGATCAAGGATGATTCACACATGTGTGGCCTTAGCAATTAGGATAATTTAGAATGTGATTTGCTAACAAGAGACTTTCTGAAAATGAAGGTGAGGTGAGACAGAGTGGGGTCAGATATTCTGAGGAGAAATCTAGATTTCTGTTTAATAATAACTAATCAGTTGAGTATATGAATCTGAAGCTCAAATGAGAGATTAAGGCTGGGGATATAAATGCCATTTATTTACTGGTTATTCATATTAATAACTGCTTTATTCTGCACATTCATGGAGCCAAGGCAACTTGCTAGCTAGTTATTGATGGAGAAAACCAAGGAAAACCAGACACATTCTTGCCTTTATGGAATTTACAATGAAGGACTCATGATCCTCTTTATTCACCAAAATATTAGATTGGATAAATATGTGAATGCATTAATTTTCACCTCTATTAAGTGTAATGTAGTAAAGGGTTTGTTATTTAGTCATACTTTGTTTCAAGTAAGCTTGGTTAGAGACCCCTATATAAAATCTGTCATGGATCTTCAGCACATAAAGAACATAGCTTTATGTGCCATAAAGCTCTAGGAGCTTTAGGAGCTATAAACAGGAGTGATTGTGCAGAAGATCTCTCATGGTTCCTCAAATCACCTAGAGTTAAAAATAAATAACAATGTACAGATATACTTCTGTATCCCCAGATTCAAGTTACCAATTAAATCATCTATTTCTTATAAATCCCCTCCCCAAGTGATTCTAATGATATTTAGGGCTGGAAACCACTGGCTTAAGGAAAATGAAATGTTGTTCTCAAAAGCAGTTTAGATAACTGGAATGGGAAATTGAAAATTGGAAAAAGTGCCTGCAGCAGAATTACTCTAATTTTACTTGGGATCTAATGCATTCTCCAAACTGCAAAACAGGGAGTATGAGATTTCATTCTCTCAGAAATTTAAGGTGCTTGTTTCAGATGCCCCTCCCTGAGACAGGGGGGAACAAGGAGGTAAAACAACATAAGAAATGAGCTTATGCTATTTTGAGCCTGCTTATTTTTTGTGAAGCAGAATGCTAGAAATGATTTGTGTATGCCCTAAGGAAAGATTGTTTGTCTGAAGTCATTTTGTTGTTTTCCTTTTAGTTCTAGTCCAAGTCCCTATCCAAGACGAGATAATGGCAGTCCTTTCAAGGTCAATGACACGACCTAAAGTCCAAGAAGGTAGGGAAGCAATGTCAGATGGCAATCGTGTCCGTGGCATGGGTGGATGTCAATATGGAGATGGTGAGGGTGACAGTGATGGCAGTGAAGAAGTTAAACAAAAGTGTCATCTGTTTGTCACTGACCCCAGTGATGGGGCCTTAACTGCTGTATCCTCTCTAACAGAGGAAAGAATCTCCTGAGCACTTTCTGGGTTTGGTGAGGGACAACTCAGAACAATGCCCTTTGTTGGTAATACAAAAAGGCAGGAGCATCAACATTTGATCTCCTAATTCTGAAGGACTATAGGATCATATTTGAATTTTTAAATCCATATCAGCCAGTAAAGGACAAATTAGGTCTGGGGATCAGACATAATTTGGGGTTGATTGAAGCATGGGAACAATTTTAATATCTCTTAAGGGTTTTATTTTTTTCAATTAATATAATTTGTGAATATGCATGTTAGAGAATACTTATAAAAATAAAGTTAGAAATAATAAAGACAAACAGCAACTACTATATTTGTCCATATTTGAAGGTCTCACCCATATCAAATAATAAACTCTCATTTTAAAAGAGATAATTGTATCCTGTGTTTATAAATGTGTTTGATGGGCTTCCCTGGTGGCACAGTGGTTGAGAGTCCACCTGCCAATGCAGGGGACACGGGTTCATGACACAGTCCGGGAGGATCCCACATGCCGCGGAGCAGCTGGGCCCGTGAGCCATGGCTGCTGAGCCTGCGTGTCTGGAGCCTGTGCTCCACAACGGGAGAGGCCACAACAGAGAGAGGTCCATGTGCTGCAATAAATAAAAAAAAAAAATAAATAAATAAATAAATAAATAAATAAATAAATGTGTTTGAAAGGTACACAAAGCAGGTCATTGCAAATATTAAAAAAAAACATTTTTAATATGACTAGGTATTAAAATATCTGAAAATTTATTGATTCAGATCCTATTAATTGTATTTTGCTCCTGTTTATTTAGCGCATTTTTAAAAACTTTAATTGGTTGCTTAGTTCATTTACTATTACTATTTTAAAAAGCGACATGAGTGGTTTTTCTTCTGCATGCTGCTTCGCAAAGGCATTTATCCCATAGGTTGTGATATGTAATGTTTTCAAGATTGTTCTTTCTTAGAAAAACTGAAATTTTACTTAGGAGTTAACAGTGTTTAATTTCCAAATGGATCTTATTTTGTTCATTTGTTTGTTCATTAGTTTGTTTGCTATCTGATTTTGTTATTAATTAGATATTTTATTACACTATTATCAGAGAACTCTGTATTATTTCTACTTTTTGAAATTTATTGATATTTTCTTTGTGGTCTAAGGCATGGAATTTTTTTTAATACATCATCAGCTCTCAGAAAGAAGTTGACTTCTGTATTTTTAGGACATAGATTTCCAAAGGTATCCAGTAAAACTCTCCTATGAATTGTGGTATTTATGTTTTTTTTTTTCACTTGGGACTTTTGCTGATTCTGTTGGTATAAGTATTATTAACAACATTTATACAATTTGGAGTCTGTGTTTTCTTTCTTTATTTCACTAAACACGTGTGTTTGTTTTCCTTCAGGTTCTCCTTATTTCCATGAGAAATGGAAAGACTCAAACCTAATTCCAATATGCTTATTAAAACCTAGTCAGATCTTGCTAATTGGAAATTGCTAGAAATGTGAACAGTGGACAAACAAGCTTAGCTTTGACTAATCTACTAAACAATGACAAAAATAATTTCAAATTTCTCAAAACCACTAAGGTAGAATTTTGTCCTATTTAATGGGATTGATATATTGAAGTCCATCTATATTCCTAAATTAATAATATCTGAGTTTATTTTTAAATTATATCCTGTAACATAAGTGTTCCAGTAGATTAACTTGCCTTTCTACAAATTATACTGAACTAATGAGTATCTTATCTGCATTTATCATGTGATGCCTAAGAAAGCATCAGGGCAACATAGTTCTCAACACAATAAATTGAATCCAAATCTTGATGATCAAACAATTTTTGAGTTGACATAAAATTTTTCAGGGAAATCTTTTAAAACACATGGAACAAATTTCCCTCTCTGCCTTGATTATATAAATAAATATTAGCATCAAAATTCTGAGGATATTCAAAGAATTCTGTTGAATTATAAAATGCAGAAAACAATAAAACACTTGATCATTTTTTCTCCACCCATATAATTATAATTACTGCCATCATTACGAATACCAGTTTATGAGAAAAAATACTTTAAGACTTTTGACTCAACAATTCTTTTTGTTCAGCTAAACAATTAAGGACATCTCTAAGTCGGCTGATTTAAGCAGGCCCCATTCTTTCAGTGACTTTCCTGCAGTTGCTATTTCTTTGCCCCTTGGCTGAGCCAGCCATTGCCAGTGGCATAAGCACTTTGCTGCAGTCAATGAAGTTGATAAATGAAGTACCTTTATGTAAGCAGGAACTATTAATAAAAGTGCTCTTAATGGGTGGTCTGACTGCTTGTACCACGCAAGTTCATACACTGACATACAGGAAGAGATAAAGGACTTATTCATCATTGTTCCTATAGATCAGCATGACAGTCTCACTTTGGGGACAAACACTATAGCTAAATTGTGTAGTTTATTGTCATAGTCAAAATGTTTGCTCTTTTCTTAATACATGCAATAGATCATTAAAAAAAAATTAAAGGAAATGTACTTAGCTGTGTCTATATGAGGCAATAATAACATGAGATTTGTTGCAAACAATTGTTTCTTAGTTTGATTTTGTTCACAGAGAAAAACAAAAGGATTTACATAGTGCAGGCCTAACCTGATGATTAAGTAGCCAAAACTGACCATCATTAAAACAATAAAGACATTTACATAGTGGAGATTATTACACAAGGTACTTTGACTTATAGATCAACACTGAGGTATAAGTTCTTAATTTTAATAATAAATAGATTTTTTCTTCTTGATAATTTTTGTAGGTTTGTCCTATTTAAAAGCACTTTGTAAGATCATGAAAATAGCCACTTCTTTTACCTTCTAATTTTTTTTTAATTTTCAAATTTTGATTTATAATCCAATCTGTTTTAAATTGCTTTGTGATAAGAAAAAATTGCTAATTCCTTAAATATTCCATGTGTACATGAAAAGACAATATACTCTGTAGTTGTTAAGTGTAGTGTTTTATTTAGGTAAATCCAGCCAAGTTTATTAACTGTTTATATTTTCTACTTATTTTGTGTCTATTTATCCTATTAGCTAATGAGAGGTATATTATATCCTCTAACTGTGGTTTTAAGTTTATCTAGTCCTTCTTTTAATTCTGTCGACCAACTCATTATATTATTTGAAGTTATTTTGTATGAATATACATTTAAGATTTTGATATTTTTCTTACAGTTTGACCCTGTTATTGTTATGTAATATTATTCCTTTTCTGCAATATAACACTTCTTGCCTTAAAGACTACTTTGTCTGATGGTAATTTAACTACAGCTAGTCTCCTGTTTTTAATGCTTGTATAGATTCTATCACTTCAAATACTCTTTCTGTATATATAAAATTTCTTACATAAAAATCAGTATATAGTAAAAAATAAATAATCAGTGCATAATCAGCTTTTGTTTTATCATCAACCCAGACAACTCTTGTCGTTTATTTGGATTATTTTGTCCTCTTATTTTAATGGGATTACTGATTTACAGTTGCCTTACTATTTTTTTTTTTTTTTGGTGTTTTCTCCTTTCTTTTTTTCTACTAATGATTATTTTATTATTTAATTTCATCTTTACTTAGTTTGTTAGATATGAGTATACAACATGCATTCCTGACATATTAAAATATACCAAAAAGTACTTTAACTCTCCTGCACAATGCTAAGGACCTCAGACACTTTAGATCCAATTATCCTGCTACCTTTGATGTTATCATTATCATCATGCATTTATATGTACAGAGTCAAAATTTTTATAGGTTTATTCAAACATTAATTGTAGATGATACCCTCAAATTCCAAAGTGCTTGTTTCATTTTACAATTCCACAAATAATATAGTAAAATTCAAGTTGTCTTCTATATTTTTTCAACACTTGAGTTCATCAGATTTTTTTTGAAATATATAAACACAAGCCTCTAAGTGGGAATAGATTATCATTATAACATCTTGTAATGTCCTTGGTGGTAATTCATGTATCTCATTACGTGATATGTTAGTTCATAGTTTTTGCTTATTTTTAAAATTGAGTTACTGACAATTTATTATTGATTTGTAAGAGTACTTAAATATTAAGGAAATTTGTCTTCTCTCATGTATATATATATCTATATCTATCTATAAATATCTGTCTATACAAACTGAATATTAATTATATTTGCTATTACTGTATAACTGTATATTTTATTTCTACATTTTAATTGCATTTTTATAGTATAAAGTTACGAAATTGAATATTGTATGTTGACCCTGTAACCATTATATTTTTAAACTCAATTATTAATTCTATTCATTATTTCCAGATTCTTTTGAAGGTTTATTGCAAGCAATTACATCATTTACAACCACAGAGAGCTGTATTTCTTCCTTTCTAAAATATACATTCCTTTTCTTGAATGTACTAGCTAAGAATTTCATATATGTCCAAATAGGCATGATGTAGTAAATGTTTTTGTCTTATTGCACTCCTGAAGGGACTGTCTTATTGCACATCTCAAGGGAAAGTGTTCAATGCTCAATCATTGAACTGTAACTAAACCCCAAAAATCTATAATAGTTAAACACACAAAAATAAAGAAATCTAAACATAACACTAAAGATAGTCTTCAAATCACAAAGGAAGAGAGCAAAAGAAGAAAACAGGAAGAAAAAAGAACTACAAAAATCCCTCAAACAATGAATAAAGTGACAATAATTACATATCTATTAATAATTACATTAAATATAAATGGAATAGAAGCTCCAATCTAAAGAGTGGCAGAATAAATACAGAAACAAGACCCATTTATATCCTGCATATAAGAGACTCACTTCAGATCTAATGACACACATATCTTTTGATGTGACTCTTGGCCATCTGTATGTCTTCTTTGGTGAAATGTCTATTTATGTCTTCCACTTATTTTTTGATTGGGTTGTTTGTTTTTTTGATATTGAGCTGCCTGAGCTGTTTGTATATTTTGGAGATTAATCCCTTGTCAGTTGCTTCATTTGCAAATGTTTTCTCTCATTCTCAGGGTTGTCTTTTCATCCTGTTTATGGTTTCCTTTGCTGTGCAAAAGATTTTAAAAGGCCCCATTTGTTTATTTTTGTTTTTATTTTCATTACTCTAGGCAGTGGGTGAAAAAGATCTTGCTGTGATTTATGTCAAAAAGTGTTTTACCTATGTTTTCCTCCAAGAGTTTTATAGTGGCCAGTCTTACATTTAGGTCTTTAATTCATTTTGAGTTTATTTTTGTGTATGGTGTTAGGGAGTGTTCTAATTTCATTCTTTAACATATAGCTGTCCAGTTCTAATAATTGAAGAGATTATGTTTTCTCCATTGTATATTTTTACATCCATTGTCATAGACTAGGTGACCATAGGTGTGTGTGTTTATCTCTGGACTTTCTATCCTGTAACATTGATCTTCATTTCTGTTTTTGTGCCAGTACCATACTGTCTTGATTACTGTGGCTTGTTGTATAGTCTGAAGTCAGGGAGTCTGATTCCTTCAACTCCATATTTCTTTCTCAAGATTGCTTTGGCTATTAAGGGTCTTTTGTGTTTCCATACAAACTGTAAATTTTTTTGCTCTAATTCTATGCAAAATGCTATTGGTAATTTGATAGGGATTTCATTGATTCTGTATGTTACTTTGGGTAGTATAGTCATTTTGACACTACTGATTCCTCCAATCCAAGAACAAGGTATAGCTCTCCAACTGTTTGTGTAATCTTTGATTCTTTTCATCAGTGTTTTATAGTTTTCTGAGTAGTATTTTGCCTACTTAGGTAGGTTTATTCCTAGGTATTTTATTCATTTTTTTGCAATCATAAATGGGATTGTTTCCTAATTTTTCTTTCTGATATTTGCTGTTAGTGTAGATGAATGCAAGAGCTTTCTGTGCATTAATTTTATATCCTGAAATTTTACCAGATTCATTGGTTAGCTCTAGTAGTTTTCTGGTGTCATCTTAGGGATTTTCTATGTATAGTATTGTCATCCACAAAAAGTGACAGTTTTACTTCTTTTTTCCAATTTGTATTCCTTTTGTCTCTTTTTCTTCTCTGATTTCTGTGGCTAGGACTCCCCCAAAAAAGTTGAAAAATAGTTGTGAGAGTGGATATCTTTGTATTGTTCCTGATCCTGAGGAAATGTTTTCAGTTTTTTACCATTGAGAATGAAGTTCACTGTGGGTTTGTCATACATGGCCTTTATTATGTTGAGGTAAGTTCCCTCTATGCCCACTTTCTAGGGTGTGTTTAATCATAAGTGGGTTCTGAATTTTGTCAAAAGTTTTTTCAGCATCTATTGAGATGATCATATTGTTTTTATTATTTAATTTGTTAATGTGGTGTATCACATTGATTGATTTGCATATATTAATGAATCCTTCATCTCTGAGATAAATCCCACTTGATCATGGTGTATGATTCTTTTAATGTGTTGTTAGATTCTGTTTCCTAGTATTTTGTTGAGGATTTTTGTGTCTATGTTCATCAGTGATATTGGTCTGTAATTTTCTTTTTGCATGATATCTTTGTCTGGTTTTGGTATCAGGATGATAGTGGCCTTGTAGAACAAGCCTGAGAGTGTTTCTCCCTCTGCAATATTTTGGAAGAGCTTGAGAAGGATAGATGTTATTTCTTCTCTAAATGTTGATATAATTCACCTGTGAAGCTATCTGGTCCTGGACTTTTGTTTGCTGGAAGATTTTTAATCACAGTTTCAACTTCATTACTTGTGATTAGTCTGTTTATATTTTCTATTTCTTCCTGGGTCGGTCTTGGAAGTTTGTACCTTTCTAAGAATTTGTCCATTTTATTCCAGGTTGTCCATTTTATTGGCAAATAGTTCCTTGTAGTAGTCTCTTATGATCCTTTGTATTTAGAGAATTGCAAATCAAAACTACAATGAAGTTTTACCTCACACCAGTCAGAATAGCCATCATAAAAAACAATCTACAAAAAATAAATGCTGGAGAGGTTGTGGATAAAAGGTAACCTTCTTGCATTTTTGGTGGGAATATAAATTGATACAACCACTATAGAGAACAGTATGGAGCTTCCTTAAAAAACTAAAAATAGAACTACCATGTGACCCAGCAATCCCACTACTGGGCATATACCTTGATAAAACCATAATTCAAAAAGACACATGTACCCTAATGTTCATTGCAGCACTATTTGCCATAGCCAGGATATGAAGCATCCTAAATATCCATCAACAGAGGAATGGATAAAGATGATGTGGTACATATATACAATGGAATAATACTCAATGATTAAAAGGAACAAAATAGTCCCATTTACAGAGATGTGGATGGACCTAGAGATTGTCATACAGAGTGAGGTAAGTCAGAAAGAGAAAAACAAATATCATATATTAATGGATATATGTGGAATGTACAAAAATTGTGCAGATGAACCCATTTGCAGGGCAGAAATAGAGAAGCAGATGTAGAGAATGGACAGGGAGAAACAGAGGGTGAAGGGGAGTGTAGGATTAATTGGGAAATTAGGATTGACATATATACACTACCAAGTGTAAAATAGATAGCTAGTGGGAACATGCTGTATATCACAGGGAGCTCAGCTCAGTGCTCTGTGATGACTTAGATGGGTGTGATGGGGGTTGGGAGGGAGGTCCAAGAAGGAGGGGATATATTTATACATATAGCTGATTCACTTTGCTGTATAGCAGAAACTAACACAACATTGTAATGCAATTATACTCCAATTAAAATAAAAATAAAGACATACACATAGAATGAAAGTGAAGGGATGGAAGAAGGTATTTCTTGAAAATGGAAATGAAAAGAAAGCTTTGGTAGTAATATCTATATCAGACAAAATAGACTTTAAAACAAAGACTGTTAACAAGAAGCAAATAAGGATACTACATAATGATCAAGGGATTAATCCAAGAAGATATAACATGCATCCAACATAAGAGCACCTAAAAATATAAAGCAAATATTAATAGACAAAAATGGAGAAATTGACAGTAACACAATAGGAGTAGGGAATTTACTCCCCACAAACACTAATGTACAGATCACCAAGACAGAAAATCAATAATAAAACACTGGCCTTAAACAACACATTGGACAAGATGAATGTAAAATGTATATGTAGAACATTGCATCCAAAATCAGCAGAATACACTTTCTTTTCAAGTGCATGTGGAATATTCTCCAGGATAGATCATATGCTAGACCACGAAACAAGAAAAAGTAATTCTTTTTAAAAAATGAAATCACAGCAAGCATCTTTTCTGACCACAACACTGAGACTAGATATCAAATACAAGAAAAAAAAAAACACACAAACACATATTTGTGTTTGTGAGGTTAAACAATATGTTACTACACAAACAATGGATCACTGAAGAAATCAAAGAAAGAAAAAAAAACTGGAGACAATGGAAAAATAAAACACAATGATCCGAAATCTATGGGATGCAACAAAAGCAGTTCTTAGAGGAAACTTTATATGACAGTAAAAGCTTACCTCAGGAAATAAGAAAAATAAAAAAAACAACCTAAACTTACACCCAAAGAAACTAGAAAAAGAAGAACAAACAAAAGTCAGAGTTAATGGAAGAAATCATAAAATCAGAGCAGAAATAAATGAAATAGAAAATAAAAATAGAAAAGGCCAATGAAAGTGACAGCTGGTTCTTTGAAAATAAAAATAAATAAATAAATAAAGACAAACCTCTAGCAAGACTCATTGAGAACAAAAAAGAGAGGTCCAAATCAATAAATTCAGAAATGAAAAAGAAGTTACAACTGACACCACAGAAATGGAAATAATCATAAGAGGTTGCTATAAACAAGTATACATCAATAAAATGGACAATGTTGAAGAAACTGACAATTCCTAGAAATGTACATGCTCCCACGACTGATCCAGAAAGAAATAGAAAATGTAAACAAACAAATTACCAGGAATGAAATTGAATCAATAATAAAACAAATCACAAATAAACAAAAGTCCAGGAGCAGATGGCTTTACGGGTGAATTCTACCAAACCTTTACAGAGAGTTAACAAATATCTTTCTCAATCTATCCAAAAATTTCAGAGGAAGGAATGCTTCTGAACTCTTTCTATCTGGCCAGCGTCAACCTGGTACCAAGACCAGAAAAAGATATCATGAAAAATAAAACCATAGCCCAATATCACTGATAAACGTAGATGCAAAAATCCTCAACAAAATATTACCTAACAAAAGTCAACAACACATTAAAAGGATTAATCAACATGACCAAATGGGATTTATCCCAGTGATGCAAGGATGATTCAATATCCGTAACTCACTCAATGTGATATACCACATTAATAAATTGAAGAGTAAAAATGCTATGATCATTTCAGTAGATACAAAGACATCTTCTGACAAAACTCAACATCCATTTATGATAAAGCACTCTTAGCAAAGTAGGTATAGTGGAAACATGGCTTAACATAAAAAAGGCTATAAATGACTAGCACATAGCTAACATAATTCTCAACTGTGAAAAGCTGAAAGAATTTCTTCTAAGATCAGAAACAAGAAAAGGATACCACCCTTACCACTTTCATTCAACATAGTATTGGAAGTCCTAGCCATAGAAATCAGACAAGAAAAATAAATAAAAAGGATCCAAATTAGAAAGAGAGAAATAAAACTGTCCCTGTTTGCAGATAACATGATACTATATATAGAAAATCCTGAAAGTGCCACAAAAAATCTACTAGAACACATTAATGAAAGCAGTAAATTTGCAGGACACAAAATTATAATATTTATAAATATATAAAAATATATAAATCTGTTGCATTCCTGTACAGTAAAAACAAACTGTCAGAAAGAGAAATTAAGAAAACAATTCCATTTGTAATCACATCAAAAGGAATATAATACCTGAGAATAAATCTAAGAAGGTAAAATACCTGTACTTGGAAAACTATAAGACACTGATGAAAGAAATTGAAGATTACATGACACAAACACACACACACACACACACACTCACACACACACACATATAAATATATATATATGCATAACTGATTCACTTTGTTGTACAGCAGAAACTAACACAACATTGTAAGTCAACTATACCCCAATAAAAATTAAAGAAAAAATAAAGCCACAGTAAAAAAAAAAAAAAAAAAGGTATTGTAAGTCAGTTATTCTTCAAAAACAAAAAAAACAAACAAATTCATTGAAAAAGAGATCATGTTTGTGATTACCAGGGTTGGGGGGGTGGAGAGAGGGGGAACTGGTTGAAGACAGTCAAAAAGTACAAAGTCTCATTCATAAGAGAAATAAGTACAAGAGATGTAATATACAACATGATAAATATAATTAACACTTCTGTTTGTTATATATGAAAGTTTTGAAAGAGTAATTCCTAATTTTTCACAAGGAAAAATATTTTTTTTTCTTTCTTAAATTTGGTAACTGTATGAGATCATTGATGTTCACTAAACTTACTGTGATATCATTTCATGATGTATGTAAGTCAAATAACTTTGCTGTACACCTTAAACTTACACAAAGTTCTATGTCAATCATATATCAGTAAAACTAGAAGATAAATACATCATTGAATATGCTAGCTGTAGGATTTTTAAAGATATCATTTGTCAGATTGATTTACTTCTATGTCTACTTTTTTGAAACATTTTGTAATATAGGAGTCTTAAATGTATCAGATATTTTTTCTACATCTAATATTATGATATAAGTTTCACCTTAACTATGTTAATGTGTTGAAGTATATTGATTGATGTTTTTAAAAGGTTAAACCATTCTTGTAATTCTGCATTACACATTACTGTTTCTGTTTATTCATTTAAAAGACTGACATTATTTCTCCCTTATGGATTTTAAATTATTTGCCACTGAAGCCATTCAGGCAACATTGAAATTTTATTTTTGGAAGTTTTAAAATTATGTATTCAAAATTTTAATAGATATAAGACCAGTACATTTTCTATTTGTTTGCCAGTCTCTGGTCACTTGTGTTTTTCAAGCAATTTGTTCATTCTGTTTAAGTTTATAGAAAATATTCACACATTTATTCTTCATAGTCTCATTGTCTTTATAATGTGTATAATATGTAATATCAATTTTGTTACCTGATATTAGAAGCTTGTCTTTTCTCTTTTTATCATCCTGATCAGTCTTGTTATAAATTTCTCAAATGTATTTTTCTCTCCAAATAATTATTGTTAGGCTCATTAATTTTATCTATTTTAAATTTATTTTAGTTCATTGATTTTGACTTCTATTTTTTTAAAATTATGTTATTATATACTTTACTTCCTTTTTGGATTTTATTAGCTTTCTTTTCTCATTGTTGTTTCTCCTGATGGTAGCTATCTTTTCTCCAGCTATTTAATTGTGTCTTCTGTATTGCAGTTAGATAATTTATATCGTTTGTCCTTCAAGTACATGCATTTTTTGTCTGTTCTCATTCCTTTGAGGAAATTGTTAAAGCAATTCCTTATCAGTTTTACTGTGCTGTACATTTTAATGTCTCCCATTTGATTCTTGTGGTTTCTATTTCTTGTGCTAACATCTTATTATATCTGTGTTTGTAATTTTCATTAGAGCCTTTGACATTTATCATAGTTATTTTAATTTCCCTGATAGCTAACAACATCTTTATCATACCTGAATCTAGTTTCAATGATTGGTCTATTTGTTGGTGATGTGTTTATTCTTGTCTTTAAAAAGACTTGTAATTTCTGTTGAAAGCCAATTATCTCATGTAGGATAGATGATAAGTGGGTTTCCAGCAAACATACCTGATTGCATTTTCTATCAACAACCTCATGATGTTAATCCCAAACTGGTAACATACACACTACTATATATAAAATAGATAATCAGCAAGGACCTACTGTATAGCACAGGGAACTCTTCTCAACATTCTTCTCATATATATTATAAATTTATAATATATAAATTATATGTATATATAATTGAATCACTTTGCTGTACACCTGAAACTAACATAAAATTGTAAATCAACTACACTTCAATATAAAATAAAAATTAAAGTTAAAAATAACCTCATGAAATTAAGTTCTTAAACTTGAATTAGATCCTGCTGAACTTAAGAATAATTTCCAAGTTATATCCATATAAAGAAAAATGAGATTGGAACAATTGAAAAATATTGCTAATTCACCAGCCTTGATGTCTTCATCCATAGAATTAGGAGGGGATGCTTGAAGTTGGAATAAAACCATCCCTCTAGTCATTTCTCTTTTCCTTACCCTACTTGCAATCAGTGTATACTATTATCTCTTCCTTCATAATATGTGTAGAATCAGTCAATTATCAGGAAGACCACTCTTACTATCTTAGTCTAAGAAATTATTACCACTCAACTTAATTGTTATCATTGTTATTAATTCATCTCTACATTTATCTATCCTTCCTATTCTAATCACAGTAGCTAGTCTGATCTTATTAAAAGTCAAGTCAAATTATGTCGTTGTTACACTTCTGTATTAAATTTTTCTTTAGCTTTCTTTTACTCTGTGTATTTTTTTCTAATGTTTTGTTCTACTTATCCAGTTCCATTACCTCTTATGCCTATCTCCTACTACTTACCTATATGCTCATCCACTTTGGCTTCCTTGCTGTTCTCAAATGTACCAGCATGTTCCTACACAGAGCTTTTGTACTTACTATGTCATCTTCCTGGAATGGTCTCTCAACATATATCTACATATCTTACTGCTTTATTTGCTTATACCCAGCAGAGCCTATTCTATTTTTCTGCTTAAATTTTCTTGATGGTACTTATTACCTAAAAGTGTATAGTCTACTCTTATTTTATATCTCTTCTGACACAGAGACAAATATCATACAACTGCAGATATATATGCCTTCTTTGTTCACAGAAGCATGTTAGAATTTTCCCTTCAAGTGAAGGGCAAGTTTCTGCACTGTGATCCCATATCACTTGAAAAATAGGCACAATCCTTGTAGAACCTTTTGGATTTGGGGAAAACTATAGGCATACCTTAGAAATAATGCAGGGTCAGTTCCATACCATAACAATAAAACCAACATTGCAATAAAGTGAGTCACACAACTTTCTTGTTTTCCAGAGTATATTAAAGCTACGTTTACACTATACTATAGTCTATTAAGTGTACTATAGCATTATATATAGAAAATAATGTACATAACTTAATTAAAAAATAATACTGTTGGAAAAATGGTGTTGGTAGACTTGCTCAACACATGGTTGCTACGAACCTTCAATTTGTAAAAAAAAAAAAATTGCAATATCTGTGAAGTGCAATAAAACAAGGTATGCCTGTATATTTGAGTGTGCTGTTCCAACCCAATTACAGATGATTCCAAAAGGTGCTAACTTTGGGTGAGCTTATAGCAAGAAAAAGCTCATCTGATGGTTTTGTTGTAGCTCTGCCTCTTCGTCATTCTGAACCAGCAAATCAAACTGTGCTGAAAGTTTCTGTGATAGGTTGGGTGTATTGTGGTGGTAGAGTGTCCATATAACATAATATATTAGCTTGTGAAAGTTGCTGTTACAAAATACAACAGTTTAGGTGGCTTACACAACACAAATGTATTGTCTCACAGTCTGGAGACTAAAAATCAAAATCAATGTGTTGCAGAGTTGGTTCCTTCCAAAGACTGTGGGGGATGGATTTTTTCCAGTCTTCTCTCTTTGCCTTGTAGATGGCTGTCTTCTCTCTATGTTTCTTTACATCGTCTTCCTTCTATATGTGTCTCCATGTTCAAATTTTCCCTTTTTATAAGGACACCTGTCATAGTGGAATAGGGCTCACCTTAATGACTTCATTGTAACTAGGCTCCCTTTGTATAGACCCTATCTCCAAGTGTGGTCACATTCTGGTGTATCTGCATTTATAATTTCAGCATATGAATTTAAGGCTGTGGGATACAATTCAACCCATAGCACACAGTGGCTGGTAAACAACTGCCTAGGACCAAATTCAGGTCCTGCTTGTTTTATAAGTCAAGTTTAATTTCAGCATAACCTTATTCACTTGTTAAAATATTGTCTATGTCTGCTTTCACACTACAACAGTAGAGTTAAGTGGTTGCAACAGAAACCATATGGCACACAGAGTCTAAAATATTTACTATTGGCGTTTTACAGAAAATGTTTACTGACTCCTGCTAAAATATTGGAAAAGTGATAGCCACTTTAGAATGTTTTTTAACTTGAGAAAAGTTTCCTGTCCTGGCATGCTACTGGATTTTAATAAGCCATCATGTAAAGGCTAATGTTGGGGTGCCTTGGGTATTAGATAATGCTGATCAAAGAATATGCATATTAACTGACACTCAAGTTTAAAGTTACATTGGTAGAGATGAGACCTGACAAGAATCCAGGTTTTTGTATGTAAGTTATGTGAGCACCTTGCTCAAATTGTTAGCAGGCTTGCTCCTTGATGCCCTTCCCTCTACTGACACCTATGACGAGATGATTAAAGAAGGAAAAAAGTACATGAACCTAGATTTAAAATGGCTCTTTATGATATGTTACTTTAACCAGAATGGTTTTATTTGGCTTTTCAATCATTGTCATCATCGAGTTGACCATAAAAGAGAGTGGGGAAGAGTATTCCTTGTAATGAGTAGAACCTGAAGAAGATCAGGTTCCACTTTACCTGTAAGAAGATCTGTCTTCATTGAAGTTCAACCCAGATTAATGGGAAATGGTAGTGACTAGTTGACATGGATATGGAATATCCTCTCTTCTGTTCAACTTTCCATGTGTATCCTCTTTTAGTTTTATATTCTTCATTTTCTATGAATTTATTGCACATCGTTTCAACCTGTACTGACTCTCCCTACCATAAACTTAGAGATGCAGAAGGAGTAATGTCAGTGAATCTGTTACAAGAGGTTGGGGAAGATATGTGGGTGGATCTAACTGTTGCTTTTCATCCAATCTCTCTCATTCACCTCTTACTCCAATCCAATAGAGGGGTTCCCCTACTGCTATGCTCAGTGACTTCAAAGTTGCAGTAAATATTTAGTCTTCATGTTCCTCTACCTTCCTAAACTTTTTAGAACATTATAGAATCATGTAATCAGTAAATGATAAAAAAATCCAGGACTAGAAGCTAAAACTTTATACCACATTTCTAACTCTCTTATTTTTTTATTAGACTTTATTTTAAGAGCTGTTTTAGGTTTACAAAGAATATTGAGCAGGAGGTAAAGATTTTCCTTATATCCCCTGTTCCTGCATATACATAGCTTCCTTCATCAACACCATATACCAGAGTGGTACCTTTGTTAAAAATGATAAACCTACACATCATTATCATCCAAATTCCTTAGTCTACATTAAGATTTACTATTGGCATTGTACATTCTATGGGTTTGGACAAGTTTATAGTGATGTGTATTCACTATTAAAGTATCATATCAAGTATTTTTACTGCCCTGAAAATTCTCTCTGTTCTGACTATTCATCCCCGCCTCTCCCTTAACTCTTGGCAACCAGTGATTCTTTTCTTGTTTCCATAATTTTCTCTTTTCCAAAATATTATATAGTTGGAATGATACAGTGTGTAACTTTTTCAGATTGGCTACTTCACTTAATAATATGTATTTAAGGTTTCTCTATGCTTTTGCATGGCTTGATAGCTCATTTCTTTTTAGCACCTAATAGTATCCTATTGTCTGAATGTACCACAGGTTTGATTTTTTTTTTAATCCACTTATTTACTAAAGGATATCTTGGATGCTTCCACATTTGGTAATTATGAATAAAGAAAGCTTCTATAAACATCTATGTGTAGGTTTTTGTGTGGACATAAGTTTGGGAAAATACCAAGGAGTTTGATTGCTCTTTGTATGGTAAGAGTATGCTTACATATGTCAGAAACTGCCAAAATGTCTTTGAAAGCCACTGCACCTTTTTTTTTTTTTTTTGCGGTACACGGGCCTCTCACTGTTGTGGCCTCTCCCATTGCAGAGCACAGGCTCCAGATATGCAGGCTCAGCAACCATGGCTCATGGGCCCAGCAGCTCCACAACATGTGCTGCAACATTTTTTTTATTCCTACCAGCAATGAATGAGAATTACTGTTAATCCAAATCCTTCTGAGCATTTGGTGTTGTCAGTGTTCTGGACTTTGCCATTCTAATAAGTGTGTAGTGATATCTCACTGTTTTAATTTGCATTTCCCTAATGATATATGATGTAGAATAACTTTCCATATGCTTATTTCCAATCCATATATCTTCTTTGGTGAGGTACGTTAGTGTCTTTGGTCCATTTATTAATTGGGTTGTTTATTTTCTCATTATTGAAAAAATAACCCTAATAAAACCATTTATAATTTTGTTCATTATTTTCTCATTATTCAGTTTTGAGAATTTGTTTTATATTTTTCAAAGCAGGCCTTTATCAGATTTGCATTTGCAAATATTCTTCCCAGTATGTGGTTTGACTTTTCATTACCTTGACAATGTCTTTAATGGAGCAGAAATTTTTAATTTGAATAAAGGTGTAGTTTAATTCTAAAATCTGTAATCACAGGTAGCTATGAAAGTATCTTCAATAGAGTAATAAAATTAGTCATACTTTAATTTATGTTTTGAAAAAGGACATCATTATTTGATCCTTTCCTTGTATCATATATTCATTCAGTTAGGCACTCACTTATTTGTTCAATCCATTATGTCTACAGCAAATATCTTTTAAGGCAAGCTCTGTCTACACATAGGACTGCTAATAAGTTATATGTGACACACTACAAAGCCATCATTACATGTTAGTCTACTGTGATTTCTTAATTAAAAATCTTAGATACCATTATAATGATTAAGCATTTAGGGTAGGGAAAGATTTGTACAGGCTGGAATAGTGTTTGTGGATTCAGAAGGTGATTGAATTTAAAAGTAATCACAGAGAGTTGATTATGTTTGTTTATCAGGGAGAAGGGTCTTTCCATGTTATTTAATCATGCAATAATTACTCATTCAATAATATGAATTTATTAGTGTAGTTAAAATATGAAGATTGATCCATGGCTACAAATTATTTTTAGTGTAAAAATGCAGAATCTTATTTAACTGTCTTTAATTATTTCACTCTATGGAAATTCAGGCTTCAATAAACATCTCAATATGAAAGTTTTAAACTGAAGTTCTGTAAATAAACAAAATATAATCACAGAGATCTGGGTACACAACAACACTAGGGTCAGTTTAATAAACTATCAATGTGTCTAGTTTGAAATTTGAATTACTAAAACAAGAAAAGGAATCTCATATGGCTGACAGTTTCACCCATAAGATCGTCATTAATAGGGTAAAGCATGACACATGCAGGCCAATTCAAAGTCACTGATCTGGTCTATGAAGGCAAATATTCTTCGCTGCTTCAAATGTTGACCATGTTCTTGGATTGAAAGAATCAATATTGTGAAAATGACTCTACTACTCAAAGCAATCTACAGATTCAATGCAATCCCTATCAAACGACCACTGGCATTTTTAACAGAACTAAAACAAAAAAAAAAAATCACAATTTGTATGGAAACACAAAAAACCCCAAATAGTGAAAGCAATGTTGAGAATAAAAAATGGAGCTGGAGGAATCAGGCTACCCGACTTCAGACTATACTACAAAGCTACAGTAATCAAGACAGTATGGTACTGGCTCAAAAACAGAAATATAGATAAATGGAACAGTATACAAAACCCAGAGATAAACCTACATACATATGGTCACCTTATCTTTGATAAAGGAGGCACGAATATACAGTGAAGAAAACACAGCCTCTTCAATAAGTAGTGCTGGTAAAACTGGACAGGTACATGGAAAAGTATGAGATTAGAACACTCCCTAACACCATACACAAAAATAACCTCAAAACGGATTAAGGACCTAAATGTACGGCCAGAAACTATCAAACTCGTAGAGGAAAACATAGGCAGAAAACTCTATGACATAAATCACAGCAAGATCCTTTTTGACCCACCTCCTACAGAAATGGAAATAAAAACAAAACTAAACAAATGGGACCTAATGAAATTTGAAAGGCTTTGCACAGCAAAGGAAACCATAAACAAGACCAAAAGACAAGCCTTGGAATGGGAGAAAATATGTGCAAATGAAACAATGGACAAAGGATTAATCTCCAGAATTTACAAGCAACTCATGCAGTTCAATAACAAAAAAACCAAACAACCTAATCCAAAAATGGACAGAAGACCTAAACAGGCATTTCTCCAAAGAAGATATACAGATTGCCAGCAAACACATGAAAGAATGCTCAACATCATTAATCATTAGAGAAATGCAAATCAGAACTACAATGAGATATCAAACCAGTCAGAATGGCCATCATCAAAAAAATCAAGAAACAATAAATGCTGGAGAGGGTGTGGAGAAAAGGGAACACTCTTGCACTGCTGGTGGGAATGTAAATTGATACAGCCATGGAGAACATGGAGAACAGTATGGAGGTTCCTTAAAAAACTAAGCATTGAACTACCATATGACCCAGCAATCCCACTATTGGGCATATACCCTGAGAAATCCATAATTCAAAATGAGTCATGTACCAAAAGTTCATTGCAGCTCTGTATACAATAGCCAGAAGATGGAAGCAACCTAAGTGTCCATCATTGGATGAATGGATAAAGAAGATGTGGCACATATATACAATGGAATATTACTCAGCCATAAAAAGAAACGAAATTGTGATACTTTTAGTGAGGTGGATGGACTTAGAGTCTGTTATACAGAGTGAAGTATGTCAGAAAGAGAAAGACAAATACCGTATGCTAACACACACATATATGGAATCTAAGGAAAAAAAAAGAAAGAAAAAAGGTCATGAAGAACCTAGGGATAAGATGGGAATAAAGACACAGACCTACTAGAGAACGGACTTGAGGATATGGGGAGGGGGAAGGGTAAGCTGTGACAGAGCGAAAGAGAGGCATGGACATATATACACTACCAAACGTAAGCTGTGACAAAGTGAGAGAGTCGCATGGACATATATACACTACCAAATGTAAAATAGATAGCTAGTGGGAAGCAGCTGCATGGAACAGGGAGATCAGCTTGGTGCATTGTGACCACCTAGAGGGGTGGGATAGGGAGGATGGGAGGGAGGGAGATGCCAGAGGGAAGAGCTATGGGAACATATGTATATGTATAACTGATTCACTTTGTTATAAAGCAGAAACTAACACACCATTGTAAAGCAATTATACTCTAATAAAGATGTTAAAAAAAAATGTTGACCTAAAATCTGCTCATATATTTCTGATTCTCCTTGGTAGAGATTCTCAGCTGATAAACTGATGAGTTTTGTTATTATATTTTTGTGAATGACATAGTAAATTGCATTAAAGGAAAATCAAAGCATCAAAACAAAATAAGGGTCTTACTAGATGTTGTGATGAATGTAGAAAATGCATACAGAGGAAATCATCTATCTTATATTCATGTTGATAATGATAACTAATTTGGCTCAGATTTCTTTTAATGTTTTTATTAATTTGATTTTGATAGATAACGAACCTTGTATATATGAAGAATTCGGTAAGGTCAGCTCTGTTAGTTACAGTTTTAATACAGTCTTCTATGTAGATTCAGATATCAGGCATACTGAAATATGTCATTTAGATCAAAGCTCTGATACATAAGAATTTAATCAATGAGGATGGTATATAATCACTATTTTACTCAAATCTCAAAAAATACCATGCCTTTGGGAAACATTGGTCAACAGTTTAATGAAAAGAGAAAATACTAGGAAATGTTTCTTAAACATACTCTATGAAATTGTTTGGAAATTAGTCAATAAAAGCATTATATGAACATTACTGGTAACTTCAATTATAACATTAAATCCTGATTTTTAAAAGAGTTTAATTCATTTCCTATCATGTATAGAAATTGCTGACAGAACAGAAGGAAATTTTCTGTTTAATCAAAAATTGATTCAAGGACACTGAAACAAAGGATATATTTTGGGAAACATCATTTATTGACAACTCTCTAGCATCAGCTTTATAATATCATTATACATACATAGATATAGATTTATATATCTATAATATACACATATATATGTATAAAAGCTTTAACTCTGAAATAAGTATTTTATTCATGCTGACCTATGTTGAAGAATGAAAAAATCACACATATATGTCAATGAATCATAATTTTTCATTTTGATGTTAGAAAATATTAAAATATATGGCATTTTATTATTATTTAAGTTATTAGGTAAATATCTAGCTTTCCCAACTCAATTCAATTTTAGTGGTAAATTGATTATTGCATTTGGGAAACCAGAGTTTCTTACAGACTATACATCCCTAAGCTGGGTAAGTCAAAGGCAGTTGTGAGAAAATGTATAAATTCAGTTTTCTGGACTCTATCTCAGAAAAGATTGATTTGGAAATCTAGGGTTGGGTCTGATTATTTGTACAAAGTTTTTAAAGCCCAGGTGTTTCAGATTTGCAGGTAAGTCTTACATAATCATATACAATTATTGATTTCACATGTTATTCTTAAGGATTTGTCCCATTAACTTATTACTCACAGGATGAAGTTGATGTAGTGGAAAGGACAGATTTACATCCAAATAATGGCTGTGTGTGAATAGTCAGCTACTTAAATTCTTAAAGCATCCATTTTATCATTTATAAAATGGTAATTATAACACATACATCATGTTATTGTTGTGCTGAATTAAGTGAGGAAATAAATCTAAATGTAAGATAATATACTGTATTTAGGAACTTCTAAGTTCAATACATTGCATTTAATTGAATTTGGAGTACATTTCATTTAATTAAGATAACTACCCAGGTAAATTGATTGTTCTCTCATAGATTATTTCTGATTAGAATAATTGAGAAAAATTCTTCATTTCTGTAGACCAAAGGCAGATTAATTCTAGTTTTTATAATCATCTTTATCGCAAAATATACATTACTGAAAGTTGAAGGATTATTTGACCTAACATTATGGTGCAATATAGTTATGTTTGCTTTATGTAGATCTAGATATAAATAATAGCATGGAATTAACCTGTCTTTGAACCTTACTGTAGATCATATATGCTAACAGTGATTAGTTGCTAGGAGAAAGATTTATTATACTTGAGTAAAAGTAAGTGGACATTCTGAAGCCTGGGCTATGGAACAAATGTTCCCTAATAATCAAAGATCATATTGGAGAAAGTCACTAAAATATAGCTGTCAATTATATAGCTGAGAGGAGTATAATAAATGATAGAGAAAAATATCTATTAATGATACATCCGTTTATACACATACACATATATGTATTCTGAATAGATTGAGTAAATAAATGAATTTATTCAATAAATATTCATAAGAATCAGGCATAATATTAGACAATGTTATGGATACAGAAATTAATGCAACAGAATAAAACAGATTCATTAGGGATTCATATGCATAACAATTACACATTTGACTGACGTTAGTAATGTAACTGATTAACACAATAGTTATAACACTTAGGTGCCCAAACCTGGCATTTTGTTAGAGCAATCTAAGGATTTCAGTTTTATTTTATAAATATCAAATTAAAGTTCCTGTTCCTTAGTCACAGGTCCACATGTTCTGAAGTGAAGCTTAGATATGTATACATTTTTAAGGTTTGGCTTTGAAACTGATGTAGACAAATATTTGGAAATCATTGCTGATATATTTTAGAGAATGGAGATTTCTTCTTGTTGGGAGGTAAAGGAGTTCTCTGTGGATGTGTTGGTGTAGAGTGTGGAATAACATGATGTTTGCTGATTTATTGCCATCTGTGCTTAGGTATTCACTATAAATGTAATGTTGCTTTTCCTCCATTTCCAGTGAAATTTTGTACTATATTCACAATTATTCACCTGCATCATATTTTCCCCCTTCCTTTTTAAGGAAAATTTTTTGTTGTTGTTTACTATCAATCCAAAGAATGAAGGTAAAATATCTTCTTGTTTTGGCCATTTTGCATTTCATTTTTTTCATATTCTGTTTAAATATCGAGGAAATAAAGGCTGCATTTTTTTGGTATGCTTAAAGTGAGACAGAATCTTATACTATGTTAATCTGTTTTAAGAGTTTTTAAATTAATTCCCAGTGATGTGCAATTTATATTTTCTACCTACCACTGTTTAAACTTTATCTTCCACAATAGTTCAATGAGCAAGTTTCATTACAGTGATACTGAACTACTTTGTATTCTCTAGAACGCTTTGTTATCTCAAGCCTCTGGGTCTTTGCACATGCTACTCTGTGATAATTATCTTGTAAACACTAATTCACACCTTAATATTGAGCTCTTGGAAAATGTGCACTCCCAGATGCAGAGTTTTTCTATACATACATCTATTGTCTTGTTTATCACACTGTATCATAATTATCTGCAATTTATTGGCAGAAAGAATGTGTCTTTTTCATCTTTATTCCATAACCCAGCATAATTTCAGGAATATAAAGCATAACTTTTTAAATGAGAGCATACATACATATTTAAATATATGTTTCTATTTCTGAAATAAGATAGAAGAATTGCTTGAAATACTCTCCAATGCAGTATAAAATGGAGGCAATCTCAGAGTTATTGTGGGTTCAGTTCCAGACATAAAGTGAATGTTGCAAAAGTGAGTCATACATTTTTTTTTGGTTTTTCAGTGCATATATATTTTATGTTTACACTATACTCTAGTTTATTGAGTGTGCAGTAGCTTTATGTAGAAAAATACAATGTATATATCTTAATTTAAAAATACATTATTGCTAAAAAATGCTCACCATCATCTGACCCTTCATAATCTTTTTGCTGGTGAAGGGTCTTGCCTCAATATTGATGGCTGCTGACTGATCATGGTGGTGATTGCTGTAATTTGAGGTGGTTGTGGCAATTTCTTAAAATAAGACAATGATGTTTGTCACATCAATTCTCTTCTTTTAACAAAAAAATTCTCTGTAGCATGCAATGCTGTTTGATAGCATTTTGTCCACAGTAGATTTTTTTTTCAAAATTGGAGTCAATCCCCTCAAACTCTGCCACTCCTTTATGAACTAGGTTTATGTAATGTTTTCAGTCCTTTGTTGTCATTTCAATCAACTTCACAGCATCTTTACCAGGAGTAGAATCTGTCTCAAGAAACCACTTTCTTTGCTCATCCATAATAAGCAACTTCTCAGCCATTAAAGTTGTATCATGATATTGCAGCAGTTCAGTCACATCCTCAAGTTCCATTTCTAATTCTACTTTCCTTACTATTTCCACCATATCTGCAGTTACTTCCTTCACTAAAGTCTTAAACACCCAAAGTCATCCCTGAGGGTTGGAATCAACTTATTCCAAATTCCTGTTAATGTTATTTTGACGTCTACTCTGAATCACAAATGTTCTTAATGACATCTAGAGTGATGAATCCTTTCCAGCATATATTCAATTTACTTTGCCCAGATCCATCAGAGGAATCACTATTGATGGCAGCTATAGCCTTACAAAATATATTTCTTAAGTAATAGGATTTGAAAGTCAAAATGACTCCTTGATCCATGGGATTCAGAATAGATGTTGGATTATCAGGCAAGAGGATGACATTAATCTTGTACAATTCCATCAGAGCTCTTGGGTAACTAGGAGCATTATCAATGAGCAGTAGGCTCCAAAAGTGGTGTTAAAATATTCATTACACCATATTGTAAATAGATGTGCTGCCATCCAGGCTTTGTCATTCCATTTAGAGCACAGGCAGAGTAGATTTAACATAATTTTTAATAGCCATAGGATTTTCAGAATGGTGGTTAAGTGTTGGCTTTAACTTAAAGTCACCAGTTGCACTAATCCCTAACAAGAGAGTCTGCCCGTCCTTTGAAGCTTCAAAACCAGCCATTGACTTCTCCTCTCTAGCTATAAAAGTCCTAGATGGCATATTTTTCCAATATAAGGCTGTTTTGTCTACAATATAAATCTGTTGTTTAGTAGAGCCACACTTCACTAATTATCTTAGGTAGATTTTCTGGAATACTTGGTGCAACTTCTACATCAGCACTTGCTGCTCACCTTGCACTTTTATATTATAGAGATGTTCTCTTTCCTTCAACCTTATGAACCAACCTCTGCTAGCTTCAAGATTTCTTCTACAGCTTCCTCACCTCTCTCAGCCGTCATAGAATTACAGAGTTAGAACCTTGCTCTGGATCAGGCTGTGGCTTAAGGGAATGTTGTGATTGGTCTATCTGGATCAGGCTTTGGCTTAAGGGAATGTTGTGATTGGTTTATCTTCTATCCACATCATTAAAACTTTCTCCATTATCACCAGTAAGTCAGTTTTGCTTTATTATCAGTTGCTTGTTCACTGAGTAGCACTTTTAATTTCTTTCAAGGACTTTTTCTTTGCATTCACAACTTAGCTGTTTGGCTCAAGAAGCCAAGCTTTTGGCCTGTGTTGGCTTCTGAAATGCCTTCCTCACTAAGCTTAATTATGTCTAGCTTTTGATTTAAAGAGAGAAACATGTGACTTTCCCTTTCAGTTGAACACTAAGGGACCATTTTAAGGTTATTGATAGGCCTAATTTCAATATTGTTGTGTGTCAGGGAATAGGGAAGCTTGAGCAACAGGAGAGAGATGGGAGAACAAGAGTTGTTGACCAGTCAGAATACACAACATTTATCCATTAAGTTCACTGTCTTGTATGGGCATAGTTCATGGCACCTCAAAACAATTACAGTTGTGAGATTAAACCACTCATCAAAGATCACCATGACAAATATAACATTAATGAAAAAGTTTGAAATATTGTGAGAATTACCCAAATGTAATACAGAAATAACAGGTGAGCAAATGCTGTTGGAAAATTTGTTCTGAAAGGCTTGCTTGATGCAGGGTTGCCACAGCAGATCTTCACTTAAAAAAAAAAGAAAAAATATATATATATAATATATGTATATACATATACATATCTACAAAGATTAATAAAGCAAAACAAAATAAAACAAGGTATGCCTGTATGTGCTATCTTTAATTTTTTGGTGAAGAAATTATATTATGTTAATAAAAGTTAAGAATTCCAAAATAAAGGGTTTAAAACAATTAATACATGTCTCATGTTCATTCATACTAAGTTTAAGTTTCGGTAGTGCTGTGTATTTTGAATGGTGAGATAAAAGCAGGCAGCTTAAAGTTAGGAATGTGAGTTTCTATTACTGAATTTTCTAATATACAGTGTTATAGAAACACTGATTGCAATGTTATGCTTATACATAAACACTTTCAACAGAATACAATTAAATAGCTTCACATAGAAAAAATGTTAAGGCCAAAAAGCTACTTTTTCATGAAGTGTATAATTGGAAATACATTCCCTTTAAAGAATCCATTACTGTACCTTCTTTCCTCAAAAGGAATCATAGAGAGAATTGGTGTAGTACTTAGGCTGTCCACCTAAATCCATTCTTGTCATGATCTGAATGACTGCAATTTATATAAGGATGCTAAAATTATGGGTTATTATTAATTTATGTACTTTTGTTTTCTCCATTTTCCTTCCAAAGTATGAAGTTGGAATGCAATAAATTAGCAGGGCTTTTTTTCCCCAAGTCAAGCCAACAAGCATTTATTTATCTGACTTTATTCATTAAAAGTTATCAATTGACTCCATGGCTTTGTCTGAATGTTAGTCAAGAAAGATTTGACAGCTCTTCCCTGAGGCCAAGGAAAATTCAGTCTAGAAATAGAATCTGGCAGCATTTGACTTGTATGATGCTCCAGGGGCTTTTTCACAGGCAATACTTTCACAACATGCAGGATTTCATTATTCTTTTTAGAAATTTGTATCATTACTATTTTACATTTCTTTTGATTGGAAAAAAAAAAAAAAGCATTTCATGCTGTTAAAATCCCTAAAAGCAAAATCCACAGTTCTTGGGTACATATCTTAAAGCGTTCTATACTTAGCTGTTCTGATAACACTGCTGACAACTAATATTGCTCCTATGCTTCTTGTGTTTTCTGTTTCTACTATTCCCTAATAGGGTCAGGATTCCAAACACTATCTTAGTATTGACGAAGACCTATCAAAAATGATTGCTTTGGGTGACTGGTAATCCAGTGACGGCTTAGGAGATGTCCAAGATGCATCTGTCAGATTTTGACAGAAACATTGTTTTCAGTAAACTCTGAACTTCAGTTTGCTGATTTGAATGCATTTCTACGACCATGCTAGGAAAAATGAACATTTTTTACTTAATATTATTATTTTGTAAATCATTTTCCTCTTGCCTGGCTCTTAAAATTTACTTCTAGTGTAGTTAATAAAACTTTTCAGATAAGGAAACAAAAGAGTGAGGAAATTAAATAAATTAACTATGTCACAAAACTAACAAATGCCAGAGTTACTGCTAGAACTCCTGTTTCCTGGATTTCACCCCAGTTCATTCCACTTACTTACCCGGGAGTTATTTTGCTAACCACTCACACTAGAAAAGAACCCTAAATTATATACCACAATATTTTGTACATTTCCTTTATGCCACTTAAAATGTTATTTAAATACTTGTTTATATTTGTTCTCCTTACTACAAAGCAGGTTTGAGAAGACTATTTCTGTGCTGTTCACGATTAGAAACACGGTATTACTCAATGATATTTTTTGACTAATACACAGCAGTGGAAACTAAGTAGCTCAAAACATTACTTTGATATTGATATTTAAGAACTGCTTTCTGCCTTGTTTCTCCAACTGGCACACCAGCCATCTGGCTGAAGTCTGTCTGTTGAACTTTGCTCTAGTTTTTTTTTTATATTCTGCCTGTTCTCCCTCCATTTTATAAGTCTTATCCTCAGCCCTACCCTGGCCAGTCCTCCCGGCCCACCTGACACCCCACCACCACCCCAAAAAAAAAACCTGTCAGGAATGACTCAGTTCTGGCATCTCCTTTAGGCATGTTGTATGAATTAGAACTAAAACAATAGCATGTCAGTTGCTATCTTTATGTTATCAAATTCTATCTGCCTATAGATTAAATAGTTGCTTAATTATAAACTTGTTCCTATCTCCAAAGGAATTAATTTGGCCAATTGGATTAATAAAGGTTTTGTGACAAGCAGATCTGAATGCACATTCTAGGTGAACCTCTAGCCTCAGTTTCCATAAATATTAAATAACACTATTAATATCTAACACAAAGTTTTGATAAGAACAGAATATATCAAGCACCAGATGTACAGCAGGTTCTTGTGTTCTCCATCTTTTATCTTCAACATTGAAATATCACAACTTCTTTTTCTAACGAATGCTCCCTCCAAACTCCACACTCACATCTTTTCATACTTTTCATTTCCATAGAATATATTCCTACCATTAGTGCCATCTCACCTATTAGCACTTCCCTGTGTGAATTCTGGCCTTCTCTAATTGTTTACTCCATCACTCTGATCTTACATGTTGATCTCCATATCTTGATTGAAGGCTGGTTGTTCCTTCTATAGTCCTTTTCCCACTGAATGACCCCCAATTTGTAGGCCATGGAGAAGGATTGGACACTCTCTTTGTCCCTATTTTTCATTCTTCTGTATAACCTCTCATCTTTTCAAGGCTACTACTTCCTACTTGGTCCTTTCTTTGGTATCCTTTCATTTGTATCAGTCTTGTAATACTTACTGTAGCAAACATGTGATGTCTGTATCATCCCCTCAATCCTCTTCTAATTGCAGCCACAGTTGCAGTGCATGGATCAATGTGAACTCAAACCTGCCTCTTACTGCCAGCCACCAAATTCTCTTTCCTACCTCAAGGTCTTCTACACACAACGAGAGCATACTGGACCTAGTTATAGCACAGCCAAGACGTGAAGAGGAGTTAATCTCCTAGGACACCCACAAGCACTGAGGGATTACAGCAAATAGAGAAATACTCTGACCTCACATATCTCATATGCAAAATACTGGAAAGCATCCCTGACACTTCTCAGAGATTCCCTGGATCAAGCCCACATTGCTAACATAAGTAACCTCAAAAACATTCTGATATTGAATCTTCCTCCTTCCTGGTCTCACGTTCCTTTTTTCCTCACTTTGATTCTTGGACTCATTTCTCAAATAAGGTACCTGCACTCATATCCATAACATACATTCTCTTATAGGACAATAGAAATTAAAATGCATACACCCACAAGTATGTAAGCATATAATCCCTTATCTTCATCCCTCTATTCTCTCTGCTTTACCTTTCCTCTAGTCTACTAACATAACAAAGTACACTATTCTTCCCTGTTTTCTTCTTTGTTTGTTTTTATTTTGTTTTGTTTTACTCACAATAGCTCCAAATTTCACTTTATGTTCAAGCATATTTAGGAAGTAGTTGTATACTAATATTTGCCACTTTCTCACCACTTGGAATCCAGTCCTTTCCCTTGCTGCTCTCCAAAACCACTTCTTGAAAGTTATCAAATGCATTCTAGTTGCCAAATTCTATAAGCTATTTTTCTGTTCTCATTCTCCTTGATATTTTGGTGCTTTGATCACAACATAAAGTTTCTTTTCCCTTGATTTTAGGACAAAGTTAGCTCTTGCTTCTAGACTTTCTTCTCGGATTACTTCACATATCTGACTGAATTATGTGTAAATGCTTTTCCTGGATATTCAAATTGTTTTCCAATCTAACTACAGTCTATTTTTTTTTCTATAAGAATGTTTAAATTTCACATTTTACAATCCAAATATGTGGTTCTCAAAACTTGCTGCACACTGACATCACCAGAGGATCTTAAAAAAAAAAAAATACTGCAGCCTGGCACCTGCTCTCAGATATATTAATTGGTATGGATTGAGACCTGAGCATTGCGATTTATAAAGGCTTCTCATGTGATTTAATGTTCAGTAAATTTGAGAACCACTGTTCTATATTAAATATAAAAGTAACTTCTAAATTTTTCAGTATTTGTTCAACAACTTGTCATCGCCAATTTTAGTTTACATTGTTTTTTGTTTGTTTGTTTGTTTTTACATCTTTATTGGAGTATAATTGCTTTAAAATGGTGTGTTAATTTCTGCTATATAACAAAGTGAATCAGTTATACATATACATATGTTCCTATATCTCTTCCCTCTTGCATCTCCCCCCCTCCCATCTTCCCTATCCCCCCCATCTAGGTGGTCACAAACCACTGAGCTGATCTCCCTGTGCTATGCGGCTGCTTCACACTAACTATTTTATGTTGGGTAGTATATATGTCCATGCCACTCTCTCACTTTGTCACAGCTTACCCTTCCCCTCTCCATATCCTCAAGTCCATTCTCTAGTAGGTCTGTGTCTTTATTCCCGTCTTACCCATAGGTTCTTCATGACATATTTTTTTTCTTAGATTCCATATATATGTGTTAGCATACAGTATTTGTCTTTCTCTTTCTGACTTATTTCACTCTGTATGACAGACGCTAGGTCCATCCACCTCACTACAAATAGCTCGATTTTGTTTCTTTTTATGGCTGAGTAATATTCCAAAGTATATATGTGCAACATTTTTTTATCCATTCATCTGTTGATGGACAGTTAGGTTGCTTCCATCTCCTGGCTATTGTAAACAGAGCTGCAATGAACATTTTCGTACATGACTCTTTTGAATTATGGTTTTCTCAGGGTATATGCACAGTAGTGGGATTGTTGGGTCGTATGGTATTTCTATTTTTAGTTTTTTAAGGAACTTCCATACTGTCCTCCATAGTGGCTGTACCAATTCACATTCCCACCAGCAGTGAAAGAGTGTTCCCTTTTCTCCACACCCTCTCCAGTATTTATTGTTTCTTGATTTTTTGATGATGCTCATTATGACAGGTGTGAGATGATATCTCATTGTAGTTCTGATTTGCATTTCTCTAATGATTAATGATGTTGAGCATTCTTTCATGTGTTTGCTGGCAATCAGTATATTTTCTTTAGAGAAATGTCCATTTAGGTATTTTGCCCATTTTTGGATTGCATTGTTTTTTTTGTTGTTGTTGTTGCTATTGAGCTGCATGAGTTGCTTGTAAATTTTGGAGATTTATCATTTGTCACTTGCTTCATTTGCAAATATTTTCTCACATTCTGAGGGTTGTATTTTGATTTTGTTTATGGTTTCCTTTGCTGTGCAAAAGTTTTTAAGTTTCATTAGGTCCCATTTGTTTATCTTTGTTTTTATTTCCATTTCTCTAAGAGGTGGGTAAAAAATGATCTTGCTGTGTTTTATGTCCTAGAGTGTCCTGCCTATGTTTTTCTCTAAGAGTTTGATAGTTTCTGGCCTTACATTTAGGTCTTTAATCCATTTTGAGGTTATTTTTGTGTATGGTGTTAGGGAGTGTTCTAATCTCATACATTTGCATGTACCTGTCGAGTTTTCCCAACACCACTTATTGAACAGGCTGTCCTTTCTCCACTGTACATTCCTGCCTGCTTTATCAAAGGTAAGGTGACCATATTTGCGTGGGTTTATCTCTGGGCTTTGTATCCTGTTCCTTTGACCTTTATTTCTGTTTTTGTGCCAGTACCATACTGTCTTGATTACTGTAGCTTTGTAGTATAGTCTGAAGTCAGGGAGCCTGATTCCTCCAGCTCTGTTTTTCGTTCTCAAGATTGCTTTGGCTATTCGGGATCTTTTGTGTTTCCATACAAATTGTGAAATCTTTTGTCTGAATTCTGTGAAAAATGCCAGTGGTAGTTTGATAGGCATTTCATTGAATCTGTAGATTGCTTTGGGAAGTAGAATCATTTTCACAATGTTGATTCTTCCAATTCAAGATCATGGTATATCTCTCCAACTATTTGTATCATCTTTAATTTCTTTCATCAGTGCCTTATAATTTTCTGCATACAGGTATTTTGCCTCCTTAGGTAGGTTTATTCCTAGATATTTTATGCTTTTTGTTGCAGTGGTAAATGGAGTGTTTTCTTAATTTAACTTTCATATTTTTCATCATTAGTGTATACGAATGCCAGAGATTTCTGTGCAGTAATTTTGTATCCTGCCAATTTACCAAATACATTGATTAGCTCTAGTAGTTTTCTGGTAGCATCTTTAGGATTCTCTATGTATAGTATCATGTCATCTGCAAACAGTGACAGTTTTACTTCTTCTTTATCTATTTGGATTCCTTTTATTTCCTTTTCTTCTCTGATTGCTGTGACTAAAACTTCCAAAACTATTTTGAGAAAGAGTGGTGAGAGTGGAAAACCTTGTCTTGTTCCTGATCTTAGTGGAAATACTTTCTGTTTTTCACCATTGAGGACGATATTGGCTTTGGCTTTGTCCTATATGGACTTTATTATGTTGAGGGAAGTTCCCTATATGACTACTTTCTTGAGGGTTTTTATCATATATTGGTGTTGAATTTTGTCAAAAGCTTTCTCTGCATCTATTGAGATGATCAAATGTTTTTTTCTCCTTCAGTTTGTTAATATGGTGTATCACATTGTTTGATTTGCATATATTGAAGAATCCTTGCATTCCTGGAATAAATCCCAATTGGTCATAGTGTATGATCCCTTTAATGTGCTCTTGGATTCTGTTTGCTAGTATTTTGTTGAGGATTTTTGCATCTATGTACATCACTGGCATTGGCCTGTAGTTTTCTTTCTTTGTGACATCATTGTCTGGTTTTGGTATCAGGGTGATGGTGGCCTCATAGAATGAGTTTGGGAGTGTTCCTCCTTCTTCTGTAGTTTGGAAGAGTTTGAGAAGGATAGGCATTAACTCTTCTCTAAATGTTTGATGGAATTCGCCTGTGAAGCCATCTGGTCCTGGGCTTTTGTTTGTTGGAAGATTTTTAATCACAGTTTCAATTTCAGTGCTTGTGATTGGTCTGTTCATATTTTCTATTTCTTCCTGATTCAGTCTTGGCAGGTTGTGCATTTCTAAGAATTTGTCCATTCTTCCAGGTTGTCCATTTTATTGGCATAGAGTTGCTTGTAGTAATCTCTCATGATCTTTTGTATTTCTGCAGTGTCCGTTGTTACTTCTCCTTTTTCATTTCTAATTTTATTGATTTGAGTCTTCTCCCTTTTTTTCTTGATGAGTCTGGCTAATGGTTTATCAATTTTGTTTATCTTCTCAAAGGACCAGCTTTTAGTTTTATTGATCTTTGCTATCGTTTCCTTCATTTCTTTTTCATTTATTTCTGTCCTGATCTTTATGATTTCTTTCCTTCTGCTAACTTTGGGGTTCTTGTTCTTGTTTTTGTTTTTTGTTCTTCTTTTTCTAATTGCTTTAGCTGCAAGGTTAGGTTGTTTATTCAAGGTTAGGTTGTTATAGATGTTTCCTGTTTCTTAAGGTAGGATTGTATTGCTATACACTTCCCTCTTTGAACTGCTTTTGCTGCTTCCCATGGTTTTGGGCCATCGTGTCTCCATTGTCATTTGTTTCTAGGTATTTTTTAATTTCCTCTTTGATTTCTTCAGTGATCACTTCATTATAAGGTGTGTATTGTTTAGCCTCCATGTGTTTGTATTTTTTACAGACGTTTTCCTGTAATTGATATCTAATCTAATAGCATTGTGGTCAGAAAATATATTTGATACAATTTAAATTTTCTTAAATTTACCAAGGCTTGAATTGTGACCCAAGATATGATCTATCCTGAAGAATGTTCCATGAGCACTTGAGAAAAATGTGTATTCTGTTGCTTCTGGATGGAATGTCCTATAAATATCAGTTAAGTCCATCTTGTTTAATGTATCGTTTAAAGCTTGTGTTTCCTTATTTATTTTCATTTTGGATGATCTGTCCATTGGTGAAAGTGGGGTGTTAAAGTCCCTTACAATGAACCTGTTACTGTCGATTTCCCCTTTTATGGCTATTAGCATTTGCCTTATGTAATGAGGTTCTTCTATTTTGGGTGCATAAATATTTACAATTGTTATATCTTCTTGGATCGATCCCTTGATCATTACGTAGTGTCCTTTGTCTCTTGTAATAGTGTTTATTTTATTTTAATTAATTAATTTATTTTTTGTGGTATGCTGGCGTCTCACTGTTGTGACCTCTCCCATTGAGGAGCGAAGGCTCCAGATACGCAGGCCCAGTGGCCATTGCTCACGGGCCTTGCTGCTCCATGGCATGTGGGATCTTTCTGGACTGGGGCATGAACCCATGTTCCCTGCATCGGCAGGTGGACTCTCAACCACTGTGCCACCAGGGAAGCCCAATAGTCTTTATTTTAAAGTCTATTTTGTCTGATATGATAATTGCTACTCCAGCTTTCTTTTGGTTTCCATTTGCATGGAATATCTTATTCCATCCCCTCACTTTCATTCTGTATGTGTCCCTAGGTCTAAAGTGGGTCTCTTGTAGACAGCATATATATGGGTCTTGTTTTTGTATCCATTCAGCCAGTCTGTATCTTTTGGTGGGAACATTTAATCCATTTACATTTAAGGTAATTATCAATATGTATGTTCCTATTCCTATTTTCTTAATTGTTTTGTGTTTGTTATTGTAGGCCTTTTCCTTCTCTTGTGTTTCTTGCCTAAGGAAGTCCCTTTAGCTTTTGTTGTAAAGCTGGTTTGGTGGTTCTGAGCTCTCTCAGCTTTTGCTTGTCTGTAAAGGTTTTATTTTCTCCATCAAATCTGAATGAGATCCTTGTTGGGTAGTATAATCTTTGTTTTAGGTTTTCCTCCTTCATCACTTAAAATATGTCCTGCCACTCCCTTCTGGCTTGCAGACTTTCTGCTGAAAGATCAGCTGTTAACCTTATGGGGATTCCCTTGTGTGTTATTTGTTGTTTTTCCTTTGCT
Organism: Mesoplodon mirus; assembly: GCF_964341445.2. Classification (NCBI taxonomy): domain Eukaryota; kingdom Metazoa; phylum Chordata; class Mammalia; order Artiodactyla; family Ziphiidae; genus Mesoplodon; species Mesoplodon mirus. Next base: position 106,324,742 of record NC_138983.1, on the reverse strand, counting down.
GCTTTTAATATGTTTCTTTGTATTTAATTTTTGACAGTTTGATTAATATGTGTCTTGGCGTGTTTCTCCTTGGATTTATCCTGTATGGGAATCTCTGTGCTTCCTGGACTTGATGAACTATTTCCTTTCCCATATTAGGGAAGTTTTCAACTATAATCTCTTCAAATATTTTCTCAGTCCCTTTCTTTTTCTCTTCTTCTTCTGGGACCCCTATAATTCGAATGTTGGCACGTTTAATGTTGTCCCAGAGGTCTCTGAGACTGTTCTCAGATCTTTTCATTCTTTTTACTTTATTCTGCTCTGAAGTAGTTATTTCCACTATTTTATCATCCAGGCCACTTTTCTCTTCTTCTGCTTCAGTTATTCTGCTATTGATCCCTTCTGGAGTATTTTTAATTGCATTTATTGTGTTGTTCATCATTGCTTGTTTCCTCTTTAGTTCTTCTAGGTTCTTGTTAAATATTATTTGCATTTTGTCTATTCTATTTTCAAGATTTTGGATCATCTTTACTATCATTATTCTGAATTCTTTTTCAGGTAGACTGCTTATTTACTCTTCATTTGTTAGGGTTGGTGGGTTTTTATCTTGCTCCTTCATCTTCTGTGTGTTTTTCTGTCTTCTCATTTTGCTTATCTTACTGTGTTTGGGGTCTCCTTTTTGCAGGCTGCAAGTTCATAGTTCCCGTTGTTTTTGGTGTCTGTCCCCAGTGGCTAAAGTTGATTCAGTGGGTTGTGTAAGCTTCCTGGTGGAGGGGACTAGTGCCTGTGTTCTGGTGGATGAGGCTGGATCTTTTCTTTCTGTTGGGCAGGTTCACGTCTGGTTGTGTGTTTTGGGGTGTCTGTCGACTTATTATTATTTTAGGCAGCCTCTCTGCTAATTGGTGGGGTTGTGTTCCTGTCTTGCTAGTTGTTTGGCATAGGGTGTCCAGCACTGTAGCCTGCTGGTTGTTGAGTGAAGCTCGGTGTTGGTGTTGAGATGCAGATCTCTGGGAGATTTTCACTATGTGATATTGCATGGACCTGGGAGGTCTCTTGTGGACCCGTGTCCTGAAGTTGGCTCTCCCACCTCAGAGGCACAGCACTGACTCCTGGCTGCAGCACAAAGAGCCTTTCATCCACACAGCTCAGAATAAAAGGGAGAAAATATAGAAAGACAGAAAGAAAGAGGATACAATCAAATACAGTAAGGTAAAATAAAGTTGTTAAAATAAAAACAATTATTAAGAAAACAATTTTTTAAAAAAAGTAAAAAAAAAACCAAACAAACATACAACAACAACAAAAAAAAGGATGGACAGAACCTTAGGGCAAATGGTGAAAGCAAAGCTGTACAGACAAAAGCTCACACAGAAGCATACACATACACACTCACAAAAAGAAGAAAAGGGGGAAAAATAATAAATCTTGCTCTCAAAGTCCACCTCCTCAATTTGGGTTGATTCACTGTCTATTCAGGTATTCCACCAATGCAGGGTACATCAAGTTGATTGTGGAGATTTCATCCACTGCCTCTTAGGCTTCTGGGAGAAATTTCCCTTTCTCTTCTTTGTTTGCACAACTCCCGGGACTCAGCTTTGCATTTGGTCCTGCCTCTGCATGTAGGTCGCTAGAGGGCTTCTGTTCTTCACTCAGACAGGACGGGGTTAAAGGAACAGCTGATTCGGGGCTCTGTCTCAATCAGGTTGTGGGGACAGATGGGTACGGATGCAGGGCAAACCTGCAGTGGCTGAGGCCAGTGGGACGTTGCACCAGCCTGAGACATGCCGTGTGTTCTCCCGGGGAAGTTGTCCCTGGATCCTGGGACTCTGGCAGTGAGGGGATGCAGAGGCTCCCTGGAAGGGAGGTGTGGAGAGTGACCTGTGCTTGCACACAGGCTTCTTGGTGGAAGGAGCAACAGCCTTAGCATCTCATGCCCGTCTCTGGAGTCCACACTTTTAGCCACGGCTTGTGCCAGTCTCTGGAGCTCTTTTAAGAGGTGCTATTAATCCCCTCTCCTTGCGCACCAGGAAACAAAGAGGGAATAAAAAGTCTCTTGCCTCTTCGTCAGGTCAAGACATTTTCCCGGACTCCCTCCCAGCTAGCCGTGGTGCACTAATCCCTTCAGGCTCTGTTCACGCAGCCAGCCAGTCCTCTCCCTGGGATCTGACCAATGCTGGAGCCTCAGCTCCCAGTCCCCGCCCGCCCTGGTGGGTGAACAGACAAGCCTCTCGGGCTGGTGAGTTCTGGTCGGCACTGATCCTCCATGCGGGAATCTCTCCTCTTTGTCCTCCACACCCCTGTTGCTGTGCTCTCCTCCATGGCCCTGAAGCTTCCCCCCTCCGCCACCCGCAGTCTCCGCCCATGAAAGGGCTTCCTAGTGTGTCTGTTTACATTGTTTTAAGAATGCGTTTCTAGCCTTATCTCCACTGTGCCAGCTCTTACCTTTCTTTAAGGTCCAGTGGAAACAGCATTTCTTGCATTAAATTCTTCTAGTTGCCCCTGCCCTAAACAGTTCTGACTAATGTTGAACTGTTCAAAGATGTTATTAGTGAATCTTTTATGAAATTTTGCTTCTGTGAGAATAAATTCAACTTCTGTGTTGTTCACTAATGTATCCCAGAGTCAAGGCAGAGTTCCTGAAAGTCACAGAGGAGAGTTTCATGAAATACTAGCTAAATAAGTGATCTACTGACTGACTAACTGAAGAAACCAACTGAAGAATGACAAACCATCTTAAATGTCTTTGTTCTGGTTCTATGAGCACCTATAGATGACAAGCTCCTGAGAGAATTATCTATGTCTAATTTATTTAACATGCCTCTCTATTCTGCAGGACTATTATATATATATATATATATATATATATATATATATATATATATATAGCTTATAATCATTTTTGTCTAGATAAATTAACAAACATACAGATAGCTTTAAGTTTAATTACTTTTAATTTGTAAATAACAGATTTAATCACTTAAGAAAACATTTGAAATTGACAAAGTCATAATATGTCTACACTTCAGTTTTCTGTTTCTGAATGAAAAGGCTTGGCTAGGATATTTCTGTTTTACACCTTTTAAACAACCTACTGTTTTATTCATTTTAAATTCTATAGCTATTATTTATTGAACACTAGCTGTGTGCCAAGCATTGGGATTAGTTTCTTGAAGGAATCATTTATTTAATTCTCACAAATGGTGGCTGTAGGGCATAAAGTTAAGGGCATGAAGTTAGGATACAGACTATATTAGATTCAAATCCAAGCCCCTGTACTAAATTAATCATGACGAAGGTAAACTACTTAACCTCTCTTATTCACTTTCACTCACTATAAAATTAAGATAATACAACTCATCTCAATGTGTTATGAGAATTAAATTAGTTAGTGTGTGTTAGTTAGCTAGTTAAAGGTGTTTAGAAGGTACCTGGTACTGAATAAATGATTGGGTTTTTTTAAGCTATGAATTTAATAGTTGTTATTCAATACTAACTCCATGATGAAAATGGAGATTAAGATATAGGTGTTTCTCAGGGCCATAGATGCTTTAAATGGAAGGATCTAAATTCAAATAAGATTCATTACAAGCTCCTTAGAAATTGTGTTCCTTTTAATATTGGAATGTTTCCTTAGCCCTACATATGCAGCCTACTTTTTATAAACCTATGTTGCTTGATACTCTTTAGAGAGAAATTTGGATTCATTCTGTGATTAGGTCTATTATAATGTTATAGAGCTCTAAAACAGATTCATAAAGGAAATCCTGACATAACTTTAACTATAGGTGACACTAAATAAATAAGTGTCTCTGCTTTGGCTCTGAACCTACTCAGTAAAGTGGAAAATGGCTGTGTTAGCTGCGTATGCAATCATACAAAACAGCTCAGTGAATTGTAAGAATGTGTTGGCACCAAATGCTTGTGCAAGAACAGCAATTTTGCAGGACTATGCATATTTAAATTTGAGATCAACTTGCTTAATCTGTAATAACATTTGTAAGAAAAACTTTTGAAATACAGTTAATGTTTAGTTTCCATTTCTACTGTAACAGAGTCAAAACTTATAACTAAATTAAAGAACATGTAGTAGTACATAATCTCCCTTAAAAGTGTGAATTATATCTACCCAAGTACAGAGCTCATCTATTTAAGCAAGATCCTATAAACAAGATTCATCCATTTTCATGTAACATTATGAGCTCAGTAACAGTGTCACCATCAAACCCCAAGAAGTTGGTAGGAAAACAAAGAGTACATGTCTTCTCAGGAGTATCCTTTAGAAAACACATCAGTTCTTATCTTTAAGATCCATATAATTGACAAAAAATAACTGCTTATTTCCAAAGAATTACATAAGCAGAAAAGAATAATTTGATTTTGATAATTACCCAGTATCGACAGTGCTTCCCCACATGACTAAAATATAGCTTAAAAAAGTGGAATTCTTAGTAAGGGGATGTCCAAATTCAGCATACCTTAAACAAAACTTTACTTATTTTTTTTCTGTTTTCCTTTTTAAGATATCTCTGAAGTATGTTTGGTTGGTACTTTCATTATTGATAGATTACCTTTATTTATTAAGTCTCTAAGAAAATGCTCAATGCTCATTTACTGTTTGACTAATTTTTGGACATTCTGTTATATGTGTAACATATAAACTATAAAATGACACACAAATACAAGGAGCTATTAAAATAATTTATTAAAAATAATTTAATTTATTTTAATCTAGTTATTAAAATACTTTAAAGTTATTCTCCTTTTTATAATAAAGGAAAGTTAGAGATCAACCCTTAGTAGTATATATTTCTTTGGACTTGTTAACAGCCATTACATTATGAGAAGATTTCTTTCTGTATGTATAGAAGTCACTTATCCTACCACTTTTTCAATATCCATCAAACTCCTTGTGTCTTTATTTTTATTTTAAATTTTTTATTGGGGTATAGTTACTTTATAATGTGTTAGTTTCTGCTGTACAAGGAAGTGAATCAGCTATATGTATACATATATCCCCTCTCTGTAGCACCTCCCTCCCCCTACTTTCTAATACAGTTTAGAATACATGGTATACTATTAAAATCAACTATCTGCAAATCCTTTACTCTCCAACCCCTCTCTATTTATTGTATTCATCCTCCTCCCAAATTCCAACTGTTGTTAAAATGAACAACTGATTACACTATGGCTATAATCTGATTGTCACACCAAGTCAGAGACCCCCTTGATCTCATTCTACTTTTGTGCTAAACATCTAAAATTTATCTATTACTTTGTCAATATTCTGTCCCTGGGTAAACTCATCTAATTTCTTAGAGTTACTCTCTGTAGACCAATGACTATAATTTTTTTTCATCAATTTTTGCTTCTTGAATCCTTATATCCATTTTTATTTGCATTGGAAATATAATAGTTATCCAATATACATCATATCCCTAACAGCCACATGTATTCTCCCTCTTCCAAACTGGATCCACCCAAAATGTTCCTATATCACAAATTGCTCAAGCTATAAACCTAGGAGTCCTTCTTGATTTTTAACTTTCTCTCACCACCTTATCCAATATATAAGCAATTCCCATTGATCATACTTTCCTTCTTTCCAATGTTATATTCTTTATTCAAACCTCTCTTATTTCTTATTCATTCTGCTTTTCGACCATCTGAGTCTTCTCTATGCTTCCATTCTTGCTTTGTTACAATATATTCTTCACAAAATCATGACAATAATCCTTTGATCACTACCCTAAATAAAAATCTTCAAAGACATCTAATCACACATAGAATAAATCTGAAAGCTTTATCATTACCTGCAAGACATTAAATAAAATAGGAATCAAACATCTGGTCTCCCATCACAGTTACAATAAACCAAAATCTTTACAATGGTTTCAAGTAGGAGCCAGTAAACTTGTTCTGTAAAGGGCCACATAGCATTAGGTTATACTTTGTGAGCTATACAGTCTCTGTTGCAATTATTCAACTCTGTTTTATAGTATGAAATTAGCCATAGACAATACATACCAAAGGGCATGGCTGTGTTCTAGTACAACTTTATTTACAAAAGGAGGTGTAGCTCACTGACCCTGGCCTAAAGGACTACACAGATCATGTCCCCTTTCCCAACACATAAACACACACACACACACACACACACACACACAACTGATGTGTTTCCTACTCTTCTCCCCTTTCCTTACTAAGCTCTAGTGATACTTGTCTCCATGTTGTTCCTGAAATATGCTAAGCACATTTCTGCCTCAGGGCCTTTGTAATTGTTGCCCTTTTCTGGAATATCAGCAGGATTTTCTCTTTCAATTCCTTTTGTTCTCTTTTTTACCTATTCATTAAAGGTTGTTTTCCTCAATGCTACTTTAAATATCATCCTCATTGCCTTGGCTTGATACTCATCCTTTTGCCCTCTTTATATCTAAATATCTGTTGGTCTATGTATTTTTGTATGTATGTATGTATGTATGTATGTATCTAGCTATCTATATCAACATTGGACAAAGTTTAGATTTTATATCTTGCAATATGAAAGCAGGGGCTTTGTCTGTTTTTTTTATTATTATTTTTTTTATTGTTGCATTCCCATATCCTAGAAAAGTGACTGGCACTTAATAGATGTTCAGTAAATATTTGCTTCCTCTTTTTTTAATTGCAAGTTTAATTTTAAATTTTTGAAAATAAGACAAAAATTCTTTAAAAAATAAATGAGGTAGAAATTGTTTAAGATGAGGAAAAGATGACATATTTGGTTTCAAATACCAATATTATATTACAAAGGAAATAGAAAAAATAACAGCACAAATATAAACCTGATATCATCTAAACTTAAAGAAGCCCATATTTGATTTCAGCTAATTCCCATTAGGCAAACTGGTGTAAAAAGTTGACTATTTTTATCTGTTCCACATTCTATTTTTGTAAGATTTCTGTTTCACACCCCAGAGCGGCAATCATGAACTATTTCTCCAGCATTTTATTGATTCCTTTCCATAGAAACCTTATGACTACTGATGTACTCATTGAGAATTACACTGCTGCATTTATCAAGAATTCAAGGAAAGCCTTTTGTGGTTGTTAACTAATTTCATCTCAATTTTTTTTAGTTTAATTCTTTAAAATTTTCAACATATACTTTTTAGTTAATATTTCAAAAATACAAATCAAGAAGTGAAAATGTCGGGCTTCCCTGGTGGCGCAGTGGTTGGGAGCCCTCCTGCCTTTGCAGGGGACATGGGTACCTGCCCCAGTCTGGGAAGATCCCACATGCCACGGAGCGGCTGGGCCCATGGGCCATGGCTGCTGAGCCTGCACGTCCGGAGCCTGTGCTCCACAATGGGAGAGGCCACAACAGTGAGAGGCCCACGTACCACACACACAAAAAAATAGTGAAAATGTCACTTTTATCTCCCCTTTTCCCACACTTTTGTGATAACCAGTATTATTAGTTTGCTTTGTACTTTTCCACATTTACAAATATGTTTTTTTTTGTAAATAGCATCAAACTACTTCCTATTTTGTATGATTTACCTTTGCACTTAACCACATAGACTAAGCATAATTTTATTTCAGTATTTATAAATTATTTCATTATTTTTACTTTTTTAATTGAATCCCATATTAGCAATAAACCATGAATATGCTACAAGTTCCTCATGGAGATATTTTTTTCTCATATTTAAATAATTCAAACATTATCACACATATGTACTTTTGAACACACATTGTTTTTGTAGTTATCTGTTAGTACACATTTGGCTTACATTCCTAGAAGTGGAATTGCTGAAGCAAAGAATTTATAGATTTATAGCTTAACTTCCTCAAAAATCTATCTCAATGTATAATCTCACTATCAGTCTATGAGAGAATCCAGTTTTTAACAACTCAGGATTTATCAGTACTTCTATTTGATTATCTGAGAAATATAATTTGAATTTTTGGTTTCTGAAAGGAAAAACAAAATTGATAAATATTTAGCTAGACCCACCAAGAAAAAAAAGGTCCCCAGATAGCAGCATTTTATGTTTTGAACAGTTTGTGTTATATAGTGTTTTCTTCCTCTTTGGAACTTTTGTGTTGTTAATAAGAATAAATAAATAAAATCAGAAATAAAGGAAAATTATTACAACTGATACCACAGTAATACAAAGAATCATAAGAGACTACTGTGAACAACTAAATGTCAAAAAAAAGTGAACTACTTAGGAGAAATGGATACCTTCCTAGAAACATACAATATTCCAAAATTGGATCATGAAGAAATAGAATATATGAACAGACCAGTTACTAGTAAGAAAACTGAATCAGAAATCAAAAACCTTCCAAAAAGCAAAAGTCCAGAATCATGTGCCTTCACTTGTGAATTCTACAAAACATTAAAATAATAATTGATAACAAATCTTCTCAAACTCTTCCAGAAAAGAGGCCAGAATACTCCCAACCTCATGTTATGAGGCCAGCTTTATTCTGACATCAAAACAAGACATGGACACTACAAAAAAAAGCAAATTGCAGGCCAATATCCCTGATGAATACAGATGCAAAAATCCTTAACAAAATATTAACAAACTAAATATATATATATATATATATATAATATATATATATATATATATTATATATATATATATATATTAAAAGGATCATACACCAGGATAAAGTTGGATTTCATGAGAGATGCAAGGAGTGTTCATCATTGGCAAATCGATCAATATGTATGCCACACTAAGAAAATGAAGGGCAGAAATAATATGATCATCTCAATAGATGCAGAAAAAGCTTTTTTACAAAATTCAACATCTATGTATAATAAAAGCTCTCAATAAAATAGGTAAAGAGGGAACTTACCTCAACATAATAAAGGTCATATACAACAAGCCCACAGCTAACATCATTCTCAATTTTGAATAGCTGAAATTTTTTCCTCTAACAGGAACAAGAGTAGGATTCCCACTCTCACGAGCTTTGTATGACATAGTGTTGGAAGTCCTAGCCACAGCAATTTGGCAAGAAAAAAATGGCATCCGAATTGGAAAGTATGAAGTAAAACAGTCACTATTTGACAATGAGATAATATTACATATTAAAAAACCTAAGGACTCCACCAAAAATCAGTTACAACTTATAAATGAATTCAGTGAATTTGCATGATAAAAAATAAATATACAGAAATCTCTTGCCTTTCTACACACTAATAAACTATCAGAAAGAGAAACTGAGAAAAAAATCCATTTACTATTGCATCAAAAAGAATACAATACCTTCAAGTAAATTCAACTAAGGAGGTAAAAATCTGTACATTGAGATTATAAGTGGTTTATAAAAAATTGAATAAGATACAAATGAATAGAAAGATATTCTACACTCATGGATTGGAATAATTAACATTTAAATGTTCATACTACACAAAGCAATCTACAGATTTGATGCAATCTCTATCAAAATTCCTATGTAATTTTTCACAGAAATAGAACAATCATAAGTTTTGTATGGAACCACAAACAAATCAGAATGCCCAAACAATCTTGAGAAAGAAAAACAAAACTCAAGGCATCATACTCCTTATTACAAAGTATTACAAAACTATTGGAATCAAACAGTATAATTTTGGCATAAGACAGACACATAGATCAATAGAACAGAATAGAGATATCAGAAATAAACTCACACATATACAGTGAATTAATTTACAACAAAAGAGCCAATAACATACAATGGGGAAATGGCACTCTCCTTAAGAACTGGAGTTGTGGAAAATGGACAGCCATATGCAAAAGAATGAAAAACTGGGCTACCCTCTTACACCAACAAAAAAAATCACCTCAAATGGATGCAAGACTTGAATACCCCAAATGATAAAACTCTTAGAAGAAAATATAGGTTTTCTTGACATCAGTCTAAGTGATGATCGTTTGCAGCTGACACCAAAAGCAAGGGCAACAAAAGCAAAAATAAATAAGTGGGCCTACATCAAACTAAAAAGCATCTGTCCAACAAGGGAAACCATCAACTAAATGAAGAGGCAATTTACTGAATGGGAGAAAATATTTGCAAGTCATATATTTGATAAGAGGTTAAGATCCAAAATATATAAAGACCTCATACAACTCAATAACAAAAATCTAACTGTCCAATTGAGAACTGAGCAGAGATCTGAATAGACATTCATCCAGAGAAGACATACTGTTGGCCAACAGGTATATGAAAAGATGCTCAGCATCACTAATCATTAGGGAAATCCAAATTAAAATCACAGTGAGATATCACCTCATAGCTGTCAGAATGGCTATTATCAAAATGTCAAAAAAATTACAAGCATTGGCAAGGATGTGGAGAGAATGACACATTTGTGCATTGTTGGTGGGAATGTAAATTTGTACAGCCACTATGGAAAACAGTAAAGAGTTTCCTCAAAAAATTAAATATAGAGCTACCACATGGTCCAGCAATTCTACTTCTGGATACTTATTTGAAGAAAACAAAAATAAACATAGGGATGTTTATTGTAGCATTTTTTATAATAGCCAAGATATGGAAACATCCTAAGTGTCCATCAGTAGTTGAATGGATAAATAAGATGTGTTTTATATATATGTATATATGGTGGAATATATCTCATCCAACTTTGAGGACATTATGCTAAGTGAAATAAGTTAAACAGAGAAACACATACCATATAATCTCACTTATATGTGGAATCTAAAAAAAAATAACAAAAACAAAACTAAGCTCATAGATACAGAGAACAGATTTTAGTTTCTAGAGGTGGTGGGTGTAAGGGGTGGGTGAAATGGATGAAGGGAGTCAAAATGTACAAATTACTGTGGGGAGTGTAAGGTACAACATGGCGAATATAGTCAATAATACTGTATTACATATTTGAAATTGTCTGAGTCAATCTAAAAGTTCTCATCACAAGAAAAAAATCTGTAATTATATATGGTGATGGATGTTAACTTGACTTATTGTAGTGATCACTTCATAATATATACAAATAATCATGTTGTACAACTGAAACTATTATAATGTTCTATGTCAATCATAACTCAATAACAAAATTTGAATTTTACTTTAAATTTCGTAACATACAATTCATCTGATTACTAAGGATATTGATCTTTTCTATTCATTTCTGTTTTTAATATTTTCTACGACTATCATATTCATATTCTTAGCCTATATAGGTTGATTAGTCTTTTTAGTTATTTTTTCTTCCAGTTTTATTGATATATAATTGACATACAATACTAAGTTTAAGGTGTCCAACATAATGATTTGACTTAATATATCATGCAATTATTTTTACAATAAGTTTAGTGAACATTTATCATCTCATATAGAGACAAAATTAAGGAAATAGAAAAACATTTTCCTGTGAGGAGAACTTTTGGACTTACACCCTTAACAGTTATAATTTATAATATATAGCACTGTTAGTTATCTTTATCACCTTGTACATTATATCCCTAGTACTTAATTGTCTTGTAACTGGAAATTTTAACTTTTGACCACATTTCTGAATCCCCGAACACCTTTGCCTCTGGTAAAAACAAATCTGATCTCTTTTTATATGAGTTATATTGTTTGTTTGTTTTTGAGGTATAATTAACCTACTACACAATTTTAGCTTCTGTTAAACAATGTAGTAACTCAATACTTCTATAACTTTGAAAATAATCACCACAATAAGTCTAATCTTGTTCCTGATCTTAGAGGGAGAGCTTTCATTTTTTCACCATTGAGTATGGTGTTTGTTTTATATGACCTTTATTATGGCAAGGTACGTTTTTTCTATACCCATTTTATTGAGAGTTTTTTATTATAAAGGGGGGCTAAATCTTTTAAAATGAATTAAATGCACCTATTGATGTGACCATATGATTTTTATTCTTCAGTTTGTTACTGTGGTGTATCATATTGATTAATTGTGGATAATGAATCATCCTTGCTACCTTGATCATTATATTAATCTTTTAATGTATTGCTGAAATCAGTTTGCTACAGTTTTGTTAAGGATTTTTGCATTCATGCTCATCAATGTAATTGGCTTATAATTTTCATTTCTGTGATATCTTTGTCTGTATTTGTTATCAGGGTGATGCTGGCCTCATAGAATGAGTTCAGAAGCATTCCTTCCTCTACAAATTTTTGAAATAGTTTGAGAGGGGCAGATGTTAACTCTTCTCTAAATGTTTTATAGAATTCACCTGTAAAGCAATCTGGTCCTAGACTTTTGTTTGTTGGGAGTTATTTCACTTTGATTTAATTTCATTAATGGTAATTGGTCTATTCATGTTTTCTATTTACTTATTGTTCAGTCTTGGGAGATTGTACATTTCTAGGAATGTGTCCTTTTGTTCTAGGTTGTCCAATTTATTGGCATATAATTGTAGTAGTCGCCTATGATCTTTTTGTCTCTATGGCATCAGTCGTAAATTCTCCTTTTTCATTCTGATTTTTTTGATTTGGACCTTTATTATTATTATTATTATTATTTTCTTGATGAGTCTACCTAGAGGTTTATCAATTTTGTTTATCTTTGGAAACACCAAGCTCTCAGTTTAATTGATCTTTTCTATTGATTTTCTTTTTGATTGTTTGTTTCTATTACATTAGTTCTTCTCTGGTTCTTAAAATTTCTTCCTTCTACTTACTTTGTGTTTTGTCTTTTCCTTTTCTAGTTCCTTTAGGTATACGTTTAGGTTTTTATTTGGTACTTTTTTTATTTCCTAATGTAGGCTTATATCACTATAAAGTTTCCCCTTAGAATTTCTTTTGCTGAGTCCCATAGATTTTTATCTTTGTGTTTTCATTTTCATTTGTCTTCAGATATTCATTATTGTTAATTTCTTCTTTGATTTCTTCAGTAATCCACTGGTTGTTTAGTAATATTGTTTAGCTTCCCTTTGGTTGTGTTGTGTGTTTTTTTTTTTCTTGTAGTTGATATCTAGTCTCACAGCATTGTGGTTGAAAATGATTCTTGATATGATTTTAATTTTCTTAAATTTACTGAGGTTTGTTTTGTGACCTAGAAGTGATCTATCCTGGAGAATGTTCCATGTGCACTTGAAAAAAATGTGTATTCTGCTGCCTTGAGAAGAAATGTTCTACACATATCTATTAAGTTCCTTTGGTCTAATGTGTCATTTAAGGCCAGTGTTTCCTTATTGATTGTCTGCCTAGATGATCTGTCCATTGATATAAATGGGGTGATAAAGTCTCCTGTTATTAATATGTTGCTGTCAATTTCTCCTTTATATCTGTTAATATTTGCTTTATATATTTAGGTGATCCTATATTGTGTGCCTATGTATTTTCAACCATTATATATTCTTCCTGGATTGATCCCTTGATCATTATGTAATGTCTTTCTTTGTCTCTTATTACAGTCTTTGTTTTAAAGTCCATTTTATCAGATATAAGTATCGCTACCCCAACTTTCTTTTCATTTTCATTTTCAATGAATACCTTTTCCTAAGCCCTCAGCTGCAGTCTGTGTGTGTCTTTAGATTTGAACTGCGTCTCTTGTAAGCAGCTTATATATGGGTCTTGTTTTAGTATCTATTCAGCCACCCTATGTCTTTTGATTGGAACATTTAGTCCATTTATATTTAAAGCAATTATCTATACTTATGTACTTATTGCCATTTTGCTAACTGTTTTTATATTTATTTTAAATTCCTTTCTTCTTCTTTTGCTCTTTTCCCTTGTGATTTGGTGACTATATTTAGTGTTATGTTTTCTGTGATTGAGAGGCCAGAGACATCTTGGATCTGGCTTCAACCTTATGGTGGGCGTAGCCAGTGTCCAGGGCTGTCCCAGAACTGGCATTGACCTGCTGGTAAGCAGGGATGGGGCCCAGGGGTTCTCAGGGCTAGTGCCAGCCTACTGTTCAGTGGAGTTAGGTCCTGGGGTCTCTGGTTACAAAGCCATCGGGGTCTCAATGCCAGAGTCTGTCTGTTGGTGGGTGGCATCATTTCCTGACCTAGATGGCTGCATGACCAATGGTGTCATGAAGCTGGTGTCAGCGCACTGGTGGGTAAGTCTCGATACTGTAGTGGCTCACTGAGGGGCCCAAAGTATTCCAGAGCTGCTGTTGACTTGCTGGAGCAGGAGGCCTGGGCCCAACCATTCTGTGGCCTTGTATTTCCAGTACAGTACCCCAAGTTCTTTGGGGAGAACTTATGTAATTGTAATTATTCTCCCATTTTTTTGGTCACCTACCTAGGGGTATAGATCTTCACCATACTGCTCCTCTGCCCCTCCTACCTGTCTCATTGTGGTTCTTTCTTTATATCTTTAGTTATAGAAAATCTTTTCTGCTAAACTTCCAGGCTTTCTCATCAGTGGTTGCTCTATAAATAGTTGTAATTTTGCTATGTCCATGCGAGGATTTGAACTCATGGTATTCCTACTCTGCCATGTTGGCCACTCCCTGTTTGGTCTTTTAAAATATTTATTTGTTTATATGTTAAGATTAAATCTTGTTTATTATGTAAAGATAGTTTTCTTTGACTTTTAACTTTTTATTTTATGATTCAATTTTTCTTTCAAAAATTTTAATTTATGCCATATCAAATTTATATGAATGTAATTTTTACTATTTCAGAAAAAATACTATTTATACCTATAATATGTGTATATTATATGCACATATATATTTTACTGTTTTTGTTTGTTTCATTTTATATATATAGGAAATCCCAAATGTGATAGAACTTGATATTTCAGGAAAAAAAATCCTCCTTACATCTTTTTTATAATGTACATGGTTGAGTATAGAAAAGTCTGACCTATAGATACATGGAATATAAATTTTTTAAAACATTAGAGTTCCTTTGAAACTTTTTTTAGGTTTTTGTTTTAAATGTATAAATCATTATGAACTATATAATATATATTATTCAGTGACATTTGTCTCTTAATTTCTTATTTTCAATATATAGTGCAATTTAAACAATTAAATTAGTGCACAGAAAAATCATTCATGTGAGATTTGTTATCATGCAGATTCTTAGGCTCATTCCCAAAATTCTGTTTCAACAGGTTGGTTATTAGGTGTCATAATCTATATTCTTAACAAGCACACCAGGTCATTTTCCTGTGGATATATCATTATTGAGAAATCTCTAACTTACAATTTACATTTAGTTTTGATTAATAATGAGATTTCCACTAGCTAATATAAAATCAATTAAAAGATAAATGTATACAATTTTTATTCAATATTCTGTTGAAAACATGGAATAATAAATAAATAAATGATAATACATAAGACAGTTGCAAAACAATGTCATTTTTTTCCTGTTTTTCTTTTATTTTTTTATTTTTTATTTTTTATTTTTTGCTTTATAACAAATTTAATCAGTTATACATATACATATGTTCCCATATACCCTCCCTTTTGCGTCTCCCTCCCACACTCCCTATCCCACCCCTCCAGGTGGTCACAAAGCACCGAGCTGATCTCCCTGTGCTATGCGGCTGCTTCCCACTAGATATCTACCTTACGTTTGGTAGTGTGTATATGTCCATGCCGCTCTTTCACTTTGTCACAGCTTACCCTTCCCCCTCCCCATAGCCTCAAGTCCATTCTCTAGTAGGTCTGTGTCTTTATTCTTGTCTTACCCCTATGTTCTTCATGACATTTTTTTCTTAAATTCCATATATATGTGTCAGCATACAGTATTTGTCTTTGTCTTTCTGACTTACTTCACTCTGTATGACAGACTCTAGGTCCATCAACCTCATTACAAATAGCTCAATTTCATTTCTTTTTATGGCTGAGTAATATTCCATTGTATATATGTGCCACATCTTCTTTACCCATTCAACGGATGATGGAGACTTAGGTTGCTTCCATCTCCGGGCTATTGTAAATAGGGCTGCTATGAACATTTTGGTACATGTCTCTTTTTGAATTATGGTTTTCTCAGGGTATATGCCCAGTAGTGGGATTGCTGGGTCATATGGTAGTTCTATTTGTAGTTTTTTAAGGAACCTCCATACCGTTCTCCATAGTGGCTGTACCAATTCACATTCCCACCAGCAGTGCAAGAGTGTTCTCTTTTTTCCACACCCTCTCCAGCAATTATTGTTTCTAGATTTTTTGATGATGGCCATTCTGACTGGTGTGAGATGATATCTCATTGTAGTTTTGATTTGCATTTCTCTAATGAGTAAAGATGTTGAGCATCCTTTCATGTGTTTGTTGGCAGTCTGTATATCTTCTGTGGAGAAATGTCTATTTAGGTCTTCTGCCCATTTTTGGATTGGGTTGTTTGTTTTTTTGTTATTGAGCTGCATGAGCTGCTTATAAATTTTGGAGATTAATCCTTTGTCAGCTGCTTCATTTGCAAATATTTTCTCCCATTCTGAGGGTTGTCTTTTCATCTTGTTTATGGTTTCCTTTGCTGTGCAAAAGCTTTGAAGTTTCATTAGGTCCCATTTGTTTATCTTTGCTTTTATTTCCATTTCTCTAGGAGGTGGGTCAAAAAAGATCTTGCTGTGATTTATGTCATAGAGTGTTCTGCCTATGTTTTCCTCTAAGAGTTGGATAGTGTCTGGCCTTACATTTAGGTCTTTAATCCACTTTGAGCTTATTTTTGTGTATGGTGTTAGGGAGTGATCGAATCTCATACTTTTACATGTCCCTATCCAGTTTTCCCAGCACCACTTATTGAAGAGACTGTCCTTTCTCCACTGTACATTCCTGCCTCCTTTATCAAAAATAAGGTGACCATATGTACGTGGGTTTATCTCTGGGCTTTCTATCCTGTTCCATTGATCTATCTTTCTGTTTTTGTGCCAGTACCATACTGTCTTGATTACTGTAGCTTTGTAGTATAGTCTGAAGTCAGGGAGCCTGATTCCTCCAGCTCCATTTTTCGTTCTCAAGATTGCTTTGGCTATTCGGGGTCTTTTGTGTTTCCATACAAATTGTGAAATTTTTTGTTCTAGTTCTGTGAAAAATGCCAGTGGTCGTTTGATAGGGATTGCATTGAATCTGTAGATTGCTTTGGTTAGTAGAGTCATTTTCACAATTTTGATTCTTCCAATCCAAGGACATGGTACATCTCTCCATCTATTTGTATCATCTTTAATTTCTTTCATCAGTGTCTTATAATTTTCTGCATACAGGTCTTTTGTCTCCTTAGGTAGGTTTATTCCTAGATATTTTATTCTTTTTGTTGCAATGGTAAATGGAAGTGTTTCCTTGATTTCACTTTCAGATTTTTCATCATTAGTATATAGGAATGCCAGAGATTTCTGTGCATTAGTTTTGTATCCTGCAACTTTACCAAATTCATTGATTAGCTCTAGTAGTTTTCTGGTAGCATCTTTAGGATTCTCTATGTATAGTATCATGTCATCTGCAAACAGTGACAGCTTTACTTCTTTTCTGATTTGGATTTCTTTTATTTCATTTTCTTCTCTGATTGCTGTGGCTAAAACTTCCAAAACTATGTGGAATAAGAGTGGTGAGAGTGGGCAACCTTGTCTTGTTCCTGATCTTAGTGGAAAGGGTTTCAGTTTTTCACCATTGAGGACTATGCTGGCTGTGGGTTTGTCATATATGGCCTTTATTATGTTGAGGAAAGTTCCCTCTGTGCCTACTTTCTGCAGGGTTTTTATCATAAATGGATGTTGAATTTTGTCGAAAGCTTTCTCTGCATCTATTGAGATGATCATATGGTTTTTCTCCTTCAATTTGTTAATATGGTGTATCACGTTGATTGATTTGCATATAGTGAAGAATCCTTGCATTCCTGGAATAAATACCACTTAATCATGGTGTATGATCCTTTTAATGTGCTGTTGGATTCTGTTTGCTAGTATTTTGTTGAGGATTTTTGCATCTATGTTCATCAGTGATATTGGCCTGTAGTTTTCTTTCTTTGTGACATCCTTGTCTGGTTTTGGTATCAAGGTGATGGTGGCCTCGTAGAATGAGTTTGGGAGTGTTCCTCCCTCTGATATATTTTGGAAGAGTTTGAGAAGGATAGGTGTTAGCTCTTCTCTAAATACTTGATAGAATTCGCCTGTGCAGCCATCTGGTCCTGGTCTTTTGTGTGTTGGAAGATATTTTATCACAGTTTCAATTTCAATGCTTGTGATTGGTCTGTTCATATTTTCTATTTCTTCCTGATTCAGTCTTGGCAGGTTGTGCATTTTTAAGAATTTGTCCCTTTCTTCCAAGTTGTCCATTTTATTGGCATAGAGTTGCTTATAGTAATCTCTCATGATCTTTTGTATTTCTGCAGTGTCAGTTGTTACTTCTCCTTTTTCATTTCTAATTCTATTGACTTGAGTCTTCTCCCTTTTGTTCTTGATGAGTCTGGCTAATGGTTTATCAAGTTTTTTATCTTCTCAAAGAACCAGCTTTTCGTTTTATTGATCTTTGCCATCGTTTCCTTCATTTCTTTTTCATTTATTTCTGATCTGATTTTTATGATTTCTTTCCTTCTGCTAACTTTGGGATGTTTTTGTTCTTCTTTGTATAATTGCTTTAGGTGCAAGGTTAGGTTGTTTATTCGAGATGCTTCCTGTTTCTTAAGGTGGGATTGTATTGCTATAAACTTCCCTCTTAGAACTGCTTTTGCTGCATCCCATAAGTTTTGGGTCGTTGTGTATCCATTGTCATTTGTTTCTAGGTATTTTTTAATTTCCTCTTTGATTTCTTCAGTGATCACTTCGTTATTAAGTAGTGTATTGTTTAGCCTCCATGTGTTTGTATTTTTTACAGCTCTTTTCCTGTAATTGATATCTAGTCTCATAGCATTGTGGTCGGAAAAGATACTTGATACAATTTCAATTTTCTTAAATTTACCAAGGCTTGATTTGTGACACGAGATATGATCTATCCTGGAGAATGTTCCATGAGCACTTGACAAAAATGTGTATTCTGTTGTTTTTGGATGGAATGTCCGATAAATATCAATTAAGTCCATCTTGTTGAATGTATCATTTAAAGCTTGTGTTTCCTTATTTATTTTCATTTTGGATGATCTGTTCATTGGTGAAAGTGGGGTGTTAAAGTCCCCTACTATGATTGTGTTACTGTCGATTTCCCCTTTTATGGCTGTTAGTATTTGCCTTATGTATTGAGGTGCTCCTATGTTGGGTGCATAAATATTTACAATTGTTATATCTTCTTCTTGGATCGATCCCTTGATCATTATGTAGTGTCCTTCTTTGTCTCTTCTAGTAGTCTTTATTTTAAAGTCTATTTTGTCTGATATGAGAATTGCTACTCCAGCTTTCTTTTGATTTCCATTTGCATGGAATATCTTTTTCCATCCCCTTACTTTCAGTCTGTATGTGCCTCTAGGTCTGAAGTGGGTCTCTTGTAGACAGCATATATATGGTTCTTGTTTTTGTATCCATTCAGCCAATCTGTGTCTTTTGGTGGGAGCATTTAGTCCATTTACATTTAAGGTAATTATCGATATGTATGTTCCTATTCCCATTTTCTTAATTGTTTTGGGTTCGTTATTGTAGGTCTTTTCCTTCTGTTGTGTTTCTTGCCTAGAGAAGTTCCTTTAGCATTTGTTATACAGCTGGTTTTGTGGTGCTGAACTCTCTCAGCTTTTGCTTGTCTGTAAAGGTTTTAATTTCTCCATCAAATCTGAATGAGATCCTTGCTGGGTAGAGTAATCTTTGTTGCAAGTTTTTCTCCTTCATCACTTTAATTATGTCCTGCCACTCCCTTCTGGCTTGTAGAGTTTCTGCTGAGAGATCAGCTGTTATCCTGATGGGGATTCCCTTGTGTGTTATTTGTTGTTTTTGCCTTGCTGCTTTTAATATGATTTCTTTGTGTTTAATTTTTGACAGTTTGATTAATATGTGTCTTGGCGTATTTCTCCTTGGATTTATTCTGTCTGGGACTCTCTGTGCCTCCTGGACTTGATGAACTATTTCCTTTCCCATATTAGGGAAGTTTTCAACTATAATCTCTTCAAATATTTTCTCAGTCCCTTTCTTTTTCTCTTCTTCTTCTGGAACCCCTATAATTCGAATGTTGGTGCGTTTAATGTTGTCCCAGAGGTCTCTGAGACTGTCCTCTGTTCTTTTCATTCTTTTTTCTTTATTTTGCTCTGCTGCAGTTATTTCCACTCTTTTATCTTCCACCTCACTTATCCGTTCTTCTGCCTCAGTTATTCTGCTATTGATCCCATATAGAGTATTTTTTATTTCATTTATTGTGTTTTTAATCGATGCTTGATTCGTCTTTAGTTCTTCTAGGTCCTTGTTAACTGTTTCTTGCATTTTGTCTATTCTATTTCCAAGATTTTGGATCTTGGAAATAGAATCTTGGATCATCTTTACCATCATTATTCTGAATTCTTTTTCAGGTAGACTGCCTATTACCTCTTCATTTGTTAGGTCTGGTGGGTTTTTATCTTGCTCCTTCTCCTGCTGTGTGTTTTTCTATCTTCTCATTTTGCTTATGTTACTGTGTTTGGGGTCTCCTTTTTGCAGGCTGCAGGTTCGTAGTTCCCGTTGTTTTTGGTGTCTGTCCCCTGTGGCTAAGGTTGGTTTAGTGGGTTGTGTAGGCTTCCTGGTGGAGGCGACTAGTGCCTGTGTTCTGGTGGATGAGGCTGGATCTTGTCTTTCTGGTGGGCAGGTCCACGTCTGTTGGTGTGTTTTGGGGTGTCTGCGGACTTTTTATGATTTTAGGCCACCTCTCTGCTAATGGGTGGCGTTGTGTTCCTGTCTTGCTATTTGTTTGGCATAGGGTGTCCAGCACTGTAGCTTGCTGGTCGTTGAGTGAAGCTGGGTGCTGGTGTTGAGATGGAGATCTCTGGAAGATTTTCGCCGTTTGCTATTATGTGGAGCTGGGATGTCTCTTGTGGACCAGTGTCCTGAAGTTGGCTCTCCCACCTCAGAGGCACAGCACTGACTCCTGGCTCCTCAATTTGGGATGATTTGTTGTCTATTCATGTATTCCACAAATGCAGGGTACATCAAGTTGATTGTGGAGCTTTAATCCACTGCTTCTGAGGCTGCTGGGAGAGGTTTCCCTTTCTCTTCTTTGTTCTCACAGCTCCTGTGTCTCAGCTTTGGATTTGGGCCCGCCTCTGCATGTAGGTCGCCGGAGGGCATCTGTTCTTCACTCAGACAGGACAGGGTTAAAGGAGCAGCCTCTTCGGGGTCTCTGGCTCACTCAGGCCGCGCGGGAGGGAGGGGCACGGAGTGCAGGGCGAGCCTGCAGCGGCAGAGGTCGTCGTGACATTGCACCTGCCCGAGGCGTGCCGTGTGTTCTCCCAGGGAAGCCACCCCTGGATCCCGGGATCCCGGCAGTGGCGGGCTGCACAGGCTCCCGGAAAGGCGGTGTGGACAGTAACCTGCACTCGCACACAGGCTTCTTGGCAGTGTCAGCAGCAGCCCCAGCGTCCCACACCCGTCACTGGGCTCCACGCTTTCAGTCAGGACTCGCGCCCGTCTGTGGAGCCCCTTTAAGCAGCGCTCTTAATCCCCTCTCCTCACGCACCAGGAAACCAAGAGGCAAGAAAAAGTCTCTTGCCTCTTTTGTAGCTCCAGAGTTTTCCCGGACTCACTCCCGGCTAGCTGTGGCACATTAGCCCCCTTCAGGCTGAGTTCTCACCGCCATCCCCAGTCCTCTCCTGGCGCTCTGACCGAAGCCCGAGCCTCAGCTTCCAGTGCCGTCTGCCCCAGCGGGCGAGCAGACAAGACTCTTGGGCTGGTGAGTGCCGCTCGGCACTGATCCTCTGTGCAGAAATCTCTCCGCTTTGCCCTACCCAGGTATGTGGGGAGTTTCTTGCCTTTTGGGAGGTCTGGGGTCTTCTGCCAGTGTTCAGTAGGTGTTCTGTAAGAGTTGTTCCACGTGTAGCTGTATTTCTGGTGTATCCGTGGGGAAGAAGGTGATCTCTGCGTCTTACTCTTCTGCCATCTTACCCGGAAGTTCTGTTTTTTGTAATAATATACAGCAAATGACTTTGCACTTTTCTCTGACTTCCCGAAAAATAAATCAAATTTTTCCTCTTAAAAATGTAGCTCAAACAAATAAAAAAGCTTCCAATTGACAGGGATATTGTTATTCTTTCTGTTGTCTGGCTTGCTTCCTAAAACACCAATAGGTATAAAAGGAGATAGATTTTTTACCAGTATCTTTGTAAGTTTTTGTTTAGAGAGTACATGTGTGGGTGTACATGGTTTTTCCTCTTTGTTGCCAAAGTACTACTGGGGATATTGTGATAGTTTTAAATGGTTATAGCAATGGCCATAAATGAATATGATATGTAGAAGTAACCTCAGAAGAGAGATACTAAAGTATTTGAAAATAATACTATTTGATTTTAAAATGTGTTTCCATTTTATGGTTCTAGAAAGCCATAGGAAAAAGGGAAAGTGAAACTCAACAGATATTAGTGTGATATATCATAAAGCATATTAGGAAATGAAACCAGGTCTTCCTGATGGACTAATGGACCATGCAGTCCAGCTTCTTGTCTCAGATAATGTCCAATCTGAAAAATAATAAGGCAATATGAAAGTAAAACAAAATTTAAAATAATACTATGGAATATATTTGTTGTCATTTTTCCCATTTCTCACCCTGACTGTGCTTAATCTATTCTCATATATATAAGTGATGGTAATAAATGAAATAATATCTGTCATTTACTGATACCTTGTAGTCCACTTTTGTTCTTAGTAATGATTCTATACAGTTGGTGGTTCTAACCAAGATTTTCAAATTGGAAACAGAAACTAAGAACAATTAAGCAATTAGCCTAGTCTTGTAATAGCCAGAGCCACTATTTACATTAAATTATGCCTAGTTTTTGGACTTCCCTGGTGGTGCAGTTGTTAAGAATCCACCTGCCAATGCATGGGACATGGGTTCAAGCCCTGGTCTGGGAAGATCCCTCATGTCACGGAACAACTAAGTCTGTGCGCCGCAACTACTGAGCCTGCACTCTAGAGTCCACGAGCCACAACTACTGAAGCCTGCGTGTCTAGACCCTGTGCTCACAACAAGAGAAGCCACCACAATAAGAAGCCCACACACTGCAATGAAGAGTAGCCCCTGCTCATCGCAACTAGAGAAAGCCCGTGCACAACAACGAAGACCGAATGCAGTCAAAAATAAATAAATAAATAATTTTTTAAAAATGTTTTTTCTTTCAAGGGAGTCCAGGTCTAGGTTGGTATATTTAATTACTGCCTAGCATTTCCAGGAAGGCTGTAGTGTTTTCCTTGGGTTCCTAGCTGATGGCTGAAACCTTTGAGTAATTAATGAGTTTCCTTAGGCTTGCTTTGAGTTCATCAATGGAAAATTTGAGTTCAGCTTTTATACAGATTATAACATGTTCCTTTTCCCATTGCTCATTGGGGTTACTGCAGTCCCAGTGAGGGTCCATATGGGAAATGGCGGTTTTCTCCACAGGTTATTTTGAGCTGGAAAAATGAAAGCTGTCCACAAAGTTGTGGGCCTCCTTCAGGACCTCTTCCTTCTCAGTATCTAATAGAGTTTGCCCCAAGATTATCATGACATTCTTCCAGGCTAAGTCAAAAGCTAAGGTTAAGTGTTGGGATTTGTCAGTGTGGTGGTCAGGATCTTCAGAAAATTTACCTAGTTCCAGTTTGATCTGTTTCAACTCTAGAAAAGTAAAAGGCTTCTGAATAAGTTGGGGTCTGAATTTGCCCATTGCCACCACCAAAGGACAAATTCTAGGGGAAGGCTTCATGAGAGTCAGATCTCCCGGGTAAAACAGTAAGGGGGTTGTTGATAGCAAAGGGAGATAGATGGAGGATGGGGTGGTTTTAGCACTATCCCTAGGTTTAAAGATTTTTGCTCTTATTGGGCTCAGGTCCTGTCGAGGAGAGGATGGGGGTTGTCCCATCAGGCCCAGCACAGCAGAGTCAATTTTACAGGTCTTGTAGAGGTCTTCCCTATCTCTAAGAGCAAAAAACGCTTGAACATAGGGAATCTCACTCCATTTTCCTTGTCATTTGTAGAACAGATCTAATTGAAGGATTGTATTACAGTTAATGCTACCATGTAAGGGCCACTCTTCTTGGTCTCCCAGCTTATACTGGGGCCAAGTTGTGGTGCAGAAAAAGATCAGTCTCTCTTTCTTTAGGGTGTCAGGGTCAAAAGCCAGCCACTTCTTGAAGATGCAGCCTAAGGGAGTGTCAGGTGGCAGGAGGCCAGAGGTTTGGTTACCTATCTGGAAAGAGAGAATGCACAACATTGAGGTCAGAGGAGTCTCAGTGTCCTGATATCCCTGACCACCTGCAGGAGCGTGTGTCCCTCACCTCCTCCTGGTATCAGTGGAAGGCCCTGGCCATAGGCCCTCCAGGACTATTATCTATTCCCTCTGGCCCCAAAGGCACTGTCATCAATAAAGAACCCCCTGCATTACTGGCAGTGAGGACACACAACATTCAGGGAGAGTAACAGATCATGTGCCAATGGTTGTGTCACCTATAGAGATTCTCTCACCTAGATAAGCAATCTGTCTGGTAGAGGGAATACCCAGCATCGAGGCGATGTAACCAATAGAGATTCCCTCACCTTAATGAGCAGTTTGTTTGCACTCTCTGGCTCCTTAGTCTAATGTTAGTGTGGTTATTCCTCCTTTCCCATTGTCAATAGGCCTATGTGGGTGATCAGGGCCATAAAGGCAAGTCCCTGGAGATTCCTGACAGGCTGGCAGTCAGCAAGGTCTGGGTAGTGATGGAAATTGTTCTGGGTGGCCGAGTGGAGGAAGAATTGGTTCACCTTAGGGACCATGCAAAACAGATGTTTGAGATGGCAAGGAAAAGAATGAGGGGATCGAAAATAAGAGGGGTCCGGCCAAAAAGGGGACTTTCCTCGAGGCTGGGGAGCATGGAACTGCTGAGAGTCCCCACAAATACAACAGACTGGGTGTTTTGGGTGGTGGTCAGCCTGATCTATCAACAGAAGAAAGCTCCTTTGTGTCTCCAAACAGGGAAGAAGGGTCCTGAAAAGATAGAGGAAAAATCTCTCAGAGTCCCACAGTTGATCTCAGTTCCAGCCAGTTCCTCTAATGTAGCTGCCGGCATTGGTGAATGATGCAAGCCAGAGGCCTGAAAGGAGAGTTGTGGGTGGGAAAATAATGGGTATAGGTCTCCTGGGAACACCACTGGGGCCATCTCAGGTTAGCACTGGCACACGTGCAGCAGCCCTTTCTCAGGCATATTAGGCAAGGAACAGAGGCATGTAAGACAAAGGAGATAAAGCCAGGCGGGGCAATTTTCATGCAATGGTCGAAAGCCAGAGGAAGCTGCAAGGCGGATGTCTCAGACATAACTTTCGTGATCAGAGTCACCACAGCGAAGATATTACTGGGTTGGTGTGTGTTGTATCAAATGGCTTCAACCGAGGAGGTCAACGGAAAGCTCAGACCAACAATCCCGGTCCTTGTGATAGCAAGCAAAGAAATACAGACTACCACTTCAGGCTTAAGAGCAAAGCAAAGTTTATTAAAGCATAGCTACACTCTCAGAGGGACAGCAGGTATCACTGCAAAGTGATACCAGCCCTGTTGTACAGGCTTAAGGGTGTTTATAAGGAGCGTTCTGTGAGGAGGCGGGGCACGATCATGGGCGAGTGACAGGGAAATCATTATTTGATTGACAGTCCCGAACTATGTTAACAAGTTCATTATTGCACATGCCCTTACCCTTGATTCACTAAGAACAGCCCACCTTAGGGGGGTGGGGGGAGGGAACCACATGCAGATTTTTTTATAATGATGGTATAATGAGGTTGGGTTTACTATGGTTTATAAACCTGTCTGGTCTGGGTGTGCACATTCTGGGGAAGTTCCCTCCTGACACTGTGCTCCCTCTTTATCAGGAAAAGTTGCCCACCACCTGACCATAGTTTGGCCTGCTCTGGGTGGGGTCAGGGGAGGGTCCCCAGATGGTTGGGGTGTAACCTGGCTACACTCCACTTGTCTTTTCACCACTGTCACCTCCTTGCTGCTAATGTCTTACTAACTACCTAACATTTCCACAAATTTTATCCACTTTCAGGGGTTTAAATATGGAATTACGATAGGGAGTGAGATGTTTCTTTTTGGATACCATTTATAGGTAAATTTTAATTTTTCTTTAGGGTCATATATGTACATCTTAAAGAGTGAAAATAATTATTTGTACTTTTGTTGATAAAGATAAGTGTAAAGGCTGACTTTACTAGTTAAACTAATATTAATGATAATAAGTATTCATTGAACACTTACTACATAGTAAGCAAGTTAAAAACATCATCTCTATTAAAATTCACAGCAATTCTTCAAGTTAAGAAATTATGAAAGGAAATATGCATGTATAGATCCTTAGATTGCCTTTTTAATTTAATTTTACTTTTTTTAACAGCTTTATTGGAGTATAATTGCTTTACATTGATCTGTTAATTTCTGCTGTATAAGAAAGTGAATCAGCTATACATATACTTATACCCATATATCATCTCCCTGTTGCGTCTCCCTCCCACCCTCCCTACCCCACCCCTCTAGGTGGTCACAAAGCACTGAACTGATCTCCCTGTGCTATGCAGCTGCTCCCACTAGCTATCTATTTTACATTTGGTAGTGTATGTATGTCCATGCCACTCTCTCACTTCCTCCCAGCTTACCCTTCCCCCTCCCTGTGTCTTCAAGTGCATTCTCTACATATGCGTCCTGCCCTTAGGTTCTTCAGAACCATTTATTTTTCTTTTTTTTTTCTTTTTAAATTCCATATATGTGTGTTAGCACACAGTATTTATTTTTCTTTCTGACAATTCACTCGTATGACAGACTCTAGGTTCAGCCACCTCTCTACAAATAACTCAATTTCATTTCTTTCTATGGCTGAGTAATAGTCCATTGTATTTATGTGCCACATCTTTTTTTAAAATTTTATTTATTTATTTATTTATTTATTTATTTATTTATGGCTATGTTGGGTCTTCGTTTCTGTGCATGGGCTTTCTCCAGTTGCAGTGAGCGGGGGCCACTCTTCATCGCAGTGCATGGGCCTCTCACTATCGCAGCCTCTCTTGTTGTGGAGCACAAGCTCCAGATGTGCAGGCTCAATAGTTGTGGCTCACAGGCTCTAGAGCTCAGGCTCAGTAGTTGTGGCGCACGGGCCTAGTTGCTCCATGGCATGTGGGATCTTCCCAGACCAGGGCTTGAACCCGTGTCCCCTACATTGGCAGGCAGACTCTCAACCACTCCACCACCGGGGAAGCCCCACATCTTCTTTATCCATTCATCTGTAGATGGACACTGAGGTTGCTTCCATGTCCTGGCTATAGTAAATAGTGCTTCAATGAACATTGTGGTACATAACTCCTTTTGAGTTATGGTTTTCTCAGTGTATATGCCCAGTAGTGGGATTGTTGGGTCATATGGTAGTTCTATTTTTAGTTTATTAAGGAACCTCCATACTGTTCTCCATAGTGACTGTATCAGTTTACATTCCAACAAAGAGTGCAAGAGGGTTCCTTTTTCTCCACACCTTCTCCGGCATTTATTGTTCGTATATTTGATGATGGCCATTCTGACGGGTGTGAGGTGATACCTAATTGTAGTTTTCATTTGCATTTCTCTAATGATTAGTAATCTTGAGCATCCTTTCATGTGTTTGTTGGTAATCTGTATATCTTCTTTGGAGAAATGTCTATTTAAATCTTCTGCCCGTTTTTGGATTGGGTTGCATGTTTTTTTGTTGTTGTTGTTTTTTTGTTTTTTTTTTTTGATATTGGGCTGCCTGAGCTGTTTGTGTATTTTGGAGATTAATCCATTGTCAGTTGCTTAATTTGCAAATATTTTCTCCCATTCTGAGTGTTGTCTTTTCATCTTGTTTATGGTTTCCTTTGCTTTGCAAAAGCTTTTAAGTTTAATTAGGATTCATTTGTTTATTTATGTTTTTATTTCCATTTCTCTAGGAGGTGAGTCAAAAAGGAACTTGCTGTGATTTATGTCATAGAGTATTCTGCCTATGTTTTCCTCTAAGAGTTTTAAAGTGTCTGACTTACGTTTAGGTCTTTAAAACATTTTGAATTCATTTTTGTGTATAGTGTTAGGGAGTTTTTGATTTCATTCTTTTACATGTAGCTGTCCAGTTTTCCTAGCACCACCTATTGAAGAGGCTGTCTTTTCTCCATTGTATATTCTTGCCTCCTTTATCAAATATAAGGTGACCATATGTGTGTGGGTTTATCTCTGGGCTTTCTATCCTGTTCCATGGATCTATATTTCTGTTTTTGTGCCAGTACCATACTGTCTTGATTACTGTAGCTTTGTAGTATAGTCTAAAGTCAGGAATGCTGATTCTTCCAGCTCCTTTTTTTCTTTCTCAAGATTGCTTTGGCTATTCAGGGTCCTTGTGTTTCCATACAAATTGTGAATTTTTTTGTTCTAGTTCTGTGAAAAAATGCCAGCAGTAGTTTAATAGGGATTGCTTTGAATCTGTAGATTGCTTTGGGTAGCAGAGTCAACTTCACAGTGTTGATTCTTCCAATCCAAGAACATGCTATATCTCTCCATCTGTTTGTATCATCGTTATTTTCTTTCATCAGTATCTTATATTTTTCTGTATACAGGTCTTTTGTCTCCATAGGTAGGTTTATTCCTAGGTATTTTATTCTTTGTGTTATAATGGTAAATGGGATTTAATTTCTCTTTCAGATATTTCATCATTAGTGTTTAGGAATGCAAGAGATTTCTGTGCATTAATTTTGTATCCTGTGACTTTAACAAATTCATTGATTAGTCCTAGTAGTTTTCTCATAGCATCTTTAGGATTCTCTGTGTATTGTATCATGTCATCTGCAAACAGTGATAGTTTTACTTCTTCTTTTCTGATTTGGATTCCTTTTATTTCTTTTTCTTCTCTGATTCCTGTGTCAAAACCTTCCAAAACTAAGTTGAATAACTGTGGTGAGAGTGGGCAACCTTGTCTTGTTCCTGATCTTAAAGGAAATGGTTTCAGTTTTACACCATTGAGAATAATGCTGGTTGTCGGTTTGTAATATATGGCCTTTGTGATGTTGAGGTAAGTTCCCTCTATGCCTACTTTCTGGATGGTTTTTATAATAAATGGGTGTTTAATTTTGTCAAACACTTTTTATGCACCTATTGAGATGATCATATGTTTTTTCTCCTTCAAGTTGTTAATATGGTGTATCACATTGATTGCTTTGCATAATTGAAGAATCCTTGCATTCCTGGGACACACCCCATTTGATCATGGTGTATGATCCTTCTAATGTGCTGTTGGATTTTGTTTGCTAGTATTTTGTTGAGGATATATGAATCTCTGTTCATCAGAGATATTGGCCTGTAGTTTTCTTTTTTTGTGACATCTTTGGTTTTGGTATCAGGGTTATAGTGGTCTTGCAGAATGAATTTGGGAGTGTTCCTCCCTCTACTATATTGTGGAAGAGTTTTAGAAGGATAGGTGTTAGCTCTTCTCTAAATATTTGATAGAAGTTGCCTGTGAAGCCTGCTGGTCCTGGGCTTTTGTTTCTTCAAGTATGTTTAATCATAGTTTCACTTTTAGTGCTTGTGGTTGATCTGTTTATATTTTCTTTTTCTTCCTGTTCATTCTCAGAAGATTGTGCTTTTCTAAGAATTTGGCCATTTCTTCCTGGTTGTCCATTGTATTGGCATATAGTTGCTTTTAGTAATCTCTCATGATTCTTTGTATGTGTGCAGTGTCAGTCGTTAGTTCTTCTTTTTCATTTCTAATTATGTTGATTTAAGTCTTCTCCCTTTTTCTCTTGATGAATCTGGCTAATGGTTTATCAATTTTTTTTATCTTCTCAAAAAACAGCTTTTAGTTTTATTGATCTTTGCTATCATTTCTCTCATTTCTTTTACATTTATTTCTCATCTGATCTTTATGATTTCTTTCCTTATGTTAACTTTGGGGTTTTTTTTGCTCTTCTTTCTCTAATTACTTTAGGTGTAAGGTTAAGTTGTTTATTTGTGATGTTTCTTGTATTTGTTCTTGAGGTAGAATTGTATTGCTATAAACTTCTCTCATAGAACTGCTTTTGCTGCATCCTATAGCTTTTGGGTCATCGTGTTTTCATTGTCATTTGTTTCTAGGTATTTTTTGATTTCCTCTTTAAGTTCTTCATTGATCTCTTGGTTATTTAGAGGTTTAAAGTTTAGCCTCCATGTCTTTGTATTTTTTTACGTTTTTTTTTTTTTCCTCTAACTGATCTAGTCTCATAACATTGTGGTCATAAAGGATACTTGATATGACTTCAATTTTCTTACATTGACCAAGCCTTGATTTTGACACAATATATGATCTATCCTGGATAATATTTCATGAGCACTTGAGAAGAAAGTGTATTCTGTTTTTTTTTGTTGTTTTTTTTTTTTGTATGGAATGTCTTATAAATACCAATTAAGTCTATCTTGGTTAATGTGTCATTTAAAACTTGTGTTTCCTTATTTATTTTCATTTAGGTTGATCTGTTCATTGGTGAAAGTTGGATGTTAAGGTCCCCTATTACTATTGTGTTACTGTAGATTTCCCCTTTTAAGGCTGTTACTATTTGCCTTATGTATTAATGTGCTCCTATGTTGGGTTCATTAATATTTACAATTGTTATATCTTCTTCTTGGATTGATCCCTTGATCATTATATAGTGTTGTTCTTTGTCTCTTGTACTAATCTTTATTTCAAGTCTATTTTGTCTGATATGAGAATTGCTACTCCAGCCTTCTTTTGATTTCTATTTACATGGAATATATTTTTCCATCCCCTCACTCTCAGTCTGTATGTGTCCCTAGGTCTGAAGTGTGTCCCTTGTAGATAGCATATATACAGGTCTTGTCATTGTATCCATTCAGCCAGTCTATGTCTTTTGGTTGGGAGATTTAATCCATTTACATGTAAGGTAATTATTGATATGTATGTTCCTATTTCCATGTTCTTAATTGTTTTGGGTTTGTTTTTTGTAGGTCTTTTCCTTCTCTTGTGTTTCCTGCCTAGAGAAGTTCCTTTAGCATTTGTTGTAAAGTTGGTTTGGTGGTGTTGAATTCTCTTAGCTTTTGCTTGTCTGTAAAGGTTTTAATTTCTCAGTCAGTTCTGAATGTGATCCTTGCTGGGTAGAGTAATCTTGGTTGTAAGTTTTTCCCTTTCATCACTTTAAATATGTCCTGCCACTCCTTTCTGTCTTGCAGAGTGTCTGCTGAAAGCTCAGCTGTTAACTTTATGTGGATTCCCTTGTATGTTATTTGTGGCTTTTCCCTTTTTGCTTTTAATATTTTTTCTTGGTATTTAATTTTTGATAGTTTGCTTATGTGTCTTGGCGTGTTTCTCATCGCCTTTATCCTTTATGGGACTCTGTGCTTCCAGGACTTGATTGACTATTTCCTTTCCCATATTAGGGAAGTTTTCAACTATAATCTCTTCAAATATTTTCTCAGTCCCTTTCTTTTTCTCTTCTTCTTCTGGGACCCCTATAATTCTGATGTTGGTGCATTTAATGTTGTCCCAGAGGTCTCCGAGACTGTCCTCTATTCTTTTCATTCTTTTTTTTGTTATTCTGCTCTGTGGTAGTTATGTCCACCATTTTATCTTCCAGCTCACTTATCCATTCTTCTGCAACAGTTATTCTACCATTGAATCCTTCTAAAATTTTTAAATTTCATTTATTGTGTTGTTCATCGTTGTTTGTTTGCTCTTTATTTCTTCTATGTCCTTATTAAATGTTTCTTGTATTTTCTCCATTCTATTTCCAAGATTATGGATCAACTTTACTATCCTTACTCTGAATTCCTTTTCAGGTAGATTGCCTATTCCCTCCTCATTTGTTTGGTCTGTTTGGTTTTTACTTTGCTCCTTCATCTGCTGTGTATTTCTCTGTTTTCTCATTTTGCTTAACTTACTGTTTTTGAGGGCTCATTTTCGCAGCCTGCAGGTTTGTAGTTCCGGTTGTGTTTGGTGTCTGCCCTCAATGTTTAAGGTTAGTTCAGTGGGTTGTGCAGGCTTCTTTGTGGAAGGGACTTCTTCAAAAAGTCTTTTATTGATCAATTGATCTTTCTTCTCTGGAACTTTAAGGACTAAGTGTTCCCTGGAATTTACAAGTCTTCTATCTTCTTAATCAAACATCCTTATATACATTAGTATGAATCAGCAGTAGGACAATTCAGGATGCATTCATCAGAAAGCTATCTATCATGACAGTCATCTGGGATTTGTAAGTTCTGCCTTGCACCTGGTAATCCAGAAAGCCAGCTTCTTTTTCTCTTGTTATTTTGCAATCTCCTGGAACATTGGAGTCCTTTGCTCTCAACTTCATTGTGAATCTGGAACACCACTTCTTCTTCATTCTTAAGAAAGCTGAGTGCCCTTTTTTTTTTAAAGTTGCAGGCTGTTTTCCTATGTTCAGACTGATAATGATCTGCTAAGTTAAAGAGAAAGAAAAAAAAATTATGTCCACCTGGAAATTAAAACACATACACTTTACACTATGTTTATCCATCTACCTGCCTATCTGCCTATCTATCTCCACTAGAAAGTGTATTTATATAAACACAATCTCCTCAGAATGTAGAGAGGGTCATTTTTATTCCATAACAAATGTTCTAGTTAGTAAATGACAGGGTGGGACTTCTATCCACGTTTTCTGATGCTAAGCAATGTCTGCTAAGTTATATAACATGTTTACAAAGCACAGCCATTTGACTGGTCAAACAATTTAGGGTAAAGAGACTTTTTTCCTACTTTTATAGTTTCTACAGATTATCTGTTCAGATTAAGCCTGGTAAAATAAACTAGCTCTGGCCTTGAAGATAGGAAAACAAACATAAAAAAGAAGACTGCAGTAAGCTGAGTAGAGGAAACAGCAGTGCAAAAGCCCTGAAGAAGGAACATGCTGTGGTGTGGGAAACATTTTCAAGGAGGGAAAGAGGTAGGACATGAGGCTTAGAGGTAGTTGGAACCTGCTGAATTAAAGTCTTGAATACAATGAGTATTTTAGAGTTCCTCTGATTGTGATCAGAAGCCAATGGAAGGTTCTCTGTAGAGTGGGAGTGATGGGTCTTAATTTAAATTTGAAAAGATCAACAACTGTGTTAACTGCTGCTGATTACTTCAGTAACATGTTTAGAAAGAATGCTATTTAGCAAAAGAGTTTACTGCTGACCTAGATAAGAAATAAATGTGTAGCTGGAGGGCAGTGTGAAAAATTGAGACAGGGCTTTGATTTTGTTTGTTTTAAGACAAAAATTTATAGTTGCTTATGTGGCTGAAGATGAGAGGCAAACATGATTTCTAATATAGCAATTTAATTTTTATTTAACAATCTGTAAGAGATAATTTCTATGGATTTCTCCCCTATTTGTACATTTTTTTGAGCAGAAACACTGACTGCCCTTTGTTTCAGACAATTTTTTTCAAGAATGTTTGTATAGCAGTTTTGGAAGATAGAGGTAATGCCCACCTTTAGAGGATAGGGACGCTTTATTTACAGCCTTGGAAGTTAGAGGTATGTCTGTCTCTAGAGCAAAGAACAGGCTTAATTACTGTCCAGGATAATGAAGATAACATCTCCACCAGAGCACAGACCAGACATATTTACAGACCACTAAAAAATAAGTAGGCTCCCTAAATTTGTTTCCTCTCAAATAATACAACTCTCTCTATATGCAGATATCCATAAGGGCTTAATAACTTCACATCCATGGGACTTATATGCAAGGGAAAATGACAAGAATTCTTTAATGATTACGATGCTTGCTGTGCTGTGAGGAATAAAGTTGTCTTGTGTCTTTTTCCAGCATTCATGAAACTGTGGCAGGCTAACTTGTTAGCTTGCAAGTTGGGTAAAATCTCAGGCTCTTCGTAGTTTTTGACAAAACCTTCCCATGAATAAAACTCCAGTCCCAGATAGCTTCACCTGTGAATTCTAGCAAATATGCATGAAAGAAATTACACCAATTATTCCAGAAATTTGAAAAGGAGAAAATATTTCCCCATTCATTGTAAAGCCAGTATTACCTTGATATAAAAATCATAAAAAGGTATTACAAGAAAAACTCCCATAGATCAATATCTCTAATGCATATAGATAACAATATTCTAAACAATATTTTAGCAGTTTTAATTCAACTGTATATCAAACATATCATATCTAAGGGTATTTTGTACCAGTAAAGGAAGGTCTAACTTTTGAAGGTGAGTCAATGAAATTTATCAGATTGAAGAACTAAAAAGAGAAAACACATGATTTTCTCTGTAGATCTAGAAAAAGCATTTAAAAAATCCAAAATTTCTTCCTGATAAAAATGCTCAGCACACTAAGAACACAAGGGGCATCCTCAATATGACAAAGAGCATCTTAGAAAAACCTATAGTTAATATCATATTTAATGGATAAAGTCTCAAAGTTAAGATTTATAAAATATGACACCAAAAACATGTTCCATAAAAGACCAACCAAATTCATAAACTTAAAAAGTTCTACTCTCTGAAAGGTATATAAAGATAATAAAAAGATGAGGCCAATACAGAAAGAAAATATTTGCAATTCTCATATCTAAAAAAAAAAGGACTTCTATCCAGAATATATAAGGCACTGTCAAAAATCCAAAATAAGAAAAAAAAAAAAGAGTAAAATTTTGAGAAGTCTTACCCCAAATTAGAAATGTAGGTGACAAATAAGCAAGCCCAAGAAATAGGTACTCAGCATCATTAGCTATTAGAGAAAGGCAAATTAAAACCACAGAGGGATACTACTGCACCAATTAGGATAGCTAAAACTCAAATGAATGACTATATGAAACGTTCACAAAGGTCTATCACATTACTGGTAGGGGTGTAAAATAGTATAACTGTTTTGGAAAGCAGGATGACAATATTATGGAGATATGAACAAAATGAAAGTTTTATAAAAAGTGAAGTTAGTTCAACAATACTAGGTTTTAAAATATCTAACCTTAATCTCTTTATCTCTACAATGTTTGTATGTGGGTAGGATGGTGGCTAATAACATTTATCATTGAAAAATATCAGAATCAAGTGAGAAATTTTACATGACTGTAATTTTAAAATGTAAATCATTAACCTAAAAATGGAGTATTATTATTACTTTATCTTGTTGAAAATTATAATATTCTTTCAATAATGTGGTTATTATTCAAAACCATTTCAATTATACAGTTGTATTTCCTTCTACTCTCTCCAGCATTTTTACTCCTAATAGTAGGTGGAGAGCCTAAAATTAGCCAAATTCTACTACTGATACTATCCCTAAACCAAAGATTAAATCAGTCCATTAATTCCACTGCAGAAAAAAAAAAATAATCAATGCAAAAAAGTTAGTCATTATGAAGCATGGGGTTGGGAAATTTAGAGTGTGCTAGGTGTTAAAAGATTATTTGTTGCAACTCTATGTGACTGGATTTTGTGAATCCAAAATGACTGTCTTGTATTTCATGTATGTATCTGTATGTATTCTTATAGCCCTGATAATTTGTGGCAGATTTTATTTTTTAAAGAATTGTAATGTGGCACGGCTATACTTCTCCATGCAGCACGTAGTTAGAGACACTGAATGCATATGTACCACATGGAATTTAGGAGTCTTGAAGTGGAAAGTCACCGCTTTTGCAAGGCCTCAAATTAGTGCCAAATTCCTCACATTGAGGTGAGACCTGCAGGTAAGCACAGAGTTGCAGGGTACTTTAGAGGTATTCATTGGAGAAAAATCTCACAGTGAAGAAAAGTAATATTGGCCAAATGCCTGCTGTTTTATACTGAACTTTTAAGGAAAAGTTCTGTGACAACCTCTTTTTTTTATCACTGCTATCTTTTGAAATTAAAAAGAAAATAATTAACTATCCTAGCTTCAGTAAAAGATGATAAAAGGGTCAAAGGATGAAAAGCCAGGATAAGAGCATTTTTCTTTAAAGAGTTCTCAGTCCTTTACATAGCTGATCTAATGAATCCCTGCAATGGTTATATCAAGTGGATATGGGATAAGTATTGTTATTCTTTTAGTGCTTTGCAGGGGAAATATAAAAATCATCAAATAGAATTTTCAAGTCCTTCACTCAAAGAGCTCAGTGTTGTATTTTTCTTCTTAGCTTTGGATTGTTCCCCCAGATGTCAGAAAAGATGACCCATAATCTCTCATGGGTATGTTTGATGTGATTCACATAGGGCAAAACAGATGGCAGAAATGTATAACTTCTTTGGAGGAGAAAATAGAAGCTATATTCAACAAGAGATGGAGGGAAGTGAATGCTATTGAGCCATAATCACCAGCAAGCTCAGAGAAAAGCAAAGGCTTCAAAAATAATTCTTAAGAGCTGTAGAGAGACTTGAGAGAAACATATAAAATCCTGAAATATAGAATATATAGAAAGTACCCCACCAACCCCCACCCCAGCAAATTGTGTGTTTAAACTATATTAGTGGAGCATATGTTTTCTGGATTTTTGAATTCTAACATAAAAGTATCTATCCCGTATGAAGAAAAATATATCATTTTTCATATTAAGATAAAACAGAAAGAGAAATAGAAGGAGTATAATGATGACCATTTCTAACACACTGTGTAATTGAAATGGAGTTTCTGGACTGGATTCAGAATGAATTCTACCTAAGAAGGAATATTACAATGTCTTCCGCTCAATATTTACCTATATGTCTTAAACACACACACACACACACACACACACACACACACACAGAGAGAGAGAGAGACAAACAGACACACAGAAACAAATTCATTTTGTACAAAAATTTATTCAATGTTTTGAGCAAATTCTATGTGCTAGTAATTGTGTTTGGCATTATTATGCATATGTCCATATTCTATGCCCATATTAACACAGAAACTCATTTTTTAAACCATTTTGAAATGCCATTAAATCATTTAACTAGGCTGAATTAACTGTAGTTTGACTGGAGATTACTGATGTAAGCAATAAATAATGACTATTTGAGTACTGTATATTTAGGTAATTTACATCTCTAAACTTCCCTGCTTGGTGTTTACACTTTTAATCTTTTTTTTTTTTTTTTGCTTATTGAATTTTTTCTTTCCTCTTATTTGTCATAGTCGTTTCTCCTCTTTCCTTAAATAAATTTTGTAGAATCATGCTATCACTATTCTGGTTATTATTTATACCTGAATTGGTGTCATTTTTTTCCTGAGTCTACCAGTACTAGAACTAACTGTAGGGGAACAGAGAAAAGTAGCAGTGACTACTGTTTACTGCTCAGCAAGGGATTCATACTTTACTCTTTCCTAGGAAGCATTATTATAGGAGAAAAATTCACTTCAGGACCAATGGGAAATTTTGCTACTCATGGTGGAGGTGTTTAGACCTAAATTTAAGCCAAGTACATTTGTATTTCAATTATTTCTTCTTTCTACTGATCAACAAGAGTTGCTGGAGAATTCATTATCAATTACTTCTCTCCTTCAACTATGGATCACTTGGCTTTAGAGAGTTTAGCATACATATTCACTCACAGGTATATATATATATATATATATATATATATATATATATATATATATATATATATATATACACACACGTATAGTTATCTTTGAATTCTCAATAACTTAGTTCATATTCACATATTCTCATATGTTCTTATATATGAGAACATATATATAACTTATATATTCCCTAATCCATAAGAAGTCTTACATTACTTTTTTTAATTTCAATTTTATTTTATTTATTTTTTTATACAGCAGGTTCTTATAGTTATCCATTTTATACATGTTAGTGTATATATGTCAATCTCAATTTCCCAATACTTCACACAACTACCCGCCCCCTGGCACTTTCCCGCGTTGGAATCAGGGAGCCTGATTCCATACATTTGTTAACTACATTTGTGTCTCTATTTCTGCACTGCAAACCAGTACATCTCTACCATTTTTCTAGGTTGAACATATATGTGTTAACATACGATATTTGGTTTTATCTTTCTGACTTACTTCACTCTGTATGACAGCCTCTAGATCCATCCACATCTCTACAAATGACACAATTTCGTTCCTTTTTATGTCAGAGTAATACTCCACTGGTTATATGTACAACATCTTCTTTATCCATTCGTCCGTCGATGGTCATTCAGGTTGCTTCCATGACCAGGCTATTTTAAATAGTGCTGCAATGAGCATTGGGGTGCATATGCTTTTTGAATTATGGTTTTCTCAAGGTATATGCCCTGTAGTGGGATTGTTGGGTCCTATGGTAATTCTATTTTTAGTTTTTTAAGGAATCTCCATACTGTTCTCCATAGTGGCTGTATCAATTTAATTCCCACCAACAGTATAAGAGGGTTCCCTTTTCTCCTCACCTTCTCCAGCATTTGTTGTGTGTAGATTTGTTGATGATGCACATTCTGACTGGTGTGAGGTGATACCTCATTGTAGTTTTGATTTGCATTTCTCTAATAATTAGTGATGTTCAGCAGCTTTTCATGTGTTTTTTGGCCATCTGTATGTCTTCTCTGGAGAAATGTCTATTCAGGTCTTCTGCCCATTTTTGGATTGGGTTCTTGGCTTTTTTAATATTGAGCTGCATGAGCTGTTTATATATTTTGGAGATTAATCATTTGTCCACTGCTTCATTTGCAAATATTTTCTCACATTCTGAGGGTTGTTTTTCATCTTGTTTATAGTTTCCTTTGCTGTGTCAAAATTTTAAGTTTCATTAGGTCCCATTTGTTTATTTTTGTTTTTATTTCCTTTACTCTAGGAAGTGGATCAAAAAGGATCTTGCTGTGATTTATGTCAAAGTGTGTTCTTCCTACGTTTTCCTCTAAGAGTTTTATAGTGTCCAGTCTTACATTTAGGTCTCTAATCCATTTTGAGTTTATTTTTGTGTATGGTTTTAGGTAATGTTCTAATTTAATTCTTTTCCATGTAGCTGTCCAGTTTTCCCAGCACCACTTATTGAAGAGACTGTCTTTTCTCCATTGTATATCCTTGATTCCTTTGTCATAGATTAGCTGACCATAGGTGCATGAGTTTATCTCTGGGCTTTCTATCCTGTTCCACTGATCTTTATTTCTGTTTTTGTGCCAGTACCATATTGTCTTGATTACTGTAGATTTATAGAATAGTCTGAAGTCAGGGAGCCTGATTCCTCCAGCTCCATTTTTTTCCCTCAGGACTGTTTTGGTTATTCGGGGACTTTTTTGTCTCCATACATATTTTAAGATTTTTTGTTCTACTTCTGTAAAAAATGTCATTGGTAATTTGATAGGGATTGCATTGAATTTGTAGGTTGCTTTGGGTAGTATAGTAATTTTCACAGTATTGATTCTTCCAATCCAAGAAAATGGCATATCTCTCCATCTCTTTGTATCATCTTTAACTTGTTTCATCAGTGTCATATAGTTTTCTGCATACAGGTGTTTTGTCTTCCTAGGTAGGTTATTCCTAGGTATTTTATTCTTTTTTGTTACAATGGTAAATGGGAGAGTTTCCTTAATTTCTCTCTCAGATTTTTCATCATTAGTGTATAGGAATGCAAGAGATTTCTGTGCATTAATTTTGTATCCTGCTACTTTACCAAATTCATTGATTAGCTCTACAAGTTTTCTGGTGGCATCTTTAGGATTCTCTATATATAGTATCATGTCATCTGCAAACAGTGACAGTTTTTCTTCTTCTTTTCCAAGTTGTATTAGTTTTAGTTCTTTTTCTTCTCTGATTGTTTTGGCTAGGACTTCCAAAACTATGTTGAATAATAGTGGTGAGAATGGACATCCTTGTCTTCTTCCTGATCTTAGAGGAAATGCTTTCAGTTTTTCACCATTGAGAATGATATTTTCTGTGGGTTTGTCATATATGGCCTTTATTATGTTGAAGTAGGTTCCCTCTGTGCTCACTTTCTGGAGAGTTTTTATCAAAAAGTGGTGTTGAATTTTGTCAGAAGCTTTTTCTGCATGTATTGGGATGATCATATGGATTTAATCCTTTAATTTGTTAATATGGTGTATCACATTGATTGATTTGCATTTATTGAAAAATCCTTGCATCCCTGGGATAAATCCCATTTGGTCATGGTGTATGATCCATTTAATGTATCATTGGATTCTGTTTCCTAGTATTTTGTTGAGGATTTTTGCATCTATATTCATCAGTGATATTGGTCTGTAATTTTCTTTTTTTGTAGTATCTTTGTCTGGTTTTGATATCAGGGTGATGGTGGCCTCATAGAATGAGTTTGGGATCATTTCTTCCTCTGCAATTTTTTGGAAGGGTTTGAGAAGGATGGGTGTTAGCTGTTCTCTAAATGTTTGTTAGAATTCACCTGTGAAGCATTTTGGTCCTGGACTTTTGTTTGTTGGAAGATTTTTAATCACAGTTTCAATTTCATTACTTGTGATTGGTCTGTTCATATTTTCTATTTCTTCCTGGTTCAGTCTTGGAAAGTTATATCTTTCTAATAATTTGTCCATTTCTTCTAGGTTGTCCATTTTATTTGCATAGAGTTGCTTGTAGTAGTCTCTTATGAGGCTTTGTATTTCTGCAATGTCTGTTGTAACTTCTTCTTTTTCATTTCTAATATTATTAATTTGAATCCTCTCCCTCTTTTTGTTGATGAGTCTTGATAATTGTTTATCAATTTTGTTTATCTTCTCAAAGTTCCAGCTTTTAATTTTATTGATCTTTGCTATTGTTTTCTTTGTTTCTATTTCATTTACTTCTGCTCTGATCTTTATGATTTCTTTCCTTCTACTAACTTTGGGTTTTGTTTGTTCTTCTTTTTTCTGATCCTTTATGTGTAAAGTAAATTGTTTATTTGAGATTTTTCTTGTTTCTTGAGGTATGCTTGAATTGCTATAAACTTCATTCTTAAAACTGCTTTAGATGCATCCCATAGATTTTGGATCATTGTGTTTTCATTGACATTTGTCTCTAGGTATTTTTTGATTTCCTTTTTGATTTCTTCAGTGATCTGTTTGTTATTTAGTGATGTATACTTTAGCCACAATTTGTTTGTGGTTTTTACGTTTTTTTCCCTGTAATTGATTTCTAATCTCAGAGCATTGTAGTCAGAAAAAATGCTTGATACAATTTCAATTTTCTTAAATTTACTGAGGCTTGATTTTTGACCAAAGATATGATGTATCCTGGAGAATGTTCCATATGCACTTGAGAAGAAATTGTCATCTGCTGTTTTTGGATGGAATTACCTATAAATATCATTCAAATATATCTGATCTATTTTGTTGTATATAGCTTGCCTTTCCTTATTAATTTTCTGTTTGAATGATCTGTCCATTAGTGTAAGTGAGGAGCTAAAATCCTCCACTATTTTTGTGTTACTGTTGATTTCATCTTTTATAGCTGTTAGCAGTTGCTTTATGTATTGTGGTGCTACTATGTTGGGTGCATATATATTTTTAATTGTTATGTATTCTTCTTGGATTGATCCCTTGATCATTATGTAGTGTCCTTCCTTGTCTCATAACATTCTTTATTCTAATGTCTATTTTAGGTGATATGAGTATTGCTACTCCAGCTTTCTTTAGATTTCCATTTGCATGGAATATCTTTTTCCATTCCCTCACTTTCAGTCTATATGTGTCCCTAGGTTTGATGTGGGTCTCTTGTAGACAGCATAATATATGGGTCTTTTTTTTCTATCTATTCAGCGAAACTGTGTTTTTTTTTTTTTCATTGGAGTATTTAATCCATTCAGTTTTAAGGTAATTATTGATATGTATGCTCCTGTTATCATTTTCTTAATTGTTATGTGTTTGCTTTTGTAGGTCCTTTCCTTCTCTTGTGTTTCCCAATTAGAGAAGTTCCTTTAGTATTTGTTGTAGAGTTGGTGTGGTGGTGCTGAATTCTCTTAGCTTTTGCTTTTCTGTAAAGCTTTTGATTTCTCTGTTAAATCTGAATGAGATCCTTGCTGGGTAGAGTAAAGTTGGTTGTAGGTTCTTCCCTTTCATCACTTTAAATATATCATGCCACTACCTTCTGGCTTGTAGAGTTTCTGCTGAGAAACCAGCCATTTACCTCATGGGAGTTCCCTTGTATGTTATTTATTGTTTTTCCCTTCTTCCTTTCAATAATTTTTCTTTAATTTTTGTCAATTTGATTATTATGTGTCTCAGCATGTTTCTCCTTGAGTTTATCCTGCCTGGGACTCTGTGCATTTCCTGGACTTGGGTGGCTATTTCCTTTCCCATCTTAGGGAAATTTTCAACTATAATATCTTGAAATATTTTCTCGGGTCCTTTCTCTCTCTCTTCTCCTTCTGGGACCCCAATAATGCTAATGTTGCTGTGTTTAATGTCCCAGAAGTCTCTTAGGCTGTCTTCATCTCTTTTCATTTTTTTTTTCTTCATTCTGTTGCACGGCAGTGAATTCCACCATTCTGTATTCCAGGTCACTTACCCATTCTTCTGCCTCCGTTATTCTGCCATGGATTCCTTCTAGTGTATTTTTCATTTTTAATTATTGTATTGTTCATCTCTGTTTGTTTGTTCTTTAATTCTTGTAGGTGTTTGTTCTTTAATTCTTCTACATCTTTGTTAAACATTTATTGCATCTTCTCGATCTTGCCTCCATTCTTTTCCGATGTCCTTGATCCTCTTCACTATCATTATTTTGAATTATTTTTTTGGAAAGTTGCCTATCTTCACTTCATTTAGTTGTTTTTCTGGGGTTTTATCTTGTTCCTCCATCTGGTACGTAGTCCTCTTCCTTTTCTGTCTTTCTGTGAATGTGGTTTCTGTTCCACAGGCTGCAGGATTGTAGCTCTTCTTGCTTCTGCTCAAGTCTTACATCACTTCTTATGAAGTATTTGTTTAAAAATGAACATAGAACAATTATTGTGAACTGACAATAATGAAAATATCAATCTTGCTTGTTATGTAAATTCAAAACCTTGTTTTTACACACTTATGTCAACATAAATTATATCAATGTGCATTTTAGTTTGAATCATATAATCTTTAGACAATTTCAATTAAATATTTCAAAGATTCAATTTTTAGTAGTTAGTAAATAATTAAATATATTTTAAGTAGGTATAATTCATATCCTGATGCCCATGCAAGCCAAGTGCTAGATTTTCAACTAACCTGAAATTAAAATGCCTGTGTT
This sequence comes from Mesoplodon mirus, assembly GCF_964341445.2. Lineage (NCBI taxonomy): Eukaryota > Metazoa > Chordata > Mammalia > Artiodactyla > Ziphiidae > Mesoplodon > Mesoplodon mirus. The sequence continues at coordinate 106,281,646 of NC_138983.1, read as the reverse complement.
CAAATGGAAAAAAAAAAAAAAACCAAACAGTGGAATCTTAATACATGGAAAATCAAGTAGAGGAAAGAAGAAAGGAAGAAAAGAATGAAATGAAAGAGAAGAGAGAAAAAAAAAGTGAGAAAGGAAGGAAGGAAGAAAGCAATAGAAATACTCCCCTAAATACTTTATACATACTACTTTACTCTATCTCAATAAACTCCCACAAAGTAGACACTATTGTTACCACCATTTAAAAGATGAGACAACAAATGCAGAGTGAGTTCATGTAACTTCCCCAGAGCATATAGTCCGAGAATTATAGAACAATAATTTGAATCCAGGCAACCTCTTGCGGAAGTTAAAACTCTTAACCACTCTATACTACTGTGTTTATCACAGGTGATAAAATATAAGATGCAGTAACATTGTCAGTGCCCTTCAATTAGCAAGCATATTTTAAGTAATGTTTCACCAACCTCCTCCTTAATAAAGTGATCTCAATGGAAAATACTTGGCTTTTGAATCAGGTAAGCCTGATTTCTCTTCTCAAGTTGGCACACCAAAATACTTAAAACTCATTTCACTTATTTAAACTTATTTAACCTGTGGCTCTTAATTAAGTACTAAGATAAGGTGTTTCAGCAAATAATTTTACAAGGTAAATATATTTAGAGTCAAATAGAATTAGTTTGAATATTGGCTTGCCACTCTCACTTTGGATAAATTGTTAGTCACTCACTCTGAGTAGATAATATGAGAATAGTCTTAAATATTTTATTAAACTATTATCAGTATTAAATAAGATAAAATAGTAAATGTAATATAACAATGTGTGCAAAGTTCAAAACAGTGTACCTAAATTAGAGATGGCATTTGATAAATTAAAAAATGTACAGTTACTGATTAAAATTTCCTTGTGATTCTTCATTCTTTTAAAATATGAGAATAATTCTATATATCTCACAGCTGAATTGGGGTAAGATTTAAAAGTGTAGTGCACTTAAGTATCTAGAGATAGAACAGTGCCTACCACATGTTTAGTACTCAGAATACATAATTGCTTTCCTTCATGTATCTCTTATTTATACTTTAATTAACTTTAAGTGATTTCCAACTGGTAACATTCCCATATTACTCAACATGTCAATTTGCTGCCTATCTTACTAGGAATCTCCCCAACCAAGCTCTGTTATGTGCTTTATTATAAAAAGAATCCATTATGTTGTCTCAGTAGCATCCACTTGGAAAAGTAAGTTGACAGCAAACTGAACATGCTGTTTCTCTTACATAAAAACTTTATCTTAGATTACAAAGTCATAATATAACAATTTCTTACAACAAACATATAACTGAAACTGTGTCATCAAAAACAGGGGTCAGGAAACTTTTTCTGTAAAGAGCTAAATAGTAGATATATTAAGTCATATGGTCGCTATTACAACTAATAAACTTGGCCATTGCAGCAAGTATGCCTCTATAAGCAATATATTTTTTATAATGGTGGAACTTTCCTCCAATTATATTTTATTTACATTATTAGAATGTGGGCTCTATTAGGCACAGAGATCACAGTTTCTCATCCTTGACCAATATCAGTGGTTTAATTGAATTGTGGAATAAGAACTTGCTAATTTATTCAAGAACAACTTATTTATTTATTTATTTATTTTTAATTAGTTTCTGCTTTATAACAAAGTGAATCAGTCATACATATACATCTGTTCCCACATCCCTTCCCTCTTGCGTCTCCCTCCCTTCCACCCTCCCTATCCCACCCCTCCAGGCGGTCACAAAGCACTGAGCTGATCTCCCTGTGTTATGCGACTGCTTCCCACTATCTATCTACCTTACGTTTGGTACTGAATATATGTCCATGCCTCTCTTTAGCTTTGTCACAGCTTACCCGTCCCCTTCCCCATACCTTCAAGTCCATTCTCAGTAGGTCTGTGTCTTTATTCCTGTCTTACCCATAGGTTCTTCATGACATTTTTTCCCCTTAAATTCCATATATATGTGTTAGCATACGGTATTTGTCTTTCTCTTTCTGACTTACTTCACTCTGTATGACAAACTCTAAGTCTATCCACCTCATTACAAAGAGCTCAGTTTCGTTTCTTTTTATGGCTGAGTAATATTCCATTGTATATATGTGCCACATCTTCTTTATCCATTCATCCGATGATGGACACTTAGGTTGTTTCCAGCTCCAAGCTATTGTGAATAGAGCTGCAATGAATATTTTGGTACATGTCTCTTTTTGAATTATGGTTTTCTCAGGGTATATGCCTAGTAGTGGGATTGCTGGGTCATATGGTAGTTCTATTTTTAGTTTTTTAAGGAACCTCCATACTGTTCTCCATAGTGGCTGTACCAATTCACATTCCCACCAGCAGTGCAAGAGTGTTCCCTTTTCTCCACACCCTCTCCAGCATTTATTGTTTCTAGATTTCTTGATGATGGCCATTCTGACTGGTGTGAGATGATATCTCATTGTAGTTTTGATTTGCATTTCTCTAATGATTAATGATGTCGAGCATTCTTTCATGTGTTTGTTGGCAGTCTGTATATCTTCTTTGGAGAAATGCCTATTTAAGTCTTCTGCCCATTTTTGGATTGGGTTGTCTGTTTTTTTGCTATTGAGCTGCATGAGCTGCTTATAAATTTTGGAGATTAATCCGTTGTCAGTTGCTTCATTTGCAAATATTTTCTCCCATTCTGAGGGTTGTCTTTTGGTCTTGTTTATGGTTTCCTTTGCTGTGCAAAAGCTTGGAAGTTTCATTAGGTCCCATTTGTTAATCTTTGTTTTTATTTCCATTTCTCTAGAGGGTGGGTCCAAAAGGATCTTGCTGTGACTTATGTCATAGAGTGTCCTGCCTATGTTTTCCTCTAAGAATTTGATAGTTTCTGGCCTTACATTTAGGTGTTTAATCCATTTTGAGCTTATTTTTGTGTATGGTGTTAGGGAATTATCTAATCTCATACTTTTACATGTCCCTGTCCAGTTTTCCCAGCACCAATTACTTAAGAGGCTGTCCTTTCTCCACTGTACATTCCTGCCTCCTTTATCAAAGATAAGGTGACCATATGTGCGTGGGTTTATCTCTGGGCTTTCTATCCTGTTCCATTGATCTATCTTTCTGTTTTTGTGCCAGTACCATACTGTCTTGATTACTGTAGCTTTGTAGTATAGTCTGAAGTCAGGGAGCCTGATTCCTCCAGCTCCATTTTTCGTTCTCCAGATTGCTTTGGCTATTTGGGGTCTTTTGTTTTTCCAAACACATTTTGAAATTTTTGTTCTAGTTCTGTGAAAAATGCCAGTGGTAATTTGATAGGGATTGCATTGAATCTGTAGATTGCTTTGGGTAGTAGAGTCATTTTCACAATATTGATTCTTCCAATGCAGGAGCATGGTATATCTCTCCATCTATTTGTATCATCTTTAATTTCTTTCATCAGTGTCTTATGATTTTCTGCATACAAGTCTTTTGTCTCCTTAGGAAGGTTTATTCCTAGATATTTTATTCTTTTTGTTGCAATGGTAAATGGGTGTGTTTTCTTGATTTCACTTTCAGATTTTTCATCATTAGTGTATAGGAATGCCAGAGATTTCTGTGCATTAATTTTGTACCCTGCTACTTTACCAAATTCATTGATTAGCTCTAGTAGTTTTCTGGTAGCATCTTTAGGATTCTCTATGTATAGTATCATGTCATCTGCAAACAGTGACAGCTTTACTCCTTCTTTTCCAATTTAGATTCCTTTTATTTCCTTTTCTTCTCTGATTGCTGTGGCTAAAACTTCCAAAACTAAGCTGAATAAGAGTGGTGAGAGTGGGCAGCCTTGTCTTGTTCCTGATCTTAGTGGAAGTGGTTTCAGTTTTTCACCACTGAGGATGATGTTGGCTGTGGGTTTGTAATATATGGCTTTTATTATGTTGAGGAAAGTTCCCTCTATGCCTACTTTCTGCAGGGTTTTTATCATAAATGGGTGTTGAATTTCATTGAAAGCTTTCTCTGTATCTATTGAGATGATCATATGGATTTTCTTCTTCAATTTGTTAATATGGTGTATCACATTGATTGATATGTGTATATTGAAGAATCCTTGCATTCCTGGAATGAACCCCACTTGATCATGGTGTATGATCCTTTTAATGTGCTGATGGATTCTGTTTGCTAGTATTTTGTGGAGGATTTTTGCATCTATGTTCATCAGTGATATTGGCCTGTAGTTTTCTTTCTTTGTGACATCCTTATCTGGTTTAGGTGTCAAGGTGAGGGTGGCCTTGTAGAATGAGTTTGGGAGTGCTCCTCCCTCTGGTATATTTTGGAAGAGTTTGAGAAGGATAGGTGTTAGCTCTTCTCTAAATACTTGATAGAATTCGCCTTTGAAGCCATCTGGTCCTTGGCTTTTGTTTGTTGGAAGATTTTTAATCACAGTTTCAATTTCAGTGCTTGTGATTGGTCTGTTCATATTTTCTATTTCTTCCTGATTCAGTCTTGGCAGGTTGTGCATTTCTAAGAATTTTCCATTTCTTCCAGGTTGTCCATATTTTTGGCATAGATTTTCCTGCAGTAATCTCTCATAATCTTTTGCATTTCTGCACTGTCAGTTGTTACTTCTCTTTTTCCATTTCTAATTCTATTGATTTGAGTCTTCTCCCTTCTTTTCTTGATGAGTCTGGTTAATGGTTTGTCAATTTTTTTTATCTTCTCAAAGAACCAGCTTTTAGTTTTATTGATCTTTGCTATCGTTTCCTTCATTTCTTTTTCATTTATTTCTGATCTGATTTTATGATTTTTTTCCTTCTGCTAACATTGGGGTTATTTTGTTCTTCTATCTCTAATTGCTTTAGGTGCAGGGTCAGGTTGTTTACTCGAGATGTTTCCTGTTTCTTAATGTGGGATTGTATTGCTATAAACTTCCCTCTTAGAACTGCTTTTCCTGCATCCCATAAGTTTTGGGCCATCGTGTCTCCATTGTCATTTGTTTCTAGGTATTTTTGATTTCCTCTTTGATTTCTTCAGTGACCACTTTGTTATTGTGTAGTGTATTGCTTAGCCTCCATGTGTTTGTATTTTTTACAGATCTTTTCCTGTAATTGATGTGTAATCTCATAGCATTGTGGTCGGAAAAGATACTTGATACAAATTCAGTTTTCTTCAATTTACCAAGGCTTGATTTGTGACCCAAGATATGATCTATCCTGGAGAATGTTCCATGAGCACTTGAGAAAAATGTGTATTCTGTTGTTTTTGGATGGAATGCCCTATAAATATCAATTAAGTCCATCTTGTTTAATGTATCATTTAAAGCTTGTGTTTCCCTATTTAGTTTCATTTTGGATGATCTGTACATTGCTGAAAGTTGGGTGCTAAAGTACACTACTATGATTGTGTTACTGTCGATTTTCCCTTTTATGGCTGTTAGTTTTTGCCTTATGTATTGAGGTGCTCCTATGTTGGGTACATAAATATTTACAATTGTAATATCTTCTTCTTGGATTGATCCCTTTATCATTATGTAGTGTCCTTCTTTGTCTCTTCTAGTAGTCTTTATTTTAAAGTCTATATTGTCTGATATAAGAATTGCTACTCCAGCTTTCTTTTGATTTCCTTTTGCATGGAATATCTTTTTCACACCCTTACTTTCAATCTGTATGTGTCTCTAGGTCTGAAGTGGGTCTCTTGTAGACAGCATATATATGGGTCTTGTTTTTGTATCCATTCAGTCAACCTGTGTCTTTTGGTGGGAGCATTTAGTTAATTTACATTTAAGGTAATTATTGATATGTATGTTCCTATTCCCATTTCCTTATTTGTTTTGTGTTCATTATTGTAGATATTTTCCTTCTGTTGTGTTTCTTGCCTAAAGAATTTCCTTTAGCATTTGTTTTAAATCTCGTTTGGTGGTGCTGAACTCTCTCAGCTTTTGCTTGTCTGTAAACGTTTTAATTTCTCCATCAAATCTGAATGAGATCCTTGCTGGGTAGAGTAATCTTGGTTGCAGGTTTTTCTCTTTCATCACTTTAAGTATGTCCTGCCACTCCCTTCTGGCTTATAGAGTTTCTGCTGAGAGATCAGCTGTTATCCTGATGGGGATTCCCTTGTGTGTTGTTTGTTGTTTGTCCCTTGCTGCTTTTAATATGATTTCTTTGTGTTTAATTTTTGACAGCTTGATTAATATGTGTCTTGGCATATTTCTCCTTGGATTTATTCTGTATGGGACTCTCTGTGCCTCCTGGACTTGATTAACTATTTCCTTTCCCATATTAGCGAAGTTTTCAACTATAATCTCTTCAAATATTTTCTCAGTCCCTTTCTTTTTCTCTTCTTCTTCTGGAACCCCTATAATTCGAATGTTGGTGCGTTTAATGTTGTCCCAGAGGTCTCTGAGACTGTCCTCTGTTCTTTTCATTCTTTTTTCTTTATTTTGCTCTGCTGCAGTTATTTCCACTATTTTATCTTCCACCTCACTTATCCGTTCTTCTGCCTCAGTTATTCTGCTATTGATCCCATCTAGAGTATTTTTCATTTCATTTATTGTGTTTTTAATCGATGCTTGATTCATCTTTAGTTCTTCTAGGTCCTTGTTAATTGTTTCTTGCATTTTGTCTATTCTATTTCCAAGATTTTGGATCTTGGAAATAGAATCTTGGATCAGCTTTACTATCATTATTCTGAATTCTTTTTCAGATAGACTGCCTATTACCTCTTCATCTGTTAGGTCTGGTAAGTTTTTATCTTGCTCCTTCACCTGCTGTTTGTTTTCCTGTCTTCTCATTTTGCCCAACTTACTGTCTTTGGTGTCTCCTTTTTGCAGGCTGCAGATTCGTAGTTCCCATTGTTTTTGGTGCCTGTCCCCAGTGGCTAAGGTTGTTTCAGTAGGTTGTGTAGGCTTCCTGGTGGGGGGCACTAGTGCCTGTGTTCTGGTGGTGTAGCCTCGATCTTGTCTTTCTGGTGGAAAGGTCCACGTCTGATGGTGTGTTATGGGGTGCCTGTGGCCTTATTATATTTTTAGGCAGCCTCTCTGCTACTGGGCAGGGTTGTGTTCCTGTCTTGCTAGTTGCTTGGCATAGGGTGACCAGCACTGTAGCTTGCTGGTCATTGACTGAAGTTGGGTGCTTGTGTTGAGATGGAAGTCTCTGGGATTTTTTCACAACTTTATATTATATGGAGCTGGTAGGTCTCTTGTGGACCCGTGTCCTGAAGTTGGCTGTTCCAATTCAGAGGCACAGCACTGGCTCCTGGCTGCAGCACCAAGAGCCTTTCAGCTACCCGGCTCAGAATAAAAGGGAGAAAATGTAGAAAGAAAGAATCAGTAGAAGAAAGAAAGAGAGAGAGAAAGAAAGGAAGAAGGTAAGAAAGGAAGGAAGAAAGAAAGAAAGAAAGGAGGGAGGGAGGGAGGAAAGAAAAATATAGAATGAAAGGAAGAAGGGAGGGAGGAAAGAAAGAAAGAAAGAAAGATAGAAAAAGAAAGACAGGAGCGAGGGAGGGAAGAAGGAAAGAAAGAAAGAAAGGGGCAGAGGGAGGGAGGGAGGAAGGGAAGGTAGAGAAAAAAGAGAGAATATAAAGTAAAATAGAATAAAGTATAAAATATTGTAGCATTATTAAAAATAAAAAAGTAATTATTAAAAAAAAACACACAATAAAAACGGACAGATAGAACCCTGGGACCTATGGAGGAAGCAAAGCTATACCAAGAAAATCTCACATAGACGCATACACATACACTTTCACAAAAAGAGAACAGGGGGAGAAAATCGAAAACCTTTCTCTCAAAGTCCACCCCTTCAATTTGGGATAATTCGTTGTAAAAAGATGAAAAGGGAAAAAAGTCTGAAATCTTGCTCTCAAAGTCCACCTCCTTGATGTGGGATAATTTGTTGTAAAAATAGGAAAAGTGGGAAAAATCTTAAATCTTGTCCTCAAAGTCCACCTCCTCAATTTGGGATGATTCACTGTCCATTCATGCACTCCACAGACGCAGGGCACATCAAGCGGACCATGGAGCTTTAATCCGCTGCCTCCGAGGCTGCACAGAGATTTCCCTGTCTCTTCTCTGCTCTCACAGCTCCCGGGTCTCAGCCTTGGACCTGACCCTGCCTCTGCGTGTAGGTCACCAGAGGGCGTCCGTTTTCGCTCAGACAGGACGGGTTTAAAGGAGCCACTGATTCAGGGGCTCTGGCTCACTCAGGCAGAGGGGAGGGAGGAGCACGCATTGCGGGGAGGGCCTGCAGCGGCAGAGCCCGGCGTGATGTTGCACCAGCCCGAGGCGCTCTGTGTGCTTTCCCGGGGAAGCCGTACCCGGGTCACGGGACCCTGGCAGTGGCAGGCTGCACAGGCTCCCCGGAAGAGGGGGTGGACAGTGACCTGCACTTGCACATAGGCCTTGTGGCAGCGGCAGCAGCAGCCCCAGCGTCTCACGCCCGTCTCCGGGGTCCACGCCTTCAGCCGTGGCTCATGCCCGTCTCTGGAGCTTCTTTAAGCAGCGCTCTTAATGCCCTCTCCTTGTGCACCAGGAAACAAAAGGGAAGAAAAAGTCTCTTGCTTCTTCAGCAGCTCCAGACTTTTTCCCTGGACTCCCTCCGGGCTAGCCGTGGCGCACCAACCCCTTCAGGCTCTCTTCCTGCTGCCAGCCCCAGTCCTCTCCCTGCGCTCCGACCAAAACCTGATACCCGAGCCTCAGCTCCCAGCCCCGCCTGCCCTGGCGGCCGAGCAGACAAGCCTCTCGGGCTGGTGTGTGCCGGAGGGCACTGATCCTCTGTGCGGGAATTTCTCCGCCTTGCCCTTCGCACCCCTGTTGCTGTGCTCTCCTTGGCTACTCCAAAGCTTTCCCACTCCACCACCCTCAGTCTCCGCCCATGAAGGGGCTTCTAGTGTGTGGAAACCTTTCCTCCTTCATGGCTCCCTCCCACTGGTGCAGGTCCCATCCCTATCCTTTTGTCTCTGTTTATTCTTTTTTCTTTTGCCCTACCCAGGTATGTGAGGAGTTTCTTGCCTTTTGGGGAGTCTGAGGTCTTCTGTCAGCATTCAGTAGGTGTTCTGTAGGAGTGCTCTGCATGTAGATGAATTTCTGATGTATCTGTGGGGAGGAAGATGATCTCCGCGTCTTACTCTTCCGCCATCTTCCTCCGGACCAAGAACAACTTATTTAAGATAAAAAAAAAATAACAGAAGTTACCATCATCAATATTATTGATTATAAACTCTTCGTGGACAGGAATGTGGGTTTTGTGGTATTTTATGTTTTTGTAGAGTAAATGTTCTATAATTATATATTAATTCTTTTAGTCATAAGGGAATATTTATTGAGTGCTTAAGATATGAATAAATGAACTAGTACTTTGATTCCATCTCAATTAAATTTTGTCATAAGCATTAAAAAAGCAGGAATTCTTCTAGTTTTTTCTGTAGACATGAAGAGAGGATATACTTGCTGCAAAAAATTCTGATCTTCCTAAATAGGCGCTGAATATGGGGTACAGAAACATATCAAAAAGGACAAATAATAAATGTTTACCTGGTTAATAAGGATCAGAACTGGGTGTATAATGTTAAATAATTTCTGAGAAAGGAAAGCAGTAACAGTTCTAGAGGTTTGTTATGATAGCTAGGAAAGGGTTTGAGAAAAATTGTCATGTGAAACAGAGAAAAATCACAAATATATGTGGAAGTCAAAGTTGAATGACTAGAAGTTAAGGGCAATTTGAATAAACATTATTAATCATAGGCTTACAGGAAAAAAGTTTGAATAATAGAGAAGAAAACATTTAAACTGAGTGTCTACAATGTATTAAGACATTTGAGTAATGAAAAACTTCACCTTTTTGCTTGGTTCTTTGGCTTATTTTTAATCAGAAAATGAAATATTATCCCACTACAGTAAAAAATACTTAAAAATTCAGATATGGTTTTACCATACATTTTACCCAACCAGTCAAAATACTTTGAATATCCTAGAGAAAGAGGGCTTTGACCAGAAGTTTGGATAATATAATGAAGTCAAGGTTAGAATGGAAGCAGACCTTCATTTAAATTATAACAAAGGAATAAAAGAAGATACAAAGAAGAAAGTAGGCTGAATGATCAATGGATCCCTGAGTTAATTTGCTGTGGCTATATATAGTGACTCTGCTTCTGGTAGAAAAGTCAATTTTAGTAGAAAAATGATTAGCTTTTAATGAACAAATTTCCCTGACTGAATTATGAATGCTTAAATTTATTCCTATGTATTTATGGGCACAGAAAAGAAAAAAATAAGCAGAAATGATTTCAGAATACAACTGGATATAAAATAAAATTTGTAAATGTTATTAAAAGATAACATTTTAACAACTCTGGGGTATAAAAGTCTGAAATAGAAGAAATTCATTTGGACAGAACTAGAGCTAATAATAAAATGAACTACAGAAGGAGCTTTTGAAGGATTCATACAAGAAGGTAGAAGATTTGAATTATGAACTGAAGATATTTGTAATACAGAAAGACATCACTGGATCTAGATTGACCAAATGTTGATGAGTTGATTTAGAAAATACTCTGTCTAGAAATATGTAGGTGATTTTATTTCAGACCCTAAATAATTTAGGTCAATTTCCTGCAAGATATACTGACCAAAAATGAGCAAGTCTAGATTGTTTCTCTAGAAAAAGTATGAACTTTATCATACAACTCAATAACAACAATGACAACAACAACAAAAACCAATTGAAAAATGGGCAGAAGACCTAAATAGACATTTCTCCAAAGCATATATACAGATGGCCAATAGACACATGAAAATATGCTCAACATCACTAATTATTGATATTAGAGAAATGCAAATCAAAACAACAATGAGATACCACCTCACACCAGTCAGAATGGCCACCATTAAAAAGTCCACAAATAGGGTGGGAGGGAGACACAAGAGGGAGGGGATATGGGGGTATATGTATACATATAGCTGATTCACTTTGTTATACAGAAGAAACTCACAAAACATTGTAAAGCAATTGTACTCCAATAAAGATGTTAAAAAAAAATAGGCCACGAATAACAGATGTTGGAGAGGGTGTGGAGAAAAGGGAACCCTCTTATGCTGTTGGGAGGAATGTATCAATAAGTTGGTGCAATCACTATGGAGAACAGTATGGAGGTTCCTCAAAAAACTAAAAATAGAATTGCCATATGATCCTGCAATCTCACTCCTGGGCATATATGTGGAGAAAACTATAATTCAAAAGATACATGTACCCCAATGTTCACTGAAGGAATATTCAGTATAGCCAAGACATGGAAACAACCTAATGTCCATCAAGAGATGAATGGATAAAGAAGATGTGGTACATATATACAATGGAATACTCTTCAGCCATAAAAAAAAAATCAAATAATGCCATTTGCAGCAACATGGATAGACCTAGAAATTATCATACTAAGTGAAATAAGTCAGAATGAGATAAACAAATACCATATGATTGATATCACTTATATGTGGAATCTAAAATGACACAAATGAACTTATCTACAAAACAGAAACAGATGTACAGACATAGAGAACAGATGTGTGATAACCAAGTGGGAGAGTGGGTGAGGGAGGAATGGATTGGGAGTTTGGGATTAGTAGATGCAAACTATTATATATAGAATGGATAAACAACAAGGTCCTACTGTATAGCACAGGGAAATATATTCAATATCCTGGGATAAACCATAATGGAAAATAATATAAAAAAGAAAAAAAATATATATATATATAACTGAATCACTTTGCTGTGCAGGAGAAATTAACACAGCATTGTATATCAACTATAATTCAATAAAATAAATTTTAAAAAATAAAAGAAGTATGAGCTTTAAACTCCACAATATTATGAAAGAGTAAAGTGTCCCCATAAAAATAGGACCAAAAAGAAAAATTAATACACCTAAGTCAATCATATTCAAATTTCTGGTCAATGTCATAAAACATGAGAAAATAATAAAACATAAATAGTTGATAAGAGAAGTAAAATCATTTATATTTGAGAATAATGTGATTCAATAACAAGAAAAGAAAAGAGTTGATTAAAGATAATAGAAGTTTATGAAAAAAACTAAACATTTTTTAAATGATCAAAATAATCAGTAGGGAAATACAAACTGTTAAAAATGTGGGAAAAGAAAAATTGCACAAATTGAGAGAATCTAATTTATGAAAGGAAGAATCTAAACATAGTACAAATGTTTTTTCTTCTTAAATCAATATATGGTTTCAGATTAACTCTAGTTAGTAGTAATTGGACAATGTGGGGGAATAATTTTAATTCTATAGAATAATTTGTTCTCTATAAGAACATAAAATTTATCTGGAAGACACAGTTGGCCCTTGATGACCACAATTCCCCATTCATGGATTCTAGTAATGTTACATATTTACTGAAAAATAGCCATGTATACAATGAGTTCAAACCCATATTGGTCAAGGGTTAACCTGTATTCTTTAATTTCTTTCCATAATGCTTTGTAGTTTTCAGTGTAAAATTATTTCACATATTTTGTCAGATTTATCCTTAAATATTTCATATTTGTAGATACTATTGTAACTTAGCATTTTTATTTTTATTTTTACATTTTCTTTCCAGTTGTTGGAATCATTGTTAGAATACAGAAACACAATTGCTTCTCATAGGTTGATCTTGTGGCCTGCAGTCCTGATAAGGTCACTTAGTAGGTGTAGTAGCTAATTTATAAATTTCATAACATTTCCTATGTAGATGATTGTGTCATATTTGAATAAAGACATTTTTATTATTTCCTTTCCAATTTTTTTTAAAATTTATTAATTTTTCTTATTGCACTGACTAGAGCATCCTGTACTGTGTTGAATAGAAGTGTTGAGAACAGTCATCCTTGCCTTGTTTCTGATCTTGGGGGAACAACATTCAGACTTTCACTCTGAATTCATGAAATAAGCCCAAATTTATCATGATTGATGAACATGTTCATATACTGTGGCTTTAATTTGCTAAAAATTTGCAATAATTTTTTTCTTCTATGTTATGAAGGATATTGTACTGTAGTATACTTTTTTTGTACCGACTTTGCCTGGTGTTAATATCAGTATTTCTGGGCTCATAAAACTAGGTGTATATTTCCTCATCCTCAATGTTTTGGAGGAGATTTTGTAAAATTAGCATTTTTTTCTTAAACATTTTGTACAATTCACAAGTAAAACCAATGATCATGAGAGTTTTTTGTGAAAATGTTTTAATTAAAAATTCAATTTATTTATACTAGAGATAGAGCTATTCTTGTTTGTTATGTACATTTGTTGCTTTCTTCCTTACTAAGAGACCCCTGATTTTGATTGTGTATAAAGACATACCCAGTTAAACATATTTGCCTTCCCAGACTCCTTTTCATAAAGGAGTGACCCATGTGACATATTTCTGGCCTATGAGATATAGGTAGAAGTCTGCTATGCATTTTAGAAGAAGGTTTTTCTTTCAAAACACAAATCCTACTTCTCCACCACTTCCTTTTACATGTACCCAAGACAAAAGCTAAATTGTACGCATGATGGAACAAAAAGTTAGAAGGAATAAGAATCTTTGATTATATACTTGATTAGCTGTAATATCTTTAGCTACTCCTGAAAACCCAATACTTTATAAACGATCTGGATTTTTACATAGTGATATGTTAATTACATATGAATAATTACTCATATCAAGTACTTAGATTAAATCTGTAAGCTATTATTCTTTAAGTGTTATTCTATTTTTGTTTTCATTGGAAGTTGCATATTTAGTAGAGTTTCATATCAATTTACTATTTTGATATTTTCTAAAATATCACATTATAAGTTCAATACTTTGTAAATTTTTTTGCATGTGGCCTGGACATTTTGTCTTTCTATTCTCAAAATTTTAAAACAAATAATTAAATAAGTATTCAAAATACATACCATTCTCTGAGGTAGTAAACAAATGTTCAGGTTCACATAGAAATCTCAGAATCACAATATACTGGTTTTGGCTATCATCACTTATAAAATAAAATTATTGATTTTTTGGGCTTGAGTATTTCCTGGTTACATTCATTGCAAAAAATCATAAGCATCTGAATTTGAGGAAAGTTCTCTCAGATAGATAGATAGATACATATAGATATAGATATAGATACTCACTGATATAAATATTTAGGGATTTTTATCCGATTTTGTTTCAATTATTAAACAATGGGATCAATTTACATGAACACATAATATATGATCATACATGAAAAGAATGAGAAATTATGAAGCCTTTAAAATGATATAAATCTTTATTTATTGACATAGAAATATGTATAAATAAGTCCCCTACATACGTACCTTCAAGTTGTGAACTTTCAAAGATGTGAACGTGCATCTGCATGTCTAATCCATAAGTTAGTTCACATGTCTGATGTACATTGTCACATATGTCCATCCTCTACAAGTGGTTGTGCTTTGTATACTTTACTGTGCAGTATTTTATATAGTACAGTAGTATAGTATCTTTATTTCAAGATCAGGATTCCAGAAGCAAGAGTAAGAGATTCATGACACATGAAATGGCAAGGGGATTTCCTTTATTTGAGAAAGCACTGTTAGTTTTTGAGGCACAGGACCCGAATGTAGAATAGTACATGAAGGTTGCAGCAGCCTTTCAGAAGGCAGTCCAGTGCTACCGTGTCATCTATGATGAGAAGAAAAAAAAAAAAAGCTACTACCCAGACATCACTGGATCGTTTTTTCAAGAGGGTAGATAGAATTGAATCCAGCAAGGAACCAGAACCTGTGCTATCAACATCAGGCGTGAGTGAAATTGCAGCTTGCCCTCAGTCTCCTATTCCTTCAGCTCTACCATCTCCTGCCTCCTCTCCCTCCTCCAGTCAGTATCTCTTCTTGCCTGTTCATTCGATGCCAGCCCCTGTATGCCAGCTGTTGTACTGTACTACTGTACTTTCCAAGGTACTGTAATGTAAGATTAAACATGTTTTCTTTACTTTTGTTTGTTTTTTATGTATTATTTGTGCAAAAAGTATTATAAACCTATTACAGTACTGTACAATATAGCTGATTGTGTTAGTTGGGCACCAGGGTTAACTTTGTTGGACTTACGAACAAATTGGACTTATGAACATGCTCTTGGAATGGAATTCATTTGTATATAAGGGATTTAATGTACAAAAAGTCATTAAATGAAGAATAAAGTCACAACTAGTATGTATCATATAAATCAATTCTTATTAAAGGTATGTTATAAACAGTGTGAAAATTAGTTACACAGATAAAATTATATTTTATGTGATATCATGTATTTTGTTATGTTATTTATATTAGGCTATATTACAAGAGAATACCAGAAATATCTGGAAGGAATTTTACCAAAACATTAAGTGATATACTTCCAGGTGATTTTTCAATTTACTTAGATTTTCCGTACTATCTGCATATATTTTTAAAATATATTACTAATTAATCATTCATAACAATGGAATTAAAACCTTCAATTCCAGTTTAAGTTTTGTTTATTGCCAGGAAGATCAAGCCTAGGATGTGCCCTTGCATTATGTTGCTGATTTAAAATGAAATTAAAGAGTACTAGAGGGCTTCCCTCATGGCGCAGTGGTTGAGAGTCCGCCTGCCAATGCAGGGGACACGGGTTCGTGCCCCGGTCCAGGAAGATTCCACATGCTGCGGAGTGGCTAGGCCTGTGACCCATGATCGCTGAGCCTGCACGTCCAGAGACTGTGCTCTGCAACGGGAGAGGCCCCAACAGTGAGAGGCCCGTGTACCGCAAAAAAAAAAAAAAAAAAAAAAAAAAAAAAAAAGAGTACTAGAGTTGAACATATAAGTATTTAATAGGCATGGGTTTTAGAGTACTCAAAGACTATTTGGAGATATAAGGCAATTTGTTTAGGTATACTTGGCCTCCAGAATACATGGAGGAATGTTGGCATAGAAGGAAGTCAAGGGAGGATGAGGTTGGAGAGGAAATAAGACCAAGCTTGGCTAATACAAGAGCACTATGGATAACTGATAGCCAGAGAGTGTTCATTTCCCAACCATGGAAAGGGATGAAATACATGGTTATTGATCAAACTCAAAATTCTTACTAGAGATTTATTATAAAGATATTTTCATCCCGATTCACTCAGAGACTCTCTAAGAAGTTGTCATTGTTGGCAGTCTAGTCAGTAATTTAGCCTTTTCTGTCTTGTGTTTTATTTCTTGCTCAACAAATCCTACCACATTGACTCCTCATAATTTTATTGACTTCCTACCTTGTTGCTTTCAATCATACTGTCTTTCTGAAATGGCTTTATGTCCTTTTTCAACTTCTAAAGTTTTACTTCCAATACAATGACTTCCCTCATTACCTTGAGGGTGAATTACTTGCTTCCTTCTCTGTCATCCAGCAGAATTATTTTAGAGTCCACTGTGACAGAAACAGCACATTACATCACATTGTAGTTTAGAGAAAACATGGAACTTGAGAGCTTACAATTGTGTCTGGCAGGTACTAGCCATTTTAAATAAATAATTTCATTTAAATTTGTGATAATTCTGCATATGTGGACTAATGTATTATGTCAATTTTGTAGATGATAAAATTTAAGCTGGAGAGTAAAATAAACTCACTCAGAGCCACAGAGCTGATATATGGTAAAACGAGAACTTAATGTCATGTGCATATGCCTCCAAAGCCTAAGATTGTCTACCCTTGACTATCCTTAGTTACATATCTACCTCTGATTGATTGTAGGTCTTTCCAGGGTAGAGATTTTGTCCTATTCATTTAATATCCTAAGCACTTGACCTAGGACTTTGAACATTGCAGTTGATGTTTACATTTTTTTAAATAAATGAGTGATTTAATTCCTGCAATAAAACTGTACAGTTTTTGTTTTGCTTCTCTAGATATGTGAAGACCAGACGATAAATCATTTAGTTCTATACTTAAACATGAGTAATGAATAAATATATGCTGCTACAGTTAAATTTTGATACAAAAAATGCAGTTTTATTGGCACAGTGTTGATGAATGTAGGTCAATATGGAGCAGGAATAAACTCTGTCAACAGAGAAATAAATCAAGTTTTGGAATAAAGATATACTACTATATTTGGAAATTCGACATATCTTATTTTAAACAGTGAAGTTTATTAAGACTAAAATAGCTTATCATCTGTTATGTTACACTATATTTACTGAGAAATAACTAGTAAGCTAAAATTTATTTTTAAACAGGTCCCAAGGAAATAGATCCCATATAAGTTCATACTGCAATATCAATTTGCTCTAGGACATGCCTTGAAGACTGTTAGGATTTTGTTCTTTCTTTTTTTCTTTCTTAACTGCTTTATTCTATATGTTGCCTTAAAAAAAGCCATATATTTTTTTGCCTAGAAGATAACTTAAGATCATAATGATTTCAGTAAATTGAAACATCTTGAGTTTACAACAAAATCATCTTAAAGTAATGTCAAAATTGGAATAAAATTGATAGATACAATATTTGAAGTTTTTAACCATGAATAATCACCTGATAGAAAGCAAGATGCAGCATTCTTCATTTGATTAATTTCATTATCTAAATGATACTATAGTCATACACACAGAAATATAATGCTAAATCATGAATTGTTATGAAACTGTTAAACTTCATTTTTATTCTCTGTCTCCCCAAGGGACATATATTGTGAATAGGCAGGGTACAGAAAAGAAGTGAAGAGCAATGCTACAGTATTCTAAAATGACTTATCTTCATTTCTTTTCCAGTCTGTACTGACAGATCTAAAGACTCAGGCTTATATGAAGATAGAAGGATAGGAAAGAAAAAAAGACATATAAAAATGTTACATATATGGCACAGTGATCTCAGTCTAGAAGCCAGCAATACTGAGAGGGAGATTTATTACCTGCATTTTATAGATGAGTAAACTGAAACATTGAAAATTACATGAAATTTAAAATTTTTGACTAAGAGATAGTAAAGATTTTAAAACTATTACTGAATAATTCTAATCTCCATTAAATTATAGTATATCTTCATAGTTACAAATTCATAAATTTATATGTTGGTAGAACTACATGGAAAGTGACCTCTCCCCCTAGAATGGTGGCAGCAAAGGGAAATACATATTTAAGTTCACTTTATAAATTAAAAAAATAAATTTTCCAAGTTTTTCCAAACACTGTTATTGTCTCAAAAGTGATTTCCTGTTGAAAAACACAGATGACTTATATGAATTTATGCCAGTCAATTACAAGAAAACATAATTATCTCGAGGTTATATTGTTTAGTCTTATTTTCTGAAACCTCAAGCTGTTATTATATATTGAACAAAATGGTAAATTAATTCTAAGGAGAATAAAAACAAGCAACAGTTGTAATTTTTGTCAGGCTGACAGCATATAATTTGCTAAAAGCAGCCATAGATTAAATAAATATTGGATTTGGAACAGAAGTGTCAAACCAGGCTTACATTATGAGATCTTTTTTTGTTTGTTTTGTTTTGTTTTGGTAATTTATTCATGTGAATATTACAGTTATGCATTTTGTTAAACTTCTGAGGCTTCTCCACTTCCCAGTCATATGAACATTGACAGTTTACTTAAAGCAAACAGAAATGTATTGCCCAGATCTTTCTTCAAGAAGGGCCTTTTTGAAAAACTTTGGAGGAATTTGGCTAGTTGACAGCCTCTCTTACCTCCTTTTGATTTACCTTTGCTTTTGAGTTTAGATTATAATCTTCTAGGAATGGCCCTAACCAATGACCAAACGGGACTGAGGTACATGCACCTGGCATTAAACCTAATGTGACGTGCATTTCACAGGCAATCTTTGCTGGAAAGCTCTCCTTTGACCTAGCAGAGACTTTGCCACATTTACTTCATGATCCAACAACTCCTCTTGCCCAAATTTGCTTTCTTTATTTTCTTTTTTCAGGTATAATCCTCCTCCTCAATTTTTTGTACTTTTAACTCTATGTCAGCCTCTCCTTTCCAGAGGACAAAACTGACACAGAAGTTCCAGGAGTCATTTGAGAAAGCAGAGAGTGAGATAGAATTGGGGAACTTGATGACTCATCTGCTGGCAACAAGGACACTATGCTAGGGGTTTTATGGGTTAGGGTAGTCCTGGGAACAAATTGACAGCTCAATTGCTACAACTTTCACAGATGGTGACTGGAGAGAATGTTCAATAAAAAGAAAGACTCTGGTCTGTGCAGTGATATAGGAATTGTAAAAATATGAGGATGCAGTAGTGAGAGCAGGAGGAGATAGAAAATTTCCATACAAGGAAAATAGAATAAGCTGGTTGCTATTAAGTTATACTGATACTCTACAGAAGGAAAATGGAAAGCTTAACAAATAACTAAAAACTAAGTGTGAAGGCCAGAGAATTTCTTTGATATTTTACAAGGAGAAAAGAAGAAGGTGAACACCAAACATAGGATTGAGTAATCAGAGTGGCTTAATTTCAAAAATGATGTAATGATCATCTAAGGCAGGTCTATAATGACAGGGTCTGAGCCTGGGAAATGGTGAAATGCTTGGCTGTCAGGTCAGGGATCTGGAAAGGAAAGGGCTATAAGATTACAGACAAGGAGATCTGTGTAGAGTCATGTGGATGAACATATAAGAGTGGGTACAACATGTAAATATTATAGTATTACTCAAAGTTTATGTAGTGCTATCATTCATGTCACAATGTATTTACAAAACTAGGTTCTCATATGGTGCTGTAACCTCAGGAAGAAGGATACATGGCCCTAGGAACCAATGAGTGGAAGTAGTCTTTGCCATCATTTTCAGTGGATTTTGTTTTCTATCACCAAATCTGGACTCTGTAGGGATGGAGGTTCTAAACATAAAAGGGGGAATATAATTGCCAGGCAATGCAGAAAAGTTCTCACTGAAACTACGTTACCTGTTACAGTTGATGCCAGTTCAGCAACATAAAACCTTATATGGTTCAACTGTTTAAGTGTGCCTAAATTAGGGTTGGGTAGTAAGTGGATTCCTGACACCAAATCCAGCATACAGTGGGTTCACTGTGCTTTTGGATCTACCCAGAGATCATTTCTTCAGTCCCTGAATTCATAATTGAGATTGATATACTTGGCTGCTGGAGCAACCCCCATATCGAATTAAGTTATCTCAATGGGAAAAAGCTATCTTAGTGAGAAAGCCGAGAGGAAATGTCTGAAACTGTCTTCCTCTGGCCAACATAATAAATTAAACATAATATTGCATTAGAGTGGAGACAGTGTAGACTACTGCTACACTTAAAGTTCTAAAGGATACAGGAGTGGTAGATACTATCATAACAGAAATAGGCCATCCACCCTGACAAGGCAATGCAACTAGAATGAAAGCACTCATGCTTGTTAAACAAGAGGCCTGAGAGGTTCTGCCCACAATGAAGTCTACAGTCTATGGGGCAAGGAAGTTATACACACACACACAAAGATTTTCTCCATGTGGTGGAATGAAAGAGTTGGTTTTACTGAGAGTCACATCTTCCACTTTCATTCATTCTTTCATTCATATCAGTAGCTGGATTGCAAAAATTTATTTGATGAGGAGGTGGTGAAAATTATGAACTTGCTCTTGTTACTTTATAACACAACCTGTGTATGACTTTAAATGTAGATAATAATCCAAGTGTCCTCCAGGACATACAATTATTTTTTGGGGGGAGTGGTGAGGAGAAAGAGAACATAGAATTTAGCATAATCTATTTATCAGTTGGATCTTTCATTAAAATATTAGGAAAATAATAAAACAGCTATTCCTATTTTTTTTAGAAAAACGTTGATCTGTATCTCATTTCTCTTTTACACTCATTGTACTCTTTCATGTATAAACAAAACTAAGATCTGTCCATTTTACTAATTACATTTTTAAAACTTTTACTGTACACTTTTTTTTTTTTTTTTTTTTTTTTGCAGTACACAGGCCTCTCACTGTTATGGCCTCTCCCGTTGCAGAGCACAGACTCTGGACGCACAGGCTCAGCGGCCATGGCTCACAGGCCCAGCTGCTCTGCGGCATGTGGGATGGCATGTGGGATCTTCCTGGATCGGGACACGAACACGTGTCCCCTGCATTGGCAGGTAGACTCTCAACCATTGCATCATCAGGGAAGCCCTGTGAACAATTTTTTATCCACATTAATCTAGCTCAGCTTTTAACCATGTGAAACTATACATTCTATACTCCTTGGAATCTCTGTGATTTAACTTGATGTTCCTGCATGTCCTAAGTTTGTGCTAAAAGCTATGTCAACTAATTTTTCTAGAAATAAATATAGCATTCCTGAATTGATCCGTTAAATTCATAAATATATTTTATCATTTGCTAAAATAATGATTGACAATATTGATTCTGGATATTTTCTATTTTTATTTTGGGATTATACATGAGACAATTGTGTGATCACTTTTTTTGGCTGAATATTTTGGCCAATTTTTATCTGTATTTGCCTTTGCTTTCCATATTTCCTTTTGTATTAGAAAAGCTAATAATTCTAGACATCTCTGACAATTCTTTCTTAACCTTGTTTTTATAGTCTAAAGCAATTCTTGACATACTGCTTCTTAGAGTGGAGATATGCTAAAAGTACAAAATATGACTAAAATTCACAGTCCTAATGTTTGAATCTTGATAGTATCAGCACTCTCAGATTACATATGAAATGTTAATGCCTTTTTATTATATGGTTATAAATATTCATAGGGAATAGTTCAAAGTATCATCCTTACCTCAGAAGATTTGTTATTTGGTTTCAAATAAAAAGCAGTATGAGTATACAAATACTTAAAAATAAAGAAATATTTTGATGGAAAGCACCTACTCTGAAAAGAATGAGAAAACAAAAAGATGTCTGCTTTTTATTTTAGATTATTTTTTTTCAGAATTGAAGAGCAAGAATAATAGTTCATGTTTTCTATTCAGATCTATTGAATCAAGTTTATTGTTTAACCAGTTACAAAATAAATAAAACACAATAGATTCATGAGGGAAAGTCATGATAGATTATCTCATGATTTAAACATCTTATTTTGGACTTGTATTAAATATGAATATGTCAACAAAGTTCAATGGATTAGAATCATATCACAAAGTGAAGGAATGAAAACCTGCTGGTAATATGAATCTGATTAGATCTGGTGAGCAGGAAGTAGCAACTACTGTAGACAAAATAATAAAGCATATGTGAGACAAGAGGTGGGAAATAAATCCTACAAAAAAAAAAAAAAAAAAAACCCAAGTGCCTACTACCTTGCTG
The DNA here is from genome assembly GCF_964341445.2 of Mesoplodon mirus. Classification (NCBI taxonomy): domain Eukaryota; kingdom Metazoa; phylum Chordata; class Mammalia; order Artiodactyla; family Ziphiidae; genus Mesoplodon; species Mesoplodon mirus. The sequence continues at coordinate 106,259,373 of NC_138983.1, read as the reverse complement.
GTATGGAGCACATTTAGGAATCTTTGGAAGATAAAAGATAAGTTGCTGCATATTGTCCCTCCTATCACTAAGAAATAATCAAAATGTCTATTGGACCTCTTTGGACTTTGGAGAAAATGTCTGTCTCATTTGGGCATACTGCTCTGACCTATTCACTGTACGACACAGATCTGGAGAGTTGATGCAGCCTGGAATTGGGACTTGGAAAGTTAATCCCTAACCAAGCATGCAAGTAGTACACTGAAGGTCAATCTTGGCCCTGCCAGCTAAAAGCAAACTTCTGATGATCTTCACTAAGTATTTTTTTAAATTTATTTATTTATTTATTTATTTATTTATTTATTTATTTATTTTTGGCTGTGTTGGGTCTTCATTGCTGCACAGGGGTTGTCTCTAGTTGCAGTGAGCAGGGGCTACTTTTCCTTGCGGTGCACGGGCTTCTCATTGTGGTGGCTTCTCTTGTTGGGAGCACGGGCTCTAGGCATGCGGGCTTCAGTAGCTGCAGCATGCATGCTCAGTAGTTGTGGCTCATGGGCTTAACTGCTCCGCTGCATGTGGAATCTTACCAGACCAGGACTCGAACCCGTGTCCCCTGCATTGGCCGGTGGATTCTCAACCACTGCGCCACCAGGGAAACCCTTCATTAACTATATATAGAGAAAAAAGTGATTTGTTACATCAACAGTTGATACAAGGTGCCATAGGTACCAAGGGATGTGTTTATTTGCTCTAGCAATAAAATCGCAAATGGAAGAGCAGCTGCCATTGAAGTCACCACCTGATTTAATTTATGATAGTTCACTGTCATTCTGCAGTGGTCAAATATGAAAGTAGAATGAAGATTTTTTTCTTTAAATACAAATATAGAGTTTATTAAAAGCTATTTCTATACCTACAACAAGTTAAATACATCTGTTCATACACATATATACATAATTTCTCTGCCTGTAGTCTTAAATCAGAACAGAGTGAAACAGTAAATAAATATTAATGTTCTTCATCTTTTTACAGACATTACTATACATTGACCTGTTTAAAAATAAAAAAGTATTTCTCTATTTTTATTAAACTTTAAATAAAATATAACATATAGGACTTCCCTGGTGGCGCAGTGGTTGAGAGTCTGCCTGCTGATGCATGGGACACGGGTTCGTGCCCCAGTCCAGGAAGATCCCACATGCCGCAGAGCAGCTGAGCCCAGGAGCCATGACCGCTGGGCCTGCGCGTCCAGAGCCTGTGCTCCGCAATGGGAAAAGCCACAGCAGTGAGAGGCCCATGTGCCGCAAAAAAAAAGAAAAAAGAAAAAAAGAAAAAAATATATATACAGAAATGTACATAAATAATAAAAGTACAGTTTGATAAACTGGTGACACACCATTGTGACTGTCTTTCAGATTATGAAATAAAAAATAATTGACATTCTTTAATCTACCTTATCGCTTTATAGTCACTGCCCCAACTAAGTGTAACCACTAGCCTCATCCAATGTCATATATCAATTTTCTTGTTTTTCAACTTGGATTGAATGAACTCATACAGCAGATAATCTTTGATTCCTGGATTCTCCTCTTATTATTTGGGTGAGTCTTCCATGCTGTTCTATATAGTTATGTAGTTTGATATAGTTTGTTTATTTCCATGTATTCCACTGTGTGAATAGGTCATAATTTATTTATTTAATCTATTGTTAATATTTTGACTATTGTAAATTGTTTTTCCATGATAATTTTTCATGTTTTTGACTAACATATGTATGCATTTCAGTCCCATATATGCCAGGAGTAAAGTTGATGAGTTATAGATTATTTGTATTTTCAGCTTCAGTGAATACTAGAAAACATTTTCCAAAGTAATTGTTCTAAATTATACTACTACAAGCAGGATATGAGGATTCTATTTACCTTACTCATCAGCATTTGGTATTGTCTGTCTTTCTCATTTTAGCCATTCTGGTGGCTGTGTACAATAACTCTTTGTGGTTGTAATTTACCTTTACCTGAGAACTAGTAATGTTAATAAAGTTAGTAAAGTTAAGAGTCCCTTCATATGATTATGTCCTATTTAGATAGCCCCGTTTATGAAATGTTCAAGGTTTACTTGCCTTTTTAAAATTGGATTATTTGCTGTTTATATTTAGTTCTCTGTATATTCTGGATATAGATAATTTGATAGTATCAGAGATTATCAGTACAGATTCTACCAGAGAAACAGAGAAAAAACAAACACACACACACACACACACACACACACATATATATTATATATATATATACACACACACACACACACACACACATTTCTCTTATGATTAGTGCATTTTGTGTAATCTTAAAGAAATATTTGCCTATGCTAGATTCATAAAGCTATTTTTCTATTTTCTTCTAAACAGATTTAAAACTTTCACATTTATATTTAAAATCCAACTTGAATTGATTTGTGTTTCTTCCTGATTCAGTCTTGGGAGATTATACATCTATTTTTAAAATTATATTTGATGACTTTCATAAAAGTCATAATTAAATATTCCTATAATTAAATATTCCTATATTTATCCTTCTTTTATTTCCCTAACATTTATGTATTCAATCCTTTATTCCACCAATACTTATTGACCATCTGTAATTTATAAGTATTATACTGGAAATGGGATAGAATGATTTAAAGTAAAAACAAATTTCCTTTTGCCTTATTTTTTCCGTTTACTTTTTTATTACCTTTCATTTTTGATAACAAATAAATGGATTTTTGTTCTTAAAAAAGGAAAAGTATCAGTCAGTTAATATCTATACTAAGGTTATAGCAGAATATACAAGAAACCAGTGAGGTAGAAGATGATTGATGTAAAAATAATGATGGTTAAATTGTCATTTAAAAATTGGGGGCTTCCCTGGTGGCACAGTTGTTGAGAGTCTGCCTGCTAATGCAGGGGACACGGATTTGAGCCCTGGTCTGGGAGGATCCCACATGCCATGGAGCAACTGGGCCCGTGAGCCACAGCTGCTGAGCCTGCGCATCTGGAGCCTGTGCTCCGCAACAAGAGAGGCTGCGATAGTGAGAGGCCCATGCACCGCAATGAAGAGTGGTCCCCGCTTGCCAAAACTGGAGAAAGCCCTCACACGGAAACAAAGACCCAGCATAGCAAAAATAAATAAAATAATTAATAAACTCATACCCCCAACATCTTAAAAAAACAAAAAAAATTGGGACCCTGCTCCCACCATCCATAATCATCATGCTATGCACTTGCCAAAGATAACTAATCCACATGTCTCAATGTTTAGGTCATTTAGTCAAGGACACCTTCTCAAATCCATATTATATGTTTCCGTAGCACCTAAAATTCTATATAGCGTTTATAGTAATTATGAACAGTTATTTGCGTAATTATTAATTTAGAGTCTATTTTCTCTCTACTAAATGATATGTTTCATGAAAACAGAAGAAATGTAGGCTATCAATTAATTAAAAATGGAAGAGGAGATGAAAAAATAGAGAAAAGAAGAAAGTGAGAGATAGAGGAAGAGGATGAGAGAAAGAAGGGAATTTAGAGGGTGCTGTGCTCATAATCCTTTACAATAAAATTTCCAAAAAGTTTATGTAATTTTCAGTGTTTTGAAAACATTTCCATGCAGCTATTAAACTTTGTGGAGGAATTTTATGTCCCTTGTAACAAAAGGTCTGACCCTATTTTTTTTTTTTTATGTTTAACAGATGACAGATTTTAAACCTCATTTCTCTCTCTTCCCCTTGTATCTTGCATCTGAGAAAGCTGGTAAGAAATCCTGGGTGCTTCCTCCTTTGGCACTAGAGGGAAATTCAACCCACATAACCTCCTGCCTATGTCGCCTTTGTTCCAACCCCATCCACTATGAAAATCACAAACCCATCTCCTTTCTCAAACCTTTCAGACCTGTTTTCAGGGGCTGCCTGGCTCTCTCCAGGAAATCCTCAATTATGCAAGCAGTAAATCTTTTCATATCCTCTTGGTGTGACATAATCAGTTTTGACATCTGAACCAAATTTTGGATGGTATTTTCTCCTATTTATGTAGAGTACAAAATATACAGTCTCCCTGTATACTCTATGCATATTTAGATATAAAGTTGTTAATTTATACATCAAAATATGTAACAGAAATGATGCAAGTTAGATAACCTGATGTATTTTGTAGTGAAATAAAGTTAAATCCAAAGTCATTTCAATTTATGTCTCAAAGCCTAGCTTTTTGCACACTTTATGAATGATTTTTTTTTCTTACAAAAAGTTTATTTTTTCTTATTTGTAAGCAAATTTTACATCAAAAGTCTTACAGGGGTATAAAATTTAATTCACATTTGATTATACATATAATGTATAATTTAATCTTAAAAGTATACAATTACATGAAGAGAAATTTAAAAATTCAGCCAAGACATATATTAGTTAATACCATATTTGCATTGTCATTTTCATCATCTGCAATTGAAATGATGGCACATTTTTCCCCGTGTACTAGTTTAAAGAAGTTGGCTTATTTAATAATCATTTATTCTTTCCATTTTTTTTTCCAGCATTTCTTGGCAAGTCTCTGAGCATCTCATGAGGATTATCAGGAAAGATTTTACAATAACCAATGGCTGGCAATGGTTATTCCCACTTCCAAAAGTTGTTAATACAAAACACAAAACAACAACAAAGAGTAAGCAAGTAAATAATAACAACAACTCTTCTCCATCCAGAGTTTGGACAGAGACTGACTTTATACATTTTCTTTCTGTTTGGAAGAATAACGTTTCTTTGTTGAAAACCTTTAAACGTATTCAACCATCTTTGATCTATAGATACTTCTTTTGTTGTATTTCACTAGCAAGTTCTCATTAAGATGTGACTTAAGGACACAGTGTTCATTAAAAAGATAATATGACTGAGTTCATTGCCTATTTTCCAAAATTTACCATAAAGTTAAAGATTTACCATTCTGGGCCTCCCCAACTGAACCTAGCAAACTTACAGTTTCTATGAAGATTTCCTTTCTAAAGGACTAGTTAATATTTATCTACAAATATGCAGCTACCTACTTCCCAAGGTCCAAATCACACAAACAGCATTTTAGTAGTTTTCATGTTAAGGTCTTTTACTTTAGCAGTAAAATTAATTCTTTTCTTACAATTCTTTTATGATCACCAATATTTATATGAGATTTATGGTGCTGAAAAAAATAATAGCTAACATATATAGAGGTTTCCTGTGTGCCAGGCGGTGTGTTGAGCGCAAGCATGAATTCTCTCACTTAATCTTTACAACCATCCTGAGTCTGCTACTTATTCAGCATGTGACTTTGGATATGTTATTTAACTTTTCTGTGTTTATATTTTCTTATCTATAAAAGGAAGATAAAAGTAGCAACCTCATGGCATGGTTGAACCATTTTTTTTTCATATATATCCTGGCCAAAAAACCCCTCTGATTTTGTTACTAATGAAATGATTACACTATCTCTTGATTACCATAAGCCTCATCTAGTTTTTCAATATCTTTCACCAAAGGTAAAATATAAATCATGTTTTTATCAAGGTAAAAATAGAATCTACTACAGTTTGGTTCTATAATGAAATAAACTTCAACCACATATAAAATTATGCATTTTTTATACAAATGGTTTTAATCTCAGATCTTCTTAATTCATTATAGAAATCTATATAGAACTACTCCACCATGATTATTAAATGTTTAATTTCATTTTGTGATTAAGAAGAATTCATTTTCTTGGTCATCAATTGAATCGATAAAATAATGATATCATAAATGGGTGTTGAATTGTCAAAAACGTTTTCTGCATCTGTTGAGATGATCATATGGTTTTTATTCTTCGATTTGTTAATATGGTGTATCACATTGATTGATTTGGATATGTCTAAGAATACTTTCATCCCTGGGATAAGTCTCACTTGATCATGATGGATGATCCTTTTAACGTGTTGTTGGATTCAGTTTTGAGTCTATGTTTATCAGTGATATTGGTCTGTAATTTTCTTTTTTGTGATATCATTGTCTGGTTTTGGTATCAGGTTGTTGGCGGCCTCCTAGAATGAGCTTGGGAGTATTCCTCACTCTGCAATTTTTTGGAAGAGTTTCAGAAGGATATATTTCTTCCTAGTTCAGTCTCGATGGCTGTACCTTTCTAAGAATTTGTCAGTTTCTTCCAGGTTGTTTATTTCATTGGCAGATAGTTGCTTGTAGTTGTTTCTTATGATCCTTTGTATTTCTGTGGTTTCCTTTGTAACTTATTGTTCATTTCTAATTTTATTGATTTGAGTATTCTCCCTTTTTTTCTTGATGAGTCTGGCTAAAGTTTTATCAATTTTGTTTATCTTCTCAAAGAAACAGCTTTTAGTTTCATTAATCTTTTCTTCTGTTTTTTTCATCTTTATTTCATTTATTTCTGCTATGATCTTTATGATTTATTTCCTTCTACTGATTGTGGGCTTTGTTTGTCCTTCTCTCTATACTTGCTTTAGGTGTAAGTTTAGGTTATTTGAGATTTTTCTTGTTTCTTGTGGTGACATTGTATTGCTATAAACTTCCCTCTTAGAACTGCTTTTGCTGCATCACATAGGTTTTGGGTCACTGTGTTTTCATTGTCATTTGTTTCTAGGAATTTTTTGTTTTCCTCTTTGATTTCTTCAGTGATCCATTGGTTATTTAGTAACATATTGTTTAACCTCCATGTGTTTGTTTTTTCAAAGTTGTTTTTTCCCTGTAATTGTTTTCTAATCTCATAGCATTGTGGTTGGAAATGATGCTTGATATGATCTCAATTTTCTTATATTTACTGAGGCTTGATTTGTGACCTAAGATGTGCTCTATCTTGGAGAATATTCCATGTGCACTTGATAAAAATGTGTATTCTGCTGCTTTCTGATGGAATGTCCTATAAATATCAATTAAATCTATCTGGTCTAGTGTGTTATTTAAAGCTTGTGTTTCCTTATTAATTTTCTGCCTGGATGATCTGTCCATTGGTGTAAGTGGGGTGTTAAAATTCCCCACTATTATTGGGTTACTGTTGATTTCCCCTTTTATGGCTGTTAACATTTGCCTTTTGTACTGAGGTGTTCCTATGATAGGTGCATAAATATTTACAACTGTTATATCTTCTTCTTGGATTGACCCCTTGATCAGTATGCATTGTCCTTCCTTGTCTCTTGTAACATCTTTATTTTAAAGTCTGTTTTGTCTGATATGAGTATTGCTTCTCCAGCTTTCTTTTGATTTCCATTTACATGGAATATCTTTTTCACACCCTTACTTTCAATCTGTATGTGTCCCTGGATCTGATGTGTGTCTCCTGTAGATAGCATATATATAGGTCTTGTTTTTGTATCCATTCAGCCAGTCTATGTCTTTTGGTTGGAGCATTTAATCCATTTACATTTAAGGTAATTATCAATATGTATGTTCCTATTGCCATTTTCTTAATTGTTTTGGATTTGTTTTTGTAGGTCTTTTTTCTCCCCTTCCTCTTTTATTCTTTTCTCTTGTGTTTCTTGCCTAGAGAAGTTACTTTAGCATTTGCTGCAAAACTAATGTGCTGGTGCTGAACTCTTTTAGCTTTTGCTTATCTGTAAAGCTGTTGATTTCTCCTTTGAATCTGAATGAGAGCCTTGCTAGGTAGAGTGTTCTTGTTTGTAAGTTTTTCCCTTTCATAATTTTATATATATCCTGCCACTCACTTCTGGCCTGCTGAAAAATCAGCTGATAACCTTATGGGGATTCCCTTGTATATTATTTGTTGCTTTTTGTTGACATAAAAAGTAACAAGATAGACTGTATTCCCCGAGCCTGTATTTTGAAAAGTATTTTACATTTTTTCAGTCTATTTTAAAAAGTTTATTGTATCTACATAAGAGAGAACCATTGTGTCTGCTCACTAAAGGAATATGTTTTTATTAATCTTTTAGAGGCAAGCTAAATACCACAGATACATTTCTTCTCACCTATGTTATTTACTTCTCTAGTTTGTAGCTTTAGCTTTTCTTTCCCATTCTACATTTAAGAAAATAATTTTAAAATAAAAAAAAAAAACATTAGATATTTTTTATCATTTTTTTTTGTTTTACCCATAATTTTTGTATCATTTTTTAGTACACATTTCTCCAGATTCAGAATATTGCCCCTGTTTTATAGAAGAAAATTCCCTTTAAACCATGAATTTGTTTGAACTTATTAATTTGGCTTAATTTTTCAATGCAAATACTTACAAGGTATCTATTTTTAATTTTGACTCCTAGATCCCAAAACTGGCAATTTTGAGGTTTTACTACATTTTTGGACCCATAATACTTTTTATCCTGAAGTAACCTTATCACTGTCTTGTTAATTTTTTTAACTTAAAAGTTATTTCATCTTGAAGTATGGCTTGGGAATCATCCATGTACAATATATGCTGATAGACAATAGCAAAAAGAGAATTATCTTTCAAAGTCCAAGTTGAGCATTTTTATTACATAATAGAAAAAAATCTTGGTAATAAAAGTAAATTTATTTATAAAGAACCAATTACAGTATCTGTTTTCCATCTTTAGGAAACCAAAAGTGTTCTCCCACACAAAATACACAATGAGTACTTCCTCCTCTATACTTCCAGGCTCCTCCCTCTGGAGATCCCTTGCTTAGAACCCACTGAATAGCTGATCTGTGAGAGAACCATCATCTCCTGTTACACTTAACATTAGCAAATATTTTAGGTGCAAGCAACAATGTTCCTGGAAAAAGTAACTTAAAGAATCACTCTTTAAATCATGCAAACTTTTGTTAGCTCTTTCTTTTTTTTTTTTTAAACAAATACTCATTAAGTACCTAAGATGTATCTGGAATTTTGTAAGTGCCTGTCAGAACACAGAATAAGGACCATCAGAGTCTTCCTGGGAAAAAGTAAGCAAGGAAAACGGGGTTTGACTTGATTTAAAACATAAAGATCATCAGGAGTTTTCCTCCCTACACCAATATTACACCCCTATCACTGGAGGAGTTGATTTATGCATAGAGAAGTACTCCAGACACATCATAGATCAAGTAGTTGATAGTATTAAATGCTGTAGAGACATGAAGTGGAAGAAACACTAATACAACCTAGGGTTTCACTGGCATGGCTTAGGAAATTTCAAAAGGGTTTGTTTAGTCAAGATATAAAGATAATATATTCAAAACAAACAAGAACAGCTTATATTAAAGCATATGCTATGTTTCATAGATACTTTTTGCAAATGCAGTTCAGAAAAGGGTGATATAAACATGTAAAGCAGTGAGAAGAGAACATTCAAAGAATGACATCTGACAAGACTCACTTGCTTGCATCTTTTCTTTCGTATTCCCTCTCATTTTCATTTGCTAGCTGTTGAGTGTTAGGAATGGAAACTCAAATAACAGTGAAAGAGTGTTTATAAGAAACTCATTTCAGTTATTGGAAATATATGTATAATGCTACAGAAATATAATAATAATTCTAGCCAACACAGAAATTATTTATTATGTGACAGACCCTATTCTAATTGATTTTGTATAAGTATTAGTTTAATTTTTATTAAATATTACAAAGTATGGGGTCTTGGTAAGAACTAGTGTTATCTCCATATTAGAAATGATAAAAATAAGACAAAGAAAAGTTAAGTAAATTGCCAAATTTATACAGACTATATTCTGTAGGGACAGGATTTGGACTCATCTAACTTATCTACAAAATCAAAACTCTTGATCTCTAAACTTTACTTTCTTGGCATATAAAAAGCTATAGTAACATGAAGAAGGAAATCATTTTTGATGATACACCTAGAATATTGTTTCACAAAAGTGGGGCATTCAAAATCAAGCGCAGAATATATAAACTTTAAATTTATTTTTTCATTCAGATGTTTACTTACCATGTTGTCTCATTTGCATGTCACACACTGTGTAGGAAAGATATTAGTGAGTTGGATTGTCACCTTGTGCTTACATTGAAGTAAGAGAAAGTAGTTAACATTAACAAATACATAAAATAAAATTTTTGTCTAAGTGTTTTTTCTGATATAAAGAGAGTAGGTGTTAACCACTTATCCTTGCCATAGCTACTATTCTTAATCCTTAAGACAAGTTTGCCCAAATGGCTTTTCAGGGAAATAAATACTATAAAGAGTAAATAATTATTAAGTTTCTAGTCCTAAACTCTTATGTTATCTTTCCTATTAATCCACTGGGCTGGTCAGACCCTTAAACACAAGATTAATCTTGTTGAATGCAAAAATCATAGTGAGCTTAAGCAGCCTGCTATGTGCCTCTTTTCTCCTAGATCTTTACCCATATTCTTTCTCTTAGTCCAAGTGAAACAAAAGTGATTTCTCCTAATTTGGTTCCAGCATTTAGTATTAGGGTACTGATTTGTCCACACGTTCATAGAACATATTTCAACATTAATATTCTGGCTTCAACCTGCTAGATATACTTGCTTATCTTTCAACTCATTTTTAGTTCAAGCAAGAAAAATGAGTGCTGCTTTTTTAGCCCCTCAAATCCCAATAAATCACATGAGAAATGAAATAAATTATAAAAATGTATGTTGCTGAGTCTATACCTATACTTATGTTTTTATATACATATACATATACAAAGAGAGAGATAAATAGACACATTTTATGTGTACTATCAAGCAGGTGGATGCATAGAGATAAGATGACCTTTATCTTAATAAATACAGTGTTCACCAAGGTGAATTTCTGTCAAGATGCTCACAGAGTTTAACAAAAGTCCTCATTTTAGAACTGAAACCAAAATGCTTGTTCCCATTAAGAAAGACCTTTATGGCCTTTCTACATTTCCTTCCACAAAACTAAAAGCAGACTAAGCATGGGTGACAGCACTTGGTAAAAGTGATTGTAGTGACATTTTAGATCTGTCAAGTCTTTCTGTAACTACTGCACTGTTGGTAGCCTAATGAGACACAGTGCATAGTAACACAGTGTGAAAAACCCTTTAGAACTCTTGTTACAATCATTTGAAGGGGGTTACAACTCTGAAGGCCATCATTTCCTGCTGAGAAGTGGAATCTTTTGGTAGCTGCTGAATTGCAGCAAAATGTCTTGAAAGCAATTCCCTTTCACTCATAACAATGCAAAGATTTAGATATACTGGGCTTCTGTTGATGATGGACACAAGCTTGGCCTCCTTATAAATGGAATTCACATCCAGGGTAGTGCTTTCTGAAAATTCAAAGATCTACTTAAATAACTCCTCATTCCTCTGCATATAAAGTGTAAATTTGTGATTAATAGACTTAGACTATTTATTAAATTATTTAACAGTGTAATACTATACAGAGCTTGTATTTTTCTGTCACAATAAAATTACAACTGTTGAGGGTGGTGCTGATGTTTGGACATTTCCTGTGAAAGATAATAACACAAGGATTTCTATCCAGAATAACTGAATATAAAAGGTTTCAGATTTTGAGAAATTCTAGGTAAATAAAAGTTATGTATGTACCTTCAATAAATATTTATTGAAAATCAACTTTATATAATGCAGGAACCATGGTAAGAACAATGATTAAGGCATGATAGTTGTGCCAAAATAGCACAAACTACAGGGAAGAAGTAAGGCGTAATATTGTTATAAAATAATGCAGAATAAAATAAGTGTGAAAATTTACATTGCATATTTGTATGTTCATGAATTATTTGTTATTCTTCCTTCCATCTATTTATAACCCCTTACTTTTCAAAAACTATTTGAGGAAACTTACTATATATGAGTGTGTATTATGTGTATGATTGAATGTTAACATTTGTTTGTAGGAGTCCTATAAGCCTAAAATAAATAGGAAATGTGAAGATATAAATAATTCATTTTATCTTATAGAAATAGTTTCTTGCTATCTATATCTAAAAGAAAATATCCATGTAATCATGTAAGAAGCTATAACAGATATTGGTTATTGGCGTGAACAATATTTTTGAAGCTAAGTTAGAAGAAATTTTATTACGTTTTTTTGTTTATTGTCTTCAGAAGAATCAATTCACGTCATTAAACTGTAACAAGTCTGTATCAACTAATTTCATGTAGACTATAAATGTATTTTTCTAATGAAACTTGTGCATGCTGGGAAATTGAAGCAGTGGTAAAAGAATGTTGTATACACATCTTCTATAGCAGGAAGTAAATAGATCATGTCTGCAACTGAAAAATTAAGACACTGAGGTAGATTTGATTTCAATATTAGGAAATATTTTAAAACAGAATAAATGTTTCCTCCCTGGGAATGGCAATTAGTAAAAAGTAGTTATAAAATGGACTGCATTTTTTATTATAAGCTTTATGCTACTACAGGGGTCTCCAACCCCTTGGCCACAGACCAGTACTTGTTCGCAGACTGGTACTGGTCCGCAGCCTGTTAGGAACCAGGCCACACAGCAGGAGGTGAGTGGTAGGCGAGTAAGCGAAGTTTCATCTGCTGCTCCCCATAGCTTGCATTACCACCTGAACCGTTGCTCCCATTACCGCCTGAACCACTCTCTTCCCCCTCCCACCCCACCCCTATCATTCATGGAAAAATTGTCTTCCATGAAACCGGTCCCTGGTGCCAAAAATGTTGAGAACCACTGTGCTCTTATTTAGCTTTTTAAAACCTGGTACTTCTATCTAATATATTTATTTATAACTGCCCCAGATATATGATTCTTAAAATCAAATCCTATCTGGATTTCTTTCAATTCTGAGATTGTGTTTTCCATAAACTCCCTTTTTTATTTAAGAACAAACTCATCAGAGATAGGGAAGAAGAGTGTTATTTTTATTTCCAACATACAAAATCCAAAATTTGTTGTATTGTTTTTTTTTTTTTTTTAGAATTTCAAAAGACTGACTAATCCTAATTTCCTTTCAAGTAGATTCACTTAAACAGAAATATAGCCCTTATACTATTCCAGGCATTAAGTGCTATACAAACATCGATTAATTTAATGAGCACAAGCTTATGATGAATACACTAAATATAAGGAAACTGAGGCACAGAGATGTTAAGAAATTTGCCCAACATTACACAGATAGTAAAAAAAGCTGACTCAAACATAGGATGTGTACCTCCAGCAGCCTTGCTGTACATTGTGCTTCCTGTCCATTGATAATTTATTTCTGTTGCTGACTACAGTCATTAGTTATAGTCAAATTTCTTAAAAGGATGATTACTGTTTATACAGAATTATCCTGGATATGCATTCTCTTCAATGTAAAATTTATAATAAACTTTATGTTTATGGTACAATATCGATTAGATTTATTAAGACTAAAACTAAAGCAATATTCCATTTCAAAGTAGAAAGTGCAAACACAGAGAATAGCACCCACTTTCTCCTTAAGTTTATTACAGCTGTTATTATCCTGTATTATAATTGATACCTACCCTTGAGAATAGGGATCTTGCATCTAAGCCTGGTTAATGCCAAAATACAATGGATGCTCAAATAAAGAAGGAATTGAATGAACTATATATAGCCTCATAATAAAACTTGCCAAATCATGCTTTTGCCAGTTATTAACTGCATACAATTTATCTATTATTGTGCTAAGTAGATTATATACATTATCTACTGCCCTCTCAACAACAATGCAAATCATACATCATTACTAACATGTTGCACAGAAAAAAACAAAAACTCTGAGATGTTATATAACTTTGCCACAATCACACAGTGATTAAGTGGCAGAGATGTATCCAAATCTAGTTTCATCCATCACTGCACTTTACAGTTGCTTTGCAGGGAATAGTTTTCTCTGAGTGCCCTTTACAAAGAAACCCATGGGTTGAATGTGAACTTCATCTGGGTTATCTTAGGACAAGTTTAATTTCATTATTATTTCAATTTCAATTCAGTTGATAGAGGAGCAATTAACATACCATATTGTCTCTTTTTGTATATTAATTATCAACCAACAGAACAGACACTGGTTCAAAGTGAAAATACTACATCTTCTTCTTCAGTTAAGCATAATCATAGTGATGGTTTCATTTCAGAATAAGTTAAGATAAGCAAAGCCTTCATGCAGAGTGAGTTTCCCAAAGTAACCTCTTGAATTTGGTTATATCTTAACGGAATCTTAGTATTTCCACGTACATGTTATGAACAGTTGAGAGATACAACCCTGGAATACCTGGATATTTTATTCAGATTTTCTTTTAGATCATCTAGAGATAAACTACTAGTCATGTTTGAGATATAAGCTTTATTCTACTCCCATTAGGATAGATGGATTCATCCACTAAATTGTGAAAGAGATTAAGAGATACCCTTTGTTGTTCCTTTTGACATGTTTCAGTAAGTAGATGGAAAGCAACTTGTAAGAGAAAACTCTCACCCACTGTGACATATTAAGGAGCGAGACACTACTTAAATTGTGTCTATTTTTCTTTAACCAACACTGTTTCCTACGAAGGATTGTCTTTCTTTACTCTTTCCTTGTGAAAGAAACCACTATGCTGAGTTGAATCTTCATTTGAGAACTCTCAGAACTAGTTTATTTCTATTGTTCATTAAAATGTTGTGGGAAGAATCAAAACTCCATATTTGAAATATAAAATGAGCTAGAAGCTGGTGTTCTTCTACCTGAACATTCCCCAATCTCACTGTATTTGCAGCCATTCTTATCTGGAATGGATTGCTTTTGTTTTGGGAATTTAAAACTTTCAAAAGTGTCCTTTAATTCTATATGTTGAATTGCAAATGCATTTTTCTTTGAGAATAGAAAGATGCTTACCCAAAAAAGTTAGATTAAATTGTGCCATCATATTACAACCATTTTATGTTTGAGTTCATTAAATTTCCATATTTTACCAGAAAATCAGAACATCCTACTCTGCTATATTGATATTTAATTTAATTGTCTTCCAATAATGATCATTGTAGTATTTAAATTTTTTTCACTTTCTAAAGATGTTTTCTTGGCATTTGCTAAGATATGCTTCAGTAATTTCAAAGTTTTTCAATATGATAATCTTTATGGTTCTATCTGCTTTAGAAATGAATGTGTTTTGAAATTCCTTCATGGGACACACTCTTTTATATAGTGTTTTATAATAAAATTTCAGAATTATTTTTACCCTTTAATCTTTGCATTTATGATAAGGCAATACCATTTTTATTATATATTTAATTTATTTCACCTCTGGGACAAATGTGTTCTTTTGCATTTTTACATACTTTAACTGAACAAATGTTTGTTTAAGTCATATTCACATTTAATACTCCAAAGTGATTCAGAGTTAAACACGTCTTGGTATTAATTATCATGCAAGTTGTAATAAAAGTAGCAATGACTTTGGAGTCAGAATCCTTGTGTTCAGCTATGGGCAAAGCCAAGACTGCCTGTATCTGGTGGAGAATCCCAAAGCTAGGCAGATTTAGATTCAAATCCCAAACCCATAACCTACTCACAGTATGAGCTTGGATGAAAATGTAATTGTAGTTCCTTTATCTGTTAATGGAGATGATAGTACATAATATTCAGGGTAAAAGTTAAAATGATAATTTAAGTTTTTTGTGTTCTCTACAGTTCTTCCCTCCTCCCTCCCTCCCTCCCATACTTCCTTCTTTCCTTCCTTCCTTCCTTCTGAGGCAGGAGATAGATGGGCCCCAGGCTGAACAGCTGGAGTTGTCCCCTGTGGATAGATACTCCAAAATAGCAGGAGCAAGAAAGAGCTGAGACCTGCCCAGTTAAAAGATAGAGAACACATATTTCTAATTCTCAAGGTCAAGGAGACCTTCCTGACTATACATGCACAGAAAGACTCCTTGGAGGTCAAAGAGTGGGGAGACATCACCTCCTAGTAAATGATGTGAACCTACCCATAGCCTCTTTACTAGAATCCATCTTGGTTAAGAGGACCCTGAGATATACCAAATAGGGACTCAGAGCCAGGCAAAGCATGATGATTGGCCGAAGGAAACCCAGAAGAAATGCCCCATAAAAGTTATTCAAACTACCATGGTGATGCACCTCTCTCTCTGAGCCCACCCGTGTGTTTATACGTATGTACACTTTTTCCTGCTAATAAACACTTTACTTGTTTCACTACTTTCCGTCTTTGTGGGAATTCATTTCTGCAAAGCTGACGGGCCAGGGTCTTATCACTGGTCACTGGTCTAGTGACTAGGATTCAGTGCCCTCACAGCCATGGTCTGACTTCAATCTCTGCCTGGGAACCAAAATCCTGCTTAAAGCCACTGCAGGTTGAAGCCACCTGAGATCACTTCTTTCTCTTCTTCTTTCACCTATTTATTTATTATTATTTTTTCCTTCAACCCAATAGCATTTTACACCCACTGTAAGCAAGTCATTTTGCTCATTCTGGGAACACAAAGACCAGTAGGACAGAGACTCTGGACTCAAAAGGATCAATCTAGTAATACATGACCTGAGCAGGAGTGCTGGGTTGAAGTTAGGGGCTGGTGGAGAGAAAGAAAGCTCACACTTATAAAAGACTTTCAGGAAGCCTGGATTTTTACATATGTTTTCAGATTTAACACATTCAAGAACAATTTCATGTTTCATATATTAGGAAATAGGACTTAAAATTGGTAGTTTGTTGTGATACCTTATTAGGTGACAAATCTTGGGTGTAAAAACAAGTTTAGCCTGCTCCAAAACATATCATTTTACTACAAGTCAATATTAAATCCTAAAATGTAAATCATCAGTACTTGTCTCTGTATTTACGTAAAGTTTCACATTAAAATCAGAACCCACAGAAAGTGCTTTTCTGGATTTTGTAATATTGTTCTTAAAGGCCTATAACTACATATTATATATATTTATATTAATTATAATATATCTGATTTATGTTATATACATTTAGATACTCTCTGCATGTATAATATTTCATTTCATCAAATACATGGACAACTACACTTCATTTTTCTTCTTCTTCTAAGTTATCAAATATCTGTATTTAGCCCTCATATTAAGCCTTGTTATCACTGATATTTTTTACCTTTTGATATAGTACTTTAAACCCCCTTGAAACTTTTAACAACTGACTTCAACTGTTCAGGAAAACAAAATGTTCAAAGGCAAGTTGATTTCATTTAGTTTTGTTACATAGCTGTTAACTCTAAAACTTAGGTAAATGTCTGAAACCTAATCTGAATATTTTAAATGTTTGAGTTAGCCAATGTGCTACTTATTCAAAGAAGCAGGTTGGTATTTTGCCATGGTGCTAATGGCTAGAAGTAATAACTTTTGTAGAAATTAATAATAAATTAACTTGAATGAAAAACATCATATTGCTCAAGCTAGCCCTAAAAACAAATCCCCTATATAGTGTTAATATGTATGAAGAATTATTTCTGATCTATTTAGAATCTAAACATTAAACATAAGACAAGATGGGGGAAATTAATAAAAAATAAAAGGAAATTAAAGAAGCTAAAACTACTGAAATGTATTCCCTACATTTTCTGAACTTGATCAACTGTATTGAGAAATATATATATATATATATATATATATATATATATATATATATATATATAAATCTTTAAAGAGAAATATTAGTAATAAGGATAGAGGAAATATTATGAAAATGCATTGAAGAAAGTACAACATTAATTGCTCTGCAGGACAGGTTTGGTGAAGGGATTATTCCAGATTTTTTAAGATAATGTTTTAAACTATTTACTGGACTGATAGTTATGCAAGAAGATAACTTGGGTCTTCACTATAATTGCTATAAACATTTTTTCAATGTCTTTCTTGGAGTATAATTGCTTTATAGTGTTGTGCTAGTTTCTGTGGTACAACAAAATGAATCTGCTATATGCATACATATATCCCCATATCCCTTCCTCTTGCATCTCCTTCCCACCTTCCTTATCCCACCCCTTTAGGTGGTCGCAAAGCACTGAGTTGTTCTCCCTATGCTATACAGCTGCTTCCCACTAGCTATCTACTTTATATTTGGTAGTGTATATATGTCGATGCTACTCTCTCGCTTCGTCCCAGTTTACCCTGCCCCCTCCTCATGTCCTCAAGTCCATTCTCTACATCTGTGTCTTTATTCCTGTCCTGCCCCTAGGATCATCAGAACCATTTTTTTCTTTTTTTTTTTTTTAGATTCCATAGATATGTGTTGACATACGGTATTTGTTTTTCTCTTTCTGACTTACTTCACTCTCTATGACAGACTCTAGGTCCATCCACCTCACTAAAAATAATTCAGTTTCCTTTTGTTTTATGACTGAGTAATATTCCACTGTATATATGTGCCACATCTTCTTTATCCATTCATCTGTCAATGGACACTTAGGTTGTTTCCATGTCCCAGCTATTTTAAATAGTGCTGCAATGAATATTGTGGTACATGGCTCTTTTGGATTATGGTTTTCTCAGGGTACATGCCCAGTAGTGGGATTGTTGGGTCGTATGGTAGTTCTATTTTTAGTTTTTTAAGGAACCTCCATACTGTTCTCCATAGTGGCTGTATCAATTTTCATTCCCACCAAGAGTGCAAGAGGGTTCTCTTTTCTCCACAGTCTCTCCAGCAAAGGAGAAAATATTTGCCAATGAAGCAACTGACAAAGGATTAATCTCCAAAATATACAAGTAGCTCATGAAGCTCAATATCAAAAAAAAAACAAAAACAAAAACAAAAATGGACAGAAGATCTTTCTCCAAAGAAGATATACAGATTGCCAACAAACACATGAAAAGATGCTCAACATCACTAAGCATTAGAGAACTGCAAATCAAAACTACAATGAGATATTACATCACACCAGTCAGAATGGCCATCATTAAAAAATCTACAAATAATTGCTATAAACTTATAAAAGAAGGGATTCATATAAACCTGAATATAAAACTGGCTTTACAGTATTAAACAAACAGATAAGACTGAGCTTAGACTAAATGAGCCCATCAAAATAAGAGAAATATTGAGAGATAACTGATAACGGATGAGAGACCAATTCAAATCTGACATCAATATTCAAGAGAGAACCAAATCTAAGCAAGCAGGATAGTAGTGAAACATCTGAAATGCTGTGTAAAAATTATAGAAGATCAGATGTGGAACCATATTATATTACACAGGAAATATAAAAGATGCCCCAGTTATAGTAAATGGTACTAGAATAATTTATTTTGAAAATACAGGAACTTGACAAGCTACCTATGATATCAGATAGACTTCTATAGGTGTCAGTGATCAGTAACAAAAGGAAACATCCAAGTATTGAAAAACTGGGTAAGAGGGAGCTATTGAAAGTTTTAGGACACCTATGGTACAAGTAGCTTGGGAAGTTGATATTCTCGTTACATGATATATTATTCTTTTTTTAATATTCTAGCCATCAGGACAAAATTAGAATGTTATTTGCCATAGTTACAACTTCCACTTCCTTCTCCTACTCTCCCAATGCCTCTCTCCCACCAGTTATTAAAGAGAAATATTTCTAATATTCAGCTAGGCAGAGATCTAATTAATTCTGAGACACATCAAGGTTATTACATGTAACTAGTATGGTGCCAAGACTAGCAATATAATGGTCATCAAAGTCTTTGCATTGACACACCGGCAGAAGAGAAGCTCTTGAAGGACACCATGACTACTCCTGGCCTCCTTCTCCTGTGAATAGTACACGTTCGATTGTCCGAAGATTTATTATTTTTGTTATTTACAGAATAACAAAATAATAGAGGTTTTGTTTGTTAACACCTGTTCCTTTTGGGGGCTATATAACTCATCTATTGGAAGTTCATCCATGTATTTTGACCTCTTCTTGGTTATTGAAATTGCACTCATCTATCATGAACCAACTGAACCACACTTACCCACATACTGTTTTCCTGCCTATGGAGTCTGCACAACTGGAAGGGTGATATTTACAGAGAATTCATACTATGATTTAAGGTTTTATGTCATATAGATAAAAGACAAACAAAGGAATATGAACAAGTACTTTGTTATAGCTTGCAAGTCTCTATACAATCCTCCTTGGTTTGTAAGCTTCTCACTTCTTGATTTGAACATTATGTTCAGGTCTCAAGACTTAGCTCTTGCTGTTCTTCATTTCTGCTTACAAAATCAACTTATCTCTATCTTCTCTCCCCATCTATGTCTTACTCATGAAGGACAGCACAGGATCACAATCACTGTCTCAATGAAATATTTCTGAAAACACACACACACACACACACATTTTTTCAAAAATAGGTACTTGTTGAAAGAGTGAATCTTTTCTTGTTATATTTGAAAGTTCCCTGTCAGCTTTTAGAACAAGAGGATCAGGAATTTTTATTATCCACATCTTCACATATTACTTAGTCTATAATGAACTTTGACTAATATATGCTGATTTAGAAAAAAACCAAATACCCATTTTTAGAGTTATGAAAATGTTTATCTCTAGCAAAATAACTTAAACTTCTTTAGATTGGAGGTAATCTTTTTATCCATTTTTATACATTTAACATCTATAATAGCTCAGGCTCTCAGTGAAAGTTGATTTGATTAAATGGAATTTGCTGCCAGTCATTCCCTTAAATATCATTTATGGTACACCCGCAGGATACTTAGCCTTTCAATAGAAGCTTATCTTATTTAAATCCTTTTCATCATATAAACACATTTTGTAGAAAGTGCTGATGATGTGACCTCTTTTGAGAAAAATAAAGGCTGCATAGTAGAGTCTTCACTGGGTGCATGACTTTAAAAAGACATCTGGAAAACCTACTAAACTAAAAAAATAGTTTTTAAAAATTTCTCAGCACAAGGAAAAAGATAAATAGATGATAAAAATTTATTAACACTGAGAGTTTTTTTGAACATTCACGTATAAAATGAAACTATTTAGTGTTTAACAAAATAAATTGTTTTCCATGACAGAGTTTTAACAAAACAAACAATGACAAAATACTTAGTTGACTCCGAGTGTTTAAAAACATGGTTCATGAGAAAACATAGGTCAGTAAAATATTACACAACTTCTCTGCAACTGATGTTCTATTGCATTTCTTCCTTTTTCTGTGTTTGCATGTATAAGTAGAGTTAAGTGTCAATAAAAATACAAATAATTCAAGTGACAGTTTTTCAAGTCCTATCATGTCTTCAAATATCTGATATCCTAACTCAATTTTCTTGGATATGAGACAATTTATCAACTTTATATTCATTATTTTTTAAGGAACACTGTCTTAGAAAGAATATGGACTGGAATTTTTACTTGAATTTGTATTTATTTACTAATTTTTATTTTTATTTTATAACAGAATATAGTTGATTTACAATGTTGTTTTTTTTCAGGTGTACAGTAAAGTGACTTAATTATACATATACATATATCTATTCTTTCTCAGATTATTTTCCCATATATGTTATTACAGAGTAATGAGTAGAATTCCCTGTGCTAAAAAGGAGGTCCTTCTTGATTATTGAATTTGTATTTAATCAAAGACACAATCAACATAAATATTCTGTTTATAGGTAATATTTATTTCATTGACAAATTAAATAAAATTTGAATTTTAAGGCATTTAAAATTCACATGAAAAAGTTCATGCTTTATGTTCAAATCCTGGATTTTGAGTTTCCTCAGCATGAACACAGTCATAATGTCCATCATTAAAAATCTACAAACAATAAATTCTGGAGAGGGTGTGGAGAAAATGTAATCCTCTTGCACTCTTAGAGGGAATGTAAATTGATACAGCCACTATGGAGAACAGTATGGAGTTTCCTTAAAAAACTAAAAATAGAACTACTATATGACCCAGCAATCCCACTACTGGTCATATATCCTGAGTAAACCATAATTCAAAAAGAGTCATGTACCACAATGTTTATTGTAGCTCTACTTACAAAAACCAGGACATGGAAGCAACCTAAGTGTCCCTCGACAGATGAATGGATAAAGAAGATGTAGCACATATATACACAATGGAATATTACTTAGACATGAAAAGAAACGAAATTGAGTTATTTGTAGTGAGGTGGATGGACCTGGAGTCTGTCATACAGAGTGAAGTAAGTCAGAAAGAGAAAAACAAATACCGTATGCTAACACATATATATGGAATCTTAAAAAAAATGGTTCTGAAGAACCTTTATTCCTAGGATAAGAATAACAATGCAGACATAGAGAATGTACTTGAGGATGCAGGGAGGGTGAAGGGTAACCTGGGGAGAAGGGAAAGAAGAGCATGGACATATATATGCTACCAAATGTAAAATAGACAGCTAGTGGGAAGCAGCCACATAGCACAGGGAGATCAGCTCGATTCTTTGTGATCACCTAGAGAGGTGGATAGGGAGGATGGTATGGAGACACAAAGAGAGGAGATATGGGGATATATGTATATGTATAGCTGATTCACTTTGTTATAAAGCAGAAACTAACACACCATTGTAAAGCAATTATACTCCAATAAAGATGTTAAAAAGATACATCTAATACATTGTGATAAATAATTTTAGAGCAGTCTGTTAACAATATCCCAAATCAAAAAGAGAGGACTAAATAATATTATATTGAATCATGATTCATTCAGAAGCAGAATTATAATTATCAAAGATTTGATATATAGGATACATTAAATGTGGTTTATACTTTATATACATATTATACATTGTAGACAGAGAGGTTATCCAAGTTAAATGACAGGAAAAAAAAAAAGGAATGAAGAAAAATGAACAAATCCTCAGAGACCAGTGGGACACCATCAAGCATACGTATAATGGGGAGGCTTAAAGGGAGAAGGAAGAGGAAAAGGGAAGAAAGAATATTTGAAAAATATTTGGAAAAACAATGTCTAAAGGAAATAATGTCAAAAATGTTCCCAAATTTGATTAAAAAATGATCTATTCATTCAAGAGATTCAATAAACTCCATGTACAATAAACCTCATTTTAAAACTTGACACATAATAATCAACCTGTTCTAAGCTAAAGAGAATATTTTGAAATATAAAATACAGTACCAATGTATTTTTGTTTGTAATTTTTTTCTATGTGATTTAAAAGACAATTGTATAAAAATAAGCATAAATATATGTTAATGGGCACACAGTGTATATAGAATGAATTTAACAATAGCAGCACAAAAGCAAGAGTTAGACATATACAGGAGCAAAGTCTTTGTATACTATTGAAATTAAGTCAGTATTAATTAAATATAAATATATTAAATTCTCCAATCAAAAAGCAGGCAGTGTTAGAAAAGATAAAAATATAATGATACAACTATGTCTTCAAGAGACTCATTTTAACAAGTTAAAAATAAAATGATTGAAAAAACGTATTAGATGCAAACACTACTTAAACAAGAGCTGGAATGGCTATATTGATTTCAGACAAAATATATTTTAAGACACAAATTATTACTACAGACAAAGACAGAAATTATAAATTATAAAATTATAAAAGTTCAATCTGTCAAGAAAATACAAGTTCAATCCATTAAGGAGATATAACAATTGAAAGCATATATGCAACAAAAAGCAGAGTCCCAAAATACATGAAACAAAAGCTAACAGAAGTGAAGTGAGAAATAGACAATTAAATTATAATCGTTGATGACTTCAATATCCCACTTTCAATTATAAAGCAGAAAATCAGCAAGAATATAGAATACTTGAACAACAGTATGTAACAACTAGACATAACATACAACCAACAGGAGCAGAATGCATATTCTTCTCAAGTGCACTCAGAATATTCTTAAGATTAGATAATAGGCCATAAAACAAGTCTCAATAAATTTTACATGTTAAGGAACTAGGAAAAAAATACTAAAACCAAAACTAGAAGGAAAGAGATAATAATGATTAGAGAAGAGATAAATTAAATAGAGAATTAAAAAATAATAGAATGAGTAAAACCAAAATTTGATTATTTGATATATCAACAAATCTGGCAATGTTTTACCATGACTAACCATGATAAAAGAGAGAAGACTCAAAACTAAAACTGGGAATGAGAGAAAGGACATTATTACAAGTTTACAGAGATAAAATAATTTTAAAATGTGTAAGGGAATATTATGAAAAATTAGATAACCTAAATGGCATTGAAAAATGACTTAAAGCACACAAGCTACCAAAATTTACTCAACAACAAAATAATATCTAAACAGTCCTATAACAAGTAAAGGCATGGAGTTCATAATTTTCAGAAGTCACTGAATAAGAAAACTTAAAAAAAAGATAACTTTCAGCAATAAAAGATCAGGACTGCTTTATTTCACTGAAGTCTAAAAATTATTTAAAGAAAACTTAACACAAATTTTTCTCAAAATATTTCAAAAACAGAAGAAGAAATATCCCTTCATTATGTTACTCAGCATAACTCGTTGTTTGAAGCCAGTATTACCTTGATACCAGAGCCAGAAAAAGACATAACACACAACAAAACAAACAAACAAAAAACTACAGACTAATATCCTTTGTGAATATAGATGCAAATCATCCTCAACAAATACTGGCAAAAGAATTCAGCAGCATACAAAAAGGATTATACACCATGGCCAAATGGAATTTATCTCAGGAGTATAAGGTGGCTCATCTTGCAACACCCAAACAGTGTATTTATCATGTTAATAGAATTGAAGTATTCATATGGTGAGATACATATGGGGAGGACATGGCCTTCTAGGTACAGAAGAAAACGTTTGGGAAAATCCAACACATTGTAAGATTTTTAAAATACTCAACAAAATAGGGGTAGAAGGAAACATTCTCACTGTGATAAAGAACATCTATGAAAAAAGCCCACTAAGCGAAGCTTATATTTAATTATGAAAGCCTGAAATCTTTCCAAGATTGGGGGAAAAAACAAAAAAAACAAAAATGGAATTTCCTTTCACCACTGTTATTTTATCCTGCACTGAAGGTTCTAGATAGAACAGCTAAGTAAAAGAGATAAAGAACATGAAGATTAGATTAGAAGAAGTAAAACTATCTCTATTTGGAGATGATATGATTTGATATATTTTAAAAAATGAACTACAAAACATATTAGAGCAAGACAAAATTAATATATAAAAATTCATTGCATTTACATACACAATCAATGAAAAATCTAAAAAAAATAAGAAATCATTTCCATATACAATAGCATCAAAAGTAACCAAATACCTAGAAATAGATTTTAAGGAAGAATTGCAAGACTTGTACTCTGAAACTACAAGCAGATTGAAAATTACTTAGAGAATATAAAAATAAATGCAATCAACAGTATGGTACTGGCATAAAAGTGGACACATAGATCAATGGAACAGAATAGAGAGCCCAGATACAATCCTACACATATACAGTCAACTAATTTTTCATAAGGGCACCAAGAACACAAAATGGGGAAAAGATAGTCTTTTCAAAAAATGGGGTAGAGAAAACTATATATTCATAAACAAAGAATAAATCTGGACCCTTATACCTTCACAAAGCATAACTCAAAATAGATCAAAGGCTTAAATGTAAGACCTGAAATCTTAAAATTCATAGAAGTAAACAGAGGCAGTAAGCTTCTTGACATTGGTCTTGGACACGATATTTTTGAATTTGACACCTAAAGCAAAGGCAACAAAAGCAAAAATAAACAAGTGGGACTACATCAAACTAAAATGTTTCTGTTCAGCAAAGGAAACCATCAACAGAATGAAAAGACAGCATATAGAATGAGAGAAAATATTTGCAACTCATATATTTGATAAGGTGTTAATATCCAAAATAGATTTAAAAACTCATAAACTCAATAGCAATTATAATAATAATAACAACCCAATTAAAAAATGGACAAAGGACCTGGATAGATATTTTTCAAAAAGGAGATATACAAATGGCCAATATGTACATTAAAAAGAGTTCAATGTCACTAATCATCATGGAAATTCAAATAAAAAACATATAAGGTATCATATCATACCTGTTAGGATGATATTATCAAAAAGATAAAATCTAACAAGTGTTTGTGACAATGTGGAGTTAAAAGGAAACTTTGGCAGCATTGTTAGTAATATAAATGGGCACTGCCACTGTGGAAAACAGTATGAAGCTTTGCCAAGAAATTAAAAATAGAGCTACCATATGATCCAGCAATTCTACTTCTGGGAATATATCTGAAGGTAATGAATTACTCATCTGAACAGGTATCTACACATCCTTATTCATAGCAGCATTACTTACAATAGCCAAGATTTGGAAATAATCTAAATGTCCTATGGAAGAAGGGCTAAAGGAAATGTTGTATGTATATACAATGGGATATTATTAAGACAAAAAAAAAAAAAAAGGAAAGGAAAGGAAAAGAAAACCCTGTCATTTAAGATACCATGGATGAATCTGGAGAGTATTGCTCTATGCAAAATAAGTCAAACAGAGAAAGACAAATACTGTACAGTAACATTTATATGTGGAATCTGATTTTTTTTAAATAAAGAGCCAATTTAATAGAAACAGAGAAAAGAATCTTGGTTGCCAGAGCCTGGGGGAAAAAGGAAATAAAGAGATGTAGGTCAAAAGGTACAGACTTTCAGCTATAAGAAAAATAAATTCTGAAGATCTAATGTACAGCATGGTAATTATATTTAATAATACAGTATTATATAGTTGAAAGTTGCTAAGAGTTAATCTTACATCTTATTAACACACACACACACAGTTAGCTATGTGAGGTGATGGATATGTTAATCATCTTGATCTTGGTAATCATTCCACAATGTATATGTATATTAAATCATGTTGTATCCTTTAAATATATATAATTATACTGGTCAATTATTCCTCAATAAAGTTGGGAAGAAAAAAAGGAAAAACATCCTGTGGTCATGGATTGGAAGATTAATTATTGCTAAATGATATCTCCCCAAATTTATCTAAGATTCATTCAAGCTCTATCAAAATTCCTTTAGCTTTTCTTTTTAAAGAAATTAAAAAGCGGATCTTAAAATGGATATGGAATTGAGGGTACAGAGCATAGTCAAAAAATCTTGAAAAAGAACATAGTTGGAGCACTCTCATTTCCTGACTTGAAAATATACTGTAAAAGTACCATAATCAAAACACTATTGCTGACATAAGGATCAAGATGTATTCCACAGGAATATAGTTGAGATCCCAGAAATAAACACAAATATTTATGATCATTTGATTTTTGACAAGGATGTCAAAACTATCCAACATGGAAAGAGTAGTATTTTCAACAAATGGTGCTGAGGCAACTGTATATCCATATGCAAAATAGTAAATTAGGATACCTAGCTCACACAGCATACAAATATTAACTGAAAATAGAATTTAAAAATTCCTATGTAAGAGCTAACAATATCAAACTTTTAGCTGAAAACAAAGAGGGATCTGCAAGAGTTTAATTAGGCAACTAATATATGACACCGAAAGTACAATAAGCAATCAAAAAGTAGATAAATTTGACTTAAGGTTAAAAATTTTGTGCATCAAATAATATTATCAATAAAGTGAAAAGAAAACCCACATAATGGGTGAAAATAATTGCAAATCATATATCTGATAAAGGTCTAGAATTCATAATTTATAACTCTTGCCACTCAGCAATAAGACAAATAATACAATGCTAAAATGGGAAAATGATTTGAGCAGATATTTCTCCAAAGAATATATACTAACGACAAGTAAGCACATGAAAAGATGTTAATATCACTAGTCATTAGGTGAATTCAAGTCAAAACCAAAATGAGATACCACTTTGCAACTTCTAAGATGGCTATAATCAAAAAAAGTGAAAGTAACAAGTGCTGCCAAGGGTGTGGAAAAATTGGAATTCTCACACATTGGTAGTGATAATGTAAGAAGAATCTAGCAGTTCCTCACAAAGTTAGATGTAGAATTGTCATAGGACCCAACAATCCCAATCCTAGGTATAAACCCCAAATTGAAAACATATGTTCACACTTGGACACAAATGTTCATAGCAGCATTATTTATAATAACCCAAAAGTGGAAACATTAGCTGATGAATAAAGGAATGTGGTAAATCCACATAATGGAATATTATTCATGCACAAAAAGGAATATAGTACTGTTAGATGTTATAACATTAATGAACATTGAAAAAATTAGCTGAAATAAATCAGGCACAAAAGGCTACATATTGTGTGATTTTATTATATGAAGTATTCAGAATAGGAAAGTTAATGAAGAAAGATAGTTGATTAATGGTTTTCAGGGGATAAGGAAAAGGAATATTGAAACTAACTGCTAATAGGTACAAATATATATATATTTTTTTGGTGGGGTAATGATTTGTTACAGAGATGTCCTGAAATCACGTAGGTATGATAGTGGCAAAGCACAGTAAAAATGTTAAAAAACACTGAAGTGTACAATTTAAAATGGTACATAAAAAGTCCAAATAAAGCAGGTGTGTATAGTTTTACATTAATTCAAGGAATAATTAGTTCTAGATATAAAAACTTGCTAGTATAAATTGTTAAACAGAGTTGTGCTGTCCACTAATTTTATGACTAGTATGGCTTTGAAATTTGATACAGAGAAGTACTGCACGAACTAATCTTTATAGGTCAATATCATTTATGAAAATAGGCAAAATAATATTAAGAATTATTACAAATGTAATCCAAATACCCTCTTCTCTCTCTTCCATGCATTTAATTATGTAGATACATGTTTGTAAAATACTAGGATTGAGTTGGATTCACCCCAGGAATGCAAGAGCTGTTTAATTTAAGAAAACCCATAAATGTAACACAATGAATATATTAAGATTAAAAATATGTAAAGAAATACATAAAATATCACATGATTTTTATAAAATAAAAACATTGAAAGCATAACTACATATTGCTAAATAAAAATATACATACATTACATAGTATTAAAAATTTTGTATAAATTAGTCCCATTCTCTATCTATCTATCTACCTATCTATCTAGAGAGAATGGTGATTTCCTTTAGGGAGATGTCAGATTTTGCATGCAACCTGGAAGGTATGTTGGTGTGGGAGGCTTGTGTACTTTATTCTTTCTATCTTTTGAATATTTTCAGTATTTCATAATAATTTTAAATAACCAAATGCACAAATCTGACATTTTTATGAGCTCTGTTGTCCTAATTTTCCAAACTAATACCCTTATATGTGAATATAAGATTCCAATCATAATACATAATTTTCCAAGGTACCTAACATTTCTACATACACAAAGAATATTCAAATCATATAATTTACCCTAAAATAATTGTGATTAAAAAGCATAAATATAAGCAACAGTTTCATATTCATGAAAAGGAGACTTACCCACATGCCACTATAAATTTTCCTGTTGTTGTACATGAAATGATTACTTGTGTATTGGATTGAAGGAAGTATTATTTTAGTAGCTAGAAGCAGAGTTTCTCTTAAGAAACATTTGCATTTAACTAAGAACAATTATCTTCATATTCTCCTTGAGGAAGACAAAGAGTCCAGAAAGTATGATGATATGAGTGGAAATAAAAGAGTGACAAAATTGGAGCACAAAAGAAAGTAAGTTGACCAAGGGGGTAGGGGAGGGAGAGAGAGAGAGAGAGAGAGAGAGAGAGAGAGAGAGAGAGAGAGAATAGTCTAGAAAAAATCTCTGGGTAAGACATTAAGAGGCAGTGAGGGAAGTTAGAAAAGAGGACAGGTAAGGGAAGACAGAGAGATAAATAAGAAGGGAGGGGAGAGAAAAAGGGAAAGCAGCCCCACAACATGGTAGGAAGGCAACTACCACAGGGGATGATGGCCAGAGACATCTTTGAAGTGTTAGATGAGCAGGGACTTCTAAATTAGAGGAATTTAACATTCACTTGCAAGTTATTTGCATTGCTTTGAAGTTACTCTGACAGTAATGTTTGATAATTTTGGGAAGTCTTGTGTGGAGAAGGTGAAATATAATTAAAATATACAATACAGAGGAGTAGTCTGTCTGATATTTACTCCTTTGCTGATAGCTGAGCAAAGAGCTCAGCATGCTATTTAGGACACACTTGTCCAGGAGTTCTAAACAATGACTTGCACATTATGAGAAAGTACAATTGACAGGTGGATTCCTCAGTCATGGGCGCACACACACACACACACACACACACACCTTTTCTAAATATATGAGAAAAAGTTGATTCAAGTAAGTTAGATAAATTAGGTTGTCCTTGTATATGAAAACTGAAACAGAATGGTTTTAATTTCATTCTTACGTACTGTCTTTTTCTGTAAAAATTTTACTTATTTAAAACTTAACATATGTTTTGGTACACAACTCCATTTTATGGGTTCTCTCAGAGTCTGCAAAAGTGAATGAAGACATAGAAGTTTTAATACCAGTTTTTCAACTACCTTCATCTATGGCATGTGTCTAGATTATGTAGAAATGTAGAAATTAAGTATTCTAAGTTTGGAAGTTTCTTCTGAGTGGAGGTTTCTTTGATTTTTTTTTTGTGTGTGTGGTACATGGGGCTCTCACTGTTGTGGCCTCTCCCACTGTGGAGCACAGGCTCTGGACGCGCAGGCTCAGTGGCCATGGCTCATGGCCCCAGCCGCTCCGCAGCATGTGGGATCTTCCTGGACTGGGGCACGAACCCGTGTCCCCTGCATCGGCGGTGGACTCTCAACCACTGCGCCACCAGGGAAGCCCTGATATTATTTTTAATTTGCAGTTTCTCCATTTCCAAAGTGAAATCTTAACATAGCATCCAGTGAACTCTGTTTTCAGGTGCTCCAAGGGGTCCAAAGTCAAACCATACATTTTAAAACGTAAACACTAAATTTCTCATTTCTGGAGATGAAGGATTTTCAAGGTGATGTGTATGAGTGACCTATAGGTAGCTGGAATACAAGTACCAGTATCAGGCAGAAGAGTTGTTGTGTAGCAGAGGCTAATGTACTGTGTCATGGAAATGACTACTGACAGTCTTTAGACATTTTGAAGAGAAGGATCCTGGCACCAGAATTATATGGGGCATTAAACTAGTTATCAAATGAAATATTTAAGGATGACAGTCTTTAATTGAGTCAGTCTAGGGCACCTCAAGAGCCTAGAGCTTGGAAATGTTGAAGTAGTGCAATTAACTTTTAAACATAGCATAGCGTCATGATGAGGAAAGTAGCAAGGGCAGAAGAAAGTATATATTGTTTAATAATCTCTTATCAGGATAGCTCATATTTTGAATACAATGCTCCATTTAATTCTCAAAGAAAACTATAGTTGAGTGGATGTCTCAAATTTAACTGACTGGAAAATCATCTATGGCTGTACCTAAGCCATAAACTCTGAGAGAATATTGTATCTTTTACTGTTTGTTATTTCTTCTGTGATATATACATAGCATTTGAATTTTAGTGGATACTCAAGCAATATTTGTAGATGAAATTGTTTATGAAATAACAAAGCTGAGATTAAACTCTGAACTGAAGAATATTGAATAGAATTTTTCTTTATTCAGGATTTTTTTCCTGTGGGAAATGGCTTAGAGTTTGGAAAGAATAAGGTGATAGAGGGTGGGAATAAGCTTGGCATCATGGCCTACATATTCTATTTTTATCTATTTGGTCATGCTGACTGGATTAGAACAATTAGCTTTTTTTTGGTTGCACCGTGCAGCTTGAGAGAACTTAGCTCCCCTTCCAGGGACTGAACTTGGCTGGGCACTCAAGCAGTGAAAGCACAGACTCCTAACCACTGGGCTGCCATGGAATTCCCCGGATGGGAGCAATTACTGGTTAGTAATGCTTTTTACAAAACCAGAACTGTCTATGGCCACATTTTGGGGGGAGATGGAGTGAGGGAGGCACAAAAATAACACATTCTTTCATTAAACATAACACAGACACACACAGAGAAATACACTAGAACATTGATGAAGAGATAAAGCTATTAGAGGTTTTCTACTCACCACCCGGAGTGGATGACAGAGAACTGAGATACACAGAAGAAAATTGCTCTTCATAATAAACATATTTTTTTCTTCTGCTCAAAAAGCCTTACTCTATGAAGCACAAGTTAAATTAACAAAGTATAGCATTGTGTGAAGATAAAGTAATTAGAAATTCAGCTTAAGATGTGAACATGCCCTATGGTTTAAAATCTCCATTTGAACCCTGACTGTGTAAATGCGAATTTGAATTATTTTTAGAATTTAACAAACAAGGTAAGATTAGCAGGAGTTCAAGAAATGTTGAAGATTCTGAGTTTAATAATATAATGCACCACAGGAGGCTATGCTTGCCAGTTAGAACACAGCACTGTAGTACAATTTGGGGATATTTATTATGACAGTCTGAAAAGTTTCTAAGGTATAGCAAGTGTTTTACATTTTTAACTATAGATAGACCAGTTGAGATTTTTCTACAAAATGCTTGAACCAGACCAATACTGTAGCAGAAATTTTTCTAGGTGAGAGAGGATATTAGGACAGAATTCTCTATATGAGTGGATCATGCATGCTTACAAATGTAATGTGATATATTCTCTGAAAATAGTGAGAAATAAGTATATATCATATTTTACTTTGTGTAGATAAAGTTAACTCTAATCAAGAATCAGTATGCAACTTGGCAATTATACTTTTTTTAAAAATGAATCAAAATGAGAAGGTATGGACTCAAATCTTTTTATTTTAATTTTATTTTTTATTGGAGTATGGTTGATTTTCAATGCTCAAATCTTTTGCAACAGTGTGGTGTTCTATGAGCAAATAATATAGGTTTGAGATCAAGTGATGATTTTCAGGGAAGTGCAGTTTAGGAGAAATTTCTCTCCATCACTGGTATATTTAGTAAAGCATTATATTGCACTAGCCTTTGTTATTTTTATCTTTAAAACTCCTTTTCAATGTATTTTTATTCGAAGAGAAAGAAAGGGTGGACAAATGGAAGAAGCTGTTGTGATCCTTAGACATCTTGACAGTAAAAAGGATCATAGCTAGCAGCCATAGTCATAGTAACAGTCACAGCAACAGTGGCAGGAATGGGACTGATTTTTTAATCTGTTTTTTTGCTTTTAGATATTGTAACAGCTGGTAGGCTATCAGCACAAGATGCCTTCCTCTGCAGGTGAATGCCTTTACTTCATTTGATTAGAAGTTGCCAGGGAGGTGGAATAATGGAGTGTCTCTGGAATCTGACTGATAGAATTTCAAAATCCCACTTCTATCATCTATTTTTTTTTTAAGTTTGGTCCCTTTCAATCACATTTTCTAATTTTTCTCAGCCATATAATGAAGAGATAAATAATACATTCTGATTTATAAGATTGCCATGAGGACTAAATTTTAAAATATGTTTAAAATACTTACATCATGCCTGACACCTATTAAGTACAGAGAGCTAACTTTTATTACTCTCATTTCTTGTTGAGGAAAGGAAAACTTAAAAAAGTTTAACTAACATTTTATATCATAAAACAAACAACTTTCAAAGCAAGGCAGACCCGAAGTTCTCTATGATTCTAGAATGCAAGTTGTTGCTTATTTAATCTTCTATTTGTAGGCATCAGAATTATACATTATTTTATTTTATTTTATTTTTTTATTTTTATTTTTATTTTTTTTAATTTTTTATTAGTTTCTGCTTTATAACAAAGTGAATCAGTCATACATATACATCCGTTCCCACATCCCTTCCCTCATGCATCTCCCTCCCTCCCATCCTCCCCATCCCGCCCCCCCAGGCGGTCACAAAGCACCGAGCTGATCTCCCCGTGCTCTGCGGCTGCTTCCCACTATCTATCTACCTCACGTTTGGTAGTGTATACATGTCCATGCCTCTCTTTCGCTTTGTCACAGCTTACCCTTCCCCCTCCCCATATCCTCAAGTCCATTCTCAAGTAGGCCTGTGTCTTTATTCCCGTTTTACCCCTAGGTTCTTCATGACATTTTTTTTTTAATTCCATATATATGTGTTAGCATACAGTATTTGTCTTTCTCTTTCTGACTTACTTCACTCTGTATGACAGACTCTAGGTCTATCCACCTCATTACAAATAGCTCAGTTTCGTTTCCTTTTATGGCTGAGTAATATTCCATTGTATATATGTGCCACAACTTCTTTATCCATTCATCCGATGATGGACATTTAGGTTGTTTCCAGCTCCGGGCTATTGTGAATAAAGCTGCAATGAATATTTTGGTACATGACTCTTTTTGAATTATGGTTTTCTCAGGGTATATGCCTAGTAGTGGGATTGCTGGGTCATATGGTAGTTCTATTTTTAGTTTTTTAAGGAACCTCCATACTGTTCTCCATAGTGGCTGTACCAATTCACATTCCCACCAGCAGTGCAAGAGTGTTCCCTTTTCTCCACACCCTCTCCAGCATTTATTGTTTCTAGATTTCTTGATGATGGCCATTCTGACTGGTGTGAGATGATATCTCATTGTAGTTTTGATTTGCATTTCTCTAATGATTAATGATGTTGAGCATTCTTTCATGTGTTTGTTGGCAGTCTGTATATCTTCTTTGGAGAAATGCCTATTTAAGTCTTCTGCCCATTTTTGGATTGGGTTGTTTGTTTTTTTGCTATTGAGCTGCATGAGCTGTTTATGCCAATGCAATGGACAACCTGGAAGAAATGGACAAATTCTTAGACATGCACAACCTGCCAAGACTGAATCAGGAAGAAATAGAAAATATGAATAGACCAATCACAAGCACTGAAATTGAAACTGTGATTAAAAATCTTCCAACAAACAAAAGCCCAGGACCAGATGGCTTCACAGGCGAATTCTATCAAACATTTAGAGAAGAGCTAACACCCATCCTTCTCAAACTCTTCCAAACAATATCAGAGGAAGGAACACTCCCAAACTCATTCTCTGAGGCCACCATCACCTTGATACCAAAACCAGGCAAGGATGTCACAAAGAAAGAAAACTACAGGCCAACATCACTGATGAACATAGATGCAAAAATCCTCAACAAAATACTAGCAAACAGAATCCAACAGCACATTTAAAAGGATCATACACCATGATCAAGTGAGATTTATTCCAGGAATGCGAGGATTCTTCAATATACGCAAATCAATCAATGTGATACACCATATTAACAAGTTGAAGGAGAAAAACCGTATGATCATCTCAATAGATGCAGAGAAACGTTTTGACAAAATTCAACACCCATATTTATGATAAAAACCCTGCAGAAAGTAGGCATAGAGGGAACTTTCCTCAACGTATTATACACTGAACAGTTAGAGCATACCCAAGTGCACATACACACACACAGTAATTACAAGAATTATATAATATGATTCTGGTGTAAGGTTAAATAATGTGGGGCTAGGACAATAACTGATTTCAAGTCAATCAAAATAGACTATTTTGGCTATCTGGATCTGATGTTAATTTTCTATCTTATCATTTATACTTTCTCCATGTAGACTACCTTTTTTCTTTTAATTAAGTACCTTAAAGTTTTTTGAGTCTATGAAAATATGTATAGAAAATGAATAATATGCTTGAGATCAGAGAGTGAGAAATTGAAAAATACCGTACTTGAACCTGGCACTTTTGACATATAGCCCAGTACTTTTTAACTAAATTCTTTTCCTCAGAAGCCAAATTACTGACTTTGGGAAATCAGATATGTAATGAAATCGATATTGCATACAATGCAGTATTTTGGCACAGTTAAATAAAGTCCTCAGTACATATGTAAATAACTCTCTTTCAATTAGAAAACTCTGAAAATGATTCCCAGATAACTTCCCCGTTTTTGCTTTACCATATCTTCTTTCTTATGCACCCCAAGTCATACTTGTAAATTTGAAAATTAGCTACAATCGTTATGTGCTCAGGCAAGGGTGTGAGTGCTTGTGTGTTTGTATACTGACAGGTAATATAAGAGTAATCATTTGAATAAACTTAAAATTGTTCTCAATTCAAAAATATTAAATTAACTTCTTGGTCTAATCTAAAATGTTAGAAGACATACAAATTTGCCAATATCTATTATTGTCTCAACTAAGAGGCATTTATAGGCCAACGTCATTAAAGCTTAGATTCTTTTTGCTTTTCCACTTCATTATTTTCTTTAAACATCTTAATTGGAGTACAATTGCCTTACAATGTTGTGTTAGTTTCTGCTGTATAAAAAAGTGAATCAACTATATGTATACTTATATTATTTATAATATCATTGATTGTCCTTGTAAAACAAGCATCCTCTACACAGATGTTTCAAGAGACAAGCATTTGTGGGAGATTTTGAACTCAATGGTGAAGAGGTGGAGAGATGCAAAGGGAAGAAGTGATTTTTACATTACCTCATAATTATCCATCTGTGAGTCCTGCTACCACATTTTTCTTTCATTTTTTTCTTAAAATATTAACTCCTATCAGCATTTCTATTATTTTTTTCTCAAAATTACTATTTTAAAAATAATTTATTATACAGAAATTAAGTATTGGAAACAAAGAAGAGGAGGAAGGTATAGGATTGCAAAAATTACTATGGATAACTTTACCAGTAGGAAGATCATTAACAATCTTTTAAGTTATTTTTAGATAATGATATTTTAAAAAACCTACCACACACTTCACCACCCATTTAAAAAAAAAGTCTGGGGCTTCCCTGGTGGCGCAGTGGTTGAGAGTCCACCTGCCGATGCAGGGGACACGGGTTCGTGCCCCAGTCTGCGAAGACCCCACATGCCGCAGAGCAGCAGGCAGGGTCTGTAATGCGAAAAAAAAAAAAAGTCTAAACTTTTAAAATATGCTTCTATTTCTCTTCATTTGTTTATTCTATAGACAATTAAAATATTTACTCTTTTGGTATTTTGAATAAAATATAAGTACACACCAAGGAATAAAATAAAACTTCCTTCAAGGAACTCAGAATTTGTGGGGTACAGCAATAGTCAGACAGGTATAACAGAGTATGTGGTAAGTACTGAGATTAGTGCTGAGAGCTTGGGGACCACATTACAGGAAACTTAAACTCTGGCAAATTTGGTGGAACCAGTGTCAAGAAAACATTACATCACTAGTAGGACACTTTTCCCCACTCTATTTAAGAGGTAAATTTGATACCAAATATTCATTTTCATGCACATAACACAGTATTATAAAAATTTTCTTCTCTATTTAAGAGGTCAGTTCCAAACTCAGATAGTCTCATGTGAATAGAAAATCTAGCTAATCTATTTCTTAAACTCACTGAATGTTTAGACACTTCATACGTTCTTGGACCTGGGATCTTCTGTTTCTACATCATCTCTACTCAGTAATATACACATCTGCAGAACTATATAACCATTTTCAGTATTAACTTATATTCCAGTCACTGTGCTAAAAACTTTACCTGTATTATCTAATTTTTATCTTCACAACACTCAGTGTTAGGTATCTCTTATCCCCATTTCAGATGAAGGAATTGAGGCATTAACGAGTTAAATAACTTGGTGAATTTCATTTTTAGTAACTAGTCAAGCCAGAACTTAAACCCATTTAAGCTGTCTTCAGAGCCTGTGATCTTAAACTACTGCACAAAATGTCCTTAACCATGGGAGTACCCAGTTTCTCTTCATAATAACAAGATACTAACAAACTTTTATCCTTTGTTCAGAAAATGCATTTGGCATGTAGTAATAGATTATAAAAGATTAACACTGGTCATTTTAATTTTTTTAGCTTAACTTAATGAAGTTTAGAATACAAAGTACCTAGTAAGACTTCAATGAAAGAGAAATCAATAAAAGTAGTTATAATATTCTTAATAAGGGAATACCTTTTTTATTTAAATCTAATATTTATGTCTCACTAATAGTTGAAAGCATTATTTATATTTATTACTTAGATAAACTTATAAAACTAATAATATTTATATAGTAATACAATGCTGTCTACCCCAAATAATTTCTTGCATAAGTTTATTCAGTTTAAAAAATACTATTTGCTTTTTAAATTTGTATTGAAATTTTAAGTTTGACCATAAAAATCTTAACAGTGAATTATTTTGTGAATGAAAATAATGTAACTGATGGACCAATGGCCAATGTAAAATTTACTATCATAATTCTGTTTCTATTTATGATTATTTGGTCCAAATGGTGGTTGGGCTTCACTGAATGATTTCTGCTTTATCAGAGATTCATGTCTAATGCTCAATGTCATATTAGTAAGTCATGGTCTTTTTGCTGTATTGTGAGTACATAAATCAAACTCAAGGAGGCTGTGGTACTCAGAATCTATGGGGTAGAGGGATGAAGAGGGGGGAAATAGATAAAGAGATCCAGAAATATAAAAAGAAGACCTTTGAGTTTGTTGCTAAATATTGAGGAATTCATAAGGTGAAATTCCAGGTGGCTGTGAAAGAATGATCAGGGGGAAATTATATGTTGAACAATTTCTACCCAGAACTTGGAGGCATTCAAGTTCTTACCAGTAAATGTGGAAAATCCTCACAAACACCAAAGATATTCAGTAGAATCACTGCAAGGATTGTGTCTTTATCCTGAGATAAAGGTTACTCTGCTCCTCCAAAAAGTTAAAAACAAGTCAGAAAAGGATTAAGATGATATGCAAATAAATTAACTCACTGCCAGAACAAAGTCTAACAAAGCAAAACAAAATATACAGCATTCAAAAATGTATAATACATGATGTAAAGCTTCTGATAAAAAAATCACTAGGCCTGTAAAAAATTAAGAAAATGTGACCCACAATGAGGAAAAAAAATCAGTAACCAGAGGAAATCCAGAAAAGATAAATTTCAATAAAAACAAATATGATCACAGACTTAAAGAAAAGCATGACTAGAATAAGGAAATAAATGAAAGACATAAAACAAAACTAAGTGAAACTTCTAGAAATGAGCATATATTGTCAATAATAAGAAATCCATTGTCTGACATTAATCACAGATTATATATTGCAAAACAAAATATCAGTGACTTTGAAGACATAATATTAGAAATTATAAACTAAAATAGAGAGAGAAAAAGATGCCAAAAAAATGAACTGAGTTTCATTGCCTGGGAGACAATATCAATTGGTCTGATTTTCATGAATTTGAGTCTCAAAATGAGAAGTGAAAAAGTAGAGACAGAAAAAGAATTAAAGATGTAATGACTAAAGTTTTCTAAATTTGATGAACTACAAAGAGAAGTACCCAAAGATATAATTATACTGAGACATTTTAACACATCACCCTCAATAACTGGTAGATCAAGACAAAATTCAAGGCTATGAAGCCTCTGCTTGATTTTCATGGGACACTTGCTCTGGGGGAAGCCAATCAGCATGTAAGAAGTTCAACTATTCTGAGACTGCTGTCTGGAGATGCCACTTGCAGGCACTTGAAAACCTCAGATGAACTCCTAGCAGATAGCCATCATCAACTCATAGCTATGTAAGTGAAATATATTAGATGTTAGCCCAGTTATGCCTTTAGCCAATATTTGGATATTATTCCATAAATGAAGCCAGCCAAGAACTATTCAGCTGTTCTTTCCCCAAATTCTTGACCCACAAAATAAAATTATAATTTAGAGCCACTAAATTTTGAGGTATTTTTAATCCAGAAATTGAATGTTGGAACAGTAATTAAATCATAATTAAAAATTGTCACACATACTACACACACAAATATATTTCCATAACCTCTAAACTAAGATGACTTCCATAGTAAATTCTACTAATATTTTAGAAAGAAAAAATGCACACATTTCCAGTAACCACAATAAAGTGATCAATTTCTGCATTATTCCATGATATTAACTTAACTTTGTTGTAAAAACCTTATAAAGACATGACATGAAATTAAAAAAAAAATAGAAGTCAACTTCACTTTTGATCCAGGTTGCAAAAATCCTAATCAATATATTAACTAATTAGATACTAAAAATAGACAGATGTTAGATCAATAGATAGAGAGACAGATAATATGCCATGAGCCAATATTTTTTTTCTCCAGGAATACAGCATTATTTTGATATCTGAAAATGTATTGGAGTAATTTGACATATTATCAGAATAAAGGAGAAAAAATACAATAGATTGAGGGAAAAAATGCAATAAAATTCAGCATCCAGTTGTGATAAACTGTCTTAGCAAACCAATTTTCCTACACATCAGTTGAGAGTGTAATCAGGTATAGCCACTGGGGAAACTATCTTGACATTGTCTGTCAAATTTGTACATATCCCTACCCATTGTCCCCAAAATTTTACTCTTGGTTTATACTTGGTATACATGTACAAAAGCAATAAAATACATGTACGAAATTTTCTCTTCTGTACCATTTGAAAGGACCCCAAACTGGAAGCAATCCAAATACTCACCAACATTTGAATAAATAATAAGTTGTGCTTTGTTCATACAATGAGATGCTACATAGCAGTAAAGTAAACTATGTCAGTAAGACCGTGGATTAACATCACATGCAAAATGTTGAATGAATAAAACCCAGACACAAAAGAATATGCATCATATGGTACTATTTTTAAGCTTCCCAAAGTGATAAACTAATCTATACTTTTAAAATTCAAGGTACTGTTTTCATATGAGAAGGAGGTAGAAATGATTTACAACTGAAATATAGGAAACTTTGCATATGCTGGTAATGAACCATTTCTTGACCTGTGTTTATGGTTTCTCACATGTAGTCACTCTAACAAGCTGTAGTAGGCAGAATAAAGCCCTCCACACAAAGACGTTCCTGTCCAGATTCCTGAATCCTGTCAATATGTTACTTACATGACAAAGAGGAATTAAAGTTTACAGATGCAATTAAGGTTGCTAATCAGCTGACCATGAGATGGAAAGATTATTCTGGATTATGGTAGGGTGGTTTAGGAGATGTAACCACACAGTGGAAGAGGGAAGCCAAAGAGTGAGAACCAGAGAGATGGTAGAATAAGAACAATTGGCCCCAAATTGCTGGCTTTGAAGATGGAGGAATGGGGCCATGAACCAAGGAAGGTGGGTGGTTTCTAGAAGCATCGTCTTCTAGAGAATCCAGGAGGAACAGAACCCTACTGACACTGATTTTAGCATAGTAAGATCCATTTCTGACTTCTGACCTTCAGAATTTGAAATTTTAAAATGGTATCTCCTACCCTTCAACTTTAAGTGCAATTTTAGAAAATTTTCTTATGATTCATTTCATATTTTAAATGAGTTTCATTTGGCTCTATGCTTTCACATTTTCTGGTAGAAATCTTATTAAAGAAGGAAAGATGCTTCAAATATCCACTTTCCACAACACCTCAAACACTTTAGTGGTTCAACAAATGCTTTTTGAGCAGAAAAAAATGAATTCACTAACACTTATATGGCATTTAAAAATATTGCTTTGGTATATTAATCCTCTATGAAAAAATGCTGGTGGGTAGGATATAATTTATTTTATTTGGCATTTTGTTTGCTTGTTTGTTAATATGTACTTTATACTGAAAATGCTATTTTAAAATATGCATATTTTGAACTAAAATCACCTTTTCCAAATAAATATTAATCTAAGTTACTTTTTGCATGCAACTTATTTTTAATTTCAGGAATACAAGTACATTTATTCATAAATGTAGTGGTCGAGATACTAAGATTAATGAAGATAGTGAGAGAACTAGTGTAAATTACTTCAAAATAGAAAACATGCACATTTAAAAATAGAAGAAAATAACATTTAGAGAGTTTAACTTGAGTTGGTTATAATTAGAAGTAATTTTCAAAATATTTAATGCTTGGGAGACATAGGTACAGACCAACTAGATTATAATCAGTCTGTAGCACTGAATCAAGATCTTGGAGGATTTTACTGGTCTTGGAATTACTATTTTAATTTCTTTATTTGAGCAAATCCAGATTTGACCCAAATCTGACCCGAGAGAGAGGAGAGATAAGACTAGTCGTTATTTATCAACTGGTATAAACGAATTTCTTTCTTTGAATAATGTGTATAGATGTACCAGTGCATATAGGCTCAATAGCAAAACTAGTTATACATTTTAGTAGTAAAATCCTGACATAATGGAGTGCAAAATATTAACTTGTATATATTTTAGAATCACATCATTGCAGGGTTAATGAAATGTTGGGGGTGAACATATACTGTTAGCCAGCTAGGTGTTCTGGGTTTCATCTGCACACTTTCAAATCTGTTCAGTCCAAGCTGCAGTTTGGTACCATCTTATGGTTATTGACAGCTTTGGTATAT
This sequence comes from Mesoplodon mirus, assembly GCF_964341445.2. Lineage (NCBI taxonomy): Eukaryota > Metazoa > Chordata > Mammalia > Artiodactyla > Ziphiidae > Mesoplodon > Mesoplodon mirus. Next base: position 106,217,212 of record NC_138983.1, on the reverse strand, counting down.
ATATTTATGGGGAAGATTCTGTATTCAGTGTCTGACTGGGACTTCTGGGAAAGTGGAAACTCTTCTGAGAATCTTCCTGCTACAGGGCTTCCATTACTTCAACTCAAAGAATAAAGGGAAGAATCAGCTCAAATTAGACTCTCATCATAAATACTCATCTTCTATCTTTCAAATACTTGCTTCTCTATCCCTGAACATATTTCCCACATCACTTCTCTCCTCTGAGAATATATACACTTCAGCCACCACTTTGAATAATGGTTTCTGAGCAAGAAATGTCAGCCAATCAATAATCATCTCTTACCATCTCTGCTGGATGAAATGCAGATATACATTGGAGCTACCTTACATCACAGGAATGAGAGTGACACCCTAGGACAGTTGAGCAAAAAGAAAAAGAAGACTAGACCTATAATGAATTTACACAATGTTTATATAATTCTCTGGCTTAATATATGAGAGAGAACATAACTTGGAAGTTTAATGTCAATTGTGTTTTAAGTAGGTTTTATTTATCAGACACTGTGCTGAATTCATGGGTACGTTATATATGGAAGAAGTTACACATTGTGTGTGACAAGTGTTATTATGGAAATAAACTGGCAGATAAGATTCACAGCCATGGTGGTGAAGGTGGTGTTTAGGGTTATGGGTGGTAGCATTCTCAGCAACGATTGTTCTATCTACAGTGCTTAGGTAATGTAAATTTCCATGGAGCAAATCTGAGAAGTAAGGACTCTGATACTTCTTTTAAAAAAGAATTTATCTTAGTTTTTAAAATATCCTCTTTTAAAATTATTACTTATTTCTAAAGAAACATTTCAACCATTCCATTTGAAAATTTAGCACACATTATTTGTAGTTGAAATAGAATTCTTAACATATGATTGTTATGTACCACAGTTACAGAAAAATAATCTAAAGAGCAGTGACATTTCTAATGTATTTTAGTATTTAAGAGATAGGTAAAATTACAGAACCAAATATGAATTGAATCAATAAAACATTGATTTATCACCCTAATCCTTTTTAAAACCTTTTTCTTTCTTCCTTTATATTTACTTTAGGCTTTTGTTTCTTAAGTCAAAAGGATACAGGCAGGATTTCATGCTTTTCTTAAAGTGGAGCCTGTACTCCCTCTCCAGTTTTGCACTTCTCCTGTCTCCCTCTCTGCCCTCATTCATTCTCATGAACATCCCAGGAGAGCCAATAGAAGAATCCCCCTTGCATCAGTGGCTATCCGAGGTTCTACACTCTCCCTTTGTTAGGGAAACATTGACTGATACTATTCACCCTAGCCAGGCACAATAATAACTGCTTGCTTTAGTTACCTCACAACAGGAGGTCCTTCCCAATAAGAACACTGATCTGACAAGCTGCTGCCAACAAGCTACCACAAACCAGAAGAAACTAGGAGGGGCCAAAAAGAGGGAGGAGACCCCAGCCCATATGACCCGCCAACATCCCAGAAACCCTCATTCTGGAATCCATCTTGGCTGAGAGGCACACACACCACTTAGAAGGACCCTGAGTCAGACCAAATATGACAGCAAGCAAGATGGTTGGCCAGAGACAACACAGAAACTAGCCCCACTACTATAAAACCTGAGACTGCGAGCAGACCACGTGGCAGAGAGGTTCTCCTGGGTTCTTTACCCTCCTGCTCTCCACTCGATCACCTCTTTCAATAAAGTATTTTGCTTTGTAAGTATGTGTGTCTCCTCAGACAATTCATTTCTGAGTGTTAGACAAGAGCCCACCCTTGGGCCCTGGAAGAGGTTCCCTACCCATAGCACATTCAGCCCATTCATTAACAATCTTACTCCTCCTTCCTTGAGTGGCTGGCTGGGCCAGAGAAAGAGAGACCGAGAGAGAGAGACAGAGATGGCTGCAAGGAGGCATAACAGTAAACTGGGAAGTAGACTACTGAGTTCACACCTGGCTGTGGTTTTTGCATCTCATCAAGGAGCTCCTCCTCATACAGGTACTTGTTAAAAGGAAATATGATGATCCGAAGGTAACCTTCCATTACAACATGTCCTTAAAAGTATTGCCCAATGTTTTATTACTGACGGGGTGTTCCTGGATTACTTTGAACCCCGTCCCCCACAAAAAAAAAATGTGGCATACGTGTGGATGAAAGGCTCTTGTTGCTCCAGCCAAGCATCAGGGCTGTACCTCTGAGGTGGAAGAGGCGAATTGAGGACAACGGTCCACAAGAGACCACCCAGCTCCATGTAATATCAAATGGTGAAAATCCCCCAGAGATCTCAAGCTCGATGCCATGACCCAGCTTCAATCAACAACCAGAAAGCTACAGTGATGAAAACCCTATGCCAAACAACTAGCAAGACAGGAAGACAACCCCATCCATTAACAGAGAGGCTGCCTAAAATCATAATAAGGCCACAGACACAACAAAACACACCATCAGACGTGGACCTGCCCACCAGAAAGACAAGATCCAGCCTCATCCACCAGAAATAGGAACTAGTCCGCTCCACAAGGAAGCCTACACAACCCATTGAATCAACCTTGGCCACTGGGGACAGACACCAAAAAGAAAGACAATTATGAACCTGCAGCCTGAGAAAAGGAGAACCCAAACACAGGAAGTTAAGAAAAATGAAAAGACAGGAAAAAAAAAAAAAGAAAACTAACACAGCAGATGAAGGAACAAGGCAAAAACCCACCAGACCTAAAAAATGAAGAGGAAATAAGTGGTCTACCTGAAAAATATTTCAGAATAATGATAGTAAAGATGATCCAAAATCTTGGAAATAGAAAAGAGAAAATATAAGAAACGTTTAACAAGAACCTAGAAGAAATAAAGAGCAAACAAACAGTGATGAACAACACAATAAATGAAATTAAAAATACTCTAGAAGGGATCAATAGCAGAATAACTGAGGCAGAAGAACGGATAAGTGACCTGGAAGATAAAATAGTGGAAATAAATACTGCAGAGCAGAAAACAGAAAAAGAAAATAAAAAAGAATTAAGGACAGTTTGAGAGACTTCTGGGACAACATTAAATGCACCAACATTCGAATTATAAGGGTCCCAGAAGAAGAAGACAAAAAGAAAGGGACTGTGAAAATATTTGAAGAGATTATAACTGAAAATTTCCCTAATATGGGAAAGGAAATAGTTAATCAAGTCCAGGAAGCACAGAAAGTCCCATACAGGATAAATCCAAGGAGAAACACACCAAGACACATATTAATCAAACTATCAAAAATTAAATACTAAGAAAAAATATTAAAGACAGCAAGGGAAAAACAACATATAACACACAAGGGAATCCCCATAAGGTTAAAAGCTGATCTTTCAGCAGAAACTCTGCAAGCCAGAAGGGAGTGGCAGGACATAATTAAAGTGATGAAGGAGAAAAACCTACAACCAAGAATACTCTACCAGCAAGGATCTCATTCAAATTGGATGGAGAAATTAGAACCTTTACAGACAAGCAAAAGCTAAGAGAATTCAGCACCACCAAACCAGCTCTACAACAAATGCTAAAGGAACTTCTCTAGCAGGAGACACAAGAGAAGGTAAAGACCTACAATAACAAACTCAAAACAATTAAGACAATGGTAATAGGAACATATATATTGATAATTACCTTAAATGTAAATGGATTAAATGCTCCAACCAAGAGACTAGAATGGCTGAATGGATATGAAAACAAGATTCGTATATATGCTGTCTGCAAGAGACCCACTTCAGATCTAGGGACACATACAGACTGAAAGTGAGGGGATGGAAAAGTTATTCCATGCAAATAGAAATCAAAAGAAAGTTAGAGTAACAATTCTTATATCAGACAAAATAGACTTTAAAACAAAGACTATTACAAGAGACAAAGAAGGACACAACATAATGATCAAGGAATTGATCCAAGAGGACGATAAAACAATTGTAAACATTTATGCACCCAATATAAGAGCACCTCAATACATAAGGCAAATACTAAGAGGCATAAAAGGGGAAATCGACAGTAACACAATCATAGTAGGTTACTTTAACACCCCACTTTCACCAATGGACAAATCATCCAAAATGAAAATAAATAAGGAAACACAAGCTTTAAATGATACATTAAACAAGATGGACTTAGTTGATATTTATAGGACATTCCACCCAAAAACAACAGACTACACATTCTTCTCAAGTGCTCATGGAACATTCTCAAGGATAGATCATATCTTGGGTCAAAAATCAAGCCTTAGTAAATTTAAGAAAATTGAAATCGTATCAAGTATCTTTTCCTACAACAATGCTATGAGACTAGATATCAATTACAGGAAAAAATCTGTAAAAAATACAAATGCATGGAGGCTAAACAATACACTACTTAATAACCAAGAGATCACTGAAGAAATCAAAGAGGAAATCAAGAAATACCTAGAAACAAATGACAATGAAAACACAATGACCCAAAACCTATGGGATGCAGCAAAAGCAGTTCTAAGAGGGAAGTTTATAGCAATACAATCCTACCTTAAGAAATAAGAAACATCTCAAATAAACAACCTAACCTTACACCTAAAGCAGTTAGAGAAAGAAAAACCAAAAAAAAATCCCAAAGTTAACAGAAAGAAAGAAATCATAAAGATCAGATCAGAAATAAATGAAAAATAAATGAAGGAAATGATAGCAAAAATCAATAAAACTAAAAGCTGGTTCTAGGAGAAGATAAGCAAAATTGATAAACCATTAACCAGACTCATCAAGAAAGAAAGAGACAAGACTCAAATTAATAGAATTAGAAATGAAAATGGGGAAGTAACAACTGACACTGCAGAAATACAAAGGATCATGAGAGATTACAAGAAATTCTATGCCAATAAAATGGACAACCTGTAAGAAACAGACAAATTCTTAGAAATGCACAACCTTCCGAGACTGAACCAGGAAAAAATAGAAAATATGAACAGACCAATTCCAAGCACTGAAATTGAAACCATGATTAAAAATCTTCCAACAAACAAAGCCAAGGACCAGATGGCTTCACAGGCGAATTCTATCAAACATTTAGAAAAGAGCTAACACCTATCCTTCTCAAACTCTAACAAAATAGAGCAGAGGGAGGACCACTCCAAAACTCTTTCTACGAGGCCACAATCACCCTGATAACAAAAACAGACAAAGATGTCACAAAGAAAGAAAACTACAGGCCCATATCACTGATGAACATAGATGCAGGAATCCTCAACAAAATAGTAGCAAACAGCACATTAAAAACATCATACACCATGATTAAGTGGAGTTTATCCCAAGAATACAAGGATACTTCAATATAAGCAAATCAATCAATGTGATATACCATAATAACAAATTGAAGGAGAACAACCATATGATCATCAAAATAGATGCAGAGAAAGATTTCAACAAAATTCAACACTGATTAATGATAAAAACATTCTAGAAAGTAGGCATAGAAGGAACTTTGCTCAACAAAATAAAGGCCATATATGACAAACTCACAGCCAAATTCATTCTCAGTGGTGAAAAACAGAAACCATTTCCACTAAGATCAGGAATAAGACAAGATCACACACTCTCACCACTATTATTCAACATAGTTTTGGAAATTTTAGCCACAGTAATCATAGAAGAAAAAGAAATAAAAGGAATCCATATCAGAAAAGAAGAAGTAAAGCTGTCACTCTTTGCAGATGGCATGATACTATACATAGAGAATCCTAAAGATGCTACCAGAAAACTACTAGAGCTAATCAATGAATTTGGAAAAGCAGGAGGATACAAAATTAACACACAGAAATCTCTTGCATTCCTCTACACTAATGATGAAAAATCTGAAAGTGAAATTAAGAAAACACTCCCATTTACCACTGTAACAAAAAGAATAAACTATCTAGGAATAAACCTCCCTAAGGAGACAAAAGACCTGTATGCAGAAAATTATGACACTGATGAAAGAAATTAAAGATGATACAAATAGATGGAGAGATATACCATGTTCTTGGGTTGAAATAATCAAAATTGTAAAAATGATTCTACTACCCAAAACAATCTACAGATTTAATGCAATCCCTATCAAACTACTACTGATATTTTTCACAGAACTAGAGAAAAATTTCAGAATCTATATGGAAACACAAAAGACCCCAAATAGAAAAATTAATCTTGAAAAAGAAAAATGGAGCTGGAGGAATCAGGCTCCCTGACTTCAGACTATACTACAAAGCTACAGTAAGCAAGACAGTATGGCACTGGCACAAAAACAGAAATATAGATCCATGGAACAGGATAGAAATCCCAGAGATAAACCCACAAACATATGGTTACCTTATTTTTGATAAAGGAGGCAAGAATATACAGTGGAGAAAAGACAGATCTTCAATAAGTGGTGCTAGGAAAACTGGACAGGTACATGGAAAAGTATGAAATTAGAACACTCCCTAACACCATACGCAAAAATAAACTCAAAGTGGGTTAAAGACCTAAATATAAGGCCAGACACTATCAAACTCTTAGAGGAAAACATAGGCAGAACACTCTATGACATAAATCACAGCAAGATCCTTTTTGACTCACCTAGAGAAATGGAAATAAAAACAAAAATAAACAAATGGGACCTCATGAAACTTAAAAGCTTTTGCACAGCAAAGGAAACCAGAAACAAGATGAAAAGACAACTCTCAGAATGGTAGAAAAAAAATTGCAAATGAAGCAACTGACAAAGGATTAATCTCCAAAATTTACAAGAAGCTCAGGCAGCTCAAAATCAAAAAAAAAAAAACAACCCAATCCAAAAATGAGCAGAAGACCTAAATAGACATTTCTCCAAAGAAGATATACAGATTGTCCACAAACACATGAAAGAATGCTCATCATCATTAATCATTAGGGAAATGCAAATCAAAACTGCAATGAGATATTATCTCACACCCGTCAGAATGGCTATCATCTAAAAATCTACAAACAATAAATGCTGGAGAGGATGTGGAGAAAAGGGAACCCCCTTGCACTGTAGCTGAGAATGTAAATTGATACAGTCACTAAGGAGAACAGTATGGAGGTTCCTTAAAAAAACTAAAAGTAGAACTACTATACAGCACAGCAATCCCACTACTGGGCATATAACCTGAGATAACCGTAATTCATAAAAAGTTTGTAACAAAATCTTCATTGCAGCACTATTTACAATAGCCAGGACATGGAGGCAACCTAAATGTCCATCAACAGATGAATGGATAAAGATGTGGCACCTATATACAATGGAATATTACTCATTCATAAAAAGAAACGAAATTGAGTTATTTGTAGTGTGGTGGATGGACCTAGAGTCTGTCATGCAGAGTGAAGTAAGTCAGAAAGAGAACAACAAATACTGTGTGCTAACACATATATATAGAATCTAAAAAAAAAAAGAAAAAAAAAAAGGTCATGAAGAACCTAGGGGCAAGACTGGAATAAAGACACAGACCTACTAGAGAATGGACCTGAGGACATGGGGAGAGTGAAGGGTAATCTGGGAGAAAGTGAGAGAGTGGCATGAACATATATACACTACCAAATGTAAAAGAGATAGCAAGTGGGAAGCAGCCACATAGCACAGGGAGATCAGCTCCATGCTTTGTGAACACCTAGCAGGTTGGGATATGGAGGGTGGGAGGGAGGGAGACACAAGAGGGAAGAGATATGGGGATATATGTATATGTAGAACTGATTCACCTTGTGATACAGCCGAAACTAATACACCATTGTAAAGCAATTATAATCCAATAAAGATGTTAAAAAAAAAGAAATCTCCATTTAGTTTTACTTCCTAGGGTTGTTTCAAAATAGTATTGGAGCATACCTATGACACATATTTTAGGTGCAGATTTTATGAAGATGCTAATAAGAGCTCCCTGTAGTCAGGACTGGGCTTTATACTTTCATGTATCTTCAGGCCCTGATGTAGAAACTGACAAATTAAAAATCAAAAATATTATTTGTTGAATAAAATATTCTATGTTCTAATAAGTTAATTATTTATGATAATGTTAAACTAAAAATGATAATTTTCTTGATCTAAATATCTTTTTATCCCTACATTTATGACCTCAAATTTTATCCTAGTCTTGGGTAATAAGGGAGACTGACCTTGTTTCTTTCTAAAATTTAGGACTCTGGTTGAGCCTTATGTTCTATTATTTCCTACATCCAAGGAACATTTATTTCAATAATATGTCCTTCAAAATTTACTAGTTTTTCTTTTTTTTATGAAAACGTTTAAACTTTGAAATTTAAAAAATGAACTCACTTTTAATAACAAACTACTAATGTTGCAAATATCTCCACTTATTCTCTCACATCTTGAATTACACTTCTTAAATTAATGATTTCATGTGCTGATAACTTAATTTCATACCCAAACCATCTACTTTTTCCTTAACTACCTAAATTTTATTTTTCTTTCTACTATTTACTTCCTCAATAACAGACCACTCATATTCTTGTTAACCTTATTTTCTTGATTCATTTCTTCATTCATCAAGACCCTTTTAAGTGGCTAATACATACCAGGTACTGGGAAAGATTCAGATACACATTGGTGAGGAAAACAAACATTGCCCTTTTCCTCACTGTTACTTACAGACCAGTAGTAAAAAGAAAAAGGAGACATTATTGTGAAGGGGTACTTGTGTCCTACACTTCCTTTTCCATAGTGATGAAATCTATTTTCCATGCCTAATGTGATTTAGGGCTAGAGCTCAGCATGTTTGACTCTGTCTTTTTCTCTTTTCTTTTTAGGCTTTTATTATCTATGTCAAGCTTAGAATTTCTGCTCTATATGTAGTCAGTTCTGCGAAGCTCAGTCCTCATGGAAGAGGCCCATAATAGTCTAATGTGGCCTAAGACTATATGGGTAATTCTAATTTAGGAGCAAAATGTTAGCACACCCTCTCCTCTATGACCTAAGTCAACTTCTTCTTCTAGCTTCTATCAGCAATAATGCTAACATTTATATATCCATCTTTGTCTTCTGCAATTATCTCTCAGTTGGATCTAGACTGGGAAGGGGAAGACTTGCATACATTATTTGAATACTTCAAGAGTGCACACTTCTGTAGCATCAAACATGAACTTTACAAAATGTGCAAGAAGTAGAATTTGTGGGAGAAACTACATAGAAAGGCCAGTTTAGGTAATATTAGATATTAGATTTTCAAAAGCAGGTGAACCATATGTGACTTTAATAGTAGGAACATGCAGAGGACTTTCATAAGAAGATAGTTGGAGTTTGACTTTAAAATGCACACAGAGGTGACAAGGATTAGCTATATCTCTAATAAAGATTCACCTTGAACCAAGCCATACTTCAGTAACAATATATATTTTTCCTTTTACTCTCTTTTTCTGTCACTACTGCAAACCAGACCAGGACTTTCTAAATTTTTTAAGGCAACTGTCTTCTCTGTGTGATCCAGAGGTATAATAAGTGCCTAGTTTTAAATTGTTAAAGCCAAGTATGAGATATGCAGTGCAAGAGTAGCTTCTTCAGATTCTGAATTCCTTTTTAATATTTTAAATTGTAATGCACACTCTGCTCAACCAGCAGTAGTGATTTTCTTTTCAAATTGACAATCAAATTTACAAAGCACAATAAACTTCACTACTGTTGAGTTTTCTTATCATCAATATAAGAAACAGGACTGACAACACACAATAAACATGGTGATAGATAGAGTAATGAAGGTCCTGAGTGTAGCAGCTTCTGGATATCCTTAAGTCACTCCACAATTGGAGTGCATGTGTTACAGACAGCAGTATGATTGGGCATGAACGAACATCAGTTCTAGGGTCCCTTTGGGTTTTATACCTTGCTAGTCATGTAGCCACCTCAAAGATATCTCCCAATCTCCAGTTCAGCTACACCTCATGAATTATACAGTATTCATAAAAAAACAGGTTATCAGTAAACAATATTAACAAGAAATACACATCTTTGTTTGAATACAAGGTATTATCTTGGATGCTGTACATGTTTATAAATTCCTTGAATTAGTATTACAAGGAGGATTGGAAGTAGATTTTTTTTTTTTTTTTTCATTATCAAAGAGAATTTTTTCTCCTGGATTTCTTTTTTCTTTATTTTTTTTTCTCTCTTTTTTTTTTTTATAACAAATTTAATCAGTTATACATATACATATGTTTCCATATCCCCTCCCTTTTGCGTCTCCCTCCCACCCTCCCTATCCCACCCCTCCAGGCGGTCACAAAGTACCGAGCTGACCTCCCTGTGCTATGCGGCTGCTTCCCACTAGCTATCTACCTCACGTTTGGTAGTGTATATATGTCCATGCCGCTCTTTCACTTTGTCACAGCTTACCCTTCCCCCTCCCCATATCCTCAAGTCCATTCTCTAGTAGGTCTGTGTCTTTATTCCTGTCTTACCCCTATGTTCTTCATGACATTTTTTTTTCTTAAATTCCATATATATGTGTTAGCATACAGTATTTGTCTTTCTCTTTCTGACTTACTTCACTCTGTATGACAGACTCTAGGTCTATCCACCTCATTACAAATAGCTCAATTTCATTTCTTTTTATGGCTGAGTAATATTCCATTGTATATATGTGCCACATCTTCTTTATCCATTCATCCGATGATGGACACTTAGGTTGTTTCCATCTCCGGGCTATTGTAAATAGGGCTGCTATGAACATTTTGGTACATGTCTCTTTTTGAATTATGCTTTTCTCAGGGTATATGCCCAGTAGTGGGATTGCTGGGTCATATGGTAGTTCTATTTGTAGTTTTTTAAGGAACCTCCATACCGTTCTCCATAGAGGCTGTACCAATTCACATTCCCACCAGCAGTGCAAGAGTGTTCCCTTTTTTCCACACCCTCTCCAGCATTTATTGTTTCTAGATTTTTTGATGATGGCCATTCTGACTGGTGTGAGATGATATCTCATTGTAGTTTTGATTTGCATTTCTCTAATGAGTAAAGATGTTGAGCATCCTTTCATGTGTTTGTTGGCAGTCTGTATATCTTCTGTGGAGAAATGTCTATTTAGGTCTTCTGCCCATTTTTGGATTGGGTTGTTTGTTTTTTTGTTATTGAGCTGCATGAGCTGCTTATAAATTTTGGAGATTAATCCTTTGTCAGTTGCTTCATTTGCAAATATTTTCTCCCATTCTGAGGGTTGTCTTTTGGTCTTGTTTATGGTTTCCTTTGCTGTGCAAAAGCTTTTAAGTTTCATTAGGTCCCATGTGTTTATTTTTGTCTTTATTTCCATTTCTCTAGGAGGTGGGTCCAAAAGGATCTTGCTGTGATTTATGTCATAGAGTGTTCTGCCTATGTGTTCCTCTAAGAGTTTGATAGTGTCTGGCCTTACATTTAGGTCTTTAATCCATTTTGAGCTTATTTTTGTGTATGGTGTTAGGGAGTGATCTAATCTCATACTTTTACATGTCCCTATCCAGTTTTCCCAGCACCACTTATTGAAGAGACTGTCCTTTCTCCACTGTACATTCCTGCCTCCTTTATCAAAGATAAGGTGACCATATGTCCGTGGGTTTAACTCTGGGCTTTCTATCCTGTTCCATTGATCTATCTTTCTGTTTTTGTGCCAGTACCATACTGTCTTGATTACTGTAGCTTTGTAGTATAGTCTGAAGTCAGGGAGCCTGATTCCTCCAGCTCCATTTTTCGTTCTCAAGATTGCTTTGGCTATTCGGGGTCTTTTGTGTTTCCATACAAATTGTGAAATTTTTTGTTCTAGTTCTGTGAAAAATGCCAGTGGTAGTTTGATAGGGATTGCATTGAATCTGTAGATTGCTTTGGGTAGTAGAGTCATTTTCACAATGTTGATTCTTCCAATCCAAGAACATGGTACATCTCTCCATCTATTTGTATCATCTTTAATTTCTTTCATCAGTGTCTTATAATTTTCTGCATACAGGTCTTTTGTCTCCTTAGGTAGGTTTATTCCTAGATATTTTATTCTTTTTGTTGCAATGGTAAATGGGAGTGTTTCCTTGATTTCACTTTCAGATTTTTCATCATCAGTATATAGGAATGCCAGAGATTTCTGTGCATTAATTTTGTATCCTGCAACTTTACCAAATTCATTGATTAACTCTAGTAGTTTTCTGGTAGCATCTTTAGGATTCTCTATGTATAGTATCATGTCATCTGCAAACAGTGACAGCTTTACTTCTTCTTTTCCAATTTCGATTCCTTTTATTTCCTTTTCTTCTCTGATTGCTGTGGCTAAAACTTCCAAAACTAGGTTGAATAAGAGTGGTGAAAGTGGGCAACCTTGTCTAGTTCCTGATCTTAGTGGAAATGGTTTCAGTTTTTCACCATTGAGGACGATGCTGGCTGTGGGTTTGTCATATATGGCCTTTATTATGTTGAGGAAAGTTCCCTCTATGCCTACTTTCTGCAGGGTTTTTATCATAAATGGGTGTTGAATTTTGTCGAAAGCTTTCTCTGCATCTATTGAGATGATCATATGGTTTTTCTCCTTCAATTTGTTAATATGGTGTATCACGTTGATTGATTTGCGTATATTGAAGAATCCTTGCATTCCTGGAATAAACCCCACTTGATCATGGTGTATGATCCTTTTAATGTGCTGTTGGATTCTGTTTGCTAGTATTTTGTTGAGGATTTTTGCATCTATGTTCATCAGTGATATTGGCCTGTAGTTTTCTTTCTTTGTGACATCCTTGCCTGGTTTTGGTATCAAGGTGATGGTGGCCTCGTAGAATGAGTTTGGGAGTGTTCCTCCCTCTGCTATATTTTGGAAGAGTTTCAGAAGGATAGGTGTTAGCTCTTCTCTAAATGCTTGATAGAATTCGCCTGTGAAGCCATCTGGTCCTGGGCTTTTGTTTGTTGGAAGATTTTTTATCACAGTTTCAATTTCAGTGCTTGTGATTGGTCTGTTCATATTTTCTATTTCTTCCTGAGTCAGTCTTGGCAGGTTGTGCATTTCTAAGAATTTGTCCATTTCTTCCAGGTTGTCCATTTTATTGGCATATAGTTGCTTATAGTAATCTCTCATGATCTTTTGTATTTCTGTAGTGTCAGTTGTTACTTCTCCTTTTTCATTTCTAATTCTATTGATTTGAGTCTTCTCCCTTTTTTTCTTGATGAGTCTGGCTAATGGTTTATCAATTTTGTTTATCTTCTCAAAGAACCAGCTTTTAGTTTTATTGATCTTTGCTATCGTTTCCTTCATTTCTTTTTCATTTATTTCTGATCTGATTTTTATGATTTCTTTCCTTCTGCTAACTTTGGGATGTTTTTGTTCTTCTTTCTCTAATTGCTTTAGGTGCAAGGTTAGGTTGTTTATTCGAGATGTTTCCTGTTTCTTAAGGTGGGATTGTATTGCTATAAACTTCCCTCTTAGAACTGCTTTTGCTGCATCCCATAGGTTTTGGGTCGTCGTGTCTCCATTGTCATTTGTTTCTAGGTATTTTTTAATTTCCTCTTTGATTTCTTCAGTGATCACTTCGTTATTAAGTAGTGTATTGTTTAGCCTCCATGTGTTTGTATTTTTTACAGCTCTTTTCCTGTAATTGATATCTAGTCTCATAGCATTGTGGTCAGAAAAGATACTTGATACAATTTCAATTTTCTTAAATTTACCAAGGCTTGATTTGTGACCCAAGATATGATCTATCCTGGAGAATGTTCCATGAGCACTTGAGAAAAATGTGTATTCTGTTGTTTTTGGATGGAATGTCCTATAAATATCAATTAAGTCCATCTTGTTTAATGTATCATTTAAAGCTTGTGTTTCCTTATTTATTTTCATTTTGGATGATCTGTCCATTGGTGAAAGTGGGGTGTTAAAGTCCCCTACTATGATTGTGTTACTGTCGATTTCTTCTTTTATGGCTGTTAGTATTTGCCTTATGTATTGAGGTGCTCCTATGTTTGGTGCATAAATATTTACAATTGTTATATCTTCTTCTTGGATCGATCCCTTGATCATTATGTAGTGTCCTTCTTTGTCTCTTCTAGTAGTCCTTATTTTAAAGTCTATTTTGTCTGATATGAGAATTGCTACTCCAGCTTTCTTTTGGTTTCCATTTGCATGGAATATCTTTTTCCATCCCCTTACTTTCAGTCTGTATGTGTCTCTAGGTCTGAAGTGGGTCTCTTGTAGACAGCATATAGATGGGTCTTGTTTTTGTATCCATTCAGCCACTCTGTGTCTTTTGGTGGGAGCATTTAGTCCATTTACATTTAAGGTAATTATCGATATGTATGTTCCTATTCCCATTTTCTTAATTGTTTTGGGTTCATTATTGTAGGTATATTCCTTCTGTTGTGTTTCTTGCCTAGAGAAGTTCCTTTAGCATTTGTTGTAAAGCTGGTTTGGTGGTGCTGAACTCTCTCAGCTTTTGCTTGTCTGTAAACGTTTTAATTTCTCCATCAAATCTGAATGAGATCCTTGCTGGGTAGAGTAATCTTGGTTGCAGGTTTCTCTCCTTCATCACTTTAAGTATGTCCTGCCACTCCCTTCTGGCTTGTAGAGTTTCTGCTGAGAGATCAGCTGTTATCCTGATGGGGATTCCCTTGTGTGTTATTTGTTGTTTTTGCCTTGCTGCTTTTAATATGATTTCTTTGTGTTTAATTTTTGACAGTTTGATTAATATGTGTCTTGGCGTATTTCTCCTTGGATTTATTCTGTATGGGACTCTCTGTGCCTCCTGGACTTGATGAACTATTTCCTTTCCCATATTAGGGAAGTTTTCAACTATAATCTCTTCAAATATTTTCTCAGTCCCTTTCTTTTTCTCTTCTTCTTCTGGAACCCCTATAATTCGAATGTTGGTGTGTTTAATGTTGTCCCAGAGGTCTCTGAGACTGTCCTCTGTTCTTTTCATTCTTTTTTCTTTATTTTGCTCTGCAGCAGTTATTTCCACTATTTTATCTTCCACCTCACTTATCCGTTCCTCTGCCTCAGTTATTCTGCTATTGATCCCATCTAGAGTATTTTTTATTTCATTTATTGTGTTTTTAATCGATGCTTGATTCATCTTTAGTTCTTCTAGGTCCTTGTTAACTGTTTCTTGCATTTTGTCTATTCTATTTCCAAGATTTTGGATCTGGGAAATAGAATCTTGGATCATCTTTACCATCATTATTCTGAATTCTTTTTCAGGTAGAGTGCCTATTACCTCTTCATTTGTTAGGTCTGGTGGGTTTTTGTCTTGCTCCTTCTCCTGCTGTGGGTTTTTCTGTCTTCTCATTTTGCTTATGTTACTGTGTTTGGGGTCTCCTTTTTGAAGGCTGCAGGTTCGTAGTTCCTGTTGTTTTTGGTGTCTGTCCCCAGTGGCTAAGGTTGGTTTAGTGGGTTGTGTAGGCTTCCTGGTGGAGGGGACTAGTGCCTGTGTTCTGGTGGATGAGGCTGGATCTTGTCTTTCTGGTGGGCAGGTCCACGTCTGGTGGTGTGTTTTGGGGTGTCTGTGGACTTTTTATGATTTTAGGCCACCTCTCTGCTAATGGGTGGCGTTGTGTTCCTGTCTTGCTAGTTGTTTGGCTCAGGGTGTCCAGCACTGTAGCCTGCTGGTCGTTGAGTGAAGCTGGGTGCTGGTGTTGAGATGGAGATCTCGGGAAGATTTTCGCCGTTTGATATTATGTGGCGCTGGGTGGTCTCTTGTGGACCAGTGTCCTGAAGTTGGCTCTCCCACCTCAGAGGCACAGCGCTGACTCCTGGCTCCTCAATTTGGGATGATGTGTTGTCTATTCATGTATTCCACAGATGCAGGGTACATCAAGTTGATTGTGGAGCTTTAATCCGCTGCTTCTGAGGCTGCTGGGAGAGGTTTCCCTTTCTCTTCTTTGCTCTCACAGCTCCTGGGTCTCAGCTTTGGATTTGGCCCCGCCTCTGCGTGTAGGTAGCCGGAGGGCGTCTGCTCTTCGCTCAGATAGGACAGGGTTAAAGGAGCAGCCTCTTCGGGGACTCTGGCTCACTCAGGCCGGGAGGGAGGGAGGGGCACGGAGTGCGGGGCGAGCCTGCAGCGGCAGAGGTCGGCGTGACGTTGCATCAGCCCGAGGCGCGCCGTGCGTTCTCCCAGGGAAGCCGCCCCTGGATCCCGGGACCCCGGCAGTGGCGGGCTGCACAGGCTCCCGGAAGGGCGGTGTGGGCAGTGACCTGCGCTCGCACACAGGCTTCTTGGCGGCGGCAGCAGCAGCCCCAGCGTCCCACGCCTGTCACTGGGCTCCGCGCTTTCAGTCGCGACTCGTTCCCGTCCGTGGAGCCCCTTTAAGCAGCGCTCTTAATCCCCTCTCCTCGCGCACCAGGAAACCAAGAGGGAAGAAAAAGTCTCTTGCCTCTTCGGCAGCTCCAGAGTTTTCACGGACTCCCTCCCGGCTAGCTGTGGCACATTAGCCCCCTTCAGGCTGAGTTCTCGCCGCCAGCCCCAGTCCTCTCCCTGAGCTCTGACCGAAGCCCGAGCCTCAGCTTCCAGCGCTGCGCGCCCCGGCGGGCGAGCAGACAAGCCTCTCGGGCTGGTGAGTGCCGCTCGACACCGATCCTCTGTGTGCGGATCTCTCCGCTTTGCCCTACCCAGGTATGTGGGGAGTTTCTTGCCTTTTGGGAGGTCTGGGGTCTTCTGCCAGCGTTCAGTAGGTGTTCTGTAGGAGTTGTTCCACGTGTAGCTATATTTCTGGTGTATCTGTGGGGAGGAAGGTGATCTCCGCGTCTTACTCTTCCGCCATCTTACCCGGAAGTCTCTGGAAGTAGATTTTATTAAAACATGATGTTTGAACATGACATAAGATTTCAGAGCTTGAAATTGTGGTTCACTGAAAAATAAATTGTATATTTGTATATACTTAATAGTAGTTAAATGAGAAAGTTTGGACTTCTGTTAAAAAAAGATCATGCCATTAAAGAGAAACATATTTTTAAAAAAGCACAAAATCTCAAAGAAATATCATATTATGTATATATTATATATCTATATATACATACATATATCTATATATGCATATATATATATATATATATATATATATATATATATATCCAATAAAATGCTTGTGACTGGATAACAGTATCTATGGAAAAGAAACCTATTTTTTCTGCAGTGGTTTGAAAACATAATTTACTCTTACTATCAAGTGAAAAGCATTGGTGAATGAAAAAAAATAAATAAATAAAGGAAGACAGTTTAGTTAAGTCGTATAAAGAAGGAGTTCCCCAGGGGGAAGGCTAAATCCTACAAGAGAGAGCAAATATTTATGAAGGTGAAATGACCGTAAAAGCCAGGATAAAGTAGATATAAAAGATAAAGAAATGTATTAAGACTAATTGTTCTTAAAATAGCCCTTAGAAAATGGGGGAGACACTTCAGTTATTATTAGATCACAGTTATGAGGAACAGAAAAATGACAGGGCAGAAAAAGGTCATAGCAAAAGGACTGGAAGAATCCTCCAAGGAGGTCAATATGCTGGGAACTTTTGTGATGTGATCTTTTAAAACTGTGGACCAAGTACATCCTAACAACAGTTGAGGAGCCACTCTATAAAGGTGAAAACAAATGTTCTAGGAGGTACATGATGCTGAATGGGTTTGAGATACATATATTAGGAAGGCTACTATAAAATACTCCAAAAAGTTTCTGAAAAGTTTGAAGATGACATAGATATTATAGATCGGGGACTATGTTTCTTGAGAGAATATATCTCAATATTTATGTAATTGAGAATCTAATTAAAAATAAAACAAAGAAGAGATAAAGAGAAATCATGAAAAGGCAATTAAATAGGGAAATGATTGGATTACATGCTTATTTGATGGGAAATGTAATCCACATGTAATCATCCAACTCAGAATAGAGATATGCAATATTTTTTATAAAATTTTAGAGACACTGAATATATCCATTGTTAGCTCTTATTATGAGAAAACCAATAAGATAAAGTCAAGAGATTATGTTAGGCAGGCAAATGTTTGGGTCAGAAAGCAAACAAAAATTAAAAGAAAATAAAGGTACTTAATTCTAGCAAACACATTAACTGATATGTTATAGATGGAAAGTGAATTTAGCTTAAAGAGGTTGATTAAGCTGTTTCAGATTTAACAGCTTTAAACTCTGTCTAAGTGAAAAAGAGTCATACAAGTAAAAGAACACTAGAGTCTTACCTTACTACGGATGTAAAATAATGATAGAAATTTTATTCCAGGCCTAGAAATTCAAAATCTGAGAAAGATAATGCCTTCAGGAGCATTTGGTAGAGCATTCGGCCTTCAAAAACAGTAAATGTAACTGTAACTGCAGTTTCCTTGAAACTAAGGTGGGTCCTCAGATGCAAGGAAAATTTTTCCTAGAGGCAATTTCCACAGGTTTATGTAATTCTATGGCAAAAAGCAAAATTGCAAAGCAGAAGTTAGTGTGGCATAAAATTTTTAAATATTCAATCAAAAAATGTATGACACCGGATAAGAGTCCATACTCAAAATATAACTAGAGTGTCAAAAACATAGGGTTCAAATGGAAAGTAAAATTACGAAATTTTATTACAATGAATGGGAAAGAAGGGCACTTCAAATGAGATATGGTGACAAGCTAGGATTGTTTATTTTCTAGTTAGAAGAGAAAAACTGTATTTAAGTGATAGTCACTCATTGAGACAAGAGGCAATAATTCTAAATACTCCCTTTCCCAATTTTGGGAAACCATGACAATACTGACCTCTTTGGGGTGGGGGGTTCACTTCAACCAATTTTACTTAAGTTCAAATGTAATAAAACCTGGACAATTAGCATTGATTTAATTGGTGAGACTAAGCAAGAATGATTTCTCCACCCAACCTCATTTTTCACTAGGGGAAGGCTTTAGGGACTGGGGATTACCTTTTAGTTAGGTTGTTAAATATAGGCCTATTGGTATGGGCATCTGGTGAGTTTCATGAAGTTTTTGAATCTTTAAAAATAAAGCATATCAGACTGTCTAGGCATAGATTCAGCACTCTCAGGAAAGATAACACCACTTGCTGGGAAAACTGAACAGGTAATGTAAAAGTATGAAATTAGAACACTCCCTAACACCATACACAAAAATAAGTTCAAAATGGATTAAAGACCTAAATGTAAGGCCAGACACTATCAAACTTTTAGAGGAAAACATAGGCAGAACACTCTATGACATAAATCACACCAGATGCTTTTTCACCCACATCCTAGAGAAATGGAAATAAAAAGAAAAATTTAAAAAATAGGGTGTAATGAAACTTAAAAGCTTTTGCACAGCAAAGGAAACCATAAACAAGACCAAAAGACAACCCTCAGAATGGGAGAAAATATTTGCAAATGAAGCAACTGACAAAGGATTAATCTCAAAAATTTACAAGCAGCTCATGCAGCTCAATAACAAAAAACAAAAAAACAAATCCAAAAATGGGCAGAAGACCTAAACAGACATTTCTCCAAGAAGACATACAGATTGCCCACAAACACATGAAAGAATGTTCAACATCATTAATCATTAGAGAAATACAAATCAGAAGTACAATGAAATATCATCTCACACTGGTCAGAACGGCCATCATCAAAAAATCTAGAAACAATAAATGCTGGAGAGGGTGTGGAGAAAACGGAACACTCTTGCACTGTTGGTGAGAATGTAAACTGATACAGCCACTATGGAGAACGGTATGGAGGTTCCTTAAAAAACTACAAATAGAACTACCATATGACCCATCAATCCCACTACTGGGCATATACCCTGAGAAAACCATAATTCAAAAAATGTCATGTACCAAAATGTTCATTGCAGCTCTGTTTACAATAGCCAGGACATGGAAACAACCTAAGTGTCCATCAACAAATGAATGGATAAAGAAGATGTGGCACATATATACAATGGAATATTACTCAGCCATAAAAAGAAACGAAATTGAGTTATTTGTAGTGAGGTGGATGGACCTGGAGACTGTCATACAGAGTGAAATAAGTTAGAAGGAGAAAAACAAATACCATATGTAACACATATATATGGAATCTAAGAAAAAACAAATGTCATGAAGATCCTAGTGTTAGGTCAGGAATAAAGACACAGACCTACTAGAGCATGGACTTGAGGATATGGGGAGGGGGAAGGGTAAGCTGGGGCAAAGTGAGAGAGCAGCATGGACATACATACACTACCAAACGTAGGGTTCATAGCTAGTAGGAAGCAGCTGCATGGTACAGGGAGATCAGCTAGGTGGTTTCTGACCACCTAGATGGGTGGGATAGGGAGTGTGGGAGGGAGGGAGATGCAAAAGGGAAGAGATATGGGAATATATGTATATTTATAACTGATTTACTTTGTTGTAAATCAGAAGCTAACACACCATTGTAAAGCAATTATACTCCAATAAAGATGGTAAAAAAATAAAAATAAAAAGATGGCACCACTGTTAAACACACTCTTAGTCTTCCCAGGCATTAATATACTCTGTCACTGAGAATAAGCATTAAGAAATGTGAAGGACATGAAGAAGCTTTTATTAAGTGAAAGCAGGATAATTTTATCTGGTACTTCAATTTATTTGTATTCTTTTTGAATTTCAATGTCTCCCCAGGAAATTAATAATGGGTAAAATTTATAATCATTTAGGGAGTATCTCTATTAATTTTACTGGATTACCTTAATGTTGCTATTTAATTTCATTACAAAATCTCTACTAAGTCGTTTTGTACAATGTATCAGGGTATAATCTGGGATGAATATAGAATAAGAAATAGGTTTTCATACGAAGGTAAGTGTGAAAATTAATTTAACTAATGATTATTATTCTGTTCTAATTCAGAGTCAGTATTGATGGAAAGATATGGGCAAATGTCAGAGATATTTGGGAGATAAAATCAACAGAACTTGGAGTTGGATTGGATGTGGGCCATGAGGAAGAAGGTATCAAGGATATCTCTTAGGTTTCTGATTTAAGAAATTGGATGGATGTGAGTGCCCTGGAAGAGAATGTGATTTTGGACAAAAGTGTTAAATTGAGTTCTGTTTATGTAAGTTTAACTGAGATCTCCACAGTGTTCAATAGAAAGGTGAATATGACATTGGGTGTTCAGGGGCAGTTCTGGGATGGAGATATTAAACTAAAAGTTTTGCAATCCAATAAAAGAATAAGCTTAAGAAGTATAAACAAAAACAAAACACAACTTAGAAGCAAGAAGGATAAAATTTAAAACTGCGAGAAGTTAACTTTTCGCCATTGAGAATGATGTTAGCTGTGGGTTTGTGGTATATGGCCTTTACTATGTGGAGGTAAGTTACCCCTATTCCCACTTTCTGGAGAGCTTTTATAAATGGGTATTGAATTTTCTCAAAAGCTTTTTCCACATCAATTGAGATGATCATATGGATTTTATTCTTCCGTTTGTTAATGTGGTGTATCACACTAAGGGAGAAGAGGGGTCAGGGAGGGAAGGATTGCGAGTTTGGGATTAGTAGATGCAAAGTATTATATATTGGATGGATAAACAACATTGTCTTACTATATAGCACAGGGAACTATAATCAGTATCCTGTGATAAACTATAATGGAAAAGAATATGAAAAAGAATATATATGTATAAGTGAGTCACTTTGCTATACAGCAGAAATTAACACAATGTTGTAAATCAACTATACTTCAATAAAATTCAAAAGACAAAACACATTGACTTGCAATATTGAAAAATCCTTGCATCCCTGGGATAAATCCCACTTGAGCATGGTGGATGATCCTTTTAATATATTGTTGGATTCTCTTTGCTAGTATTTTGTTGAGCTTTTTGCATCTATGTTCATCAATGATATTGGCCTGTAATTTTCTTTTTTTGTGATACCTTTGTCTGGTTTTGGTATCAGGGTGATGGTGGCTTCATAGAATGAGCTTGAGAGTGCACCTTATGCTATTTTTATGAACAGTTTCAGAAGTATAGATGTTAACTTTCTTCTTAATGTTTGATAGAATTCCCCTGTGAAGCCATCTGACTTTTGTTTGTTGGAAGTTTTTTAATCACTGTTTCAATTTCAGCACTTGTGAATTATCTGTTCATATTTTTTACTTCTTCCTGGTTCAGTCTTAGATGGTTGTACCTGTCTAAGAATTTGTCCATTTCTTCTATGTTGTCCATTTTTTTGGCATATAGTTGTTTGTAGTAATCTCTAATGATCTTTTTTATTTCTGTGGTGTCAGTTGTAACTCCTCTTTTATTTCTAATTTTATTGATTTGAGCCCTCTCTCTTTTTTTCTTGATGAGTCTGGCTAAAGGCTGATGTATTTTGTTTATCTACTTAAAGAAAATGATTTTAGTTTTACTTATCTTTGTTATTGTTTTCTTCATTTCTGTTTCATTTATTTCTGCTCTGATCTTTATGGTTTCTTTCCTTCTACTAAGTTTGAGTTTTCTTTATTCCTCTCTCTCTAGTTTCTTTAGGTGTAAGATTAGGTCATTTATTTGAGATTTTTTCTTGTTTCCTGAGGTAAGATTGTATTGCTATAAACTTCCCTCTTAGAACTGCTTCTGCTGTGTCCCAAAGGTTTTGGGTCATCGTGTTTTCATTGTCATTTGTCTCTAGGTATTTTTTGATTTCCTCTTTCATTCCTTCAGTGATCCATTTATTTTTTTTGTAACGTATTGTTTAGCCTCCATGTGTTTGTGTTTTTTTACAGCATTTTTCTTTAATTAATTTCTAATCCCATAGCATTGTGGTCAGAAAAGATGTCTGATATGACTTCAGTTTTCTTAAGTTTACCAAGGCTTGATTTGTGGCCCAAGATGTTATCTAGCCTGGAGAATGTTACATGTGCGATTGAGAAGAAAGTGTATGCTGATGCTTTTGGATGGAGTGTTCTATAAATATCAATTGTCAGTCTGGTCTAGTGTGTCATTTAAGACCTGGATTTCCTTATTGCTTTTCTGCCGAGATGATGTGTCCATTTATGGGAGTTGGGTATTAAAGTCCCCCAATATTATTGTGCTACTGTTGATTTCACCTTTTATGGCATTTGCCTTATATATTGAGATGGTCCTATATTGGGTGCATATACATTTACAAATATTCTATCCTCTTCTTGGATTAATCCTTTGAGCAGTATGTAGTGTCCTGTTTTGTCTCTTGTAACATTCTTTATTTTGAAGTCTATTTTGTCTGATATGAGTATTGCTACTCCATCTTTCTTTTAATTTCTATTTGCACAAAATGCCTTTTTCCATGCCCTCACTTTCAGTCTGTAAGAGTCCCTAGATCTGAAGTGGGTCTCTCGTAGACAGCAAATACATGTGTCTTGTTTTTGTATCCATTCAGCCAGTCTATGTCTTTTGTTTGGAGCATTTAATCCATTTACATTTAAGGTAATTATTGATATGAATGTTCTTATTGCCATTTTTCAAATTATTTTGGATTTGTTTTTGAACACCTTTATTTTTTCTTCCTCTTTTGTTCTATTCTCTTGTGATTTGATATCTATCTAAGATATACCATGTTTTCAGATTGGAAGAATCTATATTGTCAAAATGAATATATTACCCAAGGCAATCTACAGATTCAATGCAATCCCTATCAAATTACCAATGGCATTTTTCACAGAAATAAACCAAAATATTGTAAAATTTATATGGAAACACAAAAGACCCCAAATAGCCAAAGCAATAGAAGAAAGAAAAACAAAGCTGGAGGAATCAAACTCCAATGACTTTAGACTATACTAGAAAGCTACAGTCATCAAAACAATATGCTACTGGAAGAATACAAAATATAGATAAATGAAACAGGATAGAAGGCCCATAAATCAGCCCACACACCTATGGTCAACTAATCCATGAAAAGGAGGCAAGAATATACAATGTAGAAAAGGCAGTCTCTTTAATAAGTTGTGCTGGGAAAACTGGACAGCTACATGTAAAAAAAATGCAATTAGAACAATCTCTAACATCACACAGAAAAATTATACTCAAAATGTATCATAGACCTAAATGTAAGACTGTATACTATAAAACTCTTTGAGGAAAACAAAGGCATAATACTTTTTGACATAAATTGCAACATATCACTTTTTGTCCACCTCCTAGAGTAATGAAAATAAAAATGAAAATAAAGAAATTGGAGTTAATTAAACTTTAAAGCTTCTGCACAGCAAAGCAAACCATAAGCAAAATGAAAAGGCAACACCTAGAATGGGAGAAAATATTTGCAAATGAAGCAACTGGCAAGGGATTAATCTCCAAAATATAAAACAGCTCATGCAGCTCTATGTCAAAAAAAACAAACAACCCAATACAAAAATGGGCAGAAGATCTAAATAAACGTTTCTCTGAAGAAGACATACAGATGGCCAAAAATCACATGAAAAGATGTTCAACATCACTAATTATCACTGAAATGAAAATCAAAACTGCAGTAAGGTATCACCTCACACCAGCCAGAATGGCCATCATCAAAAAGTCTATACAAATAATAAGTGCTGGAGACGATGTGGAGAAAAGGGAACTCTCCTCACTGTTGGTGGAAATATAAATTGATACAACCATTATGAAGAACAGTATGGAGGTTTCTTAAAAAAACTAAAAATAGAAATACCATATGATCCAGCAACCCCACTCCTCAACATATATCCAGAGAAAGGTCTAATTCAAAAAGATACATGCACCCCAATGTTCATAGCAGCACTATTTACAATAGCCAGGACATGGAAGCAACCTAAATGTCCATCAACAGATGAATGGATAAAGAAGATGTGGTACTTATATACAATGGAATATTACTAAGCCACAAAAATGAATGAAATAATGCCATTTGAATAAACATTCATGGACCTAGAGATTATCATATTAAGTGAAGTATGTCAGACAGAGAAAGACAAATATCACATGATATTGCTTATATGTGGAATCTAAAAAAATATACAAATGAACTTATTTACAAAACAGAAATAGAGTCACAGATTTAATAAACAAGTTTATGGTTACTGGGGTGAAAAGAGGGAGAGGGATAAATTGCGAGGATGGAATTGACATATACACACTACTATATGTAAAATAGATAACTAATAAGGATCTACTGCATAGCACAGCAAACTCTACTAAATACTCTGTAATGACCTATATGGGAAAAGAGTCTAAAAAAGAGTGGATATATGTATATGTATAACTGATTCATTTTGCTGTACAGCAGAAACAAACACATCATTGTAAATCAACTATACTCCAATAAAAATTAAAGAATAAAATAAAATAAAACTGAGAGGAGTTAGGAAAGTTTACAAAGATGTAAGAAAAAAAATAGAGACATTAACAGAAGAGAAGGATTAAAAAAGAAAGAATGGGTTCAGATGTTAAGTACTCTAAAAGATCAAGGGATGTGGGAGCAGATGTATATGTATGACTGATTCACTTTGTTATAAAGCAGAAACTAATAAAAAAAAAAGAAAAAAAATAAAAGATCAAATGTGATGAGGACACAAACTCTTTTTTATATAGAGATATGGAAGTTATTGGTCACCATAGCAAGGGTCATTTAAATATGGTGACATCACACTTAGAGCAAATTAATAAGTTTGGGTGTTGATGTAATCAAATTAAAGATTTTCAAACTTTTTTATTTTAAGTTTGGCTGTTAAGGTGAGAATTTAGAAAGAACTCTTTATTACTTTATTAAATGTAAATAGGTGAAGTAAAAAGAGAAAAAGTGAGACAGAGAAGTTCCCTTAAACTAGTATGGAAAACACACACAAACAAGGATGGCAAGGCTACAAAAGAGAAGAAATTATTCACACTACAGGATAAAAATGGGATAAGGATTAAAGGAAAATTGCCAAGAATATAAAAAACTAAATACAATTTTAACAAGTGTTCATAGACTAAGAAGTTGATTTATTAATAACATCCTCATTTTAACTATTGCTTTCTTTGGAAAAATACTAAAATAGTTACTATAATATAAATACTAAAAATAAAATAGTTACTAAAATAGTTATTATATTTTAGGTTTTGATTGCTAATTAGTGGAGGTGAAAAACATTTGCAATCACTCAAATCACACTTTGTAAGATGTCTTCCATTCCAGGAACCAAAGGTGGCTTTTTTCACCCTCCCATGGTTTGTGTTGCATTTTCTCCCTAATACCTCTAGTTTACATTTTCCATAGTTGTCATTGTCATCATAAGACTGAACTTGTTACATCATAAAGTACTCACATGAAGTAGACTGACTTCAAATGTAGTCCTATTTTAAATTATCTTAGAAAGAAAAGTAGAACTGAAAGTGGTAACTCAAGCCATTGTATTATTTCTATTTTAGTTATATTCACAGAATAAAAAATATCTTGACAATATGCTAACATAGTAAATATTGTTAATACTTAATAATCATTATTAATTTTGTGGCAGTTTTCAAAATGTCTCTAAATTTTGATAAAGTGACAGAAAACATAATTCATTTAATTTCTTTACTCATCTATTCATGCTAAATGTTTAGCATAATTTCTGAATGTACTCATTTTCAGAATAGATAATTTAAAAGGACAAAACTAAAAGGATAATATTTAATTTGTTTTATCACCACACTTACATTTTAAGTAGGTCATTTATATAAAGCCTTGTGCTATAGAAAGCAGTTTAAAAAACGAAGCCATTAATCTCCGTATCCTTGTACAATGGTTGGATATTTTTACTTTTTTTGAAAAGATGAGCACAATACCCAGTAAATTTAAGGAACTTGCAGACCCTCCTTGTTAATGAATGGTGAAGCCAATACTGAGAATCTAGTCTGTGGCTCCACAAAGTAGATATATGGTTAACTAAAAGTAAAGTGTCTACCTTATTTCTTTAAAATTTAAAATTATTATTGCTATTAGATCTTGTAGGCATGCTGTGTTTTAAAAATTATGATCAAAAAACAATAATGATATAATATAGGGGAAGATGTAAGTTTAGACATTCTCCATTTTAGTAACTATTCACACTCTCACTCAGGACACTGAACTTTCAAACATGTACAATATGTTAAAGATGAACAACTCAAACACTCACATTAAAATCCTTCAGTAACCTTCCATTTTACTTAGAATAAACTATAAATTTCTTAAAATGACTTATAAAACTCTTTATTTCAGACCTCTACCTACCTGTGTTAATTAGGATTTGTTTTGGCACTTAAAACAGAAAATCCTGAAGTAACAGTGACTTTAATAAACAAGAAGGTATTTATTTCTCACTTAAAAACCCCAAGGTAGGAAGCACAGGGTTGACACAAGAGATGTATGAATTTATTAACTGTTCATGGTTCTTCCAGCTCACCTTTCTGCCATCTCTTTTATGTGGCTCTCAGCCTAATGGCCCAAGATGGCCATTAGAGCATCTTTTTTTAAGACAGAGTTAAGAGTAGAATAATGTGTCAAGGAAAATCTTGGAATTCTGTCACTAGAGGAGAATGAGAATGTTTGAGGGCAACTAGCAGTCTATGTTCCACAATTTCTACTAACCTCCTATATATTCTACTTCTTAATTACTGTTTTCCACCCATTTTGCCCCTCTGTCAGTTCCTTCAACAAATCCAAACATTTTCTGCCCTGTCTTTTCCAGCACTGCTTAAAAACACATTCCACAGTTATGCACATGATTTGCTTTTGTTCATCTTTTGAATAACAGTGAAAGTATCATTTTCAATGTTTTTGATATCACTTTTGATATATTTTAAATGATTTTTTAATATATAATCACTTAACAGAACATTTTACCTCATTCACTTTTTTTTAAGATCTTTATAGGAGTATAATTGCTTTACATTGTTGTGTTAGTTGCTGCTGTATAACAAAGTGAATCAGCTATACGTATACATATAACCTCATATCCCCTCCCTCTCATGTCTCCCTCCCACCTTCCCTATCCCACCCCTTTAGATGGTCAAAAAACACCAAGCTGATCTCCCTGTGCTATGCAGCTGCTTCCCACTAGCTATCTATTTTACATGTGGTAATGTATATATGTTAATGCCACTCTCTCATTTCGTCTCAGCTTCCCCATCTCTGTGTCCTCAAGTCCATTCTCTACATCTGCGTCTTTATTCCTGTCCTACCCCTAGGTTCTATGGAACAATTTTTCTTTTTTTAGATTCCATATATATGTGTTAGCATATGGTATTTGTTTTTCTCTTTTTCGCAATTCAAAACCACAATGAGGTATGACCTCACACTGGTCAGAGTAGCCGTCATCAAAAAATCTAGAAACAATAAATGCTGGAGAGGGTGTGGAGAAAATAGAACCCTCTTGCACTGCTAGTGGGAATGTAAATTGATACAGCCACTGTGGAAAACACTATGGAGGTTCCTTAATATACTAAAAATAAATCTACCTTATGACCCTGCAATCCCACTCCTGGACATATACCCTGAGAAAACCATAAATCAAAACTTGTCATGTACCATGATGTTCATTGCAACACTATTTACAATAGTCAGGACCTCATTCACTGTTTTGGGCACTGTATTCATATTTTTTAGAGTACTTATCAAATTTTAATTATAGACTTAATAAAGAGATAAATATAGATATATTACTATATAGCTGTGCACAGAAAAAGAAATAGTTCTAGATATATGTATAGGTGTGATCATATAAACATAGACTATTAAAGGTGATGTCAGTTCTGAAGATGAACTAACCCATTATTCTCTCTACCTCTAATCTGTCCTTCTTCTTCTTTCTTTCCGTTTTTTTTTTTTTTTTTTTTTTTTTTTGCCTGAAGGAGCTTGTGTAAAGAGAGATAACATCTAACTGTGGTCATAAACACACACACACACACACACACACACACACACACTATTTAGCCATAAAGAGAATCATATTTTGCTACCAGTTCACCAAACCCCAATTCCCTCAGGAAAAGTTGATCCTTATGCATGCAGTGAACTGTATAACAAAAAGGAAACTTGAGATTAGTGAATCTATATATTTTATAATAGAGAGTAAGCATGCCAACCCTTTACTCTGGAGGGAGACATTTCCTTATTATACCTTGCAGTTATTTTTTAAAATTTTTATTGGAGTACAGTTAGTTGATTTACAGTGTGTGCTATTTTTTGCTGTACGCCAAATTGAATCATTTATACATATATCCACTATTTTTTAGATTCTTTTTCCATATAGATCCATACAGTTATAATGCCTTCACTTTTTCTTCCCAGGCAATTTGCTATATCAATATCCTTGAAAAAATAGTTTGCATCAAAGGACTATTAATGCATCCTTCACAAGATGTCAGAAACCTACAGATAATTATCTCACATCAATATGCAAAGATGCTCAGGAATTTTAAATCAGAAGGAGATCAAGACGTTGGATTAGGAGGACACTGAGCTCACCCCCCTGATGAAAGCATCAAAAATACTTCTACATGTGGAACAACTCTTACTGAAAACAAGCTGGAGACTGGCAGAAAGGCCCTTCTACAACCAAGGCTGTGAAGAAAGATCCACATAGAGTCAGTAAAGGCAGGAGAAACAATCAGGTCAGAACCCATGTCCCTAGCAGATGATTCAGAAGAAGAGTGGCATATCACAGGCTCAGGGATCCTCCCAATGGTGGGAGGGGTTTGAGTCACATACTGGGAACCTCAGTCTTGGGGGTCTGACACTAGAAAGATGAGTTCCTTTAGCTGGTTTGAAAATCAGTGGGATTTATCAGAGAGCTGTAAGAAACAGACTCTAATCATTAAGAGCAAACACACACTTGCTTACTCCCAAGAACAAGATGGAGGAAGCAGATTGAAATTGCTTGGGGTTCTGATGAACTTTCTGGGACTGTCCCAGCATGCACCTTGGCCCATACCAGGCACTGCACTCGCCCCTCTTACTCCAGTACTGCTCACCACTGGAGTAAAGGTGACATTTCTGGGAGCGAGGGGAAGATTGCACATTTAGAGGGAATAAAATCAGCTTGTACCCAAACACACCGTTAACATCATACTTGATGTGGAAAAGCTGAAAGTTTTTCCTCTAAAAATCAGGAATAAGTCAAGGATGCACACTCTTGCCACTTCTATTAACATGGAAATGGAACTTCTAACCAGAGCAATCAGACAGGGAAAGAAATAAAAGGCATCCAAATTGGAAAGAAAGAAACAAATCTGTCACACTTGCAGAAGCTATGTTATATATAGAAAACCGCA
This sequence comes from Mesoplodon mirus, assembly GCF_964341445.2. Lineage (NCBI taxonomy): Eukaryota > Metazoa > Chordata > Mammalia > Artiodactyla > Ziphiidae > Mesoplodon > Mesoplodon mirus. Next base: position 106,187,074 of record NC_138983.1, on the reverse strand, counting down.
AAATCTTTACTCAAAAAAAAAAATGATTAGAATAAATGAATTCATTAAAGTTGCAGAATACAAGTTTAATATATGGAAATCTGTTGCTTTTCTATACACTAATAATGAACTTTAAGAAATAGAATGCAGGAAAACAATAATCCCATCTAAAATGGCATCAAAGAGAATAAAATACCTAAGTAGAAACTTAACCAAGGAGGTGAAAGAACTATACTCTGAAAACTATAAAACATTGAGGAAGGAAATTGAAGATGACACAAATAAAGGGAAATATGTCCTCTGTTCATGGTTTGAAAGAATTAATATTGTTAAAATGCCCATATTACCAAAAGCAATCTACATATTATTGCTATCCCTATGAAAATAACAAGGACCTTTTTCACAGACTAGAACAAATAATCTTAAAACTTATATGAAACTACAAGTGACCGCAAATAGACAAAACAATCTTGAGAAAAAGAACAAAGCTGGAAGTACCATGGTCTCCAACTTCAGACTATACTACAAATCTACAGTAATCACAGTGTGGTACTGGCACAACAACAGACGCATAGATCAATGGAACAGAATAGAGGGCCCAGAAATATGGTCACACACATATAGTGATTAGTCTATGTCAAATTAAGTGAAAATATTCTATGGGGAAAATATAATCTTTTCAATAAGTGATGCTTGGAAACCTGGACAGCTACATGTAAAAGAATGAAATTAGAAAATTTTCTCACACCATGTGAAAAAAAAAAAAAACTCAAAATAGATTAAATACCTAAATGTAATATGGGAAACCATAAAACTTCTAAATGAGAATGTAGGCAGAATACTCTTTAACATAAGTTGCAGCAATAATTTTTAGGGTCTGTCTTGTCAGAAAAAAGAATAAAAATCCAAATAAACAAATGAAACCTAATCAAATTTAAAAGTTTTATTTCAGCAGAGGAAACCATCAGTAAAACAAAAAGACAAAATACTGAATGGGAGAAAATATTTGCAAATGATGTCTGTAAGGCATTAACATCTAACATATATAAATAGCTCATACAACTCAATATCAAAAAATCAAACAACCCAATTTTAAAAGGTAGGCAGAAGACCTGAACAGACATTTTTCCAAAGAAGATATACAGATGAAAAGATGCTCCACATTACTAATTATTAGAAAAATGGAAGTCAAAACCTCAATGATATATCACCTCACACCTGTCTGAATGGTTATCATCAAAAAGTCCACAAATAGCAAATATTGACGAGGTTTGGGGAAAAAATGAATTCTAGTACACTGTGGGTAGGAATGCAAACTAGTGCAGGCACTATGGAAAACAGTATGGAATTTTCTCAAAACAATAAAATAAATTTACCATAAGATCCAGCATTCCACTCCTAGGTATATATACAAAGGAAATGAAAACATGAATTAGAAAAGATATATACTCCTCAGTCTTTCATTGCAGCAGAATTATTTACCATAGCCAAGATTTGGAAGTAACCAAAGTGTCCATCAATAGATGAATGGATAAACAATTTGTAATATATATGTATATACTGTGGAATATTATTCAGCCATAAAAAACAATAAAAATTTGCCATTTGTAACAACATGGATGGATCTGGAGTGTATTATACTTAATGAAATAAGTCAGACAGAGAAAGACAAATACTATATATTATCACATATATATGAAATGTAAAAAATAAAATGAATGAATATAGCAAAATAGAAACAGACTCACATATATAGTGAACAAACTAGTGGTTAGCAGTAGGGAGAGGGACGTGGGAGGGGAAGGATTTGGGAAGGGTATTAAGAGATGCAAACCTCTGTGTATAAAATAAGTAACATACAATGATATAATGTATAGCATAGGTAATATACCCAGTATTTTATAATAACTTTAAATGGAGTATAATCTATAAAAAAATATTGAATAACTATGTTATAAACCTTAAACTAATATAATGTTGTAAATCAACTATACTTAATAAAAATTATGCAAAGATGCTTACTAGAACTTTGAGATAAATATAAATATTATGATTTAAATAAGTTAAGTCAAATAACAACTTGGAAAACACATAAATTTCGGAGTTTTATATATAAAAATATGTGAAAGTGTGAAAGTATAGCCAGTGAGGTGGGATTAGTTGTCAAATATTTGTCTTTATTATTTATTTAGTTATTTAGAGACATCAGTGATTTAATGGAGGGGAAGCTTACACATCTGAAGCAAGGTCCTGGAGTGACATCCCACTGTGTGTGGCACATGGCAGGCAGGACATGGTTGCAGTCTTCACTCCTGGGGGGAAGGGGAGATTACTAGTTATAGGGGAATTGAAGTCAGGTGGGCTCATTACTTACCAGGGAAACTGGTACAGGGCCATGCCTCTCACCACCCCTTTGATAAGCTATCCTTAGCTGAGGCCAGGTATAAGTACACAGGATGGTCAGTCATGTGAGTAGGATGTAGATGAAGCAGGCACTGGTCAGGCAGGGGATGTACAGAGAGAAAGAGAACAGCCATCTTGAGTGGTCTGACTGTACAACACTCCTACGTACCAGGCACGATCCTTACAATCTTGGTCTGCTCCTCTTCTGTGATATCCCTGGGCCAGATATGTAGGGGGTACTGAAACCAGATACCATAAATACAGTACAGACAGCAACAGTCAGAGAGTATCAAGAGTAAGATACCTAGTATGCTCAGAACAGTCATTTGCCAGGATGTGGGCAAATTTTGGAGCCAAGAGCTTACCAGGTCAATGGAAAGGGAGTCAGTAGCAGCAGTGCCCTGTCCAGTTTTAAGGAAGGTAAGGCCACCCCTGGTTTCACAAACCCAGAGCCACCCCCATGGGTTGAGGTGGGGGAAGCTCGGCTGTAAAAGAAACATTCTAGTGCCCTAGCCAGGAGTCAGCAGTCACAGTGTAAGCCTGCCACCCCATGTTATGGTGGGTGCCATTAGGGGTGGACCCGTTAGGTCTTTCCAAACAAAAAACAGTTAATCCCATTATTTGGACTTCTGTGTCCAGAAGCCAGCTTATTCCATTCCACACAGCATAGCTCAGGGATTCTCATGGGCAGTTAGTTGTACAGTAATGTTTACTGACAGGGGTCCTTCTGATGTATGTGGGCATGTGGGATAGAAAGATAGTGAGTCTTTTCCCCCAATGTCAGTAGTCCCCACATAGTCACAGTAGCTGGGTCAATTTTTCATGGAAGTCAAGAGGAGGACGACCATGTCATTTTGCTGTCAACCCAGCAATTAGATTCATTTCACAAGTGAGGTCAGTGTTGCTGCTTAGTCCTCACATAGATTTCCTCTGCTCAGGCTAAGGATGAAATGTAAGACATCTAACAGGCACAACACAGGGGAGATCATAACGATTAAGCAAAATACAAGCAGTAACCACATTCAGAGATAATACCATACTCTCTTGTGGTTTTTATCCTGGTCTGCAATATAGTTTAGAATACTCAAGTTTTCAGTAATACAAGAACATGTCTAAAATCACATATGCAATGGCCACTTAGTTTTACCTTGGATGTCTGAACTACAGCTACTCCATTTTGACTTTCAAATGGGTTCCGTTCCTCAATGGCCAAAGCAGATATACAATGCATGTCTGAAAGACCACAAATCAGGCTGCTCTGGTCAGTAAAATTTAAATTAAGCCAGAATGACTTCCCCATACCTCAATATGTGAAGGTTTTTCCATCATTTCCCCTTTTGATTGCAAATCTTTCAATAGAAAGCATTTATGATCAAAATATCCATCCCTCAATGCTGGGTGCTGGCTCTTACCCCAGGTTCAGATCATGTCCCTCAGTGCTAGGCCTCCTTTATATTCGCCTAGTCATTCACATTTGGGGAAAACTAGTCAGATCTCATGAACAGGCTTAGAGGTATTTTAATGGGGGAAAAATTTATAGGCCATACATTTTATCACTTATACCTAATTGTCACACAACCATTGTACATGTGCTTTTAGTAGGAGAATTAAAGCAAGCAGTGTCACACTTCATGGGTAGTTATATTCTGTGACAATTTCTCTAGATAATTTTCTTTCCATACAGAACATCAGGGCAAATGTATGGCTAACAAGATAACTTTCATAAATACAGACTTCAATTAACAAAACTAGAATTTAGTATCCTCTGAAATATAATATTGTTCTCTCTAAAATTACCCTCATCTCCACCAAACACAGCCAATCAAAACTAATTTGTTAGCACAATAATTCTAGTCAATTGACCACATGGGCTCCTTCAAACTGGCTGAGGGGGCATTCCTCAGGAGTGTCAGACTGAATTCCTAAAAGGATTCTCAAGGCCAGCAAAGCGATGCCAAAGGCCTGCTATCAGATTCTCCTTGGTGGATTTCTTGGTCCCCAAATACTGAGATTTCTGCACATACCAGGAGACAGTGTTTCCCATTCACCTTATAAGGCTGCTCAGAACCCAAGTCCCCAGTTTCTAGAGGGACCAGGCAGAGACAAAAGAAAGATGCTTTAATTCTACCCAGAGGTATAGTTTATCAAATCGCTGTAAGTCATAACTAACTTGAGGGGAAGGGTTTCCTTCTATCTGGAAAACACAGATCAAAACACATAACATTCCAGAGAAAACCCATGAAACTTATAAGCATATTCTCCAGTTCACTCAGTAACCAATCTTTTTGCTGACTTTTTATGAAGCCATTAGGTCTGCCTTTAGGATTCTTTACTTTCTTACCCAAATAAGCAGTATAATCTGAAATTTATCAGAGACCTGCTATTGTCAAAAGGTCCTTCCCATGAATCTTCTTGAAGATGAAGCATTTTTTCAAAAGCATCAGACTACAACAATAACTATCTATAAAGTACAAAAGGCTTAAAAAGGCAAGGTTAAGCACCTGATTACAATTTAATCAATAAAGAATCTTGGTTACAGTAACTAAAATTATGACTGACTAAAACCTTAAAAACCTTAATCTCTGGCAAAAACCAAGAAGCAAGTAACTGTGCATCTCATGATCAAAAACTTATGCTTTAGTCTTCCTCTCCATAAGAAGGCAAGGGTAGGTAAACTTAGGCTCGCCCAACAATTAATTTTCCAATATTTTATCTTATTTGAAATGACCAGATAGTCAATGAATTTCTTCATTTAACTTAGTTTAGTTTCAAGTTATGAAAATCCGGATAGACTATTTTAGATAGACATTCCCAAAGTATAACTATTTCTATAGAGTTTACCTAAAAACTCTTTTTTCTCCTTTACTCTTAGAGATCACAAAGATTAAAGTTCCAGAGAGCCCAGCTAGATCACTTACATCTCAAAGGCCCAAGAGAAATACCAATTCCCTCTAGAAACCTACCTTAATCAATTACGAAAAGCTCACTTTGATAAAATAGCAGAGCCATTAGAGGTCATTGTTCTCCAGATCTCTTGGCAGCCCCGTTAATCAAGGACAGCCACCACAGGGCCCCACATACAGGTGGAAAGCCACACTGGGGTTTCCCTGTAACTTTCAGGATCACCCCTGGAACTTTTGGGTCCCATGTGTCAGAGGACAGCCCCTGCATTCCCTGTCCTGTATTCCCTGTCCTGTATTTCCCAACATCTCGGTGCTCATGGGAGTTTCCTCAGTATCCTGGATGGTTTTGCCAATTGTTGGGCTGCACCCAACAGGCCTACAAAGCCTGTACTTGCCCAGCTTCAATATAGAAGGAAGAGCCTGGAGTCAGCAACAGAGACATCAGTGGTTTAATGGACAGGGAGCTTATGCATCTGAAGCAAGGACCTGGAGCAACACCCCACCCACCGTGTGCAATGCAAGGCAGGTAGGACATGGTGGCAGTATTCACTGGATATTTCCCTTTATGGAAACCAATATAGGAGACAGCTTACATGATTATTAGACAATTGTTTCTTTGTCTACCTAACACTTCTGCCACCAATGGGAATTTTAATCTCTTTATTTTTAATCTTTAAATTAAAAAAAATTAAACCCTTAACTTTTAATCTTTCATCGCAGCCACATGTCAATCAAGAAAGCTATAATATTCTTATATGACCCCTAACTACTGGGTTTTAGGTTATTCTTATAAGCATAGCAGTCTAAGCTGAGTTAGAATAATCATCCCAAAGACCCTCTCCACTGGTTACAAGAAACTAACCAAAAATAGAGAGCTATTTACCAAAGAGAAGCATGGCCTGAAGAAATAATGAGGACTGACTGTAAGCATTTGGATTTGTCAATTAAAAATTTATCAGTTCTACAGAGAAAGCTGCTTTCAGTAAGTGATGAAGTGTTTGGCTCCATTTTTGATGTTTTACTGCTGACAGATTTTGGGCCTCATTTCTCCCCCTTTTCCACTTGGCCCATATCTGGGTAGAGTGCATCTGGGCAATCTGATAGAAAAAAACCCCATTGTTCTGTCTTTTGATGCATGGAGCAATGCAAACCATATCAATACCAACCCTATGTAGGAACCCTAACTCCAGCAACCACTGGAACATAAGCCACAATAAAATCTGAAGCCTCTTGGCCCCCCTTTCACTCAAGCCAAAGGGTGCCTCTTCTGCTCTCCCCAGAATGTCTCAAGTGGTATCTTTTCTCTTGGGATGTGTGTGATGTCATCAGTCTGGACATTTAAATGAATTTTGGGTGAGAAGATGATCTGTCCTCCTCCTAGAAACTGCAAGACACATTATAGTTAAGATGCAAGCCATACTACTAGGGGTTAAGGGTATAAAATAGGTGGTGAAGAAGTAGAGACAGTAAAGAGAACTCTAGGAATAAATCATGAGGTGAAAAATAAAAGATATAATACAACACTTGTTAAGAAGTAGCCAAGTTACAGGGATGTGTTTTAAAACAAGAGAAATTGTAAACAATAGCCTTCCTAAACAGCTGTGATTATGAAAGTTATTTCTGATATTTGACATCTAATATATCATTTCCACCTAAAACATATGCAAAATAATTTGTCTATTAAAAAATGCTGTGGCTGTTTTAATAGAAGTGACTGGGGTAGGACTTTGTTGTGTCAGAAATTTTTTAAAAAGTTTTACATGCTAAAATTTTACATGCTAAAACCTTACATGTAACTATCTTTTGTCATTGTTGTTTTGAGCTTTTTTTCTTTGGTTGGTTAATTGCTTTTGTTTTATTTTTTTAGGAGGTGTTAAAAAATGCCCCATTTCTATGTTCTCCCTAGATATCTTCTTCTAATATTTGATTTCTTAAATTGAAAAATTCACAGGCATTTTGCACTTATTCAGCCACTACATGCCTGCAGAGCATTTCCATAAACTTATCTCTTATTGAAATCAGTAGGAATTAAACATCTACAATGCAGTTGTAGGGGTGTGAAAGTGCATAAAGCTTAATGCTCATAATTTTCACCATCCTCTTCTTGTATTCATATTTCTCACAGGGGAAATTTTTAAAACTTGACTTTAATTGTAAAATTGTCACCTGAGTTGATGCCTGGATAAAAGACTATATCAAAACAAAATGATGAATGGGCTCATTTGTGATTTTTGGTAATGAACTCTTGTAGGTGGTTATATTTGCAATAGATCTTAGTAAGAAAAAAGAAGAAAAATGAAATATTTGGTTTATTTTGAAATGAGGACAGTGAAATTGCATTCTGGACTTTTCATATTAATGAAAAAATCAAAATTATTTTAGATGAGTATCCCTAAAACATAGTAAGGAGCTTATTTATGAATCCTGTGATTTAATAGCCATAGAATAATTATAAATCATGAATGCTATGCTTTGCCTTGATCAGGTCAGTTTCTGATTATGTTTCTGTCCATCCTATTCAATTGAATATCAGGGAAATGAAAAAAGCCTACTGATAAAATGTAGTAACTGTAATTTTACTAACCTGACAAACAAGTGACAGAAGAATAATGATTATAATTAAGGAATATTTGAAATCTAATGGATGCAAATTATTCTCCAGAGACCACTAAGTTATGTCTAGGTTACAAGATTTTCAAATTAATTTTTGGTGAAAATTCACAAAAGACATTTAATCAGTGTTACCACATGCCAAAGTTGGTTTTTAATCACTTTTATCAGTGGGTAAGGGTCTTGGGAATAATAGATGCAAATTCAGAATGAAAATAACACATTCAGAATGAAAAATAATACAGACATGCTGAAGATGAGAACAATGAGTTCCTGAAAATTTGTTATGGATTATATTTTAAAGGTTATTCAGACATAAATTAGGACTTGGAGAAGATGAATTTTCTCATAAATTATATGACTGTATAATATGGGTGTGTTCAGTTTGTCCCTTTGTGTTGAGAGACAGGGGAGACAGGAAGGGGAAGCAGGGGGGCAGGGAGATAGAGAGACAGGGGACTGGTAAGGAGACATATAAAGAGAGAAAGAGAGCTGGACATTAATCATTTTCTGTGAACAATAACGGATCATTTGGAATTAGGAGCAAGGAAAGAAAATGTAGTATATATATAGTTACCTTGAGTAATGTATGACCTATAGGAAATAAAACAAAATTTAATGCTTTTATTGCAGTTTGGGCTTTATTTTTCTTTCTGTGAAGATTTTCTCATTTCTGACAAGATGAAGAGAAACATACTCCATGTGGAATGGGTACGAGAGGCATTGCTTCCCCAAGGAGTTTAGAGTATATTCCCTGAGGGTGCCAGGATCTCAAATGCACTCCCTAGAGAATTGTGTTGTGCTCCTAGCTCCTGGTAATAATGTTTATTAATAGCTAACATTTTTATTGAGCTCCTACTCTGGTATTAGAAGTTTCAATGTCCATTGCAGTGCCTACATAAAATTTGAGGGAAATAGCTAGCTGGCTTTCCCTGAAAAAACTGTTGGTTTCCTTCTATATTGCATTGATAGCAGGGAACTGGGAAAAATAGACTATAAATAAATCAGTAAATGTTCCCTGTTTTAAACTGGGACGAGGATACTAATGAAATGGTAGAACTCTTCAGAGAATCAAGGAATTTATTAATTTATTCTAAATCTAAGTTCTGAGAAATAAACCAACATGAACTTTAATTACAAATGGCCAAGAGCAAATAGATTATTTTTTAAACAAAGTGAGAATGAGCCTCAGCCTTCTCCTGTTAATTCTACCTGCAGAGATACGAGCACTGAGGAACAAAATAGCCAGGTTTGTACAGAGCTGATCACTCAAATCATTTTATTAATATAAATAAAACACCTGAGGAAAGCCACATCAGTAGAATGTCACAGTTGCAGACAGCTGTCTAAGTTATCCAAATGTTACAGGTAAAATGTACTTTGCTCAATAATTCACCATTAAAATGGGGCAAATAAGCCAACACATCAGTAGGAAATCTGAGCAAAACTATAACAGAAAATGTCAGCTTTCTCTTTATGTATTTCTAAACAAAAGAAGTTGCAAGGAAAGAAGTCACAGGGCATAGTTTTATTGTTGAATTCTAGCTGGGCAACTAAACATACCATCTTAAAAAACAGGCAGACAGATTGGCTGAAATGTAAGTATTTTTCTTACAAGTTAGATAAAGCAAGAAGAGCAGAAGAGCCCAAGGGAGTCTGATTTGATCTGTTGTTCCTAAACGATACTGTTTCAGTTCCCAAGATTAAGCCAATTTACAAAATTACTGAAAGCCAAGTCCTTCCAACTTCTAATTAAGAGACCTGAAACAGGATGACTAGAAGAAGAATACTTCATTTTTTCAAGAAGTGGTGAAGGAATGTGAAAGTATTGCACAGTTTCCTGGAACAGGTAAATTAAAGCAAACATATATGTGACTGTTGTATCTTGTTAATATCCATCTAATAAAATTTAATTAAATATTTCAGGTTTATGAACTCAAGAAATATACTTTGCTGCTTGTAGATTGGGTAAAATAAAAGTATGCATGTTTAGTTTTTGCTAAATAAGTGATGATTCTTGCAACAGGTTATTCTAAATCAGCAGTTCAAGGATGGGATGGAACAATCAACATTTTAATAAGCCCTTGAGTAATTCTGAAGGAAGTTGTCCCTAGACTACTTTTAAAGAGCCATTTTATTATAGACAAAATTTTTAGACTAAAGCTGTTTTTATTTTAACTTTATAAATGAGGAAACATTTGCTTTTCTCTTGCCATATTTCCAACACACAATCATCACATAATGATCAACATTTCATTTTAGATTTATTTGTTATCCATTTTCCATTTATTCATCCAACAAATATATTTTGAGAATCGACTATATTCCAGGAACAGTGATAGGCACTGAAAATTTTGTGATGAGCAAGAGAAGGGTAGTTACTATTGCATTTTCTAAGAGCAGAAGATAATTTAAAACTAGCAAGATAAAAATGATTAAAGTATAATAAAATAACTAATATCACTTACATCTCTATTAGCAATCATAAATAACATTGCTGTAGTAACGAGCAAGTAACTCTTGCCAGTAAGATTTAGAAATTAAAAACAAAACTAATGAAAGTAGCATCAAAATACCTAGTGCCTTTGGATAAATCTGAGAAACTATATGCAAAACATCTATGGAGAAAACCATATAATTCTATTGAAAGATTTTGCTGAAAACCCAAATAAGTGGGGGTATATACCATGGCCATGACTAGGAAAATTCAAAATGTCAATTTATATCAAATAGAAATACAGAAACATTGCATACCCTGTGATAACCTCCATGTTTTTGCAAGGGTAAATGAAGAAACTTGCCATTGAGATTTTAAAATTTATGAAGGAATACAGAGTTTTGAGTTTAGCCCAGATAATCTTTCAGAATAAGAAAATGGTAAGAATGCTCTACCAAATGCAAATATTTATCACACAGTACAGTTATTAAATAGGGCTTTAAAATATCAAGATAAGACAAGAGTGAGATTTGGCACCATTTGCTGCACATAACAGCCACCACTTTTTAAAAATAAAGTTTTATTGGAACATATTACCAATCATGAATGTATAGTTTATGGCTTCTTCCTTTTTGGTTTTTTATTTATTTATTTTTTTTTTTAGAGCCCAATTATTGATTTCTCTTTTTTTTTTTTGAATTTTACTTTTTTTTTCATACAGCAGGTTCTTATTAGTTATCTATTTTATACATATTAGTGTATATATGTCAATCCCAATCTTACAATTCATCCCACCCCACCCCCCGCTTTTCCCCCTTGGTGTCCATATTTTTGTTCTCTACATCTGTGTCTCTAGTTCTGCCTTGCAAACTGGTTCATCTGCACTATTTTGTTAGATTCCATATATATGTGTTAATATAGGATATTTGTTTTTCTCTTTCTGACTTACTTCACTCTGCATGACAGTCTCTAGGTCCATCCACATCTCTACAAATGACCCAATTTCATTCCTTTTTATGACTGAGTAATATTCCATTGTATATATGTACCACATCTTCTTTATCCATTCATCTGTTGACAGGCATTTAGGTTGCTTCCATAACCTGGTTATTGTAAATAGTGCTGCAATGAACATTGGGGTGCATGTGTCTTTTTGAATTATGGTTTTCTCTGGGTATATGCCCAGTAGTGGGATTGATTGCTGGATCATAGATTCATTCTATTTTTAGTTTTTTAAGGAACCTCCATACTGTTCTCCATAGTGGGTGTATCAATTTACACTCCCACGAACAGTGCAAGAGGGTTCCCTTTTCTCCACACCCTCCCCAGCATTTGTTGTTTGTACATTTTCTGATGATGCCCATTCTAACAGGTGTGAGATGATATCTCATTGTGGTTTTGATTTTCATTTCTTTAATATTTAGTGATGTTGAGCAGCTTTTCATGTGCCTCTTGGTCATCTGCATATGTTCTTTGGAGAAATGTCTATTTAAGTCTTCTGCCCATTTTTGGAATTAGGTTGGTTGTTGTTTTTTTTTTTTTTTTTAATATTGAGCTGCATGAGCTGTTTATATATATTGGAGATTACTCCTTTGACCATTGATTCATTGGCAAATATGTTCTCCCATTCTGAGCGTTGTCTTTTCATCTTGTTTATAGTTTCCTTTGCTGTGCAAACCTTCTAACTCTCATTAGGTTCTATTTGTTTATTTTTGTTTTAATTTCCATTACTCTAGGAGGTGGGTCAGAAACGATTTTGCTGTGATTAATGTCAAACAGTGTTCTTCATATGTTTTCCTTTAGGAGTTTTATAGTGTCCAGTCTTATATTTAGGTCTTTAATCCATTTTGAGTTCATTTTTGTGTATGGTGTTAGGGTGTTCTAATTTCATTCTTTTCCATGTAGCTGTCCAGTTTTCCCAGCACCATTTATTGAAGAGACTGTCTTTTCTCCATTGTATATCCTTGCCTCCTTTGTCATAGATTAGTTGACCATAGGTGCATGGGTTTATCTCTGGGCTTTCTATCCTGTTCCATTGATCTATATTTCTGTTTTTGTGCCAGTACCATATTGTCTTGAATACTGTATCTGTGTAGTATAATCTGAAGTCAGGGAGCCTGATTCCTCCAACTCCATTTTTCTTTCTCAAGATTGCTTTGGCCATTTGTGGTCTTTTGTGTCTCCATACACATTTTAAGATTTTTTTTGTTCTGGTTCTGTTAAAAATGCCTTTGGTAATTTTATAGGGATTACCTTGAATCTGTAGATTGCTTTGGATAGTATAGTCATTTTCACAATATTGATTCTTCTAATCCAAGAACATGGTATATCTTTCCATCTGTTTATATCACTTTTATTTTTTTTTCATCAGAGTCATATAGTTTTCTGCATACAGGTCTTTTTTTCTCCCTAGGGAGGTTATTCTTAGGTATTTTATTCTTTTTTGTTGCAGTGGTAAATAGGAGTGTTTCCTTAATTTCTCTTTCAGATTTTTCATTATTAGTGTATAGGAATGCAAGAGATTTCTGTGCATTTATTTTGTATCCTGCTGATCTACCAAATTCATTGTTAGCTCTAGTATTTTTCTGGTGACAACTTTAGGATTCTCTATGTATAGTATCATGTCATCTGCAAACAGTGACAGTTTTACTTCTTCTTTTCCAATTTGTATTTCTTTTATTTCTTTTTCTTCTCTGATTGCTGTGGCTAGGACTTCCAAAACTATGTTGAATAATAGTGGTGAGAGTGGACATCCTTGTATTGTTCCTGATCTTAGATGAAATGCTTTCAGTTTTTCACCATTGAGAATGATGTTTGCTGTGGCTTTGTCATATATGGCCTGTATTATGTTGAGGTAGGTTTCCTCTATGTCCACTTTCTTGAGAGGTTTCATCATAAATAGGTGTTGAATCTTGTCAAAAGCTTTTTCTGCATCTATTGAGATGATCATAGGGTTTTTATTCTTTAATTTTTTCATGTGTTGTATCACATTGATTGATTTGCATATATTGAAGAATCCTTGCATGCCTGGGATAAATCCCACTTGATCATGATGTATGATCTTTTAATATGTTGTTGGATTCTGTTTGCTAGTATTTTGTTGAGGATTTTTGCATCTGTATTCATCAGTGATGCTGGTCTGTAATTTTCTTTTTTTGTAGTATCTTTGTCTGGATTTGGTATCAGGGTGATTGTGGCCTCGTAGACTGAGTCTGTAGGTTTTCCTTCCTCTGCAACTTTTTGGAAGAATTTAAGAAGGATAGGAGTTAACTCTTCCTTAAATGTTTGATAGAATTCACCTGTGAAACCATCTGGTCCTGGACTTTTGTTTGTTGGAAGATTCTTAATCACAGTTTCAATTTCATTTCTTGTGATCGGTCTGTTTATATTTTCTATTTCTTCCTGTTTCAGTCGTGGAGGGTAATATATTTTGAAGAATTTGTCCATTTCTTCCAGGTTGTCCATTTAATTGGCATAGAGTTGCTTGTAGTAGTCTCTTATGATGCTTTGCATTTCTGTGGTGTCCGTTGTTACTTCTCCTTTCTCATTTCTAATTTTTTTTTTAATTTGAGTTCTCTCCCTCTTTTTCTTGATGAGTCTGTCTAAAGACTCATCAATTTTGTTTATCTTCTCAAAGAACCAGCTTTTAGTTTTATTGATCTTTGCTATTATTTTCTTTGTTTCAGTTTCCATCACTTCTGCTGTGTTATTTATGATTTTCCTTCTACTAAATTTCGGTTTTATTTGTTCTTCTTCCTCTAGTTCCTTTAGGTGTAAGCTTAGATTTTTTGAGATTTTTTCTTGTTTCTTTTTTTTTTTTTTTCCGGTACGCGGGCCTCTCATTGTTGTGGCCTCTCCCGTTGCGGAGCACAGGCTCCGGACACGCAGGCTCAGCGGCCATGGCTCACGGGACTTGCCGCTCCACAGTATGTGGAATCTTCCCGGACTGGGGAAGGAACCCGTGTCCCTTGCATCGGCAGGCAGACTCTCAACCACTGCGCCACCAGGGAAGCCCTTTTTCTTGTTTCTTGATGTAGGATTGTATTGCTATAAACTTCTCTCTTAGAACTACTTTTGCTTCATCCCATATGTTTTGGATTGTCATGTCTTCATTGTCATTTGTCTCTAGGTATTTTTTTATTTCATCTTTGATTTTTTAAGTGATCTGTGGTTATTTAGTAATGTATTGTTTAGCCTCCATGTTTTTGTGATTTTTACATTTGTTTCCTCTAATTTATTTCTAATCTTATAGTGTTGTGGTTCGAAAAGATGCTTGCTCTTATTTCAATTTTCTTAAATTTCCCAAGGCTTGATTTGTGACCCAAGATGTGATCTATCCTGTAGAATGTTCTGTGTGCATTTGAAAGGATAGTGTAATCTGCTGTTTTTGGATGGAATGTCCTATAAATACCAATGAAATCTGTCTGGTCTATTGTGTCATTTAAAGCTTGTGTTTCCTTATTAATTATCTGTCTGGATTATCTGTACATTAGTGTAAGTGACATGTTAAAATCCTCCACTATTATTGTGTTACTGTTGACTTCCTCTTTTATAGCTGTTAGCATTTGCCTTATGTATTGAGGTGCTCCTATGTTGGGTGCATATATATTTGCAATTGTTATATCTTCTTCTTGGATAGATCTTTTGATCATTATGTAGTGTTCCTCCTAGTCTCTTGTAACATTCTTTATGTTAAAGTCTCTTTTATCTGATATGAGTATTGTGACTCCAGCTTTCTTTTGATTTCCATTTACATGGAATATCTTTTTTCCATCTCCTCACTTTCACTCTGTATGTGTTGTTAAGTCTGAAGTGGGTCTCTTGTAGACAGCATATATATGGGTCTTGTTTTTGTATTCCTTCAGTGAGCCTGAGTCTTTTGGTTAGAGCATTTAATCCATTCACATTTAAGGTAATTATTGATATGTATTTTCCTATTACCATTTTTTTAATTCTTTTGCATTTGTTTTCATAAGTCCTTTACTTCTCTTGTGTGTCCCACTTAGAGAAGTTCCTTTAGCATTTGTTGTAGAGCTGCTTTGGTGGTGCTGAATTCACTTAGCTTTTGCTTGTCTGTAAAGCTTTTGATTTCTCCATTGAATTTGAATGAGATCTTTGCTGGGTGTAGTGATCTGGGTTGTAGTTTCTTCTCTTTCAGCACTTTAAATATATCATGCCACTCCCTTCTGGATTGCAGAGTTTCTGCTGAGAAATCAGTTGTTAACCTTAGAGGAGTTCCCTTGTATGTTTTTTGTCATTTTTCCCTTGTTGCTTTTAATAATTTTTCTTTGTCTTTAATTTTTGTCAGTTTATTACTGACAGTGTGTTTCTCCTTGGGTTTATCCTGCCTGGGACTTTCTGTGTTTCCTGGATTTGGGTGGCTATTTCCTTTCCCATGTTAGGGAAGTTTTCAACTATAATCTCTTCAAATATTTTCTGGGGTCCTTTCTCTCTCTCTTTTTCTGGGACTCCTATGGTGTGAAATTTGGTGTATTTAATGTTGATCCCAGTGGTCTCTTAAGCTGTCTTCACTTCTTTTCTTTCATTTTTCTTCATTCTGTCCTGTGGCAGTGATTTCCACCATATGTCTTCCAGGTCACTTATTGTTCTTCTGCCTCAGTTATTCTGCTATTGATTCCTTCTAGTGTATTTTTCATTTCAGTTATTGTATAATTTCAACTCTGTTTGTATATTCTTTAATCATTCTAGGTATTTTTTAAACACTTCTTGCATCTTCTTGATCTTTGCCTCCATTATTTTTCCAAGGTCTTGGATCATCTTCTCTCTCATTATTATGAATATGAATTATTTTTCTGGAAGCTTGCTTATCTCCATTTCATTTAGTTGTTTTTCTTGGTTTTATCTTGTTCCTTCATCTGTTACATAGTCCTCTGCTTTTTCATTTTGTCTGTCTTTCTGTGAATATGGTTTATGTTCCACATACTGCAGGATTGTAGTTCTTCTTGCTTCTGCTCTGTTTATGGCTTCTTCTATACTGCCCCAACTAATGAAAGAGAGTATATCACCTACAGTCTAAAATATCTCCTATCTGACCTTTTAAGAAAATGTTTGCCAATCCCTGAAACTAGCAGAGTGAAGCAAACTAAAGAATACAGAATCATGCATATATGAATATTTGATATATGATGAAGATAAGAGTACAGAGCAGTTAGAAAAAGATGGACCATTATGTCAGTACATAAACACAACGCCCCCACCCCCCCACACACAGAGGTGCACACACACACACACACACACACACACACACAGAAAGCAATTCTGCAGGGCTTATAGAACTAATATTAAAGGGAAAAGTGAAGTCCTTAGAAGATACTTTGAAATAATATCTTCATGATATCTGGGTAGCTAGCAATAGACTTCTTAAATGGCACTTTAGAAAATCTGTGTATAAATGAAAAGACAAGTAAACTTGGCTACATAAAGGATATTAACTTCAGAAACATCATTAAGAAAGTGAAAAGCAAGACATGTGATGGGAGAAGATATTTGCTATGTATATAATTGGTGAAAGGGTTATATTCATAATATTTTTAGATTGAAATATATTAGTAAGAAAAAAATTAGATAAATCAATAGAAAAATTCACAGCAAAGAAGGAAGAAAGGCAGGCAAAAATGAAAGAAGGGAAGATGGAAGGGAGGAAGGGAGATTTCTTAAAAGGAATCTTTAAAAAGTCTTCAGAAAAGAAGATATATAGATGGTCAAATATTTCAAACTAATGACAAATCTAATTAGTAACTGATGAAATCCAAAGTAAAACCACAAATATATACACATTGCAAATCCAAAAGACTAAAATTTAAAAATACATATTCTGAAAATACCAAGTTGAGAAGAATTTGGAGCAATCAGAAATTACACTGGGAGTAGAAATATAAATAGCCCAAAAGAGTTGCATGTTGATTTTGAAAGCAAAAACTAACAATAACAAAAACAAACAACCAAACAGATATTATTTTATATAGTTGAGAATCTATATATTCTTCAATTCAACAAATCTACTTAAACATTTTTATTTTCTGCAGAAACATGATTATTTGAATTAAGATATATTGTACAGGTAACTTCATGGTATCATGATAAATAAAACTGAAGCATCTCAAGGTAAGATCAAGAGTAAAATGAACAAATAATGATGCATTTATACAAGGGAATACCATGAGCAACAAAAATTATGAATTATTTTTATAATGATAGCTTAGATGAATTTGTAAATATGATGCTGACTGGAAGAAGACAGAAATAAAATTAATACATACTGGACAATTTCATTTCTATAAAATTTTAAAAGAGATGAAACTAAAGAGCAGAGTAATTGTATTTTTGCTTGGTTTTACAAATTTGGTATACTGTATAGTTGTACTTTATACACATTCTGTGTAATATATTTTACAGTGTAGAAAGTTTAGAAATTAAATTTAATAGCAGAAAAAATAACAAAAGATATCACAGGCAATTTATGGAAGAGGAAATCTGAATGGCTGATAAAAATAGGAAAGAATACTCAACATCACTAATAATAAGAGAAACTCAAATTAGAACTGGATATAACTTTTCACACCTATCAGCCTGCAAGATTTAAAGTCTGATAAAATTTATTTTTTTTTCACCAGTGTTGAATGTAGCATGTGGAAAATATAGCTTTAAATTGCTATTGGGAGTGTAAATTGTTAAAACCACTTTGGGGAGAAATTTGACTCTACCTAATTAAAGTTTTTAGAATGTTCATTCTTTGGAATCCAGTCATTCTGCTTTTAGAAATCTACACCATGAAAAACTTTTTCACAGGTAGACAAGGTTACAGATTCATGAATGTTCACTGAAGCACTCTTAGCAGTATGAGACAATGTACAAATAATGCAACCTTTTTTCATCAGAAGTATGAAAAATAAATACATATTTATTTATTCAGCAGAAAAGTGTATCAGCTAAAATCAATAAACCAACTCCATGTATATCGATATAAATAAATGTCAAAACCCTAATGTGGATTAAAAATGACTTGGTATGATAGGCAAACTGATCTCTTCCAACAATATGGGAGGGAGATTAAATGCATAGTTACAGATAAGTAGTTTCATTTATTTTCCCAATTAATTAAGTGGAGTATTGAGTTCATCAACTCAAAATGAGAAAGTGAAGACACTAGAGACATTTATTAGAAGAATAGGTATGAAATTATGAAATTGTCTTCTTGGAAAGTGGAAGAGTGAATTCCTCAGAGAAATTATCACTTTTTGCCAGGTGGTGCTAAGTTCCCATTTGAGGTTTATGGTACAATTTAAATGGAGCCCAGTCAGAAGGGACCTGTGATTTTCACCAGTCTCATAAAACTGCTGATGTGAAGATGAAGAGAAGGTAAAAGTTGTGCATAATTGGGGTTTACGATTTTCCAAGCAAGGTGATAGTGTAGGTAGTGAGGTACAAGAGAGTAAAGAGTTTATGAACTGAATAAAATCTAATCTGGAAAGGAGAAAAAATGAAAACATGAGGAGCTGACAAATGGAAAAATTAGAATTGTTGATGGAACAGAAAATTTTTGCTTTGATTGTGCTGATGTAAAGGAGCAGAAAACATAGCATATTTGGTAAAAGAGTTACATGTATGAAGTTGGAATTTCAGAAATGATGTGGTAATTGAGAATGAAAATGTCTAGGCCATGAGAGGTAACTAAAGTGGAATTAAGAAATAGATTACTGGAAGTGCAGATGCCAAAGTACTAGGAGGCCAGGGACTTGGAGGCCAGGGAATTTACATTAATGTAAATTTAGACCCTGTCAAGAATAATGCCAAAAATAGTGATATGAGAGAAGATGGTAATCTAGATGAAAGAATGAGGAGAATTCAAGAATGAAGAAGAGTGAGAAATATTAGTATACGCCAGCGTGAAAAAGAACTAGCAGATAGTAAAGCCTAATGGCCTCACTTGAAAGAATGTTTGTTTTTTGAGACATAACAAATGCTCTGGAGGCTAAAATGAAATACAGGGAGATATACCACCTTCAGCCCTTATAATACAGGGGGTATTCGAAGAAAAACAATAGCAGCTTCCTCTTTGAGGGCTGCATTGGCTGTCACGTCTTCAACAAAATACGGTGATATCAGGAGAGTTGGAAGAAGGGTTTGAAGTGCGTAGATGGTAGGAGATGTTAAAAAAGAGGTGGTACAAAGGGAACAAAGGTTTGGAGGTAGTGGGAGGATGAAAATTGGGTCACTGTAGGGAATGCATACAGATGTATGGGAATGACTTTCAGTGGTGAGTGATTTCTTGGAGGTTTAGACTTTGGCTGCTTACAAGAGATACACAGATATGGTTTATGATAGGATTGTCTTGAATATTCGATAGAAAAGATGAATCATCAGTTCAAATTAAGGCTCCCCTCATGTGTTCTTTTTTTCGATTAATATTAGTATTGTATAAAAGCTTAAGATACAAAAAACATTTAGTATACTTACAAAATAAAGTTGATAGAATTGGAATACTTTTTATGTCACTTAACATAATTTAATATGTGTAAACAAATAGAATCAAATTATTAAATGTTAATCTTCAATCTACTCTGTTTTATGTTGGAACACTCAAATTTATATAATTAATCTATTTATTAAACTATTGATTTCACTTACTTTCATTTTTGCTACGAAAATTGAAATTGAAAAAAATGTTATTTTATTGTGGTAGAACGCTTAACCTACTTAGACCTACTCTCTTAAACTTTTAAGTACAGAATACAATATTGTTAACTGTGGACAGAATGCTGCACAGCAGATCTCTACAACTTATTCATCTTGTATAACTAAAACTTTATACTCTTTGAACAACTCCCCATATATCACTGCCCTCAGCTTCTGGCAGCCACCAACCTACACCCTGCTTCTATGAATCTGACTATTTTAGATATACAAAAAGAATCATGCAATACTTGTTCTTTGGTAGCTGCCTTATTTCATTTAGCATAATGTTTTCCAGGTGCATCCAGGTAGTTGCATATGGCAGGATGTCCTTCTACAAATTTAAAGTTTAAGATTTGCTTGGTAATGCCTGAAGAGGTTTTCAATTTCCCCAAGACAACATATTGATTTGCAAAGGACATTTATCTTAAAGTCAGATAGACTGAGAATGTACCGCATGTTCTTCCATCCAACAGTGATATGCTCTTTTCAAAATTACTAAATCTAGTTTTTTGCTATTGAAATGAGAACAATATAATTGTTAGGATTAAATGAGTCATATAGAATCCCAGATCCTATTTGGTGAACAGGATGTTAGTCCCTCTAAATTTCCTGAAAGTTAAACAGGTGGTATCTAATTAGGGTAGTATAAAGAGACTAGACCTTAAGCTTATTTAAAGTGAGGAGCAGGATTGTATTATTGAATGCAATCTCCACTTGATTTTGACCAGAAAGTTAGATAGACAGATAGAGAGATAGTTGATAGATAGAGAGATAGATTGATATATGTATTCACTTCAAAAATACATTATATGTTCAGTTTCTACTTAGTAAACTATGAAGTATCTCAGCTAAGGAAAAGATTAAAGGAAAACAAAACAATGACTAGGAGAAAATGTTATTCTCCTAGCAGTATGTAAGGAATTACTTTTAGTGAAAGAAGATCTTATCCACTTTGATGGGAAAATTCTCAAATAAGCATGCTTGAGGTAGAAGCTGACCTGTATGTGGATTTACCTGCTTTAGATATAGGAGGCTGAGAGAGAGAGGAGTGTTACTAATTCACACAGAGTCAGAGGGTGAAAGGAGTTTGAGACTGCATTCGTTATATGTCAAAGGCTTGGGCTTTGTAAAGTGTGACCTTTCTCTTGGTCCTTAAGGCTCTCTAAGAAAGTTACAATCTCATAAAACATTGGTGTAAGAAGCCATTTTTTTGTTAGTTTTTTTTGAGTAAAGTAGGGAAAGATGAATGTGTGGCTGAAGAGAGTCAGTACCTCTTTTTTTTCTGGAGTACAGAGAGAGTCTGGAAGAGAGAAATTGATGAAGGTCTGAAGTATTAGGAGGGAGGGTCTAAATTAAAATAAATTAAAATAAATTTGTCCAGACCTTAAAAGGCCAGGGGTTCCATCTAATAATGGGATGACAGGAGTACAGTAAGTCCCTATTTCTCTCTCTAAGCAGAGAGTTCTTTGAGAGATTGCACTATATTTTCTTCTACTCAACTGTCTTTTGGAGGGCTCTCATAGTTGTTCTTTTTACTTCAGTTAGTGATTATAAACACTAAATTTTCCCTAGGCATACTCTCTCCACTACAGCATTAATTGACCTGTGCAACCAGTCTTTGGGGATGCAGTGAGGCTTTAAATTCCCTTAAATGCGTTTCTTATAACAAGACAATGTCTTACAACCCCTCCTAATTCACTTGTACAGATCACTTGCCCTGGGAGTAGCTATTTATTCGATATTTTTTTTAATTCACAAAAGGTTCTTATAAGTTTTTTTCTTATGAAGTGCATAAAACACAAACAAAGCTACATTCTGATTAAGTTCATAGGACACTAGGGAGGTGATATGACTAAAAATAACACATGTAGATCATGCTTTAACACCAAAAAATTGTGTTCATATGCTTTATCTTATTTTGCAACAATCTTGTTAATTAGTCACACAAGTATTTTTAATCTTTATTTTACAAGTGAGAAAACAGAGTTTCAAAAGGTAATGGGCCTGCCCAATATCACTACTGAGGACTGAGTGGAAACACGACTCCAATAAACTATTTCCAAAGCCAAGGTTCTGGATACAATACAATGATTTCTCTCTCTGTACATAAAATTGTCATGTATAAACTGCAGTGGTCATTTATCTTAACTGGGCAGATTTAATCTACCTCTTTCCCTACTTTTCTTTTTTTGAGAAATACTTAAGTAGAGAAATAATAACTAAGCATGAAGTTGTCCTTTTTTTTTAAAAGCCATTTTAGGTTAAAAACCATAAAATGATCTGGTCCTAGGTTGCCCATTTGAGGAAGATAAGAGGAGGTAAACAAAAGACAGGTTCTAAAATAAATTTTAAATGTAGATACTTTACTTTTGGTTATTTTGAACAGCAATAAATTTTCAAAGGAAAGTTTGGCTATGAACCAAATAGTGTTTGATTTATAGACAAAAATTCTAGAGTAAAACAGGATATAATATATGTACCAGGAACTCCAAAAGAATAGCATTGTCCAGCTTCCATTTGGCCAAACATGTATTTTTTTTTAAATTTATATTTCTATTAAGCTATAGAAAATCAATACTGTAAATTTTGTTAAAAACATATAGTTAATCTTTTAACTTCTATTAGGAGCAAGTTCTTTGAAGTCACTCTAGTAAGATTTAAACCATCTCTGAATACCTAGCTGTAAAACTGGATATGAAATATTAATATCCACAATTATTCTTATTTTAAACTGCAGACAATAATATTATCTACTTTATAGTATTATGGTGAGTCATGACTTAATGGACATGAAGTGGTGAACAGTGAATGTGACTTGGCTTATGTTTGATAAGTACTCCTTCTCCTCCTCCTCCTCCTCTCTTTCCTTTTCCTTCTCTTTCACCAAAAATAATTTATATTGAGCTTTTTTTTCCCTTGTGTTCAGGACCATAATTAAAAAGCACTTCTTAGCTCTGAGTTCTTCTTTAGCTAAATAGCTTTTTGAAAATAATCTTCAGAGAAAGAAAGTATAACTTATTATCTCAGTGTCTGTTTATCACTGAATTTACATATTTTTATTTTTTTTTAATTTATTTATTTGTGTGTGTGTGTGTGTGTGGTACGCGGGCTTCTCACTGCTGTGGCCTCTCCCGTTGCGGAGCACAGGCTTCGGATGTGCAGGCTCAGCAGCCATGGCGCATGGACCCAGCCGCTCCGTGGCATGTGGGATCTTCCCAAACCGGGGCACGAACCCGTGTCCCCTGCATCGGCAGGCAGACTCTCAACCACTGCTCCACCAGGGAAGCCCAGAATTTACATATTTTTAAATCAACGTTTTTTGCAATTGAGTTGCATGAGTTCTTTATATATTTTGGATATTATTTCATTATCAGATATATTATTTGCTAACATTTCTTTCCATTCAGTAGGTTACTTTTTCACTTTGTTGACTATTTCCTTTGCTGTGCAGAAGCTTTTTAGTTTGATTTAGTTCCATTTGTTTATTTTATTTTTTTTATTTTTTATTTTTTTATTTTTGCCTTTGCTTTGGAAGTCAGGTCCAAAAGATCATCTCCAAGACTTACATCAAGAACTTGTCACTTCTCTTCTTCTAGGATTTTCATGGTTTCAGGATTCATGTTCAAATCTTTAACTTATTTTGAGTTAAGTTTTGTGTGTGGTGTAAGACAGTGATCCAGTTTCCTTCTTTTACATGTGATTGTCCAGTTTCTTCAACATCATTTATTGAAGAGACTTTTCTTTCTTTATTGTGTATTCTTGGCTCCTTTGTCATAAATTAAATGATTACAAATATGTGGGTATTTATAGACTCTTTATTATGTTCCATTGATCTATGTACCTTTTTCTCTATCAATACCATGCTCTTTTGATTGAGTTCAGATGCAGTAGTAAAATGACAGTTAAGCAAAAGTTTTAATCTGTGTGAATGGGCTATAATAAGATAAGATGAAGTTAAGGGTTGTATAAGTTTCAAAACTGCAGAGAAAGAGGCCCTGGGTAAAAAGGTGCTCCCAGGAGAAGGGGAATGTCAAAAGAATGTTATGAGAATCAAGATAAATTTGCCAAAGTGAGCCCTGCTGAAATGTCTTCTCCCACATGCATAGGACACATAAGATATTTTAAAGTTCCTCTAAGTATCAGATTGCAAATGATTAAAGGTTACCATTCCATATGTATTTTATTATTCATTAACTCAGTAAAATATGATACCAATTTTCAGAGTTTACATAATCTCTTCCCCTTCCTTCCATGGACACCTTGCAACCTTGAATATACTGGCCAAGTATTTTACAGCCCAAACTTTATAATTTCTGATCATATATTCCCTAATAATTCAGGCTTATATGTCACGTAATAAGTAAGAAGAAAAACTTAGAAAATGTCCTTTCTTTGAATATTAACATGGTGGTGAGCAAACAGCTGTCATCTACCCAATTTCTCATGTTTAAAGAGAAGAAAGATGATTCTACTGTATTTTTTTATTTATTTAGCAAATAGTTTTTAATCTTGAAATAATGCACATATATAAAAGTGCACAAAGTTGATTTATCAAAAATTCAATATTCAATGTCAGTGACCTTGTTCAAAATAGAGTATTCCCAACACTTCAAGAAGACCCCTTTATTCTCCCTCCTAATCACAAAGCCCCCTTATTCCCCATAGTTTACCACCTTGCTACTTTTATGACAATATCCCTTTGAATTTTTTATAGTTTTAACAACTAGGCATGTCTGCCTAAAAACTATCCAGATAGATATAGATATAGATACATACACACACATATATAATTGTAGACAGAGGAAGTATAATTTTTATATCTGGATTATTTTATTATCTTAATAGTTGTAAGACTGACCAATGTAGTTGTATGTAGCTGTAGTTCATTTGTTTTTATTGCTAGATAATATTTCTTGTATAAACATCCTACAAGTTTTTCATTTATTGTACTATTGATAGGTAATGTTGTCATTCTTTTTAAGTTGTTTGTTATTATTGTTGTTGTAAATGTGTACACATTTTGTAAGAATACACCTAGGAATTAATATTATTTTTTTAATGTTGGCCATTGTGCTCAGTGTTTAGTGGTATTATTGCTGTTTAAATTGTATTTTTCTAATTATTATTAAAATTGAGAACTTCTTCATAGGACAGTTGGAAACAGTTTTTCTGTAAAATGTCTATTCAAGTCATTTGGACCCTTTTTGCGGTTTGTCTCTTATTTTTAATAATAAATTATATAATTTAATTCAAGTCCTTTGCCTAACATTTGTTTTACAAACAAATATTTCCAAGTTCAGAAATGCTTTGCTAATTTTTAGCAAATATTTTAAAAGGTTAAATTAAAAAAAAATTACCCCTCTTGGGCTAAGATTTTAGATTAAATCCAACTCTAATCAGTTTGGAAAGAATTACATCTTTATAATATTGAATCATCCAATAAATAAATAAACCACAGTAAGTTTGTGTATTAATCTTTTCAACTATTAGTTTATGTCATGCTACTCTTTGTTGAGTCTTAGATATTGATAAAATCATGGAAATGGCCAGACTAAATTACCAGCATTAATTGATTAACAAAAGCATAGTTTGATTTACTAACCATATAGAAATCCAATAATTCAGTCTCTACTATGTCATTATTTTAAAATTAATACAACTTTTGTTCAAATAATCTCTATGAGCCCAAAATCTGATACATATTGTATTTAAGTATGTCATCCATATAGCCTAAAAAATAATATGTGTCCCTTACAAATAATTTTGATTCTTCAGTGAATGAGTTAGCCAATGATATAGCTTCATTATTTACCAAAGGAAAAAGAAATTTTCTCATTAAAATTAAATTTTCCTTTGTAAAACTTTACATTTAAGAAGTATTGTTACATAATACTTTATATATTCTTTGGTACAAAAAAGTTTAAAAATTGGCAATAGAATTAGAAACGTTATCTGAAATTAAATAGTATGCAACAGGATTGGCAAGATTTTTTAAAAATTTCTTTTATTTAACAAGAAAGATATTCGTATTGGAGTTGTTTTGCAAATATGGTTCATACCTTTGAAAATGAAATTCTCAGAATTTTAATATGCTTTAGAAAAAATAAATCTGTATTATTTCAAGTGAATAGTTATTTATTATAAACTGAACAAAACACTTCCAGGAGCACTGTGAAGAAACTAGAGAGGTAAAACACAAAGGTCTGCTGTAATAGGCTTTTGCTGAAATGAGAGAAATTAGGTAATTTCAGAAAATCTAATAAGGAGTTTCCCTCGTGTGATATAAATTACTTGTAATTCATCAATCTGCTTTTTTTCTTTCATCATTTACTATTCTGACCAAATGTTAACTAGTAAAGCTTATGGCCAAATAGTTGGGTCATACTTTTCTCTAGAACTCTACTCTAAATCAGAAAATTATAAAGTTAAACATCTCTCACTATTAAATGTTTCAGTTCTAAAATTGATGTTAAATTAATAATTAATTAATCCTTAATTAACAATAATTGTATTGCTTTCATATAATTTAGAAGGCCATTTGGAAATATTATATAGATTGAGTTAGATCTCTAAAAAAACTGATGACTGTCTAATTATGTCTTAGAACGGATTCTTATGATATAATAAAAGATGTGATCAAATATTTATGCTAAGTAATAATTATGACAATGCAATATATTATAGTAAATATTAGTAATACTCTATATGTCAATCATATGTCAACATACTCTTGATTAGTCTATTATCTAGATAATCTAACCAAGTACTAGAATTGTGTGTAGTTTTTAAGTTTATGTTTTCAAATATAATTAATATATGAAATGCTTATGATACAATCTTAAAAATAAAATAATGAAAAATACATATACATGCATACATTACTATATTACAGTGTGTGTGTGTTAGTGAGATGTGTGCATGCATGTATGTATGTACATTTGTGTGTGATATGAGAGACAGAGAGAGAGAAAGCTGTCAAAAATTAAGTATAGTATACTTACTCCTTCGGAGTTTATTAAGGGGTGTCACTTGGATTCAGTAGCCACAATATCAGCTCACCCTTTTTGTGGAAATGAAAACCTAAAAGGGTATGATAAAAAAATCCATGATAAACATAGGTGATGACAGCAGTGACAGATGATTGGCTTTACTTTCTTTGGTTGAACATCCTGTGATGTACAGGAGAACGAATAAGGACATTAGATCAGTTTAAATAAGTCTTTTCTTTAGTTTGTTGGCTTGACATAGATGTATGGGTTTCTTGTGGGTTAACTGAATACCTAAGAAAGTGTTTGTTTGAAAAACGCTAGAAGCTTTGCCTTAGCTCAGAAACCCCAGCAACAAAGGTTATGGAGTGTGGCCCTAGGCAAAGGTATTGAGAATAGTTAGAGGAGGTCAAGTAGATCACCCACGTCAGAGAAATGTGCCATTCAGAAGCCCCTTGCATGGCTCTCTGAAGGATTAGATGTTCTTTTAACATGCCTGTATTCATTTCTGAGCCCTTCTTTAAGTTCTGACACAAGAAAAGTTTCCCAGCTCACCTTTGTAACTCTCTGGCAGCAGTTGTGGAATCCATACTTTTTCTCAAGAAGTACTACTTATTGTGAAATGAACAGTATTTATAAACCAAGATTAAGATGCAAAGATGCTAGGTATCTTAGTCTTTTAAGGCTGCTATAACAAAAATATCATAGACTGGGTGGCCTAAAAAAACCAGAAATTTATTTATCACAGTTCTGAAACCTGGGGAGTACAAGATCAAGGTACCAAAAGAATCTGTGTCTGGTAAGGGTCTGCTTCATTGTTCATAGATGGCGATCTGTAACCTCACTGTAACCTCACATGGTGGAAGGGTCAAAGTGGCTCTCAGGGGCCTGTTTTAAAGTGCATTAATCCTATTCATGAGGACTCTACCCTTATGACCTAATCACCTCTTAAAGGCCCCACTTCTACAAACCATTGTACTGGGATTAGATTTCAATGTACAAAATTTGGGGTACACAAACAGTCTACAGTACTAGGCATGCTCATTTGTTATCATTATGTCTTGGTCTTTTCAGCAGACAAATCTAGGACTTATATCTATATAGAGATATACATATATAATATATATTAACTATATATTATGTATATGATAAAATTTGATATTTTATATAATGTATATAATTTGGAATTTGAAGTTTCAGTACAAACTCATAATTTAATTATAAATTTATACTGAAATCTCAAATTCCATCCCAATACCAAAAGGCTTGTAATTCTCCCATTACACTTTTGTGTCTCTTTTTCCCACATTGAGAATTCTGGCTGCCAAGATACCAATGTATTTACTCATTTACTCAATACCACAATATATACAAAACAGTTATAAAATTGATATATGTATACATACTTTTAAATTATTAAAACTACTAAATAATGTTCAAGAATTTCTTTGTAGCTCTTTTAAATTTTTATAGTCAGTATATATATTCATTTGGTTTAGTGAAAATTATTTGGATTAGCTCTACTTTCCCCTATCAGTGGATGTGTTGTTAATTTGGGACAGACATACCTCAGAGATATTGCAGATACAGTTCCAGACTACTGCAACAAATGAAATTTTCCATAAAACAAGTCACCCAAATTTTTTGGTTTCCTAGTGCATAAAAATTTATGTTTACACAACACTGTAGTCTATTGTGTGCAATAGCATTATGTCTAAAAAAAATGCACATACCTTAATTAAAATATCTTATTGCTAAAAAATGCTAACCATCATCTGAGTCTTCAGGGTGTCGTAATATTTTTGCTGGAGGAGGGGTCTTGCTTTGATGCTGATGACTGCTGACTGATCAGGGTGGTGTTTGCTGAAGTTGGGGTAGTTGTGGCAATTCCTTAAAATTAGACGGAAGGTTCCCACATTGATTGATCCTTCCTTTCATGAAGGACTTTTCTGTAGCATGCAAAGCTGTTTGATAGCATTTTACCCACAGTAGAACTTTTTTCAGAATTGGACTCATCTCTTCAAACCCTGTCACTTCTTTATCAACTAAATGTATGTAATATTCTCAATCTTGTTGTCATTTCAACAATCTTCATGGAATCTTCACCAGGAGTAATTTCCATCTCAAGAAATCACTTTATTTGCTCATGCATATGAAGCAACTTCTCATTCCTTCAATTTTTTCATGAGATTGCAGCTCTTCACTCACACACCTTCAGGTTTTATTTTTTATCCTAGTTCTCTTGCTATTTCCACCACATCGGCAGTTACTTTCTCCACTTGAGTCTTGAACCCCTCCAAGTCATCCATGAGGGTTGGTATCAACTTCTGTAAAACTCATTTTGATGTTTATATTTTGACCTTTTCCCATGAATCACAAATGTTCTTAATGGGATCTAGGATGGTGAATCCTTACCATTCAATTTACTTTGCCCAGATCTATTAGATAAGTCACTATCTATGGCAGCTATAGCCTTACAAAATGTAATCCTTAAAAACAAAACTTTGAAGCTTGACATTACTCGTGATCCATGGGCTACAGAATGGATGTTGTGTAAGCAGGCATGAAAGCAACATGAATCTTATACATCTCCATCAGAACTCTTGGATGACCAGGTGCATTGGCAATGAGCAGTACTATTTTGAAAGGAATCTTTTTTTTTTTTTTCTGAATAGTATGTCTCCACAGTGGGCTTAAACTATTCAGTAAACCATGTTGTGAACAGATGTGCTGTCATCCAGGCTTTGGTGTTCTATTTATACTCTGCCTGTGGTCTGTAAATTTAGCATAATTCTTAAGGGACCTAGGATTTTCTGGATGGTAAAAGAGCATTGGCTTCAACTTTAAGTCACAAGCTGCATTAGCCCCTAAAAAGAGAGTTACCCTGTTCTGTGAACGTTTGAAGCCAGGCATTGACTTCTCTTCTCTAGCTATGAAAGTCTTAGATGACATCTTCTTCCAATATAAGTCTGCTTTGTCTGCATTGGAAATCTGTTGTTTAGTGGAGCCACCTTCATTAATTATTTTAGTTAGATCTTCTGAACAACTTGCTGCAGCTTCTACATCAGCACTTGCTGATTCACATTGCCCCTTTATATTATGAAGATGTCTTCTTTCCTTAAACTTCATGAACCAACATCCGCTAGCTTCAAACTTTTCTTGTGCACTTTCCTCGTCTCTCGCAGCCTTCACAGAATTAAAGAGAGTTAGAGCCTTACTCTGGATTCACCTTTGGCTTAAAGAAATGTTGATGGGTTTGATCTTACATCCAGACCACTAAAACTTCTCCATATCGGTAATAAGGCTGTTTCCCTTTCTTATCATGCATGTATGTACATTGGAGTAGCACTTTTAATTTTATTCAAGAATTTTTCTGTTGTACTCACAACTTGACTAACTGTTTGACACAAGAGGCCTACCTTTTGTCTTATCTCAACTTTCTGCATGCCTTCTTCAGTAAGCTTAATCAATTCTAAATTTGTAGTACTTTTTGACCTTTTTCATCCAGTTCCCCCTCCCCACACCTTCTGTTTCTGGTAACCACAAATCGGATCTCGTTTTCTATGAGTTTGTATTGTTTGTTATTTGTTTTGAAGTATAATTGACGTACAATACTATCTTACTTCCTGTTACACAACATAGTGATTTTTTTCTATACATTTTCTAAATGATCACCAAGATAAATCTAGTTATGATATGTCACCACAAAGATTTTACTTAGTTCTTGACTATATTTTCCACACCGCATATTTTATACCTGTGACTCATTTATTTTGCAATTGGAAGTTTATACCTTTTAATCTCCCTAACTACTTCTTTCCTCTCTCCCACTCTCTGGTAACCACGTGTTTGTTCTCTGTATCTATAATTCTGTTTCTGTTTTGTTATGTTTCTTCATTTCTTTTTTTGTTTAGATTTCACAGACATATGTTTTCTACTGCTTTAGGTAAACACCTAAAAGGGTGATTGCTGGATTCTATGGTAAGAGTATGTTTAGTTTTGTAAGAAAATGTTAAAACATTGTCCATAGTAGATGTACCATTTTGTATTCCTACCAGCAATGGATGAGCATTCTTATTCTTCCTCACATTGGTTTCTTACCTAGCATTATATTCTGAGAATAACTCCATACAGCTTTTAGAGATTTTTTTTCTTATTAATTTCTTATTTCTTATGTTTATCTAATCTAGTGCTTGTGTGTTTGTGTGTGTCCTGAATGGTTACTTCACAAAGTAGGTAAACCTAAAGCCAGGAAGTAGAGAAGTGAAGGTATTTATTTTGATGTAGGATGAACCTGTTCACACACTCAAATGCTACCTGAATCATGAAGTGATCCTAAGGAAGAGTTTGCATATTTACACTGTGCTCTGACTCTCCACTGCATCTTCTCCTATTAGAATATCTATGAGATTTGGTTGTTATTGCTTATTCCATTTCAGTCTCCACCAGCACTTTTTACTCTAAGTAACATAATTTTCTATGCGTGGTTGAACATTGATGTTTCTGTAGCTAATTAAGTTTCACTGAAAGTATGTTATTTTTCATTTTTAGTTGTTGGCGGCAGAGCCTTTGATCCTTATATTGATTTATAGTGCTTAACTGATGGCAAACAATTTACTGGACTGCCCTAGTTTGCACATACTGCATTATCTCTGTGATTTGGGACACTTAGCCCTTAGGTTGATTGTTTTCTTCCTTTAATTTTCGGTTTCCCTCTTTCTCCTAAGTGAATGGAGGATCATCTATAATTTTAACCAGGAAACCTTTTCAATTATATTTGTGTTGCCTGTTTTCTTACATATAAATTTATCTTTATAAACTGTTAGAGGTGATTGGAGAGGTAGCTTAAATCCTTACCTTTTCTATTTCTTTCAAACAGGTTTAGTTTGGTTTGGTTTATCTGAATTGTTGCTGTTGTTTCATGTGTTGGGCTAAAGGAACCTATGTGCACAGTAGACATAGATTAGAAGTTAAGTAATATGGAAAACAATAAATAATGCTATTTGTATTTACAGTATATTGGGCAGAGTTGGATACCAAAATATATGAAGTCTTCTTTCCTTCCTGCCTACTTTCTTTTTGTTTTTCTGTCATATACTTATTCTTTAAGTGCTTATTACTCAAACATATGCTATGTATGTTATATACTTAGATGTCTCAACTAAGTAATTCTTATATATATTTTGAACACCCACGTTAGATCATATTTTTAACATTGAATGAAAGAATGTTGCAATGTTCTGTTTCTTAGCTGGATTTTAACTGACAGTATAGCAAATCATATTTTAATAACTATCTCAATGCATTTACAGACTTTGAAAGTACAATGGAATTTTTATTTGACATTATAATGTAGAAAAGTACATGAATTATTAGCCTAAATTTTTTTATATACCTCTCACAAAATATGGAAATTTTACTTCAGAGGAAAGTTACTATATAATGAAAATATATTTCCTCTGATCAAGTTTAGTGAATCAAGCCCAAGGCTGCTTGCTTCAATTTTCATTTATTTTCCTTATACTGTCATTCATAGGAAGCAAGAAAAAAAAAACTATAAGCAAAGGACCATTAAATAAAAAGCATTTCACTGGAAATATGTGCTTGAAAAGGATTATGTGATCTACAACTTGGGATTCTGCATGTTATCACATGACTAAGTTCCAAAGTCTCTAAGTGACTTTTTCACTAAATGCATATAGATATATAAAGTCTTTAAAGAAAGTAAAGAATACTGTACTGAGTCAGAAAAATAGTTCAGTGAGGCTTGAATATTCTCCTTCTTACCAGGACAGTAAGACATTTTTTGCTGAAATGTAATCAGTTTTCCTCCAGGGAAAATCACTTTAAATTGTCAAAAGTTTACCACCAAAACTAATTAGTTACTTCATGAATTTATTTATGAAAGACATGCATTTAACACCCAGGATGTGCAGAACTCAGAGGTAATTAATGTAGTTGGTGTATAGTAGGTCTCCCTTGGCAAAAACAAGTGTGGGAAATTTTCTATCAATTGCCTATACCTGCAGTATATCGTCCCAGTACAGTGGTGATAATGATGGTAGTAGAAGATATTCGTTTGCAACAGTGGGATAAAAATCATAAAAATCCTTCGAAATTTCAAAAGATGAAAGGATAGTGTAATGTAACATATTGAACTTTGGATAAGTAGATAAAAGGGTAGCGTAATGTAGCATAATGAACTTTGGATAAGTAACCAGATTGAATTGAGTTTAACACCTTACTTCCTAAATTACTTTGTACTCTTGGGCCATCTATATAACTTCTCCCAGCTTAACTTCCTTTGTATGTAATAAAGAAATAAGCACCTTTATATTCCAAAATGAATTAGACAATGAAGATTAGAGATTCTGACTTTTTTTTTTTTTTTTTTTTTTTTTGCTGTATGCGGGCCTCTCACTGTTGTGGTCTCTCCTGTTGCAGAGCACAGGCTCCAGACGTGCAGGCTCAGCAGCCATGGCTCACGGGCCCAGCCGCTCCGCCGCATGTGGGATCTTCCTGGACCGGGGCATGAACCCGTGTCCCCTGCATCAGCAGGCAGACTCCCAACCACTGCGCCACCAGGGAAA
This sequence comes from Mesoplodon mirus, assembly GCF_964341445.2. Lineage (NCBI taxonomy): Eukaryota > Metazoa > Chordata > Mammalia > Artiodactyla > Ziphiidae > Mesoplodon > Mesoplodon mirus. The sequence continues at coordinate 106,153,470 of NC_138983.1, read as the reverse complement.
CCCCTGACATTTCTTTTGATTCAACTCTGGTAACACTGGTGTCACTGTTCACGGTTATCATCACTAATCTCAGCCACCTCACTTTTGTCTATTCTCATTGACATACATGAACCTTTCCTACTTTTATTCAAGTCCCTTTTATTTTATAATATTCATTCATAACCCATCATATATATATATATATATATATATATATATATATATATATATATATATATATATATATATGTTAAATCATCCACAATTAGGACAAACCAAACCAAACCATATACATACATATGAAAACGTATCACATTTTAATTTATTTTTCATTCTTACATTATTTGTGTCTATAACCTCTCTTCATTTAAAATTTAAAACCAGTAAAATGACCACGGGTCAAGATAATTAGATCAAACCTAATTACCTTTGTTGTGTACTTGTGCCTAACTATCCAACTGAAGGCATCAAAAATATAATTTAATCTTTAAAATGATTCCCACCATCACCCTCACTATCAGGACCCACTGACACAACTTGAGCACCAATATAAAACCTAATTCTTTTTCTTTTCACACAATATTCTCAAAAGCACTCTTAATTTTGAGCAGTCTTGATTTTAATTATTCTTTTATTTAGAACATACCTTCCTACTTAGTCAATTTGTGAATATTCTTATATAATTTTAATTTACAACAATCAAAATGCTCTACAGGTACTCTAACACTGTAGGTATATGACAATATTTCTTGCTTACCTTCAGTGTGCTATGTATGGTGCACACTTGGCTACACAAAAGAGGAAAGGCTTTTGCTGTTTCTTAAATAGACTTTTAACCATCTCTTTGTTTATCCAACTCACTTGCAGCCACACACACTCCCAGAGGTTCCCATGCCACCAAATTTTATGGTTTAGGAGGACTAGGTGGTATATATTTGGTTGGCGCTCTACAGCATAATTGCCTGCTTTGGAGTCATTCTCCTTAGTTCTGTTTTGTTCTTTACCTTTTGTTCATCCCCTTTCCAGTCTTCAATGCTGCTTTGTGGTATCTCCTCTCCAATTCTCCATTTCATTGTAGATTTATGTTTTAAAAAGTAATTGCCTTACTGTTGTACTGGAGGGGTTTTAAAGAGACTAGAAGTTGGTGCAGGTGTTTAATCTACCAGCTCTATCTGTATGCATTATTTGTTACACTATTTTTTTTTTTTTTTTTTTTTTGCGGTACACAGGCCTCTCACTGTTGTGGCCTCTCCCGCTGCAGAGCACAGGCTCTGGACGTGCAGGCTCAGTGGCCATGGCTCATGGGTCCAGCCACTTCATGGCATGTGGGATCCTCCTGGACTGGTACATGAACCCGTGTCCCCTGCATTGGCAGGCAGACTCTCAACCACTGCACCACCAGGGAAGCCCAGTTACATTACTTTTAATAACAAATTTCATTAACCATAAAATCAGAGGCCAAAAAATAAAATTTTATTTCTAATTTTGATATTTTTTTAAATTGAGGTATAATTAATTTACAATGTTTTGTTAGTTTCAAGTGTACAGCAAAGTGTACATATATATAAATATATATTCTTTTTTAGATTCTTTTCCATTACAGGTTTTATAAGATATTGAATATAGTTCCTTGTGCTATACAGTATGTCCTTGTTGCTTACCTATTTTATATATAGCAGTATGTATATGTTAATCCCAAACTCTTAATTTATTTCCCTCCCACCTTTGGTAACCATAAGTTTGTTTTTTATGTCTGTGAGTCTATTTCTGTTTTTCAAAAAATCCATTTGTATTATTATTTTAGATTCTACAAATAAGTGATATCATATGATATTTGCCTTTTTCTGTCTTACTAACTTCATTTACTATGATAATATCTAGGTCCATCCATGTTGATGCAAATCACATTATTTCATTATTTTTATGGCTGAGTAATATTCCATTGTATAAATATACCACAACTTCTTTATCCATTAATCTATCAATGGATATTTAGGTTGCTTCCATGTTTTGACTGTTGTAAATAGTGCTGATATGAATATTGTGGTGCATGTATCTTTTTGAATTAGTGTTTTCTCTGGATATATGCCCAGGAGTGGGACTGCAGAATCATATGGTAACTCAGGACTTCCCTGGTAGTCTAGTGATTAAGATTCTGCCTCCACTGCAGGGGGTGCAGGTTCGATCTCTGGTTGGGAAACTAAGATCCTATATGCCATGTGGCACAGCAAAAAAATAAATAAGTGAAAAATTAGAAATAAAGATAAGTTCAAGATCAGAAAAAAAAAAGAATCATATGATAACTCTATTTTCAGTTTTTTAAGGAACCTCCATACTGTTCTCCATAGTGGCTGCAACAATTTACATTTCTACCAATAGTGTAGGGTGGTTCCTTTTTCTCCACACCCTCTCCAGCATTTATTATTCATAGAGATTTTGATGATGGCCATTCTTGACTGCTGTGTGGTGATATCTCATTGTAGTTTTGATTTGCATTTCTTTAATAATTAGCAACATTGAGCATATTTTCATGTGCCTGTTAGCCATGTGTATGTCTTTTTTGGAGAAATGTCTATTTAGGTCTTCTGTTCAATTTTTGATTGTGTTGTTTGTTTTGTTGATATTGAGTTGTATGAGCTGTTTTTATATTTTAGAAATTAATCCATTGTTGGTAGCATTGTTTGAAAATATTTTCTCCCAGTCTATAGTTTGTATTTTTGTTTTGTTTATGGTTTCCTTTGCTGTGCAAAAGCTTTTAAGTTTAATTAGTCCCGTTTGTTTTTTATTGTTTCTTTGGTTTGTTTTTACTTTTTATTTTATATTGGAGTATAGTTGATTAACATTTTTGTGTTAGTTTCATGTGTACAGCAACATGATTCAGTCACACTTATATACATGTATCTATTTTTTTCCAAATTATTTTCCCATTTATGTTGTTGCATAATATTGAACAGAGTTCCCTGTGCTATACAATAGGCCTTTGTTGTTTATCCATTTTAAATATAGAGGAGTGTACATGTCAATCCCAAACTCCATAACTATCCCTTTCCCCCAACCTTTGCCCCTGGTAACCATAAGTTCATTCTCTAAATCTGTGAGTCTGTTTCTGTTTTGTAAATAAGTTCATTTGTATCATTTTCTTTTTTAGATTCCTCATATAAGTGATATTTTTGTTTTTATTTCCATTACTCTAGGAGACAAATCCAAAAAAAAATACTGCTGCAATTTATATCAAAGAGTATTCTGCCTGTGTTTTCCTCGAGAGGTTTTATAGTATCTGGTCTTACACTTAGGTCTTTAATCCATTTGGGTTTATTTTTGTATATGGTATTAGACTAATCTCATTTTTTTACAAGTAGCTGTCCAGTTTTCCCAGCACCAGTTACTGAAGAGACTGTCTTTTCACCACTGCATATTCTTGCTTCCTTTTTGTAGATTAATTGAACTTAATCGTGTGAGTTTATTTCTGGGCTTTCTATCTGTTCCACTGATCTATGTTTCTGTTTTTGTGTCACTACCATGCTGTTTTGATTACTGTTGCTTTGTAGTATCACCTGAAGTCTTGGAATACCCATTCTTCTGAAGGTCAAAAACTAATCCTCATTATTCATAGAAAAGTCTTATTAATTTAGAGTTTCCAAAGTCAATTGGTAAGGTAATTACAATTCTTGTTTTCTTTCTGGTCTTTGGTACATGAAGATATCTGCTAATAATCACAATTTCAAGAATTCTCTAAACATGGAAACTACTAACACAAGATTTTTGGCACTATTAACTGCACAGAAAAGTGGTATACTACCCTATATGAGACTATATGCCTAAAAGCCTATACAGGACTTACAGTCTACTGCTTTCATGTCATGCTTAGATGGAATGGGGATATCAGTAGAAATCCTGCACCTTTTACCAATTTCCTACTTGTTATTCTGCAAACTAATCACATAATCTATTGATCTCAGATTCCATTGTCTACTGGGGTTTCTAATTATTTTACTTATTATTTACTTTTTCTTATTCCCCTAGCCCAGATATTTTTATTTACCTAAGAAGAGAAAGGAGAAGGAATTAATAATACTGAGCCTTCCCTTAACATACAATTTTTGTAATCTGTTATTTAGATTAAAAGCCATGATTAAACACAATTTATTCCAACTGTTCTGCCTCCCTTTTACGAGTCCCCAAGATGAAGATTAATTTAAATAGAGAGCCTATAAAAATATATATAATCTAAATATATAATTTATATTATATAAACATTATACATAATATATTGTATATATTACAAATATACAATTTTTATATATAATATAAATATATATGTAATATATATTTAATCAAAAAATTTATAGCTAACTACATTTAAGCTTCACTTGCCATACCTAAAAAATGTACATACTATATTAACATACAATTGATATAAATTTATGTGAAATAATTTTTTAATTTAAAATAACATCACTGGCAATGTTATATCATTATTTTTATTTTCTATTACTATAATTTAATAAATAATCTTAGTATACAAATTGTATACATGATTCTTCTCAAACTCTCCAAGTGTTTTATTAGCATAAATTTCTAGATGTAAAATTACTGTACTAAAATTGAAGAATATATAATTTTCTTCTTGATGTGACAAAATGATTTCAAGGCAGGTCTAACTAATTTACAGTATAAACAGTTTAATAGGGTTACTTTTTTTTACAACTTCCTCACAGAAACTTGTGAGAGTAAGGAAGATAATCTCATAAATTTGAGTGCTTTCCTTACTTCAGAAATATGCTGTTCACTGTGATAGAAACAAATTAGACATAGTAGTTGGAAGTAGAAAAATACAAAGCCCACAGAAATAATTGTCCACATGAGTGAGACATAATGCAAACCAAGATCAGAGCAGGCCACTCTGATCACAATATAATAAACAAGCAAACAAATAAATGTAGGTATATTATTCTTTGGATATTTGCTCATGAGATTTAGTAATAAGGACAGATTTTGGCATGGGCTGCCTATAGACTGAATTTGGTAAATGTGGTTGAGTGTGTCTGAGCTAACTGATATTCAAGAAGCTTAATCTTTCCACCTTAACAATATAATAATGACAGATGAAATTGATTTTTAATTATCAGCAATCCATCTAAAAAAGGTAAGGGCAGAAACTCTATGAAGTATCTGAGGGAATTTTTAAATGTCATGAGGAGTGTTTGGAGCAAAATGTCACAAAAAGAGCTTTAATAGCTCTGAGTCTATCTTATTACTCGTAGTTTTCTATTTTTCATCAGTCCAATAATTAAAGATGATAGATCCCAGGACAACAATGCCAAAAATTAAATACAGGGGAATCGATTCCTAAGTATGAGTGTAAAGTGGCATGGTCTTATTATGGTATAACCACAAAATCTGGACTCAAGACTAGTAATAAAAATACCTTAGAAAAATCTAAAATATTATGTGCCAAGCATTGTTTTAAGTGCTTTACATGTGATTAATACTTTTAATTTTCAAGATCGCCCTATGAGGTATGTGTAATTATTATATTTATTTTATAGATTATGAAAATAGGCAGAGTTAAGTAACTTGCCTAAATTCAAAGGTTTGTTGAAAATCCAAAAAGCCTAGATTATCTGCTCAAAGCAGTCCTTGATAGTGACTCTTTGTAATGATGTTGATAAAATATATCATTGAACACCAAACAGTTTTATCTATAATTTCCCAGTCAGGTTAACACGTGTATTTCTCACTAGAATAATGACTACATTTTCTAGTAATATTTATTGACACAGTCATATTGGCATACAGGTCTGCAAAAATATCTATCAGGACAGCCTGTACCTTCACAAGCATATGTGGCTTTAACAAGTGACATTCATCTTTCTAGGGATCTGAGTTAGGACTAGAGGAAATTTCTATCATATGAGTTGTGGAGTTCATCTGATGTCAGCACTATGCAATTTTAATTTTAAATCCTCAACTATTCATAGAAAGGAAACAATGACTGTGAAGAAACATTTAGGAAAATTTACTAGATTTTAAAAAGTATGTATAAACACTAGTACTGCTATTCAGCTTAACTCTGTTTATAAAAATAAGCTATAATTTATTCATTCTGTATGTTGTAAGTCGCCCTTAGCCAATCCAAATTAAAGCATATTTAACTAGTCCCTAAAAATAGGAGAATCTGTAGGGACTGTAGGTAAGAATGGAAGAAGATTGCCTCCATGTAAATCTGTATAAACTTGAGATGGTGCATTTGGTCAACACTTGTCCATAGAGTTACCAGCTCCTAAAATTAAAAAAAAAAAAAAAATTAGGCCAGACATAATTTGTGAGAGTGGCTGAGAAATATAAAATATCAGACTAAGCAAAAATAGGACTAATTCTTTTATGAAAACATGGTGAAATGCTTTCCCATTGGTCAACTTCTACTAATAAGTAGAGGATCCTCCAGTGAAGCTAATGATAGAGAACCATGTAAAAATAGTTTTACACTTTTTAATTATATTTTATATTATAAATATAAATAAATAAATATTTTTATATTATATAAATATAAATAAATATTATTTATTTATATAAAATATATATTATATTTATAATATTCAGATATTACAGTATCTCTGAATACTGAGTAAGTCATTCTTCAGGGTATCCAGAAGATCTTTTTATATTTTTCTTTTAGGCTATAGGAAAGGCTGAAGATGGATAAAGACGTTGCAAATCATCTGGTTCTGGGTACCCTTGGGCTCTACCAATGATTAGGAAATAGGTGAAGAAGAAAGGTAAAGTACTTAGGTCTGTTCTCCTGAGAGACCTTAGACATCTAATTAGACCCTAGACTTTTCAAAGAAATCCAACAAAAATAAGACAGTTGTCTTTAAAATGTAGAGCTGACTTCATACAATATCTGAAACTGTTGAGAATAACCACTATTTGGAATAACTACTATTCTAAATTCTCCTTGGCATGAGTAATGTAGAAAGTGATCAAACGAGTAACTAACAAGATTGTTTGTTTGTTTCTCCTGGCGATGCCAAGGTTTAAGTTGGTCTGACTTGAAAAGACAATGATCAAGGGAGGCCAGGTATATATAGCTTCAGAAGTATAGCTGTGGGACACCCCTGTGCCTTGTGAAGAACTCTCTCTGCTTAGTCTAGGCTACCACACAATTGTCCTTCCTATGTATACCCTTCCATATGTCTTTCTTCTCAGCTTTAATTTCAAATAAAATGTTTACAAATTTGATTAATTTAATTTCAAATAAAATGTTTAATTTGCAGATTTAATTTCAAATAAAATGTTTACAAATATATAATTGACTGTGAAAGACAAAATTTCTCAAGTTTTGGTATTGTGAAATGTCACAAGAGAATACTAAAACAACCATGCACTTTGCAGAGGGAATCATTTTTTGGCTTTTAGAAGACTAATTCTATAACTTGATGAGAAATTTTGTCAACCATATCACACCACTATCATAATTCAAAATTATACTTTATTAAAACTGCTTAAAAAAAGAAATGGGCCCTAACACTAGTAATGTTACTTGCTATAATTCACATTCATAAATTATCTACTAATGTAAGAAAAAAATCCTAAGCATTTATCCCTATACAAGTTTGAACATTTAAGTTTTTTTTTTTAATTTGCATTCCCTGTTAAGCAAAAACTAACATAAGTGTCCTGTATTACCAGACCCTGTGCAATGAAATTTAGAAACCTTTCCTACCTAAATCCATACAACATTCTCACATGGTAGATATTATTACCCTCATGTTACAGTTGAAGGAAATGAAACACAGAGAGCAGTCTTCCAAGTTTCAAAGGGTAATAGTGGGCAAAATCATCATGCCATGTTACATTAATCTAAGTTGAAAGGATTTGTTTAAAATCACTATGATTTAATTATTCTGTTTAGTAGTATATGTAGTAAACTACATAGTATAAAGTCCTTACACATAAAAGATTACTCCATAATAATTTATTTTTACTCTATTTGATGCAACAATTGTCTTGACAAATGTTATGCTATATATCTTATATTTATTTCGAATAAAATGTCAGATGTTGGGGAGAAAATGACTTTTAGATTAGTGAAGAAGTATACATTTTAAATAAAGTAATGTTAAGGCATTTTTTGCTTGATAAAACCTTGCAATGTGGTATAATTAACATAATTTCTTATTATGGTTTCATTTCAATGTTTTCATGACTTGTAAATAGTTTAGCTATCACTCTATGTGGATGGTCATGAATTATTGATCTAATCTCTGTTTAACCAAAATCACTGTGCTCCACTTTTTTCCTTAAATGGCACTTATTATGTAAAAATACAAAGAACTCCATTATTCATGAATTAGAGTGTTGCTTTCAAAATATACCAACATTTTAAAAATAAATTTAAGCAATGTTCAGTTGCATGAGTATTATTTAAATTCTAAAATTATACATTAGTCTTATTTATTTAACATATTTTATAGGTTAAAACAACACAATGACTACAGAACAAGAGAAGATTTGAATACTAAATTAAATAAATAATACTCAGGTTATCAGGTATAAATTTCTCAGACCTCACTTCCAGTTCATCTGTATAAAAACATCTAAGGTAGAATGCAATGAATTAGTGTCATGGAGATTACTATTCTTTAAAACAAAATATGCAAATGTTAAAATTGGACTCCTGTAAAATGTTAACTTTGACCCTGTGCCATAAATCTATTTTGGGAATGCAAAAATTGCTTTTCTTGTAAACTTTTGTTCCACTTGAAGTCCTCAAGAATATTCAAGGACAAAGATGTTTTTCTTTAATTTAAAAGGCTACCTATTTTTATATGCACGTGAAATGCTTCACTGCAGCTTTTCTAATTCAATCCCTCAGTATGCTGCAAAGTCAGTTTGAAAATCTGTCTTTCTTCATATGACACTGAAGGTTGTTTTCAAACAAAATCTCCTGAAAAGAAAACTAAATATCCACAAGAGAAAAGCCTTGATTAGTTGGTTGAATAAGAAACAAATGTGATATACTGTTCTGTCTTCTTATTTAGATGCAAAAAAGATGAATATGTGATGTTTATTTTCCTTTTAGATCGATGCCATGTACTATCAACAAATGCCATCATGTGTATTGCTGCTCAAAAACACATTTTGGTGAGGGATCAGAAGTTTACTGCTATTTATTGATGTGACAAAAATAACTTCTAGATAATAACTCAGTTGAGAGAGTCAGGAAGGATTCTGTTTGAGCCTTTGATTTGAAAAACATAAAATGATGAAAACAGAGAAGAGGAGGATGAGGATCCACATAGTTGTAGACAAAAGGAGGAAGGCATGTGAGGAGAGAGGAACAGAATACACTCTATAGTTGGCTCTCTCTTTTTAAGGAAGAAGAATGCTCTTCTCTTTATGAACACACTCTTTAAGGAACACTTTTTTATTAAGTGCCTATGATCCAACATGTGACTTATACAAATTATCATATTTAATCCTTGTATCAAAAATGTGTTTATCACATAGAAGCATTGCCAATCAAAAATTAAGTAATTTGCTCCAGTTTATGGACTCTGAATGCAAACATGCTTCCTAAACTCAGTATTTTTCCATTTTATCAGTCACTCTACTTTTAGGTCCTGTGTTTTCTGACATATAAGCTGAATTCACTTATTTTTCAGTCTTGTGTTCGCATATTAAAGTTTGTGTCTCCCACATAGTCTATCAAGGCTCAGCTCAAATGCCATAATGTCAATGAAATATTCCCTGATCCTTCTGGACTGAAAGAATTATTTTACTTCTGAACTCAGTTCTCAGTTAATGTCTTTATTGCACTGTACCTTGTACTACAGTTGATTTTGCAAGTAACTCTACTAAATTATAACTTATTTGAGGGCTGTACTCTTGTCTCCCATTTCTAAGTTCTCTACATCTCTACAAGTGTCAGATACACAATAATTAATAACTGACTCATTCTAGAATGAAAGGACAAAAGAGTTAACAGTGGGATGAATAAACCAGTTAACTAATTGTCCTTCAAATAATTGATCTGATCACAAAGTTTTTAACTTTAAAATTCAAAGATTCTATTTTGTACCAAATTCCAGATTTTCAAGATTTACTAATAGCTTTAGTTTTGCATAGAATGTGCATATTTGAATAAAATATTTCCCTAATACTGTCAAATATTTTTCACCATACTTCATCATCAAATAATAAAATTGCTTATATTTGTTAGTATTAAATGAGAAGCATAATCTCAATGGAAAATTTTTGAATGGTAAGCAAAAGGGACAGTTTGCCTTTAGGTTGACGTTTTCATACAGACTCATTATTTATATTGGTTTAAATTGTTATATATAGAGACAGTAATAATAATAATAAATAATAAAATTACTGGAGTTGTCAAGTAACATTAATACAAACATGTAAATGTTTCAACTCAATTTAATTTGGAAACTATTTTATTCTTATCAATAACATGGAAATAGTTTCTGCCTCAGTTCCACAGATTTTAGGTGCTTATGTACAAAATGTATTAATGATGACATATGTTAAAAATTATATAACTATAATGAATACATTTTTAGTTTAAAGGAAATGATATTTCACTATATGAAAACAAAGAGAAAGTTTATTATTTATAAAATCAAATTTCCTCTCTGTTTACCTCCACAGAATATAAGAATCTTGTCTCTGGTCATGTCAGAGACACTGATGGGGGACGAAAGTTTTTTGAAGTAAAGGTAGCAGTTTTGCATGAGGTAAGGAAATAATAGGTTATTGATAATAACAATCCATGATGAAAAAAACAAACACCTCATCATCTAATAATTTCTGACACTGCTGTAGGTAATAGAGAAATACAACTGTATGTAACACTATGTTAACCCTGGAGAGCATACTGAATGTAAGGCTGAGTTACTAGTAACAATTATTTATAATAAGTTATATAAAATAAAGATATACATAATGCCACTGGAGCACAAGAAAGGAATAATTAACTCCACTTGTGGGTGCAAAAAAAGCATTGAGAAAACTTAGGGAAAGTTTCATGAATATGGATAGCATGCCTGTGAAGAATCAATGCAAAGAATCAACTTAAAGAATCACCCTGAAGAATTGGTAAGAAGTTTTCAGTCAGCCAATTAAGGAAAGGACATTTCAAATTCAGGAGAAAATAAGAGAAAAATCAAGAAGGCATGAAAGTACATTGTGTGTTGGAAATGACACCAACTATTTTACACCTAGAAGATGTTCTTCTGCAAAATTCCATTATATTTGGCTTTACAAATACTGATTTATCAACTAGGAAATATGGGGTCCTGAGACAGGAGAATGGCAAGTGATTTTGCATTTTAAGTATCTTTCAAATATTTTAAGAAGAGAAGTTCTGAAATATTATACTAATGAACAAATAGTAAAATAATTGAACAAAGTCAAAATATGTCAAATGTCATTATTATTTTATTAAGTGAGCTGTCAGTTACTTTACATAAATTAAAATACTAGGTATTAATTAGGATTGTCATAAAATGACTCTAAATTACTGTCTACTTAACCCTCTTACCTAATAGTAGCCAGAGAAAAAGAACAGTTTACAAAAGAAGAACAAATATTAGAACTGTAACAGCTTACTTGTTAAAAGACAATGTAAGTCAGAAAGTAATGTATTGACATCTTTAAAGTAGTGAGAGAAAGGAAAACATTCAACTTAAACTTCTGTACACAGCTAAATTATCTTATGAAATTTAGCTTACAAGAATTGAACACATTTTAAGAACAACAACAACTGAGAAAATCCATTGCCTGCAGACAGATATAAACTAAACCAAAACGAAACAAAAGCACTTCAAACTTTAAGGAAGATTATCAAGCAGATGAAAAATAAAATAGATGAAAGATGGATATTCAGGTCTATACAAAGTAATGAAGAGTGATGAACAGGGCAAGAATGTGAGTAAATATAGAATATTTTCTCATTTTTAATGCAAATGTAGTAATGTCTGTTGAGTTTTTAAATGTATATATGTTTGTGTGTATGTACAAACATAGTATAATAATGTTACAAAGGTTGGAAATGAGAAACTTTATCTATACACTTGCAGGATTTTCACATTATAAATGAAGTGGTATAATATTTAAATGTTGACTTTTAAAGTAAACAAGTATGGTATAAATTGTAAAGAAATACCTAATAAAAATCTAGAGCTAATAAGGCAATAGTACTTATAAAATATAATCATAATACTCAATTAAATAAAAGAATACTGAAAAAGGAGGAAAACAGAAACAAATTGACTGTCAGTCATGCTCTGAAATGTTGAGAGAAGGTGCAGATATTGAGATCTTTCTCCTAGGAAGGAGGAAGAGGAGTAGAATGTGCATCTAATGTCTCAGTTCATCTAATGTCCCCCTCTACCAAAAAGGGGAGGGTGGTTTATGGTGGCCAGCAGGGCTCTGTGTTATTGAGGATGGCTCACAACCTGAAACTTCTCCTCCAGGAGGGAGGGAGAGCAATGGAGTGTGCAGGGTCACAGAGAACATTTGAAGGCTCCCAAATCTTTAGTCATAATGACTAGTGAAGGTCTTTCCCTGTCAAAATCCATCCTTAAAGATTGGAGTTGGTGTCTTTTAGGTAAGTATTTACATGATTATATAAGCAAAGAAAGGTATAGATTAATTATCTAAATTTTTACCTTATGAAATTAAAGAGAACATTCAACCCATGTTAAGAAGAAGCAAGAAAATATTAAAGATAAATGAAATCAACAAATAGAAAGCTAATGAGCAATATAAAAAATGAAATCAAAAGCTGCTGGGTTTTTTTTTTAAAAAAAACACTAAGAAAATTCATAAACCTTAAGCCAGACTCATCAAGGAAAAATGAGAGACAAATTACTGATCAGAAATAAAATGAAGAGGAGACATCATTACATACCTTGCAGAAATTAAAAACGCAATAAGGGCATATTTTAAACAACTTAATTTTTATCACCATGGATTAGGTTAGCCTGTTTTCAAACATTGTATATTGAATTAAGTAACATGCACATTTTGTATTCAGCTTATTTTGCTCTGATATTATGTCTCAGATGTTCATAAATGTTGTTGGGTATATAAGCAGCTTCCTTCTTTTTATGGTCCAATAACATTCCATTGTATCTATTTACCACAATTTGTTTATTCATTCTCTTGTTGGTGAACATATGAATTGTTTTCAGCTATTACTCACAGACAGAAAGAGAGAAAGGGCTGCTATAAGCATGCTGATTTCTCATTATCTTCAGGTGTAAAGTTCTAGCCTGAGTTTTAGTTAGGCATGTGGCCACTCAAGTTAGAGACTACATTTCCAGTGTGCTTTTTAGTTAAATACTGCAATTGTGATTAAGTGCTGAACAACAGACACAAGCAGAAGAAATGTAGACTTCTTTTGGATAATAGTTTTATGAAGAATCTGCTTACTTTTTACTTATTATTTCTTCCTTCAGTTTAAAACACTGACAAAATTCTGGTGATCTAGCTCTAACCATCTAGGTTCTAGAAGAACAAGATAGAAAGGGCCTAAGTCTTTGATTGCCCACAAGGAGGGCATCCTCCCATGCCCAGGCCTTGAAAACATTGCATCTGGATACTTACATAAGAAAAAAATAAAATAAATAAAACTTCTGTCTTTCTTGAGGCTCTGTATTTTGTAGTCTCTTTGTTATATCAGCTTGGTCTATATTCTAACCAACATAATAGATTTTCCTTATTTATACCTCTGATGAATATATACATAGTAGAATGTTTCCCTGACTTTACTGGAAGAATAATCTGGAATTGTTATTTAAAAGAAGATTCTTACGTTCCTCCCAGGATATTCTAAGTTAGGACTAGAGTGGGACTGAAATATTTCAGATGAATCTTAAGCACAAAGTTTAGAGATCAAGTTTTTAGACAAATTGTTCTAGTATTTTATTTTAATACCTGAACCAATTATTGATTTTTTTTCATATAAAACATATAATGTCTAAAAATGTTTATGTGTTTTGACATCTAAAAATGCCAATGTGTTTTGGCATCACTTTTTAATAAAAGGAGACAAACTTATTATAAGACATTAAGCATGTGTTATATGTGATCACATATAACACCCTATGTTAGGAGGTTTTTAAAAAGGTATATCCTATAATAGGATGACTTATATGTTAAGGTACATATAGAGAAGAGAATGCTATATATTTCCAGAGATAAGCAGATACATACCATCTTTCAGCAGAAAAATGCCATTGAGAGTAAATAATCTTGTACAGTTGCAAAGTCAACAGCACAAATTCATTTTTTTACACAAAAGTTTCATTTGTCTTATCATTCTGATATTTTAATTACCACACTAACCACGGCATCCATTACAAACAATATTAATATTTTCCTCAGCATTCAAGTCAAAAAAATTTCATTGGGGGCTTCCCTGGTGGCGCAGTGGTTGAGAGTCCGCCTGCCGATGCAGGGGACACGGGTTCATGCCCCGGTCTGGGATGATCCCACATGCTGTGGAGTGGCTAGGCCCATGAGCCACGGCCACTGAGCCTGTGCGTCTGGAGCCTGTGCTCTGCAACGGGAGAGGCCACAACAGTGAGAGGCCTGCGTACTGAAAAAAAAAAAAAAATTCATTGATTTTGTTTTGCATAATTGTGGTATGCTAAGATTTTCAAAAATATTTCTTATAAATTAAGGAGAACACAAAAGCTTTACAGAACATCCAAATATCATGGAAATAATCTCTTTTCTAAGATACTGTTTTTTGAGTTCTTATGGGCTGAATTGTATCCCCTGAAAATCATACCTTGAAACCTTTACTTCTGGTGACCCAGAATGTGACTCTATTTAAAGATAAAGCATTTAAAGAGAAATTAAATTAAAATAAAGTTATTAGAGTGGTGCAAATGGAATATGACTGGTGTCTTATAAGAGGAAATTAGGAAACAGACAACATACAGAGTCATATGTGAAGATACCAGAAGAAGATAACCATCTACAAAACCAGGAGAAAGGTCTTAGAAGAAATCAACCATGCCAACACACTGATCTCAGAGTTCTAGCCTCCAAAATTATGAAAAAATAAATTTCTTTTAAGCTGCTTGGTCTGTTGTACTTTGTTATAGCAACATTAAGTAATACGTGAGCCTAAGGAAAATATTTTCAACATCAAATATCTGATTACATTGCTTGGCATCTTCTTGGTTTCCTTCTGCTTTTTGTTTTCAGCCTATATACACATATAAGGGATATCTTATTTCCACAAATGAAAGGTGAATAATTTTCCATATTTTAATTTCCTTAAACTTGCAGAAAAGATCATGTTTCAACTACTCAAAGTTTGGGTTCTAAAGATTCAAAAGAGCATAAATAGTTGAGAGCTAGCATTATAGTGCCACCCTATTTGATACAAATCTATCTTTGGCACTCATACTTCTTGAATTTAGACTTTGGCTTTTTTAATCTTTAACATAGCAGTAGTAATATCACCTACCTTAAAGTGTTACAATAAGGAGTAAATGAGATAGTAAATATATTGCATGTAGAGCTATGTATGAAAATAGTCCAAGTAACCATATAATTTATTGTCAAACCAGGATCCTTTTGAGAATGATAAAGGGTGCTTCTCATAATCATGCCAGTACATAGTCATAAATTGTTATTATCTGGACAAAGGTAAATATGGGAAACACAGACGAATATTGATTGTTTTTATTATTAATAACTAATAAGCAAGAATGTTCAAATGGATGTAGTTAATGTAGCTGTAGTTCCTGGCATAAATACAGGTCTCATTCACTTCTAGTTAATTTCATGACTCCTCTCACCCCTTTTGTAGCATGACCATGTTCATTTCCAGCTTTCAATACAGTAGGTATTATGGGGTGTCTTTCCTGAGTATATCCTCCCTAAAAGCTCAAATCATGTTTGTACTGAATGATATACTCACATGAAGCACAAATGAGACATAGCCATATGTTTAAGGATAGAAGTCCAATCCCCACTACATGATCAGAGACTTACGAGATTTCTCTCTCTCTTAAGGAAGTGAAATGAGATAAAAAATTATCCTGCAGTGGTTATTGGGCCTATAAGGATGTGTTGACTCAGAGTTGGTTTGCAAGATCTGTCTTGTGTACACAGAGGGGATGATACATTAGTGCTTGTTTCTTAGGTTGTTTTCTCATGCCTGACAATTAGTCCCATTTTACTTGAGTAGTTTATCTTGTGTGATTTGCTTGTCTTTCAACCAAGGAATTCCTAAACCATTCAGATTAAAACTATTTTAACAATAAGCAACTGTAACTATCATATACTATGAATAAGCATGCTATAAAAGGAATTTCAATATCTCAACACAGGTAGGCTTTTAACTACTACAGCATATAAGGCCAGTTGTACATAAAACACTGGCAATAAACTCTCAGTAGACCAAGGGGTTTTTTGTTTGTTTCTTTTTGATATGTTACTTTAAAATTTTACTTATTCCCAAACAAAGCTTCCCAACTAAAAATCAACAACAAAAATGACTTTGGCAGATTTTCCAACTAAATGTAAGAAATAATGCATCTTAAAATACTTTTTAGATGTTCACAAAGGCATGATAAATGCACAAAGAATTAACAATTCACCTTACTCTCTATTCATTACATTAATAGCTTGAGGATAAGAAAAGATTCAAGCTCATAAATGCTGTGCCTCCATGGTTAGACAATCTGTACTTGCCAGAACTGACATAAATGTAGATAAATATGATTTTTTGACAGATGTGGATTTGCTTCAGAAATTATCTGTCAGGAGGTTGGAATAGGTGAGGTTAAAAAAATATTTACTCTTAAAACAACCATCCATACCAAAATTAGACTGCATCAGTCTCAATTTCAGTGTCTGAAAAGCTGAACCTATAAGACCTTTTCTATATCTACAAGTAATAACCACACAATTTAATCTTCCTTAAGTAGCCTTACTCTTATTTTTTTTCATAGGCATAGAATGTGTCTTCTTAGAAATTGCAATCTTAGGCCTCAGAAAAACAGTATTTCATGCTGTGAGGTTTTTATTTTATGTAACTGCATTTGACATGTTCCCTACAATTCAGATCGAGGAAAATAGTTTCAGAAAATGAAACAGTTCATTTGGGAAGCAGCTTAGCTCTTACAGGATATCCTTAAAAGAATTATCTTTAACTTCGAATATCTGTATGTTAATAATCAATTATTACCCTTATATTGTATTGTATTTTTATTAATTTTTAAAACCCAAAGGGCATATAATCATGTAGTTTATATTGTTTGCACCTGTATGTTATGGAAAACTGGACACAGGTGACTTCTAATAAAAAGTGTGGATGATAATGTGATTGATAATATAGGATAACTGATCCAAAGATTTATGCTGCCCCAAAACTTAACTTGTTTCTTCTGAGTTCATCTTGATACTTCTCTAAAACGCCACCTATTTTGGTGAAGAGACATGATGATTGATGGATGATGCTATTGGGCATCTTGCTCATCTTTCATTCCTCTTTTTCAAACTGCTAGTAACTAATTTAGTAATGCTGTATTTAGGCAGTTTCGGTACAGGGAAGGGGTGTTTACACTAGCTTCCTGCCTTTCCACTCTTCCCATTTCCCATAATTGTTGTTAGATTGAATGACTCCATTTACAGTTAGATGAAAATATAAACTTCAGATATATTTTAACTTTTTAAAAGGCTTCAATAAGAACAGCAACTTCTCAGGAGTCCTAAAGTTCTCTGAAATCTATTATTTCTTTTACTATTTAAAAAGTCAACGTGAGTACATAAAACCCCGCTCAGGTGGCAAAACCTGTATATTTTCCCAAAAACCCTGTCTCACTTTTACAACCCTTTGACACATGCTTTACCTTCTGACATCTGTGTTTAAAGAATTTAAGAGCTATAATTTTCCCACTGGAAATGTTTAATTCCAACTATCTTCTATGGCTTTAAACCATTCAAAAATAAACAAAACCCTTTAAAAGGGATAAAAGTATCAGCATTTTTAAGAAATCATCAATGTTAGGCTGCAGAGCAAACTTGAATCTACAGCCATAGACATGCTACATATTATGAATTTAGGTGACCATATTTGCAGCTTTAACTGGCAGGAAAAGAGCCTACTCTGGTAATCTTACCATACTCAGGAGAGAGGAGCTTGATTGACAACAGCACAAAGAAATGAAGATAAAGAGATGATAACAGCAACATTTAGTAGCTTTGTTCCACTCAATAGAGAAAAGTGGACCTGTAGATGACAGATTCTCAACATCTGATAAATCACTCCTCTCATGGAGAGATAAAGTGTAATAGATGAAATGGAGAGCAGAAATGTTACTCCAAAGTTGGTTCCTTCTGGGCATAGAAATGCCTTCATGAAAACATAAGGAATGGGGAATAAGTTTACTTTGAAACTCTGCCTTGTACCCTTCTGAGAGATATTCCATTGGTTTCCTTTAACTGGTTCACTCACCTTGGATTCTGTTTACCTCTTACATTTGCATTCTGGCTTTATTTCACTGTTCACCATCATGTTGTTAGTGCCACCTCATTCCTTAGCCTTGATTCCTTCAAATCCACCTAGGTCTGGGCAGCTAAGTGCCCCCAGCAAATAGAGGGTACATATGCATATGTGTTTTATAATTTTTAGTGTGGACTTCAAAGTCAGTTACATTATTTGCAGGGCCTGGTGCAAAATGAAAACGCAGAGCCCTTTGTTCAAAAAACAGTAAAATAGTGTCATTAAAGTTACTAAAATATAAAGCTTTGGGCTTCCCTGGTGGTGCAGTGGTTGAGAATCTGCCTGCTAATGCAAGGGACACGGGTTCGAGCCCTGGTCTGGGAGGATCCCACATGCCACGGAGCAATGAGGCCCGTGAGCCACAACTACTGAGCCTGTGCATCTGGAGCCTGTGTTACTCAACAAGCGAGGCTGCAATAGTGAGAGGCCCACGCACCACGATGAAGAGTGGCCCCTGCTTTCCACAACTGGAGATAGCCCCCACACAAAATCGAAGACCCAACAGCAAAAATAAATTAATTAATTAATAAACTCCTACCCCCAACACCTTAAAAAAATAAATAAATAAAATAAAATAAAATATAAAGCTTTGTGTTCCTTTCATGGTTTTGCTCTTTCTACCTGGAATGCTGTTTTTAATTTGTTTTTAATACTGTTCTATGTAAAGAGAAATAAAATTGTTAAATTATTAATATAATTTTACCATTTATCTCTATATTGAACAATTCCAGTTTTAACTGCAAATAGAAGAGTGTTCAACTAATGCATGGAATCACCTAATGACAATTCATATTTAGTAGCTTATACATGTATATGTGTTTTGTTCTTACTGGAACAATGGAAAGGTTGCAGAAAACTAATTCAAGTGTTTTACTTGATACATGTATATTCTACCAACACTCTCAACCTTTGGCTTATTAATAAGTAAAGAAGAAATAAAAGGAAAATGCACCATGTTTTGCCTTATCCTGTCCCTTTCCTTCTGTGAAATCATTTTCAGTGTAAGTGGTTGGCTAATACAGGTAAGTAGCATGAGTAAGAAAAAAAATAGGAGAGGGTTCCTAGGTCATTTATATTTCTTAGAATGTAATTGTATTTTTTTTTCTGCATTCAAAGTTAAGTTCTGGTTCAAATAGAACTGTGGTCTCTTGGGTTTGTCAGCACTCCTGCTTAATCAGTCTTTGTTGTAACACAGTTACTTCGTACTGATGGGGTTCAGGGCAGACCACCCGAAAATATGCCACTTTGGCATATTGATTATTCTGAATTAAAGTTACTTGAGGAACAACTGGGACAAGAAGGACATTCTGATCCTCCTCTCTGTCCCCCTGAGAGCAGGAAATAAATCTCCCATGTGAACAGTATGCTCAGCACCAGTAGGCACAGAGACATCCTTCTACCAGAGGTAGGGAATTCAGGGCTGAGAAGTCTATGTATACAAACTCTGCTTCATTTCCTCACTAATTAGTACCCAAACCTAAGTTTCTTTGTCTTGTCAGTTCTTCACAAATTTGTTTCTTTGTCTAAAAGCTATAAAAGCTGTCTGCTTTTGTCATTTCTTTGGGCCTCATATTCTTAGGGACCCCCCATCCTTACACAATTAATTTGTTCTCCTGTTAGTTTGGCTCATGTCAATTTAATTTTTAGACCAGCCAGAAGAACCTAGAAGGATAGGAAAAGAGCTGTCCTTTCCCAACAGTACTCAGTTTGAGATTCACTGAACTCCCCGGCATTATGGGACCACTAGAATTCTGTGCTCATGTGACACAGTGAACATTCCATGCAAATAGGACAGCAAGAAATGGCAAAGGTACAGAGGCACATAGTTCCTCTGCTCACATATATGTTCTATTGTCCCACTGGAAAATCACAAGTTCAAAGATAAAGTTATTAAGAATTTCAAGAGAGTGAAAGCACATCATTAAACCAAGGAAGTAGTCCTGATCAAGGGAACCTGAGGGAATGCGTAAGTGGCACATCCATGAAATTAGCACTGGTAGTCTCTCTGGGCTTTCTTTCCATCCATTAAGTAATCCTCCTTATACTATAGTTATATTACTGGCCCCTCAAAACTGATATTGCAACCTCCTACCATGGATGCCTATTACTCTTTCCTCTATGAATACCCTTTTCGCCATCAATAAGACTCCAAACTGCTGAATCATCTTCTATTTATTCCTCTATTTTTCTGTGCTTTCATGTCTAATGAATTAAGAACTGTATTTGTTGGTGCACCTTTATTTCTAATATTAGGAAATTACCTAAGAGTGGTTTAAGGAAAATAGGATTATTGGCTCACCTAGCTGAGAAGAATTTTGGGGAACTCATGGAATCAAATGAAAGAGCTGCGGGAAACAGGACCATATAAACTAAAATTGTGGTATTAACACCAGCAGGCATCTGCTTCTCCAAAGGTGTCTCATTTCATTTCCACTAACAGCTTAGGCCCAAATGAATTCATGTTTATAAATCACATCTAGTGTCTCATACATGGTATGTATTCAATTAAAAATATTATCATCATTTATTGTTTTTATTTGTATTATTATTATTACATCCATACAAGACTAAGGGGAGGCTTCCCCCATCAACACCAGTTTGGCCTTTTTGGAGGAAAAGATTATCACTGAGGTAAGATCAAGTTTGAATACCAACAGGAAAGGGGTAGTGTTGGTATAAAGGAAGAATTTGGATTGTTTTCTTCCCAGAATCACATGGATCGAGATGGGAACTCACAGCAAAGGAAATAAGTTGCTCTTTACTTAAAATGGGCAAATTAAAAAAAAACTGGTTGTTTCAGTTTATTATGTCCTCACTGTATGTTGCCACAAATACTTTTGTTTTTCTATTTTCTGTCACTTCCCTAGTTTAGGAATTTAATCCTTGTATAAATAATGTTCTGCAATTATATATTAATTTGTTATCCTACCTCCATTGTATACCAGTTACAAACTACCAAATAGAAGTTACTGTATGAATATTCTTGTATACACAGCTCTGATTCATCACTATAATACTCAAACAAGACTAATAACTCTTACTACTTTATTTAGTAAATTTAGACTAATTTACATATTATAGTAAATTTACAAATCATAGTAAATTTAGACTAATTTACATATTATAGTAAATTTACAAATCATACTAAATTTAGACTAATTTACATATTAGTCTAAATCCTAATATGTAAACTCTGTACATTTCCTAGTTCTGACTCTATTCTTTTTTACTTCAGCCAAAATACTTAGCCCTGTAGTTACACTGAGTCAGGAAATTCACTTAGGCCCGAACATGCCATGTAAATTCTTGATCTCTTACTTTTGTTCAGGCTGATCTATTGACTTCAAATACACTGCATGCCAATATCTCTCTAGGTAATTTTTAAGTCTAAAATGCAATATAATTATTACCATTATTATCATCCACTCTTTAAGGTTTAGGTTACATGTCAAAGTTCCCTGATAAAGACTTCACCAATTTATCAACTCAAAAATAATCTCTTAAATTTCTGTTTTCACAGTGATATTTATTTTTCTATAATATTGCTTTTTATTTATATTTTTGGATTAATATAATTTTTGTACATAGTATCACCTAAAAGAATATGATCTTCCCTTTCACATAATCTTCAAAAACTAAAATTGAGTTGATTCTGTCTAAAAGTAAAAACACATAGGAAAAAAATCACATGACTTCCACTCTAATAATTTTAATTTATTTTTCCTACCTTTTTCTTACCTGTGTAAAGAAACACTTATTTGAAATTTATAATTCTTTTGTTTTCTTTTCCTTTTTAAAGTTCAAGAAAAAAAATGTTACACTACTAATTTAGAAATAGTATGCATATCTTATCCTTATAATTTTTTTCTGAATATGTGTATCTATCAGTCCATTTATCCAAATGAACATAAACATAGAGATATATCTCAATTCAGATTCAGCAAATATCATTAATTTATCCCTGGGTCTTGGGATTTTTGGTGATTTGTAGCTGTTTCTCTTTATATGTCATGTGTATGAATCTATTTTGTAAAAAAAATATTATTTAAAAATGGCAAATCAAATATATGAAAATAAATATAATGAGATAAAATTTCACATATTTTTTTTGAGGAAAGTCACCTTCTCTAGTCCATTTCTGTATCTCATAGAGCAGACCTTGTGAGTCAAATTCAATTAGCCACCTGTTAGTATCATTAGAAAACCATTTGTTTATATATTTTTGCTTCACTGTATAACAGCATTACAATGGCAGAGGTGAATAGTTGAGATATAGGTTTTTAATGGATCACAAAGCCTAATATATTTACTACCTAGCCTTTTATTGGAAACAAAGTTTGCCAACTCCTCTCCAGAGTCTGGTACAATATTTAGCAGGTTTTCAATAAACATGAAACTGATTTGAATAAATCCATATGTAGTTATTGCAAATCTATTTTAAACTAGGCTATGAACATACTATGTTCTAAAAGTTTTATGGAAGGACATTTTAATTTTCTATAAGCTTTGAAATAGCCTTTCTCTGGAATACCACAGGCTCTGGTTTATTACTACTCTGACAAAAAGTTGAATACGTTTCTCAAACTGAATGCTACATACTATATTTTGTAATTTTTTTCTATTGGATTTATTTTCAAGCAAGATTATAGAACAGGTTAGAAATCGAGACAGTAATATAATTAGCCACTTACTATTGCATGAGAAATGCATAGTACACAGTTCTCTCACTGACATTGGGATCAAAAATGGTGAATGTGATTTATTTTGTAACTAAAGTGCCAACATAAATTAATGTTTACTTTATTCATGAGCAATCATGGTACTCCATAGTTAGAGATACATAAATCAAAATCACTTCATCTTTCTAAATTATATTGTAGTTATGTCTTTTTTTAAAAGCCAAGAACATCCAAAATTCTTTAAAGAAGAAGCAGCCAGTATTCCCCAAAAAGTTATAGAGTTGGTTAAGTAGTCTTAGAAAAGTGACCTTCCAAAATCCTGATCTCTCCTATATATAGATTATAATTCAACTATTATTTCTCACTACAATAAAAACATCCATAATTAATTTTCATCATATTTAAATAGGCAAAATATAGATTATTGCCTAATATTTAGTTTTGGAATTTTCTTTCTTAGGCCTATTACCTGAATCACTTAATTTTTCTCAGAATACATCAGCATTCCATAGACTGGAGAATAGGAACTATTTATAGAATATTCCTAAATTCCCAGAAAATATAGGCAAATGTTATGCATATTTTGGAAAGTTCCATCAGCTTCTTAGAAGAATCTGTGATGTACAAAATATTTAGAAACTCTCTGAGGGTATCTTATGCACTGTGATCATCCATGTGTTAAAACATCCCAAATTAGTCATTAGCCTAAATAGCTCCTTTGAGTTTCAGACTTACATACTTCCAGTTGGCTATACATTTCTCTGCTGGATTGTTCCATAAGCACTGAAACTCAATAATCAGTAACATAACTCATCTTTACTTCCTTAACTTGTTCTTTCTTTCTTATCTTTTAGCTGCAGGAATAATGTTAGGCTTCATCCAGTTGTTATCTGTCTGAACTCAAGAGACTCAAGACGCTCTTCCCAAATCAAATCAATCACAATGCCCTTTCAGTTGTAACATACTAAGTATGTCTCAGGTTTAATTTCAAACTTCTTTGCAGGGCTTACAAAGCTCTGCAAATTCAGGCCTCTATTTATCACTTGCAGCCTGAGCTGCCAGCATCCTCCACCCTCTACTTCTTACTTTTCAAGTTATCTTAAGTTATATGTTAGTACCCCTGGAAAGCTTTAATATTTCTCTAAGATTCGGCTGAGTCTCTCACCTATCTTTTCAGTTCAAAACTGTATTTTTACCATTGTAATGCCCACACTCATTTTCAACTAGATCTGCTCAGTAATTTGCTGGTAAACTTTTAAAAGCTGGCTCTCTGGAAAGCAAAATGCTAAGAAATGTAACATTTCTGAGATTTCACTGATGAATCTGATTTCATCAATGCTACTGGTGTGACTTTAACCGGCTTGCAAAATTCTTAAAATTTAACAATTGGCTATGATAAAGGCCAGATTCAACACACTACTGATTCTACACTGTATTTACCTATTGTATCTCTAACACCTTGCATAATGACAGAGCATAGCGAAGACACATAGTGAATATGCATTAAATGTGTATTTTTATTCCAGATAAAAATAGGAAAGTGAAGCGTAATCACAAATGCTCCTTCCATGAAATTACAAAAAGAAAAGGAAGAAAATAGAGCAAAAAAAAAAAAAAAAAAAAAAAAAAAAAAAAAAAAAAGCTAGTTAGGAAGAATGCAAGACAGCAAGTTAGAATGCCAAAAAGGGAAGAAGGGCATATATAAAGAGAGGGAGGTAGGAAAGAGGGAGGATAGAAGGAAGGAAGGCAGGTATTGATATGATTGAGTTTAAATCATGATCTTATTATTTTATATTTTCTTATCTTTTTTTGGTCATTTTACTGCCTTTTATAAAACTTAGAATTTTTCCTTTAAAGTTTTTTTTTTCCAGTTTTTGATTTTATCATTATTATTGATATGTTACATAGGCCTCTTTTAAAAATTTTTGTCTCCAAGGATTTACATATACATTTTTAACTTAATACAGTTTGCTTTGAAATATAATCTTACTATATCATATATAGTGAGTGACAATACACACCAATTTCTACTTTATCCATTGTGCTATTTTGTCATATATTTTATTGCTACATATTTTATAAACCAAATCCTCTTTAAAAATTTTTTGCTTTAGTTATTCATGTCTTTTAATTAAGTTTAAAATGTAACACAATAGATTTCTATATTTACCCTCTTATTTACCAGTTTCAGTGTTCTTCATTCTTACACATTCCAATGTCTATTTATAATTATTTCCCCTCAACCTAATGCACTTTCTTTAGCATTCCTAGTAGTGCAAGTCTGCCAATGACCAATTCTATCAGCTTTGGTGTATCTCTAAATGTCAAATTATTTTTCAGTTTTTAAGAATTTTTCTTTTGTTTGATAAAAAAATATTCTGGCCTCCATTATTTTTGGTAAAAATTAGCCATTTAAAAAATCTTTATTCTTCTCAGTGTATAGTGTCCCCACCTGCACTATTTTTAAGAATTTCTTTTTATATTTGGTTTTTAACAGCTTGGTTAAGATTTACATAGCTGTTATTTACTTTGTCTTTGTCATGCCTGGTGTTGACTGAATTTATAGGCTTTTAATTGATATTTATCATATTATGAAAAATATTGGCTCATATTTTTAAATTAATAAGCATTATATTTTTAGAGTGGTTTTAGGTTCACAGCAAAATTAGGCAGAAATCAGAGTTCCAGTATAAGTACCCTCCTCAAACATCTTCCCCACTATCAAATCCTGAACTGACATTGTACATTTGTTACAATCTGTGAATGTATATTGATATATTGTTATCACCCAAAATCTATAATTTACATTTCAGGTTCAATCTTGGTGTTGTACATTTTATGGGTGTTGGCAAATACATTATGACATGTATCCATGATTATCATATCATATAGAATAATTTCACTCTTCTAAAATTTTTCTGTACTCTTCTTCTCCATCCCTCCCTCCTCCCAACGACAGGAACAATTGATCTTTTTATTGTCTCCATAGTTTGCCTTTTCTAGGATGTCATATAGGTGGAATAATACAATATGGCTTCTTTTACTAGTAAAATTCACTTAAGTTTCTTCCATGTCTGTTTATGGATGGATAGCTGATTTCTTTCTAGCTCTGAATAATATTCCATTGTCTAGATGTACCACATCTACTGAAAAACATCTTAGCTGCATCCAGGCTTTGGAAATTATGAATAAAACAGCTATAAACATTCATATGCAAGTTTTTCTGTGGACATTAGTTTTCAGTTCATTAGGGTAAATAACAAGGAATAAAATGCTGGATCATATGATAAGAGTATGTTTAGTTTTAAAAGAAATTGCTAAACTGTTTCCCCACCAGCAATGAATGAGAGTTCTTACTACTCCATATCACTACCAGCATATGGTATTCTCAAGTGTTTTAAATTTCAACCATTCTAATAGGTGTATAGGGGTCTCGTTGTTATAATTTGCAATTCTCTAATGACATATGATGTTAAATAATTTTTTCATATGCTCACATGCCATCTGGACATCTTCTTTGTTGAAGTTTCTGTTCAGGTCTCTTGCTCATTTTTTTTTCAGTTGCTTCTTTCTTATTGTGTGTTTTGTGTTCTTTATATGTTTTGGATAGCAGTTCTCTATCAGCTATCTATTTTGAAAATATTTACTCCCAGTCTGTGGCTCTCTTCTCATTCTCTTGACATCTTTCAGAGTGTAAGTTTTTAATTTAATGAAGTCCAGGTTATCAGTTATTTCTTTAACAGATTGTGCCTTTAGTACTCTATCTGAAAATACATCAGCATACTTAAAGTAACCTAGGTTTTCTCCTATGTTATCTTCTAGGAGTTTTATAGCTTTGCTTCTTACATTTAGGCTTATGAACTATTTTGAGTTAATTTTGTGAATACTGTAAGGTCTGTGTCTAGATTCTTTTTTTCTGTATGTAAATCCACACTTGTTCCAGCACTATTTATTAAAAAGATTACCTTTGCTCCCTTGTATTGCCTTTGCTAACTTTACAAAAATTATTTGACTATATTTAAGTGGGTCTATTTCTGCACTCTCTATCTTGTTCCATGAATCTATTTGTCTATTATTTTACCAACACAGCACTGTCTTTATTAACTGTAGCTTTATAGTAAGTGTTGAAAAAAGTTGGGTAGATCTTCTTCTAACTTTGTTATTCTTCGATATTGTATTGGCTATTCTGTGTCTTTTACTTTTCCATAAAATTTTTAGAGTTAGTTTGTTGATATCCACAAAATAACTTTCTGGGATTTTAATTGGAATTGTATTGAATTTAAAGACCAATTTGAGAAGAACTGACACCTTAGTAATGTTAGTTCTTCCTGTCTAGAGCATGGAATATCTCTCCATTTATTTGGTTCTTCTTTGATATCCTTCATCAAGTTTTATATTTTTCTTCATGTAGATCTTACATGTTTTGTTAGATTATACCTAATATCTAATTTCTGGGGGTTCTAAACTAAATGGGAATGTGTTTTAAATTTCAAGTTCCTCTTGTTCATTGTTGATATATAGGAAAGGATTGACTTTTGTATATTAACCTTGTATACTACAAACTTGATATAATCACCTATTAGTTCCACAAATTTTTTTTGTCAATTTTTTTTGGATTTTCTATATAGACAATCATGGCATCTGCAAACAAAGACAGTTTTCTTTCATTTTTTTCTTCCTATTTTCTGCATTGTTTCCTCTTTCTTTTTTTAAAAAAAATATTAGAGTATAGTTGATTTACAATGTTGTATTAGTTTCTGCTGCACAGCAAAGTGAATCAGTTATACATATAGGTATAGCCACTCTTTTTTAGATTCTTTCCCCATATAGGTCATTACAGAATATTGAGAAGAGTTCCCTATGCTCTACAGTAGGTCCTTAATAGTAATCTATTTTATTTATAGTAGTGTGTATATGTCAATCCCAATCTCCCAATTTATCCTTCCTGCCCCCCCGAAACATACTTCTTTCTTTACAATCTGTATAGTTTTTATTTCCTTTTCTTTTCTTACTGCATTAGCTAGGAGATGAGTGCAATGTTGCAAAACAGTGGTA
Organism: Mesoplodon mirus; assembly: GCF_964341445.2. NCBI lineage: Eukaryota > Metazoa > Chordata > Mammalia > Artiodactyla > Ziphiidae > Mesoplodon > Mesoplodon mirus. The sequence continues at coordinate 106,125,210 of NC_138983.1, read as the reverse complement.
AGAGGGAAATTTTTTCCTGTGTTCCTGATCTTAGAAGGACAACTTTGATTGTCTAATCATTAAGGATATTTGTTGTAGGTTTTATGTAGATGTCCTTTATCAAGTGTGGAAGGTCTCCTGTATTCCTAATTTGTTTAGTTTTTATCATAAATAGATGTTGGATTTTGTCAAATGCTTTTACTTCATCTCTTGATATAACCACATACTTTGTTTTCTTTAGTGTGTCAAGGTGAGGGATTACATTAATTAATTTTTGAATGTTGAATGAACCTTGCGTATCTGGGATAAATTCCAATTGGTTGTGATTTATAATTTTTATCACCATTGGATTTGATTTGCTAATATTTTGTTGAGGATTTTTGCATCTATGTTCATGTGGGCTATTTGTCTGTAGTTTTCCTTTCTTGTAATGTTTTGACCTGGTATTTGTATTAGGGTAATGTTGGCCTCATCGACTGGGTCAGGAAGTATTCTCTCTGATTTTATTTTCTGAAATATTTCATAGATAATTTGTATAATTACTTCCTTAAATGCTTGGTAGAATTCACCGATGAACCCATCTAGGCCTGACACTTTCTGTTTTGGAAGATCAATTATTGATTGAATTATTGATTGAATTATTGAATTCAATTATTGAATAATTCAATGGAATTATTGAATTCAATTGAATTATTGATTCAATTATTGATTCAAATTTTTGAGATATAGGCCCATGTCTCTTTCTTCTTGAGTGAGTTTTAGCAGATTGTATCTTTCAGAGAATTGGTCCATTTTATTTAGTTTTATCTACTTTATTAAATTTATAGGAGTAAAGTTGTTCATATTAGTTCTTTATTATCCTTTTAAGTATGTAGGATCTGTAGTGATGTCCCCTTTTTTAATTTCTAGTATTAGTAATTTGTGTCTTTTCTCTTTCATCATTTGTTAGTTACAGTTTAGGTTTCCCTACTCTGGCACTAGTTCCCATAGAAGTTTCCTCTGCTCTTTGCTCCTCAACTGTCATAAGTTATGATTATCTGTTTCCTCCTGTATTTCTCTGCCAATTTGGGGGACAGTAGTTTTCCCTGGAAACTCATGTGTTTGCCAGATCTAAAAAGTATTGCTGATTTTCAGTTGATTTACCTGTTTTACTTTTAAGGATGGAGCAGTGACTTCTAAGCTCCTTATATGCTAGACAGAAAAAAAGCTATTATTTTTCTATTGTAATAGTCTATCTGCCACTTTCTCTCACTTCGCCTTCTCAGACTTCAATTACATGTAGGTTAGAGCTGATAATATTGTTACACAGGCCATTTGTAAGTATGAGGGTTGTTTTTTATTATTAATGATCATCCTTTCTTGTCATTATCATTTTTATTTCTCATATCTAATCTTTTATTAAATGATTTATTTTAATCTCCTTTAGGAATGTTTCTGGTTAACAGCAAAATAATCGATTTCAGTCTCTAATCCACTAAACATTTTTTTTACCTTTTTCATATATTAACTAAATTTATTTTCTTGATGATAATAATTTTTGCATTTGTTCTGATTTTGTTATTATGGGGAAACAGATTTTTATTGTAATCCACAGACCATTCTGATAAATGTGTTAAGTCAGTTCAGGGATGAATTGTGGGATAAGGACCTTAAGTTGGATACCTGTGGACAGTAATGCTTGGAGATTGTTGGACATTAACTCTGCATCCTCCTTCTAAATGAACATGTGGTCTTCTTGAGTTTTGAGTTTGGCTCAAGAATAGTGGATGGATTCTGATGTCTGTACATGTTCTTTCCTGAACATACATTGTAGTATAACTTGTTTCTGAATCTGTACATGAGAATCATATATATAAGAGTTATACTAAAATAAGAAAATGCATTTACTAAGTTTGGATGGACTCTCACCTCGAGACATAGCTACTTCATTTTATGGAAAGTCAGACATAAGGAGCTTTTGCTACTCTAGCCAGCTTCTCTCATTTTCCAATATTAACATTGTTCATCTGAAATAGAAGACAACCAATTTAATATGACCTTTTTTTCTTTGGAGCTCAACCAGATTTTAGGCACTTTGAAAGTAACCAATTCCCCATCCTCTACTCCTTGTCCCTTTAGTGATTCTTGTTAAGAAAATATGTCTTTACTTACTACAGTGGGAATTTGTCATTTATTTGTCCAAAATATTCATGTGATCTTTTGGAAAATGATATATACTTCCAGTTATAGGATAAGTAAGTATGAGGCATGTAATTTAAAACATGATAAATATAATTAATGCTGTTGTATGTTATGTATGAAAGTTGTTAAGAGAGTAAATCCTAAGAGTTCTCATCACAAGGAAATATTTTTATATCAGTCTATTTTATCTAAATGAGATGATAAATGTTCAGTAAATTTACTGTGATAATCATTTCATGATGTCTTAAGTCAAATAATTATGTGGTATACCTTAATCTTACACAGTATTGTATGTCAATTTTATATCAATAAAACTGGAAGAAGAAAAATTAAAAACGATGTCATATAAGTTTATTAATTATTTACATTATACATTCAAGTTAGTTTTTAGAGTTGTAATAGTGCAGGAAGAAAGAACTTGTATTCTAGGGTAAAACCTCTTAAAAGAAAATCAAAATACAGACTGTGAACACATATGCTTGCAAACAAGCATACATCAAAATCTCTAGTAACAAGACACTGAAATTTTCTGTCAATGCACTTCTCAGCTGCCAAAAATAGACTGAAATGAAGAAGTGCTCACAGGCTGGCAGGGGATATCTCAGTCTGATCAGCCAGATACTGCTAGATCTCAATGTTTAAGGTACATGTTGACCTGTGGTACTCAACTATGCTGTGATTCAGTCAGCAATTTGAGCACTCTGAAGAAGGAAAAAATAGAAAGAAAAAAAATACAATCAAAGTGTACCTGTTTCTCTGTGAATACTGAAATGTAAAAGAAAGAAAGGAAAAACTGAAAGTTTGTTCTATCATAGGTATGAGCTGCTATAATATACGAAGAACATTCCATGAAGTATGTTTTAAAACCTAGTTATTATTTGAGAGGGTTTAAAAGTTGATTTAATGTTTTAGAACAATCATGGTGTAGATGTACTTTATGTGACTTCTATCTGACCTCAGTTTTAATTGGTAGTGTTGTGCATTTAATGTGAAAATACAGTCTGCAATAATAAAGTAAGTAGGCAGTGTGGTTGCTCAGGAGAGCTGAGACCTGGCTAGTCTATTGTGAGCTTTGGAAATGCAATTTATGCAACAGATTTCTAGATATGATTTTACTTATAGAAAAATATTATATGGGTTTTACAAATGGCTTTACTAGCTTATATTAAAAAGACCTTTTGACAGGTGTGCATTCTTTTGCTGTGGTCACATAGATTTTATATGTATATCAGTTATATGAATCCACTGGTAGTGTGTGTGTAAATGCCAGACTTGGTGAGGTTTTACCTTATAAATGTGATCAGATAAAATAACCTCAATAGAAACTAAGGAAGCTAGCAGAATGTTTGACTTGGTGACTGATGTTACGTGATTTATGTTAAATATATACTCTTTTAATCAATGAATAATTCATCTAAAGGTAAAAAAAAGAAAATAAAATTGAAGTTAACTAAATTAATGTTTTGACAAACAATTCTGTTTTACTGAAAATACATCATGAAAATCAGATGTATTAAAAATAACAATAGGTATGTTTTTATAGTTTCTTATTTTTATGTGGTTATTTTTATCTTGACATGATGGATCATATTTGGACCTTGCTACCTTGCATAATCTTTTGAATTCAATTTAAATATATTACAATGTACCATGTTATGGTTCAATTCTACCACCTTTTTCCTATATTCAAATTATTGTGAATCATCTACTGAAATATTGTGTTGGACAGCATTTTATCTGGTGATGTTAAAATTATAAACACAAAGGCAAATGTTGGCACTAAAATCTGATATCTATACTTTGTAATACCACTGGTCATGAAGAGAGAATACACTCATTATTTTTTTTTTAATTTTCACTAAAAGATACAAAATTATACACACACACATACACATATTCACACTAACAATTCATTAGTCCTGAAGAATTTATCTATGGATCTCTCTCTGAGATATAAAGAACAAAGAATATCAGAAACTGATGTTGTACAACCAAATAATCATGGTGTAAACTGAAGACTCAATCCATTAGGCAAAAATACAGGCTTAGGCTAATATTAGGTCATAAGCATCAGTGCCAAAACTGAGGGTCACATTTATAATAAAAAAGCAGATGTCATAACAGAAAAGAGAACATAGAAAAAAATACTGGTTGAAATCACCTAACTTAATACTTGTAGATATAAGAGCTTGGCATTAAATATCTTTTAATGAAAGCAAAATGCACCTCTAACTCTTTAGTGTCTTAAGGTGACATTGACAGAAGACACATAAATATTTATATACATTTCCTCCCCCAAATCAAACAAAAATAAATATTTGGGAAAATTAAATAGTAAAGGTTAATAAAATTGATGAATTTGTCCAAAAAAAATGCTATAGATGAATTAATTACTGTTTTCTGACAGGAGAATGGACATAACGTTGGGCCTCAAGAGGGAAGGACCAGTATTATATTCATTTCAGACATAGGCAGCAGATGGCATGGTGGCTACTCCAGTTACATTAAAATGATCCCATTATCATTTTATTTTTTTCTGGAACTAGGAAAATATATAAGGTAATTTTAATTTTGATAAACACTGGAAATCATTTTCATAAATTACACACTTGATCATAGTATAAAAGATACAGTTGGCTACAGGAAATACCTATTGCTCTTGACCATGTTTCTACATTTTTCAAATGAAGAAAAAAATGTTCTCTGTAAAGAATTTATTTTTTTGGTACGTGTGGCCTCTCCCGTTGAAGAGCACAGGCTCTGGACGTGCAGGCTCAGAGGTCATGGCTCATGGGCCCAGCTGCTCCCTGGCATGTGGGATCTTCCCGAACCGGGGCACGAATCTGTGTCTCCTGCATTGGCAGGCGGACTCTCAACCACTGTGCAACCGGGGAAGCCCTGTAAAGAAAAAAAAAATCGACTTTTGAATAAATAATCTTCACTGCAAACCATTGTTTAACTCAACATCAGGAAATGATTAATGTTTAAGGGAATAGAAAGCAATTTTATGGTATCAATGAGGAAAAAATATTAATTAAATTAAAATTTATCATAAAATTAAATATGATATGTGTGGTTATGTCTATACTGAACTTTTCTACTCCACTGCAATTCAAGTGTATAGATATAGAAAATACATGTTATTTCATTTATAATAAATTTTATTATCAAAATCAACATGTTAACTCAGAAAAGTTATATTTGTGCAAATTATGAAAGATAGTTGTGAGTTGAATATATAGGAAACATTAGTTTCTTTGAAAATAATGATTTTCATGGATAAAAATCAATTACTTAAAATATTTTCTCTCTAATAAAATAACATTATGCCCAAGATAATTTCTATTCCACCCCAAGAGAGAGAGACACAGTTAAGCCTTCTATAGACCTTATTTCTCATAAATGAAGACTATTGAGAAATGTCTCATTTAAGTGTTTAATAATTATCTTAATAAAGAAAATATTGACTTGGCTTAAGAATAGAAAATACAATACTCTGATGGTAGAATGAATGGGACAAAAATTCCCACAGACTGGCTCTTTCAGTGAGAAGATATTCAGAATTTTGATCCCAAGTTGAGAAAATATGTGCTAGTTTTTAATTCTATTTTAATTTTCCCTGCTTTCTCTGAGTAAAGATTTATAAATAACTAGGTAATTGGTGGAGGGAGTGATATTGGATGAAGATTGGGGCTTAGGAAAAGAATGAAGAAATTAGGATTATACTTAAGACATTTTGATCAAATGATTAATGATGAGTCAATAAAAATAAATCCAACAAAAGGATACATAGATTTGAGGAGTAATAAAAGATATGCATACTTTGAACATATTTGGTTGAGGTTCCTATGGAATAGTCATGTAAAAGTGTCTGTTAACCTTTGGAACTCTCAGTCTGAAATTTTAGATACAATTAAGGTAAATAAGAATACTGGTGGAATGCTAACAATGAACGCAATGCATCAGAATCATCTGCTCTATTTTTTTGAAGATTCAGGCTCCTGAAATATTCCTCAGATCTACTTTGATGATGGGGCTCAAGAATCTACTTAAAAAAACATTTTTAAAATAAGCATTACAAGTGATATAATGGTTAATAGAATTTGAGATCCATTGATTTAATTGGGCAATAGAGGAAAAGCAGAAATAAGCAGGTATGATATAAAGGTAAAAAAAAAAAAAGCCAAAAAGGTAAGGTCACAAAAAGTAGAGAAGATCAAGGAGAAAATGGTTAGTAGGCTTAATGGTGCACAGAGGTCAAATAACACAAGATCTGAAATGTTTCTAGTCGATTTACTATCCAGCAGTCGTTGGTAATCTTATCACAAACAGTATCAGCAAAATAGTAAGGGAAAAATAGAAAGCTGAACACTGAAGACTGAGGAGCGAGTTTATGGAGAAGTTGAAACAACAAATCTGAATACTTTTTCCACAAATTTTATCATGAAGGAAAATTTTAAATAACATAATATGCAGAGTGGAAGGCAAAGTGAAGTGATAGCTTTTTATTTCATTTTTAAAGGGTGAAGAAGCTTATTCAAATAAACTAAAAAATATACAATTTTTATAGTCAATGTAACATCAAACAAACAATCCTTTAACCAATTCATGACTTATATAACTCATAATTCCACACTGTGGCTCCTGTTTCATAACAGTATGCCCAAATGAACTTGTAATTTCCTCTCATTACAGGGGTATAGGAAGTAAGATATGCTAGAATTCACAAATTATTGCAAAACAAAATATTAGAAAGGGCTCAATTGTTTAAAATGCTGACAAATGTTTAAGCAATCAATGTCAGTGGTTTACTACAAATCTCGTAGACCCCATGTTGCATTCCTTGATGTGTGACTAAATCCTTATAAGTAATTCAACACACATATCCTGAGAGCAAGGGAAGTCTCAGACAGGTAGCTACAACATAAAAGTATGTCTGGTTGTCACTTATTAATGAGGCCAACAATCCCCTATACATGTGAGTCTTTTATGAAAGATTCCACTGAATGTTTTATGCTATTGAGTTTTTTGCTCAATACAGACGATTTGGTAATAAGCAAATAAAAGTCAATGTTGTCTTCAAGTAATCATTTTTTCTGGTGCTTAATTCCCCCTGGCACTACATTTTTATTGTGTTTGGGCATTGAGGGTAGAAATAATTAAAAGGATTTTCATTTTGTATCCCCATTGTGTTTAGAAAGCATCAAATTAATGTTTAAAAAATGTCTTCCTGAGTTGATGCTTGCTGAAGAAGGAGGGGAGGGAGGCTTTTGTAGGAAGTCTCTTTGTATCTGTTATCAAAGTAATGACAAAGACTCCATTGTTCTGAACATTTGCCACCCATACTTAAATTAGCAGACATATGCAATGCCATTCAAACTTGAGAAAAAATGCTTTATATGGGATCTTAATAGAAGTTAATTGAAAGCTTGGCTGGATTAATTATTGTACAACATTTCATATAGATGAGGCCAGGGAAACTAAACTGCTTAACCATGAGATTTTTTCCCCCTGCAGTCCATTGTGTATCTCAACACTCAATGAAGATTTTAGAAAAGTATGTGCTTGCCATGTGGGATTCTAGTGGCAAAACAAGTGCATTTGGTCATCATATATGATTTAGTTGTTAACAAGAAAATACCTATCATTGCAATTTTATTATTATTAGTTTTAGTAGTGGTACTGATAACTCACTCTTATTGGACAATGCTAATCCTGGCCACTGTGCTAACTATTTTATTGTAATATATAATTTAACTCTTGTTGTACAAAACTTAATACCTTTGTTTTACTGATGAAGGAATTGAAGAAAAAATATGTTAAATAGCTTGCCCAAGATACACAACTAATACCAGGCAGAAAAAATATTAGGACTAAATTTTTCACAAGATTGAACTTGAACTTTTACCCCTTGTTGCTTACTGTTTCTGATTGAATGTGGTATAAATCCCAGTTCAGCATGACCTTGTAAGATGTCTTCACAGGTAGAAATACAATACCATGTTTTTTGCACACAACAAGGATCACCATTAAATTAGTCTGTTTATAATAACTAAAATATTTTTGTATAGATTTGTGTAAAATATGTGTGTGCATACATACAAAGCAGAAGAATTTTAGTAATTTTTAAACCATAATTAACATATATAAGCTAGTCCATAGCATGGGTTAAATAGCTAAGTCCTATGACCAAAAAAATAGGATTTTTGATAAAAAAAAAAAGTAATAATCACATATGGCTCCACTTCCCTTAAGAAAGTTATATATGGGGAGGAGTTTCAAGATGGTGGAAGAGTGAGATGCGGAGATCACCTTACTCTCCACATATACATCAGAAATACATCTACACATGGAACAGCTTCCGCAGACAACTACTGAACACTGTCAGAAGACCTCAGACCTCCCAAAAGGCAACAAACTCCCCACGTACCTGGGTAGGGCAAAAGAAAAAAGAAAAAAAACAGAGACAAAAGAATAGGGATGGGACCCGCACCAGTGGGAGGGAGCTGTGAAGGAGGAAAGGTTTCCACACACTAGGAAGCCCCTTCACAGGCGGAGACTGTTGGTGGCAGAGGTGGGAAGCTTCGGAGCCCTGGGGGAGACCGCAGCAACACGGGTCCAGAGGACAAAGCAGAAAGATTCCCACACAGAGGATCAGTGCTGACCAGGACACACTGACCCAAGAGTCTTATCTGCTCAACCGCTGGGGCGGGCAGGGGCTGAGAGCTGAGGCTCCGGCTTTGGTCAGATTGCAGGGAGAGGACTGGCAGTGTGAACACAGCCTGAAGGGGTTAGTGCACCACGGCTAGCTGGGAGGGAGTCTGGGAAAATGTCTGGACCTGCCAAAGAGGCAAGAGACATTTTATTCCCTCTTTGTTTCCTGGTGTGCAAGGAGAAGGGATTAAAAGCGCTGCTTAAAGGAGCTCCAGAGCTGAGCGTGAGCCACGGCTCACAGCGTGCACCCCAGAGACGGGCATGAGTTGCTAAGGCTGCTGCTGCCACCTCCAAGAAGCCTGTGTGCAAGCACAGGTCACTATCCACAACTCCCTTCTGGGGAGCCTGTGCAGCCCGACACTGCCAGGGTCCCGGGATCCAGGGACAGCTTCCCCGGGAGAACACACAGTGTGCCTCAGGCTGTTGCAGCATCACTCCGGCCTCTGCCACCACAGGCTTGCCCCACATCTGTACCCCTCCCTCGCCATAGTCTGAGTGAGCCAGAGCCCCCAAATCAACTGCTCCTTTAACCCCGTCCTGTCTGAACAAAGAACAGATGCCCTTAGGCGAGCTACAAGCAGAGGGGAGCCAAATCCAAAGCTGAACCGTGGGAGATGTGTGAACAAAGAAGAGAAAGGGAAATTTCTCCCAGCAGCTTCAGGAGCAGCTGATTAAATCTCCAAAATCAACTTGAAGTACCCTGCATGTGTGGAATACCTGAATAGACAAGAAGTCATCCCAAATTGAGGAGGTGGACTTTAGGAGAAAATATATAATTTTATTCCCCTTTTTCCCTTTTTGTGAGTGTGTATGTGTATCCTTCTGTGTGTGATTTTGTCTGTATAGCTTTGTTTTTACCATTTGTCCTAGGGTTCAGTCTGTCCTTTATTTATTTATTTTTACTTTCTAAAATTTTTTTCTTAATAACTATTTTTTAAATTTTTTTATTTTAATAACTTTATTTTATTTTGCCTTATTTTATTTTATGTTCTTTCTTTCTTTGTATCTATTTTTCCTCACTTTTATTCTGAGCTGTGTGGATGAAAGGCTCTTGGTGATCCAGCCAGGCACCAGGGCTTTGCCTCTGAGGTGGGAGAGCCAACTTCAGGACACTGGTTCACAAGAGATCTCCCAGTTCCATGTAATATCAAATGGGGAAAATCTCTCAGAGATTTCCGTCTCAGTGCCAAGAACCAGCTTCAATCAATGACCACCAAGCTACAGTGCTGGACACCCTATGCCAAACAAATAGCAAGAAAGGAACACAACCCCATCCATTAGCACAGAGGCTGCCTAAAATCAAAATAAGGCCACAGACACCCCAAAACACACATCAGACGTGGATCTGCCCAACAGAAAGACAAGATCCAGCATCATCCAACAGAAAACAGGCACTAGTCCCCTCCACCAGGAAGACTACACAACCCACTGAACCAAACTTAGCCACTGGGGACAGACACCAAAAACGACAGGAACTATGAACCTGCAGCCTGCGAAGAGGAGACCCCAAACACAGTAAGTTAAGCAAAATGAGAAGACAGAAAAACACACAACAGATGAAAGAGCAAGATAAAAACCCACCAGACCTAACAAATGAAGAGGAAATAGGCAGTCTACCTGAAAAAAAATTCAGTATACTGATAGTAAAGATGATCCAAAATCTTGGAAATAGAATAGAGAAAATACAAGAAACTTTTCAAAAGGACCTAGAACTAAAGAGCAAACAAACAATGATGAACAACACAGAAAATGAAATTAAAAATTCTCCAGAATTGATCAATAGCAGAATAACAGAGACAGAAGAACGGATAAGTGACCTGGAAGAAAAAATACTGGAAATAACTGCAGCAGACGAGAATAAAGAAAAAAGAATGAACAGAAATGAGGACAGTCTCAGAGACCTCTGGGACAACATTAAATGCACCAACATTCGAATTATAGGGGTCCCAGAAGAGGAAGAGAAAAAGAAAGGGGCTGAAAAAATATTTGAAGAGATTATAGTTGAAAATTTCCCTAATATGGGAAAGGAAATAGTTAATCAACTCCAGGAAGCACAGAGAGTCCTCTACAGGATAAATCCAAGGAGAAATAGGCCAAGACACATATTAACCAAACTATCAAAAATGAAATATAAAGATAAGATATTAAAGGCTGCATGTGAAAAAAAACCAATAACACACAAGGGAATCCCCATAAGGTTAGCAGCTGATCTTTCAGAAGAAAGTCTGCAAGCCAGAAGGGAGTAGCAGGATATATTTAAAGTGATGAAAGAGAAGAACCTACAACAAAGAATACTCTAACTGACAAGCATCTCATTCAGATTTGATGTAGAAATTAAAACCTTTACAGACAAGCAAAAGCTAAGAGAATTCAGCACCACCAAACCAGCTTTACAACAAATGCACAAGAAAAGGAAAAGACCTACAATAAAAAAAAAAAAAACAATTAAGGGAATGGTAATAGGAACATACATATTGATAATCACCTTAAATGTAAATGAATTAAATGCTCCAACTAAAACACATAGCCAGGGAATGGATACAAAAACAGGACCCATATATATGCTGTTTACAAGAGACCCACTTCAGACCTAGGGACACACACTAACAGAAAGTGAGGGGATGGAAAAAGACATTCCATACAAATGGAAATGAAAAGAAAGCTGGAGTAGCAATTCTCATATCAGACAAAATAGACTTTAAAATAAAGACTATTAGAAGAGACAAAGAAGGACACTACATAATGATCAAGGGATCGATCCAAGAAGAAGATATAACAATTCTAAATATTTATGCACCCAACATAGGAGCACCTCAATACATAAGTTAAACACAAACAGCCATAAAACGGGAAATCAACAGTAACACAATCATAGTAGGGGACTTTAACACCCCACTTTCACCAATGGATAGATCATCCAAAATGAAAATAAATAAGGAAACACAAGCTTTAAACGATATATTAAACAACGTGGACTTCATTGATATTTATAGGACATTCCATCCAAAAACAAGAGACTACACATTCTTCTCAAGTGCTCATAGAACATTCTCCAGGATAGACCATGTCTTGTGACACAAATCAAGTCTTGGTAAATTTAAGAAAATTGAAATTGTATCAAGTATCATTTCTGACCACAACGCTATAAGAGTAGATATCAATTACAGGAAAAAAATCTGTAAAAAATACAAACACATGGAGGCTAAACAATACACTACTTAATAACCAAGAGATCACTGAAGAAATCAAAGAGGGAATCAAAAAATACCTAGAAACAGGGCTTCCCTGGTGGCACAGTGGTTGAGAGACTGCCTGCTGATGCAGGGTGCATGGGTTCATGCCCTGGTTAGGGAAGATCCCCCATGCCGTGGAGCAGAAAGGCCTGAGATCCATGGCCACTGAGCCTGCACGTCTGGAACCTGTGCTCCACAACAGGAGAGGCCACAACAGTTAGAGGACCGTGTACCACAAAAAAAAAAAAATAAAGAAAAAAAAACTTAGAAACAAATGACAATGAAAATATGATGACCCATAACCTATGGGATGCAGCAAAAGCAGTTCTAAGGGGGAAGTTTATAGCAATAAAATCGTACCTCAAGAAAGAAGAAACATGTCAAATAAACAACCTAAGCTTACACCTACAGCAATTACAGAAAGAAGAACAAGAAAATCACAAAGTTAGCAGAAGGAAAGAAACCACAAAGATCAGGTCAGAAATAAATGAAAAAGAAATGAAGGAAATGATAGCAAAGATCAATAAAACTAAATGCTGTTTCTTTGAGAAGATAAAAAAATTGATTAACCATTAGCCAGACTCATCATCAAGAAAAAAAAATGGAGAAGATTCAAACCAATAGAATTAGAAATGAAAAAGGAGAAGTAACAACTGACACTGCAGAAATACAAAGGATAATGAGAGATTACTACAAGGAACACTATGCCAATGAAATGGACAACCTGGAAGAAATGGACAAATTCTTAGAAATGCACAACCTTCCGAGACTGAACCAGGAAGAAAGAGAAAAGATGAACAGACCAATCATAAGCACTGAAATTGAAACTGTGATTTAAAATCTTCCAACAAGCAAAAGCCCAGGACCAGATGGCTTCACAGGCACATTCTATCAAACAATAAGAGAAGACCTAACACCTATCCTTCTCAAACTTTTCCAAAACATAGAAGAGAGAGGAACACTCCTGAGCTCATTCTACCAAGCCACCATCACCCTGATACCAAAACCAAGCAAAGATGTCACAAAGAAAGAAAACTACCAGCCAATATCACTGATGAACATAGATGCTAAACTCCTCTACCAAATACTAGCAAACAGAATCCAACAGTACTTTAAAAGGATCAAACACAATGATCAAGTGGGGTTTATTCCAGGAATGTAATGATTCCTCAATATATGTAAATCAATCAATGTGATACACAATATTAACAAATTGAAGGAGAAAACATATATGATCATCTCAAGACAGAGAAAACTTTTGACAAAATTCGACACCAATTTATGTTAAACACCCTACAGAAAAACATAGAGGGAACTTTCCTCAACCTAATAAAGGCCATATATGACAAACTCACACCCAACATCATCCTCAATGGTGAAAAACTGAAACCATTTCCACTAAGATCAGGAACAAGACAAGGTTACCCACTCTCACCACTATTATTCAACATAGTTTTGAAAGATTTAACCACAGCAATCAAAGAAAAACAAATAAAAGGAATCCAAATCAGAAAAGAAGAAATAAAGCCATCACTGTTTGCAGATGACATGACACTATACATAGAGAATCCTAAAGATACTACCAGGAAACTACTAGAGCTAATCAATGAATTTGGTAAAGTAGCAGGATACTAAATTAATTCACAGAAATCTCTAACATTCCTATACACTAATGATGAAAAATCTGAAAGTGAAATTAAGAAAACCCTCTCATTTACAAATGCAACAAAATAAATAAAATATCTAGGAATAAACCTACCTAAGGAGACAAAAGACCTGTATGCAGAAAATTATAAGACACTGATGAAAGAAATTAAAGATGATACAGATAGATGGAGATATATACCATGTTCTTGAATTGGAAGAATCAACATTGTGAAAATGCCTCTACTACCCAAAGCAATCTACAGATTCAATGTAATCCCTAACAAACTACCACTGGCATTGTTCACAGAACTAGAACAACAACAACAACAAAAATTCACAATTTGTATGGAAACACAAACAACCCCGAATAACCAAAGCAATCTTGAGAAAGAAAAATGGAGCTGGAAGACTCAGGCTCCCTGACTCCAGAGTATACCACAAAGCTACAGTAATCAAGACAGTATGGTACTAGCACAATAACAGAAATATAGATCAATGGAACAAGATAGAAAGCCCAGAGATAAAGCCACACACATATTGTCACCTTATCTTTCATAAAGGAGGCAAGAACATATGGAGAAAAGACAGCCTCTTCAATAAGTGGTGCTGGGAAAACTGGACAGGTACATTTAAAACTATGAAATAAGAGCACTCTCTAACACCATACACAAAAATAAATTCAAAATTGGATAAAGACCTAAATGTAAGGCCAGACACTATCAAAGTCTTAGAGGAGAAAATAGGCAGAACACTCTATGACATAAATCACAGCAAGATCCTTTTTGACCCACCTCCTAGAGAAATGGAAATAAAAACAAAAATAAACAAATGGGACCTCATGAAACATTAAAGCTTTTGCACAGCAAATGAAACCCGAAACAAGACCAAAAGACAACCCTCAGAATGGGAGAAAATATCTGCAAATGAAGCAACTGACAAAATATTAATCTCCAAAACATACAAACAACACTTGCAGCTCAATATCAAAAAACAAAAAACCCAATCCAAAATTGGGCAGAAGACCTAAATAGACATTTCTTCAAAGAAGATATATAGATTAACAACAAACACATGAAAGAATGCTCAACATCATTAATCATTAGAGAAATGCAAATCAATACTACAATGAGATATCATCTCCCACCGGTCAGAATGGCCATCATCAAAAAATATAGAAACAATAAATGCTGGAGAGGGTGTGCAGAAAAGCGAACCCTCTTGCACTGTAGGTGGGAATGTAAATTGATACAGACACTATGGAGAACAGTATGGAGGTTCCTTAAAAAACTAAAAGTAGAACTACCATATGACACAGCAATCCCACTACTGGGCATATACTCTGAGAAAACCATAATTCAAAAAGAGTCATGTACCAAAATGTTCATTGCAGCTCTATTTACAATAGCCAGGATATGGAAGCATCCTAAGTGTCCATATACAGATGAATGGATAAAGAAGGTGTGGCACATATATACAATGGAATATTACTCAGTCATAAAAGGAAACAAAATTGAGTTATTTGTAGTGAGGTTCATGGACCTAGCATCTCTCATACAGAGTGAAGTAAGTCAGATAGAGAAAAACAAATACTATATGCTAACACATATATATGGAATATAAGAAAAAAAAAAGGTCATGAAGAACCTAGGGGCAAGACAGGAATAAAGAAACAGACCTACTAGAGAATGGACTTGAGGATATGGGGAGGGGGAAGGGTACACTGTGACAAAGTGAGAAAGTGGCATGTACATATATACACTACCATATGTAAAATAGATAGCTAGTGTGAAGCAGCTGCATAGCACAGGGAGATCAGCTCAGTGATTTGTGACCACCTAGAGGGGTGGGATATGGAGGGAGGGAGGGAAGGAGACACAAGAAGGAAGAGATATGGGAACATATGTATATGTATAACTGATTCACTTTGTTATAAAGCAGAAACTAACACATCATTGTAAAGCAAATATACTCCAATAAAGATGTTAAAAAAAATAAAACAAACTGGACTTCCCTGGTGGTGCAGTGGTTGAGAGTCCGCCTGCCAATGCAGGGTATGCAGGTTCGTGCCCCGGTCCAGGAAGATCCCACATGCCGTGGATCGGCTAGGCCCATGAGCCATGGCCACTGGCCCTGCACATCCAGAGCCTGTGCTCCACATCGGGAGAGGTCACAACAGTGAGAGGTCCGTGTACCGCAAAAATAAATAAATAAATAAATAAACTAAGAAAAAAAGAAAGTTACATATAACACTAAGACTCTATCTCAAGTTTTGGAACCTAGAACACAAAAACTAATAGATATAGAGATTTCATAGTGAGACAAAAGAATGATCAGTCTCCTAGGTAAATTCTCTGACATCTTGGACTGAAAGTCTAGCTTCTTAGCTATCAGTCCATAAGTCATTAAAACAAACAGCAACAACAGCAACAACTCAGTGAGGAATTAAAATACTACAAGTCATACAAAGTAAATCACCTTAGTAGAATATTTTTTTCTGACTCATAACTTGCCTGTATTTCACAGCTGTGGTGATTTCGTTGGGCTAAGAAAGAAAATATTGCTTTTGGTCTTCACCTATCTTCTCTCTGTCCTGTTTCTGGGGAAGGGGATAGAGTAATTATCCTTAAATGTGACCTTATTTAGTGTTGGCACAAAATCTATAAGAAAATAAGTTATTAGATGAAAAAATAGTGGTTTTGTTTACGTATCTTCAGTAGTAAAGATTCAAAGGAAGGGCTTTATTTAGGAGGTGAAGGAAAACTCTGATAAGGGAGTGGAAAATGAGACAAGGAAAGGCAGCCAATAAAAAGGTGTGTTACAAAGTCACCTACCACTGTGGGCACCAGGAGCTTAATCCTGCACTGAAACCTCGAAGAGCAAACCATGGAATACTTGGCTGAGATTTATCTCACCTGAAGCATGAGAGAACTGAGAAGTTTATAGACCAACTTTCATCCATCACTGACTGGAGATTGTCTGCTTTCTTTCCATAGAGACGATTTTTTTCTGCAGAAGGCAGAGGTTCTTGCAGACAATAGACCTTATGAACTTTGCTTACCAATGCTTAAAACCATTGGAGAGATTATGATTGGTATCCCGAACATGCAGCAAAGCAGAGTTCAGCACCAAGAGGAAGTCCTCAGCAGACAGATGGCCAACAGGCACATGAAAATATGCTCAACATTGCTAATTACTAGAGAAATGCAAATCAAAACCACAGTGAGGTATTACTTCACACCAGTCAGAATGGCCACCATTGAAAAGTCTACAAATAATAAATGTTGGAGAGGGTGTGGAGAAAAGGGAACCCTCCTACACTGTTGGTGGGAATGTAAGTTGATGTAACCACTATGGAGAACAATATATAAGTTCCTTAAAAAAACTAAAAATAGAATTACCATATGATCCATCAATCCCACTCCTGGTCATATATCTGGAAGAGATGAAAAATCTAATTCAAAAAGATACAAGCACCATCAATGTTCATAACAGCATTATTTACAATAGCCAAGACATGGAAGCAAACTAAGTGTCCATCAACAGATAATGGATAATGGATATATATATATATATATAGATAGATAGATAGATAGATAGATAGATATAGATATAGATGATATAGATGATATAGATATAGATATAGATAGAATAGAATATTACTCAGCCACTCAGCCATAAAAAGGAGTGAAATATTGTGATTTGCATCAACATGGATGAACTTAGAGATTATCATACTGAGTAAAGTAAGCCAGACAGAGAAAGAGAAATATTGAATGATATCATATATATGTTGAATCTGAAAAATAATACAAATGAACTCATTTACAAAACAAAAACAGACTCACTGACATAGAAAACAAACTTATGGTTACCAAAGGGGAAAGGAGGGGAGGGATAAGTTTGGAGGTTGGGATTAGCAGATACACACTACTATATATAAAATAAATAATCAACAAGGATCTACTGTATAGCACATGGAACTATATTCAATATCTTGTAATAATTTATAATGGGAAAGAATCTGAAAAATAATATATATGTGTGTATATCTGTGTATGTGTGTGTGTGTGTAACTGAATCACTTTGCTGTACACTTGAAACTAACACAGTATTGTAAATGAACTATACTTCAATTAAAAAAAATAAAATGAAAAAGCCTTCAGACAAAGAAATGCTAGAGCTAGAAGTTCAAAGTTAAGTTGCACTGAAGTGGTAAGGACTAGAGGATATGGGATAGGACACCAACAGTGTCTGCTACAATTTATGTTAAAATTTCATATGCAAAACCTTAGTTTATAGGGTAGTTTTTTTTTATTAAGAGATGTAATGTATATTTATAATTTGGAAGGTTATCAGTTAAGTTTCCTTCATCACTCTTTTTCCCACCTTTTCTAACTCTGCCCTCTTGAAATTGAATGGAAGTAGCCTAATTTTTGTTATTTGATCCAGTGTTTCTTAAATCTTTAGTTCCTTCTCAGTTCTTAACATAATTAAGCCAATTTCTGAGATCGTGAGGAACTGATAATCCAGTTAAAGCTCCATTGTAATTAGAAAGTTATGTCTTTTTTTTTTGTGAAGCTCACATTCTCCTGTATTTCTGATTAGAATTAAGATATCAAGATGATGCATAGGAGATTCAATTACAACAACTGTGACTGAATTAAGAAAATCCAAATATTCTGTTTTTGATATTAAGAAAATTTGCTGTTCAAAATATCCTTGCTTTCACATCTTTCGTCTAAAATGTTATTATGAAATGTGTTGCATACCAGAAAATGCTTGGTGCAGTGTCTGGGGCGGGGTTGGGGGAGGGGGGGCTTTGGTCAGTAAGCACAGGACCCTGTGGGATACATTGTTCAGGTACATTTATAACTTACTGTAAAAAAGTGAAAGACTGTCATTGGAAATGCTGTTGCTCAAGCACTGACATTGGACCTCTTTGTCTTTGATTCCAAAGAGTTAAATCATTTATGAGGAACAGGGTATTTATGTGACAGAATATGTCAAAGTTTTATCTTTAATGATGATTATAAAACAGTGCTGTTACTGCTGTTTTTGCTTAGATAGTGAGCATGCAACATATGCTGTATGTAAAAGGCAATTTAGTGGGACAAGTGGCCATTGACCCTTCTAACTGGATTATTTGCTAATCAAAATTATTTTCATGATTAAAACAAAAGTAATATGAAAATACTTTCATAAAAATATATTTTTTATTTCTTTAATCATTTTTCTTCTGGTGAAAAATAAATCCCCAATCTAATGTGTATACCTGTTTCTGTGTGTGTGTGTGTGTGTGTGTGTGTGTGTGTGTGTATAAATCTTCTCTCATAGAGTTGCATTCAGAGTAAGAAACCAGAAATTTTTAGCAATATTTATAAAAGATGCTTTGTTCTTCTATGCTAGGTGCTTTACTGCAAAAATGTGAATGTGTAAAAAATACAATATGTCCTTTTTCATAAACATCACTGAAGAAGAAGCCTAAGGACAAATTCCAACATGATATAAAAAAGGAAGAAAAGTTGACCAGTGACTGAGGGTTTACCACTGTTCTTATGTTACACTCCATCTTGCTCTATACTACTGTAATCTTAAACTATGTAGGCAAAATTGAAGTGCCAGAATTTTAGTTTATTTTTAAGAGGGAAGATCTAGCTAAACACTGGAATAAATTCTAGCCAAATAGTACAGTTTGCAAGGGGGATAAATCAGTCTTTCATTTAGATTACTTATATATTTACTAATTTTCTATTTAGAAAAAATTTCAAATTGTAATAAAATCACCTCAGAGTGCAAGTAAGGATTAAGGGCATTTAATTAAATGTTTTACTTTATTATTTACTTATTTAATTTATTTTAACACCTTTATTGGCATATAATTGCTTTACAATTGTGTGTTAGTGTCTGCATAGTTTTTGTATAACCAAGGAAATCACCTATACACATACATATATCCTCACAGCTCCTCACTCTTGCACCTCCTTTCCACCCTCCCTATCCCACCCCTCTAGTGGGACACAAAGCACCGAGCTGATCACCCTATGCTATTCAGCTGCTTCCCACTAGCTATCTATTTTACATTTGGTAGTGTATATATGTCCATGCCACTCTTTCACTTTGTCACAGCTTACCCTTCCCCCTACCCGTGTCCTCAAGACCATTCTCTGTGTCTGTGTCTTTATTCCTGTCCTGCCCCTACATTCTTCAGAACCTTTTTTTTTAATTACATATATATGTGTGTGTTAGCATATGGTATTTGTTTATTCTTTCTGACTTACTTCACTTTTTATGACAGTGTCCAGGTCCAGTCACCTCACTACAAATAACTCCATTTCTTTTTATGGCTGAGAAATATTCCATTTTATATATGTGCCACATCTTCTTTATCCATTCATCTGTCAATGGGCACTAAGGTTGCTTCCATGTCCTGGCTATTGTACACAGTGTTGCAATGAACATTGTGGTACATGGTTATTTTTGAATTATGTTTTCTCAGGGTATATGCCCAGTAGTGGGATTGCTGGGTCATATGGTAGTTCTATTTTTAGTCTTTTAAGGAACCTCCATACTGATCTCCATAGTGTCTGTATCAATTTACATTCCCACCAGCAGTGCAAGGGCACCCCCTTTTCTCTACAACCTCTCCAGCATTTATTGTTTGTAGATTTTTTGATGATGGCCATTCTGACTGGTGTGAGGTGATACCTCATTGTAGTTTTGATTTGCATGTCTCTAATGATTAGTGATGTTGAGCAGCCTTTCATGTATTTGTTGGCAATCTGTATATCTTCTTTGGAGAAATGTCTATTTACGTCTTCTGCCCATTTTTGCATTGGGTTGTTTGCTTTTGATATTGAGCTGCATGAGCTGCTTGTATACTTTGGAGATTAATCCTTTGTCAGTTGCTTCATTTGCAAATATTTTCTCCCATTCTGAGGGTTGGCTTTTCATCTTGATTATGGTTTCCTTTGTTGTGCAGAAGCTTTTAAGTTTCATGAGGTCCCATTTGTTTATTTTTGTTTTTATTTCCATTTCTCTAGGAGGTGGGTCAAAAAGGATCTTGCTGTGATTCTACTAAGATCAGGAACAATACAAGGATGTCCACTCTCACTACTATTATTTAACTAGTTTTAGAAGTTTTAGCCACAGCAATCATAGAAGAAAAAGAAATAAAAGGAATCCAAATAGGAAAAGAAGAAGTAAAGCTGTCACTGTTTGCAGATGACATGATACTATACATAGAGAATCCTAAAGTTGCTATCAGAAAACTACTAGAGCTAATCAGTGAATTTGGTAAAGTAGAAGGATACAAAATAATGAACAGAAATCTCTTTCATTCCTATACACTAATGATGAAAAATATGAAAGATAAATTAAGGAAACATTCCTATTTACCATTGCAACAAAAAGAATAAAATACCTAGGAATAAACTTACCTAAGGAGACAAAAGTCTTGTATGCAGAAAACTATAAGACACTGATGAAAGAAATTAAAGATGATACAAATAGATGGAGACATATACCATGTTCTTGGATTGGAAGAATCAACATTGTGAAAATGACTTACTACCCAAAGCAATCTACAGATGCAATGCAATCCCTATCAAATTACCACTGAACTAGAACAAAACATTTCACAATTTGTACGGAAACACAAAAGACTCAGAATAGCCAAATAAATCTTGAGAAAGAAAAATAGAGCTGGAGGAATCAGGCTCCCAGTCTTCAGACTATACTACAAAGCTACAGTAATCAAGACAGAATGGTACTGGCACGAAAACAGAAATATAGATCCATGGAACAGGCTAGAAAGCCCAGAGATAAACCCACACACATATGGTGACCTTATCTTTGATAAAGGAGGCAAGAATATACAATGGAGAAAAGGTAGCCTCTTCAATAAGTGGTGCTGGGAAAACTGGACAGTTACATGTAAAAGAATGAAATTATAACACTGCCTAACAGTATACAGAAAAATACTCAAAATGGATTAAAGACCTCAATGTAAAGCCAGACACTATAAAACTTTTATAGGAAAACATAGGTAGAACACTCTATGAAATGTTTTATTTTAATTTAATAAGTGACCTGTGTTTAATAAAGTCCACTTCAAATGCTTGAGAGTAAGTTAGCCAAGCAGAGCTCCACAAACTTAATGTAGAAAATTACGTCACTAGGGGTTCTGGCAAGAAATAGAGCAGCCAGTAACTGGGCGTTTTAATAGTAATTTAAGTTAGAAATGACTATGCTTCTAGCACAGTGCACTCCCTGTACAGTATAGGCACTTAAAGATCAAATGAATAAATGATGATCTTTTTTTATATTTAATTTACTGAAAATGATTTTTCTTTAGTTTATGTCTGATCATTTATTAGAAAATACCATTTAATTTTATTGTTTTTACAGTATATATTTCAATAAAAAATACCCATTTGAACCATTCAAACTGAACTGTTCCTAGTTCTGGGTTTTTCTCACATGTTAATAAAGGAGCTATTGTGCATATAATTTGGAGTTATAGAGACTCAATAGAAGTGAAGGCAAAGTATTTGTAGAAAACAGAAAACTATTAGACAGAATAGCTTCAAGGGCAGATTTTGAATTTGACCTGGCTTATGGTCCTGGAGTTATATCTGTATATCTATATCTGTGTCTATATCTATTTCTGTTAGAATACACTGAGATGTGAAAGAGTTGTTTGACTTCATTTTGTTTTCCTCCAACTATTTTTCAGTTTCCTTCTTCCATATTTAGAGCAGTGTCATTTTTGTGCCTTAGGGAAAATGTTTGTCTTGGCAGAAATCAGAGGTGCCTGTAAGCACTTGTCCTTCGGGCTTTTGTTTACAAATGTTTAAAGTCTTTGAGGAGGTTATGATTCGATTTGTGTCCAAAAGCCTAGGAAAATAGATTATGAGTAGCAGAGAATGAAATGACTATAAAATAAAAGGTTTAAAAGAGTAGTTTATACCAGGTTAAAAAATATTCCCATAGAGTGGAGATAAGATATTTTAGGAGTGGGTGGAAGGGCTAGAATTCTAAGACTTTAAGGTTCCCAGTAATACCAAAAATTTGATGCCTCAAAACCACGTGAAAGCAACAGAGGAGGTGGAATTGAAGGGACCAGTTGGACCGAAACATAAGATTTTTAGCAGTTTAATCTGATTATCAATGATCACAGGAATGGGAAGGAGGAAAGAGACTGTTCAAATGTTGACTGAAGTTAAATGTCCTTTATGCCTGCAGATATAATATATAGAAGCTTAAAGAGTCCAGTTTAATTTGGCAAGATTTTTATTTCTGTTCCTAATCATTTGTTCCTTCCTCTCTAGTGTATCATAGTCAGCCACATACAAACATTTATTGACTATTTAAAAATCCATCTCTTCCAAACTTTCCAAGTACTTCCCTAATCCCTTCCATATTATTTCCTATGAAAATCACTACTTGCTTTCTCCACATCCATAGCTTCTTTTCGCTTTCAATCTACTTTAGTCTGACTCCTGTTCATACCACTCACTCACTTTCCACATGTCAAATCACCACGACTTTCAATTCTTTTTTTTTTTATCTGAACAAATCTCTGATAACTGTTCCACACATTAGACTCTTGTTCCTTCTTGAGATACATTTCTTCATTGGCTTTTGTAATGCTATATACTCCTGGTTTTCTTCCTTTCTACTATATTCTTTCTTAAAGTACTTAGTTATTTCCTCCTTTTTGGTCAAATCTCTGAATTATTTTAATTACTCTATGTTTTCTTCAATTTTTCCTTTTTTAACATATAATACTATGTAGATGTTCTAGTTAATAAGTATTAGTTCCTAGTAAAAAAATGGTCCCACAGACTGTGAGCTAATGCTACCACCTGACTTCTTTGGGTTTATCTTACCATTTAACCATTATGCAAAGAAAAGTGTTACTTTATTCACTGGAGGGATTTAACCTGATTATGAAAGGAGAATAGAATTGATGGTTAACCTATGGAAGAAGGAGGATTCAGTCTAGGCTTAGAGAATTGCCAGAGCACCTGTCTTAAAACTCTGTTATTCCAGGGTAAGCTATAAATATATACTATACTATAAAGATATACTATAAAGATATCTATAGTATATAGATATACTATAAAGGGCATAGTTTTACTTTTATCTTTAGGTCTCATCTATTTTGAATTATATTTTGTTTATGGTGTGAGGTATAGTTGGATCTCCATGTTTATTCAATATGCTTTCTAGCTTTTCTAGCAAATTTATAGAAAAAAAAATTGAAATCTTTGTTAAAAACTAATATGCTAGAATCTACTTCTGAGTTCTCTATTGTGTTTCAGTTATGTTTATTTTTGACATTACCACACTCTCTTGATTGTTCTAATTTAAAAATATTTAATCAAATCAGGTAGGTTAAGTCCTCCAACTATGGTCTTCTTTTAAAAGTCACTTTGCATATTCTTGATCATTTACATTTCAATATAAATTTTAGAACCCACTTGTCTGATAGTATTAAAAAAATACTGAAATTTTGGCTGAGATTGCATTGGATCTCTATATCAATTTGAAAATAAGTGACATTTTATATAATATTGAGTCCTTCAATTCCATAAACAAAGTGTATGTCTCTATTTATTTATGTATTTTTAAGTTTCTCTCAGCAATATCCTGCAGTTTTTAGTGACAAGATTTGGCATGTGCTTTGTTAAATTTATTTATAAATAGTTTATGGAATTAAAATGTTATTTTTTTCACACTGTTATTTTTTTTAATTCTGTCTTCTATTGCTCACTGCTACTCTGCAAAATGCAATTAATATTTTTATATTAACATGTATCCTGTGACCTTGCTATATTCACATATTAATTGTAGAAATAGCTTTGTGTATTCCTGAAGATTTTCTTCTGAGATGATCATGCTGTCTGAAATAGATATAATTACTTTATTCTCTGCACTCTGCATACCCTTTGTTTTCTGCCCCATGGAAATGCCAAAGACCTCCTGAACAATGTAGAATACATGTGGTAAAACCAATATGGGATAAATATGGTAGAAGCAGACATCCTTTTACTGTTATTTTTACTGGTTTGTTTTTTGGATATTATATATGAATGAAATAAAATACATGAATTTGAAGTATCCAAATCAGTAGATTGTATGAGCTATCATTAATTGAACCTCAGTACCATCTCAGAACTTCCAAGCTTTTCTCCATACCTCAGATAAAAGGATTTTACAGGCTTCCCCATCAGCAGGTAATCTGGTTAGATTTCACTAGTGACGGACATTATACAAAATTGGAAAGGCAGTGTTATGGACTGTACATTTGTATCCTCTAAAACTTCATATAATTAAGTCCTAACACCAAATGTGGAGATGGGAACCCTGGGAGTTAATTAGAGTTGATAAAATCATGAGGGTGTGGCCCTCATTATGGGATTGGTGGATATATTAGAAGATGAAGAGAGATTGTTTTCTTTCTCTCTTTCTCGGGATGTGAGGACACAAAGAGAAGGCAAGACAGAAGAGGGCTCTCAGGAGGAACTGAAATGACTAGCACCTTGATCTTGAACTTCCCAGCCCCAAGAACTATGAGAAATAAATGTCTGTTGTTTAAGGCAACCAATCTTTAACATTTTCTTATAACAGTCCAAACTGACTAAGACAGACAGCGACTAGAGAACTACAGAAAACAGTATTTGCTGGAAGCTACTCTAAACAGGTAGCTGAAATCATTGTTGACTTTCAGCAGCTCCAAAACAACGAAAATCAGCTCTTTTGAACTTCAGGCAGGTGGAATCCTTGTGGTGGCATCCTTGACTCTCTGCATTATCAAGCTTCTTGAAAACTTCTTTGTCCTCCTCTGTTCTCTCAGCCTTCCCATTGGTTAAGGTTCTTTTTACCCATATTAAATCTCTTCTTACTCAAAATATCTATGGGATTTAAATTTTCCTTACTCACTGATATACTTCCACACATAAAATGTATCTGGGAAGTTCATTCTCTTGCATCAAGCAGACAACTTCCTAAATAATGGGCATGGTGTAATGATAAGGAGACATGTGTCACTTCAACAGACTCACACTTGGACATAAATGGAATGACGCACCTCATCATCCCTTGTTGAATAGGATTTCTCTTTTCATTTTTAAGGGTGAACATGGGAAGGAAGAGGCATTTCTAGTCTTCTGTCATTCATTAATACAATGTTTACATGTAAGAAAAGCTCATTTACAAATTAGTTTACATATAGCTATCTTATGAATTACTTTTTAGAACATGTTCTTTTGGTAATATTGAAATAGTCTTTTTAATTACTGTATAATGCTTTGTAATAGAATATATTATAGACAGTTGAGTGAGCAC
Source organism: Mesoplodon mirus (assembly GCF_964341445.2). NCBI lineage: Eukaryota > Metazoa > Chordata > Mammalia > Artiodactyla > Ziphiidae > Mesoplodon > Mesoplodon mirus. The sequence continues at coordinate 106,099,105 of NC_138983.1, read as the reverse complement.
TAATACAAGCCAGTCTTTCAGGCACTCTTAATTCTACATTTGCTGTCAGATTACTCTCCTTAAATTAGTTCTAATTATATATTGCTCAGCCTCCCAAACCTTAGATGGATTCCATTCTATACACACACACACACACACACACACACCTTACACACAAAACATCCAACTACTTACCCTGATTAATAAGGGTGCTCTGTAATGATGATTGATCTAACAGGTTTCCATTTTTACATTTTGCACCCCTATTCGTGTACTCCCAGTTGAAAGAATGACTAGCAATTCTCCTAATACTCTTTACTCTTCTCTAACTTTGGGCTCCATCATGCTGTCTTTCATCATGAAATAATAATGTTTCAATTCTATGTGTGAAAATTTCACTTGTTGTTTTTATTCTAGCTTAAAAGCCTTCACATTTCCCCTATTTTCTCTAAGATGAGTTATCTTTCTTTCCTCTGAATTCTCACAGCCATTTATCTCTGCCTCATAGAGCAATTCCTGGTTTGTATCTTTAACTTTATTTCTCTATATAGGTAAGGGGATGTTAAATTTGAAGGTTTCCTGTTATCTTATCCATGCTCAGCTAAGACTCTATAGTTGAAATCAAATAGAGATACTACATCATCTATGCATAAATTTCTATGAGGTGAGACCCCAAAATTTGTCTATCTCCTTTTTGCCCATTACTAATCTTAAGGAGACTGATCAGAGAACTTGGGAGTGGTAAATTTTCTCAAAAGTTGTTAAGGATTCATTCATAATCTCTCTTCTACCCATAGTGGTGAGAAACATAAAGTGCAGGGAGATCCTTGCCAGGTCTCACTCCTGGTTTTACATTTGAAGAATTTTGCTAGTTCTGGTGCTGACAAGTGACCAGAATTATGCATAGAGAAATAACTATTGAAAGAACCTGACATATACACCCTGTATTCTTTGGATCCTGAACTCTTGATACTAACTCCAGACTAAAGAAATCTGAAGGAGAGTGGCTGGTTGGATCTACCCTGTTGGGAGGGTGGATAGAGAGGGCTACAACAAAAAGAAGTTGTATTTTCCACTGTTGACAGGTGAAGATGAATGCTTTCTCCTGAATCAAGTGGGATTTCAGAAGATAGTCAGGATTGAGTGGGCTTCAAAAACCTCAATCAAGAGGTCTTCCTTCAGGAAGAGAGGCATCCTCAGTGTATCTCAGAGGAACATAAGCAATTGGATATACCTATATCTATATATAGAGAGATAGATAACATAGATATAGATACAGATATAGAGATGATAGATAGATAGATAGATAGATAGATAGATAGACAGATAGATAGATAGTGTGATTTGTTATAAGACATTGGCTCATATGATTATGGAGGCTGGGCATTTCCAGCATTTGCTGGGTGAGGTGCTTCAATAATCCAGAGACTCAGGAGAGCCAGTGGTGCAGTTCCAGTCTGAGAATCTGAATCCAAAGGCCTGTGATGCAGAAAAGTTGATGGTGTAGGTCCAGTCTAAAAGCTGACAGGTTCAAGATCAGGAAGAGTCAATGATTCAGTTCCAGCCTGAAGGTGGGACAAAGTCAAAGTCCTACTTCAAAAACAATTATTCAGGAATAATTACCTCTTACTTGGGGAAAAGTCGGTCCTTTTGTGATATTGAAGTCTTCAACTGATTGGATGAGACCCACCCACATCAGGGAGGGTAATCTGCTTTACTCAGTTTACTGATTCAAAAGTTAATCTCAATAAAAACCACCCTCACAGAAACATCCAGAATAATGTTTGACCAAATAGCTAGTCACCCCACCATCTAGTAAAACTGACATAAAATTGACAAACACACTCAGTAAGCAGAGATAAAGGTTTACTCCTGGATGCTGATATTGACTGGTCAAAGGGTGGGACATGGAGCGTGTCTCACATTCTTCAGGTCAGAGAGATCTCTCAGGAAACCCTAAAGCATGCAATAGGTAAAAGGGCAAGCATTTGAACATCTAATACATTCAGAGGGCACCAGCACTAAATCATAAGTTTAGAGTCAAGTAAGAATTGCTTTCCTTAATTCTTAAATGCCCACTCCTGCAATTATGCAAGAACCAGGGGCAGCATTGTTCTGCTGCTTTTCAAAATGACTGAGACCCTAGCTGGAAAAAAGTACGCTTTGAATCAGAGAAGAAAAAGAAATATTACTAACAGGCTGGATTTTTCGTTTTAGTCACTGAATAATCAGACAGTTGAATTACAGAATGAATCTCAGGGCTATGAAAAGTCCATTATTTCCTGCTTTTTATCCAATTTAATTCAATTTATTGAATAATCATGGTATATATTAGTATTTTCTTCTACTATATGCTTCTTAGTTACGATATTCATTACACCTCCATGTTCATCTTGTAATAGGTAAATTACCCTATATTTTAGAAACACAGAAGCCTAAGTATAAGAAGAGACTTATGGAAGACAAAAAAGAATAACAGTTCCAAACTTTTACTGTTGCAAGATTCTCTTATCATCCTTAAGATACATCCACCTTAGAAGATAAATTGTTATAGTTTGTTCTTATTTACCTTTGTTACTAAGACTACATAAAGATAGCCGAGGCAGAACCGTCTCATATTGACTCTCTCTCTAAAAGGATGCTCTTAAATGAGGTCTGATTATCTTTACTGAATACTAGGCATTTATCAGGACATTGGTGATACAAAATTAACTCCTGATTTCAAGGATGATGTATGGGAGTTGGCTATGTAAAGCAATAATTATAGTAAAGACTGATCATAGTAATCAAATACAGCATAATTAGCAATCAAATAGCACAATATCATATGAGTTTTATTACAGTTATTCAAGCTGGGTAACAAACCACTCCAAAATTTATTTGGCTAAAACATTTATTTTGCTGATGAATGCACAATCTGAGCAGGTTTGTTAATGACAACTCTCTGGCTCCACTCAGCATTATATAGTGGCTGATTCATCTGAAGGTGTCTGGTCCGGGAACACTCAAGCAGCTGGGGACTGGAACAATGGGGACCTCTCAGTCATCTTGCTTTATCTCTGTGTGGTCTCTGTATATAATCTCTCCAGCATGGACACTTAAGCAATGGCAAACTTCTTCTGTATAGACTCAGGACTCCTAAGATACATGTCACAAGTGAAAGCCAGGTAAAATCTGGTCACCCTGGGCTTCCCTGGTGGTGCATGGTTGAGAGTCCGCCTGCCGATGCAGGGGACACAGGTTTGTGCCCCAGTCCGGGAAGATCCCACATGCCGCGGAGCGGCTGGGCCTGTGAGCCACAGCCGCTGAGTCTGTGCTCCGCAACTGGAGACGCCACAACAGTGAGAGGCCCGCGTACGGCAAAAAAAAAAAAAAAAAAAAAAAAAAAACATCAACAGTGGCATTTCATTTGGAAAATTCAGTCAGCCATAGTTGCACAGAAAAGGAGGACCTATTTCAGAGTGGAGAAGTCAAGGAAGCCTTCCAGCAGGGGCAGTCAGAAATCCAGTACAAGAACCACCTGACTCTCCCTGCCTCTAGAGTCTGTCCACCAATCAATCCATTCTTCACATTACATTCCAAACAAATAATCTAAAATGCAAATTGGATGTCATCCCCATGTCTAACACCAAGCATTCATTTCTAAATTTAAAGAACCTATACCAGCACTGTCATATAGAACTTATGTGATAACAGAAATATTCTCTGTGCTGTACATTACAGTAGCCACTAACCTAATTCTGCTTATTGAACATTTAAAATGTGACTATTGCAACTGAAGAACTGAATATTTAATTTTATTTAAGTTAATTTTAATTAAATGTAAACACTACATGTAGCCAGTGGTTAACCTTTTGAATAACACAGGCATTCTGTGATAAACTCCAAAGTCCTTAAATTTATATTTTAAAATCCTTGTAACTTCATAATGCTGTTATTATTATTCTCTTTTAAGGGCAAGAAAAGAGGTTAAAGAGAAATATTTTCTGCTTAAGATGGTAGAGCATACCTTGTGATCTGCAGATGTTATTTTTACCTAGGTCAATGCAAGTACTGAGAACTTCTATGTGCAACATTCAGTGTTAACTCTAGGAAAATCTTTTACTGGGATGTGCTTTACTGGCGGTTTTTTCCTGTAATGTGACATTTTACAGCCTCACATACTCTAGGAGGTTGACCAACCATGGGGAAAAAAATCAAGGTTGTGCTCTAATTCTCTTTGAACTATTGATGATATCTAAAAGTGTTTAAAGTCACCCCTACAAGACTTCTAAGTGATCATATTGTTCATAATCCAGAGATTTTGCATACCTTGTTATACTTGTGTAGTTGGTCTTAGGAGCAATACAATTTTAAGCATTGTTAGTTCTCTTTAGATTATCTCCCCTAAACAAGGTAGTGAAACAGTCCCTTTAACAGACCTTTAACATTATGGTGATTTATAGATCCATTGTATTGCACAAACTTAGAATTTTTCTCAAAATGAAAATATTTAGCCGAAAATTTTTACAGAATGCTAAAATATCATATATAGTGCATGAATTGTGATAGATACATAAGAAAGATAATAACATTTATCACACCACCTTAAGTTAACAAAGCTGAAGATACCAAATTGGTAAAAAGTCATATGTTAAGAATGGACCTGGAAGAGATGAGTGGTCTCTTTTACATACTTATACAGTCTATTTTGGGTCCATGTAATCTGATCCATACATCTGTCATCTTATTTTCAACTCAAGATTTCCTTTTACATTTTCTAGATGAAAAAAAAAAAAAAAAAAAACTTGGCAGGGAAGATGAAAAGGAGCAATTAAGTTCTGTTTATTCTGTGAGTTGTAATTCACAGTTCTTGGTGATTAGCAAGGAGCAATATTTGAAAGGTTGACTGTTTTGATATTTGTTTGCTACACTTAGGATAATAAATTTCCCACACATGTGGCTAACCACTTAATGCAAAGCACCAGTTTTTATAGGAGAGAGATATCCCAGCAAGGGCCATACATCTAAATATTCTAATCTAAATTTCCCTGACGTTTCCTTTTCATTGAGAATTTCTTGTAGGATGGAAAGTGATCCTACTGTGAGGTCAGGCCAGTGCTTCAGCAGACTGGGTCCTCTAAGTGCTGTGTTAACTGGAGCACACAGTTGAAAGGCAGAGAATAAAGGGAGAATGTCCTGGTCAGTGATGGTGTTGGTGTATGGGACTGGATATTTGGCTCTCCCTGATGCATCCAGACTGAAATGAAAGGAAATAGAAAAATGAAGTTGGGGGACTACACACTATTTACTTCTGTATTCTTCCTACCTTTTTTTTTTTTTTTTCAGTTCACAAAACTGAGTAAATATTGTATTGAATGACACAAATAAATATTTGGTTCAACTCTGCCCTCAAGTCAGTGAATTATCTCATACAAGTCATTTCACCTGGAGCCTTCTATTCTGGATTTGTAATTAATGCCTAAATTATTGGCTTGTCTCAATAAATAAATGGGTAATGCAAGTGAAATCACTTGTTACTCCAACATAGTGCTTCTCAAACTTTAGTGAGCACCAAGATCACCTGGAGAACTTGTGAAAGCAGAGCTTTCAAGCGTTGTACCAACATAAAGATAGCCAACAAATTCAACTGATGTCCTTCTATCTAACAGGAAAAGTAACCCTTTCAAATTTGGATTCAGTAAACAATTTTCATTAAGAATAAAACAAAAATAGATTAGGTTTTTCTAAATTGGGTCACATCAAACAATACTTTATAGTATTAGTGTAGGTAGTTATATAACTATTCTTATATCACTTGATAAAAATTATTTGAGTTTATGTTATATAACTCGTGATTATTAAATATCCAAAGATTTTTTTTCTTTAAGAAATTTAAGGAAATAACTAAATGATCTGTTTCTAGACTGTAAAAGAAATCAGGGTAGTAGGTCGAATAGTGTTTCCACAAAATTCATGTCTACCCTAAATCTGAGACTATAACCATATTTACACAGGATCTTTGCAGATCTAACCAAGAATTGAAATGAAGTAATACTAGATTAGGGAGGGCCCCAAATCCAATAAAAATGACCTTATAAGAGGCAGAAAGGACAGATGGAGAGAGGAGGCAATGAATGCAAAGATTAGAGTGTCTACAGGCCAAGAGATGCTAAGGATTGACAACAATCATCAAAATCCAGGAGAAAGGAAAGAGGCAGTTTCTCTCTCAGAAAGAATCAACACTGTCAGCACCTTGATTTTGGATTTTTGGTCTACTGAACTGTGAGAGAATAAATTTCTGTTGTGTTAGCCACAAAATTTTTGGTAATTAGTTACGGAAGCTCTAGAAAATTAATACCTAATAATAGGTATAAAAACAGACATGAGTAGCTTAAAATGTTTAATCTCTATTTTATTTTATCAAGTAGTTTACATGTAGAAATTCTCAACAATGTTTTTGAATCCCATTGAAAATAGGCAATGCTTTCCCTGGTCATTATCTGGTCCTTAAAAGCCCTCCTAGTTCTCTGCATTCAGTTTCCATTGTCACTTCTGACTTCTTGTAACTTTTCTGTTGACTTTCATTTTCCACTTTGACCTTCCAGTCCTACTTGCAGTATTTGCCCTATCACTACTCTTCCAACAACAAGGTTATGCAGGAACTGTCTTTCTTTTTTCCCTCTTCCATGGTAAGCACAGATAGAGCTTTCTATCTCAAATAGCTGGCATTAGTGCTGAGTAACTCTTGTGGTTTCAGTCTCTGCCCAAGCATGAAAATAAGTCTGCACGAAGACTTTAGTAGGCCAAGTAGTTTGTTAAAAAAACAGCCAACCAATAAAACTATACATACATATACATATACATGTGTGCATTTCCTACATTCAGAAAAACAGTTTTCACAGTATGCCTACTTTAACTTTATTGTTATGATATTTTGCTTTTCAAAGGTCTAATCATTTCCTCAGCACAGTTGCTCCCAGGAAGAGAATAAAAAAGAGGAGGTTTTAAAATATGCTAATTGTCATGGTGCTGGTTTAGTCTGAGCTACAAAATAGGCAATATTACAATTTTCAACTGCTCTATTAACTAGCAATTACTTGAACACTTTAATTTTGTATCAAAACTGTCCTTCCTGGTAGACTGTCAATACAGAGTCCCATCTGTATCCATCAGAAATGTGTGATTTATGCTATTTTAATTAGTTTATAAATAATTCATTAAAGAATATGCTTGCTTACCAAGACCAGAAAACTGAATTCCTATAGCTTTAGATTTACCATTTGCCTTTTCCCTCATAATTTTTTCATTCCTTTAAGGAATGAATGACTATTTAAAGAGTTTACTGTATTTTTAATTTAATCTCCATTTAACTTTTGTGATTATGAGTCAGAGCAATTAATGTACTGATATTTTTCTGAATTGGTTATAACAATAAATGAACTTTATCAGAGAATCATCAATATAGCAGAAGCTGCATTATGTTATTTGGGTATATTTAGGCCACTGTTCCAATGTTTAAAACACCTCAAAGATCCCAATTTATTCATTAAGTAGTACATGCATTTTTTCTCTTTAAATATATATGTGTGTGTGTGTATATATGTGTGTGTGTGTGTGTGTGTGTGTGTGTGTATATTAGGAGCTTCAGACATATTTCACATATGGCACTCAAGTTGCCTACATTCTAGTGCAGAAATTCTAAAATGTAATTTGTGAGATAAATATCACAGAAACCTGTCTGTTTTACCTGCACAGTATTTTCCTTTGTTTTTTAAGCTTGCATTATGTTTTTTTGTAATTTAACAATTAACAGTTTTCACATAATAATTTAGAATTCTGACTTCTCTTGATAAATCAAAATATCCTAGATGCTGAAACTTGCTGTAAGTTACTGTTGATTTAACATATGTGCACTGATATTTTGTTTACATTATTATCTGTGAGCATAATTACTATTACTTACAAGAATAGTTGGAAAGCAATTACATTTGTGATGAATTTTTAATGTTTCAACTTGTCTAGGTTTAACTTTGCTTCCTGGAATTCTCTTCCCTGTATTTTCCAGTTAGGGTAGACTACAAGAGAGATTTCTCTGTAGGAGATTTGGAGAGCAGAAGTGAATCAGCAGCCATTCTGTAGCTCACCTGTTGACTCAGTGGTGTGAATCAACAGCTGGGGGTAATTGTTCTACCTTCTTTTGGATCCTCTTTAGTTTCTCCATATCCTGGATCAGGTTTGTGTTTAGCTTTGTGACAGAGTCTCAGCTTCTTCAGAATACCTGTTTTACCAAGGTCAGAGGCAGCAATACCTTATAAAAGTTTCAGTCCACCTTTGTGATTTCCAGCTTATACTTATGGGTTCCTGCTTGCTCCCCACTTTACATTAGTTTTACCTTCCTTATTTCTTGCCCTGTGGACTTCAAGCTCCAGCACCAGGTCTGAAGACAGAAGCCTTGCAAAGACTTGTTAATAAGCTCCCACAATTAAGTTCAAATCTATAGATAGATAGATACTTAAAAGATATCTTATATAAGATACTAAGATAAAATATGTATAAGATATTTGTGAGATACTAAGATACTTCAGTAATCTACACAAATTGCTACTCAAATTTGTTCTGCGGAAACTGGCAATAGTCCATGAACTGTTACTAGTCTATGTTGAAATTGTCTGATGTGAATTTATTCTATAATAATAATACTTTGAAAATTTGAAAGCTTGTACTTTATCTTTTGTTTTTCTAGGGGCAATATTTTTGTACAAAATTCAAAATACTTGTGTTCTGCAAATGTATCGGGCTACAATGGATTGAGAAACAAACTAATTACAGATAGCCTGGTTTTCATCACAGATAACCTGGCAAGCACTGACCTAAATGACCTTTACTTGCCCTTGTAGGCATATGAGGTTGTTAACTCTGCTCTAATAGTAAAGATACAATGTATAACAAATCATGATAATAGAAGGCAGTATGTTAAAAAGTGACTTCTGAGTCATAGCAGTCCTTCTGCCTTGACTGATAATAAAATCCTTCATGGAAGGGTCATGATTTGAGTTTGATAGTATTTAAAAAGGTAGCTTTGACAACCAGACAGCTTCTCAACATTTAAGTATATAAATATTATTTAAAGAAATATTTAAATATAAATATTATATATTATATATATATTTTTTCTCCAGTTAGTGTGGTCACTTTTTTCATTATGGTTTCTTCTTCCTTTTCATCTTGAGTATATGAATTATTTTGATAAATGATGGAGTATAGTTCATCTTTACTCTGGAGCACCCTCAGCATAAGTCTATGAAATTATGATAATACAGTCATTTTATTGCAATCAGTTAATTCACTCCGATCTATAAACAGACAGGTAATGAGAATTTAACTCTATAGCCAGTTCTATTTCTTCAATAATGGACTTAGAAACAGTAACAGTTATGTCTAGCATCAAGAATATATCTGCCATAGATATGGAAGAAAGGAACAGTAGTATATGCGCTTAGTGTCTGCTTTCTCTGATATCCATGGTACCTGTATTATAAAAAAAATCTATAACAACTTTTTTGACTGTCTAACCCCCAACAACCTTCTGAAATTTTCTAAACAGTAGTTTGTCATGTTTTCTCTAAATCATCTGTTTTCTGTATCCATATTCAGCAAAAGCTGACTGGTCAAAAATATAGGTAATGATCTATGGTTATTTTATCATTTGAAAAGTAAAGGATTCATCTAGATGATCTCTTGAACTACTTTGCATCTGTAAGACCTGTGATTGATTGTTTTAATCATTCATTTTTCTAAAGCATTTATAGTCAGTCTAAAAACACCTAGAAAAGTAGAGATTTCTATTCATGACATTATAGAAAACTAAGACAAGCATGAGACCTTACAGTGTATTTGAATATAATTAAAAGCTGTTTAGATGCTTCTAAGCCAAGTAATTTTTTAAATTTAGAGAAGCTAAGATCATATTAAGAATTTGAATGGAATGTACTACTTGGTGAAATATAGTGGTCATAAGTTAGTTTGTTAATTTCAACATTTTTTCTCTTTCCTTTATATCTCCCTCCTCCACTTATGGAACTGTCAGTCATATAGGCTTGACTCCAACTTCCACAGGAGTGAACATAGAACAAAAGCTGGGCTAACCAACAACCTCCATGGAAAATTGTCTTGAGTGATTAGAAAAAGGTAAAAAAATAAATAAATCCCTTTTCTATATGATTGATGGCTTTGAGGATAATGCATCCTTGCATTCACAGAGAGATAATATACTTAAGAATAAAGCCAAGAGAGAAGATATCAGAGCCAGCCAGAAAAGAGGAAAGACTATTTTCATTGACATTTTGGATTTACCCATACTTGAGGTCTTGGACTTTTTAATTAGGATGCAAGGCAATAAATTTCCTATTTCACTCAAGCTAAGTTTTGTATTCCTCTTGCTTGTAACCAATGTATCTTAACATAGTAGATAGCCCAGAATATCTCTTTATATTCTTAAGAGTTGGAACAATGGTGTATATCTTTTAATATATAATAGGCTGTAAATGCGAAACTAATAAAATATTAGGAATCTTTAAAAGTGTGTACATGCATCCATGAGCTTGTGTTTTCTTTTAATATAGTTTATTTATTTTCTCATATTGTTGTGATAAGAAAAGATGCTTGAAATGATTTGTTTTCTTAAATTTATTGATACTTGTTTTGTGGCCTAGCATATGATCTATCCTGGAGAATGTTCAATGTGAACTTGAAAAGAATATGTATTCTGCTCTTTTGGAAGGAATGTTTTATATATATATATACATTAATATTAACATATTATTATTAATTAATATAATACTATATATATATCATATGCATTATATATATATATATATATATATATGCAATATGCTATTAAATAACGAATGGATCACTGAAAAAAAATTAAAGAAAAAATCAAAAAAACCTGGAAACAAATGAGAATGAAAATGCAACTACAAAATCTAAGGGACACAGAAAAGCAGTTCTAAGAGAGAAATTTATAGCAATACAAGCTTACCACAGGGAATAAGAAAAATCCCAAATAAATAAATTAAACACCTGAAGGAACTAGAAAAATAAGAACAAACAAAACCCAAATTTAGTAGAAAGAATGCATAAAGATCAGAGCAGATAAATGAAATAGAGACAAAAAAAAAGAGAAAAGATCAGTGGAACTAAGAGTTGGTTCTCTGAAAAGATAAACAACAGTAATAAACCTTTTGACAGAAACATCAAGAAAAAAAGAGAGAGGGCCTAGAACAGTAAAATCAGAAAGAAAAAATACAACTAACACAACAGAATTGCAAAGGATCATAAAAGTTTGCTATGAACATTATATGCATATAAAATGGACAACTCAGACGAAATGGACAACTTCCTAGAAATGTACAATCTGACTTAACCATGAAGAAATACAAAATATGAACAGAAAAATTACCAGTAATGAAATTGAATCAATGGTAAGATAACTCCCCCAAAACAAAAGTCTGGAGCAAGATGGCCTCAAGATGAATTCTCCCAAACATTTAAAGAAGAGTTAACACCTATTCTTCTCAAACTATTCCCAAAAATTGCAGAGAAAAAAAATACTTCTAATCTCATTCTATGAGTCCAGCATCACCCTGATACTAAAATCAAATAAAAATATCAAATGCAAAAAAAAAAAAAAAATTACAGGCCAATATCACTGATGAACATGGATGCAAAAATCCCCACCAAAATATTAGCAAAGCAAATTCAACAATACAAAGTGTCATACACCATGATCAAGTGGGATTTATCCCAAAGGTGCAAAGATGGTTCTGTATCTACATATCAAACAATGTGATAGACCACATTAACAAACTGAAGAATAAAAACCATATTATCATCTCAGTTGTTGCAGAGAAGAAGCTTTAAACAAAATTCGACATCCATTTGTGATAAAATCTCTGGAAAGTAGGAGTAGAAAGAATATACCTCAACATAATAAAGACCATATGTGATAAGCCCACAGCTAGTATCATACTAAACAGTGAAAATATGAAAATATTTCCTATAAGGTCAGGAACAAGACAAGGATGCCCACTGTCACAACTTTTATTCAATGTAGTACTGGAAATCCTAGCTTCAGCAATCAGACAAAAATAAAATATAATATACCCAAATTGGAAAACAAGTATAAATGTTACTTTTTGCAGATGGCATGATACTATACATAGAAAATCCTCAAGATGCTACAAAAAAACTTCTAGAAATCATCAATAAATTCAGTAAAAATACAGGATACAAAATTAATATACAGAAATCTGTTACATTTTTATAGAGTTACAACAAATTATCAGAAATAGAGTTTAAGAAAATAATCACAATGTCTCACAGTATCAAAATAGGCATACTAGAGAAATAGAAAATCCTTAATAGCGGAGCGAACATGAAGAGATTCAAAAGCACAGGTACACACTCTCCCATTATTTCACAAAAAAGGAGTCTGAACCTCGTATTGCTGGGCCAGCAATGTGGGTCTGCATTCCAATGGAGGAAGTTTGTCCCTTGTTTTTCTTTCTTATTATAGATCCAACATGACAGTGCAGATTTGTCTGTAGTGTAATACAATGTTTGGTATCAGCTGGATTTTATAGGCCAGGTGCCCATAGGAGTTATCTAGAAATTTCAGTTAGCAAGGATCTAGAGACCTGAGGGTCCTTGGGGTTTTGCAGTGTCTTCTGATGAGGTAGGTTTGTGTTTGGGAATGGGGACCCCCAAGTATAAGGGAAACTGAACTTGGATATAGTATTTCCTGATGCTAGGAAGAAAAGATTTCTCTTCCTCTTCAAGTGTGTTTGGGCAACTCAAAAGAGCTCCAAGAATCATTCTCAGACACTTCTGCTTGTTTTTTCCACAACTTCCTGAGCAAAGCATATCATTATTTAATTATTGTGATGATAATGATTAAAGCCCACACTGAAGCCTCGCCGCACCATCATGAATGATTTTTTTTTCTGTAATAATAGATATAGGTTAGAATCATGGCATAACAAGGATGCCTTTGATTCTATTGGTAACTACCTTGGATAGCATTCATGATAAACTAACATTAAATATGCTGTTCATTTTGAATTTTCATTATGTAAAGAGGATCCAAGTATGCTAATTTTAGTACAACTGAGCTTATATCCAAGTTGACAATACTTTTTCACACTGAACATTCTAGGCAGAATTGAAGTCTCAGGCTAACCTTCTTTTTATATACATGGATGTCTGGTATTAATTCCTTCACTCTGTATTTACCAGATGCTCCAGATATGTGCCTGACAATGTGAGTGAGAATGGGAAAACAAAGAATACATATGCCCTGTGTTACATATTATTAGAATTCTAAGCAGCCTGTATTTTGGAACACCCAAATATATGTTCTACTTTCAGCATTTTGAAGATAATTCACATTTTGAAGATCAATCACAAAATTGCACTTAATATTTGTTTTTATTAACATGACTGTACTTCAATAAAAATTTGATTTTAGAGCTGAATGTAAGCAAAGTAATGTTACTGACCAGTATTTTTATGATTCTGGATTTTACCCAAAGCAGGAATATTTCAGCTTAATACAATGTTTGAAGAACTATATTAAGGTTTTGTTCAAAAAGGCTTTCATGGATTTTTATTGTAATACCTGTGACTATGCAAATATAAAGCACTGACAATATTCAAATGCTCAACTAGGGGATTAACATATATAAAATAATAAATTCTGAAAAAATATGTAAGAAAAACCAAACACATCAGAAGCTATGAATAAAATGTGAAATAATAATATACAACAATTCATTGACAGTAGTGGAAATTTTTATATGTCTACTGTGAATGAAACTTTTATGATGGCATCAGAATATCTTTTCAGGTTTCATCTGTAAACATGCTATGAAATTAAAGTTCTATCTGAAAGCTATGCATAACTACTTAGTTTTTCATCAGTGGAATGACATTATTGCATTGGTGTTAGGATTGTCAGTCTACAGTCAGGGTAATGATTTATGGAGGGGAGGAGCAGAAAGGACTGTACTGGTCCAAAAACTCTCTTATCTCCCACTCAACAGCTAATTTGCTAAAATGTATATTTTGTCATTATTCTACTAACATAAGACAATGTGTTGGGGTTACTCCTAACACTGGTATGGAAGTTTTGCCCAGAGAGTATGTAGTTTAGGCTTTGTAGGCCATGGTGTTTCCCTCCTAACTATTCAACTGTCACTAGAGTGCAAAAGTCGTTGTGGACAATTATGTAAATGAATGGGCATGCTGTATTCCAATGAAATTATTAACTCAGACAGGCATCTTTCCTAAGGACCATAGTTTGTCAACCCTTGGTGTAGAAATCCCCTTTAGTCAAAAGCCACTGGGTAACTACTATGATATACACGTCCTTTTGTCCTGATATACACAATGTGTTTAGAGAAGATATGTGATGTTCATCATGAGTTATCAAGTATTTCAATTCTATAATGCTAGCAATATGCACAGTTCTCAAGTTATCAATTTGTTCTATTTTAACACTTAATTTTTAAGTTGGTTATTTCTAAATGGAGAAATTAAAATTGTTAAAAACATGATACATCAAATAGCTGAAATATTATTGAGCTAATAAATATATAATAACAAAGAAATAGGTCAATTTTTAAAAATATTTGAAATTTAAAATCAATTAAAAAATCAAAATGCAAATCTAGGGCTTCCCTGGTGGCACAGTGGCTGAGAGTCTACCTGCTGATGCAGGGGACACGGGTTCGTGCCCCAGTCTGGGAAGATCCCACATGCTGCAGAGCGGCTCAGCCCGTGAGCCATGGCCGCTGAACCTGTGTGTCCAGAGCCTGTGCTCCGCAATGGGAGAGGCCACAACAGTGAGAGGCCCGCATACCACAGAAAAAAAAAAAAAGAAAGAAAGAAAAAAAATGTAAATCTATAGTAGCACAAGGATTGCATCTGTGCAAAAAAAGTCTTCAAGGCAAGTAGATAAAAACTGTATAGTAGTAATAAAATTAATCAGAGATTATTACTTTTTCTGAGGAAACTTCTCCAATATTATTGTTATATTACTTATTAAATAAAATATTCTAAAATTAAAAATAAATTGCTTGAAACCCAAGGAAACTTTTAATAGAAATGCAAAATAAACCTTGGCAAATAGAACATTTTTATTTTGGACAGAGATAGAACTTACAAAAGAAGACTTCTCGGTATCATGAAACAGGATTACAAATGACTTATTGATACTGAGATTTGGTATAGATTAGAAACTAATACAGCTATTTTCCACTTATAAGAGTTGAAAATAATTTGACCAGCTTTCTGTCCTGTTTATTTATCTTCACTTATGGAAGGAACATAAGAGAAGTATCTCTGCTGTGTTGGGTCTTACATTAATTCTATTTGCTGATAACAGTTTGTTGCATCCATAGTTGTTATAATAAATAAATAATGGTCATTAATATTTAGATAGCATATGATGTGTTGTGCTTCCTCAGGCAGTAAAAATACACAGGCAAGGAGATACATCTACTATGTGAATCTCTGCTTCCTTTCATACCACTTCCTTTACAAGGCTTTCAAACAGTCCCTAGTAAGTGTTTTTCAGTGTGAGTGGTTGAAATTTTAAGAAAATGAACCTGGAGGTTATGGGACAGGTGGATGAGTACAGGGAATACCTAGGGATAAGGAAATCCTGATTCTCTTTTAATAGTGAAGACAAGACACAGACCTACTAGAGAATGGACTTGAGGATATGGGGAGGGGGAAGGGTAAGCTGTGACAAAGGGAAAGAGAGTCATGGACATATATACACTATCAAACGTAAGGTAGATAGCTAGTGGGAAGCAGCCACATAGCACAGGGAGATCAGCTCGGTGTTTTGTGACCGCCTGGAGGGGTGGGATAGGGAGGGTGGGAGGGAGACGCAAGAGGGAGGGGATATGGGAACATATGTGTATGTATAACTGATTCATTTTGTTATAAAGCAGAAACTAACAAAAAATAGTGAAGACATGAAACAATGAAGATATGTCTGAGCATCAATCAATAGGAAAGAAAAGGGAGGAATGTATGTGTAGGCATTAGATAATAACATAAGAGGTGGAGAGAAGCAATGAATTAGAAAATTTATATTCGTTCCCTTGCCAAGTTTAAAATTTTTAAATAAAATTTCATACAAGTTTAACAGAAAGGAAAATCACTGTAAAATATCAGAAATAAGTTAAAATGTTACATTTTTCAATAGTTGAAATATGGATGTTTTTCTTCTTTTCTTCTTTTAATACTGAGCATATGTTTTTGCAAGGGGAAAATACACTTTAAAAAAATTTCACTGTGCCTCCTCATCTTTTCTGTTTGTCTTCTGAAACCAGTACACCTATCTATTTTTTCTACATGAACTGTTTAAATAATTTTTTAAAACCTAAGATATTTTATGTGGATTAAAAATATCTTGGCATTTATTTAAACATCCTTTCCGTAGCCTTAAAAATTCTTCCCAGCTTTGATATTACACTTGTAATTTTGGTAGGGGAATATAAAATATACGAATAATTAGGTGTATTCCTAGCTCTTCAAAGCTTGCCGCATATACCTACTTTTCTACTCTATCTTCTAATATTTTTTCCTTGACACATTTAATTTGGGTTTATTTTTGTGCCTACTCAACTGAAACAATGACACGATTTACCCTTTTTTAAGGCTAAATCTCCTCTCTCCTTTCATTTTTCTTGGCCTCACTGTTGTCCTCAGTATGTTACATGATCCTCTCCTTTAAACTAAAAACAAGTTGTGTAAAGAAAATGATACTATGAATTAGCTGAAATGTTATGTTTTTCTAAACCACTGCACGGGTCAATTAAATGGCCACTATAGAAGCATTTGGAGAAGTTGGAAGAGAAAACAGATGTTTGAAAAAAGAATTTTGAATGTAAGATTATTTAGACAACAAACAATATTTATTTGAAAATTGATCAGTCCGTCTGTATATCTGTCTAATCTTTGTTGTGTTAAACAATCACTACCTGTGATATAATAAAATCCATCTTTATTTTGGTCTCTCATCATTCCTTGAAAATATATTCATTTACTATATAGGCTGACTTTTTACTCTGTGGGTATAAAAGACCCTTAAAACTGGACATTTTAGCTTCTGGGTATGTCCACATTTCCATAGCAGAGTACCTTTTATTTGAGTTCCCTTGACACAGGCAAATGAATGTCTTGTCTTATCTGTGTAGTCAATGAAGCTCTTTCCTTAATTCCTTGGAATTCACTATTCAACACCAGTTTCTGTTGCTTGGTCCTCTACCCCTCTAACAAGGCTTATTGTGAGGACAAAAGTTACCTTACTCTGGTTCTTTTTCTCTTTTATGTTCACAGAATATACTCATGAGTCCTTTAACTTGACAACCTTTGGGAGAGCAAATTTATTCTATCAAAAACTGAAGCAAAATAAAACAAAATTGTCTCATGGCTCAGCCTGAAAAGCAACTAGTAAGCCTATTGGTCTCTTTGTAGATTTTCAGTTGAGAGTGTCATCTTTATCATTTTCTTTACACAAATTTTTAGATTGTAAAAAAAAAAAAGAAAAGAAAAAAGAAAAAGACTATTCCCTATCTACAGGGATACACATGTCAATGTGTTATGATGCTTACTACTGATGTTCACTTTCTCCAGAATTAAGGTGAAGGAGGTATTTTATTTTACACATAGTAGCTTAGACCACTAATCCCCTACCCTTATCTTGTCCCTCCCCATTTTTCTCCCCCTACTGGTAACCTCTAACTTGTCCGCTATAGCTGTGAGTCTGTTTCTTTTTTCTTATGTTCAGTAGTTTGTTTTATTTTTTAGATTCCAAGTATAAGAAATAATATACAGTATTTGTCTTTCTCTGTCTGACTTATTTCACTAAGCATAATATCCTTCAGATCTATCCATGTTGCTGCAAATGGCAAAATTTTATTATTTTTTAGGACTGAGTAGTATTCCATTGTTGTGTGTATGTGTGCATGTGTGTGTGTGTATGTATATATATACTATATATGTGTATATATCACATCTTCTTTATCCATTCATCTGTTGATGGACACAGGTTGATTCCATATCTTAGCAATTGTAAATAATGCTGTTATGAATATTGAGGTGCATGTATCTTTTCAAATTAGCGTTTTTATTTTCTTTGGATATACAGTGAGGATTGGAATTGCTGGATCATACAGTAGTTCTATTTTTAGTTTTCTGAAAACCTTCATACTGTTTTCCAGAGTGGCTACACAAATTTGCATTCCCACTGACAGCATACAAGGGTTCCCTTTCTCCACATCCCCACCAATACTTAATATTTATGGTCTTATTGATGGTAGCCATTCTGACATTTGTGAGGTGATACCTCATTGTGATTTTTGATTTGCATTTCTCTTGATGATTAGCAATGTTGAGCATCTTTACATGAACCTCTTGGCCATCTGTATGTCTTCTTTGGGAAAAAAAATGTCTATTCAGATCTTCTGTCCAGTTTTTAATCAGGTTATTGTTTTTTGATATTGAGCTGTATGAGCTGTTTAGATATGTTTGGATATTAACCCCTTGTCAGTCATTCCATTTGCAAATATTTTCTCCCATTCAGTAGGTTGTCTTTTCATTTTGTTTTTAGTTTCCTTCACTATTCAAAAGGTTTTAGGTCTAATTAGGTCCCATTTGTTTATTTTTGCTTTTATTTCCCATGCCTGAGGAGACAAATACAAAAAAATATATATATTGCTAATATTTATGTCAAAGAGTGTACTGCTTATGTTTTCTTCTAGAAGTTTTATGGTTTCCCATCTAACATTTAGGTCTTTCTCACTGCTTTAGTTTCTAAATCAATGGGGATAATCTCTCAGGATAACTTTTAGGATTAAGTGAGAACAACAGTGGCCAAACTGTAGTATATGCTGTTATTTTGATGTTCTTATATTTTTATATTCTTATAACATACTGTTATAAAAATGTGTATTGTGTTACTTTTTGATGGAATATTTTATATATTTATTAAGTTCATTTGGTTGAATGTGTCATGTAAGGCCTGTGTTTCCTTGTTGACTTTCTGTCTGTTTGATTAGTCCATCGATGTAAGTGAGGTGTTAAAGTCTCTTTATATTATTGTGTTACTCTTAGTTTCTATATTTGTCTGTCAATATTTGCTTTATATATTAAGTTGTCCTATGTTGAGTGTGTGTGTGTGTATATATATATATATATATATATATATATATATATATATATATGTATGTATGTATACACCATTGTTATATCTTCTTCTTGAATTGATCCTTTGATCATTATGTAATGTCCTTCTTTGCCTCTTGTAACAGTCTGTTTTAAAGTCTGTGTTTTCTGATATAAGTATTGCTACCCCAGCTTTCTTTTGATTTCCATTTGTATTGAACAACTTTCTCTATCCCTTCACTTTCAGTTCTTGTGTGTCTTTAGATCTGAAGTGAGTCTCTTGGAGGCAGCATATATATGGGCCTTGTTTTTGTATCCATTCAGCCACTCTATGTATTTTGATTTGAGCAGTCTATTTATGTATAATTATTGATATATACATAATTGTTGCCACTTTGTTAACTGGTTGTTTTGTAGTTCTCTTTTGTTCCTTTCTTCTTCTTTTGTGTCATTCTTTATGATTTGATGACAGTCTTTAGTTATATGTTTTGGTTCCTTTCTCTTTTTGTGTGTATTATCTATTATAGATTTTTAGTTTTGTTCAGCATGAGTTTTATGTATAGCATTCTCTCTATATACTTTATTATTTTAAGTTATCTCTTAATTTCAAATGCATTTCAACAACCTCCAATTTTACTTTCTTCCCCTCATGATTACTATTTTTGTCACCATATTTTACATCCGTTTTGCATATTCCTTAATTTGTATTGTGGATATAGATTATTTTACTCCTTTTGCTTTTTAAACTTCTTACTTACTTTGTACATGGTTGATTTACTATCTTTTCTGTATATTTGTTTTTGCCAAAGTTATTTTCTTTCATAATTTTCTTATTTCTGGTTGTGGCCTTTTCTTTTTCACTTAGAAAAGTCCCTTTAACATTTCTTATAGAGCTGGTTTGGTGGTGCTAAACTTTCAACTTTTGCTTTTTTGTAAAACTTTTGATCTAGCAAATCTGAATGAGAGCCTTGCCAGGTAGAGATTCTTGGTTGTAGTTTTTTTCCTTTCATCATTTAAAATAAATATATCATGTCACTGCCTTCTGACCCACAGTGCTTCTGCTGAAAAGTCAGCTGATAACCTTATGGTAGTTCCCTTGTATGTAACTTGTTGCTTTCCCCTTGCTGCTTTTAATATTCTCTTTATCTTTAATTTTTGTCATTTTAATTACAATGTTTCTTGGTGTGGTCCTCTTTGAGGTAATCCTGTTTGGAAATCTCTGTGCTTCCTGAACTTGGATACCTGTTTCCTTTCCCAGGTTAGGAAAGTTTTCAGCTATTACATCTTCAAGTAAAATCTCTGCCACTTTGTCTTTCTCTTCTCCTTCTGGGACCCCTATAACGTAAATGTTATTTCACTTGATGTTGCCCCAGAAATCTCTGGGACTTTCCAAATTGCTTTTAATTTTTTTTTTTTAATTTTTGTTCTGTTCAGCTTCAGTGATTTCCACTTCACTGTCTTCCAGCTCACTGATTGTTTTTTCATATCATTTAGTATACTGTTGTTTCCTTGTAGTATATTTTTTCATTTTGGTTATTGAATTCTTCATCTCTGTTTGATTGTTCCTTATATTTTCTCTCTTTGTTAAAAATTTCTAACTGCTTGCTCTATTTATCCATTCATCTCCCAAGTTTTTTTATCATGTTTATGATTATTACCTTGAACTCTTTCTCAGGTAGAAAGGTATCTCCACTTCACTTGGTTTTTCTTCTGGAGTTTTATCTTGTTCCTTCATTGGGAACATGTTCTTCTATTTCCTCATTTTACCTTTTTTGCTTTTTTTATTTATGTATATCTAGTAGGTTGGCTATGTTTCCCAATCATGAATAAGTGACCTTTTATAAGAGATCTGGTGCATTTCAGAAGCACACTCCCCTCTGCTCATGAGAGCCATATGCTTTAGAGGTGCCCTCTATATGGGCTGTGTGGGTTCTTCTATTGTAGTGGGCTGACAACTGTGGGCAGGCTGGTAGGTGTGACTGGGCCTCAGTTTGGTGGGTTGCCAGGACCTGCCTTATGTGGAGGCTGTCAGCTGCTGGTTGGCAGGGCCAGGACATGAAAACTCTGGCTGTGGAAACCCAGTGGTCCTGGGGCTTTTGCTGCCTTACTGGTAGGCAAGGTCAGGTTCCAGGGGCTCCTAGAGCCAGTGCCCATTCACCAGATCCTGGTGCTTGTGCCAGCCCACTGTCAGGCAGACCCTGTGGGGTCTGACTGCAGCTCCCAGGGGTCCCGGAGCTGATGTCTGACTGTTGTTGTGTGGAGCTGGTTCCTGACAAGGCTGGCTGAGGGACCCGTGGTGTCCTGAAGCTTGTGTTGGCCTGCTGGTGGATGGGGCTGGGCCTCAGCTAGTCCCAGGGTTGATGCTGGCCTGCTGGTGTGTGAGCTGGGTCCTGTCATGTCAGACTGCAGGGCAGTGGTTATCTTGAGGCTGGTTTTCAACCACTGGTGGATGAGACTGGTCCCAAGGCTAGAGAGCTTTCTGGCGGGCAGGGCCAGGGCCCAGAAGATACTGGGGCTGATGCCTGCCCACTGATGGGTGCAGTTAGGTCCCAGGATCACTGGTTGCAAGGGCCCTGGGGGTCCTGGATCTAGTACCTGAACACTGTTGTGTGGAGCCTAGTCCTGGGCCCTCTGGTGGGCAGGCTGTATCCAGGGGTGCCTGTGGGCTCAGAGGGTCTGAAGGCAGCCTGTCTGCTGGTTGGTGATGCTGTATCCCTGACCAGTTAGATGCTTGGTATCCCAATATTGGTTCCTACAGACTTGTGGGTGAGGACAAGTCTGTGTCCTGAGGTTAATCTAGAGGAAGGATTCCAAAATGGTGCTTACCAGCACCAGTATACACGAGATAGAATGAGCTCCCAAAAGTGTCTGTTGGCAGTGTCCACCTCCCAGAGTGATCCCCAGTTGTCTCCTGCCTCTCCAGAAAATTCTCCAAGATCAGCAGGTAGATGTGAAACAGGGTCCTTTCAAATTACTGCTTCTGCAAAGTTTATTAAAGCTGTGAGATTTTGTGTGCTCCCTTTAAGAGTGGTGTCTCTATTCCCACAGCTCTCTGGCTCTCCTGAAAGTAAGCTCTGCTGGTCTTCAAAGCCAAGTGTTCTAGGAGCTTGTGTTCCTGGCACAGGATCTCCCAGATTAGGAGTCTGATGTGAGACTCAGACCCCTCACTCCTTGAGGAGAACCTCTGTAATAATCATTATTCTCATGTTTGTGGGTCACCCACCTGGGGGTATGGGTCTTGAATATAACACAACTCAGTCCCTCCTACCCATCTCATTGTGGTTCCTTCTTTATGTCTTTAGTTGTAGAAGTTCTTTTCTGTTTTTTTTAGTTATTTTGTAAATAGTTGTAATTTTGGTGTGCCCATGAGAGGAGGTGAGCTCAAGGTCTTTCTACTTTGCCATCTTGCTGGTTTTTTCATTCAATATTATGACCTGCTTATAGTTACATCACACTTATATATATATATATATATATATAATATATATATATATAATATATATATATATATTATCCATATCTGTCTTTTTATTGGTGTACTTTATTTACATTTGATGTAATCGCTGTTTTCTTAAGGCTTAAGTCTCGCATTTTATTTTTTTCATTTTCTGTTTATTCCTTATTTTTTATTATTTTGTTTTATTTCCTTTCCTCCTATATGTCACTAGGACATTTTTTAGAATACTATTTTAATTTATCCATACTATTTTAGGTATATATCTTGTATAATAATTTATTGGTTTCTCTAGTTATTACATTACACATAGGTAATTTATCAGAGTCTACTGGGTTAAAATTTTTAACAGTTTGAGTTTAGTGTAGAAATATTTCATTGTTTTAACTCAACAATCCTCTATAGTTTATAGTATAACTGTCTTAAATATTTCATCTACATATATTGAGAATCACATCAGAAAATATACTTCTTGTTACAACACTTAAACATATATTAGAAAACTCAAAAGGAGAAAGAAAACCTTTTGCTCATTTTATTGTTCTTTCTTCTTTTCTGATGTTCTAAGATTTATTTTACCATTCCTTTTTGTTTAAGTGATTTCCTTTGGACATTCTTTTAGAGTAGGTTTACTCATGATCTGATAATGTTTTTATTTCCTTTTCATTTTATGTCATGGCTAGTGTGAATAGTGCTTTAAAAAACATGAAGTTGCAGATTCTCTTCAAAATACTGATTTAATTTCCTTCAGATATATACCCAGAAGTGAGAGTACTGGATCACATGATAGTTGTTTTTAATATGTTTTGAGGAAACTCCATACTGTTTTCCAGAGTGGCTGCACCAATTTTCCTTCCAGCCAACAGTGCACAAAGTTCCCTTTTCTCCAAATCTTTGCAAACATTTGTTGTCTTTTGTCCTTTTGAAAATAGTCACTCTAAGAGGTGTGAGGTGGTATCTCATTATGGCTTTGATTTACAATTTCCCTGATGATTAGTGATGTTGAACATTTTTTCATGTACATGTTTGTCTCCTTGCAAAAAAAAAAATATTTATTCAAGTTCTTTTCCATTTTTAAACAGGCTTTTTGCTATTGAATTGTATGAGTACCTTTAATATTTTGAATATTAAACATATATTTTTAAATATCAGATAGGTGAATATTCTCCCATTCTATAGGTAGGCTTTTCATTTTACTGATTGTTTATATTGTTGTGCAGAAGCTTTTAAGTTTGATATTGTCCCATTTGTTTATTTATGATTTTATTGCTTTCACCTTTGTTGTCATATCCTAAAACTCATTGCCAAACCCAATGTCAAGGAGGATTTCCCTATGATTTTTCCTAACAATTTTACAATCCTTGGTCTTAAATTTAATTTGTTAATCCATTTCAAGTTAATTTTTGTGAGTAGTGTAAGATAGGGGTCAAATTTCATTTTTTGGCATGTGAATATCCAGTTTTCACAATACCTATTTATTAAAGAGCCTATCATTTTCCTATTTAGTATTTTTGAGTTCCTTGTCAATTATTAGTTGACTGAATGTGCATGGGTATATTTCTGGACTCTCGATTGTGTTCCATTTTTCTATGCATATTATTTTTATGAAAATAACATGCAGTTTGTTCACTAGAGCTTTGTAATAAAGTTTATAATTAGTAATTGTGATGCTTTCAGTTTTGTTTTTTCTTTGTGAAGATTGCATTGGCTATTCTGGGTCTTTTGTATTTCCGTACAAATTTTAGGATTTTTTTTTCCATTTCTGTGAAAAAAGCCATTGGAATTTTGATAAGGATTGCATTGAATCTATAGATTGGTTTGTTGTGTTGTATGGACATTTTCAAACTACTAATTCTTCTGATCCATGAACATGTGATATATTTCTGTTTATTTGTGTCTTCTACAATTTTTTAAATATTTTTTGTAGTTTTCATCATACAGTTCTTTCACCTCCTTGATTAAATTTATTTCTAATGATTTTATTTTTGATGCTATTGTAAATGACATTGTTTTTTTATTTCTTTTTCAGATAGTTTGTTGTTAGTGTATAGAAATGAAACTGATCTCTATGTGATGATTTTGTATCCTGCAAGATTAATGCATTTGTTGATTAGTTCTCACAGATTTTTGGTGGGGTCTTTAGGATTATCTGTATAAGAGAATAACATCTACAGGGAAAATTTTACATCTTCCTTTGTTATTTGGATACTTTTTATTTTTCTTGCCTGATTGCTCTGTCTAGGACTTCCAATACTATGTCAAATAAGACTGGTGAGAGTGGGTATCCTTGTCTTGTTCTAATCTTAGTGGGAGAGTTTTCACTTTTTTACCATTGAGTATTATTTTAGATGGGTGTTTGTTGTACATAGACTATATTATGTTGAGATACATTTCTTCTATACCAATTTGTTGAGAGTTTTATCATTATATAATGCTGAATATTTTTAAATGTTTTTCTTCATCCATTGAAGACATCTTATGCTTTGTATTTTTTATTTTATTAATGTGGTATATAATATTTATTGATTTATTTCTGTGGAACCATCCTTGCACTGCAGAGATAAATCCCACTTGATTATGGTATATGATCATCTTAATGTGCTGTTTTATTTGGTTTGCTAGTATTTTTTTTTTAAATAACTTGTGCATCTGTACTTATCAGGGATATTGGACAGTAGTTTTCTTGTATTGTCTGTATTTGGCTTTGGCATCAGAGTAATACTGCCCTCATAATATGAGCTTGGAAGTGTTTCTGCCTCATCAATTTTTTGGAAGAGTTTGAGATGATTAGTGTGAATTTTCTTTAAATATTTGGTAGAATTAACCAGTGAAAACACCTAGCCCTGGGAGATTCTTTGTTGCAAGATTTTGATTACTATTTCAATCTCTGTATTCATTATTGGTCTGTTCAGATTTTCTGTTTCTTCCTGATTCAGTCTTGGTAGATTGTATGTTTCCTGAAATTATTCATTTCTTATAGATTATGCAATTTGTTGACATCAGATTGTTCATAGTATGCTCTTATGATCCTTTCTATTTCTGTGGTATCAAACAAATGTATCATCATTTATTCCTCATTTTGTCTTCTCTCCTTTTTTATTAGCTAATATAGTTAAAGATTTGCCAATTTTGTTTATCTTTTTTAAAAAATACCTCTTAGTTTCATTTATCTTTTCTGTTGTTTTTCTGGTGTCTATTTCATTTGTTTCTGCTCTGCTCTTTGTTATTTCTTTCCTTCTCCTAACTTTGGGGTAGTTTGTTCCTTTTTTCTATTTCCTTTAGGTATAAAGTTTGGTTGCTTACATATGCTTATATATCATTTTTTGTTCTTAAAATCAAGCTTTTTTGCTATAAATTCCCTCAGAACTGCTTTTGTTGCATCCAATAAGTTTTGGTATATTAAGTTTCCATTTTTCTTTCTTTCAAGACATTTTATTTCCCCTTTGATTTCTTCTTTGAGCCGTTTATTGTTCAGGGGTTTATTGCTTAATTTCCACACATTGTGATTTTTTTTTTTCATTTTTCTTTCTGCTATTACTTTCTACTTCCTGGTTGAAAAGTACTATGTATGATTTCAGCCTTTGCTGAGACTTGTTTTGTGACATATCATATCATCTACTCTGGAGAATGTTCTGTATGCTCCTGGGAAGAATGTGTATTCTGCTATTTGGTGGAATGTTCTGTATATATTTGTTAGGTCCATTTTGTCCAAGGTATAGTTCAAATCCAATGTTCTCTTACTGATTTTCTTTGTGGATGATCTAACTATTTTTAAAAGTGATGCATTGAAGCCCCTCCTAGTCATGTAGTGTTGTCTATTTCTCCTTTCAGATTTGTTAGTATTTGCTTAATATTGAGTTGGCCAAAAAGTTCATTTGGGTTTCTACATAAGATATTAAGGAAAAACCCAAACAAACTTTTTGGCCAACCCAATATTTTTAGGTGGTCTGATGTGGAGTGCATGTATTTACAAACTTTAAATACTTTTTGATGAACTGACCTTTTTATAAGTATATAATGACCTCCTTTGTTTATTATTATTTTGCTTGGCATAGCATAGTTACTCCTGATCTCTTTTGGTTTCCAATTGCATGGGATATATTTTTCATGCCTTCACTTTGATTCTGTGGATGTCTTTAAAGCTGAAGTAAATCTCCTACATGCAGCATATAGTTTGGTCTTCTTTTAAAATTCATTCAGCAACTCCTTTGCTTTTTGAATGGAGAATTCTATTCAATTCTCTTTCTTTGTTGAACCTCTCATTTTGTCCATGTATTCTTTTCCTAATTTTATTTAGTAATCTGTCTGGGTTTACTTGTAGTTTACTGAAGTTCTTTAAGAGAGTCATTCTGAAATCTATGTTGGGGAGTTCATAGAATCTCCATTTTTTATGGTCAGTTATTGGAGTTTTCTTTGTGGTATCATGTTTTCTTGATTAGTCATGATTCTTGTGGTTCTGCTTTGGTGTCTGTACATTTGAGGAATTAAGAACCTCTTCTACTCTTTACAGACTGGCTTCTGCTGCAAAGACCTTTACATGTCAGCCCAGCCTGAGGTTCTAGGTGAACCATATCATGGTTCTAGATACCATATCATGGTATCTGCAGGCAGGCTTTCTTATGGAGTACTTGGGCAGACAGGTCTGGTTCCTGTGCCCTAGGTGGGCAGGCATGGTGCTTATGTTCACAGGGATGGATCTAGAGCCTAGGTTCACTGGGGTGGGTCCAGTTGCTTGAGTTTGATGTGATGGCCCTACAACCTGAGTCTGTGTGGACAGACCAGGATGCTGGATCCACAAGGGCCAACTAGACACTAAGTTCCACTGGTGTGGCCTGACATCTGGGTCCATAGGGGCCTGTCTAACACTAGCATGTGCTGGGTTGCTGGTTTCACAGGAGTTCACCTAAGCCTAAGGATGGGGAGTTGTCCTGACACCAGTGTGAACATGGAGCCTGGGGCTACATTTGTTGGCCTAAATCTTGAACCTTGGGAGCCAGTCTGGCACTGAGGCAGACCCAGTGCTTGGGTGCATGGGAGCCAGCCTTGAGTCTGTGCTGCTGCTAGAGTATTTTCACAGCCTGGGTCTATAGCAGTTGGGCTGGCACTGTGCTCATACTGGATCCTGGATTCACATATGTCCACCTGGACCCTGGGTTCTAGGGGCTGATTGGGAGCCTGAAGCCACAGGAGTCATTGGAGCTGGCCAATACTAGATTATGCCTAAAGCCTGGATTTGAGGGAGTCCACTGATGGCTCTGTGTCACTGTAGCCAGACTGTGCCAGAGTGGGCTGGAAGCCTGGGTTTGCAAGAGATTGCCTGGAGCATGGAGTCACAGGAGCTGCCTTGGACCATGGAAACTGGTTAGTGTTGGGGTAGACTCAGAGCTTGGATTTGCAGGAGCCTTCAGGGAGCCACCTAGGAATGTGGGAGTTGGTCTAGGGCAGGAGCAACCCAGCTCTTGGGTCCACAGTGAAGTCAGATGCTTAGTTCCCTCTCCTTGTCTAGTGGGG
The DNA here is from genome assembly GCF_964341445.2 of Mesoplodon mirus. Classification (NCBI taxonomy): domain Eukaryota; kingdom Metazoa; phylum Chordata; class Mammalia; order Artiodactyla; family Ziphiidae; genus Mesoplodon; species Mesoplodon mirus. The sequence goes on along the minus strand of NC_138983.1, from coordinate 106,070,940 downwards.
AAGGTGTCTCACTCCAAACTGGGTTGCTTGGTCTTGGGAGTGGATGATGGAAGTAATATGAATCTATGTTTTCCTACTGTCCTGAATGTTTCTTTTTTCATTTGTGTGCTTTACCTAAGTGCTGTAATCTGTCACCTAGAATCCTTGGTTCTTGTGAAGGTATTTTTGTGCACAGATGTTTTTCAAACTGATTTTTCTGGCTGAGGAGATGAACACTAGAAATGCCTTTGTTGTCATTTTGCTCAATTCACTGAAATTTTTTAATCTTTCCTTTCCATTCGGTGATTGAGCCCATCCAGTAAATTTTGATTTTTTTTTTAATTTTTCAGTTTTATAATTTTCATTTATTTCTTCATATCTTTTGTTTCTTTAATGAGAATTTCTTTTTTTCCCCATTTGTGTCAATCATGTTTATAATTTTCATGGAATCTTTATGACAGTTGCTTTAAAATCCTGTCACAATTTAATATCTGTGTCATCTCAGTGTTGGCATCTGTTGATTATTTTTCACATTCAACTTGAGATTTTCTCTTTTGGTGGGACAAATGAGTTTTCATTGCTTCCTAGATATGGTGGGTATAATATTAAAAGACACTGGATCTTATTTAAATCTTCTGTTTTAGTAGACTTTCTCTGACACTGTACCAGTGGAAAAAAGGGTAGTATTGCCTTGTTACTTCTAGAAAGGGGTAAAAGTTCAGGTTTCCCACTAGGCCTCCTTTGATGCCTTTGGTAAGGAAAGTTTACTTCATTGGTTGGATGGAGCATATATTTCAGATTCCCCACTAGGTTTTCACTGACATTACCCTGGTTGTGAGGGAGAGGAGTTCCTGGTTACTGGTTTCTGGGTGGCCTCCACTAACACAATGGGAAGAGAGAGGAATCATTATCATGATGTGACAGTGAAAGTTGCATTCCCACTCTGCATCCTCTTACACAGGCCTTGGGGATATATGGTACTTTATGGTGGTTGGAGTCAGCATCCCCACTTGTTCTTCACTGACACTATGGAGGGGGCCCTTGTCACCATTGGACTAGGATGAAACCCCAGCTCCTCACTCTGTCTGCTCTGAAACCAGCCTGAGGAACAGGCTGCAAGGGTGACTCATTACAGCCCAGAAAGAACAGAAGTCTAGGGTGTTCATTTGGCCTTTGCTGATGGGGGTGAAGATGGTACCATGGGTTCCTTCACTATGTTTGCTGAGATAAGACAGTTATTGTCTAAAAGTTCTGCCTTGCTGGGTTGCCTTTTTCCTGGTCTTAGGAAGAACACGTTTTCTTGTTGCTTCTTTTTGTTGTTCTCATTGGCTTTTCCAAGTTGCCACTTTCTTTAACACCAAGTCTGAAATATGTGAGGCAAAAAGAAAACCCAGGTATAATGGTCAGTTTCATGTGTCAATGTGGCTATGCTGTAATACCCAGTTATTCAACTGAACATTAACCTAGGTGTTACTGTGAAGGGATTTTGTACATGTGATTAAAGTCTGTCATCAGATTACTTAAAGTGAGGAAGGTTATTGAACATAATCTTTGTGAGTTTGATTTAATCAACTAAAAGACCTTAAGAGCAAAATTGAGGCTTCCTTGAAGAAAACAAATTTTGCTGGTGGATGCAGCTTCAGCCTGTGCCTGAAAGTACTAATCTGCCATTCCCAGTGGACTGCATAACAGCTTTTGAACTTGCCTTGCCAACCTCCTCAATCATATAGGCCATTTACCTGCAATAAATATTTTCATACCAGGAAGTGATGTGCTGTTGTAACAAATGCTTAAAATATCGAAGTAGTTTATAATTGGATAATAGGTAGAGGCTGGAAACATTTTAGGAAGCATGATAGAAAAAGCCTAGATGCCCTTGAACAGATTGTTGGAAGAAATATGAATATTAAATACTGCCAGTGAGGACTCAGGAGTAAGTAAGGAGTATGGTAGAGAAAGCCTGTATTGTCTTAGAGAATACATGCATCATCATAAGCAGAATGTTGGTAGAAGTATTAATGTTGAAGGCTCTTCTAGTGATAACTCCAAAGGAAATGAGGAACATGTTATGGAAAATAGAGGAAAGGAGATTATTTCTGTATAATAGAGAAAACTTAGGTGAACTGAGTACTATGTTTATGTAGAGGCAGATTTTGTAAGTAATGAACTTGGAAATTTAGCTGAAGAAATTTCCAAGAAATTTGTTCAACATTGAAGTTCTAACATCCAATGCCTTATTTGAAGACAGAGTCTTTACAGAGTTAATCAAGTTAACATGAGGTCATTAGGATGGCCCCTGCCCTAATATAACTTGTGCCCTTATAAGAGAGGGAAACTTGGACCCAAGAACACACACAAAGAGAAGGCCATGTAAACATGTTAAATGGTTATCTACAAGACAAAGAGAAGCCTGGAATAGATCCTTCCCTCCTTAGGAGTAACCAGCCCTTTTAACACCTTGACTTTGGACTTTTAGCTTCTAGTATTGTGAGACAGCAAATTGTTGTTTAAGCCATATGGTGTGTGGTACTTTGTTATGGCAGCCCTAGAAAACTGATATATATATATATATATATATATATATATATATATATATATATATATATATATATATATATATATATTGAACCAATTTTCAAAGTGAATGGATGGAGAAAGGAATATGGTAATTTGATTAGTTCGCTCAGAAAATCTGATCCTCCCAAGTGTGTCTGAGATCTCTTATTCTTCCAACCTTGTTGTCTTTCCTTCAGACTAGCAATTTGCTGGGGGTTGATAATCTTACTATTTAAATTTGGTTGCACCTGGGAGACAGTATAGATCCAAGCAGGCCTTAGAGTCATATTTCCTGGGCTTGCATCCTGGCTCTCCCACCTATTATTTGCGGGTGTCCTTTGGCAAGTTATTTACTGCTTTGTGCATCAGTTTCCACATCTTTTAAATGTGTATAGTAATGATCTCACTTCTAATACTATAGTGAGAATTACATGAAGTAATCTCAATTAAATAAATACTAAGCATAATTTTCTTTTCTTTTTTTTTTTTTTTGCCTCATACTTCTGATCTTTATTCTACTCTTCTGGAAAAGATTCAAATCCACTTCTGTAGCTCTTTCACCTGGTGAACAGTACAGTATAGTGATGAAGAGCAAGGACCTTGGAGATGAACCAGGGTTTAAATGCAGTCTTTGCTCCTCACTTGGTTTGTGATCAAGGGTAAATTATTGAATGAGAGAGTTGCTGTGGAAATTAGATAAAAACAATGATTATAAACTACTAAGCCTGTGCTTGGTACATAGTACGTATTCAATATTAGTAAATATTATGTGCACCTCCCAAGCTTTGCTCCATAGTCAGCTATTTCTTATGATTCATCATATCATCATATACAGAGCTATGGTCAGCTCTTTGCACTGACTTTATTTTTTACATCCTCCCTTCCATTCTGGCTCATTTAATTCAGGCTTTTCAAAATTTCACGATGAGCAATCATTTCTCTTCCTATTTGTCTGCCCCAGTTTTTCACTGCTTCACAAATGAACCACAAGTTCTTAGCTTTCAACCACCTGTCTCTGTTCATATCTGCTTCTCTGTCTCCAGAATCCCATAAGTTCCTGACATGATATCATGTCACAAGTATGCATGCTTTTTTATAGATTTGTTTTCTCTTGATTTCCTTTTCCCATTTTTTTTCTTCATTAATTTTCATGCTGTTGAATTTTTGAATAGTCTCCTATTTATCAATCATTTGATGACTTTCCTATTCCAAGAACAGTTTGAATATATTTCTCTCTGAAGTACTTTTTAGGAACATTACATGGATAGATTTAGAAATTTTTGTTTCTTCAATCATGCTTTATGTCACCCTTCTTAATATTTAGCACTTCATGGTTTAAATTCAATTTTAAAATATATTTCATAGTTAGATGTTTTTATGGGCTGAGTTGTGTTTCCCCTCCAAATTCACATATTGAAATCCTAATCCCCAGTACCTCAGAATATGATTGCATTTGGAGATAGGACCTTTAAGGAGGGTACTATTGTAAAATGAATCATATGGATGGACCTTACTCTAATATGACTGGTGTCCTTATAAGAAGAGGAGATGATAACCCAGACATGAACATAGGAAGGGCCATGTGAAGACAGAGAGAAGGCCATCTACAAGCCAAGAAAAGCAGTCTCAGAAGAAATCACTCTGATGATTCCTTGATCTTGAACTTCAACTCTCTGGAATTGTGAGAAAATAAATTTCTATTGTTTAAGCCACTCAATCTCTGGTATATGTTATGGAAGCCCTAGCAAACCGATACATAATTTTTTTATGAATTTACACAAAATAAATGATTCTTTTTTGTAGAGAAAATCTTACCTTTGTAGAATGATGGTAATTATTATCTGCCCCCAATCAGTAAAATGCAGTTGGTTCCATGAAACAGCAAATTTATAAAGCACAGAATAATATCAATCTTTGCTATTCCCAATTCCATTTGCATTTGTGTTAGATGAAAGCTTCTGGATTCAAGATTCCTCTCCTTAAACTATGGAGCTCTTCTGACTGTTAATTGAAGACCAGGCCCCAAATGACAAAATTTGAATTAATGAGTACAGTTAATGTTGAAGTAAATAAAATGAAACCATTCAATAGGATCTTTTGGAAACATTTTCAAAAATGTAAACAATATTGTATAAGCAGTTCTGAATCACCCAATAATTAGATAAAACCCATCAAAGATGAAACACTAATAAAAAATTGGAATTGATAAAATATAGAAAAATATATAGAGAAAAATTAATCAAAATTTAGAAAATATTTTAGAAAAGCGGACAATGATAGCTCTTCAGTGCTTAGCTTTTGTTGAAAATCCTGGTCTACTCCTGGGTGCAAATTATCTGTTAGAGTATATGAAAAACAAATGTTTTTCAGGCTTTGTTTTTGTTTTTTGTTTGTTTGTTGCAAAACCTGGGATCATGTTCCAAGAAAAGTAACCATCCTATCAGTAGGCTTTCCTTCTAGCTTTGTTCTTATTTCTATCTAGTCTTACAACTTCAAGAAGTCTTTCATTTTTCAAAACTATTCTTTTGTAATTATCATAATTGTAAAAAATAATTTAGTTACACTACAAATCTAGCATGTGATCATGAGATGTGCCCTATGTAAGCCTCCTTAATAGTTCTCACTGCTCATAAACTTCCTTCTAACTCTGCTGGGCTTCACTTGAAGCAAGCCCAACACCAAGGTTTTCTTCTCCTCTGGGTAATTCTAAAGCAATTAATCTGTAGACCCACCAAGAAAAAACAAATAAAATCTTAGTCATCTTGCTCTGTTTCTCCCTTATACATTTTTGTTTCTAATCCCTGTTTCACTTTACTTATTCTCAGAACAAAACCATTGATAATGATTGCATTTCCCATTCCAAGTGAAGTGTCTTTGACTTTGCTGATATTATTTCCTCTGTGTTCAACTTTCTGTACTCCCTTCCTGTGTTTAATTTCTATTTACCTTATTTTTATAAGTAAACAAAAATACCAAATATATGACCATTTTACATGACCTCTCTTCCACAAACACCCACTATGAGGTTAGGGAATTGTCTTCTTCATTTTCTTTATTTACAACTTTTGTAACTTTTATCATTTGATCCTGCACATACCTGTTTACTTAACTGTCTCATTTACCAGACCTTTAGCTTCTTGAAGATAGTGACCATAGTTGGCTGTTTGTTTTTTACTGGGTAGTATAACACATTTACATAGTGGGCACTTAATATATGTTCACTGAAATAAACTAGAACATCATAAACAGACATTCTACCACATTTCTAAACTATATTTTTATGATATATATAATATAGTATTACACTATAATAACAATTAATTAATTGTTGATAATTAATTGTTAACAATTAATTAATTGTTAACAATATATAATTGTTAATTAATTAATAACAATTAATTAATTCACTACAGAATATCAATGATCTTATAAGACAAGATTTCATATTTTCAAATATACATTCAGTTTACTCAAATGTAGGTATTTATAGAGTGAAAGTTAGCAGGAGTTTAATAGAAAATAGCCAAAACTTGCCAGTTTGTGGCACAGAGCTTAAGAAGAAACTGTTTCTTATTTGTACAATCATAGAGAATTTAGGTCACTAGACTATCCTTACATAGATTGAAACTGGGCCAGGTTATAGGCTAACCATCCTGCTCTCTAGCAAAATGTGCCCTGGGATGCTTAACGACCACAGATGATCAGGACTTCAGCTTTATGTCTCATCCAATATGATCTCTTATCTCTCAAGACACTAAAATGAAGCATGAGTCATAAGGAAATCAATCGTGTTGTATTCAAACAAGGCTATTTAGACCAAAACACATTCCATTTTCTCATTAGTCATGGAGCCAAAGAGGAAAGGGAGGAGGATCTGCTTTCATTTCAAATTGCACACAGATGGACCTCTTGGTTCCCACTGCCTAATGAAGGCTCCAAAGTGCACACAATTAAATGTATTTTATTAAAACTAACTTTAAAAATACATGTTGTTTCCTCCCATTTATCCAGTAATTGATTAATTACAGCCTGCTTTATTTCTTTCAGTGTCATTTTCTAGTTTCATTTGTCCTTTACATTTTTGAAGTTTGGTTGGCTTTGGGAATTGTGTTTTAACTGAATTTTTTAAAGATTTGAAGATATTTGATTTCATTTAAAAGAACATAATGTATCAATTTTCTAAAGTCATTAGTTGGTATGTATGGATTTATTACTTCCCATTTTTTATGCTTTCCAACACAAAGCAGAGGTCATATAACTGGAAAGGCAAGATGGTTGTTTCTAACACCTTAGGAATTTGTTCATATTCTACTTCAATGTTATGAAATAGAAATATAACGTGAGTCACATATATAATTTTAAATTTTCTAGTAGCCATATTAGAGAGAATAAAAGAAACAATGAAATTATTTTTAGTGCTGTATCTTATTTAACCTAGTGTGAAATAAAATTCATATTTTATGGCAAGACAAGAAACATTTAAACATAAAAAAAAATTATTCTCTGCCCTTTGGCTTCCTCTCCCCCCCCCCACTACTGTGCATTGTGTATCTGCATTATACATCTACCACACCTCCCTCATTGGCAGAAATATCTGCTCAACCATACAGAACAACATGCTCCTAGCATCAACAAGACAACTCCTTAGGAGATAACATTCCTTCTTGATCTTGTAAGGGGCCACAGTGACACTTAGATCTGGATTGTGAATAATATGTTATTTAATGTAAAGCCAGCCCTGTGTCTCAAAAAACTTATATAACTGTGCCTTGACTTCTAACTGGTGGAACAGTTCTCAGAGCTTTCAGTGATATTCTTCACGGGTTATAATCCTCAAATTTGGTGCAAATAAAATTTTCCATTTCTTTCTTCAATTGACTTTAATTTTTTATCACCTGGTGATCTTAATATTGTACATCCAGAATGTTAGCATTTCAAAATGCAATCAATATAAATATTATCAATGAGTTATTTTACTTTTTTTCTTAGTAATAAGTGTTTGAAATCTGGTGTGTGTTTTACCCTTAGAGCACATTTAAATTTACACTAGCCTTACTTAAAGTGTTTAAGTGGCTACCATAATGAATATCATGTCTCTACTTGATCTAACTATAACACCACAATAATAATAAATCCCTTTGGAAGTTTCATCATTGCATTTCACCATGTCCAAATTTTAAAATCTCTTGAGTATCACTCTCTCCCTCCATCACTACCACCACCAAAACAAATACAAAAAAAAGTGTGATTTATTTTACTTCAAAATGTCTGCAGATTGTACAGGATGTGGTAGGTTTATGATCAGTGCTTAGAGAGCAATTAACATTTGAATTAAGCCACATGAAAATAAAAACAGACAATTACCCATTTTAACAGCTGCTAAGTGGTGTTAATTGCTGGCTGTAGACCACAAGCTGAGTAATTTTCTGTGTATTATACTAACAGAACAAAATAAAATAGAGGTTTTAAAAAAGTATTATCCCCATTATAATAAGGTACAGTATCTGGGAATATAAAGTATCCTTATAACCTCTGCCATTTATGAAATTTACCATGAACAGATAATATTTATGAGAGAAATTATATATATATATATATATATATATATGATTACTTATTTATATTTTCAAGTAGTAAATACTCAAAACATTCATACATACAGTTAGAAGTGTTCTAAACATTTCATAATTTATAAAACTGTCAGTGGATAAAGTTCTTGATATTTAAATTAATTAAGAAGAGATGTGGTTAAATGTTAGTTGCAGGAAGGTGGGAAATATAAAGCATAGTTAAATTAGTTCTGTTAAGAACTGTTTAAAGAAGTGGAATTGATTAGATCATTAGACTGTGCTGACTGAGCTAAGTTCTATCAATATTTATTGACATTTCAGCTTCTGTTTTTAGTTCCTGAAATGATGACTAAAAAATTATTGGTTTCCATTTCCAATCAGTGGGATTGTGAAACAATAAACTGATCACATGGAGAAATTAAAAGTATTTGGTTATACAAAATGGTAAACATGATCATTATAGTTTATTTTTATTAATGCATATTTTAAAAATGAAGATATTGATTTGATATAGAATATTTCATCGTCTAGTTTAGGATATAAGTTGATATTATTATTTTGGCAAAAGCTACTCACATACAGAGTCCCCTTGATTTCTTGTTCTGTACAGCCATCTGTTGATCAGTTTGGCTTTAGGGCATGAGTTTCATAGTCCTATAATGTGACATGTATATTTTCAATGGAGGTTATTGTGTTGCTATATTTGCCACCTGATGCATGTTGTAATTTTATCTTTTACTGCTAGTTCATTTCCCAAATCTAGCCAGGCTTTAATATTATCAATTGGCCTCAGTATTCCCCTCAACCTGATGAAATTTTAGACATGCTTGCTTCTTCCCTACTATTGGCCCCTGACCACACCCCCTTTTCATAGAGCATTTCCTTTAGAGCAATTATAAATTCTTTCTCTGTCTCTTTGGGATGTAAATCTCCCAACCTCTTCCAGTGTTATAACCCAGACATGTCTTTCTCAAGGATTGGGGGCCATATTTTTGAAACATAACATCAAAAAAGACAGGATTTCTATATACCAGTCTTTGTGAGATGACTGATGGCTGATTTGATAAGCACCAATTAGCAAACACAGGTGGACTAATTATACTGACCAAACTCTCCCCTAATCCCCTCCAGTACTTTTCCACTAACTTATCCCAGTGCTTCAAAACTAATCTGCCTTTTGTTTCAATGGACTCCGAGTTGAGTTCAATCTCTCTCCCCTACCTACCACAATAGTCTTAATTCCTAATGTAATAGTCTTGAATAAAATTTTCCTTCCTCTTTAATTTCATTGTGTTTGACTCTGGTGCATCTTTTCTTTGACTCTTTCAAAAGCCCCATATCTGGACATAGAAAAAGAGGGCCTTGCAAATTTACTTTATATAATTAAGTCTTATACTTATGGCATTCTAAAATTATCTGCACTTAATCTAGTACTGATCTCCAGTGGCCTCGGTCTGCAGCAGCTTGAAGCAGGGTTTCAGTTCTCAGCCAGTGACTGAGGTCAGGTCCTGGCGGTGAGAGCACTGAATCCTAGCCAATAGACCAGTGGTGAGTGACAAGCCCCTGGCCCTATGGCTTTGCAGAAAAAGAATTCCCACAAAGACAGAACGTAGTGAAAGAAGTACAGTATTTATTAAGAGAAAGAAAGAGTACAGTACGTGTGGATAGACACATGGGTGGGCTCAGAGACAGAGTCATGCCCTCATGGCAGTTTGAATCACTTTTGGTGGGCATTTCTTCCATGTTTCCTTTGACCAATCATTTTGATTTGCCTGGTTCAGAGTCCATATTTGGTGTATCTCAGGATTTTCCCATGTGTGCACACATCTCTTAGCCAAGATGGATTCTACCAAAGATGTCTATGGGTAAGTGAGCATCAGTAGGCATCACTCCCCTTTTTACCTATAAGGAGCCTTTCTGTGCATGTGTAGTTGGGGAGGTCTCCTGACTTAGAGAGTGAGGAATATGTGGTCTCTTATCTTCTATCTGGGCAGGGCCCAGCCTCCTCTCTCAATTGTCCTGTTATTCCTGTCTTGGAGTATAGGTGCACAAGGAACAGACTCAAACTGTTTGCCCTGGTGGCCCATCTGTCTCCTGCCTCAGTACTACACAGCTCACAAAGATGTTTTCTATGGAATTATTGGAGCATGGAGAAAGGTATGGAAAGAAATATCATCTGGTTGCTTTGGTTACATCAGAGAAGTAGAGATGTTGAATGTGAAAGGAGACAGGTAGAGCTTAACTCCTTTTATGCCTTCCTTTGTATGCTTTTGTATTTTAAATTTTTGTTAATTTTGTAATTAAAACATATACACTAGGGTAAAAAAAATCCAAAACAAGAAGAAAAAAGCAAATTTGCAAACAAATATCACTGTGGCTGACGATTTCTTAGGGGAAATAATTTTTATTTATAAACGATAGATTTTAAAATGTATTTAGAAAGGAATTTTGAAGGTATGTACTTGGGGGGAAATATAATTAAAAATAAAATGTCCTACAAACCCAGACATTTGTGCAAAGGTAGAGGAGAAAGAAAACAATTTAATTATTGAATACATTAAGCTAGAATGTAATGTGCATCAATTGTAGCCTACTAAAAGTTTGCAAAGACAGAAAGAAATATCAAGTGTATACATAGCCAAGCAGATGCAGCCATTAGGTATATGTTCTCAACATAAAGAATAACTAGTTCTCAGATAAGAGGACTTGAGACTACTATTTGTCAAAGATAATTTATCCTCCACTAACTTGATAATTGAGTTGACCATCTGTCCAAGTCAATTGTTTTTATACAAAGGAAAAATAAACTTCTGATATCTTTATGAAAGGAGGTAGTTTTACAAACTAGAGTCTAAAGCCTGCTGAAGTTAGACTTTTACTCTTCAAAAGAAACTGGGAAATAGGAGCACTATCTTCCCTGCATGTTTATATTCCAAATAGATAGTTTTCAGGTCCTTGAGAAAGACATTCTTATATCAGAAAGCTGGCAAAAGGATTTAGCTTTTAGAAAAATGTACATATATTTCAAAGAGACAGAGAAAGAACTTACAAGTTTTCAAAAGTAAATATTCTTATAAAAGGGAGAACAGTAAAATTCCTTTCCTTGATTTTCACCAAGGAAATTGTCTCTTGTTTTTAATTTTTATTTGTTCTGGCAGTACCACTATTTTTCTTGAATGAAACAAACAAAAGAAATATACTTTAAGAAAGCTTGAGAGTCATCTATTTACTAATTGAAAGCATAGTCAACAGAATGATCATTACCTGATTGGCTCTTAAGTATATATACAAAGGATCAGTGTTATGGAATGAATGGTTTTGTCCCTGCCAAAATTCATGCAGTGAAGCCCTAACCCTCAATGTGATGGAAGTAGGAGCTGGGACCTTTGGGAAAGTAATTAAGATGGAGCCCTCATGAATGGTATTTTTACCCTTATAAGAAGAGACCTGAGAGAGCTTATTTACTCTCTTCCTATCTTCCACATGCAAACCAGGAAAAGGAAGGACCCTCACCAGACACTGAATTAGCTGGCACCCTGATCTCAGACTTCCCAGACTCCAAAACGGTGAAAAATAAATTTATGTTGTACCCCATATATGGTATCTTTTATAACAGCCCAAACTGAAGAATACAAGCTAGTCATTGAGGCAGTGCTATACTAATCTATGTATTTTCAGTTTAAGTAATATAATTTTTTTATTTCCCTACTTATTGTATAGTATTTGTTAAGAGATTTTCTAGAAAATAAAACATATATCTATAAGGAAGAAAATAAAAATAATTTTGATCAAACATTGTTAACATTTTTGTTAAATTTTCCAGTAGTATTTTGTACTTATATATTTAAATATAACTGAAATCATAGTGTGTGTATGTAGTTAAACTTTTGAATTTAGTGTTATATGTGTTTTGATTGTGCAGTTAACTTTAAAATTCATCAGTATAGATTATGTATTATATTTTTCAAGCTATGCTCTAGGGGCTGTTATTTTCTTAGTTAGTAATTCATACTCCAGGAGGAGTCAGCTAGCATTTATCAGAGATACCACACTACAGAGGTTGCTGCAGTGAGTAATCTAGCTATCTCTATGCCCCATCTGTACCAGCTGCTTTATACAAGATATGTTAGAACTAGGTTTTTATTGGTGAAATTAGCTAATTGCCAAAATGAATATTAGGAATGGTTTTGAAGATGAATGGATTATCTAGAATATTGTAGAGACCTTTCCCCAACTTTGCATTAACATGGTATAAAAATAGAGGGAGCACCTTAAAATGTAATGCTGGGAAGGCTCCTTAGGCTTGATCCCTAAATGGTCAATATTCTCATCCTTTTTCTGAGAATTCCTGATTACATGACCCTGTTAGAGAATGAGATAAATGCTGTAACTGGAATATGGTCACATTTGTCTCAGGTGAGCCTTTAATAGAGGATGTTTTGAGAATTCTGAAAAAGGTAGAGAGATTATAGAACATTTAGTGTCACTGTATTTTATTAAATGCTTACTTAAAATAAGTCAGAATGTGTGGTAAGAACTGCTGTCATTGTAACATTTTTGTGGGATAATTCTGAAAGAGCAATTAACCCTCACCCAGGGCTACTGTTGACTATTAACAATGCCAAAATAACTTACAGTTGTCTAAGATAAATTGATGTATGCCAGTTTCAAATGTAAATATCTCTCTTATTGCATTTCTTTATAAACACTATTTTATTAAATGAATCTTAAAGACATACTACAGTTTATCTAATCAGGATCAACTGATAGGCATGTGCATGAGAAACAATGTAGCAAAAACCATCTTTGTTTTTGAGTCTTTGAATTTCTAATAATTTTATTGTGATATAATGCCAAAAGTAATATTACTTCTTCAAAACATATGATTGTAGCTCTCTATCTACTGTCAAATTGTTTTCCAGAAAATAAATGCTAGTTTATAATTCCTCTATTTCTCTGAAAGTTAGAAAGTTACCTCCATTTTCTCTAAATCATCTTTTATTTTGAATGTAATCAGAAAGAAAAGAAGTTAAGCTTCCTGACATTTCAAGACAAGCTCTGTTTACTAACCATCTTTTTCTTCTATTTCCACTCTCAGTGCATATTGCACACCTATGGATAAGCAGTAACCTATGTGGAAATAGGGGATTAGGGGCATCTTTTTAATCACTGGTGTGATGATCAGTGGATACATTCTTATTCTTTCACTCAAGAAAAACTCAAAACACCTAGAATATTTTAGCTATGTGGAAAGGGCAATAGCTAAATGAAAATATCAGGGTATTAAATTCACAGAAGCTAAGTTATCAGTCATATCCAAAGGAAGTGATGAACAGAACACACTAAAGGGGAAGAGACTACACCAAAGACTGTTACTTAACCCAAGTTGGAAGAGGTGGAAGAGATATCCCTGAATGTTTTATAAATAATATTGTAGTTTACTCTCTTTAGGAAAATTTAAGATATTATAGCCAAAGAAATATTAAGAAGATTTATTTGTGATCATGGCTGGTGAGAATTAGAGGCAAAAAAATGAGAGGTCTGTCCAGATAAGAGGTTTGTTTCCCTGTGTGTGTGTGTGTGTGTGTGTTTCTGTGTGTGTGTGTGTGTTGGGAGTTGTGTTAATTTGGGGTGTCCTCTCTGTGAATTACAACAGTACTTGATCATACTTTCTCTGGCATGAATAATAACTTCATGAATATATCCCTAAATGGTTAATAGAGGACTGGGGGTGGGAGCTGAGTATGAAGAGTAGAGTTTAACTCCTTTAATGTCATTTGTACCTTTTTACATCTGACAATTTGTATTTGTTAACCTTGTAATTAAAAATATATATAAACCAGAAAATATTAAGCTGGTAACTACATAGTAACTAAAATAATTACATAAATACATAAAAAGAAATTAAAAAGTAAAATATTGAATAAATGGAACTTTCTCTTTTTTTTTTTTTTTTTTTTTTTTTTTTTTTTTTTTTTTTTGCGGTACGCAGGCCTCTCACTGTTGTGGCCTCTCCCGTTGCGGAGCACAGGCTCCGGATGCGCAGGCTCAGTGGCCATGGCTCACGGGCCCAGCCGCTCCGCAGCACGTGGGATCTTCCCGGACTGGGGCACGAACCCTCATCCCCTGCATTGGCAGGCGGACTCTCAACCACTGCGCCACCAGGGAAGCGGAACTTTCTAATAATAATTTTTTTAGCTGAGTTAATTTATTTTGTGAAGAATATCAAGTGTGGGGTATTTAGAATCTCTTTGGTGAACAGAGTACAATCATACCATAAATATCCTAAAACAGAACTGGTGACTTCTGGTGAGCTATAGTTGCTGGGTATTTTTTGTTTGTTTGTTTTACAAAAGAATAACTATTAAGAGTTAGAAAGATAAAGTCTGAACCAGTTAAGAAAGGTAAAGGGCTGAACTATTATCAATTACTTTTATTAAAAAGTAGATGTTCGAACTGAATCAAACTGAATTTTTCAAACTCCCAGCACATGAGTTGATAATCAATAGAAAATTTATCTGTGTGGTATAAGTTCTTCACGGCCTTCTTATCCTTATATGTTAAATCAATTTTACTTTTTAAATTTCATTTTATACCTAGGATATGTAGTCTCTGATTCTGAAGAAATTCATGGAAACTGAGTAAATAAGTAATAACATTGCATCACCATTTCCCAAAATGCAGTACTGCCAATTCTTTTTATTTTTGAACTTGATGTGTAGTCTGAAAGACTTGTTCAAATATGCAAACATTTGCAGAAATAAAACAATAGACAAGAATAAGAGGGCTTCCCTGGTGGCACAGAGGTTGAGAGTCCACCTGCTGATGCAGGGGACACGGGTTTGTGCCCCAGTCCAGGAGGATCCCACATGCCATGGAGCGGCTGGGCCCATGAGCCATGGCCACTAAGCCTGTTTGTCCAGAGCCTGTGCTCCAAAATGGGAGAGGCCACAACAGTGAGAGGCCTGTGTACTGAAAAAAAAAAAAAAAAAAAAAAACAAGAATAAGAGGAGGAGCTCATTTTTATGTAAATGACTTTGTAAAGAAGTAATAGAGCATGTCTTTATCCATGTTATAAAAATATTCAATACCCTGAAAAATAGACTTGTTACAAGAAATTAAGTTAAGGAAAGGAAAACACAATATCTTAATTAGTGAAGCAATTGTCTGACTATCTGATATGCATGAAAATTTTTCTGAGAACCAAATGCAACCACTCAGACTAACAAGACAAAATCTGATCAAAGCCTTATCATATGCAGAATATTCTGAGCTATCATTTTCCCTTCAAGCAACTATCAAAGTAATGTTAAATGAGCATATTTTAAAACCCAGACTTATAAACCATGGCTTATATTATCATTATTTATAAGTAAAATATGTCTCCAAAATAGTATAACTCTTTTGCACTGAAACAGAGTGAATATGCTTAAAGAAATTTTTAAAAGACATTTTTATATAAATAAATAAGTTCTTTAGCTAGAAGATGACTAGTTATAGAACTCTGAAACTTAAGTTTTAAACCTAATGTTAAGATGAATGTCATATCATATATCTATATAACTAAAGAAAACATTTTAACATTTTGAAATTCAACCTGATGCAGTTACAAAGAAAACCCTGAGATACATTTGCAGTCATTGTACTAAAGAAACAAAGTCATAGAAATGTAAAGCAATTAGGTTAACTATATCTTAAGAGAAAGAATCATAAATCATTTTTTGAGAATCCTAATCTATTTTAAATACTGCTAACTGATGAAAGTTTCAAATGTCAAGTGATAAAAGCTAACTATGAAACATATGGCATTATTATTCATTTTCAAAAAAAATACTTAGTTAATTTTGCACTCATATGCATCTCACACACAGACCTCAACATCTTACATGCCTTTGATGTACCTGGAAATTAGTGATATCTTTAGGAAATTATTCCACTACAAGAGCACATCCCATTCCTTACACAGCCTTATTACCTAGAAAAAGTCCACAACTTCAAACATAAATACCTTAATAAGGGACAAACAAACCTACAACATCAGGATACCAAAAAGGAACGACCATTCTAACAAGCATCTAATGTTTGTCTAATTAGAATCACAGATACAGAACAAAATGAATTAATGCCTTTGAAATTATGATAGGGAAAAAATTTGAACCTTTAATTTGATGCTCAAGTTATTGGTGAAGTGTACGAGTAAAAAGGATACTCTCAAGTTTAATACTTATGAGCCTATTAAATTACTCAAGAATGTACACCAACTATAAAAGTACTCTTAGAAAGAGAACAAATCTCGGGTAGCTGAGTAAGATCAAAAATTGAAGGAAGCCAGAATGAAATTAAAAGAGGATACATTAAACTTTGATAAAACTAAATTCTTTTTTGAGATACTGATTCTAATATCATAGTATTCTACCTTTTTCTATTGGTACTACAGTAAGAACATTTTTAGCGCATGTTTAACATATATTTTATTGGTTTCAGTTTTAGACTAAAATCCCCAAGTGTTTCCGTATATTTAGTATTCACAAGAACTATTTGAGGTTATAGTTACAAATGCAGATCCCTATTCCTCATTTCAGAGCTGCTTAATTAGTTCCCTGCAGGTAGACATAGAAATCTGCATTTCAATGAGCAGACAGGGGGTTCTGATGCATGTGGCCCATGCGCCTTTGTTTAGAAATTCTGTTAACATAACAAAGAGGAGACTTAATTAGAATAACTGAATAAAATACATATAGTGTGAATTTTGACTATATGAAATATTGAAATAACTAACAAAAATTGGGAGACTAAAAAGGCAGTGCATGTGAAAAGAAGGATAAATAACGTCCTCATTTTCATAGCAGAGTGATCAAATTCATTGTAAGAAGGAGAAGAGTTAAAACAGGCAGAAGCATATTATTTAAAGTTGTATTATTTAGTTATATTTGGTGATTACCATAGGAAATGACAACAATATTTACTTCTGGAGGAGAGAGAAAGGGGTTGGTGATAAATTAATAAAATATTTACTTTCATTTTATACTTTCCATATTTTTTAACATCTTTATTGGAGTGTTATTGATTTACAAAGGTGTTTAGGTTTCTGCTGTATAAAAAAGTGAATCAGCTATATATATATATATATATATATATATATATATATATATATATATATATATCTCCCCATATTTCCTCCCTCTTGTGTCTCCCTCCCAACCCCCCCCCCATTCCACTCCTCTAGGTGGACACAAAGCACTGAACTGATCTCCCTGTGCTATGTGGCTGCTTCCCACTAGCTATCTGTTTTACAATAGGTAGTGTATATATGTCCACCCCACTCTCTCGCTTCATCCCTGCTTACCTTCCCCCTCCTTGTGTCCTCAAGTCCATTCTTTACATCTGCGTCTTTATTCCTGCCCTGACCCTAGGTTCTTCAGAAACTTTTTTTTTTTTATATTCCATATATATGTGGTAGCATATGGTATTTGTTTTTCTCTTTCTGACTTACTTTGCTCTGTATGACAGAATCTAGGTCCATCCATCTCACTACAAATAACTCAATTTCATTTCTTTTTATGGCTGAGTAATATTCTATTGTATATGTATGCCACATCTTCTTTATCTATTCATCTGTCAATGGACACTTAGGTAGCTTCCATGTCCTGGTTATTGTAAATAGTGCTGCAATGAACATTGCGGTACCTGACTCTTTTTGAATTATGGTTTTCTCAGGGATTATGCCCAGTAGTAGGATTTCTGGGTCATATGGTTGTTCTATTTTTAGTTTTTTAAGAAAACTCCATACTGTTCCCCATAGTGACTGTATCAATTTACATTCCACCAACAGTGCAAGAGGGTTCCCTTTTGTCCACACCCTCTCTAGCATTTATTATATGTAGATTTTTTGATGATGGCCATTCTGACTGGTATGAGGTGATACCTCACTGTAGTTTTGATTTGCATTTCTCTAATGATAAGTGATGTTGAGCATCCTTTCATGTGTTTGTTGGCAATCTGTATATCTTCTTTGGAGAAATGTCTATTTAGGTCTTCCACCCAGTTTTGGATTGGGTTATTTGTTTTTTTGATATGTGCTGCTTGTATACTTTGGAAATTAATCCTTTTTCAGTTGCTTCTTTTGCAAATATATTCTCCCATTCTGAGGGTTGTCTTTTTGCCTTGTTTATGGTTTCCTTTGCTGTGCAAAAGCTTTTAAGTTTAATTAGGTCCCATTTGTTTATTTTTGTTTTTATTTCCATTTCTCTATGAGATGGGTCAAAAAGGATCTTGCTGTGATTTATGTCATAGAGTGTTCTGCCTATGGTTTCCTCCAAGAGTTTTATAGTGTCTGAAGTTACATTTGGGTCTTTAATCCATTTTGAGTTTATTTTTCTGTATGCTGTTAGGCAGAGTTCTAATTTCATTATTTTACATGTATGTCCACTTTTCCCAGCACACTTTTTGAAGAGGCTGTCTTTTCTCTATTGTATATTCTTGCCTCCTGTATCAAAGATAAAGTCACAATATGTGTGTGGGTTTACCTCTGGGCTTTCTATCCTGTTCCATATATCTGTATTTCTGTTTTTGTGCCAGTACCATACGGTTTTGATTACTGTAGTTTTGTAACATAGTCTGAAGTCAGGGAGCCTGATTCATCCATCTCCATTTTTCTTTCTCAAGATTACTTTGGCTATTTGAAGTCTTTTGTGTTTCCATACAAATTCTGAAATTTTTTGTTCTAGTTCTGTGAAAAATGTCATTGGTAGTTTGGTAGGGATTGAATTGAATATGTAGATTTCTGTGGGTAGTATAGTCATTTTCACAATGTTGATTCTTCCATTCCAAGAACATGGTATTGTCTCCATCTTTTTGTATCATCTTTAATTTCTTTCATCAGTGTCTTATAGTTTTCTGCATACAGCAGAAAAGTATACAGGTCCTCTGTCTCCTTAGGTAGGTTTATTGCTAGGTATTTTATTCTTTTTGTTGCAGTGGTAAATGAGTGTGTTTCTTTCATTTCTCTTTCAGATTTTTCATCATTAGTTTATAGGAATGCAAGAGATTTCTGTGCATTAATTTTGTATCCTGCTATTTTACCAAATTCATTGATTAGCCCTAGTTTTCTGTTAGCATCTTTAGGATTCTCTATGTATAGTATCATGTCATCAGCAAACATTGACAGCTTTACTTTTTATTTTCTGATTTGATTTATGTTTATTTCTTTCTCTTCTCTGATTGCTGTGGCTAAAACTTTCAAAACTATGTTGAATAATAGTGGTGAGAGTGGGCCACCTTGTCTTGTTCTTGATCTTAGTAGAAATGGTTTCAGTTTTTCACCATTGAGAATGATGTTGGCTGTGGGTTTGTCATATACGGCCTTTATTATGTTGAGGTATGTTCCCTCTATGTCTACTTTCTTGAGGGTTTTTATCATAAGCAGGTGTTGAATTTTGTTGAAATTTAGCAGAAGGAAAGAAATCGTAAAAATCAGATCAGAAATAGATGAAAAAAATGAAAGAAATGATAGCAAAGATCAATAAAACTAAAAGCTGGTTCTTTGAGAAGATAAACAAAATTGATAAACTATTAGCCAGACTAATCAAGAATAAAAGGGAGAAGACTCAAATCAGTAGAATTAGAAATGGGCATGGAAAAGTAACAACTGACACTGCAGAAATACAAAGGATCATGAGAGATTACAAGCAACTATATGCCAATAAAATGGACAAGCTGGAAGAATTTGACAAATTCTTAGAAAATCACAACCTTCTATGACTGAACCAGGAAGAAATAGAAAATCTAAACAGACCAGTTACAAGCACTGAAATTGAAACTGTGATTAAAAATCTTCCAACAAACAAAAGCCCAGGAAGAGATGGCTTCACAGGCAAGTTCTATCAATCATTTATAGAAGAGCTAACACCTATCCTCCTCAAACTCTTCCAAAATATAGCAGAGGGAGGAACACTCCCAAATTCATTCTACGAGGCCACTCTGATACCAAAACCAGACAAAGATGTCACCAAAAAAGAAAACTACAGGCCAATATCACTGATGAACATAGATGCAAAATTTCTCAAAAAAATACTAGCCTACAGAATCCAACAGCATATTAAAAGGATCATACACTATGATCAAGTGGTGTTTGTCTCAGGAATGCAAGGATTCTTTAATATACACAAATCAACCAATGTGATATACCATATTAACAAATTGAAGGAGAAAAACCATATGATCATCTCAATCGATGCAGAAAAACTTTCATATTGTTTTTTTTAAATGGGTATGTACTACTTTTTTAAAAAATTAAAAAAATATAATATATTGTGCATTTCCTGCTTTCTTGAATTTTTACAAATATTAGCACATCCTTATTTAATTATTGTATTTTGCTATAACAGTTCTGTCTTTCCTCTAGGTTTTTGCTGGGAGTTATCATTTATGCTATTACTGTCAGTTCCTTTGGTCTTTTTGTAATTGCTGCTTGGACTGTGCTTTATTTTGGAAAAAATAGAGAAATCAAGTGTTTGAGAAGGACTTTTATACATCAATATTTAACCATTCTAAAGAAGATATTAGGACACTTTTCAATAATAAAGTGCAAAAAGTTTTGTACATAGGCTTTGTGAAAAAATGTGCCATAAGCCTTCTTGTTGTGTTTTTGTTTGTTTTCTCCCTAACTACCTATAGTAAAAGTCATTTGGTTAATCTCTGACAAGATTTGGCACATCCTTCTATTGTGACAGGAATCTACTGCAGGTCCCTCAGTTTTCATTAAAGAACACTAACCCACCTTTTTCTTTTTTCAAATGAAGACATTTCTATTGTATATACTGATAAATAATTACCTCTATAGGAAGTACTTAGTAATGAATTGCCATGTCCACTCTTTGACACTCATAGAACATTGTGCATTACCTGACATAGCATCCCTTTAAAGCACATGTCCAAGTGAAATTTATAATTGTCTCATTTCTAAGAATAACTTTAATTCTGACATTGAAAAAATACCATGGCATCTGTAAAATACACAACTGACTAGAGTTTGTAGGTAGGGGTTTCAAAAGCCTAGTATATTTTAGCCACTTGTTTGCAATAATATATTGTGTGGTATACAATTTAGGTTAACTTATGTCTTCATTTTATATCTATCCCTTATTTCTCTACCTTTACTTTCCCCTATTCTTCATTTGCTTGTTGCTGGTGAAGGGAAAAACAGGACTTACTTTGGCATTGGATCTTTTTAGAGCAAATATTACCTCTGTCCCTTCCAAACTGTAGGATTGTGGAAAAAATATATGGCTTATATAAACATTGATCTCTTCTTCTTTACAAAAGAGTTCTTAGCAGTATCTAGTTCATAAGGTTTTTGAGAGTACTAAATGAAATAGTGTGAGTATAGCAAATAGCATATGGTCTGTCATGTAACAATTATTAGCCATCATTGCTGTATAACTTTCCCTAAACTTTTTCTAGATAAGAAATCAGTCTGCCTATTTATGTATATGTGTACATATATTTTTATATACATATTTATATATATGCATATATATAATCATATATACATATACTATTTGAACCACAGACGTTTTGACCATAGCATATAGTCTCTTTACATTTTTATTTTCTATTTTATACTGATAAATACAACATAGCCAGTTTTAAGAGAGAGCCCAATAGTTTGGCATTCAGCAGAGAACATACATTCAGGATAATTCTCACAGTTTGCTATAAATGCCTGTCTATGAACATAACCTGGTGCAACCATTAAAAGTATTTTGCAGAGAAATATAGGAAATGAAACAAATAATGGAAAAATATAAGTATATTCTAATCAGTTTCTAAGAAAAAGGAAATGTGTGCATGAAATAATATTAAACTGAAGGCTGACACATGGTATGTCAAAATGTATTCCATGTTCTCATCTGAGGTTCAAATAGCATTCTATTCTTAGAAATTCCTTTTATTTAAAGTGTCTCCTTTTCCCACGCAGTTCAGTGAAATGACTTTTCTTTTGTGGAAATAAAATACACTGTCTTGGAAAGCACATTCATACTATCATTTATTTTAACTAGTTGATACTATTCAAATTAATATGAAAGTCTGCAGAAAGCAAACTCCTCTTTCTATCTTATCACTTTCCTATATATTTATTTTCTTCCTCACTGCTTTATTTTCCTTCCCCTCTTCTCAGCTTCATGTACTTTCTAAAGCTTGCTAGGGGAATTATTGTGTGCACAGCTGTGTCTTTTAGACTACTCTCTCTCTCTTTTTTTTTTCTTCATAATTGCTCCTTTAGTCTTTGGAGAAGAAGGTAAATAGGCAAAATGAAGAGAGGGGAAGTTTATTTCCAATGTTAATTCCAATCCTGAAACATTTCCTGTTTATCAATTACAGACTTTTGACTAAAATCTATACTTTCTTTATTAGAAAGGAAAAGGAACTAAGCAAATTCCTTCATCTACAAATATATGTTCAACAATCAGGGTCTCAAATAAACCGGTTGCTTTGGATTTCATACTTATCCATCTACCACATACCTCATAGAAGTCATTGCACTCTGTGTGATTAGGAGAGAAAATCCATTAACCAGCAAAGATACAGGGTAATTAAAAAGCATCAACTCGATTGTATCCATGATGTATCTCTAACTTCTACAGTCTACTTCCTCATGCCATCGTGTCAATGGCAAAATTCTTAAATGCTAATTTATATTGTCTAGCCTTGAAATTTTTTGAGAAATCTGGTATCAAAGTAGTGCTTGCAGACAAATAGCCAAGAGATAAAATGTGTTCGATTTTTTAAAAATGCTGTTTCTTTGAAATTATGGTTTAAAACTGTAAGCAAGTGGCAAAAGGCATCATTCTAAAAATTGCTCTTAATGGCATTTTCCTCCTGAGAACAGATGAGAATGACTTCTGTTAAAATCAAGAAAGAGGCATAATTACGAACACTGGCAGCAGAGAATTGGATTCTTCTTATATTTGGGATTTATATATTGGGATATATATATTCGATATGTATTTCCAGATATAAAACTCCAATTCTGAATACAATTATGCATTAATGTTTAATTATTTGTTTCATAGTCAACGAAAAGATAATTTCCATAACAACTAGAGAAAATTATGTCTAAACAAGACGTTTATTTAGTTTCTTTTTCAATTGAATTTTTTTCATTTAGCATATACTCTACAGTTACTGCTAAAGAACACTTAAAACCTTCTGAAAATAAGGGACCTAATTAAATTTCTAAAACATATTTTAATATTTAGTCTTTAATTCAAATTCAACTCTTATCCCAGAATAAAACCCACATATTAACCTTGATATAAACATTTTTAAAAGTAGAATAATATGTGTAACAACAATACCTCACCTATTCCAAAATCAGTTATCTAGGGATCAACCCTCTTTTTTGGAACTAGATTTTGGTAGATGTAAAAAAAAGATGTGTAGACCCACTGACAGTACTATATATTATCTTAATAGTAAAGCATTACTATTAAGGAGGAGACAAAAACTATAGCCATTATTGAAGAAAGTTTTGTAACTCTGTATATTTCAATCAGTCATAGTATAATTATTAAGATGTGACATAGAGGATCTCTTTTACTTAAAATATTTAAAAATATTTATTATTTTCATTATGCTTTTTGAAGCTACCACTGATTATAAAGTTTATAAAGACAATGATTATGTCTAAAATTCTTCCCTGTGTCTCCAATACCTAGCCGAGGATTTATGTGTTTGATTACCAGATAAAATATAGGATGCCTAGATAAATGTTCCTTTGGGACATACTTACACTAAAATATGATTTGTAGTTTATCTTAAATTTAAATTTCACTTGCTTTCTGTATTTTACTTCCTAAATTTTCAATCGTTCCTATGTGTTGAGTAAATAAATAAATATCTTTAACAAAAAAAAATAACAAAAATATTTTCTAATGCTCAGAAGATTGTATTTAAGTAGGAAGTACATATATAGTTCATTTTAGAATGATTTCCACCTATTGCAATTAATATATGAAGTGCTTTGTGTCTATAAAAATAAACATTAAGCTCTCTAGAGTACAGATGAACACATTTCTCCAAAGGCAAACACTTAGGGTTTCCTGTGTATTCTCTAAAATATATATCCACAAGATTACTAAATTGTTTGCTTTTGTTTTTTAAAAAATATTATGAATAAAAACAAGAGGAACTGAGTTCCGAAAGGAGAAGGAAGCATCACTATTTCCCACTTGCTTATTATTTTTCAGCTTCTTCCGGATAATTGAATATCTGAATTCATTAGAGATTTAAATCTGTGTATTATTTCTGTGGACTCTCATTCATAATGGATGGTTTCTTTGTGTGTTGGGAAATTTTTATTATAAGCATCTCTTTACTTGAACATAATCTGCAGTATAATGGGACCTACACTGAGGAAGCTTTCCTCCTTAGTAACAGCATTGTCTTGTCTTCCCTGGGAGCAGGGAGCGGTGTTAATCTAGGGTTATGCTCCCCTCTAAAAAAAATAAAAATAAATAATGGGTCCTTGACTGAATGTGAGAATTTCAGGTTCATGTCCTCTAATATTTTTGTGCCTCAAGGCTTAGTATCAAGATCACATGCTCACATCTGTAGCCAAGACAACACAGACTTCTGAGTTATCTTACCACTTACATTCACTTAATCTGTTTTCAATTTCTCATTCTTTTTAAAAAAAATATTTGTAAGTCCAGAAATGTATTAAAATTGCATTTGTTGACTGGAGCCAGAAACTTTGGAAACACCTGGGATCTTGTAGACTATGTTTAAGCATCTCCCACTGTGAAATAGTCCCAGAAATGAGGAACCCAGTTAATGGATTGTTTTATTTAAATGAAAGTGGCAAGGTTTAATTAGAACTAGAGGAGTTAACTACAACCTGTCAAGGGGATTGTGTTTCACCACCTTATTACCCTACATAACTTTGAATCAGAAACTTCATTGATTTATAGCTAAGAATGTCCTCGAAAACATTTCCCTGTTTTCAAATGAAGGGAAACACCCTTATGTTTTGTTCACCAGGATAAGATTTTTCTCTCTTTAAATTTTGTAAAGCATTTTATCTGAGGCACACTTGGGTTATTTAGTGTAATTTGTTAGTTAGGCATTGTCCTATAACCTCCATAAATTGCAAGCTATATGAAGGCAAGCAGAGCCTCACTCAATTTTTTAATCTCCTGATCAAATATATAAGACACCGATTCAGGCTTTTGGAGAAAAAATTGTGACAAAAAAACTCATAACATAAAGTTTACCATAGTAATTATTTTTATGTATACAGTTCATTTATGCTAAGTAGAGTCACATTGCTGTGAAACAGATCTCCAGAATTTTTTTTTTTTGCAAATCTGAAACTCTATACAAATGAAACAACTCTTCTTTCCCTGAAAGATTCAAATTTGTAAGTTGACACTATGTTTAGAAGCTATTGACTCAAAGCTTAAACAAAGGACTCCCATAGGTATAATTTTTGCCAAGTTTTGTAGGGGTTGTCTTTTGACTTCTTTTTTTATAAGACCTTTGTAGATTTTAATGCTTATGCTAATTTACTGACAAAGGATCAGATGGTACATATTAATTTTTGCTTTTTTAATCTAGGAGTGCTAATCTTTTTTTTTTCCTTTAGGTTAATTATTAGATGACTCTTGGTCAAGGCAAAAAGTTGAAATATTCAACTTGGGGAGGTAAAGGTATAAAACACTCAGATTAAGCCATCTCTCCTATCCATTTTGTCTATTAATTAACAATTTCCAGAGAAAATTTTGTGATTATCCTCTTGATACTATAAGAAAAAAATAACATGTTTTTATGAAAATACAAATAAGCTCATTCTCCTAAAATGTATCCAAAGACTTGATATGTCATGACTTTATACAAATTAGAGCTGTTGTTGAGTCCTCCAGATGTCAGTAATTCTAAGTTATCATTTTAAACTGTTTGGAGGATTGCAGTCATGAAAACAATTAATTTAGCAAGGTTGAATGTCGGAAGGGCCATAAACTCTTCTAGTACTAATGCATTTACAATAGAGAAATTGTTTTTTTTCTTTCCTCCTTCCTTTCCTTTTCTATTTTCCATCTTATTTTTCTTCCTTTCTTCTCTTCATTCCACCATTCTTTCCCTTACCTTCTATCCTCTGTTTTTCAGAATTGTGTAAGGGAAAAAAAAACAATTAAAATTTTATGGCAAAACCAATCCCTTGAAAATTGAAGAAAGCTTTACTATCTGAAAGGCAATGTTTTCAATTAAATTTGATATTTAAATGTTCATTTATTGCTTTCAAAAGTATCCTGGGGATTTAGAGAGGAAGAGTCATGTGAGAGGCAGGGCCATATGATGGGCTCAGCTGTAACAGTTCCTCACTAAGTCCCCATGAGACATTAGGAAATGCTTAGTTGTAAGAGAAACTCCAAGTCTTACTGAACAATTTCTGTGCCAAAATCAGTAAAGATGGAGACATGAAGATCACTGAGGACCCCTCTGCTTTCAAGTAGCTTAAAGTTACATTGGAAGATACAGGAAAACATAGAAACCAGTGAAAGTATATGCTAGATACAGAACAAATATACAAAGTGCTATACTTTAAAAAAATGTGAAATGTAATGTGAGTTGGAGGTAGAAGATAAGAGGGAAACATATTTAAGACTGAGTTTGAAGAACAGATACAGTATTTATAGGTGAATATTTAGGTATAGAAATTTCTAGGTGGAATAGCATGAGAAAAAAAAAAGGTTTTAAAGAAAGTTCCATAACAAGGGAAAGTAGAATTATTTAAACAGTATAGTAGGTATTTGGTTGAATATTTAACTTTCCTTCACTCTTTTTGTGTGTAGACTAAATTTTATTAGCATCTGCCTCACAGGATTCTATGATAATTAAGTGAGGTAATAAATGGAAGGAACTTAGTAAAATATATGGAACATAGTGATTGCTAAAAAAAAAATAGTAAACTTATTAAGAAAGAAAGAGAAACAGTGTAAATGTGAGGACTAATTTATAGTTAATTTTGGTTGGACCCTAGTGACCAGATGAAAGAATTATGAGAGAAAGTACTCAAGAGATTGAGATAAGAATCTAATT
This sequence comes from Mesoplodon mirus, assembly GCF_964341445.2. Lineage (NCBI taxonomy): Eukaryota > Metazoa > Chordata > Mammalia > Artiodactyla > Ziphiidae > Mesoplodon > Mesoplodon mirus. Next base: position 106,043,734 of record NC_138983.1, on the reverse strand, counting down.
TGAACACTTCTGAGAAAAGGAAATTAAGTCTTGTGTTTATATGATTAGGATTTCTGCTTCTACTTCATTTTCAGTTATATGATTTCTTAATGTAGTTTTTTATTTTAAAAATTCTACTTATTATAGTAATCCTTTAAAAATTAAAAAAATAAAACTAGTCTCTTACTACAGTGAATATGAATATGTACATCCTTTGTATTGTAAAATCATAGCATTATTATTAAATGTCAAAAGTGACAATAAAAACAGAACTAATTGTGTGTCATCAGACAAAATACTGGTTGTTATTAAGTGTGTATACAAGCTTTAACATTTATAAGAATAACGCTAAATACGTCATTCAAAACTTAACTTGTAGAGTATTGTAGGAATACTATTTATAGCTTAATTTGGTCTCCAGAGACCTTTTAAAATATAAGATTGCTCAAAAGCAAATGCTCTTTAAAAGTTGTATTTAATTTATATTATGGTCATTTCTTTTATACTTTACATTAGAACTTATAATCCTTTTTTCCTCCTGACATCATTTATTAACTGTTGTCTACTTGTTGATACATAACCCATGTATGCAGGCTAAACAATTCCCAGAATGCTTTTGGAAAACCTATCCACTTCTCTTTTTCTCTTATTCAATAAAATATATGAAATTGCAAGTAATGAGACAGCATTATTCTAGGGAAAACTTTGAATCTTTTCCAAATTTTTAAAATTTCTGACTGAGTTGTTATTTTAAATAACATAAAAATAATTTACCTGTTACACGTCAGAAAACTGGTCACTAATCACAGATTGCTGTGATACTGTGGTATATAATGCTTTCTCTGAGAAATTTGGTTCAATTGAGTCCTGTTGAGGCATTTTGAGAAAATTCATATCTTCCGGAGGTAGTTTTTCTTTTGAATGAAGATATTTCCATGGTCAGTAAGTGAATGTATTTCTTATTCCAAATCCTCTGAGGAAGTGAATAATTTGGTGGGAACTCAGCCAGCTGTGTTGGGAGGGGTGGCAATTTATAATTTTTGAGTTAAATAGGATGCTCAAAATACTGGTCTCAAAGGCAATCAGAGGAAATGGAAGGTATCAGAAGTCATCTTAGCAGGCTTTATCATGTACACAACAGAAATGAGGAAGGGTTGGAGGATACAAGCTTGAAAAGATGATGAGTCTAGCTAAATTAACAATATGTAATATAAAATCTCTATCACAGCCTGTCTATCAGGAGCCCCAGGGTATATAACCTTGTATCTTTTCTTGTAAACTGTGTCAATAAACATGTATTATCCCAACCCCTCACCCCACCTCAACTAACCAACAAACATACCTAAGGTTGATTTACTTAGGCATCAGAACAACTGTTTTCCTTTTAAGCCTGAACCATTTTGTAAGTAGAGAAAGGGCACCTTGTCCTAACGTCTTGATATTGTGGTCTTGGAGCTCAATGCTCATAACATAGGAGAGTTCCTTTGCTTAAGGAATTTGAATTTGGCTCCAAAAATTTCTCCTTCATGATCTATATAGAATTATACACTTTGATATATAAAAATCGAGTTCTCTACTCTCCTACTTCATTCTTCTGGGACTTCTACTTTATCATTCTGTGTTTAAGCATAGCCATAAGTGTGGCATCATGGTATATTATGCCCCAATACCATGCTATTTGTTCCTGTTACTTGAAACTCCACTCTCATGTGCTACACTCTTACTCATTCTTCAAGATCCAACTTAAGCATCTCCTGTACTGTGAAATCTTTCCTCAGCTTGCCAGATGAAGTTAAGAAGTTAGTTATTCCTTTCTTTGTGACAACCCTGAATCCTATAATTTTTTTCTATTTAAGCACAGATCATACTCAATTGAAATTATTTGATTACTTGTTTGTTTGCCTTCCTAAACTATGATTTTCCCTGCACTATTAGAAAGTATATGATTAATAATCTAAAGTTCAATAAGATATGATGAATAACTGAAGATAAAATGGAGACAAAGGTAATGTAAAAAGAAATTTATAGCAGAAGAAAAACAGAGTATTTATTCAATTAAACACTTATTTAACGAAACACTTAGAAAAATAGTCATATATTTGACTATAACAGCAACTCTCTAGATTTACTACAAAATAGAATGTAATTCAGTTTAAAGAGAAATCTAACATGTGAAAGAAGTAGATTCAAAGAAAAATACAAAATTTCATCAGTAGCAGTTGTGATTGTTATAAGGATCAGCTCATAATCTAGCCCATGTGTATTGAACTGTACTCTGAATCTTAGGTATAGAGAAGAAACCATAAACTCTGATTATTTTTTTAAAGCAACACTCATTTTAAAGAGCTTATGGTATGAGAAAATAATTTCTATTTTGGCTCCCTCTTTGTGGCAGGCAAAACAATCTGTTTGTGTGTTTATTTATTAATTTGTTTAATTTTTTATCTGTTTAGTCACAAAACACAGAAAGGGGGCTTACTTGTTTTCTTTCCAGGCTTTCTCTGTCTTCTATGGAGGCTTGCTTTTCAGAAATACTGTGGTTGCTTTCTAAGGTTCCTGCTTGAAAGATACAACTGACACATACCGAGAACACACAGAATGTCTCCTGGCAAAGTGGAAGGGTTTCTAAGTCAAGAAATATAATATAGATGGATTGCTAGGATCCCTGATTGGTACATAAGAAGGTCTTTATGTTGAAGATTCTATGTGTTTATACTCATTTTCATATGACAATCAGGAAGAATTAAGCAACATTGACATTTATTACACATACACTAACATAGTAGTGTATGTATAATTTATAAATTAACCTGTGTGTGTGGGTGTGTGTGGGGGGATGTGTATTTGGGGGCATGCCAATAAAAACTTTTAGATTTATTTTTTTTTTATGAATGGGGACATGTCAATAAAAACTTTTAGATAGTGCTAATATGCAAAGTGGTAGTCACTGATATATACAGAATAGAGAGTTACTAGGAATGTGGTAATCAAGTCCAGAAATATGATCAATTTCCTGATCTAGTTATATTCAAAATATACAGGAATATAAATATTATATAAAATTGCATTTGTTTTCTTGCCTGAGCATTACATTATTGCTGTTGTTTCTGTTGTTATTTAATTATGATGATGATGATGGTGAAAATGATGACAACGATGATGGGGGTTTTGGGAATACTTCTTCCTTAACTTTGATGTGTCTACTTCACAAAAAGCAAAATTGTTATGCTTCTGGACCTTTATTTTGTCCTTTCTATTATTGATACATAATGAAGAATAAGTGCATGGTTGGCTCCCACTACTCATTTTCTTTTTTGGGTGGAGAGGGGAATGCATCTGCTCAGCAAGATCACAAGATATATCTATTCTTTGATGTCATAGGTTGATGCAAACACCTAATTGCCTAATTCTGGGATTTAGTTAGAAAGCTCATAGGCCAATAGAATTAAAATCTTATTTTCCAATCTGGACTCATTTAGTTTAAAAAAAAAAAAGTTGTTTTGCTTCATCTTTACCCCTTAAATGGTCGGATGCTCTCTCTGAGACTTCAACAGTAATTATGATGTTGATCTAAACTGAATAAAATCTCAGATAAGAAGATGAACACAAAATTTTACCTACATCCTCTGCAGCAGGAGTCTGACTAAACCAGGCACACAAAAACAGTGGGAACAGAAAGTATTTGACATGGATTCTAAGTAGTTAAAAGTGGTGTGAAGGGCTTTAGCACTATTGAGTATATTGCTATCTGTATTAGATTTCTATTGCTGTTGTAGTAAATCACCACAAAATTAGTGGCTTAAAACAACACACATTTATTATCTTATAGGTCTGGAGATAAGAAGTTCTAAAATCAAGGTGTTAGCAAAGGCTGAGTTCCTTCAGAATTCTCTAGGGAAGAATGCATTTTCTTGTCTTTTCCAGCTTCTAGAGGCCATCCATGTTCCTTGATTCATGGACTCTTCCTCAAACTTCAAAGCTGGCAGTGTAGAGTGTTCAATTATTTTTCTCTCTCTCCCTGACCTCTTTTTCCATGTCACATTTTTTTTTAAGACTCTGATTTCCTGCTTCCCTCCTTTAAGAGTTCTTATAATTATGTTGCATCTATCTAGGTAATTCAGGAAAATATCCCTATTTTATGATCTTAATCTGACCTGCAAAGTCTCTTTTGCCATGTAAGGTAACATATTCATATGTTTCAGGGATTAAGAGGTAGCAATCTTTGAGGACTATCATTCTGTTTATCACACCATCTTTTTAATAAGATGGTAAATCTTTTAAGAATCATTTCTTGCAAATAGATTTAATGGAAAATTAGAATATATGAAATAAGAAAGCCATGACTAAACATTTATTCAAGTTTAGATTTTATTTATTTATTTATTTATTTATTTATTTATTTGCAGTTCGTGGACCTCTCACTGTTGTGGTCTCTCCCGTTGCAGAGCACAGGCTCCGGACGTGCAGGCTCAGTGGCCATGACTCATGGGCTTAGCCGCTCCACGTCATGTGGGATCTTCCCAGACCGGGGTACAAACCCGTGTCCCCTGCATCAGCAGGCAGACTCTCAACCACTGTGCCACCAGGGAAGCCCTAGATTTTATTTTTATAATTTAACTTTTCATCTGAAATAATTTCACATTTATATAAATGTTGCAAATATAAATAAAATATTTATTTCCCATATATCCTTCACTTGACTTCCCTAAGTGATTATATTTTGCATAAACACATAAAATTATCAAAAGTAGAAAATTATCATTGGTACAATGTATTAACTAATTTATTGGACTTGCTCAAAATATATTTGTCCCACCAATATCCATTTTCTGGGCCTGCCTGGACCATATCAAATATCTTATATTAAAATTAGCAGTCTTATTAATCTATTTTAAGATCCTTAGCTTTTCTTTGCTGTTCATAGCCTTGATATTTTGAAGAGTACTTGTCAATTCATTTATAGACTGTCCCTCAATTTGAATTATCTGACGTTCCTTCATGATTAAGTTCAGAAGTGATGTTGTGCCTTTCTCAGCACATCATATCAGGGAGTATATGATATATTGACCAACAATATAGAATTTAAAGAGTCTTTCATTCATTAAAAAATAAATTAAGTAAAAACTTACTACAAATATACAGTAATCAAGTCAGAATTGTACTGGAAAAACTAAAGATATGTAGGTCAATGGAATAAAACTGAGAGTCCAGAAACAAACATCCACATTAACAGTGATTTGATTTTTGAAGAGATTGTATCAAGGAAATTTAATGGGGGAAAAGAATGGTCTTTCAACAAATGGTTCTAGGAAAACTGGATATCTACATGCAAAAGAATGAAGTTGGACAATTACATCATACAGAAAAACTAACTCAAAATGGGTCTAAATGTGAGAGCAAAAACTATAAATCTATAAAAAGTGTTCAGTATCATCACCTATAAGAGAAATGCAGATCAAAAACACAATGTGATACCACTCACACCCACTAGGATGACTATAATCAAAAAGTCAGATAATGTCTAGTGTTGCCAAAGATGTGGAGAAACTAGAACGCTTATACATTCTTAGTAGAAATATAAAATTATGCACCTACTTTGGAAAGAGTCCAGCAGCTTCTCAGCATGTTGTGCATGGTGTTATCACTATATGATCCAGTAATTGCACTTCTAGGTAAGTACCTAAGATAAATAAAAACATATGTCTACACAAAAACGTGTTCATGGATATTCATTACAGCATTGTTTATAATAACCAAAAGTGAAATGTCCACCAACTGGACATATTGCAAGTGAATGTCCATCAACTGATGCAATATGGTATATCCATACAATGAAATATGATTTGCCAATTAAAAAATGAAGCATTCTTATATGCTGTAACATAGACAAATTTTGGAAATATTATGCTAAGTGAAAGAAATGAGTCACAAAAAATCATGTATTGAATGATTTCACTTACATCAAATGCCCAGATTAAGCATATTTACAGAGAGAGAAGGTAGATTAGTGATTTCCTGCAGCCGAAGTTGGGGATGCGGTGGGACAGTGATTAGGGAGAAGTGGGAAGTGCTTGCTAATAGGTACACATTTTCTTTTCAGGGTGATGAAAAGCTTCTAAAATTGATTATGGTGATGGCTGCACAAGCCTGTGAATATACTAAATCTACTGAATGTTACAACTTTAGGTGAATTGTTCAGTAAGTGAATTATATCTCAATGGTGGTGTTATACTAAAAGACAAAAATTACTTGTATCTTTCTCAACATACTTTGCTCTATTATCTTTAACATTTTTTTATTCCTCAAACATATTCATTATTTAATTCAATAAATATTTATTGAATGTATACTGTGTGTTAGGAATTAGTACAGCCATTTGGACTACAGGAGTGAAAATTGAGGCAAAAATTACTGCCTTAAGAATACATTTTAGTGAGGCAGATAGAACATGATCAAGATTAGAAGTATAAATATCATGCTAGATAGAGATATTACCTAAGAAGAAAAATAAATAAATTAAGGAAAGGAGAATTGTTCAGGCACAAAACTTTAGACAGCATAGTCAGGGAGAGTCTCATTGAGAACATGGTCTTTGAAGACTGGAAGGAAATGAGGCAGTGAGTCCTGGATTTATCAGGGGAAAGAGAAAAATAGAGGAGACAATAAGTATAAAGTCTGTGAAGTCTTCTCAGGACTATTAGGAGAACATTGTAGCTGAAGAATATCAGGTGACAAAAAAGAAATAGTAAATGAATTTAGGAAGAAAGTGTTGACAAAATCACATAGAGCTTTGTCTATTATGATAAAGATTTAGACATTTTTTTGATTGAAACAAGAAAACATTGGTAGATATTTGTTATAATAGTGATGTCATGTATATGATATTTTTAAAGAATTGATCTTATTTTGGTTTCAAGGTTAGTCTGTAGCAGGGTAAAGGATAAAGCCAGAGACCAGTTATGAGGTATTTGCAGTAATAGTGGCAAAATATATTAGCTTATATAGAGGTTATGGTTCTGAACCCAACACACAGAATATAGTGTGAATGGTGCTCCTTGGAATTTTGCCACATGCAGACTTTAGTTAATGCAGTTGGTGTAAGGTGTCAAATTCAAAAATATTTTGAAGATAGAATCAACAAAATTTATTTACAGATTATCTGTGGAGGAATTTGTAAGTATAAGAGAATCACAAAATATGATCTTAGGTCTTCAGCCTGAGCTCCACTAAGAAAGGAGTTGTAATTTCTGAAATTGGGAAGATTGTAGGAGAATCATGTGAGTAGAATATCATGAGCTCAGTTTTGTGCAAGCTAAGTTTAAGACATCTATTAGATATCCAAATGAAGCTGTCTTTGCAATTACTAGATGAAGTTGAGGGAAGAAGTCTGGTATGGAGTCATAAATTTTGGAAATATCAAATGGATGCTATTTAAAGCCAACAGCCAGAATGAGAACATATTAAGCTTTTTAAAATTCTCACCGAATTCATCACCTCTTCAATTAGACTTTCTCTATGCCTCCAAACTCTGTTAGATGCTCTTCCCATGCACTTTTTAAGTGATCAGTACAGCATACTGCAATGCCATAACATTCTTATATGCTAAATGTTGTGTGTGGTGGGAATATGCACCACCTTATTACTTCGGTGTAAGCTTTATTTCTGTATAGCTTTTCAAAGAATAAGGCATTTATAAATATGTATAAAATGGATGAATGAAGGAATTTTGAAGCAATCTACAAGGTCTGAGATAAAAGGGTGACTCTAAGAAATGGGTTTGTAATTAGTGTAATGAATTCCCTTATGAGATTATGAGAATCTCATCACTGAAAGTATCCAAGTAAAATGTAAAATATTTAATTTCTGTCAAGAATCTTGTAAAGGGCAGTCTTGTACATGATGGACAGTAGCTCTGAGAAATCTAGCAACTAAAATTTTAATATATATGAATCAAATGAATTTATTAGTAGGGCAATGAAATAAGTGAATAATACAATTGTAGGAAGATCCACTAAAATAAAAGGTAGTGATGTTAAGGTATCATCTGCATGTCCAGCTGTCTTTCTAAGAAAAGGCATCAATAAACTCTTACTACCTTGGCAATTTCATCAAATTCCATGTTACATCTCTCAGCCAGATCCTCAAGGATTTAAAGATGCTTATTTATGAACAGAGAATTCACAAAAGACTTGATATTGTATTAATTTATTATACAATGAAAAATTGAACTGTCAAGGGTATAAGATAGTCAAATAAGTCTGAACAGTTTTCTCTGTAGGAGAGCCATAAGGAGAATGAATTTAGCAAAATAACATCTTGTTTAGCAGGAACAAGAAGTCATCACAAGAGGAAATATAGGTTTATCATTTGAACGTTTCAATGTTTGTTCAGGCTTGGATGTTCTAAGGCCAATCTTCTTAATAGGATGCACTTCCTCTCAGTACTCTCTCCTATAGAAGTGTTAAGAACTTTGCCTCTGGCTGTTGCTTTTCTATGTTCCATTTCTTCCTAACACTACTCTGATAAACTTGTTTTTTATAGATATATAATGACTTCAGTTTAATCTTGCTCTTCTTATGAAATATTCCCTTTTGTTAAACCATTTGTTATGGTTAATGTACAACGTTGTGTTAGTGCCAGGTGTATAGCAAAATAATTCAGATAAACATATATATGTGTGTGCATATATATATAAATATATATAAATATATATATTTATATATATAAGTGTCTTTACCTGTCTCTTCTTGATAAATGATGAGTTGAGGAATGAGTTAAAGCAGCTGGCCTGCTGTCCATTCAATTTGTTTAAAAAGAAGACACTCCTAGAAGCAAGAAAACAAGGCAGGGAACCATTTTCAGTCTCCTTTTCTGCTGGACCTCTGCATAAAGAGGAGGGAGAGACTTCACCTCTGAAATGATCTCAGGATCTGTTCTGGCTAAGGGTATTCTATAACTAATAGAGCCTAGGATCTTTGAAGCATGACAGGGGAATGTCACCAAAGCACACAGCTACATGGAATTAAAAATAGAGATATTTTGGGACTTCCCTGGTGGTCCAGTGGTTAAGACTCCAAGCTTCCACTACAGGGAGCATGAGTTCAATCCCTGGTCGGGGAGCTAGGATCCCACATGCCACATGGTGTGGCCCAAAAACAAACAAACAAACAAACAAAAAAACCTTCTCTAGAGCGAGCACTCACCAATCCCACTGATTTATCACTTAAAAAAAATAGAGATGTTTTATAAATTAAGTGCTCCTTATTGATAAGAAAATGTGCAGACTTAACTCAGACACCTCATCTATCTGAGCCAGAGGTGCATGCCATACATAGTAACAAGAACCTGGGGAGCCACCCTCAATGTCATAGATGTATTTCTGCTTCTTCTGAGCTTCTAATTTATGGTATCCTTGAAATTACTTAGTAAATCTTGTTACTGGGTAAGGTCTTTGGTTTCTGTGTGGCCGATTTAACAATCAAAACCTATGAGTTAGATCAAATGATAGAAGAGATATCTTATTCCTTCATCTCAAATATGTAGAAGAGTGAAAAGGGAGATCACTTCATTATTACCACTATGTAATATCTCCAAGTGTTATATCTGTAAAGAGTTTTTAAATACACATATGCATATATATATATATGCTTATATGTGTATGTATGTAATTCAAATAATAGAATGGGACCATTAATCCTATGACTAATACAAATATGTTCAAATAAATTTGAAGGTTTTACTAGGTAATGTGATGTAGAAAGGTGATATAGAAAGTATTTGATGTTTATAGAACTAACCACACTGTTTTAGCAATATTCATTCTTTGAAATCCTGTATGCTTTGAGTGCCAGCTCAATAATATTTGTAAGAATATGATCTTATTTATCTATAATGAGATGCATTACAAAACTATATAGCATTTAACTTCTTTATGTACTACAAAGCTTATTGTTCCTCCTTTACAGCTCAGTAATCAAGACCCTTACAATTTATGTACATTGTTCAATATCACACAATTATTAGCACGAGGGACAGAGCTATAACCCAGATTTCTGACTTTTCTTTTACTGTTACCTCCACTATAGAAAAGTATGAAGCACGAAATTCATGTTTGAAAATCTCATACTTGTGAAGGGTGGGTCTATAAGGAAAAATGTAAAATATGTAACATATTTTTCTGATGTTGTTTTGTTTTCTTTTTTTTCTTCCTTTTTCTTCTTTTCTCTTTGAGAAACAGTGTTTTGTTGACTCTCTCACCCTTCTAGATATGTTACTGTGTGATCTGTATCTAGAAACCATAATAAAATTTGTCAGTTTTCTAAGTCTAAGCAATTTTCTTAAACAGTATAATTTATTTGTAAGAACGCATCAGCCAACCGTAAAGTTTGCAATTTCAAATTGCAAGTCAGAAACTTATTAAAATACAAGATTTGCCATAAAAGTAAAATGATAACAATAGCAACCAAAGCAATTGAAATCTAACATGTAAAAAATTGCATCTATGTTATTAGGAAAATTATAATTAATGCTATGTCAAGAACTTTCAATAGGAGATCCATTTTTTAGGGTGTTTATAAGTTAAACATAAAATTATTAATTCTGATAAGCATAGTAGTTTACAATAAGAAAACATAGACATTTTCTATGTATGTACAAAATAGAAATTATCTTCAAAAAGTAGTTTATTTTTTCACTAGCAATAAGGTGGTTTCTTGAATATATATAATAAGCTATTATATAGCTAGTAGGTCTAGATATTTTAGTGAATTAAATTTTAACCGAATTTTATATTTATTTCCTCAATTAGCTGTTCATTTCTATGTTTAATTTAAAACAGAAGATCATATAAAATTATATTTGAACCAAACCACATAGTGTAAATTTAGTGTGGATGCAACAAACCTATCTCATTTAAAAAATGTCATTAACAATATATATACATAAATTTGAGGTAACAAATCTCCCCCCAAAATCTAACATTTGGCAAATAATTTAGATTTAGAAAACAAGTCCTAACATCCCAAAATGAAAAAAAAAAAAAACAGTCCCCTAAAAATGTGCAATAGGCTCAAGAAATCACTTCACAAATGAAGACATAGGAAGGGCCAACACATTAAAAAGTGATCAGTGTCACTGGTATCAGGAAAATAAACACTGAAACTACATTTTGTTACCATTTGAAACCAACTGTAATGAATTGAAAAGAAAGACTGACAACACCAAATATCAGTGAGGATGTAGAACATATGTTACTGGTGGGAATGTAAGTGGCTTACCTATATTGTAGAACTTCTTTTGCAGATTTTAATAATTTTAGAGATATCTAGCCAAGAGAAATGAATATATATATTTCAGAGAAATACTATAGTCTTATTAATTTAAAAAATCCAAATATCCACCAAAAGGAAACAAATTTTCATTATGTCATATATATTCTGCTATTCAACAACAAAAAATAATTTGATATGCACAAAAACATGAGTGAATCCCACAGTCATTAAATTAAACAAAAGAAAAACTGACATAAAAGTATTTATACTGTAGCATTACATTTATATAAAGTTTAAGAACAGGAAACATTAAGCCTTGTGCTAGAAATTAGAAGAGTGGCAGTCTCTTCAGAAAGTGAGGATGACAATTTGACTAGGAAGGATACAGGGGCTTTCCTGGGTAAGAAAAGTGTCATAACAAGTGTGATCCAAGTGTGGTTTACATGAATGTATACCTTTAGCAAGACTTACTGAATTTTATGCTTAAGATCTATTCACTTAACATAGATTATACTTCACACTTAAGAATACTTGTTCATCTTTTGTCTTCCAAGCTAAATTGTATTTTCATGAAGGCCAGACTTATACTACATTGCCTAATATAACAACTTATGTATAGTGGCCAAGTGTTTATTGAATCAATGGGTGAGTTTGATGGACTGATCTTGATGAACAAAGAAGATAAGTTAATTATGACGTGTATTTTTGGTCTGACAAAAAGTGGATGGATATCAAAATTAGTCAAATGCATTTGATTTGATAAATACTGGAGGAAAATCTAGTTATTTTGAAGAGATAAGTTGAGTTTTGAATATGTTGACTTTAACGTAAATGTATGGCAACCATAAGATATTACACAAAATTTGTATCTTAATTTCTATTATTTGTTCCATAATAATCCAGAGAGCAAGCAGATATTTCAATCCAGCTCAGTCATGATTGTTGGGATGAACTCCATTATTCATTCCACCCAAATGATGGACAGATATAAAAAACGAGAAAGTCTCATTCAAGACTTTTGGCAAATAGAAACAAAGAAAAGCTATTCTCTTTCTGGATAAAAAGAAAGGAACACATTTCCCAAGTTGCTACTGGCGGCCAACTTGTGACTCTAAAAGGAATTAATATTCTTACAAAGTTAACCTACAAAAAATATCATAAAATTGTGTGAAATAAAATATGGCTTTCTGATGTTTCTGCTAACCCACAGAATCAACTAACCTTTGAATATATCTTACCTGTGGGATTATAATTGGAGGTAGCAATTCCCTTATTGGTTAAAAAGCATGTCAGAATTTCTGCTACATACAGCCAGAAATATCCTAACAGATCCAGTTAACATGATGCTCATATTACTAAAAAGAAAATGTGTACTCACTCTTTAATTACAATGACATAAGGCTACTGTGGGAAAGACCAAGTACCCCTAAAGTGTTTGTTATCTATTTGTAATCTTGTTGAGATAACCCCTCCCGAGTTGTCAAGATTCAGTTAGCTGCCTTAAAGACCTGTCCCTCCAAAAGACCCTTGACTAATCATTGATCAAACACACAATCCTGAATGAAAGACTGAATGTATGCCCATGACTCCTTTCCTTCCAGCTAATTTTCTGAATTTTGACTTTGACTGATTGCTCACATCCTTCCCTAGAACTAACAGGTAGAACCAAAGTTTGATTTAATACCCCAGTTAAACTCAGTCACACCAGAAATCTAAGCCTCCCTGACCATTCACTTTTCACACAGATCCTTATCCTCATAATACTCTGTACATCTCCCAGATATGACCACATCAACTCCATTCTTGCCCATAGCAAAGATTTCCTCTGTCATCAGTCAACAATATTTCTCATCAGAAAACCCTATATCTATACACATTTTTATAAAGTTCTTTTCATATTCTTGCTTTAATTGAAACATGTTTTTCCCCTTAAAATACTATTTTCCCTATACCCCTCACAATTATAGGCTACTTACATCATTACCTCTTCATATTCCCATGTACTTTGAGGCCTAGAGTTGAAGACATTATTCTTTTTGCAATTTATTGCTTTTTTCCAAACTACTTTTCTTCTTCACTCGTTTAAAACCCTAAGACATTTCAAGCATGTATTGTCAGATTCACTACATTTTATTTTCTAGGAATCATCTTTTCTGCAAACAAGTAAAGATCAGAAAATGAGAAAATATTATAGTTTCAAAATTCAGATCCCTACACACACACACACACACACACACACACACACAGGAGTAAGATAGAGGGTCTTTTGTCAAGAGACAAAATAATCAACAGAATCAGATGCAGAGATAACCAAGCAGTTGGAACCAATAGAGAGAGAGACTTTAAAATAAACATAATTATGTCTCCAGGACAGAAGACATGGTGAAAAAGATGTGTACCATATAAGAACAAATTCAAGATATTTCTTTATAACTAAAGTAGCACATAAAGTATCTCCACATGAATCAAAGCCATTGAGTTTTGACATACTCATGACTATTCATAAGAGTGTGAAATCAGAAAATTGGAACCGAAGAAAATCTTGAAATGTTCTTGTAAGTTTAAAGAACAAACAAAATCAAAGATGTTTGTGAGTGTATGTGTGTTTGTAATTTTATTGGATATCCTGTGTAGACTGAGAGAGACTGATGTAAATATTATTTATGTCTGAGAATAAAAACACCTCTCTTAAGGTATTTAGAGTGGGATCAAATCAATCTAATTAGGAGTTTAGATAGATTTGAGCTTTGTTGCTTATCTGGGTATCTTCAGTGTACCAGAGGGTTCAGATTTCTCTAATGATTCCATGTAATTATAGTATGCTGAAGGGTTTTTCTTGATATAAAAGTTTGTTCCACCCTCAGCTTTGAGCCATTCTTATATGTTTGCCTCACAGAGGGTTCTCTCTCCATGGTCTTTCCTCTCCTTCAGATTTACACCACTGTTGCTCATTATTAGGTACTTGCTAGGTTTGAAGTAAAAAGGCAGAAGAGGTTCCTCATTTCTAAGTTATTTTTCTTAACTTTAGTTTTGTGTAGTCCATGAATGCCTGGCTTCAGATTTAGGATTTTCTTGCATTTTGGCCACTCCTCATCACAGTTAGCCAAATTATTTCTTGTAACTCTGCTCAGGAGGAGCAGGCATTTGTGTCTTTACCCATACCACCACACTATTTCCTCTTCTATATCTGCACTGTGAAGGTAGGCTCTCTCTAGTTTTTTCCCTGTCCCCACTCGTTCTTGTGAGTAGCTAGTGAAACTCTGTCAAAAACATCTTTGATTAGGTTTAAACTTCTTCTGTGTGTTTCTCAGAATTTCTATAATAATATGCTAGCCCATATTAGTAAATGTTATGTCGTTTATTGAGTACTAAATAATTTATTGAGTACTATATATGTTTAAAATTCTACCAGAAACTAAAGACTAATAACTGAAACATAATCATAGATATTTCAAATACTAGTTCTAAAAATGAACTTAAAGATCATTTATTTTAACATCTACTGAATTATTGTCCGTAGATATTAACATATTTTAGGCCAAAATATTTGCATATTTTAAAACATATATAAATGTACATTTAAAAAAAACTGTCAAGTTAAACAAAGTTAAATATTTTTCTTTATCTCATGATTTTAACATTTAATGCCCCCTGAGAAATACCACAATATAGATATTTTAAGCAGTGTTTGTCAAAATCATTTGACTAGAGAATTCTTAACTTTCAGAGAAAATTTCTACTGAACAATTGGACATTTATTGGCAGATACTGATCTAGTCTAACCCTTTCATATAAAAATTTGCATGGTGAAGCTCAGAAGGTTAGGATTTTGAGGAACTAAGTTGTAATATATAAAATGCTTAAGTAAATATTAGATCTGATATATCTTTGAATTTGTGTAGCATTTTATAATACACAAAATAAGGTCCCTTAGTTTACCACTAAATCTACAGAAAAGCCATAAAATATATTATTATCAGTTCCACTACAAATATTACTATTAATTCCAAACTAGTTTCAAAGAAGTCAAATGACTTATCCAAAGTACTAGCTCTAAACAAATAGCAAATTTTCCAGGAATTGAAATTATCCTTTCTTATTCATTCTATTACAATGAGTGGATTTTTCTTAGAGAGAGAGATTTCTTTTCTATGAGGAAAAAAATTTTCTGCAAACTAAAATGATTTAAGAAGGCTTCATTGCAAATTGGCAACAGTTACTGGATGAGTTGCATTTGGACAGGTAGAGAAGAACATGGTTTATGCAAAGAGCATAGTATAAAGAAAGGTATGAAAATAAGAATAGAATGGCAAAAGTGGAGGGAAGTGAGGTAGAAAACCTAGTTAGAGTGCAGTGTGCACAGGCTCCATGGGAGATAAGTTTGGGTAGACCAGGAGGAGCTCTGCTAAAAGATACCTAAAATAGTTCTAAAACATTGTTTTTAAATTTGCACAGGAGGGATAGGGAAGAAGGCATCCTTTTTTAAAACATTGATGTTGAATGCAAGATTAAAAATAATGCAATTAAAATCATGAATGCAGTAGTTAGACTAAGGATTACATTGCAAATTTAATTCCTTCACAGTACTTTATAAATTTTATCCTCATTATTCCTTGTGGGTAGAATTTGGTCTGTGCTCAAAGCCCCTTATTTCTTAAAAAATATACTTGTGGTATTTTTAAATCCATTCATACAGTTTTGAGTAATAAGTAATAGGAAATTTTGTCCATTTAGAAGAAAAACACTTCAACTCTTTTTTTTCCCTTTGGTATAATTCAAAAACAAAAACAAACAAACAAAACCGAAGCTGATGCTGAAGCTATAGAGCTCCAAAATTGGCAGGAGTGCAGTTTTTACTAAGGTAGGATAAATTATACCATATTTGAAGAAAATTGGTTAAGTATTTTTGGAATTTTGAGGATTTAAGATATGCATTAGAATATGTATAAGGAAAATGTTCTTATTTCTGTTCAATGTCTACCTCAACTATAGCCATTTAAGAAAGCATCAGCTCAAAATTCTTCAGTAAAGATAGTTTTTCTGGATTAGGTCCAAATTATGGATACTAAAGCAAAAATGAATTTTCTATGTGTAAATGTGCATCATCAAAGGAAGCAATTATCAATTGAATGAACTAAAGATTCTTCCTTTTTTCTTTATAAATTGCCAGTGAAATATAATATATTTATGTAGAATGTTCCCACTCTAAAACTTTCAGTGTGCTTCAACCTCACTGAGGTAATATTTATATGATGCTGTTGTTTGAAGAAGGGATTTGTGGATGTATAAACCAAATTTGGCTGTAGTTTTCATATGGGACCAGAATTTTCCTTACCAATTCTTTCAAGTGTTTTTGTATGATTTACTCTACAGAAAAGAGATATCAAAAGTCTCTTACTCGTTCATGCCATCCTGAGTTTTGCAATGCTTATTTTTATTCAGCACCATTAGAGCCAGTCACTTTGTAGTTGAAGAATACAAGCCTTATTAAGCATAAATAACTTGGTCGAGGTAATGAAGGTAAAAAGAAATAAGACTAAGTTTCAAGACCTCCTCTATTTGATCATAAAGTCCAAGCTCTTCTCATGACCAGAGACTCACTGCATAAAAAAGAAGTGTAATGTGCCTTTGTCTTTCCTGAAAATTATAATTTATTTCAGTGTGAAAAAATGTGTAAGAATAAACACTACAAGTTAGAATATATTTAAATACTAAATTGGGTGATACAAACATTAAATGCTATTAACATTTTAGTGGGGGACATAGTGAGGTCTAGTATACTCTAACAAGTCTAATGAAGTGGGTGAGACTTGCTCTGTTGTACAAAACTTGAGAATCATTTAGAAGAGTAGAGAAAATATAATTGTTAATATTTATGTTTTTCCAAGAATATCCTCTGATAGTTAATTGCCATCTTCCTTCCTTCCGAGATCACTGCATAATCTTGTCAGGTGATCCAGATTACCCTTTTTATCTATTCCCCTAAGTTTGGCAAAAGAGACCCCGTGATAGTGATGTCCACACCCTTGTTATGGCACTATTGGTTCCTAAGGTGGCTTCACCACATAAATTGTATGTTTATGTGTATATGAGTATGATACCTCCAAAGGATGAAATCCTTTTGAGGACAAGGTCTATACCTTCTTCAGAAAAACTCTGTATACTCCAGAACTAGTATAATTGTGATATTTAGTCAATAGGAGTCCTAATAAAGGTATCTAATGGATTGAACACAAATTACTGTACTTCTGACTCCTGTTCTAAGTTGCAGAGGCCAGGAAATAGGGTTGCTACTTAAGCAAAGCATAACAAGACTAACATGTTTATGATCTATTGAGTATATCATAGAATTGACGTCACATGGCCTTAATTTGGCCCAAATTCTAAGGGAAGAGAGGTAACTGGAGGTGGGGGGGGTGTTGCTTAGGAGCCATGAGCATGCACTTACTTACAGGACACAACTAAATATAAAAGAGTTTATCTAGAATAGTTCACCAGTTGGTGAGTTGGTGAAGGCCATGTACAGGATGGCAGGACTGTGTGAAACAAGATAATCACAAGCATTTGAAGACTTTAAAGCATTAAGTGTTATCTGAGCAAAAAAAAGAGTCAGTCTTAGCTCAAACCGTAACTAGAATAATTCATAACTCTTCACTTAAGGCTTAGCAAGAGGGAAATATTTACCTGTTTCCAGACATTTAAAAGTATCTACCTCCATTTCTGCTTACTTACATGAGTTGTCCATCTTTCAATAAAATATTACAAAATATATGGAAAGACAAGAAACAACACACTTCCAAGACACAAGGCAATAATCAGAATGAAAATAAGAGATGACACAAATGTTGGAATTATCTGATAAGGAATTTTAAATAACCATGATTAGTATGTGAAAGTTTTAATGGAAAAGTGGGAGCGTATAAGATGGGATGGGTAATCTCTGCAAATTTATGGACTCAATGTAAGAATCAATTAGGAATGTTAATATTAATTGAATGTTAGGAAAAAAACTTAGTAAATATGTTTTTCAATGTTTCCATCAACACGCTTGACATAAATGATAAAAGAACTAGGGAACACAATAATAGGTAAACATAAAATAGCCAAAATGAAATAAAAAGAGAATAAATAGTGAAGTAAAAAATACAGAACATCTAAGAGAAGTGGCACAATATTAAATGTTGTAAAACATGTATAATTAAAATCTCAGAAGGACAAGAAATAGAGGAAAGAAGTAGAGATTGAAGAAAAAGTATTTGAGACTTTCAAAAATTAATGACAGACACCAAACCACAAGCCCACAAATCTCTGAGAGCACTAAGAAGAATAAATAACAAAAGCAAAATGAATGTCAAACTGCTGGAAAAAAACTCAATATTCTGTAATAACCTATATGGGAAAAGAATCTGAAAAAGAATGAATATATGTATATGTATAACTGAATCACTTTGCTGTACACTTGAAGCTATCACAACATTGTAAATCAACTATACTCCAATAAAATTTTAAAAAAAACAAAGATAAGCAAAAATTTTTAAGGCAACTAGAAGAAAAAATAAAAAAAGAAAGAAACATTATGTTCACAGGATAAAAGATAAGATTATAAATGGCATCTCATAGGAAACCATGCACGCTAAAGACAATAGTGACATCTTTAAAGTGCTGAGAAAAACAGCAACAACAATTATCTACACAGAATTCTACACTCAGCAAAAATATCTTTCATAAATGAGGAGAGAAACCAAAACATCTTATACAGATAAAAACTGAGAGAATTCATTCCTAGAAGACCTAATCTACAAGATTAGGAATTTAATTCAACTAACTGGTTACTCAGATAACAAAACTACTGATAAATCAATTAGTGATTCAATCTAAGGTTAAGAGACAGCAGGATCAGATTGTGGCTCTGAATAAAGAATAAAGAAGCTCTGCTGTACAGCAGGGGCTAGAACTCTGATACTAGAAGCATCTGGAATCTCAGAGAAGCCACAACCACACATAGAGATGCTTCCTGAAATAACAACTCCCTCTGGGAATTCAATTGGCTAAATAAAGCTGGAAAAAGTCAACTCCCTTTGGGAATTCAACTGGCAAGCTAGGGTAAATTAGCCGAGGATATACAGACTGCAGCATTCAGCCTCTCAGAGATATAAAATAAAGAAAGAGTAAGAATTGCATCTGAGAGAAAAGAGACAAATGACCTATCCCATTCACATTTAAAATATTTTTCTGTAACCATTTCACCACTGTACTCTAACTCCTAAACAAAACGTCATGTCTCTGCCTAATATTATGCAACTATATTTCATAAAACACAACTAATCTTCCTCTCTCTCCAAAGTCTCATCAGTCATCACATTAATTTCAATAGCTTGGGATCTCCAGGTAATATGAAGACTTCCCCATCAATTCCATATATAACTTCTTGTGGTCTTGTGACACATGGACTAAATTGAATATTTAAACATCATTCATACTCTTCATAGAAATAAAAGGACAGAAGGAGGGAGACAATAGAATTAGTTAATATATACAGGTTAATGTAGTAGTATACAGCTATATATAATCTCTTTCTCTGTCTCTGTCTCTGTCTCTCTCTCTCTGTTTCTCTCTCTCTCACACACATGCACAAACCTGCTAAATTCCTCATTGCCTCATTTCTATTATTTTCTAGAGAACTGTAATTATTTATCGCTTCCTTTTTCTACTACCTATAACTCCTTTGTCCTAAGACAGCACCTCAGCTGATCACTTTTTTCTTTAAGAATCTTGTTGAGCTAAATTCATTCCAGAAAGGTCTACATATTTAGTTATCCAGATTTTATTGAGTTGATGTACTTTTTACTTAATGTTTGATATGAGACATGACAGTAATCAGGAGAATTCCAGTGATTCCTCTGGTTCCACAAATAGACCCACAATTGCATTATGGAAACAAAAAAACCCACTTATCCCTGACAATCAAAATGAATCATCCCAGCCAGTACAGACCTTGTTTTTGACTTATTGAGAACCAGTGATATAACATAAGCACCTAAGAAATCCAGGCTTACAGTAAGAATTAATGGAATCATTCAAATAGCAGTAAATGTTTCTAGCTATGTGTGGGAGACTTGTTAAAAATATTGTTGACTTAATGTTGACTTTTAGAATATTAACTTTGATATTTTCTCACTATGAATTCCCTATTGTTAAACCTTTAGTGTTGGTCTAGCACAACCTTCACTCTGAAGTCAGTTAATACAGACAAAAGTTGTGTAAACTACAAAATATATTCTTTCAAAAAATATGACAATCTACATAGATTTAGGAGAACCCTGTTAGCTCTGAGAATCTTGGCTTATGGAAACTAACTGGTTTCTCATTTTTCTTTTCCATAGTACACAGGCCTCTCACTGCCGTGGCCTCTCCCATTGTGGAGCACAGGCTCCAGAAGCGCAGGCTCAGCAGTCATGGCTCACGGGCCCAGCCGCTCCACGGCACGCGGGATCCTCCCGGACTGGGGCACGAACCTGTGTCACCTGCATCGGCAGGTGGACTCTCAACCACTGTGCCACCAGGGAAATCCTAACTGTTTTCTCTTAATGACAGCTATCCTGATTAGGTTAGCTTTAACTGCTGGCATTAACTGCAGTTCTTTTAGATATGTCTGTTTAAAAGTCACAGGGAGGATTGAATATACTGAATTTGATCTGCAACAAGACAAATAATGGCTAAACAAATGTCATGATTAAATGCACAGAAACCAACCAAACTGTTGAAGTATGATGATTTTTTCGTTCCTCAAATGTAGTGTTAGTTTACAAAGAATAAAATTCAATATCATTGCATTTATTGACATTTTAAAATGGCCACATTTTTAGTTAAAACCAAAAACAGCAGAATTAGAGAAAACAAGTTTATGGAGATTGATATGCTTCCTATAATTGCTGAGGATATCAAATTTTCCATTAGGTGAATTAGATTTGAAATGCCTTAGGGTAAGAGAATTAGTTAGTAAATATAAAATTAAAGAAAATATCTGTGATATAAATAATTTCCTAATTTTTTGTAAACTTTTTTTTTTTTGCGTGAGGTTTTCTTGAACAGGGATATACTATAATCTATATATCCTAATTGATATATGATTTAGTTACTATAAATCAACCTTAAAGTTTCTTTGCTATCCCACTTGAATATTCCTGCATGTCTAGGGAACACAAATGAAAGAGTGGCCTTTAATTAAGAGATAAAAGGGTGAATTTCTTAAAACAAAAACATGTGGCAGGATTATTGACTCCACTTTGCCACCAGCTCAGTACATTGGCTGATGGTATTGATTGCTGAAATACTGACAAATAATGGGACCCTAAAAAACTGCAATTGTCTATTGCTATCATACCAGTATCAAGAGGTACTAAAAGCAGACTAGTTGCCTTCGGTCATTTGAAAATTACAACAATCAAATATATTCCATCAGTGATTTACAATATAGCTGGGTTTTGTTTCAGGAGCTTTTCTTACTTTGTTCTTAAATTTAAAAACATATTTCAAATTAGAATGGTTGCAATTTGTGTGAAACATGTAGGCTTCAAATACCAACTACTTAGAATTTTGCTGCTACCAGAAAGAATGAAAATATTAATTCAAAATATCACTGCTTCTTTCTTAATGATCTGTTGTTCTCTGCTGCTAATTATATATTCCAGTAAGGGAGACAGCTATAAAATGCAAACTTCTCCCCACTGCTCTCAGATATTCATGAATTTCAGTTTATATCATAAATTCTATAAAGTAGAAGAGAATGTTGCTATAAAGACAGATCTTGTAAAACCAACATTATACTGAAATGCAAAAAAAAAAAAAAAAGAATTTCAGACTAATTATACAGAACCTAGACCTATTTCTATACCTATATATGTCTTATATGAAGGCTTATTCACATGCTTCAAATTTTTCACTGTGAAAGAAGTGTCTTTAAAAGACTTCTGGGATATTGCATGTTCAAGTCATTAGTAAAAAGAAGATGCCCTTTGTATTTAAATACATTTAATTGAGATTCCTTGTGTGTCACTCACCAGCTTTTATTTACTTCTGTTTAACCTTGAGAAAGTTACATTTTCTAAACCTCAGTTTACTATATGTGTAATAAGGAGATTTAATTATTTATGTGTTATATTAATAAGAAATAAAAGTGCTTTGCATCTTCTAAGCATTAAATGAATACGTTTTCCTTGTATGCTTCATCTTCCCCTTTAGAGTTCCTTCTAGCTCATCCTATGGTACCATCCTATGATTCTAATAAATACAAAGAATATTAAATAAAGCTAGTGTTACTATGATAACTTACTTCAACAATATTTGATGGGTATAATCATCTTATTTGCTTACTTGAGGTATTCCAGTCAAATAGTTTGCAAATTATGCCATAAGAGTAACCCTCACATTAAAAAAATTGTGGTTGAGTGTTTCTAAAATTACCATTTGAAAAAAAACAGCTGTATATCATAAGCAGTATAATTTTCTCTAACAAAAATATTTCTTTTTAAATAAATATTTATTGTACTTCCTCAGAGAGTTATAATTTTTTTTTATTCTAGCAACTTTTAATTTACCAATTACAGGGTTGCATGTTACATACTAAAATTTTTTTCTTGTTCGGTGAAAGCTTAATGTTTACTCCCAAGCATGGTTAAAAGAAAAAATCAACCTTAGAACTTATTTCATTTGACCTTTCTGATATAGTATAAAACACAGTTCCAAACCTATATACCTCCATGTTCTGTGGTTAAAAGAAATGGTTAAAAGAAAAAATCAACCTTAGAACTTATTTCATTTGACCTTTCTGATATAGTATAAAACACAGTTCCAAACCTATATACCTCCATGTTCTGTGACCAATAGGCCTATGGCTTGAAGCTTTGGGTATAGAGGACTCCTACTTGGGAGATAAGGAAACACTGACCTTTATTCAAGGGGCAGAGTTAAGAAAAACAGGAAAAATGGAGACAAAGAGGCAAGATAAATCTCAGTCTAACTTCTTTCAGTATATCAGTTTTTTTTTATTAGTTTCTGCATTGTAACAAAGTTAATCAGTCATACATATACATCTGTTCCCACATCCCTTCCCTCTTGCATCTCCCTCCCTCCCACCCTCCCTATCTTACCCCTCCAGGCGGTCACAAAGCACCGAGCTGATCTCCCTGTGCTCTGCAGCTGCTTCCCACTAGCTATCTACCTTACGTTTGGTACTGTATATATGTCCATGCCTCTTTCGCTTTGTCACAGCTTACACTTCCCCCTCCCCATATCCTCAAGTCCATTCGCAAGTAGGTCTGTGTCTTTATTAATGTTTTACCCCCAGTTTCTTCATGACATTTTTTTCCCTTAAATTCCATATATATGTGTTAGCATACGGTATTTGTCTTTCTCTTTCTGACTTACTTCACTCTTTATGACAGACTCTAGGTCTATCCACCTCATTACAAATAGCTCAGTTTCGTTTCTTTTTATGGCTGAGTAATATTCCATTGTATATATGTGCCACATCTTCTTTATCTATTTATCCGATGATGGACACTTAGGTTGTTTCCATCTCCGGGCTATTGTGAATAGAGCTGCAATGAACATTTTGCTACATGTCTCTTTTTGAATTATGGTTTTCTCAGGGTATATGCCAAGTAGTGGGATTGCTGGGTCATATGGTAGTTCTATTTTTAGTTTTTTAAGGAACCTCCATATCGTTCTCCATAGTGGCTGTACCAATTCACATTCCCACCAGCAGTGCAAGAGTGTTCCCTTTTCTCCACACCCTCTCCAGCATTTATTGTTTCTAGATTTCTTGATGATGGCCATTCTGACTGGTATGAGATGATATCTCATTGTAGTTTTGATTTGCATTTCTCTAATGATTAATGATGTTGAGCATTCTTTGATGTGTTTGTTGGCAGTCTGTATATCTTCTTTGGAGAAATGCCTATTTAAGTCTTCTGCCCATTTTTGGATTGGGTTGTTTGTTTTTTTGCTATTGAGCTGCTTATAAATTTTGGAGATTAATCCTTTGTCAGTTGTTTCATTTGCAAATATTTTCTCTCATTCTGAGGGTTGTCTTTTGGTCTTGTTTATAGTTTCCTTTGCTGTGCAAAAGCTTTGAAGTTTCATTAGGTCCCATTTGTTAATCTTTGTTTCTATTTCCATTTCTCTAGGGGGGTGGGTTCAAAAGGATCTTGCTGTGATTTATGTCATAGAGTGTTCTGCCTATGTTTTCCTCTAAGAGTTTGATAGTGTCTGGCCTTACATTTAGGTCTTTAATCCATTTTGAGCTTATTTTTGTATATGGTGCTAGGGAATGATCTAATCTCATACTTTTACATGTTCCTGTCCAGTTTTCCCTGCACCACTTATTGAAGAGGCTGTCCTTTCTCCACTGTTCAATTATTTTGTTAAATAATCATTTAAAGACTTAATCTGAAATGCCCATAACAATGTATCATTGGTTATAAAATCTTCTCACTTTGTCAAGTGAATGAGTATTTATTCACTGCCTAAAGTTAATCACCACTTCATTCCCTATGGGTCTGATAACAAATTATTTATACTAGTACCATCATTTTAATTTTTCCAATAATATAGGAATCTTAAGCAATCTGTATGGGCATAAGTAGGCTTCTGATGAAGTACTGTAAGATATTAAGAAAAGCTCATGTGTTTATTTGGAGGGAAATGAACAAATATTGATATATCAAGTAAACATTAAAAAAAAGAAAAACAGAGAGAGAAATGGTTTTACAGAATTATAGAGTGAGTAGCTAGTGTTTCTGTTAGAATCTAGAATTTGTTCCTCTTACTGAATAATTGTTACTCAAATTTTCCCAATAATGGCAAATTTATGCCTGTCTCAAGACTTAGAGTTTGGTTAAGAGCAAAAAAAAAAAAAAGAGTTTTTCAGATTCCCTGCAATTCTTGAAGAACTGCAAGGTTTGGGCCAAAAACAAACGGAGAGACTATGTATTGAAGAGAGTTCTAAGTTCAAAATCCAGTTCTGCCTCATTTTAGTTGTCTTGGGCAATTATTTTTGCAATTCTAATTTCAAGGGTCCTTATTACTGAAATTGGATAATAATAATAGTATATTCCTTGTAGACTTACTTTAAAAATGAAATGATTTGATATATGTAAAATGGCTATTACCAAGTCTGATACAAATGGTTACTAACTGAAATAAAATAACACAAACAAAAAATGTGGAATAGTTGGGAGAAACCCACTTTTCTGTGGTGTAGCTAGACCCAGCCAGATTGTCACATGGTCACTAAAGTACTCATCTCAGTCTCTCCCCCTCCTTCCCTTCCCACCTTTCTTCTTTCATCTGCTTCCCCCATGCCCTACCTCATTTACACACACACCTATATTTTAAAGTATAATACTAAGGGTTTATCATTGTTATTTAAAGGTGAAAATATGGGAGTTATAATTCATCTTAGTAAGATTTTTATTGTCAATATTTTTCAACTCCTGTAGATATATCTATATTAACATACAGATGTGTTAGTACTTTCTGCTGGTCTGAAGTTCTCATAGGCTAGTTTTTCTATTTCCATTTGTCCTGAGTTCTCTCCTTATAGAGTCCCTAGTGATTAGGTACCTAGTTGGGTACCAGATGTAGTATGTGGCCAATCAGTTTAAAAATACACCAGTGTAAGCAAAACGTTCATGTGCAGAACATGTTAGGGTTTTGAAACATTTTAAAGCTATACAAAGCATTTGAAACAACTGTCCTCATCTTTTATGTAGATAAAAAGGTGAAGTGTCCAAAGGCAGAATTTGATCTAAATCTGTAATAAAGGAGTAAAAAAACACTTGGAAAACATAAGAGGTTATTTCAATCTATTCATGAGTTAAACTCACTTATAAGCAGAAAACATTGTTTAAATTGCAAATGTCCAAAATTAGTTAGAAAACATTTAGAAATAACCACATTTTGTCCCCAGCACATCCAAGCTAATATTAATTGTAAATAAAGACTTTAGTCAGAACTTTCCATCTTATGAATAAATGAATAGATGAAATTATCTTGATCCAAGG
Source organism: Mesoplodon mirus (assembly GCF_964341445.2). Classification (NCBI taxonomy): domain Eukaryota; kingdom Metazoa; phylum Chordata; class Mammalia; order Artiodactyla; family Ziphiidae; genus Mesoplodon; species Mesoplodon mirus. The sequence continues at coordinate 106,017,420 of NC_138983.1, read as the reverse complement.
AGGTCTATCATACCCAGGCAGAATTAATAAATAAGTATATGGAAATATCCAGGAAGATTTATCAGGTATTGACTCAGAGCAAAGCTGAGTCCTCATTACCTTATTAGTACAAAATATTCAGGTACCTCTTATTTGTGCAGTTATGTTCCAAGAACATTGTGATTTTATACTCAAAGATACCAGTGATAAAGGTACTTTTGAAAGAAATGAAACAATACTATTGGTCATCTGCTAATTTGTCTTTTATCTTTAAAAATTTGGTGTATCTCAGGGTTGGTGTTTAGTCCAGTATTACTTCATTAATTTTATTGAATAAAAATCAAACATTTTGTAAACTATATCTTCACTATAATACTGCTTGGGCTCTATCCTGTTAAGGCCCTAAATTATATTACATTATGAATATGAACATTATGTATAAGTATGAATATATTAACATTATGTTTAAAACTAAACAATATTGAATGTTGGACTAGATTGAAATGTGTTAAATTCTAGGGCTAGGCTCTAGCAGATACCTACTTATTGTTGTAAGTTCCTTCACTTTTCTGTGTCATCTCTGCTTGTAAACTCTCCAGGCAGTTGATTCTCTCCTCTCTGATTGAAAGCTATTGCCTTGCTTGGTTGCTGTTTAGAGATTTATTGAGCAAATAATTTTTGCTTTATGTCACAGTGCTTCTAAAACTGAATATTTGCCATTTTCTCGCTTTAAGGGAAACACGATATTCTATGGTGTACATTTTAAATGCTAAGGAAGCAATAAACAAAGCTCCCTTATTTTTAACTTTTTGGTGTTTTTTTTTTTTTTTTTACCCCCTTCCTTATGCAGTTCTTTAATGAAAAACTCAGATTCATTCCCATGGCCTCTGTGGTATTATTCATTGCAAACATCATTACGGATGTGAGGTCTCTCCCTTAATTAAGAACTAAAAGGCTTCATTTCCTAAAACGAAAGCATGTGGCAGGTTTTATTGATCTGGTTTGTGTCGCCAGCTGAACACATTAGCAGAGATTATTGATTACTCTAGTGGTAATGAACTTGGGTTCCTTGTCAGGTGAAGTCCACATTCCTTGGGAGCATTTTCTTGAAATGGGCTAATGTGCAAGTACATGTTCACTGTGATATATGATTCAGTAGACTTTTTAAGCTTTATGGCCAATGAATCATTCTTTAAAAATATAACAGCAGTCATTAAAAAGGTTATTTTCCAGTCATTATCTTTTGATAATTTCTTCTGAGTGCTAACGATGCATTTATGAATAGATGTTAAACCAAAACTAGTGGAACATTAAAGAGATGTGATCACATATGGCTCATACTGCTTTTAATAAGTTTTCAAGTAACTATCTTCATTATCATCTGATGACCAAGCTGGGCAACTTAACTAGTTCAGCTTCATCATGATAAATAGTCATGATCTCCACCCATTGTTTGAATAAGAATTGATGAAAACAACTTCAAGGACTGATGAATAATAAGAAATGGTAATCTAGGTAGTAAATATGTGTGACATTTCTTAAGAAAAATGATGTAACTTCTTCATTACAGGAAATGCTTTAGATAAACATTGCTAAAATGTATCTCACCACAAGATTTCTATTCAGGTAAAAGACCTACTTATTAATTCATTAGCGTGGAACTTTGCCAAATGGGATGAATGAAAGCAATGAGGGGCTTATTATCCTTTTGACAGGATAACGTCATGATAGTTGGACTTCTTGGATTATTATAGATATATATGTGTTCAGCCAAAATAAACTGGGTGATCTTAAAAACATTCAGAAATGTCTCTGGGAAATCATTAGAATATTTGAGTTTTGAATATGCTAGCTTCATTACAGATAAATTCAAAACAACCTGAGGGATAAAATTCTATCCTGCTAAATGGAAGGAAGAGACACTCATGAAAATTCTGTGCAATGGTTTAATAAGTAGTACAGCTAATGAAAATTCTAAGAGATGTTATTCAGAGCCTGGAATTTTCATGTTGATTTTGGACTTATGAAAAATTATTTCATTTCAAACCTTCAGTCTTTTTATAGTCTACTGAGAGGTTTCTGCTCAGTCATTGAATGTGTTACAAGGCCCTCTGGGGCCCACTTCCAGACAAAGAAAACATCTACCTTTCCTCTCTGACCATTTCTGCAACACCTGATTGAAGGAACAAAATTGTTTCTGACCTTTGAATCAACCCAATTCCCAATTCTCATCAGTCTGCAAAAAAGTTATCCACAATACATTGATAGTTTATATTGCTTCCATCTCTGGTAGATCATGCAGTATGTGAACCCTAATGAAGTGATATATAAAGTTAATGGAGATGCAAACACAATGGACAAAATAATATGTTATTTGTAATTTAGAATAAGTTCACCTTTGAAAATGGAAAAAAATGATATTTGGCGATGTGGAATCAGCAGCAGGTTTCCAAAGCCAGGTTTATCAATATAGCTACAGAATTTTGTTAACAAATTCTTATCCAGATAATACATAGTTCTTCTGAAAATTTGCTTACCTGTTTCATTTACATAGCAATTTTTTTTTTTTTTTTGCAGTACACGGGCCTCTCACTCTTGTGGCCTCTTCCATTGCAGAGCACAGGCTCCGGACACGCAGGCTCAGCGGCCATGGCTCATGGGCCCAGCTGCTCCACGGCATGTGGGATCTTCCCAGATCGGGGCATGAACCTGTGTCCCCTGAATCGGTAGGCGGACTCTCAACCACTGCACCACCAGGGAAGCCCTACATGGCATTTTATATTGATTACATTATCATGTTAAATGACAAACTTTCACACAGAATAATTTTTTCTGAATGATTTAGTATTTGTTAGGTAGCATCAGTAAAACCATCTTGCGTGGTAGCACAAATGGGTCCACCTCATACCAAAAGTTCTATACTCTTCAACGTTGGTAAGTGTGACAGGCTATACATTACATACATTTTTATTTTCTAATAGCATGATTTTTAGTAGAGATGGCCCAATTCTTGAAAATAAAAATTGAAAACTTTAATTCAATGAACATCTATAGAGTAAAATATAAATCCTCATCACAAAGTCTCAATGCCTCCAAGATCTTGCCCTACTATCCTTCTCAGGTTAGCTCATTTGCACACACACACAAACACACACATACACACACACACCCCACAACAATAGCAGGGAAATAACTTTTTGTTTCTTCCCTAGACATTTTCTTTTCTCCAGTTCTGTCTGTCCTGTTTGCTCTTCTTGGAATGTCCTCTATTCCATCTCTACTTGGCAAAGTTGTTCCTGTGGCCAAGTGGCCCAAATCCAAGGAGACTTCTCTGACTTATGGAATAATAATAATAATAAAACTATGCTCACAAGTGTTTTTGTACCTTTATCTCACATTTTAATTTACATAGAACATCTGTTGCCTTCCTAGGCCTGAATATTCTGCCAATATAAATTTTGAGGCATGTACCTCTGTTTCTCTCTAAATATCTGGAACAATTTCTTGCATGCAAAAAATATTTATTTGAATAAAATTGAAATGATACCTTAGAATGCTCTGTCTAAATGTGCTGTCACTTAAATGTTATAAAAGGATTTCACTTCCTAAATACAAAAAGGGTTTGTTGTTAGGGGTTCTCTTTATCTATGGATAAAATAGCTGATAATGTATGCAGTAGTACTTTCTAACATATGGAAATTGAGAGTAGCTGCAATATACCACCCTCCCCCCTTTTCTCCTTATTCAGGCTCTAGATTTTATTTTTTTGTTATCAAAGAAAACAAAGTATATTTGTCCTATACTGCTTCTTCCTAATATCACCATCTTATTCCATCTTATTCCATCTTTTCAGTAAAGACTAAGGTGGACCTGGGTTCAAATCTAGCTTTTTAATACTTAAATGTTCTGCATTACTTTGCATGTTATTTATCAAGTTTCAGTTTCCTGATCTGCCTCACAGGTTTTTCATGAAAATTAAATTAGTTATGCAAGGAGATATTGAGAATGGTATGGGCTTTGAAATATGATTAACTTGAATTTACATCTTTGTTCTACTGTCTACTAATCTACAGCCAGGTACCTCTCTAGAGCCACAATTTCCTTGTCTTTACATGAACATAATAGCACCCATTTAATAGAAATGCTGGAAAAATATTAAATTAGACTATTTCTGTACATGAATTATACCAATTAATCTACAAACGTTGATATATTCCCTTTCTATCAAATACACAAAATACGCACACACTGATAAGTTGTTGATACTGATGATTTGTTTGATATCCACATCAGAACAGATGCTTGTTTTTTGTTTTCTACAAATACTCCATTTAATAGTACATAAATGATGTATTAAATAGGGTCTAATGCACATGTGGATTTTTAATTGTTTTCATTTTTCTGAAGTTATATAATGTTTTTTGGGGGGTAGTTTCTACCTATTTAGTACTCTGGATAAGACAAGTTATAGCAAAGTATCATAAAATTATCTTTCTTCATCACTTTAAGAAAGGAAATAGGATATATTATCTAGTGACATACTTTTTTTGTGTGTGTGGTATGCAGGCCTCTCACTGTTGTGACCTCTCCCATTGCAGAGCACAGGCTCTGGACGCACAGGCTCAGCAGCCATGGCTCATGGGACAGCTGCTCCGTGGCATGTAGTATCTTTCCGGACCAGGGCATGAACCCATATCCCCTGCACCGGCAGGCGGACTCTCAACCACTGTGCCACCAGGGAAGCCCATACCTTCTCTTCTTATCAAACATTCATACCTCCCTCCATATCTTTCCCTACCTATTTGATTCTATTCAAATTTGTCATATCAATCAACATTTTACATCATAATGTAGCTGATCCTAAACTGCTCAAAATTCTTATGGAAGTCAATAGTTATATGAAGAAATTTATCTTAAATTAATTCATATAGTCTCGACTTCCCTGGAGGTCCAATTGTTAAGACTCTGCACTTCTACTGCAGGGGGTGTGGGTTTGATCCCTGGTCAGGGAACTAAGATTCCATGTGCTGGGCAGCATGGCCAAAAATAATAATAATAATAATAATTCATATAGTCTCATAATATCAAGTGTACTGATTATACAATATGTAAGCCTCTTTAGACTGCAGCAGATAACAAAGCTCTAGCAATGTCTAAGAGGGTGATGCAGTCTTCTATCCATCTTTATGGAAACTGTCCACTCAGGTCACACAGAAGCAATGGCTTTGCACCACACTATATGAACAATCTTGAACAGGCCCTTTATATGAAGATAAGAAAGTGAGAAGTGTGTGTGCTGCCTAGGAAGCCACAGGGAAAGAGAAGAAAGTGACCTCTACATTTGTAACTAAGGCTCTTCATTCTTTCCTGTACATAATACATTTTAAAGTAAACAATTTCAATTCTGTCACTGACATACTTTAGTCAGGGCATTCTTTATGACTATTTTTCAGACAACTATTATACTCTGATTTGAAAAAATAAATATTAATACAGATTTTCTTTTAAAAAACATGGCATAGAGGGGAAGTTTAGACTATTCACTTCTACTGACAGAGAAACAGGATAATACAGATTACCCACGCAAATGCTTATTTTGAATTTTAAGTCCTAGAGATAACTGAAAGAATTTTTAAAATCTCATTTTTTTCTGATGTCACTTTAGAAGGAATAATATGGTAACAGCACAGATGACATTTTTGTTTAAAAATCTGCTTTGATTTATCTCATATAAGCTTTAGTTATAATTTCCCTTGGGTGTTTTCTGGTGGATATTCTTATATATTGAATAAATTCTCATTTGGTTCAAATGGTTCAGCAAAATGTGATTTGTTTCACAATATATGTCATGTCTTAACTCACACCTTGTTTTAGTCACATAAAAGAATATTAGTTAATAATTAAAATTCATAAATGACAATAACATGCAAACATGTGAATTAATCTAGCAATATGATAAGGGGAAAATACTACCAAATGTTTATATATATTGCTATATCTTTCAAGTAAACAAAAAGTCATTTAAAGAAGACATATAGATTAAAAAATATATATATATAAAAGAGAGAGAATGATGAAAGCAGGATTTGAGATAGTAGCTACACTAGTGAAAGGCAGGAAAATGGATTGGTGGGAGGCACTATGTGATTTGATAGGCTATTGGGGCTGTTGATGTCAAAAACTCAGCCTCTGTGCACTGGCACTGAATTGAATCTCAGAGGCAGATTTTTGTGTGAGGTAGACAAGAATAGCTTTATTGCTTTGCCAGGCAAAGGGGGACAGAGTGGGCTCCTGCCTTTGAAAACTGTGTGTCCCAACCTGGGAGGATTTGGTAAGGAGTTTTGTAACAGTGGTTCAAGGGCAGAGTTGCTGATAAGATTAGGGTGTGTACAGGGTCTGCACTCCTTTAATCTGGGCTCAGGTAATCTCTTGATGAGCTTCTCTGGTTCCTTTAATCTGGCCTCAGGTGGTCTTCTCTGGCATGAAGAATGCTAACTGCATTTGTTGAGTGTTTTGTTCTGTAAAGAGCTCAAAGATATTGTTATGTGTATTCCTTGAGGTGGAACCAGGGCCCTGTCCCAAGGCTGCACTATTATTTCTTGGCTGCTCCTCCCTTGTCTCTGCATTCCCTCCCTTCCCTGATTAGCAACTGTTTGAACCTATCCTTCTGGGACTCAGGGAAGGTCATGGAGCCTGGAGTCTGTTTCCAGCAAACAAGGAATGGGGGGGCACAGAAAGCCTTCCATACCCAGGAACCCCATAGTGTCCTGCTTGGTTTCACTATTGATCCTAAGTTTTAAGATAAGTGTTGGCCAAAGATATGGCCAAAGATAAATAATTTGAGTGTCAAAATATATAATGTAGAAAATAAGTCCATTCATATCTAGATAAACAGTTGATTAGTTAAATAAATTGGAAAGAATAACTGCATCTCCTGTATAGAAGATTCCAAATAATTTATGTACCTACTCCTCCCTCCAGGAGGGGAGCTAACATCTCCCAACAACTTGAATATGGGATGTACTTAGTGAACTTGCTGCCCAAGAGTAGAGTGTAGAAGAGGGAGGAGGGGAAAAAGTAAATTTACAATGAAGAAACCTGGCAAATACTAACTCTGCCAGGTGATCAAGTTTAACATAATCAATTACATCATGCTGATAGTATGTAGCCTTGATATGATGTAAGGAAAAGACATTTCACCTCTGTGACTTTCCTCTTAAAACCCGGTGAGCTCAATCTAAACATGAGAAAAACAGCAGACAAACCTAAATTGAGTGTATTAGTCCACTCAGGCTACCAATACAAAATACCACAGGCTCCATGATTTAAATAATAGACATTTATTTTCTGACAATTCTGGGGGCTGGAAGTCCAAGATCTACATGCTCACAGGGTAGTATCTGTTGAGATTTGTCTTCCTGGCTTGCAGATGGCCACTGTGTCCTCACATAGTCTTTCCTCTGTGGGAGAACACAGAAAGAGAGATCAAGCTCTGGTGTCTGATCCTCTTCTTATAAGGACACCAGTCCCATCAAAATAGGGCCCCACCCTTATGACCTCATTTAATCTTAATTACCTAATTCAAAGCCCTATTACCACGTAAAGTTGCATAGGAGGTTAAAGCTTCAACATGTGAATTTGAAGGGCACAACTTAGTCCATAATATCGAGGAACATTATTGAAAGCTAAAACTGTATTCCACAAAACAATCAAGGTCATTAAGGATAAGGGAAGTCTGAGAAACTGAATAGAGGAGATGCAGTTAGGAAAACATAATAGCTAAATGTAATGTGGTACCTGGATGAAATTCTAGAAGAGCAAAGGAACACTGGGGGAAAACTTGTGAATTCTGAATAAAGTGTTCAGTTTAATTAATAATAATGCATCAATATGTGTTTCATTTTGTTACAAACATAAAAATGTGATGGAGGGTATTAACATTACGAAAAAGTGAGTGAGGGGTATACAGGAATTCTGTGTACTATGTTTGTGATATTTCTGTAAATCTAAAATTATTGTAAATTTAAAAATTTATCTAAAAAATAAAATTAAAAATTACTAATGGAGGACCAAAGTAAAGGAGAAGCAAAGAAACAAAATTGTCCATGGGTGAGCTAATTAATGTGTAAGCTTTACTAAAAAAGGCTTATAATTGTGTTGGGGCTTCCAAGGACAACTCTCAAGCTCAACAACTTGCTAGAAGGATTGACGGAGCTTAGAAATTCATTATATTCATGCTTATGATTTATTAGAGAAAGGATGTAGTGAAAATTAGCAAAGGGAAAACACACATAGACAAAATCCAGAAGAAATCAGGCAAAAGCTTCCAGGTGTTCCCTTCAAGTAGTGTGGTGTGGAGATGCACTCAATTCTCCCAACAGCAATGTGTGACAACTCTTGTTAAGTATTACCAGCCAGCGAAGCTCACCTAGTCCTTGGTGTCCAAGATTGTTATTGGGGATCAGTCACGTAGGCATGAAGTACTCACAACTCAGTCTCTAGCATCACAGAGATCAAACAGAATTAGCATGGCCCAGGGCCTCAGGCAACCCAAAGCACTCTTATCAGGAAGGACATTCCCCAGGCTTGGAGGTTATCTCCCAGGATCTGGTTAAGGGCCAGCCCTCCTGAAGGCAAGCCTGTCTTTGGAATGTGGGGGACTTGGGCAACCCAGGCCTGATGAGTTCTCTTTTTTTACATAGTAATTAATTTGAATTTGTATATTTGAAGTGCTCAGTAATATATGTAAGGTCAGATCTTAACAAACGGCATCGCAAAACAGAGGAAAGCTTCAAGTGAGCTTTATTAGGGGGCGCTCCTGTGCGAGGTTCACTGGTCCGAGAGAAAGGGGCCAGAGAAGTTGCACCCGGGCGAGGGTTGGGCAAGATTTTATAGGGGAAGAAGGGAAAGGGGTGTGGTGAATCTGGGCGGGCGCAGGGTATTCCTTATTTGGTGGTCTCTTCGGGTATCATGGCAATATCTGGTGCCAGTTACATCAGTCTTGGGACCGCTAGTCCCGCCCCTTGAAAGGCGGGAAGGCTGGGCCGGGTGGAAAGCCCCCAGGTCAGTTCCTGGAACTGGGTGGTCTGGAATGTCTCCAGGTCAGTTTCTGGAACTGGGTGGTCCAGAGAGTTTCAGTCTGATGCAACCTGTGAATCTGGTTGCATTCCCCTGCCTCGGGCCAGTTGGCCTTACATCCCGACATCTTTGGTGTAATGGGGCGGCATTCTGATCTCTGGCTACTCCATGCTGAATGGGGGCGTCAAAAGGGGAGTCAGGCAACCAGAGGTCCGAGGCTTAGGGGAGACAAGTCGGGGGTCCTGTAGGAAGCAAGGTGTAAGGACCGAGGAACATTTGGTTTGTGGCCACCCAAGAGACTTCCTCCATGAGCCTGTGAAGGAACCTAAGAAAACAGGGGGCAAACATGAGCAAGATACAGGTGAGAATTAAGGGGTCTAAGATTGGTGTTAGCCAGGTATAGAGGGTGGATCGCCACCAATCGAAGCGATGGAGGGCGTTTATGTTGTCTTCGACGAGTCCTGTTTCATTGATGTAATAGCAGCATTCCTCTTATAGGAAGAGGCAGGTACATCCTTTGTCGGTGGTCAGGAGATCCAGGGCTTGTTGATTCTGGACAGCGACTCAGGCTATGGAGGTGATTTGGTGCTGGAGAGAGGAGATGGAGGTGGCGGAGTCTTCAATGGCTAGCTGGAGTTTATGTTCTAAGTTGTGGGATGTTGAAACACTATGTGTTAGAGCTCCCGCCCCCCCACGAGGCCTGCAGTGACCAAGGAGGAGGCGAGAGAGATGCCTGCAACCAGAGGAAGAAAGATAGCTCTTTTCCATCGGGTAAAGGGCAACGTGATTAGCAAGGAAAATTCAGCTTGGCTATACAGTGTGAGTTGTGGGACGAGAGTAACGGGGATACATGGGAAGGGGAGGAAGAATTGATCTCTTTTGTGAGGTAACCATTGCACTACAAAACATGCCTGGTGGTGCTTCAATTAATGTGTTTACCGTGAGGGATGAGTTGCAAAGAAACCCAGTATCAGCTAGATTTGGGCAGCTGCCTTAGATTTTTTGAATCAAGGAATATGGGGAATAGTAGGTGGAACTCCTGGATACGGGGGGTGCCCAGGAGGGAGAGAGAGACTTGTGGCCTGAGAGGTTGACCAGTCGGTGGGAGGAAAACACGGTTAGTGGGTGGGCCAGAGTCAGTCTGAGTGTTTGTTTGGTCAGTTCGGCTGCTGCTGCTAGGGCCTGAAGGCATGGTTGCCATCCCAGAATGGTTGGGTCTAGCTGTTTGGAGAGGTAAGCCACGGGGCAGTAGGAAGGCCCTACAGGCTGGGCAAGGAGTCCAGTGGCTATTCCGGTCCGTTCATCCACAAAAATGTGAAAAGGTCGGTTTGGGTTGGGCAGAGAAAGGGGAGGAGAAGATATCAGAGTGTTACGGAGGTTGAGAAAGGCCTGTTGAACGGCGGAAGGAGAGGTGAGGGGTCTTTGAGGGTTTTTTTTAGTGGCTAGATATAAGGGTTTAGCGAGGAGAGCAAAGTTAGGGATCCAGTGTTGGAAAAAATCCTGTAAGGCCCAAAAAGGAGAGAATTTATTCCTCTGTTTCCAGAGGCTGGATTTCACGGATAATCCGGGTGCGATCTGCAGTTAGACCTTTTGTGTTAGGGGTAAGGTGGAGCCCCAGGTACATTACAGAAGATACAGATAACTGAGCCTTGGCTGGGGAGACCCGACAACCGCGAGAAACAAGGTAATTGAGGAGATCTGCAGTATGTTGTCTTGAAAGGCTGAGAGATGGGCTACAAAGGAGGAGGTCATCTACATATTGAAGGAGTGTGCTGGGGGTAGGGAGCAGGAAGTGAGGTCCCGTGCCAGTGCCTGACCAAAGAGGTGAGGACTGTCGTGGAAGCCCTGGGGAAGAACTGTCCAGGTGAGCTGACTGGAAGTATGAGTATCTGGATCCATCCAGGTAAAGGCGAAGAGGAAATAGGAGTCAGGATGTAGGGGGATAGTGAAAAAGGCATCTTTGAGATCCAGAACCGTAAAGTGGGTTGTGGATGGGGGGATATGGGAGAGCAAGGTGTATGGGTTTGGTACTACTGGGTGGAGAGGAATTATGGCCTCATTGATTAGTCAGAGGTCCTGGACCAGGCGATAATCCCCAGAGGCTTTGTGGACAGGCAGGATGGGGGTGTTGCAGGGAGAGTCAGTGGGGATAAGGAGTCCCTGGTTTAGGAGTCTGGTGATAATAGGTTGTAGGCCCCTAAGGTGAGTCTCAGAGATGGGAAATTGGGGCCTTGATGGAAATTTGGAGGGGTCCTTTAGGCAGATGAGGACGGGGGAATGGTGTGTTGCTATTATGGGCTTAGAAGTATCCCAGACTTGGGGATGGATTGGGTTCGGTGTGATTGGAAGAGGGGGATAGGAGGGGGAGGGTTCTAGAGACAGGCCAAGAAGAGGAAGCAGGAGTTGGGAGGAGGGGACCTTAGGGTCAAGTCTAACCAGCTGGGGTGAGGCCCTTAAGTGGAAAAGGACATCTCGGCCTAGCAAGGGAACTGGGCAGGATGGTATGACTAAGAAGGAATGAGTAAAAGGGAGTCCTTCAATATGACATGGGAGTGGACCGGTCTGGAGTGGGAAGGATGGTTTGCCATCAATACCCATGACCGAGATCTGGGAAGGAGAAACTGGCCCGGAATAAGTAGGCAGGACCGAATAGGTAGCCCCCGTGTCCACCAGAAATGAAATGGACTTACCCGCTACCTGTAGCGTTACCCTGGGCTTGGCGAGGGTGATGGGGGTCTTCGAGTCCGGGCGCCATCACTCTTCAGCCAATCCCAGCAGTTCAAGTGGTAATGCCGTTGGGTCGGCCTGCCCCCTGCGTGGAGACACTGAGGGAGGGCCAGTCGTAGGGCAGTCACTCTTCCAGTGGCCCGTTAGCCCGCAGCTGGGACAGGGCTTAGAAGGAGGTTGGGGATTGGGACATTGGCGAGCCCAGTGGCCTTCTTTTCCACATTTGAAGCAGGCCCCCGGCAGGGTTGCCTTTTGCGGACCCTGTGGATGCTGTGATCCGTGGGAGATGGCCGGCCTTAGGGCGGCTACAAGAGCTTGGGTTTGGAGGGTCACCTTCTGGTGCATCCGAGCCTGTCAGCTGGATCCTGCCAAATCCTCATGGCCATTGTAGACTTTAAAGGCCATCTTTACCAGATCTCGAATAGGGGTTTGAAGGCCATCTTCTGCCCGTTTTAATTTCTTTCGGATGTCCAGGGCTGATTGGGTGATAAAATGGGTGGCTAGGACCGCTGCCCCTGCTGGGGTGTCAGGATCCAGCTGGGTGTAGAGAGTTAAGGCCTCTGTAAGGCGATTGAGAAAGATAGCTGGATTTTCATTAGGTTCCTGGGTTATCTCTTTTAGTTTTTCAAAATTGACTACCTTATGAGCGGCAGCCTGCATGGCAGCCAGGAGGCATTGGATCATGAGGTCGCGTTTACGATGGCCATTTTGGCCATCCTGATAAGTCCAGCCTGGATAGGTGCCAGGTACAGCAGTCGCTCTGACAGGCATGGAGTTGTTGGTAAGGTGAACCTGATCTGCATGGTTTTGGGCAGCAGTTTGAATTATTTCCCTCTCGTCAGGGCTCAGAGTAGAAGATAGGATCACAAAGATATCATGCCAGGTTAGATCATAAGCTTGAGAGAGGTAGCAAAATTCTTTAACGTAGCTGGAAGAGTCGGCAGAAAAGGAGCATAATCGCTCTTCTATTTGAGAGAGATCTTGGAGGGAAAAAGGAACATGAACTCTAACTAATCCTTCCGCTCCTGCTACCTCCCTCAGAGGGCAGAGGAGATTTGAATCTTGGGAGTCATGAGAGCGTGTATGTGCACTAATTGGCGAGGCAAGGGGCATGGGAGGAGAAACCATTGAGGGAGGCGGGGAAGAGGTTGGATGGGCCGGAGCAGGTTTGGGAGGAGGAGGAGGGACCGCTTCAGGGTAGGGTGGAGGCTGGAGAGGAGCTCTGGAGGGGGGAGAGGCGAGAGATTCAGGTGGGTTGGCTAGTGGAGAGGGGTCATCATCAAAGGAAATGAGGGGCTTGGATGTAGGAGATGTCTGTCTGGCAAGAAGGATCTGGGAAGTGGAACAATCGACACAGAGGGAGGGGCGGGAGCGTAAATACCAGAAGGCCTGAACATAGGGGACCTCGGACCATTTTCCCTTCCTGTGGCAGTAATTATCTATATCACGGAGGATGTTAAAATCGAAAGTTCCTTCAGGAGGCCATTTGGATTGATTGTCTAGAGGATATTGTGGCCAGGCCACAGTGGAATAGAAAATAAGCGTCGGCAACGGAGATCTTGGGAGAAACCAAGGGCTGTAAAATTGGCTAGGAGACACCCCAGGGGCGTCTTACAATCTGGTTTCGATTGTGAGATTCCCATGACCCCCAGTCTGTCCCTGAGTGAATGGAGACGGAGAAAGGCGTCCCTGGTCTCTGTCTCCAATTCACGGCAGGTCGGAGGATGGTCAGGCAATTGGGACGTCTCCACAGTTGCCCGAGGCCCAGAGAGAGGATGGAGGAGTCCCTGACGCGGCCGCGATTAGGGACAGGGAGTCCGGTGGGTAGGGACTCTGGGATTCGGAGGGAACAAGGGAGGAGGACTTACCCCGTTTTCTGCCGTATCGGGTGGATGAGTAGAGCTTCCCTAGTTGTCTCCTGGGGGAGGGGAGGAGCGGCCCGTGCAGTAACCCACGGGGCTTGGTACCCCTCCCGGGTTTCGGCACCAAATATAAGGTCGGATCTTAACAAATCGCATTGCGAAACAGAGGAAAGCTTCAAGTGAGCTTTATTAGGGGGCGCTGCCGGGCGAGGTTCACTGGTCCGAGAGAAAGGGGCCAGAGAAGTTGCACCCGGGCGAGGGTTGGGCAAGATTTTATAGGGGAAGAAGGGAAAGGGGTGTGGTGAATCTGGGAGGGCACAGAGTATTCCTTATTTGGTGGTCTCTTTGGGTATCGTGGCAATATCTGGTGCCGGTTATATCAGTCTTGGGACCGCTAGTCCTGCCCCTCGAAAGGCAGGAAGCCTGGGCCAGGTGGAAAACCCCCAGGTCAGTTCCTGGAACTGGGTGGTCCGGAATGTCTCCAGGTCAGTTTCTGGAACTGGGTGGTCTGGAGAGTTTCGGTCTGATGCAACCTGTGAATCTGATTGCGTTCCCCTGCCTCGGGCCTGTTGACCTTACAATATAGTATAATGAATAAAAATTGTATCATGCTTATATACTTGAACTTAAGGAGTATAAAACTATAGGCAATATAATCATGTACAGGAGAAACTTACAAAGCAATATAATTAGTGATTTAATAAAGAAAATGAAATTTCAACATGAACCCATAGGAAAGAAATTATTGTATTTGAGAAGTGAGGTCGACATAATTACTTTAAAAACATATATATATATATATATATATATATATATATATATATATATATGTATGTATATGTATGCCCAGTACAGCACCATCTTCTTTTCTGAAAAGCCCTTTTCTTTGTGGTTTGAATGGGAGTTTCCATGCAGAGCCCAACCAGCTGAACACAGCTGCTCCTAAGTAGACACTTTATTGATGTAAGTTAATTAACATGCTTCTTTAGGATTTTTTTTTTTTAACTTGGAACTACGGAGAGTGAACTTGAATCCCTTAATAATATGAAGTTTGGACTTACAAGTTTTGGGTGTTGTGAAACTCCATGTTATCAATCTGTGTAGAGGAAGTCATGCAAAAGACTGAAGACAGGAAGAAAGAACAGGTGTGAGGTGCAGAGAGTCATAAGTACATTCAAACCCCTGATTCACCCCTGCTTGAAGTTCATATGCCCTCCTGTGTTACTTGGTATTTTGTTTCTGTTTTGATCTGTGTTATATCAAGTTATCACTTGATTGTTACCAAAGGTATCCTTCCTGAAACAACCAAGTTAAGACTTTCATAGAGGAAATGGCATTTGACTAATTTTTTAGAGACTAATCATCACCAATATTTGTTAAAGATGTTCTATGTTTCAGATACATGCTAAATGTTGGAACCTTTAGGCCAATAAAATATGAACGCTGTTCTCATATAGTTGACAGTAGAATGAAGATGAACATGTAAACAGTTTAGAGGGATTTAGCATGCTTAACACTCTAAAGAATTATGGTAAAAATATTGAGGCATGAATCTGATTTTGCTGGTAGAAAAGAGAAGACACTACATTCTAGGAACAAAGTATTCAAAATGATTTAGACTAGTTGAAGTATTAGAAGTAGCTGAGATCACTCAGAAGGAGTAAGATATTAATATAAATATTACGGCACCTAGGAAAATGTTACTCTTACAGAATGAGTTCTAGAAAAGTAAAAGAAAAAAAAAACAAAGCAAATAAATATCACGAAAGAAAAGAAAAGTAAGCCTAATATTTTCCAAAGAGATTTCTTTGTTGGAATGAATTAATGCTTTAAAAAATGATTTATTTTGAATCACCCCTGAACATTTAAACTAAATCCAATTCCTTAAAACTGGTTCTAATTTTCATACCTCTACTATTAAAAAATTATGTAAGAGACCTTGAAAAACTTAGTCCCCCAAACTGTTCCTCCCCACCCAAACTGATAAACCCAAGCTTCTCCACTGGGTGACTACAAAATCTCAAGAACAGTTCCTTCATTTTCAGAATACATTTTTTTAGCCCTCTATCTCTGAAGCAAACTGAATTTTCAACTCACTCTTCCAGATAAAGCCTCTCCCCCAACAAAAAACAAAACATTCTTTCAGAACCTTCTCATGCCTTGGATTTTAAATAAAGATTTATGCTTAATGATACTCTAGTTGATTTTCTTCAGTTTCATGTGTTGTGCCTTGAATCAGTACTGGACCCCTTCTGCTCAGCCCAGGACCTCAAAGAGGATAGATCCTGTCAAGTAATCCTTGATGGCTCTGTTCCTCAGAGTCCCATTGACTACACACCTGAGTAAATTCTGTTCCCAACAAACCAGTGCCCTTCCCTTTTTACACTGATGCACCACATAAGCCTTTATTCTTCTGTCTTAAGTGTGTTTGGGACAATCTTTGATTCATTTTGTTTCACTGCTCAGGAGTCTCATAGATGATGCAGGAGCACAGGGACAAGACTCTCTGTATGCGACTGTGTCTTGTTCATTCTGGTCATTTGAGTATGAGTAATCATCTGTCATTCAACATGTCTCCAGTTTGTTGCTTACCTTCTTACATGTGCAAACATTACTTTACATATCACACTGTGATACTAAATTTGGTACATACATAAGCACTCTGTGTGATACCTTAAAATAAAAAGATTCAAAGATTCTAAGTATTCAATGGTCAGCATTTTTTGATTGGCATGAGGAAACTGCAAAAAAAAATGAAAACCCTAAAATTACTTCCATTAAGAATTTATTTAGAAAAGCCTAATAAAAATGTAGAATTTGTTTCCTCTCCCTCTTCCAGCCCTACTGAAAATTGATATCCCTACTGTACTCTTTTACATGGACTTCCTCTTCCCTCTTACTCTGCTCTCCCTCCTCCTGTACCTTTTCCAAACTTTTTTTGCCTTTTCCATGACCACATCTATCTAAACACTCTCCTGTCACTGGTCAGTATTTCTCCTAATGTTTATCCTGGGTGGAGAAAATGCCCAGCTCCATTATTTCTCTAGTTTAGAAATTCGGTGAAGGTCAGATTTGCAAAATCTAGCTAGGGACTTATCCATCCCTCATAACAAAAGACAAGGTTTCACTAAAGAACTTAGAATTGTTCTAAGAAATTACAATTTAAAATTATTTTATCTAGATGAATTAGTTATATCCTCAAGAGATGTAAAATTGTCCAAACTTGGTTAGAAAAATCAGAATGAATGGATTACTAAGAAAACTTTAAACATATGCATGGACAGTTGAACTTGGATGGATATGAAAATAGTATAAAATAGATCAAGACCTTTTAGCAGCTATCCTTTTGTATTTTCTATTAAAATTGCCTGTTTAAAATTCAGATGTGTAAACAGAGAAATGATAAATTCTTCCTTGATTTCAGAGTTCACTTAACTACCGTCTTCTGGGAATACTTTGATTTTAATAAGGGTGAATATATCATAACTACCTAATCTACCTCTGTTATTGTTATTGTTGTTGTTGAGTGGCCCTCCCAGGGTAGTGTATTCAAGGCAGTAGTCCTTATTCTTATGATCTAAAATCATGTCAATCTTGTTACCACTCAGACTGAATACCAGCCCAGCCTCTCTGGATGTCCACTAGGGAAAGGAAAGATGCTTGAAGACCAGGAATATTTAAGGTAGAATCTTGAATATTCAAAAAAACATCTATATAGCATCCCCTGCGACCTCCACTTTGTCCATCTCAGTACTTAAGTAGACAAGAGAAAGTCATCCCTTCCTGGGAATAGTTGCATTTAATGAACAGACTGCCTTATTAAGATGTGTGTACCAGGAGGACATGAGAGAAGTAGAGGTAGACTATCAGCTTTTTGAGTAGTTTCTGCCATAAAAGTCACAGATTGAAAACTGCCATCAGTCTGGAATGCTGAACACATGACCCATATTAATTACAATGGCCCTATCAGTATGGCAGGAAGAGAAACAGAAACCAGCTAAAACTCAATACTGGAAATGTCACAGATGACACCAATGCTCATCAATAGCCAGTGTAGTCAATCTGTCAGAATTAACAGAAGACCATGATCCATAGGATGTTTCCTTTCCCATCTTGCAGCTATTGGTGGGAATTACAAATTTGACATGCAATTATAGCCTCTGCATCAGAAACAGAGTCTGTTTTGTTTTGGTTTGCTTTGGCTTGCTTTGGGTGTTTTTTAGTGTCTAGTCCACGATATGAGCATGTTCCCATGATTGGTGTGGTGGATTTATGCAACAATCTGGTAGTCCAAGCAATACAGACACTGTTAAAAGCCTGATGCCAGTTTGTCTCATCAGTGTGGAGGTTCTTTCTGTGGGCATCTATGAGTCACCCAGACAGTTCAATCAGCAACTACAATTTGATTCCATGGTTCATGTCCCTGAAGAGACATTGTCTCTCTCTAATCTGCAACAGTCCCAGAGTTTGAGTTTTATCCACTGAATGGAGTGACCATGCCCACTTTCTGTTCATGAATTTAATCAACTCACATTTCTTCTCAAATTATGTGTATGGATTGTTCCTAGGTAGGAAAGAGTAAATACTGAATAGTATATTTGCCTGTAGATACTTACAAATTCATAGTACTTTCTGGGGAGACCATAGTTGATATGTCAGTTACACAAATTTTTCCACGAATATCCAAATTCAAATGTTTGGCAAAATATTCATATTTTTTAAAAAACATTTTTCAGTGTGACAGATTGATAGGTGCCAGTTAGCTATCTGTTATGGTAGGAACTCTGAGTTTACTTATTAGGCATAAGCAGCTTACCTACTATCGCATTTGTAATTCTATGTCCCTGAAAGTCATGGTCTGGACTCTCTTCATTTCACAAGTGCCTAAACCAGTAAATAAGAATGAAAAAAAAAGAAAAAAGAAAAAGAAAAACCCACTTTGTGGGGTTGAAAGTCTAAATGACTTCTTCATGCTAAGTTAATTATGTAAATGGTCACTTCAACAAAAATAATGTAGCTTCAAAAAGAAAAACTAATATACTTTTTTACGGAAGGATCTGTCTAGAAGAAATGGTAGACAATTTCTTTATAAAAATAAAGATATGCATTTTCTTTCACTGAGAGCTTTATTAGAATTCTAGAAGAACAAGCAAAGTAAGATAATAGAATGGGGCTGATTTTATGAAATTAAAGTAAGATAAATATGTTGATTAGGCAACTGAATAAAAATCCAGTACAGGTCAGATATGCAAATTAGTAGTTTTAAAAAATTTTAATCAGAGATATCTGTATTTGAAATTCTAGTGAATAGTATCCAAAGCTGGGAGAAAAAGGCCCAGGGCATTTTCTCTAACTATGCTACCACTTCTTATATATTTATGTTGTATACTTGAACTATGATTTTTTTATACATACAATTTGTTACAATACAACAGGACTATTCAGGCATATCATATATAGAAAATTATATAATTTACATAATCATATGTAATTTCATCATTTTTAAGCTATGATCAGTATTATGTATTGGTTACTAACATGTTTAAATTTTATTTGTTAATTTCATAGACCTTATATTTATGGAGGAAAAAATAATATTTTTATATATTTGCAATCTTAAAAGCATATGGCTTCTCAAAAGAATTCCGACCAAGACATTCATTCACTACATTTTTATTGTTTGTGTAAAATTTTTCTCCCATTCTTCAAGCAAGGGCCACTAGAAATTGTATATATGATTTTGAGGGAAAAAAAGCAAAATCGACTTGGAGTGTATGAGGTTGTTTTTATTCACAATATGCTATTTTACAGTCTTCAGCTCTACATATCAGATCCAAGTCAGATAGAGAAAAAGGGAGCAATCATCAATAGAGACATTTTGAATCTTTTCATGGGGTCACCTTTTGAATAAAACCTATTAGTATTCTGTGAAGATACAGAGGACTGTACATTCAAAATAGAGGACATGCAAAAGAAACTGAATTCTCAGAGAAGAGTTACCTGCACACATATTCATCATCAAAAGAGCCAGCTAACAGAAAATAGGGCTGCAGACATTACATGTAACCCTGGACAGCTGTAGCTCTGAGTGGGTCCAAGAGGAATGGGATCCACACAGCCATCTGTTCTTAGATATTTCTGACATTCTAGAATGAATTTGCTACTATCACAAGTCAATTAAGGACATTTGTTTTTAACAGGACATACAAAAATAGGAGACAAGATAACATTGAACTGCCAACATTTTGCTCTGATGGCTCATCCTGAGAATAGGAATGAATTAAAAAAAAAGTGAATTGTGAATATGCCTTTTTTTTTTTTTTTGGTAAATTTATGTGAGCAACTCTAATATCTCACAAATGATTCCTTTCTCAAAGAAAGATTTAGACATAGACAGTTGGAAACCAGAGGACCTCTGCTCCATTTTCACAACTGATTGAACATCAGGAATATTGGTATATACCAAATTTGTATTAATGCTGACCATTAAGGAAATTATATTCTTAGGTTCTATAAAGCTGTCTTTATAATTAAAATACATTTGGAACACAGATGTATAGTTTGCTACTTTCACCTGGGGATCTCAAAATGTTTTCAACACGTTAATATTTTTAAAGTTTGGCTACATCTGAATTCACATAAAAAATACATCTGTGCTGGAAAACGCTATTACAAAAATTAGACATCTTCATCAGTGTGTTAATTATGGCAGTATATGTGAAGTGATGAAATTGAAACAATTCTTACTACTAAACAATTCAGATTTCATAACTCACACTTGAGCCCTCCTTTCATGGAACCTGCGTGTACTTGCCCTAAGAGAAAGATTTCAGCATATGAAAATGCAAATAATCACTTCTCTTTTTAAACTAGGTAGCATCATAGTTCATTGATTATTGAAATGACATTAGTAATGGCAGCAGTATGCTATAGATGAGCAGCAAATGCTTTTAAGGGTGATTTTGTCATGGCATTTCCACATTTACCCCATTTATCTAGCATTTTATCTGTACCACCTAAGAACATGTGGAGAGCAATTTTAAATAATTTACAGGTGGAAGCATATTCCTCACATATATAGTCATGTTTAGTCTTCACAGTGATTTTGTAAGGTAAGCTTGGGGCAAAGTGTGAGGCAATCAGGGAGGTATGAAATATAGAGAGTAGATACTATCATAAGATAGTAAAGGCTGCTATTGACTATATTTTTAAAATGATGTGACTAGTATATATTTTTAGTTTAATTCATTTTTGGTAAAAGTTGAAATTATAGGATTTTAGATATACATTTAAGAGCCATGATGTTAAGAGAGTAAGACTGCCAACCCTCAGCAGGTGATGTCTCTGAATTTCACACTAGTTCTTTTCAACTTAGAAAATGTGAATAAAGTAAAGCTTGGCAGAAACAAGATAACTCACTAGAAGAAACAGTGGAGTAATCGTCTGCTGAATAAAGTTCAGATATGAGAAATGCAACAGAGTTCTGTTTTATATGTAATATTGCACGAATTAGTGCAGAAGAATGAATACCATGTGTACACTTTGTGTGAGATTTGGTGTAGGTAGAGAGAGAAGTACAGAAAAGAAAATGTAAAAGAACACAAAAGTCAATGTATAGCCATAAAAGTGCATTACAAAGTCCAACCCTTCGAATATATATATATATATATATATATATATATATATATATATATATATATAATTTTTATTTTATTTTTTCTATTTTAAATACAAACTAAGGGTTTCCCTGGTGGTGCAGCGGTTAAGAATCCACCTGCCAATGCAGGGGACACAGGTTTGAGCCCTGGTCCGGGAATATCCCCCATGCCACGGAACAACTAAGCCTGTGCACCACAACAACAAAGCCTGCACTCTAGAACCTGCAAGCCACAACTACTGAACCTCCATGCCACACCTACTGAAGCCCACACACCACAACTACTGAAGCCCATGCACCAAGAGTCCGTGCTCTGCAACAAGAGAAGACACCATGATGAGAAGCCTGTGCACCACAACGAAGAGTAGCACCCACTTCCTGCAACTACAGAAAGCCTGTGCACAGTAACAAAGACCCAACACAGCCAAAAATAAATAAATAAAATAAATAATTTTTTTAAAATTTAGAAAAAAACAAAAATTGACACAAAGTTGTCACAAATTTTTGGCTCTCTAATGTAAAAGATTGATACAACTAACATTTAATACAATGTTTATGAAGATTCAAGCAATAAAGTGATACATAAGTACTTCTAGAATAACTCATAATTTTTGCATATCAGACCAAGTATTCAATTCTTGAAATACAGAAATGCTTCTACATATCTAAGTGGCACCTGAAAATGCAGAGGGACAGTGTTCCTGTATTGCCCTCGGGAGACAGTGGAAGGTAGGGTGCCCTCAGAGTCTGAGAAGGTATGACAACTCCGCTTGTGCAGACTTTCTTGCTTTCTGTCTATAATTTCCTTTGGAACGTGGCAAGGACAATTCTAACCTGAGAGAAATGCATTGACCTTAACAGACAAGGGGGGCAAGCAACTTGGGTTTATTATTAGATGTGCTTTTCAGAAGTGAAGTTTTTAAAAATGTTTCAGAAAGTGGTGTTTAAATTGCTATAGCTGCAGGCACCTGCAGTTTATGTGCTAACCATGTATGTATGTTTTATGAAGCTTTATAATCTGTAATTCACTTTTTTAAAAAAGGCAATCACCATAGAAACTATCAGAAAGTTTTGTGCTGGTTTTGATACACAGAGTACCCAAGCAGATAATGTCATATATATCCTATGAAGCCTGCTTAAGCTAGGAATGCCTGGTTTCAGGAAAGTGAGAGTTAACCCATTATTTTAGTCTTTTTTTTTTCTCATCACTTTAGGCAAATGATGAGGGTGCTGAAGTAAAAAAGAAGTAAAAAACTACTGAATGTGAAGTATACCACTGCTACTGGCTGAGAGGTCCCTTCATTAAAATGACCTTAGCAATTTTAGAAGAAAGCCTAATATAAGAGATCAGAATTTTCCTTTCAATCATAAGGTATTCTCTGTAAGGAAAATAATTATTTCCCTTCATGATCACATAAATGTGATTTTCACATTAAAAATTCACAGGAACTATGGAGACTAATTACTTTTTATCCTAGTAGCATGGTAAGGCTACATCCATTATAAACCATCTTCACCTCATATCAGCACAAAACAGTGAAAAAAAAATTTAAATACTTAATGTAATTTTACCAACAATAAAAAATTGAGAATCTGAGAATTGTTATATTTTGATGATATCGAAGTACCTGATATTGTTTTCTTCTGCTTGTAATAAAATTAATAGATGTCTTTTATAAATAGAATATTAAACATGTTTGCCTATAAAACCTGATTAAAACAAATATAATTCCACAAATGTATCCTCAATTTTGAAGCTTTACAAAATGATTTTTTTAATTTTTATTTTGGAACTATGTTTTAATGTGGGATTTTCGTTCTTAAATCTCAGTTATTTAAATGTAATTCTGAAAATATTTCAAGCAAATCGTCGTTAGTAAAATAATGACAATCTGGGTCATAGTTAATAAATAATAATTAACTTATCATTCAATTATGTTAATCATTATATATTTATTGAACATACTTTATTATATGTGCATGACTTCTAGGTATTACAGGGATAATATTTCAAACTATTTATATGATCCCTGCCTCTAATTTGTGTGTACTATAAAATGAGATGATAAATAAAAGACAGCTTAAGAGCTAAATTATGTGCTCCATGCAATAAGCAATCATTTGATCATCTTCACATCTACTTCATGAAATCCACAAGGAAGGCTGCTACAATCTTTTGTTCTTATCTTTATGAAAGGAGATAATCACATTTGTATTATTTCCCCAAGGCCAACATATATCCATGGAAAATTACATTTTATGTTCACATATCTGCTGGGACTTTGAGGAGTAAAGTTTAATCTTGGCTTAATCTCCTCTATGGTGGAGCACCACTTTTCTTTTTGCTTTGGAAGTCAGCATGTGGATTCTACTGCCATAAAAGACTTCATCACCTCAGCAAACTCCATCTCAGATGCACATCAGGCATGTGACACATGCTTTTACTTTTCTGGTTGCACACTTGACCCTGAGATATTCACAGCCTCACCTAAAGCTCAAGATCGGGTTTGTCTTAGACTTTTGAATCTTTGCCTGATATCAAAGAACTACCTTACTTGATTCCCAACTAACTTCATTTTGTTCCTCAGGATCTGAACGTTGGGATATTTTACACGTTTATTTGTTTATTTATTTGTATGTCTGATATTCCATTTATTTTGATCTTAATTTGTAACCTCAAGTCCATATCCTGCTTCTAACCCATTTCTCAAAGGGGTGGTATTTTTTCCAATTGTTACTCTTAGCCCCATTCACTTCTGTTTTCCTGAAGAATCTTCCTCTACATTTTTACTCAGCTCTTTCTAGAGTAGGGAATGATCCTTCATTTGTGAAAAGAATTATAGATGTCAGTAGACACATAAAATGTATGTAAAAGATTTTCATGTGTAAACATTTACACATTTCTTTCCTGGAGAGAGTTTTATAGCTTTTATCGGTTTCCATAATGGGTCACTGACCCTCTAAAAGTTTGACTATTATTGCTTATATTTCCAATATACACACCCATTTACTCCTAGACACTGCACCTTCTACTGGCTTCTTTTCCTTCCTTCTTCTCCATTGCTGGGTACTACATTGAACTCAGTTTTTAACCCTGCATTACATTGTCTGCATTAGAGGAGATACCTAATTTCACTACTTTGGCTGCATGTGAAAAAAGAAGTCCTCAACATTTCTGGCCCAGACACCAAATATTATTAAATTCAAATTAACCAAAATTGGACTCATTATCTTTCTTCCAAAATTAGATATCTCACATATATAGGTGGCACTATAATTCTTTTGATCCACTAAGTGCAAAGCTTTGGAAATATCCCTAGGTGGAATTGACCTCCAACACTACTGCATCATACAATATAAACTTGCTACTATCGCCTTCCATTTATCTCAGGCTAAAATTATTGAAGTAGCTTGTTTTATCTTTTCTTATTCTACAGTTCATCTTTAAACATTACCATCAGAAGAAAGTTTCCTAAAGTTTTATCATTTGTTTTCAATTTACAGAAAATTTCTGGTAGATGCTAATTGTCCCAATGCCAAATCTCATACTTCTACACCTATCATTAAGAGGCCTAACAATTTGGTTCTTATTACTGTCCCCAGACTTACATCTCCAGTGTTATACAACCTAAACCTCTTTCCAAAATAACCTGTTGTACAAATATTCCATGTGCAATATTGCTGTTTTAATGTTGTGCCTAAAACTGTCACTCTTATCTTTGTCAAATTATGTTCATTATTTTAAAAAATCATTTTAAAGTTCTGTGTTATCCAAGAAGGCTTTCCTATTTTTTCTACACGTTCATGGTTTTCACTCCTGAAAATCACATTAAAAATACAACCACTCTTTATTTTCTTTGCAAAGTACTTAGCACATTTAGAAGGCATGAAATATTTGAGTGACCTTGACATTTTGTGAACATTTCTGACTAGCATGTGAGGTCCTTAATGGCAAAGATTGTGCTTTTACCATATGTTTTCTAATCCAGAGATTTCTTAGTTATGCGGGCTACATACTCAGAGATTTTTGTGTAAAGAATGAATTCCATAGAAGCATATCAGTTTTAAAATTGTGTTTATAATAGGGTTGCCAGTTAAAATAGTGAATATCCAGTTCAATTGGAATTTCATAAATACAAAATAATTTATGAAATAATTATTTATGATAATTAATGAACAATTTTGGTACACATGAACCATGCAATGTTTGGGTATATTTATACTAAACAACATCTGTTGTTTATATGAATTCAAATTTTACTTTGTGTCTGTATTCATATTAATTGAATCTGGCAACTTTAATTTTCTTTATAGGGATAAGCAATTATACGGAATTTAAAACTAAACAATAATGATGTGAAAGCTGAACAATAGATTCAGTGTTTTCTTCCCTTCCCATTTAGAATGTAATAGAATATATTGTGAAAAACTATCTAGAAACAGATATTTTGAATTTTGTGGCCTGAGGTTCAAAACCAACTGTCTTTATTTCATTGCTAGTTACCATAGTCTCCCAAGTGAGTTGATGGCTTATTTGTCTCTTTTCTTAATCAGTGTTTATTTAGTTTTTCAATCTTTAACATACTATAAAAGCTTGATATGTGCCAGGTATTTTTTTACCTTTTTATCTTTAGATGCTGGTGTTATAGCAACAAATAAGACCAACAGAATACCTACTTGAAAGTGACAAATATAATAATATAAAAAGAAAAAAATTCAGACAGCAATAAATGCTATGAGGACAACAAATCAGGTAGAGTGATAAGAGTTGGATGGTCAGGGAGCACCTGTGGAGGAGGCCACAGTTGAGTTGAGTAGAGGTTTGAAAGATAGGAAACAGCTATCCATGAGAAAGTGTGAAGCAAGGGCATTCCAGGAAAAGGCAACAGCTGAAGGAAAACTCAAATGGAAGAACAAGCTTGACATACCTGACAAACCAAGGAATTGTATTGTTACTAGACCATATAGAGCTAGGGAAAGGTGAGTGGTTACAGATGAGGAGGGAGAGGTGGATAGAGGATAGATCATGCAGAGTCCCATTGCTCTTGTTAAAGGTATTTGATTCAATATTAAATATCTTAAATATCTACCAAAAATGATCGTTTTAAATGACATGTGGAACATTAATTGTTGAGGGTGGAGACAAGAGCAATAATAGAGCATCCAGTGTGGTAGCTCTTCTGGTTGCCCAGAGATTACACACTGGTGCTGTCTACTAAGGTATGAGAACTGGAGGTAGTGACTCACAGACAAAATCAGGATTCATTTTGTGGTCAGAGCTAACAAATTGTGTTGATAGAATACTCAAGGCAAGAGAGGAATCCAGGGTAAATTTTTAGTTTTGATTTGAGTATCTGGATGAATGGAAAGCTAGAGGAAGAACCATGATTAGCAGTAGTGAAATGATTCACAAATTCAGGCTTGGGGTGAAATACCCATTCCCTTGTCTAGAGTTCTGGATAAAATTGCATTTTATTAGGGCAAGAGAAAAAGTCCTTTCTAGGGATTATGAACCCTTTCTGATCAGTTTTAGAGAGTAAATAATGGTTGACAAATCCTACCCAGGTACAATAACATGTGTATTATTGGAGGGGAAATGTGTTAGGAACATTAACTTCAATTAAATGTACATGCCAATATTTAAATTTCTCAAAGCCAGAGGTCAGTCTTATTATTAATCTTTGGTATAAATGTCTTATACACTTTATGCCAAGTGCCTAGTAGATGTTAATTAATAACTTTCCATTCTTAATGGGTTCCTTTCTGTCTATACCTGTATCATATTAACTGAGTTCACATTATTTTCTCAGATAATCTTCTAATGTTTTTTTTAATCCACAGTCTTCCCATCTAAACTGTGGCTTTGAGACCAGAAAACTAGTTAAAATATCTTTTTATATTAAAAGATTTTTTCACATCATTATTGAACAGATAAAACCTACTCATAAGCACATGTTAAATGAAAGAGATTCATACCTTGGGGAAAGAAATTAAATTTGAAAATAATTCTAAAACCACTTTTTTTTTTGTATCAGGTTTATAATGGGTAAGGCCATAATAAAAAAAGTCAGCTTTAGAGACTGTATCTCATACTGATATCAGCATGTGAATCTCAGCAGGGACACTAAATTTTGAGCATTAACCAGGTTAATCCACAGAGCAAACATCATAGCTCTCAAAATCTAAGGCAGCTTTTCGACCCTTTATGTCATCTCTATCTATAAACCTTATAGTTCACAAAAGGATTCTGTTCTTTCTTTCTTTTTTTTTTTTTTGTGGTACATGGGCCTTTCACGTTGTGGCCTCTCCCGTTGTGGAGCACAGGCTCCAGACGCACAGGCTCAGTGGCCATGGCTCACGGACCTAGCTGCTCCATGGCATGTGGGATCTTCCCGGACCAGGGCACGAACCCGTGTCCCCTGCATCGGCAGGTGGACTCTCAACCACTGTGCCATCAGGGAAGCCCAGGATTCTGTTCCTTCTGATTCAGAGAGGAAGAAAATTCTGTCAGCTAAATCAATATCTTACTAGTGGAAAAACAGAGAAAATTATAAATAACAGCAGCTACTTTCTGTGATTGGTGAAATGCCATGGCAAAGCAAGCATGATTCTCTCCAGGGCTAGGAAATTCAAGTTTCATCTTAGACATCTCATCTTCATCATTTCAAGGTTTAAATGAAAACAAAATATGTTTTCATAGCATTTTACACAATTATATTTTAAGTTCCATGAGTAAAACTAACCACAACAATTACTAACATTTGACCTTTCTACCTATATTACCTATTTCATAGGATTTTATGAGCTAATATTTGTAAGTACTTAGAACATTCCATGGCATATATTAAGAATAATATCCAAGGTTTCAATATAAAAAAGTAAATACCATTATATAATAAGTGCAGAGGCATATTTTCTGTTTTTTTTTTTACTTTAATTTTCATTTCTTTATTAATCAGAAAAAGTAATCATTTTTCAATTCCACAAAGTGAGGAAGACATAAATGTTTGGTGTGAGTTTAAGAGAGTATTCTTTAGATTTTTGTGTGTATGTTTGTTTTTATATCTTTATTGGAGTATAATTGTTTTACAATGCTGTGTTAGTTTCTGCTGTACAAAAAAGTGAGTCAGCTGTATGTATACATATATCTCCATATACACTCCCTCTTGAGCTTCCCTCTCACCCTCCATTTCCCACTCCTCTAGGTCATCACAAAGCATAGTGGTGATCTCTTTGTGCTACGCAGTGTCTTCCCACTAGCCATCCATTCTACATTAGGATATATATATATATATATATATATATATATATATATATATATATCGATGCTACTCTCTCACTTCGTCCCAGCTTCCCCTTCCCACTCTGTGTCCTCAAGTCTGTTCTCTATGCCTGTGTCTTTGTTTCTGCCCTGCCACTATATTCATTAGTACCTTTTGTTTTAGATTCCATATATGTACATTAGCATCTGGTATTTGTTTTTCTCTTTCTGACTTACTTCACTCTGTATGACAGACTTTAGGTCCATCCACCTAATTACAAATTATTCCATTGTATATATTTGCCACATCTTCTTTATCTATTCATCTGTCAATGGACATTTAGGTTGCTTTCATGTCCAGGCTATTGTAAATAGTGTGGCAATGGACATTGGAGTACATGTATCTTTTTGAACTATGGTTTTCTCTGGGTATATGTCCAGTAGTGGGATTGCTGGGTCATAGGGTAGTTGTATTTTTAGTTTTTTAAGGAACCTCCATACTGTTCTCCATAGTGGCTGTATCAATTGATATTCCCACAAACAGGGCAGGAGGATCCCTTTTCTCCACACCCTCTCCAGCATTTATTGTTTCTAGATTCTTTGATGATGGCCATTCTGACTGGTGGGAGATGCTACCTCATTGTGATTTTGATTTGCATTTATCTAATGATTAGTGATGTTGAACATCCTTTCATGTGTTTGTTGCCAATCTGTATGTCTAATTTGGAGAAATGTCTATTTAGATCTTCTGACCATTTTTGGATTAGGCTGTGTGCTTTTTTAATATTGAGCTGCATGAGCTGCTAGTAAATTTTGGAGATTAAGGCTTTGTCAGTTTCTTCATTTGCAAATATTTTCTATCCTTCTGAGGGTTGTCTTTTTGTTTCATTTATGGTTTCCTTTGTTGTGTAAAAGTTTTTAAGTTTTATTACATTTCATTTGTTTATTTTTGATTTTATTTCCATTACTCTAGGAGGTAGGTAAGAAAGGATCTTGCTGTGATTTATGTCATGCAGTGTTCTGCATATGTTTTTCTCTAAGAGCTTTATAGTGTCTAGACTTACCTTTAAGTCTTTGATCCATTCTTATTTTATTTTTGTGTATGGTGCTAGGAAGTGTTCTAATTTCATTCCTTTGCATGTAGTTGTCCTGTTTGTCCAGCACCACTTATTGAAGAGGTTGTCTTTTCTCCATTGTATATTCTTGCCCCCTTTGTCAAAGATAAGGTGACCATATGTGTGCAGGTTTATCTCTGGGCTTTCTATCCTGTTCCACTGATCTATATTTCTGTTTTTGTGCCAGTACCATACTGTCTTGATTACTGGAGTTTTGTAGTATAGTCTGAAGTCAGGGAGACTGATTCCTCTGGCTCTGTTTTTCTTTCTCAAGATTGCTTTCGCTATTCATGGTCTTTGGTGTTTCCATACAGATTGTAAAATTTTTTGTTCTACTTCTGTGAAAAAATGCCATTGGTAATTTGATGGGGAGTTCATTGAATCTGTAGCTTCCTTTGTCTAGTACAGTCATTTTTACAATGTTGATTCTTCCAATCCAAGAACATGGTATATGTCTCCACCTGTTTATATCATCTTTGATTTCTTTCATCAATGTCATATTTTTCTGCATACAGATCTTTTGCCTCCTTAGGTAGGCTTATTCCTAGGTATTTTATTCTTTTGTTGCAATGGTAAATGGGATTGTTTCCTTACTTTCTCTTTCAGATTTTTCATCATTAATGTACAGGAATGTGAGAGATTTCTGTGCAGTAATTTTGTGACCTGCTACTTCACCAAATTCATTGATTAGGTCTAGTTTTCTGTTAGCATCTTTAGGACTCTTTATGTATAGTATGATGTCATATGCAAACAGTGACAGTTTTACTTCTTTTCTGATTTGGATTCCTTTTATGGCTTTCTCTTCTCTGATTGCTTTAGTTTTATTGATCTCTGCTATTGTTTCCTTAATTTCTTTTTTATTTATTTCTGATCTGACCTTTATGATTTCTTTCCTTCTGCTAACTTTGTGGGTTTTTTTTTTTGTTGTTGTTGTTCTTCTTCTTTCTCTAATGGCTTTAGGTGTAAGGTTAGGCTGTTTAGTTGAGATTTTTCTTGTTTCTTGAGGTAGGATTGTATTGCTATAAACTTCCATTTTAGAAATGCTTTTTCTTCATACTTCGGTTTTGGGTTGTTGTGTTTACATTGCCATTTTTTCTGGTAGGTATTTTTTAATTTCCTCTTTGATTTCTTCAGTGATATTTTCGTTGTTTATCAGCATATTGTTTAGCCTCCATGTGTTTGTATATTTTACAGTTTTTTTTTCCTGTAATTGATAAACTAGTCTCATAGCATTGTGGTTGGAAAAGATGCTTGATATGATTTCAATTTTCTTAAATTAACCAAGGCTTGATTTGTGACCAAGACATGATCTATCCTGGAGAATGTTCCATGAGCACTTGAGAAGAAAGTGTATTCTGTTGTTTTTGGATGGAATATCTTATAAATATCAATTAAGACAATCTGGTCTAATGTGTCATTTAAAGCTTGTGTGTCCTTATTTATATTCTGTTTGGATGTTCTGTCCGTTGGTGTAAATGGGGAGTTAAAGTCGCCTAATATTATTGTTTTACTGTTGACTTCCCCCTTTATGGCTGTTAACATTTGCTTTATGTATTGAGGTGCTCTTATGCTGGGTGCATAGATATTTACAATTGTTATATCTTCTTCTTGGATTGATCCCTTGATCATTATATTGGCCTTCCTTGTCTCTTGTAATAGTCTTTATTTTAATGTCTAATTTGTCTGATATGAGTATTGCTACTCCAGCTTTCTTTTGATTGCAATTTGCATGGAATATCTTTTTCCTACCCCTCACTTTCAGTCTGTATGTGTCCCTAGGTCTGAAGTGGGTCCCTTGTAGACAGCACATACACGGGTCTTGTTTTTGTATCCATTCAGCCAGTCTATGTCTTTTAGTTGGAGCATTTAATCCATTTACATTTATGGTAATTATCTATATGTATGTTCCTATTACCATTTTCTTAATTGTTTTGGGTTCGTTATTGTAGGTCCTTTCTTTCTCTTGTTTTTCTTGCCTAGAGAAGTTCCTTTAGCATTTGTTGTAAAGCTGGTTTCGTGGCATTCAATTCTCTTAACTTTTGCTTGTCTCTCAACCATTTGATTTCTCCATTGAATCTGAATGAGATCCTTGGTCGGTAGAGTAATCTTGATTGTAAGTTTTTCCCTTTCATCACTTTAAATATATCCTGCCACACCCTTCTGGCCTGTAGAGTTTCTGTTAAAAAATCAGCTGATAACGTTATGGGGATTCCCTTGTATGTTTTTTGTTGCTTTTCCCATGCTGCTTTTTATATTTTTTCTTTTAATTTTATTTTTGTTTATGTGATTAACATATGTCTTAATGTGTTTCTCCTAGGGTTTATCCTGTATGGCACTCTCTGCACTTCGGACTTCATTGTACTATTTGCTTTCCCATGCTGGGGAAGTTTTTCATCTCTAATCTCTTCAAATATTTTCTCAGACACTTTCTTCTTTTTCTTCTTCTTCTAGGATGCCTATAATTCAAACATTGGTGTACTTAATGTTGTCCCAGAGAGAGGTCTCTGAGGCTGTCCTCCATTGTTTTCATTCTTTTTTCTTTATTTTGCTCTGCAACAGTTATTTGCACCATTCTATATTCCAGCTCACTTTTCTTTTCTTCTGCCTCAGTTATTCTGTCTTTGATTCCTTCTAGAATATTTTCAATTTCAGTTAATGTGTTGTTCATTACTGTTTGTTTGCTCTTTAGTTTTTCTAAGTCCTTGTTAAACATTTCTGGTATTTCCTCTATTCTATTTCCGAGAGTTTGGATCATCTTTACTATCATTACTCTGAATACTTTTTCAGTAGTTTTGCCTATTTCCTCTTCATTTATTTGGTCTTGTTGGTTTTTATCTTGCTCGTTTGCCTGCAATATATTTCTCTGTCTTCTCATCTTGTCTAGTTTACAGTATTTGATGTCTCCTTTTCCCAGGCTGCAGGGTCATAGTTCCTCTTTCTTCTGTTCTCTGCCTCTGGTGGTGAGTTTTGTCCAATGGCTTGTGTAGGCTTCCTAGTGGGAGAGGGACTTTTGCCTGCATTCTGTTGGGTGGAGCTGAGTCTTTTCCCTCTAATGAGCAGGGCCATGTCAAGTGGTGTGTTTTGGGGTGTCTGTGAGCTTAGTATGCCTTTAGATAGCCTGTGGGCTGTTAGGTGAGTTTGTTTTCCTGTTTTGTTTGTTGTTTGGTGTGAAGCATCCAGCGCTGGGAGCTTTTGGCAGTTAGGTGGAGCCAGCTCTTGGATTCATTTAGAAGCCTCCGTGAGAGGTCTTGGTGAATAATCTTCCCTGGGGATAGAAATTCTCTAGTGGTCTAGGGTCCTGGACTTGGTGCTTCCACCCCAAAGCCTCAGGCCTGACCTCTAGTTAAGGGACCAAGACCCTGCAAGTCACTCGTCCCAGCAATAGGGTGATAAAAAAAAAAGACTAACAAAACTCCAACAAATGGCAAAAAGTAAAATCAAACAAACAGAAACAGAACCAAGGAAACACACACACACACAAAAGAAACAAATACAGAACCAAATAAATCAAAAAGCAAGAGAAAAAATAGACAATCAAAAGAACCCAAGAACAAAATCAAACAATTAAAAAGAAATCTGACAAAAACCTAAAACCAAAAACAAAACCAAAGCAGATTTCCAATTGAAGAATGAAACAAAGAAACAAAATGAACCAAAAATATTTTTTTAATTAAAGAAAAAGAAAAAGAGAAAGGTGAAAGAAGACAGAACAGAAAAGCAAAGTAGAAGTATAAATATTTTTTAAAAAGAAAATATACTAAAGAGAAAAAAAAGACAAAACCCCAGAGAAATGGTGAAAACACAATCAAGCAAACAAAAAACAGAAACAAGGAAACAAATACACATGTAAAAGAAACAAAAACAGAGCCAAATAAAACAAAAAGCAAGAGAACAGCCAGACAAATTGAACTCAAAAACAA
Source organism: Mesoplodon mirus (assembly GCF_964341445.2). Lineage (NCBI taxonomy): Eukaryota > Metazoa > Chordata > Mammalia > Artiodactyla > Ziphiidae > Mesoplodon > Mesoplodon mirus. The sequence continues at coordinate 105,983,821 of NC_138983.1, read as the reverse complement.
AATCAAACAGTTAGGATTAAAACTAACAAAAACACACAACCTGGAAACAAAACCAAAGTAGTGGGCCAACTGAACAATAAAGCAAGGAAACAGAGCTAACTGGTAAAAATGATTTAAAAAAAATAAAATAAAATAAAAATGAAAAAACACTGGTCAACAGAAAAGCAAAGTAGAAATGGAAATATAAGAAAAATATATTAAAGAAAAAGAAGAAAAAATAAAATGAAGGAAAAGAACACAGAACAACAGAAAAGCAGATTAATAATAGAATATATAAAAAAAATAAAAATAAAAAATATCTTATAAAACATAAAGATCCCAAAAGACTGAATAAAAAAAAGAAATACTAAAACAACAAACAAAGGAAAAAGAAAGTAAAAAAAGAAACAAAAACAAAGAAGCCAGACCCAACAGAATGAATCAAAACATGATAAAATTCATAGTAATAATTATGTTTCCCTGGGGTCTCCATTGTCAATGTCCTTGCACATGCTGTGAACCACAGCCCACCTCTGCCTCCACAAGAGGCTCTACTCTGCCTCTTGGCTGGTCTCTGGACCTGTTGTGGACCCTGTGGGCACCACTCAGACTCTGATCTGGCCCAATTCCTGCATGTGCTTGCCCCTAAAGTCCACAGATGTTAGAGCTAGACTGTTTTCATTTGTGGGAGCACTCATAGTCTACTCAAATATTCCATAGACGCAGGGTTTACCCAGCTGATTAAAGCGATCTAATCTGCATCTTGCATTGCTGATGGAAAGATTTTTAATCTTCTTCATTAGTCACCCTATCCCTGGGGTTCAGCTTTGGTTTTATCCCCACCTCTGTGCGTGGTCCACCAACAGGAGTCTGTCCTGATGCTGCCTTAGAGTTCTTGGTCCTGTGAGGACCAGGCACAGAGGTGGTAAGACTGCTTGGATCTCAGAAGCCCCAGCAGTGCCAAATGGGCAGGGAAGCTGGTGGTCATGGGTGCAAGAGATATGACCCTAGTGAGGACCTTTTCTGGCACCTGGAATAAGACACATGATGGCCAGCCCTGGCTGTGCTTTTTCTGGCACCCGGTAGCAGGCGTGGGAGGGCTGGGTCCAAGAGGGTTTTTTTTTTTTTTTTATTGCTCAGCATCCAGTGCACAAGAGCCAACCCTGAGCTGGCTTCTTTTATTGTCATTGGCAGGTGCTGGAGTGTGGGGAAAGAAAGGTTACAATAGTGGTTCTGCCCCCTGTGTGTGATTCAGCAGTAGTGCTCTGCTTCCCTGGCAGCCCAGTCTTCCTCCATAGGCATTCCCTGCTGCAGATTTCCTCCCTCCTGTCCCTTCAGTCAGTCTCCCCACAGCCAACAGCAGTTCCTACTCTGAGCCTGTTCTCCAAGCCCCACACACTAGCTCTCAGCCACTTGAATAACTGTGAACACATGTCCCAGTCTGGGACACGTAAGGCCATGGTTCAGACCGTCTGTGTATTTCTCATTCTGTCTCACCTGCCACATATAGGCTGCTTCACCCTCAGCCAACAGCCTCAAATGCGTCCCTTCTGTCCCAGTAGATTTCCCTGTTTGGTGGGGTGTTTCTCGATCCGAGTGGGTTTCCGCAAATTCGGGAATCTCTATTTTGCTTCAGCTCCCCTGCCCTGGGATTCAGAGCCAATCCTAATTCCTCTCCTCCTCCTTCTCCCTTCTTTTCTTCATCCTACCCAGTTATGCAGGGATCTTTATAGTCCTTCCCAGTGTCCAAGGTCTTCTAAGTTTTCAGCTGGTGTTTTGTGAGAATTGTTGCATCTACAGATGTATTCCTGGTGCATCTGTGGAGACAGATGAACTCTACGTCCAACTAATTCTCTGCCATCTTGAATCTCTTGAGAGTTTTCAATTTTGTGGGCTCTGGATTTTATCTCCTCACTGCTTCTGCAAGTCCACAGGCGCCTATCACACTGAACATGTGGGCTTGATCATTTCACCTTCCCCAACAGCTTTGTTGTCTGGCCTGTTTTTTTGTGGTTAAATATAGGCATTACTGTGCCCCTTCACATCAGTGATTCGTATAACCAGCCGTGTGCTGGCAAATTTTTAACAAACTACTCTCCAAAGGAATAAAAACAAACAAAAAAACAAACAATCCTGATTTGTAATATTTGACAATATCTGTGGTGTAAATACTCCAACTATGGATGATTTTGAACTATTTATGTGACGTCATTGAATGGTATAGTTTGGAGGAAATGGGAATTATCCATTTTCATGAGCTAGTATCAGTTGTACTACATATAAAAGTTGTGTATGTGAGAGTTACCATTGTTTTTATCTCAAATCAAAAATCTTATAAAATAGCAACCTAGAATACCTTTAATCAGTATTAACAATGACTAACATTTATGAAATTACTTCCATGTGTTTATCAGTATTCTAAATAGTTTGCATGTGACAATTCATTTAATTCTCCTAATACTATTAAATAAATTCTATTTTTAAATATATTTGTATCTATAATGAAATCAAGAAACAGAGAGATTAAATAAATTTCTCTAGGTTTATGTGTCTCAGATATGTAGAACCTAGGATCAAAGCCAGATATTTTGAATTTCTTATTTTACTTTCAAATCAAGATCTCATCTTCTTCTTTAAGTATTTTCCTAGAGTCCTTTAACATCCCCATTTCCCCAATTCTTCTGAAGTCCCTGTCTTCATTGTCCTTTTTCAAACACATCTACTAAGATTATTATTAGACTATTTTTCTCATAAAACTAAGCAAAATTCAAAATTATATTATACGTTTATATTGTCCAATTCAAGACCATAAAATCTTTTATCACCATAATTTACTCAGATTTTGAGTTCTAAGCACCAAATTGACTTTTTTCTAAAATAATCATAGGAACGCTGGACTGGCTGCTACTTCATTTTATGCTCCATATGATTGAGTTACTGTTTTGTTTTTTGTGTGTGTGTGTGTGTGTGGTACATGGGCCTCTCACTGTTGTGGCCTCTCCTGTTGTGGAGCACAGGCTCCAGATGCACAGGCTCAGTGACCATGGCTCACGGGCCCAGCTGCTCCACAGCATGTGGGATCCTCCTGGACCGGGGCACGAACCCGTGTCCCCTGCATTGGCAGGCAGACTCCCAACCACTGCGCCACCAGGGAAGCCCCTGGGTTACTCTTATATTCTTTAGGAAATATATAAATTAAGTACTCATTTTCTAACCCTTAATTGATATTATTCTGTATTTCAAAGTGGTATACATGTTTTCATTCCTATGTTTTTTGACTTACATTAGTTGTGTTTTCTTTATTATTATTTATATACATAAATATACACCTAGTGAAATGTTTATAAACAAATATATAAAACATGATTTTTTTCCCTTGAAGAATATACGATATATGCAGGAAAGAAAAATAGGAAAATTGAGGGGAGCCGGAGGAAGATGGCGGAAGAGTAAGACGTGGAGATCACCTTCCTCCCCACAGATACATCAGAAATTCATCTACACGTGGAACAACTCCTACAGAACACCTACTGAACGCTGACAGAAGACCTCAGACCCCCCAAACGGCAAGAAACTCCCCACATACCTGGGTAGGGCAAAAGAAAAAAAAAGAATAAACAGAGACAATAGGATAGGGATGGGACCTCCACCAGTGGGAGGGAGCCGTGAAGGAGGGAAGGTTTCTACACACTACAAGCCCCTTCGTGGGCGGAGACTGAAGGTGGCGGAGGGGGAAAGCTTCGGAGTAGCGGAGGAGAGCACAGCAACAGGGGTGCAGAGGGCAAAGCGGAGAGATTCTGGCACAGAGGACCGGTGCCCTCAGGCACACAACAGCCCGAGAGGCTTGTCTGCTCGGCCGCCGGGGCGGGAGGGGATGGGAGCTGAGGTTCGGGTAGCGGCTTTCAGTCGGAGCGCAGGGAGAGGACTGGGGCTGGCAGCAGGAAGAGAGCCTGAAGGGGTTAGTGCACCACGGCTAGCCCGGAGGGAGTCCGAGGAAAGGGTCTGGAGCTGCCGAAGAGGCAAGAGAATTTTTTCCCTTTTGTTTCCTGGTGCTCGAGGAGAGGGCATTAAGAGGGCTGCTTGGGGAAGCGCCGGAGACAGGCGCGAGCCGCGGGGAAGGCGCGGACCTCGGAGACGGGCGTGGGATGCTGGGGCTGCTGCTGCTGCCGCCGCCACTGCCGCAGGGCCTGTGTGCAAGCGCGGGTCACTGTCCGCCCCGCCTTCCGGGGGGCCTGTGCACCCCACCACTGCCGGGGTCCCGGGACCCGGCGATGGCTTTCCCGGGAAAGCGCACGGAGCGCCACGGTCTGCTGCAACGTCACGCCGGCCTCTGCCACCGCAGGCCCGCCCCACACTGCGCGCCCCTCCCTCCCCTCTGCCTGAGTGAGCCAGAGCCCCCGAATCAGCGGCTCCTTTAAACCCGTCCTGTCTGAGCGAAGAACGGATGCCCTCCGGTGACCTACACGCAGAGGCGGGGCCAGGTCCAAGGCTGAGACCCGGGAGCTGTGAGAGCAGAGACAGGGAAATCTCTCTGTGCAGCCTCAGAGGCAGCGGATTAAAGCTCCACAGTCCATTTGATGTGCCCTGTGTCTGTGGAGTGCATGAATGGACAGCGAATCATCCCAAATTGAGGAAGTGGACTTTGAGGACAAGATTTAAGACTTTTCCCCCTTTTCCTCTTTTTACAACGAATTATCCCAAATTAAGGAGGTGGACTTAGAGAGCAAGATTTCAGACTTCTCACCCTTTTCCTCTTTTTACAATGAATTATCCCAAATTGAGGAGGTGGACTTGGAGAGCAAGATTTTTGATTTTTCCCCCTGCTCTCTATTTGTGAATGTGTATATATAATCTTCTGTGTAAGATTCTCTCTGTATAGCTTTGCTTCCACCATATGTCACAGGGTTCTATCGGTCCGTTTATTTTTCAATAATTACTTTATAAATTTAATAACGCTACTATATTTCATACTTTATTATATTTTACTTTACCTGCTCTTTCTTTTTTTCCTACCTTCCCTTCCTCCCACCCCTCCTCCTTTCCTTCTTTCTTTTTCTTTCCTCGCTGCCCCCCACCCTTCTTCTTTCCACTTTCTTTTTCTTTCCTTCCTCCCTCCCTCCCTCCTGTCTTTCTTTCTTTATTTCCTTCCTCCCTCCCTCCCTCCCTTCTTCCATTCACTCTTCTTTTTGCTTTCATTCCTCCCTCCTTTCTTTCCTTCTTTCTTTCCATCCTTCCTCCCTCCCTCCCTCCTTTCTTTCTTTCTTCCGTCCTTCCTTCCTTTCTTCCCTTCTTCCTTTCTTCCGCCTCTCTTTCTTTCTTCTACTAATTCTTCTTTCTACTTTTTCTCCCTGTTATTCTGAGCCGGGTGGATGAAAGGCTCTTGGTGCTGCAGCCAGGAGTCAGTGCTGTGCCTCTGAAGTGGGAGAGCCAACTTCAGGACACGGGTCCACAAGAGACCTCCCAGCTCCACATAATATCAAGCAGCGAAAATCTCCCAGAGATCTCCATCTCAACACCAGCACCCAGCTTCAGTCAACGACCAGCAAGCTACAGTGCTGGTCACCCTATGCCAAGCAAGTAGCAAGGCAGGAACACAAACCCACCCATTAGCAAAGAGGCTACCTAAAAACATAATAAGGCCATAGGCACCCGAAAACACACCACCAGACGTGGACCTGTCCACCAGAAAGACAAGATCGAGCCTCAACCACCAGAATACAGGCATTAGTCCCCACCCCACCAGGAAGCCTACACAACCTACTGAAACAACCTTACACACTGGGAACAGACACCAAAAACAATGGGAACTACGAATCTGCACCCTGCAAAAAGTAGACCCCAAACACAGTAACATAAGCAAAATGAGAAGACAGAAAAACACACAGCAGGTGAAGGAGCAAGATAAAAACCTACCAGAACTAACAAATGAAGAGGTAATAGGCAGTCTACCTGAAAAAGAATTCAGAATAATGATAGTAAAGCTGATCCAAGATTCTATTTCCAAGATCCATAATCTTGGAAACAGAATAGAGAAAATGCAAGAAACAGTTAACAAGGACCTAGAAGAACTAAAGATGAATCAAGCATCGATTAAAAACACAATAAATGAAATGAAAAATACTCTTGATGGGATCAATAGCAGAATAACTGAGGTAGAAGAACGGATAAGTGAGGTGGAAGATAAAATAGTGGAAATAACTGCTGCAGAGCAAAATAAAGAAAAAAGAATGAAAAGAACAGAGGAGAGTCTCAGAGACCTCTGGGACAACATTAAACGCACCAGTATTCGAATTATAGGGGTTCCAGAAGAAGAAGAGAAAAAGAAAGGGACTGAGAAAATATTTGAAGAGATTATAGTTGAAAACTTCCCTAATATGGGAAAGGAAGTAGTTAATCAAGTCCAGGAGGCACAGAGAGTCCCATACAGAATAAATCCAAGGAGAAATATGCCAAGACACATATTAATCAAACTATCAAAAATTAAACACAAAGGAATCATATTAAAAGCAGCAAGGCAAAAAAAAAAAAAACAAATAACACACAGGGGAATCCCCATCAGGTTAACAGGTGATCTCTCAGCAGAAACTCTACAAGCCAGAGGGGAGTGGCAGGACATAATTAAAGTGATGAAGGAGAGGAACCTGCAACCAAGATTACTCTACCCAGCAAGGATCTCATTCAGATTTGATGGAGAAATTAAAACGTTTACAGACAAGCAAAAGCTGAGAGAGTTCAGCACCACCAAACCAGCTTTAAAACAAATGCTAAAGGAACTTCTCTAGGCAAGAAACACAACAGAAGGAATATACCTACAATAACTAACCAAAAGCAATTAAGGAAATGGGAATAGGAACATACATATCAATAATTACCTTAAATGTAAATGGACTAAATGCTCCCACCAAAAGACACAGAGTGGCTGAATGGATACAAAAACAAGACCCATATATATGCTGTCTACAAGAGACCCACTTGAGACCTAGAGACACATACAGATTGAAAGTAAGGGGATGGAAAAAGATATTCCATGCAAATGGAAATCAAAAGAAAGCTGGAGTAGCAATTCTTATATCAGACAAAATAGACTTTAAAATAAAGACTATTAGAAGAGACAAAGAAGGACACTACATAACGATAAAGGGATCGATCCAAAAAGAAGATATAACAGTTGTAAATATTTATGCACCCAACATAGGAGCACCTCAATACATAAGGCAAATACTAACAGCCATAAAAGGGGAAATCGACAGTAACACACTCATAGTAGGGGACTTTAACACCCCACTTTCACCAATGGACAGATCATCCAAAATGAAAATAAATAAGGAAACACAAGCTTTAAATGATACATTAAACAAGATGGACTTAGTTGATATGCATAGGACATTCCATCCAAAAACAACAGAATACACATTTTTCTTAAGTGCTCATGGAACATTCACCAGGATAGATCATATCGTGGGTCACAAATCAAGCCTTGGTAAACTTAAGAAAATTGAAATTGTATCAAGTATCTTTTCCGACCACAATGCTATGAGACTAGACATCAATTACAGGAAAAGATCTGTAAAAAATACAAACACATGGAGACTAAACAATACACTACTCAATAACGAAGTGATCACTGAAGAAATCAAAGAGGAAATTAAAAAGTACCTAAAAACAAATGACAATGGAGACACGACGACCCAAAACCTATGGGACGCAGCAAAAGCAGTTCTAAGGGGGAAGTTTATAGCAATACAATCCCACCTTAAGAAACAGGAAACATTTCGAGTAAACAAACTGACCCTGCACCTAAAGTAATTAGAGATAGAAGAACAAAATAACCCCAAAGTTAGCAGAAGAAAAGAAATCATAAAAATCAGATCAGAAATAAATGAAAAAGAAATGAAGGAAACGATAGCAAAGATCAACGAAACTAAAAGCTGGTTCTTTGAGAAGATAAAGAAAATTGACAAACTATTAGCCAGACTCATCAAGAAAAGAAGGGAGAAGACTCAAATCAATAGAATTAGAAATGAAAAAGGAGAAGTAACAACTGACACTGCAGAAATACAAAAGATCATGAGAGATTACTATAAGCAACTCTATGCCAATAAAATGGACAACCTGGAAGAAATGGACAAATTCTTAGAAATGCACAACCTGCCAAGACTGACTCAGGAAGAAATAGAAAATATGAATAGACCAATCACAAGCACTGAAATTGATTAAAAATCTTCCATCAAACAAAAGCCCAGGACCAGATGGCTTCACAGGCGAATTCTATCAAACATTTAGAGAAGAGCTAACACCCATCCTTCTCAAACTCTTCCAAACAATATCAGAGGAAGGAACACTCCCAAACTCATTCTACGAGGCCACCATCACCTTGATACCAAAACCAGACAAGGATGTCACAAAGAAAGAAAACTACAGGCCAATATCACTGATGAACATAGATGCAAAAATCCTCAACAAAATACTAGCAAACAGAATCCAACAGCACATTAAAAGGATCATACACCATGATCAAGTGGGGTTTATTCCAGGAATGCAAGGATTCTTCAATATACATAAATCAATCAATGTGATACACCATATTAACCAGTTGAAGGGGAAAAAACATATGATCATCTCAATAGATGCAGAGAAATCTTTCGACAAAATTCAACACCCATTTATGATAAAAACCCTGCAGAAAGTAGGCATAGAGGGAAATTTCCTCAACATAATAAAGGCCATATATGACAAACCCACAGCCAACATTGTCCTCAATGGTGAAAATCTGAAACCATTTCCACTAAGATCAGGAACAAGACAAGGCTGCCCACTCTCACCACTCTTATTCAACATAGTTTTGGAAGTTTTAGCCACAGCAATCAGAGAAGAATAGGAAATAAAAGGAATCCAAATTGGAAAAGAAGAAGTAAAGCTGTCACTGTTTGCAGATGACAAGAAACTATACATAGAGATTCCTAAAGATGCTACTAGAAAACTACTAGAGCTAATCAATGAATTTGGTAAAGTAGCAGGATACAAAATTAATGCACAGAAATCTCTGGCATTCCTGTACACTAATGATGAAAAATCTGAAAGTGAAATCAAGAAAACACTCCCATTTACCATTGCAACAAAAAGAATAAAATATCTAGGAATAAACCTACCTAAGGAGACAAAAGACCTGTATGCAGAAAATTATAAGATACTGATGAAAGAAATTAAAGATGATACAAACAGATGGAGAGATATACCATGCTCCTGGATTGGAAGAATCAATATTGTGAAAATGACTCTACTACCCAAAGCAATCTACAGATTCAATGCAATCCCTATGAAACTACCACTGGCATTTTTCACAGAACTAGAACAAAAAATTTCAAAATTTGTTTGGAAAAACAAAAGACCCCGAATAGCCAAAGCAATCTTGAGAACGAAAAACGGAGCTGGAGGAATCAGGCTCCCTGACTTCAGACTATACTACAAAGCTACAGTAATTAAGACAGTGTGGTACTGGCATAAAAACAGAAAGATAGATCAGTGGATCAGGATAGAAAGCCCAGAGATAAACCCACACACATATGGCCAACTTATCTTTGATAAAGGAGGCAGGAATGTACAGTGGAGAAAGGACAGCCTCTTCAATAAGGGGTGCTGGGAAAACTGGACAGGGACATGTAAAAGTATGAGATTAGATCATTCCCTAACACCATACACAAAAATAAGCTCAAAATGGATTAAAGACCTAAATGTAAGGCCAGAAACTATCAAACTCTTAGAGGAAAACATAGGTAGAACACTCTATGACATAAATCACAGCAAGATCCTTTTGGACCCACCTCCTAGAGAAATGGAAATAAAAACACAGATAAACAAATGGGACCTAATGAAACGTCCAAGCTTTTGCACAGCAAAGGAAACCATAAACAAGACCAAAAGACAACCCTCAGAATGGGAGAAAATATTTGCAAATGAAGCAACTGACAAAGGATTAATCTCCAAAATTTATAAACAGCTCATGCAGCTCAACAGCAAAAAAAAACAAACAACCCAATCCAAAAATGGGCAGAAGACTTAAATAGGCATTTCTCCAAAGAAGATATACAGACTGCCAACAAACACATCAAAGAATGCTCAACATCATTAATCATTAGAGAAATGCAAATCAAAACTACAACGAGATATCATCTCACACCAGTCAGAATGGCCATCATCAAGAAATCTAGAAACAATAAATGCTGGAGAGGGTGTGGAGAAAAGGGAACACTCTTGCACTGCTGGTGGGAATGTGAATTGGTACAGCCACTATGGAGAACAGTATGGAGGTTCCTTAAAAAACTAAAAATAGCACTACCATATGACCCAGCAATCCCACTACTAGGCATATACCCTGAGAAAACCATAATTCAAAAAGAGACATGTACCAAAATGTTCATTGCAGCTCTATTCACAATAGCCTGGAGCTGGAAACAACCTAAGTGTCCATCATCAGATGAATGGATAAAGAAGATGTGGCACATATATACAATGGAATATTACTCAGCCATAAAAAGAAACGAAACTGAGCTATTTGTAATGAGGTGGATAGACCTAGAGGCTGTCATACAGAGTGAAGTATGTCAGAAAGAGAAAGACAAATACCATATGCTAACACATATATATGGAATTAAAAAAAAAATGTCATGCAGAACCTAGGGGTAAAACGGGAATGGAGAGATAGACCTACTTGAGAATGGACTTGAGGATGTTGGGAGGGGGAAGGGTACGCTGTGACAAAGCAAAAGAGAGGCATGGACATATATACACTACCAAACGTAAGGTAGATAGATAGTGGGAAGCAGCCGCAGAGCACAGGGAGATCAGCTCGGTGCGTTGTGACCGCCTAGAGGGGTGGGATGGGGAGGGTGGGAGGGAGGGAGATACATGAGGGAAGGGATGTGGGAACAGATGTATATGTATGACTGATTCACTTTGTTATAAAGCAGAAACTAATAAAAAAAAAGAAAGAAAAATAGGAAAATTGAGAAAAATTAGGGAGCAGTGAAAAGTGTTGTATTGTTAGCACAATAATTTTAGATAATCTTTAATTTTAGCACATTTATTTCAATTAATTATTAATATATAATTCTAAAATTTAAGAATCTCTAAAGCACAAAAGGCACCTTAAAATATTTTTATTTGAGTATAATGTATACCAAAGGAAACAATAGAAATTACATCTCTCTTCTCCTCCAGCCTCATCCTCAAATTCTTTTGTGCCTCTGGTCAAAACTTATTTACCAAAAAAAAAAAAAAATCTTATTTACATCCCTGGGATTTTTTCTGTTGTTTTTTGTCTGTATATAGATACTACTGGCATTCATTTTAATAGTAATACTTCAGTTAGAAAATGCATTTTTTTTTGTAGTGGCCTCCATTTTTTTTTGTTTTCTGGCTTTTTTTGTTTGAGGAAACCAACAGGGTCCTGATGAATCCTAAAGCATCATGTGACAAAAACAAGATGTCCACCACTGAGATGTGTGCCTCCTTACAGGGCTCTAGTTCCATCACTCTTTTATTTTGTCCATCACAACGATTGGCCTCAGATGCTTCAGTCTACTCCTAAGTGGTTAAAACATAAGTGAAGTCTTTTCACTGATTAGCTTATTTCCTCCATAGAGTGTAGAAAATTATTATTCTAAATATTATTAGCTCAAAGAATATTTACTTTAAAAATACACATCATTAACTACTAGAAGAAGAGAGGAAAATTGACCTAACTAAATATAGTTAGAATGCTATTTCTCTTTTTTTTTTTTCAGTTTAAGAGGAGAAAATCATAACATACTGTGTAGAAAAAATTTAAGAAATAAAATATCTACTTTTTCCATCTGCATTCTCCAGGTATACAGTAAAGATTTTATACATGTAATGGATGCAATTTTGTGCAAGTGTATGGTAAAAAATTATTTTGGCTTTTGTATTTCTGAAAATTTTATTTTGCCTTTACTTAAATATATATGGATATAATTTTGTTTTATTTTATTTTAGTTTAGTTTAGTTTATTTCTGAGTCTATTTTATTTCTTATTTAGTTTATTTAGTTTAGTCTAAATTCTTAGATTTTTTTTCCCTTCAACACTTTAAATATGTTGTTTCACTGTATTTGGCTTTCATAGTTTTGACATGCTACTATTCTTGTTTGTTCCTTTATATGTACCATGACTTTTTCCTTTAACTGCTTTTTTTTTTTTTTTTTTTTTTTTTTGCAGTGCATGGGCCTCTCACTGTCGTGACCTCTCCCATTGCAGAGCACAGGCTCCGGATGTACAGGCTCAGTGGTCATGGCTCATGGGCCTAGCCGCTCCATGGCATGTGGGATCTTCCTAGACCGGGGCACGAACCCATGTCCCCTGAATTGGCAGGCAGACTCTCAACCACTGCACCACCAGGGAAGCCCTTAACTGCTTTTAATTTTCTCTTTATTATTGGTTTTAATGAATTTGATTATGATGTACATCAATGCCATATTCTTGATGTCTTTTTGGCTTCGGGCTCATTGAGCTTTTTGCATTTTGAAGCTTATATTTTTTCTTAAATTTTAAATACTTTCAGATGATGTTTCTTAAAATAATTTTTCTGTCCCTTCTTCCCTTTCCCATCTTTACTCCAATTATACATATATTAGGTTCAGGGCTAGCTGATACTGTATTCAGATTTCTTAAGTTATTAATCATCTGTGTTACATTTTAAGTAGTTTCTACTTCTATATTTTGAAATTCATTAAACTTTTCTTCTGTGTCTAATCTAACTTTTTAAATCCAAGCCAGTGGTTTTCTAAATTTAAGATTTAAAAATAAAAATCCGTAGAATTCTAGATTCTCAATTGAGCTCTTTACACACCTTTCATATGTCCATTTAATATGCTCTAGTTTTCCTGTATTTTCTTGAGAACCTGGAATATAATTACAATACATTTTAATGTCTTGGAATACTTATTCTATCAACTTAATTATTTCTGGATCAGTTTCAATTGAGTTTTTCCTTTTTACACAAGCTGTAATTACCTGTTTCTTTTGCAAGAGTGGTAATTTTTAAATTATATTTTAATTTAATTTAATTTAATATTTTATTTTATTTTTTGCATGCTAGAAATTGAAAATTTTATGTTTTTGTAATCTGGATCTTATTGTATTATTTTAAATATTTTGAGGGTTCTTTTCTTGGATGCAGTTGAGTTATTTGGAAAGAATTTGGTCTTTTTGAGGAAGCTCTTTAGGGTCTTTTAGACAGCACCACTGCAACATTTAGTCTAGGGCTAATTTTTATCCACTACTGAGACAATAGCTTTCTGCATACTCTGATGACATGTGAATTACAAGTCTTTTCCACTTTGATTGTTAGGAACAATTTTTTTTCCTGGCCTTATTTGAGCTTCAAGGATTGTTCTATCCATTCTTTCAGATGGCTCTTTACATACATTTATTTCTCACCACTCAACTGAAGACTTGGTGAGTACTCTCTAGAGATCTCCATAGTTGCTTCTCTCTCTCTCCCTGTCTTTCTCCTAATCTCTCCTCTCTTGTGCTCTGTTGTGCCATGCAAGCTCTAGATGCTTTGTGCTCTCTAAATCCCAACTGCATTTCCTCAAATCAGGAAGATGATAAGGCTCTGACTGGTGATTGATGGCAACCTGGAAGATTTCTCCAAGTGCTAAACTAGAGCAATCATAGGACATTCCTTATTTGTTTTCTTTTCTGAGATCACACTCCTGCTCTGACTGTTCTCCAAACTCTAAATCAGTTGCTCTATAAATCTGTCCATTTTTTAAAGTTGTTGCATCAAGACTGACCTGAATTGGAAGTATTGGAATAGTTTCTTTAACAGAGCTTGAGAGTTATTTAGTTCTGTATATTCAGAGTTAATTAATTAGTATATATATATATACAGAGAGAGAGAGAAATTATTATATATCTGAGTTAAATCATAGATATTGCTCTCAGGTTGTTTGCAGTCTAAAAGTCAATCTAAAAGACAGATGAGCAAAAAAATGCATTAAATGATCCATCAAAGATTACAACTACTGCAAGGGACTAATAGGAGCCAAGAGGTGGATTTGGCATTACAATGTAATGATAACACTTCTGGCAGTTTTAACAATGACAACAATCAGTGGTTTTTCCAAATAAAAGTTTATTTCTCATTTGAGTCACGGTCCTATATGTCAGATAAATCTTTCAGATGTCTCTCTTCTGACCAGTTAAATGAAGGTGTCAAATTCCTCCATCATAGCATATTTTTCATTTTTAAAAAAATTTCTAGCAGCATTGGTGAGAGAAAGAATCAACGAAAGATATCTCAGGAAATAATAAGGACCAAAACTTCAATTAGTATACATCACATTTAAATACATCAATTAGCTTAATTAGTTCACATGAACTGGATCTAACTGCAAAGGAGCCTGAGAGATAACTTTATAAGTACTCAGAAAAAATAATCAGGATTGGGAGTACTTAGCCAGTGTCTTCCATTGGCCTATGTGGATGACTAACGAGTTCCACCTTATTATTGATAGCTTGGATATGGATACTGTAAAATAAGAGGAAAGAGGCAATTTGGGGAAAAAAAATGATTCAGGGCTTTGAAATCCACACAGAAACCTTTGGGATATATAGAATAAGAAATATGGAACTATTTTAACTTCTTAAAAAATGTTTATATGAAAGATAGATTTGGAAAAATTCATGTTACTAAATTCATGTGAGACAATTAAAGAGGATGCATGATTGAAGTGGGCAAAATCTTGGAAGTTTTGTTTTACATGGTGGTACAAAATGATTAGGTCATTAACCAGAAGATTAACAATTAAAAATCTAGTGGTTAAGAGTCCACTTTCCAATGCAGGGGACATGGGTTTGATCCCTGGTTGGGGAACTAAGATCCCACATGTCACGGGGCAACTAAGCCCACATGCTCTAGGGACTATGCACCACAACTAGAGAGCTATTGCACCGTAATTATTGAGCCTGCACCCCACAATGAAAGACCCCACATGTCACAACGAAGATCACACATACTGCAACTAAGACCTGATGCAGCCAAATAATGAATGAATTAATTAATTAATTAATTAATTTTAAAAAAGTCATGAAAGTTGAGACTCAATGAAAATTTCAGAGGAAAGAGACATATTCTTGGTGATAAATAAGAAAAATTGGAAAAATAGAAGGGAGAATTACAAAATAAATCCAAAGTCAACATAATAAAAATTTCTGTGGAAAACAGAGAGCATGTATCCATTAGAATCCCTGGACAAACTTAACAAATTAGAAGATTAACCTAAGTTTTGTTTGTAAAAATGTAATGATGTTATATATTTTGCCTCAAAGGCATATGCATAGAAGAACAAGGGAATAAAAGGAGAAAAGGGTGTCATGGCTATGTGGCTAATTTTAAGAATTATCAATGAACCAGATGGTTTTACACCTGTCACAAGATACTCATGACCAAGGAAAAAAGAGCTTTGGAAAATGACTGAAATAAGAATATAAGAAAGTTCACAGTAGCAAAGTTTATTGCTTATTGTAGCATTGAGGTAACTAATCTCCATATACTATTACTAGAATGTACTAAGTACAATATGTTGGAGGTGAAACTTCTGAACTGGCAGAGAAAAATGTGCAGCATATAAAGAGATAAGAAAAGTAATGGAAGATATGCAAAAGAAGTAGTAGGAATAGTAGTTACAGCTTTCCATGTTGACATTTAGATTTTCTAAAGACCTTCATTTTTGATGTAATTCTCTTGGAGAAACCTTCATACAGAAAAGATAGCTATCTATCTGGGTAAAAATAAATGCATGGCTAAAAATAATGACTTCAATCCAAATGTTAGCAGTTTGATCAAGAACAGGGGTGGAGGTTATCCTTCCCATTGTAGGAATTTTACTCATTCCTATAATGAGAAGATTAGAAGTTGAATGGAATCACATCTGGGTAATGTATTTTATAATGGGTTACATATATATGTTTGTTGACTTAAACACAGCACATATGCACACATATGCAAAATCAATTATTTGTATTGTCATCAATCAACTATTGAGGCAACACAAAGTTTTCATCACTGAGCTAAAATTTAAATCAGGAATATAAAGATAAATAACATATGAACCCATTCCCTGACGACTCCTACCAATAGTATTATCATTTTTTGTACCTTAGTGCCTGAGCAGGGACACCCTAGGTGGTATCTTCAAAACAACTAATTTCAAAACCTTATTTTATAGAACTTCTGTCAGAATAGGTCTCCTATCTCTATTGGGAAGCCTATCTCATGAATCTGAATGTGACCCATGAAGAAAAATTCCTCTCTAATCTACCTTATTAAAGCACACAAATTGAAGTTTTGGAAAATATCTTTCTGTCTGACCGTGATTCTATGCATTAGAATTATTATTCTGTTATTAGAAATATATAAAGATTGATAAAAATCTATGTCTCCAGCCAATACAATGAAAATGAGAATGCCTATTTATGTTTTATGTGTATTTTGAAAGCACATAAATAAAAAGGTATTAAATTTTCATTATCATACCTGTTCAAACATTAGGCATGATTATTATAATATTGTAAGGTATACTAGAGATTGCACGTAAAAATAAATTTATCTAAATTATGTCAGTTCTGTAGAACAGCAGTCCCCAACCTTTTTGGCACTAGGGACCAGTTTCTTAGAAAACAATTTTTCCACAGAATGGGGTGTGGGGGGAAGGATGGTTCAGGTGGTAATGTGAGCAATAGGGAGCAATGCGCAGCAGCAGATTAAGCTTTGCTCACTCACCCATTGCTCACCTCCTGCTGTGCGTTCCTTTTCTAACAGGGTGTGGACCAGTACCAGTCTTCCGTTCAGGGGTTGGGGACTCCTAATGTAGACTATTTATTACAGAGAATGACAGATTGAAGTACTAAATATTTACTTCTGATTCTATTATCATCCTTAGCTTATATATAAAGTAAATACTTCCAGCTCTTCAGAAAACAATGCTCAATGCCAATGTAAGACATATTAATAATAGCATAAAATATCAAAGTCTGAAATAACAAAAAATACTATGAAAATATATTGCAAACCTCATTTTAAGAAAGAAATATCTCCCCTTTAACAAGAAAATGCATGTGGATAATTTTAAAGCAGGAAATGAAATTCTTCTAACAATCATTAGTTCTCTAGAATTTTTTTACTCTATGTGAAATCACTTAGTGTGTAGGACTTGTCAAGATGGAAGGAGACACAAAAGACCCATGAAACCAATGATATCACCCTTGTATTTTCTGTGTGACTTTTAACAGTTTTATGAACAGTTGAGCTGAAAATGAATTTCAGTCATTGGAGTTAAAATTTGGATAAATATGTCCTAAACACTGATCTGAGTGTAGGGACAAGTCTCCTAGTTCCAGATAGGTTGTTTCTTAGAGGGAATGACATAATATAGGTCCCTATGTTTTTCAGTTTATCCTTGGTGTTGGTGATTTCATCTTGACCATTATAGTGAAAAGTTGCTCAGCTTCTTTTATCCTACTATAATACATGACTTTTTGGAAGCCCTAAGCAACAGTTCTCTTACTTACTTTTATTTTTTTCTAATACTTCTTTGTGAAAGTCTCTGACAGATCTAAACTCATGATAGAAATAGTATAAATGAGGGCCAGGTTAAAACTGAGGAAAATGTCAAATGTTCTTCATATTAGAAATTGTTCAATGACATTTTCTAAGCTGTTGAAAAGTGAAAGTAAAGAAAATAAGATTTGTACGTTCTGCCCTTTCCAGCACAGTAATGGGTGTTCCTGTAAAAACATAACAGCAGAGGATCCTTCCCGTTGAACAATATCAGTCAGAAAGTGAGATGATGGGGAGTGCCACATGGTATACAGGATGATGAAATGCATCAGGGTTTAAGGACAGAGTTAGGAAAAATACAAAATAGGAGTTGATCAATCATATGAAAGAAAAAGTGCCTCAGGCTGATTTGCAGTAGTATTTTTGTTCAAATAGAGACCAAAAAAAGAATTGTGTTATTTCACTGAAGGGAAAAAAAGATTTTTGTTTTGCTTTGTTTTTGTTTTTCAGAAGATAGAATAATTAATGTTTTATAAGAGTAAGCAATTAGCTTAGAAACGAAATTATTGCTTTTACTTATTTACATATGCCTAATGATGCCCAATTCTGTTTACAATTAATTGAATAATTAAAATTAATTCACAATATAGTGGATAAATAAAGGAATAACTGACAATCAGAAGAAAACTTATTGGTGCCATTGGTGGCTTATTTAATATGACAGAGAAATCTTTCTTCCACAGTATTCATGATGTCCTTTTCTCCATAATGATAAAAATTTTTAACCTGGAAGTGGTCAGGGAAAGAAAAGACTACATTACACACCTCCAATACATTTATATGAGGCCACAGAACTATGTTCTGGCCAACACACAGAAATGTGAAATATCAGCTTCTGGAAAATTTACTTCAAATATTTGTTACATGCTCTTTGCTCACTTTTTAACCCTGTTTTTTACATCTTACTGCTTGGATCATGGATGTGATGGGAAGGTATCCTTAAAGAGTGGTGAGGATAGGATTAAATTTTTCCTATAAAGCTACATAAAGTCTGGATCCTCGAGGACACCATGGATTCCAGGCCCCATCCTTATCCTGACCACTTACCTCTAGCATCTGTTTATGAAAGAGAGGAAAAATATATTGTATCTCATTTCAAACACTTTTTTTCAATATTTGAATTCAATATTATTCTATGTGAAGTAGATCTGAGAACCTGGAAATGATGATTTTTTTAAGCTTTTAACTGACTCCTACAAATAGAGAAAAACTCAGGCTAGAACCAATTTATCTGACAACAGAGGTGGAAGGGGTTATAGCTTTGTCAAGTGAGAGTCTATCTCTCTGTAGCCTGAAACCTAAGCTGATGAAGAGAGTACAACTAATTTGGAATTTTGGAGGATTGAAAAGTTCAGTGCATCTGGAGTCCAAACTGAAGCACACATAAAAACAATGACAATGAAGAGGAATACTTAGCAGGAGATAACTATTGTCCCAAACATTTTTTTAAAGAAATTTTCACTGATATCTCCCTGTCAAACAGAGGGAGATGAGAGCAGTAGCAAAGATCAAGTTAAAGCTGTTACTTTACTACAGATGCTAAAAGGAAAAAAATATAAGAAACTTAAAGCTTAAAAGTAGTTCTAGGCAAGATCTCAGCTATGGTTACTTGCAAGTATGCTGTCTAAGATTTGGGGGAAATTATATTGCCAAAGAATTTATAGGTCTAAGCAATAAAAGCCTGTATTTATACCTCTAATGCAACCCTTGGAGCCTCAATTTTGCATCAGCAGAAAGGAAATGGTTAAAGTTGTTATGATTACAGAAATGGATACTCTTCAATAATAACTTTATTTTTGCTTATAGAGGTAAAATATATGTAGGAAGTACTGAGAAAAGAGAGCCGGGAATTATGGCAATGAACAAGATTATTTGTTCCACAGAGTAGAACAAGAAAAGTCTGGATGAACTCACAAAACAAATTGTACTACTAAAAATATAAGTATTTCTATTTCTACCCAACAAGATGTGATAGTTTTTGTAGACAATGAATGCTAGTTGCCTATCCTCATTTCCAAGTGGAAGTATTTATTGCAGTTGTCTTATTCTTATCCTACCATCACCATCACATGCTGGGTAGGATGGATATGGTAGAAAGTTGATTTCACGTTCTTTGGTTCAGAGGTGTCTGGAGAAACCACATTCACATCTAATAGAAAAAAAATTGTGTGGCACCCAAAAGCTCTGAGCTTTGAGCTGGAGGCAGAAACTGGATGAGACTTTATTGGTATTTTTCTCCTAAGGTAGTTAGTACAGTCTATATGAACAAATAATGCTGCACATGAATATTGAGGTAACCAAAGAGTAAGACTATGGGAAAAAGTTGTACCATTATACCTGTTCCTCATGTCTTCCATATTAATAGAATGTTCATCTGTTCATAGAACAGAAGAGAAATTCATCTGTTTACATGTGACTATATGTGACTGTCTTGGCTAAGTGTCAGGTTTTATATTATGCAAAATTATCTATGTAACAGTCTTTAGTTTAGGTTTCAGGTTTAGTTAAAGATCAACTGATGCTACCCTTCTGAGACTTCGTCTTCTCTCTCTCTCTCTCTCTTTTTTTTTTGGCCCTGATTCTTGAACTATAATCATAATGTTAGAGACTCTGTCTTGGACTGTGAGAATTAAGGTACACCCTGGAGGTGATGGAAAGATATAATGAGCCTGGGTCCCTGAGGACAACATAGAACAGAACTAGCATTGTAGCAGGAATGAACAACTTCTAGACTCATACATAAGAGGCAAATAAACTCATATATTATCGAAGCCACCTTTACTTTGAATTGCTATTAAATCACAGTCAAACATAATTTTAATAACATAATAAAAGTAATCACCTAATTCTGAACCTTAAATGATAGGTTTTGTACGAATTGCAGATGCCCTTCCATATTCTGCTGTTACACTACTGTTGTATTTATTTTTAGACTTGTTGTCTTGATGAGACTTTCTACTCTTTGTTTATAATCTGAGAATTTGTTCAAAAAATGGTCTATATTGTATCTCAGTCAAGGTTTTATAAATATGTGAAACTTACCTTATCATTTCCTGGTTACTTTTTATGTAGGGCAGCTTTACAAAAGTCCCTTATAAGTCTTAAAACTATAAAAACCGAACCTTAAACTAACAACTCTATAAGAAGAGAGAGACCAAGGGTGTCCAATGTTTAACTAGGAAACTGATGGAGCTGAAATGTGTATCTCTTAGTGACAAGTTTAATAGTCTCTCTCTATACCTTGTTCCTTTACAACAATATCCACAACCTATTATGTATTATCAATGTCTTTAGTCACTGGTAGTATTTACACAATTTTAAAGTAATAGAAATATATTATTAACACCACAGTTCTTGGATCTCTAATTTAGACAATGATTCAATTCATTTTAATTCATTTCAGAATATAAGTGTTAGATGTCAAATATACAAATATGATTAAATATAGATTATCCATGAGATGTCATATAGTCTAGTGGGAAAAATAAATAAGAGTAGATAATTTGAATGTAATGTTATAAGCACAAAGATAGAGGAACACACAGTGGATTCTGAGAATAAGGGTGGTTGTCCCATCCTGGGGAAGTTTAACTGCTCTCTTGACCTCAGCCTCCACATTGATGACTCTTGACCTCCGTAAGGAGGGGATACTCAACAATAGTAACACTTTAGTTTCAGTCTAC
Source organism: Mesoplodon mirus (assembly GCF_964341445.2). Classification (NCBI taxonomy): domain Eukaryota; kingdom Metazoa; phylum Chordata; class Mammalia; order Artiodactyla; family Ziphiidae; genus Mesoplodon; species Mesoplodon mirus. Next base: position 105,962,520 of record NC_138983.1, on the reverse strand, counting down.
AGCACGAGAAACTCACATGTTTCTGAGCAGCTGTCTCCTAACTTGTCATTCTCTACAATGTTTCCTTCACTCTGACACAAACTTGATAGGTAATTCATTATTTTTAAGATATATTCAAAATTTTACTAATCAGCATGCTTATTTTCTCTGCCTGTGGAGAAAAAATAGTTAACTATTTAAAGAGAGAATCCTGGACAGTATTAACTTTTAGTTATCTTTTGCTTTAAAATGAGTTACTCATAATTTTAGAAAAATATGAAATATAAATACTTCTGGAGAATAACTACTATTTAATTTGACTATGCAATGCAGTAAGTCCTCTACATATGAACAAGTTCCATTCTGAGAGCACATTCATAAGTCCAATTTGTTTGTAAGTCCGACAAAGTTAGCCTAGGTACCCAACTAACACAATTGGCTATATAGTACTATACTGTAATAGGTTTATAATAATTTTCATACAAATAATAAATAAAAACAAAAATAAAGAAAACATTTTTAATCTTACAGTTCAGTACCTTGAAAAGTACAATAGCTGACAAACAGTGGCTGGCATGCAGTGAACAGGCAAGAAGAGTAACTGACTCGAGGAGGGAGAGGAGGTGGGAGATGGTAGAGCTGAAGGATTATTAGCAATAGGAGATACTGCTACATCTTAGCAGTACCAGTTACATCACTGCTGCTTTTATGCTTGCTTCCAGACATCCTGGGCTTGTACTAAAGATACTGTACTACTGTACTCTATATAGTACTGTACAGTGAAGTACACTAAAGCACACCTACTTGTAGAGGATGCATGCATGTGACATTGTACTCCAGACTCGTGAACTAACTTACGTGATTGGACAAGTAAATGCACATTCCCATATGTTTTTTTTTTTTTTTCATGGTACATGGGCCTCTCACTGTTGTGGCCTCTCCTGTTGCAGAGCACAGGCTCTGGATGCGCAGGCTCAGCGACCATGGCTCACGGGCCCAGCTGCTCCGTGGCATGTGGGATCTTCCCAGACCAGAACACGAACCCGTGTCCCCTGCATCAGCAGGCAGACTCTCAACCACTGCACCACCAGGGAAGCCCACATTCCCATCTTTGAAAGTTCGCAACTTGAAACTTCATATGTAGGGGACTTACTGTATTAACTTTTTGGCAGAATTTACTCATATAGCTATAGTTTCAGATTCAGAAATGTATTGTAGATTTCATTCAAAATATAGTTAATACTCCTTAGCTATTACAGATATAGTTGCAATAAGGCAAAAATCTTTTTGTTTTAATGAATTTATACTGAGATAAACTATTTATTAAATAGATATTCATATAAATATTTTGAAGGGTAATTTGAAAGTGTGTACAAAAATTTTTAACTTTTGAGTAGAAATTTTTACCTTCACATTATTCTTTTATCATTGTATACTGATGCATCTGTACATTGAAATACTGGACAGATACTAAAATTATGATAAATAAAATTTATGATGCTATACACTGTATATTCACATTATTCAAAAAGATCTATAATGTACAGTTAAGTAAAAATGGTAAGTCATAAAACAGTATATATAACATGACTCCATCTTTACAAAATATAAAGGTATATGTATGAAAAGATTAAACACGATATACACTAAGAACTAACTTTGCAGCAGGTATTGAATTAAGGACTTTATAAGCATTATCTCATTTATTTATGGTATTGTGTTATAACCAATTTGAAGATATACACAATGAGTCTCAAAGATTAAGTTTTGTATGTAAAATCACAATATTGCCAGCTAGTGGCAGAGTCAATACTGAAAGTAAAATGAGAAAGTCCATACTTGTAATAACCTGACTACATGCATATATTGCATTATGGGTATAGACATATAAAATGTAAACTTCAGAGAATATACAGTAATATGTTTACTTGTGGAATAATTTACCCACTCAAATGATCAGCATAAATAAGTGAGTTATCAAGAATTGTAACCTTAAATACAATTTACCATATCTCACACTTACTTTAACCCAATTTCCCTCAAAAGTTGAGTGGCAAGAATTACTAGATACAGGCATAGAACAATTGGAGTTGGGTGAAGGGAAGGTGGGGCACTATACAGGTGAACTTAGATTATGTCTGACAAAATAATTTACTTATTCTGTTAAACATAAATATTTCTATAATGTTGTTTTGAAATCAGTTAAAAAAGAAAAAAATGTGCAAAAGAAAGTGGCTGTAGATGGTAAAATAAATATTTGATTTGGTTTGGAACAGTGATGCTGATTAATCAGGTTCTCCCATTTTACTTTTTTTGCTAGTAAGATTTTGTCCACTCCTCACCTAATTTTTAAAAAAAATCTGTGAGAGGGCACTAGGTGTTCAACAAGACATCAGTATGTTCCTGGCTCATTTCATTTATTATTTCACAGCAAATGAAAGCTCAAGCAGTCCAGCCCCATTTTGCAAAAATTAAACAGGAAGGGCTGACTTTAATTGCTTTGCAAGTCTTCTATTATTCAATGACTTGCATAGATGGGTTGGAAATTTATTGGCAAGCAGCTTGATTGTTAGAGCTTAATCTCCAGTTAACAGTTCCTTCTGACTTTGTTCTTCATTGAGTGGGCCTCCCTCTGCTCAGATTAAAATGCACAGAAACCCCTGTTCTCTCAGTCTTTTCTAAACAAAGAATGTCCCCAGTGCCAAGCCTATTTTGATATAATAGAAATGACATTAAAATTCACTAAACTCACTTAACCCAGCACATTGTGTGCTTGTCTGTTCAGAATGACTTTTCAGTCACTCTTTACTCTATTTGCTATAAGAAAAGAGCATTGAAGCCCATATGTTCACACAATCGTATGGCAGAGATGAGGCTGCTGAAAAAAGGTAACAAGCAGAGAATGCTTTAGAGAAAACTATTATGTACTTCTGGGAATATTCCTTGGAAATGACACACCGAAGTATGAAAATCAGTACCCAGAACACTCCACTCCAGCTAAATACTCCATATATGTATTGCTAAATTGTTCTGATATATATATATATATATATATATATATATATATATATATATATATATATAGAGAGAGAGAGAGAGAGAGAGAGAGAGAGAGAGAGAGAGAGAGAGAGAGATTCTCTGAAGAAAGTGAATACAAAGTAATATCTTGGAAATTATAAGGATCCAGAAAAGTGGTATAAGTGTGATCAGAATACTGAAAAACAACATCAGGAAACTTCTCCACATAGTAAGAGCCCTTAAATGTGAATGAAATGAATGGATGGGGAAAGAAAATACCTGTAGTCACTGATGTTCTCTTGGGTAGCAGTTCTCTGTCAAATTGATACAGGAAATCAGTCATCTCATTTTAAATATCCCTTTCAAGGTTTCAGAGTAAGAACAAAATGTTATAGTTTTCATACTCTACTTACCTTAGGTTATGAACACTACAAATAATCCCTGAAATCTGCCATGAAAAATTTGGCTGACCCCAGAGTGTTAGGATATCTGGTCCAGTTTAAATTAAATCAAGGAAGCAGAAACAATTTTTTTTAAGTATCACAATAAGAAAAAGAGATTGAGAAGGAGATAGCTGGATCTTTGATTATTCAGTCCACTGCTCAAAATATTTACATACAACTGGTCACATAATTAGGGCTTTTATCCTTCTGGATCTCTTCTTTCTTTCTTTCCAAGTAAACTTCCTTTATATGGCTCCTTCCTGCTTGCTCACAATTCTTCTCATCCTGACTTATCATTTATTATCTTAGCAATTTCTTCCCTCTCTTTTCCCCTGATAATTACCACTCATACATGCTGCCCCTTTTTTAGTACCAACAATATGACTTTTAAGTTAAAATACTTAATTATTTAACTTTAACAATCTATCAAACCCAAAGATGGGTTTCTCAAAGTAGGTGATTTTAGAGAGCTACCATTATTTTAGATCATATTATAAGAATCCAGTAATGATTTCTGAGTTTTGATATAACTGAGGCTATTAGAAAATAAGTAAAAGAAAGAGAGAGAGACAGACACCCAGGGAGGGAGGATGAGAGGGACAGAGGAGGGACAAAGGCAGAAGGTGAGAGAGAGAAAAAAGAAAAAAGAAAGAGAGAAAAAAAGAAAGAAAGAAAGAAAGGAAGGAAGGAAACGACATAGGCACATGGCTATTCACTGCAGTGTTATTTGAAATGTTAAAGACTATTACAACCCAAATATACATAAACAGGCTACTAGTTGAAAACGTTATAGTAGTAGTCTCTTATGATCCTTTGTATTTCTGCAGTGTCAGCTGTAATTTCTCCTTTTCCATTTCTTATTTTTTTTTAATTGGGTTATAATTGCTTTACAATATTGTCTTAGTTTCTGCTGTACAACGATGTGAATTGTTATATGTATACCTATATCCCCACTCTCTTAGACCTCCCTCTCACCTCCCCCCATCCCATCCACCTAGGTCACCACAGAACACCTAGCTGAGGTCCCTGAGCTATAAAGAATGTTCCCACTAGCTATCTGTTTTACACATGGCACTGCATGCACCTCAATCACAATCTAGCAATTCACTCCAGTTCCCTCTCCCCCATGTCCACATGTCTGTTCCCTACATCTGCATCTTTATTCCTGCTCTGATCACCTGTACCATTTTTCTATATTCCACGTACATGCATTAATATATGATACTTCTTTTTCTCTTTCTAACTTCACTCTGTATGACAGATTCTAGGTCCACCCATGTCTTAACAAATTACACAATTTAATTCCTTTTTATGGCTGAGTAATATTCCATTGTATATATGTACCACATCTTCTTTATCCGTTCATCTGCCGATAGACATTTAGGTCAATTCCGTTTCCTGTCTATTGTAAATAGTGCTGTAGTGAACATTGGGGTGCATGTATCTTTTAGAATTATGGTTTTCTCAGGGTATATACCCAGTAGTGAGATTGCTGAGTCATATGGTAGTTCTATTTTTAGTATTTTTAAGAACCTGCCATACTGTTCTCCATAGATGCTATATCAATTTACATTCCTACCAACAGTGCAGGAAGGTTCCCCTTTCTCCGCACCCTCTCCAGCATTTAATATTTGTAGATTTTTTGATGATGGCCATTATGACCAGTGTGAGGTAGTATTTCATTGTAGTTTTGATATGCATTTCTCTAATAATTAGTGATGTTGAGTATCTTTTCATGTGCCTCTTGGTCATCTGTAGGTCTTCATTGGGGAACTGGCTATTTAGTTCTTCTGACGATTTTTTGTTTCTTTCATATATATATATATATATATATATATTGAGCTTTATGAGCTGTTTGTATAGTTTGGAGATTAATCCCTTGTCAGTTGCTTTGTTTGCAAATGTTTTCTCCCATTCTAAGCATTGTCTTTATGTCTCATTTACAGTTTCCTTTGCTGTGCAAAAGCTTTTAGGTTTCATTAGGTCCCATTTGTTTATTTTTGTTTTTATTCTCATTACTCTAGGTGGTGGGTCAAAAAAGATCTAGCTGTGATTTATATCAGGAAGTGTTTTTCCTATGTTATCTTCTAAGAGTTTTATAGTGTCTAAGAGTTTTACAGGTATTACATTTAGATCTTTACATTTAGATCTTTAATCCATTTTGAGTTTATTTTGTGTATGGTTTTAGGGAGTGTTCTAATTTCATTATTTTATGTGTAGCTGTCCAGTTTTCCCAGCACCATTTATTGAAGCAACTGTCTTTTTCCCATTGTATATTCTTGCTTCCTTTGTCATAGATTCGGTAACCATAGGCATGTGGCTTTGTCTCTGGGCTTTCTATCCTGTTCCATTGATCTGTATTTCTCTTTTTGTGCAGTACCATACTGTCTTGATTAATGTGCCTTTGTAGTATAGTCTGAAATCAGGGAACCTGATTCCTCCAGCTCCGTTTTTCTTTCTCAAGATTGCTTTGGCTATTTGGGGTCTTTTATGTTTCTATACAAATTGTTAAAATTTGTTCTAGTTCTGTGAAAAAATGCCATTGGTAGCTTGATAGGGATTGCATTGAATCTGTAGATTGCTTTGGGTAGTATAGTCATTTTCACAATAGTGATTCTTCCAATCCAAGAACATGGTGTATCTCTCCATCTGTTTGTGTCATCTTTAATTTCTTTCATCAGTGTCTTATAATTTTCTGCATACAGGTCTTTTGCCTCCTTAAGTAGGTTTATTCCTAGGTATTTTATTCTTTTTGTTGCAATGGTAAATAGGATTGTTTCCTTAATCTCTCCTTCTGATCTTTCATTGTTAGTGTATAAGAATGCAAGAGATTTATGTGCATTAATCTTGAATCCTGCAACTTTACCAAATTCATTGATTAGCTCTAGTAGTTTTCTGGTAGCATATTTAGGATTTTCTATGTATAGTATCATGTCATCTGCAAGCTGTGACAGTTTTACTTCCTCTTTTCCAATTTGGATTCCTTTTATTTCTTTCTGTTCTCTGATTTCCATAGATAGAACGAAAACTATCTTGAATGATAGTTGCAAGAATGGACATCCTTATCTTCTTCCTGATCTTAGAGGAAATGCATTCACTTTTTCACCATTGAGAATGATGTTTGCTGTGGGTTTGTCATATATGGGCTTTATTACATTGAAGAAGGTTCCCTCTATGACCATTTTCTGGAGAGCTTTTATCATAAATGGGTGTTGAATTTTGTCAAAAGCTTTTTCTGCATCTATTGAGGTGATTATGTGTTTTTTATTATTCAGTTTGTTAATATGGTTTACCTCACTGATTTGCTTATATTGAAGAATCCTTGCATCTCTGAGATAAATCCCACTTGATCAGGATGTATAATACTTTTTATGTGTTGTTGGATTCTGTTTGCTACTATTTTGTTGAGGATTTTTGTGACTATGTTCATCAGTGATATTGGTATGTAATTTTCTTTAAAAAGTGGTATTTTTGTCTGGTTTAAGTATCAGGTTGATGGTTGCCTCCTAGAAAGAGCTTGGGAGTGTTCCTTCCTCTGCAAATTTTTGGAAGAGTTTGTGAAGTATGTGTGTTAGCTTTTCTCTAAATGTTTGATAGAATTTGTCTGTGAAGCCATCTCATCCTTGACTTTTGTTTGTTTGAAGATTTTAAATTACAGTTTCATTACTTATGATTCGTCTCTTTATATTTTCTATTTCTTCCTGATTCAACTTAGGAAGGTTGTATCTTTCTATGCATTTGTCCATTTCTTCTAGGTTGTCCATTTTATTGTCATATAGTTACCTGGAGTAATCTCTTATGATCCTTTGTATTTCTGTGGTGTCCTTTGTAATTTCTCCATTTTCATTTCTAATGTTATTGATTTGAATCCTCTCCCTTTTTTTCTTGATGAGTCTGGTTAAGGTTTATCAATTTTGTTTATCTTCTCAAAGAACCACCTTTTAGTTCTATTGATCTTTCTCTTGTTTTCTTTGTTTCACTATCATTTATTTCTGCTTTGATCTTTATGATTTCTTTCCTTCTACTAACTTTGGCTTTTCAGTTTTTTATTGTTTTGTTTTGTTTTTCTTTCTCTAGTTTCTTTAGGTGTAAGGTTAGATTCTTCTTCTTTTTTTTTTTTTTTAGATTTTTCTTGTTTCTTGAGGTGAGATTGAATTGGTATAGACTTCCCTCTTAGAACTGCTTTTGCTGCATCCCATAGATTTTGGGTCATCATGTTTTCATTGTCATATGTTTCCAGGTATCTTTTTCTTTCCTCATTAATTTCTTCAGTGATCTCTTGGTTACTTAGTAGTGTATTGTTTAGCCTCCATGTGTGTTTTCTACAGTTTTATTTCTTGTAATTGATTTCTAATCTCATAGTGTTGTGGTCAGAAAAGATGCTTGATACAATTTCAGTTTTCTTAAATTTATGGAGGCTTGATTTGTGACCCATGATGTGATTTATCCTGGAGAATGTTGCATGTGCACTTGAGAAGTAAGTGTATTCTGCTGTTTTCAGGTGGAATATCGTATAAATATCAATTAAGTCTATCTGTCCTCTTATGTCATTTAAAGCTTGTGTTTATTTTCTGTCTAGATGATCTGTCCTTTTATGTAATTGAGGTATTAACTATTATTGTGTTACTGTCAATTTCCCCATCTTTGGCTGTTAGCATTTGCCTTAGGTAATGAGATACTCCTATGTTGGGTGCATAAATATTTATAATTGTTTTGTCTTCTTCTTGGATTGATCCCTTGATCATTATGTTGTGTCCTTCCTTGTCTCTTGTAACAGTCTTTATTTTAAAATGTAGTTTACTGATATGAGTATTGCTACTCCAGGTTTCTTTTGTTTTCCATTTGCATGGAGTATCTTTTTCCATCTGATCACTTTTGGTCTGTATGTGTCCCTACGTCTGAACATGTATATGGATCTTGTTTTTGTATCCATTCATCCAGTCTGTGTCTTTTGGTTGAAGCATTTAATCCATTTACATTTAAGGTAATTATCGATACGTGTGTTCCTATTACTACTTTCTTAATTGTTTTGGGTTTGTTCTTATAGGTCTTTTTCTTCTTCTTCTCTTGTGTTTCCCATCTAGACAAATTCCTTTAGCATTTGCTGTAAGGCTGGTTTGGTGGTGTTCCATTCTTTTAACTTTTGCTTGTCTGTAAATCTTTTGATTTCTCCATTGAATCTGAATGAGATCCTTGCTGGGTTGAGTAATCTTGATTGTAGGTTTTTCCCTTTCATCACTTTAAATATATCCTGCCACTCCCTTCTAGCCTGCAGAGTTTCTGTTAAAAAATCAGCTGTTAACATTATGGGAATTCCCTTATATTCTGTTTATTGCTTTTCCTTTGTAGCTGTTTATACTTTTTCTTGAATTTAATTTTTGTTAGTTTGATTAATATGTGTCTCAGTGTGTTTTTCCTATGGTTTTTGCTGTACAGGATTCTCTGCCCTTCCTGTACTTGGATGGCTATTTCCTTTCCCATGTTAGAAAGTTTTCAACTGTAATATCTTCAAATGTTTTTCAGATACTTTCTCTTTCTCTACTTTTTCTGGCACCCCTATAACTTGAATGTTGGTGGGTTTAATATTGTCCTGGAGGTCTCTGAGACTTTCCTCATTTCTTTTTATTCTTTTTTCTTTATTCTGTTCCACCCCAGTTATTTTCACCATTCTATCTTCCAGCTCACTTATTCGTTCTTCTGTACAATTTATTCTGCTATTGATTCCTCTAGTGTATTTTGTTTCATTTCAGTTATTGTGTTGTTCATTGTTTGTTTGTTTTTTTTAGTTCTTCTATACCCTTGTTAAACATTTCTTTTTTTTTTTTTTCTTGATCTGTGCCTCCATTCTATTTCCCATATTATGGATCATCTTTACTACCATCCCTCTAATTAATTTTCAGGTAGCTTGCTTATCTCCTCTTCATTTATCTGGTCTTGTAGGTTTTTAACTTGCTATTTCATATGTAATATATTTTTGGTCATCTCATTTTTTTAATGTGTGGGGCTGTGTTTCTGTTTTGCTGATTTTTTGGCTTGAAGCATCCAGCAGTGGAGTTTGCTGACAGTTCAGTGGAGCTGGGTCTTGGTGTCAAGAGGAGTACCTCTGGGAGACCAAACACTGATTATTATTCCCTAAGACCTGAAGTTCCTTGTCAGTCCAGTGGCTTGGACTCAGCACTCTTACCACAAGAGCTCAGGCCCAAACCCTTGCCTGGTTACCAGGATCCTGCAAGCCATCAGGCAAAGCAAAAAAATAAAAAGCAAAAATAAACAAAAAAGCAAGAAACATAAAAGAGCAGAATATTAACAAAGAAAAGCATAAAATAAAATTTTTAGAAATGAAAAATAAGCTAGAAAAAATAATTAAAATGAATCAAGAACAACAAAACAAAATAGAACCACAAAATAGAGCCACAACAATAAATAAATAAAAAGTAAAAATAAAATAAAGAAAATAGAAACAATTAAAAAATAAAATATAAAAATTAAAATTAAAAAACGAAAAAATTTCCTAGTTCCTCCTCTGTCAGTGTCCTTGCCCCCAATGTGAGCTATGGCTTACCCCTGCCTCCCCAGTAGGCCTCCAAGACCTCTAGGTAGGTCTCTGGTCCCTCTGTGTCAGCTTCACCTCTGCATGCATTCCTTTCACCACTCTCTATTCCTGGAGCTGGTCTGGAGCACATGTGCAAACACAGGTCATCATCCACAGAGGACAGTGCAGTTGGAGGTGGCCTTGTGGGGTCTGTTCTCAGCCTGCCTGGATCTGCATGATCAGAATAGGCCCTGTCACATGTGGCACTAGTCTCCAACATATTTCTCTGTCTTCTCTTTTTGTCTAACTTACTGTGTTTCAGGTCTCCTTTCTGCAGGTTGCAGGGTAATTGATCTTCTTGCTTCTGGTGTCTGCTCCCAGAGTGTGGGATGGACTGCTCTCTGGTGGGTGAGCTGGACCTTGTCCTTCTGATGGGCAGGGCCATGTCAAGTGGTGTGTTTTGGGATGTCTGTTAGCTCAGTATGACTTTAGGCAGCCTGTCTGCTGATGGGTAAGTTTGTGTTCCTCTCTTGCTTATTATTTGGCATAAGGTGTCCAGAACTGGAACCTACAGACAGTTGGGTGGGGCTAAGTCTTGCAGTCAAGATGGAGACTTCCTGGGGAGCTCTTGTTGGTTAATATTCCCTGGGGCTGGGAATCCTCTGGTGGTCCAGCATGCTGGACTTGATGCTCCCACACCAGAAGCTCAGGCCTAACCCTCAGCTGGACAACCAAGACCCAGCAAGTCACAGGTTAAGGGAAAAAGAAATATGCAGGTTGTGTGGGGTGGGGGGAAGAAAACAAACAGACTAAGAAAACCCAAGACAAATAGCAAAGACCAAAACAAACAAACAGTAACAACAACAGCTAAAACAAAAACAGACAAATAAAACCCAAGACAAATGGTAAAAGTAAAACCAAAGAACAATAAACCCTAACAAAGAAACACACACACATACAAAAAAAGAGAAACAAAACAAAACAAAACAAATAAATACAAAGAACAACCAGACAAATAAAAGTACCCCCAAAATGAAAGCAAACAATTAAAAACAAAATGAACAAAAACAGAAAATAAGAAACAAAGCAAAAGCAGAATGCAAACTAAAAAATAAAAAAACAAAGAAAACAAACACACAAATATGATTAAAAAACATTAAAAACAAAAGAAGGAAAAAACACAAATCACTGAAAAAATAAAGTAAAAATAAAAAAAATAAAAATAATAAAAATATATTGTTTAAAAAAAAACCTAAAAAATAAAAATAATTAAAAAAGAACAAAACAAAACATTAAAATAATAGTAATAAACATATTTTCTTGGGATCTCAGCTTTCAGTGTCATTGCCCCCACCATAAGTCACAGCCAACCTCCAGCTCCCCAGGAGACATTCCAATACCTCTAGGTAGGTCTGTGGACTCACTGTGGGCACTGTGGGGGCAGCTCAGACTCTCACCTGGTCCAACTTTCACCTGTACTTGCCCCTGTAGACGAGTCTCTGTTGTGGGAACACTCGTTGTCCATACAGATATTCCATATACACAGGGTTTACCAAGCCAATCATGGGAATGTAATCTGTGGCTTGTGCAACTGAACGGAAAGATTTTTGTTCCTCTTCTTAGTTGCCCCACCTCTGGGTCTCACCTATGCTTTTAGCTCCACCCCTGTTTGTGGACCACTTGCAGGGGTCTGCTCCCAAGTGTGCCCTGGAGTACTCTTGTGAGGAAAGTGCACAGAGGTGGCACAGCTACTGGGGCCCCAGGAGTCTGGCGGTGACAGTTGCATGGTGGGGCTTGGTGGCCATGAGAGATCTTGTCCCACCAGTGAGTAGGTGTGGGGAAAGCCGGCAGCCTTGGGTGTGAGAGATCTGGCCCCAGTGGGAGCCTTTCCTAGCACACAGCAGCCATTGTGAAGAGATCAGCCCTGACAGTTGCCTTTCCTAGTGCCTGGCAGCATGCACACAAGGGCCAGCCCTGGCAGGACCCTTACTTAGTACCCTGTGGCAGATGTGAGAAGGCCAGTCCCAGTAGGGGTTTTCCTAGTGCTGGGAAGCAGGTGTGTGTGAACCAGCCTTGGCAGAGAACTTTCCTAATGCCCAGAGGCAGGTGTGAGAGAGCCAGCCTTGGAGGGGACCTTTCTTAGCACCTGCAGGGGCAAAGGCCTGTGCATGGGGAGAGGCTGCAATGACAGTTCCATCCTGTGCATCACACAACAGTGGCACCTTGCGTCTATGGCGGTCTGGATTTCCTCCATAAGCACTCCTGGTAGCAGATTACCTCCCTCCCATCCCTTCAGGCTGTCTCCTCACAGTCAATGGCAGTCTTCTCCTTGGATTTGCTCTCTAATCCCCATGTTCCAGCTCCCTTGCACACCTGTGGGCACACGTCCCAGTCTGGGGCACACAGGACTGTGACATGGACTGTCTATATAGGTCATACTCTGTCCTGTCTGCCACAGACCGGATATTTCACCCTCTTCCAACAAACTCAGATTCTCCTCTTCTGTCCCAGCTGATTTCCCTGTTGGTGAGGGCCTTCCCTGGATGCAGGAACGTCTCCTCTTCCTCAGTACCCACACCCTCAGGGGCACAGGTCCCATCCCGTTTCCTCTCCTCTTCCTTTTCCCTTCTTATTTCTTTTGTCCTACCCAGTTATGCAGGGATCTTTCCTGTCCTTTCCAGTGTCCGAGGTCCTCTGCTAGTGTTCAGCTGGTGCTCTGTGAGAATTGATCCTTCTGTAGATATATTCTTGATGCATTTGTGAAGAGAGATAACCTTCACGTCCTCCTACTCCTCTGCCATCTTGAAAAAAATCTCAACATTAGTTTTGAACTGGCAGAGTACACAATGAGTAAACTTGAATATACACAGATAAGTTATTCAAGTTGAAAAATGGAAAAAGAATAGGAAAAAAATGACCGGAGACTCAGAAAAATGTGGTATACCATTAAAAGTATCAACAAGCATGTAATGGGAGTACTAGAAGAAAAGGAGAAAATAAAAAATTCAAACAAATAATGATTGAAAATTTCAAATTTATAAAAAAATATTTAAAAAATAACTTACACATCTAGGGAATTAAAAGAAAACTTTAAGTAAGAAAAATATGGAGACCCACAACCAGATGCAGTATAGTAAAAATACTCAAGGTTAAATACAAGGAAGAAAAGTCTTGAAAGCAGAAAGAGAAAAGCAATGCATCACTTATGAGGGGAAACCCAGTAAGATTAACAGCTGACTTCTTAACAGAAAATTGAAAATAAATGCCAGAAGGCAGTGGGGTATTGTATTTAAAGTACTCAGAGGAAGAAAAAAATAAAAATAACCTGTCAAGACTCCTATATCCAGCAAAGTTATCTATCAAAACTGAAGGGGAAATAATTTTTTAGATAAACAAACACTATGAACAATTTTTGCTAGCAGACCTGCCATAGAGGAAATACTAAAAGAAATTGTTCCATATGAAAGAGAGTGTCCCCAAACATTAATTCAAATCCACACAATGAAACAAAAGGAAGAGTAAAAATAATTATGTAATTATTAAAGACAAAATAGTTTATATTTGTCTTTCTTTGTTTAACTGATTTTAAAAAGTAATTGTACAAAATAATGTATATAGAATAAATTTTAAGTATATCTATATAGAAGTTAATATGTGTGTAATATGTTTGCCAGTAAAAGTACAAAAGAGGTGGGTGGAAACAAAGCTGTAATGGGCAAAAGAAATGACTACAGATGGTAAAGAAATAATCATAACAATATATTTTCAGGTTTATAACAGTAATAGATTAATATCAATAAAAATAATAATCCCCCAAAAAGGGATGAGAGGATAGAGCTATATGCGAGTAGCAAGAGACTAGACCTATACAGAAATATTCCTTTTTGTTTCTATTATTATTATTCATATTAAACTGTTAATGTCATATATGAATATATATATATGTATATGACAGGGTTTCAGGATACAAAATCAATATACAGAAATCAGTTGTATTTCTATTCTGGAATTAACAATCCAAAATAAAACCAAGGAAAGCAATTCTACTTACAATATCAAAACAAATAAAATATTTAGGAATAAATTTAACAAAGAATTGAAAATCTTACACTCTGAAAACTACAAAATGTTGTTTGAAGAAATTAATGAGTAACTAAATAAGGGAAGAAATGTCCCATGTTCATGGATCAGAAAATTTACTTTGTTAATATAACAATACATCCCAAGCTGATCTCCAGATTTAACAGAATCTTGATGAGAATTCCAGCTGACTTATTTGTAGAAATTGCCAATTGGATCGTAAAATCAATAGAGAATAGTAAGAGACCTGAAGAGTCAAAACAATTCTGAAAAAGAAGAAGAAAGTGGTAAGGTTCACATTTTCTGATTTCAAAACTTACTGCAAAGTGACATTAATCAAGACAGAATATTATTGGAATAAGGATAGATAACAGTGGAGTAGATCTAATAGTCCAAAATCAAACCTGTATATTTATAGTCAATTATTTTCAACAAATGTTCAAAGACAATTCAATGGGGAGAGTACAGTCTTTTCAACAGATTGTACTGGGACAACTGGATATCCACATACAAAAGAGTTATGTTGGGGGCCTCCCTGGTGGCGCAGTGGTTGAGAGTCCGCCTGCCGATGCAGGGGATACGGGTTCGTGCCCCGGTCTGGGAGGATCCCATATGCCGCGGAGCGCCTGGGCCCGTGAGCCATGGCCGCTGAGCCTGCGCATCCGGAGCCTGCGTGTCCGGAGCCTGTGCTCCGCAACGGGAGAGGCCACAGCAGTGAGAGGCCCGCATACGCAAAAAAAAAAAAAAAAAAAAAAAAAAAAAAAAAAAAAAAAAGAGTTATGTTGGAATAGACACTTTTCCTAAGGATATGTACAAATGGTCAATAAGCACTTGGAAAAATGCTCAGTATTATTAAGAATTAGAGAAAGGCAAATCAAGACCACAATTACAAGCCAATTCACACACAATAGGATTGCTATAGTCAAAAAGGGAAAACAAACAATAAGAAATGTTGGCAATGGTGTGGAGAAATTGGAACTCATACATATTTTTTTTCTGGGAATGTAAAAATAGTACAAACACTTTTGAAAACAGTACAGCAATACTTTGAAATGTTGAACATAGAATTATCATATGATCCAGGAATTCTACCCCTAGAAAGTCATTGCATTGTTTTGGCTATTATGAATAATGTTGCTCTAAACATTCATGTGAAAGTTTTTGTGTGGATGCATGTTTTCATTTATCTTCTATTGTATCTAGGAGTGGAATTTCTTGGTTCTGTTTTTTAATCATTTATTTTATTTTTCAAGAATATTTTGTGTTATGTTTGATTTTCTTTGTTGTTTTTAATATTTTAAATGTTATCCTAAGTGTAATGACATTCAAATTATACCACGTATTCTATGATTCTATATATATGGACTTTAAAAATATATATTATTCCATTTAAGTAAAGTGTCCAGAACCCAAAGAAATAGTAGGTGAGATGTCGAGGATGAGGAATAACTACCAATAGGTAGGAAGTTTCTTTCATAGGATATTAAAAATATTCTAAAATTAGATTGTTTTCTTAGTTGTGCAACATTTGAATCTACAAAAATTATTGAACGTTTAATGGGTGAATTGTATGTTATATATTATATTTCAAAAATGGTTATTAAAAAGGTAATTTACTGTTTGAACAATAATAGACTATCAGACAATTCACTGTGGGTTTATAACACATGTAAAATATAGGTATGAAATCATAAAGTCTATGAGAAATGTTAGTATACTACTGCAAAATTCTTACTCTATATCTGAAGTGGTATACTAGCATTTGAAGTAGACTTTCATTTAAATAAATCTATGCTTTTTCTGTAAATCTAAACTTTATACTATAAAACCTAAAGCAACACTAAAGTAGTAAAAAAAAAAAAAGAGTGTTATAACCAATAAGCTAATAGAACAGATGATATGGAAACATTGTTTGTTTTTCTTAAATTACTCAGTAACCTCAAAAGAGAATAGGAAAAAAGGATAAAGGAAACAGAGAACAGATGGGACAAAAATAAACCAAATACTAAATGAGAAATTTAAAACTAACAACATTAATTATCTCTTTAAATGTATATTGTTTATACATTTCAATTAAAAACAGATTTTTGACTACATAAAAGAGCAAGACCCAAGTCTATTTTGCCACCAGAAACATATTTTAAATATAAAGACAAAAATGGTTAAAAATTAAATGTTGGGGTAATATATACCACGTAAAAACTAGTAAAAAGAAATGTGAGTAAATGTATTAGTATTAATGCACCTACTAATAGAGCTACAAAATACAGGAAAAATAACTGATAGTACTACAAGGAGAAATATACATTTCAACAATATTTGTGGAGATTTCAATTCCTCTCTTTCTGTCTCAATAATTTACATGAGGTAGACAAACACTATCAAACAATTTGACATGATTAACATTTATGGATCAATGCACCTAATGATAGCAAAATACACATTTTTCTCATGTGAATATAGAAATTTGCAGACCTTAATCTGGATCTTATAAAATGACTCAATAAATTTAAGCAGTTTAGAAACAATACCAGAAAACTCTAAAAAACTCAGAGACAAGAATCACAAGATGTATCCATTCAGATATGGAATTACTTGAAAATAGAGCAGAACAAATCAGGATGCACAACAGTTGTGTAAATTAAGCTCCTACACGGGAATGTGTATTTATATGGCCAGGAGTTATTGTTGGAAGGTTATGTAGGAAATAGGTATTTTCATTTGAAGGGTGGAAATATAGGTCTTTAGAAGCAAATCTAACTTTTCATTATTTACATTTCATAATTGCACAGAAGTGTATATGTTTTATAGTGTGTGGATGTCTACTACTTCCATGCTTCAAAAGTTTGCCTGTAGTTGGGTACACTCATGCTCATTTGATTTCTTGATTTCATCTTTCGATGCATTTATTTTATTTATTTATTTATTTTGCAGTACGTGGGCCTCTCACAGTTGTGGCCTCTCCCATCACGGAGCACAGGCTCTGGACACGCAGGCTCAGCAGCCACGGCCCACAGGCCTAGCTGCTCCATGGCGTGTGGTACCCTCCCAGACCAGGGCATAAACCCATGTCCCCTGCATCGGCAGGCGGACTCTCAACCACTGTGCCACCAGGGAAGCCCCTGATGCATTTATTTTTGCATGTATTTTTGATTTAGGAAGAAAGCTAAAATAAAATTTACTTATATTGAAATTGTAGGAATTAAAATGACATAAAATTTGTCATCATAAATCAATATAAACATTGATGTAAAATTACCTTTTCAAAAGAAAAACATGGTTAAAATTATTTTAGGTATGAACTCTGCCAAATTTGGGTTTTTAAAATGTCTGTCTCAATAAACATGCACTTAAAAATTTATTGACTCATTCAAAATTTTGTTGTGAACTTGTACAAGACGTGTTGTTTTTCTAGCACATAATTGACAGTACATATGCACCACAAATTTTTTTTCATAATTTGCCAATAATACAATAAAAATTGCAATTATTTTCTTGAAATATATGAGAGTAGGCAGAGAAAGTGTTGTAACATTTGACGTGCACATCATATCACTAAATTATAAATTTTAACTTTACAGCATGGTTAATATAGTGAAAAATACGAGGCTAAAGATGGAGGATACACTTAAAACATTTTTTTCCTTACTGACAATTAATCAACTCTTTATTTTACCAACATTCTTCCAAAATTTATGGCTTCCCAGGACTAATTAATGACCCTCTTAACAATATTCCAGGTTAGAATGTACTCTCCTGAACGACTTGAATTCTCTTCACACTGAACTAGAAACGTTATTGCAACACCTTTGGGTGAACATCTGGGACTTGCTAAGCCTTTCAGCATGTATAACATTATGCTGCTTTTTGTTCCTGTAATCAGTATTAATATACCCACAGTATTCTTTTAATTTTAAGAAGTGTTTAATTTTAAAACAAAATGTTAATGACTTTATTCATTAAACACAATCAGAAATACTTAGGTGACTTTTATAAAGTGATCACATGCACTCAAACAACATCCTAATTAAAGAAAAAGAATATTACATATTTTCTAGCAGTGTATGTGTGTTTCAATATCTTTACATTACATCAACTCTTGTTATCTTACATTTTGATTCTTCAAACTCTAATGGATGTAAAGTAGCATTGCACTGTGGTTTTGATTTACATTTTCCTGATGACTAATAATGCCAAGCATTTTTTATGTGTGTATTATATTTTGAATATAATCCTTGGGAAATTTTCTATTCAGATCATTTGCTATTGTTTTAATGGGGTCATTGGTCATTTATTATTGAGTTGAAAGTTAATTATGTATTTTAGATACAAATTCCTTATCAGATATATGTATTATAAATAGTTTCTCCCATTCTATGGGTTGTCTTTTCACTTTCTTGATTGAGTATGCTTTTAAATTTCTACATTTGTGAATTTTCCAATATTTTTTCTGTTATTGACATATAATTTTATTTTATTGTTGTCATAGGATATATGTTGTATGACTTCAATCCTTTTAAATTTTCTGAGATTGGTTTTATGACCTATATATAATGAATCTTCAAAAATATATCCTGTACACTCAAGAAGAATGCTTATTTTGTTGTTGTTAGGTGGATTATTGTGTAGATGTCTTTTAGGTCTAGTTGATTTGCAGTGTTGTGCAAGTCTTCTCTTTCCTTATTGATATCCTGCCTAATGGTTTGATCCAGTATTAACAATAGGATATTAAGTTTCCAATTACTAATGCTGAAGTATCTAATTTTTCCTTTAGTTCTGTAATTTCTGTTCCATGTATTTGGGGTTCTATTGTTAAGTGCATATATGTTTATAAATGTTATATCTGTCTTCCTAGGTGATGCTTTTATCATTGTAAAATTTGGCTCTTTATTTCTTTAATATTTATTTACTTTAAAATTGATTTATGTGGCTATTTTCAGAATAAATATTGCAGCTCAATTGTGGTTATTGTTTGCAAGGTATATATTTTTCTCTTTTACTTTCTCAGTTCTTTCATTTTGATAATGTTATATTTAAAGAGTATATAGTAAGATCCTTAATCTGTTATCATGCTATTACTCTTCTAGTTTTATCATATGTTTAGTCCTAATAAAAATGTTTGTTGTTTTGTTTGTTTGTTTGTTTTGTGGCATGCGGGCTTCTCACTGCTGTGGTCTCTCCCATTGTGGAGCACAGGCTCTGGACGCACAGGCCCAGTGGCCATGGCTCACGGGCCCAGCCACTCTGTGGCACATGGGATCCTCCTGGACCAGGGCACGAACTCACGTCCCCTGCACTGGCAGGCAGACTCTCAACCACTGCACCACCAGGGCAGCCCTGTTGTTGTTTTTGTTTTCCTTTTATTTCAGAAAAGTTTAAGATAAAGTTTGTATGTTTTCTGGGATTTATGTATTCACTTATATTATTAGTAGGGTTATTATTTACATTTTTTTGTAACTATACTTAATTTTGTTGACTATCCCAGTGAATGACAATATCAATATTTATCCATTATATACTTAATGTATTTGGGCTGTTTTCCATTTTTTTTCCAGTTCATACAGTGCTGCTGTCAATATATGTGTACATGTCTTCAGCTATATGTGTACAAGAGATTTATTGAATTCATGCATACTAAGAATGGAGTTTCTGTGCCAAGGTATATGTAATAGTAAACATCAATATGGTACTAAACTCTTTTAAAAGTGGTTGTACCAATGTATAATCATACCTGTATGAGTTTCTACTGATCACATTTTGATAATTTTGATTAATTACTTTTTGACATCAGGTAGGTGCAGAGTACTGTTTCATTTGGGTCCTGTGAAAGACTACTTTGTTCTAAGAAACAAAATTTCCTTGCTTCCTTGCTTTTATATTATTATTCCACATTCTGCTTTGGTGATTAACTAGAACCCCATCTTGCTGTATCTCCATCTTCCTTGTATGGGTTGCCTTGCTTTCCTCTATAGCCTCCATTAGTTTTACATCCAAGTGCATATGTAATATAATCCAAGGACAAAAACAACCTCACTAAGTAATGGCAAGAGAAGTATTTTAATAGTCTGTGAGCACATAATTTACATAATTCTACCATGTGCCCCATCACACAGAGGCATGTAGTTTTCAGCTACAGCACTGACTCATAAATAACATTTTGCTCATTTCAGATACTCTTCCTCAGAATGCAATATTTGCACTGAAGCAAAAACAGATTTTTAAAGCAACTATTTGAAAAAAAATCATTATGGAATTTGATTATTTCTGCTATTTTTAACAAAAAAGTTGAAAATATTTTATATGTATCAAAATATACACACAGAATTTGCTAACTAAATCATGGAGCCCAAGAGATTAATAGTATCCAAAAATATGGAAGAAAATTGCATTAATTAATTTAAAAATATAAATTTACCAAACAATTAATATATTATATATAGCAAACTTGATCATCTTCTGAGGATATAAATTTTAAATAAAAATAGTTCTTTCAGAAGTTCAATTACAGAAGAGGATCACTGCAATGTATTTTATGAGTGTAGTCTACTATATAGAAAAATATTTACTGGAGGAGCAAATGACTTTTATCTAAGCTAGCTTTTGTGGGTTATTCTTTTTCATATGCCAGAAATAATAAAGTAAGATTATCTTTATTTTAAGCATTAAATAATCTTATGTTTCATTACCAGAAAATTTTGTAAACATAATTTTACTTGCTCATGAGACTTCCTGTTCACCCAGAATATTTCTCAGGCTAAGCTATTAGCATCACGGTTTTTTTTTTTAACTAAGGGGCTATAACCTTCAGGTTTAGGCAATTGCATTGGTATTTTTTTATTCTAGTTTATGTATAAAATTTGTATTTCAAGATGTACACCTATAATCAGAAGTAATCAAAGATGGACATTTCACTAGAATGAAGTTTTCATATTAATCAAGCCATCGTTTCATTTGGATTTCAGAATATTTTCCTACACAGTTTCACAAAGACACACACACACACACACACCCCTAAAGTAAAGTAAAAATTGTTGTAATCAAGATGTAATAACTTTATCTTTCATGACACATAAAGAGGTGTAGTTTCCCTGAATAATGACAGGAGTTGTGGAGAAGAGAAAGATTGTTATCCAGGTACCAAAATTCTTATAAACAAAGATAAAGTACATAAAGATCCTCAACAAATTCAGGAGAAGAATAGACGGACACAGTGAAAAGTTTAACAAAGAATCAAAAAATTTAAAGAAGAACCAATAAAATACACTCAAAGGAATCAACAGTAGAGTACCTGATACAGAGGAAAAAATCAAGACAGAGTAGTGGAAAGAATTCAAGCTGAACAAAAAGTAATAATTTTTTAAAATGAGCACAATTTAAGAGAACTTGGGGACAACATTAAGCATACTAACATTCACATTATAGGATTCCCAGAACCAGGTGAGAAAGGGAGAGAGAGAGAGAGAGAGAGAGAGAGAGAGAGAGAGAGAGGCAGAGAACTTATTTGAAGTGATAATAGTGAAAAACTTCCTTAACCTGGGAAAGAAAATATGCATCCAGTTCCAGAAGTACAGACTCCTAAACATCAACCCAAAGAGGTCTGCATCAAGACATATTTTAATTACAATGAAAAAAAATCATAAAGAGAATATTAAAAGCAGCAAGGGAAAAGTAGCTAGTTACTTACATGGGAATTCCAAAAAGACTGTTAGCTGATTTTTTAGCAGAAACTCTGTAGTCCACAAGAGAGTGGCATGAAATATTTAAAGAAATGTTAAAGGGACTTCTCTAAGTGAAAAATAATAGACTACAATTAGAAATATGAAAATTATGAAAGAAAAATTCCTTTGGTAAAGGTAAATATGTGGTAAAGGTAGTGAACCCATAAAGATAGTAGGAAGATTAAAAGACAAAATTAGTAAAATCATCTGTGTCTACCATAAGTAGTTAAGGGCTACACAAAACAAAAAGATGTAAAATATTAAATGTAATGTTCAAAACATTAATGTAGGAAGGGGGAGTAAAAATGAAGACATGTCAGAATGTATTTCTTAAGAGATCCTCAACTAAAATGATTATATATACACATATACTTCATAGTAACTACAAACCAAAAATATATAATGGATACATACCCACAAAGAAGAAAAGAATCCAAACATAACACTATAGATAGTAATCAAATCATGAGGCAAGAGAGAAAAATAAGAAGGAAGAAACAAAAAAGAACTACAAAAACATTGTCTCATTGTTATAAACAATGTTTATTTGTTAATAAACAATTAACAAAATGGCAATAAGTACATGCCTACTAGTTATTACTTACAATTTGAATGGACTGTGTGCTCCAATCAGAATACAAAGAGTGGCTAAATGGATAAAAGTATATTCATAGATATACTGCTTAAAAGAGACTCACTAGGGCCTCCCTGGTGGCGCAGTGGTTGAGAGTCCGCCTGCCGATGCAGGGGATACGGGTTCGTGCCCCGGTCTGGGAGGATCCCATATGCCGCGGAGCGGCTGGGCCCGTGAGCCATGGCCGCTGGGCTTGCGCATCCGGAGCCTGTGCTCCGCAACGGGAGAGGCCACAACAATGAGAGGCCCGCATACCGCAAAAAGAAAAAAAAAAAAAAAAAAAAAAAAAAAGAGACTCACTAAAGATCTAGACACATACAGACTGAAAGTGAATGGATAGAAAAAAGTATTCCATGCAGATGGAAATGAAAAGAAAGGGATGTGATATACACATGATTAATATAATAAACATTTCTGGTGTCATATAGGAAAGTTGACAAGTGAGTAAATCTGGGAATTATCATTACAACAAAAATACGTTTTCCTTTTTTAAAATTTTGTGTCAGTATGAATTGGTTGTTCACTAAACTTGTATTAATCATATCATGATTTGTTAGTCAAATCTTTGTGATGTACACCTTAAATTTATACAGTTCTGTATGTCAATTGACTCTCACTAAAGCTGAAAGAAAGAAAACAAGGACTAGGATAGAAAAGGTCCTCTATTTGTATTTTGTAATGGTGAAGACAAATGCCCTGAAGCTCAAGGGTGAGGATTTGAAAGAATGTTAATTTCAATAAGATACTAGTAACAATGAGAATGATGTTCAACTCCAGAAAGAAGAAAGGCACTGTATTTAAGGGGAAATGGTTAGAAATGTATTGCCATATGTTTACTACCAAATGTGTGACCAATGTTCACTCTTGGGGGTATGTAAACTGAAAACAGTATGGCAATTCCTCAAAAAATTAAAAATAGAATTATATATAATCCAGCAGCTCCACTTCTGGGTACATCCAAAATAATAGAAAGTGGAGTCTGGAAGACATATCTACATATGCATGTTTATTACATCTTTATTTACAATAGCACAGAAGTGGAAACAACCCACATATCTATCAACAGATAAATGAATACAAAAAATATGGTCCATACATACAGTGGCATATCATTCAGTCTTAAAAAGGAAATCCTGTGACATGCTTCAACATAGATGAATCTTTAAGACCCTATGCTAAGTAAAATAAACCAGTCATAAAAAGACAAATACTATTTATTCCACTAATATGAGGTGGCTAGAATCGTCAAATTCATAAAAACAGAAAGCAAAATGGTGGTTTTCAAAAGTTGGGGAGAGGGTAAAATAGGAAGTTATGTTTAATGGGTATAGAGTTTCAGTTTTGCAATATGAAAAGGTCCCAGATATTGGTTACACAACAATAAGAATATACTTAACATACTGAACTTTACAAGTAAAGAAAAATGCTGAACTGTACACTTAAGAAACTACATTTTATGTAATGTAAATTTTAAAACATTTAAAATATTTTTAAAATGCCAAATCAAAAAAAAATGTGATCAGTTGGAAATATTGGAAAGAAAAAGGTAATAGGTGGGGAGGGTGAGAAATAGACAGGAGGGATGAAAATATTGGCATGAAATAGGAAATCTATCAGTAAAAAAATTCTTGAGTTGTGGGTAGTTCCTGTGAGGACCAGACAGAGAAAGCAATAATGTATTATCCCTTCAAAATTCTTGAGAGTACCTGGTAATAATTTATTGTTTGGTCTTGGCACAGGTCTCAAAATAGCTTTTTGATTCTGGTGTACTTCAGCCCTTGTTATGTAAGACTGGCACTCATGCTTGAGCTCAAAACATTTAGGTCATGATTGTTTAGTCAAGAGCAATAATTCCTGATTGGATTTCATGTGTTTAATTACGTATATTGGGGACCTGAATTGTTAACAATATTAAGAACAAAATGAAAAGTTCGTATGAAATAATCAAAATAATTTTATCATAATTTATATTTTTCTTTACCCTTTACTCTTATGAGTTTGTACACTCTTAACATGTTTGTGTCTATTTTGAATACAGTGACAATGTTCACACTTTTTTTATACTACCATTATAACATTGTGCTATATGTTTTTTGACTTAATGACACTCATTCTGGTTTATTCTCTTATGGCGTGGTTCTATTTTTATATCTTATTTCCCAGAATTAAATGATTTATTTTTAAGTGTTTGAAGTCCTTTCAATGTTCAAATAGAACATAATGTATGGCGCATATGTCTGAGGAGAAGAAACAATAAGTTAAATTATATAAATTTTAGAGAAAGAAAGGTTATATTAAAGTCTCAGTTTCAATAAATGTTATATTAGAATCTTAGTCTCAGGTAAACTTGCTAATGAACACATACTACTATATTCAATCCTCTGGGCCTAAGTTCTTCATATAGGAATAGAAATAACAATATTTAACCATGAAGTTACTTATAGCATGTGAGTAAGAAGATATATACAAAATAGTAGATTTAGGGGAGGTTCCAAACAGTTTTTAGAATAATGCAAAAAAAGGCTTTGGGCATGTTTTTTTTGTTTGTTTTTTAGAGTTAAGAACACAGTCTACATTAAAATTTTAGAATATATGAAACTTACAGAGAACTGCATAAAATTAAGGATAAAGCTTCAGTTATTCTAAAGCAAATATTGATAGAACCCCAAAATTTCTCTGAATTCTTCTTTCTAATTACAAATGCCTCCAACATTGCTTAAAGGTAACATTTATCCTGGCTTTTGCTTATAACTCCCATAGACTGAAAGAAAATATTTGTAAAATACACATCTGATAAAGGACTATGAAGTGAAATATGCATAGAACTCTTAAAACTCAACAAGAAAACAAACAATAGGATTAAATAATTAGACCAAAGTCCTTAACAGACACTTCACCAAAGAAGATATGCAGATGACAAATAAGCATATGAAAAGATGCTTCACATCATATGTTATCGGAGAAATGCAAATTAAACCAATGTTATACAGTACCTACTGGAACTCTGATGACAGCAATTGCTACTGAGAATGTGGAACAGCAGGAACTCTCATTGCTAGTGAGAATCACAAAGGTTATAGCCACTTTGGGAGGCAGTTTGGTGGTTTCCTATAAAACTAAACTAACACAACATTGTAAATCAACTATATTCCAACAAAAATTAAAAAAAAAACATATCCTTATCCCAGACTTTATTCCATATTCCAAATCCAAAATCCTTTGAATGTTTCAGCAAAGATAAATGCATTTTGATGCAAATGCGATGGTAAAAGC
The DNA here is from genome assembly GCF_964341445.2 of Mesoplodon mirus. Classification (NCBI taxonomy): domain Eukaryota; kingdom Metazoa; phylum Chordata; class Mammalia; order Artiodactyla; family Ziphiidae; genus Mesoplodon; species Mesoplodon mirus. The sequence continues at coordinate 105,936,843 of NC_138983.1, read as the reverse complement.
AAATGAAAAGAGGAGCAGTGAGACCAGGAGAATCCATTTCCAGCACAACCTGAACGTGTGCCAAATTAGATGTATACATGTCCAATCTCTCTATCTCCCTCCTCACCTCCCTTCTAGATCTCATCCCAGGGATTCATTAAGCAGCCTACTCTTTGATCTGAATTTCTTTCTTCCTTAGAGAATAGAGATTGTTTCCATCACTTCCTACATCATCAAGGTGGAGTCTAGTTTTGCTGTTATTGATATAATGGCCTTTAGAGAGTTGGGGGTCATGGATTCATTTTCCCAGACCCTAACTTTCTTTGCATAGACTGGCACTGAAAACCAAAATCTGAAGAGCAGAGAGACCAAATGTGTAGTTTAAGGAAATGTTTTAACTTCATCATTCTTATATGCAGAACATGGGAAATTATCAAAGCCTCAATTGACAGAATGATTGTTCAAATACCCCCCCCCAAAATCCAAAAACAGTTAAGTTTATCATGAGAAAACACATCCTATGGCTGCGTTGGCCATGGAGATAATCTGTCTAGTGAAGAAAGGCAGTGGAACTTTCTTTTCAAGTGTCTCTGTGCAAAAGTATAATTTGGTGGACAGAGCCTGATACCAGTCTTGGCTCCAAATGATATCAATTATATATAGAACATTCATAACTGACTGAAGATTTTTGAAACTCAGTTATCTCATAGTTGAAGGCAGGCATTTCCTGGTTAGAGTATTATAATGATAAGATTGTGTGCAGTTTTTCCCAACAAACAGTAAGGGCTCAATAAATAAATCATATTGTCATTAAAAACATAAAATCACTGTCATACTGAAAATTCCTTGGACATAAAAGAAAGAAAAACATAGCAAATGTGAATTGGTCATGTAAACTTACAGAAAATAATATGTTATCTTCTGTATATTTTATTATAATATTGCATTTCATAAGCATTTTTATTGGTGGAACTGAATACATTGCCTAAGGGAAAAAGCAGTATGTATCTAATCTACTTATATTCACAAAAAATTTTGCAAAAGCTAGAATCTTCAAGGAATGCAAAGCTATCATTAAGTTAATTTCTACCTAATTCCAGATTAACAGGAAAAATCATTTTGTTTGAATGAACACTTGTCAAAATTTTTCCTAAAATATTTTAGCTAAATTTTCCATTGAAGTAAGAATAGAATGGACACAGAATACTTCTCTAATGACAGAGGGTGTTACATACTCAAGATCACCATGGTAAAAATATAAATAACATAAATTTTCAAAATCTGGAACCCTGGTCCTACAGATGTAGGAATTATAGACTTCAGAGAAAATAAATGTTTGGTTGAATGTGTACAGATCAGGGACCATGTCTCAGAACTGAGTTATTTTGAAAAAAAATCTTTCATGTGAGCTTGTGATTCCTTTCCTTTTATGTTTTTGAATTATTTCAGACATGCAAAGATGCTCATGTTCCCACCATCTGCACTAAAAATGTTAATATTTGTCCAAAAAAACACCTAAACATACCCTGATGATAAGATCTGACAAGCATTCTCCTTGGTATTTACCCAAAAGAACTGAAACCTTATGTCCACACAAAACCTGTGTTCATAGCAATTTTATTTATGATTACCAGAACCTGGAAGTAACCAAGATAGTCTTCATTAAGTGAATGGATATATAAACTGTGGTACATCCAGACAACAGTAAAAGGAAATGAACTATTATATAAAGCCATTGAAAAGGCAAGGAGGGACTTTAAATAAATATTACTGAGTGAAAGATGCCAAAATGAAATAGATACTGTGTGATTAAAACTATAAGACATCCTAGAAAAGATAAAGTTACAGAGAAGGTAAAAAGATCAGTGGTTGCTGGGGTGGCATGGGGGGATGAATAGGCAGAACACAGAGAATATTTAAGGGAATAAAAATACTGAGTATTTTACTATAATGATAAATACACGTCATTTTAAATTTATTGAAACCCATAGAATGAACGACACCAAGAATGAAACCTAAGGTAAACTATGGAGTTTGGGTGATTAGATGTGTAAATATAGGTTCATGTTTTGTGATAAATGTACTACTCTTTTGGAGGTTACTGAAAATGAGGGAGGCTATGCATATGTGGATCAAGGGGTACATGGCAAACTCTGTACCTTCCTTTCAATTTTGCTGTGAAGCTAAAACTGCTCTACACAAAAATAAAGCCCTAAATATTAAAAAAATAAAATAAAAATGATCGAACCCAATTTATATTTTCAGAGCAATGTCTATAATTTCCCATTTCTACACATAATAATGAAAAACTGGGTTTTAAAACTGTCAAATTTAGATAATTAGGAACCGTTTTTCTGGGTTATGTAATTTTGGTTTTAGTTTGAATTTTCACTATTATTATTAAATTATGAACACCCTTTTAAATGTTTCTTTGGTCTTTTAAATTTCCTTATTTTTGTAGCTTCTTTTCAATGCTTTTACCACATCTTTCTATTAAGTTGTCTCTCTTATTACTTTGTAGAAAATCAATATATCTTCAGAATATATGTCTTTAGTTATATGTAGGTAAATATGTTCTTTTTTGTTGTTGACATTCTCATTGTCTTAATGATGTTTTTGGATGAAGTGAAATTCTTAATTTTAATGTCATCCATTTTACTATTTTTAATTTATGGTCAATATTTTTGATGTTAATTAAGAAAACTCTTCTTATAACTAGGTAATGAATATATTCTTCATATATTTGTAAAATATTATTGTGTTCACTTCCCATTTGGCTCTAAAACCCAACTTAAAATGTTGAGTGTGTATAGTTTAAATTCGTATTCTGTTGCATCTCCCCCCCCAATACAGACACAATTTTTCCATGATCTTTAGTTGAAGCACTTATCTTTCCCAATTGCCTTGCCGAGTCACTGCTATAAACTGTTTGTCCCCCCCTGCCAACACCCCAAATTCATATGTTGAACTTAATCCTCAAGGTGCCCTTATAAAAGAGACTCCAGAAAGCCTCTTTGTCCCCTCCACCAAGTGAAGACACACCATAGGACAGATGTCTATGAACTAATAAATGGGCTCTTACCAGGCATACAATCTACTATCACCTGATCTTGGACTTCTCCAGAACTGGCTAAAGATAAAAGGAACTACATACTGTATATAAACACTGAACTCTAGTAGGTAATTTTTTTTTTCCTCTTGGGGTACAGGTTTAAACTTCTGAATCTGCTTTACATGTTTACTGGGTTGAAAAAAATAAATTGTAGTGGTACTTAACTGTGATTTTAATTTACATTTTAATAGTTACTAGTAGTGTTGAGCAAAATTGTATGTGCTTATTCACCATGCAGGTATTTCTTGAATAAACTGCCTACATCAAACTTTTTCCTTGACTGTTTGAATCATTACTACTGTGTTGTAAGTGTTCTTTACATATTCCAGAGACAAGTTCTTCAACAGATAAATACTTTGCAAATATTGTCTCCCAGTCTGTCAGTTGACTTTTTAAGCACTCTTTTTTTTTGTTTGTTTGTTTGCGGAACGCGGGCCTCTCACTGCTGTGGCCTCTCCCATTGCGGAGCACAGGCTCCGGAAGTGCAGGCTCAGCGGCCATGGCTCACAGGCCCAGCCGCTCTGTGGCATGTGGGATCTTCCCAGACCGGGGCTCGAACCCATGTCCCCTGCATCGGCAGGCGGACTCTCAACCACTGCGCCACCAGGGAAGCCCATTAAGCACTCTTAATAGTGTATTTTGAATAACAAAATTCTTAATGTTGATGAAGAACAATTATTCAAATTTTTGGTTCTCTTTCTGTTTATATTTAATAAATGGTGGATTAATCTACAGTAAGTAGGATTTCCTCAATTTTGAAAATAAATTGTTTTATAGTGTCAAATTTTACATAGATATCTATGATAGATTTCAAATTAATTTTATATGATGTAATGAAAGTATGAAACTATTATTTTTTGAACTTGAATACTTAATTGTTCTATTACCACTTTTGAAAAGATTATACTCTATCCATTGATTGCATTGGTTCATTTGTTAAAAATAATTTGGCTGTATGTATTTTCTTTATTTGTACTTTATATTTCTTTCCATATATATCTGTATTTATGACAATGACTAACTGCATTGGTTAATGTAGCTTCATAGCTAAGTGTTATAAGTAGGGACCCTAATCCCGAACTGTTTTTTTTTTTTCTTTTTAAAATTATTTTGACTCTTCTAAATTATTTGCACTTTCAGATAAATTTTAGAATCAACTGGACACTTTCTTTTTCAAAATTGTTTTGACTCTTCTAGATTCTTTGCACTTTCAGATAAACTTTAGAATCAACTGGACACTTTTTACCAAAACCTTTTGGGAATTTGATAGGAATTTTGTCGAACTGATAGGCTCACTTAAGGACTATTAACAATTATAAGTCAATTCATGAGCAGAGTATATAATTCATTTAAATCTTTTCTTTTTTCTCATGTATGTTTTGTAGTTATTAGTGTACAGGTTTTTCCTATATTATTAGACATGGATGCAAACATTTTATATTTTTCTGTAATAGATGGTGCTACTTATTTAAAGTTACAAATTACATTCTTTCTGGTACATAGAAATGCCACTCATTTTTGTATGTTGAACTATCATCCCGTCAACTTGTCAACTTACTTACCAGTTCCAGTGGTTTTTTGTAAATTAAAAATAGAATTGTTTATATAAATAATAATGTATCTGTAAAGAGTGGTAGTTTTATTTCACATAGTCTTTTATTATTTATTTGCATTATCCCATTGACAAAGTACCCCAATACAATGTTCAAATAAAATGGTGAGATATAAATGATAAACAATATATTTGGAGTTAAATGTTCTAAATTTCTTAGATGGTCTATGAAAAAACTATAGATAACCATTAATATTACATTTTGATAATTTTAATATGTATTTTGTAAGTTTTAGACAAATGATTAAAATTTAAAAATTGATGTATTAAACTATAAATTGTTAAGAAAAAATAAAGTAATTTCAAATATTTGATCAAAAACACATGGAAAGTAGAGAAAAAAGAATAGGACAGTGAGGCAACTTGAAAAAATATACAATAATAGATTTAAATAAAAAATCAATTGTATAAATATAATTTCATGCATTACAGAAGGAATAAATGCTCTATTTAACAGACAAAAATTGTCAGAGTTAAAAGCTATAGAAAAATCTCTTCCATGAATATAGATGAACAATTCCTAAACAAAATATTAGCAATACAAATTAAGTAAAAAAGGGTATCAATCATCAATTTGATTCTATAAGAAGAACACAAGTTTAATTTTAAAAAATCAGTTTTAACTATATTAATACATTCAAGGTTAACATATAATTATCTTAATAGGTACAGAAATATTATATGATATAAACATCACCAAACTTTAATAATGAAGGCCCAGAGAAAACTCAGAATAAGATAAAATTTCCTTAATTTAATTTTTAAAAAGTTCCTAAAAGGGAGTGGCCAATATGGCAGAGCAGGAAGACCCTGAACTCACCTCTTCCCACAGTCATGCCAAAATTACAACTATTAACAGAGCAATATGGATGAAAATATCTTGAATACTAGCAGAAAAAGATCTTCTACAACTAAAGATATAAAGAAGTAACCACAACGATATGGGTTGAGGGGCAGGGATGAGGTAGAGTCAAGACCCATATCCCTTGGTAGGCGACCCAAAAGTGGGAGAATAATTACAATTGCAGACATTATCCCAAGGGAGCAAGGGATCCAAGCCCCACATCAGGTCCCCAGCTTGGGAGTCCAACCCTGGGAAGATGAGGCCTCAGAGCGTTTGAGTTTGAAGGTCATTAGGGCTTAGTTCTGGAAGAGCCAGAGGGCTGTAGAAAATAGACACCAACTTTTAAAGGGCACACACAAAACTCACACACTCTGAGACCCAGGGTAGAAACACTAATTAGAAAGGAGCCTGTGTCAGACCCACTTTCTGATTTGGAGAGCCTCCTGCCTCTCCAGGGACATGCTCTGGGGACAGAGACACTAGCAGTAGACATTTTGAGGAACATGTACCATGTGTACACTGGTGCTGAGAAACACCATTTTAGAATCCTCCTCCTAGCTTATAAGCACAAGGATCCAGGTTCAACCACCAGTTGGTCAGCACCAGTCCTGGGACATACCAGGCCAAATGACTAGCCAGTCAGGTCAGGGACACTGTCCCACCCACCAGCAGGTAAGCTGCCTCAGGAATCCCCAAGCTCCCATTCCAGGTCCTGATTCCACTCTGATGCCTGAGGCCTTGCAGCCAGCCACTGGGACAAGGACCAGCCCACCAGCAGACCAATGAAAGCTCTGGGGCCTCCAGGCCATGTAGTCAGAGACTCCAAGAACCACCAATGGAGACATCAGTGCTAGGACCCCATGGTATATAGCCATGTCCACCAGTGGGTAGACACTAGTCATAGGAGCACCATAGCCCCCTAGCCAGCCATGTCAGGACCCAGCCCACAAACCAGGATGCCTTGGCCCTGACACAACAACCAATAGTTCAACACTAGCTCTAGAATCCCAGCCCCACAGTCAGCCAACCTGGGACATGGCTGTGCCCATCAGGAGTCCAGCAGTATACCCAGGACTCCTTGGGACTCAGCAGTCAGCTGTCTCAAGACATGGCCATACCCACCAGTGATCCTGTACCAGGGCAGGAACTCCTCAGGTCCATGCAGCCAGCCATGCCATGACCCAGATCTCCAACCAGCTAACAACAGCAGTCTCCACACTAGGCAGGGCCTGACAACCAATTAACCAGGGGCCAGCCTACTAGTGGCCCAAAGCATCAGCTTGCCACAAGAGAAGGGCCCACACAACCCACATAAAGGGAACCCCTAGAGCATATAGCTCCAGTAGCCAGAGAAGAGTATGCTTCTGGGCCTCTAAAAATATCTCATACGTAAGGCCACTTCTCCAAGATTGGGAAATGTAGCCAATCTACCAAATACATAAAAAAAAAAACCCAGCAAATTAGGCAAAATGAGGCAACAGAAGGATATATTCCAAAGAAGGAACAACATAAAACCCTAGAAGAACAAAGTAAAATGTAAGTCATCTAAACAATAAAGAGGTTCTATGTAATGATCATAAAGATGCTCAAATAATTTAGGAGAAGAATAGATAAACACAGTAAGAAGTGAGAAGTCTCTAACAAAGAGTTAGAAAATATAAAGATCCAAACAGAGATGAAGATTATAATTACTGAAATAAAAAATACACTAGAAGGATCAACTGTAGCTTAGATAATACAGAGGAATGAATCAGCAAACTGGGAGGCAAATTAGTAGAAATCACTCTAGCTGAACAGAAAAAAAAATAAAAATATGAGGACTGTTTAAGAGACTTCTAGGCAACAATAAGCTTATAAACATTCACATATAGGGGTCCTAGAAGAAGAGAGAGAGAGAAATAGTCAGAGAACATATTTGAAGAAATAAAAGCTGAAAAATTCTCTAACCTAGGAAAGGAAATAGACATCCAATTTCAAGAAGATAGAGAGTCCCAAGCAAGATCAATCCAAAGAGGACCATACCAATAAATATTGTAATTAAAACAGCAAAAATTAACGATAGAGAATACTAAAAGCAGCAAGAAAAACTAACTAGCTATATACAAAGGAACTCACATAAGGCTATCAGCTGACTTTACAGCAGAAGCTCTGCAGGCCAGAAGGGAGTGTCATGATATATTTAAAGTGATGAAAGAAAAATCCTGCAATGGAAAATACTCTACCTGGAAAGGTTATTATTCAGATTTGAAGGAGATATAGAGATTTTACAGACAAACAAAATAAAAAAGTGTCCAGAACAATAAAACCAACTTTACAACAAATATAAGAGAATTGTCTAAGTGGGAAAAAAAAGCCACAACTAAAAAAATTAAAATTATGAAATGAAAAATATCATTGATATAGGGAAATATACAGTAAAGACAGTAGATCAACAACCTACAGATCTAGTAGAAAACTTAAAAATGAAAGTAGTCAAATCATCTATATCCACAATAAGTAGATAAGTGATACACAAAACAAAAAGATATAAAATTTGAGGTCAAAACTTTAAATGTTGGGTGAAATAAAAATGCAGGGTTGTAAAAATGCATTCAGACTTAATAGATCAGCAACTTAAAATAATTATATATATATATATATATATATATATAATATCATTATAAGCAAAAATCAGAAATCTATAATACATACACAGACTCAAAAGAGAAAGGAATCCAAACATAACACTAAAGATAGTCATCAAATCACAATGGAAGAGAATAAAAGAATAAAGTAAAAAAAAAAAGAACTACCAAAAAATGAACAATATGGCAATAAGTACATACCTGTCAATAATTACTTTAAATGTACATTGATTGATTCTCCAATCAAAAGGAATAGAGAGGTTGAATAGATACATAAAAAGACCCATGTATATGTTGCTTACATGAGACTCACCTCAGATCTAAAGACGCATACCAACTAAAAGTATGTAAAAATTTATTTCATGCAAATGGAAACAAAAGAAAAGCTGTGGTAGAAATACTTATATCAGACAAAATATAGTAGGCTGGTGGGAAGCAGCACATAGCACAGGGAGATCATCTCAGTTCTTTATGATAACCTAGAGAGGTGGGATAGAGAGGATGGGGGTGAGGTTCTAGAGGGAGGGGATATAGGGACATGTGTATGCATATGGCCAATTCACTTTGTTGTGCAACATAAACTAACATGGTATTGTGAAGCAATTATACTCCATTAAAGATCTATTTTTAAAAAAGGAAAGATTTTTAAAAATACATTAGAACAAAGGATATAACAAGAGACATATATGAACATTACATAATGATCAAAGGGTCAATCCAAGAAGAATATACAAGAATTGTAAATATATCTGAACCCAACATAGGAGTACCTAAAGCAAATATTAACAGACATAGAGAAACTGAAACACAATAATTGTAGGGGATTTTAGCACCCCCCCTTACTTCAATGGACAGATCATCTAGTCAGAATATTAATAAGAAAACACTGACCTTAAATGATATATTACAGCAGATGGATTTAATAGATATACATAGGACATTCCATTCAAAAGCAACAAAACAACAGAATACACATTCTTCTCAGATGCACACGGAACATTCTCCAGGATAAGTCACATGCTATGACACGAAATAAACTTTGGTAAAATTAAGAAAATCTGACTCATATCAAGCATCTTTTTAACCACAATGCTGTGAAGCTAGAAATGAACAAGAAAAAAAATGTAAAAAACACAAACACATGAAATATAAACAATAGGCTACTAAACAACCAATGAATCACTAAAGAAATCAAAGAAGAAATCAAAAATTACTTAGAGACAAATGAAAAGGAAAGCACTATGATCCAAAACCTATGGGACTAAGCAAAATCATTTCTAAGAGGGAAGTTTATAGCAATAAAAGCTTACCTAAGGAAAGAAGGAAAATCTCAAATAAACCACTTAAGCTTACACCTAAAGAAACTAGAAAAAGAATACCTAAACAAACAATACCTAACATTGGTAGAAGGGAAAAAGTTATGAAGATTAGAGCATAAATAAATGAAAAAAAACTTAAAAACAATAGAAAAGAGAAATGAAACTAAGAGCTGGTTTTTTGAAAAGGTAAACAAAACTGATGAACCTTTAAGCCAGACTCACTAAGAAAAAATGAGAGTGTGCCCTAATTAATAATATCAGAAATGAAAAAGGAGAAATTATGACCAACGCCACAGAAATATGAAGGATAATAAGAGATTAATATAAGCGACTCTATGCCAATAAAATGTACAACCTAATGGACAAATTACTATAAGTGTTCAATCTCCCAAGACTGAACCAGGATGAAATAGAAAATATGAGCAGGCCGATTACTAGTAATGAAATTGAATAAGCTGTTAAAAAAGCTCCCAACAAACAAAACTCCAGGACCAAACAGCTTCACAGATGAATGTTACCAAACTATTAGAGAAGAGTAAACACTCATCCTTCTAAGACAATTCAAAAAAACTGCAGAGGAAGGAACACTTGCAAACTCATTCTACGAAGTCAGCATCACCCTGATACAAAAACCAGACAAAGATACACAAAAATGAAAATTACAGGCCAATATCATCCTCTCAGACTTTAGGCTGTACTACAAAGCTACAGCAATCAAAACAGCATGGTGCTGACATAAAAAACAGACACATATATCAATGGAACAAAATAGAAAGCCCAGAAATAAATCCACACATCTATGGTAAATTAATCTATAACAAAGGAAGCAAGACTATACAATGGAGAAAATACAGTCTCTTCAATTAATGGTTCTGGGAAACCTGTACAATTATGTGTAAAAGAATAAAATTAAAACATTTTCCCATACCATATACAAAAATAAAAGCAAAGTCAATTAAAGACCAAAATGTAAGACTGGAAACCATAAATGTCCTAGAAGAAAACATAGGCAGAATTCTTTCTGATATAAATTATAACAATATCTTTTTGGATATGTCTCCTAAGGCAAAGGAAACAAAAGCAAAAACAAACAAATGGGGTCTAATTAAACTTAAAAGCTTTTGCACAGCAAAGAAAATCCTTGATAAAACACAAAGACCACCTACTGAATGGAAGAAAGTATTTACAAATGATATGATCATTTGTGGTTACCAGTGGTGGGGATGTTGGGGGAGGAGAGGAGAATTGGATAAAGGTAGTCAAATGGTACAAACTTCCTGTTATAAGATAAATAAGAACTAGGGATATAATGTGCAACATAGCAAATATGATGAACACTGCTGTATATTATATATGAAAGTCATTAAGAGAGTAAATGTGGAGAGTTCTCAACATAAGGAAAAAATATATTTTTTATTATATTTCTTTATTTTGTATATATATGATGGATGTTCACTAACCTTATTGTAGTAATCATTTCATGATATATGGAAGTCAAATCATTATGCTGTACACCATAAACTTATACAGTGCTCTATGTCAATTATATCTCAATAAAACTGGAAAAAAATAAAAATTTCAAAAGTATAACAAAATTGAATCATTTTGCTAGAAGAAGTGCCTAGAAAATAAAAAAAAGAGAACTTCATAAATTGTTCATACTGAATAATAAAATGTTGAAAGCCAACTTCAAAGAGTAATGAACCAGGTAAGCTGCTTAATTCACTTCTGTTGTATAATATACTACTGAATTTCCTAGCCATGAAGTAATGAAAAAGCAAAAGAATAAAATTAAAGATTGGAAAAGAAGACAAACAAATCTTTCAACAATGATATGTAGGACTTATGGGAAATCCAATGGGTTTTCAGAAAAACTACTATAATTAATAATCTAGACATATTTCTAGATAAAATTTAATATAAAATCAATTTTATGTTTACATACAGCAACAACTCAAAAAAGGAAATCATAAAATAAATAAAGCAACATATAAGCACATAAATATAAACAAAATGTATATAGTTTTGAGGACTCAATATTTTTAAGAGGACAATTCTCCACAAATAAATGTTTGGATTCAAATCAATTATAGTAGAAATCATTAATGTTGTAGAGATCTTGAAACTCATAAAATTTATATGGAATTCAAAAGAACAAGAATAGCTAAAACCACCTTAAGAAGAACTAGGTGGGGACAACTCTCCACTAAATATAAAGATTTGTTATAATTATATATCATAATTAAGTTAGAGAGGTATTGATATGATTAGTATGGCAGAGGTCAAATATAGACTCAGATTCATCCATAGGTGGCTATCTTAGTCCTTTTGATCTGCAATAACAAAAATACTCCATATTGTGTTGCTTAATCAACAAAATTTTATTCCTCACCATCTTCTCACTGCGGCCCCACATGGTGGAAGAAGCCAGGGAGCTCTCTGAGATGTGTTTGACAGGAACACTAATTCCATTAATGAGATCTCCGCCCTCATGCTAATGACCTCCCAAGACCTGACCTTCATGTTCCATCAACTTGGCGATTAAGTTTTAACATATAAATTTTGGGGAGACATGACCATTCAGTCTATAGCAATCCCTATAGTTTTGCCTTTCCCAGAATATCATAAGAATGTATTTCTTTGTACGCATGTAATTTTTGGTCTGCCTTCTTTAACTTAGTGAAATACATTTAATATTTATACTAATTGTTGAAAGGAAAAATAGTTCACACCGTTTTATTGAAGAACCATATTCCATGGGGAACTATTGATTTGAACAAAATTGTTCATTTGAGAGATGTCTTAGAATGGAACAGGAGTTTAATTCCAAACTTTTAAAGATCCTTATATTTTAATTTGTATGAGGAAGTTTTAAAAGAATCAAATTCCAAGATTGTTTTCCTAAAATATTATTGGTTAAGGCAAATGAAAAATAAGTGAGCCTTAAAATGATCTCTTTTTGATATACCATAAGCAAAAGTTGGACTTAATGGCTTTTATCCTACTATTCCTCTTCTCCCTTCTTTTGCTGTGCTGTTACTTGTGCCCCTAGCCCTCTTTCTGATTCACTACTATAACCTCTCATTCAGTCAGAAACCTCCAAAGCTCAACTGCCTCTAAAGTTAAATCATCTTCAGGATAGAATCCTTAATACTTTTTGAGAACATTCAGGAGTAAATCCCAATGCAGACCTGACCCCAGCTCTCCACCTTTTGATGATCTTAAGACAGAAACAGTATGTTTACAATGAAGTAAAAAAATTGGAATCTGGATTGGAATAAAGTCCTTCTGTCAGATCCCTTACCTCTTAATGAGCATTTAGAAAGATTATCAAGACAAAAACATGATAAGACTAAGAATAAATTGATATTTTTGTCAGTTATTGCTCCTACTTGTCATTAACCATTAGGGGATACATGAAGATACTGTAAGCAGAATAATCATTGGACAAACAATTATTCTATATTAGCTACATATCTGAGAGGTAAAAAATAATATGTAAGGCTTAATGAAGCTGCTTTAAGAGGAAAAGAATTGTTGGATTTCTCTTTTTACTATTAAACGTATTAGGAGAATGTTCTCTGAATCTTAAAGTAAATCCTGTATATTGTATTGATACCAGCAACATAATATCCATCACGAACCCTGAAAACCTCACAGTCTGTCCCTCAGTGTCAATTTTGTGAGTAATAGGTATTTCTAATAATCCACAAGGTAGTCTCCAATCTCAGATCATAACTGTTATCTTTGGATCCTTAACTAAGGAACATTCCTTTTTCCATTTTGACACCAGAGCCATTAAAATAAGTAGGGATCTGTTATGCAAATGAAATTGTCAAATTAAATATTCTTCAAAATGTTCTTTTTCTTGACATATCCAGGATTCTTTAATTTGTAATCAGATTGTAGCTATTTGGACATCGACTAACGTATATAATAGTGTCTAGATCAAGACTAAATTCAAGATTTCCATGAAATTACACTCTTTGTGACCAAAATTTCCATTAAGATTGGCAGAATTAGTGGGCAGTGAAGGCAACAAGGTTCAGATCAATACATAAAATCTACCCAAGTTGCACAGTACTTTTTAAAACTGGCAGCTAGGGCCTCCCTGGTGGCGCAGTGGCTGAGAGTCCGCCTGCCGATGCAGGGGATACGGGTTCGTGCCCCGGTCTGGGAGGATCCCATATGCCGCAGAGCGGCTGGGCCCGTGAGCCATGGCCGCTGGGCCTGCGCGTCCGGAGCCTGTGCTCCGCAATGGGGGAGGCCACAGCAGTGAGAGGCCCGCATACCGCAAAAAGAAAAAAAAAACAAAAAAACAAAAAAAAACTGGCAGCTAAAGAGAGCCTAAAATTAGTAATTGAAAATCTAATAGAGAAGCAAGCAATCATGCTTTGCAACAACCATAGTGGACTCATTTCTCCTGTCAAGGAACCCAAAAGACAATGATATTGCTTTGCTAAGGACTTTATAGCCATAAATAGTGTAATTATACTTTATTTCCCTATGGTATTCAACCCAATGTTATTTTATCTTTATAACATCTGAGGCCACATATTCTAGTATTACAGATCTGTGTTCTTTTTCTTTAGTCAACCACTGGGTCAAGATAGTCAAAACTTGTCTTTTCCTAGACAAATCAATAATATGCCCGAGTAACTATGTCCCATATGTTTACTGAAGCTCCTTCCTACTTTTCTTTATGTCTATGTCTGTGTCCACAGACATAGACATAAAGTTACACTTTCTTATTGGATATCTACATTTATCCAGTAAAGAGATGGATGACTTTGGTGTTGGGAAAACTAGTAAAGTAGTCTTTTTCAGGTTTCAGAGGCAGAAGCAGAGCTTTGCCTGACCTCTGACTCTATCCGGAATGCGTACTTGCTTGCACATGTAACAATTGCCCCTAGTGAGTCAAGTGGCACCTATGATAAAAAAGGAAGTGTGTCTTGGAATTTCTTGAGCCCAGGGGACCTGGCCAGTCCCCCAGGGTCTGGAAAATCTTGTGACTCACGTGGTGAAACCAACAGCATTGTTAAAGTGAATTGAGATGCATTTTTGCAGGCACACTGATGATATCAGTTTGCGGCCTGGAATTATAAATGGAAGCCCCCAGAACTCCAACCTGAAGTCTCACGCATGGGGTGGATGCACTGCCCAGCATCCTTCCCAGCTGGGGATCCAGATTGCTGTCACTCGGGACATCCCAGCTATGTTTGGATCTGGAAGTAGGTGTCGGCCCAATTTGGTGATGTATACCCTGTTATGTCTCTCTAATATTCTTATTCCTTTCCTTCTAATGATTGTATATTAAAATTAAGTTAAATCACCTTTCACTAAATAATTGATTAAAGCTGTTTATTTGTGTGAGACGAGTGGTTATTTTGTCAGCGAATCCAAAGAACCTTAAAACCGAAAGCAGGCAAAATATTTGATAAAGATGAGGTGAGCTTTAAGCATGATTCCATCTATCTGCTTATTGTTTTAGCTTAGAAGGGATATAACATTTCCAAAGAAAAGTTAAAATTTAGTCAAAATTAAGTACATTAATTATGATAATTTATCCCAAATGAATAAGTTATTCACCTTTGAAGATTAACAATCATTTACATCTCTCTTGCACTGTTTACTAAGAAACAATTCAGGAATTTTCCTAGACACACTGGCTACTGCAGACAATGGGTGTCCTACTTTTCTGAAACAGTCACATTTCCATATGACTTAACTGAGTCACGGTAACCAATATCTTACCCGGGAACCAAAATATGAACGGGGATGCACAGAGGTTCCGGACACGCAGGCTCAGCAGCCATGGCTCACGGGCCCAGCTGCTCCGCGGCATGTGGGATCTTCCCGGACCAGGGCACGAACCTGTGTCCCGTGCATCGGCAGGCGGACTCTCAACCACTGTGCCACCAGGGAAGCCCGGGGATGCTGTGTTTTAACATTAGCTTTTCAACACTCCCTCCACTGGAACTTCCTAATTATCATAAACAATCAGGGTTTATTTTGACCCATAGTTTTCCCAAATCAGAGAAAGTGATCACTAGATAATTTGATTCCATTCAAATAAAGGCCTTAATTTAAGATTTAAAACAATAAAAACTTAAGATGGATTTTAGATGACTTACTTCTGTTCTTAAGCCTCTTTATACCATGGTTTCCAGGAGGCATAGAGAATGGGTAAAATCAAGCATGTTATCATTCAAAAATTGACAAGGTAGATACCCAATGTCAGTAAGCTCATAGAAATTCTTACCCAAGGAGTTTGTGAGACCAAGAGTCATTGTTTCAAATCAGAGCAGCCTAGACACAATATTAGCCTTTCAATGTTTTTTTTTTTTTTTTTTTTTTAGGGGAGGAATGTTGTACTTATATTCCTGCTTACATCTGAGAATTTTAATATTATTAATAATATCCAGGAAACACAAAAACAGAAAAAAATCATGATAATTAAATATCTGGATAATATTCCTATATGAGACTCCGATAGCTTTTTTGGATTGAGAATAGGGTCTGTAGTCTTGGATTAACTGGGAATCTTGGCTTCTGACTTGAGGTAGACTGAAATCTCTTATCATAATGTTTTCCTAAATATTTATCTGCATTTCATTGTTCAAATGTGTAATCTTTAAATCTTTTTATGCTATTTATAACCTTGTCCAATTAATTATTCCAACATAGAAATATTCAACAAAACACATAAAATATGCTAACATCATGGTTGAAACAGCCACCACTGGAACCCTGATGTGTATTCATTACTCTTCAAACCATGGTGTGGATTGGACTGATCACTGTCCCAGTCCAATTCCAGCTTGGGGTAAGAATGACTATAAGTGGAACTGAAAATTGAGTTGGTATGTTAACAAGATTTTTTTAAGAATGTAGATCCCCTATATCAACATGACATGATGTAGTTGTGCTTTCCAGCAAAATTTTGTATGAGAAAGATAAGACAATGAAAAACTTAACTACTTTTTAAGAAAATTCTCACACATAGACTTATCAGATATAGTGGTCTACTGACTTGGACAACTTGCCAACTATTTAACTACAGCTTGCTCATCAGGTTCACTTAAAGATGTTCTCTTTATTGTGTCCACCAATCTTAAACATTTAAAAAAATATATCACAAACTTTGCCCAATCCTGGTAAGTTCTCCACCTTGAAAGTTTAACCCACATGGGCCCAGATTGAAAAGTCCTATAAATTTCCCATTTCTTTCTTCCCCTTTTGAGACACTGTCAAAATGTCAAAAATGTGTGCTTCCTTACTGAAGTAAGTTCTAATACATTTTTCACTTTATTAAAAGGTCTTTCAATGATATTTTGTGTGACTTCAACAGTTTTCAGCCATAAGAGACCCTTGGAGAAAACATGGAATAGGGAATCATGAAACATAAACTCTACTACTAACTTTTGAGTTCATTAACATTCTGGACCTCAATTTACTCACTTCTAAAGTGAGAGTCAGTGCAGACATACTTCAAGGAATTTATGACTAGGGACAAGGAATTTTCATGATCAGGCACATAATGAGGTATATATATATATATATATATATATATATATATATATATATATATATATATATATATTCTCTAGATACCCTGTGTGCATTATAGATCCAGTACACATATTCTGATGGCTGATGCCTCACACTACATTTCCATTTCGTATTTAAATGGGTTTTACTTTTGTGGTCTTCTGTTTAGTTCTTAACCATGATTTTACAGGATTTATGTACCACTTTCTACATTCTTAGTGTGAGTAAAACAGAAGGCTCATATTATAAGGAAATATACACAAGTCATTTCCTTAACTGCTCTTTCGCCAAGGGAAAATCTTTTGCTTTAAAAAAGTTTTTTTAAACACATTATAAAAAGATAACAAAATTTGACCTCACCTACCGAAAACAATAATGGCTGCTGTAATTTGCATTGAATTTCTCCAAAATCAAATCTTGAAAAATACTCTGGGACTCCTGATCTCTTGGATATTAGGGACTTCTCAGGAGCACAGATAAAGTCTGTGAAAATGCCTTTTAAGTGTTTTTTCCCTATAGACTCAGACTTCATCATTCTTTTCTCCAGGCAATCGGAAATTTGAATATATACTTCTATCACATTGTGGTTGGGAATAATTTTCTTGAATATGTAAATATTGGCAAAAATTGGTAATTATCCTATCTAAATTATAATTACTTTGTCAATCAATCAACTAAGTAAGCAACTCCTACTGGTCATTATGCAGGTACAGTTATTATGAGTGATTTTGTTGGGAGACAAATAAATACATTTTATTTATTTACCACAAAGAGGTAACCACCAAATTAGGAAGAATAGGGATATAAATAAATTAATTACTATAGTTTTTAGAAAAATTATAGTAATATAAATAGAACAGCAATAGAATATGACAGTTCAAGAGATATAGTAAAATTAGAAAGTAGGTAGAGAAATTACAGAATTGTGGATTAAACAGGTCAATGAGTTTTCATAAAAAATGTGTGGTGAAAAAATTGGACAGAATTTGAATAGGCAAGGGAAAGTGCAAGCAGGGAATAACAGCATACACAGAACCACAGTTGTGGGCAGGGTGAAGATAGCTTTGTAAGCAGTGGATGAGTTCAATTCACTGTAATTGATAATATGGGCAAAAGTAAGATATAAAAATAAACACATTAATTTTTTTCATTAGTGCAACATAGTGACTTTGTTAAGTCCTCAAACTGATATTTTTATATTGTTTATCATGGTTTTCTGTAGCCCTGTTTTAACATCAATGTTATTCTTATTACAAAAGTAATAAATATTTACTATGGAAAGATCAAATAATATAGACATATACAAAATGGATACTATAGCTTCCTGCATCTCATAAACCAAAGTTACCTAATATTAATGCTTTGGCATATGGTATGTTAATATAACAGACATTTATCTATACAGACTACTTTATATATGTGAGTGGTTTTGTTATTGTTCTTCTTAACATTAAATATATTCCAAAATTACCTTTTTTACACCACATCTTCGTATAAGTTGCTCCAGTTTTTGCCTTTAAACACACACATATATACCAAATAGGATCATATTGCTCTGTATTTTCCCTCATTCACAAAATACATATGTAAACTTTTCCTTTGTCATCTTTACTCAGCTGCAAGAGGACTGCCAACATTTTAAAACAATTTTCTACTGTGAACTTACATTATCCAATATTTCAATAATATCAGTGATGTAACTTCAGACATTTATTTTTGCATACTTGTGTAAATGTAGTAGAGATTCATTTCTAGAAGGAGAAGAGCTATTTAAAGGTTACATACATTTTGAATTTGATTCCTGTAAACAATATATGAGAGGAGCTGTTTCCAGGAATACTTTGTAGCATTATTTTAATACATGCTGGTTAATTAATTGCTACATTTTATTAGATGCTTATTATAAAAGAGGCCTTATTTTAAATATTTAATATGGATTAACCCATAATATTCATAAAAACTCTAAGGTAAGTCATCTTTCTTCAGATGAGGAAACTGAAGCACAAGGATAGTAAGTATTGTCAAAGTCACACAAGTGGTATGTGGCAGAACATGGATTCCAGCCCAATCTGTTTCTACAACCTTCCTCTTAACTACAATTCCACTATGTTGCTGATATGCAACCTCAGTTTTAAGTCAAATGAAAAGTACATGACAAAATTAAATAATAAATCTAAATTCACTCCATAGATATAGAACCAGAAAGTTGTTTCTCCAGTAAGAAGTGGGTTAGTTAAAATATAATTTACTACAAACTATTTTTTTTAAATGACTGTATGGTATGAGTCAACACCGTCTATCAAGACTATTAAAAAGAAACCTAACCAAAAAGCCATCAATGTTGAACACATCTAGGAACAATCTTTAATGTTACAGTTATCTTATAAATCTAACATAAAAAGTTCCACAATGCTAGACATTTATAAGTGCAGGTATACTACTTATGAATACATTAAATTATATTCTTATGGTTTGGGCCATCTCTGTTACCTCAGTTATGCACAGATCTATTTCTGTGATCATGCTTTGAGAAGTGTGATACCAACATGTCACTACAGATTCATGCCCCAGGAAAATGTGCAAATGTGATTTTGAAAAATGCAAATGAGGCTCCATAATCCATGCCCATCCATAAAGGAAGCTTGATTGAGCCTCTTTTATGCAACACTTTTGCTTGTTTTTCCTGTAACACTAGGCAATATTTAAGAAGCTGAGAATTGTTACTTAGGTTTCTGAGGAAGTGAACATGTTAAAGAGCAGAAGGTGAAATAAAAAAAACAAGGCTGAGAAATTTGCCTGTCAAATAAGCATATGGCTGTCTATGCACAGGATTTTCTGGTGTTGTTTCGGGGAGCTCCTTTATATCCTTCACCCAGTTTCATTAATTGTGAACATTTGCTACATTTACTTTACACACACACACACACACACACACATGTATATATATATATATATATATATATATATATACATATGTGTGTGCATATATATATATATATAGAGAGAGAGAGAGAGTTTATATATACATAATATACATATATATGTAAATATTTATTATGGGTTAGGAATAATTTGTTGCTTTGTTTCTGAATTTTGAAGGCATTGAAATGTTGAGTAGCATTTATGGATATTGTATTTTTATAATATATTCAATATATATTGATGTATTTGTCTATATATTTAAATATAAAAATATATGAATATAAAAATATGTTGTGAAGTAGTCAGTATATTATAGATGCTTGAAAATGGAATATTGGTCTTTCATTTCTTGAGATCATTGTGCTCTCAGTATGAAACTTACACATTTGTAGAAATATGGCAGGAAAATACCAAGAAAATTTAAAACTTAAAATGACAACTTTGATTTCCTTGGGTCTCACTATGCATTTTGATAACATTTAGCATTTTCACACAGCTAATCCATAAGTTTAAAGATATTGTGTAAAGTGGAAAAGAAAAACACTACAATGTGAGGATTTATGTTTGCTAATATTCTTGGCAAGTCTCTCACAGCAGGGTGTTGTATGATAGTGAGTATAAACATTTGGGTCAAAAATTATAGCATAATTAGTAACAACCACTTTTGGAAACAAGGCTTTGATGAGTCTCCTACCTTGCTTGTTTATGATATATTTTTACATGGAATTATATGTATTTCTGCACCATATGTTTTTGTGAATTCAAACCTGATTTCTGACACCTGTGTAAAGGCAAAGGAACTGTTCATTGTGTTAGAGAGATTATTGATTCTTTTGCACAATAGTCTAACTTAACAAACAAAAAAAAAAGGTAGTTAAGACATTATTCTACTCTGATATTGTGTGGCTAAGAAATTATGATGACTAAACTCATAGAGGCCTTTATTTTAATTATGTTTATGCATTTAGTTATTCAGTCTCCATTTTTAGACAGCCTGTGCAATTATCTAATATTTTACCCAATGACTACATCAATAGATGATAATATTATGCATTTTTTAGAAATTTTTATTCTGTTATAAATAAAATTTATTAAAAAGTTATGAGTACTAAAGCCAAAATAATTTCCTGTCCCAATGTTAATTTGGGGATCAAGCAAAAATGTCTTAACTGCTTCTCCAGGAAATATCTACTCTAAGGAGATTAGACTGAACCACTTATCTAGGCTAATAGCTTGCTCATCAAGAACTATATTAAGACTTTCTTTTTTTTATGTTCACCAAACCAAAGTCATTTCATTATCAATTCTTTCCAAGCCTAATCAGTTTCCTATCTCAAACGACCTGTCATATTATTCACTTTATTCATCTACTTGAGACACTGCTAAGACTTGGTCCCCGTGGATTCTTCCTTACTGCAGGAGGTCCAGTAAATTTATCTATACCTTATCAATGGGCTTTTCTAGAAGCCTTTTGGGGAACTCTCTTATGCCTTTCACCCAGTTTCATTAACTGTGAACATTTGCTACATTAACTTTACAAACCTCTCTCTTTTGAAATTTTTTTGTGTGAACGACTTGAGGTAAATTTCGGATATCATGCCCCTTCACTCATTAATGATTTAGTGTATATTTTCAAAGAATCGTCACAGTCTCTTACATATGACAGAACATTTTTCAAAATCAAGAAATTTAGCATAATGCCATGCTTTAACGTATACTCCATATTATAAATCTGCCTAAGGCAAATCTAAACCTGCATCAATATTATAAAGAATGTTACAGAGATCTGTTAAATTAGAAGGGTCTGAACTTTTAATCTGTCAACTGAAGAAAAAAATACACAACGTGAGAGTTTTGAATTCAGTTTTATTTGGGGCAAAATGAAGACTATAGTTTGATGGACAGTGTCACAGATAGCTCTGAGGAACTGCTCCTAAGAGGTAGGGGGAAGGTCAGTATTACACATGATTTTAGTGAAGGGGAGGTACGTGCACTCAAGCACGCATTTTGGCAGAGGCTGGCTGCCAGTCGTCATCAGGAGCAGATGTCATTATTAATGAGTTTAGTGCTTTTCCAGATATGAGAAGATGCAAGAATTTGGGCTCATAAACTCTTCTCCTAAAATTATATATCTGCAGGCCTCTTCTGCCAATATTTCCCAGATCACAGAGTGACTGATTCCTGATCTCTACTCTGAACTCTTTTCAGGATGTGTTGAAGGTCAGTGACTGCAGTGGCTACTAACTTAATCCTTGCAGAGGTAAATGGCAAGTGCCAAATTTTAGTTGGCATATCCTACTTATGAGCTAACAAGTTAAGAGTGTGTGTATATATATATACATACACATATATATATATATATATATATGTATATATATATATATATATATATAGTGTGTGTGTGTGTGTGTGTGTGTGTGTGTATTAAGAGTGTCTGCCTCTGACTCAGAGACTTACTTACTCATTGCAAATTCAGCAGCTAGAGCAACAGTTTGCATCGTTTCCCCAAGTCCCAAACTCAGAAGCATGACATGGTGTGAGACAGGTTGTATCTATACAAGCAGTTAGATGACTTATAGGAGAGTGAGCTTCAAACAAGAAAATCTGGCTACATCCTCCACTGCAGACAGAGAGAGAAGTTTTATCATTATTCTGGAATCTATTTGGGGAAGTAGAGAATTATATCTTTACTTTTTAAGTTAGTGAAGTCCTAAATTAGTTGTTTGTGGAAAAAAATTAGCTTTGTAAAGTAAATATATCACACCTGCTTCTAGATATTTCCAAATGAGAAAAACTGTGTATAACAGCAGTGAGGACTTCAGAGTTTCTATATCCATGGCATGTAAGAATGGTAATGTCGTTAGAAAAGAGAATAAGAGGCTTGTCTTGATAAGGAATTTTTGGGAACACCCTTGTTTTTTGCTAAGATTTTAAGTGAGGCCTTGTAGTCTGACAATATTTTTAGAGGGGATGTCATCTCCCTTTCCTTGAACCACTCTTTCAAGCAAACTGAAGGCTTAGTTGAAGTTTAAACAAAAGGAATTAAACTACCACAAAATGTATAGTCCTGGATGACAAATACAACAGCAAGTTATTTTAATCAACTTTCTCTGTTCTTTAAACATTGCTACAAATCACCTAAAATGAATAATGTGGCAGTTTATTATTAAAATTCATCTTTAAACATCTTAGTTGAAAAAAATGAGAGCTTCCAATGGAAATAACAAGTTAATCCAAACTGTAACTCACTGAATAAACTCAGTACTGATTCCTAGTAGCTGTAAGATATTTTCCCTTCCTAGTGGAAAAAAGTCATTTTCATAATAAACATACTATTGCCTCCCATATCACTTTTAACTTTATATAAATATTTTTCTTCTTTGTTAGAAAGAGGCTGAAAAAAATAAAAATGTAAATGTGATTTTTTTAGAACATTGATTCAATGATTTTCTATATATAGTTAGAATACATGTTTGGGAAATGAGAAAAAATATCCAAAGTTGAGAGGGTAAAAAAAAGGGATCAGTAAAAGAAAGTTATTGGAATTTTCTTTAGAAGATTAGAAAATATAAAGAGAGAGTTGATGCCCTAGAACTAATTAAAGCAGGAAAATTCTGGAGATTTTGAAGCAAGTTCAACTTCACCATGAGCAGTGTTTTTGGTAGCCTGAGGCAGATCAGCTCAAAGATGGAAATAGGAAGAATTTATCTGGATTCATAATATAGACAGAAAAGTTCCCGAAGAAGGAAAAGTGAATAGGATAGTACTAAGAGTAAATTAGGGGAAGGTTGGATAGAGATTGTATGTATGTGTATGTGTGTACATATGTGTGGCAGTGTCTAATTTGTATAGTGTATTTGCTACCATAACAAACTACTACAAAGTACATATGTCTTAAGAAAATATAAATGTATTGTCTCACAATTTTGGAGGCTAGAAGTTCAAAATTAATATGTCAGCAAAGCCAGGTTCTCTCTGAAGTCTGTATGGAAGAATCCTTCCTTTCCTCTTTATAGTTTCTGATGTTTTACCTGCACTCCTTTGAATTCCTTGGCTTGTAGTTGCAGAATTTCAATCTATGCCTCCACAATTACATGACATTCTCCCCTTATGTGTCTGTTTCTCTTCCACTCTGATTCTAAGGACACCGGTCATATTGGGTTAAGGACCCAACCTACTCCAGTATGACTTCATCTTAACTATTTTTATTTCAACAATGCTATTTCTAAATAACATAACATTTGAGGTACTAGAGATTAGGGCATTAACATATCTTTTTTGAGGACACAATTAAACCTATAATATATGGGAAAATAGTATCCATTGATGACATATCCTATGACCTTCCAGTTACCACCATCAAAGCATGCTCATGGAACTGCCTTGATATTAGTAATTAGATATATAGATTGAGGAAGTATGCATTATCATTTTAAAAATGAGCTAATTCCATTTGTGATAATTTGCTCTGTGAAGTAGCCAAAATCCATTAGTATACAAAGATATTCAATGCAACTTTGCATGAGGTATAAAAAAAATAAATGTAGAACATTAAGTAAAATTGTTAAACACAATATTATTACTGATATGAAAGATCTTGTAGTCAGTAAAGTGAAATTTAAAAAAATCATTGTTATCATAAAGATCATTTCTAATGTTATAATGTTTAGTGGAGAAAAGATTAAACATTTATGCACAATATAATTCTACAAAGTTTAAAAATGAATGAAAAAATATGCTAAAATATTAACAGTACACGTTTTGGGGGAATATAGAGTACTTGATACTTTTTTGTATTTTTCTCCATAGTAATTTTCAATGAAAAGTATAAGGTATTGGTAAGAGAGAAAAATAAAATTTTGGCAGTTAAAATAAATTGTTTATTTTGGTTTTGGCAGTGAATCCATTGATCTTACCCACCTGCGTTTTCAAAACTTTAGACTGAATCTGTATGTTGCAGGTCATCTTTTCTTACACCTCTGATGAAGATGTATTGCTTAGTTTAGAACAAAAAGTTGATCATAGGCACTATGCTTGAACTGGGTGAAAATTTATTTAATGATGGTGACCTGGAACATTTCAGAAAATTAGTGGCTTTTTAACTGAAAAAATGTGAGGAATAATTATAACCAAATATGTCTGACTGTGATTTTCACCCAAAGAATAAAGAAAATAAGGGGTTGTATTCCCCTTTACAAAATATGTACTCCTCATGGTTCTATCACTCAAACCTACTAGACAGATACATTAAATTGGGGTTATATGTGGGTTATAATTGGGGTTTTAATACTAAGAACATATTTTTCTTTAACTGAAATTAAACAACAAATCCAGTCTATATCAATCCACTCCATGTATATCTGGATATTTTATTGAATTAAAACATTGTTAAAAATATTCATGAACGTAAAATAAATTAGTGCTAATAAGAAAAATAGGAGTCATTTGTCTCACTCTTATGCAGTACATAAATTTGTTCCCCAGGCACAACCTTTTTAATTCTCTGGATATATCTTCAGGCACTTACTTTTATTTTTCTAAGTTACTTGCTTACATGTTTATTTCTTAATTTAGATATTAGACATCAGTCATTGACTCTCTATTATGTATGATAATTGAGGGTGTTGGCTCACTTTAATATCCTCTACACACACACACACACACACACACACACAATTTTACCTCCCCACAAAACATGAGTTATGCCATACTTTTAGTAAATTGATTATGAATATTTATATTATGACTATGCAAATAACATTCTCCTCTCAGTTGAAGAGTATATTATAATAATTTATTTCTTGTACATTTTCCCCAAAATTAATAGCTCTAGCTTTTTTTAATTTTCCTAGTTTTCTTAGTACAATTTACCAATTTTTCCCAAATGCTCCAATGTCCATTAATATTTTTTTCAAAACATTTAGTATATCAGATAATATATAAGTCCATGATCTCATAATGGCCTTCCTATTTTAGCCACCCATCATCCCACCTAAAATGGATGTGCTGTCTGTAGGTCTGGTACTGGCTGCATCCAGGAGCCTTCCTTCCCTGGAAGAATAATAACCTCTGATTGCTAGATCTCTAATCTTCCTCTTTGAAGATTTCTGCTTTCCTTTTTACTTTGAGAAAAATCTGAGAAATGGTGCATGCCAAGTAATCTCTTTTCTTCTGAGACTAGTTCTTCTCTAAGAGAAATGTTTATTCTTTCTAGAAATCATCATCATCATCATCATAAGCATCATCCATCATCATTATCATATTTTGATGATTCCTATTCTATTCTTCTCTTCCCCCATCTGGGAAATCCCACTGGTCAGATTTTAGGTCTTCTCTTTTGATTCTTTAGTTCTGTTTTATTTTTGCTCATATTTTCCATCACTTAATCTTTTTGTTCTAATATCTCAGACCTTTAATCTACTTTATATTGAACTCTTTCTATAATAGCCAGGATGAATGTTAGATGTGGAAACAAGCAATTCAAATTTCAGTAGTTTAACACAATAAAGATTTATTTTTTTATACAAACCAGGATGTTCCTTGTTGAGTAGTTTCCTTGGCTGACTGTTATAAGCAGAGAACTAGGGAGACATTTCTTGTACTTTGCATCTCTGCTGACTTCTAGGCCCCCAAAAACCTAGACATGCCAAGAGGATAATGACATATAGTACATTATATGACCAGGTTCGACGTTTCCTGTATCATTTCTACGATTGTCCAGAACATAGCCACATGTTTCCAGCTTGAAGCGAGAGGATTTGTGTAATGTTGTTTATTGACTGCCTAAAAAGATGAGAGCTGAATGCTGACAATATAAACAGTCTCTATATCACAGTAATTGCTACCCATGTAGATACATGTTTCTTAGCCAAACTAATCTGGAATCCAAACTACTTTCACCAATCCTGATGCATGTATAACAATACTATTTATGAAATACCATAAGACTTCCAGAATCCATTCAAATACACCTACAAATAAGTAATTGTGTTATGTATTCACAGGGGCTTTTTCAAATGTGCTCACAAGGAAGGTCCTCTCAGCAACCACATTGTATCTAATATAGTATTCTCTTCCTTTTCTTACTCCATTCACTGATGCCTATTTTATAAGGCAATATTAAGTTGCTTGTGTTATTATGTGGTTTGCTAGTTCTGTATAACTGCTAAAAGAATGATTATACCATATCACTGGAATGGCAAAGTTTCTAGGTACACGTAAATGTAAGTATCAACTACTAATCAGACCCCATACTTACTATTTTCAGTTCTCATAGTAACTCCCTGACTAGAGTGAGCAACTATTAAAAAACCAGACATCCTTTACCATTTAAATATCTCTTCTTACCCTATTCCATCTGTTCATTTGCTTGCAGCAGAAACCAGCTCTATACAATTTGACACTGATACTCTGGTCCCTGGAAATTGGTCCCCAAGTGATTGCTCACTTGAATAAAAATGGGTCAAAAATTGACTATCAACTGGGAATTTGAAATTGAAGCAAGAAAAGTTTAGCTTAGGTTCAGATATATTTTTGAATTGATAAATTCTAAAACTGACTTTTTTAAAGATACTTTCCTGCCCATGTGAACTTGTAAGTCAACAAGTTCTCTAGAGTTGAAGAAAAAGAAAGAGTGAACCACACACAATATAAAGTTTGAGTGACTTGCTGGCTTTTTCACAGGGCTTTAGGACTTGATTTCAGTCCATTTGGAACTTCAGCCACATGCCCATTCTTATGAGACATCTTCAAATGCTTCCTCCTACTAACAAGTCCTTTTTTTTTTACTTGCACGAGTTCTACTGGGTTCAAATATTCATGATCATAAGTATAACTCCCATTTTCAGAGATCTAAAGCAAGGCAGAGGAAGATATGCTTCATTTTCAAAAATTACATAGCTTATGAGATGAAAGGCAATTAAGAACAGCTTAGTCATTTTGAATGCAAAGTTCTTGTTATTTCTATCAAATAATACTGCATTCAGAAATATTTGACTTTCACAAAATTCTTAGGACATGTGAGATAAAGAAGGTAAAGACAATATATTATAAATTAACACTAGTATATGTATGAATGTTAGGCAACATTTGAATATCAGGTGATTAATATATATTTATTTTGATTAAACCATACAATAAGGAACAGTAATGCCTGTAGGGAATATCTTCAACTGCATATTGAATTAGAAAATAACAAATTGTACTCCTCTGACAGTTGAGTATTTAAGGAGTTTGGGCAAGAAAACTTGTCATCTTTGTTAAACTTTGAAACTAGAGACAGCTGATTTTTAAAGAATTTAACACATTAACAATGGGATGTTATAACATCTTTTTAAGACATGTCATAGACAAGAATAATTGTTTTTTCTTCCTGGGCTAATCCATCATAAAATGACTATTATTTTAAGAAAATATGTAGGTGGAGAAACACAATAAAAATTCATTATGAGTAGGTAAAAAATATTTTGTTCATGATACAGTAATCATTTCTTTAGGAGATATCTTCTGAAAGATAAGAAGTAATTAGGCTAATATAACATTGTCAAATGTCACAGAGCATCTTTAGCTAAAGTCAAAATTTGGTACCCAAATTTGGGTGACATATATTCTTATGTTTGTTTTCCTAAGTTTATATGTAAGGGATTTTTTTAATCAAAAGGGATGGCTAGATAAAACATAATTAAGTAAATGACATGGCTTCTGTTCTTTTATCTGGACAAGGCAGTATTTTGATCCATTATGAAGAGAGAAGAGGTAGAGATAAAAACAGATAAAAACTCCATTTAAGAGATTTTGGACACTGCCATCTGCTAAAGTGAAAAATTATGACATAGTTCTCATATAAAATAGCTTACTTACTGATATAAATTAGTCTTTCTCCTTTAGGGAACAACAGGCAAAAAGTACAGTTTTCTTAGAAGGCATCAGCACAACTGGTACTACTCTAGTCTAAGGGGTTTTTAAACTAGAGAACTTAACAAATGTGAGACAGAGTGAGGATTCTAATAATCTGAAAGAACATTAAGAAACCACCTAATGCTCTAGCTCCCTTAATTATGCCTAAATAGATAAGATGAATATTGATTTTGATTTAATATATCCTCAAGCTTTATATATCTGGAGGCATTTGGGAAATGAGATCAAATCAAAGCACAAGGCAACAAATTATTAGATTTAGTCACTTTTAAAATCCTATCTTGGGGGCTTCCCTGGTGGCACAGTGGTTAAGAATTCACCTGCCAATTCAGGGGACATGGATTCAAGCCCTGGTCCAGGAAGATCCCACAGGCCACGGAGCAACTAAGCCTGTGCAACACAGCTACTGAGCCTGCACACTAGAGCCCACGAGCCACAACTACTGAGCATGTGTGCCACAACTACTGAAGCCCATGCACTAGAGCCCGTGCTCCACAGCAAGAGAAGCCACCACAATGAGAAGCCCATGCACCACAACAAAGAGTAGCCCATGTTCACTGCAACTACAGAAAGGCCGCCGGCAGCAACAAAGACCCACCATGGCCAAAAAAAAAAGAAAGAAAAGAAAAAGGAAAACAATCCTATCTTGGAAATTTCATTTCCTGGTAACACGTTGGACTGAATACTTGCAATGACATTTTCCCCTCCCTCAATCTCTCACTTAAAGCAATAAGATATGCTGAAAAATATTTTTAATGTAACATCATCTTATTCATCTTCTTCATCTTCAACTTCTATTCATGATTTGGTACTAAAGTCAGCCATAGTCTGTAAAGCAGGTATTGAAGACATTTGCCAGACCTCGTGGATTTGAATATAAGGGTTTTCAAACAAGTGTGGTTTGGGAGAGAGCAAACAAAATCCACATAAGCTTATACAAGGTTTAAGGTTTAAAAAACACCTCTTTATAAAACTAAATCCCAAATAGATTAGAAAAAAAATACCAACAAAAAATATCTCTATAAAGCTTATATTCTAATGGGAGGGTACAAGCAATAAATAAAATAATACACAGTTTTCTAATAGTAATAAATGCTATGGAGGAAATATAAAGCAGCAAGAGGGATAACAAGTATTATTAAGTTGACATGTTAAATAACTTGGTCAAAAAGAGCTGGCATAAAACATGACAATTGAGAAAAGATCTGAAGTATATAAAGAAATGAGTCATGAGGTATCTTGGAGCTGGGTGTTTCAGGCAAAGAGAATAGCCAGTGCAAATGTGCAAGTGCCCCTTGCATTTTGGAGAAAAAGCAAGGAGGCCAGTATGGCTGTAGAGTGATTAAAAAGGTTGATACAAAGAGATTCAATTGAAGGAGTAACAGGGGAACAGATTGTATAAGACCTTTGATGTAGTGTAACCATATGTCCAGTTTTGTCCAGGACAATCTTAGTTCACACATGTTGACTAGTATACTTATGACTTGGGCCCCCTTTTCATTTTCAAAAATATCCTTGTTTGGATAATAGATTATATGGTTACCTATTTGTAAGGCATTATAAAGAATTTGGTTTCTCTTCTGGATCATATATAAAGGCATTGAAGGATTTGATCTGGTAAATCACTTGATTTTACATATATTTTAATAAAGCCACACTCATTTTTTAAGAAAAAAATAGAGTGAAGCAGAGAAAGAATAGACTTTGTTAAACCAGTGAAGATCATTGTGATTATCTGGGGTAACAACAATGGGGGCTCAGATCAGGTTGGTTTTGGCATGGATGAAAAAACTGGCTGGATTCCAGATATCTTTTGAAGATAAAAACAATGGAATTTAGTAACATATTGGATGTACAACTAGAAAGAAAGAATAAAATCAAGATTATGCTAATACTTTGCCTGGTGAAGAGAACAAGTTGTGTTGCATTGACTGAGAAGGGGGTCAGAAGTTCATCTCTGGACAAAATAAATTTGCAATGAGTACAACTAGACAGTTGGATAAATAAGCATGGAGCTTGCAGAGAGGACTAGGCTAGAAACATAAACTGTAAGATATCATCCTCTGGTTAGTATTTGAACCATGAGATTGGATGACATATTCAAACAAGTGAAAGTAGATAGAGAATATAAGTGAACCAAAGACTGAGATCTGGAGTAGGCCAAAATTCATCTCAAATATGAAGAAGACTCAATAGAAAAGAAAGAGTTGATATTTCAAAAGAAAGTGAGGATAGGCATTTCTGGAACTATATTCTTCAGTAGGCATGACTACATGAGATTAGAATGAAGTCACCTACCATTTATTTATGTTAACAGGAATTAAGGCAGGGTAAAATAAATGATAGCAATGACATGGAAATCCAAAAGCCTGTGCTTGGTATCAAAAATATAAAACCTGCATTGGTTAGGGGATTCTAAATAAATAAATAAACAAACAAACAAACAAACAAACAAATATATATATATTTTATATACTTTTCCTTCATTACCTCATTCCCTCTCTTCACTCTTGCTGAATAAATATTTCCCTGAATTTTATGTTAATCTTTTATTTTTCTTACATTCTTTCATGGATTTCACCCTTTGTATATGTATCCTAATTAAAAATATTTAGTTTGGTGGGAGTAGGGCTTATCTTTAGCCTGATCATAATATAATCATCTTTACACAGTATCACACAAAACTGATGTAATGTAGATTGTTGTAATGTAGATTTATGTAAATGTTACTCAATATCTGAGTCCCTCTGAGTCTGTTTTCTCATAATACCTATCTCAGAAGGTTGTTTTGGAAATTACACAAGTGAATGAACATAAAAAATATTGTTATGAAGTACAATATAATTTTTTATTTTTATATGTATTTATTTCACTATAAGTGTTTAAGAAGAGAAAAACAATGAGCTAGTAAACTGTTTCATGGATGCTAAATAACTGCCCAAACTTTAACCCTGACTCCTTTGGCTGTATTTGCATTTAACTTTAAAATCTGCTGGCTAGATTTTCACAGATTATGTAAGGTAATTTTCTAAAAAAAAAATCATAACACCCATTTATTAAAAAAAATCTTGACATTGAAATACCTTTCCACTAATTTGTCAATCTTCTTCTTTCACTTTATTCTGAAAGATGTTTTTCAAAGTCAGGCTTCCTAGTCTTTATGGTGGATTTTGCCCTATCAGTCATCTGCAGCTCTCCTCTTCAATTGTCTTCCTTTAATATAACTATTACCACCAAAGAGGCACAAGATATATATATATATATATACGTCTACATATGTGAAGATGTATATATATACATATATCTATCACCTTTCAGTTACATTAATTTATTTAGTAATTAAAAGGATGGATAATTCCAGTTTCTGTTTGTTTGTTTGTTTCCAGACTATCAAACAGTACAGGAATGATATTGATGATCTGATACTCAAGACTGAGTAAAAATGGAGATTCAAGGATCAAAATATGAAATCAGTCATATACTACAGTGAGTAAAGCAGTAGTCAAGTGATTAATGAGGGATATGTATGTAAAAAAAGTGATCTAATTTTTGGATGTTTGAATTAGCTTGGTAGGTGAAGCTTTTTTTTTTTCTATTTTAATTTTTATCTCAAATTATATACATAAATATCATTGGACAAATTTATAAATAAACTTATCCTTACAGTTCTGAACTATATCTTTAATTGTAGTTTTCCATTGCAAAAATATAGTATCCATAATTTTTATAGATAACTGGAATATGTTAATATTATTTTCCCTTTGGATTTTTTTTTCCTTCATGTCATTCAATATTTTTCTGAATTGTTTTATTTTGATTTCTTCTTTTTGGTGAAAGTGGGAGCACATATCAAACATCTCATTTATCAACTAAAATGACACATATCAATTTAAAGAGCATAGTATTTTTGATCTGAAAAAAAAAAGCAAAGTGAAATAAAACTAGGTGGTCATGCGAATGACAAGCAAGACCCCAAAACACCAAAACCAGTCTCTTTAGCACTGTCATCAAGACATGAAATGATAGCATTCACTAAAGTGCAGTATCTGATTAATTATGCTGAAGACATCAGTTAAATTAGATCTAGTCAAATAAAGCCAGACATGGAGTCATCCAATTTAGCTATTTAAAGGTTGTTAAGTACATTCACTAATGTTATTTTGTTTGAGGAGCCAGTTCTCCATTCAGATATTTTAAAGTCTGAAATGTTTTTCCATTCATCCCTCAAAATGACAGAATGACCAATAATAGTAAAAAAAAAAACCCAGAATCTTACTAAAGTAAAAACCATGTAAACAGAAGCAACTGCCTTTGAAAATAAGGAACAACCAAATGTGATTACAGGTTGCCTTCCTTCTCAGCATCCTGGGTGAGACAAGTTCTGTCACACAGGTTTATTGATATCAGTTTACTGAGCTTTTAAATATTTATTTGATTTTAATGTTTATTTTATTATGCTTTAACTATAGCATATTTTTAATATGAGACTCAGAAAGGGTCTTTTATAAATTAAATTATTAATTATAATAAAGTCATAAGGAAATAGCTGATAATGAAAGGATATATTAACAATTTATAATATGATAAATTTATAGTTGTCTATTGATCTTATAAAAAGATAAAGCATATTATTTAGAAAGAAAAGGCAAAGTGGATAGGACAAAAGGCCAAGAAGATAACTTTTAAAAATTGAAGTATCAAGGATATCAAGAATAACTACTATAGGTAACATTTCTGAAACCAAACCTTCAGATATTAAGGTCTCACTTTACAGGGCAAAACAAATGTCAAATTAAGCATCAATTGCTAGCATTGTTTATCACACATATCTTTGTTTTTATTCCAAATGTAACTTTAAATATATATAAGTAGGCACTGTCTGTACTCCCATTTGGCCTAATCTCTACTTTAGGTTCATAAATATAATGTTGTTAGTATAGCTTAAGTGATCAAGAATGGCAACTGAGTTAGCTAACCATTATCTCATCTAGAAGTGATGTGCTTTTAAAATATATATATATATATATATTATTATTTAACTTTCAAAATGATTGAAATATTTTGTGTCTAGATAAGGAGGTCTATGGAGGGTGTCTTGGGCTGTGAGTAGCAACAGGCAGATTGGGGATAGCTAAGTCAACATTAAGGATTCGCAATGTCAAAAGAAGCCTTGAGGAGCCAGAGTTTGGATACAGGTAAATAGTTAGGATCACAGCACGAAGTGAGTGCAATACAAATAGTATGTCCAAATGGGAAAAGAAAAAAAGAGAAGAAATAGGATCCAGAAGGACAAAAGGTCAGTGCAAAGTAACAGGGCAGTAGTTAAAATGTACAAAGAATAAGAAAATATTTTACATTAAATGAACATTTTTCTAAAAAATCTTAGAATCACTTAGGGTGCTTTTGAGTCCTAATGTCAGAAAATCTCCAAGTTGAAATGGTTTAAAAATAAGCCATGGGGCTTCCCTGGTGGTGCAGTGGATGAGAGTCCACCTGCCGATGCAGGGGACACAGGTTCGTGCTCCGGTCTGGGAGGATCCCACATGCTGTGGAGTGGCTGATCCTGTGAGCCATGGCCACTGAGCCTGCATGTCCAGAGCCTGTGCTCTGCAATGGGAGAGGCCACAACAGTGAGAAGCCTGTGTACCACAAAATAAAATAAAATAAAATAAGCCATGAAGCAGAGTTATTATGTGCCACTTTAAGAAAGCATCTAAACTCTGTTATTTCTGATATATATGTTTATTATATTATACATATAATACACTGAATATGTAAATATATACTATCTAGAAATACTGGATATATACATATAATACACACACACATACACACACACACACACACACACACACACACACACATATATATATAACCTTTTGGTGACCAATGGTAAATGTCAGTGAATCAAGTGTACTCAGGTTAAAGTAGGAAGATGTGCTGAGTATCTTCACTTGTTCATGTGCTAAAGGCTCTGATAAAATGAAGCCCAGGGAAGTTTGTAATTTTCTTTGTGCAACAGTTTCCACAGGTGTCAATTAGTTATCTTTTGCTGGGAGTTGCTAAAAAACCTGTTAATTGGTTTTATCTATTTGAAATTTCATTAAAAAGTTATTGGAGCTATAGACTTATCTGAGACTAAAAGAGCTATTATGTTAGGTAATTTTAGGGCTACACTGAGAAAATGGGTTTATAACTTAACTTATTTTTATCATCTTCCTGCCAACAACCTTACCTCATTCAACCTACAAAATAAGGTGCTTTTCCAAATACAAAATGTTATAGTTTTATGAGAAATTTTGACCCACTACTTGGATTTATTCTACTAAAGATGCCATTTTTAATGCTCTCTCAGAATTTTGTTAAAAATAAAATATTTAGTAGAAATTGATGAAAAAATTGAATGGGAAGAAAAAAGGAGTAGAGTGGGCTCCATGCTTCTTATGATTTGCTGTTCAAGCGTCTAGTTCTTTCTCTTTGTTCTGCAGTTGTCTGTGTTGGCTTCATCCCATTGCTGATCCCTGTCATAGTCAAAATGGCTGCCTATGACAACTGGAAGGCATACTTTCATTTATCATATTCTTCAGGAGAGAGAGAGACAGAAAAACAGCATTCTCTGAAATAAGAAACAAAACAAAACTATAGTAACAAACATTCTTTCCTTCCACATGTTTGGCGCTACATAGTTCAGAGAACTAAAGCTAGACCAATAACTAGGCTCAAGGATGTCATGCATTCATTGGCTTGGACTTATTAGAATCGTCCCTCTGAATATGGAGGTGAGGGTGACAATTGAAGAAAATTGAAGCTTTGGGAATATAGAGAAGGGGGGAAATTGTTGTATGGTCTGTAAAATATGAAAAATTGACTTGTTTGGTTGAGAATAGGAGTAAGTCCCTTCCTAGGACTTGAAGCAGAAAATGATATGAATGGGAGGAGGCATTTTGGCTAACTGGTTAATAGCATTTTCGTTGGAAAGTGATCAACCTGGGTACAAATGATGGCTCTGCCATTTTTCATTTTTGAGGCCTTGAGAAACCACTTAGCCTATCTATAGCTTTTTTCCTTCATTTATAATAGGAATAATGCCATTACCTACATCTTGGGGAATTGAACTGTATAACACACATAAAACACTGACATAAAACCATGCCTGGCCCATAGTAAATGAAAGGCACTATTTTTATTGTTGTTGTTAATATTGCTATATTTTATTATATTTTATTATTCTATTTTTTTATTTGTTTTTAGATAAACCCCTTGAAAAAGTGGAAATTCTTCTTATGTAGGGAAGAAGAGGTTCCAAAATATAGATGCAGAGACAAATAAGGGAAGTTTGAAGAACAAGTCACAATTAAGAATAGCTCCTAAATATTTACTAGCAATAGTAATATTTGAGGTTACCATGATGAAAAAAGGATTTCTTATGGGTGAGTATGGTTAAAGAGGTCAAAAACTGATCAGGACAAAGATGAGCTGTGAAAGATTATTAGCACATATCTGTTCCTTGTTACTGGTCATATGTAAGATGCTCTTTCTATTGATAAAATGCCACATCAGGTTCACTACATATTTAATATCACATTTATTGTATAAAACTATTTATCAAAATTTAATTTAGTTTCCTAATACCTACAAATTAATTTTTTTTAATTTAGCTTTGTGATCATTTTACTTGGAAAAAATTGACAAATAAAGACTTGAACATTAATAATTTTTTTTCCCTCTGGAAAATAGTGTATTTGGAAATATTAACAAGTATTCCTAATATCTGAGAAAACTAGTAATTATTTTGTAACCACTGATGATTTCACAGAGCAGCATAAGCAGAATATGTGCTTAATTATGTGATGTAACTTGTTCTTGGCTCAGTGACTGGTCCTGAGTGGCAGGAAATCATGCCACAGTAAAGCAATCAAAGATGCTGCCTAGTTAAAGAGTTTAAATTGTATGGCTAACATTTCTCAGGACAAAGTTATCACAGCACATTTGAAACAGCAAAACAAAAATAATAATACCATTATAGTGAGAGTTCCTGTGGAAATTAATGATACATGCCTAGAGATGTGTCTGAATCCAATGCCAAATTTACTTTGTAATCATTTTATGAGATGGAGAAAACCTGAAGTGAAAGAACATCAGTAATTGCAAAGATAACTCCAGATATCTACCTTTGTCACAATCCCTGTTTTTCGTTGTTTCTAGCAATTACTAATTAGTAACATTCAACAAGTTATAAGGGTAGAAAAAAGTTTAATTAAACTACACATGAAAGTTTATATTCATAAACAGTATATTTAGTGGTAGTCCTATGTTAAGAACTGTATATAGATTTACAGTTTATTTAATCAAAAAAGCTTCCAAATGATTCAAACATGAAAGCTATCATACAGATCTCAACCTCCTACTGCTTTCAGTTACTCAGTTACTATGTTCCAGTTTCTAAGCCATTTCATATACAATGTCCATATGTCTACAGAATGTAGAGGATGCTTCTAAGAAAAGCCACAGTAGAGGAATCATTTCATTTCTCCCATTTTAATGGGCAGAAAGAAGATTGCAGTGCTGCAATAAACGTCAAAAGTTCTCCTACAAGTCAGGACACAAAGAGTGTATCACAGCTTGTCAAGGCTGCTGAAGGCAATTACTTGTGCCACTTTTCTATTATAATAGCAGCAAAGCTTCTGCAAGGTCTCATGATCAAAAACACTGATTTATTCTTGTCACAGGCCTTCAGTCTTCCTCTAGCTTTTAATTAATTTTAATTTTTTTAAATTCAATCCCACTTACATTCTTCTTTGCCTTGTACGCCTTCTGTTGTACATAAGATAAAGCCGGTGCTGACCCGGATCACCCTCCTTGGCTTACATGGTTATGGCCGTACTATAGGAAATGGGGGTGGGGAGTACTTGGCTACTGTAGATTGACACTACAATGGATAGCTCAATATGTAAATTAGAATTACTTAAAATGTGAATAACTGCAACAAATCTTCGTTTATTATGTGATTTTAACTCTATTATATTTTAACTCTATATGGACTTGTTTAAACAGTTCTTCAAAGTAGAATATACAAATGTGTGTTTACATGACCACATCCTCTTGAGTGACAGAGGTACTTAAAACCCTGAATTTTAATGAGACGTACTTTTATTTAAATACAATAAATACAATGAATAAATGACTGCATGGTAGAAAAGAGTCATGGTTGAATATGGAGTCAGGATTTTTATCCTGGTTTTGCCATTCATTATTGTAACCAAAAGCTATTTATGTAACCTATCTAAGCTTTTCTTATGTGTAAGTTGAAAAAAACAACAACAATAATACGTATCTTGTAGCATTGCTGTAAAGATAAGAAAATTCAGATGGTGTGCTTAGCATTCAGTAAATGATCAGTACAAATAATAATTATTATTATAATTATTAAACTTACAGCCATAATATTTGCAATCTTGTGTATTTTTTTTCAGCAAGTGTTTAGTTCAGACTTGCTTTCTTTTACTAACTTATTTAGAGTTCATTTCTCCCTGTCACAGTTTGACTATGAGCTAATTCTATAATCAACTTAATTGACAGCATTCTCACCCAAATATAATAAGTAAAATATAGATGCAATATGAAATATTGCATGTAATCAATTTTAAATCAAAATATTATTTTGTTATATGCATCTCTATTATCATGGATACTTGGAGGTACCTATATATTTATCAATAAGGCAATATATTTTATGTCTCAAATATATTTGAATAAGCATGAATAACTTTTCATCATGAATGCTACACTAGACTTTTTATATCATTAAAATGATTAAATATGTTTTCAATAAATCCAGAGCCCAAAGATACCAGGTAAATTATAAAGACTGACTAGCACATCTAGGAGCCTAAAGGGTTGATTCTCAGAAAGACTCAACATGTTTTTTTTTTTTTTTTCTGTTTGTGATGTGTCTATCTAGAGGCTTTAATAATTAAAAAGTAAATAACTCCATAAAAATTTCGAACATCATAGACAATTATATTTCCAAAGATAAAAATTTAAAGACTGAAATATTTCAATGTAAATATTTTAGTGAGAAGATCATAGGATATACGTATTTGCTAACATCTACCCTAAACCAAAACAGTCAGCAACTAGGAAAATCTTATTCACACATTCAGCATTATTCCTGATTTTGGTTTTATCATGAGTCCTTATCATATTATAAATCCTAAATGTAATCAGAATGCTGCCCTTAAATTTCCTAAATTACTCCTTTTCTAGATTACTACAGCATCTGTGAAGTGAAAAGTTACAGGAGACTAAAAGCAATTTTGAGGCTATACAGTCACAACTGCGAATCTGAACTCTCTTCTCAGCCCTATCAGTCCATCAGACTCTTTCATAGAAGAGAGGGATCAAGATTCCCAACATGGCTAATTAGTGTATCAGCTGTAGGCCATGATCCTTCCCAGTGATCGTTCCAAAGGTGACCTGATAAAATAAAATCTTATATAACACAATCATTTGCAAATGTCAGCATTGCCTCTTAAGTCAAAAGAGAAGGATTCTTGTCCCAGACTCTCACTTAGTCTTTATTCACGCATTAGGTATTAGTGAATGTTGCATTTGAGACACAAGCCCATGACTTCTTACTCCAGGGCAAGACAGATGTGTTTAGGGTATTGTAGCTTACAAAGTACAGCACCTAATAATTATGTGGCTAAATAGTCTAAGATTTTGTTTCCTCCATATAAATAAAGTTATTAACACATCTTAAAGTTAATTTGATAATTTGCATAATATATGAAAGAATGGTCTTAAATACAAAGTTCTGTACACATGAAAAGTGTCCTTTTCTTGGGATATCATTTAGAGAATGACATTTTGTATTGACAAACATAAAATACACTGTGTTATAAAAGCTCAGATACCAAGAGAGGAAATGCCAAAGAAACAGTTAGAAAGCAATTTGAAATAGAATTAATTTTATTCTTCTCAAGTTCTTAAAATGATATCCTCTGCTTTTTATATATCTGACATTCTGCTAGTCTTCTTCAATTCATTCTACTAGGCAATTCCTTTGAAGTCAGATTATGTATTCCTTATTTGAAATCCTTAAGCTTGTGTTAATATGAAACATAGTTGCCTTTGAGAGTAAAAAAAATTAGGTATATATGTATAATATATATGAAGGCAGCACAGCGCTAGATATTTTATTGTTGTTAAAGCTCTTTTCTCCTCACAGGGTAGTCACTGTAACTGTCACACAAACTCACAATGTCCACTGTAAGTTTTGTGATAGACACAGACAAAGACAAAAATGTCAATCAGATGGTCAATTTCAAATTTAGTGATTTTGTGTTATTTAAAGAGTCAGCAGGAACTGAGACTTGAACACATGGCTCATTACACAGGAATTTCAGTCTAGCTTGTCCATGAACAGGTTAAAATCTCTCTTTTGCTTTCGTTTATCTTTATACATTCCCTGTTAAAATTAAAAATGCAAAACAGCATTACAAAAGGAATGACAAAACAAAAGAAAGTCATTATAAAGTGCATACAAAAGGTATCCAATTAAGTATATGCACAAATTTTTCTAACAAGTAATGACATTCTTAAAAACTTCTTGTGTTACTTAGAAACTATAACAGCTTCCATATAATAACCTCAAATCTAACAAATACTTAGCATTTTCCACATTACACTGGAAGTCAATATATTTTTTAAAAAATAAGCTGAGTCATGAACACTAAGGGTGAAGTACAAAATTGTTTTTGTCACTCCAATCCGAGTTGTTTTATATATTAAATAAGCTGTAATAAAACATTCCTGTTATATTCATGACCCCACCTTTCTTTGCTTTTATTTAATGTCATAAAATGATGTTTGGTTTAAGGAAGTGTTCCTCTGTTACATGCACTATCCTGAAATCCAAACACAAAATACGATTTGAAATGTGACTGTCATGCTTTCTCTCTATTTTGAAGGTAACATTTACATTAATAGTATATACAGCATAAATGCATACTGGAAAGAAGAATTATAAAGAATTATAACTACTCTCTGATTTGGAAAGGATTTTTTTTTTTTTTTTGCTCTATCTGTTTAGAATTAATATAGTTTTGCAAGCTTCTGAAAATTTACACAAGTGAAATCATACCATACTTTCCCTTTGTGGCTTCCTGAATAGTATTTCATTGTATTAATATATCACAATTTTTTTTCTTTTTATCCCCTCCACTGCTTCCACTGGATGTTTGGGTTGTTTCCATTTTAAGGCTATTATAAATACTACTTCAGGCCCATTATGTATGCTCATTGGAAAATGAAGTTTTATGAGATAAACCTTAAGAGTGGAATAGCTGAGTCATAGGTTATACATTTCATCTTAATCAGATATGTCAAAAATGTGTGTATTTTTGTGTGTTTGTGCATTACAAAAGATATATGAATTCCATGAATTCCCATGTTTACTAGTTCAGAAAGTCTTGCTTTATCATTATGATATGCTGAGTTGTATGACTTATGTACTCTTATATTACTTAAGTAATACCATTTTAAAGTTTTTATCAGTCTTTCCTCATTTAAATATTTTTTTCTTTTCTCCCCTTTTAATATTTTCTAGTCTCAGGAAAATGATGATACTACTGGTCTTTTCAATATTTTCTCATTAATAATATATTTCCTGGGCCTGTTAATTAAGCATGTATTGAATGGACAAAGTGTAAATAAGTAAATCTCCTTTTTCTAAAGAACTCCAGAGGTTAACTCACAAGATATAGAGGAATGGAGAGAATAAGATTTTTTTTTGTTCTTTCATTTTGCTTGAAGGAAATAACCTACCATCTATTAAAAGTACTACATTCTACATTTTTTAAAGTGCTTATACCATTTAATTAAGATTGTTTACAAATATGATAACAGAATGGCTACAAAGCGATTTTCTTACTTTAAAAGCAGTTGACATGTTTGGAAATGAGAGAATTACAGTCGCTGTGAAATGGGCAGTACTCAGTGAACAACATCAATTCCCCTGTCAGCCCTTCTTTATTCCCAGTGTTTAGACATGTGTTATATTTTATAATCCGTATGTACTGTGACATGTTTTATTGTAAGAATTGAGAGGGGAAATTATCTCTCAAAGTGCCAGTCCCAAAATCACAAATAAATCTTTTGACTTTCTCATTCATTTAGATTTCTAAATTTAAATGGATCAGAGAAACTGGTTTTTGAATGATAACAACAATAATACTATTTTTATTGATGGTTACAGTAGAATAGAGTCAAACTCACCTGAAGCCACATTACTGTGAAAGACAAACATCTTAATTTTTGGAGGTCTTCTTAAGGAAATTTAACTATGGTGCCTCAGTCAAGGTCTACTTCATAAAAATGAAAATGATGACATGTATTTTAACAAATAGGACTTATTATAAAAAATGCTTAAACATGTATTACCTTCAAAAATGGAATAATGAAGTATCACAGACATGATAATCATATGGGATAGTCACCATCCCTACAACTGTGGGAACAAAGAGAACAAAGGATTTTGAAACAGGGGACCCACAGGGCTGGGACTGAGATCTCTGAAGAACAGGTCGTCACCAGCTGGACTAATATCTTTGAGATTGGAGGAAATACCAGTTGGAACCAGGGCATGGATTTCTAAGAAGAGGGCACTACTTGGTTTAGACTAGTAATTTAAGGAGCACAACATTGCTGATTCTGGTAATCTGAAAAAAAATATCCTGGAAATTGAAACCAATGGTCATTACTGGAATGAACAGCCACTGCCTTGGTTCATAGTTATTGCTTCTGTGAAGGTTTCAGGAACAGGAAACAAACAGAAAGGCTTCCTCCTCAAGCCTACTAATCTCGTTTCTTAGCACCTCCCAAATGGCAGGGTATAACAGGGAACCAGACCGCAAATGTGAAATGTGGTTTGCCAAGTCCCTGCTCTAGCATCACAAAATGCCTAGAAGAGTGGGTTTGAAACTAAAAGACAATAGCTTAAAAACAGGCACACATGGAATTTTATAAAATCCCTCATCCCTTAACTAATAAAAAAAAGTATAACAACCATCACC
The DNA here is from genome assembly GCF_964341445.2 of Mesoplodon mirus. Classification (NCBI taxonomy): domain Eukaryota; kingdom Metazoa; phylum Chordata; class Mammalia; order Artiodactyla; family Ziphiidae; genus Mesoplodon; species Mesoplodon mirus. The sequence continues at coordinate 105,893,889 of NC_138983.1, read as the reverse complement.
TGATGAATGAATTTCAATTTTCTGAAGGATAAAAAGATTATGTTTTCTTGTGTGTGTTTGCTATTGGCTTTGAATATTGCTTCTCCTGAATGATTAAAAGACACCTTTACCCTAAAAAGAAGCAATGGATGAGATATGGAATTCAATATAATTCAGAATGATCTAAAAGAAAATATATTTTTATTTTACATACATACATGTAGTCCCTGAAATAAATCTATATGTTTGCAGAAAAAAGGAAACCATAAACATTATGAAAAGACAACCATCAGAGTGGGAGAAAATATTTTCAAATGAAGCAACTGACAAAGGATTAATCTTGTATGTCAAAATATACAAACAGTTCATGCAGCTAGATATCAAAAAAACAAACAACCCAATCAAAAAATGGGCAGAAGACTTAAATAAACATTTCTCCAAAGAAAACATACAGATGGTAAAGAGACACATGAAAAGATGCTCAACATAACTAATTATTAGAGAAATGCAAATCAAAACTACAATGAGGTATCACCTCACACTGGTCAGATGGCCATCATCAAAAAATCTAGAAACAATAAATGCTGGAGAGGGTGTGGAGAGAAGGGAACCCTCTTACACTGTTGGTGGGAATGTAAATCAATACAACCACTATGGAGAACAGTATGGAGCTTCCTTGAAAAACTAAAAATAGAACTACCATGTGATGCAGCAATCCCACTCCTGGGCATATATCCAGAGAAAAAAATAATTCAAAAATATTCATGCACCCCCAAGTTTATTGAAGCACTATTTACAACAGCCAGGACATGGAAGCAATCTAAATATTCATTAACAGAAGAATTGATAAAGAAGATATGGTACATATATACAATTGAATATTACTCAGCCATAAAAAGGAACAAATTTGAGTCATTTATAAGGATGGGGATGGACCTAGAGACTGTCATATAGAGTGAAGTAAGTCAGAAAGAGAAAAACAAATATTGTGTAATATTGCTTATATGTGGAATGTAGAAAAATGATACAGATGAACTTATTTGCAAAGCAGAAATAGAGACACAGACGTAGAGAATGGACATATGGATAACTGTGGGTGGGGGGGGGGAGGAGTGGGATGAATTGGAAGATTGGGATGGACTTATATACACTACTATGTATAAAATAGATAACAAATGAGAACCTACTGTATAGCACAGGGAACTCTACTCAATGCTCTGTGGTGACCTAAATGAGAAGGAAATCCAAAAAAGAGAGGATATATTTATACGTTTAGCTGATTCACTTTGCTGTACAGCAGAAACTAACACAACATTGTAATGAACTACACTCCAATAAAAATTAAAGATAGAAAGCTATATGTTTACTCATAAATATAGGTGGTTAAATATAGAAAATAAGAGGAAAAAAGATAACACAGAAGCATTTAGTTTTGAAATTAAAAAAGTCTTCTTAAGTTTGTGGTGTAAAAGTTGCTTCTACGTTCATGCTATCATGATTATATTGGTATTATTTTCTTACTAGAATGATTAAATATAATTCAAATAGTAAAAGAGCAATGGCTTATGCTGTATTGTTTAATGCATCATCAAGGTGTCAGTTGTGTTTAAACTGATAAATTCTACCTGCCAGTTGTTTTATTGTGAAGTATAAAATCCCACAAATCAAAACTATTATTCTAATATGGAAAAGATTATTTTTAAAGAGTATGCAGGTGAAAACAAAATTTAGTATAATTTTGTCTTTAAGGAACGCATGCAATTGTTAATAGGAACATTGTGATTCTCATAGTTATTGGTAAAGCTTGGTTATGGAGACATGGATTTTTATATTATTACTATTATTCTCCACGACATTCATTCATTCATGTCTGATATATTTGTATACTACAGGCATAGTATGAAATTTTAATTATTTTTGGATTTATTTGCATATTAAACGTGGGTCTTCAAGAAATGAAGATAGTCATGTACATCACTTGGAATAAAAGTATTAAAGCAGTGGCATGATTTAGACAAGTTTAATACTAACAATTCCTAAATAAATAAAAGAATTTCTGATACAGAATTTAAATTTAGGATTAACTGCTGCAAATTAACTTTCGGTTTTAGGTACGCAGGATGGCGTGGCCAATTTCAAGGAATAGGATCATTGAAGAAACCTTACAAAATTGTCCTAGGATTATCCAAAAAATATGAGTCCTAGCCATGGCTCCTGATGCAAAACTAAAGTAAGATACTTAGGCAATTGTTCTTGGTCAAATATTGCTAGACTTTTCCTTCCTCACCTTATGAAAAACACCTTAATTTCAAACATAAGAGTTGAATGCCATAAATCCTTGTTATTGTAAAGTAACCACTTTACTAATTTGACTCAAGCCACATCTATGCTACTTGTTTCCCTGAGGCTTTTCCTCCTCTCCTGGGTGACACAACTGATAGTCAGCAGCTAGCTGAGCAGATGTTGTTCCCCAACTAGTACATAATTATTTTCTTCTGAGAGTAAATATTCCCATGTGTGTACCCTCCATTTCTGATCAGTTTCCCTGTTATATAAACAACAGATTGTGTTGTTGTTTTCTTAGAATATAGACCTTTAAGAGATTTCCACACTAGCATGTATTTCCTAAAATTTGCTGGTAACTAAGACAAGCTCTCTTTCACTCTTCATTAATGTTCTCATTCTACCTTTTAAATCTGGCTCTAAAAAGTTATTTGGCCTTTTGAAGTTGTTTCAGAATAAATTTTGTTTAATTACATTATCCAATCTTTGTATATTTATTTTCATTTTAACTGTTTTATCTTGGGTACAAATATATTACTTAACTTTTCTCAAAACTCAGATGTTAACATATTTTATCTTGATTTTTATGGGGAAGATAAAAAAAAAAACTAGACTAAGGTTTAATATTAAATTCAGTTCATATAATTTCCCATATGATATTGTGGGTTTTTTTTAAATCCTTTAATTCTGAAGCTCTAAATTCCATATCCTAAGAAGACTAGAAATTGAAATGCAGGGATTTCATCTCTTCGTCTCCTAGTTCAGAAGCTTATTAGACACTCTTGCTGAACCCATAATTTTTACTGCTTCTTACTAGACAAGTAAAAGCAAGCTCCTACTCTCACGCTGTACCCCACAAAATTAGAATAATAAATAATAAAACTTAAATTCCCCTTAAAACAACTGGAAGGAGAAAGTATTCCATGTGTGTGCTGTATTTCATGGCATCTCATCAACCACATCACCACTCATCCAGAGACTGTGCAAAAATTACACATAAATTATGGGAGTATGGATTTAAAATGAATCTTCTTCATTCTTACTTACTTTTCAAATGACAAGATCCTATCCAGAGAGGAAATGATACTTTTGAATGATCACTCACTAGTTACTAGCAGGACAAATTCAGTATAACATAAACTTTATTAAATCGATTATTTTAATTTTGTGTTTACTGTTAAATCAATAAAAATTAACTTTAAAAAGTCTCTTGTGTTAAACCCTCTATAATGAAGTGCATTTTTTAACATCTTTATTGAGGTATAATTGCTTTACAATGGTGTGTTAGCTTCTGCTTTATAACAAAATGAATCAGTTATACGTGTACATATGTTCCCATGTATCTTCCCTCTTGTGTCTCACTCCCTCCCACCCTCCCTATCCCACCCCTCTAGGTGGTCACAAGCCATCTAGCTGATCTCCCTGTGCTATGTGGCTACTTCCCACTAGCTATCTATTTTATGTTTGGTAGTGTATATATGTCCATGCCACTCTCTCACTTTGTCACAGCTTACCCTTCCCCCTCCCCATATCCTCAAGTCCATGCTCTAGTAAGTCTGTGTCTTTATTCCTGTCTTACCCCTAAGTTCTTCATGACCTTTTTTTTTTCCCTTAGATTCCATATATATGTGTTAGCATACGGTATTTGTTTTTCTCTTTCTGACTTACTTCACTCTGTATGACAGATGCTAGGTCCATCCACCTCACTAGAAATAACTCAGTTTCGTTTCTTTTTATGGCTGAGTAATGTTCCATTATATATATATTTCTGGCAGTTTGCTTAAAGTGGTTTCAGAATATAACCTGTAATCAGTGCTAAGCTTGGGATAATACAACATAATCAAATGTATTATGTTTGCATATGGGAGTGCGTAGTTGCAGATGCAGACATCTGTCTATCAATTGTTAGGTGTTTCTGAGCCACTTGAACAGGTGGAGATGCTGAGTAGTTTCCCCATGATGGGATTTTAAATGCCCTAGAAGAGAAACTGGCTCCCCTTTTCACCAGTAAGGATTATTTAGCTTTTGGTACTCTTATGTCGATAGTTACCAGTTTCTTTAGTTCTAAACTTTGACTCCTTTGAAAATTTAACTATCCTTTCAAAAGCTATGATGTTAAGAAAATAAGTATTGATAACATCACATCTTAGTGGTATAAATACCTTACTTAGGAATGAGTTTTTGTAATTGGGTTATTGACTGACTTCAATCTTTAATAATTATAACAGGAGAATAGAATTTGTACCCAGAGAGTGAAGTTTAATATTTGACACAAATTGATTTCTTCATAGTTATTTGTTTTTGTTTGTGTGTATGTGGTTTGCTTGTTTTATATTTTTGCCATAAAAACCAGAGGAATAAACTTGGTAGCCAACCAGCCAAGAGGGTTTGCCTTCTCTTTGTCAGACCGCAGGGCTGGGGCACCCTGTATGTGGCTTGAACATCTCACTTCGCAGGTAAGGTCACTGCCAATGTAATCTCACTTTTCCTGTGAGGTCCCTCCCAGGGGCACAGGTCCCGACTTGATCACTACTCTTCCCCTCCTACATGATTCTGCGTGAATCTTTCTTACAGCCTTGGTTATACAGGAGTCTTTCTGCTTATGTACAGTTAGTTTTCAGTGAGAATTTTTCCATGGGTAGATGTATTCATTTTTGATGTGTTCGTGACAGGAGGTGACTTCCACATCCTCCTACTCCACCATTTTGATTCGACCCCTGAAGCTTTATTTTTGTTATTTGTATCTAATTCCATGTGTTTGTGGAGTGTTTTCTGCACAATGTCAATCTTTTTTTAATGTTTTGAGGCGTTTTATAATTCATGAGGTCTGTCTTGGTGAATATTAGATGTGCTCTTGGTAAGAATATATATATTGCTGTTGTTGAGTAGAATGTTGTATAAGTGTCATTCAGGTCTAGCATATTCAGTGGTATTATAGTAGTATTTTCTATCCTCATTGATTTTCTATTTATTTGTTCTATCCATTTCTGGGAAAGAAGGGTTGAAATTTGAGACTATAATTATAGACTTTTTATACTTCTCCCTTCAGTTCAGTCGTTTTTCTGCTTCATATATTTTGACACTCTGTTTTCTGATGCAGAAATATACATTTTTGTTATCTTGATGAATTGACAATTTTATTACCATAATATGTTATTATTTATATCTGGTCATATTCCTTTTTCTGCAGTTTATGCCCTATGATATTAACATTAACATAGTCATATAAATTTCCTTTTGAGTAACATTTGCACAATATATATTTTTCCACCATTTTATTTTTATTTCATACATCTGTAAATATAAAGTGTGACTCTTTTGGAAAGAGTAAATATGTACTTTTTTAAAATTAATATTTATTCTGGCAATCAGTACCTTTTAACTTTGGTATTTAGTCCACTTAAAATCAACACAACATTGCGAAGCAACCATACTCCAATAAAAATTAATTTAAAAAATGCATTTTTGCTAGGGAAAAAAGTCAATATAACTATGAGTATGGTTGAGTTGCATTCTATCATTTTTTTGTCCCCATCCATTTTCCCTCACATCCTTCCTCCTTTGTGATGATTTGAGTAATATTGACATTCCATTTGGTGTCCACTCTTGGTATTTTGACTACACTTCTTTGTTTTATTTCTTTTTAGTGATTGCTCTAGGGCTTATAATATGCACCTTTGACTTACCACTTTCTATACTGATATATTACTTCACATGTAATTTAAGAATGTACAAGAATATGCTTCCATTTTTACTCCTTCTTCTTTTAGATAACATGACCATGTACCTTCAGTATATATTATAAAATCACAAATTTTCTTGTTAAGTTTTGTTTCACACTGTCAATGATTGTTTTAGGTCATGAAAACGAATCAAAAAAAAAAACAAAAAAACAAAACCATGGGTTTATACTTATCTGAAGTTATTATTTCCTGGTTCTTTATTTCTTTTATAGCTCACTTTTCTGTCTAATATAATTTCCCTCCATATGACAGAGTTCCTTTTCATTTACTTGGGAACAGGTCAGCTGAGAATAAATTAATTTAGTTCAGTAGGTCAGAAATAAACCTGGTTTTGTCTTTGTTTTTGGAGAATATTTCAGTGGATAAAGAATTTTAGGTTGATTTTTTCCCCTACATTTCCAAAATGCTGTTCCATTGTCTTGAGTTTTACAGTTTCTGAAAACTGTGACATTCCTATTATTTGTTCCTCTGTATGTATTCATTCTTTTTTTTTCCAGCTGCCTTAGGTTTTGTCTCACTAATTTCAGCAAATTGATTAAGCTATACTTCAGTGTGCTTGTATTTATGACTATCCTTCTTGGATTTAATTTAGACTTTTGTATCTGTGGATTTGGAGTTCTCATCACATTTGGGAAAAAAATTACCCATTATTTTATTAAATATCCCTCCTCTCTTTTGGGGTCCAGCAATTACATGAATGTCAATCAACTTTATATTCGCAGTCACTGAAGCTCTTTAAAAAAATTTGGTTTTGTTTTGTCCAATTTTTTGTGCTGTCCTTTACTTTGGACAGGTGCCATTTTCTTCAACTATTCGAGGTCATTGATCTTTTCTTCTTCAGTGTTTAAACTTCTCTTTTGATGTATCCTTGTGAATCTAGGGAGCTGTGAACACAAAGTGCTCCCACTTGAAGGAGATGGAGCTAGAGCTAGAGCTTGTCATTTTGTTTCCTAGGATGTTTCAGGTTGATTTCTGAGCTGCGTAAAGACAGTCTTTGCAATTACTATTAGCATACCTGAATATTTTGTAAAGCATAATTTTAAAACTTTAAAGTCTTCCCTCTATAAATTGGACATACACAGATTTTACCTTTCACTATGCATTTTAAAATACTGAAATAAATTTCCACTGTATTTCCATAGGACAAAATGATTCTACTTTTACTAGAAAAAAAAAATTCCCATTACCTACCATGTACTAATCCAAAAGACTGAAATCATAATAAATATAATTGTAACAAAGTAATTAACTTGTGTTTCACTTAGAAATCTGAGTGAGTGCTTGTAAAGTGACTGCCATACGGTCAGATTTAGCAGAAAGCAAAGCACATGAATACAAATAAATTTCTACTCAATATAACTCACATCCCTTCTTGCCCACCTAATACTGACAAACATTATCATGTAAATTAACATGATCCAAAAATATGGCATATAACTTTAAGAAGCAAAGGTACATAACATTAAAATTTTGCTTAATAGTCAATTAAGCAATTAAGCTCCATCTTATTAGGAACTATTTATCTATATAATGATTATCCATTAATTAACCCAATATTATATTATTCTGAAGTTTTAGCTTTTAAGTTATTTAAGGCTCTTGGAAATGTTCAAATTTTTAAAATATGATGATTAATTCTGTAAAATCTTTGTCAAAAGTATGATTCAATATAGTTCATTAGAAATTTACCAGTTTCATATTCTAAAATGTTAAGGAAGTATAACATTAGCTTATTTTATCAGTAAACCAATACAATATAAGATGTTCAAGAGGTTCAGCTTAATTAGGTCAATAGTATAGTCAATATAGATTGGCTTTGTCAAGTTAGTCCATGTTGCCATCTTGGTTGAACTCTCAAAATTGCTAAACTATAATTTTCAACTGGTAAAATCATGATTTTTCAAATATAAAATGCCATTTGTCAAATGTTTCTTTCAACACATTAATTAATAAGGAAAGAAAGAAGATGTTAAGATGGATTCAAACAGCATTTGAAAGCTTAGATGTTTACAGAAAATTACAGTAAACAGGTGTTACAGTTTACAGAAAAACTGGGTTCCTTGCCAGTTTTTAAAACTTACAAGGTGTATCTATAATGCATTGAGATTAATTTTATAAAATATATTTAAAATCAGTCTCACAGTATTTTAGATTAATTTGGGCTACATTTGATAATTCTACAATATTATAGAAATTGAAACTCATATTCTTGTGCAATTTTACTATTTCCATTATATTTCCCAACTAAAAACTGAACAGTGGAGTTCTAAATAAATATTAACAGTGGAATATATTTTCAGTTTGGGGGGTGGGATTGGGATGGCTAAGAACTGCAGTTATTTATCATAAAATAATACTGCAGGATACTGAAATTTTAAATATAAATTTTGTTGGACTATTTCACTATAGTTTAGGTTTCCACAAATCAGAGTTTCATGAAAAGGAGTCAATAAACTACATTCAAACAGCTAGTTCTATGATGTATTAATTTGTACATTATGTTTTGCTGAAACACAACCGTGTTCATCAGTTTACATTTTGATTTGGTTACTTTCTCACTACAATGATGAAAAACCATATGACTTGCAAAGGCAAACATATTTACTACCTGGCCATTTACTGAAATAACTTGTAGATACCTTTTTTTCAGGAGAAAACTTACTGTTGTTTTTATTTTATATCTTTACTAATACATACATAATATGAAGCAGGAGGTAAAACTGCTTTGAATTTAAAAAAAAAATCAATTTGAAATACAATTTATGCTTGCTGTGAATCTTGTCTCACTATTAGCCCCAAACCTTTCAGGATATGTTTTCTCACCCCTCTACTCTGTCATTGGAGCATCTGATTATAAAATTATAAGTCTTAGAATACGTTGATATTTTTGCACAATATAACTTATGAATGCTTACTTACTGCTTAAGGAGGAAGTTCTGGTTAACACAACTGCATGTGAAATATATGACACTAATATACTCAGTCTGGGTCCCATAGCCAGGGTAAAGTTGGCATTTGCTTAATGTTATGGTTAGGGAGCACAAATCAGATAAGAAATCCCATGTGACCCATAAGCAATAACAACATGATCTCAATACTATTTTTATTTGCTCTACAAAATTGTCTTGATAATAGAAACTTTCTAGGCATACACAGATCGAACAAGAGAAATCTCTTCAGGACAAAATCAGAAGCGCACTTTTCTTACATATTATTCTTTAGGATTACTCCAGGATTTAGATTTTGCCTGTGATGGGAGAAATTGTGTATGAAGGATGTATACTTGGACAATATTATAAAGCATTACTTACAGCTAATTTATACATACATCTGTTCTTTACAAGAAAAAGAAAATCTGGAAGTAACATCAATATTACCATCAAGGTGCAAGGACAAACCATGAAAGTTAAAATATAAGTTTACCAGTTATAATGACAAAATCATGAAAGAAAACTTACAGAATAACGTTTACAATCTAGAAACATTATTGAGAATAAGAATTTCTAGGACTTTATAATGCAACTTCAGGTAAGAGTTTATTTTTCATTTATCTTTTGCAAGGCATTCAAGGAAAAAACTAATTAAAAATGATAAACTGACACAATTTCTTCCAAGTACATGTTCCTTTTCATTAAATAAGTTCTGAAAATGAATGATCTTGGTGTAAATAAACTATAATGATTTTTTCCTATTAGCTTCATCTTAATGTTTTTCATTTCTCAATTACTGGTGATGGAATTTGCCTAAGTTGACCTGTAATTAGATCCAATTATCATTGCCAGCTTATCACAGCATGCATAAAAAGGCACAGACTTTTCTTCATTGAAAGCAAAAGAAAAGACTGAGAAAATTTTATATTCTATATTATAAGTCATAACGATATCCACTATTAAAATGATGCCAATAAATGCCACGGTATAATATGGATGTAATTTGTCTTTAATAAGACAATGCAGATATTTTCTTTCTGTATTGCTGGCATGACTTATTCTTCATCATTCCTTTCTGATATATTATGACCAAATCTAAATGACCAGTGAAGTGGAAATATGACCACCGGTGGATGGTTGTATAATTATTATCTCTAGGTGATCATTTTAATGTTAACCTGAGATTACCACGTAACCATAATTTGTAACTAAATGAAAGCAAGCAAGCCCTCCCAAGGTTTCCTTAATTATTCTTTAATTATGACCTTCTGAAAGTAGGTTAAATGAAAGAAAAATAATAGAAGATATTATTATTACTATAACAATTATTCTATTAGTTATTTGTTTACTTTATCAATAATTTAAATCAAACTGCACAGATAAATTCTAGTTTCATTTATAGAGTTTATCAAATAAACCATAATTGTGATTGTATACAGTCAGTCTTCTACTGGTCACTGTTCTGGAATGTTGTAGAAAAAACATTCTAAAATTTTTTAATGATATGTTTATCAGTATTTAATATTTATGAATTGTTTCAAGAACCAGGTTTTTCTGTCAAAATAGACATTTTAAATGAGCAAATATAAGAGCCTTTGAAAAAAGGGATTTAACAGAAAGACAAACAGTAAGACAGACACATATAAGGAAAGAAATACATTTACATTAAGGATATATTCCCAAGTAGTTATATTTTTAGCAATCAAATCATATTTTATAAAAGATAAATATATATTTAAAGAATGTGGGGAAAATGACTTGTGAAAGATCATTTATGTGGATAATATAATTATAATCCATAATTAATGTTTTTTATAATTCTGATATTTCAAACAAATAAGAATTTTACAGCAAAACTAATATATTCACAGGAAGAAAAATTAAATGTTTAACAAGGTTGTTCTGATATAAAACTTCAGGGGCAAAATCCTAAATTTACTGTGAAATTCTTTGTATTATTGTAGTTATTATTTATATAGTACAACATGAATAATATTTTATAAAATAAACACAAAATTTTCATAAAGTAAACATGCCAAATTCAAAATATATAATAATGCTAGCTCCTCAGATACCTCTCTCGTAATGCTATCAATACCAACCCAACTTCTTAACTAACCTAATCTCCTAACTTGAAACACAATAGAATAATTTGGTTGTCTTTGAACTTTATACATAACAGTATAGAGGTGCTCTTTTGTGTGTGATAACTTTGTCTCAATATTTTTTTTGTGTGAAATCCATCCATATTTTTGCGTTTGGTTGTAGCTGATTCATTTTTACTTCTGTATAGTATTTCATTTCATTAATATACCAAATGTATTTGTCTATACAGCAACTAATGAGGATCTGATTTTTTTATAGTTTTGGGTTATTTTAAATAATGCTGCTATGTATATTCTTACTCATATCTTTTGGTGAACATATGTAGTATGTTATGTAGACATGGGGTATGTATGTAGACAAGGAATTGATTGGTCAAAGTTACACATTTGTTCAATTCCAGTAGAAAACTGTCTGGTGGTTTTCAGAAATGATTGAAAACAACTTATATATCATCCAGGAGTGTATATCTGTGGAACTGGTTTCACACCCCTGTAAAACTTGTTATATTCAGTTTTGGTTTTGTTTTTCCATTTAGCTATTCTCTAGTGTATATAGTGGTATAAAATTATAGTTTTAATTTGCAACTCTCTTGAAGACTGAGGAATATGAGGATCCAAACCTATGTTTAGTAACAATTTAGATATCTCCTGTGAAATGTCTATTAAAGTCTTAGCCTTATTTTTCTATTGGGTTCTCTGCCTTCTATATATTGATTTATATGACTTCGATTTTTATCAGCTATTTATATATACTAAGGAAAATTCTTTGTCATACAAATAAGTGTATTTCAAACATTGTTCCTTATTCTGTGTCTTGACTTTCCTCTCTCTCAATGGTGTCTTTTTATAAATATAAGTTAACTATTTCTTAAATATACACATATATTTGATTAAGTTTAGTGCTTTTGTGGCCTATGTAAGAATTTATAACCTACTCCAAATCATGAAGATATTTATATTTATTTTAAGAGGATAATTGTCTTAATACTCTTATTAATTATATATTCCATCTAGAACTGGCACATAAAAATGCAGGAAAATATACCCCATTAGTTACCTATGTGAATAGCTTATTAATTCAGCACCACTGTTTGCAAAGATCATTCTTTTCCCTGCTGTACTGAGCTATTATATATGTCATGTATTGAATGATCATGTAGATTTGTCTGTTTCTGGACTATCTATTCTTTTCTGTTTCACTATTTGTCTATTCTTGCACCAAAAGAACACTCAAAGTTGCTGCTCTAATAAAACATATATTATAGTGGACAATAAAATAATAAAAATGGAATAATTTATTTTAAGAGAGTAGTAAGTGCTATGAAGAAAATAAACTAATGTGATAGAGAGTAGAAGGGATTGGGTGGTTAGGAAAGACTTTACTGGGGAGGCCACATGTGTAAGGCTGAATACAAGAAGGAGCAGTCCATGAGAAATGTGAGGTGGGAATACTCTAGGCAGAAGGAATAGCTGAAGCAATAGCTCTGATTCAGGAATACATTGGTTATATTTGAAGATATGATGGAAGTTCACTGTAAATAGACTTTAAAGAGCTAAGGAATAAGTGCTTAAAGTTGATATGGGAGATATGTGAAGAGGGCAGACATGTAGGTCCTCATAGGTCATGTTAAAGATGTCCATTTTTGGTTTAAAGGCAAGATTTGGAAAAGATTTAAGCTAGGTGTATGCAAAATGTTCTAATTTTTATTAAAAATTACTCTGTCATGTGAAAATTAATCATAGGTGGTCATGAGTAAAATTAGGGCAAACGATTTGGTGGCTATTTGGGTAGCCCAGACGAGAAACACTGATGATCAGTATTTATGTATTGGTACTGGAAATGTTGAGACATGGCTAAATTTTAAATACATTGGGAAATTAGAGCTAAGGAAATTTTCTGATGGAGTAGTTGGAAAAAAAGAGGAATCAAGGAAGACATCTAGAAAATAACCTACAGAATTCAGAGAAATTATGGTTCCATTAACTAAAACTGGGAAGACAGTAAAAGTGATTTGGTTAGCAGGATTGGTATAGAATCTTGAGTTCAAGCTTCATGATTTATAATTATTTCTTTGTTGCATCATCTATATTTATTTGTTTTTATTCCATACTACTCCCACTAATGTCCTTTTTCTGTTCCAGCATCTAAGCTAGGATATCATGTTGCATTTAATCATCATATCTCCTTTAGTCTCCTCTGATCTGTGAAAGTTTCTAAGACTTTACTTGTTTTTCATGATCCTTACATATTTGCACAGTACTGGTCAGGTATTTTGTAGAATGTCCAGAATATAGATTTGTTTAAGTTTTCTGAGTATTAGACTGGGATTATGGATTTTTGGAGGAATACTCCTGAATTCTAATGCTCCTTATATCAAGAGATACATTAAAGCAACATGATTTGTTGCTGGTGATTTTAATGCAGATCACTTGGGTAAGGTAGTGTCTGCCAGATTTCTCCACTGTAAAATTACTATTACTTCCTTTCATATTGTGTTTTTTAAAGACAAGTCAGTAAGTCCAGCTCCAGCTTATAGTCAATAAGAGGGAAATTAAATTCTAGTTCCTGGAAGAAAGAATATAAAACTATTTATTGGCATATATTAAAACAACCACAGTAATTAACAAGTATTTGGGGAAAAATATTTAGAAGCTACAAAACCACCCTCTTCTTAAAGTCCAGCACTCCAAGTTTGCATTCATCAGTGGATCTTGTCTGTGAATATCTAGCATACTAATAGTGATTTTATATTTCCCTTTATATTTTTAACTTTATCATTTGTAATCATTCTGCAAAGCAGATTTGTCCTTTTTATCTTCTTTTATTTAATATTTTATTTATAGTAGTATGTTGTGGTGGATATGTGTGTGTGTGTGTATATATATATATATATATATATATATAGTATATATAGCATATATATAGTATATATATATATATAGTATATATATATATATATATATATATATATACTTTGAGGGGGTTATAATCCAATCTTATTGTAACAGTTCTGAAGACATTAGCAAAATACATTTAATATTCATTCATGTGTTGCTTGAATCAAGAGCTCATTCATTTTTATTGTTGAATAGTATTTCATTGTATAGATGTGTTTTACATATTTTATTCATTAATCTATTGAGGGCAATTATTGTACATATGATTAAGATGTGCCTTAAATGAAGGCATTGGGTTCTTATGGTCAATATCTGGTTTTAACAAATACCACAAAGACAGTATATATTTCTTAAGATTAGTCAACTTTTTGTCTCCCCTTCCCTGCTCTGCCTTCCTAGATGCCTTATAAGAACTTTCTTTAGTTGGTCCACATACAGATGACAAATGGATTAATTATGTTACCTTCCAAAGCTATTTGATCTATGTCACTATATCCAAAATTGCAATCTTCCTGGAGGTTAACGATTTTAGGTATCATAATACTATTTAAATTCCTTTCATAATATTTACATAACAGAATCTCAAATTATTACATTCATGTCATGTTTATTTTCTGTTTCACATTACTGGGCATATGTGCTTTTTAAGGGCAAGGGACAGAATGTTCTTACAGCTGGAAGCCATATTTTTTTCTTCTTTCATTTTTTTTTTGTCTTTTTTTGGTGGTGGGGTGAGTGGTGGTGGTGATGTATCAAATGGCAGAAACAAGCAGAATGTTTATAGCCTGATTGATATACTACTTTGCTTCAAGTGAATTATATTCCCTTTGGCATTAACTGACAATTGGAGAGATGTATAAGAAACAGTTTCTAAAGCTTAAGTTTTACTCCTATTCTGAAGTGTGATTTGTGGAAGTTCTTTTCAGTGGCCAATTTTCAGTAGAATTAGAAGAGTCCTGTGCTTATGTCCTTTAGAATACAATGAAGGGCTACCAAGGAATTTGGAATCCTTTAAAATGACAAATTAATCATCAGTCTGCCACTCACACTGAAAACATTTGGTAACTTTACAATTTTCTTTCAAATAAGTGAATCATAGATTATTTTTTTCATGAAAATATGTTTATTGTTTACAAAGTGGAGTAGAAAAATTTCATGTGATAATGTCTTTAAAATCAACTTTAGAAGTACTGATGCCACTTATCAATTATTTGGACTACTGTAAGTCTCCTTAAAGTATAGAAAATGATTTTGTTGTTTTCACAAACTTGTACTGGATTTGTGTTTCCTGGTGTAAGAGGCACTATTGCTCATGTGTAGGAAAATATTTTAATCTCACCATCATTATGGAATAATTTGCATTCCTTCCTTTGGCAGTGATAGTTACGTGGGGCATTTTCCTATTTATTGGCTTGTGAAAAGAGAAGACACTCTGTCCACATCATAAATATAAAACTTTGTCAATTTTAGATGAAGAACACAGAGTTTTTGCATAGTTCTTTGCCATTTTGTTCAGGATTTTACCTTATGTTTAGTTCTGCAATATTTCCCAAGAAAAAAAAATAATTTATATAGGTGCATGTCCAAGGAGATTGCCAAGGAAAAAATTGCCTAACATTACTGATATCATCATGTACATGAGAATCACTATTCATTAGATTTAAAGTGTCTGATTTAGTTGAGCTGCACGTGTGTGATTGTTAGTCCAGTGTGCAACCATTAATCCTTTTTTTCCCTAATTATACACTGAACTAACATTAAATTACATGACTTTGAAAAAAATTGTGAGTGCCAAAATTATCACATGTAGTATTTTCATCAGTGTTTACCATGACTAAAATGATTGCATTGTCCCACAAGAGTTTATAAACTAGTTGAGGAGAAGAGAATGGAATGTGAAAGATAAACACTAGCAGGCAACATTATATGAAATATCTCAGTAGCCTATCATTTACTTCCAAGTAAATATTGATAAAAGTAGTAAATATTCCATAAAGGTATTTAGAGATTTGTCTCCATAAGAGTATCTCAAAATATATTACAGCCGTGTTATGACTAATGAAACCTTTTACGTTTGCTCTTGTGGTGAATTAAGACATATGTGAAATATACTTTACTTCAGTGAAAAATCTAAAATATTTTGCTTCTATATCCCTGATTTTGTAATTTGTTATAACATAATAATTTCCAAATTAGTAGTACTAATAAGAACGTAAGCTTATGGTTTTCATGTTCTATGCAAAAATTCATATCTGTAAGATCATTAATACATTTCTTAAACTTTCTGAGCCAATTTCTTTTCTATAAGCATAACATGATAAATCCTTTTACAAAGCTTTGGTGTGACTATAAAATGTGTTCCTATACATAGACACCTAGTGAGGTGTGAATATTTAGTATATAATCAAAATAGCTCCCTTCACCACAATGTCTTGAACAAATTAGATATTAAAATCTCTTTTCTAAAAATTTTCAAACTGATCATTATCATGTCAACACAGATTTTAAGAATTTATAAACTTGAATACACATATGTAACCAATTTATCATCTTGTTATCTTTCCTTAGAAGAATATACTTTAATTATTCACAGGACTAAGTATCATTCACACATAAAAAGGACAAAACTTGGATAAATCATTACCTTAAGACTGAAAATAAAGTATCTTTTTACACAGGAAAATGTTTGCATTTGGGCAAGCTGTGCAGAGAAGCTAATGGGAGTGGAATTCAGAAGGGAACATGTAAGTTTAAAAATATCTTTCTATAAAAAAAGAAAAATGGAGAGAATAGAAAAATTCCCTAGGGATGCAGCATGCAATGAAGTGTGAGACTGATAGTGAGAAAGGCTATGGAAATCAGTGAATAACAAAATGTCCCTGATTAATGGTGTGCATATGTTTTCTGTAGACCCATTTGACATTTTTCTGTGTGGAGCTTCCAATTTGGAATCAGGTTGGAACCATAATCTACACAGTTGTGTGGTTCTTTTACTTTCTATTTTTTAATCAATGGAATAGAAGAATTTCAGAAAGCCTGTATGAAATAGAGAAAAAAGCAATAAGTAAAAACTGTAAGTCATTTTTGAGAGTAATGTCAAAAATTCAGCTAAAGAAAAAAAAGAATACATAGTTTGGATTCATTTTTTAAAACCCCGAATTTTTCTATGAATATTTACTTTGACATCAAATATCTCAAGAATACATTTGGAGAAAATTAAGGGAGCAGTATTATTTGTTCTGTCATTTCAATCACAGTAAAATTGTTCTTATAGTTGTAACGTTATCAAGAAAAATCATTTATAAATGTTTGGTATACAAGGAGAAATATTCCAGCTTTCAAGTTTTATGTAGTGAGAAAAATTGATACTTTGTACCTAGTCTCACTGGTGTTTATGATTTAAACCTTGACTAATATTCCACTTTAAAAACTTTGAAATAAAAAATAGCTTAGTAATTTTATGCAATAATGTCATATTGAGCCAATCCAAGCCACTGCTCCTATTAACATTTATTTATTAGGAACTTGAGGTCTCCATTCAGGTTTTAGTAGGCAGATGTTGTTACACTGCAGGAACATTCTGTCAATTAGTACTACTTTGGCTTTTCCAAGTATCTGCAGAGAATTAAAATTAGAAACAAGATAGAAACTGATATATATTCCCACAATGAACTAGAAACATTCATTTTTAGTTATTGTGGAGAAGTTTTTCAAATATCATGCATTATTTTAGTGATTTATTTTTGATAAAAGTCAAACAATAATCAATTTTAATATAATTATTTAAATCATGCATAAACAAATTTCTAAATAATAGAGCACTGTAACACATATATTATATCCTTAAGATGTACTTGTCTTATGTGTTAAAACATTATAAAATTAGATGGAAATTTGATGATTTACATAAGAAAAGTTGGCAATTGAGAATTATCCTACACTTGTACTATTTGCAAAATTGTAATACATAGAAAATAAAAATGGTTCATTGTTTTAATTTGAATAATATATGTGAGTCTAAAAAATTTGAGAATCTTCAACATTATCTTTATTTCAGTCTGTCTACTGTTTTTAAATTTCTTTATAATCTGACATTTAATTATATTTCTTGTATTTTCCACAAATGCCAATTTAGTCAAGATCATTTGTAGAAAAATATATTATTTATTTTTTGAGGAAGTTAAGATCTTGGCTATTTAAAAATGTAATGAAGTATTCTTGGGTAGTTAGGTTTGCATATTCTTAACTTTAGCACAATGGAATGATAGACCCATCCCCAGCAGTAACAGTAAAATGCTACAGCCATGATGTGGTCTATTATTATATTGGTAGTGTATATATTTGTTGTGGATGGTGGAGGGGAGAAAATGGAGTGGGAGGGCTGAAAGTCTTAGGGACTTGTATGTAGTTCGAAAAAGTCTGTGAAGGGATTTTGATAATTCTATTGTTTTCTCTCTAAACAAGATTGAAAACTGCATACAATTAATTTTGCAATGCTTTATATTTTGAAGCTTATAATACCAATCTTCTTTGTTTTCTTTGTTATTTATTTATTTATTTATTTATGCTTTTGGGAAATAACAGAACCAAAACAGCACATTGGTCATGTGTTCAGTCCGGGAAACACACCATGTGTGTTTGGAATGCATAACATTGGAAACTTACTTTTCTGGTGAACTTATGCTTTGCCTGGTGTTAATACAGTTGTGCCTGGGAGCTACATATCTTCCTCTCTCTTGCCCTTACTATGGCTCTGAGGTTCAAATATGGGTAGAGGTGATATTAGATAGAGCTCACAGTTTTGGGAGTTGACAATTCAGAAGCTGTACATAAATACATTTTACTAGCATAATTATAAAGCAAATTGTATTCATAGCACTGCAATTTCTTTTATGTTAATGTCAGCACAATGATTGGGTATGAATGAGACCCTGAAAATTGAGTTGGAAACACATGGACAGATTCATTTAAAGATGAAAATTTTACTTTAAATTTTTCCTGAGACCATTTTGCCACTAGAAACAGAGTCCCTTCCCTGCTTCAGTAGGTGGATTTCCAGTTTCCTGAAGAAATTAAAGAACAGTTATTAGGTAGCTGCTTTATAGCAGATGCTAGTTCTCATTAAAATCTACCCTCACCATCTCTCATTGCCTTTATACCTATAACCATTCTAAGAAGCCTCTCCACGCATCTCTCCAAGAGATACTCAGAACCAATTTTCAGTTGTGTTCTTTCCAAATCCATGACCTTAGGCACTGCTCTGATATAAACCCTAAAGAGGGTTGTAGTGCTACTCATGTTCTCTTTTGGGTAGTGCCAGCATATTATGCAGAACATTCTGTAAACAAGATCCAATTTTTATTTCCTCATACAACTGTTCATAGTGAATACCTCAGGAGATCATAGATGTGTTCTGAGACAAAGACATCAATATTGCAGGAGAAGCAGCCATATGAATTGGAGTTACTTGCTCATGCAAATTATGTGTGCCTTCAGGAAGGCTCAAGTCAGATCTTTTATATATCATAGCCTCTCAGTGACAGCGTGATGTTTTGTATACCTAATTTTTTGCACCGGTGTACCAGGTTACACCGAATTCATGATGAATAGCTCAGTTTGTGTGAAAAATCGGTGGGCTACGGCCAAGCTATTTTTATGCTGACTAGGGTCCAATGGCAAATCAAAATATATTTTCAGAAGTAGGATAGCTGTCTGCAAAGGGTGGAATCACTTTGCTCCAAAATTGCAAAGGTCTGCCCCATTCTTCACTTACAGCAACCTGCCAGAAGTTCCATACAACATTGTTCTGTGTTATCCTAGACCTGCTGAGTCATGTGGCTGAGGTAAGCTGAGCAGTTTGCATAGCAACCATGTATTATAGCAGTCTTCTCTTCATTTCACATGAAGAAAACAAACTAAAACATTCTTTTTTATGCCATTAAACTAGGATAAGAAGAAAGGGACTACTTTACTTCCTCAGGTGATTAATCTTGAAAATCAAGGGGGGCATGTGTTGTTACTGTATAATGGAGACAAAGTGTGTGTCCAGAACCCAAGACATCCTTTGAAGATCTGTCTAATATTTTCATATCCTTTGTGAAAGCTAGATGGAGATGATTACCCAAACACAGGCAAAACTAAAAATGTCCCAGGACCTTCAGTATTTAAAGGTTTGTTAGTCTGGATTTTCCTGAGAAACAGAACCAATAAAATATATGTACCCTATATATCCCAGTATATATCCCATTTTATATAAATTAATATAAGTATAACATAATGTAATATAAATATATATTTATAGAAATATGATAATTATGTGTATATAATGGGATTTACTATAAGTAATTGGCTCATGAATTATGAAGTTGAGAAGTCCCATGACCTGTCATCTTCAAGCAAGAGGTCCAGGAAAGCCATACTTTTGGATGTGGTAAACAAGTTTCTGGCCTTGATTATAGTGATAGTTTCATGGGTTTATACTTATCTCTAAACACATCAAATTATATACATTAAACATGCATATCTATTTGTATGCCAATAATACCTCAATAAAGTGGTTAAAAAATAAACTCCACTCCAAATTCAAAGGCTTGAGAACAAGGAGCAACAATGATGGTGTAAGTCCCAGTAACAGAGCAGGAAAAGACTGATGTTTCAGCTCTAGGAATCAGGCAGAGAGTTAGTATTCAACATTCCTCCACCCTTTTGTTTTTTTCATGTCAATGAGTCAAATGATGCCTACACCTTAGGGAGGACAACATCCTTTACTCTGCCAACTAATTTAAATGCTAACTCTTACAGAAAGAACCTCACAGACACATCCAAAAATAATCTTTAACAAGGTATCTGGGCATCCCTTGGTTCAGTCAAGTACACACATAAAATTAATGCTCAAAGAAAGTTTAGGTCATTCCAGCATCTAAGGGAACACAAAAACTGAGGTGCTTCTTGAAAGCCAAGGGTATATGGAGTAGGGAGTAGAAGATATGAGTAATAAATCAAAGCTATGGCCATATATGGTAGGCAGAATTCTAAGAGAGCCACTTGGTCTCACTGCCTGCTGCTCCCCTTTGAGTATGGGAGGGACTGTAAATATGGTGGATTTCAGTTGTACAGAGACAAAGCTGGTAAAATATGTTGGTGACATCAAAGACCTGGGAGTGATCCCCTAGACAATAGCCAACAAGAAAGTGGAGACCTCAATCATACAATCATATGGAAATAAATACTGTCAACACCAACATAAATTTGAAACAGGACCCAGAGCTACAGAAAGGAGTGCAGCTTGGCTGGCATCTTTATTTTAATTTTGTAAGATCCTGAGCAGAGAAACCAGTTATGCTATGCCCAATATCTGAATGACAAGACTGTGAGATAATAAATGGGTATTTCTTTAGATCCCTAAATTTGTTGTAATTTGTTATGCAGCAATAGAAAATTAATACACAATATGACCAGTTATGGAAGTGAAAGCAGTAGCATTTGCTTGTGTTCACTATGTTTATATGAATATATTCATATGTGTGTTTATTATTTTCTACCTCCTCACTCTTATTATGTAATGAATGTTAATATTCTCTCTATTAAGTTGCCAGATATCAAAGACAGAGTGAATCAGTTTCAGGAGGAGTAAACATTACACAATAGTGGTTAAAGTAACATGTGGGTGGTACATGTATTTATTTAACATGTATTTACTTAACAAGGTATAGAGAAATCCTGTTAGGTGGAGACAAGTTCTTATATTCATTCATGTGGGACTGAAATATGGCTGCTAAATGAAGTGGACATGAATGACAAATTGAAAAATGGTAGTCTGTAGTGGATGTTGCTAATCAACATAATTGGAGCTGGGAAACACATTTCTCAAAACCTTCCTCCCTTTAAGGCTTGGGGTTAGAGTTGGCCACAAGAGGAATGTGAGTACTATATGGATGGTAGAAGTGAGGAATACTTATTAATATCAAAATGTAGTGATGATATGCAATGGACAGATGCAGAGTCACCTAGCTGGTCCTATTTTATCTTCTCTTTTCTGCTCTTCATCCACCTTATCTTCTCAGCCATGTCCCTGCTGATAAACAGCATCCCGAGAACCTAACCAGATGCTTGAGTGCAGATCACAGACATTTTAACTTTATAGAAGTAACCAATCCCCATACACATCACTTTGAGCTCCCACTTCAATCTGACTCAGGTAATCTAACATGTTTTGCTTGTCAAATTTCCTTGTAAGCCCTGAGTTCATTTCCTGTGAGCCAGTTATTTATCCTTTCCCTGATACTATAACATCCTTTCCATACTTTCACACCCCCAGCAACTTCCATATTTGTGTAGGATCTAATTGAGGCAGGAGAGAGATTGGTTGCAGGTTAGACATTTACAACTGGCCTTCTGTTTACATTTCATTGGTGAGGAAAAAGTGTGTTTCAGGCTGGCCACTTACAACTAGTCTCCTGTTTGCCTTTCCTGAGACACGAGATAGGTGGGCTTCAGGTTAGACATTTAAAATCAGCCCCCTGTTTGCCCTCCCAAATGGAAGCAATGACAGAGAAAGGGTAAATAACCAAACTTTGTCTCTTGTGGATGCCGTAAGATAACAGTCATGGCAAGAACAAAGAGGGGTAAAATCTTGTTTGAATAAAGGATCAAGAGGTCTCCGCTCCCCATCTCCTTGGGGTAAGAGAGGGACTACACGTACACAGAAAGACTCCTTGGGGGTCAACAGTCAGGGGACAACCTCAGGCCATAATGAGTTTTGCTTCCCCCAGACGCCTTTGCGTCGAGATCCATCTTGGCAGAGAGGTGCGTGCACACCTAAGGGGAGGGTCCTGAGACAAATTAGCTAGGGGGGAATAAGCAAGATTATCTGTCAGAAGGAAGAGCAAGACTCGGAAAACTGCTCCCTTATAAAGGACTTAAACTTCCCAAAGGCACAACTCACTCTGAGTTCACCCGTGCATCTTCCCACATGTTCTTTGCATTTCCAATAAACTTTTTACTTTTTTCTTTACCTTCTGCCTCCTTGCCTGAATTCTCTCTTGACAATGCAGGCAAGAACTGGGGGATTAGGCCCTAGCCGCTGGCCTTTGTGTTCTAGCAGTTAGGACTCCTGGTCCGGGAACTAAACTCTTGCTTCCAGCTACTGATCTCTGGGGCTTGCTGCAAGCTGCCTCTTACTACTCCATGAATCTGAAATCATGGTAACTATAAGAAATTTCTTATTCTTATAACAAGTGTAGGAGCTCTGCTTCTCTGACTGAACCATGACTTACACCGAGTGTCATTAGAAGGGGCTTATTTAGATATTTTCACTATCTCATAAGGGAAGAAACAATGGAATTTCAAATGAACAAGTGGCAGGAGTTAACAAAGGATTTTAAAGAGGTAACATTCCATTTTAAACAGTACAATGTGCTGCCCTGTACTATAAATACCCAAATTCATTGCTCTAATTCTTCAATAAAATGTTGCCTCCCTTGTGTGTGTGGCCATTTAAGAAAATAAAAGAATTGCAGTGTTAGCTAGCAGTGAAATATGCACAAAGGGAAAAATAATGTGAAAGAGAAGAAATAAACAAAGAAAATGATTCAGAAATATTAGTCTCAAGCTAACAGAAACTAGGAGAAACATTGAAAACCCCCCTCACTTTTCAAAGGTCAGCCACAAACATTTCATAATAGCCGTACCATATTTTACTTTGCATTACAGTTATTTGTGAATATCCTATATCTGTCTAACTAAATAGCCAGCTTTTATATGCCTCAAAGAGAGTGTGCTGTACATATTTTTCTATTGGCTAACTGTCCCTTCTACTCCTCTACATCATACCCAGTATCTAAAGCAGTATCTTGCACAGAGTAGCTCAAGTGAACATGTATGTTCATGTATGTTGCCTTTGCTGGTAACATACTTCCATGGATACCTACTCCTCTCCTGTTCCACAAAATCCGTCTGGGGCTATCAATAACTTGATTCTCTCTTTCTTTTTATATGGCTTGTGTGTGTGTGTGTGTGTGTGTGTGTGTGTGTGAAAGAGAGAGAGAGAGAGAGAGAGAAATCCAAGGAAATTTACTAATAGAAAATTTTATTTTTGTCTTTAGGAATGATTTAAGAAAAAACATATGACCCAATCAAAGCTAATTAGACATTTTTCTATGGAAATGGTATATGATCATTTAATAAAAAGTAATATTATTTTCCAATAGTGGATTCAGATGTGGAGCAAATTAGTTATTATGAAAGACAGAGGCAGAGACAAAAAAGTGATGCTGTAACATAATTTGGAACACTTTGCCCTTCAGTATTCTACTCTCAATTTTCACATCTATGTGAATTAGTAAATTGTCTTTTGTTTAAGTTAATTTATATTTTCTATCTTGCTTCAAGTAACAGTGTTACTCAGAAATGGGAAGTTAAAAGTGATGGATCTTAAAATACAGAGTTGACCAAATGAATTTGGGTTGACAAGTTAGCAGTTTTTATTTATGAAACATTGTATTAGAATTCACACTATACCTTCATAAAATATAAAGATTTATGTGGCTTCTTGTAAAATTAGTCTTGAACTCTTGGCTATCTCTTTTCACATACAATTAAATGTTTAAAGAAGTTTCAAGCTTCTTTTAGACTAATCCACTCTAGAAAAAGAGAAGGAAGCGATGTGATGCTGCTTTTGAAATATGGCACATGTTCTACCTACAATCAAATAACTAAAGTTACCAATTTTTTTTTAAGATAATCATATCCTTACAGAACTGTGAGTATATTTTTTGGAAAAATTCAGCATGAAGAAAGGAAGCAGAGGAATGCAAAACTGGGACACAGGATGAAAAAAAGCAATTCTAAGTTTAACTTCCAAACTGGTTACATTATTGAAGTAGGGGAAATATTAGGTCTATCTTACTGCTTTAGCCTATGTTCAGATAAAATCTATTAGGCTGTGGGCTTTGGACATGGACAGCACATAAAGACTTGTTTCTAAGGGACAGAAATCTTATTGCTGGTGTCCAAATTCAAGATTTGTGGCTCCACTCAATTTGACTTTGGTTACATTTCCTGAAATAAGCAAAAACAAAGCTGGCCACAGGCTTTCTGTGGTTTTCTAGAGATATGTTACCAGAGGAAGGCTTGTACATGGGTGATATTAATGTCCAGTCTTTAAATCATCTAACCCTCCTTATAGTACATTTAGGCAGTAGACAGCAAAGTCTGCATACCTGGTTGAAGAGAAACCACCTCCCTCTGCTTATCCAGATTGGTTCATGGAACAGCATAGACAAGATTACTCAATTAGCCATATTGAGAAATCTAATAAGAGGACTTTCAGTATGTAGAAAGGAAAGCCTTATTGAACCTGGCTCACAGACAACGGTGTACGCTAAAAAATATTAAATGCCTTATGTTGTCCTTTTTCATCCTTAATCTATTGTTTTTCCACCTTTGAATACTGAATGGAGATCATAGTTAAATTCTTCATTTAGTCAATATATTGCAGAATACTGAAAAGGAATCACCACAGAATTAGATGTGTATCTTGGACTCACCTTGTTATCAACTATTATCACCCTGGAATGAAGTATTTGGGAATAATTTGGTTTGATTCTGTTGTGGAGACGACAAGCTCTGTTTCTAGTCCATGTTGGAAAAAGTTATATTATGGTAAATTGAATGTGTTGGAATAAGGGTATAGTGAGTGAAGAATAACAAAGGGATATAATACTCTGCACATTCATCTCTGACTGTTAAAGCTGTCTTGTATATCCTGAAGAAAGATTATACATGAAGACTTGATTTAGGACAAACCATGCAGAACTGATATATTGTCAAATGTTCATAATTACAGTAGTCAAGCCCCTGAATACAGCTCTATCTGAAGGCAGATCATCCTTGGAAAACTTTGAGATAAGCCAATAAATTTTACTTGCTAAAAGTATGTTTCCCTCCTCATATTTAAATATATTGTTGTATGGACAAATTGCAAAATATTATTAATAGATAGAGCAGATGTGGATATGGCTATACATACTGGCTCATAAATAAGGAATCCAGTGAGAGTACTTTATGTTGCAATACCTGATATGACATTGGTTGGTCTACTTTTGTGAAAGGGTCGAGTGCACTTTCTGCTTACTGAATAATCAAAAGCAATTGCCATAATCAGAAAAATGGATTACAGTATTTGACCTGTCCTCAGGGACATGCTCATCCTGAAAATCTTGACTAATATAATATAAATATAAACAAAATTTAAGAATAGTTTTCTTACTATGGAGTGTACTAAATTCTACAAGAGCCCTTCATTGAAGCTATACTTTTCATAGATGAGTAAATCCACTCAATCCTAAATAAAGAAGTAGCTGAAGAAAATATTTCTCATTTCCATAAGAAGCTTAAAAATGAGAACCACTCACTGTGAAACGACCTAAAACGTAAATGGAGAGCCTAGACATAGCATATCAGAGGCAAGCAGAAAAGTATACTGGCACCATTTAAGGGAGGAAGTTGGGAAGCAAAGCCCAAGAGCGATGCCTGTGAAGATTTGAGCTGAGGAGAATATGTATCTTTCCTCAGTGACATAAAAAAATGTTTACTTATACTCATTAATTAACAAGTTGAGCTTTATTTTTATAATGAGCAAATTTTTACCTGTAATCTTTGAAGAGGTATTACTTGTATTCATATTTCTTACTTAAATATTTTCAGATGGAGATAGAAAACAATTTTGGAGATTTATTTTAATTTATAAGTTAAAGTAAATTATTGAGTTTAGTTTACCATTTAACTAGATTTTATCTTTTGTTTTATATATATATATATATATATATGTACTTATTTATATATATTGATATATTTTGTAGCTACTCAGATACTCACACCCTACTACTATCACTACTTCATATTAGATGAGTTCTTACATTTATTTACTATAAAGATTATTATCTTAAAAAATCCTAGGGATTGGGTATATTTACTATTCCTACCAGATAGATAAAACTGAAGCCTAAGAGAGGGTAAACAATAATGGGAGAAAATTCTCCATTAGAGAATGTATATCTTATGAGTAGTGGTACTAACATATTGTTTCCAACTATATTTGCCTTGAAAAACAGAGACAGTATTTCCCACTGGAGTAGAGGGCAGTTGTCTTTGCTGTTCAGTACAATAAATATAATGTGTCCCTCTGAGGAAAGTTTGGGCAGGTTGATTGGAGCTCAATATAAAAGGAGGATTCTTAAGGTTTGACTTTCTTTGGCTTAGATGCAAATCTACTAGGCGTGGTGATGCATGCATCTAAGCCCACTTTTGTCTCAACCATGGGGCTGGGAGACATGGAAAACTGGTGGAAGCATGGAAAAATGATGCCATCATGAGGCTCATTATGCTCTCTCTACCAGAAGATGTAAAGTCCTTTGTCTCCAACCAGGAATCTTACATCTTCTGCTGGCAAGCTAACTTGTTAGTTAGAAAGTAGGCAAGATCCCAGGTCATTCATAACTCTTGTTAAGCAAGCAAATATGCTTAAGAATACCCAGAGAGTCATCAAGAGAGTCAAGTTTTACAACCAGGAATAACAGTTCCTGGATCTCTTTTTTATTTAACAACTGCATTGCATTGGCTACTATTCCAGTCATGGAGCACTATTATAAAAATATATTAGAATTTATACTGAGGTTTAACTAGATTAGCAAATAATCATATTAGAACAATATTATTTTTACTTCTACTTATAATTCTACCTCAGAATGAAAAGAGAAATATAAATTAAAATTTTCAGAAAAAACCTTTAATCGCCTTGAAGAGGATAAGAAAGCCATAACTTTAAAAAAGGCAAACTATTTCTATGATAACATCCTGAGAATTCATCTCTTAATTTGGTGTTTAGCATTGTGAAGTTTAAAAAAGGGAGTGTCAAAAAGAGTTTTCAAGATGCAGGATAAGTTGGCTGATCTAGTTAAATAATGAGTTCACTCAGAAAAGGAAATGGTATCCATTATAAGTGAGAAGTCATAAATGGAAGATTTACCTGACTAGTACTGGCAGGGAGAGGATAAAATGTACACATTCAATATGTGATTTATTTTGTTATTTTGACATTTGCATAATTTTTACTGCATTCTGAGAGCATCTGTTTACAATTAATAAACCATAAGTAAGCAATTAGCCTAGAGTACCAACAAGCAAGCTCAGATCTAAATCTTCACAAAATTCTATTTTTTTAAAAATTTTTAACTAACACTCTCCACTCATCCTCTCTCCACTGCTACCCTTTGGGACAGAAAATTGCCCAATACAGTTTCAGTGAATAATTTAGTAGTCAATAATTATAGAATTTTATATAAGTATCTTTGTGTGAAGAACATTTTACAAAATTTCTTCTAATAATAACAATATATAAATTATTCTCTACACTTTACAGAGGAATATTGAAGCCCTGAGACCTCACATAAAGTCGCCAAGGGCAAACAGCTTATAAATAAGAGTCCACTTTGAACTTAAATATTATTTCCCACAAATAATAGAATATTTTTATTTCACTAAAAAGATTACCAGGAAGTGCATTGCATTCAACTCCCAAAGAACTATAATTCACCTGGGATAGATGCGAGTGACCACTCTGCATAGTGCCATATACAGAGGAGTACTAGGAGTTAACATGGTTTCTATTCTTGTCTAGCATACAGTATACTGTGAAAGTAAAAAAATAAAAAAATAAACAAGTAAGTGATTATAAAATAATGAAGGTTCATAAGGAGAAAGAAACTATGTGGTACTTTAATGGAAAATATAATGTTGGGATGGATTGTGTGTGTTTATTTAGTAAAGAACACACTGAGGAGGTAATATGTGAGGAAGGTAGGAAGTACCTTCTGTAGGAAGGTAATGAGCCATCTATGTGAAGGGCCACTATAAGAGAATTCCAGTTAATGTGGATACCACATCCAAATGTCAGTGAGATATAATATTGAAAGGTTTGAAAGAATGAGCAATGGCCAAATTTGCTGGAGAACAGAATATAGAGAGGCTACAGAGTAATTAGGCAAGGAGTAAAACAATAAGATTATGAGGATACTCTAAGTTCAGATAAAATGCATTCATTATCTTGCAAGGCAGAAAGATTTAAATAGGGAGAGCTGTGATCAAGTATTAACTGAAAAGTTGTCCTGGCTGCATTGTAGAGAAGAAATGAGGGAAATTGTTAAAATGAGATGCAGACATGCAAATTAAGAAGCTAGTGTATTGAATAGTTATTATTGTAAAATCAGATGATTAATGGTGGAGAATGGAAAAAGAAAAAAAAATGATCCAAGAGATCTTACATTGGAAAGAGATTCCAAGAGATAAAAAAAGAAAAAAGAAAAGAAAAAAAAATGACAGATATTGATTGTGGATTTTAACTGAGAAATAAGGAAGTAGAAGAAGAAAGTAAAGATGCTGCACCCCTGTTTCCTGGTATAAGCATTTGATTAAATTGTTAATACAATTCTTAAATGGTTATAGTTGTTGAAGTTCATTTACTGATATTTTTTTTAAATGTGTTGTTTTTACTTACTTATTATTATTTACAACCAAACACAAATACCATAAAGGAAAATTGAAATTTACCTGCAACAGTCTGAAAACCTCTCTCCTTACAAAATATATAGATATGCATAAATTACAATAAACCTACCATTTCAATGAATAATAACCTAGAAGTAAATAAAAATCCACAAGGAATAGTTACTAATACCAGAGCAGTAAGCCCTGAAAACAATACTATTTAAAGAAGATATTGATAGAGAATTTTTCAAACTTTTGCTACATATTGTTTATAAAAGACACTTTCCAAACATGGGAAAACTAAAAAGTAAAATGATGCAATACCATATATATAAAGCAAATGCTGAAGAGAAACAGAAAATGAACACAAATTCTGTAACTAGACTGCTAAGAATTAAATTATAGTCTGTCCCTTGTTAACTGTTTAAATTTGCTCATTACTTACAAATGGGCATAATAATAGTACTGACTTAGAGATAAGTTTGTATATAGTAACATATATGCATGAATTATTTATACTTATGTATATGTATATATTGCAAGTATTTGGCCATTATTGTTCATATTTATATTTGACAAAATATTATCTCATGCAAAAAAGATTTTATGTATAAATCAAATCTCCACATGGCAATAACGTTGAATTTACTAGGAAGCAATTATAATTTAAAACGTGTATACACCGAATAACAGTGTATCACAATAACATACAAAATAATCATTGCTAGAACTACAAATAGAAATAAATGAATCCAATATGGTGATAGGGTACTTTAATCCATGTCTTTCAGTAATTGATAAATAAAAATAAAAAATAAAATTATATGTGTATGTAAGTATATATATGTGAACAACAAAAAAGAAAAAAAAACAATATTATACAGTCACTGAGGAAACTCAGATACTTGTAGACAAACTCAGACTTTGTAGACAAAATCTTACGCAGATATTTTTAAAAGGTTCAAAGATATAAAGTAAACACTCGCTCTTGAAAGAGCACCAGAGTCACAACTAACTGCTGAACAATAATTGACAGGAAGACACTGGAACTCACCAAAGAAGATACCCCACATCAAAAGATAAAGGAGAAGCCACAGTGAGATAGTAGGAGGGCACAATCACAATAAAACCAAATCCCATAACTGCTGGGTGGGTGACTCACAAACTGGAGAACACTTATACCACAGAAGTCCAACCACTGGAGTGAAGGTTCTGAGCCCCACTTTAGGTTTCCCAAGCCAGGGGTTCAGCAATGGGAGGAGGAATTCCTAGAGAATCAGACTTTGAAGGCTAGGGGACTTTGATTGTAGGAGTTCAACAGGACTGGGTGAAACAAGGACTCCAATCGTGGAGGGCACACACAAAGTAGTGTGCACAATGGGACCCAGGGGAAGGAGCAGTGAACCCATAGGAGACTGAGCCAGACATACCTGCTACTGTTGGAAGGTCTCCTGTGGAGGCAGGAGGTGGCTGTGTCCCACCATGAGGACAAGGACATGGGCAGCACTCCTTGGTGTGAGCCCTCCCAGAGTCAGCAATTAGCCCTACCAGAGAGCCGGGTACACTCCAGTGCTGGGTCGCCTCAGGCCAAACAACCAATAGGGAGGGAACCCAGCCTCACCCATCAGCAGAAAAGTGGATTAAAGTTTTACTGACCTCAGCCCACCAGAGCAATAGCCAGCACCACCAACCACCAGTCCCTCCCATCAGGAAACTTTCACAAGCCTCTTAGATAGCATGTCCACCAGAGGGCACACAGCAGAAGCAAGAAGGACTACAATACTGTATCCTGTGGAACAAAAACCAAATTCACAGAAAGATACACAAGATGAAAATAAAGAGGGCTACGTACCAAAAGAATGAACAAGATAAAACCCAAGAAAAGCAACTAAATGAAGTGGAGATAGGCAACTTTCCAGAAGAAGAACTCAGAAAGATAGTGAAGATGATCCAGGACCTCGGAAAAACAATGGAGGCAAAGATCGAGAAGATGAAAGAAATGTATAACAAAGACCTAGAAAAATTAAAGAAAAAACAAACAGAGGTGAACAATACAATAACTGAAATGAAAAATGCACTAGAAGGAATCAATAGCAGAATAACTGAGGCAGAAAAACGGATAAGTGACCTGGAAGACATAATGGTGGAATTCACTGCTGCAGAATAGAATAAAGAAAAAAGAATGAAAAGAAATGAAGACAGCTTAAGAGACCTCAGGGACAACATTAAACACAACAAGATATGCATTACAGGGGTCCCAGAAGGAGAAGAGAGAGACAAAGTACCTGAGAAAATATTTGAAGAGCTTAGAGTCAAAAACTTCCCTAACATGGGAAAGGAAATAGACAGCCAAGTCCAGGAAATGCAGAGAGTCCCATACAGGATAAACCCAAGGAGAAACATGCCGAGACACATAGTAATCAAATTGCCAAAAATTAAAGACAAAGAAAAATTATTGAGAGCAACAAGTGAAAAATGACAAATAACATATAAGGGAACTCCCATAAGGTTAACAGCTGATTTCTCAGCAGAAACTCTACAAGCCAGAAGGAAGTGGAATGACATATTTAAAGTGATGAAAGGGAAGAACCTACAACCACGATTAATCTACCTGGCATGAATCTCATTCTGATTCTATGGAGAAATCAAAAGTTTTATGGACAAGCAAAAGCTAAGAGAATTCAGCACCACCAAACCAGCTCTAAAACAAATGCTAAAGGAACTTCTCTAAGTGGGAAACACAAGAGAAGGAAAGGACCTACAAAAACAAACCCAAAACAATTAAGAATATGGTAATAGAGATATACATATTGATAATTACCTTAAACGTGAATGGATTAAATGTTCCAACCAAAAGAAGCATGCTCGCTGAATGGATATAAAAAAAAAGACCCATATATATGCTGTCTACAAGACACCCACTTCACACCTAGGCACACATACAGACTGAAAGTGAGGGGTTGGAAAAAGATATTCCATGCAAATGGAAATCAAAAGAAAGCTGGAGTAGCAATGCTCATATCAGACAAAATAGATTTAAAATAAAGAATGTCACAAGAGACAAGGAAGGAAAATACATAATGATCAAGGAATCAATCTAAGAAGATATAACAATTGTAAATATTTATGCACCCAACATAGGAGCACCTCAATACATAAGGCAACTGTTAACAACTCTAAAAGAGGAAATCGACAGTAACACAATAATAGTGGAGGAGGTTAACACCTCACTTACACCAATGGACAGATCATCCAAACAGAAAATTAATAAGGAAACACAAGCTTTAAATGACACAATAGACCACATATTTTAAGTGATATTTATAGGACATTCCATCCAAAAACAGCAGATTACACTTTCTTCTCAAGTGCACATGGAACATTCTACAGGATAGATCACATCTGGGGTCACAAAGCAAGTCTCAGTAAATTTAAGAAGATTGAAATCATATCAAGCATCTTTTTCTGACCACAATGCTATGAGATTAGCAAGCAATTAAGGGAAAAAAATAAATGTAAGAAAAACAAACACATGAAGGCTAAACAATACATTAAAAATAATCAAGGGATTCCTGAAGAATTCAAAGAGGAAATTAAAAGATACCTAGAGAAAAATGACAATGAAAACACGACGATCCAAAACCTATGGGATTAAGCAAAAGCAGTTCTAAGAGGGAAGTTTTTAGCAATACAAGCCTACCTCAAGAAACAACAAACATCTCAAATAAACAATCTAATGTTACACCTAAAGGAACTAGAGAAAGAAGAACAAACCAAACCCAAAGTTAGTAGAAGGAAAGAAATCATAAAGATCAGAGCAGAAATAAATGAAATAGAAACAATGAAAACAATGGCAATGAGCAATAAAACTAAAAGCTGGTTCTTTGACAGATAAACAAAATTGATAAATCAGTAGCCAGACTCATCAAGAAAAAGAGGGAGAGGACTTAAATCAATAAAATTAGAAATGAAAAAGGAGAAGTTACAAGAGACACCACAGAAATACAAAGAATACTAAGAGACAACTACAAGCAAACCTATGGCAATAAAATGGACAACCTGGAAGAAATGGACAAATTTTTAGAAAGGTATAACCTTCCAAGACTGAAACAGGAAGAAACAGAAAATATGAACAGACTGATCAAAAACACTGAAACTGAAACTGTGATTAAAAATCTTCCAACAGGGTCTTCCCTGGTGGTGCAGTTGTTGAGAGTCTGCCTGCCGATACGGGGAACATGGGTTTGTGCCCTGGTCCAAGAGGATCCCACGTGCCACAGGGCAGCTGGGCCCATGAGCCATGGCCAATGAGCCTGGGAATCCAGAGAATGTGCTCCGCAACGGGAGAGGCCACAACAGTGAGAGGCCTAAGTACAGCAAAAAAAAAAAAAAAAAGAAAAAAGAAAAGCAAAGCAAAGAAAAGAAAGACAAAAATCTTCCAACAAACAAAAGTCCAGGACCTGATGGCTTCACAGGTGAATTCTATAGAAGATTTAGAGAAGAGCTAACACCCATCCTTCTCAAACTCTTCCAAAAAATTGCAGAGGTAGGAACACTCCCAAACTCATTCTATGAGGCCACCATCACCCTGATACCAAAACCAGACAAAGATACTACAAAAAAATAAAATTACAGACCAATATAACTGATGAATATAGATGCAAAAACCCTCAACAAAATACTACCAAACACAATCCAACAACACATTAAAAGTATCATACACCATGATCAAGTGGGATTTATCCCAGGAACGCAAGGATTCTTCAATATATGCAAATCAATGAATGTGATACACCATATTAACAAATTGTAGTATAAAAAAACATATGATCATCTCAATAGATGCAGAAAAAGCTTTGGACAAAATTCAATACCCATTTATGATAAAAACTCTCCAGAAAGTGGGCATAGAGAGAACCTACCTCAAAATAATAAAGGCCATATACGAGAAACTCACAGCAACCATCATTCCCAATGGTGAAAAACTGAAAGTATTTCCTCTAAGATCAAGAAGAAGACAAGGATATCCACTCTCATCACTATTATTCAACATAGTTTTAGAAGTCCTAGCCACGGCAATCAGACAAGAAAAAGAAATAAAATGAATATAAATTGGAAAAGAAGAAGTAACACTGTCACTGTTTGCAGATGACATAATAATATACATTGAGAATCCTAAAGAGACCACCAGAAAACTACTAGGGCAATCAATGAATTTGGTAAAGTTGCAGGATACAAAATAAATGCACAGAAATCTCTGGAATTACTATATACTAATGATAAAAAATCTGAAAGAGAAATTAAGGAAACTCTCCCATTTACTATTGCAACAAAAAGAATAAAATACCTAGGAATAAACCTACCTAGGGAGACAAAAGACCTGTATGCAGAAAACTATAAGACACTGATGAATGAACTTAAATATGATACAAACAGATGGAGAGATAGACCATGTTCTTGTATTGGAAGAATGAACATTGTGAAAATGACTATCCTACCCACAGCAATCTAGATTCAAGGCAATCCCTATGAAACTACCAATGGCAATTTTTACAGAACTAGAACTAAAAATCTTAAAATTTGTATGGAGAAAAAAAGACCCCGAATAGACAAAGCAGGCTTGAGGGGAAAAAAATGGACCTGGAAGAATCAGGCTCCCTGACTTCAGACTATACTACAAAGCTACAGTAATCAAGACAATATGTTACTGGCACAAAAATAGAAATATAGATCAATGGAACAGGATAGAAAGCCCAGAGATAAACCCACAAACCTCTGGTCAACTAATCTATGACAAAGGAGGCAAGGGTATACAATGGAGGAAAGACAGTGTCTTCAATAAGTGGTGCTGGGAAAACTGGAAAGCTACAGGTAAAAGAATGAAATTAGAACACTCCCTAACCCCATACACAAAAATAAACTCAAAATGGATTAAAGACCTAAATGTAAGGCCAGATATTATAAAACTGTTAGAGGAAAACATAGGCAGAACACTCTAAGACATAAATCACAGCAAGATCCTTGTGACCCACCTCCCAGAGAAATGGAAATAAAAACAAAGTAAAAAAAAATGGGACCTAATGAAACTTAAAAGCTTTTGCACAACAAAGGAAATTATAAACAAGACGGAAAGACAACCCTCAGAATGGGAGAAAATATTTGCAAACTTATCAACGGACAAAGGATTAATCTCCAAAACATATAAACAGCTCATGCAGCTCAATATTAAAAAAACAAACAACCCAAATCAAAAATGGGCAGAAGACCTAAATAGACATTTCTCCAAAGAAGACATAAAGATGGCTGCGAAGCACATGAAAAGCTGCTCAACATCACTAATTATTAGATAAATGCAAATCAAAACTACAATGAGGTATCACCTCACACCAGTTAGAGTGGGCATCATCAGAAAATCTACAAACAACAAATGCTGGAGAGGGTATGGAGAAAAGGGAACCCTCTTGCACTGTTGGTGGTAAAGTAAATTGATACAGCCACTATGGAGATCAGTATGGAGGTTCCTTAAAAAAACTAAAATTAGAATTAACATATGACCCAGCAATCCCACTACTGGGCATATACTCAGAGGAAACCATAATCCAAAAATCACATGCACCCCAATGTTCATTGCAGCACTATTTACAATAGCCAGGTCATGGAAGCAACCTAAATACCCATCGACAGACAAATGGATAAAGAAGATGTGGTACATATATACAATGGAATATTACTCAGCCATAAAAAGGAACAAAATTGAGTCATTTGTTGAGATGTGGATGGATCTACAGACTGTCATACAGAGCAAAGTAAGTCAGAAAGAGAAAAACAAATATCATATATTAATGCATATATGTGGAACCTAGAAAAATGGTACAGATGAACTGGTTTGCCGGGCAGAAATTGAGATACAGACGTAGAGAACAAATGTATGGACATGAAGTGGGGAAATTGGAGGGTGGGTGTTGGTGGTGGTGTGATTAATTGGGATATTAGGATTGACATGTATACACTAATATGTATAAAATGGATAATTAATAAGAACCTGCTGTGTAATAAAATAAATAAAATAAAATTCAAAATTTCAATAAAAATATCTAAATTAAAATATATTTCAAGAACTAAAGGAAGGTATGAGAGCAATGTGTAACCAAAGATAGCATCAATAAAATGATAGAAATATTATTAAAAAAGAACAAAGTAAATTTCTGGAGGTGAAAAGTTCAATAAATTAAATAAAAAATTTAGTAGTGTGACTCAACTTCAAGTTTGGGAAAGCATAAGAAGGAAAAAATGAACTATAAGATGTGAAATTGGGGCTTCCCTGGTGGCGCAGTCATTGAGAGTCCACCTGCTGATGCAGGGGATGCAGGTTCATGCCCTGGTCTGGGATGATCCCACATGCCGCAGAGTGGCTGGACCCGTGAGCCATGGCCACTGAGCCTGCACGTCCGGAGCCTGTGCTCCACAATGGGAGAGGCCAAAACAGTGACAGGCCGGCATACTGCAAAAAAAAAAAAAAAAGTGAAATTGAAGTATCCCATCTTAAATGCAGAAAGTAAAAAGAATAAAGAAAAATGAACAGAGCCTCAGAGACATGTGGGCCTCTAACAAGTGTACCAACATATGCATAATGGAGGTCCAAAGGATGGAAAAGAGAGGGGCAAACAGGATATTTGAGGAAATAATGGTTGAAAAACTATTAAACTACACATCAAAGAATCTCAATTAACTCCAAGTAGAATATCATCAAGGAAACATAATAAACTGTTGAAAGACAAAGAAAAAACAACTTGCAAGAGAAAAGCAACTCATCACAAAAAAGCAATGCTCTATATGATTTGCAGAAGATTTATCATCAGAAACCATGGAGGGCAGACAGCAGTAGAATGACGTATTAGCAGTGCTAGAAGGATAATAGTGTACATCAAGAATTCAATGTCCAACAAAACTATTCTTCAAAATGAATAACACAGACATGCCTAGATAAATAAAAACTGAGAAAATGTATAGCTAGCAGACCACCCCTTCAGTATAAGAAATATTAAAAAGAGTTGTTAAGGCTGAAATGAAAGTATACTAGGCAAGAACTTGAATCCACATAAAGAAATGAAGAGCACTGAGAAAGATAACTAAATAAAAGACTGTATAAATATATTTCTTTTTGCAAATATATTTTCTTCTGATTGAACAGACAACTGCATGAACAAATAAGTCTAAACGTGTTGTTGGGCACATGATACATAAAGATATGAGTTCTATGACTGACAGCACAAAGGAAGAAATGAAGCTATATGGGAGCAAACTTTTGTATACTACTGAAATAAATTCATAACAACCAAAACTATATTGTTATAAGTTAATATGGTATTTGTCATCCTTAGGACAACCACTGAAAGAATTCTAAAATCTATCATTGTAAAAAAAGACAAAGGACTTAAAATAGGACATTAGGAAATATCTATTTAACAAAGAAAACAGATAGTCAAAGAAAAATTGAGGAACAAACAGGACATAAGATAAGTGGAAAAAAATATCAAAGTGTCAGACATAAATCCTAAATACAACATATAGAAAATTATGAGATACAGCAAAAGCAGTACCCAGAGGGAATTTATGAAACAAAAAATAATTTCAAATCAATAAACCTAACCTTCTATCTTAAGAATTCAAAAAAGAAAAGCATCCCAAACAGAAAGTACATAGAAAGAAGAAAATTATAAATATGAGTGCAAATGAATGAAATAGAGAATAGAAAACAATACAGAAAATCAAAGATACTAAGAATTGATTCTTTGAATAGATTAACAAATTTGACAAACCTTTACCTAGACTGAGGTAAACAAGAGGTAAAACAAGAGGTAAACAAGAGGTAAAACCATTAAATCATTAAACTAAGAAATGAAGAAGGGAACTTAACTACAACATTTTGGAAATAAATGGGATCATAAGGTATAATATGAACAACCGTAAATCAACAAATTAGATAACATAGAATAAACAGACAAATTTCTAAGAATATACAATCTGCTGAAATGCTCTCAAGGAAAAATAGAAAATCTGAATTGATTTGTGATAATTAAAGACATTCAATCAATAATCATAAACTTGACACAAAGAAGCACCCAGGAACAGATGACTTCTCTGGTAAATTCTACCAAACATTTAAACAACTAACAATAATTTTTCACAATCTATGAAACAGGTATTATCCCAATACCAAAACTATTTAAAAGATATTACAACCAAAAAATGAAGCCAATATCATGTATAAATATAGGTGTAAAAATCTGTAACAATTTAGTTGCCAATTGAATACAGGAACATATAAGGCTAATTATATTCCATGACTAAATGGGACTTGTCCCAGTAAGGTATAGGCTGTCTAACATACAAAAATCAGCAAAGGATTCTGGGAAGATTCTGGAATATGGCAGAGTAGGAAACACCAGGTATCTGTATTCCCACCTAAACAACAACTGCACTGGCAGAATCTTTCTGATGTAATGATGGAACTATTTTGGAACTGTCGAGTCTGTTGAAGTCTTGAAACTTCCAGGAGAAGGATTGGACAGTACTATGTGGTTAATTTAGATCAAGTTCAGCTCCTAACATTGTAGCAGTTTTCCCTCATCCATCCCTCAGCTTACACACAGTTTGTGGGAGCCAAGGTGGGCAAAAAAGACCGTGTCCTCCAAATATCAGGGATCTGTTCTCTGATTGTTCATTGCAGCTTCTGATCACAGCGGTGCAGACAAATACGTGAGCAGTAATTGTTGATGCATTTTTCCCCAAGGTTGGAAACTCCTCCTCCATCTGAAGTGACTCCTAGGAAATTCAAAGTCAGGCATCCTACTCCCTCACTTTGTTGTTCTCTTCTCTTCCTTTTGGGAGCCAGAATTAAGACTAAGACATTCAATAGTAAAGGCATATAGGGGGATAATTATACAATGGCCACAAATGCCAGGGAAGAGGCTCATAAAAGACCTGAGAAAAACTTAAGGTTACACTTCAGGCTGACCCTTAGCACAGAGACTGTCTAAAGCAATTAATAATAATAATAATAAAATCAGCAAACCCTGAGGAAGGGGTAGAATCTGATTACCACATTATTAGATTTAAATATCCAGTTAAAAAAAGACATGCAAAGAAACAGGAAAATATATCCCATTTAAAACAAAAAAAATAAATCAACAGACACTGTCACTGAAAAAGATTTGATGTTGCAATTACTAGAAAAAGCCTTTAAAAGAAGTGTCATAAAGATGATCAAAGAACTAAAGGAAGATGTGGAGAAAGTCAAGAAAATAATATGTAACAAAATGGAAATATCAATAAAGAGACAGAACATCTCAAAAAAAAAAAAAGCAAAAAAAATTCCGGAGCTGAAAAAATACAACTGGAATAAAAAAATTCACCAGAGGGAGCCAAAGCAGATTTGAGCAGGCCAAAGAAGGAATTAGCATCCTAAAATATAGAACAGTAGAAATTATTAAGTTCAAGGAATAGAAAGAAACAGGGTTAAGAATATATATATACTATTGATACTATGTATAAAACAGATAACTAATGAGAACCTACTGTACGGCACAGGAAACACTACTCAGTACTCTGCAGTGACCTAAATGGGAAGGAAATACAAACAAGAGGGGATATATGTATAGGTTTAGCTGATGCACTTTGCTGTACAGAAGAAATTAACACAACATTGTAAAGCAACTCTACTCCAATTAAAAAAAAAAAAAGAAAGAAAGGAAAAGTGAACAGCGCCTCATGGACCTGTGAGTCACCATCAAGCTGACTAGTTAACATATTGTGCGAGTCTCAGGAGGGAAAGAGAGAGATAAATGAAAGAGGATGTTTGAATAAGTAATGGATGAAAACTTCCCAAATTTGATGAAATACATGTAGATAAACATCCAAGAAGCTAAACAAACCCCAAGATGAACTCAGATACCCACATTGCAACACAATATAATCAAACTTTCAAATGCCAAACCCAAAAAGAAAATCTTGAAAATAGCAAAAGAGAAACCATTTGTTGCATACAAATTATGCTCAATAAGATTATAAGCAGATTTCTCATCAGAAACTTTGGAGGCCAGAAGTCAGAGGGCTGATATACAAGCATACCTTGAAGATATTGTGAGTTTGGTTCCTGGCCACCACAGTAAAGTGAATATTGCAATAATTCAAGTCACATGAAATTTTTGGTTTTCCAGTGTATAGAAAAGTTATGTTTACACTATACTGTAATCTATTTAGTGTGCAGTAGTACTGTGCATTAAAAAATACACATACCTTAATAAAAAATACTTTATTGCCAAAACATGCTAGCCATTAGCTGAGCCTTTAGTGATTCATAATTGTTCTGATGAGGGAGGGTTTGAAATATTGCAAGAATTAGCAAAATGGGACACAGAGATACAAAGTGAGCAAATGCTGTTGGAAAAATGACACCGATAGATTTGCTTGATGCAAAGTTATGAAAAACCTTCAACTTGTAAAAATTAAATATCTATAAAGCAAAATAAAGTGAAGAAATATAAACAAAATATGTCTATATTTAAAGTGTTAAAATGAAACAACTGTCAACCAAGAATCCCATATCTGGCAAAACTGACCTTCAAAAGTAAAGGAAAAATTAAGACATTCCCTGATAAACAAAAGTTTAAAGTGTTCATTATCATTAAACCTTCCCTGCAAGAAATGCTCAAAAGAGCCCTGAAGGGTGAAAACAAAGGACAAGAAAATAACTCAAGCTGTCTGAAGAAATAAAGATCTCAATAAAAGTAAATACATAGACAATTATTAAAGTTATTATTACTCTAACAATAATTTGTAACTCACTTTCTGTTTTCTATATGATTTAACAGAGTAATGTATTAAAAATATATTAATCTAAAAGCTAGTATTATTGTAACTTTGATTTGTCTCCACACTTTGGTTTCTATATAAAAAAGACTAATGCATTTAATAGAGTTATGTTTTTTGTTACAAAATATACGAAGATGTAATTTTGTGACAACAATGAAAGGAGTAGGGACAGAGCTTAAAAGAGCAGAATTTTTATATGTTATTGAAGTTAAATTAGTATAAATTCAAATTAGGTTTTCTTAACTTTAGGATATTAAATATTATGCCCCTGGTAACCAAAAATAAAAAAAAAAATAGCTATGGAATACTACAAAAGGAAAGAACATAGAAATTTAAAACTTCACTGCAAAAATCAACAAAACACAAAATAGTATAGTAATGTGGGAAATGAGGGACCAAAAAAAAAGCTATAAGGTGTAGAGAAAACAAATAGAAAAATGATAAAAGGTAGTCCCTTCTTATCAATAATTATTTAAATGAAAATGGATTAAAATCTGAAATCAAAAAACAAATTTACAGGGTTTCCCTGGTGGCTCAGTGGTTGAGTGTCTGCCTGCTAATGCAGGGGACATGGGTTCATGCCCCAGTCCGGGAGGATCCCACATGCCACAGAGCAGCTGGGCCCGTGAGCCATGGGCACTGAGCCTGTGCGTCTGGAGCCTCTGCTCCACAGCAGGAGAGGCCACAACGGTGAGAGGCCCGTGTACCACAAAAAAAAAAAAAAAAAAAAAAAGACAAAATACAGATTGGATAAAAGCACATGATCCAACTATATATTGTTTACAAGAGATTCATTATAGATCTAGAGACACAAATTCATTGAAATTGAAAGGATGTAAATAAATAAATAAATAATAAATACCTTATATTGAAACCTTAGTGTTCACGGAAATTGGGCATAATATTGCCCATGGCTTACTCCATATGGTCTTCCAACAACCCTTTGAAGGAAATTACTGTTATCCCCATTTTACAGATTTGGGGGTTGAGAGTTAGAGATGTTAAATAAGTAACAAAATGTTATACTCCCACAAAATATCAGAACTGAGATTCAAAACCAAGTCTCTTAGATGACAAGGTGCATGTTTGTAATCACTGCTGTACTAATGATCCTAAGATTATAATTATGGATGCATATTAAGAGAGCATAAATATGCTGTCATTTTAACATTTGTGCATAGGATAAACCACAGCTTATTATTGTCACTGAATTATGTAAGTTTTATTTCATGAACAAACATAAATGAATACGTAAAAAGAAAGGATGAAAAAACTTATTCCATGTAAATATCAGTCAAAAGAGTGCAGGGATGGCTATACTAATATCAGACAAAATGGGTTATAAATCAGAAAAGTTTATGAGACAAAGAACATTATATATATTAGTACAATGGAGAAAGAAGATGTAACAATTATAAACATTTACATACTAATAATAAACCATCAAAATATAGGAAGTAAAAACTGTCAGAATTGAGGAGAAAAATAGGCAGTTCTACAATGATAAATACTTCAATACCTTACTCTCATTAATGGGTAGAACAGACAGAGATAAGTAAGGAAATAGAGGGCCTAAACAACACAATAAACCAAATAGATCTAATACACATATACAGAACACTATCCAGTAACAAAACATATTCTTCTTAAGTGTATATATGTTAGCCCACAAATTTAGTCTAATAGATTTAAAAAGTAGATGTCAAAGTATCTTCTCCAGCCACAAAATAATGAAGTTAGACATCAACAACAAAAGTAAAACTGAAAAATTAACAAAATTTTGAAAATTAAAAAACTGACCCTTAAACAACCAATGCATCAAAAAAGAAAACACATAGGAAATTAGAACATATGTAGAGATGAATGAAAA
Organism: Mesoplodon mirus; assembly: GCF_964341445.2. Lineage (NCBI taxonomy): Eukaryota > Metazoa > Chordata > Mammalia > Artiodactyla > Ziphiidae > Mesoplodon > Mesoplodon mirus. The sequence goes on along the minus strand of NC_138983.1, from coordinate 105,850,664 downwards.
TGAAAACACAACAAAACAAAAACCTATGGAATGCAGCAAAAGCAATATTAAGGGGGAAATTTATAGCTATAAATAGTCAAAGAAATGTAAGAATGTCAATAAGCACATGAAAAAATGCTCAAAATCTTTCATCATTAGGAGAATACAAATCAAAACCACAATGAAATACCACGTCACATACACTAGGATGGCTATATTAAAAATCATGGGCAATAGCAAGTGATGTCAAGGATGTGAAGAAGTTGGAACTCTCATACATTTTTGATGGGAAATGTAAAATGATGTGGCTACTTTGAAAAACAGTTTGGTAGTTTCTCAAGAAGTCCTCTAAACATAGATGGCCTGACACTTCCATTCCCAGGCTTAATAATCAACTGTTGGGAACTTACGACTAAGACTAAGCAAACCTTGTACATGAATATTCATAGCAACATTATTCATAATAGCCCAACAATGGAAAGAACAAATATGTCCATAAACTGATGAATGGAGGAATACAAATAGTATACCAATACGATGGAATATTATTTAGACATAATATGGAACTAAATAAAGATACCTACTATCCATGGATGTAGCTTGAAACATTATGCTAAGTGAAAAAATACTAGATTCAAAAGGATACATACTCTATGATTCCTTTATTTGAAATTTCAAGAACAGGCAAATATATAGTGACAGGAATAGTCTTTGCCTGGGGTTGGGATTAGGAATATAGGAAGTGACTGGTAATAGGTAAGTTTGTTTTAGGGAAGATGAAAATATCCTGGAATTAGATACTAGTTTACTTTCACAACCTTGTCAATACAACAAAAAATACTAAATTATTCACTTTAAAAATGGTTATTTTGTGGTATGTGAGTTACATCTCAATAAAAACGTTATGAGAGAAAAAATGATGTGCCAAGTAGAGTGACAAATGTCCTAAGAACAGGAAGTTATCAAATGTATAACTTACTTTAGCACAGTATCTCATGATTGTCAGTTGTTTCAATGTGTTCTGAATATATCTGATACTTAAACAGTTTTCTGAAATGATCATGGAAATTAAACTTATCTCCATTTTGCAAACAAGGAAACATAGAGACATAAAGTCACTAGGCTAACATCACACTTTGTGACTTGGACAAAATTCAAGGCTGCTATTTTATAGAGACATTGCTCTATTATGCCAGTTAGAAATGTTCTCCAATAAAACACTAAATTTAATTCTGATCTTTTTAACAGCCAAGCACAACATTAAAATATATTGTATATTTATTATTGTTAAATAAAATGATATATATATTATCATATACATAAAATTCCCTTTCACCCTAATTTTTACACAGAAAACAATTGATCATGTTTTTAGAAATAAGATGTGCACAGATTCAATTCTCTCTTATCCATGTTAGTAGAGGAAATCAGATATGGAGGGCAAGATGGGGTCTGTATATGTCAGGAATGTTTAAAAAATTATGAATGTAAGATAGACAGTAAACCACAGACAGTAGTCAAGTCTTTGACAATCTGCATTTTATTTTACTAAGTGTGGCAGTTGCCACTTAGTTTCAGAGAACTATTATATGAGGGAGGTATCTCTTGTATTAACAAATCTGTAGATTTTTCAAGAAAAGCTGGGACTATGGATATTAATGTAGAGTCTCCAGATTGATAAATACTCTTTTCACAATTTTTAAACACTGATCAGGTCAAACAGCACATTTCTAATGAATATTTTTGTATTTAACATTGTGATACCTGTTCTAAGATTGGTGCATAATAAATGCATCACGTTTTTTTGTCTTCGAAATAAAAACGCTGGTTGCACTGTTTCTAGCACTAATGTTATTTTAAGGCTAAGACAATAGAAAAATATACATGTTACATACTGGAAAGAAAGCCTACAGATTATTTAGAGAAATAAAGTACTGTATTTGCAAATCAAATCTTAAAATGTATATAAAAATACATTATGACTAACTTGGATTTATCCCAGGAGTGCATGATTCACATCAATAGATTAAAGTGGAATATATCATTATTATTATTATTTTTAAATGGTGAAAGACTTCTTCAAAAAGGTTTTAAAACTTTGTTGAAGATCAATATATCTATTATTCATAGTATATATAATATTGACAATTATAAGCAACAGATTGAGCAAAATTTCACCAAAGAAATTCAAACAAAAAGATGCAAGATTAGTTAGAATAATAAACAATAGCAAAGTATATTTCAAGGCAAAAAGTATTAAAGAGGGCAAATAATCCTCATAGAAAAAAGCATTTGGCTGAACTACATATTGTTGAATTTATATGTCAGAAATTTTTAGACATACAAATATACAGTACACACAAATGAGACATTAACCAGCCAGCTGCAATCTTTCAATATAAATGCAAAATACATATATCCATGCTCTCTGTGTAAAAATATAGTTTACATACAAAATGAAGAGAAAATATAATCTTTGCTTTTGCCTACTCCCATTGGCATAAACAATTGTGTGTTGTAAAGCACATTTAATAAAGCTAAATTTGTATGATAGCTCTTATTTTTTTCCTAAACAGATTCAAACATTATTAGACCATGAAGAAAATCTCAGTAAACTCCAATGAGCAGAAACTGTATCAGTCACACTTCCTTTCAAAAAAGTAATACAATTATAAATTAACTGACAAAAATTTCACTAAAATTATTCATTTGAGTAAAATAACATTCCTCTAAAAACTTGGCTCAATTACAATGCTCTACCTACAATTAGAAATTATTTGTGAAAATAGGAATACTTTTTAAAAAAATTTTTTTTTCATTCCTTTTTTTAAATTAGCCTCTGCTTTACAACAAAGTGAATCAGTCATACATATACATGTGTTCCCACATCCCCTCCCTCCTGCATCTCGCTCCCACCCACCCTCCCCATCCCACCCCTCCAGGCGGCCACAAAGCACCGAGCCGATCACCCAGCGCCACGCGGCCACACCCCACCATCCATCCACCACACGCCCGGCAGTGTATACACGTCCATGCCTCTCCACCGCTCCGTCACAGCGCCCCCCATATCCCAAAGCCCACCCCCAATAGATCTGTGTCTCTATTCCTGTTTTACCCCTAAGTTCTTCATCACATTTTTTTCTTAAATTCCATATATATGTGTTAGCATACGGTATTTGTCTTTCTCTTTCTGACTTACTTCACTCTGTATGACAGACCCTAGCTCTATCCACCTCATTACAAATAGCTCAGTTTCGTTTCTTTTTATGGCTGAGTAATATTCCATTGTATATATGTGCCACATCTTCTTTATCCATTCATCTGATGATGGACACTTAGGTTGTATCCAGCTCCGGGCTATTGTGAATAGAGCTGCAATGAACATTTTGGTACATGTCTCTTTTTGAATTATGGTTTTCTCAGGGTATATGCCTAGTAGTGGGATGGCTGGGTCATATGGTAGTTCTATTTTTAGTTTTTTAAGGAACCTCCATACTGTTCTCCATAGTGGCTGTACCAATTCACATTCCCACCAGCAGTGCAACAGTGTTCCCTTTTCTCCACACCCTCTCCAGCATTTATTGTTTCTAGATTTCTTGATGATGGCCATTCTGACTGGTGTGAGATGATATCTCATTGTAGTTTTGATTTGCATTTCTCTAATGATTAATGATGTTGAGTATTCTTTGATGTGTTTGTTGGCAGTCTGTATATCTTCTTTGGAGAAATGCCTATTTAAGTCTTCTGCCCATTTTTGGATTGGGTTGTTTGTTTTTTTGCTATTGAGCTTCATGAGCTGCTTATAAGTTTTGGAGATTAATCCTTTGTCAGTTGCTTCATTTGCAAATATTTTCTCCCATTCTGAGGGTTGTCTTTTGGTCTTGTTTATGGTTTCCTTTGCTGTGCAAAAGCTTGGACGTTTTATTAGGTCCCATTTGTTAATCTTTGTTTTTATTTCCATTTCTCTAGGAGGTGGGTCCAAAAGGATCTTGCAGTGATTTATGTCATAGAGTGTTCTGCCTATGTTTTCCTCTAAGAGTTTGATACTTTCTGGCCTTACATTTAGGTCTTTAATCCATTTTGAGCTTATTTTTGTGTATGGTGTTAGGGAATGATCTAATCTCATACTTTTACATGTCCCTGTCCAGTTTTCCCAACACCACTTATCGAAGAGGCTGTCCTTTCTCCACTGTACATTCCTGCCTCCTTTATCAAAGATAAGTTGACTATATGTACGTGGGTTTATCTCTGGGCTTTCTACCCTGTTCCATTGATCTATCTTTCTGTTTTTGTGCCAGTACCACACTGTCTTGATTACTGTAGCTTTGTAGTATAGTCTGAAGTCAGGGAGCCTGATTCCTCCAGCTCCGTTTTTCGTTCTCAAGATTGCTTTGGCTATTCGGGGTCTTTTGTTTTTCCAAACAAATTTTGAATTTTTTTCTTCTAATTCTGTGAAAAATGCCAGTGGTAGTTTGATAGGGATTGCATTGAATCTGTAGATTGCTTTGGGTAGTAGACTCATTTTCACAATATTGATTCTTCCAATCCAGGAGCATTGTATATCTCTCCATCTATTTGTATCATCTTTAATTTCTTTCATCAGTGTCTTATAATTTTCTGCATACAGGTCTTTTGTCTCCTTAGGTAGGTTTATTCCTAGATATTTTATTCTTTTTGTTGCAATGGTAAATTGGAGTGTTTTCTTGATTTCACTTTCAGATTTTTCATCATTAGTGTAGTACAGCAATGCCAGAGATTTCTGTGCATTAATTTTGTATCCTGCTACTTTACCAAATTCATTGATTAGCTCTAGTAGTTTTCTAGTAGCATCTTTAGGATTCTCTATGTATAGTATCATGTCATCTGCAAACAGTGACAGCTTTACTTCTTCTTTTCCGATTTGGATTCCTTTTATTTCCTTTTCTTCTCTGATTGCTGTGGCTAAAACTTCCAAAACTAGGTTGAATAAGAGTGGTGAGAGTGGGCAGCCTTGTCTTGTTCCTGATCTTAGTGGAAATGGTTTCAGTTTTTCACCATTGAGGACAATGTTGGCTGTGGGTTTGTCATATATGGCCTTTATTATGTTGAGGACAGTTCCCTCTATGCCTACTTTCTGCAGGGTTTTTATCATAAATGGGTGTTGAATTTTGTCAAAAGCTTTCTCTGCATCTATTGAGATGAAAATATGGTTTTTGTCCTTCAATTTGTTAATATGGTGTATCACGTTGATTGATTTGCATATATTGAAGAATCCTCACATTCCTGGAATAAACCCCACTTGATCATGGTGTATGATCCTTTTAATGTGCTGTTGGATTCTGTTTGCTAGTATTTTGTTGAGGATTTTTGCATCTATGTTCATCAGTGATATTGGCCTGTAGTTATCTTTCTTTGTGACATCCTTGCCTGGTTTGGGCATCAAGGTGATGGTGACCTTGTAGAATGAGTTTGGGAGTGCTCCTCCCTCTGCTATATTTTGGAAGAATTTGAGAAGGATAGGTGTTAGCTCTTCTCTAAATGTTTGATAGAATTCACCTGTGAAGCCATCTGGTCCTGGGCTTTTGTTTGTTGGAAGATTTTTAATCACAGTTTCAATTTCAGTGCTTGTGATTGGTCTATTCATATTTTCTATTTCTTCCTGATTCAGTCTTGGCAGGTTGTGCATTTCTAAGAATTTGTCCATTTTATTGGCATAGAGTTTCTTGTAGTAATCTCTCATGATCTTTTGTATTTCTGCTATGTCCGTTGTTACTTCTCCTTTTTCATTTCTAATTCTATTGATTTGTGACTTCTCCCTTTTTTTCTTGATGAATCTGGCTAATGGTTTATCAATTTTGTTTATATTCTCAAAGAACCAGCTTTTAGTTTTATTGATCTTTTCTATCATTTCCTTCATTTCTTTTTCATTTATTTCTGATCTGATCTTTATGATTTCTTTCCTTCTGCTAACTTTGGGGTTTTTTTGTTCTTCTTTCTCTAATTGCTTTAGGTGCAGGGTCAGATTGTTTACTCGAAATGTTTCCTGTTTCTTAAGGTGGGATTGTATTGCTATAAACTTCCCCCTTAGAACTGCTTTTGCTGCGTTCCATAGGTTTTGGGTCATCGTGTCTCCATTGTCATTTGTTTCTAGGTATTTTTTGATTTCTTCTTTGATTTCTTCAGTGATCACTTCGTTATTGAGTAGTGTATTGTTTAGCCTCCATGTGTTTGTATTTTTTACAGATCTTTTCCTGTAATTGATGTCTAGTCTCATAGCATTGTGGTCGGAAAAGATACTTGATACAATTTCAATTTTCTTAAATTTACCAAGGCTTGATTTGTGACCTAAGATATGATCTATCCTGGAGAATGTTCCATGAGCACTTGAGAAAAATGTGTATTCTGTTGTTTTTGGATGGAATGTCCTATGCATATCAACTAAGTCCATCTTGTTTAATGTATCATTTAAAGCTTGTGTTTCCTTATTTATTTTCATTTTGGATGATCTGTCCATTGGTGAAAGTGGGGTGTTAAAGTCCCCTACTATGAGTGTGTTACTGTCGATTTCCCTTTTTATGGCTGTTAGTATTTGCCTCATATATTGAGGTGCTCCTATGTTGGGTGCATAAATATTTACAATTGTTATATCTTCTTCTTGGATCGATCCCTTTATCGTTATGTAGTGTCCTTCTTTGTCTCTTCTAATAGTCCTTATTTTAAAGTCTATTTTGTCTGACATAAGAATTGCTACTCCAGCTTTCTTTTGATTTCCATTTGCATGGAATGTCTTTTTTCCATCCCCTTACTTTCAATCTGTATGTGTCTCTAGGTCTTAAGTGGGTCTCTTGTAGACAGCATATATATGGGTCTTGTTTTTGTATCCATTCAGCCAGTCTGTGTCTTTTGGTGGGAGCAGTTAGTCCATTTACATTTAAGGTAATTATTGATATGTATGTTCTGGTTCCCATTTCCTTAATTGCTTTGGGTTCGTCATTGGAAGTCTTTTCCTTGTGTTGTGTTTCTTGCCTAGAGAAGTTCCTTTAGCATTTGTTGTAAAGCTGGTTTGGTGGTGCTGAACTCTCTCAGCTTTTGCTTGTCTGTAAATGTTTTAATTTCTCCATTAAATCTGAATAAGATCCTTGCTGGGTAGAGTGGTCTTTGTTGCAAGTTTTTCTCCTTCATCACTTTAATTATGTCCTGCCACTCCCTTCTGGCTTGTAGAGTTTCTGCTGAGAGATCAGCTGTTAACCTGATGGGGATTCCATTGTGTGTTATTTGTTGTTTTTGCCTTGCTGCTTTTAATATGACTTCTTTGTGTTTAATTTTTGACAGATTGATTAATATGTGTCTTGGCGTATTTCTCCTTGGATTTATTCTGTATGGGACTCTCTGTGCCTCCTGGACTTGATTAACTATTTCCTTTCCCATATTAGGGAAGTTTTCAACTATAATCACTTCAAATATTTTCTCAGTCCCTTTCTTTTTCTCTTCTTCTTCTGGAACCACTATAATTCGAATGTTGGTGTGTTTAATGTTGTCCCAGAGGTCTCTGAGATGGTCCTCTGTTCTTTTCATTCTTTTTTCTTTATTTTGCTCTGCATCAGTTATTTCCACTATTTTATCTTCCACCTCACTTATCCGTTCTTCTGCCTCAGTTATTCTGCTATTGATCCCATCTAGAGTATTTTTCATTTCATTTTTTGTGTTTTTAATTGATGCTTGATTCATCTTTAGTTCTTCTAGGTCCTTGTTAACTGTTTCTTGCATTTTGTCTATTCTATTTCCAAGATTTTGGATCTTGGAAATAGAATCTTGGATCATCTTTACTATCATTATTCTGAATTCTTTTTCAGGTGGACTGCCTATTACCTCTTCATTTGTTAGGTCTGGTAGGTTTTTATCTTGCTCCTTCACCTGCTCTGTGTTTTTCTGTCTTCTCATTTTGCTTATGTTACTGTGTTTGGGGTCTCCTTTTTGCAGGCTGCAGGTTTGTAGTTACTGTTGTTTTTGGTGTCTGTCCCCAGTGTCTAAGGTTGTTGCAGTAGGTTGTGTAGGCTTCCTGGTGGAAGGGACTAGTGCCTGTGTTCTGGTGGATGAGGCTGGATCTTGTCTTTCTGGTGGACAGGACCACGTCTGGTGGTGTATTTTGGGGTGTGTGTGGACCTTTTATGATTTTAGGCAGCCTCTCTGCTAATGTGTTGGGTTGTGTTCCTCTCTTGCTTGTTGTTTGGCATAGGGTGTCCAGCACTGTAGCTTGCTGGTCGTTGAGTGAAGCTGGGTGCTGGTTTTGAGATGGAAATCTCTGGAAGATTTTCGCCATTTGATACTATGTGGAGCTTGGAGGTCTCTTGTGGACCAGTGTCCTGAAGTTGGCTCTCCCAACTCAGAGGCTCAGCACTGACTCCTGCCTCCTCAGTTTGCTTTGATTTGTTGTCTATTCATGTATTCCACAGATGTAGGGTACATCAAGTTGATTGTGGAGCTTTAATCCGCTGCTTCTGAGGCTTCTGGGAGTGATTTCCCTTTCTCTTTTTTTTTTCTCACAGCTCCCGGGTCTCAGCTTTGGATTTGGCCCCACCTCTCCATTTAGGTTGCCAGAGGGCATCTGTTCTTCGCTCAGACAGGACACGGTTAAAGGAGCAGCTGCTTTGGGAACTCTGGCTCCCTCAGGCCAGGGGGCAGGGAGGGGCATGGAGTGCGGGTGGAGCATGCAGTGGCAGAGGCCGCCGTGACATTGCACCAGCCCGAGGCGCGCCGTGTGTTCTCCCAGGGAAGCCGTCCCTGGATTCCGGGACCCCGGCAGTGACGGGCTGCACTGGCTCCCCAGAAGTGGGGCTTGGACAGTGACCTGTGCTTGCACACAGGCCTCGCAGTGGCGGCAGCAGCCCCAGTGTCCCACGCCCGTCTCTGGGGTCTGTGGTTTCATCCACGGCTCGCGCCCGTCTCTGGAGCTCCTCCGAGCAGCGCTCTTATTCCCCTCTCCTCATGCACCAGGAAACAAAGAGGGAAGAAAAAGTCTCTTGCCTCTTCGGCAGGTCCAAACTTTTTCCCGGACTCCCTCCTGGCCAGCTGTGGTGCATTAGCCCCTTCAGGCTTTGTTCATGCCACCAACACTTGTCCTCTCCCTGTGCTCCGACTGAAGCCCGAGCCTCAGCTCCCAGCACCGCCCGCTGCAGTGGGCTAGCAGACAAGCCTCTCGGGCTGGTGAGTGCCAGTTGGCACCGATCCTCTGTGCGGGAATCTCTCTGCTTTGCCCTACCCAGGTACGTGGGGAGTTTCTTGCCTTTTGGGAGGTCTGAGTTCTTCTGCCAGCGTACACTAGGTGTTCTGTAGGAGTTGTTCCACGTGTAGCTGTATTTCTGGTGTATCTGTGGGGAGGAAAGTGATCTCTGCATCTTACTCTTCCACCAACTTACCCGGAAGTCTATCACTGTTTTAAGCCTGACGAAGGATGCATTAAGAAGCAAAGATGGATGGGTAAGAGAGAAAAAAAAGAGATGGGAGGGAGGGAGGAAGAGATATATCTGTGTATCTGGGTAGAGGTGTTATAACAGTTGCTGATTTTCTTTAATTAGGAATTTAAAATGTATGAATTAGCTATTTGACTTTAGGCAAATATTGCAATTTCTCAATGGCATTCCCCGCTATTAAAATGAAACAATATTCTCAATCATTGGGATACTGTGATTGTCATACTGGAGGTATGGGAATGCACATAAAAATAGCAAACCATTATAAAAAATTTTGTAATCTTAAAAATTGCAGTTTTTTTAAATAGAACATATTTCATGCTATACATTTGGATGGTTTCACTAAGGTAAAACTATATTAAAAAAACTTAGAAAATAGTATGTTAAAAGAACTTGGTTAAGGAACAATAGAGAAAGGAGTCTGTAACTTTTCAGGAAAAAATATTGGAAATGTATATGTCAAAATATAAATTTAAGTAGCAGTGCATCGGTATCAGTCAGGGTTCTGTCTCCTTTTAACATATGACTTAATCCTCTAATCTTCAGCTATCTCTTTTGAAACATTCAGTGACTGATTCTTTGTATATCAACTATTAATCTCTTTCCAGTATATGATTGTCCTTTCCCCGGTGAGAGTTTTGAGGGAAATAGATTTTCATTCATGCACTCGACAAATTTGAAATGAATTTTTGTGCCAATCAGGTACTTTTATAGGAAGTAGAAATACAGAAAAATTAAACAGTACCTGAAGAAAAAAAAAACTAGTTAGGAAGATATATAAACATTTAGTTACATTACTGTATCTAAATGTTGAATGCTATTGTGTTCAGTTCACTACAATAATAGAGCGTTAATAACACTACTTAGAAGAGTTATGAATGGCTTCACAGAGGAAGGAGCATGCATATTTGAATTTGAGTAATGATCCAAAATGACATTTTTCTTTTAATTCACTATTCGATCACAAAAAAATTAATGACAAAATAAAAACTTAGATGAAGCTGGTTTACCATGCCATAAACACAAATGTGGAAGTGCAATGCACAGATATTAAAGAAAAAGAATTGCAAATTTAAATCTCAAAAGATGAACTTTGTACTCAATAGAAGGGCTTTTTCTCTTAAGCATAAAAACATTATATTTCATTTGTTATTATGTCTCTTTTATTTAAAACAAGTAGTATTCAAATTATCATTGTTATATGTGATCAACTATAACAAGAACTTAAGTCAAAAACTTTAATGTGAAAATAAATAGAGGTACAATATGAGCTGCAAGAAAAAAAATAGAATACTTTTTCTTAGTGTTTGCTTTTGCAATATAGATTTTTCTAGGAGTTGTATATTCTCAATTCAAAACATCTGCAGGGATCTAAAATCAGAGCTAACGTTGACATTATAAAACAAGTATACTTGGGGCTTCCCTGGTGTCACAGTGGTTGAGAGTCTTCCTGCTGATGCAGGGGACACAGGTTCATGCCCCAGTCTGGCAAGATCCCACATGCCATGGAGCAGCTGGGCCCAAGAGCAATGGCCACTGAGCTTGCACGTCCGGAGCCTGTGCTCCGCAATGGGAGAGGCCACAACAGTGAGAGGCCTGCATACTGCAAAAAAAAAAAAAAAAAAAAAAAAAAAGTATACCTGACTCAGTGTCAACCCTTATTAGGAAAACACTGTTTTCTCTGAGACAGGGAAATATGTTTGTAGGGCAGTGGCTTGCAAGATTTTCCTTCCTGGACCCCTTAGTAATGATATAAGCTATTCTCACTGGCTCCTTCAGTTTTCCCACATTACTGAAAGGTAATATATAGCTGCTTCTGAGACTCTATGACTTGGAAACCCCTGAATACCAAATTACATGTTTTCATCACTTTACATTGGTAAAGAAAAATCTGCTATCAGCATGATCCCAGGAGTGGAATGTTCCAGTTAATCAGATATTCTCATGCTCTACTACTTCTTTCATTCTCCAAATCAGTCTTTCAGATTCCCACCCCTTCCACAGATGCCTCTAGGTTATATTTCCAGATGTCAATGGTTAATATAAGAAAATCAGATTTTACATCCTCTGTATTCTTCATTCACTGATTCTATGACTCAGGTAATTAACCTAGTGGCTGTGATTTTAGTTTTATTTTATTTGAAAAATGAGGATAGAAATGATATCTCTCTACGTCATCAGATCAATGTAGAGTATTACTGACAATGCAGAAGCCTCTTTTATGCCTAGTCATATATTATTATGGTCTTCATTTGCATTTCTCCTATATGCTTATCAGATTTTTAAATATCCTCTTTTTGTAAAGACTTGTTCAATATTTTTGCCATTTTTTGAGGTGACTCTATCTTCTTATTAATTTTTGGAAGTTCCTTACATATTCTACATATGAGCCCTCTCTCTGATATATGTATTGCAATATATTTTCCCTTTATTTAACTGACCTTATATTCCTTTATTGGTGTGTTTTGATGATTATGCATTTAATTTTATAAAGGTCTATTTATTTTTTTTTCCTTTATTGTTAGTGCTTTCTGTATCCTGTCAGAGACATGTTACATCCACCTCTGCAAGGTAATAAAGATGTTCTCGTACGGTACCAATCAAGGAACTGCTTTACCTCTTCCATTTATGTCCATAATCCATGTGGAATTTATTTCTGAATATTGCATACTGTATTCGATTTTTCCATGTAGATATTCAATTGATCTAGATATGTAAGACTGGTGTTTTCCCTACTTCAATTGTTTTCATTAGTGAAGTCATCTTGTGCTATAGTTTTGAGGAAAGGTTCTTAGTAATAGCCTAATTTTTGTAAATAGACACAGGATTTTTCAGATATTCCTATTTATTCTTGTATCAGGTTTTATGTTATATTCTCCTAGATTAATTTTCACTTTATATGACTTATTTTCTTTGTTAACATGAAGTTACTCTCCTTTTGGTTTTGTTCTTTTCTGTCTATGGTGATGTACCTTTTTATATTCTTTATATTGATAATATGTGTATCCCAGCTTGATTAGTCTATGAATGTACCATTTGTATTAATCTTTAAAATAAAAAAAAATTAGCTTTTCATTTTTTCTATTAGTATTGATTTGATGTTAATTTCCTTTCTTTTATTTATATAGATTATTTTTTCAGCACTATCTTTAACACATAACATTCCTTCCCTGTATAAGCCTTATTGTCACAAGCTTGGATATATATTGTTTTCATTTATATTCAGTTCAAAACATTTAATAAATTTCTCTATGACTCATTTTTGACCCATGAATTAGGTAAAGACACATTACTTAATTTCCAAATATTCTGAATTTTCGAATTATTCTTATTGATTCCCTGTTTAATTCTAGTATAATCAGACTACATATTCAGTATCAGTATAAAACTTTGAAATTAGTTGAGCAAATTTTTGGTAATTGTTCCACAGTCACTTAAAAAGAATGCACATTCTACAGAATGTCCCATACTCTCTAAGCTATTAAATCCATGGTTAATTCCCAGTTTTAATTGAAGATATTAACACCTTCCTTACTATTTTCATTGTCATCACTATTTAGAGTGCCAATTCCCATATTTCCATCGAACATCCTATCCTCTCACTTTCTTTACCTCATGCTAACACAATTCACCTCAGTCACCTACTTCCATGGTCTTACTCTAAGCCAGAGTTTCTTATCATCTTGCTGTGGTGGTGTGTATTTGTGTCATCATTAAGATACTGGTATATTCCTTTGGTCACAAAGGCAGCTGTGTGGAACTGTGAAGGACACAGCCCAGAATCTTGCCACCCTTAGATGAAAGGAACTCTTTCTACAGTTATCTGCTGCTATGTTCTATATGTCACTCTTGTTAATTTCATGGTTTAAGTTTTCTATATTCCAAAAGATAGTTTTCTATACTTGTTACTAAGGAACATTTGTTTAAAATTTCAAGTGTAATTTTAGATTAGTTAAATTCATTCAGCTAATTTTTCTCAGTTTTTACTCTCTATATCTTAAAGCCATGTCATAAGACACATGCATATTTAATACTGCTTTGTCTTAGTTTTAAATTGATCCTTTTTTATAATTATGATTCCTTTTTATCTTAACTAATATTTATTGTCCCAAAGTTTATGACTTCTTATGTCAATGTACAATACCAGCCTCCTTATAAATGGTATTTTTATAGTATATCTTTTTTCCAGCCTTCTATTATCAACTTTTTGTGAACTCGTATTTAAGGTGTAAGGATAATTGAGGTGGTCGTTTAAGGTTAATTGAGGTTAATATGTTGCTAGGAGTTGGGCTACAATGTTTACTGTAGCTGTAGCTCTAGGGTCCATGATTTTCCCTCTCCTTTTATTTGTGTCCTTCCCTAAGAACTCTTCTTAAAATAGAGAGCTTGTCTTATAGAGCTTTCATCTGCAATTTACAATTATTTTACTGGAGCTATGGTGATGTCTTAGTAAGGTGTGGAGGAGGGGAAGATTTTATAATCTTATAATTAAACTGAAATTTTTGGTGGGTGTTTGTCCTTGGGCTATATAATGACCCCTTCAAAAGTGTTTATTTTCTCCCCCTCTGTCTTTTATAAGAGATAGAAATATCTAGCATAGCTGTCATTGGGTACTTGCCCTTCCCTCCAGGTGAGATAATGCTCTCCTAAAGTCTTATCACTTAGAAAGTAAGTCTTTATTATAGAAAATCTCTTGAAGGTATTTCAAAATGGTTACTTTCATCTCATCCTGAGGGGATCTTTAGTGACTCCTCACTGTGAAAACTTGCTAGATTCCTAGAATTAGAACCCATGGAAGTGTGCCACCCCTGGAGTTTCTCACTCTCATGCTAGTCCATCCTCATTCATACTCTCCAGCAATTCTAGCGTTCCTACCAGTAAACAGCTCCAGGGACTTTTGCTCCAGATAAAAATATCTTGTCTGCTTTCTTGTATGTACCTCTCTCTCTCCAAATTTTGGAGTAGCAGTTTTCTTTTACCTCCATGACTTGTAGCAATTATATGAACTGACACTGGCATTCCTTTCCAAGTCTTCCAGAGCAATCAACTATGAAGTACATAAACCAGTCATTTGATTTCTCTGTTTGGTATTAATCTTTACTTCAAACATTTTCTACATTTACCTCCAAGAAAATATAAATTACATCTTTGAGAAGACTTAAAAATAGTTAATGCCTGTCACAGAAGTGAAGAGAACTTTAGGAGAAATAGTTTACATTATAGTTTATGAAATTTATATGTGACTTCTCCAAAATGAAGAAAAAGGAAAGGAAATATATATTATGGAAATATCAGCCTTTGAGAGGATGTGAACAGGGCACACAGAACTAGTAAAGAGAAAAAAAGGAGAGGTAGAACCAACATACATCCAGTGAAAAAGTTGGGCTGTGGAAGTGCCAAGATTAATCACAGCCTGTGAAGTATCATCTAGATTCAAAATTATTTTTCAGTATCATATTTCTATGTCTTAAATACATTCCCATTTTAAACTAAGAGATTCCCTTCTTGCATAAATCCTAACATGATTAAGTCCCAGAAATTATATATGGTTTGAAAGATAGCATCTAAAAGACAGAACATTTTAATACTAGTTAACATGATTAACTATTAATACTGGTTAATATTTGTACTTAGTAGGAGCATTCCCATCTATTATATCTAGATATATGATATCTAATGACTAATAATATATATATTATTAGTCATTACATTGTACTTCAAGTATAGTTGACCCATGAACAACATGAGGGTTAGGGATGCCAACCCTCCTGAAATAAAAAAATCTGCCACTAACTTATACTTGGCTGTCATATATATAGTTCCTCCTATCTGCAGTTCCACATCCACAGATTCAATCAACCATGAATTATGTGTTACTGCAGTATTTACTATTGAAAAAAATTCCACCTATAAGTGCACCCTTCCAGTTCAAACCTGTGCTGTTCAAGGGCCAACTGTATCTTCACATAATTTGTATTCTTTTAAAATAATAAAGGACAGAAAAATATCCCCTTGAAATATGTGCCAGATTATCTCAACCTCTGGACTCCTGTTTGAGGGTAGTACAAAAAATCAAAATTAATGGCTTGAACGGAGGAAGCCTAAAGAGTGTATCCAGGGCTGCATGGACTCCTGGATCAGGCATTCTTAGAGTTGATGGGAGCTGAACGACACATGATACAGAGGAAGTTTTGCTTTTTTAGAGGGTTCAGGTAAAGAGAAGAATATCCAAGGGCATTCAGTTTCAGATTCCTTCGAATCTCCAAAATGGAGGGACAGCTTCTTCCATGGGTACTTGGAAGAGTCTGCCTGAACTGACAGAATTTGATGGATCTGTGATGAGCCAGAATGGTAGCTGATTGCTTCTTCTTCCTGGGTTTGGAAGAGAGAGCAACGTATGTACCTGAGGAGATCAGAGAGCACAAAACGTCTCTAGAACTTTTGAAGAGGATTAAAGTTTTGTCAATTAATTTACCACCAGCCTACATTGGTAGTAATTCTATTTCACTGCTTGCATTGCTTTCCCACTTTTTGACAAACTATAAAGGCCTAATGTGTATAGGTATTAATGGATTTAAAACTATCATAAATATGTACATAACACATATATACATATTCACATATACAAATCAACAACATAAGGGAGGAAATCCAAGTTGTATATCACAAAGAAATGTCTAATAAAGAAGTACTGCTAGATTGTCAAAATGAAAAAAATAATTATTATTTTTTAAATAAAGCAAAAATAATTTATGAAATGAAATTTAAATTTTTTAAAAAGTGGGGGAAAAAAACAAAGATTTGACCCTACTGATAGCATAATTGATGGTTTTAAACATCCAATAAAAAATTCAGAAATTAGAATAAACAATGAGATAACATAAGGAAAAAGATGAGACCGTTGGAAGAAAGATTCAAAGACATAATATGAACAATACCTGCTCCAAAAGGAAGAAAAATATGAGGATAACAAATTAAACAATTAATATAAGAGAATTCCCTTTATCTAAGAAAAAGACCCAAGTTTTTACTGCTCTAAAAGTCATAACATGAAAGTGTTCAGCAGGGAAACTAAACATGTACAAACTCAGTCACATCATTTTGTAAGTAATTTAAATTATAGCTTTTTAATAAAATGTAACTATAACGAAACTTTACTTTCTGTTATATTATTATAGCATGTTTCTGCATATATACCTAAATAAGGTATACCACAACTTACCATCACTGATTTCAATATGAAGGAAGCTGGATGTAGTTGGGAAAATAACTGAAATTTTTTAATGTATGAAACGTTTAAAACATGCCACATATGTAAAGAATACAGTAACCAATGACAAACCTAGAGGATGAAACATTATTCATAAGTGGAAATGTTTTCTTCTTTATGGCAGCATTTCCCCCTCTCCTGCCCAGAGGTAATGGTATAGCTAAAGGTAGTTTTTATAATCACATCTTTCTTTAATATATGTAGCTAAGTATCTAAGAAGAATCACATTTTGAAAGTTTATTAAAAGGTAACATTACATATGCATAGGAGGTTAAAATTTTTTGCTGTTATCAACAACAAGGCTGGGAATATTCCTAGACATATATTCATTTTTGTTTATTGAAGGATAGTTAACTTACACTGTAATATTAGTTTCAGATGTACAACATGGTGAATCAATATTTTTGTAGATAATACTCCATATAAATTTATTATAAAATATTGGCTATATTCCCTGTGCCGTACATTATATCTTTGTAACTTATTTATTTTATAACTAGTAGTTTGTACCTCTTAATCCTCTTCGTCTATTTTGGCCCTCCCACTACCTCTTTCCCCTCTGGTAAAAACTAGTTTGTTCTCTGTATATCTGTAAGTCTGTTTCTGTTTCATTATGTTTTTCATTTGTTTTATTTTATTAATTGCTTATATTAGAGAAAACATACACTATTTGTCTTTCTCTGTCTCACTTGTTTCATTAAGTGTGATACCCTCCAAGTCCATCCTTGTCACAAATGGCAAAATTTTATTTTTGTGGCTGAGTAATATTCCATTGCATATGTATACCACATCTTCTTTATCCACTCAAATGTTGATGGACACTTAGTTGCTCCCATATCTTGGCTATTGTAAATAATACAGCCATGAGCATTGGGGTACATATATCTTTTCAAATTATTATTTTTTTTATTTTCTTTGGGTAAGTACCCAGAAGACAAATTGATGGATCATATGGAGGTTCTATTTTTAATTTTTTGAGGGTTATGTCTCATTGCACTTTTGATTTGGATTTCCTGAATAATTAGTGATGTTGAACAGTTTTTCATATGCCTGTTGGCCATTTGTATGTCTTCTTTGAAAAAATTCCTATTCAGGTCCTCTGCCCAATTTTTAATCAGGCTTTTGGGGGTTTGGGGATATTAATTTGTATGCATACTTTATATATTTTGATATTAACCCTTTATCAGACATATTATTTGAAAATATATTCTGCCTTTTAGTAGCTTGACTTTTCATTTCATTGATGGTTTACTTCCCTGTGCAAAAGTTTTTAAGTTTAATTAGGTCCCATTTTCTTATTTTTGCTTTTGTTTCCCTTGATTGAGGAGATAGATCAAAAAATATATTTAAAAAACAAATATCAGAGAGCATACTGGTTATACTGTTTATGTTTTCTCCTGGGACATTTATGGTTTCAGGTCTTATGTTTAGATCTTTAATCCATTTTGAGTTTATTTCTCTTTATGGTGTAAGGAAATGTTCTAATTTTATTTTTACTTTAGCTGTCCAGTTTTCCCAACAACACTTATTGGATATTGTCTTTTCCCCATTGTATATTCTTCCCTCAAATATCATAGATTAATTGACCATATATGTACAGGTTTATTTCAGGATTATCCATTCTGTTCCATTGATCTATGTGTTTGTTTTTGTGCCAGTACAATACTGTTTTGATTACAGTAGCTTTGAAGTATAGACTGAAGTCAGACAGCATGATATCTCCAGATTTGTTGTCCTTTTTCTCAAATAGCTTTGGCTATTTAGGTTTTTTTGTGGTTCCATACAAATTTGAGGATTATTGGTTCTATTTCTGTGAAAAATTTCATGGGTATTTTGAAAGGGATTACATTAATTATGTAGATAGCTTTGGATTGTATGTGTCTTTTAACAATATTAATTCTTCCAACTTAAGAACATGGAATAGTCATTTGTTTGTATAATCTTCAATTTTCTTCATCAATGTTTCTTAGTTTTCAGAGTATAGGCATTTTACATCCTTGGTTAAATTTATTCCTAAATATTTTATTCTTTTTGAAGCAGTTGTAAAAGGGATTTTTTTCTTTCTGATATTTTATTATTAGTGTATAGAAGCACAGATTTCTGTATATTAAATTTTGTATCCTATAGCTTTACTGGATTAATTTATTTGTTGTAATAACTTTTAGTTATTAAGTTTAGTTATTAGTTATATAACATCTCTAGAATGATGTATACATACTATCATGTCATCTGCAGATAGTGGCAGTTTTACTTCTTCCCTTCCAATTTGTATGCCTTTTATTTCTTTTTTTTTTTGTCTGATATCTGTGGCTAGGAATTCCTGGACTATGTTAAATAGAAGTGTCAAGAGTGGGCATTCTTGTCTTGTTTTGGATCTTAGGATGTTGCCTGTGGGTTTCTCATAAATGGCCTTTATTATATTGAGAGATGTTCCCTCAATACAAACTTTGATGAGGATTTTTATCATGAATAAATGTTTAACTTTGTCAAAGTATTTTCTGCATTTATTGAGATGATCATATGATTTTTATCCTCCATTTTGTTAATGTGGTATATCACATCAATTTTCAAATTTTAAACCATCCTTGCATCCCTGGAATAAATCCCCCTTGATCTTGGTGTATCATCCTTTCTATGCATTGTTGAATTCATATTACTAATATTTTGTTGAGGAATGTGTATCTATGTTTATTGGCTGACAATTTTCCATTGTTGTAGTGTCTTTCTCTGATTTTGGTATCAAGGTAATGGGACTCTGTAATTCCTGTGCCTGGATATCTGTTTCCTTCTTCAGTTTGGGTATGTTTTCAGCTATAATTTTATCAAATACACATTCTGTCCCTTTCTTTCTCTCTCTTCTTCTGGGACCCCTATAATGCAAATGTTAGTGTGCTTCCTGTCCCACAGGTCCTTTAAACTATCTTCACTTTTTTCTTTTTTCTGCACTGATTGGGTGATTTTCACTATTCTAAGTCACATGTGTTCTTCTTTATCACCTCATTTGTTGTCAATTCCTTCTAGTGTAGTTTTCATTTCAGTTGCTGTATTCTTCAGCTCTAATTGGTTCTTTTTTCATATATTCTAGTTCTTTGTTGAAGTTTTCACTGTGTTCCTTTATTCTTTTCCAAAGTTCAGTGAGAGTTTTTATTACTATCACTTTGCACTCTTTATCAGGTAAATTATTTATCTCCATTTCCTTAAGGTTTTCCTGGGGTTTTATCTTGCTCTTTCATTTGGAATATATTCCTCTGTCTTTTCATTTTATTAGACTTTCTCTGTTTGTCTCTATGAAGTTAGGCAGAACAGTTACCTATCCCATTATTGTGTGGGAGCATCCCTATGCAGTCTATGTGTGCTCAGTGGCTTTGGTGGGAGAGCTGGATCTGAAGTGAGCAAAAGCCATGTCTTTCCCCTAGGTGCACTGGCAAACACTGTCTTGGTGAGAGATGGGCTGGAGACAGCTCTATCCTGGGGGCAGGTATGAGCTGGAGCTCCTCTCAGGCTCACTGATGGTTGCTGCCCTGTTAGGGGTTAGGGCCAGGGCCTGAGGGGCTGGATCAGGAGCCCTGAGGGAGTTGGGTTTCTCCCTGTAATAACAGCAGTTTCCACTTTGGTTGGAAACAGGACCAGGTCCTGAATATTTAGAGCCCCACTTCTGAACTGGTTCTATTTCTCCCTGGTACATGCATGTGATGGTGAGTAGGTTGAAGTTTCCTCCTTGGTTAGGGGTGGAGTTGGGGCCCAAGGGGCTGGAGCTGTACTTCTGAGCTGGCTTTTTTTCCTGGTACATGAAATGGCAGTCTCCACCTTAGTGGAGAGCAGTAGCAGGCTGGGGGTACACTGTGGTGGTCCTGGCAGGCTGGCCAGAGCACCAGGCAGTTCTTAACCTGCTGTCTCTGTGCTGAGACTGGGAGCAGGTAGTCTGCATGTTCCTCAAGAGCAGAATCTTGATTTCTTCCAATCCTCTGGTAAACCCCACTGGTTTTCAAATCAATTAAGGGGGCTTGTCTTCCCAGTGCCAGGCCTCAGGTCTAGATGTCTAATATGGGGCTCATACCCCTTGCTTTTTTAGGGAGAATCCCAGAACCTGTGGTATCCCT
Source organism: Mesoplodon mirus (assembly GCF_964341445.2). Lineage (NCBI taxonomy): Eukaryota > Metazoa > Chordata > Mammalia > Artiodactyla > Ziphiidae > Mesoplodon > Mesoplodon mirus. The sequence continues at coordinate 105,829,866 of NC_138983.1, read as the reverse complement.
TCCTCTCTGGGTCACCTGTTAGGGACATTGGTCCTGACTATATTGCTTTACCTCTCCCTCACCACACTCGTTTTTGTTCTTTCTTTATAACCTTGGTTGCAGGAAAGCCATTCTAATTATGCTCATCTTCAGGTAATTTTCAGCAAGAGTTGCTCTCTATGTAGTCACAGTTTTGATGTTTGAGGGGAGAGGTAAGCTCAGGGTCTTCTTACTCCACAATCTTGATTCCCTTTCAGACACAAATGAGACATTTTTGCGCATATGAGATTTTCTAGGCTAAATAATTTGGAGGGAAATTACTAATTCCAGGATATTAACATCTTCTTTACTAAATTTTTTGAAATTGCTTTTGTCTTTTCTTTTTCTTAATGGTTTGTGTTTTTAAATACTTGATATCAGTAATTTTTGAATGTTTGACAAAGATCTGATTCTTAGTTGATGATTTACCATTTTTATTTGGGGAGGAAAATGTTTAATGTTTATATAGTTTTATCTAATTTTTGTATGTCTAAGATAATAGTATATGACTATACAATTTTTTTAAAAATTGCTTTTCTTCTTACCACCTTGAAGATATTGTTTTATTTTCTTCTGGCTTTTCTGGATACCATTGTGAAGTTTACTTTATGTTTTAATATTGTATCATTGTAAGCAGGCTTTCCTTCTTTTGATTATCTTTAGTGTCTTCTCTTTAAATTTTTTATGGTCTGTCATTATGATGCTGAGGCATAGAATATTATAATATATACCTGAGTTCTACCAAACCAGAAGAAATTCCAGCTAATCGAGCTGGGAGTAGCTTGAGGTCCCCTGGATCAGGTAAGGAGTACATATTTAACCACAAGTGCACATGAGGGAAGGCCAGAACCAAGGTGCATAAACTAATTTTCTAATTTTGCTTTTTTTTTTTTTTCTTGAGGACTGATTTATTTTAGTCTATGTTTATAATGAGGGTAAATGTATTTGTGGTTCCTAGTTTTATGTTAGAGTTCCACTTTTCTTCCTTTTACTCCTTTTACTTTCATGGCTGCTAAAAAACACTTCTATATGTTTCAGAAATTTATAAATTTGCTTAGCATTGCCAGCATAATATCTTATTATCCTGCATCAATTTTTGTTCCTAAGGATTGTTTCTTCCTTTTTTTGACCAAAGTTATGATGTTAGAAAGATAGTTTGTTATATATTATTAGGCATTTCATTGTGTTTTATAGTAGAACAGTTCATAGTATTGCATTTTGCTGGACACAGAAGAATCTTTGCATTGTATTAATAATTTGTTTCTATACAATTATTTTAATTTTATTATAATAATTGTGTATTCACATGTGATTGTAAAATATAATATACAGTGTGAAAAGCCTTTCCAGTTTCCATAAATGGTAACAATTTAGAAAATATAATGCAGCATCACAACCATGATATGACACTAATACATGTTTTTATTAATGTTGTAATTTCCCCAGTTTTGCTTGTTCTCCTGTGTATTTGTGTGCATGTGTGTTTAACTGTACATATTTTATTACCTGTGTCAGTTTGTGTATCTACCATCATAGTTGAGACATATACAGCTCCATTACCAAAAACATCCTTCATGTTACCCTTTTATAAACACATTTTCCTCTCCTGCCTCTCCCACTTTCTCCTGTACACAATTCTCTAATACCTAGCAACAACTTATTTATCCTCCATTTCTAAATGCATTTTGTCTTTTCATATCTCTCAACTGGTCTTACACAGTGCAAACGTTTTAAATTAAAAAACAAATTATTGAGGTCTAATTCATCAATTATTTATTTTATGGATCATGTTTTTGATATCATCAGAAAACGCTTTCCTAGTTCTAAATACAAAATAATTGTGTTTTATTCTAGAAGTTTTATACTTTTATGTTTTATATTTAATCTAGGATCCATTTGAGTTAATTTTTGTATAAGGTGTGAGGTTTAGATAATGGTTTTATTTTTGCCCATGCATTTCGAATTGTTCCAGCACAATTTGTTGAAAAAACTAACCATTCTCCATTGAGTTCCTTTCACACCTCTGTAAAAAATCATTCAAACATATTTGTGTGGTTCTATTTCTGAGCTCTCTATTCTTTTCCATTGAATTATGTATCTCTACTTCCACCAAATTCATGCATTCTTGATTATTGGAGGTATTTAATAAACCTGAATGAAGGGTAAAGGAATTCCTACCACTTTATTCTTCTTTGTCGAGATTTTAAAAATCTATTCTAGGTCTTATGCCATTCTATATAACTTTAACCTGTCTATGTCCATAAAAATCCTTCTGGGAATTTAATATGAATTTTATTTTTTTATAGATCAGTTTGGGGGAGAATTGACATCTTTATTATATTTAGTCTTCCAATCAATGGACAGACTGTATTTATTTGGTATTTGATTTGTTTCATTAATATTTTCAGCATAAAAGGCCTTCTATGTGTTTTATTAAGTATATGCTTTTTAGGATTTATGTACTTCACCTTCTTTGGAGTGACTGTAAATTTTATTGTGGTTTTAATTTTGGTTCTGAATTTTCATTGTTAGTATACATAATTATAAATAATAATGATTTTTATGGGTTGATTGTGTATCTTATGACATTGTTGAATTCACTTATTATCTTTAGCAGGTTTTTGATTTTTTTCAAATGTAGATTCCTATGGACTTCCTTCATAGATTATCATGACATGTATGGATAGGGACATTTTTATTACCAATATGTATGTTTTTCCTTGGCTTATTGCAATGGCTAGAATGTCCACTATTATGTTGAATGTGAATGGACATCCTAGACTTGTTCCTGATCTGCAGGGGGAAACAACTAGTAATTATCCACAGAATGATACTATTAGTTACAGGGACCTTTAAAGATGCACATGATCAAATTGTAAATTATTCCCCTCTACTCTGAGTTTGTCAAGAAGTTTATCATTAATAGATATTGAATTATCTCAAATAATTATTTTTCTGCATCAATCCACATGAAAATGTAATTTTTTTTCTTTTTAATCTGTTAATATAGTGGATTGCATTGATTGATATTCACATTTTGATCAAACATTGCTTCTCTGTAATAAACCTCACCTGGTCATGGCATAAAATTTTTATTCACTATTGAATTTTGTTTCCTAATATTTTGTGGTTTTTTTGTATATAAGTGTACAAGGAATATTTTTATAAATTCATGAGGTATGTGCATCTGTAGTTTTTTTTGTGTGTGTACTATCTGATTTTGGCAACAGGGTAATTGTATTCTCATAAAATTTGTCAGGTTGTGTTTTCTATTTTTCGATTTTCTGGAAGAGATTTTGTAAAATTGAAGTTCAGTTTTCTTAAACTGTTAATTTTCCAGTGAAACCATCTGCACCTGGAAATTTGTTTTTTGTGAGTGTTTTAATTATAAATTCAATTACTTTAATTGTTATAGGATGATTCTGATCAACTATTTCATCTTGGTTCATAGTGGATTCATCTATTTCTTCTTGCAATTCTGTCAGCTTTTACCTCATACACTTTGATGCTCTTTTGTTAAGCACATGACAATAAAGATTGCTATGTTATTTGAAATATTGATCCCTTTATCATTATGTAATGCCACATTTTATCCCTGATAACTTATTTTGCTCTGAAGTCTTCTCTGATAAAAATTAATATACTACTCCTTCTTTCTTTTGGTTAGTGTTAGTATGGTATATCTTTCTCTATACTGTTACTTTTAATCTATATATGCCATTATGTATAAAATGAGTTTCTTTAAATTACATATGATTAGCTCTTGCTTTGTGATTCACTTTGATAACCTGTCTTTTAATTTGTGTATAAATACCATTGATGGTTTAACTGATTATTGATATAGTTGAATTTGTATCTAACATACATGTTACTGTTTTATTTTTGTTGCCCTTTTTTCTATTTTTGTTCTCTACTCTTTTTCTGTCATTTATGATTTAATTGTGCAGTTCAAATGATTGTTTTTTGTAATTTTCTTATCATAGTATATACCTTTTTAAAAATTTTTTTGTGGTTGACATAGAATTTGCACACCTAATACTAATCCAAGTCCACTCTCAAATAACACTTCACTCCTTTGCATGTAGTACAAGTACCTTACAATAATATATTTTTTAAAACTTAATTTCTCTCCTGTCCCTCATGTCACTACTGTCATTCATTTCACATATATAAGCATACATACATTAGATCAGTTTACAATGTAAAAAATAAGTTATTGTTTTACTTATTTAATATTTTCAAGCTTATGACCCTTTTTTTCTCTCTAAAAAACTTTATTTAAAAAAAAATGCTTGCAAGAAAGATCTATTGGCAACAAATTCCCCCAGTTTTAGTTTGTCTTAGGAAATCTTTATTTCTCCTTCAATTCTGAAGGATAATTTCACATGGTACAAAAATCTAGGTTAGGTTTTTTGTTTTAATCCCAACATTTTAAGTATTTTGTACTACTCTCTTCTTGATTGCATGGTTTTTGAAGAGATGTCAGAAATAATTATTGCCTTTACTTCTCTATAAATAAGATGATTTTCTGCCCTTTGGATACTTTCAGTATTTTTATTTCCTTAAATTTGATTTTTTTGAGGTTTGAATACAATATGAGTAGTTGTAGATTTTTTTGAGTTATCCTGCTCGGTGTTCTCTGAGCTTCCTGAATTTGTGGTTTCTTGTCTGTCATTTACATGGGAAACTTTCAGTCACTATTGCTTTAATTATTGCTCTGTTACTTTTTCTCTTTCTATTCCTACTGTTATTTCCATTATGCATATTCTATCCCTTTTGTCATTGTTTCACAATCTTTGGATATCCTGTTACATGTTTTCAGTTATTTTTCTCTTTGCTTTTCTGTTTTGGAAGTTTCTAATAAGATAGTCTCAAGCCCTGAGATTCATTCCTCATCCATATCCACCCTATTAATGCACCAAAGGTATTCTTTTTGTTACAATGTTTTCTTTTTCTCTCAAGCATTTATTATTATTTATTAGAATTTCCATCTCTCTGCTTACATCTGTTATTGAAGGTTGTCTATTTTTTTAATTAAAGCCCTTAGTGTATTAACCATAGTTTTAAAAAAATTCTTTGTCTAATAATTCTAAAATTTCTTCCATATCTGACTCTGGTTCTGATACTTGTTCAATGTCTTAAAGTATGTTTTTCTTGTTGTTGTTGTCATGCCTTGTAATTATTTTCTTGATAGAAAGACATGATGATTCAGGCAAAAGGAACTGCTGTATATAGGCCTTTAGTAATTTGGTTGTGAGTCATATAGAAAGGGGAAGAATTCTATAGTACTCTGATTAGTTCTCAGTCTTTTTGTGAGTCTGTGCCATTTTCATGAGTGTTTCTCAGTTTTTTCACCCCCTTTAAGTATGAAATAATAACTAGAGTGCTGTAGAGTTGGATATTTCCTTCCTCCCAGGTCAGTTAGGTTCTGATAATAAATACCCTGGTAAGTTAGGCTCTGGCTAAATAGTTTCCTCTGAAGGTAAGTCTTACAAAGAACAGTGTGTTCTGCTGTATTTCAAAATGGCGCCTTTTCACCTCCCACTGCCTAATTTTGAAAGGAATTTTCTCCAATATTTATTGTGAGAATCTATTCAAGCTCCTGGTGGTAAATCTCACAATATTGTGGGAGTCCCTAGATGGAGTCCCCCTGGAGATTCTAACTCTTTGAGACTTCCACTCTGAGCCTCTAGCAACTTCTCATTTAATGTTTAGCTTTCTTTACCCTGGTACTTGTTCCCAGGACAGTTTCCACTCATGAGTCTCTGTTCTAGTAAGTAATGGCTCCGAATATCTGCTGTCTGTCTCTCCAGTCTTGGCGGCTGTGGAGTCCTGTGTCCTCACCTCTCATAAGGATATTAGAAGAATTATTTTTTCAATCTGTTCAGCTTTTTACTTGTGAGGAGAAGGTAAAGACTTTTAAACTCTCAGTTTGTCCACACTGAGCTTCTGCAATTTTTCAATTATACTTCTGTGTTTTTGTTTTTTGTTTTCTGTTTTGCCCTAGCACTGGTTCATGTGAAGGTATCTGCTGATCAGTTTCTACTCTGGTAAGTTGTGATTCTCTGTTCTCTGTATCTTCCCCCAAATTGGAGAGAATCAATTTGCACTGTGGCATCATTTTTCTGATGAACCTAAGAAGAGTTTTATTGTCGTTGCTGTGTCTTTTTCATTTTGGCATTTTACTTGCTGTTAGGAAGTAGTGGTGACTTCTAAGATCCTTATATGTTGAACCAGAATTGGAAGTCTAGTTTCCTTTTTTAAAAAGTTATATTCTTATGTTTAAAGAAATTCATCCATGATCTTTAATGGCAGGTGTCCTTTAAGCAATTCCCTCTATTTTTCATTTGTCTGAGAATGTATTTACTTACTTCTTGTTCCTTAAATATACTTCTTCTGGATATAGGATGCTGGGTGGAAATGTATTTTCTTTCAGAACTTGACAAATATTGTTGGGCTTTGTTTTGGCCTCCATGGTTTTGAGTGGAAAATCTGTTGTCATTCAATATGTACCCCTCAATAGGTAGTGCATCCTTTCTTTGTGGAAACTTTCAAGATTTTTTTTTCCTGTCTTTGGTTTTCAAAAGTTTAAGTTTGACATGTCTTGGCATGGATTTCTTTGATGTTTTTCTTCTTGTTTGTGTTTTGATCAGCTTCTTGACTCTGTAGATTTGTGTCTTTTGCCAAATTTGAATTTTTTTCAACTATTACTTAATTGAATACTCTTTACAAACCATTATCTACTCTCTTTCTGGGATTCTCATATTATAAATGATTTTTGTTACAGTTTGACAGGTTCCCAAAGCTCCATTTATTTATTGTTCTAAATTCCACTTTCTCCGTCATTCAGATTGTTTAAATTCTGTTGATTTCTCCTCAAGTTATTTATTCTATCCACTTTTATTGCCACTCTACTGAGCCCATCCAACACATTCTTAAATATAAGATATTGTATTTTTCTCTTTTATAAGTTTTTTTTTCCATAGCTCCATTCTTTGATGTTTCTTTTTTTGTTGATGTTTAGAAACAATTTGAAACTAAAGAATTTTTTAATGCCTACTTTAAAATCCCTTTCAGATAATCCAAACATTTGATCTATCTCATTGTTGGTGTCAGTTGATTCTCTTTTCTCATTCAAGTTATGATTCCTGATTTTTGCTATGATATGTGATTTTTTAAAATTGTATCTTGGACATTTAGTCCACAATGTTAGAAGACTCTGGGTTCTGTTGTTTAACAGGCAATCACTCTATTTAGGTTTAGCATGCAGATTCCTGACTAGTATTATTACAAGACCTTTACTCAATCTGGGGAAAAATTATGGTACCTGGGCTGCCTCCTGTTGCTAAGTTGGAAGTCAGGAAATACCAAACCTGAATTACCTTTTCCTGTTAAATGGGGACATAAGGTATCCCATTGTTTCTTTTGTTTTTTTGCAGAGCATTTCACCTTCTTCTTACCATCTTTCAAAAAAACTTTTATTTTTGGTTGTCACTTGTATTATTTTCAGGTTTCATACTGTACTTAGTGGGGAGGAGCAGAGATAATGAATCTATAGTAGTCCCCCTTTACGCAGGGTAGGAAAGTTCCAAGACCCCCAGTAGACACCTAAAACCAGGAATAGTACTGAACTCTATACACATGTTTTTATTTTTTCCATACATAGATCTCTATGATAAAGTTTAATTTATAAATTAAGCACAGTAAGAAATTATCAACCATAATTAGTAACAAAATAGAACAATTATAACAATATGCAGTAATAAAAGTTCTGTGACTTTTTCATCTTTACTAAACACTGTGTCAATAACTTTTGCAATTTGAGGTGCAACAGCAAAACTAGCATGAATTTCTTTTTCCTTCTTCACAATTTCACAAATAGAAGAATGATTTTTACTGTAGAACTTAGAAAACTCAGTATACATTTTTTCTTTCATTTATCAATTCAAGAAGTTTCCATTTTTCACTTAAAATAAGTACTTTATAGCTGATGCAAATGGCCAGCATCACTACTTTTGCACTTTGGGGCTATTAGAGAGTAAAATAAGTGTTACTTGAAGACAAACACTGTGATACCACGATATTCATCTGATAACCAGATGGCTACTAAGTGACAGACAGGATACACTGGACAGAAGGATGATTCACATCTTGGACAAGATTGAACAGAATGGCGCAAGATTTCAGCAAGCCATTCAGAATGGCACAAAGTTTAAAGTTAATTGTTTATTCCTAGTATTTTCCATTTAATATTTTCAGAAATGGTTGAATGTGAATAACTGGAAACATGGAAAGCAAAACCACAAATAAGGGGAAACTACTGTACTTCATTTTGTCTATACTGGAAATGCTCTTGGCTTTAACATTACAAAAGATTCAATTTATAAAATCAGCTCAGTTAGGAAGCATTTCTTTAATGCTTTTGGCAAAGACATAGATCATTTTTGTGTGACTTCTATATGCCATGTAATTCAGGAAATTTCTCGCATGTTAGTACACATAATCAAATAAACATCCTGATGAAAGGATTATATTTTTTTTTATACAGGAAAATATAAAGAGCTAAATAAAATTAAGTCTTTTTTTTCACATCCACCTATCTGGTGTATAGCTGGAGACATTGCTAAAATAAAAATAATAAACTTTTCTCCTTGCAGAATTCCAATACATGTCTATGTTGCAGGGAAATGTATCAGTGCAAGTTCAATTTCACAGTTAAAGTTTAAAGATATTTATTCTTAGAAGTGACTTAATTTTGGGAATTACCGATTAATAATTTAAATAATCATTGGAAGGACTAAGGAAATGGAAACTAGAGTGAGCACTCCAGAAAAATTCTCAAAAAATAAAACACAGAAATGAAGTTGCCAAGGGAACTATTGTCTTGTTGTGATTCAAAAGATAAAACATAAGAATAGTGCTAAAATTGAAAACCACCAGGGTCTTTCCCCATCTACTCAGAATCATACCATCAAATTGATTCCTCATTACATTTATCTTTCCCAAGTCAACTCAATTTAGAAATTAAGAGCATATAATCAGGCAGAATTCTAACTTCAAAGGAAGTCTAGTAAATATGATTTCAGATTTCCAGGCTCCACTATATAACACACACTAGAAAGAGGTTGATGATATATACACATAAATACTTGGAGAGGTAAAATTATCATTTGTTTACATGAGGAAGAAATAAATGATTTACTCTGCAATAGTTACAGGAACTCCTAGAATTCAGAAAATAGAAAATATCCATTTGCAGGACAATGGAAGTGATTGACTGAGGCTTTACTAGATTTGCAACTTGGAAGGTGGATATTATTTGATTATAAGATAGGACATCCTTTCTTCATATATAAGTTCTCATAATGTTTTATTCACAAAGAAACAATAATCTCTATATATGTATATGTTAATGCATATGTATATGTATATCTATGTCTATAGACTTGAATTAAATTTCACTTTAATTTTAAAAAGCAGGGGGACTTCCCTGGAGGTCCAGTGGTTAAGACTCCATGCTTCCACTGTAAGGGGCCTGAGTTTGATCCCTGATCTGGGAACTAAAATCCCACATTCCATGCAGCACAAAAAATAAAAATCATTCCTTAAATAAAGTAAAATAAAATAAAAATTAAAAAGTAGGATAATGAAGTTTACAAATTTAGATATGAGAATAGCCTGTTGTAGCAAATGATAAAGGAAACAGTCTGGGGAAAAACACAAGCCACTTTATAATTGCATAAAGTGGAGTGCCAGAGAGGAAAGAGATCCACATAGAGGGGGCTCCAGAGATCTGAAGAGGATCACCCTGAAATTTTTAGCTGAGCAATAATCAGTGCAAGTATGTAATGAAGGTATCCATTGTTAGGAAAAGATATGCCCCAAAACAATTAGAGAGAATAATATCCTTAGGTAATGCAGGGTTAAGAATAGATTTGGTTCCTACCATAAATAACCAAAATCCTCATAAATAACAAGATACTGAAAAATATTAAGAGGAATTTTGCCAGCAGTGGTTCAAAATTAGCCCTAGACTAATAGTCCTCTAGTCTTACCAAATAATGCCTAAAATAAATACTACAAAGAACCCAGCTGTTTCCAAGTAACTTAACTATGTACCAGAATTAAACACAAAACATAACTAGGAATGCAAAAATATCAAGCACCCAACAATATAAAGTATAAAAATCAGGAAAATAGAACCAATTATGAAGAGAAAATTTAATCAACCAAGATCTTACACAGATGATAGAATTAGTACACAAAGAATATAAAAAACAACTATTGTAACTTACAATTGTCCAAGATGCTATAGAAAAGGCTAAAAATATTAAGTAGGAACAAAACACATTTTTAAAAAGACCCAAGTTAAAGTTTTAGAAATGGAAACTACAAGGATAAAATGAAAAAAAAAATACAACTGGATGGGATTAATGGCATGTCAGACATTCAAGAAAACAAGGTTAGTAAACCTGAAGACACAGCACTAGAATCTATCCAAAATTAAGCACAATGAGAATAAAGATTTTTAAAAATGAACAGCATTAAGGATCTCTGGAAAACTCCAAATGACTTTATATACATTCCTTAATTGGGATGGTAATTGGAGAGGAGAAGATCTATTTGAAGAAATAATGGCTAAAACATTTCCAAATTTGATTAGTAATATAAGCTCACATATCAAAGAAGCTCAGTAAAACCCAGACAGAATAAATATGAAGAAAAGTGCACCATGTTATATCATGACCAAATTGCTGAAAACCAGTGATAGAGAAAAAATTTTAAAGCAACCAGGGGACGGGGGATAAAAGATCAGATTGATAGCAGATTTCTATTCATTTAATAAAGCAGGAGACATTTTAAGTTTTTTTGAAGTGCTGTAAAAATAAAAGGTGTCAAATTAGAAATCTATATTTCTTGAAAATATATTTAAAAAATGAAAAATAAATAAAAAATACTTCCAGACAAACAGAAGCTGATTCATCACTAGCAGACCTCCATTAAAATAAATTTAGAAGGAAATCTTTCAGGCAGAAGAAAAATTAAACCAGAAGGAAATCTAAATAAAAGAAGAAACAAAGAAAACTGGAAAATGTAACTTTTTTGTATTTAAAACAATAATTGATTAAAGCAAAAATAATGACAATGTATTGTCAAGTTTATGACATATTCAGTAGTCAGATGTTTAACAGTAGTGCAACCATCAAGGAAAGAATTAGAACATTTGAAGATTCTTACACTATGCATGAAGTGATATAATATCACTTGAAGTTAGACTATACTAAATTTAAGATGAAAAATATGTTCTTAAAAGAAACTACTAAAATGATAATATAGAAACTATAGATAAAAACAAAAAAAAAATGATAAAATGGAATCACAGAAATATTCAATTAATCCTAAGGTAGCAAGTAAAAGAGGAAGAATTAAACAAACAGATAATACAAGTAGAAAACAAATAGAAAAATGATAGATTTAAGCCCAAACTTATTAAAAATTGTATTAAATGTAAATGGTCTAAAGACTTCAATTAAAAGGGAGAGGTTAGTAGTGTGTATTAAAAAGCAAGATTCAACCATAGGATGCCTATGAAATCCATTGTAATTTTAAGGCATAATTAGATTAAAAGCAAAAGAATGGGCAATGATAATTCATGTTAACACTAATCACAAAAAGCTGAAGGGGTAATATTAACATCAGAAAAAATATATTCCAGAGAAAAGAATATTACTGATAATAAAAAGATTATTTAATAATGTTAAAGGGGCAAATTCACCAACAGGAACTACATTTCTAATAAACTTGGAGTACATGAGAAAAAATAAATAGAATTGCAAGAAAAAATAGAGAAATCCACAATAAAAGGCATAAATAAATAAGCAGAATAAAGCACCTTTTTCTATTTATAGAAAAAGTAAAGAGGAAATCAGTAAGGTACAGAAAATCTGGTTGTAAATTATATAAAAATAACTTGTGGCATGTCTACAATATTTATGTTATTGCAACAGAGGTAAACACTGTTTAGATATCTTTACTAAAATTGCTGAGTGTATCTCTGTTACAGTTTTTACCTGTCACCAGCATTATCACAATAGAATTTTAAAGTTTGTTTGTTGACAGTAACCCAAGCTTCAGTCTCTTTAAAACTTACAAATGAAATTGAGTTTTTCTTTGTCATATGTGTTTCTTATCCTTAGGATGATTTGAAGTCCTTTAAGCCAGAGAAATACAGTTCTGACAGTAGCAACAAAATTCCTTGATTTTCATATACTCAACCTGGGTATTCCAACCTCCACTTACAGTGGCACCCGTTTTTAGTGGCACTGTTATTAAGAAACTTTGAAAATCCTATCATTTACTCGGAAAATGTATTGTTGCCATCAGTCTCAATCAGAAAGAAATACAAAACTGATGGCATTCAAAAAAAATCAAACTGGCCAAACTCTCTGACATTCACAGATTTCCTGCTTAAATATATTACCCCTGGTCCTCAGGTCCATGAGACCCAAACCCTTTAGTATTCCTCAAATCTCATCAGATGAAGTTTTAACACGTTTTCTGTGAATTTGTGTGTTTTTCCCTGATTTCAGACTTTGCTTCTGGTGGAGAAGAATACGACAGAGGATTCACGTAATACACACAGAATTATTGCAAACTATATAAGCTGCCTATCCTTCTTATACTCTAAAGTAGACTATTCATGAAATTGATAGGAACAGAGTAGAGGAACAAAGTAGGTAATTAAATAGTTAATCCCAATAAGGGATTTTAAGTAAAGAAAAAATATGGTAGACCCCTGTAAACTAATGATCACTCAAGAAAGCAGGTTTGCTTATCACAAAACAAAGCAGGCTTGCTTAGCAACAAAACCATGCAACACAGCATAATACATGACCCAAATAATAAAACAATGGTAGCATGAGACCCATATCTGGTCCATTGAACTCAGTAAATTAATGACTTCTAGGACATGCTCTCTGCACACATAAAAAACAATAATTCATGGAAAGGTGACATTTCAAAGTGAAAGATCCTCATTGTGCTGAGACCTGAAATAATTTTTCCATAGTGCCATGACAGTCCCAGTTTGACCATGTAGGGACAAGATAACTCCCCCTCCCAACATAGAGGAGGAACTGATCATGGAAGCATAGTGCCTACTCAAGAATGAAGAAGAAGGTGGTCTTTTCCCGTTCCCTATTTTTCTTTTGGTAATAAAACTGTAGCCCACTAAGTTCTTGGCATGGTAACTTCTTCCTTGCTCACTTGTGTCACAAGTCCTATTCTAATAAATCACTTCTTATCTGTCACTTTGCCTCTCACTGAATTCTTTCAGCACTGAGACATAAAGAACTGGGGTTCCTCAGAACCCCACAAAATGCCACCTATTGGTTTCAGCATGAAACTCAGACACTTTGTCTCTTATAAAAGATAGTGAAGAAAGTTACTTTAGCCAAAGACAATATCATAGCCAAGTTTGTTTCTCTTAAAATTTCCTCCAAAATAATATAAACAACAAAAAGGGAAAGGGAAGGGGGGCCCGGAGGAAGATGGCGGAAGAGTAAGACGCGGAGATCACCTTCCTCCCAACAGATACATCAGAAATTCATCTACACGTGGAACAACTCCTACAGAACACCTACTGAACGCCGACAGAAGACCTCAGACCCCCCCAAAAGGCAAGAAACTCCCCACATACCTGGGTAGGGCAAAAGAAAAAAGAATAAACAGAGACAAAAGGATAGGGACGGGACCTGCACCAGTGGGAGGGAGCCGTGAAGGAGGGAAGGTTTCTACACACTACAAGCCCCTTCACGGGCGGAGACTGCAGGTGGCGGAGGGGGGAAAGCTTCGGAGTAGCGGAGGAGAGCACAGCAACAGGGGTGCGGAGGGCAAAGTGGAGAGATTCTGGCACAGAGGACCAGTGCCCTCAGGCACACACCAGCCCAAGAGGCTTGTCTGCTCTGCCGCCGGGGCGGGCGGGGCTGGGAGCTGAGGCTCGGGTATCGGCTTTCAGTCGGAGCACAGGGAGAGGACTGGGGCTGGCGGCAGGAAGAGAGCCTGAAGGGGTTAGTGCACCACGGCTAGCCCGGAGGGAGTCCGGGGAAAGGGTCTGGAGCTGCCGAAGAGGCAAGAGACTTTTTTCCCTTTTGTTTCCTGGTGCGCGAAGAGAGGGCATTAAGAGGGCTGCTTGGGGAAGCACCGGAGACAGGCGCGAGCCGCGGGGAAGGGGCGAACCTCAGAGACGGGCGTGGGACGCTGGGGCTGCTGCTGCTGCCGCTGCTGCCACCGCCGCCACCGCCGCCGTCGCCGCGGGGCCTGTGTACGAGTGCGGGTCACTGTCCGCCCAGCCTTCCGGGGGGCCTGTGCACCCCGCCACTGCCGGGGTCCCGGGACCAGGGGACGGCTTTCCCAGGAAAGCGCACGGAGCGCCACGGGCTTCTGCAACGTTACGCTGGCATTTGCCGCCGCAGGCCCACCCCACACTGCGCGCCCCTCCCTCCTCTCTGTCTGAGTGAGCCAGAGCCCCCGAATCAGCGGCTCCTTTAAACCCGTCCTGTGTGAGCGAAGAACGGACGCCCTCCGGCGACCTACGTGCAGAGGCGGGGCCAGGTCCAAGGCTGAGACCCGGGAGCTGTGAGAGCAGAGACGGGGAAATCTCTCTGTGCAGCCTCGGAGGCAGCGGATTAAAGCTCCACGGTCCATTTGATGTGCCCTGCGTCTGTGGAGTGCATGAATGGACAGCGAATCATCCCAAATTGAGGAAGTGGACTTTGAGGACAAGATTTAAGATTTTTCCCACTTTTCCTCTTTTTACAACAAATTATCCCAAATTAAGGAGGTGGACTTAGAGAGCAAGATTTCAGACTTCTCGCCCTTTTCCTCTTTTTACAATGAATTATCCCAAATTGAGGAGGTGGACTTGGAGAGCAAGATTTTTGATTTTTCCCCCTGCTCTCTTTTTGTGAATGTGTATGTGTAATCTTCTGTGTAAGATTCTCTCTGTATAGCTTTGCTTCCACCATATGTCCCAGGGTTCTATCGGTCCGTTATTTTTTTCAATAATTATTTATTTATTTATTTTTTCTTTTTGCGGTATGCGGGCCTCTCACTGTTGTGGCCTCTCCCGTTGCGGAGCACAGGCTCCAGATGCGCAGGCCCAGCGGCCGTGGCTCACGGGCCCAGACGCTCTGCGGCATATGGGATCCTCCCAGACCGGGGCACGAACCCGTATCCCCTGCATCGGCAGGCGGACTCTCAACCACTGCGCCACCAGGGAGGCCCCAATAATTACTTTTTAAATTTAATAACACTACTATATTTCATACTTTATTCTATTTTACTTTACCTGCTCTTTCTTTTTTTCCTACCTTCCCTTCCTCCCTCCCTCCCTCCGCTCCTCCTTTCCTTCTTTCTTTTTCTTTCCTCCCTCCCTCCCTCCCACTCTTCTTCTTTCCACTTTCTTTTTCTTTCCTTCCTCCCTCCCTCCCTCCTGTCTTTCTTTCTTTCTTTCCTTCCTCCCTCCCTTCTTCCTTTCACTCTTCCTTTTGCTTTCATTCCTCCCTCCCTCCCTCCTTTCTTTCCTTCTTTCTTTCCATCCTTCCTCCCTCCCTCCCTCCTTTCTTTCTTTCTTCCATCCTTCCTTCCTTTCTTCCCTTCTTCCTTTCTTTCCCTCTCACTTTCTTTCTTCTACTAATTATTTCTTTCTACTTGTTCTCCCTGTTATTCTGAGCCGGGTGGATGAAAGGCTCTTGGTGCTGCAGCCAGGAGTCAGTGCTGTGCCTCTGAAGTGGGAGAGCCAACTTCAGGACACGGGTCCACAAGAGACCTCCCAGAGCCACATAATATCAAGCAGCCAAAATCTGCCAGAGATCTCCATCTCAACACCAGCACCCAGCTTCAGTCAACGACCAGCAAGCTACAGTGCTGGTCACCCTATGCCAAGCAACTAGCAAGGCAGGAACACAACCCCACCCAGTAGAAGAGAGGCTACCTAAAAACATAATAAGGCCATAGGCACCCCAAAACACACCACCAGACGTGGACCTGTCCACCAGAAAGACAAGATCGAGCCTCAACCACCAGAATACAGGCATTAGTCCGACCCACCAGGAAGCCTACACAACCTACTGAAACAACCTTAGACACTGGGGACAGACACCAAAAACAATGGGAACTACGAATCTGCAGCCTGCAAAAAGGAGACCCCAAACACAGTAACATAAGCAAAATGAGAAGACAGAAAAACACACAGCAGGTGAAGGAGCAAGATAAAAACCTACCAGACCTAACAAATGAAGAGGTAATAGGCAGTCTACCTGAAAAAGAATTCAGAATAATGATAGTAAAGATGATCCAAGATTCTATTTCCAAGGTCCAAAATCTTGGAAATAGAATAGACAAAATGCAAGAAACAGTTAACAAGGACCTAGAAGAACTTAAAGATGAATCAAGCATCGATTAAAAACACAATAAATGAAATGAAAAATACTCTTGATGGGATCAATAGCAGAATAACTGAGGCAGAAGAACGGATAAGTGAGGTGGAAGATAAAATAGTGGAAATAAGTGATTCAGAGCAAAATAAAGAAAAAAGAATGAAAAGAACAGAGGACAGTCTCAGAGACCTCTGGGACAACATTAAACGCACCAACATTCGAATTATAGGGGTTCCAGAAAAAGAAAAGAAAAAGAAAGGGACTGAGAAAATATTTGAAGAGATTATAGTTGAAAACTTCCCTAATATGGGAAAGGAAATAGTTCAACAAGTCCAGGAGGCACAGAGAGTCCCATACAGAATAAATCCAAGGAGAAATACGCCAAGACATATATTAATCAAACTGTCAAAAATTAAACACAAAGAAATCATATTAAAAGCAGCAAGGCAAAAAAAAACAAATAACACACAAGGGAATCCGCATCAGGTTAACAGGATCTCTCAGCAGAAACTCTACAAGCCAGAAGGGAGTGGCAGGACATAATTAAAGTGATGAAGGAGAGGAACCTGCAACCAAGATTACTCTACCCAGCAAGGACCTCATTCAGATTTGATGGAGAAATTAAAACCTTTACAGACAAGCAAAAGCTGAGAGAGTTCAGCACCACCAAACCAGCTTTACAACAAATTCTAAAGGAACTTCTCAAGGCAAGAAACACAACAGAAGGAATATACCTACAATAACAAACCAAAAGCAATTAAGGAAATGGGAATACGAACATACATATCAATAATTACCTTAAATGTAAATGGACTAAATGCTCCCACCAAAAGACACAGAGTGGCTGAATGGATACAAAAACAAGACCCATATATATGCTGTCTACAAGAGACCCACTTGAGACCTAGAGACACATACAGATTGAAAGTAAGGGGATGGAAAAACATATTCCATGCAAATGGAAATCAGAAGAAAGCTGGAGTAGCAATTCTTATATCAGACAAAATAGACTTTAAAATAAAGACTATTAGAACAGACAAAGAAGGACACTACATAACGATAAAGGGATTGATCCAAGAAGAAGATATAACAATTGTAAATATTTATGCACCCAACATAGGAGCACCTCAATACATAAGGCAAATACTAACAGCCATAAAAGGGGAAATCGACAGTAACACAATCATAGTAGGGGACTTTAACACCCCACTTTCACCAATGGACAGATCATCCAAAATGAAAATAAATAAGGAAACACAAGCTTTAAATGATACATTAAACAAGATGGACTTAGTTGATATGCATAGGACATTCCATCCAAAAACAACAGAATACACATTTTTCTCAAGTGCTCATGGAACATTCTCCAGGATAGATCATATCTTGGGTCACAAATCAAGCCTTGGTAAATTTAAGAAAATTGAAATTGTATCAAGTATCTTTTCCGACCACAATGCTATGAGACTAGACATCAATTACAGGAAAAGATCTGTAAAAAAATACAAACACATGGAGGCTAAATAATACACTACTCAATAATGAAGTGATCACTGAAGAAATCAAAGAGGAAATTAAAAACATACCTAGAAACAAATGACAATGGAGACACGATGACCCAAAACCTATGGGACGCAGCAAAAGCAGTTCTAAGGGGGAAGTTTATAGCAATACAATCCCACCTTAAGAAACAGGAAACATTTCGAGTAAACAATCTGACCCTGCACCTAAAGCAATTAGAGAAAGAAGAACAAAAAAACCCCAAAGTTAGCAGAAGGAAAGAAATCATAAAGATCAGATCAGAAATAAATGAAAAAGAAATGAAGGAAACGATAGCAAAGATCAACCAAACTAAAAGCTGGTTCTTTGAGAAGATAAACAAAATTGACAAACCATTAGCCAGACTCATCAAGAAAAGAAGGGAGAAGACTCAAATCAATAGAATTAGAAATGAAAAAGGAGAAGTAACAACTGACACTGCAGAAATACAAAAGATCATGAGAGATTACTATAAGCAACTCTATGCCAATAAAATGGACAACCTGGAAGAAATGGACAAATTCTTAGAAATGCATAACCTGCCAAGACTGACTCAGGAAGAAATAGAAAATATGAATAGACAAATCACAAGCACTGAAATTGAAACTGTGATTAAAAATCTTCCATCAAACAAAAGCCCAGGACCAGATGGCTTCACAGGCGAATTCTATCAAACATTTAGAGAAGAGCTAACACCCATCCTTCTCAAACTCTTCCAAACAATATCAGAGGAAGGAACACTCCCAAACTCATTCTACGAGGCCACCATCACCTTGATACTAAAACCAAGCAAGGATGTCACAAAGAAAGAAAACTACAGGCCAATATCACTGATGAACATAGATGCAAAAATCCTCAACAAAATACTAGCAAACAGAATCCAACAGCACATTAAAAGGATCATACACCATGATCAAGTGGGGTTTATTCCAGGAATGCAAGGATTCTTCAATATACGCAAATCAATCAATGTGATCCACCATATTAACAAGTTGAAGGAGAAAAACCATATGATCATCTCAATAGATGCAGAGAAAGCTTTCGACAAAATTCGACACCCATTTATGATAAAAACCCTGCAGAAAGTAGGCATAGAGGGAAATTTCCTCAACATAATAAAGGCCATAGATGCCAAACCCACAGCCAACATTGTCCTCAATGGTGAAAAACTGAAACCATTTCCACTAAGATTAAGAACAAGACAAGGCTGCCCACTCTCACCACTCTTATTCAACATAGTTTTGGAAGTTTTAGCCACAGCAATCAGAGAAGAAAAGGAAATAAAAGGAATCCAAATCGGAAAAGAAGAAGTAAAGCTGTCACTGTTTGCAGATGACATGATACTATACATAGAGAATCCTAAAGATGCTACCAGAAAACTACTAGAGCTAATCAATGAATTTGGTAAAGTAGCACTATACAAAATAATGCACAGAAATCTCTGGCATTGCTGTACTACAATAATGATGAAAAATCTGAAAGTGAAATCAAGAAAACACTCCAATTTACCATTGCAACAAAAAGAATAAAATATCTAGGAATAAACCTAACTAAGGAGACAAAAGACCTGTATGCAGAAAATTATAAGACACTGATGAAAGAAATTAAAGATGATACAAATAGATGGAGAGATATACCATGCTCCTGGATTGGAAGAATCAATATTGTGAAAATGACTCTACTACCCAAAGCAATCTACAGATTCAATGCAATCCCTATCAAACTACCACTGGCATTTTTCACAGAACTAGAACAAAAAAATTCAAAATTTGTTTGGAAAAACAGAAGACCCTGAATAGCCAAAGCAATCTTGAGAACGAAAAACGGAGCTGGAGGAATCAGGCTCCCTGAATTCAGACAATACTACAAAGCTACAGTAATTAAGACAGTGTGGTACTGGCATAAAAACAGAAAGATAGATCAATGGATCAGGATAGAAAGCCCAGAGATAAACCCACACACATATGGCCAACTTATCTTTGATAAAGGAGGCAGGAATGTACAGTGGAGAAAGGACAGCCTCTTCAATAAGTGGTGCTGGGAAAACTGGACAGGGACATGTAAAAGTTTGAGATTAGATCATTCCCTAACACCATACACAAAAATAAGCTCAAAATGGATTAAAGACTTTAATGTAAGGCCAGAAACTATCAAACTCTTAGAGGAAAACATAGGTAGAACACTCTATGACATAAATCACTGCAAGATCCTTTTGGACCCACCTCCTAGAGAAATGGAAATAAAAACAAAGATTAACAAATGGGACCTAATGAAACGTCCAAGCTTTTGCACAGCAAAGGAAACCATAAACAAGACCAAAAGACAACCCTCAGAATGGGAGAAAATATTTGCAAATGAAGCAACTGACAAAAGATTAATCTCCAAAATTTATAAACAGCTCATGCAGCTCAACAGCAAAAAAAACAAACAACCCAATCCAAAAATGGGCAGAAGACTTAAATAGGCATTTCTCCAAAGAAGATATACAGACTGCCAACAAACACATGAAAGAATGCTCGACATCATTAATCATTAGATAAATGTAAATCAAAACTACAATGAGATATCATCTCACACCAGTCAGAATGGCCATCATCAAGAAATGTAGAAACAATAAATGCTGGAGAGAGTGTGGAGGAAAGGGAACACTCTTGCACTGCTGGTGGGAATGTGAATTGGTACAGCCACTGTGGAGAACAGTATGGAGGTTCCTTAAAAAACTAAAAATAGAACTACCATATGACCCAGCCATCCCACTACTAGGCATATACCCTGAGAAAACCATAATTCAAAAAGAGACATGTACCAAAATGTTCATTGCAGCTCTATTTACAATAGCCCGGAGCTGGAAATAACCTAAGTGTCCATCATCGGATGAATGGATAAAGAAGATGTGGCACATATATACAATGGAATATTACTCAACCATAAATGAAACGAAACTGAGCTATTTGTAATGAGGTGAATAGAGCTAGGGTCTGTCATACAGAGTGAAGTAAGTCAGAAAGAGAAAGACAAATACCATATGCTAACACATATATACGGAATTAAAAAAAAAAGTCATGAAGAACCTAGGGGTAAAACGGGAATAAAGACACAGACCTACTTGAGAATGGACTTGAGGATATGGGGAGGGGGAAGGGTAAGCTGTGACAAAGCGAAAGAGAGGCATGGACATATATACACTACCAAACGTAAGGTTGATAGATAGTGGGAAGCAGCCGCAGAGCACAGGGAGATCAGCTCGGTGCTTTGTGACCGCCTGGAGGGGTGGGATTTTGGAGGGTGGGAGGGAGGGAGATGTATGAGGGAAGGGATGTGGGAACAGATGTATATGTATGACTGATTCACTTTGTTATAAAGCAGAGACTAATAAAAAATAAATAAATAAATAAATAAATAAGGGAAATGGAATCTATACCAGAGCCATGCTCTCAAAAACAAAGACAGAGAATGCCTAGAATCAAAAATAACTATGAGTAACAAGAAAATAATAAGCAAATTCCCATGTCAGTCACTAGTTTAGCTATCCCACATCCACTGCACCATGACTTTATGTTAAGCAAAGGCAAGAAACAAACTAAACAAAACAGAAAACAAAAACAAACCAGTGAATGTGGTCAAGAGACAAAGGAGAACTATAGTTAAAGCGTCTAATACTGATATTAAAAGTCAGTCAGAAAGATTGAGTCCACACTAAATCTTGAAATTCCAAAATTCAAGTGTCTGGACAAAAGTACAGACTATATAGAATAAACCATAAAATTTGCATAATTTAAAAGAACAGCCATGATTAAAGGGTAGGAAAAAGTTAGAGGTGCAGGAGTAAAACAAAAAGGAAGTCTTAGAAACATATTGGCTCTGAGAGAAAGATAAAAAGAAGGAAGAAGCACCCTTTAGCAATTCACATGTGAGGAAGATAGAAGAAAAATGAGAAAAGTACAGTTGTGCAAGACAAAAGAATACCATAAGTTTGGAACACTCACAACTCCCTTCCCATGAAAACCAAAGAAATATAACCTGCTGAATGACTTCAATATAATTAGATCTGCATGTACCATTAAACTAGAATATTGTAACCCCCAAACCATAAAATAAACAAGAGAAAAATTTCATACACATCAATTGAAGAAAATGATTTACCCCTGAATAAAACCACAAACCAGAAGAAAACTTTGTAAGTACTCCAAAGAGAATCAAATATATAAAAATAAGTATGTGAGGGTATGAAAGACAACTAGAAACACTAAATCCAGAATTTAAAAACAGAAATATGCAAAAAATAGGAATAAAAATGTAGAGTTAATTGAACTCAAGCAAAAGACATAATTATCTCAGAAGTGGAAAATAAATTGTATCATGCATAAAAGGGAATAGAGTAAAAGAAAGTAAAGGACAAAGACAGGAGAGCAATCAATAAGAGAAAGGAAGTAATATCAAGAAAGAAGTAAAAAACGCAAAATGAAAACAGAAATTGAAGACAAAGAAAGAGCAACATATTATCAAAATCTTTTAAAAAGTAAAAGAAACCAATAGAAGCGACCTAACATTTAAAAGTATAATCCAATAAATATTTTCAGAAAAATAATCTGAAAGTTGAAAGGGCTCATTGAGTACTTCAGAGTAGGGAGAGAGGAGGAAGAATGATCCATTCTGAGAAATAGCCAAATAAAATATTTAGCTTTCAAAAGTAAAGATAAAGTCTTCAAGGCAAAGGTCTGATAAATTTCAAAGACAAAAAAATTAGGCTGGCATCAGGAATTTCAAAATCAACATACAAAGCAAATAGCAATGAAGCAGGGTTTTTTTTTTTTCTAATCCAATGAACAAAGGTAAAGAATTTTATATCTAGCCATGCTGTCATTAAAATATCAATATTTTAAAGAAAATCTTCTCAACATTAGCTTAGAAATTTCTGCATCCATCAGCACTTCTTGAGTAATATACCAGAAGTGACCTTCCTTCAAAAAAATATTGCCTGAAAACAACTCAGCAAAAGTCCTAATGGTGAGTATTTTAAAATGACTAAATGTACACCTAAGGCCAAAACAAAAAAAGAGATGAGGATGGAAAAATAATTTTAAAATTAAGTTTTGATAAAACAGAAATAATACAACAATAAAGTAGGAGGAGAAGGGAAGGAAAATGGTAAATTATTGTAAACCTTTTTAGTATTGTCAATAGGTGGCACTAAATGATATAAAAGAAAGTGGAAAGTTGGTAAAATATTAAAAAACTAGAAGACTAAAGACAATAGAAGTGTACATGTACAAGAGTAACAACTACAATTAAATAATAAAAGTTCTTTAAAAAGTACAAACCTTTTCTTATGTGCAAAAAAAAAATCACATCTTGCAAAGAAACAAATAGCACATAAAGCAAATTATACATAATTATAAAAATTGTGACTGAGCTTATACTGAAGACAGTCACATAAGTATCAATAAATGTCAATTGAATTAACTCAAGTAATTAAAAATATTTTATCAATTTGTCTCACAAATCAAAATCTAACTATGCTCTACTTTGAGGCACACCTAAAACCAATTCAGAAACACTACAAATAAAGAGTGGACAAAAGTATTATGGTTACCAAAGGGAGAAGGGGAAAGGATAAATTAGGAGTTTGGGGATTAACATATACACACTACTATATATAAAATAGATAACCAACAAAGACCTACTGTATAACACAAGGGAACTGTACTCAATCGTTTGTAATAACCTATAAGGGAAAAGAATCTGAAATAGAATATATATATACATATATACATGCGCATATACATATACACATGTACATATACGTATATGTCTATATATATAACTGAATCACTCTGCTGTATACCTAAAATTAACACAACACTGTAAATCAACTATACTTTAATTAAAGTACATCAGGTAAATAAAATGAAAAAAAGCAGGAGTGAATGTGTTAATATGTAGAATATATATGTAGAATATAAACTCCAAACATTAACCCTGACAAAGAACACTTTATTAATGCTAAAAGCCACAATTCACAATGAGCACATAATATATATTACAATATATGAACCAAAGAACATAGTATCTGCCTGAAGCAAAAACTGCAGAGGATGCAAGGACATATTAAGAGTCACACTAATAATAAGAAATGTTAATATGTCATTCTCAGTACAAAGTGAATCAAGTGGACAAAAAAATTGGGAATATAAAATATTTAAACACAATAAAAAATGTAGACTCAGAGATATATTTCACACTCAACCCCTTGAACACTTTTTGTCAAAGAACCTTACTCAAATTATTTCTAATCCTCACAACAACCATGCAAACAGTCCATTTTAAACTTCTTAAGAGTGAGAGAAGATAGCTGTTTCCTTAGGTAACAAAGTTAGTAAGAATAATAGGTAACATTCAAATAAATACCTGTCTCATTTCAAAGCTATTTTTCTTTATATGATGCTATATTTCTTATTCCACCAATGATAATGAGACATATGGAATACCTGTGAGAGAGTTATCACTTTCCTTTAGCATCTACATCTGTAAGTTTCCCACCCTAGTCCAAATCAATGTATTCCCTTCCTGCCTTGCCAAAACACTTTCTTTGGTCACTTTAGCCTCCTCGTATTGATCATTGCCCTCATCTGTACCTGGACACCTCTTAACTCCTATTTCAGTACTCAGGTGAAGCATTATTTATCCAGGAAAATCCTTCCTCAATTTCTAAGAAACAAAATCAGTTCCGCTTATAACATACTCATAGACACAATCCCAAGCATTTGAATTATCACAAGTATGATCAATAATTGAACATGAAATCATATTTTCCAGTCAATATTCTTCATTAGATTCTAAGTTACACAAAGTCAGGGACAATATTCACAGGTAGGACCCCAGTGTCTTATACAATGCCTGATACATAGCAGGAGCTCAATAAATATTTTTTTAAAAAATAAATAAATAAGGCAATGTTATTTGAGATCAGTTCTCTCTTTGTCTCTCTAAGTTTCTGTTTCATGGAGCAGTTGAGTAATATTCCAAATAGAGACAGATTTTAGTGTTGAAAAAATCTTTAAAGTTCATTTAGTTATAGGTCAAATACTTGCCCCTTAATTATAGCATCTCTTTAAATGGTCACCTGTTCTGTGGTTAAACATCTTGAATTTCAGGAAATTCAGTATCCAGAGGAAACCCAGTAGCATATTGTTATTCAAGATCAGATTACTAAATCCAGGAATTATTCAATTAAAATGTATATTTGGGTAGCAGACTAAACTCAAATCTAACAAACTCATTACTGAATTTCTACTTTTCTAACTAGAGAAAGGAGGTCCAAATAACAACCAGAAAATATTAAGAATGATATCTGTTGACCTTCTACCTGAGTGTAGACAATGCAGATCCTTGGACAATACATACCCTTAGATATAATCTGTGGATCATTTTGACAGTTGGATGAAATTCCATCTGTGCTTCAGGGAAAAGTCTGTTTGCTAAAACATTCACTGCAGGAGATTTTTCCAGCTCAGTGGAATTCTATTATTTAGATGATAATATCTAACCCAGAACAACAAAGCTCTATGATTTTGAAATGCCACCATTTCAAAATGGCTATAAATTGGACTCCTCTAAGAATGTTTATATAATGTTTGAAGAAAAAAAACATGGAATGATAGTGGTACAGTAGGATAATTTTCCAGTTGTCAGAATGCTATTTTTGTATTAAATACTGGAGACATATACACACAAAAAGAAAATTTGCAGCGATTCACTTCATTACTAGAGTTACAATTATGTTATAAAACTTTAATGTTGCCTAGTCTTTTTTTCTTCTTTTTTTTACATTTGTCTTCTGAAGCATATGTGTTTAAAGTGGAAACACGTAAATACCTATGGCATTACAGGAAGGAAAATCGCTACCTGTATTTAATTTGTCAGTCTTCCCTGGTCCTCAAGTATGAGAAGCTAGCTATGTTAGAATCTCTGACATCATTCTGTTAGTGAAAATAATTTTTTTTGCTAAAGTATCTTTTTTAAATCTAGGATTCTTCACAATAACTATGCTTGCATTACAAACTGCTTTTTCTCATTCATTGGATTGATTGATCATCCCCTGCATTTCCTATAACTAAAATGCCAAAATAATATTAAACAATTGGCAAAGAGAAATGAATATACCTGCATGTGTTTGCAGTCACAACTAATTATATACCCATAGCAGGTGGCAATATATTTTTTAAAACACCGGCCGATATTATAGAAACACTCACCTTTACCCACAGATTCATGTGGTTCCTCATGGTGCCTTGCATTACTTGTTTTCCTCACAAGGAACATTCAAGAATCCAACATTAGATCACTTTCAATTAACTATGAAAGAGTGGCAGACAGAAACTAAGGGGAAGATACATTTTGACTTATGCCAGTATAAAACATAACAGTTTTTACTCTGGAAAATATTGGTGGTGCCAAATAGAATTCCAGGTATTATAGAATCAAAGTTGTCATAAAATATTTATTGGATAATCAATATGATTTTTTTTCATTTGTTTTCTTTCACTTTTAACCAGAGTGGGGAAACAAGGCTATTAATTTGAGCCCCTCCAAATACTCCTACTAATAAAAAAATAGTCTCAACTCTACACCCAGTCACGTACCATTTTTTTTTAAATCTCTAACAAAATGGAAGGGAATAAATAATATAGATTTGAAATGTATCAAGAAATCACTTTGATGGAGGTAAAAGAAAATAATTTTAAGAAGACTATAATAATAATAATATAAATAATTCCATGAGACAGAGTTAAGAAACCAAACATACTGAATCATTTCATTGAATGCATTATAGATTAGGTAAATTGACAAGGAAATGTGCATACAACTGTGCTTTATTGAACACCTTAGGGCTTAGACTCTAAAGCTTTTAGAGATTTGATTCCTTATATCTGTGCTTGACCATTTTTTCAGAGACTTCAGATGGTAATATCCAACAGATTCTTTGGAACTTCTTTTGACACAGAGTATCAGATAAAAGTTTTGTTAAATATCTGGCAGATGGATAACTATGTAAGCAAAATAAACCACATCTATTATACAAAGCTATCCAAAAATCAAATGGAAATTTGTGAGTTTTCATTTTATAAAGTTTATTTCTCAAGGACAAGATCAATGCAAAGTAGAGGACAAAGTGGGAAGGCTAGCACCAGTCTTGGTGGTAGTTTAATAGTTCTAGAGGAAAAGGATATTTCTATTTCAGCACATTTGGCCTAGCTCCTATCATAAATCTACAACTTTATATTTCAAAAATTATATTGATATTAATTTCTTCATCCATCCACTGAAGTGTAGATTGAATGTGTATGTGCTATGTATCCTACTCTAAGCTACAACTTATCTGATTTCTCAGCTCTTTTACCCTCACACCACATCCAAACCAAAGAAAATATCAAATATGCTTTTCTATTATTTTAAATACACTACAGGCTTCTTATCTTTTTGGAAGATTTTATTTTATTATGAATCCAGAGTACAATCCTCATACTTTATTATTCAAGTTACTGAGCACATTCTGCATTTTATCCTAAGGTAAGTTTCAGAAAGCTCTGTATTAATCACATTGTTCCAATGTCAGTTCTTAACATGTAACCCTCACCCTTTCAGGAAAAGAAAAAAAACAAAACAAACAAAAAAAAACTAAGCTGTTTCCTTTCCTTTTTTTTTTCTATAGTTTTGACGTTTATTCCTCATTAACTTTTTTTTAAAAATTTTTATTGGAGTATAGTTGCTTTACAATGCTGTTTAGTTTCTACTGTACAGCAAAGTGAATCAAAAATATATATACATATATCCCCTCTTTTTTGGATTTCCTTCCCATTTAGGTCACCACAGAGCATTGAATAGAGTTCCCTGTGCTATACAGTAGGTTCTCAGTAGTTATCTATTTTATACATAGTATCAATAGTGTATATATGTCAATCCCAATCTCCCAATTCATCCCACACCTCCTTTCCCCCTTAGTATCCATATGTTTGTTCTCTACATCTGTGTCTCTATTTCTGCTTTGTAAATGAGATCAGCTATACCAATTTTTTCAGATTCCATATATATGTATTGATATTCGATATTTGTTTTTTTTCTTTCTGACTTACTTCACTCTATATGACAGTCTCTAGGTCCATCCCCATCTCTATAAATGACCCAAATTCGTTCCTTTTTATGGCTGAGTAATATTCCATTGTATATATGTACCACATCTTCTTTATCCATTCTGCTGTTGATGGACATTTGGGTTGCTTCCATGTTCTGGCTATTGTAAATAGTGCTGCAATGAACATTGGGGTACATGTCTTTTCTTGAATTATGGTTTTCTCAGGGTATATGCCCAGTAATGGGATTTCTGGGTCATATGGTAGTTCTATTTTTAGTTTTTTAGGGAACCTCCATACTGATCTCCATAGTGGCTGTATCAATTTACTTTCCCACCAACAGTGCAAGAGGGTTCCCTTTTCTCCCACACCCTCTCTACCATTTATTACTTGTAGATTTTTTGATGATGGCCATTCTGACTAGTATGAGCTGATATCTCATTGTAGTTTTGATTTGCATTTCTCTAATAATTAGTGATGTTGAGCATCTTTTCATGTGTTTGTTTGCCATCTGTATATTTTCTTTGGAGAAATGTCTATTTAGGTATTCTGCCCATTTTTTGATTGGGTTGTTTTTTTTTGATATTAAGCTGCATGAGCTGTTTGTATACTTTGGAGATTAATCCTTTGTCAGTTGCTTCATTTGAAAATATTTTCTCCCACTCTGAGGGTTGTCTTTTTGTCTTGTTTATGGTTTCCTGTGCTGTGCAGAAGTTTTTAAGTTTAATTAGGTCCCATTTGTTTATTTTTGTTTTTATTCTCATTAATCTAGAAGGTGGGTCAAAAA
The DNA here is from genome assembly GCF_964341445.2 of Mesoplodon mirus. Lineage (NCBI taxonomy): Eukaryota > Metazoa > Chordata > Mammalia > Artiodactyla > Ziphiidae > Mesoplodon > Mesoplodon mirus. The sequence continues at coordinate 105,800,956 of NC_138983.1, read as the reverse complement.
AGATCTTGCTGTGATTTATGTCAAAGAATGTTCTGCCTATGTTTCCTTCTAAAAGTTTTATAGTGTCTGGCCTTACATTTAGGTCTTTAACCCATGTTAGTTTATTTTTGTGTCTGGTGTTAGAAAGTCTTCTAATTTCATACTTGTAGCTGTCCAGTTTCCCCAGCACCATTTATTGAAGACACTGTCTTTCCTCCATTGTGTATTCTGGTCTTTTTGTCATATATTAGGTGACCAAAGTTGCATGGGTTTATCTCTGGGCTTTCTCTCCTGTACCATTGATCTGTTCTGTTTTTGTGCCAATACCATACTGTCTTGATTACTATAGCCTTGTAGTGTAGTCTGAAGTCAGGGAGCCTCATTCCTCCAGCTCCAAAATCACTCAACATAATAATTAAATTATTATTAATTGTAACAAGAGTCAACCATCATACTGAGTAATTAACATGTTTACCAATTTCTTTGCTCACCCTCACTGATAACTACCCAATCTTTTCTTATGAATTTAGTTTCCTCCTTGTTGTAATACACTGACTTTATTTTTTTAAATATTGATTTTTTTTTCTGTGTTTGACAGTTGTTTTTTACTTTCAACATATTCGTTGAAGGTATTAGTTAACAGTTTTATGGACACCTTTGAGTCTGGTGAGAAGTCTGATGTTAGAAACATTATTATTATTTTGATTGTAATATACTATTTAATGATTGTTGTTGTAAAGATATATTTATATTTTTTAGTTTCAAAACATTGTGTATGGAATTGTGTTTAGTCCAGTTAATTAGTTGATGTGCTTCTTTACTGTCAGAACTCATGCTTGTCTTCAAATCTAGGATACTCTCAACTATTATCTCTTTTAATTTTGCCATACCCACATTATATATAAGAAACCTTAAAATGGATAATTAGATATATTTTTCTAGAGAAACTTGAATTAAGTGGTGACATACATTTAAGTAGATTCAAAGTCAAACTCCCAGGTATATTTGCTTATGGAACAAATGAAGTTGTAAACAAACTAGACTATGGAGATAGTTATAACAGGCAGAAGATACCCTATCAGAAGAGACTTATTGAAATCTAAAAAGAAAGAACAATCAGAAGAGTACCACAGAGTAATAGGAAAATATTGGAAATAAAATTAATGTCAAAGAATGCCATGGTAACTCACCATACATAACTATTCTATTGCATATAGAACAAAAAAATGATACAACATATTAATGTCCATAGATCAGTAAAGAACCCATGGGTGTATTATCCTAACTTTTTTACAAATAGACCAAGGGTCTCCAAAAAATAACAAGGACATCAGAAGGGAAATTTAAGGTCTGACATTAGCCTAAATTCAGTGAAAACTTATATATAATTAATACAAATATCAGCCAGCTAGCAGGTCAAATATTATTGGAATTGGGGGGGGGGAAAGCCAAACAAATCATGCGAGTGTAACCTTTAGAGGACAAGATTTTGAGTCTTGGAGAATAAGATCAGAATGAAAATATGTCAGATTTTGGATAAAATGAATAGATTGCCCCAGATATTAACCAAACTGAGACCTTATAGACTTTGACTTATCTAGATAACACTAATTCTACCAACTGGTAAGATACGGTTAGAACATCCCCTTGGCTCTATTGACACATTACCACATAGGAAGGGCATACTTGAAGGCAAAAAAACAGTAGGGACAATGACATTTCAGGGTGCAGTTTAATGGATCTTGTTGCAAGGTCTTAAGGCAGAACCAAATGTGGACCAGGTTTCATAAAGGAGATGAAATACTTTGTATTAAAATTCCCTAAGTCATGTTTTTATACTTTTCAAAAATTAGAAAATGGTAAGTAGTATATTATCAACTGGTGAGTTAGAGTAACACAGAATATTTTTTGTAATTATAATTATCATTCATTGTCTCTCTTGAAATATTTTCATATCAGCTTTAGAGAAAATATACTATATATTGTGAGAAAAATAGAACTCTAGCTGAATCTGATGAAGTGTAGCTATGAAAACAAAGAATGGCTAACATAATAATTAATAGTGAAATATTAAAAGCTTTTCCCCTATTCAATAAAATATATTTTTTAAAGCTTTTCCCCTGAGTTTAGGAAAAAGTGAAAGATGTCTACTCTCACCATTTCTATTCAGCATTGTACTGCAGATTCCACCTGGCTCTATAAAAGGAAAATAAATAAAAGACATACATATTGGAATGGAAAAATAAACTAACTTTTTTTCCCAGATGGCATATTTGTATATGGAGCAAATGCAAAGGAATCTACCAAAAACAATTACAAATAGTAATTTAATTTAACAAACTCATTGGATATAATTCATATATAAAACTTCATTTATTTCTATATGCTAGCAAACAATATTAAATAGCAAAATTAAAATACCACTTACAGAAACATTGCAAATAAACGTCATGAGAAAAAAAAATATGTTCAAACCTCAATGCTTAAAACTATTGCTCAAACCAAATAATTAACAAAGACAAATAACTGGAAATATCTGACTCTGCCCTTAGATTGGAAGACTCAAAATTAAGATAACAAGTTTTCTAAGATTTTCTAAAGATTTAATGTAATCCCAATCCAAGTCTCAGCAGACTTTGGGAATGACAAACTTATTCACTACCAGATATAAAGATGTAGTATACAGATATAATAATTAAAAGACAGTGTGGTTACTAGCACAAGAAAAGAAAAAAAAAAACATTCAGACTGAGTCAAAAAAAAGAAAAAAAAAAGACCCCCACACTTGATTTTTAACAAAGACATCACTTAAAAATGATGGAGGTTATTTTTTCCTCTATAAATGGTTCTGGGTAACATATATTTACATGAAAAACTGAACTGTGTCTCTTAGCTCACAGTATACTAAAAAACTCTGAAAACCAAAATATAGACTCTGAAACAAACAAGTTTCCAGAACAATTCACAAGAGAATATCTTCATGATCCTGGGGTAGGCAAGACTTTCTTACATTTAACACAAAATGTGCTAACAATAAAATAAAAAAAAAATAAATTTTGTTGTATTATATTAAAAGGAAAAAGTTTAGCCATCAAAACACACCACTAATAAAGTGAGTAGTCAAGCTACAGACAGGAAACAGAAAGTATGTGATATGGATTGATATTTGGATAGAGACATAGATATATAAATAGATGAATATGATATATTTGTTACATATATGATAAAGAGCACATATATAGACATACATAAAGATTAATAAAAGCAATAATAAATAAGTTATTCATACTTTCAAATGAATAGCAAACAAATAAAAACATAAATCCAGAAATCCAGAATGTTCTAGAATATAGAGACTTCACTCTTAAAGGGTGTACACAAATACCACATGATCCAAGACCTAGGACAGAAAAGAGCCTGGGTAAGACACACCTACTTAATTTTGGAAACAAATTAAACCAGAGACTATCCAAATGGCAAATAAGATATAAACCATATGTAATATTTATAACATTGCTAATTTTCAAGGAAATGCAAATTATAACCACTATACCTCTAGCACAATAGCTAAAAGGAAAACAAAAACTGATAATAGCAAATGTTGTTAAACTGGATGACCTCACTAATATATTGCTGAAGAGAGTGTAAGTCCCTATGCCTTTGGAAAATTGCTGGGCCCTATACAAAAAACCAAATATTTTCCTACTCTATGACTCAATGTTTCCAATCCTAGGTTAAAAAAAAATTGTATATTTATTTTAATAGCTAGATTTCCCTCACTTTTTTTGCAAGTAAATAATTTTAGTCATGGAAGATGTAGAGAAATGTGGAAGATTAGATAAATCCTAAACAGAAATGAGTAGATAAGACAAAATCTTTATTTTTCTTTTTTTATTACTACATAAATAAATTTGAATATGCTGGTGGTAATAATTTAAGTGAGTTCTTGTATTGTAGTACAAGTTTGTCAATCCAAATAAAGAAAGAAATCAAAACAAAAATTTGCTTCATCACAGCAAAATGAATATTCCAAGAAATCTGGAAAAATATTTTTATTATTCATGTTTTTTCTTACCAAACTTAACACTTTACCACAGTAATATATTCAGATTAACTGTGAAGCCCATTAAGCACTGTAAATATTTTAGTTACTGAGAAATGTTTCCTAAATAATGTGTTAAATATTTTTAAATATTTCAATATGATCTCTTACATCAACTACTTAAAATAATGTGGTTTCTCCCCTCCCCAATTTAGGAGCTATTTAATAAAATAGGGGCATATACTCTCTATATAATAGAAATATAGAATGTGCAATTGAAAGAAACAAATTCTGATTTTTAATGTAGCAACAATTTGGACTCCAATAATTTAACTCTATGATGACTGTATTTTGAGGAATAGAACAGCTTGCTTTTTTATAATAGAACTCTGTTATGAAAAATTACAAATGCCTAAGGAGTGGCCAAGATGGCAGAGTAGGAAGAGCATGAGCTCCTTTCCTCCCATGCGAACACAAAAACTGTAAATACTTAAAGAGCAATTCTTTAAGAGAAAGACTAGAAGACTAGCAGAAAAGATCTCCTACAGCTAAACACCACAAGATGGGTAGGATGGGTGGAGACTAGGTATGGTCAAGACCCATATTCCTGGGTGGGTGACCCACAGATGGGAGGATAATGACACTGTAGAGGTTCTCCACAAGAAGCAAGGGGTTTGACCTCCACTTTGGGCTCCTCAGCCTGGGGGTCTGTACTGGAAGATGAGCACCCAGAATACTTGACTTTGAAGGCCACTGGGGCTTACCATCAGGAAATCCAGAATGTTCTAGAATATAGAGACTTCACTCTTAAAGGGTGTACACAAAATACCACATGATCCAAGACCTAGGACAGAAAAGAGCCTGGGTAAGACACACATGCTTAATTTTGGAGACCACCCCCTGGAGAGGCAGGCAGCAACTGGAGATCACCCTGGAAACATAGTCATTGGTGGCTGCAATGGTCTACATTCACACCAACAGTGTATGAGGGTTTCCTTTTCCCCACATCCGCACCAACATTTGTCATTTTTGTACTTTTTGCTGGTAGCCATTCTGTCAGGTATGAGGTTTGACTCACAAAACCTCATTGTGATTTTGACATCCATTTCTTTAATAATTAGCTTTTGACAAAATTTATTATCCATTTATGAAAAAAAAAACTCTAAACAAAGTGAGTATAGGAGGAACATATCTCAACATAATAAAGGTCTTATATGACAAGCTCACAGCTGTCATCACACTCAATGGTAGAAAACTGAAAGCATTTCTTTTAAAATCAGGAACAAGACAAGGATGCTAACTCTTGCCATTTTTATTTACTATGATATTGGAAGTCCTAGCCACAGCAATCAGACAAGAAAAAGAAATGAGGCATCTAAATTGGAAAGAGGTAAGTAAAACTATCACTGTTTGCAGATGACTAAACACTATAAATAGAAAACCCTAAAGATCGCCCCAAAAGAAAACCACAACTACTAGAGATCATCAATGAATTTGGTACAGTTGCAGGATACAAAATTAATATACAACAATCTATGGCATTTCTGTACTGTAACAACAAAGCAAACAATTTCATTTACAATCACATCAAAAAGAATCAAATACCTAGGACTAAACCTACCTAGCGAGGTAAAAGACCTGTACTCAGAAAACTATAAGACACTGATGAAAGAAATTTAAGACAACATAAAGAGATGGAAAGGTACATCATGTTAATGGATTGAAATAATTAATATTGTTAAAATGACCATAGTACCCAATCTACAGATTCCATGCAATCCCTATCAAAATACCAATGGCATTTTTCACAGAAATATAACAAATATTTCAAAAAAGTTTATGGAATCACAAAATACCCTGAATAGACAAAATAATCTTGAAAAAAAAACAAAGCTGGTAGTATCATGCTCTCTGAGTTCAAAGTATACTACAAAGCTACAGTAATCAAAACAGTATGGTACTGGCACAAAACAGATACACAGATCAATGGAATTAATTGAGAGCCTAGTAGTGAGCCCACACTTACATGGGCAATTAACCTACAACAAGGAGGCAACAATATACAGTGGGGAAAATATAGGCTCTTCAATAAACAGTGTTGGGAAAATGAGACAACTACATGCAAAAGAATCAAATGGGACTACTCCCTCACACCATGCTCAAAAATAAATTCAAAATGGATTAAAGACTGGAATGTAATACCTGAAATCATGTTACTTCTATAAGTAAACATGCTGTAAGCTCACTGATATTGGTAAAGTAAAAGTTACATAGAAGCAAATCTATCCAATATTTGCAAGAATGTTATGGGAAAAAGTATAAAATGATAATTAGAAACTAAAACTTTCACTGATTTTTGTCATTAATAAGTTATCATAAATTTTGGTATTAATAATGATCAATTCAACATTTTCTTCAGTTCTAGAAAATTCTTAGTCCATATATTTTAAAATTTTGCTTCCCTTTACACTGTTCTCATTATTTTTTTCTGAAAATGCTATTAGACTATTGTTGGAGTATCTGAGTTTTGATTTCTCACCCAACACGAAATTATTCAATTCCTGTTTTTTTAATGTATCTTTCATATTTTCTATCAAATTATATAAGCTCCCTGAGAACAAATATACTTGTCTTTTTTTTTTGAATCACTAATTCATCCCAAGTTTCTAGGATAGTTGTAGGCACACTGCAGGTACTTAGTGCATATCAGTTGAATGAAAAAAATCATAATGCATAATGTCTCACTGTGTTCTTGGTGAACTCCCCAGTTATAGTCTTATAACTAGAGCACTAATTACAGATTTATGGTTAAAAGAATGGACTCTGGTACCAGAATACCTTGAAGAGAATTTAGCTTCCACCTTTCTGTTAAAAATATACCAAGTGTTTCTGGATACATTGTGTCCTTTAATTTCTTTATTTGCAAAAAGCGGGGTAATAGAAATTTGTTGTGATGTTCATGTATAATGTGCTTAGAGCATTGCCTGGCACAGAGTAGGCAATGTCTACTGCTAATCTGCTAATTCCCTATTTAGCTGTCTCAGGTCTGTCAACTAGACAATCTACGACTTTATAGCTTTAGGGATTCCATTTTGCATTTCCAATATGTTATTATTATTCTAAATAACTACATGTTTTAAATATTTAAAAACATTATTGAAGGGGCCTCCCTGGTGGTACAGTGGTTAAGAATCTGCCTGCCAATGCAGATTCAAGCCCTGGTCTGGGAAGATCCCACATGCCATGGAGCAACTAAGCCCATGCACCATAAATACTGAGCCTGCACTCTAGAGCCCACAAGCCACAACTATTGAGCCCACGTGCCACAACTACTGAAGCCCACACGCCGAGAGCCCATGCTCCACAACAAGACAAGCCACCACAATGAGAATCCCGTGCACTGCAACAAAGAGTAGCCCCCACTAGCCACAACTAGAGAAAGCCCACACACAACAATGAAGACCCTATGCAGCCAAAAATATATTAATTAAATACATAAATTTTTTTAAAAACTAATGAAGTTTAATATAATTCTAAAAATGTTCACATATTTTATTTGTAAAGATTGATGAATTTGCCCAGAATAAAAGATCTTAATCTGTACCTAAATCAAGAAACAGTATTATCAGGATCGCAAAAGCTCCCTTTTCTTCATTTTAGGCATTGCATAATACCTTATTATTGTACAGGATTCCATAATGAAAATATTCCAAATACATCACAAGTTATGTATTCATTACATTGTTGGTAGTTATTTAAGTAGTCCTCAGTTTTTAAAACCAACAGGTTTTATTTAATTAGCTTCTATTTTTTAATCACTATGTTAATTCCCCCTTTACCTCTTTAAATTTAAACACAACTGTATAAAATACCTTCAAATTGTTATATTGGTCCTATATTTTATTTTGACCAATGATTATTGGTCAAAATTGTTAGTTTTCTCTTGTACCTTGTAGTTCTTATTTGTGAGTTTCTAATTTAAAGATATTTTTCCTCATATGTATGTTGTCTCTGGGAAATGATTTCAAAGACCATTAATGTATATAACATAAACCAAGTTTACATTAGTGAATCAAATTTGATTTCTCAACCAACAGAGATATGTTACCCTGGGGCTTTAAACACGTGAGGAAAAACCAATTCCTCAACCATGTATGCATGGCCATGCTTCTGCCCTCAGTCACAGGCAGATTTTTTTTTCAGCTACAAACTCAGAAACCAGGTAAGGTATTCTAATAACAATTATTATGCTGTCTTCCTAGCCCTCTATCTAAGTTGTATATGTAGAATGCAATGTCTCTTATCAAGTAAAGAATGAATTTGACCCCATCTTCTTATATGCAGTAGGATCCTGTCCTGGCCTGAGCACCTCATAAGTAACTCTCTATAGAGCTGTGCATTTTATATTTTATATTTCTGCTCCATAAGGACATTTTTTAACACCAATATATATTTAATATTATTTTTTTTACATTGTATCTAGCATATCCCTTTATTTAGAGAAGAGTTTCAAAAATTATGATATTCAAAATCTTAATTTAGAACAGTTATATTAACTTTATAATTTAAAAAAAATTGTTTCTATTTCCCTACTCATGAAAACATCTCTACTTGAAATACAAATATTTAAAATCAAAAGCAATTTGCCACTATACCTCTCTTACAATATATCCTAATTTTAATTCCAAATTTTTAGTTATGCTTTGAGTAGAATAATCTTTCATTCATCCCCTTATTTAGTTAACTTGTGTAATAGTTTTCATTACATGTCAAGTATTAAAACACTAAGAGGAAATATAGTTATAATAGCAATACTTGAATAAAGCATTTTCTTTCTCAACTATGTGACCCTTATATTTGGTATATCAAGTGAATGTAACAATATTATTTCCCACCTTTATAAATTCATTCACATTATTCATTTGTGAGTTCATTAATTATAGAAGGAATCTACATTTCTTTTTAGGCCCCAGTGTAATTTGTGATGAATTCTATGTGATATAATATAATTTTCAATTAGAGACAAAATTAAAATTGCCTAAGAGGTTTATAATTTCTATTAACATGGTGAAGACAATCCAAAGCATCAATATATTCTCTGGTGTAATCATTAGGAGCAAGAGCATTAATTAAAATGATGGTGATATAATTTATTAATCCTCATTCAGTAAGATATATTGCATTTTTATCTTCAAGAATCTAATTATAAATAATAAAGGATTTGTATACATGCCACCATAATAGCATTATTAGACACAAACACTAACTACCATGAATTTTAAGTCCCAAACCACAATATGAATACTTACATACATTGTGTGTGTGTGTATTCATTAGTTAACCTGTGCAACAATATATATAACCATATACACATATACTCACTAATACAGTATGTATATATATGTATGTCAGTATACATACCCTCATTAGTATGGATATAGATATATAAATATCTATATATATTTAGTATACTCATATAGAGTATATTTCCACATATACTGAGTATTGATATAAAATCAATAGGCCTTTATATTTAACATCTGTCACATCAACCACCTCAGCTGTATGAACCTCCTCCATCCTTGATCCTACTCCATCTTGTTCACTTTGCTTAGTTTTCACATATATTCCTGAAGAGAAACTAAGAAAATCATCTTCTGGCAAGCCTTTGTGACCATCTCTCTCTGGTTAAGAAATTCTTTCAAGGGACTTTAGTATCTCTCTATGCTTAGATATATCTGAAAACTGGTATCTATTATATACATCAGAAATTTTCTGTCTCACCTCTTAGAGAAACACACTTCAAATATCATAGAACTGACAGCACTGCTTCATATCACTATTTGCCCATCTTCTAGAGCAATGCTTCTCAGAGTTTAATGGCCATACTGAAAACCTAGTGCCTTGTTACAAAGGAGGCAAGAATATACAATAGAGAATAGACAGTCTCTTCAACAAGTGGTGTTGGGAAAGCTAGACAGCTATATGTAAATCAATGACATTAGAACACTCTCTCACACCATATATGAAAATAAACTCAAAATGGTTTAAATACCTAGATATAAGTAGTGACACTATAAAAGACCTAGAAAAGAATATACGCAAAAGATTTCCTGACATAAGCCATAGCAATATTTTCTTAGATCAGTCTCCCAAGGCAAAAGAAATAAAAACAAAATAAACAAGTGGGACCTAATCAAATTCAAAAGCTTTTACACAGCAAAGGAAACCATCAACAAAACAGAGACAACCTATGGAATGGGAGAAAATATTTGTAAATGATGCAACTTACAAGGAGTTAATATCCAAAATATACAAACAGCTCATACAACTCAATATAAAAAAACAAAAACCCAGTCAAAACATGGGCAGAAGATCTAAATAGACATTTCTCCAAAGATTCACAGATGGCCAATAAGCACATGAAAAGATATTTAACATTCCCAAATATTAGAGAAATACAAATCAAAACCAAAATGAGACATCACCTCACACCAGTCAGAATGGCTATCATCAAAAAGTTGACAAATAATAAATTCTGGAGATGGTGTAAAGAAAAGTGAACCCTCTTACACAGTTGGTGAGAATGTAAATTGGTGTAGCCAATTTATTAAGTAGATAGGCTGTGTAAAACAAAATGCCCAAGGAGAGAGGAAAAGATGAATACTTGAAGTACAGGGGATTTTTAGGGCAGTGAGCATATTCTATATGACTATAATGATGGAAATGTGTCCTTATAGTTTTGTTAAAAGCCACAGAATGTACTACAACCAACGAAGAATCCTAATGCATTCTATGGACTTTAGATGATAATGATGTATCAATGTAGGTTCATGAATTGTAATAAATGCACCACTCTGGTGGGGTTGTTGATGTCAGTGGAAATTTGTACATACATAGGGGAAGGTGGGGTATAGGAACACTGTGCTTTCTAGTCAGTTTTGCTGTGAGCTTAAAACTATTCTAAAAATAAAATCTATATATTACAAAATAAGTGGGATATCCTGTAACTTTGATTGAACTTTATGTTTTTCAACTACAGCTAGGTTTTAACAACCTAATATATTTTGAATATCAGAAATATTAGAAATTAGAAAATGCTCTGTTTATTTGGTAATTGAACATTACTCAACCTATGATTAAGTGAAATAATTTTCAAAATATATAAAACTATATAAGTTTCAGACACTGCTATCATGATATACCCTGCCATGGGTCAGGCTCAGTATCTGCTTATGATGAACATATCTTCATAATGTCTTTTAGAAATATCCAAATATCAGAGAGTATTCTGCCTATGTTTTCCTCTAAGACTTTTATAGTATCCAGCCTTACGTTTAGGTCTTTAATCCATTTTGAGTTTATTTTTGTGTTTGGTGTTAGGGAGTGTTCTGATTCCATTCTTTTACATATATCTGTCCAGTTTTCCCAGCACCACTTATTTAAAAGGCTCTCTTTTCTCCATTGTATATCCTTGACTCCTTTGTCATAGATTAGTTGACCACAGGTGCATGGATTTATCTCTGGGCTTTCTATCCTGTTCTACTGATCTACATTTCTGTTTTTGTGCCAGTACCATATTGTCTTGATTACTATAGCTTTGTAGAATAGTCGGAAGTCAGGGAGCCTGATTCCTCCAACTCCATTTTTCTTTCTCAAGATTGCTTTGGCTATTCAGGGTCTTTTGTGTTTGCATACAAATTGGAAAATTTACATAAATCACAGTAAGATCTTTTTTGATCCACCTCCGAGAGTAATGAAAATAAAAACAAAAATAAGGAAATGGGACCTAATTAAACTTAAAAGCTTTTACACAGCAAAGGAAACCATACACAAAATAAAAAGACAATCTTCCGAATGGGAGAAAATATTTGAAAACAAATTGACCAACAAGGGATTAATCTCCAAAATATACAAATAGCTCATGCAGCTCAATGTAAAAACAAACAAACAGCAACCCAATCAAAAAACTGGGTGGAAGATCTAAACAGACATTTCTTCACAGAAGACATACAGATGGCCAAAAAGCACATGAAAAGATGCTCTACATCACTAATTATTAGAGAAATGCAAATCAAAACTACAAAGAGGTACTACATCAGACCAGTCAGAATGGCCATTATCAAAAAATCTACAAACTATAAATGCTGGAGACGTTGTGGGAGAAAAGGGAACCCTCCTATACTGTTGGTGGGAATGTAAACTGGTTCTGCCATTATGGAGTTTCCTTCAAAAACTAAAGATAAAGCTCCCATATGATTCAACATCCCCACCCCTGGGCATATACCTGGAGAAAACTGTAATTCAAAAAGAGACATGCACCCCAATGTTCACTGCAGCACTATTTACAATGGCCAGGACATGGAAGCAACCTAAATGTTCATCAAGAGGTGAATGAATAAAGAAGATGTTGTACATATATAAAATGGAATATTACTCAGCCATTAAAAGGAATGAAATAATGTCATTTGCAGCAACATGGATGGACCTAGAGATTGTCATACTGAGGGAAGTAAGTCAGACAGAGAAGGACAAATATCATATGGTATCACTTATATGTGGAATGGAAAAAAATGGTACAAATGGACTTATTTATGAGACAGACATAGAGTCACAGATGTAGAAAATAAAAACTTATCTTAGGGGGAAAGGGAGAAGGAGGGATAAATTGGGGGATGGGGATTAACAGATACACACTACTATATATAAAATGGATAACTAATAAGGACCTACTATACAGCACAGTGAACTCTACTCTGTAATGGCTTATATGTGAAAAGAATCTAAAAAAGAGTAAATATAGGTACATGTATAACTGATTCACTTTGCTGTTCATCTAAAACTAACACAACATTGTAAATCAACTGTACTGCAATAAAAATTTTAAAAATTAAAATAAAAAAGAATAAAGAAAAAGAAAAAAATGAAACATCAAAATATATGAAAGGTTTGCATTTCCAATTTTGCAATACTTGCATTATTCTAATTTTTAGGCAGAATTCCAATTTCTCAATTTATCTCACCCACTTTGTCTTAACCATAATTTTCACATCTATATAAGCTTTTCAAATTAAGAAAAACAGTTTTGAAATGTGAGGAGACCTGACTTAATACAGATTATTAAAAAAGAAATTACTTTGCTTATTCAGTGGTTCGCTGTAAAACTTGGAAATATAACTAAAACCAGTTTTAATGTCAATACATTTCTCATTTGTTGAATCTCAACTACATGAATTTATTTTATATCTGGGATGCCATAATACAATTCAGGTGATAGAGTAAAGCTTATAAGGGAGAACATAAAACAAATAAAACTCAACGCTTTTATTTGAAAATATGCAATTTCCTTAAAACTCTCTGGGAGTTATTGTGAAAGAAGTTAATTTACTTAGTAACAAAGACTCACATACATTTGAATCCTAAGCATAAAGTTTATACATCTGCATAACTGAATAATGTCTACTCTAGAAGAATAAATCTGAGATATTATGAAGACAGCAACCATAATTTTGTTCTATGTGGCACTTCAAATGTTCATGCTCAATAAATATTTGTTAAAAATAACATTTCTGGGCTTCCCTGGTGGCACAGTGGTTGAGAGTCTGCCTGCCGATGCAGGGGACACGGGTTTGTTCCCTGGTCCAGGAAGATCCCACATGCTGTGGAGTGGCTAGGCCTGTGAACCATGGCCACTGAACCTGCACATCCAGAGCCAGTACTCTGCAACGAGAGAGACCACAACAGTGAGAGGCCCGCATACTGCAAAAATAATAATAATAATAAATAAAATAACGTTTTTGCAATCACAAAATATTTGCAGTGTTCAGGAAGACAATTAGCCTGAATAACATTAAATAATAACACTAAATAATTAAACATTAAATAATAACATTAAATGGACATATAGCATAATCAGTTACTAAAAACAGGCACGATTATTTTTCACTGTGCCCCTCTATAAGGGGCTTCAATTGGGTACTGAGCTTTACAGGCTTACCATTTACTTTTTTTTTTTTTTTTTTTTTTTGGGGGGGGTATGCGGGCCTCTCACTGTTGTGGCCTCTCCCGTTGCGGAGCACAGGCTCCGGATGCGCAGGCCCAGCGGCCATGGCTCACGGGCCCAGCCGCTCCGCGGCATATGGGATCCTCCCAGACCGGGGCACGAACCCGTATCCCCTGCAACGGCAGGCGGACTCTCAACCACTGCGCCACCAGGGAGGCCCCCAGGCTTACCATTTAAAAATGATTTCTTATTCCTGCCTAATCATAAAAGCTAATCAATCATTTCCACAGTAAAAAACTAATTGATACATAATAATTCCAATTTATGTGTGTTTAACTATGTCTATATAAATAAAAATAAAATTTAAATCAAAAGTGTCTATTGTGATCTCTGTCAGTGTTATTATGATTAAAATTACCAATTTTCAAAATTCATCTCCAGGTTTCCCAGTTAACATCATGATCAAGACATAATTTTTGGTATACCAACTGCTTGTAATAGTAAGACGTTATCTCTTTCTACTTTTGTAGTTTGTATTTTTTTTTAATAATTGCTCTGTCTTAATGGACTTGAGAACACGGGGAGGGGGAAGGGTAAACTGGGACGAAGTGAGAGAGTAGCATTGACATATATACACTACTGAATGTATAAGAGATAACTAGTGGGAAGCAGCTGCATTATACAGGGGAGATCAACTGGGTGTTTTGTGACCACCTAGAGGTGTGGGATAGGGAGGGTGGGAGGAAGACACAAGAGGGAGGAGATATGGGGATATATGTATACATATAGCTGATTCACTTTGTTATACAACAGACACTAGCAAAACATTGTAAAGCAACTATATTCCAATAAAAATGTTAATAATAATAATAATAATTGTTCAATCTTGCTGTAATGTCAACAGTACTTTCCCAGTAAACAACTCCACATGGTTTGGTGATAACAAAAATGTTTTACAATTTACTTGTGAACCCTCTTGGAAATGTTTCAACCCTTTCTCATTCAATCCTTTCCCATCCAGTAAGTAGAAGCTGACAGGTGCTATGCCTAGTTAGCTTTGCATACAAACTGCATCTTTATTAGAAAAATGTCCACCTATAATTTGATCCCTGTAATTTTCTTTCCTTAATCTAACTCCTAAATAGAAACATTTATTGAATGTCTGATTGTACTAGCCATATGCTAAGCACTGATTATGTAATTATGAAGAAAGCTTGTCCCTCCTTCAAAAATTCATAAACGAATGGAGTTGAAAGTAAAGTTGCAAATCTTGTAGTATATCATGTAAAACATGTAAGTAAAAAAAAGTAAATCACAACTAATGGTAGACAAATGCTTAATTTTGAGACTCCTCTTTAAGCACTTGAATGAAGCTCACTAAAAACAATATCTTAGAAACCAAAGCAATCTAATGATTATAAGCTCATATATGTAGACCTCTCACACCCATATAACTTTCATAATGACTCTTTTGTATTCATTTCTCAAAATTTCTTTTTGACCTCATTAAAATGAACATTTATGTGTGTATTTGTTTGTATGAGTGTGTGCATTAGTGAACTCTTGCTGAAGGGGCACATCTGTTTCCTCATATTTAAAAACTTTAGTATTTGGAAGGAAGTGAGTATAACAAAAATGGTTTAAGTCTGACTTTTAAAAGTTTTCAGATTTCATTAATAAATCATTAATAAATGATAATAACTGAACTGGAAGCTTTTTTGTTGATGATCTATTTTGAAGACTAAGCAGAGTTTCCTAAATTCTTCAGGATTCAAGCCCTCTCGAATTTTCTTCAATAAATTAAATTAAAATTGTTAATACTACAATTCTAAAAGTTATAATAGCATTAAAGTTCAGGCCCAATTAAAATTTTATAGGGTACTGTTGACTAAAATCCCCTATGTTTAAAGACTTAGAATTCCTATAGGCAGCCCATCTGACTTAAATAGTTTAAGTAACATTAATATAATAAGACATGTTTAACATTAAATGGACATACAGCATAATCAGTTACTAAAAACAGGCACGATTATTTTTCACTCTGCCCCTCTACTTGATTCCTATACATTATACCTTAGATAATAAGTTGAACAGCACAGGAGAGATATCATACAACTAATTACAATGCTGAAAATTTATGGCCTCCAAACACACATGGTTTTCCAATGCCTTTTGGTATGTTCCAAAATGTCCCTAATTAGTATTTTCTTCTGCTCAACAAATTTTCTATTTCAAAATATCTCTGCTCTCTTTGATCTCCCTATCCTACCATCATGCCCACTTAATTTTATCAATTACCTCACTTTTAACTTTATAGAGAAAATAGTATCTGTTACCAATATCTAGCAAGGTCTCTCTCTTAAGGTCAATTGTGTATCTAAAATGGCTCTAGTTTCAAACACCACCTGCCTGATTTCATGAACTTCATGTTTGAGGAGTTCAGCAGCCCTGGAGGCATTGTCTAGCTATACTGCTATTCTTTAATATACTTTCATGCATATAAGAGATTTCCTACTTTCTGAGCCTCTTATAAAGCATGAAGTAAAATGTCTTGAAGATTGAAAAAAGAATTCAAATTCATCTTGAGTGGTTAGGGTTTTGGTTCTCAAATTTAGTTTTTCCTTCCTCTGTTTTTCTTCTTCAATTAATTTGTCTAACAACTTTCTTTTCACAGAGGAAATAATAAGCCAAAATGGATTCTGGGTGATGTCAGGTCAGGTACTATCATGAAATCGGCAATCAGTTTACAGTGTGAATATGAACTTGTCCAGGTTTCCAGTAGTAGCCAATAGGCTTTTTTGCTACAAATGCATACCAGTCACTGGGGACCATCGACAATCTATTTTTGTAATTCTTTGACACCTCTAATTTTTTAAGAATGGTCCAGTGACAGGAAATAAAATCTGTGCTATTGAGGTCACTTGGTATATTTAAAACAAAAGAGAAGTAGTACATCTTACTTTTAAGATGTACAAAATTACAACAGCTTTCAAATGTATGAAAGTACAAACAAAAGCCTTTCTTAGTTCTCTTTCAATTACTGTTTCTGTGAAAGTTCTATTACAATGAAGAGTTTCCACAAAAGGTCCCTGAACATTAATTCAGAAGAGAAAGGAGCTTCGTTTTCTAGGAATGAAATGAGAGCCAGTTTTATATTTCTGGCTCTCCTGACTAACTGTAATGTTTACCATCAAAAATATCATCTAACTATATATAGAAAACCCTAAGGACTCCACACAGAAACTACTAGAGCTAATAAATGAGTTCAACAAAGTAGCAGGATACAAGATTAAAATTCAGAAATAGGTTGTATTCCTTTATACTAACAAAGAACTATCAGAAAGAAAATGTAAAAATGTACCTTTTAAAATTGCACCAAAAAAATAAAATACCTAGGAATAAACCTGACCAAGGAGGTGAAAGACTTATACGGTGAGAACTATAAAACATTAATAAAGGAAATAAAGGAGGATTCAAAGAAATGGAAAGATATCCCATGCTTTTGGATCAGAAGAATTAATATTGTTAAAATGGCAATACTACACAAGGCAAGCTACAGATTTAATGTGATCCCTATCAAATTACCCATGACATTTTCATAGAACTAGAACAAATAATCCAAAAATTTACATGAACCCTAAAAGGCCCAGAATTGCTAGAGCAATCCTGAGGGGAAAAAATCAAAGCAGGAAGCATAACTCTACCCAGACTTCAGACAATAGTACAAAGCTACAGTAATCAAAACAGTGTGGTATTTGTACAAAAACAGGTATATGAATCAATGGAACACAATAGAGCGCCCAGAAATAAACCTACACACCTACGGTCAATTAATCAACAAAGGAGACAAGAATATCAAATGGGTAAAAGAGAGTCTCTTCAGCAAGTGGTGCTGGGAAAGTTGGACAGCTGGATGTAAATCAATGAAGTTAGAACACACCCTCACATCAGGCACAAAAAAATAAATTCAAAATGGATTAAAGACTTAAACATAAGACATGACATCATAAAACTCCTAGAAGAGAGCACAGGCAAAACATTCTGACATAAATCTTACCAATGTTTTCTTAGGTCAGTCTCCCAAGGCAATAGGAATAAAAAAAAAAAATGACCTAATCAAACTTACATGCTTTTGTACAGCAAATAAAGCCAAAAAAAAAAAAAAAAAGACAACCTATGGAATGGATGAAAATATTTGCATATGAGGCTACAGCCAAGGTCTTAATCTCCAAAATATACAAACAGCTCATACACCTCAACAACAACAAAACAACCCAATAGAAAAAGCAGAAGACCTTAATAGACATTTCTCCAAAGAAGACATGCATATGGCCAATAGACACATGAAAAGATGCTCAACATCACTAATTATTAGAGAAATGCAAAGCAAAACTACAATGAGGTACCACCTCACACCAGTCAGAATAGCCAACATTAAAAAGTATTATACAAATAACAAATGCTGGAGAGGGTGTGGAGAAAAGGGAACCCTCTTACACTGTTGGTGGGAATGTAAGTTGGTTCAGCCAATGGAAAACAGTATGGAGGTTCCTCAGAAAATTAAAAATAGAATGACCTTATGATCCAGCAATCCCACTCCTGGGAATATACCTAGACAAAACTATAATTCAAAAAGATAAATTTTCATAGCATGCCCTATTTTCATAGCATCACTATTCATGATAGCCAAGACATGGAAACAACCTAAATGTCCACTGACAGATGAATGGAAAAGGAAGATGTGGTACATATATAAAATGGAATACTACTCAGCCATATAAAAGAACAAAATAATGCCATTTGCAGCAACATGGATTCAACCAGAGAGTATCATACTAAGTGGAGTAGGTCAGAAAGAGAAAGACAAATATCATACTGCATCACTTATATGTAGAATCTACAATATGGCACCAATGAACCTATCTACAAAACAGAAACAGACTCATAGACATAGAGAACAGAATTGTGGTTGCCAAGTGTGAGGAGAGGAGGGAGAGAGAGGGACTGGGAGTTTTGGGTGCATAGATGCAAACTATTACATTTAGAATGGACAAAAAACAAGGTCCTAATGTATATCACAGGGAACTATATTCAATATCCTGTGAGAAACCATAATGGAAATTAATATAAAAATGTATATATGTGTATAACTGAGGCACTTTGTTGTACAGAAGAGATTGGCACAACATTGTAAATCAACTATACTTCAATGAAAAAAAAGAAAAAGAAAATCATACAGAACCAGCAAAAAGAAACAATAATAATAAAATAACATATCATCGAACAATTGAATCTTACTACCCAGGAAACAACTCATTCATTAATAAAAAAATAACAGAAGCAAATAAAGCAAAAACACTAATTCATTAACAAAAAAATAACAGAAGCAAATAAAGAAAAACTTACTAAGGGAAGATACAGAACTCCTATAGGAAATGTGTAAAATATCATGAGTTTGGTTGTATACTTTGACTGATTTATGAGCAAATTTGAACCAGATATTGTATTCAAACCAAGGAGAGATTAAGGAAACAGAAAAGATTATTTAGTATATAGGTCTTAAAAGTAAGATAGTTAAAGGTAACGTTAGACAAGAAAAGCATAAGAAAATACAGCAGAAAGAATAAATTAATGCATATTAAACAGTCACTATCTGTGTTAGTGTTCCATGGATCTTGGGTGGGAGATTCCTACATCTACTGTAGTTGTGTAATTAATCTAGAGCCTTGGATAGAAGCTATCTCCTTTCAAAAAGTATCTATAGCTGGAGAAGTCCTAATAATGTTCAGTTTGAGGTCTCTAGTAGAGATCAACTTCCTGTGATTCTGTGAGAATAATATATTTCTTTTAATTGAGATATATAAATCCAAGGATTAGTTCATTAGAATATCATTATTGTACTAATTGTTAATGTTTGATAGGATCCTCTCCTTCAAAATTCAAGAGCTGTTTTTCACTGCTGATTCTTACTGAGAACACAGTGTTTGGTAATTTAGGAAAAACTGATCATACCTCTTATTAATTAGACTATATATGTTGCATGATATTATTTCAGTATTTGCCCACGTCTGTGTGCAATAGTGTCGAGCTGAGAATAGGAAATATCTCTTGATGTGTCAACCATATGGTAACTCATAAAGGAAAAGTTATGCACAGAGGAATTGATCTTATTGTCGTTATAGCCAGTGTAAATATCATACTTAGGTCAGAAGTCAGCAAACTGCAACCCACTTGCCAAATCTGACAGTGGCCTGTTTTTGTGTGGTCCCACTTCCAAGTCTAACTCTTCATGAGTACTCTCTCTCAGCACTATGAAATCCTTAAAGTTCTCTTTACATTATAGATCCTTTCCAATCAAAGTTTAAGAATTCTTTTCATTAAAATTCACATTTAGCTCACTATGTGGTTTCTTTTTCATGATTGGACTCAGACTGATACACTAGCCAAAGTTTGTGGTGAGTGCAATGAATTATCTGGGACTATTTGCCTGTGGTAAAGAATATTATTCTGATAAAGTGAGATCTATTACAACATGTCCTGCTAAATATTTTCCTGTTTCAGTCTTCACATATGACCCATGAACAAACACATTAAATCTAGGTAACTGAAAGGAGTTTCTAATAAAATTATTTATGGCAGGAATAGCTTGCAAGCAGAGGCTAGACAGTTATGAGTTTTCTCTTTATCAGATAATGGAAGAAGAGATTCTGGGCTTTAAATATTACAATAATGAATGGAAATGTATGAGAAATTGTAACAGAATTTCATTGGAGGTAAGCTTATTTATAGAGAAACATGGTGTTACTTTCAGTAAGCAGCAGAGAAAACATCAATCTTAAAAAACCAACAAACAACAACAACAAAAAAACAAAACCTAAAACCAAGTTAGCAGATGCATCTAATAGTTTGGTGTTTGAGGATACTGCCTTATGCAAGATGAGTCAAGAGTGAGACTATAGTGAGCTTCTGCTTTCTAATAATTATCATGCATTGAGCAAGAACCTCAGTGGCTTGTCCAGATCTCCCATATAAGAGCTAAAAATATTTATGATAATTAGAAAGGGAAAAAGGAAGGAAGAAATAATTCAGAGCTTGGATCCAACAGGAGACTTATGTCACTGGCACAGCCATAGAGTCTCCCAGGTGGGAGGCTCAAGGGGCCTCAGAGGAGTGTACTATTTCCCAGACAAGGTCTTGGGCCATAGCTTTGAGAAGGTTTTAATTAGATTTTTATGGGAACTGAGACTGTCAAACATTGGCTCCCACAAAATACCACCAAAATGATTTGTCAACAATGTAATTATGAGCTTATTTTTAGTGCAGTAAGGGAGATAACTGTCTTGATAGATTCTTAGTGTCTGAGGCAAGGTTGGGCAAATTTGGAATATTTACATGGTTTTCAATTCTATTGTAAAGTGGATATTCCAACATGAAGGTTTGATTAGCATTGAGAAAGGATCATGAGAGAATTGGTTGGGGATGGTGAACACAGAAAGAGAAGGATTTTAAGGCAAGGGTTTTTAAGAGGCTTGGGAATAAACAGCCATTTAATGCTGTCTATACCATAGAGACTGAAGCTTGCTGTTGACTTAAAAATTTTGGCAAGAAGTTGTTAAAGAAAACTTTTTCATGACACTTGTTAAAAGCAGTAAGAATGACTTTATTAAAGAGCGACTATTGAACTGAGGGGTTTGTAGAAGGAGAGGGAGTTTAAGCTTAACTCTGCATACAACAAGGACAAGTGAGAATTTATAGACAAAGAACAGGGTGGGGGTCTGTGGATGGAAAATTACTAAGAGGAAACATCAGGAGTACAGAGGATTCTGGCTAAACCAACTTTATATAGGATCCTTGTTGAAGGGAGGCCAGTGTGCTAAGATATCCAGGGATAAGGAATTTGATCAGATGAGGAGGGTAATGAGATAGCAAGGGTGGGGGATTTTTGTTAAATCATCTCAACTCATCAGGATTCTTGCTAAAACTGGACTAACTGGGCAAAGGACAGAACCCAAGGCTAGTAGAGGCCCAAGAGGGCTAAGAGGAGCTGGACTCAACTTTGGTCAAAGAGAGAGTCTTTGCAAGGGTGGCTAGGGGAGTTGGAGTGGGTATGTGTAATGGACAGTGAAGTCATTGACAATTGTTTATCTTTCTTAGAAGAGTTTCCTGAAATAGTTGAGTCAGGTTGTTAGAGATGGTGGAATAATAAAATTATGTTAGTGTCTATAGCTGAAAGTTAAAGTCTTAATGTAAATATGTGGCATGCGAGTAGCTGATTTCTATTTTCAAAACTCATGTAAATACCATTTGGCAATCCAAATCAAGGGGAATAAGAACACATTTCAGTGCTTCACTTCAGGGCTCATCATTTGGGAGTGGAGAAGGTCCCTTTAATCCCACCTTGTATCCTGAAGTTGGATGTTGAGCTAAGTGTCTCAAAACTCATTTTTTTAAACATTTTTTTGTTTTGACATACTATAAATATGGTATAGCCCCTTACTTTAGAATGAAGATGCACATTGCAAAAATTAACACGCATGATAAATGAAGCACTGTTCATAGGTAGTTTATAAAGATGTTTTTGTCAAGAAAAACGTGCACATGAGGATGATGAAATTTAAAGTGTACTCTCTGACTATAAGGAAAGTGGGCAGATTTCCCCAGGATTCTAAGATTTCAATAAAAACTGCCAAAAAGAAATGAAAGAAGTTTTTCAGTTTTTTCACCCCTATGGATGTCAAGTATTTTGTAGCACAGAGAAGCAGACTAAGGTCCTTAATCGTTATTTTTACTCTAAAACTTGGAGGTGGCTACATGATTAAAGTTTTATTTTAATTTGAAGACTCTACTATAGCAAAGCATTTAGAGAACTCATTGAAATGCCTAACTCTGTCAGGTTGCTCCCATTAGCTAGACACATTCATTGTCAACGAAAATGAGGAAGAAGCAAAATTTGGGTTTTGACATGCAAATGAGTCCCCTAAGCTCCTTACTTTGCTTCAGAATTTATGTATCTCAGCTGTCACAACACCACTTCCTGAAGCAAAGTAAGTGTGTTGTGGCAACTCTTAATATAGGGGTTCTAAATTTAAACAAGGTGTGTGATGTGGTTATTTGTACTATATGACATGTAAAACATTCACCCAGGCTACTGCTCGAATCTAAGGGATTTAGAAGGACAGGCCTAAATGAAAAGGAATTATCATGCTAAATCAGAACTATGGTCCATCTAGCATAGCAGTGAGTAACTAACAGAATTTTTAAATACCTTTAGGTTTGCCCTTCCTCAAGCAATACTGAAGGTAGACTCTCAG
The DNA here is from genome assembly GCF_964341445.2 of Mesoplodon mirus. Lineage (NCBI taxonomy): Eukaryota > Metazoa > Chordata > Mammalia > Artiodactyla > Ziphiidae > Mesoplodon > Mesoplodon mirus. Next base: position 105,777,621 of record NC_138983.1, on the reverse strand, counting down.
GACAACAGATGTATGGAGGCAACATGTATGGAGAAACATCATCATCAAGTTTCAGCTATAGTAGTCTGAACTTCCTAATGAGTTACACTGGTTATGTCTCACAAACCATTTTCTGTAGAGAGTTTTATTGTAATCTTTTTTTTTTTTTTTTGCTTTCAATACTTTTTATAACATTATATCAATTGAGACACTATAGTACCATTTAAGGGATAGACACATTCATGATTAAAACGTAGTGGAGATCTAAAAAACAGACCTGTTCATATAAAAGAGTAATGTGTGACAATGTCAACACCACAGATGATTTTTTATTTTTTTATTTTTTTGCCATACGCGGTCCTCTCACTGTTGTGGCCTCTCCTGTTGTGGAACACAGGCTCCGGACGCGCAGGCTCACCGGCCATGGCTCACGGACCCAGCCACTCCGCAGCATATGGGATCTTCCCGGACTGGGGCATGAACGCGTGTCCCTTGCATTGACAGGCGGACTCTCAACCACTATGCCACCAGGGAAGCCTCGCAGATGATTTTTTAAAATTCTTTTTCAAATTATTTTCCTCTTTATGTTGTTACATAATATTGAGCAGATTTCCCTGTGTATAATCTTCTAATAGATGAGGAAATTGAAGTTTGGAGAAGTCAAGAAACTAACCAAGGTCTCAAAGTTACTCAGTGGCAGAGTAAACATTCAAATCGTATTTGCATTTTTCACCCAAGAATTCCCCAATTTCCTCCTTAAAGTCCTCTTTATCTAGAATGTTCTTCCCCATCATCTTAATTTGACTAAAATTTAATCTCTCTATGAAATATATAAATAAATATCTACATACTTATATCTGTATCCATATATATCCTTTCCAATAAACTGTCCCTAACTTCCTACAAATGAGTTAATGCTTCTCCTTGATGGTCTCATATTCTTAACATTATGTTTAACACATCATAATAGTTAAGTTTATGTGCCTTTCTCTCTCACTAGATAGCACGCCCCTTGATGGCTAGAATAGTCATTCTCAGTCCTTAATCATGATTATACTCCAGTTGGCTAACATTGATTTGTCATGCAGAAGGTACTCAATAAAAGTTTAATTTATGAATGATTGAACTAATGTCTCAATTATGTTGTAGGAAAAGCTGTACCACTTTATTAGCTCTGGTAAATCTTAATTTCTTGGTTTTTAAAATAAATGTGGAATTGTAGTCTAGCTGCCATTCATGTGGCCTGGTCATGTAATTTAAGACTTACGTGACTCATCAGTTTCCTTTTAAGTTATACTAGGACTCACTCAGGTCCCCTCCAGGTTTTTAGCTATCCATGTTACTCATCCATATAATATGTATTCCAGCCTCTCCCAAGCTTAGCCTGCAACAACATATGGAGTGCTCAGCAAACAACTTATAGAGTTCGATATTCATGACCCTGTGCTATTTTTTAAACATTTATGTGGGGGTGGATGTAGAGAGGCTAGATAAAATGAATCAAGTTGAACACTAAATATGTTTCTCCCAACTACTCTGAGAAGAATACTACAGGATTTTACTGAGTGATAATACTAACTTCATCATTAGACAAATAAACACAGTTGAAATTCAGTGAATTGTATGACCTAGGATAAACAAAATTAAATCTCTTGAGCCTCACTTTTCCTATATAAAAATAGGAAGAAAAATAAATGTATTATTAATGTGAAAATTAATAATATAATGCACGTGAACTCTGTACTCCACAGATGGTACTCAAAATTAGGGTCCTTTCTCTCATTCTTTTCCATTTTAAGAGGTCTCTTTCTTCAGAATTTCTCATTTATAATAGCCTTTGTGGTAGGTGAAGCCAAAATAAGTATTGCCATTTTTTAAACTTTTCCCTCCAGTTCTACATATTATTAAGTTATTGATAGTCTCCTCCCTTTCATTTTTTTCCCTAAAATTTCATATCAGAAGTGCTCATCATGTCTCTGGCTTGAGCTAGGCCAGAGTGAATGTGTGGGAAGCAGGAGGGAGTGATGAGGTTTAGGTTCTGTTCTTCCTGCTATTGTTCCTTCAACATTTCTTTCTCTGAACAGATTCTCATGATTCATCTCATACACATGCCTTTCTCTTACTGTTCTCTTTCTCCTCTCTTTATCTGTTTAGATGCTTGCAACAACTCCTAAAGTATCCCAAGCGTTTCCACAGCTTTCTCTCAGCATGTACCCTTCATTTGCAAACAAGAAACTTGCATTTAAAAAAATGAAGTAGTACCAGTCATGCGGCAATTATCATTTATAGATCGCAATCTTGCTCAGAGACACCAGACTATTTACTGGCTGAGCCCCTCAGGCCTTTATTCCAGGCCAGCTGAACAGTAAGTTTCAAAATAATTTCATTAAACTATTTGTATGTTCTCGGCTACATTGTACTAGAAAATCCTCCCTTTCACATAAAATCAAATATATAGAATTTGAGATTTTTGTTCCTGGTTTTCAATTCGTGATGACCCTTAATGTTATTATATCTAGAAACTGAGAAGATACAAAATAAGAAAAAGAAAGTTGGAGGAAGGAGATGCGATTCAAAAAATTAGGCAAAGAAATATAACAAGACATGAAAAATATTTCTACAGATATCTTTGTGTGTTTAAGCTTTGCAGTTGAGTTATTATTATACTTCACAGTCACAGGAGATGTTAATCTTATCACAAGAAGGGACTATATCTTATTAAGTACAGTCAGCATGCATAGTGGAACAGGAAGATTTACATCTCACACAGGAAGCACAGGGTTCAAGGTCTGACATATGACATCATGTACTCTTTCCTTCTTTTTCCATTATTGTGTTCCTAATATCAAATCTGGTCATAATAGGTGTTCAAAAGTACTACTGAAAGATTGACTCAATAAACTGGAAGAACTTGTTACCACATTTAAAACTGAATTTGAAACACAAAATGTCTTCTTATTTATATATATTTTAGGGAATTTCACAAAAAAATTTAGCAGAGGTTATTTAATGCACCTTGCTAAAGGAAGATTGGGTTAATCAGATGCAGCTAGTTGAAGCCATTTTGTTTTAGATATAAGTCATAAACAATAACAATGAAACCTAGAAAAGTTAGGGAGGTCTTTATGACTTTCTTTTATTATTTCAGATATTTACTCCTATTTTCTCTCCTTCACTGCCCTGTAACTTCAGCAACATCCAAGTAAAGGAAATTTACTTTCACCTGTTGTGTGCCAGATTTCTTTACCTAAACCATAACAAGTGCACATATTGTACACATAAGAAGTATACACATCATTTAAAATGATACCACGCTGACCCAACACACTTACTTACAGCTTTTCTTAGGAACACTGTGACTCTCCTACAGGGATGCCTTAGAGTGCCACATAGGAACCACAAAGATTGCAAGAGTCCCTTATTAATGAAGCACAGTGACTTATTTATAAAATTACCAAATATGCTCACTTAGCTTAATGGGATACTAAGTCTCCAAAAAAGAAAAAAAATTAGTCTCTCCTACTGAAGTATCTTCCAAATCTGGAAATGGAGTAAACTCTAAATTTATGTGCAGTTGAAATTTCTAAGTCACACTGCTGTTTTAAGCTACTTTTCTTAGTAATTTAAAGATTGCAAGTCAAGAGTGAACAATTAGTTACATGCAGAAAAACTACTTAGGAAAAACAAGTAGTGTTCAATGGAAGTTACAGTTAAAAAATAAAACATAGAATTGATAGACACTAATTTAAATTTTTGATTCACTTGGTTTAAAAAAATTGCTTCTATAGATGTAAACAGTATAATTGAAATAACATCACACTAGGACTGTAACTTGATGAATAGGCTATAGCTAGGCCTTTTTATTTGATAATCCAGAAAAACAGAACCCAATATTATGTAACAAGATATAACAAGTAATCCTTTATACCGTATTAAAGTAGAAACTTGAGTATGATTTAGCAACTACCCTAGAATAATGATTTAAATGTCAAAGGCCTCAGTTCTGAGCTTTTCTTTCATGTGAGTTGTTTAATTGGTATTAAACTATATTTGCCAACAGACCTGGATACACCTTCATGAAGACCTATGGAGACATCAGAGCATTTTGTTCACTCATCTGTTTCCTTATCCAGTCTGCATGTTTGCCTATTTAGTAGTAAAATGGAGCAAACATGAACTGAATCTAATGAGTCATTCCAACCAATCTTTGATTAGAGATCAGGTTTGTGACCTGGCTTGACTCACATTGCTTTTGTTATTGCCTTGGTTTTCTTCCTAGGTGACTTTAGTGAGGCTACTCCTAAGTCAGTGAACCTCTGTTCCCTTACCTGTGAAGTAAGTATATTATCTTTCTTCCTTTGCCATAGTATATATGTATTGCAAAGATAATGTATATTAAAGCACTGGGAAAATAAAAGATAATATACATGTATGAGTATACCTGTTTGTATATTAGTGTACCATATATTAGGGAAGATTACCTTGAAGTTTTACTTTGAAAACCCTTAAAAACAAGCAAATCCAAATAAAGAAGACATGGTCTAGTCTTCAAAGAACATGTAATCAAATAAAGAGAAGGAGCACAAAACAATATGGTATATTAAATTTCTATTAAATTTCAGATTCTTTATTCTAACAGTTAGAAACTACTCTTGAACACTTCAAGTGGAGTTTTAATTTCATTTATTACACCTGTCAACTCTAGAATTTACATCTGGTTCTTTTTCATAAATGCTGTATCTTCACTGATAGTCTCTATTTGATTATACATTTTTACTTCTTTAGCTGTATTTGACCAAATTTATAATGGTTACTTTTTAAACCTGACAGCTAGTTCCTCTCACAGTCAGTTTTTATTGTCTGTATGTTTATCCTATGTATGGGTCACATGTTCCTGTTTCTTTTCATGTCTCACTATTTAATTGAAAACTGGACATTTAACTAATATCTTATAGAGGCTCTGGATACTAACTCCCCTATCCTTTTGTTTTTGGTATTGTTTGTTCGTTTACCTGTTTGGTGACTTGACTTATTTTTAATGTTTTTATTTATTTTATTGTGGTAAAAGTCACATTTTAGTGAAGTGTATTTTACCCACATATTGAAGACTTTGGTCTCGCTCATCAGAAGTCTCAGCCTCGAGTATGTACACAGTCACCTTGGGGTAATAGTGGTTTCAGTAGAGGTCTGATTATCTTTCTCCTGGACCTCTCCATTGTATTGCACCCCACATGTGAGGCTCCACTAATTATCAGCCTAATACTCTATTGTTTTTCACAATGTCCTAGAGCACAAATTTCTCAGCACTCTGATCCAACCAAATTTGGGTGAAGGCAGTTATTGAGGGCAGTCTATGATAATTTTTTTCTGACTCCAGCCTGTTTCTTCATTGCTGTCTCTCTGGTTCACTAGCCAAATTATGGTTTAGCTTATTGCTCTTAATTAAGATGAACTATTGTTTTTGAGAATGCTGTTAGTCTCCACCTTCCTCACACTGTTTCTAACAAAATTAATTCCTTTGGGGAGAGTATTGGAGCTCTATTTCTTACGGACTTCCTCTGTTCCTGGAATTTTTTTTTTTTTTAAGATCTGGGACTGACCCTGACGTCGTGAATGTGGCTGGCTCCAACGCAGAGCCCACAGCAGGAAAGAGACCCCAGTGCATCTCGGGAGAGTGTGTGAGCTCAGGTCCTCTCACTGCCCCCAGCATCCACCTACCACATGACCTCTGGAATAATTTTTGAAGTAATACCTTGAATAATACTTTGAGTGCTGGGAAGGGCAAAATCCTCTGGTCCTCTCAGTCTTGGGTGAAACCTCCACTCTGTGAGATGAACGTTATCAAGGCCTCATTTTTCTCAGTTGGCTTCACCTGGGGTAACGCCTCAATCTTGTACGTCAGGGCTTCGGGGTAGAAAGAAGCTTCCAGCTTTCAACTGTACTCACCAGGGATTTAACCTCTTCATATTGGAGTTAGAGGAGATGATAAGTACTGGTATTTTGCTTCTTCTGCTGATATAGAGTAAGCCTTAGCTGAGGGGGGATGACAGTGAGTGGCCCTTTGGCCACGCCCACCCAGAGCACGGGTGCAGTTTCTGCCAGTCTGAGTTGTTTGTAGCAGGAGGACAGGGTCATGGTTAAAATGCCAAAGAATCTTGTTTCTTTACTGAGTTTCAGTAGATTTTTTTGAATGTGTTTTTTTATTTGCTGCATATCCTTAAAATGGTTGACTTTATTTCTTTTTTTTTAAATATTTTGTACTAACTTTACTTGTTTTGCAGGGCAGTGTGTCTGTGGAAATCCTTATGCTGACATCCCAGAAGTGGAACTCCTAGTCTTAGCTTTCACCATTTATGAAATGAAGAAACAATACCTATGTCACAGACTGATGTTTGTGATTAAATATAATAATATATGATAAGATTTTATAAACAGATAATTAAGCACATGCATTAATATATTGGTTTTTGTGAGATGACCTCTGGAAAACATTTATAAAAGACAAATATTAGGGATTTTTTTGAAAAATGTGAATGTTTGAGTCAGACTTTAGAAAGAATAATGGAGAAAACACCAGTTAGGAAAAGGAATTTAAGCCTAAAATCACAATCCCTCTTCCTATTTCTAACAAAAGTAAAATAAAAATGTTCCAGTACTTGCTTTCTGGACATATTGTGGAGATTAAAATGGGAACATTTGAATAAATTTGGCCATGAAAAGAGCTATTTTCTAGATTTTGGTATGAGATTTTCATAGATGAAAGTCTATTTAGCACATTTAAATTGCATAAAATGCATTGTAATATTTCATTTATACTCTTGTTAATTGAATTGGAGATAAAGAAGTTAGCTTTATTAGAGATGCATATTAAATCATGGGTACAATTACATTATGTCTAGGATTTTCCTTAAAATGCTTCAACAACACCAAATGCATAATGGAGAAAGAGGAATAAACAAATGAACAGCTTGGCAAATGTTGGACAATTGTGGAAGAGAGATGGTGGATATGTGTAATTTTCTCTACTTCTGTATATGCTGAGATTATTTTTTGTTTGTTTTTTTCTAAATGTATAGAGTAATGCCTGGAAAATGGGGACAGAAGATAGATCTTTTAAATCTAGAGGCCATGACAACAGATGGCAGACTCCTTCCAATCATGGAGGTTTTTTTTTTTTTTTTTAATGGTGGGAAGCATTCAAGATGGCTACTTACTTGGTTCCATTATACTCTCTCTCTCTCTTTTTTTTTTTTTTTTGCAGTACGTGGGCCTCTCACTGCTATGGCCTCTCCCATTGCAGAGCACAGGCTCCAGACGCACAGGCTCAGCGGCCATGGCTCATGGGCCTAGCCGCTCCATGGCATGTGGGATCCTCCCGGACTGGGGCACGAACCCACGTCCCCTGCATCAGCAGGCGGACTATCAACCACTGTGCCACCAGGGAAGCCCTCATTATTCTCTTTTATTAGTATATAGGCTTTACTCACGAATATACAGATGCAAATTTGAAAGTGTCTTCATTTTCAAAATCCACAAATTTTCAAACACTAGATTCTAATGATGTTTGCAGAGCACAATAAAAACTTCTTACATTTTACTTTATTTAGTTAGTTTTATTTATTTTATTTAGTTTTACTTTATTTGCTGTTTGGCCTGAGTTGCATGTGGAAGGAATTAGCTCACAGTAGTATACAAACCTAAGATTAGCATATAATTTGTCATCCAAACTGAGACATTTTTGAGAATAAAAGTAGATGCTATTAATAATTATACAAGAACGCAGATGTAGGTTGGGCAAAATTGGCCATTGGTTCATATGTACACCCTACACATACTTGAAAGGAGAAAGACAGTATATGCAGTATGAAACCTTCCTCCAAAAACTGAATAAAAGTATTAAAGAGAACCAAATGTATAATCTGATTCAAATCTCTCTCTTCTCTCTCTCTCTCTCTCTCTCTCTCTCTCTCTCTGTCTCTGTCTCTGTCTCTGTCTCTCCAGCTCAATACATTAAGAAATTTCAAAATTGGGCACCAGGAAGTTTAAATGAACTACTTGCTGAAAGTATATAACTCACAAGCGATCTAAGATCATAATCTGTGGATTTTGATAACCAGTACAATACTCTTTCCACTCAGTGAATAACAACAATAAATTTGAAAACATCAAAATCTATTTATAAGACCAGTTTTTCAATAGCAGTTACATATTTTAGTTAAGAGCTAGCTAGAAAGAGATGTCAATTTTATGTGCTGATAATTGAAACACGTAAATTCTAACTACACAGAATATAATTTTAAAGTTTTATAATTAAAAAATGGTAAGGAGATGATACAAGAACATAAAAAGTAAATTTCAAGCTCAATGTCAGAAATTATTTCTGTCAGCGGGCACATTAGGGAAATTAGGGTAACATAAACATACAGGAGAGAGCAGTTTATTTTTATTTGACCTAATGAATGTTTACTGTCCTTATTTCCTATAATTTTATAATAAATTACTTAGAACTTTCTTATCTAGTATGTACTCTTTAGTGTAAACAAATAGGTATTTGTCATAATTGTCAACTTAGTATGCTTAGAATTCTACTAACATTACTTCAAATATTTCCTTAACAGTGCTTTGTTTCAGGGATGGATTCCATTTAATTCAGTTCTGAGAATTTGTCCTGACAAAGCATTGGAGTACAGGCCTGGTAACCTTTCCTCCTACAAAGAGAATTTGCCTGAAGTGCTTCTTTTCCAAATGGCCTTATGGTATCTTCACTGGTACTGACAGTCTTCTCTTTGTAATGTTGAAGAATTGACAGCAGCAGCCATCCTCCCTGTAATCTGGAAATCAAGACAATGTTACTGATCTCAAATAACTAAGAATAGAGAAGAGCTTTGTCTACAAAATCTGTTTCATTTCCGCAATTTCAAGTATTAGACTTGAATCTAAATTACATCTCCTATGAAAATGCCACATTCATTTAATGTCTGACTTTGATACCCACAGTGCATAGTACCTAGTAGGATGACAATAACTGAGAATCTTAATTATATACCTATTACCTGGGAAATGGGTTAAGCACACACACACACACACACTCACACACACACTTCTTCATGAAGAATGTAATAATATTTTTAACTTAATGGCATGATCTGAAATAAAGCTAAATTAGGCAAAGTACTGTTTTTTTTTTACAAGAACTAATATGGTATTGAATATAATTGATTAAATTATATCTTAATGACCAGAAAGTATATACTGCTAAAGAGTTCAAAAAGGATAAATCATCAAATCATAGTATCTACAATCTAAATAACACTAAACCATTAAAACACAAAAATTGGCTTCATTCATCAAACAACTGATTTTCATGGAAAAAATGTAGTATCTTAAATAGCTTTTATATGATTTCTAAAATTGGTAAATTATAGTTTATTCATTGGTAGGTCTGTAGTCTAGTATTCCTTAAGAGGAACAGTAAGAGGGAGAAGAATGTTGATCAAGAAGAGTATTGATGGCTTGTGTTTCCCACCAAATTTGTAAATGACAACAAGCAAGAATTTCACAACTCACCTACAGAAGAGTTAATCAATATATATTTTGAATCATTTATTCATTTATTTATTCTAAACTATTTTATAGAGGGTCTACTTTGCATCAAGTACTCTGTAAGTCACTTCCAGACAACATGCACTTAAAAATGCACATGTATATCCTAGTATATAGAATCATCTTGCTTCTGCAAAAACAAAACAAAACAAAACAAAATTAAATTAAGCTTCTCCACCTTCTCTCCTGTAGTCCTTGTTTCTCAAAACATTGCTTGCCTCCATCATATTTTCCCTTTAGCTCCCAAAAAGTGTGATTTGTTATCCTCTAAGCCCATGTTATCTTCCCTCTTTAAGCCTACTTTTTTTTTTAAGAGTCATGAATCAACCTTTGAATCTTAGAATGACTTTTCAGAATATAGTGGCTGTTTCAATTTTTTCTGATTTCCAGCAAGGATACAGGAAGCTGAGTGAGGTTGTAAACCTCACTCCTTGAAATCTAGTGATGTCTGAGTGAAAAATAAGATCCCTCTTATTCTCTCTCATTTAACAGCACTGGATACTCATGGAAGGAAGATAAGGTAACTAAAAGGTATATGATTAGTTCTTAAATAGCTTGTAATTTAGGAGAATCCAATCATACTAAATTTTTTTAACTCTTAAGGATGTTAAAATCCTGCCTGCTGAAAAGAAGTCTTTTATTTTCTATTATTAATTGATGTTTCATAGTTACCAAGCCAATAATTTGATTTATGCAGAGGAATATGAAAAGTAGCACATGGCAAAAGTTGAATATATCTGCCCTTTAGGAACTACAATTAGCAAAATTAAACATAACAGAAACTAAAAGTTATTGCATAAACACTGAGCACATTAAAACAACAACCTCTCTTTATGGATGGAACAAATATATTTCAAAACAAGTCTCTAGAATTGGAAAATTAAGAAATGTATCCTACTGGTCATGTATTTTAAAAATGTAGATGATCTGAAAATGTGACTCATACTTCTTGAAAATAATATTGAGTTTGGTTATTTAATTTAAAGCTAGAGGATATTTTAAGGTGGTATAATCTGAAAGCTTATATAAGAACCAATTATATCTTGTAAAAATATTTGTGACCCTTTAGAATAGTTAATCAATTTAGAAGAATTCAGCCTGTCGTTATGGAATCACATGAAGGTATGATGGCCAAAAATAACCATTATCTACAATATACCAATAAAAACTGTTTGCTCAGCATAAGTATAGGAAATGTTTTTAAAGGAGTGACGTCTTGTTCTTGCCATAAAATAATTGATTTAAAATACTTATGGGTTGGGGCTTCCCTGGTGGCGCAGTTGTTGAGAGGCCACCTGCTGATGCAGGGGACATGGGTTCGTGCCCCAGTCTGGGAGGATCCCACATGCCGCGGAGTGGCTGGGCCGGTGAGCCATGGCCACTGAACCTGTGCATCCGAAGCCTGTGCTCCGCAACGGGAGATGCCGCAGCAGTGAGAGTCCCGCATACTGCAAAAAATAAATAAATAAATAATTATTTAAAAAAAAAAAAAAAAACCTTATGGGTTGATCCTGAACATTGTATTGATATTTTCAAAGTTATCAAAGTGATTCAGTATCAGCCAACCACTGTCCTTACATATGCACACTCCATTTCAATAGGAATATAAATCATGAATTTAATTTTTGTAACCATTACTGTGCAGAAATTGTGGTAGCTGAAGAGGGGACTCAGAGAAAATATGTTGTTTAATTTTAATTTGAGGAATAAGTAACATGGTAATGCTAGCAAAGAAAGCTATTAACAGACAAGGATAGCTGTGCATTTTCCTATATTACTAATTTATGTAGGTATATACATATTTGAAAACATTTTATTTTGTCAACACATCCAGGTTTACACACACACATGCTCTCTCACACACACAAATACACAAGTATGCTCTCACATGTATTTTTGTAGGCAAATGTCTGGAATAGGAAAATAGATGACAAGTTGTTAACAAACTCAAAACTGGGTTTGTGAATGGTAAATGCAATAGAAAAGAGAAGTGAGATATGGGATAGAGAACAGAGGAATAAACTTAAGGTTTATTTATAGGATAGGGATTCTGCAGTTCCCCACTTACCCACAAGCAACAACAATGACAACAAAATTGTTCAATAAAAAGATATGACTTATCTGAAGTCACTGAAAATTTTGGAATAAAATAATGCAATGATTGTGGAAATCTCACTTTATAATAGTAACTTGAGGGCCCCTATTTTAATGGCATTCTCAAATAAAGAGAAAAGAAAGAACATAAAATATTCTAATCAACCTTTGCAAGCTACTGGACAATGTACTCCAATAAAACAAGGGTAAAATTGAGAAATAAAGGACATGATACACAGAAGAAGAGAATGAGGTTAAGAGTGTTCATGAAATGACAGTAAGATAGAAAGTCCTAGGATGATGGCTATGTAGAAGTTGTCAAAAGCTACCAGGCTGGACAGAAGCAGAAGGCTGGAGGAACCCAGAATGGATATTCCTCAGAAAGCAAAGTAATATGAAAAAAATTATTTGAGAGATATAACTGTATGGGTGATTGAGTTGAGAAACAGTTTATAGAGCTATAGGACATTAAGGAAAACCTTTATCAGATAGCCATTTCAGATTTTCTTTGAAAACACAGCATGTAAGAGATACAGAGAGGAGACAGACAGAGAGGGAGAGAGAGAGGGAGAGAGAGAGGAAGAGAGAGAGAGAGATAATATGAATGATTAACTCTAGAAAAAAATGCCTAATAGTTGTATGAGAAAGGAAATGTATTTAATATACTACTTGGGAGAACAATGAATAACTACACAAACATACTAAAAACATAAATTTATCCAAAAATGAGTTATGATTTATTGAGAGGATGAGGTTTAAGGCAAAGGGGGTATAGGTTAGTAAAGAAGAAGAACAACAACAACTACCACCATCAGTCAAATGCTTATTATAAGTTACTTAATGTTCTAGCTGATTTAAACATATTAACTTAATTAACCCACATAAAAGAGAGGGTTAAAATTACTATCCTCATTTACAGATGACGAAACTGATGCAGAGTAAGGCTAAATTGCAAGCCCTATATTACTTTGATAGTAAATGCCTGGGCAGAAATAGGATAGAGCAGTTTTTCTCAAGGAATTAATGAAGACATAACCATACATTAATATTAATTAAGAAGATGAACTTAAGAACAAAAGAGTTGAGAGTCTTTTCCTATTGGGAATGGCATGGTATGGTAGGAGAAGGGTTGAGTCTATGGAATGACTGAAGGTAAGGGACTGCTTCTTTGTGTTATAAACCTTCATTATTACTACTATTTGACTTTTTAAATTATTCCCATGAAATACTTTGACAACTTTTTAAGATTTTGTGAAATCATTAGCTAGTCTAAATATTTTGGAAAGCGAATCATATCTCAACATATGGAGCTGAGGAACATAATAAAATAAATGAAACTGAACTATACCACAAACTTAGGTAGAATTAAAGTCAGAGTGGTAAAGGAAACAAAAAGCTATTTTATTTAAGAAAGACATTACTTGTACTTAGATAGCATTGCATTCATTTATAACTATAAAACATTCTTTCTGTATACTTCTTAGTTTTTTGTCATGGCGTTCCTATCTATACCTTAATCTTAATCACTAAACTTACATTTGAGCATCCTGGGAGTGGGGAGTGAAGGAAATGTTGTTTTTCCAATTTGACAGTTAGAACAAAGCCAGGATTAGTAGCTAAGAATCTTGACTCCGATTGTAGTGTACGTGCTCTTGTAGACCACAGTGCTGATATCAACTCTTAGTATCTACCTAGAGATGAAGGTACCTGAAAGATGCTTAGGGAAGATGGGAGCCCTTATAACAGTCAAGTAATCTAATAAGGAATTGCGTGAATGTCCTGCCCTCTTGGAAGTGTTTAAATCTTCAGAACTTGTGAACTTGTCCTGGAGAGTTGGAGCATTCATTTTCCATAGAAAGATGGATTTCTCCTTGTATTCTCAGTGAAAACTTTATGACCTATGATACTATGGCACAGTAAATAATCCATCTCAGTACAGAGGTATAATCATCCATTCCTATTAAAACTCAGTGGAGGACAAATGGCTGTCTACACCAGTGTTCTGGAATTCTCTGTTGTAAAGACTAGAAATATTATTGCAAAGCAGAGATTCTGGGAAATCTAGAGTTTATGCAGTATATTCAACAAATGCTGTGCCTCTTTTATATGCCAGAAAACAAAATAGGAAATGGGACAATGGCATTGAACAAGAAAAATTAGGTTCCATCTTTCATGAGTTTACATTCTGTAGAAAAGAGGAAGATAACAAATGAGGAAACAAATATAAACTCAGGTAGCCCTAAACACTAGGAAGAAAATAAGGCAAAGCTAGAAATGTTACAGAGGATGACTAACTGGTTTCTTTAGGTTGAGTGTTGGACATATCTCTCTGCCAAGCTAATATTTGACCTGAGACTTGGATTAATAGAGAACTATGCTAGGTTTCAAAAAATGAGCATCCAAGACAAAGGAAACAGTAGGTACAAATACTATAACCAGGGGAATAAGCTCAGCACATTTGAGGAACAGAAAGAAGGGCAGTAAGACTAAAGCAGCTTCCCAAACAGACCAAGTCACAACGGCGTGATGCAAACGGCTTAGAGATGTATGGAGATATCAATACACTTAACCCTCAAGACAGCTGGGCATGATGCATGTGTCCTGAGCTCCTGGGCCCAAATTCACTGATCCTGAGCAGTTTTTAAAATTTACCCCAGTGTATCTTTTTCTATGTGTGTCAAACTTGAGGAAAAATTGACAAGCATAGAGTTAAGAGCAGAATGAATCTGGGGTACAGACGAGTGTGCAGAGTGGGCAGAGGCCAGTTTATATAAAGCCTCATAGTTCATGGAAAATAGTTTAGAATTTAGATGGGAAGGCATTTACAAGGACTGACATGATTTAATTTGTATTTTGATAAGATATCTCCAGCTGCTATACGGAGAGGTACAAGGCAAGATATTAGAATCAGGGAACATTCCACATGTTCATCATTAGGGTGACCTTGGGGTTGTCACTTGCTATCTCAGTACCTCTGCTTCTTTATCAAATCATCAAAGATGATAGCATTTGTCCTTGGGTTTACATCACAGGTGTCTTGTGAAGGAAGTTGGATGATGTCAGTGCCTGCCCTGAGAAAGATAACATATAAAAGGGAGATATTTTTACTGTTATACTGACACAACGCATTCCAACCTGACAACTGTCTCTCACAGATCAGCTTGTGAACAAGGACTGATTAGTGTACTAACTTCTCAGAAGGATAGAGATAACAAGAGCAGTGAGTCACTGGGATTGCTTTGACACTGATCAGTTCTCACTGGCCAAGCTGCTCAGAATGAAGAGATATGTATTCATTCATGACCCTTTTCTATCAATTAAACTCCTGAATAAACCACAAAGACATCTTTCACTTCATTGCCATGTTGCTATATTGTAGTTAAACTGTCCAGTTAACAATCATGGCTGCAGGTGTTAAACAGAATGAGCCTCACAGTTCCATCCTAAATGACACAGAGCAAGATGTAGGCCTTATATAGATCAAGTTTTCAAGATGTCTAGAGGTGAAAAACCAAGAGCAATAATTTCTGTTTTGTTTCAGGGTCTAGTTGTTTCTTCTTGAATAAATAAAATAAGGTTCTTATTCTACTTCTTCAAACTCTAAAAATTAAAAATTATGACATCACAGTGACAACAAGCTGAAAAGAGTTTGCTATTTATGTATTATTTTTAATGTAAATACAAGAATGATTCTCTCCTTCTTTCAAAATGCAAAATAGTTTCAATAGATAGGTAGCACCTGAAGGCAGTTAAGAAAGGGATTTTAAAGTGACAAAAACCTAGAGCAAGAGAATGCTGAGGAGATGCAATGGAAGTGCTCAGAAAAGGGAGGAATTGATGAGGGGGGAGATTGGATACCACCAGATTCAACCGAGAGGAAGGGTTAATTTTAGGAATGATTCCTTAAATAAGTGACTGAGCACAAATCCAACAAAAAATGAAAGTTTTGACTTTTGATCAAAGCACGGATAATCCATTATTATAGGAGGGAAAGCAAAAATATAATTATAGTTTCATCAAGTAAATATATAGATTAGAAAGAAGATATAGAGTTTCTACATCAGCCTACATTTATTTTCTCTTCGAATTTTGAAGCAAGCTCATCAGCTGTGAGTCCGTCAAGAAGAGTGTTGAAATAAGTTCAAATGCAGGGACATAAGCAATCTCTTTGAGTGCTGCAGTTTCAACTTTTCCTAAACTCATTTCAATGGGTCATCATTGCTCACAGAACTGTGTTCTCTAATTAGAAACTTTCTGACATTAGGGGGATGACACTTTGTTCTCATGAAGAGATTCTCTGGAGTGTTCTGGTTATTCTATTGTGAGTAATAAACATAATGCAATGAAAATAAGTAATGAAATAATGAAAATAAGTAATGAAAATAGCATTAGTTTAAAAATCAGAATATCACTCAAGTATTAATTCCACTGTATATAGGCTATGTTGATCTTTGACAAATCTCTTAATTTCTTTTAAGAGGAATTTGTAAATGAACTAGAATATTGGAAAGCAGATATGCAGTTGCCTGGAGAGAAGGGAAGGAGGAATTACAAAGAGCACAAGGAAACTTTTAGTGGCAAAAGATATGTTCATTATTGTGATTGTGGTGATGGTTTCCTGGGTACATATAAAAGACAAAACTTATCAAATCATAGGCTTTAAATGTGTGAAGTATATTGTGTTTAACTACACATCAAATAGAACTGTAAAGGAAAAAAATAAAGTTAGTTTGTAGGATATGACTTATTTAATTCATATAATTTTTATGAATTCCATATAATAGTACATGTACAAATAACTCAAATTCTTTTTTTTAATTTTTGTTTTATATTGGAGTCTAGTTGATTAACAATGTTGTGTTTCAGGTGCACAGCAAAGTGATTCAGTTGTACATATGTGTGTATCTATTCATTTTCAAATTCTTTTCCCATTTAGGTTATTACAGAATATTAAAAATAACTCAAATTCTTAAGTGCTCTAAAATGTAAGAGTTTTTTTTTAAAGTAAAGTTTTATAATATGAAAAATTGCCTAAACCTTAAAAAACAATAAATACTTGTATCTGAGGCTACACAATTGAAGAAGCGTGAAGGAGCTTTCTTCCATCAGAACAAAGGAGTAGTTGAAGTAACGTGGAAGTTCACTGACACCCTAGCCCAAGCTGTCAGTTGGTACATGGAATATCCATGGGTAAGAGTGCTACATAAACTGTTATTAGGGAAATTTCATGAGAAGATGATGGTTATCTTCAGGATTTTTTTGTCCTCTTCAGCATCTCAGCTACCTAGACATCAAACTCTGTCATGCTGAAAAGCCCTCTTAGTCATGCTTCTAAATCCAGTTGAAAAGAAGGTGGTTGACTCAACCATAATAATACATTTAGGCATTTAATGTATTGCCCCTAAGTGAGAGGTCTGTGTTTTAAAAGGAAGTCTGTAGAAACTCATGTATTCATTCAATCAACTATTCTACAATTTATTTACCCCTCTTATAACAGGCACTTTAACCATAAAATTAGTAATATAAAATAACCGTTTATCATTTTCTGTTACTAAGAATGTTTCCTCTTTACTTTTATTCAAATTTAACCAGTACTTCGAGTGTCAATCCTAGTTCTACATTTTGTGTGATTGTTTTTCCTGCTCCCAACTTATTGCACATCTAAAATTGGTACCATATATTCTGACATCTAATTCACTGATGTTGTTCATTTTATATCAATGAAAAGATATGTCATGGTAGAAGCTCTCTTTTGTTAGTTTATACAATATGTAATACACATTAGGAAACATTGAAATATTTTATTGAAATTCAAATTATAACTGCAGACTTATATTTCACCAAGGAAATTCTGTAAGATCTCCTGAGTCAGTTCTTTCATACTGCCTATGAGATATCCCTCTCCACTATGCACTTATAATTTATTATTGTCTTTTATGTTACCAATGAACTTGGTACATATATGTATAATTCCTGGTACATATTATTACACTTATTTGTTTACATTCCTTAAGCCCTTAATGCAAGATGTATATTTATTCATTTTTATATCCTCAGTACTAAGAATAGTTCCTGGTACTTACTAAATGATAACTTGCAAAGAAGGAAGGGAAGGAGGAAGGGAGGAAAGAAGGAAAGAAGGAGGGGAAATAAGTAAAGAAAGAAAGAAGCTACTATCTTATGAATAGGGGTTACATCAGGGAATAAAAATTTAAAGCTAAAAAAGCATAGAAGGTAAACCTAACAGAATTTACCTTCAAACTGCTCTGTTTGTGCATATACATAGTATACTAGTCTTCCTGCTTTTGACTGAACTACACAGAATTCAGGCTTTATCTAATATATTCCTCAGTACAAGTTTCCAATTACTCATTAAGATATATGGTTCCATGCGATAGACTTTAAAAACATTTGTACATCCCATGTACACATTGACTTACATCTAATTTACAAAATATCCAAATGCCAATCAGAGCAATAGTCAATAACTCATAGTTAGATTTCTCTTCTCAAGAGATAATCATTCAATTCAGAGATGAAAACATGTGCCATCTGATGTAAACTTAATTGCCTAGACATCACATAAGAGTTATGAAGAACTCACTATTGTATAACTAATGTATATTTAATTGAAAAGGCTAACTTTTAGTGTCAGGAATCAGTCACTTGTCAGAACATGATATATATTTCATCCTAAACTTACATTTTAAGTATTTTAAGTGCTTTATGATCAATGAAACTGTATGCTTTCAGCATGTGTTCTTATTTATTTTAGGCAAAAGGCATATAAAAGGCAGATTGCACATTGATCTTTCATAAAAATGTTATACTACCACATTTAGAAAGTAAATGTATATAGGAAAGAGCTAATAACAATCTTATATATATATATATATGAATTTGAATGGGATTAACTCATATTTAGAAGATTTTTCACTTTGTCATTTTTCATTACTGTCATTAATATTGCATGCTCTTTACATTTAGTCTTTGAGGGAATATTAAAAAGGTTAATGTTAGCAAAATTTATTTGTAAGTAGGAAATATTTGTAGCTCCTTTCATCTATGCTAAATAAAATTTCCATTTTCTACACAATTTATAATATCCAACATCTTAACTTTAGAATAAATTTTCAAGTAACATTTTTTGTAACCATTTATTTTTTTTAACTATTATATTGGAGTATAGCCAATTAAAAATGTTGTGATAGTTTCAGGTGCACAGCAAAGAAACTCAGCCATACACATATATGCATCCATTCTCCCCCAAACTCCTTTCACATCCAGGCTGTCACATAACTTTGAGCAGAGTTCTCTGTGCTAATAGTAGGTCCTTGTTGGTTATCCATTTTATTTTATTATTTTTAATAGATTTTTATTGGAGTATAATTGCTTCACAATACTGTGTTAGTTTCTGTTGTACAACAAAGTAAATCAGCCATAAATATAGCAGTGCATATATGTCAATCCCAAACTCCCTAACTCTCCCTTTCCCCCATCCTTCCCCCTTGGTAACCATAAGTTTGCTCTCTAAGTCTGTGAGTCTCTTTCTGTTTTGTAAATAAGTTCATTTGTATCATTTCTTTTTAGATTTTGCATATAAATACAGCAAGTTAACATTGAAATTGAGTTTTCTTCTTTATTAATTTAACTGTACACATAAAAGCACTTATTGTTTTCAAAATTACAAAGTAAAAATGGCGAACTAGCATAAAATAAGCACATCTTAACTGCATGTATTTCTTAATTTATATGTGGAATCTAGAAAAATGGTACAGATAAACTTATTTGCAAAGCAGAAATAGAGACACAGATGTAGAGAACAAATTTATGTATACCAAGGGGGGAAAGGGAGAGTGGGATGAATTGGGAGATTGGGACTGACATATATACACTACTATGTATAAAATAGATAACTAATAAGAACCTACTGTATAGCACAGGGAAATCTACTCAGTGCTCTGTGGTGACCTAAATGGGATGGAAATCTAAAAAAGAGGGGTTATATTTATACATATAACTGATTCACTTTGCTGTACAGCAGAAAATAACACAACATTATAAAGCAACTGTATTCCAATAAACATTTTTTAAAAATTAAATATACCTACTTTTCAAAAAAATAAAAATAAAAAATAATTTAAAAATTGCATCATTTCCTGCTAAGGTTTGTGAGCAATATCCATCTAAAGTGCTTTGAAAGTCGTTTTAAGTGATATACCAATTCATAAACCACAGAAGCATACACACACATGCCCAGACACAAGTTCTGAGACCATACAACTTGACATATACTGTGTGTAATTGAGTAAAATGTTAGAAAAAAATAGGGAATGAGTTGTACCAGGAATCACAGTTCTATTCATTTAAACAAGTATTTACCATTGCTCAGGATTTAGTCAGCAAGCTTCTTTTTACTATGCTATCACTCTAGTGATATAGTTTAGGATACATAGTTTTTAATTTCCATTTTGATTCTTGTTTGACCTATGGATTATTTAGACATGTTTATTTATAAATATTTGCTAATTTTCTATATATTTTTCAGGTTGATCTCAGATTTAATTCCATAGTATTTAGAAAATTACTTTGTAAGACTTCAATTCTTCTATATTTCTTAAGACATGTCTTATGGCCTATTATATTACTATCCTGAATATTCCATGTGTACATGAAAATAAGTTGTATTCTGCTAATGTTGTGTAGAATGTTTTACCTGTCAGTTAATTTTGTTAATAGTGTTGAAGTTTGCTATTGAGTTCATCTAGTGCTTTTTATTTCTTTTTCATCCAGTAGTACTTTTCATCCAGAATTTTCATCTGGTCTCATTTATAGTTTTTGTTTCTCTATTGAAATACCTTATTTGTTGAGAAATTGTGATCACATTTTTACTTTATTATTTGAACATTTTTTAAAAAATATATTTGATATATTTATAGTAGTTATTTTTAAATAGAAATTGGATTTTGTTTTATTGTATTTTTGTTTATTTGTGGTTTTGTAACTTGCCTGCACTTAAACTTATCTGTCTTCCCTTTAATATATGCTGGGCCTTTTTAAATCCTTATTTTTGTTATTATTTTTTTTAATTTTAGCTTTGTAGGGTTTCTTTCTGTGCCTAGATAGAATATTGGTTAGCCAGTGTTTTATGAAGAGGTTGTGTTCAAACACTTTATGCCTATATGGCTTCCACCCTCTTCTGCCTAATATCTGTGTGGATTGATTAATGCATTCCAAGTTGCAGTAAGTTATCAAGTCTCCCTTAGGTTTTATTTTCCACTGGGCTCTCTCAGGTCCTCCCTATGTGTGCTCATAGTTTTTCAGTTAGCCAGGGATGTGAATAGAGCTCATTGCTGACACTCTATGGCTCACTAATATCCAGCATTTGTCCACTTAAATTTCTTTCTGTTCCACTGCTTGCACTGATTTAGACCAAAATCTTATGAAATCAAAGTGTTATTTCCCTCATCTGTTCAAAACAAAATTTAACAACTTTTCCTGACAGTGATGCAAATTTTTGTTCAAGGCTCAAGTAAAGTTCATCATATCTTCCAACAAAGCTGCTGGTTTTCCCATCAAGTCTGCCTCACACTGGTAAATTTACTGATTAAACTTAAGGTTGGTTGTAGGAAAAGGCAGGAAGACAAAATACTTTCACAGTTATTACCCAAAACTCTAGTATTGTTTTAAGGAATTAATTCTTCTCAATTTTTTGTTTGCTTTTGATCAGTTTCCAGGCCATGATACTATTGCAATTTATAATATAACAACTATGACACTTATTTTATACTTATAATTCATCAATTTTACATTTATTTGTACTTATTTTTGCAAAGAAGAATTGCCAACATTATCCTTATTAAATATCCATAATCTGGAGTGCTCTCCCTATTATCATTTAAGAAAATATTTTAAAAATGAGAAGTAACCTTTACCCACATATTTATCTTTTCTGTTGCTCTTCATTCCTTTATGTAGATCACCTGATTCTATTTTTCTTCTACCAGAAGAACTTCCTTCAGAATTTGTTATAGTGCAGATATTATGGCATTAATTTATCTCAGATTGTTTCTGTTTGAAAACATATTTATTTTGTCTTAGATTTAAAATTATATTTCTACAAGGCAATAGTTCTAAGGTTTTATTTTTCCTTCAGTTCTTTAAATATGTCACTTCATTTAATTTTTGATTATTCAGTTTCTGAAAAATCTGCTATCATCTATTTGCTTCTCTGGACTTAATCTGTCTTCATTTTTCATCTCTCTATGCTTTGATACTGTATTTTTCTTTTTAATTTTCAGCAAGTTCTATCATCCCTGTAATTTATAGACCTGCTTCTATTGATGGATTTATTACATTCTGGGAAGGAGTCATACTTTTTGTCCTTCTCTGCATGCTTTAGAATTTTTGTTTGGATGATTAGAGTTTTAAGATTTCATTGTTTCTTGTCTATTTTATTTTATTTTTTTTGGTTTTACTTTGTTAAATTTTGTTTAGGCACAGAGATAGTTTACTTTAAATCGACTGGATAAATTCAAAGTCTGCTTTTCAGATTTGTTAGTGTGGTTCCAGAGCAGCTGTTTGCCTATAGCTAATTTAGCTCTATTACTAAAATAAGCCTCTGAGGATTATACCTGATACTCTGTGTATTATGAAATCTTTCCTTTCTGATGGAGATTCCAAAAGATCTTAGCTCTGTGTGAGCTCTGGGAATTGTTTGATCTACTGCTTTTTCAACGGTACCTTCCCCAGTCTGACATATTTTTCTTTCACAAATGTGTAGTCATTCATTGTCAAATGTTTGATAGAAACTCTCTGCTGATTTTTAAAATTCCTCCACATGTATGTGCACATGCATACCTCTCTGCTCTCTAGTAATCTATCCTTAAATTTTTAGCTACCTTCTCCTCCCTGAATTCCAATCTGTTTCTCCTCAACTAAACAAGAATGTTATCCTCACTTTGGATCCACCTTCTCATGTTAGAGAAGTAGTAGGCTGTGTAATTTATAAGATCCACCTTGTTTGTTTCCCTCCGTTTAGGGATCACATTCCTGTGCTACATGTTGTTCATCTGAAAATCATTGTGTCATATATTTTGTTTGGTTTTATAATTTTTTAAATATATGAGGATAAATCCTGCAATTATAAAATATCTTGACCAGAACTTCCTATTTTAATTTTTGTGAGGATTGAATTAAAACTATAGATAAGCTGGAGGAGAATTAGCATCTTGATAATATTGCAACTTTCAATCTAAGAACATTGTATTTCTCTATGTCCATTTTAATTTTATTTTTTAATATTTTCTAATTACCTTTGTAGAAATCTGGCACATATTAACTTTTGTATTTATTACTAAGTCTAACAGTTAAACAGAATCAGTTAATTGTAAAGACTCATGAAACTCAGCATAACATATTCACATAAGATTTTAATAATGATAACAGATACAATATAGCAGAAGAAAAAATGTATTGGCAATTGTTGAGAAGTTCATGACTTCCAGGAACAATCTCCTGGGTTCTCTCTCAGTAGTACAGAATGTACCTAATCTTTGGCTTATGAACCACTAAGTTATATGTTTGCTATCTTAGTTCCAAGGATGCCTATGCACAACTTCACTGAGGTATTTTATACCTGCTACTTGTATAGTTAAAAATAGGCTGTGTAGCCTGTTAAACCAACTGAAACCCACCAATCCATACATCTTCAAATAATGTAAATAAGCTAGAACAGGGTACTTTCTGAGGAGTTTCAACTTTGCATTGTATTTTATAAATCACTAGCCAGATCATCTCATCCCTATCTTGGCCAAGGGTCAAGATCAAGCTTTTGGGTCTACTGAAGATAAACATGAAGATATCACAGACGATTTCAAGATAACATTATCCTTGCACACCACTTTAATATTTTGATACTAGAGTAAGTGATACATTCTACATTTATTTTTCTCTTTGTTTCTGATATATAAACATGCAATTTTAACCAAAAAGGTTCATATTTAATGTATACAATTTGATGAATTTGTACATACACATACATCAGTGATACTATGTATTACCAAGATCAAGGTAGTAAATACATCCATCACTTTCAAATGTTTCCTGTGTCCTTTCGCTTTTTTATACCCTTTAAACAATTCCTCTTAATCTTCTTCTCTCCCCATCCCCTGAAACCATCATTCCGTTTTCTGCTTCTATACATTTGATTATCTTAGATATCTCATATAAATGGAATTATGCAGTATTTGTCTTTCTGTGACTCACTTATTTCACTTAGCATCATGCCTTCCAGGTACATCCATGTTGTGACAAATTGTAATATTTCTTTTCCCTTTTCTTTCTTTAAAATTCCATTGTATGTATATACCACATTTTCTCTATCCATTCATCTGTTAATGGACATTTGGATTGTTTCCGTATCTTGGACATTGTGAATAATGCTTCAATGAACACAGGAGTGTATACATCTCTTCAAGATCATAATTTCAATTATTTTGGATATATACCTATGTGTGGGAGTGCTGGATCATGTAGTATTTTGTTTTAAATTTTTTCATGAACCCTCATACTCTTTTCCATAATGGATACATCATTTTACATTCTTGTCAATAGTGTACAGGGGTTCCATTTTTTCCACAGGCTCACCAACACTTATTGCTTTTTTGTTTTTTTGATAATAACCATCCTAACAAGTGTGACATGATATCTCATTTTGATTTTGATTTGGAAATGCAGTTGTGTTTTTTATCCATTGATTTTATATCCAGCTCATTGATAACACTCTTAACATTAATTGAAGTAACTTATCAGTAGATGTTTTTTTATAATTCCAATATTACCAATCATATCATCCAAGAAAAAAATGTTAACAGTTTTTTTGTTTTTCCTTTCCAACTACTGTGAATGTTTTTTATTTTCTTCCCTACTGACTAGGATCTGTAGTATAAAGTTGAATCAAATCAGTAAAAGCAGGTATTCCTAATTTGTTCTTAATCTCAGAAGGAAAGCTTTGACAGTTTCACATTAACTAAAATGTTTGCTGTTGATTCTCTGTAATTATACTTTATCTAAATACTGATGTTACTTTTTCATCCTAGCTTGATAAGAATTGTTTTGATCATGGATTAAAGTTGAAATTCATCAAACAATTTAGTTATGCACTTCTTGCTTAATTAGATTTCAATAACATAATATATTCTTATTCTTTAAATCCTTTGAGACTTGCTGACATTTAAATGGATTGAAACAAACATTTATTCTACAGTTGTTGGATAGGTTTACTCTATCCATCCATTAGCTCAAATTTATTAATTATGCTGTTTGGATATTCTACATTGTTTCTGACATTGGATATTGTACATTGTTTCTGACATTGGATTTTCTTATAGTATCAATTAGTGAAGAGCATGTTTTAATATCTTCCACTGTGATTATGGTTTTGGTCTATTTTTTGGTGTAGTTTGATCAAATTTTATTTTATTTTTTTACTTTACATCTTTTGGACAATGTTATTAGAAATGTTTAATAAAGTAAATTGTTAAATCTTTCTGGAGAATCATTTTATTTTTATATGATGAACTGATTCATTAATATTAAAGCATTTGGTCTTAAACTAATTTTTTATTGGCTTTAACACAAGTGATCTAACTTTCTTTTTGTTGGTATTTGCATAATGATTTTCTATTTCTACTGTTTGATGTCTATTCTTTTCTCCTATTTCATTTATTTCATTTCACAAGTTGCTATATTACCCTACTCCCTGATAATTATTAACTTTAGAACACTTTCATTACACTTACCCCCTCGTTTATTTCTATCTTATTTTTGCTATATATATTAATACAAAATATGTTGTAAATGTCACATTATAATTTTGTTTGCAATCATTTAGATTAAACACAATTATTTTCATTGCTCTTTATCCTTTCCTGAATCATGAAAATTCTACCTAGAATTATTGTCTTTCAGCCTGGAGCATATTCCTGTTTGTTAAGAATTTTCTCGCCTTTACTTATTTTAATTTTATTCTTGAAAGATATGATTATAGAATTCTAGGCTCTCAGTTACTTCTTTCTCAAACCACTAAATATATCACCTCACTGTCTTCACTTACAGCTGAGAAGTCAGTTCTCAATCAGGTCTTAGGGAATAAGGTTTCTTCTCATTATCTTTACTATTTGCTACTTTTTTCAACATAAAATATATTTATTAGCTTTCCATGGCTTCTGTAACAAATTACCAAAAACTTGGCGGCTTAAAGCAACAAGAAAAATGTATTCTCTCATAGTTCTGGAGGCCTGAAGTCTGAAGTCAAGGTGTGAGAGGCTCTAGGGGAGATTTCTTTCTTTATCTCTTCCAGTTTCCAGTGGGTGCCCCAGCATTTCTGGGCTTCCTTACTCTGTAGCTGCATCATTCCAGTCTCTTCCATCTTCACATCACATTCTCCTCTGTGTGTCTGTGTTTTCCTATGCTCATCATCTCATATTTCCATCTGACTTTCCCTTATAAAGACTCTATGAGATTTATGGCTCACGCAGATAATCCAGGAGTATCTCTTCTCAAGATCTTTATCTCAATTACATCTGCAAACACCTTTCTCCAAATAAAGTAATAGTCACAGATTCTTTGAATATGAAATGGCTATCTTTGGGAGAGGGACCTTTTTCAGGTTACCACAAGTGTAGTTATTTCATTGCTTTTATTTATTCTGCTCCTGAACATTTAGATTAATAACTGCCATTAGTTTTTAAAAATTCTCAGTCATTATCTTTTCAGCTATTGTTTCTGACTCATTCTCTTCTCTCATTCTGGCCAGAAAAGTAAACATATTTCTTATGTTTTCTTTGTCTTTTATCTGTATTTTATACGTTCCTTCCTTTAATTTCTTTTTGCTTTATTTTGGATAATTTATTCTGACCTATATTCTAGTACATTACTTATTTCTTCTGTTTTATCTGTTTTAGTAGTAAATCTAAGTGTTGAGGTTTTTATTTCAATTATTTTATTTTCAAGTTCAACATGTTAAGTTTGTTCCTCTTCAAATGTTTTATGTCATTTGTCATTTACATTGCTTAAAAGTTCTTCCTAAAATTCCGAATACAAACTTTATACTTCGATTATAAACTTACTTGTTTTAGAGACTGTGCTTTATATTTTTTTCTTTTACACAAGTAGGTTCTTCTATTGTTTGTTATTTGTGTTAGTTTTCATTTCTGAAGTATTGTCTTTTCATGAATGTGATTAAAATTTGATTGCATTAAAGATGTGGTGTTTTTTTTTCCTCAGTGATATTTTCTTATCAGTATTCTGATAATCAAAACCATACAATCAACATTCATCTAGGTCCTGTTTTCATATAATAAGAGCATCACATAATTCTTATCTGTCCCCTAAATGCCCCACTAAGATTAGATATTGTAAGAAATCATGCTTTCTCCCCTCGGTGTCCATATGTTTGTTCTCTACATCTGTGTCTCAATTTCTGACCTGCAAACCGGTTCATCTGTACCATTTTTCTAGATTCCACATAAATGCGTTAATATACAATATTTGTTTTTCTCTTTCTGACTCACTTCACTCTGTATGGCAGTCTCTAGATCGATCCATGTCTCTACAAATGACCCAATTTCATTCCTTTTTATGGCTGAGTAATATTCCATTGTATATATGTACCACATCTCCATTATCCATTCGTATGTGTAGGCATTTAGGTTGCTTCCAACACCTGGCTATTGCAAATAATGCTGCAATGAATATTGGGGTGCATGTGTCTTTTCGAATTATGGTTTTCTCTGGGTATATGCCCAGTAGTGGGATTGCTGGATCGTATAGTAATTTTATTTTTAGTTTTTTAAGGAACCTCCATACTGTTCTCCAGAGTGGCTGTGCCAATTTACATTCCCACCAACAGTGCAAGAGGGTTCCCTTTTCTCCACACCCTCTCCAACATTTGTTGTTTGTAGATTTTCTGATGATGCCCATTCTAACTGGTGTGAGGTGATACCTCATTGTAGTTTTGATTTGCACTTCTCCAATAATTAGTAATGTTGAGCAGCTTTTCATGTGCTTCTTGGCCATTTGTATGTCTTCTATAGAGAAATGTCTATTTAGGTCTTCTGCCCATTTTTGGATTGGGTTTTTTGGTTTTTTAATATTGAGCTGCATGAGCTGTTTATATATTTTGGAGATTAATCCTTTCTCTATTGATTGGTTTGCAAATATTTTCTCCCATTCTGAGGGTTGTCTTTTCGTCCTGTTTATGGTTTCCTTTGCTGTGTAAAAGCTTTGATGATTTGTTAGGTTCCATTTGTTTATTTTTGTTTTTATTTCTAATACTCTTGGAAGTGGATCTAAAAAGATCTTGATATGATTTAGTCAAAGTGTGTTCTTCCTATGTTTTCCTCTAAGAGTTTTATAGTGTGTGGCCTTATTTTTAGGTCTCAAATCCATTTTGAGTTTATTTTTGTGTATGGTGTTAGAGAGTGTTCTAATTTCATTCTTTTACATGTAGCTGTCCCGTTTTCCCAGCACCACTTATTGAAGAGACTGTCTTTTCTCCATTGTATACCCTTGACTCCTTTGTCATAAATTAGTTGACCATAGGTGTGTGGGGTTATCTCTAGGCTTTCTATCTTGTTCAATTGATCTATGTTTCTGTTTTTGTGCCAGTACCCTATTGTCTTGATTACTGTAGTTTTCTAGTATAGTCTGAAGTCAGGGAATCTGATTCCTCCAGCTCTGGTTTTTCCCTCAAGACTGCTTTCCTATTCAGGGTCTTTTGTGTCTTGACACAAATTTTAAGATTTTTTTGTTCTAGTTCCGTAAAAAATACCATTGGTAATTTGATAGGGATTACATTGAATCTGTAGATTGCTTTGGGTAGTAAAGTCATTTTCACAATATTGATTCTTCCAATCCAAGAACATGGTATATCTCTCCATCTGTTGGTATCATCTTTAATTTCTTTCATCAATGTCTTATAGTTTTCTGCATGCAGGTCTTTTGTCTCCATAGGTAGGTTTATTCCTAGGTATTTTATTATTTTTGTTGCAATGGTAAATGGGAGGGTTTCTTTAATTTCTCTTTCAGATTTTTCATCATTAGTGTATAGGAATGCAAGAGATTTCTGTGCATTTATTTTGTATCTTGCAATTTTACCAAATTCATTGATTAACTCTAGTAGTTTTCTGGTAGCCTCTTTAGGATTCTCTATGTATAGTATCATGTCATCTGCAAACAGTGACAGTTTTACTTCTTCTTTTCCAATTTGTATTACTTTTATTTCTTTTCCTTCTCTGATTGCTATGGCTAGGACTTCCAAAACTATGTTGAATAATAGGGGTGAGAATGGACATCCTTGTCTTGTTCCTGACCTTAGAGGAAATGCTTTCACTTTTTCACCATTGAGAATGATGTTTGCTGTGGGTTTCTTGTATACGGCGTTTATTATGTTGAGATAGGTTCCCTCTATGCCCACTTTCTGGAGAGTTTTTATCATAAATTAGTGTTGAATTTTGTCAAGCGTTTTCTCTGCATCTATTGAGATGATCATATGGTTTTTCTCCTTCAATTTGTTAATATGGTGTATCACATTGATTGATTTATGTATATTGAAGAATCCTTGCATCCTGGGGATACATTCCACTTGATCATAGTATATCATCCTTTTAATGTGTTGTTGGATTCTGTTTGCTAGTATTTTGTTGAGGATTTTTGCATCTATATTCATCAATGATATTGGTCTGCAATTTTCTTTTTTTGTAGTATCTTTTTCTGGTTTTGTTATCATGGTGATGGTGGCCTTGTAGAATGAGTTTTGGAGTTTTCCTTCCTCTGCAATGTTTTGGAAGAGTTTGAGAAGGATGTGTATCAGCACTCTCTAAATGATTGATAGAATTCAACTGTGAAACCATCGGGTCCTGGACTTTTGTTTGTTGGAAGATTTTTAATCACAGTTTCAATTTAATTACTTGTGATTGGTATGTTCATATTTTCGATTTCTTCCTGGTTCAGGCTTAGAAGGTTACACCTTTCTAAGAGTTTGTCCATTTCTTCCAGGTTGTCCATTTTTTTGGCATAGAGTTTCTTGTGTAGTCTCTCAGGATGCTTTGTATTTCTGCAGTGTCTGTTCTAACTTCTCCTTTTTCATTTCTAATTTTATTGATTTGAGACCTCTCCTTTTTTTTTTTTTTTGATGAGTCTGGCTATAGGTTTATCAATTTTGTATACCTTCTCAAAGAACCACCTTTTAGTTTTATTGATCTTTGTTATTGTTTTCTTTCTTTCTATTTCATTTATTTCTGCTCTGCTCTTTATGATTTTTTTCCTTCTGCTAACTTTGGGATTTGTTTTTTCTTCTTTCTCTAGTTCCTTTAGGTGTAAGCTTTCTTTGTTTATTTGAGATTTTTCTTGTTTCTTGAGGTAGGCTTTTATAACTATAAACTTCCCTCTTAGAATTGCTTTCACTGCATCCCATATGTTTTGGATCATTGTGTTTTCATTGTCTTTTGTCTCTAGTTATTTTTTGATTTCCTCTTTGATTTCTTCAGTGATCTCTTGGTTATTTAGTAACGTATTGTTTAGCCTCCATGTGTTTGTGTTTTTTACGTTTTTTTTCTTCCCTGTAATTCATTTCTAATTACATAGCATTGTGGTCCGAAAGGATGCTTGATATGATTTCAATTTTCTTAAAATACTGTGTCTTGACTTGTGAACCAAGATGCAATCTCTCCTGGAGGATGTTCCATGCGCACTTGAGAAGAAAGTGTAATCTGCTGTTTTTGGATAGAATGTCCTATAAATATCAGTTAATTTTATCTGGTCTGTAGTGTCATTTAGAGCTTCTGTTTTCTTATTTATTTTATTTTGGATGATCTGTCCATTGATGTAAGTGAGGTGTTAAAGTCCCCCACTATTATTGTGTTACTGTTGATTTCCTCTTTTATAGCTGTTAGCAGTTGCCTTATGTGTTGAGGTGCTCCTATGTTGGGTGCATAAATATTTATAATTGATATATCTTCTTCTTGGATTGATCCCTTGGTCAATATGTAGTGTCCTTCCTTGTCTCTTGTGACACTCTTTATTTTAAAGTCTATTTTATCTGATATGAGTATTGTTACTCCAGCTTTCTTTTGATTTCCATTTGCATGGAATATCTTTTTCTATCCCCCCACTTTCTGTCTGTATGTGTCCCTAGGTCTGAAGTGGGTCTCTTGTAGACAGCATATAGATAGGTCGTGTTTTTGTATCCATTCAGCAAGCCTGTACTTTTGGTTGAAGCATTTAATCCATTCACGTTTAAGGTAATTATTGATATGTATGTTTCTATGACCATTTTCTTGTTTTTGTTTTGTTTTGTAGGTTCTTTTCTTCTCTTGTGTTTCCCACTAAGAGAAGTTCCTGTAGCATTTGTTGTAGAGATGTTTTGGTAGTGCTGAATTCTCTTAGCTTTTGCTTGTCTGTAAAGCTTTTGATTTCTCCATTGAATCTGAATGAGATCCTTGCTGGTTAGAGTAATCTTGGTTGTAAGTTCTTCCCTTTCATCACTTTAAGTATATCATGCCACTCCCTTCTGGCTTGCAGAGTTTCTGCTGAGAAATCAGCTGTTAACCTTATTGGAGTTCTCTTGTTATTTGTCATTTTTCCCTTGCTGCTTTCAATAATTTTTCTTTGTCTTTAATTTTTGCCAGTTTGATTACCATATTTTTCGGTGTCTTTCTCCTTGGGTTTGTCCTGTATGGGACTCTCTGCACTTCTTGGACTTCGGTGGCTATTTCCTTTCCCACGTTAGGGAAGTTTTTGACTATAATCTCTGCAAATATTTTCTCAGTCCTTTCTCTCTCTCTTCTTCTGGGACCCCTATAATGTGAATGTTGTTGTTGTTAATGTCCCAGAGGTCTCTTAGGCTGTCTTCATTTCTTCTCATTCTTTTCTCTTTATTCTGTTCTGCAGCAGTGTATTCCACCATTCTGTCTTCCAGGTCACTTATCCTTTCTTCTGCCTCAGTTATTCTGCTATTGATTCCTTCTAGTGTAGTTTTCATTTCAGTTATTGTATTGTTCATCTCTGTTTGTTTGTTCTTTAATTATTCTATGTCTTTGTTAAACATTTCTTGCATCTTCTCTACCTTTGCCTCCATTCTTTTTCTGAGGTCCTGGAGCATCTTCACTATCATTATTCTGAAAGATTATTCTGGAAAGTTGCCTATCTCCCCTTCATTTATTTGTTTTTGTGAGGTTTTATCTTGTTCCTTCATCTGGTACAAAGCCCTCTTCCTTTTCATCTTGTCTCTCTTTCTGTCAGTGTGGTCTTTTTGCCACAGGCTGCAGGATTGTAGTTCTTCTTGCTTCTGCTGTACTCCTTCTAGTGGTTGAGGCTATCTAAGAGGCCTGTGAAAACTTCCTGATGGGAGGGACTTGTCCATGTCATTTCTTTGATGGATACCAATGCCTCAAGCCGATGAGAACTTGCTGCTAGTGTTGGAGGGTCTCCTGCGGAGGCAGGGGCTGGCTGTGGCTCACCATGGGGATGGGGCACTGGCAGAAGAGGTTCTGGGGGTACTCCTTGGTGTGAGCCCTCACAGTGTCTGCCGTTAGCCCCACCAAAGAGCCCAAGTAGGGACTGGACAATAATTTCTTACACTGACTATTTACATGAATGAGAGTCACTTACCTTTGGTAAATTTCTTTCCTTGCCTATAAAATTGAGTGTTGACTGGCGTACTTTTACATTGACCTTCAACTCCAGAGACTATTATTCTAAGCTACAAACTAAGTTCAATGTGAATAAAATCTATTATTCTTAGCCACTGCCCTTATTCATTCATGCATATATTTCTTTAGGCTTTTCAACATTATTTTCCACTAAAGTTGTCATCTTCTTGTTAATCCTTCTCCTAGGCAAAAGCAACATTCTCATTATTTTTGTCAGATATTCAGTGTGATGGAAACTCTATCAGAATTTTAGATACTCTAACGGAATCTTGTTTCTGTTGACTAGTTCTTATTTTAATTAGTTAGATTTGAAAAGAAGATATAAATTATAGAATGATAAAAAGGGATGTGCAAAAATATCGCTGGACTCCCTCTATTGGCAAAGAGCTGCACTGATTGAGAGCCCATTAGAGAGCATGAATTTTAGGGAGTTTCTCCCACATATTGAACTAAAATCTACTTAAACTGTATCTGTGGACTTGATTCTAACCCCAGAATATGTAATAGCAAAAACTTCACACAACATCAGGACCCAAAGTTATCACTGAATAGAGGAAATTTAAAGAGTTAGCAGTAATAGTAGTCGTCCTTCCTCATCATCAGCTTTTAAAGTCCCTATTCTTTTACTTTGTGCAGTGATAAAATGGGGAACAGAAGCACAATATGATATTTTTTAAAGTGTTGCCACATTGAATATATTTTATTCCATGATAAGTATGTGTATATTTACTAGTAGTACTAATATTCTAAAAAAATTCACAGATTTTCTGGATTAATTTTTGTGAGCTCAGCCTGAGTTCCAGTATGTACTATGTCTCATTCTAAATATTTAAGCCATTCTTTCAAAAATCCATTCTAGAATATTATTCAATTACAGCTTTTTTACTCTATGTTCCCACTAATTAAAATGACCTTAATAGTATATTTACCTTGTCTTACATGAACTTTCTTTGGTAACAATTTAATAACATTTTTGAATTATTCTCTATTGAATTTTTACATTTCAGGAAAATTAACATCATGTAGCTTGATCAGGTGACTGTTTATTAGTATTTATTACCCATCTTCCCTTTAATTCTTCGGAAAATATTTTTCAAAAATTATTCATGGAAGAAAAGTGAAATTGAGAGTTTTAGGGCAACATGTAAATTGTATTAATTATGGCATGAAGGTTTTATTGTTCAATCTACTGAAAAGAGGACTAGAACTCCTTTTGTAGTTGTCTTCAGTGTTTTTCTGAAAAAATAGCTCACCTTTCCAATGGCTTTTCATCTTCCATATCTATGTATTTTCAATGCATACAACAATCCCATCCCTGCTAACTTCTCCATGTAATCTCTTGCCATCATTGGTATCTCCCCTTTCCAAATTAAACTAATTTCTGTGACACCAATATTTTAGGCTTTCTCTTGTCACTAACACTTTGTACTATTTTTATGTCATTGCATCTTCCTCTTTACTTGGTTAAATGCTTATCTACCTTTTGTTTAAAAATATCTTTATGATTCAACTTAAATATTTCTCTTTCTAAGGAAGCCCTTCTTGACCATTGGTACTGAGTTCCCTTTCTGTGTTTTCACAGTGATTTGTATGTACTGCACTGTATTTACCTCTTATCTAAACTTTTCATTAGTTGTAACATCAATACAATGAAAATATATGCATAACAAATGATTGAATCTTCAGGAGAGATGCAAAATGTATAATTATTCATATACATATATGCATATGATTTATAATACAATGAATTTTATGATCCATATTTTAGCATATTTTCTTATATGTGCTACTCTTAATACTTATTAGTTTTATGAGTTTCTTTCCAGTTTTTGAACATGGATGCAGGCCAGTTTTGAGAAAAGTTCTATGTACAACCACATAATAATTTCTCTCACTATTTCCTTATTTATTCTTCACTGGGCTTTTATATCCTTGTTCAGGTAATTTAATTTGCTTCTTGTGACTATCCTCCAACTTCTAACCAAGTTTTTCTCACTGTGCCCTTATTCTTACTTTTCTGTACCTGAGGCCTTGACATGTTCCTCTCTTAATAAATACTACCACTTAATGTTGGCTCATGTTTCCTTAAGTTGATTCAATTGTATTGCCCCAACCCCTGATAATGTGTCCTACCATCTTCCACGACTTTTCTCTGCAACCATTGTACCTTATTGATTCCACGTTGTGAGTGTCTGGATTTGCTCATTTGCCTGTTGCTTAGATCTCAGATTGCTTATCAGGGCTCTCCAGCAATAAGTTCACAGCATTCTAGTGAGGCAGCCCATAGCTAAATTAAACCTTCATTTGACATAAGATTAAAACATATTTTTCAGGTTATTCCTTAAAATCTAAAAATATTTTTTTTTCTAAGAAACACTATTGCAGAAGTCCTAATACAACTGCAACATTGAATAATTGCAAAGAAAAAATGTAGAAGACCTTTTCTGTTTCCTTCCTGACAGTAATTTGGTATTTTCTAGACTCAAACTTCCAAACCCTCAACTAAAACCATAGTAGACATCAGTGCCTAACAAGGAAGATGGCTCTCTGTTAAGTTAGAGAAGTCAAAGATAAAACAAGACAAGACAATGAAGGCACCTAAGTGGGGCCATGAGAGCCACTGAGAAGAAATACATATAAATTATGAAGTGGGTCTTAAGTGGTCAACAGAAATAAATGTATACAACATACAAAACAACTGCTGCCATTTATGTATGTATTATCTATGACTCATTTATTCAGTTACTGACCAAACAGTTACTAGAGATGTATTACATGCTAGCCACCATCATTGGCAGTGAGAATGCAGCAAAATATTAGAAGGATGGAGTGACAACCTCTCTGGAACTAACAAAGAAATATTAAGCAAGTAATATAAATGAATAACTATAATTTAACATGTGATATGAAGGAGAATTATAAAATAAATTACATGACAGTAAGCTTATCTTGTCTGAGAGGTTAAATAAGTGACAAGGTGAAATCTGAAAAAAAGTATGAATTTGTACCACAGATACCAACTGGTTGAGATAGTGAGAATAGCACATATCCCCAAGAACTGAAGGAAGTTCAGCAAAGCAAATCATATGGAAAATGAGAAGTCTGTTGGAGAATTATATGGGTCAATTTTTTTTTCCCATAACAACAGAAGAACATTTCTCCATTTCTCAGTTGCTAAGATAAGTGTATATTTGTATTTAGTTATGTCTCTTAAGAAATAACTTTTAATCTTTGAGAACCTACAGGTTCTTTTATACCTTGAAATTTATTTGTTGACAAGTGCAGGTTGTCCATCCTATACAGTTTCCATATTTTGTATTTGCTCATCTTATCCTTATTATGTCACCCACCGCATTTCCTTTTTTTCTTGTAAGTTAGTAATTAGATTATCTTTGATCACTTTCAAGCCTTATAATTTAATAAAGTATTTCATAGATGATACACTGTACTTCCAACAGGAAGTACAGATGTATAGTTGTCTCATTTCTGTAATGTTAGTTGCCAGTTGATGAGAAATATTTAGATTATTTTTTAATGAAATATTATATTTTTATCATTCCTTCTTTAATAATTAACTTGAATACTTCCAGAAAGAGAAATCTCTTCTCTTCTTCTCTTTGGTTACCCAGTGGTACACTTTATATAGGAAAAGCATAATAAATATTTAGTTATTTAACTTTCTTTGTTTCCAAAAAATGATTTAGCTTCCTAGAATCCTCTGAACATTACCATTTTTTTAAAAAATAAAGAAATGTGTCATACTCACACAAGGGATCACTACCTAGCAACAAAACAATGATGAATTGTTGACCCACAACACAGACAAATCTGATGGAACTAGCAGTGAATTAAAGAGCAAAGATACAAAAAAGCACACAGTGTGTGTTCCATCTACACAGAATAAAAAGCACATATCAATATGTGATGCTGAAAACAAAGAGATAACTAATTATTTGTGGAAATAGAGCAAAATGTTAAAAAAAAGTTGACTCTGGATAATGGATATATGGGTCATCAGTGTTTTGTTCTCTTTAATTTTTTTGTACTTAAAAAGTTTGATAATATTTTTTATAGATGGAGAGAGAAAGAGAGAGGAAGAAACACTGGACCCCTAAGACATTCCCATATGTATAGTAGCCCTTCTTTCTTGACCAGCTCCATTTGTATTCTATCTTGTTTGCTAGATGAGGGTTGGGTTTCAGATAAAATGCTGGGACATTTGTATAGTCTAGAGGTGACCTTTGAACCATAGATTCCTGGAATGAGCTCTTTTGTAGTCAGAGCCAACATGGAGGGGCTGTGAACCACATGGACCTTGACTTCAGGTGGATCCATGGGTAACTGCATAAGGAGAGAGCCATGTGATAGAATGACATAAAGCTGGACTTCAAAATCTATGATTTCCTATGGGTGTCAACTCTTATCTTCAGCTTTTTTATGGGTTTCTTATTTTTGTTTAGATTTTTAAATAAAAAAAGACAAAAAAAAAAACCTTGTCCAAAGTACTGCAAAATTAATTCCCAAAAAAATGTAATATCCTTGTTATTCTAGTTCTGTTCAAAAGTAATAGGCAGAACTGGGGTTATCTTTAGAAAATACTAACCTGGAGAAAAAGTCATGAGAAGGAAAGAGTTGAAGGAAAAATTTAAAAACGTGAAGGGGATCAACTCTATCTTCAAGGAGACAATAACTTTCCCAGAACAAGAACTGAATTTAGAGAGATTCAGATGCACAGAACAAGAGAGAATTGATGGCTGAAATTATAACAATGATCCAGTCACCACATGGTTACTAAAGAGTCACCCATTACCAGCAGTTTTTCTAAACAGGGTACCCGGTCAAGAATGATCCTCTTTATAGTCTTTTAACCAGAGATGTGGGGGAAACATTTATCTGAAAGCAGGGTTTTCCTATTCCCTCCACTCCATGCTGCCAGTCTATGTTCACACACCTCCTTCAATCTAATGTTCACTGTTGCTAGTGGATCTAAGGACAGTTCATGAGAAAAAGACCTCCTTTTCCTTTCTCGTCCCCTAGGAGGCATACATGGACCTCAATGCAACAAATTTTCCACTACCATTTTATCCTGAAAATAAGACTTCCATTCTCAGTTAATTTAACTTTCAAATCAATGATCTAGACTTTTAGAATCTCTCCAAGAAACTTGAATTTCTGTGGGCTCTTTTCAATAGGAATGTTATTTCTCTATTGTCAGTTTAAAATATTTATGGTAGTACTTAAGAGACTATATATTGGCTTAAATTGAGGCAAGATGGAATTACAGCTCTTAAAAGAGTATTTTGTAAATATTATTTTTATATAAATATTAGGAGTTTTTTTCATAGTCTTTAGATAATATAAATATTTATTTAAATTGTAAGTAATACACTATTGTAACTTTAACAATAACTGGACCATTATATGTGGAATTTAAAAATAGAAGATTTAAAATGGCAAAGGCAATTTTGGTTTGCCTAAAACTGGTCTTACTAGAGTAGCATAAAAATGTAAAGGTAACATAATTTTTTACCTTGATAAATAGTAATTGATTAGAAAATATGTAGAAAATCATAGCTGTGGGATACAGCTATATTGATATACTTAAACAGAACTTGATAACATTAAATATTTATGTTCAGAGAAGAATAAAGTTTAAAAGTTAATGAAATACCTATCCTGTTTAAGTAGTTATACTATTAAAAATAAGTCCAAAGTAAATTAGGAGAAAGAAGTTAAAGATAATAAGAGAAATTAAATATAAAACAAAAGATACAACAAGGGGTCAACAAATTAAAAGTTCATTCTTGGGAAAAACTAAAAAAGTACACAAAACTCTCATAAGATTTTGAACAAGTGAAAAATGCAAATAAAAGATATTAAGAAAGTTGTGTATAAGGCAAACTTTAATATACAATAAATATTATGAATAAATATATAACAATAAATTGAAAACAGTTATGGATAGATCTTGAAAATATTCTAATAAATAAAAAAATGGAGGAAGGCTGAGACTTATAGTACAGTTGACCTTTGAACAAAGGGGGGTTAATATGCATATAATTTATAGTTGGTCCTCCATATCTGTGGTTCCTCCACATCCAACAAATCGAATGTGCAGTGCTGTAGTATTTACTATTGAAAAATATCCATGTATGTATGGTCCTGCACAGTTCAAACCCACATTGTTTAAGGGTCAACAATACATCAATCTTATGTAAATTTAAATATATATATATATATATATATATATATATATATATATATATAACTAAGGTAGGTAACTAAGGTTGGTAGTGAGAGGAAATTGCTGAAGTTTGTATTTGGTATGAAGGTTTATAACAGAGAAAATGCTTTGCAAGGATCAATTATATGTGTATTATGAATTGAAAAGTACACACTGTTCAAAAATGTGGACCTGTAGTGCATAAACAATAATTAAAGAAAAAACATTAAAAATTCCAAGTAAGACTCCAAGTAAGTGCTCACTAGACTCCATGGGGCCCTAATTCTTTAAGAAAAGTAAGGGGAGATTAATCCTGCTCAAATAAGAAAGAAAGGAAGAGGCTACAGAGAGTTGGGACTGTGACTCTGGAACAAGAGAAGTGTATACAGGGCATGGATCTGGGTAGCAAATGCTAAACAAAGAACCAGAGACAAGCTCTGGTAAAAGGGCTTTGCACAACTTCATATGAGAAGCTATTTTGTGGAAATCTCTGATAGAAATCCTAGAATCTGAACTGGTAATAAGACTCACATCTTATTGAAACCCGTTGACATGGCTTAGTGTTGAAGTGGCAAATAAAGGTAGGGGGAGTCGTTCTAAAAGATAAAGAAATATTCTGGAATCATATGAGCCTGGGCATTGACATCTTCATCAAAAAGAGAAGTTGAAAGTACTTGTTGAACAACTGAAGGACCTGAGGCAGTTAACTGGGAAAGTTCCAGTCAGGGTAACTGCCAGAGGGAACCAACATCAAAGTCCAGAGGCTGAGCCGACTTGAAATGAGAATCCCATCCAGAGACAGACAAAAGAGGGTTTCTCTAAAGAGACTAGTACAACGAGTCAGTAAGAAGGGACTTCCATGCAGGGACAGAAGTCATGGGCATCTTCTTTCATATAGGCACAAGAAACTCAAGCAGTTAATATGTGAAGTTTTCTCAAAGACTAAACGTCTATTGTAGGATAAATGGATAAAGAAGATGTGGTATACATATGCAATAAAATATTATTCAGTCTTTAAAAAGAAAAAAAAAACCTGCCATTTGTAACAGCATGGACAAATCTTGAGGGCATTAGGCCCTCAGAAATTCAGGGAAATAAAACACTGTATAATCTCACTTACATGTGGAATCTTATAAAGCTCAGATCATAGAAACAGTGTTGATTAGTGGTTTCCAGGAGACGTTGAAGGGGAGAAAGTAGATGTTGGTTAAAGATACACACTCCCAGTCATAAGAGGAATACGTTCTGGGGATCTAATGTACATCATGGTGAATATAATTAACAATTCTATATTGTTCACTTGAAAATTATTAAGAGAATAGATCTTATTTCTTTCATCATAACAAAAAACTAGTAAATATGTGATGTGAAGGGCACTTTAACTAACCTTACTGTTTTAATCCTTTTGTAATATATATGTGATAAAATTACCACATTTTACATCTTGAACTTACTTACACAATGTTATAGATCAAATATATCTCATTAAATCTGGAAAAAAAAACTAGTAAGTCTGGGAAATATGTTCCTATACTGCTTATTTCTGGAATGCAGTTTACCCACCATCAGTTAGAACAACCTCCATGAGAACAGCTCTTTACAAAGTCCTCTTAGCAGCTAGTAGAGTTGTCAGTTTTGTTTCTCTCAATGAACAGGTTCATTTACCAAGATAATGTGGTTCTTTTGGTAGTCTGTTCCCACATACTACACTAAAATGGCTTCTAATTTTTCTAGAATATTCTTTGATACTATCCCCCTAAATGCAAAGGCTTTGAAGAATAATCTGAAATACTCTCCACATAGGAGCCCTGGGTCTAAGTTAGCACCAGCCAATGCCATAGTCCTAGGTCATGCTTGGCTGTTTGACCTTAGATGGCATGATTTCACCCACAGGTTATGTAGTAGCAGACGCAGACACAATTTAGGTCTTGAAGTTCCAAAACAGTGATGGACAGATGTATTATTCTTTCATTCATATCATTTGCTTTTATTAACCAAACCCTATATAAAAATGTCTCTCACATTATCTATAATCTCTCTATCTAACTAGCTACTTAACTAGTTATGTATCTGTCAATCAATAGATAGATAAATAGATGGATGATCTTATGTTAAAGATTTATTTTAGAGGCCCAGGCCCTTTTTTACATTCAGCCAGAAGTTCCACAGACATAAAACATGAAAACACACAACGTTTTCAGTGGAAATGAACTGAAGTCATTCTTTCTAACACACCTTTCACATGGGAACTAATATAGACTATTTGAACTACAAAATAGATAATGGATCTTATCATAGGGAAAATACAGAATAAATTTACATCTGGCTATTTTTGTTAATGATTCTCAATAAAAGATAAGCAAAAGATTAAAAGCAATTTAGTGAGGGAAAATTTGTAAATTGAGCTCATATGGTATTGTTATTGTTCTCTCTCTCTCTCTCTCTCACACACACACACACACACACACACACACAAATGACAGGATCCCAAACATTTACCTTGCATTTGAGAACCCATATAGACTGTAATAAATCATATCTAGTTAATTTGTTGGAATATTAGTGGGAGTTTTAGAAAAACATGTAACAGTGTGTCATAGATGAGCTGACTCTAAAGAGGATGGGGGAAAGTAGAAAGACAGAGATGGAGAATAAAATAACTATTGGAAGAATTTTGTGTGAAAGTTCAAGGAACACATTTGAAGGTAGGCTCAAGGCTCCTAAAAGGGAGAATTACCCATAAAAATGTTCTTTCTTCCTTAAAAACATAAAAGGGAAAATGTATGACAAGTTGTAGAACAATTTGAAATAGGGAGTAGGGTTGTGTTAAAAAACCAACATTGTGTAACCTCATCAGTAACCTTTGGAAGATAATGTTGGTGAAGTTAAGGCCAAAAAATTATAGAAAATATTCAATGGCCAAAATGGAACAGTAGGAAGACCCTGAGCTCAACTCTTCCCATTGCACACCAAAACTACAGCTATTTACAGAACAATGGTTGATGAAAAAGACTGGAAAACTAGGAGAAAAGATCTAGAACTAAAGACAAAAAGAAGGAACTCCAGGAAGACAAGTAGAAGGGGGACAGACACAGTATAGTCAAAATCTATACCCTTAGCCAGGTGGTCTACTCACAAACAGGAGGATAATTAGAGTTGCAGAGGTCTTCCCCAAGGAGCAAGGAGCCTTAGACCACCATCAGACTCCCCAGACTGAGGTTCCTGCACCAGAAAGACAAGCCCCTAGAATGTTTGGCATTAAGGTCAGAGGGCCTTATTGTTGAGAGGCAGAAGGTTGTGGGGAATAGAGACTCCACTCTTAAAGGATGCACACAAATTCTCACACACTCTGGGACCTGCAGCCAGAAACCCTGTTCCACCCACTGGTGGACTGACACTAGCACCAGGACCAGCCTGAAACACCAGTGGGCAGGCATCAGCCTCAGAAGTCCCTGGGCCATGGCTCCCCCCACCAGAAGGCCAACACCAGCTCTGAGACTCTCCACCAGCCAGCAACACTGGGATCCAGATTCACTCATCAGCAGAACAGCACCAGCTATAGGAAACCCTGTACTCAACAGCCAGCTATGTCTGGAACCAGCCATGTCCACAAGCAGGATGACAATAGATCTGGGAATACTGGCTCAGCAAACACATACCCCAGAACATGGCTCTGCCTAGCAGTGGGCCAGCAGTAGCTGTAGGACACTCAGGATTCTACAACCAGCTGCTTGGTAAACTGGCCCTGCCAATCAGTAGCTGGCAGTTTCCACACAAGGCAGGACCTGGCAAACAACCAGACTGGGGGTCAGCCATGCCTAGCAGTCTGCCCTTATTAGTCAGTCCACAACAGCAGAAGGACCCATGCAGCCCACATAGGGCTAGAGTATTTAATGCTAGTGACAAAAAGGGAGTGTGCTGCTGGGACGTATAGGATGTCACCTAAAAAATGTCATTTCTCCAAGGTCAGGAAACATAACCAACCTACCAGACACAGAAATAAAAACAGCATATTAGTCAAAATGAAGTGACAGAGGAATATGTTACAAATGATTAAACACCGGAAGAAGAACTAAGTGGAAATAGGCAACCTACCTAATAAAGAGTTCAAGGTAATGATCAACATAACAATCAAAGAACTCAGGAGAAGGTTAGATGAACAGAGTGAGAAGTTAGAAGTTTTTAACAAATTAGAAAATATAAAGAAGATCCATACAGAGATGCAGAATACAATGATTTAAAAGAAAAATACACTAGAAGGAATCAACAGTAAATTAGATGATACCAAAAAACAGATCAACAAGTTAGAAGACAGAGTGGTAGAAATCACTCAAGCTAAATAGTAAAGACGAATGAAGAATTAAAAAAAAAAAAAGTTTAAGGGCTTCCCTGGTGGTGCAGTGGTTGAGCGTCCGCCTGCCGATGCAGGGGAGGCGGGTTCGTGTCCTGGTCTGGGAGGATCCCACATGCCGCAGAGCGGCTGGGCCCGTGGGCCATGGCTGCTGAGCCTGTGCATACGGAGCCTGTGCTCTGCAGCGGGAGGGGCCACAGCAGTGAGAGGCCTGCGTACAGCAAAAAAAAAAAAAAGTTTGAGACCTCTGGGTCAACATCAAGCATACTAACAATCACATTATGGGGTCCCAGATGGAGAAAAGAGAAAGAAAGTGATAGA
This sequence comes from Mesoplodon mirus, assembly GCF_964341445.2. Classification (NCBI taxonomy): domain Eukaryota; kingdom Metazoa; phylum Chordata; class Mammalia; order Artiodactyla; family Ziphiidae; genus Mesoplodon; species Mesoplodon mirus. The sequence continues at coordinate 105,734,336 of NC_138983.1, read as the reverse complement.
GAACATATTTGAAGACATAAGAGCTGAAAAACTCCATAACCTGGGGAAGGAAACAGGTATCCATGTTCAGAATTCACAAAGAGTCCAGAAGAGGATCAAACAAAAGAGGACCACATCAAGACACATTGTAATTAAAGTGGTGAATATTAAATATTAGGAGAGAATATTGAAAACAACAAGGAAAAAGGAAGAAGTTAGGTACAATGAGACTCCCATTAGGCTCTCAGCTGACTTTTTAGCAGAAACTCTGAAGGCCACAGGGAGTGGTATGATATATTTAAAGTGATGAAAGGAAAAAACTTACAACAAAGAATATTCTACACAGTTAGTGTTCTATTCAGACTTGATGAGGAGATCAAAATTTTCCAGACAAGGAAAAGTGAGAAGAGTTTAGAACTGCTAAACCAGCTTTACAAGAAAAATTAAATGGGGTTCCCTATGGGAAAAAGGAAAAGCCACAATGAGAAAGATGAAAATTATGAAAGTAAAAATCAAATTGGTAAAGGCAAATATATAGTAAAGACACTGAATCAATCATGTATAAAGCTAGTAGGAAGTTTAAAAGACAATAGTAGTAAAATCATCTATATCCACAATAAGTAGTTAAGGATTACACAAAAATATATAAAATATGATGTCAAAAACAGTAAACATTGTTGGGTCTGTTAAATTGAGTTTGAAATTAAGAGATCAGGCACTTAATATGATCATATTATATATATATATATATATATATATATATATATATATATATATATATATATATATATGGAGAGACAGAAAGGCAAAGAATCAGAGAGGGACAGAGAGACAGAGACAGAGAGAATGAGAGAGACAGAGAGAAAGAGAGAGATATATTGCTATATATAAACATCATGGTAACTACAAATAAAAATCTATAATAGATACACAGACAAAAAAGGGAAAAGAATCCAAACATAACATTATAGATAGTCATCAAATCACAAGGGAAGAGAGCAAAAGAAGAAGAAAGTAACAAAAAAGAACTATGAAACAACCCCAAAACAATTAACAATATGGCAATAAGTACATATATATCAATGATTGCTTTAAATGTAAATGGACAATATGCTGCAATAAAATGACATATAGTGGCTAAATGGATACAAAACAAGACTCATATATATGCTGCCTATAACAGACTCACTTCAGATCTAAAACCACACAGACTAAAAATGAGAGGATGGAAAATGGTATCCCATGCAGATGAGAATCAAAAGGAAGTCAGTAGCAATACTTATACAACATAGACTTTAAAACAAAGACTGTAACAAGACAGAAGGACATTACATAACATCAAGGGATCAATCCAATAAGAAGTTATAAAAATTGTAAATATACATGCACCCAACTACATAAAATATTATATTAACAGATACAAAGGGATAATTCATAGTAACACAAAAATAGTAGGGTGCTTTAACACCCCACTTACATCAATGGACCAATCATCCATACCTGAATTAAAAAAGTAAACACTGGCCTTAAAAGACACATTATACCAAATGAACTTCATAGATATATATAGAGCAGTCCAGCCCAAAGCAGCAGAAAACACATTCTTTTCAAGTGTACATAGAATATTGTCCAGGATAGGTCACATGCTAGACCAGAAAATAATCCACAATAAAATTCAGAAAATTGAAACCATATTAAATAACTTTTCTGAACACAACACTATGAAACTTGAAATCTATTACAAAAGAAAAGCTGCAAAAAAAAAAAGCAAAAAAGCACAAACACATGGAGGCTAAACAATATGCTACTAAACAACAAATGTTTCACTGAAGAAATCAAAGAAGAAATAAATAACTGGAGACAAAAGAAAATGAAAACACAATGAGCCTAAATCTATGGGAGGCAGCAAAATTAGTTCTAAGAGGAGAGTTTGTTAGCAAGACTTCAAACTAGTGAGGAACTAGTTTGTTCCTAAAGCCTATGTTAGGAAACAAGGAAAACCTCAATGAATAGGTTAACCTTACACCAAAAGGAACTAGAAAAAGAAGAACAAACAAAATCCAAAGTTAGAAGAAAAGAAATCACAGAGATCAGAGTAGAAATAAATAAAATACAAAAAAGTCAATAGAAAAGAGCTGGTTATTTAAAAATGTAGACAAAATTGATGAACTTTTACTCAGACTCATTATGAACAAAAGAGCAAGGGCCCAAAACACCCAAATCAGAAGTCACAAAGGAGAAGTTACAAACATTATCACAAAAATATAAAGAATCATAAGAAATTACTATGAAGAATTTTATGCCAATAAAATGGACAACATAGAAGAAATGGACAATTTCCTAGAAATGTACAATCTCACAAAATGGAACCATTAGAAATAGAAAATATAAACAGACTAATTATAAGTAAGAAATTAAATCAGTAATAGTAATTAAAAAAACCTTCCAACAAATAAAAGTCCAGCTTTACAGGTGAATTCTAGAAAACGTTTAGAGAAGAGTTAACACCTATCCTTTTCAAACTATTTGAAAAAAGATGAAGAGAAAGGAACACTTCCAAACTCATTCTGCATGTCCCATATCACCTTGATAACAAAACTAAAAAAAAGATATTGCAAAAAAAGAAAATTGCAGACCAATAACCCTGATGACTATAGATGCAAAAATCCACAAGAAAATATTAGCAAATCATATTCAACAATACATTAAAAGGATCATACACCATGAACAAGTGGGATTTAATCCAGGGATGCAAGGATGGTTCAATATTCATAAATTAATCAATCTGAAACACCACATTAACAAATTAAAGAACAAAAATATGGTCATCTCAATAGATGCAGAAAAAGGTTTTGACAAAATTCAACATTGTTTTAATGATAAAAACTCTCGGGCTTCTCTGGTGGTGCAGTGTTTGAGAGTTCACCTGCCGATGCCCCAGTCCAGGAGGATCCCACATGCCATGGAGCAACTGGGTCCATGAGCCATGGCCGCTGAGCCTGTGCATCCAGAGCCTGTGCTCCACAATGGGAGAGGTCACAACAGTGAGATGTCTGTGTACAAACAAACAAACAAACAAAAAGGTATAGTAGGGCTTCCCTGGTGGTGCAGTGGTTGGGAGTCCGCCTGCCGATGCAGGGGGTGCGGGTTCGTGCCCCGGTCTGGGAGGATCCCGCGTGCCGTGGAGCGGCTGGGCCTGTGAGCCATGGCCGGTGAGCCTGTGCATCCGGAGCCTGTGCTCTGCAACGGGAGAGGCCACAGCAGTGGAAGGCCCAAGTAACGCCAAAAAAAAAAAAAAGGTATAGTAATCAAAGCAGTATGGTACTGACACAAACAAGATGCATAGATAAATGGAACAGAATAGAGAAGTGAATCTTTAATTATGAGGACAATTAAACACATGACAAAGGAGGCAAGAATATACAATGGGGAAAAGACAACTTCTTCAATAAACGGTATTGTGAAAACAGGACAGCTATATGCCAAAGAATCAAACTGGAATACTCTCTCCACCATGCACAAAAATAAATTCAAAATGGATTAGAGACTGAAATGTAAGACCTGCCATAAAATTTCTAGAAGAAAACAGTAAGCAGTAACCTCTTTGACAAAAATCTTCAAAATAATTTTTAGATGTTTCCTCAGGCAAGGGAACAATAGCAAAAATTAACAAATGGGACTTAAATCAAAGTAAAAACTTTTGCACAGTGAAGGAAATTATCAGCAAAACAGAAAACGCCTACTGAAAGGGAAAATATATTTGCAAATGATATATGCATTAAGGCAATAATATCCAAAATATACAAAAAGCTTATATAACTCAACATCAAATTGGGCAGAGGCTCTGAACAGACATTTTTCCAAGGAAGACAGATAGCCAACAGGCCCAGGAAAAGATGATGAACATCATTAAGCATAAGGGACATGGAAATCAATATTTGTTACCATGTCACACCTGTCAGAATGGCTATTTATCAAAAAAGACAACATGTAAGTGTTAGTGAGGATATGAAGAAAAGGGAATTCTAATTCATTGTTGTTGGGAATGTACGTTGGTGCAGCCACTATGGAAAGCAGTATGGATATTCCTCAAAAAATTAAAATGGGAACATCATATGATCCAGTATTTCCACATCTTTGTGTTTATCCAAAAAAACCCCACAAATACTAATTAGAAAAGATAAATTCACCCCATATTTAGTGCAGCAATAACCAAGATATAGAAGCAATACGCAATTAAATATTACTCAGCCATAAAAAATAAAATCTTGCCTTTGGTGACATCATGAATGGACATAGAGGGTATTATACCAAGTGAAGTAAGTCAGACAAAAAAAGTCAAATACTGTATGATTTCACTTATATGTGGAATCTAAAAAAAACACAATAATTGAACAAACATAACTTAATAGAAACAGAGTCATAGGTACAGAGAACAAACAAGTGGTTGCCAGAGGGTAGGAGGTGCAGGGAGGAGAGAGATAGGTGAGGGAGATTAAGAAGTACAAACTTCCAGGCTTCCCTGGTGGTGCAGTGGTTGAAAGACCGCCTGCCAATGCAGAGGACACAGGTTCATGCCACAGTCCGGGAAGATCCCACATGCCACAGAGTGGCTGGGCCCATAATCCATGGACATTGAGCTTGCATGTCCGGAGCCTGTGTTCTGCAATGGGAGGGGCCACAACAGCGAGAGGCCCACATACCGCCAAAAAAAAAGAAGTACAAACTTCCAGTTGCAAAATAAATGTCACAGGTATGGAATGCACAGTGTGGGGAATATAGTCAATAACCATGCAATATCTTTGGATGGCTACAGATTGTACTTAGATTTACGGTGGTGACCATTTTGAAATGTATAGATGTATTCAATTACTATGTTGTGTATCAGGAAGTAACATAGTGTTGTAAGTCAATTATACTTCAAAAACAAAACAAATAAACCAGCTCATAGAAAAAGAGATCAGAGGTTGGGGATGGGGCAGTAGGAATTGGATGAAGGCAGTCAAAATGTGCTAACTTCCAGTTACAAGGTAAATAAGTATTAGTGAGTTAATGTACAACATGATAAATATAATTAACACTGCTGTATGTTATATACAAAAAGTGTTAAGAGTAAATCCTAAGAGTTTTTAACACAGAAATTTTTTTTTCTATTTCTTTAATTTTGTATATATAAGATATGATGGATGTTCACTAATCTTGTGATAATCATTTCATGGTATATGTAAATCAAATCATTATACTGTACACTTTAAACCTGTACAGGTGCTGTATGTCAATTATATCTCAAATTGGAAGAAAAAATCAAAAGTAAAGAAAACATTCATATTATTTTGGATTGGTTTGTCCATTCTCTCCTGATCTGAGGTTTAGGTGATGGAAGTTCTAGTATATCTCTCCCTTTAAAAAAATCAATTTTATTTAGTTCACTTATATAATTCCCTGGTTGAATTAGATGATGGATTTGTAATGCATCGGCTCAAAAATAAATCTATATATTGGGTCGACATGGTTATTTACATCATAATTTTATTTTCACTAGAATATAAGTCTCATGAAATTTGGAACTGTGTGCACATGTGTGTGTGCATTTGTGTGTGTGTGTGTGTTTGAAGAGCTGTCAGCTAAGTCTCTAGAGATTTTCTGGCTTATGGTAGGTACTCAGTAAATATTTGTTGAAAAAATGAATGAATTCTTCCTATATTCTCACCAAAATTTGAAACATGATATTCAGGTTCACACTTACTTCTCTGTGATATACCCAGATCTCATTCTTTTATTCCCACCTTTCTTTCACATTTGTAAATATTTCAGTGCTTTTCATCAGAGGTTTGCAGTACACTAAAAACAGGGGGTCTTGATTTTGCACAAAATCTGTTAACTCAAAATAAATATTTAAAAGGATCTACATTTCAAGAGTAAACTGTTTCTGAGATCACATTTACAACATTGATATTCTTTTATTTTATTTTATTTTTTTTAATTTTTTTTGTGGTACGTGGGCCTCTCACTGCTGTGGCCTCTCCCGTTGTGGAGCACAGGCTCCAGACATGCAGGTTCAGTGGCCATGGCTCACGGGCTCAGCTGCTCCATGGCATGTGGGATCCTACTGGACCAGGGCATCGGCAGGTGGACTCTCAACCACTGCACCACCAGGGAAGCCCAACATTGATATTATTTAGTGTTGTGGCATATATTATATTATATTATAATATATTATATTATTAGTATTAGTATATGATCCATTGTGCTTTCTTTAAAATAGATCAACAATTTAAAATGTTTACATTACATTCCTAAATTATGATTTCTAAAATCATTACTGTATATCTTTCCAATGTGTCCCTTTTAATCTGAAGGAACTATTCAACTATAGAGCTCTTTTAAAAAAGAGTAAACTAAATACAAATGGTGTGTGTTAAGTCCATCTGATCTAATATGTCATTTAAGCCTGATTTTTTCTTATTGATTTTCTCTCTGGATGATCAATCAATTGATGTAAGTGAGGTATTAAAATCCCTTACTTTTACTCTTTTACTTTTACTTGTACTGTCTATTTTTCTCATTAGGTCTGTTAATATTTGCTTTATACATTTAGGTGCTCCTCTATTGGATGCATATATATTTACAAATGTCATACTCTCTGTTATATTAATCCCTTTATCATTATGCAATGCTCTTTTTTGGCTTCTATTACAATCTTTGTTATAAAGTGTATTTTGTCTGACATATGTATAACTACCTCAGCTGCATTTTGGTTGCCATTTGTGTGAACTACCTTTTTCCATCCCTTCACTTTCAATCTGTGTGTTTCTTTACATCTCAAACGTATGCTGTGATCAACGTAAAATACACTGTTATAAATGGTATTGTATATAAGCTTCATGATAATCACAAAGCAAAAACCTATAATAGATACACTAAAGATAAAAAAAATCTAAGCACACCACTAAAGAAAGTCATCAAAGCACAAAGGAAGAGAACAAGAGAAGAAGAAAGGTACAGAGAAGAGCTAGAAATCAGTCAGAAAACAATGAACAAAATAGCAATGGAACATTTCTATGAATAATTACTTTAAATGTAAGTGAACTAAATTCTCAAATCAAAAGACATAAAGAAGCTGAATTTTTAAAACAAAACAAAACAAAACAAAAAAAAACCAAAGAAACAAGAGCCATCTATGAGCTGCCTACAGAGAATTATTCAAGTAGTGGAATGGGATCCAAGCAGGATCAATGATTTTTAATTCTCAGAATCTTTTGGAACTAATGCTAAACAGACCATTCCATTTCACTTGTGTTGACAGTTGATGAGAGGTCCAACATTGGGGGAAGCATGCCTGACAATGGCTCTAGCTGGGGTGAAGTGAGAGTAGCATCAACATATGTACACTACCAAATGGAAAATAGTTAGCTAATGGGAAGCAGCAGCATAGCACAGGGAGATCAGCTCATTGCTTTGTGATGACCTAGAGGGGTGGGATAGGGAGGGTGGGAGGGAAGCTCAAGAGGGAGGGGATATGGAAAAAAAAATGATAGTAAGCAAGACTTTATTTGGGGATGAGGGTGGGGCTACTACAATGGAGTTTTATAGTAGGGTAGAGAGAGCAGGTTCACCTCTGCATACAGCAAGGGTAAGTGGGGATTTATAGCCAAGGAGCAGAGTGAGGGGGTCAGTGGATGGGAAATTATTAAGCAGAAACATCAGGGGTTAGGAGAATTCTTCCTAGACCAACTCAACAGGATTCTTTCTGAAGGAAAGCCAGGGTGATAAGACACTGTGGGTGGGAGATGAGGAATTTGATCAGATACTGAGGATGATCAGATACCAAGGGTGGGGGATTTTCACTAAACTGACTTAGCAGGATTCTTGCTAAAACTGGAATAAACAGGCCAAGGACAGAGCCCAAGGGTAAGGCCTAGTCAGAAAGACTCCAAAGGAGTCCAAGGAGCCTGATTGAAGTTTGGTTAAGGAGAGAGTTTTTTTTTTTAATTTTTGTTTGTTTGTTTGTTTTAAATTTTATTTTATATTGGGATATAGCTGATTTACAATGCTGTGTTAGTTTCAGGTACACAGAAAAGTGATTCAATTATACATGTACATATATCCATTCTTTTTCAGATTCTTTTCTTATGTAGGTTATTACAGAATATTGGGAAAACTGACAGTTACATGTAAAAGAATGAAAATTAGAACATTGTCTAACACTATACACAAAAATAAACTCAAAATGGATTAAAGACCTAAATGTAAGACTGGACACTATAAAACTCTTAGAGGAAAACATAGTCAGAACACTCTCTGACATAAATCACAGCAACATCTTCTTGGATCCACCATCTAGAGTAATGTAAATGAAAGGAGAGAGTCTTTGTTAGAGCAAACAGGCCTGTAGTTACTAAAGGCAGAAATGCAGGTCAGAGAAATCTTGGAACCACAGGGCCAGGTGAGAATAGGTAAGCTGATAGATAGGGACTGGTGAGGAGTTGGTGCTTGGGCTGAGAGAGGAAAAGACCTCGTCTTGTCTTTTTGAATCATCTCTTTCTCTGCTTTTAAGGTGAAACATTGTTCTTAAAAATAAAGGCACCAGCACTCTGTGTTGCCAGCAGCTGCGCTAAAAAGAAAAGAAAAGATATTTAATTTAAGGTAACATAATAATACCAATGATAGGAAGAAAAAAAAAAAAGAAAGGTAAGGAGACAGAGAGAGAGTCTGGGAAGAGTACAATGGAAGCTATTGTAGTATTTTTAAGAGAAAAGTCACATAATCATCCTAGGCTTTAAAATGAACTTTTGTTCTGTTTCCTGATTGTTGTGGTGGGTATATGAATCTACACATGGGAAAAAATGACATAAAAGTATACACATATGTTTTAACAATATCAGTTTCTTGGCTTTGCTATTGTACTATAGCTATGTCAGATATAACTGTTGGGGAAACTGCATAATGGGTACATCAGACCTCTCTCTATTATCTCAGCAATTTCCTATGAATCTATAATTATTTCAAAATAAAATTCTTAAAATACACCTTTTGACTAAATGATGCAAGAATGGAAGCAAGAAGATCAATTAGCAGGCATGACACATTCACATGAAAAATGATTGTGAGTTAGAACTATGTGATGTTTCAGGAGTAGTTAAGGACTAGTCAGATTCTGATATAATTTGAAGATTTGGGGTATAATACAAGGAAGAAAAAAAGAATTTGGGAGTGGGCAGTTGTGTGAATGACCATGTCTTTTACTGAGATAGGAGAGCTGGAAATATTTAAAGATATGGGAAAAGTAGAAACAGGTTTTCTCTTTGGGAAATAGTAAGTTAGAGATGGCTACTGTATATCAAAATGAAAATGTAAGATAAGCAGCAAATATGTGTTTGAAGTTAAGGCAAGATGCTAGAGTTGAATATGTAAATATGAAAGTCACTGTTAGGTAATTTATTTAAAGTCAAACACTAGATAAGATCAGAGTAAGAGAATAGAGAAGGAGAAAACAAAGTCTGTAACTGAGCCCTGGAACTATTGAAATTACAAGGCGTTGGAAAAGGGAGAGGATTTAGAGAAGAAGAGAGAGAAAGAGGGTGAGTAATGCAGGAAAAATATCTCAACACATCATATCTAATTAAATAAACAAAATGTTTCATGAAGGAAAGAGTGATCAAGTATGACAATGCTGCTGAAAGTGGGAAGTTAGTAATAACTGATAACTGACTCTTGGATTTGATAATATGGAGGGAAGAGGGGACAGTGACATGAACATTTAACAAATTCTGGGGATGAGAGTTTGAGTAATTTTAGAAGAGAATATGAGATGAAGTAAAAGAGATCAACAGTAGGGAGAGGAATCAGGATGGTGGAGAATAAGGACACCAAGCCCACCTCCAATAAACACATCAAAAACACTTCTACATGTGGAACAATTGTCCCTGAAAACTAACTGGAATTAGCAGAAAGACTGTACAACCAAGGCTGTAACAAAGATCCACACTGAATCAGGTTAGAAGGGAAGAGAAGAAATCAGCTCAGGATCTGTGCCCTGAGAGGGGACTAAGATGAAAAGGGAGATTGCATGAGTGGAAATACTCCCTGAGGAATGAGTGATTGAAGCCACATATTGGGTGCTTCATCCTTGGGGTCTCACCAATGAAAAATGAGCCCCCTTTGCTGGTAGGGGGGCCTGTGGGAATAATGGGAGGGCTGTGGGGAGCTTGGACTTGGCTCAAGAGGAGCACAAAAAATGTTAGCTTAATATTGAAGCAGGGCAGAGAGAGCAGATTGAAACAGAAACCTCATGGGTGGTTGACTGGTTTCCTGTGACCACCCAGGAACATATCTTAGCCTGAACCAAGGGAATGTTCTAGCACCACTTGCCTCATGTCACAGCTCCATACTGGAGTTAAGGCAACCACAACCAAGGAAAAACTTGGATATGAGACACTGAGGCAGATCAAACCCCAAATACCATCTGAACATGCAGGAGGCAGCCATTACTAGCGATTGCACAGGGGTGCAACAGAAGCATTCTGGATCTCTGACAGCAGACAAATCATCATAGTCCAGGCCCTAAGCTTTGCTGAACACCCACACCTGTCTCTTTTTCTCTAGCACTGCTCCTCTCTGTGGTGAGGGTGCCAGTACTGGGAAGGGGTAGAGCACACATTTAAAGGGAATGGAGCCAGCCTGAACCCAACCCTCAGGGCTTCTGCTTCAGCAGCTTGGAAACAGATCTCACCCATAATAGGGCAGTGACAGCTACAGAGGACAGAGAAAGCCCCACCTCACATCTGGCTCCATCTCCAACCCCACCGCCTACAAAGGTAATAGCTATAAGTACACCCTGAGGAAAGATATGACTTGTGTTCACATCAAATCCAGTTCACCCAACAAAGCCACTGGGCACAGACAGACTGTATAAGTATGCTCCCACATAAGGACCCACCTAAAAGACCACTAAAGGTAATTGTTTAACTTAATTTTATAGAGACTGAGAAAGATAAGCAAAATGAGAAGACAGACAAATTTGTCTCAATTGAAAGAGCAAGAGAAAAACCAATGAAAAAACAACAAATGAAACAATTTACCTGATAGGGATTCAAAGCATTTGCATTAAGAACACTAACTGAATTAGGGAAAAGAATAAATGAACACAGTGAGAATTTTAACAAGGAACTAGAAAATATAAAAATGAATCAGTCTGAATGGAAGAATACAATAGCAGATATGAAAATCACACTAGAAGGAATGAGCAGTAGACTAGGTGATACAGAAGAACACACAAGTGATCTGGAAGAAAGAATAATGGAAATCACCCAATCAAAAGAGCAAAAATAAAAGCGAATAAAAAAAGGAAAAAGTTTAAGGGATATTTGGAATAATATCAAGCATACCAATATTCACCATTATATGGGTCCCAGAAGGAGAAGAGAGAAAAAGGGGTCAAAAATGTTCTTAATAAAATTATGGCTGAAAACTTCCCAAGCCTCAAGAAGGAAAATTATTTCCAAGTATAAGAAGCACAGAGAGTCCCAAACAAGATGAATCCAAACAAACCCACACAAAGACATATAATTAAAATGGCTAAAGTTAAAGATAAAGGGAGAATTATAAAGGTGGCAAGAGAAAAACAAAGAGTTGTGTACAAGGAAATCCCCATAAGACTATCAGCTGATTTTTCTGCAGAAATTTGCTGGCCAGAATGGAGTATCAATAAATGTTTAAAGTGATGGAAAAAACCCTGCAACCTAAGATACTCTACCCAGCAAGATTATCATTTAGAATAGAAGGAAAGATGAAGAACTTCTCAGACAAGCAAAAACTAAAAGAGTTCATCAATACTAAACTGACTCCAGAGGAAATGATAAAAAGTCTTCTCTAAGTAGTAAAGAAAAGGCTATAATAAGTAAGACTGTAAAGGAAAGGATAAATCCCACTACTAAAGGCAAATATATAGTAAGGGCTGGGGATCAACCACTTAGATAAGCTAGTATGAAGATTAAAAGACAAAAAAATTTAAAATCACATATAACTACAATACTTAGTAAAGGGATAAACATGAAGATGTAAAACATGACATCAAAAACATGAAGTGTGAAAGTAGAGAGTAAAAAATATAGATCTTTTAGAATGAGTTTGAATTTAAAGGACTACCTGTTTAAAACAAATAGATATAGTTATTGGACAACAAATGTGGACCCCATGGTAACTACAAATCAAAAACCGACAATAGATAGGCAAAAACTAGAGAGAAAGGAACATATGCACACACACACATGCTCACACACACACACACACCACTAAAAAAAAATTATCAAACCACAAGGGAAGAAACTTAAAAAATAAGAAAAGAACAGGGAAGAACTACAAAAACAACCAGAAAACAGGTAATAAAAAGGCAATAAGTACATACTCATCTATAATTGCTGTAAAGGTCAATGGAATAACTGATCAAATCAAAAGACATAGGGTGCCTGATTGGATAAAAAAGAAGACCATGCTGCTTACAACAGAATCATTTCAGAGTTAAAGACACACAGACTGAAAGTGAGGGGATGGAAAAAGATATTTATGAACACTGAAATTACAAGAGAGTGATCATAACCATACTTAAATCAGAAAAAAATAGACCTTGAAACAAAGTCAATAACAAAAGACAAAGATGGGCATTATATAATGATAAAAGAATCAATACAAGAAGAGAATATTACACTCAATATATATGCACCCAATTCAGGATCACCTAAATATAGAAAGCAAATATTAACAGATATATAGGAAGAAATTGACAACAGTACAATAATAGTAGGGGACTTTAATATGTTAATTTATTCAATGGAAAGATCATCCAGACAGAAAATCAATAAGAAACAGCGGTCTTATATAATATAATGGACCAGTTAGACATATTAGATAACTATAGAACATTCAATCCAAAAACTGATGAATACATATTCTTTTCAAGTGCACATGCATCATTGTCCAGGACAGATCACATACAAGGCTACAAAACAAGCCTCAACAAACTGAAGAGGATAGAAATGATATCAAGCATTTTTTTTCAGACCACAACAGTATGAAAGTAGAAATCAGTTCCAGAAGAAAAATGCGAAAAGCACAAACACATGGAGACTAAACAATATGCTACTAAAAAAGTAATGGGTCAATGGAGAAATAAAGAAGAAGTCAGAAAATATCTCGAGACAAATGAAAATGCAAACACAATTTTCTGAAATCTATTGACTGCAGTGAAAGCAGTTCTAAGAGGGAAGTTCATAGTAACACAGTCCTACCTCAAGGAAAAAGTAAAAATCTCAAATAAACAACCTAACCTACCACCTAAAGGAATTAGAAAAGGAAAAACAAAACCCAAAGTCAGCAGAAGGGGGAAAATAATAAAGATCAGAGAGGAATTAAGTACAGACCAAAAATAAATATAGAAAAGATCAATAAAACCAAGAGCTGGTTTTCTGAAAAGATAAACAAAATTGATGAACCTTTATCCAGGCTCATCAATAAGAAAAGAGAGACAACCCAAATAAACAAAAAAGGAAATAAAAGAGGAGAAATAACAGCCAATATCATAGATATATTTTTAAAAACTTAAGAGAAAACTAAAAACACTTATATGCTAACAAACTGACAACCTAGAAGAAATCTACAAATTTCTAGAAACGTACAACCTCCAAAGACTGAATCAGGAAGAAATAGACAACCTGAACATATCAATCACTAGTAGAGAAATTGAATTTATAATAAAAAAGAGTCCATGCAAACAAAAGTCCAGGACCAGATGGCTTTATAGGGAAATTATTTTTTAAAAAACATTTAAATAAGAGCTAATGCCTATCCTTCTCAAACTATTCCAAAAACCTGCAGAGGATAGGACATTCCCAGATTTATCCTATAATGCCACCATTATTCTGATACCAAAACCAGACAAAGACACTACAAAAAAAGAAAATTACAGGCCAACATCTCTGATAAACATAGATGCAAAAATCCTCAGCAATATATTAGCAAATCGAATTCAACAATATATAAAAGGGATCATACACAGTGATCAAGTGGGGTTTATACAAGTGATGCAAGAATGGTTGAATATCTGCAAGTCAATCAATGTGTTAGAGCACATTAACAAAAGGAAGAATAAAAATCACATGATCATCTCAATAGATACAGGAAAAGCCTTTCACAAAATTCAACATCCATTCATGATAAAAACTGAAAGAAATCTGGAGATTTGAGAAGTAGGTGAATTTAAATTAGTGATTAGATATAGGGAGTAAATTGACTAACAAGAATGAGTTCTTGACTGGAATTGGGGAGTAAGTAATACCGCAGTTAGTAGTAGTAACTCTATAGTGAAAGTAAGTTATAGAAAAGAGTTTTCTTTGGACAGTTGTGGACATCACAGTGTCATTCATTGAGAGTAGAATGTCATAGAAATGCAGATAAGGCACAGAGGGAAAAATTATTAAAGGTGAGGTAGAAGCCTAGTACTGAAATAATAGAACTTTAGAACCTTGAAAAAATTATATTCAGTCCACTACAAAAAAGCATAGGTTGAAACTGTTGAATAGATTCCCACTGAATTCATACATTGGTAATACTTCTAGCAGAGAATGAAAAGAATAAAATATGAGGAAACAATTTTGTTTAGATTTTTTTACTCTCAAGGTCAAGATACAGTTAAGTCCCCTGCATATGAACCTTCAAGTTGCGAGCTTTCAAAGATGCAAACTTGCATTCCATCAACGTCAGGCATAAGTGAAGTTGCAGCCTGTCCTCTGACAATCCTTCAGCTCTACCTTCTGCCACCTCCTCTCCCTCCTCCAGTCAGTAACTCTTCTTCCATGTTCACTCGATGCCAGCCCATGTATGCCAGTTGTTGTACTGTACTACTGTAATTTTCAAGGTAGTACTTTGATTTACAATTTCATTCTTTGGTAATTTTATGTCTTAGGCATTTGATTTGCAAGAATATATAATATTTGAATTTGAATTTTACCTGAGATTTTAATAATGGAAAAGGAATTATACTCAAATTTGGGCCATTTCTATTTTGGCATTTTATTATTAAAGTATCTGGTTAAGATATAATCTCACAGCAGAATTTCTGATAGCCTGTCTAGGATGATGTGGGTGGACATAATTTTTGATAGAAAATAGTATGTAGAGTAAATTTTTAACCTCAGATACAGAATGATTTAATTAATATTCTCTTCTGACTTATTTCAGATTCCTCATTGGAGAAAATTAAACTGCTGTACAAAGGTTCCAGAAAATATCCTGATGAACTGCTCATCTCCTTAGTCTAGTTGAATAAAGTATTCATTTGTTGAATTTGTTGTACACGAATAATTATAAGAACAAATTTATAACATACTGTACAGGGAGACTTTTCTCCCTACTCCTACTGTGTTTTTTTATTTTTATTTTTCAGTTGGGTAGAGTTCCTTGCTTCTCTCTGGCTTTAACTCAGTAGTGAAAGTGTTACTCAATCTGATTGGTAAGTTTAGAAGGATAAATTTGAAATTTACAGTCTGGCTCATTTTTCCCACTTTTACTTACAGTGAACATGTGTTCTAGTTTGTGCCTTCATTGACAGGAGTAGGCTCCCCACTTGGGAAAACCTGCAGTTTTCTAGTCTTGCTCATTACTGGGTGGATAACTGTGACTAATTCTGGGGTCCAGTATTATGATACCACTTGACAGAGGTATAATCTAGATTTTCCAATCAAATTTTATGAATAATAGTTGATATTTGTGTATTCATAGTTTTACCTCTCTGGTTTTTATATTATTTTAGCCACTTGGAGTGGAGAAGGGATGCTATTAATTGGGTTCCTTCAAGTACCCCCAAAACCTGAAGGAAATAGTTTTAAAAATTTACTGGAAAACATGGAAATGAAGTTGCAGAAATGAAACAGATGCTTACCAGAAACACTGGAGAAAAGTATGTTGTTCTATTAGTATCTTATAAATCTGATATTCTGAGAGTATTTGTGAAACATGACATGATGAAAGTGCAATTCACAAAATACAGTTTTCAAAATTATCTCTGAATCTCGTTCCATACCAGGTCTACTGAATAAGAATTCTGAGCCTGAAGCTTCAAAATTTGGATTGCAAGTGGTCGGGGAGAAAGCAGAGGTCTTTCTCAGGCAGAGCCAAATTTGAGACTCACCAGGTAACACATACACATATTTATAATTAGTAAGTTCCAAATTTGCTGAAAAAATTTAGGCATCAATGGTTTCAGACTGGAATTAAGAGTTAAAATCATACTTGTCTCCCTTAGTAGTGATTAGACATAGAGGAGATTGAGATGAAATGTAAATAAAAGTTACTACTCTTTGTCCATCCTAATTTCTCTAATCTAAACTATATGTGATATTTCATAATATAATACAAAGTCACCCAACTTCTTCCTATCTTCTCTCCCATACTTTTATTTTTAAAATGAATTATCCCACATACTCCTATAATGTGAGGGAAAATGATTAGAATGGGAGATTCGACTCACTAGAGGAGTTGAAACTTTGGTTCTCAGCAAGAATAAGTTTGAGTGAAAAATGGGTGAAGCATCCTTTGCTTTTTGCCATAGTACTAAGAATCTGCTTTTGTTAAGCAAAATTTAAGAAACATATCAGGAACAGGTAAAATGAATGCCATGAAAAAGAACTTTTCTTCTTCATAGTAACTATGTTGGTCATACAAAAGAAATAAAGTTAAAAGTTAAAACACAGAAACAAGGAAGGGAGAATCTTATTTTTATTGTCTTGTTGTTGCTTTGTATTTTATTTCTTTTTTAAAATGTTTAGTTAGATATTATCATTTTTAAACTTATTTCCTTATCATTGATGTACTTGGAAAGTCTCCGTGGAAAGCCAAGTAAGTTTTTCATATCAATTGTCTTCAAATTCATCTTTGAAGAGCAGTTATTAAGATGAGGATCTAGAGATTGGAAATGAAGCCAGAATTGATCTCTGGTTGAAAACACTACCTACTGGGTAATAGAAACATCTACTGCTTTTAGCATCTCTGACCACACTATTGTCAGCAAATGAAATCTGAATCAAAGGGAAAGTCTAACAAAATTGTAATTCTGTTTACCAAAAACAATACCTCTCATATGACTGTATTTATCTGCAAACAAATTTGAAAAAGAAATCTGGTGTATCATCCAAAGAATCCTCTCTCGTATCCTGCCACAAAAATCAAGCAAACGTTCATAATTCCTAAAACTATGTAGAGTTGGAATACAAAGCCCCAGAAAATATTTTTTCAAATTCATAGAGCATTCTATCAATAAATGTAATAATTCTTGGGCAATTTTCAAAAAGACAGGAACATTATCAATGTATTTCCTAGCTAGCTTGCAAGCATTTGATCCTCAAACCACACGTTTTTGTCTTTTATAAACCTGGAGAAGAATATTTAAAGAGACATTTTGTAGACACATTTTGATCAAAATGAAGAAAACATTTTGCAAAATTCTATGAGTCCTAAAAGCTTTTCTTTTAACTATTTTTGGGTGATGGAAATCTCCAAGTTCCCCAGAGATTTATCTGGCAAATGAAGATGAATCACAAAGACACTCAAATATGAACATTCTCAGATGTAAATTAGATCTGATATTGACAAGCATAATTTGAGGATTTTAGGTATAACCTAAAATATTATGAACAGAGTTTTCTTTGTAGCCAAGGACAATGTTTCTGTTTCAAACAAGAAATTACTACTGGAAATTTTATTAATAGAGACCCTGCTATTATGTCTATTCAAATAGATTGTGAAACTGTGAGAGGAAATCCAGTATTACTGAGCAAGACTCTATTAAATTCAGAAAGATGAAGAATAATCAATAAATCAATATTTATTTTGCACTCATAAGTAATCTGTCCTTTAAAATATCTGAGTCCTAAGATTCATCAAACACTCTCTTCAGTGCGTAGTGATTACAGTGCAGTACTGCATTATCAGAAATTTGTAATTTCTTACTACAGCTTCCTTTCTTTAATTTCTAACTTCCCTATTTCTTAGCTGTGGAGTTACAGAAGTAAAAGAAAAACAGTAAAAAGTAGTTAAACATACAAAATATAAACTTATTTATTTAGGTAACATTCATCCAAGTTCAAATACTTATGAGACAGGGTAACATTCTAGTTTAGGTAACATTCATCCAAGTTCAAAAACTTATGAGACAGGGTATGTGATTTTTCACTTCTTTCCCCTTTCTCAGTGTTTCCTCTCCAGGAAGAGCTATTCACTATCACATCAACCATTTGGTATGCCACTTGTGATTTAGACAATATTTTAAATGTTAAATTTTCAAAGAAATTTTAAGGTAACTCCTCTTAATTTCTCCTTCCTGAAATATTATTATCTTCAATGAAATTATGCTCTTCTAGTTTTCTATCTCTTCTAGCTCCTTTGCTAAGTCTTTCTCCTTAATCTCACTTCTAAATATTGGATTTGTTCAGAACTTTACTCTCTACTTTTATGATTGTATCTGTTCCTATGTGTTTTATATAATTTCTATATTGATAACCCCCAAATGTGTATTTCCAGGCTGTTCCTCTCATAAGGACTCCAGACACACATATACAACAGCATAATCGATGTCTATATTTTTCAATTTTTGCAGGTGTACCACACAAAGCTTTCTATTTTTTCTACAGCCCTGCCCCCTCCCTCATTCTCCTCTGTTAACTCTGCTGCTTCACCAATCATCCTATCCCCATCAATGGCCTCCAGTCTTGGGAAGGTGCAGAGAGAAAGCCTTAGCATCATCCCTTACAATCACCTTCTTCCCAGCTGCATATCAGACCACCAGCAAATCTCCATTAATTCTATATCCAAAATGTTACAGTCCTGTCTGTTGTCTGCTTCTTTACTGTCTCCTTCCTAATCCAAAGTCTCAGAATAGAAGTTTAATAAGTGTTTTTTGAAAAAAAATTATATATGACTGAATGTAATGGGTTAGTGAATTTTCTTCCAGTCATGTTAACACTTTCTTTCCTTATACACATAGTTCTTTGCATTTCTTATCAGAGATTTCACTCTGAAAGACTGTCTTTTACTCTCTTGATTTCTCTACTTTTATCAGTTTTCAAATTCATTGAGAATTTATTTCTCTCTAGTATCCAACATCTAATTCTTATTCTGAGCACAGAATTTTAAATATTTGTTGAAATAAAGTAAACTAAGTAATTGAAATAAATATCCCAAACAGAGGTAACCTAACCCTTTTGCTCTCTACCAAGCCTATTTCTCATTCCTTTCTCACCACTGCTGATTATTTAACCCCATTTACCGTCCTGACTTGTAATAAGTATTTCCTTACTTTGTAGTTTCATCAATTATTAATAGAACTCTAAACAATATAATTTAGTTTTCCATATTGTGATTTATTTATACTTAGAATCATACTGTGTGTATTATTTTTTACTTTACTTAATTCATTCAAAATTGTAATATGGATGTGGTCATTTGGTTGGTGTAACATTATATTACTTCTATTTCTATATGAAATTCCATTGGAAGAATATACCACAATATACTTATTCATGCTTTTTTAAATGACCCCTTGGGTTATTCTATTTTTAATTGTTATAAATGATACTGCCAAAAACATTCTTGGATATGTTTACTTGGCTACCTGTACAGAAGTCTCTGTAGATTGTAGGAGACATCCACTTCTAACTTCATTAGATGAGCCAAGCTCTTTTCCAAGTTATACTCTATCTAGAAATGTAAAAGAGTTCTCCATCATCATTAATCCATATCATTTCCATTTTTGCCAATCTGATTTGTGTAGTAGCATCTCTTTGTGAGTTTTAATTTACATTCTTGATTATCAATGATTAATATAGTTTTATATATGTTCTAGTCATTTTATAGGGGACGTGTAAAAGTCACATGCCTATATTTTTTTCCTTTCAGGTTTTTTGAAATTTTCTTATCGATATGTAGAAAATTTTAATATATTCTGAAGGTTTTTTGTCAGTAATATGTATTGTTAATATGTTTCCTCATCTGTGTCTTGCCTTTTTTCTTTCTTTAAAATGTCTTTTGAACAAAAAAGATTTTTAATTGGTAAGTGTTTTGTGTGTCTTGCTTAAGAAACCTTCCCTTACTCAAAGTAAGCAACATGTCATTTGTAACACATATTTTAAAAATCTTCATGGTTTTGTGGTTTACATGAATATTCTAATCCAACTGCAATTAATTTTGGTATAGAATGAGGTTGGAGTCCAATCTCCTATTTTCCTATACAGATGTCATATTATCCTAAACAATTTATTTAAAGAGGTCTCAATTTGTTATTGAGCAAAAATAGACACTTGTGTTGTATATCAAATATGAGATGGAAAATACTTGCTTAACCTGAACATGGATTTAGACATACAGCTTTTAATTAGTGATACTATTATTGCTAGTGACTTCTTAATAAAACCAGAAATGACAAATTAATAGTAATAAATTAGAATTTTATATGGAGGGATATTAGAAAGTCTGCTTAACATAAGTGGTGCTGTGGAATACTGAGCTTCTGGATAAGCAGAAGAGACATACTGATGTGTAGTCAGAAGATGAATGAATTATAATTCATAAGACCCAGTTCTCTATCCATATTCTCCCCTATTACTTACATAGTAAACATGAGAAAAATCACTTAAGCTCAGTAAGCCTCAGTTATATTTGTCTGCAAAGTTTCTATGTTAATACTAATTAATTCTATCTCCCTCAAGCAGAATCTGAAGATTGAGATAAAGGTGTGATAGAAAATTCTTAAAGTATAAAACTTTACTAATATTAATATTAGCACTAAGAGATATCATTTTTCACTTATTGGTGGCCAATTGTTACTAAATGCAGTGTTAAACGTTTTCCACATGATAGTTACTTAAATCATCAACTGTATAAAAGTAAACCTTGTTATCACTGTTTTATGAATGAGGCATACAGAAGTGAATGACCTAACAAAAAATACCAAAGAGAGTAAATATTTTAAACCAGGCCTATCTCAAAACACAGTCCATGTAGCTAACAACTTCTTGCTAGAGCCAATCATATTTAATTGTAGTACAATGTGTAGGATGCAACCTATTAAAGATATTTTGAATAAGATATATTTTATATGACTTGATGGTTTCAGAACTAAACATACAAATTATGCTTATATGCTCATATATCTTACATTAATACATCTACAATCTGTTATGATATTGTTTGCTTGCTATTAATTCATACATTCATTAATTCATTTAATAGGAAATATTTTGAGCAGTATCATAAAAAAATATTACACTAATAGAATGGAATCCAAAAGAGACATAAAACTATGTCTTTGCTCTGTAAGACTGGTCTGTCAAGAAATGAGATGTATGTGTATTCAATTCAACATGAAACTATAATAGAATATCTTTATAATTTGTTCATTTTAGAAAATTCGATCTCAGCTAAAGCAGATATCTAATTGTAAACATTAAATTAAGTATAATATCTCCCTTACAGGTAATTTAAATGAAACATACTACCCTTAAGAAAATATATGCTACACATATTATTTTCAGATACACAATTTAATTCCATATTTATAATTACCTAAAAATGGTCAATAATAAAGAAATAATTAACATGGCTGCTGCTGTATGAATTTTCTATTGGTTAAGTGTAAAAGTTACTAAAGAACACTTAATTTTACTGCTGACTCAATCCAGGTTTCTCTCCTTTAAAAATGAAGCAAGGGCTTCACTGGGGGCGCTGTGGTTGAGAGTCTGCCTGCCGATGCAGGGGACACGGGTTTGTGCACTAGTCCGGGAAGATCCCACCTGCTGCAGAGCGGCCAGGCCCATGAGCCATGGTCACTGAGCCTGTGCTCCACAACGGGAGAGGCCACAACAGTGAGAGGCCCGCATACTACAAAAAATAAATAAATAAAGGAAGCAAGACATCTGCAAACAGAATAAGAAACTCACCACAGAACACTTTTTTAAATTATTATTATTCTAGGGCATTGGACAAACTGAGCTCTTTCCCTTATGCTTGTGATGGATAGCGTTTATACTCCATTTTGAATATGCAAGAGTGGCCAGAAACAAAACTCTTTGTTCTCTGCATTTTAAGCAATCCCTGACACCTTCAGAAGCTACAAGAAGAATGCAAACAAATGAACCCCAGAAGAGAGAAATTGAGCCAAAATGCACATAAAGAAGACTGGGAGGCACTTTTTTTCTCTTTTTTCCTGTTAAGTAAATTTAGAAGAAGTAATTCAAGCCCAGAGAAGGCTGTTATCAGGAGATGGATGGTGTCAGCTCTTATTTGTGTCATAGGGAATATGTACACTTAAACAAAAAAAAAAGAAAAAAGAAAAAAGAAAGAAAGAAAAGAAAAGGAAAAAAAGTAAAAGAAAAAAGAAGGAAGAAGAAAAAGAAAATGTATGGCTAAGTCTGAGGTAAATTGGAGTTATCCTTGTCTCACACAGAATCTAGCAATGTGCTATAACAGGGTGATACAGGATATTGCCTGTTTAAATAATGAACGTGTTTCTAATAAAACTGCACTTTCCATGGTGTTGATATTTAAATTAGCTTATTTTCTAAGTCACACATCGTATTAAATTCTATATTAATTATTACTATACAGTCATAGGCTAATTTGTTCTTCAGATCAGCCCACTAATATTAAGCATGAGAATTACATCCTGATTGGTGGTTAATGTCAGAGAGAATTTCCCTGAGTATAATCAGCCAGCATTTCCTTCTGAATAATAATATATTTACCAAACTTTAAAATTAAAAATGTTGAATACTGTATAGCAAAAATCTGTGTATCTAAAACCATGATGAACATTTATGAAAACTACCTAATATAGCTTGAAAAAAAAGGAGAAACTCAAATTAGTCATGGTCAACAGTTTATCCTAGTTAGTGGAAAGTTGCCATACATTGAGTATACAAAACCCTTATAGTATACTTGTGTGTTCTAGAAAGACACCAGTTATATTTCTAATGGGCCAGTATATTTTTTTAATTTTTTTTGTTTGTTTTTTAAATACTTTATATGGTAAAAATACAGCAAAAATATTTTTTGTTCCAAGAGGAAAAAATATACTGCTATGGTCATGGTTCTTTATTATGATCTGCTCATTTACGGTCACTACATCTAAAAAATATTTTGATTATTGAGTTTCTAGAATGTACCAAGTATAGTGTGTATAGGTGTGTTTTGTGTAATCTTTTGATCATTATAGCAACTTTGTGAAGTATGTATTATTACCACTATTTTTTTAACAAATGAAGTGTTAAAAACATAACTGAATCCTGGTAAAAATTGGATAAGTTATTTGATGTTTTTGCATACATCCCTGAAAATCAGTTACCATAGGCTTTAAATTTTCATTTGAAATAAAAAAGGTAAAATTGTATGCTATTATGATGTGTTATACATCATAATACATATATTCCTTTGGGAGATAAAGCATATATTTCATTTGGTATATATGGATTTAAAATAAAAGTTTCCAGCAGCAATCAGTGCCATCCCACTTTGAGAAACATTGTCTTTGTAAGTAGTCATATAACGAAGACACTAGAATTTTAGGCAGGATGTGTGTGAATTTTGTATATTGGCCAGCTTCTAAAGGTGATCAGGAAGGTTGGTGGGGTGGTGCAGGCAGAATCTTAAGAGTCATATGTGTTAACAAGTTAGCAAGGAAGACCTTTGTTAAAAATCCAGAAGGAGGGTTTCCCTGGTGGTGCAATGGTTGAGAGTCCACCTGCCAATGCAGGGGACGTGGGTTTCTGCCCCGGCCCAGGAAGATCCCACATGCTGTGGAGCAGCTGGGCCTGTGAGCCATGGCCACTGACCCTGCACATCCAAAGCCTGTGCTCCACAACGGGAGAGGCTACAACAGTGAGAGGCCCACATACCGCAAAAAAAAAAAAAAAAAAAAAAAATCCAGAAAGAATGTTATATTAATTATCTAATGGATAATAAAACAGTGGGATAGGGAAAGTGGACCTAAGACTAGACTCTATACTTGGATACAGTATCTAGACTTCTGATGCTACCACAAAAACAATGAAATATTGGTGCATTTGCTGTTGTTGGGTTAGCTTTGTTTACTACTTGGCTTGGCTTAGTATAATCAAGGAAAAAGTGCATTTAGCCTAATATACACACTCCCCTATATCTACTACACCATCGTGTTGTTCAAAATGAGAGAATGTGAAATGCTTTCTTTTTAGCTCTGTAGAAAATTGTATTTACCTGCAGTATTGTCTGTGGTAGAAAGAGGCTACTATAATCTGAAATTTTCGTTACGTAGGACAATGGAAAAAACGGCATGAGAAATAGTTGAATCTTCCACTAGTGGAAATATAACAGTAGGTGAGAGGAGAGAAACAAAAGGCATTTAAATTTAAAAATAAATAAATAAACTGTCCACCTAAATAAAGAATTAAACAGCAGCAAGTTCAAATGACCAGAAATTAAGTTTATTTGAAAAAAGCAGAGGAATGGCAATTCAGAAAGCCATGTCCTCGCAAGCTATAAATGAGTCCATTGAGTGTTTGGGGCAGACTGTATTTATAAGCAAGGAATGGAAAGAGGGGGGAAGTCCAGCCAGAGTCCAAGCAATAAGTTTATTGGCTTGAGGATGGGGAGAAATTCTTGGCAGATGTTCATTGATATGTAGATAAGGCCCATTATTCTGTAAATCATGTATTTACGAGAAATACATCTCTTAACTTTTTTTTTTTTGGTGACGTATTTTATCACAACACAATTTTATTTTAATTAATTTATTTATTTTTTAATACCTTTATTGGAGTATAATTGCTTTACAATGTTGTGTTAGTTTCTGCTGTATAACAAAATGAATCAGCTATATGTATACATATATCCCCATATCCCCTCCCTCTTGCACTTCCCTCCCACATTCCCTATCCCACCTCTCTAGGTGGTCACAAAGCACCGAGCTGATCTCCCCATGCTATGCAGCTGTTTCCCACTAGTTATCAATTTTACATTTGGTAGCGAATATATGTCAGTGCTACTCTTTCACTTCGTCCCAGCTTACACTTCCCTCTCCCCATGTCCTCAAGTCCATTCTCTACCTCTGCATCTTTATTCTGGTCTTGCCCCTAAGTTCATCAGAACCATTTTATTTTTTTTTTAAGATTCCATATATATGTGGTAGCTTACGGTATTTGTTTTTCTCTTTCTTACTTCATTCTGTATGACAGACTCTAGGTCCATCCACCTCACTACAAATAACTCAATTTTGTTTCATTTTATGGCTGAGTAATTTTAAAGTTCCATTCTTCTAAGGGTGCATGCATGATATTCTCCATTTCATATTTCCCAGTTCCATTTTAGATTGCAATCCTTTCGCAAAACAACAAAGTAAAGTAATATGTATTCACTGAAGATTTAAATTTTAACTTTTTGTGAAACACACATTAACCTTAACATTTCATTGCATTTGTGTTGATCACAATGAATTGCCTTGCTCTAAACAACTTAAGGACAATGAGGGTACCAGTTTTCTAGTTTACCCACTCACATCTGGATTTGAGAGCACATGCAAATTAAGATATTTTAGCTAATACAGTATTTGACACTATCTTCACATGCAAAGTACATAATTCAAGCAAGTGTTCATGTGTTGATTTCTTCAATGCATTGTTTGAAATATCCAGAGACTTGGGACAAATGTAATAAGCAATAATTTCCTTTAACATACATAGATAGCCACAGCTATTTAGGTTTTATTTGTAGACTGAACCTCAACCTTTAAATGGAAATGTTGTTGGAATTTATCAAAACTTATCCTTTTAGATTAGAGACATCACTATTTCACATGACATTTATGTATGTTACCTTTATCTAAAAAATGACTTGGCCTTACTAAAAGCAGAAATTCACTTTGAAATTGAATTTATTTATCTTATTCATTCAACATAGATTCATTCATTTATTCTATAATTAGCAAATATTTACTAGAATTTACTATATCCCGGGCACTGTTCTGAGAGCTGGGGATATGGCAGTAAACAAAAAAGACAAAAACTTCTGGTCTTTTCCAGAACAGTAACAAGGTCTGCTTGCATCCAGTTGACTGACTCAGAAGGTGACTAGTAGAGATGAAATGAAAGAACTAATGAAGAAAGTGAGGATAAAGGGACAGTTCCTGAAGGAACTTGCAGTGAACTTAAGGGAACATTTTTTTTTTCTTTCAGTGAGATGGGAACAATTGGAGAAACATTTTTTTAAAGGAGAAACATAAGTTTTTTACAAAAACCACTCAGGCTACTCTGTGGGGACAAAAGTGAAAGTAAAAGGCCATGTAGCAAGCTACATTCATAGGAAAGATGATAGTGGTTAGGACTAACTGACATTTGCTGGTAGATTGGAGGTAGAGTATGAAAGAGTCCATTTAGTTTCACATCAAAAAGAATAAAATACCTAGGAATAAACCTACATAAGGAGGCAAAAGACCTGTACTCTAAAAACCATGACACTGATGAAAGAAATTGAAGATGGCACAAGCAGATGGAAAGATATAATGTGTTCTTGGATTGGAAGAATCAATATTGTTAAAAAGGCCATGCTACCCAAGAAAATATACAGATTCAATGCAATCTCTATCAAAATACCAATGGCAATTTTCACAGAACTAGAACAAATATTTTTTTTTATTTGTATGGAAACACAAAAGACTCCAAATGCCTAAAACAATCTTGAGAAAGAACAGAGCTGGAAGAATCAGGCTCCCTGACTTCAGACTGAACTACAAAGCTGCAGTAACCAAAACAGTATGGTTCTGGAAAAAAAAACAGATACATAGATTAATGGAACAGGGTAAAGAGCCCTGAAATAAATCCACACACTTATGGTCAATTAATCTATGAAAAAGGAGGCAAGAATATACAATGGAGAAAAGACAGTCTCTTCAATAAGTGGTACAGGAAAAGCTGGACAGCTACATGGAAGAGAATGAAATTAGAACATTCTCTAACACCATATACAAGAATAAACTTAAAATGGATTAAAGACCTAAATGTAAGACCAGCCAGGAGGAAAACATAGGCAGAAAACTTTTTGACATATATTGCAGCAGTATTTTTTTGATCCATCTCTTTAAAAGAAATAAAAACCAAAATAAACAAATGGGACCTAATTAAACTTACAAGCTTTTGCACAGCAAGGAAGCTATCAACAAAATGAAAAGACCATCTAGTGAATGGGAGAAAATAGTTACAAATGATATGACCAACAAGGGGTTAATATCCAACATATATAAACACCACACACAACTCAACGTCAAAAAAAAAAAACAATTAAAAAAATGGGCAGAAGAACTGAATAGACATTTTTGAAAAGAGAAAATGCAGATGGCCAACAGGCACATGAAGAGATGCTCAACATCACTAATCATCAGGGAAATGCAAGTCAAAACCACAATGAGATATCGTCATTACACCTGTCAGATTGGCTATCATCAAAAATAATACAAATAATAAATGTTGGCAAGGATGTGGAGAAAAGGGAAACCTCCTACACTGTTGGTGGAAATGTAAAAAGGTGCAGTTACTATGGAAAACAGTATGAA
This sequence comes from Mesoplodon mirus, assembly GCF_964341445.2. NCBI lineage: Eukaryota > Metazoa > Chordata > Mammalia > Artiodactyla > Ziphiidae > Mesoplodon > Mesoplodon mirus. Next base: position 105,706,735 of record NC_138983.1, on the reverse strand, counting down.
GATTTATCAAGAAACTAAAAGTATAACTACCACATGACCCAGCAATTACACTCCTGGGTATATATCTAAAAAAAAAAAACCCCAAAACAACAAAAAAACACTCCTCTAATTAGAAAAGATAGACACATCCAAATATTCATAAAAGCATTACTTACAATTGTCAAGGTATGGAAGCAACCTAAGTGTCCATCAATAACTGAATGGATAAAGAATATGTGAGGTATACATATATATATATGTAATGGAAAAAAAAATATATATGTAATGGAAAACTACTAAGCCATAAAAATGAATGAAATTTTGCCATTTGCAGCAACATGGATGGACTTAGATGGCATTGTGCTAAATGAAATAAGTCAGACAGAGAAAGACAAACACTGTATGAAATCACTTACATGTGGAATCTAAAAAAATACAACAAACTAGTGAATATAACAAAAAAGAAGCAGAGTAGAGAACCAGTAGTACCAGTGGGGAGGAGGACAATAAAGTGTTGATGGAGTGGAAGGTATGAACTACTGGGTATAAGATATGCTGCAAGATGTATTGTTCAGCACAGGGAATGTAGCCAATATTTTGTAATAACTGTAAATGGAGTGTGGCCTTTAAAACTGTATTAAAAAATAAAAAAAAAACAAATTAAAAAAGAAAGAGTGATAATATCAAGGTACTTTTTAAAAATGTTTTTCAGAGTTGTGTTTGTTTTTGCCTGAGCAACTGGACTAGTTTTCCAGTTTCTCATAAACGGAAGACTAGGGAGAGCAGATTTGGGCAATGGTGAGGAAGACCAGAAGTTCTCTTTGGAGATATTAATATTGGAATGTATCTAGACACCAAAGTTAAGATATTGAGTCAGCAGTTAATTACATAAATTTGATGTTCAGGGGAACATTCCATATCAGGCATACCTTTTGGACCTGTAACCATATAGACGACCATAAGATAGAATGAAGTCACCAAGGGAGATGAGTTCAAAGGTAGACCCTGGGTCCTCCAAAACTTAGAGCTTGGAAGATGAGAAGTAATGAGCAGAGGAACAGAGTAAGAATGACAGGATATGTAGAGAGAAAACTCAGGAAAGTAAGATGTCTAAGGAGGAATGTGGATCAACGGGATTAAATGCTACTAACAGAAAAGTAATACGATAATTACAAATTGGCTATAAGGTTTTATAATGTGGAGATCTTTGAGGAACTTGTCAAGAGCAGTTGCAGTGGAGCATTGTAGGTTAAAACCTAATTGTAATGTTTCAAAAGGATAAATGAAGGCATAGAGATAAAGGGTAGAGATAATCCTTCAAAGAATTTTGTTATGAAAGGGCACAGAAAAGTGGACAGTCATTGGAGAGTGATGTGGTATAAAGAGAGAGGATTTGTGTTAAGATTGCAGAAATTATAGCATATTTGCTATTTGGTTATAAATAATTTTGAAGAGAGGAATTTTTTTTTCTATATTCAGAAAGATAAGCTAAAATATTCAAAATACTACAGTAGCTTTCCCTCAGGACACCTTGACACTTTGGTGTTGTGCACAAAATCACTATGAAAAGTTTACATAACTCAAGTTTATAAATTCAACTTCATTGAATTCGTAGTCTTAAATATTGTGTGTCTTGTTCAGTTATTATATGTTTTAACTAAGGCCTTAGATCATTTTTTTATATGGTAGATGTTTTAACCTGTTCACCGTGACTAGGGAAATAAAGCAGTGCCTAATATCAAAGAAAGCTACTAACATAGCAAGTAATGAAATCCTTTATTGACTTTTATTTAGTGCATTACAACGCAGAAACTAATATGCATATTACTCATTGGAGTTGTTTTGGTGCTCATTCATTTTAAAGAGTGAGTGTCATGTTTGGGAAAGGACTGGGAATGACAGCTCTCAAGATGAACGTCCTTTTTTCTTATTCAGTGAGCAGGTGGAGTACAGAAATCTACACTCCAAACTTTATTTTCTATTTTGCCATAAACTAAAAATTTACATTCCTCATATTTTCAGCTCCTAAGCCAACAGTGTATGGGCTTTCTGTTTCTGGCATTTTCTCCAGGAAAGTAATTTTTTACTTTTTTTTTTTTTTAATTTGGGACAGCAAGAGTGAATGGGTGGGGTCACTAAAGGGAAATAATTAATTTTAAAAATAGAGCAAATTTAACTTAAATTATGTCAGTTGAAATTCCAGAAAGAAAATGTCCAAAATGTTGTGACCTAGTCTCCTCAAGCTCAAATAGCATATTTAAGGGGTTTTCTGCAGGTATATCAATGTGTACCAAACCTAGAGTCCCACTTGCTTTGGATTTTTCAAACTGATCTTGTTATTTCCTATATTTCATTCAGATATGTTATAGGCACTTAGATGTCACAGGAAAAAAAAAGGGGAATTACAAAGAATAACATGGGTTAGTGACAAGGCAGAAATGTAGTCCTCAGTTTAGTAAGCAGATAAATTTTGAATGAGCAAGTTAAAAAAAAATTACCATCTGTTTTGTGTCTCTAAGAAAATGATTGCTCTACATAAGCCCAGGAAAAATACATTTTGTGGTGTTGGACTTATCAAGAAACTGAAAATTTAAGCCCAAGGATTATAACTATATTATTTAAGCTTTGCAGAAAATCCTATCCCTTTAAAATACCTAGAACCTTAAAAATGTGTGTATTATTTTATCTATCAATTTCTTTTCAAGGGTTAGGTCTTTAATCATTCGTAAACATATTTGAAATTGTGATTTTTTTCTCACAAGCTTGAATAACTAAATTATGTCTAGTTACAGAATGGAATAATATGAAACATTTTCAAATTTTGTTTTCAAGAGTAATTTTTATGAAAAGAAAATAAAGAAATAGTAAGTTAAAAGGTTGCATCCTAATTTAATGGTGAAATAAACTATCATAAAATTACTATTTATCTTCGTAGTGAGGATAGGTACATTTCCTTTTGTTATATGCTTCTATATTTTTCAATGTCTTACAAAGGGTAATTTTAAACTGAAAATAAGAGAAAATTATGAAACAGACACTGTATAGTTGTATATGTGAAACTCTAAGGTGTATATTGTAGTTAGGTAGAATAAACTCATTAAATTTGAAAGTAGTGAAATTAGATCATCAGCTTTCAAATTTTGGTAACAGAAGGACATTCTATTCAAATAAATAAATCTCTTATGATGCTCCATATAAGGGATAAGGAAGATAACTAAATACATAGATATCTAATATTGTGCATCTGCAATCTCTCCTCCTCGCCATCTTTTCCCACTCCCCCCACTTTCTCCTTTCCTTCCTTACATTTGGAAAACTTTGATACTTAAAACTTAGATTTGTGGCTGAGGGGGTAAATAAATTTTCATAACTAACTTGAGTACAGAGGTATTAAGACTACAACTTCTTTTCATCAAACGGTTTACTGGAACTTTGTGGGATGCATTAGTGTAGCACTAACAGATATAATAGGAAAGGCCAATGAGGTTCTTCAGAGAAAAATAATCATTCCAGTAATATAGAGAAGAAGGAGGTCGGGGAAGGGAGGTGGAAGGAAAAGAAAATGGGAATGGAGAAAGGAAAAAATAGGAGTCCTGATTTCAGAATTGAATTGAGCTAAGTGGTCAAGGAGGTTTGTTCAACCTATGTCAGTGAAGTAGTAGCAGTCTTTCTGATAGCATGCTTTTGCTCCGGGGCAGTGTTTGCCTGAGAAACAGAGGGACCTTCTGCTGATTTGGACATTATGTGTGAGTGTTAACCTGGGCTAGTTGAGGTAAGTGGTTTTGGATTATTTTTATGCCATATTCTAACATGGGACATCCCAGTCAACTATAAAGTAAGCCAAATTACAGATGTTAGAGTTTTAGTAGAAGCCCAGAGGTTCTGGCCTCACACCCTTGGAAACCCCCAATGCACCTGTGAGAAATCTTACTGTTATACAGAACACATTTGAAAACTTATGATTTATATCATTGATTTAGTTGCACTTAAATTAATGTACATGAATATCACTGTGCTTGACTGGCTAAAACTTCATAGTAGTCCATTGGTAGGTAAGCTAGGAAAGGAGTTGGAGAGTGCCAGTGAGGGAAAAGAAAAACAAGATGAGGATGATATCATGGAAGCCATAAGAAGAGTGTCTGAAGGTAAAAGTAGTCAATCATTTAAATGTTTTTCATTTTTTCATTAATCAAATACTCATTGAGTACCTTACTATACACCATAAACTGTGCTAGACACTGGAAAACACAAACACAAACACACACACACACACACACACACAAACACACGTTTTATGCAGAGTTCAGTCATTTAAAAAATTATAATTGCATTGAACTATATTTTTAATTAATTACATGAAAAGAAAGATTTTCTAATCTGATCATGGAGAATTTTCTAGGGGAGCTCACATTTATTGGTAACACAAACTTATATGTATTTGATTTAAACTGAAAATTAAAAAAAAAAAACAAGTCCCACAATTATTTAACAGGAAAAAGAACTAGAGTTATCTCACTTTTTATTTGAGAAAAATAAAAATGAGTGCAAAACTTGACTCACATATTAGTAATCTTGAAAAAGTCATTGAGGTCATTAGACAAAAAAGAATAGTTACAATCACTATTGTTGCTTTGAATTATTTCAAGAGTTCTATTTAAATTTTTCTATTTTCTATTTCTTTTTTTTTGGTAATTTAATTTTTATAATTTATTTATTTTTTAATTTTATTTTTTAATTTTTTGCTTTATAACAAATTTAATCAGTTATACATATACATATGTTCCCATATCCCCTCCCTCTTGCGTCTCCCTCTCACCCTCCCTATCCCAGCCCTGCAGGTGGTCACAAAGCACCGAGCTGATCTCCCTGTGCCACGTGGCTGCTTCCCACTAGCCATCTACCCTACGCCCGGTAGTGTACATATGTCCATGCCGCTCCCTCACCTTGTCACAGCCCACCCTTCCCCCTCCCCACATCCTCACGTCCATTCTCTAGTAGGTCTGCGTCTTCATTCCTGTCTTACCCCCATGTTCTTCATGACATTCCTTTTTCTTAAATTCCACATATATGTGTCAGCATACAGTATTTGTCTTTCTCCTTCTGACTTACCTCACTCTGTATGACAGACTCTAGGTCCATCCACCTCATTACAAATAGCTCAATTTCATTTCTTTTTATGGCTGAGTAATATTCCATTGTATATATGTGCCACATCTTCTTTACCCATTCATCTGATGATGGACACTTACGTTGTTTCCATCTCTGGGCTACTGTAAATAGGGCTGCTATGAACATCTTGGTACATGTCTCCCCTTGAATTATGGTTTTCTCAGGGTATTTGCCCAGCAGTGGGAAAACTGGGTCATATGGTAGCTCTATTTGTAGTTTTCCAAGGAAACTCCATACCGTTCTCCATAGTGGCTGTACCAATTCACATTCCCACCAGCAGTGCAAGAGTGTTCCCTTTTCTCCACACCCTCTCCAGCATTTACTGTTTCCAGACTCCTTGATGATGGCCATTCTGACTGGTGTGAGATGACATCTCATTGTAGTTTTGATTTGCATTTCTCTAATGAGTAAAGATGTTGAGCATCCTTTCATGTGTTTGTTGGCAGTCTGTATATCTTCTGTGGAGAAATGTCTATTTAGGTCCTCCGCCCATTTTTGGATTGGGTTGTTTGATTTTTTGTTATTGAGCTGCATGAGCTGCTTGTAAATTTTGGAGATTAATCCTTTGTCAGTTGCTTCATTCGCAAATATTTTCTCCCATTCTGAGGGTTGTCTTTTGATCTTGTTTATGGTTTCCTTTGCTGTGCAAAAGCTTGGAAGTTTCATTAGGTCCCATGTGTTTATTTTTGTCTTTATTTCCATTTCTCTAGGAGGTGGGTCCAAAAGGATCTTGCTGTGATTTATGTCATAGAGTGTTCTGCCTATGTTTTCCTCTAAGAGTTTGATAGTGTCTGGCCTTACATTTAGGTCTTTAATCCATTTTGAGCTTATTTTTGTGTATGGTGTTAGGGAGTGATCTAACCTCATACTTTTACATGTCCCTATCCAGTTTTCCCAGCACCACTTACTGAAGACACTGTCCTTTCTCCACTGTACATTCCTGCCTCCTTTATCAAAGATAAGGTGACCATATGTCCGTGGGTTTATCTCTGGGCTTTCTATCCTGTTCCATTGATCTATCTTTCTGTTTTTGTGCCAGTACCATACTGTCTTGATTACTGTAGCTTTGTAGTATAGTCTGAAGGCAGGGAGCCTGATTCCTCCAGCTCCGTTTTTTGTTCTCAAAATTGCTTTGGCTATTCGGGGTCTTTTGTGTTTCCATACAAATTGTGAAATTTTTTGTTCTAGTTCTGTGAAAAATGCCAGTGGTAGTTTGATAGGGATTGCATTGAATCTGTAGATTGCTTTGGGTAGTAGAGTCATTTTCACAATGTTGATTCTTCCAAGCCAAGGACATGGTACATCTCTCGATCTATTTGTATCATCTTTAATTTCTTTCATCAGTGTCTCATAATTTTCTGCATACAGGTCTTTTGTCTCCTTAGGTAGGATTATTCCTATATATTTTATTCTTTTTGTTGCAATGGTAAATGGGAGTGTTTCCTTGATTTCACTTTCAGATTTGTCATCATTAGTATATAGGAATGGCAGAGATTTCTGTACATTAATTTTGTATCCTGCTACTTTACCAAATTCATTGATTAGCTCTAGTAGTTTTCTGGTAGCATCTTTAGGATTCTCTATGTATAGTATCATGTCATCTGCAAACAGTGACAGCTTTACTTCTTCTTTTCTGATTTGGATTCCTTTTATTTCCTTTTCTTATCTGATTGCTCTGGCTAAAACTTCCAAAACTATGTTGAATAAGAGTGGTGAGAGTGGGCAACCTTGTCTTGTTCCTGATCTTAGTGGAAATGGTTTCAGTTTTTCACCATTGAGGATGATGCTGGCTGTGGGTTTGTCATATATGGCCTTTATTATGTTGAGGAAAGTTCCCTCTATGCCTACTTTCTGCAGGGTTTTTATCATAAATGGGTGTTGAATTTTGTCGAAAGATTTCTCTGCATCTATTGAGATGATCATATGGTTTTTCTCCTTCAATTTGTGAATATGGTGTATCACATTGATTGATTTGTGTATATTGAAGAATCCTTGAATTCCTGGAATAAACCCCCTTGATCATGGTGTATGATCCCTTTAATATGCTGTTGGATTCTGTTTGCTAGTATTTTGTTGAGGATTTTTGCATCTATGTTCATCAGTGATATTGGCCTTTAGTTTTCTTTCTTTGTGACATCCTTGCCTGGTTTTGGTATCAAGGTGATGGTGGCCTCGTAGAATGAGTTTGGGAGTGTTCCTCCCTCTGCTATATTTTGGAAGAGTTTGAGAAGGATAGGTGTTAACTCTTCTCTAAATGCTTGAAAGAATTAGCCTGTGAAGCCATTTTGTCATGGGCTTTTGTTTGTTGGAAGATTTTTAATCACAGTTTCAATTTCAGTGCTTGTGATTGGTCTGTTCATATTTTCTATTTCTTCCTGATTCAGTCTTGGCAGGTTATGCATTTCTAAGAATTTGTCCATTTCTTCCAGGTTGTCCATTTTATTGTCATAGAGTTGCTTATAGTAATCTCTCATGATATTTTGTATTTCTGCACTGTCAGTTGTTACTTCTCCTTTTTCATTTCTAATTCTATTGATTTGAGTCTTCTCCCTTTTTTTCTTGATGAGTCTGGCTAATGGTTTATCAATTTTGTTTATCTTCTCAAAGAACCAGCTTTTAGTTTTATTGATCTTTGCTATCGTTTACTTCATTTCTTTTTCATTTATTTCTGATCTGATTTTTATGATTTCTTTCCTTCTGCTAACTTTGGGATGTTTTTGTTCTTCTTTCTATAATTGCTTAAGTGCAAGGTTAGGTTGTTTATTCGAGATGTTTCCTGTTTCTTAAGGTGGGATTGTATTGCTATAAACTTCCCTCTTAGAACTGCTTTTGCTGCATCCCATAGGTTTTGGGTCGTCGTGTCTCCATTGTCATTTGTTTCTAGGTATTTTTTAATTTCCTCTTTGATTTCTTCAGTGATCACTTCGTTATTAAGTAGTGTATTGTTTAGCCTCCATGTGTTTGTATTTTTTACAGATCTTTTCCTGTAATTGATGTCTAGTCTCATAGCATTGTGGTCGGAAAAGATACTTGATACAATTTCAATTTTCTTAAATTTACTAAGGATTGATTTGTGACCCAAGATATGATCTATCTTGGAGAATGTTCCATGAGCACTTGAGAAAAATGTGTATTCTGTTGTTTTTGGATGGAATGTCCTATAAATATCAATTAAGTCCATCTTGTTTAATGTATCATTTAAAGCTTGTGTTTCCTTATTTATTTTCATTTTGGATGATCTGTCCATTGGTGAAAGTGGGGTGTTAAAGTCCCCTACTATGAGTGTGTTAATGTCAATTTCTCCTTTTATGGCTGTTAGTATTTTCCTTATGTATTGAGGTGCTACTATGTTGGGTGCATAAATATTTACAATTGTTATATCTTCTTCTTGGATTGATCCGTTGATCATTATGTAGTGTCCTTCTTTGTCTCTTCTAGTAGTCTTTATTTTAAAATCTATTTTGTATGATATGAGAATTGCTACTCCAGCTTTCTTTTGGTTTCCATTTGCATGGAATATCTTTTTCCATCCCCTTACTGTCAGTCTGTATGTGTCTATAGTTCTGAAGTGGGTCTCTTGTAGACAGCATATATATATATGGGTCTTGTTTTTGTATCCATTCAGCCAATCTGTGTCTTTTGGTGGGAGCATTTAGTCCATTTACATTTAAGGTAATTATTGATATGTATGTTCCTATTCCCATTTCCTTTATTGCTTTGGGTTCGTTATTGTAGGTATGTTCCTTCTGTTGTGTTTCTTGCCTAGAGAAGTTCCTTTAGCATTTGTTGTAAAGCTGGTTTGGTGGTGCTGAACTCTCTCAGCTTTTGCTTGTCTGTAAATGTTTTAATTTCTCCATCAAATCTGAATGAGATCCTTGCTGGGTAGAGTAATCTTGGTTGCAGGTTTTTCTCCTTCATCACTTTAATTATGTCCTGCCACTCCCTTCTGGCTTGTAGAGTTTCTGCTGAGAGATCAGCTGTTATCCTGATAGGTATTCCCTTGTGTGTTATTTGTTGTTTCTCCCTTGCTGCTTTTAATATGATTTCTTTGTGTTTAATTTTTGACAGTTTGATTAGTATGTGTCTTGGCGTATTTCTCCTTGGATTTATTCTGTATGGGACTCTCTGTGCCTCCTGGACTTGATTAACTATTTCCTTTCCCATATTGGGGAAGTTTTCAACTATAATCTCTTCAAATATTTTCTCAATCCCTTTCTTTTTCTCTTCTTCTTCTGGAACCCCTATAATTCGAATGTTGGTGTGTTTAATGTTGTCCCAGAGGTCTCTGAGACTGTCCTCTGTTCTTTTCATTCTTTTTTCTTTATTTTGCTCTGCATCAGTTATTTCCACTATTTTATCTTCCACCTCACTTATCCGTTCTTCTGCCTCAGTTTTTCTGCTATTGATCCTATCTAGAGTATTTTTCATTTCATTTTTTTGTGTTTTTAATCGATGCTTGATTCATCTTTAAGTTCTTCTAGGTCCTTGTTAACTGTTTCTTGCATTTTGTCTATTCTATTTCCAAGATTTTGGATCTTGGAAATACAATCTTGGATCATCTTTACCATCATTATTCTGAATTCTTTTTCAGGTAGACTGCTTATTACCTCTTCATTTGTTAGGTCTGGTGGGTTTTTATCTTGCTCCTTCTCCTGCTGTGTGTTTTTCTGTCTTCTCATTTTGCTTATGTTACTGTGTTTGGGCTCTCCTTTTTGCAGGCTGCTGGTTCATAGTTCCCGTTGTTTTTGGTGTCTGTCCCCAGTGGCTAAGGTTGGTTTAGTGGGTTGTGTAAGCTTCTTGGTGGAGGGGACTAGTGCCTGTGTTCTGGTGGATGAGGCTGGATCTTGTCTTTCTGGTGGGCAGGTCCACGTCTGGTGGTGTGTTTTGGGGTGTTTGTGGACTTTTTATGATTTTAGGCCACCTCTCTGCTAATGGGTGGCATTGTGTTCCTGTCTTGCTAGTTGTTTGGCATAGGGTGTCCAGCACTGTAGCTTGCTGGTCGTTGAGTGAAGCTGGGTGCTGGTGTTGAGATGGAGATCTCTGGAAGATTTTTGTCGTTTGATATTATGTGGAGCTGGGAGGTCTCTTGTGGACCAGTGTCCTGAAGTTGGCTCTCCCACCTCAGAGGCACAGCACTGACTCCTGGCTCCTCAATTTGGGATGGTTTGTTGTCTATTCATGTATTCCACAGATGCAGGGTACATCAAGTTGATTGCGGAGCTTTAATCCGCTGCTTCTGAGGCTGCTGGGAGAGGTTTCCCTTTCTCTTCTTTGTTCTCACAGCTCCTGGGTCTCAGCTTTGGATTTGGCCCCGGCTCTGAGTGTAGGTCGCTGGCGGGCGTCTGTTCTTTGCTCAGACAGGACAGGGTTAAAGGAGCAGCCTCTTCGGGGACTCTGGCTCACTCAGGCTGGGCGGGAGGGAGGGGCTCGGAGTGCGGGGCAAGCCTGCAGCGGCAGAGGCCGGCATGATGTTGCACCAGCCCGAGGCATGCCGTGCATTCTCCCAGGGAAGCCGCCCCTGGATCCCAGGACCCTGGCAGTGGTGGGCTGCACAGGCTCCCAGAAGGGCAGCATGGACAGTGACCTGCGCTCGCACACAGGCTTCTTGGTGGCGGCAGCAGCAGCCCCAGTGTCCCACGCCCATCACTGGGCTCCGCACTTTCAGTCGAGACTTGCGCCCACCTGTGGAGCCCCTTTAAGCAGCGCTCCTAATCCCCTCTCCTCACGCACCAGGAAACCAAGAGGGAAGAAAAAGTCTCTTGCCTGTTCGGCAGCTCCAGAGTTCTCCCGGACTCCCTCCCGGCCAGCTGTGGCACACCAGTCCCCTTCAGGCTGAGTTCTCGCCGCCAGCCCCAGTCCTCTCCTTGCGCTCTGACCGAAGCCCTAGCTTCAGCTCCCAGCGCTGCCCGCCCCGGCAGGCGAGCAGATAAGCCTCTTGGGCTGGTGAGTGCTGCTCGGTACCGATCCTCTGTGCGGGGATCTCTCCGCTCTGCCCTATCCAGGTATGTGGGGAGTTTCTTGCCTTTTGGGAGGTCTGGGGTCTTCTGCCAGCGTTCAGTAGGTGTTCTGTAGGAGTTGTTCCACATGTAGCTGTATTTCTGGTGTATCCGTGGGGAGGAAGGTCTATTTTCTATTTCTGCTTGAGACTTTACATTAAATAAAAGGAAAATATAAAAATATTACAGAGACATCTGTTCTGTGTGATATCACATCAAACCCAGATAATATAATTAGTGTAAAACTTGTTAATAATCATAGACTTTTCCTGAATAGGAAATTATTTTAAATTTGAGCAACCAAAGAAATGTAATTTAAGATGATATTTCCAGAAATAAAATTCTACGCAGGTTAAGTTTAAGGCATATGTTTAATATTAACCAAATTGTTGCAGTAACCAGAAAAGATTATCTGCTCTTACCTTATGAGTACACAACTTATCAAAGACACTATCACATTAATTCCCCTGGAAATTACCAGATCAGCCACGGATGGACACAAACAAATTGATTTGAATTAAGCTAAACATTCTTCCTACTTTAAGTATTTACTCTGATGAATTATTTTAGTGTCTAGTAGCCTGTTTTAAGGTTTTTAAGATTACTTAGTACCCACTCTACCATGTGCATCTGTGTTTGGCACCCCACAGGGTTATGCACACAGAGTCCCTCTACACATCCACCAATAGGGCCTGACCCTCATTAGATACTCATTTGTTTCTTCCTTTTAGTTTTACTAGTGAGTGAGCCTATGAGTATAAAATTTCAGTTTAATGGCAATAGTTGAGTGATTATGAAAAAAGAGATGATTTTGAAATTAAAACTCGGACTCTTATACCTGTCAATATGACCAAATATATATTCTGATTACCTCCAAAACATGAATATATATATATATATATATATATATATATATATATATATATATATATATATATATATATATATATACATACACACATCCAAGAGAAATCCCAATAGTCAAGTCACAAGTAGAATGGGAAGAGAGGAAAAGTTAAGAATCCATGGAGACAACCTAACTAAGGACATTTTCCATGATACAGACTAATAAATAGGTATTTTAATATGTTTAGTGATAAAATAAATTAATAAAAATCTGACTAAATGAATAGAGATGATAAAAGTTAACAAACGGATTTGAAAAGAACCAAAATAGACATTATAAAATATAAACTGACATCTAAATTTCAGTAAATACTAATTAGCAGGTTAGACACAGTTAAATATATACTTTTAATCATCTTTCTCTCTCCACAGACAAACATACTGAAAAGCATGTTTATATATGCTGACCATTTGAAAGCAAGTTACATATTTTTTCCATAAACACTTCAGCAGTGTTTACAGCATAACCATATTTTATATATATATATATATATATATATATATATACACACACACACATATATATGCATATATATGCATGCATGTGTATATATACACACATATACTTAATATGTACATATGTACATATACATAACCAATATATCATAAATTTCAGCCATAATATCACTTAAAATTTTAATACCTCTAATACATTGATTATATGTAATTTTCTCCCATTGTTCCCAAAAAATATCCTCCATTGAAATTTTTGAACAAAGATCCAATTGACAATTTACATATTGTTTTTTAGTCTTTATGCTCCTTTACTCTCCTTAAAGATAAATAGGTATTCTCAGTTATGTGGGGTTTCTGATGATTTTGACAAGTGTCCAGACAAGCTTTCTTGAAGAATGTCCCGAATTCTAGATTTGTCTGTTTCCTCATGATGTCATTTAACTTGTTCTTCTAACTTTTCTGTGAATTAGAAGTTAGTTTGGGCTAGAGATTTAATTTAGATTCAGGTTAAGCATTTTTTTTTTTTTTTTTTTTTTGTGGTGCGGTATGTGGGCCTCCTACCGCTGTGGCCTCTCCCATTGCAGAACACAGGCTCCGGACGCACAGGCTCAGCGGCCATGGCTCACGGGCCCAGCCACTCTGCAGCATGTGGGATCCTCCCGGACCAGGGCATGAACCCACGTCCCCTGAATCGGCAGGTAGACTCTCAAACACTGCGCCACCAGGGAAGCCCCAGGTTAAACATTTTTGACACGACAACTTTGTATACAGTGTTGTTTGCTTAGTATAAAATCATATCCAGAGGTATGTAATGTCAGTTTTTTTTCCATTGTTTGATGGCAACGGCAGTTTAATCATTTTGTTAAGGTGATGACTTTCAGATCTCACCATTGTAAATTTTTGTTTTTCCTTTTGTTGTTACCAAGTAATCTATGAGATAATACTGTGAATGTTTCTCAATGACTTTTCAACTAATTGCTTGTGAAAATAATGATGGGACCTGTTTGAATTAATTATCTGATTACAAAAAATGGTGATTTCTTTTGTCCTTCTATATATGTATTATATTTCTTTGTTGACGTCCTTCTGTAAAGAGGAGATTTTCATGTATATAATTTTATATAAACACGTTCATCAACACATTTCTCTCTATATATATACACATAATTACATACATATTTAGTAACTAAATACATGAATGTTTTATTTTGTTGATATGAAGGAAAATGTGAAAATATGAATGTTAACCAGTTACAGGTTTGTTGTTCAGGCTGTTGACATTAGTAACCTGGTGTAGGTTGAGGAAGTTAAAATTATTCATATGGAGGTAGAGAGAGAAAAAAAAAGCTATAGGAAAAGAAAAGTAAAAGAAATTAAAACCTTGCAGTTATATCACTCTCTCATTTAATATGTGAAATAAAAATATAATTTTTTAATATTTCATTTTGTTACAGAATAAATTTTAGCAAGAGAGCCAAAAATCTCTGAAATCTCATAGGAAATCAGGGAGAATATTTGAACATACAGGTTTAGTGCAATGTTAAAGAAATGAACCTGTGATTTTATAAGGGGCATCTGAAATAAACCTCTATATGCTCTGACACAAAATATGCTAGGAACTCTGTCATGGGCTAACTTCTGGGGAAGAGGAAAAAGGTAGGATATATTAGAGAAAAAGCCAAAAGAACTTATTCACAGTGACTCAGAGTAATATTTACCACAAAGGTCAGTGACCACTAAGCCAAATGGTCTTGGGGAGCACAGACTCTGGCCCACACCCATATGTCCTTTCAATAGGGTATCTCTATAGTTCATAATATTCACAAACTTTTGTGAGGTCTCAGGTACCCCTGAAAATCTGATGCCTCCTATGTAAAATGCACTTATTTAAAAATTGGTCTGAAATTAAAATCCCTTAAAATGAACCGTAACAAAAAAAAAAAAAAAAGTAGCACTGCTCAGAGTTAGATTTTTGCTAGGATTTTGACTTTAGATAACTGTTCTGGGTTAGAGCTGAGCTCTGGGCACCAGACTGTGTCTTCCTTAAGGAAACAGAGGACCAGGAAAATATAGCATTTTTGGAACCCAGCTAATGAGGCTGTTCATAAGGAAAATATTCTGGATCCATATGAGAAATGGAGACAAAATAAAGAAAGTGAGAACAAGTAACTGGCCTGGGCAAATAAGGCTATGGTTTGAGGGAAGGTTGAAGCTCAGTGGTTAAGTAGGTGGCAGCTTAGAGCATCTTATATCACCATAGAACATAAAACAGGGGCTATACAGGTGCCAATAAGAGAGGCTAACTTGTTAGGATTTTTGTCTTCCTTTTTTGCAAGCCAAGGAAATATAATTAAAGAGTAACTGACCAAGAACAGAAATTATAAATCCTAAGTATTATTTTAACCTAGGAAAGACCTTAAAGCACACTCGTTCTAGCTTCATAAATACACATGTGCATAGAATTCAAGTGAGTTGCTTCACGGTTACACAATTAGTTCATGATAGAAGAAAGGTTATGACCCAGAGAAATTTTCTTATGTGTATAATCTATATTTTTTTTTAAAAATTGCCAGTATCTGTAGTTTTCTTGTTCTTTCATAAGGTTTCCTTATAAATAAATAGCTAACTAAATGGAAGCTATATTTGCATATTAATATACCAATATGGCTCAGGAATTTGGCACTGGCAGTAGAGAACAGAAGCTACCTTTCACTCAAAAATTGATTTATAAGTTTGCTTTGGCTATCAACTTAATTTTGCTTGTGTGGTATGCCTTGTGAGAGAAGTATTCCTCAACTCCCCATGTATGCCCACTCATTTCTATTTTAATAATTAAAATTTCTTATAAATCATGAACTTTAAAAATTAATTTTAATGCACATAATCCTTTGATCATTAATTAAAAGAACTATTTTAATTTTCTGCACATGTTAAGATAATATTCTGTTTTAGGTGATTTAGAAAGGGAGGTGTAAGCATAGAGAAAAGAAAGAAGCCAGAATGCCACCTAATACACATATGGCTTACCAGCCAAGGGCAATCACCTACCCATAGCAACACCCAGTGAAGGGAGCCTGACTCTCCCTGCTCTTGAATAAATCTCCAAAAATAATTATTTAAAAAGGAATTGTATTTCCTTTCACTAGACATGGGAGATGACATGTTAGGGAGAGAGACTTGCTACATTGTGTAGTTATTTTGGAACAGCTTACCTGGGTCTTACTGCACTTCCAAAAATGAGAGTAAGGTGTGTGTTTGTGTGCATGAACATGTGTGTGTGTGTGCACTCTGTGTTCCGTATGCTATGGCTTTCTTTATGACAACTGGTTGCATTTCTGATATATCATCACTTCAATGAGAACAATCTCAGTTTGTTTTTACATTAAGATGTATGTGAAAGTGCTGCATTGCAAGGCTTAGACTATTTGTGGCAAAATGTTGGATTCATTTCAACTTTTTAAACATTGATTTCTTTGAATTATTCCCCAATTTAAAAAAAAGATTTTTTTTTCTTTTAGAATTGGGTATCAGGTAGAACTCTGTTTGCTTGACTCTGCTATGTTGTAAAAAACACAGATTACATTGGCTATGTTGATACATAAGTTAAAGTAATATACATATGTGCTTAAAATAGCAAACACCATATTAATTTTTGATAGATTTTAAAGCATACCCTGGGTCTTGGCTGTAACTGATCATTCAAAATTGGGGTAACTGTTTGAATATAAAACCTCTAGTTTTATTAATCTGAGAGTGCCCAGGTATACCTTAAGCCATTTATAACTATAAATTACAATTACCAATTCCATGCTATATACTAACAGTTACTTCTAATTATAGTGAAATATTAGGCTGATCAACCATCCTGATTTTCCTGGGATAGTAGATTTTCCAGATGTGTGACTTTTAATGTTATAAAAAACATGGATAGTCATAGACAAATGGGACAATTGGCCATCCTATGTTACTTTACTTAACATTATTAAACTGAGTCATTGCCAAAAATAAAAGGTAAAATGCTGTATTATTTATTTTATTTGTTATCCCTAGGGAATATTTATTTGTAAATTTAAACTAATGTATCTGATTCTGTCCTTTAATTCTCTGCATGACTTCTAAGCAACATTGGAAACTCTGTATAATTGCTATTGACTACATTTATACTCAGTGTTTGCAGTTTCAAGTCACACGTTCAGGTTTCAAGTGGAGCTCAGAATTATTCACCAAGCACATCTCTAGGGGCTATAAATAAATATCAATAATTTTCCTCATTTCTTAAAAATAGTAAAGAAACTAACCTGAAACATCAAAGTCTATTTATAATAGGGCCTGGACTTGAATGAAAATCTGGGTCATACATCGATCTCTTTGAAATACATACAAAATATAATCCTGAACACAACACACACAATATTGTGGGAACCACCTTCAGATGCTGTCATCTGATTATAATGTGGCATCTGGACTCCTTCAGTCTCTACATGGAACCTAACAGAATCTAACTTTTTCTTTCCCATGTCTCATGTTTTCTGAAACTACTGTCAGATTAACATACCTGCATCATTTCAAAATTTTGTAAAATTAGATGAAAATCAGTAAAATCCCTTTCTTATTTCTAAAGTATAAAACCCTTAAACTGTTGTTTAAAAAATTCAATTCCGTTGCCTGAACCCAACTTTCTATTTCTCTATTTAGCTTATAACCATTTGACATGCCTCTCATTCTCCCATAAATTTGAGTCCTAGTTATAACAGCACTTAGTTGTTATGCTTCATAACTTTTAGGTCTGTTCATGTCACTCTATAGTCATAGGGTCCTAACCTTCCCATAAGTTCATGTCAGAATCCTAATTAACTATCAAGGAAAAGTGCCACCTTCTTCATCAAGCATTCCTGATTATTTTTACCTTAATGTCCACTCTCCTGCCTGTGAACTCCCATATCAGAGAGATGTTTGAACATCTCTCTATTCTGGCATGTCTCTCTTTAAAGATCCATCAATAAAGCATTAACTGCTTGTGTCTTCCAGGATTTCTTTATGGAATTTTTGCTTCTTAGACATCTATAAATTTTATCTCCTTCCCTCTTCTTTATTTATATGATATCACCCAAAAATTTAATAATGAAGAATATTTAAGGATTCATTGTTTAAAAGATGCCTTATTGAGTAGTGTGTTGAAGAAGAAGTACAAACCAGAATACAGTACAATATCAGAATATTTAGGCTCTATAACCATGCTAGACAATCATAGCACTATGATATTTGGAAACTCATTCAATAATCTCTGAGTCACAAATTTCTTATTTGTAAAATGAGTTATATTAATACAGTTCTTGATTTTCTGTGAGAAAAAATTCTATACATATTAACACCTTGTATATTGTAAGTGCCCTACAAATTAAAGCATGCTAGAGACATGATTTTGATTTTATAATTTTTGTTAATTTTTTTCAGTAGAGATACAGCAGACAAGAATACTGGGCTGAATGGGAGAGGAAGAAAGACTCTAGAGATGAAGAAATATAGTTTGCTGTGTTTCTTATATCATACCCCAAAGCCAGCTTTTACTCTTTGAAAGTAGAGATGGTTGAATAATCAGTAAATTATTTCCCACTAGAAAAAAATCAGAAGAGTAGGAGGTAGAACCTCTGTTCCTGAGCACTTAAACATTGAAATTGTTCTCTGCTAAGGCAGCTATCTTCAAAGAGTCAGTACTACCACCCAACTCTCAACTAGACAAAGTATTTCTCCCCTCAGGCAATGACCAACTTTCCAGGCATGTATAGCCTATTCTCTGGGCTGGAGCCCTCAAAGAATCTATTGCTGATTATCCATTCTTCTCCCATCGATCCTTACCAAACTCACAGCCAGTTATTTCTATTGTCTTTAAAAATGGCAATGAAGTATTAATAAAGTAAATACTGGTATAGAACTGAGAACTTATGTGGTTACCCTCAGGGAATATAAATTAACAAACTAAATACCTGGGATATTTCAAATGTCCCTCTTGTTAGTACCAATTGTTGTTGGAATTCATATCCTTAGTTTGAACTTTTGCTCTACTTTAAGAGCAAAGATCTTTACTAAGAAATATGAAGTTCATCATACAGTTTGGTAACAATTTGCTATTTAGCTGAAATTAAGCCATATTGGTTTATTAAGAGTCTAACTTATGAAAGAATTGACAGAACTTGACTCATTAGTATGAAGTTGAAATATCCATACGAAAAGTCTAAGCAAAGTTTTTCATTTTATAATGCCCATTAATGGCCTATAATCAGAGCACAAACAGCTGAATAGGAAGTTATTAGCTTGCTTGTTGGAGGTCTAAACAAAGGTTAATGCAATTGCTAGGTTTTCTTCCCTACTGTAGATATTAGCCAGGCACATTTTTTTTCATCAGAGCCAATCTTTGTAGACAGTCAGTCTGACCAAAGAGCATTAAAAAGATTTATCTTCAATAATAAGGTCTTTTAAAAAATTTGCCTGCATTATATTAAATATTCTTTAAGCTCTCTTATTCAATTTGCCAGAGAAAAGTTCTGTAGTACTAAATCACAAGCATACATTTCTCAAGAAACTAGAAACTTACTGAGCAATGCAAAACAGTAGATGAAGAAGTGTAAGACATTTGTGGGTTAGGGTTCCTCTAGGCCTTTGCTTAACAAAACAAACTGCTGAGTCAGGTGCATTGTTGTTCTTGAGGAATGTTTATCACAAGCATTCCATGATATCAGAGGATTTTTTCTTTCTCCTATTACTAGTCTGTAAAATTCCATTATCCAATGCTATCAATTTTGATTTAGCAATAACCTTCCAATTTCCATTGTCATCTGAGCTTTCTAATATAGAAGCTAGTAAAGCTGTAGACTTCGGTCAAATTACAAGGACTGGGAAATGGAACTGCATTTTTATTTGTTTTATGCAAAACTAATCTAAATAGCTGTCTAAATGTCAGGGAATAACAACCTAATGAGGTTATAAGCTTCACAGAGCTTATTTGACTTGCACTTTGCTTATAAAAGTGTAAACGGGTGATCATCAGCTAAAATATATTTAGATAGATTGCATGTGTTTGGACGTCTAGAAACAACATTATTAGAACTTGAAAATCTTATCTATTTTGGTGTGTTTATAATTCATATAATTATACAATAATACAATTATACATCAATGAGAATCATTTCTGGAGACCAGGAAGGGCACTTGAAATAATCCCAGCCAGGCCTCTCACACTTTTGATGAGAAAACTAAAGTCCAGAGAAGATACACAACTTCTGAATAACTACATTTAGCAGGTCCATAAGTAGAATCCACCTCCCACTTGTCCATTTAGACATCTGTCACCCTACAATGTGTTTTTTGTGTGAAGAAGTGCAGTATGATTGTATGTTTGTGTTTCTTCAAAATTCATATTTTGAAATCCTACCCCACAATGTGATGGTTTTAGGAGTGGGACTTTGGGAGGATTAAAGGAAGTCATAGGAGTGGAGCCCTCATGAATGGGATTAGTGTCCTTATAAATCTTCTTATGGTGGGGATAGAGCTTGCTTCCTCTCTCTGCCCTCTGCCTTATGAGGATACAATGAGAAATTGACAGTCTGCAACCTGGGTGAGAGCTCTTACTAGAACCCCACAAATCTGATATCTTGGTCTTAGAGTTCCAGAATTATAAGAAATAAATGTTTGTTGTTTATAAGCCACCCAGCCTATGATACGTTGTTATAGCAGCCTGAAGACTAAAGCAGAATGAAAACAAACTGGCAAGAGTAAATATGCAAAATAGCAAAATTTTAATATTATTTAATAAACTCCTTTCTGAGAACCAAAATCTGTTGGAATACTATGCTGATACATTTGAACCTGTTGACTCTTCATATTGAAGAGAAAGGGCTTAATTTGATCAATTTTAACCATATTTGAACCATTTCTACTTTTCCCCCAACCTCCTTCATGTAAATATGCTGTGAATGATATTTAAAACCCAAAATTTAACATGTAATCAGAAAGCCTAAGTTTGAATTATATGTCAGCTACCTATTAGCTGTGAGTTTATCAGTTCACTCAAGTACTGTCAATCAGAGTGTGTAGTGTTTGTGAAATCCCTGTCCTCGAAGACAAACGACTCATAGACTTTACATCCTAGAAGGATGAGAGAAGAAATAGGCGGGGTAAATAAAAAAGATTAATTATATTTGATAGTAATATATGCTTTGGGAGGGAGGAATACAAAGGGAAGGAGGATGAAAAGAGTGTTAAAAGGCTGCATATTGAAATTTTAAATTGGGTAGCCTAAGATGGTCTCAATTGGAAGATGGAATTTGCATAAAAACACCATATAGAGAGGTAAAAAAAAAAAAAAGCTAACCACTGATATATCGAAAAACAGAGTTTCCAGAAAAATACAATAGCAAGTTCAAATCTCCGGAGGAAAGAGTGTCTTTAAATCTGTTAAATGGGAATAAAAATATTACTTTTCAGATCTCTGAGACTTGTTTGAAACAACATGAGCAAACAATATGTAAGCTCTAGATATCTAGGTCCATAAGTGGGATTTTTAAATTATTATTGTTATTATGACTGAAATTATAATTAGAAGGTAAAGAAATCTAAAATGTGAACATTTCTTAGGCTCAGTAACCGGATGCTGTGAGCAGTGATTTGAGTCTCTTGGCGCTTTGTCCTTAGCTGATGATTTTATCTCAGGACCTCTTCTCTTTAAGGAATTTGATTTACTCAGTTTAAGAAAGTCACAACTCAAAGCTCACAAATTAAAACAACTAAATAAGGGGCCAAATTGTCTTACAGTCACAGGACATCTCTGTTCCCATACACACAGATGACTCGTTGCTGTTACTCATAAAATGTTTTGAAGCTGTTTTAATGATTTACTTACACTCTTTTAACACCTTTAAATAATAATAACCACCTCCCCCCAAAAAAAGGCTTAACCACACTTCTCACTTTGCAAACACATTCATAGCTTCATTTTCACTTTACTTTTCATTAGCATACATCTGGTAAAGTACATTGCAAAGATTTTGATGTTGTCTTTTGTTTCTAAATAGTCTTCGATTTATCTACTTGATAAATCTAGGAAAGAAAGAAGGCTAACTGGAAGTTACCAGAATTCTCTTTTGTTTACTTGTTCTCTGTTCTTAGAATCTGTCAATCGAAATCATTGCCATGACACATATTTACCCATGTGATCATATTAGGTTTATAATCCCCATAGAAGGAAAGATGTTTTTGAAAGGCTTTCCCTTTACTTTGATAAAAATTGAACTGGGGCCTCCCTGGTGGCGCAGTGGTTGAGAGTCCGCCTGCCGATGCAGGGGATACGGGTTCGTGCCCCGGTCTGGGAGGATCCCATATGCCGCGGAGCGGCTGGGCCCGTGAGCCATGGCCGCTGGGCCTGCGCATCCGGAGCCTGTGCTCCGCAACGGGAGAGGCCACAACGGTGAGAGGCCCGCATACAGCAAAAAGAAAAGAAAAAAAAAATTGAACTGGAGGCTTTTTCTCTTATTTCTATAAGTACTAGTTACATAACAATATTCGTGCAGTTCATGTAGTTCAATGTCATCATTACTGATTTACTCATCCTTTGGAACATGTGAGATAAAACAGTAGGGCTTAGGGTAATTCAACTCATTCAACTTTTGACCACCATAACTATTTTTTCTTCTTCTCTCCCTTTTTCTCTCTTTCTACTCTTTACCTTTCTCCTTCTCACTTTAAGAACACAAATCTCACTCTCAATGTGACCTCAGTTTGAATCCCAAATCCACCATTCATCAAATGGAAACTTGGACTAGTTATTAATCTTCTCTAAGCCCTAGATTCCTCTCCTCTTAAAATAGGAATGATATATACTTTGGGGAATATATATTCAACACTTCTACTCTTGCTCATTTTTAGTTGGGTTATTTGTCCTCTTTATTGAGATGCAAAAGTCCTTTATACATTCTGGATACAAGTCCATTATCCCTTTTCTTCCAGGGTGTGACTTTTCTGCCCCTTTACAAAGGATAAAGCAAAGGAAAATTTGGAGGTGATAAAAATATTCTATATCATGTGATATTCAACTGTCCATATTTGTTAAAACTCATCAAATTATATACTTAAAATTGTTGAATTGTATGAAATTATACTTTAAGAGAGCTATTTAAAAAAAAAACAGGCATGATAGTTGATATGTTGAAAAATGAGGGACTATATTCTGTATATTTATTGGTAGCATTCAATGATATTTTTAAAGTTATAAGCATATAGGTATAAATTACATGAAAGTAAGCACTGATCCAAAATATCCATGTTCTTGAATATATAAATCCTGCACTAAAATATCAAGTAACAGAAGGCATTTTCTACCTTTTCCTTCTCCTGTTTATAAGAATTATTTTTAAAAGAATCTGTCACAGGGAGATCCTTGTCCTCTCCTAAGCAGTGTTGTTCAGGATAAAAAAATGCTAATATGCTACTACCAGTAACATTAGTCTATGTGATGAAGTAGGTTTTTAAGCAATTATGATCAATAATAACCCCAAACATAGAGTATAAAGACTGCTTTTTTGTTATAGCTACTTCACCCAAGTTTTGTTAATGTTTATACTGCTCAAAATTTTCTCAAAATATGTATTTCATTTTATTATAGTGATTACAAATGTATCTTGGATTTGAGTCCCAGATCCAGCATTTTAAACCCTGTGGATATGTAATCAACACCTCTCTCTATTCCCCAGTTTGCATACCTCCCTTGTAGAGTTATTATAAGTTTTAAATGTGTTAATATATATCAAGGGCTCTGAGCAAGGACTATAATATTCTAAATACTTTATAAGCATTAATTTACATTTCTCAAGACAAATATCCTGATTACACATCCAAATCATACGTCTGCTTAGTTATCACCAAACCTTTCTCTTCTGTACCACATTTGGCTCAGTCTCTCCCTCTAAGGCATATTTTGACACTTTCAGGACATAGGCAGTGTTGTTTAATAATAATTCTGTATAGATTAACTCATGTTACCTTACAACTCTGTGAGCAAGGATCAATTCCTTGGATAGATAAGGAAAGGAAGGCTTAGCAGTTTAAGAGAATTATCTGAGACCACTGAAATTATAACTGAATGAATTTAGACTCAAACTCAGGTCACTTAATGTCAAGCCAATATTTCTATTAGGGAACACTTTTCTCTGACCTGAAGGTCAGAAACAAACAGTGCTTTGCTTCACTCACTATATTCATCTGAATTCACTTAAGAGAAAAAAAAAAAGGAAAGAATAAAAGTCCACACCAAAACCAAACAAACAAAAAGGAAATAATCAGGGAGGAGGGAGGAGATAAAACAAATATGAGAGGGTGTATTTCTTGGCTGGCCACAGTAAACAATTGTACTACCCCACTGTACCATGGGCTATCTTCAGAGAGGTAGTATGTACTACTTTGCAGAACAGGGAGGACATTCTTTTTTTTCTGTCTTTTTCCTCTTATCTTCCATTTCTCTTTGGTCACCATGTGCCTTTTGTATCACTCATTTCCCTGAACTTCCAGTTTGGTTCACCGGATAATCCCAGGTGGCAAAAGGAAAGGCCAGAGCAATTGAGAATATGGTAAGTCCCCTACATATGAACATTCAAGTTGCGAACTTTCAAAGATGTGAAAATGCATTTGGATGTGGAGTCCAAAGAGGTCTTCAGCAACTTAGTGACCCACAGCTAGAAGCTGGAGCTAGATCTTCAAGAGGACGACGTCATTTAACACCATGCTGTGCAACACGAGGAACTGACTAGTGAAGACCTGACGGAATTGGAGGCCCAGAGAGAGGATGGAGAGAGACAAGAAGAAGAAGAAGTAACTTATGAACCTAAGAGATTCATGATGCAGGAAATGGCAAGGGACTTTTCTTTATCTGAGGAGGCACTGTTAGTTTTTGAGGCACAAGACCAGAACATAGAACGGTACACGAAGTGTGCAGCAGTCGTTCAGAATTCAATCCAGTGCTACCATGTAATCTATGATAAGAAAGAAAGCGCTACTACCCAGACATCACTAGATTATTTTTTCAAGGGGATAGATAGAATTTAATCCAGCAAGGAACCAGAACCTGTGTCATCACCATCAGGCGTGAGTGAAATTGCAGCTTGCCTTCTGTCTCCTATTCCTGACGATTCTTCAGCTCTACCATCTCCCACCTCCTCTCCATCCTCCAGTCAGTAGCTCTTCTTGCCTGTTCACTGGATGCCAGCCCCTATATGTTAGCTGTTGTACTATACTACTGTACTTTTCAAGGTACTGTACTGTAAGATTTAAAATGTTTTCTTTATTTTTGTGTTTGTTTTTTATGTATTATTTGTGTGGAAAATATTATAAACGTATTACAGTACAGTACTATATAGCCAATTCTGTTAGTTGGGTACCTAGGCTAACTTTGTTGGACTTACGAGCAAACTGGACTTTCAAATGCACACTCAGAATGGAACTCATTCATATGTAGGGAGCTTACTGTACTCTCCGGCCAGTGAGCAGGCAAAGCAGTCTCTTTACCAGCGACACTACCCATGGTGTTTCTAAAACTGTAAGAACAATGGTTTTAGCTACTTGGTTCCATGAAGGCAGTAATAGGGCAAGACGATGCTCGGGCCACTGTGGTCAGACATCACAGTAAATGTGCCAACCTTGAGTGATTCATGAACCAAATATTATATATCTGACACAAGACTTTTTGGCACTATAGCATGTCTACTACCTTCCTAAATATTTGCCCCCTTCAGCAAGGTATTTTTGTGTGTGTGTGTGGATGGTCAGAGGATGAAATGCTTACATTAGTAAACCAAAATGGAGCACAGGCTCATGCCTCACCAAAAACTCTCTTAGGTCTTATAATATATACTTTAAACTTCTTGGCATAGCATACAAGGTCAATCACAATCTAGCCTTGACTTACCATTTCAGTCATATCTCCTTTCTGTATTGGAAATCCACACTCCTACACATACCGTTTATTCCATCCATAATACATATATCATCAGATAATAAACAACCCAGAATCTAAGTGTGTTTCAACATGAAATATTTATTTCTCGTTCATGGTAGTGTCGGTTATCTATGACTCAGCTGAATGTAGCTGGGTTCAGCTGATTTTAGTTGGGTTTGGGTGAACTGGTTTCAAGTCTGCACCATTTGTGTTTTCATTCTGTAAACTTGATACACAGAACAGCCGCTATCTATGATTTTCTCATATACAGCAATGAAGCACAAGAAGGGATACAGAAACATATGATGCAGCTGAAGCTGATGCCCCTAACAGGCCCACCACCACGTCCACACTCATGCCTTGGTCAAAGAAAATTATATGACCAAGCCCCAAATCAATGGGTAAAATAATATACTCTAACCACATTGAAGCATGGCAAAGATGGGAAAAGGAGTGGAGATTTTTGAAAAAATATTACAATCAAATCAACCCCCAAAATGCCATCTTCTTTCATGCTTGTGTTTCTTTTATCTCACTGACTAGAACATCTTTGAATCAATGGATTCTACTGTGAGATAGAGATATCCTTATTATTAAATTGTCAATCTTGGTTAAACATGTGGTCTTCAGATGTATACAAACCTCAGTTCAATATATCCCCTGCAGTTTACTAACTTGTGCAAATATTTATTTTTCTGAGCTACATTTATTCATCTATAAAATGAGCATAATAATTGTACCTAATTCAGGGTATTTTGAGGATTATACATATGTATTACTCAGGTTAGGCTAATTGCTATAGCAAAACAACAACAAAAACAGAAACAAAACTAATCTTCATAGCTTTACAATATACAGATTTATTACTCATTCACATAAAGTCCAAGGTAGATGTTTCTGATTAGAAGTTTCTCAATCCAGTCTTCTTTCCTCTGTAATGTAGTCATTTTCATCACATCATAACCAAATTTTCTATGAAAGAAGAGAACGAGAAAATGTAACACCATATATATATATAAACACATAGACCCAGATAGATTCTGCTCATTCCACTTCTCAAAAGTAGTCACATGACTCCACTTAGATGAAAGGGGACTGAAGGATATAATGCCTGGCTAAGAAGTTGTATGGAATAGAAATAAGATTATTTGTTGTTTAACTAACCTCTCTGCCATAGGATGTAAAGCATATTGCACATATTACTTTTTCCATGCACACTCTTCACAGAAGTTATCCAAGTATATCATGGAAGAAAGCTTGCCAAAAAATGAATGAAATAAAAGTTATTAGGAAGATTGTGGAATTAATATATAGTTAGGTAAAGAGTTAACTTAGAGATTTTTGTTTGTTGACATGTCACTGGTTAGATCAGTGGTATTTGAAATATTCCAATTTCATTTTGTAATGTCATTCTATGTTCCTAAAATTGCTCTTAATTTTTAAATAAAATGGACTAAAATTAGTGCTCTGATTAATTCATAACACATTGGCATTCCCTTCAGATCCATTTCACAAATATTAACATGTATTTAGAAGCATGATGGTTTGTAGTTATAAAGCCAAGCTTGCAAATCATGGGTTCCTGTTTTGAATGTATCTATAGAGTAGCTACTTCTAATAATTAGAAGTTATTATTAATAATTATAAACCCTTGTTTGTTGTTCTCAGAAAAAAAAATCATTAGAGTTGAATCTCCTGCAAAGTTACAGCAAATTTTTCTCCCATTATGACTTCTTTAGGCACTTCTAACATGCTCCACGTCTCCTTACTCTTACTGGTCCAAATGCCTTGGCAAAATGTTCATCGGTGGGCAATCATGGGTCTTCACATTACTATTGTTATTTATTAACTGCTTTGGTAACTTCCCTCCATGTAACTTAGACATTGAGAAACAGGTGTCTAGCAACAATTGCTCTAGAGAATGAAAGCTGTGTGTGTTTTAAGCATAGGCCAACCAGCCATGATCCAAGAAGCTTTCCTTAACCAAACCCTCCCTGTAGTCACTGCTAATGTTAGGAGTTGATGTGTTATCATGAAATAAACTCTTAACTAGGAAATCTGAATTCTATTACACATTCTGCTACTACTGGTTCTATAGCCTGGCCAGCTCTATGTCATGCAGGGCAATACAAAGTATAAAATATTACTGACAGAATACTGTTGCACATACAAATGAAGTACATTCAAAAAATGGCCATTGACTGATTCACTTTGTTGTTCAGTGGAGGTAAGCACAACATTGTAAAGAAACCATACTCCAATAAAAATTAATTAAAATAATAAAATGGCCATTACATCCAAACAGGTACCAGTTTTATGCTCATTCCTGTGTATTTTTTGTTTTCTTGTGGCCTAAAGCATAACTTGTTAGAAACACACACATATTCATGTTAAACTCTCTGAGTCAATGTGGAGCAAAAAAAAAAATTGTTTGGCTAGATTGGATTCACCATTATTAAATGGATTACAACACATAATCATAGTTTTCCTGTAGGAAACATTTTTACACATGTTGCCATAATACAAGAGTTATTGCAATTAACAATGTAGACATTTTTATTTTTATTCTGAAAAAAATATATTTTCAGTGGCTAGATACCCATTTTTTTCTTCAAAAATCTTTGAGAAAGGAAGCAAATAAATACATTCGAAGTAAGAAAAAAGATGTGTGAACTCTTCCCCCTTGTCCTTCTACTCCATTCTTTATACTTCTGACACAACAATTTTTCTAGGGAACAAATCGACTTTGTCACTCTACTGATTAAAACCGAACCAGTGGCTACCCATCACCCAGCAGAAAGGTGTCTAAACACTCTAGCACAGTGTAAAAGGACCCCTGAGATCTGCAACTTACCTTTTCTGCAGTTTCTACTCTCAGAGTTTTCCTAAATGATCAACCAATGTACAATAACCTGTAATTTCCTAATTGTGTTGTGCTGCTCTACACTTCATTGCCTGTAAACATGCTGAATAGTTTGGCTTGACAAACTTCTGTCCTTCTTTCTAGAGCTAGTTCAAGCACTATCCCTAAAATTAAGCTTTTTTAAAAACACCAAAGTCTGTGCTACAATAGTTCTTCAGAAGCAGCACAAAAGAGTCTTCTTTCTACTGATTTCAAATTATTTATTAGAGGTTTCCTCTTCTATTTAGCTGCAGTCTCCTTGTGATAGATTTCAATATATTTATTGCTATGTCCTAAACCTTGTACAATTCAGTTTACCTGAATATATTATATATTACACACACACACACACACACACACAAGCTGGAGACCTAGGAGACCCAATTATATAGTTCCAGTCCATGTCAGAAGGCTTAAGATGCAGGAGATCTGATGGAATAACCTATAGTCCGAGTCTGAAAGACTGAGAAACAGGAGAACCAATGGTGTAAGTTCCAGGCCAAGTCCAAGTATTGACAAAAGGTGGGATAAAAATGATGACTTAGCTGGAAGACATCAGGCAGAGGGAGCAAATTCTTTCTTACCCAGGATTTTTGTTCTTTTCAGGCCTTCAACAGCTTAGATGAGGCCCACCCACACTGAGGAGGACAATCTTCTTTCCTCAATCTACCAATTTATTATACATGTTAACTGCATCCAGAAATACCCTTATAGACAAACCCAGAATAAATTTTACTCAAAATATCTGGGTTGTGTGCCCTGGTCAAGATGACACTTAAAATTAACCATCACAAGCGTATATGTATGTATACATATATGTATGTGTATATGTATATGTGTGCGCACATACACATACACCTATTTTATATATGTGCATATATGTTAAAAAAACTTTCACTCTAAAGTTTTGCTCACAAATCCTTACATGCGTTTTTTGGAGAAGAAAAAAACTGGAGAGGCAATTTTCAGATCTTTAGGCATTTAACTATATAGAAACAGATAGAAAGTCAAGAATTTGTATCTGCAATAAAATATAGTTTCTGACTTTTGTGATTATCATATCTGTGATAATCACCTGTGTCAGTTATGGGAATATAAAAAAAGAAAAGATTCCTGACAGCATTCACCACCCACATCCTTCCCAAGTACGTTCTTACACTGCCATCTCTGGAGCTCAAAAATCTGTTGGTGGAATCATATTAATATGACTTTTATCCTTGTTTTGCTGAAAAAATAACGTGACAACACATTACTGAGGAATATTTGACTCCTGAAAAATGGTTACATTGCATTTGCTGAAGATGTCTCTGTTTTAAACACCTAGGAACAGAGAAATTATTCCAAATAGACTTTTTCTTTTGCTTTTTTTTGCACTTACTATTAAAATGTTTATTATGGACAAAAAATTTTAAGTAAAAAATTGGGTAGAAAATATGCCATCACCCAGAATCAAAAATTTTCAAGGTTTTACCTCATCTGGGTTTTTTATAAATGTATTTATTTATTCTCCTGAAACATTTTAAAGCAAGTCCCAAACACCATGGTACATTATGCTTACATCTTTCAGTATGTATCACTAAAAATATAAATTTTCTTATATAATTATTATGTTATTATTACATCTAACAAAATTAATTTTAATTTCTTGATATAGTACTTAGTCTAATCAAATTACCTTGATTCTTTCATAAAATATTGTTACCCACTTGCTGGTTTGTGCAAATGAGGCTCCAAAAAGATCTTAGCAATACATTTGGTTGTTTTGTATCTGAAGTGTTTCTTTTTTTGTTTTGGGAAATTTTATTTTGATGTAGTTGAAAACTTGGATAGAATCTTAGAGAAAATTTGCAAAATGTTGCCAGGATATTCAATATATCCTTTATACAAATTTACAAATTACTGATTAGGTTTTGTGTCTTTTGATTTTATAATTCTTCTATTGTACTATCTACCAATCTATTGATCTATCTATTCATCTGTCCATCCATCTATCTATGTAAATATCTACTGATCTACTTCTGAATCATTTGGAGTAAGTTGGAAATATTTCCTTTCTTTACACCTAAATATTTCAGTGTATAATCCTTATAATTCTTAAAGTCATTCTATTATATAACCACAGTATAGTTATCAACCTCAAGAAATTTCACTTGAACACTATACTGTCATCAAATCCACAATCTTTACTTGATGTTTTTACTTATTGATTTTTAATGTCACTTTAATTTTTTCTAGTACAGGATCCAAGTTAACATCACATCACTTATTTAGTTGTCATGCCACTATACTTTGTCTATCTGTAACAACTCTTTACCTTTTCTTTGTGTATCTTGGCATTGACTGTTCTGATGAATACAGGTCGGTTATTTTGTATAGTGGCTCTCAATCCCAGTTTGTCTGATGTTTTCTCATGATTAATTTTATTGACTGTATCAACATTCACTCCCACCAACTGTATACAAGGGTTTTCTTTTCTTTACATTAAAGACTTACTATCTTTTTTTTTGATAATATGCATTTGTGGCAAAAATATCACATAAGAGATATTGAGTCCTTCTCAATGCATTATATCAGGAGGCACATAATATCAATTGTTTTATTACTGATTATTTTAAATTGGATTATTTTGTTAACAGAGTATCCATTCACAGATTTACTATCACATTATTGTTTTTTCATATAGAATCAATGAACAATACCTGGTAAGACACTTAAGACAATGTAAATTTGAGCATATAATGATGTTTCTTGAACATCACACTTTCTTGGAAAGTCTATTGCAATCTAAAACAACCTCTCCTTCCCTTCTGCTTCTTTTCTTTCTTTTATTGAAGTATAGTTAATTCCCTTCTGCTTCTTTTGCTTACCACTGACTTGCAGAAATTGAGTCAAGTGGTTTGTAGAATACCCCATCTTCTGAAATTGGCAGCTTCTATCTTCTTTATTGTGATTCCTTTAGCCTCTGCACTTCCTAGACATAGAAGTTATTTCCAGAAGCATGATTATATTTAGATCTAAAACTTTTGCAGAAGTGTGTCTATATATGGTAGTGTATACTTTATATTTTACAATATCAGGACATGCCTAGGACCTGGTTTTTCACTCATATTTTTTCCAGATTTATTGAGATATAATTTATATACAATATTGTATAAGTTCAAGGTATACAACATAATGATTTTATGTATGTCTACATTGCAAAATGACTAACAAAATAAGGTTAGTTTACACACCCACCACCTCACATAGTTACAACTCTTTTTTTACTTTTTTTGCTGAGAATTAAAAAAATCTACTCTCAGCATTTTGTAAATATGAAATACAGTATAGTTAACTGTACTGTAATGTAACCATGCTGTATATACATCCCCAGAATTTATTCATTTTATAACTTGAAGTTTATATCCTTTGACCACTTTCATCCATTTCCCATACTTCCCACCTCTGTCCCTACAACAATCAAGATTTATTTTTGTTTCAGTGAGTTTGGTGTTTTTTAGATTCCACATATAAGTGAGATCATTAAGTATTTGTCTTTCTCTTTGGACTTACTGCACTTAGCATAATGCTCTCCAGGTTTATCTATGTTGTTACAAATGGCATGATTTTCTACTTTTTTATGGCTGAATTACTCATATAAGGAAAATGTTATATATATATATATATATATATATATATATATATATATATATAATGGTATACATACCATATATATAGTATATACATGTAAAATATGTGTGTATGGATGATAAATAGATAGATAGATGTATACCTCATTTTATTTATTCATTCATCCATAGATAGACATTTAAGATGTTTCCCTGTCTTAGCTATTGTAAATAATACTACAATGAATATAGGGGTACAGATATCTCTTTGAGGTAGTGATTTCCTTTTCTTTGGATATATACTCAGAAGTAGAATTGTTATATCATATGGTACTTCTCTTTTTAATTTTTAGAAGAATTTTTATACTGTTTTTCGTAGTGCCATTACCAATTTACATACCCACCAACAGTTTACAAGTGTTTCCTATTCTCCATGTCCTTGATAGGACGTTATTTTACCTTTTTGGTAATAACCATTCTAAAAGTTGTGAGATGATATCTCACTGAGGTTTTATTTTGCATTACCCTGATAATTAGTGATGTTAACACCTTTTTGTGTACCTGTTGGCCATTTCAATATCTTTGGGGATATGTCTATACAGGTTCATTGCCCATTTTTTAATTGGATTATTTGTACTTTTCCTATTGAATTGTATGCTTCATTATACATTTGAGGTATTAACCCCTTATCAGATATGTGATTTGAAACTATTTTCTCCCATTCCATAGATTGCCTTTTCATTTTGTTGATCATTTCTCTTGTCGTGCAGAAGCCTTTTAGTTTGATATAGTTCCACTTGTATATGCTTGCTTATTTTGCTTGTGCTGTTGGTGTCATTGCCATTAACTCATTGCCAAGACCAAAGTCAAAGAGGTTTCCCCTATGCTTTCTCCTTGGAGTTTTTTGGTTTGAGCTCTTACATGTTAGTCTTTAATTCATTTTGAGTTAAGTTTTGTGAGTGGTCTAATATAGGGGTCCAGTTTGACTCTTTTGCATGTGAACATCCACTTTTCTCAGCACTGTTATTGAAGAGACCACCTTTTTTTCTTGAGAATTCTTGATTCTCTTGTCGAATATTAGTTGGCCTAATATGTGTGGTTTATTTCTGGGCTCTCAATTTTGTTCCATGGATCTTTGTGTTTGTTTTTATGCCAATACCATACTGTTTAGATTACCACAGTTTTGTATATAGTTTTAAATCAAGAAGTGTTATGCCTCCAAGTTTGTCCTTCTTTCTCAGAATTGCTTTGGCTATTCAGTCTTTTGTGGTTCAATGTGAATTTTAGTATTGATTTTTCTGTTTCTGTAAAAATGACTTTGAAATTGTGAAAGAGATTGCATTGAATCTATAGATGACTTTGGGTAGTATAAATTTTTTATAATATTAATTCTTCCAATCCTTGAACACAAGATAGTTTTCTATTTATTTCTGTCTTCTTCAAATTCTTTCATCAATATCTTGCAGTTTTCAGTGGACTGATCTTTCACCTCTTTGGTTAAATTTATTCCTAAATATTTTATCATTTTTGATGCTATTGTGAATGGAATAAATTTCATTACTTCTTTTTCAGAAAATTTATTGTTAGTTTATAGATTTTTGTATATTGATCACAAATCTTGCAACTTTGCTAAATGTATTGATTAGTCCCAACAATTTTTGTGGAGTCTTTAGGATTTTATATATATGATTGTCATTTTCAAACAGAGGCGATTTTACTTCTTCCTTTCTGATTCTGTTGCCTTTTTAAATTTTTTCTTGCCTGATTTCTCTGGCTAGGACTTCCAACACTATGATGAATAAGAAAGATGAGAGTTGTCACTCTTTTCTTGTTCCTGATCTTAGATAAAAAGGTTTAAACTTTTTACCTTTGAATACGACATTAGCTGTGGGCTTGTTGTATGGACTTTAATATGTTATGGTGTATTCCCTCAGTAATCAGTTTGTTGAGAACTTTTATCATGAGTG
Organism: Mesoplodon mirus; assembly: GCF_964341445.2. Taxonomy (NCBI): domain Eukaryota; kingdom Metazoa; phylum Chordata; class Mammalia; order Artiodactyla; family Ziphiidae; genus Mesoplodon; species Mesoplodon mirus. The sequence goes on along the minus strand of NC_138983.1, from coordinate 105,672,773 downwards.
GATGTTGAATTCTGTAAAATGATTTTTCCACATTTATTGAGATGATCATGTGATTTTTGTATTTTATTCTATTAATGTGATGTATCATATTTATTGATTTGCATATGTTGAACCATTCTTGCATCCCAGGATGAATCACACTTGATCAAGGTGTGTATTTCATTTAATATGCTAGTGAATTTAGTTTTCTGTTATCTTCTTGAGAACTTTTTCTCTATATTCATCAGTATTAGCCTGTAGTTTTCTTTTCTTGTAGTGTACATTTCGGGCTTTGTTATCAGTGTAAGGCTGGCCTCATAATATAAGTTTGGGAGTGATGCCTTCTCTTCAGTTTTGGAAGTATTTGAGAAAGACAATATTAATTCTTCTTTAGATATTTGTTAAAATTCACCAGTAAGTAAAGTCATCTAGTCCTGGGCTTTTGTTTGTTGAGAGTTCTTTTTTTTTTTTTAATTACTTATTCAATCACCTTACTTGCTACTGTGATAAGAAAGCACTTTTTGTATTGTAATTCAGTCAAGATTTTCTCTATTTAATGATAAGATTTATAAGGATGGTTAGCATTGATTGAAGAAGGTGTAAGTAGATCTCTTTTATGATTAATTCATCTGAAAGAAAGGAGTTAAGAGAGAAAAGTCACTACTTTCAACAATCTAGGATAGTGCTGTCAATATAATTTTTAGCAATAATAGAAATGCTCTATAGCTCTGTTGTCCAATATTGTAGTCACTAGCCATATTAAGCAACTGAAATATAGCTAATGTGACTATGGAACTAAAGTTTTGTTTATTTTTAATTAATTTCAAAGGACACATATTGGATAATGCATATAAAACCCTGGATATTAGTTGCCTAAAATTTTGTGGTGATTTATAGAATTTTGTTTATCAAGTGATATTTTATATAAAATAATTTTGCACTGGAAAGTGAGACTCTTGAAATTTAGCTACAGTGGATCCCTATATATAGAATGTTTTATTTTTATAAAGGATTAAATGGTGTTATCTGTCTTTTGAATTAATTACTAAAGATTGCAATTATTTCAGTTTTGTCATTAAAGAATGTGATGTAGATCTACTTAGAGGATTTTGTGTTAATTCTCATGCCATTTTTCTTTTATAAGTCACTTCTTTCTAGTGCCCTCCCATTCCTCCATCATATGCATTCCCCTCTCCAATGTTGTTCAGAATTAACACCAATATAGTTTGCATTTCTCTCAGGTTATAGCCATTTTTCAAATGTATGAGGAGGCTGTGGCAAGCAAAACAACGGCTTTCATTGTTCATTTGCATTCATTATACAAGAAATAGTGAAATAAGTTGCTGAATGTCTTTGCTGAATTAATTTTTAAAATTACTTAAGTCTTCAAGTGAAATCATATTTAAAAAGGTAAAATGACTCACTTCAAATCATGCACCAAAATTCATCAAGGCCAGAAAACATACAGTGCCTGCAAATCTCAAATCTATTGTTCCTTTTCTACTATATCAAAATGATGAACTTTTAATCATTTAACTATACTTGACTTGAGAAAAAGAAAAACATGGAAAAAAAAACTAGGTTTCTGTTTCTTTTTAATTATGATGATTTTTTTCAGATATACTTGGATGGAAACGTTCTAGGTTCATAACGTTCAATACAATTTTTTTTTGTGATTCTGTTATCCTTATGTAACAGTTATTTCTTGGTACCCAGATTTAAAACACACACACAACTGAGAAGACCATAGGTACTCATCAATTTAAGGACTGTAAGAAGTTATTTCTTAACCTCAACCCATACTAAAATTTTAGTTCCCCTATTCTACTCTGTTTCTTAGCAGAAAACATTACATTTAGCAAGCTCTCACACAAAGGGGACTTATTTCTAGCCTCCTCTGGGATTCTTATTTCTGCATCTAAGCTAGATGGGAAGAGGGCTCATTCTCCTACTTCCTGATGTTGTCATTTTTTCTCACAATGAGTCTGTAGATATACTTACAGACATGAATTTTGGGCACTCTCATTACCCATATCATGAAGAGGATACCAAACAAAGCAGACAAGTAAATGCTGCAAATAGTTAACATTTGCTTTTTTCTCCTTTGGTTTCCCCTTTGTTTCTTTTGTGTCCTTGGTGCCTATTGCCATGATATTGCTCCCAGACTTCTTGAATTCTGGGGGCTCACAATAAATATGATCTTCTGAGTAATCCAATTTTCCCATTTCCTTCTACTTATGCTGCCATTGCCACAGGCTAGTCTTGCATTTGCTAGACAAAACAGTTGAAAGACTCAACCAATTCAAAGCAAAATAATAAGTCATAGAAATCTTGTAACATTGATAATATTCCCTGTACATTTTATGTTAATGTCCCAGTGGCTAATGCAATGGGAACTTCAATGTGTTTCCTGGAACATATAGCTATCAATCTTCAATTCAGAAAGCTACCTCAAACGTTCCTACTTGATTGAATCCTTTTAAAAATTCTTCTGGATGAGAGATCCATGGATAAAAGTTCTGACATATCACCAGAACATTGTCATAGCATTCATGTTTCATTACCTCTCCTTCTCTATATTAGACAACTTCTACATAGTTATGATTGGAATCATATTGTTCACTCCGGTGGACGGGCAAGAAACTATAAATATTGACAGGTAAGGTTTTGGCTTTGAGAGCTGGCCTAGTGATAAAACACACACATGTACACACACAATAAAAACAAAGCATCATGAAATTGTCATTACTGTATTCTTCATCCCAAAATGTATAGCCAATCCACCAAAAATTTTGTTGGCACAAGCAGGGAAATATTTAATTTGCTCAACTCATTTCTCATCCATTTTACTAAACCACTTTAGTTTAAATCGCTGTTATATCTTGTCTCCATTATTTTAATAGTTTCCTGCTGAGCTTCTTGCTCCACTTTTATCCCCTTTCTTCAACCCTGGTGTTAGTTACTATAATGTAGATATAAAGAGTGATCCAAATCCTCAATGACTTCTCATTTCTCTCAGAATAAGAACCAAAGTTTATTTATATCAGGACCTATAAGACCCTAAATGATCTGACACTCAGCTCACTCTCTGGTCTCATTTGTTTTTTTTTTCTCTTTATGATTCTGTAAGGTTAATAATGTTAACTGTACCTTACAAAATCTTCTCAAGTGTATGGTTTTTCCCCTTTCCTGGGCAAACATACATAAAAATAAATATTAGTGTAATGGAGTCCAGCTTTCATCACTTTAGTTGATCTTAGAGCTATAACTGATACATGCCATTTCTTTCTTTACTACTACCTGTTCTATACCCCCCTCAACCTCATCAAGTATCTCTGATGTTCTAGGAGGATTACTTGGTGAAGTAATATAAGCCCTCCTATTTGAGGGGTCTGAGCTGCTGGTCACAATGCTTTTCTCTCTCTGTGGTTGTTGAACATATAATTTACTCTCAAAACTTGTCATGGAAGAAACAAGAAATCCTCCAGTAAATTAGCCTGAGCATCAGACATACTTTCTCTACCACCTACCCCATCATGATGATCAGGATCAATTGCTCCTGCTAGGATGGTGACTCCTCTCCTTGCCTGCTGGCTTCTTGGCAGCCAAAGCATAACACTTAAAGGGACTCATTCTGTGTCACAGGTGGAATAGCCCCCTTATGAAAAGCAGGATCTCTATATGTGCAGAGAATACAGCTGCAGGGACAAGAAACATAAGTTCCCCAAGTGGATCACTGAAAAGATGGTAAGTAGGACACTCATATTTCCACAGTTTTTTTTTTTTTTTCCGGATCCCAAATATGTTATGTTAAGGAAATAAAATTACATAGTGGTCATTGATTTTAGGGTGCATACTAAGTCCTGGAGAATGGTACTCCATCATAGAGCTGGCACTCTAGCTGCAGACTCAAAAGATCATTTCATCACTTTATGAGGCCAGAAGCCTCTGAGAGGTGTGGTATGTGATAAATTATATCATTGTTTGTTGACTATCCCACCTCTTTTGCTATAAATTGATTAGGCTAGACATAGGAATGAATCATCTTCACCCTTTTTTCAAGGAAGTATTTTTTTTCCCCAGAGGTGGGGAGTATTTTCAGTAGGCAGCTTTAAACTGTACGTCCCTTTAAGGACAACCTCAGTTACAGAAAGCTTCATCCTCAAGGTCTTGCAATCCCAAAGACAGTACACATCTAGGTCCTGATTGAGGCTGAGGAATAAAGGCTCAGTCACTTCTGCTTATAATAGGACCACCCTTACTGTATCATTTTATCTCCAGAATTCCACATAGGGTTGGACAAGGTTGTCACAGTTAGTTTTCTTTCTCTACCCATTTCTGCTTCCTTCCCCTCTATACACCACTTTGATCTAAAGGGTAATCCTTAGTAAACAACCTAAACACCAATGCCTACCTTAGATTCTGCTACCTAAGGAACCCAACCTATGATAGTTGATGACAGGAGTAGCTCCCCAAATTTATTGCTTTAGTTTTATAATTTTAGATTTACAGAAGAGTTGCAAAGATAGTACAGAATTTCTCATACATTATTCACCCAGTTTCCCCTAATGTAAACATAATTATGGCTCAATTATCAAATCTAAGAAATTAGCATTGTCATAATACTATTAATTAGATATAGACTTTAGTCAGATTTCCCCAGTTTTTTCATTGATGTCCTTTTACAGTTACAAGTAATTGAGCATACCACATTGCATTTAGTTTCATGTATCTCTAGTCTTTATTCTTTGAGGCTTATCAATTTTTTTTCTTGTCTTTCAAGACCTTGGTATTTTGAAGAGTACTAGAAGGGCCAATGATTCATTCTTATGGGAATAGATGTATAGTTGTGTGTGAGTTTTCTTTTCATGCACATAGGACCAGAGCCAGTATGATTATTTGATGGCTTATATGTTTGATCCACTGGATAAGATTATACATAATATATCACATCAGCATAGGGAACCCACTTTAAACAAAAAGATGTATTGGAGTGTCCTATAACCATAGTATTCATTGGCCATATCTCATTCTCCACAGCACAGAAAGTTAAATCAACAGTTTGGATGTGATACTTTATACAATTATTTTGCCATCCTGTAGAATGTAGTATATACCTTGAATCAATGACTTGTGTAGTAGGCTGAACAATGTCCCTCAAAGATATCAGAACTTGATACTTAGAGTCAATAAATGTTACTTTATTTGTAAGAAATATCTTTGCGCATATGATTTAATAAAGGATTGTGCAATCAAGGAATTATCTTGAATTATACAGGTGGGCCCTAAATGCCATATGTGTCCTTATAAGATGGAGATTACACACACATACACAGAGGAGAAAACAACATGAAGACAGAGTAGAGAGAGATTTGATGATGCTGGCCTTGGAGAATACATTGACGCACCTACAAGCCAAGGAATGCCTGTAACCACCAGAATCTGGAAGAGACAAAGAATACATTCTTCTATAAAACCTCGAGGGGGAGCACAGCCCTGCTTAAACCTTGATTTCAGCCCAGTGAAGTTAATTTTAGAATTCTGGCCTCTGGAACTGTCAAAGAATAAATGTGTGCAGTTTTAAGCCACTAACATTTTAATGATTTATTACAGCAGCCATTGGAAACGACTACAATTTGTATATGGTGCTGTGTCTCCAAATGGATCCAAGAACCAAGGTTGGAATCAGTAGCTCACTTACTGTCAACACAATGACCTACTTGAGTAATTTATCTTCCTGTCCTTGAAGCTCTGCACTATGCAGGATAGAAGTCCTGTTTCCAAAATGTGAAACGTTTTTGCCATAGAAAAAAAACAAAATTCCCATTGAATTAGAAAATATGGCTATGTGTACTTCTGTACTTCATCTTGACAGGAGATCATAAGAAGGGTGTAGGGCTGTGTTACACAACAAAGAAAGGAAGGAGTATGGTTTGCACCCAGGTGTTCAACTCAGGTGCCCTTTGCTATTTCCTTGACCAGTTGTGATGGTAAATGGGCAACTACAGCAAACCCAGTATGGGAAAGGTATGATGACCAGAGGGCATGTCTCAGGAATAATGACCTAGGCCACTCTACCAGGTAGGCCACCAAAAACAGCAAGGTGAATCTAAAATGGTTAGGGGAAGAGGAACACAATAAGCTTTGACTGAGACCCTGAGACCAGCTGCAGCAGAAGTGGTTATAGTTTTCCTACTTTTTTTTTTTTAAGACTTTCCTAGGAAGTGATACCCACATAAACTCTGGAGATGCTGTAACTTGAAAATATATGAAGAATTGGGTCCAAGTAGAGCAAAGCTGGACTGTTATATGCATATGGTGATATGCCATCCAGATACCCCTTTAGGAAGGAATGAATTTCAGATTCAGGGAGCACTGCCAGCAAATATCTTTTACCTGACATAAACTTTAGGAATTGCCTCAGATGCAGAAAACCATGTTGTTTGAAGACATGCCTTTCCTAGGCTGGTCCACACTGAATGACTTTGTGGTATGAAGGTGAAACAGTTTCAACCTAACTTGTGATCATCTCACGATCCACTTTAGGTCATGAGCTCCATGGAACATCATCCAAGGCTCTGATACAGATTTATATTGCAGCTTTACTTCTCTTTCTGCCAAGTATTGCTTTTTAGTATTTTTTCCACAAGTGGTGATTTCAAGAGTACCACCTATTAAAAACTCTATACCCTAACTTCCATCTCAGGACCTGCTTCAAAGAGAACCCAGTCTGAAAGAGCATATTAGCACTGCCTTCCAGAGTATTAGCCAGGAATTTAAATCCTGGATGAAGGGAGAGTTCAACCATACTAAAAAAAAAAAAAAAAAACAAAAAAACAAAAAAACAAAACAAAACAAAAAAACCCCTACATATTCCTTGTTGTCTCTCTGTCTCCCACCTCAACTGCCTAAAATACAAGGTCCATGAGGACAAGGGCCAGTGCTGCCTGCCAGCATTGTACCTGTATATGGTAGATACTCAGTAAATATTAAGTGGATTTTGTATATGTCACTTCAAGAAATCTCTGGAATTGTGAATTTTAGTCATTAATGTGGCATTTTAAGAATTTAATAAAAAAAGATTTAATAAGCCATAGTAGATTCTTTATTGAGATAACTTGTGTTTGGTTCACTGTATTTTTTTTCTCTCTGCCACCCTTGTATTATAGTTGCAATTTAGCTGCTTGTGTGCACAAGGAAGTTCAGAAGTGGGAGGATATTGTTCAGACTGAGATCATGTTATTTCAGAAGTAGATGTGGTTCACAAGACTAAAAGCTTCTTTGCTTGACACTCAGGCCCTAGTCTAACTAGTTCTGTCATTTTAAACAAGTTGTTTCCCTAATCTACTTATTTCCCAGTCTTCATAACAAAATTATCTGCATGGGTTGAAACAAAACTATTTTCGTTCATTTTACAACATTAGTGTATTTCTTTTTAGAAGAAATGTAAGGGGACATACTTAAACATTTTTTGCTACCACAAAACAGATGTAACCATAGATGACACTTACCTACAGAGGAATGATAATTAAATCACAGAGTAATAAATATCTGGTGAATTTTTATTTTGAAAGGATAAAAGCATTTTTATGAACATTCAAGCTTTTCACTTGTGAAGTTTCAAAGTATTTATATGTCCAGTGACTCATACACTTACCTTTAATTAGAGACAGATGTGTCCTTTTTTTAACATCTTTATTTAGTATAATTGCTTTACAATGTTGTGATAGTTTCTGCTGTATAACAAAGGGAATCAGCTATACGTATATGTATATCCCCATATACCCTCCCTCTTATGTCTCCCTCCCACCTTCCCTAACCCTCCCCTCTAGGTGGTCACAAAGCACCTAGCTAATCTCCCTGTGCTATCCGGCTGCTTCCCACTAGCTATCTATTTTACATTTGATAGTGTATATATGTCAATACCACTCTCTCCATCTCAGCGTACCCTTCCCCCTCTCCGTGTTCTCGAGCCCATTCTCTAATTCTGTGTCTTTATTCCTGTCCTGCCCCTAGGTTCTTCAGAACTTTTATTTTTCTTTTTAGATTCCATATATATGTGTGAGCATACGGTAGTTGTTTATCTCTTTCTGACTTACTTCACTTGGTATGACAGACTCTAGGTCCATCCACCTCACTACAAATAACTGAATTTCATTTCTTTTTATGACTGAGTAATTTTCCATTGTATATATGTGTCACATCTTCTTTATCCATTCATCTGTTGATGGACACTTAAGTTCGTTCCATGTCAGGGCTATTGTAAATAGTGCTGCAATGAACATTGTGGTGCATGACTCTTTCAGTTATGGTTTTCTCAGGGTATATGTCCAGGAGTGGTATTGCTGGCTTGTATGATAGTTCTATTTTTAGTTTTCAAGGAACTTCCGTACTGTTTTCCATAGTGGCTGTATCAATTTACATTCCCACCAACAGAGCAAGAGGGTTCCCTTTACTCCACACCCTCTCCAACATTAATTGTTTGTGGCTATTTTGATGATGACCAATCTGACTGGTGTGAGGTGATACCTTATTTTAGTTTTGATTTGCATTTCTCTAATGATTAGTGATGTTGAGCATCCTTTCATGTGTTTGTTGGCAATCTGTATATCTCCTTTGGAAAAATGTCTATTTAGGTCCTCTGCCTAATTTTGGATTGGGTTTTGTTTTTTGTTTTGTTTTTTTTTTTTTGCTTTTTGTTTTTGTTTTTATATTGAGCTGCATGAGCTGCTTGTATATTTTGGAGATTAAACCTATGTCAGTTGTTTCCTATGCAAATATTTTCTCCCATTCTGAGGGTTGTCTTTTCTTCTTGTTTATGGTTTCCTTTGCTGGGCAAAAGCTTTTAAGTTTCATTAGGTGCCAATTCTTTACTTTTTTTTTATTCTCATTAATCTAGGAGGTGGGTCAAAAAGGATCTTGCTGGGATTTATGTCATAGAGTGTTCTGCGTATGCTTTCCTCTAAGAGTTTTATAATGTCTGACCTTACATTTCGGTCTTTAACCCATTTTGGGTTTATTTTTGTGTACAGTGTTAGGAAATGTTCTAATTTCATTCTTTCACATGTAGTGGTCAGTTTTCCCAGCACCATTTTATTGAAAAGGCTGTCTTTTCTCCATTGTATATTCTTGCCTCCTTTATCAAAGATAAGATGACCATATGTGCGTGGGTTTATCTCTGGGCTTTCTATCCTGTTCTATGAATCTATATTTCTGTTTTCGTGCCAGTACCATACTGTCTTGATTACGGTAGCTTGTAGTATAGTCTGAAGTCAGGGAGTCTGATTCCTCCAGTTCCATTTTTCGTTCTCAAGATTGCTTTGGCTATTCGGGGTCCTTTGTGTTTCCATACAAATTATGAATTTTTTTTTTGTTTTAGCTCTGGAACAAAATGTTTTTGTTTTGTTTTAGTTCAGTGAATAATGACATTGGTAGTTTGATAAAGTTTGCATTGAATCTGTAGATTGCTTTGGGTAGTATAGTCATTTTCACAATGTTGATTCTTCCAATCCAAGAACATGGTATATCTCTCCATCTGCTTGTATCATCTTTAATTTCTTTCACCAGTGTCTTATAGTTTACTGCATACAGGTCTTTTGTCTCCTTAGGTAGGTTTATTCCTAGGTATTATGTTCTTTTTGTTGCAATAGTAAATAAGAGTGTTTCCTTAAATTCTCCTTAAGATTTTTCATCCTTAGTGTATAGGAATGCAAGAGATTTCTGTGCATTAATTTTGTATCATGCTACTTTACCAAATTATTTGATTAGCTTTAGTAGTTTTCTGGGAGTATCTATAGGATTCTCTATGTATAGTATCATGTCATCTGCAAACAGTGACAGTTTTACTTCTTCTTTTCCAATTTGCATTCTTTTTTTTTCTTTTTCTTCTCTGATTTCTGTGACTAAAACTTCCAAAACTATCTTGAATAATAGTGGTGAGAGCGGACATCCTTGTCTTGTTCCTAATCTTAGTGGAAATGGTTTCATTTTTTTCACCATTGAGAACGATGTTGGCTGTGGGTTTATCATATATGGCTTTTATTATGTTGAGCTAAGTTCCTTCTATGCATACTTTCTGGAGGATTTTTATCATAAATCGGTGTTGAATATTGTCAACAGCATTTTCTGCATCTATTTAGATGATCACACGGCTTTTATTTTTTATTTGTTAATGTAGTATATCACATTGATTGATTTGCATATATTGAAGAATCGTTTCTTGCCTGGGATAAACCCCACTTGATCATGGTGTATGATCCTTTTAATGTGTTGTTGGATTCTGTTTCCTAGTATATCATTGAGGATTTTTGCATCTATGTTCATCAGTGATAGTAGCCTGTAGTTTTCAATTTCTGTGACGTCTTTGTGTGGTTTTGGTGTCAGGGTGATGGTGGCCTCATAGAATGAGTTTGGGACTGTTCCTCCCTCTGCTATATTTTGGAAGAGTTTGAGAAAGACAGATGTTAGCTCTACTCTAAATGTTTGATAGAATTCACCTGTGAAACCATCTGGGCCATGGGCTTTTGTTTGTTGGAAGATTTTTAATCACAGTCTCAATTTAAGTGCTGTGATTGGTCTGTTTATATTTCCTATTTCTTCCTGCTTCAGTCTCGGAAGGTTGTGCTTTTCTAAGAATTTGTCCATTTCTTCCAGGTTGTCCATTTTATTGGCATATATTTTCTTGTAGTAATATCTCATGATCCAATCTATTTCTTCAGTGTCACTTGTTACTTCTCCTTTTTCATTTCTAATTCTGTTGATTTGCATCTTTCTCCTTTTTTTCTTGATGACGCTGGCTGATGGTTTATCAATATTATTCATCTTCTCAAAGAACCAGCTTTTAGTTTTACTGATCTTTGCTTTTGATTCCTTCATTTCTTTTTCATTTATTTCTGATCTAATCTTTATAATTCCTTTCCTTCTGGTAACTTTGGGGGTTTCTGTTCTTCTTTCTCTAAAAGTTATTTCCTAAGGTTAGGTTGTTTATTTGAGATTTTTCTTGTTTCTTGAGGTAAGACTGTATTGCTATAAACTTCTCTCTTAGAACTGCTTTTGCTGAATCCCATAGGTTTTGGGTCGTCGTGATTTCGTCATTTGTTTCTAGGTATTTTTTGATTTCCTCTTTGATTTCTTCAGTGATTTCTTGGTTACTTAGTAGTGTATTGTTTAGCTTCCATGTTTTTTTTTTTTAAGTTTTTTTCCTGTAATTCATATCTAACCTCATAACGTTGTGGTCGAAAAAGATACTTGATACAATTTCAGTATTCTTAAATTTACCAAGGCTTGATTTGTGACCCATGATATGATCTATCTTGGAGAATGTTCCATGAGCACATGAGAAGATATTGTATTCTGTTGTTTTTGGATGTAATGTCCTATAAATAACAATTAAGTCCATCTTGTTTAATGTGTCATTTAAAGCTTATGTTTCCTTATTTATTTTCATTTTGAATGATCTGGTCATTGGTGAAATTGGGAAGTTAAAGTCCCCTACTATGATTGTGTTACTGTCGATTTCCCATTAATTAATTAATTTATTTATTTATTTATTTATTGTGGTGCGTGGGCTTCTCACTGTTGTGGCCTCTCCCATTGCAGAGCACAGGCTCCGGACGCACAGGTTCAGTGGCCATGGCTCACGGGCCTAGCCGCTCTGTGGCATGTGGGATCTTCCTGGACCAGGGCATGTACCCGTGTCCCCTGCATTGGCAGGTGGACTCTCAACCACTGCGCCACCAGGGAAGCCCCCAATTTCCCCTTTTATGGTAGTTAACATTTGTCTTATGTATTGATATGCTCCTATGTTGGGTTCATAAATTGTTATAATTGTTATAACAATTGTTATAATATCTTTTGGATTGATCCCTTGATCATTATGTAGTGTCCTTCTTGTCTCTTGTAATAGTCTTTATTTTAAAGTCTATTTTGTCTGATATGAGAATTGCTACTCCAACTTTTTTTTTATTTCCATTTGCATGGAATATCATTTTCCATCCCCTCACTTTCAGTCTTTATGTGTCCCTAGATCTGAAGTGGGTCTCTTGTAGACAGCATCTATATGAGTATTGTTTGTGTATCCATTCAGACAGTCTATGTCTTTTGTTTGGAGGATTTAATCCATGTACATTTAAGGTAATTATCACTATGTATGCTCCTATTATCATTTTCTTAATTGTTTTGAGTTTGTTATTGTAAGTCTTTTCCTTTTCTTGTGTTTCCTGACTAGAGAAGCTCCTTTAGCATTTTTTTTAAGCTGGCTTGGTGGTGCTGAATTCTCTTAGCTTATGCTTCTCTGTAGGGTTTTATTTTTTCCATCTAATCTGAATTAGATCCTTACTGGGTAGAGCAATCTTGGTTGTAGTTTTTTTTTTTTTTTTTTTTCCTTTCATCACTTTAAATATGTCCTGACACTCCCTTCTGGCTTGCAGAATTTCTGCTAAAAGATCAGCTGTTAATCGTATGGGGATTCCCTTGTAGGTTATTTGTTGCTTTTCCCTTGTTGCTTTTAATATTTTTTCTTTGTTTCTAACTTTTAATTGTTTGATTAATATGTGTCAGCACGTTTCTCCTTGGATATTTCTTGTATGGGTCTCTCTGTGCTTCCTGGAGTTGATTGAGTCTTTCCTTTCCCACTTTATGGAAGTTTTCAACTCTAGTGTCTTCAAATATTTTCCTAGTCCATTTCTTTTCCTCTTCTTCTTCTGGGACCCCTATAATTCTAATGTTGGTGTGTATAATATAGTCCCTGAGGTCTCTGAGAATGTCCTCAATTCTTTTCATTCTTTTTTGTTAATTCTGCTCTGCAGTAGTTATTTCCACTATTTTATCTTCCAGGTCACTTATCCGTTCTTCTGACTCATTCTGCTATTGATTCCTTCTAGAGAAGTTTTGATTTCATTTATTCTGTTGTTCATCATTGTTTGTTTGCTCTTTAGTTCTTCTAGGTCCTTGTTAAACATTTCTGTATTCTCTCCATTCTATTTCCAAGATATTGGATCATCTTTACTATCATTACTCTGATTTTTTTTCAGGTAGACTGCCTATTTCCTCTTCAATTGTCTGGTCTTGTGGGTTTTTACCTTGTTTCTTCATCTGCTGTATATTTATCGGTCTTCTCATATTGCTTAACTTATCATGTTTGGTGTCTCCTTTCCACCGGCTGCACGTTCGTAGTTCCCCTTTTTTTTTCTGCCCTCAGTGGGTTTGTATGCTTCCTGGTGGAGGGGACTGTTGTCTCTGTTGTAGTGGCCAAGGTTGGATCTTTTCTTTCTGGTGGGCAAGACCACATCTTGTGGTGTGTTTTGGGGTGTCTGTGAACTTATTATGATTTTAGGCAACCTCTCTTCTAATGAGTGGGGTTGTGTTCTTGTCTATCTAGATGTTTGGCCTGGGGTGTACAGCACTGGAGCTTGCTGGTCATTGAGTGGAGCTGGGTCTTAGTGTTGAGAAAGAGATCTCTGGAAGAGCTCTTTTTAATTTATATTACCAGTGGCCAGGAGGTCTCTGGTGGACCAGTGTCCTGAACTTAGTTCTCCCACCTCAGAGGCTCAGGCTTGACACCTAGCCAGAGTGCCAAGACCCTGTCAGCTATACTGCTCAGAAGAAAATGGAAAAAAAAAGAAAAGAAAAGAAAGAAAATAATGTAAAATTAAATAATTAAAATAGAAAATTTTAAAAATATTATGAAAATAAAAAATAATTTAAAAAAAGAAGAGAACAACAAAACTAATAAACAAATCCACCAACAATAACAAGTGCTAAAAACTATACAAAAAAAAACCCAGATAGACAGAACCCTAGGACAAATGGTAAAAACAAACCTATACAGACAAAATCACACAAAGAAGCATACACATATACACCCATAAACAGAGATAAAGCAAAATATATATATATGTATATATATATATATATATATATATATATATAGAAAGAGAGAGAGAGAGAGAGAGAGAGAGAAGAGAGAAACCAAATCAATAAACAAATCTACCAATGATAATAAGCTCTAAATACTAAGCTAAGATAAACATAAAACTAAATACTAATTAGACACAGAAAGCAAACCCCAAGTCTACAGTTGCTCCCAAAGTCCACAGCCTCAATTTTGGGATGATTCGTTGTCTATTCAGGTATCCCACAGATGCAGGGTACAACAAGTTGATTGTGGAGATTTAATCCACTGCTCCTGGGGCTTCATGAATAATTTCCCTTTCTCTTCTTTGTTCACAGAGCTCCTGGGGTTCAGCTTTGGATTTGGCCCTCCCTCTGCATGTAGGTCACCTTCTGGTGTCTGTTCTTCACCCAGACAAGTGGGGATTACAGGAGTGGCTGATTCGGGTGCCCTGGCTCACTCAGGGCATGGAGAGCAAGGAGCAGCGGCAGAGGCCAGCATGACATTGCAACAGCCTGAGGCACACCATGTGTTCTCCCAGGGGTCACGGGACACTGGCAGGGGTGAGCTACACAGACTCCTGAGAGGGGAGGTGTGGATAATGACCTGTGCTAGCACACAGGATTCTTGGTGGCTGCAGCAGCAGTGTTAGCATTCCATGCCCATCTCTGTTGTCCGCTCTGATAGCCACGGCTGGCACTGGTCTCTGGACCTCATTTAGGTGGTGCTTTGAATCCCCTCACCTCATGCACCCCAAAACAATGGTCTCTTGCCTCTTGGGCAGATCCAAACTTTTTCCTGGACTCCCTCTTGTCTAGCTGTGGCTCACTAACCCCCTTCAGGCTGTGTTCACGCAGCCAACCCCAGTCCTCTTCCTGGGATCTGACCTCGGAAATCTGAACCTCAGCTCCCAGCCCCCACCCATCCTGGCGGGTGAGCAGACAAGACAGTCAGGCTGGTGAGTTGGCACTGATCCTCTGTGTGGGAATCTCTCTGCTTAGCCCTCTGCACCCTTGTTGCTGCGCTCTCCTCTGTGGCTCTGAAGCTACACAACCACCCACCATCTGTCTCTACTAGTGAAGGGTCTTCCTAGTGTGTGGAAATATTTTCTCCTTCACAGCTCCCTCCCAGAGGTGCAGGTCCTGTCCCTATTCTTTTGTCTCTGTTTGTTTCTTTTTGCTTTTCCTCTACCCAGGTACATGGGGGAGTTTCTTGCCTTTTGGGAAGTCTGAGGTCTTCTGCCAGCCTTCAGTAGGTGTTCTGTAGGAGTTGTTCCACATTTAGATGTATTTCTGGTGTATTTGTGGGGAGGAAGGGGATTTCCATGTCTTACTCCTCCACTGTCTTGAAGGTCCCTCCTATTTATTTTTTTGTGGTGAGAACATTTGATGTCTACTCTCTTAGAAAATTTCAAGTACATAGTATATTATTATTAACTACAGTCACCATGATGTAGTTAGGTTTACATTAGGTTTCCAGAATCCTATATTTCCCCTTTACATCTCAATTATGTTTTCATTTTTTCTGCTGAAATCCCTTATCTGTATGCTTGTTAAAATTATGTTTACCTTTATTTTATTTCTTGAATTTTAAACATACATAATTGTTGCTTTAAAGGTTATACTGCTCTATACAACATAATTTTGTTTCTTTATATGATTTGTAAATTTGAATAGTGGAAATTGTAAATAATATGTCATATAGATTCTGGATTGTGTCATTGCCCTTGATTAGTGTTTTTTCTTATCTTTACCCATATACAGTAAAAGATTAACTTTGCCCAAAGAGAGGGTTTTCCTTTGCCTTCAGCTCCTAGGAGGTAACTTCTAAGTTCTTGGAATTGTCCTGCCTGATAAAAATCTGTCATCTTGATCTCTGGAGGGGTTGGCGAGTAAAATCAGTCATGTGGCATGCCCTAGCCCCAACAAAAGTGCTGACTACCAATGTTTGGATGAGTTCCTCTCATTGGCAACATTCTATACATTTTGTCAAACATAATTTCCAAGAGAAATAGACACTGTCTGCATGACTCCCTTGGGAGAGGACAGTTGGAAGCTCTGTGCCTTTGTGTCTCTTGGATCCTCATCTATGTGTTTCCCTCTGCTGATTAATCTGTATCTTTTGATCATGATTGCTTTTCTGAGATCTGTGAGTCCATCTAGTGAATTATTGAACCTGAAAGTGATACTGAAGATCCCCAAACTTATAATTGGTGTCAACAATGAGAGTTTGTCTTGAGAACTCCTAAATTCGAAAACAGGATAACTTCTGGCTGATTACTATGAATGTATGAAAGTTCTGTTTCAAGCTATTTTTAAAGGATGGTCTGTGAAAAGCCCAAGCCATTTCCCAATCCCTTATAATTCAGCAAACTTCCCAATGATTTTTCCTGAAGTGTATTTTCTTGGGACTTAATTTGGACTTTGTTAGCACAGATGTAGAATATGTCTTATATAGGATATTTATTCTTATCACAAATGTAATAAAATCGTGCATTAAGTAAATTTGAGATGCCAGAATTTCTTCCCTTTAACTTAGAATACAATATCATATAGAATAGAAGTGGGAAAATATTTTGTAAAAGACATTGTCTTCACTGAGATACTGTAATACATCATATTAAAGAGATCATTATCATCATTAAACTGCTCTGTAGTGTCTGTTTCTGGACTTCATCAACGATTGTAGAAGGTACTGCAAGATCCTGATTTTAATGGAAATGATGTCCCAGAGTGGCAAAAGTTAGATCATAGCTCTCAAACACCAGAAGCAAGGTATACATAGTAACTATATTGCACAGTAGACCTGGAGTGAAGACCATAGTTATGTGTCCTGTGGAATGTTTGGTGATGGTAATGGTATTCCTAGGTTTGAAATAAAGCGTTAGCCATCTAAATTCTTGATCTGAGATCAAGTTTAAAAAATTTTTCTAGTTCATAGTAATAGATCATTCACCTATTCTAAATGTAGGTCATGGAATTTAATCAATTTTCTAGGACTAAGACTATCTTTAGGTTCACAGACCCTTAATAAAGAGGAGGCAGGTGTTCCTAAAGGAGATTCCTAAAATATGTTAATAAACACTTTGCATAAATATTCTCCTAAACTTCTAAATAGTGAACTGTAGCAACTTGTTGCAAGATTTTCATTAAGGACAAATAAATAATATATAATTCTCAGAGATTATAATTGAGGTTATTAGTATGGGGGGTTATAGACATCAATGATAAGTAGAGTTTTACCAAGCCCCACTGATAATCAGCTCAGTTGAAACATATTCTCTGATTATTACTTTAGGGCTTGGAATCATATGGTCATCTAATACTCGAATACTCAACAAATTGTGGAATATCCATGTTCTTTCCTTATTTATGAATTGAGGGATATTAAGTTAGCATTGACCAAGTTAAGGAATGTAGAGTTGAAGTTTATGGAACTAATCTCTATTAAAAATAACAAATAAAATATGATACTACATACTTGGAGAAACACAAGGATTAATACCACTACAAGGTACTTAAAATATGGGAAAGTGGTGGTTATTACTGCCTTCATGTGACTCTATTATTTTCCTTGTGTAGAAGACAGATGGCTCTTGAAGTTTAATATTTATTTATTCATTTATTTCCAGTCTTGAGATGTAATTGATATACTGCACTGCATAAATATATATTGCACAGCATAATGACTTGACTTACATGTACTGTGAAATGATTACCACAGTAAGTTTAGTTAACAAGTATTATATACCCACACAAAAAAGAAAAAAACATGTTTTTTTCCTTGTGATGAAATCTCTTAGGATTGACTTTTAAACAATTTTCAAATATACCATATAGCAGTTTTAGCTACAATCACCATGTTTTAGATTACATCCCAGTATTTATCTTAGAACTGGAAGTTTGCACCTTTTGACCACCTCCTCCAATTCCCCTGCCACCCACCTCCTGCCTCTCTAATAACCACAGATCTGATCTAGTTTTCTATTAATTTGTTTTTTGTTTGGTTGTTTATTTGTTTAGATTCTACATATAAGTAGCTCATACAGTATTTGTCTTTCTTTGTCTGACTTATTTCACTAGCATCAGACCCTCGAAGTCAGTCCATGTTGTTGCAAAGACAGGATTTTCTTCTTTTTGTAATGGCTGTGTGTGTGTGTGTGTGTGTGTATATATATATATATATATATATATATATATATACTACAACTTCTTTATCCATATATCCATTGATGGACACTTAGGTTGTTACCAAGTCTTGGCTATTTTAAAAAGTGCTGCTTAAATATGGAGGTTCAGATAACTATTTGACATAGTGTTTTTATTTCCTTCAAATATACCTAGAAGTGAAATTGCTGCATTATATGGTACTTTCATTTTATGTTTTTGAGGAATCTCTATACTATTTTCCACAGTGGTTGTACCAATTTACAGTCCTACCAACAATGTACAAGGGTGTCCATTTCTTCCACATCTTCATTAACACTGGGTATTTCTTGTCTTTTTGATGACACCCATTCAACCAGGTGTGAGGTGATATCTCATTTGTACTTCCCTGATGATTAGTAATGTTGAACACGTTTTCATGTACCTGTTGACCATTTGTATATTTTCTTTGAAAAACATGTCTACAAGCATACCTTGTTTTATTGCACGTTGCTTTACTATGTTTCACAGATATTGTGTTTTTTACAAAATGAAGGTTTGGGGCAAACCTGCATCCAGCAAGTTTATCAGCACCATTTTCCCAACAACATTTGCTCGCTTCCTGTCTCTGTCACATTTTGGTACTTCTTGCAATATTTTAAACTTTTTCATTATTATATTTGTTATGGTGATCTGTGATCAGTGATCTTATTTTTTAAAATAAATTTATTTATTTTATTTTTGTCTACCTTGGGTCTTTGTTGCTGTGTGTGGGCTTTCTCTAGTTGCAGTGAGTGGGGGCTACTCTTTGTTGCAGTGTGCAGGCTTCTCATTGAGGTGACTTCTCTTATTATGGAGCCTATGCTCTAGTGCACAGGCTTCAGTAGTTGTGGCTTGAAGGTGTTAGAGCATAGGTTTAGTAGTTGTGGTGTATGGGCTTAGCTGCTTCGCAGCATCTGGGATCTTCCCAGACCAGGGCTAGAAACCATGTCCCCTGCATTGGCAGGTGGATTCTCAACCACTGAGCCACCGGGGAAGCCTTGTGATCAGTGATCTTTGATGTTACTATTGCAAAAAGACTATGACGTGCTGGAGGTTTAGACGATCATTAGCATTCTTTAGGAATAGATTTCTTTTTAATTAAGGTGTGTACATTGATTTTTAGACATAACGTTATTGCACACCCAATGGACAACAGTGTAGTGTAAACATAACTTTTATATGCTCTGGAAAACCAACAAAAATTCCTGTGACCTGCTTTATTGTGATATTCGCTTACAGCAGTATTCTGGAACAAAACCTGCAGTATTGTAAAGGTATGCCTGTATTCAGTTCCTCTGCCTATTTTTAAATCAGATTTTGTTTGTTTCTTCGTTTGTTTTTTGCTGTTGAGTTGTATAAGTTCTTTATGTATTTTGCATATCAACCCCTTATCAGATATATAACCTGCAAATATTTTCTCTCATTTGGTAGGTTGCTTTTTCATTTTGTTAATGATTTCCTTTGCTTTGCAGAACCTTTTTAGTTTGATGGAGTCCCACTTTTTTATGTTTTTATTTTTCTGCTTTTGCTTTAGGTGTCATATCTGAAAAATCATTGCTAAGATGTATGTAGAAGAGCTTTTTTTCCCCTATGTTTTCTTATAGCTTTTTGTTTTCTTTGATTTCCATCTTATATTTAAGTCTTAAATCTATTTTCAGTTAATTTTTGTGAGTGGTGTAAGATAGATGTCTAATTTCATTCTTTTACATGTGAATATTCAATATTCTCCATCACTATTTATTGAAGAGACATCTTTTTTCCATTAAGTATTGTTGACTCCCTTGTTAAATATCAGTTGATCATATATGCAAGGGTTTATTTCTGGGTTCTTGATTCTGTTTCATTGGTCTATCTGTTAGTTTCTATGCCAATACCATACTGTTTTGATTACTATAGCTTTCTAATATGGCTTGAAATCAGTAAGTTCAATACCTTAAGCTTTGTTCTTCTTTCTCAAGAATGTTTTGACTACTTAGAGGTCTTTTGTTCTTCCATATAAATTTTATGATTTTTTTCTACTTCTATAAACATGCCATTGGAAACTTGGAAGAGATTGCATTGACTCTAAAGATGGCTTTAGTTAGTATAGACATTTTAATAATATTAATTCCTCTAGTACATGAACACTGAATACCTTTCTATTTATGTCTTCTTTGATTTCTTTCATCAATGTCTTATAGTTTTCAGAGTATAGATACTTCACTTCCTTGGTTAAATTTATTCTTAAGTATTTTATTGTGTTTGATGCTTTAGTAAATGAAATCATTTTCTTTATTTCTTTAATAATTTTTTGTTAGTGTTTATACAGACTACTGGTATTTGTGTGGAAATTTAGTCTTGATGTTTTATTAAATTTGTTGATTAGATCTAACAATTTTTTGGTGAAATCTTTAAGATTTTCTATATATGAAAGCATGTCATCTGCAAATAGAGACAATTTTACTTCTTTCTTTCCAATTCCATTGCCTTTTATTTATTTATTTATTCTTTGTTCTTGCCTGATTGCTCTGGATAGGACTTCCAGTACTATGTTAAACAGGAGTGGTGAGAGTGGGCATGATTGTCTTGTAATATTATATGTCCAATAACAGATCATGTAGTTACGGTTATTTTTACTATATTTGTTTAAATTTTAAACTACAGCCTTAAGTGAATTTCACACCACAATTATCATATTACAGAATCTAAGTTTGATTATATATTTACTGTTGCCTGGGAGTCTTATGTATTTTCTTATGTTTTTATGATGTTAATTAGTGTCCTTTATTTCCACTCAAAGAAATTCTCTTAACATTTCTTGTAAGACAGGTTTAGTGGTGATGGGCTCCTTCTGCTTTTCTTTGTACAGGAAAGTATTTCTCCTTCATTTCTGATGAACAGATTTGCCTGGTATAGAATTCTTGGTTGACAGTTTTTTTCTTTCAGACTTTTGAATGGATTATTCCATTCTCTCCTGGACTGAAAGGTTTCTTTTGAGATTTATACTAATAGTCATATGGGGGTTCCCTTATATGTAATTTCTCTCTTGTCTCTTGCTGCTTTGAAAATTCTTTCTCTGATTTGACTTTTGATAATTTTAATGTGTCTTGGTGTAGTCCTCTTTTTGTTCAACCAATTCTGGATCCTTTGGGCCACATAGATCTGGGTGTCCATTTCTCTCCCCAAGTTTCAGGAATTTTTAGCCATTATTACCTTAAATAGAGTCTTCCTTTGCTCTTTTTCTTCTTTGGGAATTCCCATATTGAGGATAATGTTTCCTGTGACTGTGTTCCATAAGTTTTGTAGGCTTTCTTCACTCTTTTTCTGTTTGCTTTTCTGATTATGTTCTTTCAAATGTCCTTTCTTTTAGGTCCTGATTCTTCTGCATGGTTGAGTCTGCTTTAGAAGAAATCTGTTGAATTCTTCAATTCAGCATTATATTTTTCAGCCTTAATTTTTATGGTTTCTATTCCTTTGTTGAACTTCTCATCTTGTTCATACATTGTTTTGCTAATTTGGTTTCGTGGTCTTACTGTGTGTTTTTGCAATTCAGTAAATTTCTTTAAAAGGATTATTCTCAATTCTTTGTGTGACAGTTCATAGATCTCCATTTTGTTAGGGTTATTTATTGGAGCTTTATTAGTTTCCTTTGGTGGTGTCATATTTACCTGATTTTTCATGATACTTGATTCCTTATGTTGGTATCTGTGTGTTTGAGAATGTGGGCTCCTTTTTCAGGCACTGTCAGTTCATTTTGGCAAAGACAGTTCATCACCAGTCTGTTTGGCTTGTTGTTCTGGACATGTAAGCTGGTAACATATTTGTTGAGTGTAATTTGTTATCAGGGTCTATTTTGGGCAGTGAACTTGCCCATTTTTTTAAGATTAGGTGATGCCACAGGCTGAGACTAGTTAGATAGGACATTTGGTTTGGTACTCTACCTAAGTGAGGCTGTAGAACGGGTTCCATGGTTGTCTGAACTCTCTGGTCAGACTTCCTAAGATGGTCAATACTCGTTACTGTACTCAGGAGTATAGTATGAATTAGTTCCCTTCCTTGGTGAGGCAGCAGAATGGGTCTAAAGGCCTGTGTTGCTCATTGTTTGGGGATCTGAATTAGGCTAGACTGTGCATTTAATATCTTGGCCACATGGGATCACCACTTTTTCTCTGTGGATGGGAAAAGCTCTTTGCTGTGCTTCTGTCCAAGTGTCACTGTGTGCAGAGCTATAGGATGGACTACACTTAGGTTCTCTAGTTGAATGGGCTGAAAGCTGTACTCATCAGTGAGTAGGACTATGAATTAGTTTTCCTACTCAGGCGGAGCCCTATATAGGCTCAAAGGCTGGCAATGCTCTTATTTGGGGGTCACTTTAAGTAGAATAATGCACCAAGTTTCCTGGCCTGACAGACCACTGTCTTAGCTCTGCAAATGACTGGGTTTTACACAGAAATGCCACATAATCAGAGTTGCAGCATGAGTGACATAGATTCCTGGGTGCTCTAGTTAGGCTTGCTGGTCAGGTCAGGCTAGAGGATGTATTCAGTTTTGGATAATGCTATGAATTACTTCTTCTAACCAGTTGGGGCTCAGAACGTGCCCCAGGGCCATCAAGCTTCTTGTTTAGGTATCAAATCAGATAGACATTTACACTTAGCTCCCTAGACAGATGGAGCCACCATCCTGGCTCTGCAGACACAGAGCTGTTGGTTGGCTTCTCTGATCAGGTGCTTCTGTAGTTGGGGCTGCAGAGTGAGCTACTAAGATTCCTGGGATCTCTGATGACATGTTTGGATTAGCAGGGTTAAAGGTTATGTTAGTCAGTGGACAGGGCTACAGATTAGCTTTCCTGCTGGGAGGTAAGGGGAACTGTAGATCAGACTCCAAGGCTGACAAGACTCTTATTGGAGGAACTAATCATGCAGACTTGTGTACCAAACTCTCTGGTCAAGCAGGTTTGTCAGCTTGTCTCTGTAGATAGATGGAACTGTTGGCTGGACTCTCTGCTTGAGTGCTGCTGGACCAAGCCATTCCCAGGTACTCAGGCCAGGCTTTCTGGTCAGGCAGGGCCAGAAGCTACATTGAGCAGTGGGTGGGAATATGAACTGGCTCCCCTGTTTGGGCAGAGCAGGGAATTGGCTCCAAGCCTGGCAAGGCCTTTTGTGGTCTTGATTCTAACTGATCCACACTCCACGTTTATTGACCAAACAATGTCACTGGATTCCCTCTGCAGATGATCAGCTCTGCCTACTGGACTATGCTTATGCATTGCTGAGTAACATAGCTTTTAAGTATTCTGACCAACCTTTCTGGTTGATCATGTCCAGGAATAACATTCAGCAATAGGCAGGGCTATGACTCAGTTCCCCTGCCTGGGCTGGGGAAAACACAGGGTCCAGGGTCAGCAAGGCTCTTTATGTGTGGTCCAAAATTGGGCAGACCTGCTCAGACTGTGTCAACTGCTATGTTCCCTGATCAGACTGTGTCAACTTCTTGGCTCTGCAGATGAGTAAAGCTGCTAATTGGAAATAATACTTGGGCACTGAAGTAAGGAACTCAGTCTGCCTGGAGCTGAGCACTGGTTGCTACAAGTCCCTCCACACTTCTCCACCACAATCAGATGTCCAGTGGGGCCAAGCTACTCAGATTTCTCTATGATCCCAATGAGGCAAGATGAGAGTGGGGACTCCCAAGAAGCATCCCACAATGCTGGGAGAGCTAGATATCCACCTAGGCTCTATTCCCACTGATGGAACCATAGGTTGGGGAGAACTGTTAGTGTGGTGCTGCACTGGCCTGGGTGTAGAGCGATGCAACATATACCCTCTCCTCTTATCCTCTAATGTAATCTGTTATGGTCTCTGTGGTGCAAGAGGGTGCTTCTGCCTCACCTTTGTGTTCTAGGAATTTCTCAGTGGTGTCTTGTCCATGAAAGTTGTTATTCTTCTTGCAAGGGAGTGTGAGATTGGGAGTAATCTTTGTTACTGTCTTGGTGATGCCACTCTCCCAAAGTATAATTTTAATTATAACCAGTCATTGACTTTTATTGTAACTGCAATTTTAGAGTTTTTTTTTAATTTGTTTTGTTTTTTACCAGGGCATATAAGCAAAGGCTCTAAAAAATATGATGCAGCTATTGATGTGACACATTATTGTATTAATTTATGCTAATTAATAAAAATACCATAAACTATTTACCTTTTCCTTGTATGGACTGAAATACATGTTCCTAGAATCTGTGTCTACTATAAAGTTCTTTGCCATAATCTAATACACTGGGATCTTCTGATATGACATCATTCAAGGCTCAGTGTGTTTATGACATCAGGTAACTTGAATCTATTGAGAATTAACTACCATGAATACTCCAGGTAAATTGGTATGATATAATGATCCCAGAAAGTAGGTAATATACTTGATATAATATCAGGGACTTGTCATCTTGGTTGTAAGGCTTCTAAGCTGTAGTATTTGGAGCTGAAATATTTATCAAAAGTAACAAATAGAATGACAACAACCAAATGATAGATTAGACACTTCAAGATTCTGTCCCTACAACAAAGCATCAAAAAACAAGCAGAAACTTCCAGGACCAAAGTTGTCATAACTCTGGAAAATAATCAAAGCTTTAATCAAGAAAATGCTGAATCACAAAAAGGTAATTTAAAAATGGCAGGAACACTTTTGCAGCATTTTTACTTTCACTTGCCCCACACCCTCTCTGGCTTGAGGGCAATCTTTATGATGGAAGCTCATGTTCCCAATGTAGAGCCATGATCCCTGGTTCTGGAGGAGGAGACCTGACCTTATTTATGGAATATTGTTTCTCTCTTCTAATCTTTGGAGGATACATGAAGAATTATTGTGAAGTACTCATATCTTTTGTGCCTAATTTAGAACTGATTCAAGCCATAAAAGTGATAGGCATTGCTTGAAAACACTGTAAGGCAAATGAAAAAATAGCAGTCACACAGAGTTATATATATATATATATATATATATATATATATATATATATGGTTGACATAAAATAGACCAGTGGTATGCAAACTTTTTGGCATGAGGGACCCGTTTCATGGAAGACAATTTTTCCATGTACTAGGGTAGGAATGTTTTCGGGATGATTCAAGTGCATTACATTTATTTTGAACTTTATTTCTATTATTATTACATAGTAATATATAATGAAATAATTGTACAACTCACTGTAATGTAGAATCACTGGGAGCCCTGAGCTTGTATTCACTTGCAACACACTGGTAAGGTTTTGATATGAGTCTGCAAGCAATTGATTTATTATGGTCTCTGTGCAGTCAAACCTCTCTGCTATTGATAATCTATATTTGCAGCTGCTCCCCAACACTAGTATCTCTGCCTCAACTCCATCTCATATAATCAGGCATTAGATCCTCATAAGAAGTGCACAACCTAGATCACTCACATGTGCAGTTCACAGTAGGGTTCGTGCTCCTATGAGAATCTAATGCCTTGCTAATTTGACAGGATGTGGAGCTCAGGGAGTAATGCAAGTGGTGGGGAGGGCTGTAAATACAGATGAAGCTTTGCTCACTTGCCCATCACTCACTCTTGCTGTGCGGCCCATTTCCTAACAGGACATGGACCAGTACCAGTCGGTGGCCTGGGGGTTGGGAACCCCTGAAATAGAAAACCTAAGTCCAGGGAAGAACAGCTGAAGAGAATTTCTTTGAGAAATTCAGATATTCAAAAGTGCCCATGTATAATGGGGAGTTTAGAATACCACTCATATACCCAGGGCAGGACACATACTCAGAAAAGCCCCAGGAAGACCCAAAATTTTCACCTTTGGCTGATCTCCAGATTCAGCGCAAACAGGAGCAAGTCTATCAGAGTTGTAAATGGACTGAATAAATATTGGAACACCCAACCACAGAGCCAATCCTAAAAGACTGTGGGTTATTTTTTATTTTTCTTTCGTCTCTTGGAAAATACAGAAAGTTGTAAAATACTAGCTGAACATAAGATAAAGGAACAGAAAATTCAGTGACTCACATGACAAAGAATATAGTCTGTTCAAAAATAGGTTAGAAAAATTACTAAGCAAGTGGATTATAGTTTTTTTAGCATTCAAAAAGTATCAAACCCTGGGGAAGGGGGAGAATCTGGTTTCCAAATATAACACATTATAATATTCAAATGTCCAGTTTTCAAAAACAACCAACAAATAAACACCACATGTCATATAATGAAAGAGGAAAGTATGTCCTATTCAAAGGAAGAAAATAATTGACAGAAACTCTCCCTGAGGAAATCCAGACACTGCATTTACTAAATATTTTAAAACAACTGTCTTACATATGCTGAAAGAACTAAAGGAAACCATTGACAAAGAACTAAAGGAAATCAGGAAAATGATGCATGAACAGAAGGGCAATAAAAATATATAGATATTAAAAGGAAACAAACAGAAATTCTAAAGTTCTAAAGTATAGTAACTGGAATGAAAAGTACTCCAATGGGGTACAATAGTAGATTTAAGTAGGCAGAATAAAGAATCAGCAAACTTGAATATAGGAAAATTGAAATTACCTAGCCTGAGGAGAAGAAAAAAATGAAGAAAAAAGTGAACAGAGCCTGAGGTTCCTGTATAGTAGCTTACTTTCAAGTAAACCAACATACATATTATGGGAATCACAGAAGAATAAAAAGAGAAAAGAATAGAAAGAATATTTGAATAAATAATAGATGAAAACCTGCCAAATTTGATGAAAGACATGAAGATATACATCCAAGAACCTCAACAAATTCCAGCAGGATAAACTCATAGAGCACAATATGGTAACATATTATAATCAAACTGTTGAAAGATGAAGAAAAGGAGACAACTTTGAAAGCAGCAAGAGAGAAGCAACTCATCATATATAAATGATCTTCAAGAAGCTAACAGCTGATATCACATCAAAAAACCATGGAGGCCAAAAGACAAAGGGATGACATATTTAAGTGCTGAAATAAAAAAAAAAATCTATCAACCAAGAATACTAAATCAAGCAAAAGTCTTTCAGAAATGAGGGAGAGGGTTTCCCTGGTGGCGCAGTGGTTGAGAGTCCACCTGCCAATGCAGGGGACATGAGTTCATGCCCTGGTCTGGGAAGATCCCACATGCTGCAGAGCGGCTAGGCCCATGAGCCATGGCTGCTGAGCCAGCACATCCAGAGCCTGTGCTCCACAATGGGAGAGGCCACAACAGTGAGAGGCCCACATACAGAAAAAAAAAAAAAAAAAGGAGAAGTTAACACATTTCCAGATAAGCAAAATGTAAACTATTTCATTACCACTAGACCTGTTCAACAAGAAATGCTAAAGGAGTCCTTCTGGTTGACATTAACTCAAAACCATATAAAAAAAATAAATGTTTTTGGTAAAGGTAACTAAGTGGGCAAACATAAAAGCCAGTAGTATTTTATTTTTGTTTGTTAACTCTACTTTTTTATTTATTACATGATTTAAAACACAAATTAATAATAATAATAATAATTATAATAATAATTCTATGTTATCAAGCAAACAATGCATAAAGATACACTTTGTGACAACAGTAATATAAAAAGGATATTAAGCTGTATAGGAGCATATTCTTTAGGATAGTAAATATAATTTGGTACCAACTTCAGCTCGATTGTAATACACTTAGAATATTAAATGTAATTCCCATAGAAAATATCTTAGATATGTATATACAATGAAATGAGAAGGGAACTTGAACTATTCACTACAAAAGAAACCAGTTAGACTCAAAATAAGACAGTAATGGAGGGTAAAATGGCCAAAAACGTGTAATGTGTAGAGAAAACTAATATCATATTGATAGAAATTTTTCCTTATTAGTATTAACTTGAAATGTAAATGGATTAAACCCTCCAATCAAAAGACAAAGATTAGCAGAATGGAAAATAAAACATGATTCAATGATATGCTGTCTATAAGATCCTTACTTTACCTCTAAAGACACAAATAGATTGAAAGTAAAAAGATGGAGAAAGATATTCCATGCAAATAGTAACCAAAAGAGAGCTGGGTGGTGAAACTAATATCATACAAAATAGACTTTAAGCTATGAGGCACAAAGGACAATACATATTAATAAAAGGGTCAATTCATCAAGAAGCTATAACAATTATAAACATATATATGTTGAATCAAAATATATGATTCAAACATTAATAGAATTGAAAGCAGAAATAGCTCTATAATAATAGAGAATTCAGTACTTTCAATAATGAAGAGACAGAAAATCAATAAGGATATAAAGGACTTGAATAACACTATTAATCAAGTAAGCCTATAGAACTCACATATAGAACACTCTACCCAACAACAGCAGAATACACATTATCCTCAAGCGCACCTGTAATATTCTCCAGGAAAGACCGTATGCTAGGACATGAAACAAGTCTCAAAAATTTTTTAAAGATTGAAATCATACAAAGTGTTTTCTATGATTGCAATGTAATGAAGCTAGATATCAATAACAGAAAGAAAACTGAAAAATTCACAAATATGTGGGAATTAAATGACACACTTTTAAACAACTAGTGAGTCAAGAAGAAATCAGATGGAAATTTAAAAAATGCCTAGATATGAATAAAAGTAAAAACACAATATACCTGATCATATGGAATACAGTTAAGTCATTCTTAAAATGGAAATTTTATAGCTGTAAACACCTATATTCAAGCAGAATAAATAACTCAAATTAATAACTTAACTTTACACCTTGAGGAACAAGAAAGAGGAGAGCTAATTAAATACATATCTTGCAAAAAGAAATAAATAGTAGATATCAGAGTAGAGATAAAAGAAATAGAGAATTTTATAAAATAGAATCAATGAAATTGCAATTTGGTTCACTTAACAGGTCAACAGAATTGACAAACTTTTTGCTAGATTGACAAAGAAAAAAGAGAAAAGACACAAAACTAAAATCCGAAATTAAAATATAGAAATTACTATTGACCTTACAGAAATTAAAAAAAAAAAGTTTAAGAAATACTATGAACAATTCTATGCCAATAAGATGAAGTGGAAAATTTCCTAGAAACACAGATTACCTGACTCAGAAGAAATAGAAAAATCTCAACACACCTATAACAAGTGATTGGCTAATTAATAAAAAAAAATTCCATGGCCAAATGAATTCACTGATGAATTCTATCAAACATAAAGAAGGATAAACACAAATCATTCTCCATCTCTTTAAAAATAAACATGTTTGAGGAATAAACACTTCTCAACTCCTTCAATAATCCGGGGTTACCTTGATGCCAAAACCAGATAAAGACATCACAAGAAAGGAAAATTACAGACCAATATCCTTTTTTAAGATAGATGTAAAAGTCTTCAACACAATACAAGCAAATGGAATTGAGCAGCTTATCAAAGGGATTATACACCAAATCGAATTATCCCAAGTATGTAAAGGTGTTTCAACATAAGAAAATAATTCAATGTAATATACCATATTAATAGAATAAAGAAAAAAATGATCACCTCAGTTGCTACAGAAAAGGCATTTGAAAAAATCCAAGATCCCATATTGATAAAAAAAAAAACCATACTCAGAAAACTAAGAATAGAAGGTAAATCTCTCAGCTTGATAAAAGGCATTTGTGAAAACCTCACAGCTAATATTGTACTCATTGGTGAAAGACTGAAAACTTTTCGCCTAAGTCAGAGACTAGGAAAGAATTGTCACCTCCACTATCACTATTTAATTTTATAATAGATGTTCTAGTCAGAGTAATTAGGCAAGAAAAATAAGTTAAAACTCTCTATTCATAGATGGTATGATCTTATACATGTAACATACCCAAGAATTCACAAGAAAGCTACTAACATTCAGAAACAAATTCAGTGAAGTTGTAGGGTAAAAGGTCAAGAACAAACAAATCAGTTGTGTTTCTATATACCAGCAATGAACATTCCAGAAAGGAAATTAAGGGAACAATTTTGTTTATAATAGAATTAAAATATGTAATAAATTTAAACAAGAAGGTGAATGACCTGTGCACTTCAAACTAAAACATATTTCTGAAAGAAATTATAGAAGATCTAAATAAATGGAAGACATCCCATTTTCATGGCTTTAAATACTTAATATTATTAAGATGTTGATACTGCCCAACATGATCTAAAGATTCAACACAATTCCTATCAAAATTCCAGCAGACATTTTTCAGAAATGAATAAGACAATCCTCTAATTCATATGGAATTGCAAGTGCCTGGAATAGCCTAAACAATACTGAAAAAAGAGAACAAAGTGGAAGATTCACATTTCCCAATTTCATAACTTACTATAAAAATACAGTAACCAAAACTTTGTGGTACTGGCATAAGGACAGACATATTGACCAATGGTATAAAATTGAGAGTCAAGAAATAAACCAAACATTTATGACCAGTTGATTTCAACAAGGGTATCAAGATTATTCAATGGTAAAAGAATAGTCTCTTCAACAAAGTGCCAGGACAACTGAATTTCCACATGCATAAGAGTGAAGTTAGACCGCTACCCCATACCATATACAAAATTTATCTCAAAGTGCGTCAAAAACTTCTTAGAAGGAAAGATAGGGACAAATCTTCATGGTCTTGGGTTTGTCAATGGATTCTTAGACATTACACCAAAAGTAAAAACAACAAAATAGAAAGTAGAAAATCCATCAAAATTAAAAACTTTTGTGTATCAAAGGGCATTTTCAAGAAAGTTTAAAGATAACATACAAAATAGGAGAAAATATTTGCATATCATATATCTGATAAGGGTTTAACATCCAAAATACAAAAAAAAAAAGAAAACAACCGAGAAAAAGAACTAGAGCTCTACAACCAAAAAGACAAAAAATTCATTTAAAAATGAGCAAAGCACTTGAATAGATATTAAATAGTTATGCAAATGGTCTACAAGAACATTAAAATATGTTCAACATCATTAATTAGGGAAATGTAAATAAAACACAATGATATAAAACTTCAAAAAGGAGGATGGCTATAATTTAAAAAATGGAAAATGACAAGTTTTGGCAGGAATGTACATAAATTGGAACTTCTGTGCATTTCAGTTGGAAACGTAGCACTATGCAGTTAATGTGTAAAAGTATGTAGGGCTTCAATAAGTTAAACAAAATTATCATATGACCTAGAAATTCCACTCCTAGGTTAGGCATATACCCCAAATAATGGAAAGGAGGGACTCAACAAACACTTAAATGCCAATGTTCACCGCAGTATTGTTCACAATAGCCAAAATGTGGACACAACTCAAGTATCCATCAATAGATGAATGAATAAACAAAATGTGTATATACATATATGTGTGTATGTGCATATGTATTACAGAATATTATTCAGCCACGAAAATGAAGTTCTGAAACATGCTGGAACATGGATGAATCTTTTTTTTTTCTTTTTATTAGTTTCTGCTTTATAACAAAGTAAATCAGCCATACATATACATCTGTTCCCACATCCCTTCCCTCATGCATCTCCCTCCCTCCCACCCTCCCTATCCCACCCCTCCAGGCGGTCACAAAGAACCGAGGTGATCTCCCTGTGCCACGCGGCTGCTTCCCACTATTTATCTACCTTACGTTTGGTAGTGTATATATGTCCATGCCTCTCTTTCGCTTTGTCACAGCTTACCCTTCCCCCTCCCCATATCCTCAAGTCCATTCTCAAGGAGGTCTGTGTCTTTATTCCTGTTTTACCCCTAGGTTCTTCATGACATTTTTTTAAAATTCCATATATATGTGTTAGCGTAAGGTATTTGTCTTTCTCTTTCTGACTTACTTCACTCTGTATGACAGACTCTAGATCTATCCACCTCATTACAAATAGCTCGGTTTCGTTTCTTTTTATGGCTGAGTAATATTCCATTGTATATATGTGCCACATCTTCTTTATCTATTCATCCGATGATGGACACTTAGGTTGTTTCCAGCTCCAGGCTATTGTGACTAGAGCTGCAATGGACATTTTGGTACATGTCTCTTTTTGAATTATGGTTTTCTCAGGGTATATGCCTAGTAGTGGGATTGCTGGGTCATATGGTAGTTCTATTTGTAGTTTTTTAAGGAACCTCCATACTGTTCTCAATAGTGGCTGTACCAATTCACATTCCCACCAGCAGTGAAAGAGTGTTCCCTTTTCTCCACACCCTCTCCAGCATTTATTGTTTCTAGATTTCTTGATGATGGCCATTCTGACTGGTGTGAGATGACATCTCATTGTAGTTTTGATTTGCATTTCTCTAATGAGTAAAGATGTTGAGCATCCTTTCATGTGTTTGTTGGCAGTCTGTATATCTTCTGTGGAGAAATGTCTATTTAGGTCCTCCGCCCATTTTTGGATTGGGTTGTTTGTTTTTTTGTTATTGAGCTGCATGTGCTGCTTGTAAATTTTGGAGATTAATCCTTTGTCAGTTGCTTCATTCGCAAATATTTTCTCCAATTCTGAGGGTTGTCTTTTGGTCTTGTTTATGGTTTCCTTTGCTGTGCAAAAGCTTGGAAGTTTCATTAGGTCCCATGTGTTTATTTTTGTCTTTATTTCCATTTCTCTAGGAGGTGGGTCCAAAAGGATCTTGCTATGATTTATGTCATAGAGTGTTCTGCCTATGTTTTCCTCTAAGAGTTTGATAGTGTCTGGCCTTACATTTAGGTCTTTAATCCATTTTGAGCTTATTTTTGTGTATGGTGTTAGGGAGTGATCTAACCTCATACTTTTACATGTCCCTATCCAGTTTTCCCAGCACCACTTATTGAAGACACTGTCCTTTCTCCACTGTACATTCCTGTCTCCTTTATCAAAGATAAGGTGAGCATATGTCCGTGGGTTTATCTCTGGGATTTCTATCCTGTTCCATTGATATATCTTTCTGTTTTTGTGCCAGTACCACACTGTCTTGATTACTGTAGCTTTGTAGTATAGTCTGAAGTCAGGGAGCCTGATTCCTCCGCTCCGTTTTTTGTTCTCAAGATTGCTTTGGCTATTCACGGTCTTTTATTTTTCCAAACAAATTTTGAAAATTTTTGTTCTAATTCTGTGAAAAATGACAGTGGTATTTTGATAGGGATTGCACTGAATCTGTAGATTGCTTTGGGTGGTAGTGTCATTTTCACAATATTGATTCTTCCAATCCAGGAGCATGGTAAATCTCTCCATCTATTTGTATCATCTTTAATTTCTTTCATCAGTGTCTTATAATTTTCTGCATACAGGTCTTTTGTCTCCTTAAGTAGGTTTATTCCTAGATATTTTATTCTTTTTGTTGCAATGGTAAATGGGAGTGTTTTCTGGATTTCATTTTCAGATTTTTCATCATTAGTGTACAGGAATGCCAGAGATTTCTGTGCATTAATTTTGTATCCTGCTACTTTACCCAATTCATTGATTAGCTCTAGTAGTTTTCTGGTAGCATCTTTAGGATTCTCTATGTATTGTATCATGTCATCTGCAAACAGTGACAGCTTTACTTCTTCCTTTCCGAAATGGATTCCTTTTATTTCCTTTTCTTCTCTGATTGCTGTGGCTAAAACTTCCAAAACTATGTTGAATAAGAGTGGTGAGAGTGGGCAGCCTTGTCTTGTTCCTGATCTTAGTGGAAATGGTTTCAGTTTTTCACCATTGAGGACAATGTTGGCTGTGGGTTTGGCATATATGGCCTGTATTATGTTGAGGAAAGTTCCCTTTATGCCTACTTTCTGCAGGGTTTTTATCATAAATCGTTGTTGAATTTTGTCAAAAGCTTTCTCTGCATCTATTGAAATGATCATATGGTTTTTCTCCTTCAACTTGTTAATATGGTGTATCACACTGGTTGATTTGCATATAGTGAAGAATCCTTGCATTCCTGGAATAAACACCACTTGATCATGGTGTATGATCCTTTTAATGTGCTGTTGGATTCTGTTTGCTAGTATTTTGTTGAGGATTTTTGCATCTATGTTAATCAGTGATATTGGCCTGTAGTTTTCTTTTTTTGTGACATCCTTGTCTGGTTTTGGTATCAAGGTGATGGTGGCCTCGTAGAATGAGTTTGGGAGTGTTCCTTCCTCTGAAATTGTTTGGAAGAGTTTGAGAAGGATGGGTGTTAGCTCTTCTCTAAATGTTTGATAGAATTCGCCTGTGAAGCCATCTGGTCCTGGGCTTTTGTTTGTTGGAAGATTTTTAAACACAGTTTCAATTTCATTGCTTGTGATTGGTCCATTCATATTTTCTATTTCTTCCTGAGTCAGTCTTGGCAGGTTGTACATTTCTAAGAATTTGTCCATTTCTTCCAGGTTGTCCATTTTATTGGCATAGAGTTGCTTATAGTAATCTCTCATGATATTTTGTATTTCTGCAGTGTCAGTTGTTACTTCTCCTTTTTCATTTCTAATTCTATTGATTTGAGTCTTCTCCCTTCTTTTCTTGATGAGTCTGGCTAATGGTTTGTCAATTTTGTTTATCTTCTCAAAGAACCAGCTTTTACTTTTATTGATCTTTGCTATCGTTTCCTTCATTGCTTTTTCATTTATTTCTGATCTGATTTTATGATTTCTTTCCTTCTGCTAACTTTCGGGTTATTTTGTTCTTCTCTCTCTAATTGCTTTAGGTGCAGGGTCAGGTTGTTTACTGGAGATGTTTCCTGTTTCTTAAGTTGGGATTGTATTGCTATAAACTTCCCCCTTAGAACTGCTTTTGCTGCGTCCCATAGGTTTTGGGTCATC
Source organism: Mesoplodon mirus (assembly GCF_964341445.2). Classification (NCBI taxonomy): domain Eukaryota; kingdom Metazoa; phylum Chordata; class Mammalia; order Artiodactyla; family Ziphiidae; genus Mesoplodon; species Mesoplodon mirus. The sequence goes on along the minus strand of NC_138983.1, from coordinate 105,637,990 downwards.
GTGTCTCCATTGTCATTTGTTTCTAGGTAGTTTTTGATTTCCTCTTTGATTTCTTCAGTGATCACTTCGTTATTGAGTAGTGTATTGTTTAGCCTCCATGTGTTTATATTTTTTACAGATCTTTTCCTGTAATTGATGTCTAGTCTCATAGCATTGTGGTCGGAAAAGATACTTGATACAATTTCAATTTTCTTGAATTTACCAAGGCTTGATTTGTGACCCAAGATATGATCTATCCTGGAGAATGTTCCATGAGCACCTAAGAAAAATGTGTATTCTGTTATTTTTGGATGGAATGTCCTATAAATATCAATTAAGTCCATCTTGTTTAATGTATCATTTAAAGCTTGTGTTTCCTTATTTATTTTCATTTTGGATGATCTGTCCGTTGGTGAAAGTGGGGTGTTAAAGTCCCCTACTATGAGTGTGTTACTGTCGATTTCCCCTTTTATGACTGTTAGTATTTGCCTTATGTATTGAGGTGCTCCTATGTTGGGTGCATAAATATTTACAATTGTTATATCTTCTTCTTGGATCGATCCCTTGATCATTATGTAGTGTCCTTTTTCGTCTCTTCTAATAGTCCTTATTTTAAAGTCTATTTTGTCTGATATAAGAATTGTTCTCCAGCTTTCTTTTGATTTCCATTTGCATGGAATATCTTTTTCCATCCCCTTACTTTCAGTCTGTATGTGTCTCTAGGTCTGAAGTGGGTCTCTTGTAGACAGCATATATATATATGGGTCTTGTTTTTGTATCCATTCAGCCAATCTGTATCTTTCGGTGGGAGCATTTAGTCCATTTACATTTAAGGTAATTATTGATATGTATGTTCCTATTCCCATTTCCTTAATTGCTTTGGGTTCGTTATTGTACGTATATTCCTTCTGTTGTGTTTCTTGCCTAGAGAAGTTCCTTTAGCATTTGTTGTAAAGCTGGTTTGGTGGTGCTGAACTCTCTCAGCTTTTGCTTGTCTGTAAATGTTTTAATTTCTCCATCAAATCTGAATGAGATCCTTGCTGGGTAGAGTAATCTTGGTTGCAGATTTTTCTCCTTCATCACTTTAATTATGTTCTGCCACTCCCTTCTGGCTTGTAGAGTTTCTGCTGAGAGATCAGCTGTTAACCTGATATGTATTCCCTTGTGTGTTGTTTGTTGTTTTTGCCTTGCTGCTTTTAATATGATTTCTTTGTGTTTAATTTTTGACAGTTTGATTAATATGTGTCTTGGCGTATTTCTCCTTGGATTTATTCTGTATGGGACTCTCTGTGCCTCCTGGACTTGATGAACTATTTCCTTTCCCATATTAGGGAAGTTTTCAACTATAATCTCTTCAAATATTTTCTCAATCCCTTTCTTTTTCTCTTCTTCTTCTGGAACCCCTATAATTCGAATGTTGGTGCATTTACTGTTGTCCCCGAGGTCTCTGAGACTGTCCTCTGTTATTTTCATTCTTTTTTCTTTATTTTGCTCTGCAGCAGTTATTTCCACTATTTTATCTTCCACCTCACTTATCCGTTCTTCTGCCTCAGTTTTTCTGCTATTGATCTCATCTAGAGTATTTTTCATTTCATTTATTGTGTTTTTAATTGATGCTTGATTCATCTTTAGTTCTTCTAGGTCCTTGTTAACTGTTTCTTGCATTTTGTCTATTCTATTTCCAAGATTTTGGATCTTGGAAATAGAATCTTGGATCATCTTTACTATCATTATTGTGAATTCTTTTTCAGGTAGACTGCCTATTACCTCTTCATTTGTTAGGTCTGGTAGGTTTTTATCTTGCTTCTTCACCTGTTGTGTGTTTTTCTGTCTTCTCATTTTGCTTATGTTACTGTGTTTTGGGTCTCCTTTTTGCAGGCTGCTGGTTCGTAGTTCCCATTGTTTTTGGTGTCTGTCCCCAGTGTCTAAGGTTGTTGCAGTAGGTTGTGTAGGCTTCCTGGTGGGGAGGACTAGTGCCTGTGTTCTGGTGGTTGAGGCTTGATCTTGTCTTTCTGGTGGACAGGTCCACATCTGGTGGTGTGTTTTGGGGTGCCTGTGGCTTTATTATGTTTTTAGGCAGCCTCTCTGCTAATGGGTTGTGTTGTGTTCCTGCCTTGCTAGTTGCTTGGATGGATGAATCTTGAAAACATTATGCTAGGTGAAATAAAGAAGACACAAAACGTCAAGTATTATATAATTCCACTCTTATGAAATATCTAAAATAGGTAAATTCATATAAACAGAAAGCAGATTAAAGGTTATCTGCAGTATGGAGAAGAGAGGAAAGGAGAGTTATTGTTTAATTGGTACAGAGTGTCTGTGGTGATGAAAAAGATTTGGAAATAGTAGTGATAGTTGTGTAACACTATGAGTGTAATTGATGCCACTGAATTGTACACTTAACAATGCAAATTTTATATTACATATATTTTACTACAGTAACATTAAATAAAAAAATAATGATCAAGTTTCTTCATATTGCACCCCTTAAATTATTACATAATCTTTCCAAGTAAAGGGAACATTTTTGGTGGGACTCTAGATTGTAGTGAAAACATACAATTCCTATGTCTGTGATGCTTTAATTTATTGAAAAATTGATAAAATTGAATGTTTAAAATGGTTTTAAGAACAAGATAAGGATTTTCAGCTGTGTTAGTTTGCAGAGAAAACCGCTTTGTCACTTGGCATTTATGACACAGCTGATTAAATATTGTTCTCAATATTTGGGGCATATTCAATGCTCTAGAGATTTTCTGGCAATCCCCAAGCAGAGAATCAGTGCTTACTCTGCCAGTGCAAAGCAAAATCATGCCCTCTTTTATAAAAAAATAAAATAATGTATTTTCTATTTATGAAATAAGACTCATTAACTTGTGGGCCTACTAGAGACTGAGAGTTTGACCATGAAGTACAAGTGACTGTGTAACTTGGGCCACTCAACATAAAATAGATACCAGATCTACCAAACCATAAAGTTGTGCTGCAGTTCTCTATCTTTAAGTGGAAGTTGTATATATGAGATAGAGTCAAAATGTTTGTAATGTGATAGTAATTTGTATCATTAGGTGTTTCAAACTAAATGGCACCTACTTCTACCACATTGACCCACTATTACTTTAATCCACTCTTATATTTTCTTGAAAATGTTTCTGTAAATAGATGACTGAAGAATTAAAAATAGAGCTCAGTTCACATATATTGGCAAGAGCTGGAAGTATAGGATAGTACAGTACAGTGGAAGTACAATGATACAGCATTACAGTCTCATTCAATGGAGTAAGAAGTCTGATTTGAAGAACACTGAGCAATATAAATCCTCTTAGTAGGCCAATATTCAAGTACTTTACCTATTATATTTACCTCAGAAATAAAGTAGTCAGAATTCAGGTCTCACAATCATGGAAAGTAGTAATAGTTTTGATGGATACACAGGTGCTAGGAAACTAAAAGCCTTGAGGACAAAAGGACCTGTGGAAGTGGTATACAGATGGAACTCTCAGAATAAATTGAGATGTGAGGATATTTAAACCTCATATGGCCACTAACAAAAGGGTACTGACAGCAGACTTTCTCGTTAATTAATTGGACAAAATGATCTTATGGATATCAGTCAGTATAATTTTCGAGTCAAACTTATTCAAGAGATGTGTTCAGGGGCTTCCCTGGTGGTGCAGTGGTTGAGAGTCTGCCTACCAATGCAGGGGACACGGGCTCGTGTCCCGGTCCGGGAAGACCCCACATGCCACGGAGCGGCTGGACCTGTGAGCCGTGGCCGCTGGGCCTGCCTGTCCGGAGCCTGTGCTCCGCAGCAGGAGAGGCCACAACAGTGAGAGACCTGCATACCACACACACACACACACACACACACACACACACACAAAGAGATGTGGTCAACAGACTTAAGAAAAAAGGGACCATGGTTGCATAAATTATGACCATTGGCTTATCAATATAACTTCCTCTCAATTAAGCAGATCTGGTAATTGCTACTGTTGGGTACCAACATGGCAACATTGGAGATTAGAGATTAACCTCCAGTATGGCAACATTCAGCAGGATTAAAAAAAAAAGAGTCACCTGGTGACAAAGTCAGTTACATTATTTCCCTTGTGAAATGGAGATGACAGCAATTTGTCATTAGAACTGACAGTTACTCTGGATATGGATTTGCCTCTCTTGACTGACAGACATAATTCTGCCAGACACCAAAATCTGTTTCTTACAGAATGACTTAGTCACTATCATGGTATAAAATGCTTCTTTGATCTTGACCAAGGAAGATATTTTACTACCCAAAACTGAGACAATATGAATACACCAATAGAATTCACTAATATTACTATATTCCATATCACAGAGAAATATCTAACCTGTGAGAATGGTGTCATAGTATATCAAACTCTTGCTGACAGAACCATCAGGGAGGCAATTACTGGAAAGTTTGCAGTGCTGTCTTTTAAGATGTGTTATTATATTTTGAAGAGTGACCGATATATGATGCCAGATCTCAAATTACACAGGTTCATAAATTGGAGTGAAATTTGACTGGTTCTTTGTGTTATTGCTCAATAACACAATTGCAAACATTTTTTTTCCTACCATTCTTAACTCTGTAAAGTAATGCACAGTAGTTGCCAGCATAGGCAACTGGTAGTTACTACCATGGAGAAAACAATAATCCTATTGAACTGGAATATGACTCTGATAACCATTCAATTTTATTTCTTAATGTCAATGAAATAAGTGGCAAAATGCTGTGCCTTTGCAGTATTAAACCTGATGGTCAAGTGAAAGTATGGGCACTGCTTCATAAGGGGGATGGATTCTGGAATTCAGAGAGGGTACCTTTTCATATTCCCACAGCTAGTACTAATGGAAGTAGTGGAGGTGATAATTAATGGAAGAATATTAGGAATCCAGACCTTGATGACTCAGATCCTCCAGCAAGGAGATTTTTGATCATGTCTTAAAATAATGAACCAAAATCAGCTGAGAAGTTGAGTAAAAAATGAAAGCAATTATTAATAATAACCATGGCCTCATTAGCAATTTCAAACATGATCTATAGTAACTAAGCATATTTTCTTCCATATTTTTGTACATAGCACCCTTTGTATCCCCCTTCTCTTCCACTTACTATTATATATAAGGTGTCCTAATGAGGTTTAAAATAATGAGTCTTCTAATAAATTAAAAGAAGATTTTGACTGAAAAAAATGAGTAAAAGAAACAACATATTAAGATGGAAGCAGTAATTGATTGTGCTACGGTCTCTTCAGGAAGAAGCTGAATACATCTTAGTTTGTACAAGGCATAGTATCATCCCATTATAAAAGAAAACACTGTAGTTGACATTATTCTTTAAATTAAATATTAATAAAAGTCTGTGTAAGGATGCTTAGTAGGGAAAGAGGTGGATGATCCAGACTATCTCTTAGCCATTCAGAGCTCTACTCTCTATCACAGGGATTGAATGTTAAGAAACAACATATTTCAGAAACCCTGCTAGCAGGGTCTCAAATTTGAAATTGCCAATGAAAGGCATTCCCTACAATATTTGAAAGTTACAAGACAAGCAGAAACCATTATTTCTGCTGTAGCATTGACAAGCACACATTATAAATTTTTTTTTTGCACGTAGCTTTGTGTATCTTGTGGCAAACTAGTCACTTTGGTGCTACAGACAGTTGAATTTATCAGAAGTGGTTTCTGCAATTTTTACTTTTTCTAAATTCTTGAATGCTAGATGTTACTTTCTTTACCTTTATTCTTCCTTTATTTTCACTACCTCTATCCTTCCACAGATTTGTAAGCCTCTCATTTTCTGGTGTAAATCCCATTTGCTTTAAAAACACAACTTAATCCATTTCAACTAACAAACTAGACCATTTTCTTGATTGATTTTATACTGAAATGTGTTCTTCAGAAATTCTTAAAATAGTCATTATTTTCCTTTAAATAAAGGAAACATATGGCCATACTTATCTTTGTTAAAAATACCCTCATGTTTAATATGCAGGTAAAAACGTAGGAAGTAAAAAAAATAATAATAATAAGTGCACAGTACATTTTTTTTTATGTTTGACATATTTATGGCAGCAACTTTACAAATCAATTCCTGTAATTTACTATAACAAATATCTTCACTGCTCAGCTGGTTCAGCACAAACAGATCAGAGATGGTTTCTTGTGTGTTTTACAAATACTCTGCACAAGTCCTTGAGATCATACTTACAGCTTTAGCAAAAACACCCATGATTTCAGGAAACTGGTGTGTGAGAAGAGCTATCATTGCTGTAGAAGAACATAGTCCTGCTGTGAAATGGATGAAAAAAGGAAGCTCCTTCTTTGGGTAAACAGAAACATGATGAAATGGAGGTAATAGCTCTCTATCAGCAGTCTCTGTGCAGCTGGGATAAGGATAAAATAGATGGCCTTTCTCTAGTGGGTATGGAATCATTCTAAAAGCATCATATTTTGCTAGAACTGCTTGGACATCTGCATAGGCCTGTAATTCTAAAAGTGATTCTAGGAGATTTTCATGGATGTTCAACATGGTAAGAGGGGGAAATTCTTTCATCAAATCTCTCATTATTTTTACTGCTTCTCTTATTCTTCCTAATTTTCTTGCACACATTGCCAGTCTTCTTTTAATATACACCAGTACATTGGTATCTCTCCTCAGTTGAGCTTCATGCTGAGGACTTTGGTGCTGGCACTGTTGTGACCGCCTGTAAATTGTTTCTCCTGCCTTGAGTGCCTGTTTAAATAACCTTTCAGCATCTACAATAGTTGTTGCTTCTTCCTCAGCTAGTAGAACATATGCAGTAGCACAGTCATTGTTTAATTCTAAAGCTTGATAGGCTGCTTTGATTCGAGCTGGAGGATTTCTTTCCCTCCATGCCTTCTGCATAACTGTGTCTGAAGGACGTAAAAAGTCCGTGTCACAGGTGAAAAAGGTCTGATGGTCCTGAGCTGACAAATTCATGTCATAGTATGTAAGTGGCTCTTTACCAGTCACCCAAGTGTATCTTTACCAAAACACTCCTATATTCTGCTCCTCTGAAAAGATTTAGCGGATTTCTCCATACCTTGCATTAGTTCTGAAATCTGGACGTCTGAAATCAGGGTGCCAACATGGTTAGGTTCTGGTGAGAGCTCTCTTCCTGGCTTACAGATGGCTGCCTTCTTCCTGTGTCCTCACATGCCTCCTCCCATAGTCCACAGTACATTTTTTTAAAAAAAAATTTTGGTATAGTTTGCTTTCAAGGTTTGGAAATGTGATTATTTGCCTGGTTATAATGATTCAAGGCCTAGGACAATGAACACACTCGACATGTTTTTTAATCATGTTATCTCGGGGGAGGTATGATGAGGCATGATGCAAATCAAGAGGGAGAAACTGGAAAGACTTTTAGAGTTTTCTTATACTCATGGTTGCCTGGAGAGAACATAGAATGCCATGCAGAGGCATGGGAATCACAGGGGCCAGCCTGTCTAATTTGGCTAATTTGAATAATTTCAGCACACTTGGGGGCATAGGGGCTGCTGTTGGTTGTCGGGTACCTGCCCTGAGGTGATAAGGGCAGGTACATGGTGTCCTGGAGTGTGAGAGTACAGGGGGATGTGGACATAATTGGCTTCTCAAGAAGGGGAACTGACTGGTCTCTAGTCAGGTCCTCAAAACTGGGTCAACAGCATGTAAAAAAAAAAAATGTTACAGCATGCCATAGCAGGCCCTAAGAAGAAAAAATATATATATATCTCATCTGTGTGAGTGTGTTTGTGCACACATATATGTTTATTTTTGTGTGTTTGTGTGTGTGCAAACCTACATACTCATGCATTCAAGCAATAATATTTGAAGTAAACCTTCAATCTAAAAATCTTCACAGATTTTTCCACTGTTCTATGAAGAACATTCGTGAAAATTAACTGGCAAAGTGTTTGGGGATTCAATGAACACTAGGATTTTGTAATAATGACTATCCATAATACACAGAAAACAGTTCGTAGGGTGCTAAAAATGCATCCGATTTTCTTCCCAATACTTTCTGGATATCCATATGCTTTAGAGTATATGCAAATTTCTAGAGGTAAAAATACAATCTCTGAAATAAAGTTATATTACAGTATATAAGTTTGTGCAGGATATACAGATTAGGCCGTGTAGAAGAAACAATCAGTGAATTTGAAGGTACAGAGAATATGCAAAGTAAATTATAATAAAAATTTAAAAAATCACTCCAAGCACCTTACTATCATATTATTTAAAAAAAGAACTATGATAAGAGAACTTATTAAAAACTGTTAGTAGAATAATAGAAAGATCAGACACTACTTGGGACATTTATAACTAAAAAATGTATTGTTTGTCTGAAGTTCAAATTTACCTGAGTGTCCAAATCTTATAAGGCAACCCTACCAATAACCAAAAGATAGACCACATGTTTAAAATATAGGAGTCTTGGGCTTCACTGGTGGCACAGTGGTTGAGAGTCCGCCTGCTGATGCAGGGGACACGGGTTCGTGCCCCTGTCCGGGAAGATCCCACATGCCGTGGAGTGGCTGGGCCCGTGAGCCATGGCTGTTGAGCCTGTGTGTCTGGAGCCTGTGCTCTGCAACGGGAGAGGCCACAACAGTGAGAGACCCACGTACGGCGAAATAAATAAATAAATAATAAAATAATAAAATAAAATAAAATATAGGAGTCTTTAACTTGGATAGAAATCTTTAAGTGATGATTAGATGAACTGAAGATGAAAATAAAGAATAGCTCAATGAGAGAGATTATTCATGTTGAGTACAGAGGATTTGAAACTTTTTTTGTTTTATTGTTGATGTTGGCTTTCACATGCTTATTCATTAACTTCTGCCAATTTAATTTTATTGAACAGCTTAATCACATAGCAGGTAATAGCATGGACCCTGGCATTCCTATAGTATTTCCCTACCACAACTTTGCTATTCCCAGAGCAAGACCTCTGTTTTCCTGACAGTGTCCTTTCTTTCTTTTATTTTTTTTTCCTCAGGGTATTCTACCCTCTTTTGGGTCAGGTTTATTTTGCTGTTTTTTTCCTACTTATATTTCAAGACCAGCTCAAATATAAATTATTCTGTAAAATTTTTCATGAGCTCCAAAAACACATCAGCATAAAAGAGAAAAATTTAGAGATTACCTAAGTTTTCCAGTGCCCATCTTTGTATACTTGTAGTATAGCAGTTGTTCCATTATCTTATCATTTCTCCCTGAATAGACTGAACTCCTGAATGACAGGGACAATATATTATTAATGGTATTGATAATTACTGTTGTCAAAGGGTGTAGATCATTGACTGACATGTATATGCTCAGCATGTGGGTTCAATAAATTTAAATTTATGGGAAAAAATAATGTTTAAAATCCTTACAGTGGGCCCATAGTTTACTGATTTTGTGCTAACAATGATAAAGGGCAAATTCTGCTATACTTTCTGGTCAACTTCCTCATACAAAAAGATACCACAAATATTTGAAGAAATTGCTGCTGTGGCTCTTGGGGAAATTTATTGCTGGGTTTAGCAAATGTGTTTGTACAGATCAATGAGCTGTTATGTTGACCTTTCACTGGCTGTTTGCTCTGATTCAGGCATTTACAATAAACTATGCTCTCAGCATTTCAACTCTGCTCTTCAGTTCCTTTTTTAAAATATTATGGCACCTTTGTCAATAGGCATGGCCAGAAAACCCAGTTGATGTTTTTGTTTTTACTTCTTAGCTTTTTCCTTAGTGATGAAAGAGTGTCTCAAAAATCTCAGATTCAAAAATGTCTCTAAAGAATACCATTGTCATTTATAGAATATTTGTGTGTGGTTTGGAAATATAATTGGGTGTGGTCTGAAACCAGAAACTCTGGGGTGACATAGAATTGCACTAAAAAAATGGAATATCAGCAAGCATAATTATAAGAAATATTAGAGCTGACTGGTGTTTCAGCTTCTCAGAATTAAAGTATCCTTTGTGTATGTATCTATGGAACTCATTGGCTAACAAAATATAAACAAATAATTCAGTATTTCTAAGGTAGTATGTACACATACTACTTTTAGCTATCTATCTAGATGGATAGATATCTAAATATACATCTACCTATCTATATAGTACAAATGTATATCTCCACCTACATATTATTTATATATAAATGTGTATATGTATATATACATATACATATATATGTATAATTTCATTCCTTACAATAAACCAAACAATTTAGTTTCTTATTAGTGTCTTTAGGTTTTTATTCACAGCTAGATAAACTTACAGGTAAGGGAAGATATCCTCCTATCATTGATAGCTGTGATCCCAGGAATTAGAGAAATTTGTTATAAGAATCAGTTCTAATACATATTGAGGAATTTCTATCCACTAGTTCTCTGCTAAATTCTTTTCATACCTTTTCTCATGTAATCCACACAACATTAGTGAGTTTTATAAATAAAGGAAACCTGGAACTGTTAAGTACCATGCCTATTGTTACAAGAGTTATAGGTAGTATAAGTAGGATTTGAATGCCATTCCTATTCTCTGAAACCATGGCAAATTCTTCTCCAGCATCTATAGTGTTTTATAACATCACCAAGAAAGCAGAGTTTATGACTGAAGGAAAAAAAAATGTGCACTAAATACAAGAAAGCAAAACTATAACAAATGCTGAAAGATCATTTCAGTGACTGATGTGTCAGGAGCCCAATGGTGTTAAACATGGGAAAGTTTTCAGATGAGGCAAACTAGAGTTGTGTTATGGTAGATGATAGAAAGGAATGGATTCCTTTACTTATTTGGCAGCTATTTATTGAATGACTGTTATGTGCTAGGTATTGTTCCAGCTGCTGGTAGTAGAGTGCTGAGCTTCAAAGGTAAAAACTCTGCTCTTACATAGTTAAAATTCTAATGAGGATGTATAGACAATAAGCATATAAACCATTAAAGGAAAAAGATAATTTCAGCAAAAGGTAAATATTATGAAGACAATAAAAACTGAGTGATGGAGTACAATTGCTAAGGAGTTACTTCTTTAGATTATGTGATAGGTAAGATCTCACACAAATGTTGATATGGAGCTGAGTCTTAAATGACAAAAACAGTTTGGAAAATGGCTGAGTGAAAAGCTTTCTAGGAAGAGAGAATGTGGGTGGTAACAGTTCTAAGGTGAAAAAGAGTTTGTCTCAGTTAAGAAAAAGAAATAAGGGTAGTATGACTAAAGTGTAATGAGAATGGCCACATATATAATTAGCAGATCCTAATGTAAAATGAAAATGTGGGGTCCCTTGTTTAAAAATTATTAAGACTTTGAAGACAGCAACAGCAGATGATTAAACAAAGTTTGAAACCCTTCTGAGCACAAGGCCCTATGGACTGCACAGATTGCACATTCTATGTAGCTGAACAGGAAACCTACACTTAAAGTGGTAAAAAGGAGAAGAGAAACAAGATGTCGTCGGAGAAGGAGGAACCAGAATATACTGAGCTCGGAGAAGAGTCTGGATTTTGTTTTAAGTGTGATGAGAAGGCAATGAAAAAATCTAAACAGGAAGTGATGAGATTTGATTTATAATTAGAAAGGTTCAGTCTAACCATTGTATAGAGTGGGATATAGGGCCCATGAGGAGAAATAAAGGGAACAGTTGCTAGGTTGTGCCAGTCGGTATGAAGTTTGTAGAAAGGCTGTACAGGGAGAGACCAGTATCGAATAATAGGAAAATGTGTCCCCATTTTCTTGTACTATTCACAATGTAGTCATTATAGACATGACACATGTTTAAGGTTAATCTGAATTATTAATATTTCTTTCATTAGTTCCTTAACAGTAGCAAATCAACAAAGCAACAGAGACATTATAGCATTTACTAATTTCCATGGTGTGAATATTCCATTTATGACTAACTTCAATTTAACATTATGATGCTACCCAATGCACAGTTAGATAAAACTATACAGTAACACATTTATGCAGTATTTTTATTATAGAAATATAATAGATGCAAATAACTTCATGAGCATAGACAATAGTAAAGTAAGTACAAAGTGATGTTTTGAGTACTTATTACTTAATATAATTTATTTAAATTGTAAGTTTATATAATTTATATTTTAATAATGGCTGTTTATAACAAATGACTTCAAAATTCCTGAAAATTCAATAGTCAGTTCTCATGAGCTGGTATGACTATATGGGTTTCTACTCTTTTGCTCAGGCAAGTCATATGTGCATTTGTTTCCTGCTAATTTTTGCTGCTGAGAAAGTACACGGTTCATATGGGATCCAGTTCATTGGGTCACATAAACTTAGTATCATCCATCATGTCAGTCTCAAAATATTCTGAAGACTTTCCACTAGGGACACAAGGATTCACACATCCCTATGCTACTCCACAATGATGCTGCTAAATAACTCAGTATTCTTCCCTGGAGTGCATGTAAAAATCAAGAAAAATTTGAAGTCTCTTTTTATTTCTCCTTAACTTATTCCATTTTATTTTTTCTACTTATTGTTTTATTTATACATTATTGTTAAGAAGGAACATCACTGCATCTGAGATAAAGAACAAAATTCCTTTTACTATTCTTTCTTTCTTTCTTTCTTTTTTTTTTTTTTTTGGTGGTACGTGGGCTTCTCACTGTTGTGGCCTCTCCCATTGCAGAGCACAGGCTCTGCACATGCAGGCCCAGCGGCCATGGCTCACGGGCCCAGCTGCTCCACGGCATGTGGAATCTTCCCGGACTGGGGCATGAATCAGTGTCCCCTGCATCGGCAGGCGGACTCTCAACCACTGCGCCACCAGGGAAGCCCTAACTTATTTTTAAAAGGAGGTATGTTTCACTACATTGTCGTATAATGGTTGAGACAAGTTTCCCCTCTACCTTATATAAAACAAAGACTAGACTGACTTTCACAAACACAAAATGGGCATTTTTCACCTGCTCTCTATATGTCATCATGATGTGTCTTTAATTATTAGTTTTAACTTTTTAACAGGAAATAAATATGCAGTCTTCTCTTTTTTTAATTGGTGATTTTAGAGAAAGATTTGTCAAATTGCTCTATCTTTTCAAGAACAAACTCTTAGTTGCACTGATCTTTTCTATTGTCTTTTTGGTCTCTATTTCATATATTTCTGCTCTGATCATTTTTATTTGCTGCCTACTAATAATTTTGGGTTTTTTCATTCTTTTTCTATTTCCTTGAAGCGTAAAGTTAGATTGTTTATTTGAGATTTGTCTTGTTTCTTCAAGTAGGCATTCATCTCTTTGAAATTCCCTCTTAGAAATGGTTTTGCTGTATTCCATAATTTTTAGTATGTTGTGTATCTCTTTTTAATTTGTCTCAAGGTATTTTTTTTAAATTTATCTTTTGATTTCCTCTTTGAAAAAATGCTCATTTAGTAACAAGTTGTTTAATCACCACATATTTATGAACTTCCCAGTTTTCTTTCTGTAATCAATTTCTAGTTTCGTATCATTGTGGTTGGAAAAGATGCTTGATATAATTTCAATCTTCTTAAGACTTATTTTATAGTTTAACATATGATCTATTCTAAAGAATGTTCTCATCCACAGTGCTTAGTGCCATTTGACTAGGGGTCAATCTGGTCAATGCCGATTGCTGAGGTTTGCCTGAATCCATGATTCTGCTGTATGTGCGAAAAGTGGCCAGATGGTTCTGCATGTTGAGTCAGTTTTAGACATATGGATTCACAAGCTAAGAAATTTTCTGCCTTATAAGCTGAGGTACTGGACCAGTGTGCTTTAAAAAGTCTTAATAAGAATATAAATTCAGACAGAAGGGGAGAGGAGCACATGGAAAAGAGGACCTATGGAGTGTGGAGTTCTGGATTTTGGAGTCATGTGGTGATCCGGCTGGGTGTCAGGGATGTGCCTCTGAGGTGGGAGAGCCGAGATCAGGACATTGGTCCACCAGAGACCTCCTGGCTCCACATAACATTAAATGGCAAGCATTCTCCCAGAGATCTCCATCTCAATGCTAAGACCCAGGTCCACTCAATGACTAGCAAGCTACAGTGCTGGACATGCTATGCCAAACAACTAGCAAGACAGGAACACAACCACACCTATTAGAAGAGAGGATGCCTAAAATTATACTAAGGTCACAGACACCCCAAATGATACCACTGGACAAGGTCCTGTCCGTCAGAAAGACAAGATTCAGCCTCATGCACCAGAACACAGGCACCAGTCTGCTCCAACAATAAGCCTACACACCCAATGAGCTTTACCCAGTAGGAGCAGACACCAAAAACAATGGGAACTAAGAACATGCAGCCTGCAAAAGGAGACCCCAAATGCAGTAAGTTAAGAAAAATAAGAAGACAGAGAAACACAAAGCAGAAGAAGGAACAAGGTAAAAACCCACCAGACCAAACAAATGAAGAGGAAATAGGCAGTATACCTGAAATAGAATTCAGAGTAATGACAGTAAAGATAATCCAAAATCTTGGAAATAGAATGGAGAAAATACAAGAAATTTTAACAAGAACATAGAAGAACTAAACAGCAAACAAACAATGATGAATAGCACAATAAATGAATGAAATTAAAAATTCTCTAGAAGGAATCAATATGAGAATACCTGAGGCAGAAGAACGGATAATAAAAGATTTTATCCTGGAAGACAAAATAGTGGAAATAACTACTGTTGAGCAGAAAAAAGAAAAAAGAATGAAAAGAACTGAGGACAGTCTCAGAGACCTCTGGGACAACATTAAATGCAACAATATTCGAATTACAGGGGTCCCAGAAGAAGAAGAGAAAAAGAAAGGGAGTGAGAAAGTATTTGAAGAGATTATAGTTGAAAACTTCCCCAATATGGGAAAGGAAATAGTCAATCAATTCCAGGAAGTGCAGAGAAACCCATACAGTAAAAATCCAAGGAGAAACAAGCCAAGACACATATTAATCGAACTATCAAAAATTAAATACAAAGAAAAAATATTAGAGCAGCAAGAGAAGAGCAACAAATACAATACAATAGAACACCCACAAGGTGAACAGCTGATCTTTCAGCAGAAACTCAGCAAGCCAGAAGGGAGTGGCAGGACATATTTAAACTGGTGAAAGGGAAAAAACTACAGCAAATATTATTCTACTCAACAAGGATCTCATTCAGATTTGACAGAGAAATTAAAACCTTCACAGACAAGCAAAAGCTAAGAGAATTCAGCACCACAAAACCAGCATTACAAAAAATGCTAAAGGAACTTCTCTAGGCAGGAAAAACAGAAGAAGGAAAAGATGTACAATAACAAACTCAAAATAATTAAGAAAATGGTAATAGGAACATACATATCAATAATTACCTTAAATGTAAATGGATTAAATTCTCCCATCAAAATACATAGACTGGCTGAATGGATACAAAAACAAGACCCATTTAGATACTGTCTACAAGAGACCTACTTCAGACCTAGGGACATATACAGCCAGAATGTAAGGGGATGGAAAATGTTATTCTATGCAAAAGGAAATCAAAAGAAAGCTGGAGTAGCAATTCTCATATCTGACAAAATAGACTTTAAAATAAAGAGTATTACAAGTCACAAAGATGGACATTACAAAATGACCAAGAGATCAACCCAAGAAGAAGATATAACAATTGTAAATGTTTATGCACTGAACATAGGAGCACGTCAATACATAAGGCAAATACAAACAGCCATAACAAGGTAAATCAACAGTAACACAATAACTGTAGGAGACTTTAACACCCCACCAATGGACAGATCAGCCAAAATGAAAATAAATAAGAAAACACAAGCTTTAAATGAAACATTAAAAAAGATGGACTTAATTGATATTTACAGGACATTCCATCCAAAATCAATAGAATACCATTTCTTCTCAGGTGCTCATGGAAAATTCTCCAGGATAGATCATAACTTGGGTCACAAATCAAGCCTTGGTAAATGTAAGAAAATTGAAATCACATAAAGTATCTTTTCTGACCACAACCCTATGAGACTAGATATCAATTACAGGAAAAATTCTGTAACAAATAAAAACAAATGGAGGGTAAATAATACACTACTAAATAACCAAGAGATCACTGAAGAAATCAAAGAGGAAATTTAAAAAAATATATCTAGAATCAAATGACAATACAAACATGACAACCCAAAACCTATGGGGTGCAGCAAAAGCAGTTATAAAAGGGAAGTTTATAGCAATACTATCCTTCCACAAGACAAAAGAAACATCTCAAATAAACAACCTCACCATACTAAAGCAATTAGAGAAAGAAGAACCAAAAAAACTGCAAAGTTAGCAGAAGGAAAGAACTCATAAAATCAGATCCAAAATAAATGAAAAAAAAAAATGAAGGAAACAATAGCACAGATCAATAAAACTAAAAGCTGGTCCTTTGAGAAGAAAAACAACATTGATAAATCATTAGCCAGATTCATCAAGAAAAAAAGGGAGAAGACTCAAATCAACAGAATTTGAAAAAGGAGAAGTAACATCTAACACTGCAGAAATACAAAGGATCATGAGAGATTACTACAAGCAACTGTATGCCACTAAAATGGAAAACTTGGAAGAAATGGACAAATCCTTAGAAAAGCACAAACTTCTGAGACTGAACGTGGGAGAAATAGAAAATAAAAACAGACCCAATTAGAAGCACTGACATTGAGACTGTGATAAACAATCTACCAAAAAACAAAACCCCAGGACGAGATGGTTTCACAGGTGAATTCTATCAAATATTTAGAGTAGAGCTAACACCTACCTTCTCAAACCCTTCCAAAATATAGCAGGGGGAGGAACACTCCCAAACTCATACTACAAGGCCACCATCACCTGATATGAAAATGATAAAAATATGTCTCAAAGAAAGAAAACTACAGGCCAATATAATTGATGAACATAGATGCAAAAATTCTCAACAAAGTACTAGCAAACAGAATCCAATAGCACAATAAAAGGATCATACACCATAATCAAGTGGGGTTTATCCCAGGCAAGAAAGGATTCTTCAATATATGCATATCAATAATGTAATACCCCATATTAATAAATTGAATGATAAAAACAGTATGATCATCTTAATAGATGAAGAAAAATCTTTTGACAAAATTCAACACTCATTTATGATAAAACCCTCCAGAAAGTAGGCATAGAGGGAATTTACCTCAACATAATAAAGGCCATAGATGACAAACCCACAGCCAACATCGTCCTCAATGGTGAAAAACTGAAACCATTTCCACTAAGATCAGGAAGAAGACAAGGTTCTCCACTCTCATCACTATTATTCAACATTGTTTTGGAAGTTTTTGCCATAGCAATCAGAGAAGAAAAAGAAATAAAAGGAATCTCAAATGGAAAAGAAGAAGTAAAGCTGCCACTCTTTGCAGATGACATGATACAATACATAGAGAATCCTAAAGATGCTACCAGAAAACTACTAGAGCTAATCAATGAATTTGATAAAGTAGCAGGATACAAAATTAGTGCACAGAAATCCCTTGTATTCCTATACACTAATGATCAAAAATTCAAAAGAGAAATTAAGGAAACACTCCCATTTACCATTGCAACAAAAAGAATAAAATATCTCTAAATAAACCTACCTAAGGAGACAAAAGACCTATATGCAGAGAACTATAAGACACTGAGGAAATAAATTAAAGATGATACAAACAGATAGAGAGATATACCATGTTCTTGGATTGGAAGAATCAACATTGTGAAGATGACTATACTACCCAAAGCAATCTACAGATTCAATGTAATCCCTATCATACTATCACTGGCATTTTTCACAGAACTAGAACAAAAATTTTCACAATTTATATGGAAACACAATAGACCACAAACAGCCAAAGCAATCTTGAGAAAGAAAAACTGAGCTGGAGGAATCAGGCTCCCAGATTTCAGACTATAATTCAAAGCTACAGTAATCCAGACAGTATTGTCCTGACACAAAAACAGAAATATAGATCAATAGGACAAGACAGAAACCCCAGAGATAAACCCATGTGCCAATCGTCACCTTATTTTTGAAAAAAAGAGGCAAGAATATACAATGGAGAAAAGACAGCCTCTTCAATAAGTGGTGCTGGGAACACTGGAGAGCTACATGTAAAAGAATGAAATTAGAACACTCCCTAACACCATACACAAAAATAAACACAAAATGGATTAAAGACCTAAATATAAGGCCAGATACTATAAAACTCTTAGAGGAAAGCGTAGGCAGAACACTCTGTCACATAAATCCCAGCAAGATCCTTTTGAATCCACCTCCTAGAGAAATGGAAATAAAAACAAAAATAAACAAATGAGACCTAATGAAACTTAAAAACTTTTGCATAAACAAAGCATAAACAATACAAAAAGATAACACTCAGAAAGGGAGAAAATATTTGCAAATGAAGCAACTGACAAAGGATTAATCTCCAAAATTTATAAGCAGCCCATGCAGCTCAATATCAAAAACACAAACAACCCAATTCAAAAATGGGCAAAGACCTAAGTAGACATTTCTCCAAAGAAGATATACAGATTGCCAACAAACACATGAAAGGATGCTCAACATCACTAATCATTAGAGAAATGCAAATCAAAACTAAAATCGGGTATCACCTCACACCATTCAGAAAGGCCATCATCAAAAAATCTGCAAACAATAGATGCTGGAGTGGGTGTGGAGAAAAAGGAACCCTCTTGCACTGTTGGTGGGAATGTAAACTGATACATCCACTATGGAGAACAGTATGAAGGTTCCTTAAAAAACTAAAATTTGAACTACCATATGACCCAGCAATCCCACCAGTGAGCATATACCCTGAGAAAACCATAATTGAAAAAGAGACATGTACCAAAATGTTCATTGCAGCTCTATTTACAATAGCCAGGATATGGAAGCATCCTAAGTGTCCATTGACAGATGAATGAATAAAGAAGATGTGGCACATATGTACAATGGAATATTACTCAGCAAAAAAGAAATGAAATTGAGTTATTTGTAGTGAGGTGGATGGACCTAGAGTCTGTCATACAGAGTGATGTAAGTCAGAAAGAGAAAAAAAATACTGTATGCTAACACATGTACATAGAATCTAAAAAAAAAAAAATTGTTCTGAAGAATCTAGGGGCAGTATAGGAATTAAGACGCAGATGTAGAGAATGGGATTGAGGACACACGGAGTGGGAAGTGTATGCTGAGATGAAGAGAGTGGCATGGACATATATACACTACCAAACATAAAATCAGTAGGTAGTGGGAAAGAGCTACAAAACACAGGGAGATCAGCTGGGTGCTTTATGACCACCTAAAGGGGTGGGTTAGGGAGCGTGGGAGGGAGACCCAAGAGGGGGGTGATATGGGGATATATGTATATGTACAACTGATTCACTTTGTTATAAAGCAGAAACTAACACACCATTGTAAAGCAATTATACTCCAATAAAGATGTTTTAAAAATAAATATAAATTACATGAAAAATAAATATGAAATCAAATTTATTTCTGATAATTAACCTAAAATTGAAAATAAAATCTTAAATTTCCCCCAAAAAAGAATGTTCTATGTGCACTTCAGAAGAATGTATTTTCTCTTGCTTTCAATAGCATGTTCTGTATATGTCTGTTAAGTTCATCTTACCTAATGTTTAATTTAAGGCCAATGTTTCCTTATTAATTTTCTGTCTAAATCATATATCCATTGGTAAAGTGCTGTATGAAAGTCCCCTATTAGACAGCAATATTTTACTGCTGTCTATTTCTTCCATTAGGTGTTATTAATATTAGTTTTGTATGTTTAGATGGCTTCAATGTTGGGTGCATAGATAATTACAAATATTACATCCTCTTGTTGAATTGATCCCTTTCTCATTATAGAACAACCATCTTTGTCTCTTATTGCAGTCTTTGTCTTCAAGTCTATTTTATCTCATATATGTATAACACCCACGCTTTCTTTTTGTTTCCATTAACATGTAATATCCTTTTCCATACCTTCAGTCTTGTGTGTCCCTACATCTGAGGTGAATGTTTTGTAGGTAGCATATAGATGATTGTTGTGTTTTTCTCCATTCAGCCACTCTATGCCTTTTGAATGGAGTATTTGGTCCATTTATATTTAAAGTAATTATTGATATGTATGTACTCTGTAGCTTTATGTTAATTGTTTTCTGGCTGTTTTATAGATGTATGCTACATTAAATGTCTATCACTTAGGCTTGTGCTTTCATATAAGCAAATAAGTCTCTTTCACAGAGAATCTTGGTGATTATCAGTTGGCTGCCTCTGCACTGGGCCCTGGAGTGGGCAAGGCCATGTAGTTAAGACCTTTAAGAACTGTTTCTTAGTTTGCTGTGGCCTTGTGTGTGCTGTGGATTCAAGCCACACTGGCTTTCAAAACTAGATATTTTAAGGGCTTTTCTCTCAATTACAGGTCTTAAAATTTGGAGTGCTGGATACAGTGTTCAAATGCTGTGCTCCTCAGGGAGAAGCTGGGGTGGGAGGTTGCATTCCCTCCTGATGATGGGTTGACATACTGGAGGGTGGGGATTATGGCAATATTTTGTCTCAGTCTCTTCTACCCACTTCAGTGTGGATTTTCTTTCATTCACCTGATGTGTAACATTCATTCACCTAATTTTTTTCCTATATAGTTGTAGATTGGCTGTGTCTGCAGGAGTAAGTGAGTTCAGGATCTTCCTATTTCACCACATTGAACTGGAATCAGAGAGTACTTTGTTTATAATAATAATTATAAAATAATAATAAAAGTATTATTACTTTTAATAAAAGGACATAATAAAAGTATTATTTCCTCAAACCTGTATTCCTCAGACCTATGCCACCACTAATGTACTTACTGTCTTTAGATTTGGCTAACTTTGATATTTGATATAAATGAAGTATGCAATCTTTTGTGACTGGCTTCTTTCACTTAGATTAATGTTTTTGAGGTCCGTCTATGCTGTAGCACATATCAGTACATTTTTTAAAATTACAGAATAATTTTCCATTGTTTGATTAAACCACATTTTATTTATCCATTCATTAGTTTATGGGTATTTGAAGCAGTTTTACACTTTGACTATTATGAATAATGCTGATATGAGTAGTTATGTGTAGGTTTTTGTGTGAACATATACTTTTAATTGTCTTGCATTTATTCTCAGAAGTGGAATTGCTGGCTCATATGTTACTTATATTTAATATTTTGAGAAATTGCCAGATTGTTTACCAAAGTGGCTACACCATTTTACTTTTCTACCAGCAATGTATGAATGTTCTGATATTTTTCACATCCTCACCAATACATGTTACTGTCCATTTCTTTTATTATGGTTATCTTAATATGCATGAAGTGATATTACAGTTTTGATTAGCACTTCACTAATGATTAATGCTATTGAGCATCTTTTCATGTGCTTATTAGCCATTAGTATATCTTCTTTGGAAAAGTATTCAAACATTTTGCCCATTTTATAAATTGAGTTATTTGTGTCTTTATTGTTGAGTTACAAGACTTCTTTATATATTTTTGATGCTAGTCCCTTATTAGATATATGATTTTAAAATAGTTTCTTCCATTCTGGGGACTTCTCTCACTTTCCTGATAATGTATTTTGAAACATAAATGTGCTTAATTTTGATGAAGTACAATTTATTTTTTCTATGTAGTTTATGATTTTGATGTCATAGCTAAGAAACCACTGACAAATCCTAAGTCACAGAGATTTATGCCTATGTTTTATTTTTATAATTTTAGATCTTACATTAAGTCCCTATTTTGTTTTCAGATAATCTTTTTGTATGGAATATATTAGGTTTCAACTTCATCCTTTTGCATGTGAATATCCAATTATTCCAGCACTGTTTGTTTAAAAGACAATACAAGAATCAACTTACCATAAAGGTAAGGCTCTATTTTTGGACCCTCAGTTCTATTTAATTGACCTATATATCTATTCTTATGGCATACCACATTGTTTTGATTACTGAAGGTTTATAGTAAGCTTTGAACTTACTACAGATAAGTAGATATGTGACTTTTTTTTTTTTTTTCGGTATGCGGGCCTCTCACTGTTGTGGCCTCTCCTGTTGCAGAGCACAGGCTCCGGATGCGCAGGCTCAGTGGCCATAGCTCACAGGCCCAGCGACTCTGCGGCATGTGGGATTTTCCCGGACCGTGTCCCCTGAATCGGCAGGCAGACTCTCAACCACTGCACCACAAGGGAAGCCCTATATGTGAATTTTTGATTCTTCTTTTTCAAGATGATTTTTGGGAACAATTTCTACCAAAAATGACATCCATGATTTGGATAAGATTTTATTGAATCTATAAATCTACTTGTGGAGAATGATATCTTAAAAATATTAAATCTTCCAATTCTTGAGCACAGGATGTCTTTCCACTTGTGTAGATCTTTGAAAAATTTCTTTCAACAATATTTTGTGATTTTCAGAATATAGATGTAGCACAGCTTTCTTAAATTTATTCCTAAGCTTTTTCATCTTCTTGATGCTATTGCAAATGGAATTGTTTTCTTTATTTCATTTTTGGATAGTTCATTTTTATTGTATACAAATGCTACTGATTTTTGTATAACAAATTTGTATTCTGCAACCTCACTGCACTCATAAACTAGTTGCATTAGTTTTCTTAGTGGATTCTTTAAGATTTTCTATATATAAGATTATGTCCCTGCAAATAGAGGTAGTTTTTCATCTTCTTTTCCAATCTGAATGCCTTCCTTTTACTTGTCCAATTGTCCAGACAAGAACCTCCAGCACAATGTTGAATAGAAGAGGTGGAACATATATTCTTGTCTTGTCCCAGATCTTAAAAGGAAGTTTTTATCTTTCACCACCATGTATGATGTTAGCTGTGGGGTTTTGTACCTGTCCTTTATCAGGTTATGGACATTTCTTTCAGTTCCTAGGATGTTGAGAATTTTTATCATTAAAGGGTATTGGAACTCTCAAGTGCTTTCTCTTTATCTATTGAGATGATTATGTAGTATCTGTCCTTTATTCTATTACATGGTGTCTTATACTGATTTATTTTTATATATCAAACTAATCGTGGATTCTTGGGATAAGGGCCACTTAGTCACAGTGTATAATCCTTTATATATGTTGCTCAATTCAATTAACTGTTTTTTTGGTTGAGTTTGTGTGTGTGTGTGTGTGTGTGTGTGTGTGTATTCATAAGAGTTATTGATCTGAATTTCTTTTTCTAGTGACAGCTCTCTCTGATGTTGGTATAAGTGTATACTGGCTTCATAGAATGAGTTAGGAAAAATTTCCACTACTTTTGGAGGTGTTTGTAAAAAATTAGTATTATTTATTAAAGTTATATAAAATTCATACTGAAGTCATCTAGTTGTGGGCTTTATGGAACTATGTTTCCTTTATGGAACGATTTTGGTTACTAATCCAATTCCTTTACTTCTTTTGGCTCTATTCATATTTTCTAATTCTTCTCATGTCAGTTTTGACATTTTGTGTCTTTTTAGGAATTTGTTCCTCTCCCTCTCACCTAGGTTATCCAATTTGTTAGCATGAAAGTGTTCATTAAACTTACATGTGTATATATATTTCTGTAAGTTCAGTATTGATGACATTTTCATTCTTGATTTTGTTAATTTGAGACTTCTGTATTTTATTGGTCATTCTAGCTATAGTTTTGTTAAGTTTCTTGATTTTTTTAAATAAAAATCTTTTTCTTTTGATAATATTATATACTGTTTTTCTATTCCCTATTTCATTTTA
This sequence comes from Mesoplodon mirus, assembly GCF_964341445.2. Lineage (NCBI taxonomy): Eukaryota > Metazoa > Chordata > Mammalia > Artiodactyla > Ziphiidae > Mesoplodon > Mesoplodon mirus. Next base: position 105,614,216 of record NC_138983.1, on the reverse strand, counting down.
TTGTGCACTAATCTATTAATTTCAATCCTTCTCTGCTTTGGGTTGAGTTTGTTCTATTTCCACTGTGTTAAGGTGGTGTGTTATGTTAGTAATTTGAAATATTTTTTCTTTTTCACTATAGCTATAAATTCCACTCTACAAACCGCTTTAATCACTTACCATTAGCTTTGTCATGTTGTGTTTTTGTTTATTTCAATTATATTCTAATTTCCATTTTGATGTCCTATTTGATCAACTAGTAATTTAAAAATTTATTGTTTAGTATCCACAGATTTGCAGATTTCCTAAATTTACTTCTCTTATTGAGTTATGATTTCATTTCACTGTGTGGGGTATATGTAGTTTGTATAATTTCAATTATTTTTAATTGATTTAGCCTTGTTCTATGGCCTAACATGTGGTCTATCATGGAGAATGGTTTATGTGGACTTTAGAAGAATGTGTGTTCTCTTGTTTTGGACAGAGTATTCTATAGGTGTTTGTCAGGTCTAGCTGGTGTATAGTGTTGTTCAAGTCCTCTGCTTCTTTGTTTATCTCTGCCTTGTCATTAGATCCATTTTAAAAGTTAATTATTGAAGCTCCCAACTCTTAGCTTGAACTGTCTATTTCTCCCTTTAATTTTCTTTTAGATTCATGTATTTGGGGGCTTTCTTTTTATGTACCTATATGATTATAATTTTATGTCTTTCTGATGAATTGATATGTTTTTGTCTTTTGCAACAAGTTTTGTCTTAATTTGATTTTTTCTCATATTGGTAGAGACATGCTATTTTCCTTTGGTTATTATTACATAGTAAATCTATTTCCAACCATTCAACCTATGTGTGCTTTTGAGTCTACAGTATGAGTCTTGTAGAAAACATAGAGTTGGATAATGTTATCCATCTATTTTTATACAACCTACAGTATCTGGTTTTAATTAGCATATTTAGCCCATTTATACTGACTATGTTACTGATTAGGTACATTTTATGTGTTTCATTTACTATTTGTTTTCTATGCAGCATATGCCTTTTTAAATTTCTCTGTTCCTCCATTAACGCTTTCTTTTGTGTTAAATAGATATTTTATAGTATCACATTTTAATTCCCTTACTGTATCTTTTGCTATATTTTTAAGTTATTTTCTTAGTATATTGCTCTAGGAATTACAATTAATATCTTAACTTCAAATCATTTAACTGAGGTTACACGAGGTTAATTCCAACAGTACACAAAAGCCTTGCTCTAGTATTGCTCTGTTACCTCTTCCATTCTTTTTTTTATTAATTTTTTTTAAATTTTATATTGTGTGGCCAGCGAAGGCCTCTTTATTTATTTTTTATTAGTTTCTGCTTTATAACAAAGTGAATCACTCATACATATGCATCTGTTCCCACATCCCTTCCCTCATGCATCTCCCTCCCTCCCACCCTCCCCATCCCACCCCTCCAGGCGGTCACAAAGCACGGAGCTGATCTCCCTGTGCTCTGCGGCTGCTTCCCACTATCTATCTACCTTACGTTTGGTAGTGTATATATGTCCATGCCTCTCTTTCGCTTTGTCACAGCTTACCCTTCCCCCTCCCCATATCCTCAAGTCCATTCTCAAGTAGGTCTGTGTCTCCATTCCCGTTTTACCCCTAGGTTCTTCATGACATTTTTTTCTTAAATTCCATATATATGTGTTAGCATACAGTATTTGTCTTTCTCTTTCTGACTTACTTCACTCTGTATGACAGACTCTAGGTCTATCCACCTCATTACAAAGAGCTCAGTTTCGTTTCTTTTTATGGCTGAGTAATATTCCATTGTATATATGTGCCACATCTTCTTTATCCATTCATCCGATGATGGACACTTAGGTTGTTTCCATCTCCGGGCTATTGTGAATAGAGCTGCAATGAACATTTTGGTACATGTCTCTTTTTGAATTATGGTTTTCTCAGGGTATATGCCTAGTAGTGGGATTGCTGGGTCATATGGTAGTTCTATTTTTAGTTTTTTAAGGAACCTCCATACTGTTCTCCACAGTGGCTGTACCAATTCACATTCCCACCAGCAGTGCAAGAGTGTTCCCTTTTCTCCACACCCTCTCCAGCATTTATTGTTTCTAGATTTCTTGATGATGGCCATTCTGACTGGTGTGAGATGATATCTCATTGTAGTTTTGATTTGCATTTCTCTAATGATTAATGATGTTGAGCATTCTTTCATGTGTTTGTTGGCAGTCTGTATATCCTCTGTGGAGAAATGCCTATTTAAGTCTTCTGCCCATTTTTGGATTGGGTTGTTTGTTTTTTTGCTATTGAGCTGCATGAGCTGTTTATAAATTTTGGAGATTAATCCTTTGTCAGTTGCTTCATTTGCACATATTGTCTCCCATTCTGAGGGTTGTCTTTTGGTCTTGTTTATGGTTTCCTTTGCTGTGCAAGAGCTTTGAAGTTTCATTAGGTCCCATTTGTTTATCTTTGTTTTTATTTCCATTTCTCTAGGAGGTGGGTCCAAAAGGATCTTGCTGTGATTTATGTCATAGAGTGTTCTACCTATGTTTTCCTCTAAGAGTTTGATAGTTTCTGGCCTTACATTTAAGTCTTTAATCCATTTTGAGCTTATTTTTGTGTATGGTGTTAGGGAATGATCTAATCTTAAACTTTTACATGTCCCTGTCCAGTTTTCCCAGCACCACTTCTTGAAGAGGCTGTCCTTTCTCCACTGTACATTCATGCCTCCTTTATCAAAGATAAGTTGGCCATATGTGCGTGGGTTTATCTCTGGGCTTTCTATCCTGAACCACTGATCTATCTTTCTGTTTTTATGCCAGTACCACACTGTCTTAATTACTGTAGTTTTGTAGTATAGTCTGAAGTCAGGGAGCCTGATTCCTCCAGCTCCGTTTTTCGTTCTCAAGATTGCTTTGGCTATTCGGGGTCTTTTGTTATTCCAAACAAATTTTGAAATTTTTTGTTCTAGTTCTGTGAAAAATGCCAGTGGTAGTTTGATAGGGATTGCATTGAATCTGTAGATTGCTTTGGGTAGTAGAGTCATTTTCACAATATTGATTCTTCCAATCTAGGAGCATGGTATATCTCTCCATCTATTAGTATCATCTTTAATTTCTTTCATCAGTGTCTTATAATTTTCTGCATACAGGTCTTTTGTCTCCTTAGGTAGCTTTATTCCTAGATATTTTATTCTTTTTGTTGCAATGGTAAATGGGAGTGTTTTCTTGATTTCATTTTCAGATTTTTCATCATTAGTGCACAGGAATGCCAGAGATTTCTGTGCATTAATTTTGTATCCTGCTACTTTACCAAATTCATTGATTAGCTCTAGTAGTTTTCTGGTAGCATCTTTAGGATTCTCTATGTATAGTATCATGTCATCTGCAAACAGTGACAGCTTTACTTCTTCTTTTCAAATTTGGATTCCTTTTATTTCCTTTTCTTCTCTGATTGCTGTGGCTAAAACTTCCAAAACTACGTTGAATAAGAGTGGTGAGAGTGGGCAGCCTTGTCTTGTTCCTGATCTTAGTGGAAATGGTTTCAGTTTTTCACCATTGAGGACAATGTTGGCTGTGGGTTTGGCATATATGGCCTGTATTATGTTGAGGAAAGTTCCCTCTATGCCTACTTTCTGCAGGGTTTTTATCATAAATGGGTGTTGAATTTTGTCAAAAGGTTTCTCTGCATCTATTGAGATGATCATATGGTTTTTCTCCTTCAACATGTTAATATGGTGTATCACACTGGTTGATTTGCGTATATTGAAGAATCCTTGCATTCCTGGAATAAACCCCACTTGATCATGGTGTATGATCCTTTTAATGTGCTGTTGGATTCTGTTTGCTAGTATTTTGTTGAGGATTTTTGCATCTATGTTCATCAGTGATATTGGCCTGTAGTTTTCTTTCTTTGTGACATCCTTGCCTGGTTTTGGTATCAAGGTGATGGTGGCCTCGTAGAATGAGTTTGGGAGTGTTCCTTCCTCTGATATTGTTTGAAAGAGTTTGAGAAGGATGGGTGTTAGCTCTTCTCTAAATGTTTGATAGAATTCGCCTGTGAAGCCATCTGGTCCTGGGCTTTTGTTTGATGGAAGATTTTTAATCACAGTTTCAATTTCAGTGCTTGTGATTGGTCTATTCATATTTTCTATTTCTTCCTGAGTCAGTCTTGGCAGGTTGTGCATTTCTAAGAATTTGTCCTTCTCTTCCAGGTTGTCCATTTTATTGGCATAGAGTTGCTTATAGTAATCTCTCATGATCTTTTGTATTTCTGCATTGTCAGTTGTTACTTCTCCTTTTTCATTTCTAGTTCTATTGATTTGAGTCTTCTCCCTTCTTTTCTTGATGAGTCTGGCTAATGGCTTGTCAATTTTGTTTATATTCTCAAAGAACCAGCTTTTAGTTTGGTTGATCTTTGCTATCGTTTCCTTCATTTCTTTTTCATTTATTTCTGATCTGATTTTTATGATTTCTTTCCTTCTGCTAACATTGGGGTTTTTTTTGTTCTTCTTTCTCTAATTGCTTTAGGTGCAGGGTCAGATTGTTTACTCGAAATGTTTCCTGTTCCTTAAGGTGGGATTGTATTGCTATAAACTTCCCCCTTAGAACTGCTTTTGCTGCATCCCATAGGTTTTGGGTCATCGTGTCTCCATTGTCATTTGTTTCTAGGTATTTTTTGATTTCCTCTTTGATTTCTTCAGTGATCACTTCGTTACTGAGTAGTGTATTGTTTAACCTCCATGTGTTTGTATTTTTTACAGATCGTTTCCTGTAATTGATGTCTAGTCTCATAGCATTGTTGTTGGAAAAGATATTTGATACAATTTCAATTTTCTTAAATTTACCAAGGCTTGATTTGTGACCCAAGATATGATCTATCCTGGAGAATGTTCCATGAGCACTTGAAAAAAATGTGTATTCTGTTGTTTTTGGATGGAATGTCCTATAAATATCAACTAAGTCCATCTTGTTTAATGTATCATTTAAAGCTTGTGTTTCCTTATTTATTTTCATTTTGGATGATCTGTGCATTGGTGAAAGTGGGGTGTTAAAGTCCCCTACTATGCTTGTGTTACTGTTGATTTCCCCTTTATGGCTGTTAGTATTTGCCTTATGTATTGAGGTGCTCCTATGTTGGGTGCATAAATATTTACAACTGTTATATCTTCTTTTTGGATCGATCCCTTTATCGTTATGTAGTGTCCTTCTTTGTCTCTTCTAATAGTCTTTATTTTAAAGTCTATTTTGTCTGATATAAGAATTGGTACTCCAGCTTTCTTTTGATTTCCATTTGCATAGAATATCTTTTTCCATCCCCTTACTTTCATTCTGTATGTGTCTCTAGGTCTGAAGTGGGTCTCTTGTAGGCAGCATATATATGGGTCTTGTTTTTGTATCCATTCAGCCACTCTGTGTCTTTTGGTGGGAGCATTTAGTCCATTTACGTTTAAGGTAATTATTGATATGTATGTTCCTATTCCCATTTCCTTAATTGCTTTGGGTTCGTTATTGTAGGTATATTCCTTCTGTTGTGTTTCTTGCCTAGAGAAGTTCCTTTAGCATTTGTTGTAAAGCTGGTTTGGTGGTGCTGAACTCTCTCAGCTTTTGCTTGTCTGTAAAGATTTTAATTTCTCCATCAAATCTGAATGAGATCCTTGCTGGGTAGAGTAATCTTGGTTGCAGGTTTTTCTCCTTCATCACTTTAATTATGTCCTGCCACCCCCTTCTGGCTTGTAGAGTTTCCACTGAGAGATCAGCTGTTAACCTGATGGGGATTCCCTTGTGTGTTATTTGTTGTTTTTGCCTTGCTGCTTTTAATATGATTTCTTTGTGTTTAATTTTTGACAGTTTGATTAATATGTGTCTTGGCGTATTTCTCCTTGGATTTATTCTGTATGGGACTCTCTGTGCCTCCTGGACTTGATTAACTATTTCCTTTCCCATATTGGGGAAGTTTTCAACTATAATCTCTTCAAATATTTTCTCAATCCCTTTCTTTTTCTCTTCTTCTTCTGGAACCCCTATAATTCGAATGTTGGTGTGTTTAATGTTGTCCCAGAGGTCTCTGAGACTGTCCTCTGTTCTTTTCATTCTTTTTTCTTTATTTTGCTCTGCATCACTTATTTCCACTATTTTATCTTCCACCTCACTTATCCGTTCTTCTGCCTCAGTTATTCTGCTCTTGATCCCATCTAGAGTATTTTTCATTTCATGTATTGTGTTTTTAATCGATGCTTGATTCATCTTTAGTTCTTCTAAGTCCTTGTTACCTGTTTCTTGCATTTTGTCTATTCTATTTCCAAGATTATGGGTCTTGGAAATAGAATCTTGGATCACCTTTACTATCATTATTCTGAATTCTTTTTCAGGTAGACTGCCTATTACCTCTTCATTTGTTAGGTCTGGTAGGTTTTTATCTTGCTCCTTCACCTGCTGTGTGTTTTTCTGTCTTCTCATTTTGCTTATCTTACTGTGTTTGGGGTCTCCTTTTGCAGGCTGCAGATTTGTATTTCCCATTGTTTTTGGTATCTGACCCCAGTGGCTAAGGTTGTTTCAGTAGGTTGTGTAGGCTTCCTGTTGGGGGGGACTAATGCCTGTGTTCTGGTGGTTGAGGCTCGATCTTGTCTTTCTGGTGGACTGGTCCACGTCTGGTGGTGTGTTTTGGGGTGCCTATCACCTTATTATGTTTTTAGGTAGCCTCTCTGCTAATGGGTGGGGTTGTGTTCCTGCCTTGCTAGTTGCTTGGCATAGGGTGACCAGCACTGTAGCTTCCTGGTCGTTGACTGAAGCTGGGTGCTGGTGTTGGGATGGAGATCACTGGGAGATTTTCGCTGCTTGATATTATGTGGAGCTGGGAGGTCTCTTGTGGACCCGTGTCCTGAAGTTGTCTTTCCCACTTCAGAGGCACAGTACTGACTCCTGGCTGCAGTGCCAAGAGCCTTTCATCCACCTGGCTCAGAATAACAGGGAGAAAAAGTAGAAAGAAAGAATTAGTAGAAAAAAGAAAGAGAGAGGGAAAGAAAGGAAGAAGGGAAGAAAGGAAGGAAGGATGGAAGAAAGAAAGAAAGAAAGGAGGGAGGGAGGGAGGAAGGATTGAAAGAAAGAAGGAAGGAAAGGAGGGAGGGAGGGAGGAATGAAAGCAAAACGAAGAGTGAATGGAAGAAGGGAGGGAGGGAGGGGGGAGGAAAGAAAGAAAGAAAGGAGGGAGGGAGGGAGGAAGGAAAGAAAAATAAAGTGGAAAGAAGAAGGGTGGGATGGAGGGAAGGAGGAAAGAAAAAGAAAGAAGGAAAGGAGGAGCGGAGGGAGGGAGGGAGGAAGGGAAGGTAGGAAAAAAAGAAAGAGCAGGTAAAGTAAAATAGAATAAAGTATGAAATATAGTAGCATTATTAAAATTAGAAAGTAATTATTGAAAAAAAAAAACGGACCGATAGAACCCTGGGACATATGGTGGAAGCAAAGCTATACAGAGAGAATCTTACACAGAAGATTACACATACACATTCACAAAAAGAGAGCAGGGGGAAAAATCAAAAATCTTGCTCTCTAAGTCCACCTCCTCAATTTGGGATAATTCGTTGTAAAAAGAGGAAAAGGGGAGAAGTCTGAAATCTTGCTCTCTAAGTCCACCTCCTTAATTTGGGATAATTCGTTGTAAAAAGAGGAAAAGGGGGGAAAGTCTTAAATCTTGTCCTCAAAGTCCACTTCCTCAATTTGGGTTGATTCGCTGTCCATTCATGCACTCCACAGATGCAGGGCACATCAATTGGACTGTGGAGCTTTAATCCACTGCCTCCGAGGCTGCACAGAGAGATTTCCCTGTCTCTGCTCTCACAGCTCTCCGGTCTCAGCCTTGGACCTGGCCCCACCTCTGCGTGTAGGTCGCCAGAGGGCGTCCGTTCTTCGCTCAGACAGGACGGGTTTAAAGGAGCCACTGATTCGGGGGCTCTGGCTCACTCAGGCAGAGGGGAGGGAGGGGCGCGCAGTGTGGGGCGGGCCTGCGGCGGCAGAGGCCGGCATGACATTGCAGCAGCCCGTGGCGCTCCATGCGCTTTCCCGGGAAAGCCGTCCCTGGGTCTCGGGACCCCAGCAGTGGCGGGGTTCACAGGCCCCCCGGAAGTTGGGGCGGACAGTGACCCGCGCTTGCACACAGGCCCCGCGGCAGCGGCGGCGGCGGCGGGCGGCGGCGGCAGCGGCGGCAGCGGCGGCGGCGGCGGGCGGCGGCGGCAGCGGCGGCAGCGGGCAGCGGCGGCAGCGGCGGCGGTGGCCGCGGTGGCCGCGGTCACGGCGGTGGCAGCCCACGCCCGTCTCTGAGGTCCGCGCCTTACCCGCGGCTCGCGCCTGTCTCCGGCGCTTCCCCAAGCAGCCCTCTTAATGCCCTCTCCTCGCGCACCAGGAAACAAAAGGGAAAAAAGTCTCTTGCCTCTTCGGCAGCTCCAGACCCTTTCCCCGGACTCCCTCCGGGCTAGCCGTGGTGCACTCTCCCCTTCAGGCTCTCTTCCTCCCGCCAGCCCCAGTCCTCTCCCTGTGCTCTGACTGAAAGCCGATACCCGAGCCTCAGCTCCCAGCCCCGCCCGCACCGGCGGCCGAGCAGACAAGCCTCTCGGGCTGGTGTGTGCCTGAGGGCACCGATCCTCTGTGCCAGAATCTCTCCGCTTTGCCCTCCGCACCCCTGTTGCTGTGCTCTCCTCCGCTACTCCGAAGCTTTCCCCCTCCGCCACCTGCAGTCTCCGCCCATGAAGGGGCTTGTAGTGTGTAGAAACCTTCCCTCCTTCACGGCTCCCTCCCACTGGTGCACGTCCCGTCCCTATCCTATTGTCTCTGTTTATTCTTTTTTTCTTTTGCCCTACCCAGGTATGTGGGGAGTTTCTTGCCTTTTGGGGGTTCTGAGGTCTTCTGTCAGCGTTCAGTAGGTTTCCTATAGGAGTTGTTCCACGTGTAGATGAATTTCTGATGTATCTGTGGGGAGGAAGGTGATCTCCGCGTCTTACTCTTCCACCATCTTCCTCCGGGCCTCCCCCTTTTCCATTCTTGTAATTTGATTGTGGTAAAAATTATATCACCATATACTATAGGTTCACCAACTTTATTTTTTTTTTGGCTGTGAACATGGTATCTTCACTGAGGTTTTCAGGATCTTTCATTGCAGTGCATGGTCTCTTTGTTGTGGCACGTGAACTCTTTGTTGTGGCATATGGGCACTTTGTTGCAGTGTGCAGGCTTCTCCCTAGTTGTGGCATGTGGTCTCCAGAGTGCGTAGGCTCTGTAGTTTGCAGTACATGGGCTCAGTAGTTGTGGCTTATGGGCTTGTGGCATGTGTGATCTGAGTTCCCTGACCAGGGATCAAACCTGTGCCCCCTGCATTGAAGGGCAGATTATTTACCACTGGACAACCATGGATGTTCCCTAGGCCCCCCAACTTTTAGTGCAATTTTTTAATTTATTGTTTTATGCAATTGTCTTTTAAATCAGATAAGGGAGAAAATTTACAACAGAGATATATTTATACTGCATTTTATATTTACCTATGTAGTTATTTTTAGCAGTGCTCTCTATTTCATTTGTCTGATGGGTTTCCTATAATACTTTTTTTGTATATCAGTTCTGTTATTGACAACTTATCTCATTTTTCTTTATCTTGGAAGTCTTAATTTCTTTTTGTTTTGGAGAATATTGTTGGCAGTCTTTCTTACAGCACTATGGATATGTCATCCTGCTATCTTTTGCCTTCCATAGTTCCTGACAAGAATGTAGCTATTACTCTACTGAAGATACCTTGTATATGATGAATCACTTCTCTCTTGCTTCTTTCAAGATTTTATCTTTGTCTTTGGTGTTCAACAATTTGACTATGATGTATCTTAGTGTGTATTTCCTTAAGTTTATCCTACTTGGAGTTGGTTGAGCCTCTTTGAAGTGCAGATTTTATTTTTCATCAAATTTTGGAGTTTGGGGTCTTTATTTATTCAAATATTCCTATGCCCCTTATTTTGTATCTCTCTTCTCATTCTGGGATTCCCATTGTATAGATTGTTGATGGTGATCTGTGGCTCTCAGAGGTTCTGTTCATGTTTTCTTTATTCTTTTATTTTTTTATTCCTCAGAAGGGGTCACCTCAATTGTCTGTTTTTCAAGTTACTGTTATTCTTTTTTCAGTTCTGATCAACTATTGAGCCCCTCTAGTGAAATTTTAATTTCACTTATACTATTTTTAAACCTAGAATTTCTATTTTTTTCTTTTTTTTTTTTAGAACATCTATCTCTCTATTGATATCCTCTATTTGGAGAGATATTGTCTCATATGTCCCATAGTTATTCAAACATTGTTCATTTAGTTATTTGCATGTAATTAAACTATCTGATTTTAAGTAAATTATTCATAATTCCAATATCTACCTCACTCAGGATAAGTTTCTATTGCCTGCTTTTATTCTTGTTTATATGCCATGCTTTCATGATTCTTTGTGCATGTCTCTCTCTCTCATATTTTTTAAACTGGAGAGTTTAAAAAATATAATGTTCATCTCTACAAATCAAACCAACCACTCTGGGGGTTAGGTTTGTGACTATCACTGGTTGTTGTTTGTTTTATGACTTCCCTGGGATAATTTTGTAAAATATGTAATCTTTGTCATGTGCAGTCATAGAAGTCTTTTCCATTAGCTTAGTTATTAGACAGATATTTTCTTAAATGTTTTAAAACAATAAGTCTCCCAGCCTTTCTAAAGTGTTGTGTGTGTGTGCATGTGTGTGTGTACGTGTGTGTGTGTTTTGAGGCATGACTTCACTGCTCCCTCATGCAGTTTACAACTCTGCACTAACCTTAGCTTTCTGGTTGTGCAGAACCTCATGTCTCCCAGATGTGAGAAATTAGGATTGAAACCACAGAAATTTGTCTTGGGGGTCTCCAAGGAGGAGTTCCAATTCTTTATGTCTAAGTACACAAAGAATTCATTGAGAGGAAAAATGATAGATAAGAAGTGATTTATTAGAATAGGACACTTGTGACGCCCATAAATGAGCAGGCAAGTGAGTGTTGAGCTGCCCCAAGTACTTAGTGGGTTATATTTTTATAATCAAAGGAAAGGGGTGGGGGGGTGAAGACCACCTTCTATCTCATTCTTTGAGTCTCCCATGAGTAACTCTTCCTACATGATGAGTAGGGGAGTTTATGGCCCCATATGGCCCATCTGGGACTGTCATGGTGCTATGTAAAAATTATTTCAGGTCTCAGTATAATGAGGGTGATTCAGTTTCCAATGTCACCTTTCCCAAATTATTGCTTTTTATTTATGCAGATAGCATGTCTTAGGGGCCATTAACTTACTGACATCATTGGGCAGGATATAGGCCTTATTTTTCCACTATTGTTTTATTGTCTTGAGACATGGTTTATGCCTCCATTGCATGTTTTTGTTCCTAAGTAAGTTTGCTTGGTTGTGTTGTTAGGCAAGCTTGTCTAGCTTTGCTGCTAAGCAGCTTGCTCTGCTTCAAGGGTCAAGCAAGCCCTCATTGTTTAAAGAGTTTCCCATTGTCTTCTTGAGTGATCATTAACTTACTGTGGTCTCCCAAAGCCCCCTAAATTTCCCTCTCTATCTACAGTCCCCTAGTGGGATTTCTAAACTAACTATTTGATTATCATGCTCTTTCCCTAACAGAATATTTCCTGAGCATGTGCAAAGCTCTGAACATGCAAGTCACCTTCTCTATTCCCAGAAATATACAGGAAGTTTACAAAGCCCCATTGGGTATCTCATTCTCCAGGTTTTCCTTCTAATCTTTTGTCAGTCATTTGTAAATCCTAGCCTTAGGGAGCTGCAAGGTTAAACAATTGCCACTGAGTGTTTTCTAAATATGCCCTTAGGATTAGGGCTGTTCCATAGAGAGCTCTGAGTCTGGTCAAATAAAGAAAATCTTAGAGAATGGACTTTTCCAGAGTCTACCAGATAGGTCAAATAGTGACAGTTCTCTGGGGATAGGGCCTTTGGGACAAATTCCAAATCCATTGTAACCTCATAAGTGACTGACTGCTACAAGACTGGTTTTCATAGCTACAATAGTGGAATGGCTACAGGTTTTCACAGTTATTACTGAGCTAGGAAGACGTAGATGGAAATAGGGCAAGTTAAATGCCACAAAGCTCACTGTTCTTACAAAATTCCAGCCTTTTTTTCTTGAATAAACTGTTTTCAGTTTGTTGCAAATATTTGGGTAATTTCCAGAGCTCTGGAAAAGTTGATTTTGACAATTTTGCTCTTGTTCTCATTGCATTTATTAAGGAGAGGATTTTCAGAGGTACTCACTCTCCCTTTCTGGAATTTTGTTTTTCTACAGTGTATTCCTAAATATGCAAATAAAACATAAAAGCTATTTGTTATATGTGATTTGGATGAAGGCATCACTCACTACAGGCATTCACACATATAAATCACAAATTTATATAAATATCCTCAGTAATTTAGACATTATTTTTTTAAATAAAACATTTTGATTGAGGCAAATGAAATATCAAATTTCCTGAAAAGTTTACATCCTCGCTACGATTACCCAAAATAAACCAAGAGTGAAAAGGTTTTTCACTTAGCATCACCTGAGTATCCTCAAAATGGTGTGCTTTGCCTATGGGAACTACACAATTTTGATCCGAATTCCAGGCTTTTCACATCCAAATCCTAACAAAGTCTTTCTGAAACAAACCCTTTGTAGTCATATTTTTAGTAGTGTAACTATTTATATAGTCACTAACAAACCCAAATATTATTGTTCTTTCCCAACCCTCGAAAATGTCCCATAACTAATAAATTAACATTACTATTTTGTGAGCACATACGTTGTGCCAGGCACAGTTTTAAACTCTTTTTACATGTAATAATTTAACAGCATTGTAACCCTGAGATAATTACTCAGAGATGTTAAATAACTTGGCAGAAATTTCAGAGCTACAGAGAGTTAGAATGAGAATTTAAACTTATACCTCTATGATTTAAAGCCAGTGTTATTAACTGTTATGCTCTTATGCATGCATATAAAATATGCTCTCAAGAGATCATAACTAGTGAATAGAATTTTTATTGCATCCATTTTCCACAGCAAAATTATCATCACTACTCTGAAGTGAATGGAACCACCCAAATGGGTGACAAGCCTACAGGAGATAAAGACCCTGGGTATGACTTCAATTCATAAGGGTAAGTAGCCACAGATAAATCAAACTCTGAAGTCTACAGTAACAGTCATTTGGATTAAAAGTATATCCAAGGGGAGACATTTTATTTTGGAAAGACATTGATATATTTTACATATAAGTGACTGGCGAGGGCATTACATTCTCAGCTATATATATATTGTATGTAATGTAATAGGTAGTCGTATTCCTAATAGAAGTAGGCCTAAAAAATGCCAGCAGTGTATGAATTAAATTCTTACCTGATTGTATTATATTTACAGGAATCCCACAATAAATATCAAGGGAAAACCCAAGATTATTAACAAATGCTTAAGGTGAACACTCCCTTCAGTGTTCTGGGTCCTCTGTGAAGCCAAACCATAGGGGAGCTATTAAAGCTATACTGGAAAAGGAAAAGTGTGCTTTTCACACACTGCTGAGGGCTGAAGTTTCCCACATGCTGTGTTCCAAGGGAATACAACCTGCCTGAATGAGAAATCTTTAGGATATTTTCCCTATGCAGTCATTCCTGCATTTTGTATTTTTTGAATCATATTTGCTTTTCTGGGACAACCTCTCTCCCAAGCCTCTGAATCATAAATGTGCTACATGATTTTCTAAAACACACTGCAATGTGATTCACACATGCAAGGGCAAGATTGGGTATTAAATCAATGTCAAGTTTTGTGTATTTTCATAAGGTTTGATTCTGTGATAGGACTATTTAGCTTGAAGATACTTTTGTGTTTGAAACTCTGACAAATAAAGGAGGTCAGGAGGGGAGTATTACAAATTGCACTTGTATGTGTATGTGTGTATATGAACATATTTTGTGTGTCTGTGTATAGAGGAAAATTAAATAAAAGAATTTTTATTAATAATAGCTACATTCTATTAATTGTCTATTACATTGTAGGTACTCTAGTGTTACAGGATATATAATATTTTTAGTGAATAAAGAAATGCCCCAACTGGACTATAAACTCCATGAATATATGATCTTGTCTTTTTCATTTGTTCTTGTATTTCTAGAACATAGTACAATTCCTGGAGCATAATACATACTCATTCAATGCTTTTAATGAATAAATTAATTGAAATATAATTTTAAATTTACCATTATAATAGCCATCTGGCAAATATCCCATATATATATATATATATATATATATATATATATATATATATGCTGTTAAGAAATTTGCTATAAGCAAAATCTCTTTTGCTGTTAAGAAATTTGCTCTTAACCGTTTGTACTGCTTAGTAGAGGCGGATCTATCACTAAATGAGTTCTCGTCTGTTAAATGAAATAGTAAGCATCCAATTTATTTTGCAGGAAGTTAATGCTAATAGGATAGTGAATCTGATCTTTTAGGCCATTGTTAATGTTTGATCTTAAATTCAAAGCTGAGAGATCCTTTCCAAAACGTATACCCCTGACTCTTCAGTTCAATGAAATAATGCCTTTTTGGATCTCAAGTAGTACCTGGCACAGATTAGGCAACCCATCAAGGTAATGACTTCAAAATATTTTTACATCTTTAACACTGCTAACGCTCTGTCTTACATGAGACATTCTTAGTTTTTATGTAAGAATCTCATCTGTACACAAAACGCAACTCAGAGTACACTTCTTCATATAACCTTTTCCAGCCATTCAATTCTGAGGGCTATTTCTTTTCAATCAGTGCCTATAACATTTAGCACATATTTGTAACCCACAATTAATTAAATATGCCTTTTTCTTTAACTTTTTGTGTATTAAGGTTTTGCATCCTGTGATGGTTATTTTTGTGTTAACTTGGCTAGGTCACAGTATCCAGAGATTTGGTTAAATATTATTCTAGATGTTTCTTTGAAGGCATTTTTAGATGACATTAACATTTAAAACATTAGACTTTGAATAAAACATATTATGCTCAGTCATATGGACAGGGCTCATCCAATAAGTTGAGTCCTAGAAAAATGACTGACTTCACTGGAAGAAAGAATTCTGCCAGCAGATGGTCTTCAGACTTGAAATGCAACTCTTCCCTGGTCTCCAGCCTGGATTTTAGATTTTAGATTTACCTGCCTCCAAAATTACATGAGCCAATTCCTTAAAATAAATTTCTCTCTCACATCACATTGGCTCTGTTTTTCTGGAGAACCTTGATGAATACACCTCCTTAACTAGAATTTTGTGCTTTTTATAGAAAAGTCCTGAGTATCACATTTTTGTATATTTCTCCAGGACCCTTCTTTTCTTCCATTCTTTTTCCTCAAGTATTTACAAAGCATATACTGTGGACTCAAATAAAAGGCATGAGCATAGAGTGATGCACATAGAGTCAATACATATATTTTCTGAATAAACATTATTTTAACATTCACTCCATTAACGTACATAACAACGGCGTTTGTTACTGAATTGCTGGTCATGAGCCTGAAATTTACATTTTTAAGGTTACTAACTTAGGACTACGGAGTAACTTTGGTACTAGGTGAATATGATTCAACCTGTAGGACTGAATGTTGTGTTCCTCCCTATCAATTAAAGTATTTTATGCCACTATTAAATATACATAATGGATACAAAATAATGTCCATTTAAATCAGAATAAATTTCAGTCCTGATTGCTATCTTGATTATGTGAAAGAATTTTTTTTATTATATTAAGTGCTCTTGGTATTCTTAGGAAGTCCGTTAATGATAAGAAGTTAGATAGCAGTGGTATACCAAAATACAAAGAAAGAAAATGAACGTGCAATCTAGCCCTTATATTTCTTTCAAAGGAAGCATGTTCCAATCATAAATTCAAACAAAAATTCACAAGGCCTGTTGAATTAGAAACAAATTGCATTATTATTAAGGTAATAGGCATTCTAAATTAAACTTCAGAGTCTGAAAAATATGCTAGACGTAGAAACATAAAGTAAAAAGAAAATTATTTGGTGTCAAATAAAGTATGAGTACTAAATACCAATTACTGCTGTAACACAGTCACTCCTTAAAGCTTTTACACGACAATTAGATATCTCAGAAATCTTAATGACTGTAGTTTAAAAGCAAGAAATGCTTAAAGCAAATGTATATCATCACTCTGGCTATATCTTCTACTTCATGACATAAAAGATCTCATCTTGTCAGGAACAATACATGTCTAAAAATTAGAGAAAAAGGTTACTTTTTTTTTTTTTTTACTGAACTTATGGCATACAAATACATCTAGTGGATTTTATTGACTCTCAAATGCCAATTCTCTACGGGCATAGATAGGGCTTGTGTCCAGTGGCATGCTAGTAAATATTTAACAACTGGATCTCGAAACAAAGTCCTGATCTATAGTATCTCAATTTCCTTGGTGAAATACTCCATTAAGGACAATTTCAAGCTACCAATATGAGGTCACTGAATTTGGAATTAAAAAGAGATTGAGACAATCAGCTATCAAGAACTGCTATGAGCTGGCATCAGCCATTGCTTGTGCCCACTGGCCCTCAGTTCTCCTATGTCTTAAATTATGTGATTAGTAGGACTGTACCAAGCTGTTTTGCTCATTCATTCAAACACATACTAGTTTGGCAGTTGTATTTCTGTATATCTTTGTGCATGTGTGTGCAATCATTTACTTTACATAATAACATAGAATTGATAAAGGAAATAAATGGACATTTTAAAAGATTTTGATACATATTATTAATTGCCTCCTTGAGAGGTTGTACCCACCCAGACTTAGGCAGGAAGACTAAACAAGTGAAATAACAAATGTGAATTGGCGTTATCTGAGACTTTTACTGCTCATGTGTTTCCCACAGGAGAAGTTCTTGGCCATTCCTGTCTGCCTTACATAAAAATCAAATATCATCCAAATAACTGACACAACGAAACTGAAAGAAATCAAACTACTGGAAAGATGATTGAACTCCTCCTCAGAAGCCCACAAGGTACAGAGTGAGCATGCCATGCTTGACTAATGAAACCATATTTAATGAATCCCTAAGGTCCTCAGCTGCAGCCTTTGCATTCTCTCTACATTATCCTCCTCTTACTTCCTCAAAGCGCTGCCAATTTATTTTGAATCCTAAACACAACGAATGCTTTCAAATACATTACTCCCACTCCCTTGTCTTAGCTACACCTCAATTTAAAAGGAAAGAAAGCCTCCTTAACCATCTCCACCCATTTGCTTTTACTTGTTTCTTCCTTTCAGTCTCCTTTTTGAGAAATTTCCCAGTGAGTAAGTGCACATACAGACTTTAGATGCAGAAATCATGGATTCAATTAGAATCTCTCCCTGTCTTTGACTATGACTGAGTTCTTTCACCTATAAGTGATAATATCCTCCTAACCAGATTTTTATACGATTATGTAAAATAATATAAATAAAAACATTTTTTAACCACTCTGACAGTCACTTTTCCCAGTTCTATCTGCCTTTCATTTAGTAAATCCTTGGAGACAAATATAAAATAATTGGTTTTTCTTGTTATACAGACAATAAACTAGAGAAAATTAGCTGTTTAGAATCTTTTGTGGTCCTGTTAAATGTACCAAACATAACCCTTTGTTTTTTAGGCCTTTTTAAATAGCCATTTTTTATTGATTGAAATGTATTGCTAATTTTCTATTGAGACTTTACAAACACTGGATAATGTTTGCTTTTATATTAAAGGCATTGCTTTCATATAGTCAATACTATCTCAATGCAATTTTTATGTTTATTTTTCTGGAAGGAAGATAATTTCAGAACTCTAGATTACCCATGCTGTATGTAATAACATTTTGGTTTTGGTTTGTCTGTTTCCACCCTTCCCCCATGGGAAAAAAGGTATCAATAAGAGAAAAGATTTAGCACTGAAGGATAGTCCATTATACAATCCTATGACATGTGAACAAAATTTAAAGAAGGATATCTATTATCTTTTCATACCACTCACTCTTCTGTCAGCTTAAAATTTTAAATATAAAGTATATCAACAAAGAGCTGTTTAGCTTTATATAAAAATAAATATATTTCAAGACATTTTCCCTAATGCTCAGAATTTAAGAAATGTATTTATAGTTAAAAATACTTACAGGTTTCATTTTTATGCTATTAAAAATCATAACTTAATGAAAAGTATATTATCTAGAGTCATTTTTGTGGAGCCCTATACTGAGGGCACAGGACAAAAATCTCCAGAATTAACTGAGTTCCCATAACAACTGTTGCCATGGGCTCTCCTGACCTAAATTGGACAGCACCCCTGACTCCATATTAGGTAAAATATTCACCATATAGCAACCTGACCAATCACCTAACGTCATTCTTTCAGCAGGAATTTTCTTTGTCTTGAAGCTATAAATGTTGGCTACTAGTCTACAAAAAGGGGTCGGCTCTCCCTTGTCTATCAGGAAGTTGGCCCGCTGTATTTGCAGAGCCCCTCACTAACACTGTTCTTTGTTCTCAATAAACTCAATCTGTTCTAAAATACTTTGTGCCTGGAAATTCTTTTTCCAACCCACGCATGGACATGACAATTTTGTTAACAGACTGATTAAACTGTGGCTCAGTGGTTTTTTGGTTTGTCTTTCTTAATATGCATAATATTCTTAATATCCTTGACTTCATTAAAGTATTTTAGAAATATTTTGGCTAAAGTTTATCTAGATCCTTTAAGCTCACTTCTCCCTTTTTGGCTATGCTTTATGTTGGAAAAAAAAAAAAAGACACAGAACTCAGACAGTGTTTAATGAGACTATGAAACCACCAGTTTATGACTACTTGCCAATTTGTTCAATTATGTTTCAGAATAAGTCCTTTCTTTGCCTTTTATGGCTTTTCTTACAGCAAAAAAAAGAGAAAGGACGTAAATGGAAACATTGAGAGAATTTGTCTTTAGATAGATCAATTTGAAAAACAATCCCTCATAACTTCCTTTTATTAAAAGACAAACATGAGAAACAATAACTATGGAAAAAATTAGATAAATGTTTTTCATTTATGTAAATTTATAAACACAAAGCACAATCAGACCACAAATGCAATGCTGAAAACAAATGTATTGAAATAGATATCTGACTTCATTGGGGTAACAGATGCTTGACTAATTCTAGATATCAACAAGGATGTGAAAACAGTAGGCAATTAAGTCACCACATGATGTGTCAGAGCTTGAAATTTCTAAAAGATGCAGTTCACTGAATTGCTAGCTTAATTGTGTGAACTGTTGTTGTTATTAAAACTTGATTTTTAAAACTTTCTCTATTACATCACCATCTACAGCTTAAATTATAGTTATAACTTTAAAACACTATACATTGAAAATCTAACAATTCTAATAATAATATATGAAATTGAAAGGACATTTGTAAATTATAGAAAATAATAATTATGATTTTGCTCCAAACCACTTTTTTGGAGGGGTGATGGTGGGCTGGGGTGGAGGTTCTTGTTTCTTTTTTTCCAGAGCCATTCTCATTGTTTTCATGTTTCAGGGACTGCTAAGGCTGGTTACATAAATGTGTTAATCTAGGTAATCTAATTGTTTCAGATTAATCTGATCTCAATTAAATTACTTAGAAGGCAGATACAACATGGACTATCCTTCCAGTAGGCTTAAAATCTAAATTACCAACAAAAAGAACTTTCTGTAATGGGAAATCAAAGGAGATAGAGTATGAACTACAAAAAAAGAGAATCTAAACTATTCAGTATTCCTCTTCGGGAAAATATTCACTACGTGTCTATGGACTAACAGATAGGTAAACTAAGTACCTGACTGAATGCTAGCACAAATTCTGAAAAGTCAAGAATTAAACCCCGTAGAGAAATGGTATTCACATACAAGACTTTCTCTTAATGCTCATGAACTCTTTCTTCACCTCTGTCTCCTCTTGCCCTTCTCGGCCTCCTATCACAACAGGTTAATTACACCACTTTCACCTAGAAGTTTTTGAACCCACTGGGTGGCAAGGTGTTCCCTTTGTGTTAAGAGGTAACACATGTCAAATATGTTTCCATGCTTTAATAGGCTACACTCAAACCAAATGCAGGGAACTTTAAACATGCACTCTAAATTCCAGGAAGTCTTCAAAGCTCAGAGAAGGAGCTCTGATACAGATCACTGGCAAATTTATATCATGATTTTCATTGTTGCTAAGGGTGGTAGATTTTGGGAAAGACATATGGAATTGGCAACCTGGCTTTTTTGGTAATTCATACTTACAGTTTCTTAGCCTTTTTGCTATTTTTCTATCTCTGTGTGGGGCTTTTCTGATCTTTTGGATCCATCTTCCCCACTATTTTTTAGAACTCTCTGAGTAGTGCCTCCAGAAGGACCTGAACTTTTCATTATGGGAGGTGCCCCCCCTTGGCAAACCCCAGGGCATAAGAATAGGAGGAGTATAAGGGGGAGATGGGGCAGGCTGATTTTACTTGCCTAGGTTAAAGGAGTTTGGTTAATACAAATGTAACTCATGAAATTTGGGATGAAAACACAAACAATAGTAGTTGCTTGACACATTTGACAGATGTGTTCTCAGGACCTAGCACTTTCAGGATCTTGTTTTGGGGTAAATGGCAGGTGTCTCTCTTTGTTTCTAGCTCTCTCTTTCTTTACACACATAAACACACACACACAGAGGAAATTTTGAGTATTTGATATGAGACAAATATTTAATTCACAAATAGTGGTTGTTTACATGTTGTGTTAGTAATCTGGACAGTTCAACAACATTCAGCTCTTTTATTTCAGTTTGTGAGTTGATGAGCATACAATTTGTTACTCTCTATTTTTTTTGCCTACCAAGGTGGCTGTCAATATTCCATATTGTGGCTGCCTTTGGGCTATTGATCTGGTCCTCAGTGTGAGGAAAACAACCACACATAAAAGATACATCAGCCAATCCATTACATATATATCAAATATATATATTGTACAATGAATTAGAAAGACTTTTGCTGTTTTAAGCAACTGAAATTTTGGCTCTGTTTGTTTCCATAGAATAATGTAGACTATCCAGACAGTTATATATGTTAAGAAAGTATGTTTGGATCTTAAATACTACTGCAAGTAGGTGAAAATATGAATATAAGCTACTTTTACGGTCTTAAATGCAAACTAGTAGAGATAGGGTAGGATTAATAGAGATAGGATGCTTTGAGGTGACATCATAGAATTAAGTTTGATTATTAGTGTCAAAAATGTTAAGCTCATATAGTACATCTATATTTTCTCAAATAATAAAGTGGGGAGTAGATGGTGGTGGTTTTCATGTAACAGGTAAAAATATTGTGTTTCATAACATTCTCAAATTAAATCACAGAAGTAATATGATAAAGGAAAACATTAGGCATTTGCACAAGGGAGATAATAAGAAAGCACATGAGGGAAACCAAAATAACTGGAAAACGACATACTGTATGATAAATCAAAGTGGTGAATTTTAAGTGGTTCATGAAAACACAATCTTCAAATTTCTCTCAAAATAAATTCCCTTGAGTCCTATGTGTGAGCACGCTTCTAACAAATCTCTTTTCCCCCAACACTGTTCCTCATTTCCATGTACTTGGCTAAACATTATTTTGGGCAACAACTGTTGAGACAATTTCATTTCATTAGTTCTATATTGCAAATGTTGTGCAATAAGAATCCCAAAATATGAGTGAGTTTTATTAAAATGATGTTGCATGATTTTTTCCCAAATGCTATTCTTAGAAACTATGGAAAAACCTATTTAACATTGTCAACCACACTGGTGCATATTTGCTGTGCATAAAGCAACCTACTAGAATTTGATAATGCAGACATTTGAATTATTCCTTATAAGTTTTCAAGTCAAACAAATAAAATGTACTTTATCAAATTATTTTTCTTTATTTAAAAATAAGCAGTGTGGGCTTCCCTGGTGGTGCAGTGCTTGAGAGTCCGCCTGCCAATGCAGGGGACACGGGTTCATGCCCCGTTCCAGGAAGATCCCACATGCCACAGAGCGGCTAGGTCTGTGAGCCATGGCTGCTGAGCCTGCACGTCCGGAGCCTGTGCAATGGGAGACGCCACAACAGTGAGAGTCCCACATACCACACACACAAAAAAAGCAATGTATTTTAGATACATTCAAAACCACAGTTTGACTACTGGAAAAAATCTAGATAAGATTTTGATATGATATGTATGAAACTACTTGAGTTTGGGACAATTTCTCACTTAGTTAAAGCTCTGTGAGCCCTTTGTAGGCAATGAGTCCTAATAGAATATATCCTTGCTTCACTTTAATTTCACCCCTTGTGTGAATTCTCTTTTGTTTACATACTATCAGTGTACTATGCACCTCATTAATTAAGGTGGTTAAAGTAGATTATTTTAAAAGTTCTTTCCTACCTCTAGTATTTAAAATATTTTTATTGTCTTCTGTCCCATGTTTTACACTATACTTAGAAAAATTAACAGTGTTAGAATGCACAGATATTGCTGGCTGCACATTGACTGTTCAATTTTTATCTTCCTTTTGCTTCATGTTTTGTATTTGGAATCATCTCTCTTCTGGACTGAAATGTGGAAAATTTTTCATGATCAAATAGGACAGATACAGCTTGTTATCTGATCATTATTCTACTGTTTCGTCTCAATGTAGAAAAAGCTATTGTCCCAATCTTTTGCTACAACTTAAAAAAGAAAATGCAACAGTGCAAAGGACAGAAACACATTGATTCAGTGAGTATGCCATCCATTAAGAAAACCTTCCCAAGCTCTTTGGAAACGTGGGAATCCAAACAACTTTTCCAGCCATTTATCAAAGATCATAAATGTATCATTTCAAAAAAATGAAACAGTAAGCACTAAAGTTAGAGAAGTACACCAACATTAAGCAATTTTCTCTCATTTATTTAACTTCCCCTTACATTCTTCTCAGGAAGAAAGAAAAAAATTGTGTAGACTTATCCTGCTTGATACCAAGAAGGAGTAGCGTGGAAACAAATAACAGCATGTAATAAATTAGAGCACAATGTGTAAATCTGTTTCTTATTAACTTGATAACTTGAAGAGTTTCTAATTTTACAGAATGCATACATTATAAGTGGGTTTACATAATTCAGAAAAATTATTTACATTTACTTTCCCATATTTTATTGATACATTTGGCTTTATGAAAGATCATAGAAAATTTATGCAACCATCACCAAATGTTTTAGTAATCCTAAAAATAATGGTATTATAAATGTGTGAATTTATTTAATAAACATACAAAATGCCTCAGATTCATTCTGAGCTGATCTGCATCTAGCACCCTTTGAAATTTTTTTTCAAATAAACTTTTTATCTTTTTTTTTTAATATCTGTGTTTCTTGAATATATTCTGTGATGATTATCTACATAGGACCTCAAAACTCAAGATATAACATCAAGGTAAACGATTTTTTGTCTTTTTTTTTTCTTTAAAACTATTTTAGTATTTCAATTATATATATTTAATCTGGTGACCATATCCTATTATCTCCATATCTCTGTCTCCTCAAATTAATATATATGTCTTGTCAATCATTTTTTCAATCTTCTCACTGTATAAGACCAATGACATGGAAATTTTTGTGATTTACAACCCTTATCTTATTCCATTAATTTTTGCATCTTCAATTTCAGTTCCTGGCTGCCTCCCAACTCTAACTAAATTGTTTTAATATGACTGTCGGATATCTAGGTATTCATTATTTCTGGAAGCTGTCTCCTACCTTTCAACCTTTACATGATATATACAGCTGTCAAAATCCTGGGCATAATCCCAAGCACTGAGTTTTCTATGAAGAAACATATTAAGGCTGTCACTGGGATACTCCTTGAGAAAAGAACTAAGGGATGCTATATAATGGTCACAATCTTAATCATACTCTGAGTTTCAGTACATTAATTAATAAAAGGGAAAAGTGCCATGTTTATGTTTTAAGTTCAATGAAAGTAAATTATTTTTCTATGACCTATTAACAGATACACCATTGAAATTTTTAGGCTTGTTCCTCTAGAGTGCAATTTTACTGATATTTCCAATAAGCATGAAGAACTGAAAATTTGGAAGGGGTTCTGAATCCTCTAAAAATATAAAACATGTCAAAATGGCCTTCAGAGACCACGTCAAATTCATTTATGTTCTTGAGAGTTTTCTTCTTTTTTTGAAACCTGGTAAGGGCAATGAGAGCCATATAAAATGGCATGTTTATTCATAGTTTGATTTTGTGTATAATTTTAATAGCTCTCATTTCAAATATCAAGCAATACCTAATTCTCTTTTAAAGAAAATTTGATTTGTAATTGCCTCATTGATCTTTAATTTTTGAAGTTGTTGGAAATCTCATAGGAATTAAGTAACTCCAACCCCCTAGTAGACATCCATCCACATTCTAAACCATTTTATTTGCTGGAGAGATTTTTTAATTAATCATAAAATGACCTGACGTGTAGAAACCCAGAAAACCTCAAAATTGTGTTATGCATATTTTAAGTTAAATTCTAAAGATATTTTTTAAAATCAGCTTAAATCATGTCCTCTAAAATTAAAATAATTCATATTAAATAACATCAATTAAAAAAATGGAGCTCTCAGTTATCAATAAGGAAGTGACATTGATTTAAGGCATGTTTTTTTAATCCATTTTACAATACTTGTACGTAAATCTTCACCCTTATTTCACTTGTCATTTCCTCAAATACTTCCAGATTTATTTGAAGGTATGAGTCATAAAAATCTTAGTCCAAGTCAAAAGAAGATTTTAGCACTGTGGACATAAAGGGACCTAACAGACCTGGTGGCTTAATCCCCTAAGTCACAGATGAGGAAAGTGACTCCTAAAAATGTGATTTCCTTAATATCCCAAAGCTATTGCAAGTCAAAACTGGAACTAGGACCCAAGTATTTTTATCCATCCTAGCACTCTTCCTACAATTACACCAAGGACAAGAACTAACAGCTACAATAAAGTTTTTACATACTGGAACACTCATCTGTAACAAACTGATTTCTAAGGTGTATATTTGTTCATCTTTATTATTAAGTTATGGAGGCATATATATGATATATATGACATATATGATATATATATATGTTATATAATTTTAAAACATTTACAAATGTATTGTTATATATAATTTTCTAATATTTAGTAAAACTACTACAGAAATGTTTGCATAAAGTCATTATTGTTGCACAGTATTACAGGTATTATCAGCTACATCTAGTCTTCATTATATAAATAATTGGTTTGTCCTAAAAAATGTCTTTGAGATTGGTAATCTTATTAATGCATGGAAGCATCTTTGGAATTGTTTCTCTGTAATAAAAAAATATATCCCAAACAGTGAATAATTGAATGAAATGTAATAATGCAAAGTGTTCATCTAGTCATTTACCCATTCTTTCAATCAGCAGATACTTTTAAGTGCCCATTTACCTGTCACCATTGCTAGATCATATAAAATCAGTAAAAAGCAATGCTGATACCAGGATTATGATGGGAGTATCAAATATTAATCAAGCAACCAGTGAAATAAATATTTTCAAACTGTGACAAATTCAATGAAGGCAAAGTACAGTGTACTAAAAGACAATATAACAGAGATATCTGATCTTGTCTTGGGGATCAGAAAAATATTTCCTGAGAGAGTGTCGGTCCATCTCACACTTGAAGGATGGCATAAGAGGTGTCAGGGTCGGGGGGCATGCGGTGGCAGCAGGAGTGGCAGGATATTGGGGTCCAGAGAGACAAATCGGGACTAGAAAGGACACTGGGCTTGAAGAGGGGAATGCGGGGTGTAGTCTAACCTTAATGAGGCAGTGTCAGAGGACGGGATGAGTGGCAGACAGAATCATGAGATGTTTAGAAAGAAAATATCATATATTTAATGGAAAGGATTTTGTGATTGATTACACACTGAAGGTAAATCAAAGGAGAGACTTAAGAATTATACTTGTTTTGACCTTTTAAATGGATGTTAATAATATCATCAATTTTCCTCATATCCACCATGATTTTAGTAAAAGTATCATGTATAGCAGATTTGAATGCTAAAAAATTCATTACTGGTTTATGAGATAGTTATTTTTATCTTCTAATAATTATGAAGTTATAATTATTTTCTAATTATCTCATAACAGTAGTAACTTTGTGGATCATGCTTGAATACAGAGAAAAAGAAAGAAGGGATTAATAAGAACTTTCGGCTGATATTGCTCAGGCAAATCTTCAACCATGACACAAGAGAACCTAGTGAAGTATCCAACTGCATGTGATTATACGCAACTTATAAATTTATTATTTTCACCAATTGCTCTTTACTCTGTCATAAATGCATTTCCACTTCATAACTGTTGGAATGGATGACTGTTTGAACTTTTCAAAAGCAAAAGTTATTCTTAGCAATTTAGTGCTTTGAAAGAACAAAAGTTGACATTCATACACTCCTTGGCTAAAAAAAAAAAAATGTGACTCCTGAAAGACCTTCAGCCAATTCCAAAATCACTATATTTGCTTGATTTTCATTTTCATCTTCATTGGATGGAAGGTTCAAGAAGGTCAAATGAAGGAGTGTACAGGCAGACAAAGTATATTAGAGTCCTTTAAGAAAGATCACCAATAATTTTTGAAGGTCAGGTGGGTTATTACATCTTGACTTAGTTTTGATTTTGATTTAGAAGTAAAATAAAAATCTAATAAAATAGTGAAAGGCCAAAGTAAAAATAAAATGATTTGCTGGCTGTTGTAAAGAGAGGAAAAGGAGAGGGAAAAAGTGGTGGCAGGGAGAGAGAATATACATAAATATAAGGTAGCCATACAAAAAATTTTTTGGAGGCGAGGGAGGGAAATAAAAAAGGGAAAAGAAGTGAAATTATATTGTGTATGAACTGTACATATATTCTGGTAGGCTCCATAATTTGTGCTTGTGGAACAATTTTAAATACTCTAAGCATACTAGAATGTTTAATAACATGCTTGCAGGATTTCCAAACTCAAAATTATGTTACACGTCACCTATAATTCCAATCTTAATATTTCTACATCATAAAAATATCTCACAATGTCTATAAATACATCTGTACCTATCATAGGGTCAATCATTTTTTTTTCAATTTATTTTTTGGCTGTGCTGGGTCTTCGTTGCCCGGGTTTCTCATCACGGTGGCTTCTCTTGTTGCAGAGCATGGGTGCTAGGCACATGGGCTCAGTTGTTGCGGTGCATGGGCTCTAGGGTACACGGGCTTCTGTACTTGTGGTTGCAGACTCTAGAGTGCAGGCTCAGTAGTTGTGGCCCACAGGCTTATTTGCTCCATAGCATGTGGGATCTTCCCAGACCAGGGATCAAACCTGTGTCCCCTGCATTGTCAGGTGGATTCTTAACCACTGCGCCACCAAGGCGGTCCCCCATGGGGTCACTCTTTAATTACATGTTGCTATGTTTGGGTTATTTATTGCCCATATTGTGTTTTTAAATAATTATAAGGTAAATGTCTCACATGTTTCAGTAAACATCTAATACTGTTTTGGTGTAAGCTTGTTGTTAGGCCATATCCCTTCCCTTTTAGAACAACTAAGACATCCTGCTACACATCAAAATGCATGACCAGCTCTACAGAACATTCTAATTGCAAATATCTTTGCATTGTATGACTTCTCAGTTGCATTTGGAAAAATAAATGCTGTACATTGATCAAAATTTAGTGGTGCATCCATAATGTGTTCATGGTATTTCCATCAAGGGCTAATATTTTACTTCATCTTAAAACAAAAGATGTCTCATTTATTCCACCAGTAACCCATCGAGGAATTATCCTTTTCACCATTTTTAGAGATGGGGGAAATGAGGTTTAAGGAAGCTAAATAAAAGTCCACCGTCATGGAAGGTAGTATGTATCATGTGGAAACAAGAGTGTTAAAAGCTTATGTTTTATTGTTTGTTTATTTTTCCTCCATAAATAAATTGAGGAAACAAATTAGTAATGAATGCATGTGCACACATACACATAGACTAATCTAAAAATTCAGAAGAACTGAAACATGAGCATACATAAAAACAAATCTGACAAAGGGTAAATATATAATTTTTCCTTCCAGAAGCATTTTTTTTTTTTCAGGAGAGGGAAACGTTTTTGTCCCTTTTCCTCACTGCTATAAATTAACAGATTTAATTTCAACCTGAAACTTTTTTCACCAATATATCAAGAGATATTTTAATAATTTCCAAGCATGATATGGAAGTCCTCTTATGTGTTGAAATATGAACATATAACTACTCTCCCCTTGCATTACTAATAAAGTAGTTGGTCTCATATGGCTATCCCAGGGAGTGTAAAATGAAATACATATTCATATATCCTCTATTTACTAATTTATAAGGCAGGCATTGAATATTTAATGTCTGTATGAATTAATAGAAAAGCTATAATGCCAATAAAATTCATAGGCTATTCTTGAACTACTCTTCATGTGCCTACCTCTCTCACAGCAATCTATCTTCAGGAGATGTAATAGATAACGACTGGGATTTTAAAAGGCCTTACATTGTCTTTAGCTCAGGAGACTCTAATAAAAAGCATCTGTTCAATATCCAAGATTTCTATGACATAGCATTATCCAAAATGTTAGATTACTTGCTAGAGAATCAGTGCAGAGTTGATACCATATTTTAAAATCAAATTCCTTCTGATTTCAACCTGAAAAAAATTCTAGTATAAAGTCCTGATACCTGTCACTAATTTCTAATGAGCACCTCTTTTCATTAAATCTCTATCTTAATCTGCTGGAGTGACAAATGGTATGGGCACATTCATGAAAAGTTTAACTGACAGAAAGTAGGAAACTACCTTGGTTAAAGTTGCAAAGGACAAGTAGAGAGCAGAACTCATATGTTTGATATATCTTTTCTGTAAATACCAAAGAGTTAAGTCAAAATGGGAAGATTGCAGCTGAATATTTCACTTTATGCCTCTGCATGTGGCATCTGTGTGCCTAAGGCTTCCACTCCAAACCATAGATTTATTTGTTGTGTTTGAATCTCTAAAGATTCCTCTCTGTGATTCATTCCCCTCTCAAATGCTCTGTAGAAAACTAAATTCTTTTTTACTTTCTACAGAAAGATTTTTATCAACAATAACACAACAGTACAGAGATTATTGCTTTCAGCTGCATGGGCAGATGTAGGCACACTCATGTCTAACTTGCTAATTGAATAGATCTATAAATTATCTGAGTCACAAATAGACATCCTGCAAAAGAAGTAAATGGCATGCTTGAATTAGCTTTCCTATACTCCTCAATCTCTTACATTTTTTAAACTTTCTTAACATCCTAGCAGCACTTCATATTTCTGTTATTTCTGTTTTGTTTTCTCTTTTCAGTTGTTTTAAAAAAATAATTTATCTTAGTTTCATAATTTTATTGTTAAAGTCAAAACTACTGTAGTTTACTTTAAAATCAATGTTAGAGAAAATTTTTACTGAATATATGCTGCTGAATATGTGTTTCAGTTCTGTGTTGGCCATCCTCTTATTGCTTGTTAGTATTTTTAAAACTATATTCTTAAAATATTCTGTAAGATGAATATCTTGCCCTCAGGAAGATTAAACTTACATTTTTAATACATAGTTAAGACTTTGAGGTTGTGAGGTCTTTTCTTAGGTAATTCCAGGCTTATTTGATTCAGGATGCCATATTTGAATTCTACATTTGGGAAAACTGAGTTATAGAAATTGTTTTGGGCTATAGTCTCAAATCTATATAATTAGATAGAAATCCTACACTAGGCATATAAAATTTCATTAATGCCTCTATTGCCTGAAGGGTGTAATTTGGTAGGAGGTTTAAAACAAAGTGGGAGAGATGTTGATTGTTTCACTTGTATTCTACCAAAATCTCGACTCTTTGCACTGTGGAATTTTATCACCTAAAATCAAATGTCCTTAAAATTCTACTACTATGTTTCACTTAGGAGAAATAACAATTTTTGTACAGAAATAAGATTTTTTGAAGCTAGAAAATTTGTCTTTGACAAACATATTTACTCAGTTATTGTTAAGCAAGTTCAAATGAGTCACCTAACCTCTCAAGGCTTTCACTTTTTATTGTCTGCAAAAAGGCACAAATAATGGTCAGTGCCTAGATAAATTCTTGGGATTTAGTGTGCATTTCAGAAGTGTTTTCTCACAGAGTTCCTTCTCAGAAACATTGTAAGAAAAAATTATAATAAATTAGTAGATTAATGTATTTTTTTCTAGTGGCTTAAAACAACAAGGTATGGTTCTCATTTATACTGTATGTTGATTATGCTTTCTCTTGGTTTTATCCTCTGTGCAATCTTCATTCTGTGGCCCCAGATTATAGAATATCACCAATTTGAGCATTGCTGATTGTCTTAGTCTGTTCTGGCTTCTATAACAAATACAGGGTGCTACAGACTGAATAGCTTACAAAGAACAGAAATTTGTTTCTCAAAATTCTAGAGGCAGGAAAATCCAAGATCAGTGTGACAGCATAGGAACATTCTCATGGTAACCCTCTTCCTGGTTGGTAGCTGGCATCTTCCTGCTGTGTCCTCACTTAATGGAAGGGGTAAGGTAT
This sequence comes from Mesoplodon mirus, assembly GCF_964341445.2. Taxonomy (NCBI): domain Eukaryota; kingdom Metazoa; phylum Chordata; class Mammalia; order Artiodactyla; family Ziphiidae; genus Mesoplodon; species Mesoplodon mirus. The sequence goes on along the minus strand of NC_138983.1, from coordinate 105,583,509 downwards.
TTCTGTGGGTCCTCTTTTATAAGGGCACTAATCCCACTCATGTAGGTTGTCACATTCATGTAGGCACCTCCTAAAAGCCCCAGCTCATAGTACCATCACCTTCAGGAGTTAGAATTTCAACATTTGAATTTCGGAGGAACACAAAAACACAGACTATTGTACTAGTTGGGTTTACTCAAAGATCAAAGCCAGAAAAATGATTATATGTGTTGATGGTAAAAGTGAGGTGAAGCCACAAATGGGAAGATAATCATATCAGAAGGCATGTAGGCAAATAAGGTGGTTTTGACAAAAAGCTCAGGAATGAATAAATGAGTGTCTAAGGGGGTGACTAATATGGCAGCCTGTATAAAGCTTAAAGAAATTATGCAGTATTTGATGCTAGGTATGAAATCTGCCTTGATTCCTGAATTAAATCTTCCCAGAGATGGCAGAAAGATATTTGGAACATTTCACATGGAACCCGGGGTGCCCGGGATGGTACCTTCAGCCCATCCTCCTAAAAATACACCAGATATAAGAGTAATCTATGGAGCCCCAGATCTCCCATATACTATCATCTTAATATAGGTCATTGACTATTTCCACCCATTGCTTTAAGGATGCTATAAATGACCAAACCAAGGTAAGCAGTTAACATATTATGTTCAGTTGTTTCCTCCAGAAAGCAAAGGCCAGCATGGAGTTAGACATACAAGAAATATCTGAAATAATGCCTGTTAAGCATAAAGGAGAGTGGGAAAAGCAGTAGGTAGGTAAACCTTCAGATTGCAATGCTAGTCCAGTATATGTGAATGGAGAAGGGGATGGAAGGAGGATTGATTTAGAAGTGTCTCACTATTTTTTGCAGCTGAGAAAATCCCCTTCAGCGCAACAGGGAGCTCAGGTGCACAGATTATCTATAGAGGAGCTTTGCATTGGGCAGAAATGGGCAGACCCTAGCACTTTACCAAGTTCAGTCATTAGCTAAGGCTGATGAAGAACCTGAACTCAGCTCAAATTCTGCAGTGGGTCTCAAAGTTGCTGCAGCTGGAGCTGCCAATTAAATTACTTCTCACATCTGATTGACAGGTTCCTTTCTTTAAAGGAGCCACGTGACAAACCTCCATGGTGGTCAAACATGCCTACAAAGTTCTATAGTGTTGGATTAAGTTCTGAGCACTACATTTTATAAAAGGTATATACAAATGAAAGTGGCTACAGAGAGCTGGAATCAGAGCAGACAGAAGAATGAAGAAATAAAGGATCTTTAATCAGGAGAATATTAAAATGTCTGATAGTGACAAGTATATAAGAAAACTGATAGGTAGGGGGAAAAAAGAGCATATTTATCAAAGATTGTAAGTAAGATCCAGTTCCATCAAAGAATGAACTTTGTAACCATGAGTTTTTCCCAACAATGACAGTTTTAGAAAGTAATGAGGTTCTCATCCCCAGAAATAACCCAGCAGATGTTAATTTACTACTTGCCAAAGATATATATGGGATGGCTGTACCATGAGAGGCTGATCTAGAGTTTTCTAGACTTAACTATTTCCAAGTTTGGAGGAAGCCTCTTTATTTCCCCCACATTATTATTCTCTTTATGAGTACTGAACAATTACAAAGCAGAGAAAGCTTTTTGTAAGTTGTCACTGAACTCCTGAAACTGCAGTGTAATGCCACATTATACAGTTGTGAATTACATCTCATGAGATTTATAGAAAGAAAAAAATTGATGTCATTCTTTGTGCACCAAGTGTTTTATACATGTGATCTCATTAGTCCTCAGGGCATTCCTATAAGGTAAGTTGGAGAGCAGGTATGCTTCCTTTTCCTCATTATGAAGAGAACAAAATGAGCAGGAAGAAAATGAGACTGGCTCAGAGTTCTCTGTAATTCTGGGGTATAGCAAGACATAGAAATCAGGATTTCTGTTCCAAAATATTATAAATGGACAGTTCCAAAATTGTTCCTCAAAATCTGTAACTTAAAATACAGTCAAATACAATCTAAGAATAATGTGGGAAAGAAGCAGTATTCACCCTGTGGCCCCTAACCCACACTCAGGATGAACTTCCATTAAACTCTACATGAAGTGTAACTGATGTAGGCTGATGTTGTGATGTGACTCCAGGGTTTTAATAAAAATACTCACTAGATCCCAGAACGTAAAGCTATAAAATCATAATCTCTCCTCTGAGTCAGGATGGTAGAATAAATTAAATGGTGAGGCAGAGAAATAGTTTGCCATATAACTCGAAATGGCAAAATACAGATGCCATTGTTATCACTAATTAATGTGATCACCCACCATGTATTAGGTACTGCTTTTTGCAACCAAACAAAAACAAAACAAACAAACAAAAAAAACAAAAAACAAAACCAAGCAGACAGAAGACAGCAGGCCTGGGTAGTGGTTAAACGAAGAAGGAGAGAAAAATACCACATATTTAATCGGAAGTGGGAAGACCTAATTTTTTATTGTGGCTTTGCCACTAACATTCTCTGTGACCTTGAGCCGTCTACTTAATATCCCTGTATATAAGTTTCCTAGTTTGTAAAGTGTGAATTAATAAATGATTCTGAGGTCCATCTAGTTCTAAGATTCTATTAATGATAACTTATATCCTTATACTTTTATATTTTAAAGACATATCTTGAATTGCTCCACCTTGACTGATAGGCTCCTGAGGATGTCATTTACAATATCAGTCCTTCCAAAGTACAGTAATCCTGCATTTTAGTTAACAAAGAGGATCCTTTAAGCTCAAGGCACAATAAAGATTATTTTCTATGGTATACTCTAATATAAATTGTTCTTATTTAGCAGATGTTATTTAAGGGACACAACCATATGAAGAGACTAATGAGAAACTTGAAATCAAGCAGAAATGATGCCAGGTGAAACAATTTGAGACTAGAGGATGCACTCATTTCTCTTTCAGAGGTATGTTTCAGGAACAGAAAGTCAGAATCATAGCCAGATTCTAGTGAAATATCACAGAAATATAAATAACTTTGATATTTGGGATGGTAAGTAATATAACACTAAACAATTGTTATGTATCAACATGGAAAACACAATAAGTCAGGAAAAATGGGTTTCAGTCCCATTTCTCACTTACTTATGAAGCACTGGGAAGTTTTTTATTCATCCATTCACCTGTGGTACAACATTATTGAGTAGTTACTATGAGCAAGGGACTCTTAGGGAATTGGATAAGAGTAAACAACAGCTATTTTATAAAAGACTTTGCTTAATATTTAGCAGACAATTGGGTCTTGGTTTCTTTGCCTTTTAAAAATAAAGACAATTTGCAATTTCCTCTCTGAAAATGAGAGCTTGGAAGTAGTCACCCCTGTCGTAACAACAAGAATAAAGCTGAACAAATTGAAAAACAATGGCTCTTCTTATATCCATTAGAAAATTAAGGTCACAGGGAAAGTCACAACTCCAGAAACTGGAGAAAGAGGTGGATACAGAGAGTCACAATTTACCTGGAGCCCCAAAGAGGAAACCTGCTGCTGGAGCCAGTACCAGCAGGAACAATTAAACTATAATTGACAAAATACTGGAACCTCAGCGTAGATTAAATTTAGCATCACTGTAATGATGACTCTCTTGTTGTTAAAAGTGTAGACTAGCTTGAGCATCACTATAATGATGAATATGTTATTGTTAAAAAAGGGTAAGTGGGTAGGACTTAAGCATGATGGAAGTATATGACATCACTTTTTTTCCCCTCTTACCTGAAAAACAGAAATTTGGCACTCAACCACAAACAAAAATGCCTCTGTGGGAACTGTGGGATCCAGCACCACACCCAAGATACCTGGGAGGAATCTAGCTCACCTATGCATCAGGTAATAGATAGACAGAGTCAGTACAGGCTGTGGGCCCTGTAGTAACCTGTGACCAGTTCCAGCCCCTCTTGGCTGTGGTCTAGGAGCACCCTGAGATCACCGACTTGGGCAGTCACCCACATATGAGAAAGCCTTTGTGGATATCTGGCTTTCCAGAGAAGTTCCAGCACTACATTTGAGCAAAAATATACAAGTTTGAGTGCATTGGAGTGATAAGAGGAAGAGTTTGACATTGTCTGTCTCACTCCTTTCCAGTGGCAGTGCAGCTTAGGGCGAAATGAGACTTTCTGAGCTGATTTCTCCTGCAGGAAAAGGGAGAGAAGATGAATGAACGCCTGGCTACCCCACCTGTACTGGATGCTGCCAAAGAGACTCAGTTCTCTCTCACAGCATCTAGAGTACTAAATCGGGAGCTACATGGGAGGAGGGAAGATACTGGGAGAGCAGCAGATAAGATACGCCAAGGGCATTAAGAGGACAAGATTTCTGCTAACTGTATTGTGGACTCCACCAGGAAGCCCACCCACAAGCCTCTGGGAAAACCTCACCCATGTATTCCTCCAACTGGCCCATAGACACCCCTAGAAATATATTTGCTTCATTCACACTTCAGTCACTCTGTGGCTTGCTCCCTATGCACATTCACATGGCAGTGATAAAAGTGAGCTTCAAAATGTGGCTAAGGAGAGACCACAACCTTGAGCTATAGCACTACCTTCATGAAAACAAAAGAGAGACTATCAGTAGCTGACACAGTGTAATGTAGGATCAAGAGAAGACATACAAGCCAGTTTAAGAATTCTGTCACAAGAGGGAGCAAGAAACATAAAGCAGATGTATCTACACAAGGTCCAAGAAAGCCTCAGAATCACTAGCAGGACTGATGGAAGGTATTTCTCCCCTGAAGGCAGTTAGTGAAGACTGGAAGGAATGACTACTACTTCAAATGTAGAGACAACATTGCAAACCTCCAAAGAACATGAAAAATCAAGGAAACATGATACTGTCAAAGAATCAATATAATCTGTTAGTAACCAAACCCAAAGACATGGAGATCTATGATTTACCTAATAAAGAATTAAAAACGGCTGCTTTAAGATAACACAATGAGATATAAGAAAACACAAAAAGACAATTTGGTGAAATCAGAAAAAGATATAAAAACAAAATGAGAAATTTAACAGAGTCATTAAAAAAAGCACCAAACAGAAATTATGGAGCTGAAGAATTCGATGAATGAAATGAAAAACACAAAAGACAGCAGCAACAGCAGAATAGGTCAAACAGAAAAAAAGTCTGTAAGTTAGAAAAGAGGAACTTTGAAATTACCCAGTTAAAAGGAACAAAGAAAAATAATTTTAAAAAGAGTGAGGAAAGTCTAGGTGATATATGAGATACCAAGAAAATAACCCATATGCAAATTAATAGAGTTCCAGAAGGATAAGAGAGAGAGAAAGGGGCAGAATACTTTTAAATAATGGCTAAGAACTTCTTAAACCTAGGGAGAGATTTGAACATCTAAGTTCATGAAGCTAATAGACCATAAATTCTTTCCAAACTATGTTCTTCAAGACACATTGTAATAAAACTGTCAAAAATAAAGACAAAACAAAAGAAAATAAGATTGTAATTTACAAAGCAGTTCCCATTAAGCTATTAGCGGACTTCTGACCAGAAATTTTATAGGCCAGAAGAGAATGGAATGATATATTCAAAGTGCCAAAAGAAGAAAAAGACAAACAAAAAAAAATTCCAACAAAGAATCCTCTCTCTGGAATTGTTACCTTTAGAAACGAAGGGGGAATAAAGTTTTCCAGGCAAACAAAAGCTGAGAGAATTCATCACAACCAGACCTTCCTTACAAGGAATGCTGAAAGGAATTCTTCAGGGTGAAATGAAAGGACCCTGATTAGTGACATGAAAACATATGAAAATGTACAACACTCTAGTAGAGGTAAATAAATAGTCAAATTTAGAAAATCAAATGTTGTAATATGGTGGTGTGTTAACTACTTAACAATAGTATAAATGTTAATGGACAAGACTATTAAAAAATCTATCACTACTATAATTTGTTAATGAGCACACAATATTAAAAGAGTTAAATTATGACATTTAAAACATAAAAAGAGATAGTAAAAGGGTAGAGTTTTTTATGTTACCAAAGTTAAATTGTTATCAGTGTAAAATAGACAGTTATATCTGTAAGATATTTTATGTAAGCCTCATGGTAGTCCCAAAGCAAACACCTCTAATAGATTCACAGAAGGTAAAAGGAAGGGAATCAGGAATACTACTATGGAAAAACATTTATTCACAAAGTCAGCAGGAGGTAGAAAGGAACAAGGAACAAAGAACTATGAAACAGCTAGAAAACAATCTAAAAGATGGGTCTAGTAGGAAGATTGAATTAATAATCTAAAACTTCCCAACAACAACAACAAGCCCTGGGCCAGATGGTTTCACTGGGGAATTGTAATAAATTTATAAAAAAATAACTCCAATCCTTCTCAAATTTCAGCAAAAAATTGAAGAGGAGGAAACACTCCTAAACTCATTTTACAAGGCCAGCATTAACCTGATACAAAAGCCAGATAATGACACTACAAGAAAAGACTATAGACTAATATCCTTGATGAACATAGCTGCAAAAATTCTCAACAAAGTATTAGCAAACTGAAATCAACAGCACATTATAAGAAACGTACACCAGGATAAAGTGGAATTTATCCCTGGAATGTAAGGATGGTTTGACATATGCAAATCAAGAAATATGATACAACAAATTAATAGAATGAAAGGTAAAAATCATATACTCATTTAAATAAATGCAGTAAAAGCATTTGACAAAATACAGCATGCTTTCATGTAGAAAAATTAAATTGGACCCCTATCTTATACCATTCACAAAAATTTACCTGAAATAAATTAAAGACTTAAACATAGACCTAAAAATGTAAAACTCCTAGAAGAAAACATAGAGGAGAATCTCCTTGACTTTGGTCTTGAAAACAATTTTTTTTTTGGAAATGACACCAAAAGCACAAGTGACGAATGCAAAAATCAACTGGAAAGCCATCAACTAAAAAGCATCTGCATTTTATTGGTATACAGTTGCTTGTAGTAATCTCTCATGATCCTTTGTATTTCTGCAGTGTCAGTTGTTACTTCTCCTTTTTCGTTTCTAATTCTATTGATTTGAGTCTTCTCCCTTTTTTTCTTGATGAGTCTGGCTAATAGTTTATCAATTTTATTTATCTTCTCAAAGAACCAGCTTTTAGTTTTATTGATCTTAACTATTGTTTCCTTCATTTCTTTTTCATTTATTTCTGATCTGATCTTTATGATTTCTTTCCTTCTGCTAACTTTGGGGTGTTTTTGTTCTTCTTTCTCTAATTGCTTTAGGTGTAAGGTCAGGTTGTTTATTTGAGATGTTTCCTGATACTTAAGGTAGGATTGTATTGCTATAGACTTCCCTCTTAGAACTGCTTTTGCTGCATCTCATAGCTTTTGGGTCATCGTGACTCCATTGTTATTTATTTTTAGGTATTTTTTGAATTCCTCTTTGAATTCTTCAGTGACCACTTCGTTCTTAAGTAGTGTATTGTGTATCCTCCATGTGTTTGCATTTTTTACAGGTCTTGTCCTGTAATTGATGTCTAGTCTCATAGCGTTGTGGTCAGAAAAGATACTTGATATGATTTCAATTTTCTTAAATTTACCAAGGCTTGATTTGTGAACCAACATGTGATCTATCCTGGAGAATGTTCCATGAGCACTTGAGAAAAATGTGTATTCTGTTGTTTTTGGATGGAATGTCCTATAAATATCAATTAAGTCCATCTTGTTCAATGTATCATTTACAGCTTGTGTTTTCTTATTTATTTTCATTTTGGATGATCTGTCCATTGGTGAAAGTGAGGTGTTAGAGTTCCCTACTATGATTGTGTTACTGTTGATTTCCCTTTTTATGGCTGTTAGTATTTGTCTTATGTATTGAGGTTTTCCTATGTTGGGTGCATAAATATTTACAATCGTTATATCGATCTTGGATCGATCCCTTGATCATTATGTAGTGTCCTTCTTTGTCTCTTGTAATGGCCTTTATTTTAAAGTCTATTTTGTCTGAGATGAGAATTGCTACTCCAGCTTTCTTTTGATTTCCATTTGCATGGAATATCTTTTTCCATCCCTTCACTACCACTGGCATTTTTCACAGAACTAGAACAAAGAATTTCACAATTTGTATGGAACAATAAAAGACCCCAAATAGCCAAAGCAATCTTGAGAACGAAAAATGGAGCTGGAGGAGTCAGTCTTCCTGACTTCAGGCTATACTACAAAGCTACAGTAATCAAGACTCTATGGTACTGGCCCAAAAAGAGAAATATAGATCGATGGAAGAGGATAGAAAGCCCAGAGATAAACCCACACATATGATCACATTATCTTTGATAAAGGAGGTAAGAATATACAATGGAGAAAAGACAGTCTCTTCAATAAGTGGTGCTGGAAACACTGGAAAGCTACATGTAAAAGTATGAAATTAGAACACTCCCTAACACCATATACAAAAATAAACTCAAAATGGATTAAAGACCTAAATGTAAGGCCAGACACTATCAAACTCTTATAGAAAAACATAGGCAGAACACTCTATGGTGTAAATCACAGCAAGATCCTTTTTGACCCACCTCCTAGAGAAATGGAAATAAAAACAAAAATAAACAAATGGTACCTCATGAAACTTCAAAGCTTTTGCACAGCAAAGGAAACCATAAACAAGACCAAAAGAGAACCCTCAGAATGGGAGAAAATATTTGCAAATGAAGCAACTGACAAAGGATTAATCTCCAAGATTTACAAGCAGCTCATGCAGCTCAATAACCAAAAAGCAAACCACCTAATCCAAAAATGGGCAGAACACCTAAATACACATTTATCCAAAGAAGATATATAGATTGCCAACAAACACATGAAAGAATGCTCAACATCATTAATCATTAGAGAAATACAAGTTAAAGCTACAATGAAATATCATCTCACACTGGTCAGAATGGCCATCATCAAAATATCTAGAAACAATAAATGCTGGAGAGGGTGTGGAGAAAAGGGAACACTCTTGCACTGTTGGTGGGAATGTAAATTGATACAACCACTATGGAGAACAGTATGGAGGTCCCTTAAAAAACTAAAAATAGAACTACCATGCAACCCAGCAATCCCACTACTGGGCATATACCCTGAGGAAACCATAATTCAAAAAGAATCATGTACCAAAATGTTCATTGCAGCTCTATTTACGATAGCCAGGACATGGAAGCAACCTAAGTGTCCATCATCAGATGAATGGATAAAGAAGATGTGGCACATATATTCAATGGAATATTACTGCGCCATAAAAAGAAACGAAATTGAGATATTTGTAGTGAGGTGGACGGACCTAGAGTCTATCATACAGAGTGAAGCAAGTCAGAAAGAGAAAAACAAATACCGTATGCTAACGTATATATGGAATCTAAGAAAAACAATTTTTTTTAAGTCATGAAGGACCGAGGGGTACGACGGGAATAAAGACAGAGACTTACTAGGGCATGGACTTGAGAATATGGGGAAGGGGAGGGGTAAGCTGTGACAAAGTGAGATAGTGGCATGGACATATGTACACTACCAAACGTAAAATAGATAGCTAGTGTGAAGCAGCTGCATAGCATAGGGATATCAGCTCGGTGCTTTGTGAACAACTAGAGGGGTGGGATAGGGAGGGTGGGAGGGAGGGAGATGGAAGAGGGAAGAGATATGGGAACATATATATATATATATATATATATATTTATGTATAACTGATTCACTTTGTTATAAAGCAGAATCTAACACACCATTGTAAAACAATTATACTCCAATAAAGATGTTAAAAAAAAGAAAAAGAAAAAAAAGCTTTTGCACAGCAAAAGAAATAATCAAGGAAATGAAAAGGCAAACTTTGGAATGGGAGAAAATAAAAGAATTGAATAGACATTTTTCCATAGAAGACATCCAACTGGCCAACAGGCAATGAAAATATGCTCAACATCACTAATCATCAAGGAAATACAAATGAAAACCTCAATGAGATATCAGTTCATACCTGTTAGAATGGCTATCATGAAAAAGATAATAAATAACAAGTGTTGGCAAGCAGGTGGAGAAAAGGAAGCCCTTGTGCATTCTTGATGAGAATGTAATTTGGTATAGCTATCATGCGAAACAGTATGGATTTTCCTCAAATAATTAAAAATTGAACTACTATATGGTCCAGTAATCCTACTTCTGAATATATATCCAAAGGAAATGAAAAACAAGACATCAAGGAGATGTCTATATTCCCATGTTTACTGCAGGATTATTCACAATAGCAAAGATATGGAAGTAAACTAAGTGTCCATCAATGGACAAATGGATAAAGAAGACGTGAGCTATATATATATATGTATATATATGTGTGTGTGTGTGTGTGTGTGTGTGTGTGTGTGTACACACATATATAATGGAATGTCATTCAGCCATAAGAAAATCCGACTGTTTGTGACAACATGGATGGAGCTTAAATGTATTATGTTAAGTAAAATAAGTCAGACAGAGAAAGGCAAATACAGTATGATCTCACTTATATGTGTAATGTAGAAAAACACAAACTCATAGAAACAGAGAGTAGAATGATGCTTACCAGGGTCTGGGCAGGAAAAGTGGGGAATGGGAGATGTTGGTCAAGTGTACAAACTTCCAGTTAGAAGATAAGTAAGTGTTGGAAATCTAATGTACAGCATCTTGATATAACTAACAATATTGTATTATATACTTGAAAACTTCTAAGATAGTAGATGTTAAATATTCTCATCACAAAAAGGAAATGGTAATTACGTGACTTGTAGGTGTTAGCTAATGCTACATTGACAATCATTTTGCAATATATTAATTTAAGTAACACATTGTACTCCTTAAATGTACACAATGTCATATGTCAATTATATCACAACAAAGCTGGGAAAGAATGTGACTAAGTGACTTTTCCAAGATCATACACTGTCATAGATCTTCCATGCATGATCTTCCATTTCTTTTTCTCCTCTGTCGGTTAAGTGGAAGTACTATAAAGACTTAAAGGATGATTGTATCATACAATGGAAAGATCCTGTGTCCCTTCTAACCTGAAACTCCTGATTATGCTTAACTGAATGATAAATAAGCCTTATGTTTGTTAAGCAACTGAGATTTGTGATTTATCTGTTAAAGTAAATAGTACCACTTAACACTAGCTAATATAGTATTCAAGGACAAATTATATTCCAATGTTCCTGTCATTTGCCTGTTTTCTCTCACATTCATGTTCTGATCTGCTTAGCAGAGGAGCTGACTCCTCTAAAAGTTATTTTTTTGTTTTTATTTGTTTCTTATTTTTTTTCCCCAGGCTACTTTGCCAACTGTTTTGATTAATGGAAGGTACTAGCAGAAGACTGAAGGGTGAAAGTAAGGGAGAAGTCAAAATATTTCTCCTCCTCCATCAATCCCCACCTTTGACAAAGTTGCAGTAGCTACTTCTTTCTATGGTTGAACTCCTGTAAGTAGGATCTACCATGGTTATAGTTTCTGGTGTGTGGCTTTGGCTTTCAGACAGTGATAACACAGTCTCCTTCCTTGGTCACTCCAGCCCTAGAACATGTTCTTAAATTTGCTAATCTCAGAGATACTTCATATCTCCTGATTCTTCTTACAGCTCTTCTAATAGTTTCATAATTAATCATCTTTATTAAATTTCTTCTATTTAGTTACCTAGTATGGGTCTTATTCTCCGGGCTGGATACTGAAATGTTATACTGCAGTTGCTAGTAATACTCTATGTAAAATTAAAATATAGACTAAACTTCTACATTAGATGATATCCAAGGTCACTATAATTTTATTAAATGTCTCATTATAAAGCTCAAGTAATAACTCCATTTCAAAGAGTGAGTAGACAAACTAAAATGAGTGTGTTATTTAGGATGCTTTCAGTTGTACCAGAAAACTAAACTCAAGATGACATAAAAAATAAAATCCAACAGCTTTTATAACTGAAAATATAGTGGTAGTGGGGATGCCAGATATAATAATATTAGGGCCACAGTTCCATTCCTCTATGTTTCAGTTCCCCTCTCCCCCATACAAAGTTTTCACCCGAAGATGGCATCAGAAGCCTGGCTTTGGTTATAACTGCAACCTGTTGGACAGTGGTAGTAGCTAAGCCTAAATGTTTCTTTGTTTATATTCCTTAAACTTTTCATTCACCATCACCCATAATGTTTCAGAAAACTTTATGTTTATACTGTTTGTACTAACACTGAACAAATAACTATACTCAATGGAATGCTCTGGCATGCATCGGCCCCATTTTCTCTGATGGTGGATATTTGCTCACATACATCATGGCCAGCCCTAGAGCTGGACACAGAGTATATCCTATTCAACTCACATAGCTATAATACTTCCAGGAAGTAATGACTCCCTAAAGGGAAAGCCTCATTTTAGAAAGAAGGAAGAGAAAGAATAGATGCCATGTAAATATTCAACAATTGTCCACAACAGTGAGTGTTTAGAATTTCAATTTTTCTTTTTCAATACAACTCTTTTTTTTCTTTATGTCACTCTGACCTTTACACAAATCTGAAATTAAGTTAGCCTGAATAAAGTAAATCTGGCCATCATCTGCTGTCTCATAGACTTCGAATAGAATCTTCAGAAAAACAATTTTTACAGAGGTAATGAGTAAAATATAATGGAAAGCTGGATCAGTGTTATGCCCTTAAATTCAGTTTTTCCTTCTAACATTACTTCCCATCTCATTGAGAATAAAGCAAACATTAAAAACGTTCATCCCATATCTATCTACATACCTTTCTTTCTTCCCATTACTATAGGCATGCTGTGTGTATATGAATGCCAATCGTTCTGTTCTGTCCTGATCACGTTGTCATTTGCTAGTCAAGGACTTTGCAACAGTTTAACAGGCTCTTTCTCCTGCTTCATTCAAGCTTACCTAAATCATTACTATCAGCATATATTAGTATGCTGATGCATATATGATGCATATGAATATAATCTATACATGTTAGTTCTCCCATTAAAAATTAATTTTAACTTTGTAATGACTGCTATTCTCCCCTTTATCTGTCATATGTTTTTATTTTCACCTTTGGAACAAAATTCCATGGTACAAATTGTTCATGTTAGTTACCTAAAGCTCTCTCTATATACACACTCTTTTGAATCCATACCAAAAGAATTTTGCCCCTAAATTTTTACCCAAATTCCTCTATTAAGTCTATGATCCCTTTCCAGTCTCATAACTACTTGACCTATCAGTAGATACTTGACATAGTGAAACACCTCTCCTTTTTAAAGCAGGTACTTCACTTGAATTTCAAGACAATATACTTTTCTGGTATTAATTTTAACTTTCTGCTTAACTGATCATTGTGATAAGCAAAATAACGGTTTTCCCAAATATATCCATGTCCTAATTACCAGAGCCTGAATGTTTGCCTTACATGCAAAGAAGAAACTTTATAGATATGATTAAATTAAGGACCTTGGAATGGGTATATAATCCTGGATTATCCAGGTGGACCCAGTGTAATCACAAGTGTTCTTATAAGAGGAGGAGACAGGAAGGTCAGGTCAGAGAAGGAGAAATAATGGCAGAAAGAGGTCAGAGTGATGGGATTGCTGGCTTTCAAAGTGAAAGAGAGGGCCATGAGACAAGTTATGCAATTCACATGTAGAAGCTGGACAAAGCAAGGTACTAGATTCTCCCCTACATGCTCCAGGAGGAATGCAATCCTGATGACGTTTTGATTTTAACCCAGTGAAGCCTATATTCAGATTCTGGCTTTCAGAACTCTAAGAAAATTAATTTGTTGTTGTAACCACTAAATTTATGGCATCTTGTTATAGTAGCAATAGAAAACGAATGCAGACATATCCCCCCATCCCTTTTCTTTGATCTCTCTTCTTAATATTGTAACATTCTAAACATCAGTTCTTAATTTCTTTTCCCTTCTCATTTTTTCTTCTCATTTTACCCTTCCTCTCTGCTCCCCTTCACTTCCTCTCTTCCCTTTCTTTCTTCCCACTTCCCTTGTCCTCTCTCTTTTATCTTCATTCACTCTCTTGGTGATCTCCATCAGTTTCATGGTTTCAAAAAAATATCTAAATATTAATGACTCTTAAACTTTTTTTTTTCCAGGCATAATGTCACTCCTATTCTCCAGACTTCACTAATTAGCATCTCCACTTAGGGTTAGTAAGCATCATGAAAATCACAAATTCAAAAATTTTCAGAAACAAAACTCATCCACTCCACACACATGAAAAGAAAAAAAAAAGGCTTCCCCTTGTCCATTAATGCAAATTCCATTCTTTCAGTTCTTCAATCCAAAATTTTGCCATCATTTTTCCCTCTCTCTCAAACCCACATCCAACTTATCAAGAATTTATGTTTATTCTACCCTTAAAATGTATCTAAAATCACACCACTTTTCACTGTCTACACTGCTATTTTCACCCAATTTACCACCATCTCTTACCTGGATTACTGCACAGACCTCTACATTGATCTTTCAATTAATGTCCTTCCTGATTCACAGTCTAATTTCAACATAGTAGCAGAGTAATCCTATGAAAACAAGCTTCCAAATGGATTTCCCTTGCTTAAAGTAAAAGCCAGTGTCCTTACAGTTATGTACATATCTATATATCTGAACTTCCAATTGTTTTTCAAATGCCGTCTTGTTCTACTAATCCATTTGCTTTAATTGATTACTGGAAAATTAAAACTCTTCATGTTCCATGCTAACTGGAGAAATAGTGCTAAATAGTAATACTCTGCTTAGATTTCTCTTCTAACAAATATCTATGTGACTCATTCCCTTACCTCAATTAGGTCTTTGTTGAAATACCTATTTTCTCAGTAAGACCTTTCCTTACCACCCTAGTTTAAGTCACAATATTCCCAACCTGTCACTCCCTATCTACTTGTCCTAGTTTATTTTCCCCAATTGTTCTTATCACCATCTCACAAACTACATAGTTGATGTGTGTGTTTCTTGTGTATTGCTATCCATTAGGATGAAAGCTCCATTAGCTTAGAGATTTGTTTGTTTCATTTATTTCTGTATCCTTAGTATCCTCAGTGACTGAAACATGGTAGGGGCTTGGTAAATAATATGACTCATATTTAAATAAATATACTTTCTCCATATAGCCCTTAGAGAACAAATAGAATGAGAAAAAGATCAGAGATTAGGTCCCCCTCTATACCAATTTCATATCTTTCAGTAATGAATGTATTCATTCATTATTTTTTTTCAAGAAGCATTTATTCTTTTTTTTTACTATGATCAGTTTATTCTGAGAGGCATCATGAGAGATACAGCAAAGAATATGATCCAGTTTGGATTTTGAAAGATTCCTTTCAGTTAGGGAGTTAAAAAATCACAAAATGAGGGCTTCCCTGGTGACATAGTGGTTAAGAATCCACCTGCCAATGCAGGGGAAATGGGTTCGAGTCCTGGGCTGGGAAGATCCCACATGCCGTGGAGCAAACTAGGCCTGTGCACCACAACTGCTGAGACTGCACTCTAGGGGCCGTAAGCCACAACTACTGAAGTCCACGTGCCACAGTTACTGAAACCCACATGCCTAGAGTCCGTGCTTCTCAACAAGAGAAGCCACTGCAATCAGAAGCCTGCACATCCCCATGAAGAGGAGCCCCCGCTTGCCACAACTAGAGAAAGCCCGTGTGCAGTAACAAAGACACAATGCAGCCTAAAGTAAATAAATAAATTTATTAAAAAAAATACAAAATGAATATAATACAAGAAAGACTTAGAAGAAAAACAATAAAAGCAAAATTGAGTAAGCTTTATATGTAGAGAATGATTTATTAAAAATATTTTAATCATGACAATTATAGAAAAAGTAATGTTGAACATTTCTCCTCTCTGAGCTTCTGTTCAATCAATCTCTAAATGAAGGGTCATATTTACTCTCCACTTCCTCTCAAGGACAGTCTCTTGGATAATATTTTAATTAGTATTAGCTCCGGAATAATTAGGGTACTCGTGACCTTAACATATACAAGGCATGACAATTTATTTATATTTAGGCATGATGCAAGTTAACCTTTTCCTATATTCCTTGCTATAGAAAGGCAAGATATGTCAAACATTATACAGTAAACTTATATTGCTATGTGGGTTTAAGAGCATTTTTTCCCAAGTTTATTAAATCATTTCCACATAATATTTCCTGATGTTCTCCCAAGATGGGTAGAGGCTCTAGCATCATAGATTTATCTTTTCTCAGACTCACCAGGGCCAAAAATAATACTGCTAACTTAAGCCATCCCTCTTGTAAATATTCATCATCATGCCACAAGTTAGATCCAAGGACAGAGAGTAGATGGACCAGGACAAATCCATCACTTTTACTCAAAGCAGCATATATCCTGTGGACTGCAAGTAGCAGCATCTTATTTAGATATGGAGGTTGGAATTAGTATTATTGAAATTCTCATTATTATTGTGAGAATAATTTAATGTTGTTTATGTAGATTTCCTTTACAGTTTTTATACCCCAAACTTCCAAATATCACATAAAATATATGGATAATAGGAACACATGCATTCATTAAGTTAATAGTGAGAGTCTATAATTGTTAATGGGTTATAATATAGTCATATAGAAAATTAATTCCAACAGTGATAATCATTATTATCTGAAATCCATCATCAGGAGAGAAGCATGTTAGAATATTAAAGAATTTTTTTTAAAAAACCTCTGCACATGCTCAAACACATAGTTTTCCCTGATTTTACCTCCATTACCCTAGTTCACTTTTAATATGCTTCATCTCCAAGTGTGAGAAAAGTAATTGTCATATTTCCCATCACTGGGTAAGTGCACAAAGTAGGAAAAAAATTATCTTCTATTAGGCTATATAGTAGGAACTGCATTGGGTTAGAAATCTGCTCAAGTATCTATTCCATTTCTTTCATTTACTAGCTATATGATCTCAGGAAAATCATTAAATTTGATAGAGATTTTATTTCCTTAACTGGAAATTTGGGCTAAATATATATGTCTTTTCCACTTTAAAATATAAAAATTCAGGGCTTCCCTGGTGGCGCAGTGGTTGAGAGTCCACCTGCCGATGCAGGGGACACAGGTTCGAGCCCCAGTCCAGGAAGATCCCACATGCCATGGAGCGGCTGGGTCCATGAGCCATGGCCATTGAGCCTGTGCATCCAGAGCCTGTGTTCCGCAACGGAAGAGACCACAACAGTGAGAGGCCTGCAAACTGCAAATAAAAAATAATAATAATAAAATTAAAAAAAAATTCAATGAAATAGTATATTTGAAATTGTTGTTTATACAACCATAAAACTATTGAGATGTAAAACACTTTTTATTGCATCATTCGAAGCTTCATTATTAATTGCTGTTACTTTTTAGATTAATGCAATATAGTTTAAACCATGCTGTTAAAACCAACTTACCAACTTACAAAAGAGCTCTGATTCAGGGTCATATCTGAGCACCCTCAATCAATCAAACGCTTAGATCCTAATAGTTACCACAGTTACTTCTTCCTCATTTTGACTCTTCATTAAGAATGTCACTTTAATTTTGACTTTTAATACTGGAATTTCTGTTCTTCTTTCTCGAATCCTCTTCCTGGAGATTTCATCCATACTTATAGCTTCACTATCAATTCTTGTGGGCTGACTAGCTATTCTGCACAGGGCAACATTCCAATGGTTATAGCTCATACGAAGCCAAATTCATTATTTCCCTCAAACCTTACATTTGTTTTTTATTTATTTATTTATTTTATTTTTTAGGCTCAATGTCATGGAGTCTTTTTGGCATCTCTTTGTTCCTCACCTCTTATACCCAATCAATCTCTTATACCCTGTTCAGGTCTTACTTCCATAGTGGCATATATTGGCAAACACTCTGGTATTACCTTCATCAGTAAAATATATTACCCAGCTCTGTATACAGAGCTTTACTTCTCTATTAGCTTCTTAACTGCAGAGACCTTTATACCTGATTTTAGCACAGGGCTTGGTACAAAGTGTCTGCTCAGTATGTAGATACCTGGTGAATTAATGCACAAATGACTCAATTATAGTCTTCTAGATTCTTTATTTAACTCTTGCATTCATCCTTCTTCATTACTTCTTTGTTTTGGTTTGGTTTGGTTTGATTAAGACTTTTTATTTTTTTCAGCCAAAGTTGAAGTTAGTTTAAATCTAGTGTTGGCTGAATACAGTATGCTTTGCTCATTTTGGGGAAGGGCAGAAGGCATATATGTCAAATGACTTTGTCAAATTCATACAGTGTTCTGTGAATCAAATTCAGATTTTCTGAAACACATCCTAAAGTTTTATTCACATGTCCACCCATTAAATCTTTATCTTCAAATAACTTTTGTTAGTATATCATTTACATAAAACAAAATGTACATAACTTAGTTGAAAAGTTTTGTGAGTTTTGACAGCATTATACACTCATGTAACCAACATCATAATGAAGGTATAGAATATTTTTAATACTCCAGAGTTGCTTCCTGCCACTCTGCAGTCAGTAGTACCACATTCTTGGTACCAGGTAACCAGTGATCTGTGGACACTTACCTCCGACCCAGGCCCAAGTGGAAAATTTTAGGAAGCATGGGCTCCAGAAATATCCCTCCAGCACTTTCTATTAAGAAAGCTTAACATTGTGCTCACTTTAAAAGTAAAATATTTAATGGTATCCCATTGTTTATTGTAGAGCATAAACTAAAGTGTGCGTTTGGAGTTGAGAGACAATAAGTTAATAAATGGCATATATGATAAGTGTCTGTTTAATTTATAAGAAGTTGTCAAACTGTTTTGAAAGTGGTTATACCATTTTACTCTCCTATCAGCAATATATGAGACATACAATTGCAACACATTATCTTCAAACGTTGGTACTGGCAGTCTGGTCAGCTCAGCCAACTGTCAATTTAAGAAATGCTGAATATGCTAGAGGATATTTCAATGGCAGATTTCAAGAAAACACTAATCTTCTGAAGATTGTACAAAAAATCAAACACAGTATCTTACAGACCTTAAAGGAGATGTGGGAATTATAAGTAACAAGTCTCTGATCAAAATCAAGACCTTGAAGGGAAAAAGGTGAGATAATGAGATCTAGAATTAGACATTTTGATTGATAAGCATGGGAATCTTAAAATTGTAAATACCCCTAAACTTTACAAATGTACAGAAACAGCCCTGACAATGTTAGAAGAGTCTATAGTACTTGCTGGAGACCACAATGGATACTGAAACAGGTGTCTCACAGAAAGATAACGCTTGTATATTTAAGACCTGCATCTGCCACCCATCATTGTTGTTCAGGCCAATTCTTTCTTCCAACCCCAGAACATCCCATGCAAAATAGTACAGGCCTTCTCTGGGAGGAAATAATGCATATAGCTCCTAGATGTAGAACTTAATTAGTATGTACTGGTAGGAATTTAGGAAGAATGTGCCACAGTGGATCCTGATGTGTTAGATGGTGCTGAGGGAGTGGCTGCAGAATATAGCGCTGGAGAGGGAAGATTTTAATAATATGGAGTACTCGTCTGTTCCTTGAGGGTTAAATATATGCACAAAAATACCTTATCCAGTCCTAAGAGTCAGCTCGGATGAGTACTAGAAACATGAACACAAAAACTTACCATAAATAAAATAAGCAGAAAACTTTTATGATATAGTACTGCAGAAGGCATTAGAAAAGTGGGAATGTTAAGATGGATTTACCACATAAGTACTGAGAATGTACCTTCTGAACATATTTTTTTCAGTGGGACCCTTAAGGATTAACTGATGAAGAAGACAATGGAATCTTTAAAAATTTCATAGTAGGAGATGCTTCTGTCGAACAAGGCTCCTTAATTTAATTGGGTATGAGGGGATCTCATAGTGTCAAAAGCTAGGTGACAACACTTAATTTTTACAGGCAAGGTGGATGTGATTAACATGAAAGGTAGCATAACATAGACCATCTGGAGAGACAAAGATGCCTTGACTCACAGGCATCTGTTAGAATAGTTAATAATGTTCCTCAGGTTGAGATAAATGGACAGACAACCAAGATGTCCCTCATCTTGTAAAACAGAAATCAATTGTTGGCAAGAAGAAAACTATCATCAAATGCTATACTGTAATAAAAATTGTTCTCTCTCATTGAGGTTTAAGGTCTAAATCAGTTCACTTACTCCGAGCTATTTGAGGAGGGACAATGTCCTGCTAATGAAACATGTTTTTTAAAAAATGACCTCAATGTTTTTCCCAAGGATGCCTGAACTAATTTCCAAGGTGCCTGTGCCTCAGAAAAAGAGAAATTCATTGACTTTTTAAAGACAGGATATACAGGTTCTGAACAAACAATGTTACTATGTAATGCAATATCCTAACATGGCCTTCTGATTAGAATTGGGATAATGAGGGTCAGATGATAAATGACCCAAATTCATCATAATGTGTTTCAAGTGAATCTGCAGACCTGTGGTGAGTTGCCTGTTCAAATGTAAAATATACAGATATCATTATTTTTGTTTCATGACTTGTGACTCAGCATGAAATATTGAAATACATACACCTTGGCTGATTAGTCAGAAGCTAGAAATGAGCTAGAGGATAATAAACAAAGATATGTGAATAAGAAATATGTACCACTACCAAGGTTTTTATTACTTTAGATGTGTAGTAGAGCTTGAAATCAAGAACTGTGATACCTCTGACTTTGTCCTTTTTCCTCAGGATTCTTTGGCTATTCAGGGTTTTTTGTGGTGCCATATAACTTATAGGATTTTTTTCCATTTCTGAATGGAAATGGAACAGAATGCCATTGATATTTGGATGGGGATTGCATTGACTCTATAGATGGCTTTTGGAAGTATGGACATTTTAACAATATTAATTCTTCTGACCCATGAACACAAATCTCTATCTATTTGTGCCTTCTTCAATTTCTTTCAGCAAAAATTTGTAGTTTGCATTGTATAGATCTTTCACTTTCTTGGTTAAATGTATTCCTAAGTATTTTATTGTTTTATGATTTATTGTGAATAAGATTGTCTTCTTTATTTTTATTTCAGGTATTTCATTGTTAGCACATAGAATTACAACTGATTTCTGTGTGTTGATTTTGTATCTTGCAACTTTACTGAATTCATTGATTAGTTACAAAAGGTTTTTTGTTGAGTCTTTGGGATTTTTCTATCTACAAACTTATATCATCTGCAAATAATAAGAATATTACTTCCTCCTTTCTGATTTGAATGCCTTTTATTTTTCTGTCTTGCCTAATTTCTCAACTAGGACCTTGGTTCTATATGAAGAAAAGTGGTGAGAATAAACATCCCTGCCTTGTTCCTGATCTTTGAGAAAAAGTTTTCAAGTTTTTACCATTAGATATAATGTTAGCTGTGGGTTTATTATATATGACCTTTATTATGTTGAGGTATGTTCCTTCTATACCCATTCTGTCAAGGGTTTTTTTTCATAAAATGATGTTGTATTTTGTCAATTTCATTTTGTGCATCTATTGCAATTATCATGTTATTTTTATCTTTCATTTTTTAATGTGATGTTTACATTTATTGATTTGTGGATGCTGAAACATCCTTGCATCCCAGTGAAAATCTCACTTGGTCATGATGTGTAATTCTTTTAATGTGTTCTTGAATTAGGTTGATAATGTTTTGTTGAGAATGTCTGCAACTATATTCATCAGGGATATTGGTCTATAGTTTTCTTTGCTTGTAGTATCTTTATCTGGTTTTGGTATTAGGGTAATGCTGGCAACATAGAATGAGTTTGGTAGTCTTCCTTCATCCTCAAACTTTTGGAATAGTTTGAGAAGGATTTGTATTAATTCTCCTTTAAATATTTTATAGAATTCACCAATGAAGCTGTCTAGTCTTGGGATTTTCTGTGTTGGGAGGATTTTGATTGCTAGTTCAATTTCTGTATTTACTATTAGTCTTTTCTGATTCTCTGTTTTTTCCTGATTCAGTCTTAGTAGGTTGTGTGTTTCCAGAAATCCATTCATTTATTCTAGTTCCTCTAATGTGTTGGCATATAACTGTTCATAGTAGTCTCTTATGATCCTATGTATTTCTGTAGTATCTGTTGTAATGTCTCCTCTCTCATTTCTAATTTCATCTGTCTTCTCTCCTTTTAGCTAAAATTTTGTCAAGTTCATTTCCTTTTGCGAAGAACGAGCTCTTAGTTTTGTTGATTTTTTAAATTGTTTTTCTAGGACCTGTTTCATTTACTTCTGCTCTGATCTCTATTATTTCCTTTCTTCTGCAAAATTCGGGTGTAATTTTTCCTATCTTTTTAGTTCTTGATGTAAAATTTAGGTTCTTCATTTGAGATCTCTTTAATATCTTAACATGTTTTTACCACTATAAACTTTCCTCTTAAAACTGCTTTTGCTGCATTCCATAAGTTCATATGTTGTAATAATTAAAACACTGTGGTACTGGCACAAAAATAGACACATAGTCCAATGGAACAGAATAGATAGCCTAGAAATAAACTCCTGCATATACAATCAACTAATATTCAACAAGGGAGTAAAGAATACCTAAGAAGGAAAGAATAATCTCTTCAACAAATAATGTTGGGAAAACTGGAAAAACACATATAGAATAATGAAATTGGATCCTTATTTTACATCACTCACAAAAATTAAGTCAAAATGGAATAAAATCTTAAACGTAATACCTGATGCTGTAAAACACTTAGAAAGAACTGTAGAGAAGACATTCCTTGATATTGGTTTTGGCAATGATTTTTTTAATATGACACCAAAAGCACAAAGAATAAAAAATAATGACCAAATGAAAAGCCAAACTATGGAATGGAAGAAAACTTTTGCAAAACATATATCAGACAATGATTAATATCCAAAGTATAAAAAGAACTCATACAACTCAGTAACAACAAGCAAAAACCCAGTCTGATTAAAAAATGGGCAGAAGACTAAATAGACGTTTTTCCAAAGAAGATATCAAAGTGGCCAACAGGTACATGAAAAGATTCTGGACACTACCAATTATGAGGAAAATGCAAATCAAGACATCAATGAGATTATCACCTCACACCTATTAGAATTGTTTCAACAAGAAGACAAAAGACAAGTTCTGGCAATGATGTGAAGAAAAGTGTAACCTGTACATAGCTGGTAAGAATGAAAATTGGCTCCCTCAAAAAATTAAAAATAAAACTACCATATGATTCAAAAATTTCGCTTCTGAGTATATACCTAAAGGAAACAGGATTTTGAAGAGATGTATGCCCTCCCATGTTTATTGCAGCATTATTCATAATAGCCAAGATATGGAAACAACAGAAGTGTCAATCAATGGATGAATGGATAAAGAAGATGTTGTGTATATATCCAATGGAAATGTTATCTAGCTATTAGAAAAGAGGCCATTCTGCCATTTGGGACAACATGAATGGACCTTGAGTACATTATACTAAGTGAAATAAGTCAGAGAAAGATAAGTTCTATATGATATCACTCATACATGGAAGTTAAAAAATGCAAACTTGATAAAACAGAGAGTAAACTGATTACCAAGGGATGGGGGTTGGGGGGGATAGAACAGATGTTGTTTAAGGATACAAATTTACAAGGTGTAGTAAATAATCCTGCGAGATCTAATGCACAGCATAGTGAATATAGACAACAATGTTATATTACAATCAACAAACTTGTTAAGAGATTAGAATTTAACTATCCCAACCACTAAAAAAGTATGTAATTATGTAATGTGATAAAGGTGCTAATTATTGCTACAATGGCAATCATGTTACAGTGGCAATATATATTGCCTATATATATATATATATATATATATATATATGACTATATATATATATATATATATATATATAGAGAGAGAGAGAGAGAGAGAGAGAGAGAGAGGAATTCATAGATGAACTAATGAAATTGGACAAAAACCTGCAAATAATTTTGTCAAACATTAATGCCCCCAGAAAGCATCAACCTCAAAGACAATTCTCTAAAACCAGAGAGGCAGGGTCATTGGCTCTGTGAATGTCAGTTAGAGTCTCCTCTTGGCTATATCAGTGCTGGCTCAATGGGTCAGCAAACATAATTGCCATTGTGGTAGAGATGGAGACTATGCACTAGTTCAGCAGCATGAGGTCTACCTTATCAAGGCTGATCTAGCTACTGCCACTGCTAGCTGCAGAGACAAATATTGAGCCCTAGACATGACATAATTCCTTGAGAAGACCTGTTATCTACTGGAAGACATTATTAATCATATCTCTTCCAACCCGGAGAATGTAGCAATTCACCCTTACACAGAAGCAAATACAAAATGAGTTTGCCTTCCACTAACAGTACTAACATATGACAGATAATAATTCATGTGTTGATATCATCCCATGCTATATTGCTCAGCTCTAAGAGCCATTCATAGTAAAAGAATACCCTTTTAATAGGCACAACTGTGTTATTATTTAACCAATATTCACAAAACAACAAGGTAAGTGATATGATGCAATAGTCTATTCAGCCTCACTCAGGATGTCAGCTTGGATACAGCTCCATGGCAGGGTTACGATATTATCATGCAAGGTATGGTAAATATGCCAACCACCACCTAATATATGGTGCTATGTCTCTGTTAGTGAGAATTCATAAGTTTGTGAATTCACAGGAAAGAACTGGCATTCTCTAGTAGTTGCTGTTGGTAATATGTAAGGAAGAATCTGACTCTATCTTTTAATGTTTGACACTGATGAAAGCTACTTTGCTCAGAAATGCCTAGAGGGCTATGCCTTATTCCTGGACTACCCCCCAGTCAATGACTGAATAAAGTGGGGTACAGAAGTTCAACCTCATTTCCTCTAAGTAAGACAACTCTGTGGTGCCATTCATTTTTCATAATATTCCATTGGATCAGGTTGAGACTCGACTTAAGCTGAATCCATTATGTTTGCCTAACTTCTTTCTCTTTCTTATTCTGCTTCCCTCACTTCCTTACAGGTTTCCCATTAAGAATGCACAATCAATGAATCTATTGTGCAAGAGCCTCTTCTCAGGCTCTGCTTCTTGAGAACTTGAGGTGAAATAGTTCATAACACAAATGGTCCTAGGAAATACACACTAGGAATAGGATTCTAAAGTTTGTTCACTCTCTGGCCACATAACAATGAGAACCCTATTACTTGTGTATGGTGAAATATTGATGATATCTTGCATGCTAAAGAAGTACAATTTCTAAAACTTTCTCACTTAGTGAAATGGAAGGGGATGCAAGTGGAAAGGGATTCACAATTTGGTACAATTTCCCAGTCATTTGAGAAGTGAGGGAGAAAGAATAATTATAAAGACTATGGTTATTTCTGAGCACAATTTTTTTTTTTTTTTTTTGTGGTATGCGGGCTTCTCACTGTTGTGGCCTCTCCCATTGTGGAGCACAGGCTCCGGACGCGCAGGCTCAGCGGCCATGGCTCACGGGCCTAGCCGCTCTGCGGCATGTGGGATCTTCCCAGACTGGGGCACGAACCCATGTCCCCTGCATCGGCAGGCGGATTCTCAACCACTGCACCACCAGGGAAGCCCTCAATTTTTGTTTTTAATAGAGTAAATGACTGGCTCAAATGAACTAATGCCCTATATAAGACAAAGTATGAGCACCAAATATCTTTGATGGCATTTGAAGAAACTCTCATCTCCTCGAGCCAGATGACAAACAGAGCTGAGACTGGGTACATAATTAATTGCAAGAATGGCTGAATTTAAGAGGAGGCTAATTTTTCAGCCAACATTAAACATTTATGTCAAACTCAGGGGCCTGCTCTTGTAACTGGGCTATCTGGGTAGACTCAAGTTCACTGAAGTCTCCAATTACACTGAACTCTCTGGGCTTTCAGAAGTTGTCCACTTTCTTTGTCAGGTGATAGTGACCTCTGGTTTGATTAAAGACTGGAGAGTTGTCTTATGAAACAATGTTTTTCTCCCTCAGGATCTGCTCCTATTTTTTCTACTGGCCACCAGACGATTAAATAGAACCATATCTAAGCATGACCCAACTGGGAAACAATAAGACTTCTAAGGGATTTGAATGATTATATTCCAAAAGGCCTGCAGTGTCTGGCTAACATGCCCTGGCAAGAACTGGGAGAATTTGCCTGTGAGTAAATCTCCGAGGGTGCTGAATATAGAAGGGAAACATATAAAGCTGGGTTAGGGAGATTTTATCAATATGGGGGAATTATCCCTTGACACAAGATTTAGTATTTTGTTAAGGGCACTGGGAGACAGTTCTAATGTCCTTCTGGGATGACTGACTGGAAAAGACGAAGAAACCTATTAAATTGTTATGGGTGTCAAAACTTGGTAAAACACGAATGATGGGAACAAGGGCTTGAAGAAATTGGCATGCTAAAATGGACACTATTTAAAACCAAGGTACCAGGAACTGAGGTTGCTCTTCAAGAGGGCTGGGAGGATTTTTTGTTTGTTTGTTTGCCAAGTGATAAGGACTATGTTGATAAGTGTGGGTACCAGTGCTTTTGAGAAATCCAGTAGTGGCTGTGCTGTTCTCCATAGTCAACTCTATATAATCTCTTGCCCATTTGAATTACAATAACATTTGACTATGTGTTGTTTATGTGCATGTCACTAAATCAGACATGCTATATTATTATCTGTTTTTTATTCTTCTTTATCCTCCTGTTTGACTCTGAGCACTTAGCACTATTCCTGTTACATTGTAACTATGTGCAAACACATCGTGGTTAAACTTTTAAATATGAAATCAATTTATATCACCTGAAACACCAAACATTTTATCTTGAAAATAGTAGGCACTTAATAAATCATTGTTGGAATAAACAGAGGCTACACTACCAAAGGAATCATCCTGCAATACCATTATCATAACATTAGGGCTCTATACATATGTGTAAAACAGTTTCTATTAAGTTGGAGAATAAAATTAAACTCTTTTGTGTTATAGTCAGAGCATTCCAACATCTGTTCCTAACTTTTGCATCAGTTCCCAAACATATCTAGGCTCATTTTTTTTACTTCTACTCTAAATTAACCTTGTGCTTGAACCAAAGAAACTTTTTTCACTCTTCCCCCAAATATCCTCTGAACTTTTCTCTGTCTTAAAATTTGTGCATGCTTTTATTTTACCTTCATAACCGGTATCCAACCAGCCAAAAAAAAAGAAAAAAAAATAGTCAGGGGATAAATAATTAACAAAATAATTACTTTATGCCTCACAGCTAGTAAATTCATCCCTGTGGCTCCCCAGTG
Organism: Mesoplodon mirus; assembly: GCF_964341445.2. Lineage (NCBI taxonomy): Eukaryota > Metazoa > Chordata > Mammalia > Artiodactyla > Ziphiidae > Mesoplodon > Mesoplodon mirus. The sequence continues at coordinate 105,556,227 of NC_138983.1, read as the reverse complement.
TATGTTTGTGTATATGTACGTTGCAAAGAGTGGGGGATGAGGGCATGGACCAATCATTCTTACAGCATTTTTACAAATATCAACTTTCTTCTTCCTTTTTCCCTACTTGCTCTCTTGAACCTGAGCTGCAGAGATGCTTCCCTGTTTCACTGTTCTGTCATTATTTAAAATATCCAAGAGCCACTATAAGAACTGATATGCTGTCTCTCCACCATCTGTACTTTTATTTTACTGGCATTTTTTGTCCAAGTAAAACTCTTTGATTCTAATTTTCAACATGGAAACAGTCCATTATAAAATTCATAAACTATCAAATAGAATTAACTAAACCACAAAAGAAAAGTACTATTCTTGGAACACTAGTAAGACAAGAATTTCTCCCAAATGTCAATATAATGAAGAATCATGTGATTTAAGAAAATTGTCCTGAACATCATCCTTAAAAAATAAGGAATGAGTTTGCTAGAAGGGTTAATTTCAATAAAGCTTAATATAGTAGACTAACAGCAACAGACAAATGTATAGTTCAGAATTAGTAGCTGTATGGGGGCCCAGTCCAGTTACCAACTCTTTATTAAACTAATTATACTTAGTCTCATACTTTTATCAGGCACTAATTATCTTCCTCTCATATTAACAGTAGTTTCCATTACTTCTCATCTACCTGGATGTTTTTAATTTCCAATAACAGTTTTGGTTGAGTTTTGGTAACTGCTCTTGCAATGACCTCTCTTCAGATGTGACTCCAATCATCCATCATGATTGGACTCTAAGTCCAATTTCTTCAAGGATTGTTTTTTTTAACTTGCAGATAGCATTGACAAAAGCTCTCTCACTGACCAAGTTTTAACCGGACTTTTCTGAATCCTCTCCTCAACCAGGCCTCAACTTTCTGACTTTCTCCTTCATATATATATATATATATATATATATATATATATATATATATATATATATATATATATATATATATATATATATTTTTTTTTTTTTTTTTTTGCGGTACGCGGGCCTCTCACTGTTGAGGCCTCTCCCATTGTGGAGCACAGGCTCCGGATGTGCAGGCTCAGCAGCCATGGCTCACGGGCCCAGCTGCTCCACGGCATGTGGGATCTTCCCGTACCAGGGCACGAACCCGTATCCCCTGCATCGACAGGCAGACTCAACCACTGCGCCACCAGGAAAGCCCTCTCCTTCATATTTGCATTACCCAATTTTAGCAAGAATCAGTTAAATTGGTTTAGCCAGAATCCCCCATGCTCAGTGTCTGCTAACCCTTGCTATCTGGCCAACTTCCTTATCCCTCATCATCCCGCAGGTGATATCTGACTACTCTGGCCTGCTTTCAGCAAGAATTCTGTTAGGTCACCTCAGCAAAGAAATGCTTCTTAGTAATTTTTCATCTACTGACCTCCACCCTGATCCTTGGAGTTTATAAACTCCCACTTTTTCTTGTATTCAGAATTGAACCCTGTTCTATACTGAGGTCTGTTTTTCACTATTGCAAGTCCTGAATAAAATCTGTTTTTACCACTTTAAGTACTATCCAGCTCTTTTTTTCTTTGACATCTGAAGTTCTGAAATCTAGTAGTAGTTATCGTTTATCATCTTCTAAAATTAGTGTTTCCATTTTCAAGTGCATCCTTGTGTCATTCTTAAAAGTGGATTGTAAGCCTTAACAGAAGTAAACATTAATTAATAATTTTCTTATTCTTTGGCTGGGGATGGTACTTCCTTTCCTCTAAAACCAACATATCTCTCATGAAGATTGACTGCCAATTATTATGACTTTGGTTTCTCAAATAACTTTGTAAAGGCTTTCAAGAGCTTCCTTCTACTACCAGTATTACTACTGTTACTAACAATAACAGTGTTATTAATAAGACCTGCATTTAATAATGGCAAAGTAAATATCAGCACTATAATAAGAACTCTACATTTATGATTTCCTTTAATATTCCAATAACTCTATTAGTTTGCTATTATTACGCCATGTATAGTGCACTGCTTTGTAATAACTGTGCAACCTAGGGAGAGAGGGAGGGAGGGAGAGAGAGATCAGCATCAAAATCTATTAGTCCAGTTGACTACATGTTCATCTTTTATTTTCTATTTGATTAGCATAAAACTACCCTATGCTAATTTATTATCTACTTTTATGTATATTCTGTATTTTGTCTAGAGAAGAAATAAATCACTGCTCATAACAAAAACCATCAAAACTGATTTTTTTCCTTCCTTCCTTCTTTCCTTCCTCCCTTCCTTCCTTCTTTCTTTCCTTCCCTCGTTCCTTCCTCCTCCCTCCCTCCCTCCCTTCATACTTCCTCTCTTCCTTCTTTCCTTTCTTGCTTTTGGGGAAAAAAATATGCTATCCCATTATACATAAACAACTTACTTAAGTCAAATCTGAATGCTGTATAATTTTTCAGGATTATTTTGAATCACAGGCAGCTGAAACTTTTTTTCTGTTCTATTTGGCATAAGACTCTACACAGGCACTTTTCAAAGTAATAATGTAACAAAAAGCTTGTGAAAATTTACATTGCTTTTTTTCAGATGCCACATCCAAAAAACTACTTCATACTTTCTTGGCAAGATTGATGGTACATATCCAATTTTAGATATTGTGAATCAGCCAGTTTAGTATGAGAGGAGACTGAGACACTTACATGCAATAAAAATATTTTTGCCCAACGTGCCCTGATTGACCAAAAAAGTAACATTCCATTTGGGAAAAAATGTGATAGACTGTGCTTAAAGTTTTGGAAGCCTCACTCATACTTCTTTTAGAAAAATGTGTCGCTACTAATTATTATTATTTAATGTACAAGTCTAAAGTTATAAAATTGTTGCCTATAATTTACAAAGCAAATATATAGTTATATCACACGGGGAAATAATACATATATTAAAATGAGAGACACATTTGCAACTCATGGGAAATTATCTAATCATGGTAAGAGAAGTCTCAGTTCCATGCTGTATTGATGTGAAAATTTATTTAACATGCAAACAAATAAAAATGAGAAATTGAAATGAGAAGTCTTTTATAATAAGAAAAACATAATACCACATTACCATTTTTCTGTCTACAATTTAATTTGTTCTATTTAAACCTTTAAAATGAAAGAATAAATAATTCAGCACAGTATTAATCATAAGTGATTTGATCAAATACATTGACTTTGAGACAGAATCTGAGTAAACACATGGTTCAAAAGGCAAGTCACACATTAAATGCAATTTCCTTCTTTTTTAAATGTAATACCTATTGGTGGAGTAAGTGTAAGATTGAAAAAAACACACACAGCTTGGAGTAATGTCTGGCTTCTAATCAGTGTGTTCCCTTTCTTAGGCTCATTTTTCTACAATCAGGTCATAAACCTCCCAAATTCATACTCTAAACATCACATGAGGAGATACCTGCCATGTACCAAAAGGTTTTGACACGGGCCAAGATAACTGATATGAAATGTTTTGATATCTTTGTAAGAAAAGTGGTATGAATCATGATGAAAATATTAATGACAAATGCTTATAAAATCCTTCCTAGATATAAAGGAAAATAAAATGCTGTGTGCTTATTTACATATATTCACTCAATCCTCACAACAAACTCATGAGGAAATTACTAGGATTATTTTTTCCATTTTACGAATGAGGAAACTGAGTCCTGGAGAAGTTAAGTAACTTGTCCAAAATCATACAGAAATGTGAATCTCTGAAATCTAAACACGGGCAGTCAGGCTTTAAAGTCTGTTCTCTTAAATTATGCAATACTGTCCCTTCATAACTATAAGTGACTGAAGTATTTCATAAATATAATATGAAATTATTATTATTTCTAAACCAATTTTGTTTTAAGTAAAATTTAAAACACATTTTAAAGTAAAATTTTAAAAGTTATTATTATTATCTCCAAACAAATATCATTAGTTTATATGCCCAAAAGTTGGAGCAAATAACAGTAGTCTGTTTGTCAGAGCCCAGTTATCAGATTACAAGAAGATCAAGCAAAGTCATCTAACTGTACCTGCTGCTTAATAATGGAGTTACATTGTTAGCCTAGCCCTAATTTGTTAAGTACAGTAAGTTATGACCCATCTATAGTACAATTATACAGACACACACACACTGTTAGATTTAGAGCTATCAAAATTGTGTTTTGAGCATTGATATCACCTTCGTTGGATACAGTAAATTTAAACCTGTCCTGTGAACCAATAATTCATTAGTTTTTTAAATATCTTTATTGGAGTATAATTTAAAATGGTGTGTTAGTTTACACTTTATAACAAAGTGAATCAACTATATGTATACATATATCCCCATATCTCTCCTCTCTCTTGGGTATCCCTCCCACCTCCCTATCCCACCACTCTAGGTGGTCACAAAACATGAGCTGATCTCCCTGTGCTATGCATCTGCTTTCCACTCTCTCTATTTTACATTCGGTAGTGTATATATGTCGATGCCACTAACAAACTTCATCCCAGTTTACCCTTCCAACTCCCCATGTCCTCAAGTCCATTCTCTATCTCTGCATCTTTATTCCTGTCGTGCACATAGGTTCTACACAACCATTTTTTTTTAGATTCTACAGATATATGTATTAGCATACAGTATTTGTTTTTCTCTTTCTGACTTAATTCACTCTGTATTACAGTCTCTAGGTCCATCCACCTCACTACAAATAACTCAATTTCGTTTCTTTTTATGGCTGAGTAATATTCCACTATATATATGTGCCACATCTTCTTTATACATTCATCAGTCAGTGGACACTTAGGTTGCTTCCATGTCTGGGATATTGTAAATAGAGATGCAATGAACACTGTGGTATATGACTCTTTTGAATTATGGTTTTCTTGGGGTCGATGCCCAGTAGTGGGATTGCTGGGTCTTCTGGTAGTTCCATTTGTAGCTTTTTAAGGAACCTCCATACTGTTATCCATATTGGCTGTATCAATTTACAATCCCACCAGCAGTGCAAGAGTGTTCCCTTTTCTCCACACCCTCTCCAGCATTCATTCTTTGTAGATATTTTCATGATGGCCATTCTGTCTGGTGTGAGGTGATACCTCATTGCAGTTTTGATTTGCATTTCTCTAATGATTAGTGAAGTAGAGCATCCTTTCATGTGTTTGTTGGCAATATGTATATCTTCTTTGCAGAAATGTGTATTTAGGTCTTCTGCCCATTTTTGGATTGGGTTGTTTTCTTTTTTGTTATTGAGCTGCTTGTAAATTTTGGAGATCAATCCTTTGTCAGTTGCTTCATTTGCAAATATTTTCTCCTATAATGAGGGGTGTCTTTTCATCTTGTTTATGTTTTCCTTTGTTGTGCAAAAGTTTTTAAGTTTCATTAGGTCCTATTTGTTTATTTTTGGTTTTAATTCCATTTCTCTAGGAGATGGTTCAAAAAGGATCTTGCTGTGATTTATGTCATAGAGTGTTCTTCCTATGTTTTCCTCTAAGAGTTTTATAGTGTCTGGCCTTATATTTAGGTCTTTAATCGACTTTGAGTTTATTTTTGGGTATGGTGTTAGGGAGTGTTCTAATTTCATTCTTTTAAATGTAGCTGTCCAGTTTTCCCAGCAACACTTATTAAAGAAGATGTCTTTTCTCCATTGTATATTCTTTCCTCCTTTGTCAAAGATAAGGTGACCATATGTGCATGGCTTTATCTCTGAGCTTTCTATCCTGTTCCATTGATCTATATTTCTGTTTTTGTGCCAGTACGATACTGTCTTGATTACTGGAGCTTTGTAGTATAGTCTGAAGTCAGGGAGCCTGATTCCACCAGCTACATTTTTCTTTCTCAAGACTGCTTTGGCTATTTGGTGTCTATTGTGCTTCCATACAAATTGTGAATTTTTTTGGTCTAGTTCTGTGAAAAATGCCATTAGCAGTTTGATAGGGATTGCTTTGAATCTGTAGATTGCTTTAGGTAGTATAGTCATTTTCATAATGTTGATTCTTCCAATCCAAGAACATGGTATATCTCTCCATCGGTTTGTGTCATCTTTAATTTCTTCATCAGTGTCTTATAGTTTTCTGCACACAGGTCTTTTGTCTCCTTAGGTAGGTTTATTACTAGTTATTATATTCCTTTTGTTGCAATGGTAAATTGGAGTGATTCCTTAATTTATCTTTCATATGTTTCATCATTAGTGCATAGGAATGCAAGAGATTTCTGTGCATTAATTTTGTTTCCTGCTACTTTACCACATTCATTGTTTAGCTCCAGGAGATTTCTGGTAGCATATTTAGGATTCTCTATGTATAGTATCATGTCATCTGCAAAGAGTGATGGCTTTACTTCTTCTTTTCTGATATGCATTCCTTTTATTTATTTTTCTTCTCTGATTTTTGTGGCTAAAACTTCCAAAACTATGTTGAAAAATACTGGTGAGAGTGTACACCCTTGTCTTGTTCCTGATCGTAGAGGAACTAGTTTCAGTTTTTTCACCATTGAGAAAGATATTGCCTGTGGGTTTGTCCTATATGGGCTTTATTATGTTGAGGTAACTTCCCTCTGTGCCTACTTTATGGAGGGTTTTTATCATAAATGTGTGTTGAATTTTGTCAAAAGCTTATTCTGCATCTATGGAGATGATCATACAGTTTATCTCCTTTAATTTGTTAATATGGTCTTTCACATTGATTGATTTGAATATATTGAGGAATGCTTGCATTCCTGGGATAAACCCCACTTGATCATGGTGTACGATCATTTTAATGCGCTGTTGGATTCTGTATACTCGTATTTTGTTAAGGATTTTTGCATCTATGTTCATCAGTGATATTGACCTGTAGTCTTCTTTCTTTGTGACATCTTTGTCTGGTTTTGGTGTCAGGGTGATGGTGGCCTCATAGAATGAGTTTGTGAATGTTCCTCCCTCTGCTCTATTTTGCAAGAGTTTGAGAAAGACAGTTGTTAGCTCTTCTCTAAATGTTTGATAAAATTCCCCTGTGAAGCCATCTGGTCCTTGGCTTTGTTTTGTTGGAAGATTGTTAATCATAGTCTCAATTTCAGTGCTTGTGACGAGTCTGTTTATATTTTCTACTGCTTCCTGGTTCAGTCTCAGAAGTTTGTGCTTTTTAAAGAATTTGTCCATTTCTTCCAGGTTGTCCATTTTATTGTCATATAGTTGCTTGTAATAATCTCTCATAATACTTTGTATTTCTGCAGTGTCAGTTGTTACTTCTCCTTTATCATTGTCTAATTCTACAGATTTGAGTCTTCTGTCTTTTTTTCTTCGTGAATCTGGCTGGTGGTTTATCAATTTTATTTATCTTCTCAGAGAACCAGCTTTTAGTTTTATTGATCTTTTCTATTGTTTCCTTCATTTCTTCTTCATTTATTTCTGATCTGAACTTTATGATTAGTTTCCTACTGCTAACTTTGGGTTTTCTTTGTTCTTCTTTTTCTAATTGCTTTATGTGTAAGGTTAGGTTGTTTATTTGAGATGTTTCTTATTTCTTGAGGTAGGATTGTATTGTTGTAAACTTCCCTCTTAGAACTCCTTTTTCTGCATCCCATAGGTTTTGTGTTGTTGTGTTTTCATTCTCATTTGTTCCTAGGTATTTTTTTATTTCCTCTTTGATTTATCCAGTAATCTCTTGGTTATTTAGTAGTGTATACTTTACTCTTGGTTATTTAGTAGTGTATACTTTAATCTCCAGGTGTTTGTAATTTTTACAGATTTTTTTTTTCTGTAATGGATGTCTAATCTCATAGTGTTTGGGTCGGAAAAGTTACTTGATTCGATTTCAATTTTCTTAAAATTGTCAGTGCTTGATTTGTGACCCAAGATATGATCTATCCTGGAGAATGTTCCAGTAGCACTTGAGAAGAAAGTGTAATCTGCTGTTTTTGGATGGAATGCCCTATAAATATCAATTAAGTGCATCTTGTGTAATGTATCATTTAAAGTTTGTGTTTCCTTATTTATTTTAATTTTAGATGATCTGACCAGTGATGAAAGTGGGGTTTTAAAGTCCCCTACTGGGCTTCCTTGGTGGCGCAGTGATTGAGAGTTCACCTGCTGATGCATGGGACACAGATTCATGCCCTGGTCTGGGAAGATCCCACATGCCACAGAGCGGCTAGGCACGTGAACTATGGCCACTGAGCCTGTGCATCTGGAGCCTGTGCTACACAATGGGAGAGGCCACAACAGTGGGCGGCCTGTGTACTGAAAAAAAAAATCCCCTACTATGATTGTGTTACCATCAATTTCCCCTTTTATGGCTGTTAGCATCTGTCTTATGTATTGAGGTACTCCTATGTAGGGTGAATAAATATTTACAATTGTTGTATCTTCTTCTTGGATTAATCCTTTGATCATTATATAGTGTCCTTCTTTGTCTCTTGTAATAGTCTTTATTTTAAAGTCTATTTTGTGATATGAGAATTGTTACTCCAGCTTTCTTTTGGTTTCCATTTGCATGGAGTATCTTTTTCCATCCCCTCACTTTCAGTCTGTATGTGTCCCTAGGTCTGAAGTTGGTCTCTTGTAGATAGCATATATATGGATCTTGTTTTTGTATCCATACAGCCAGTCTGTGTCTTTTGGTGGGAGCATCCAATCCATTCACATTTAAAGTCATTATCAATATGTATGTTCCTATTACCATTTTCTTTATTGTTTTGGTTTTTTTATTGTAGGTCTTTTCCTTCTCTTGTGTTTCCTGCCTAGAAAATTTCCTTTAGCATTTGTTGTAAAAGCTGGTTTGGTGTTGATGAATTCTCTTTGCTTTTCCTTGTCTGTAAAGGTTTTAATTTCTCCCTCAAATCTACATAAGGTCCTTGCTCTGTAGAGTAATCTTAGTTTTAGGTTTTCTCTTTCATCACTTTAAATATATCCTGCCCCATATGGGGATTCCCTTGTATGTTATTTGTTGTTTTTACCCTGTTGCTTTTAATGTGTTTTTTTGTATTTAAGTTTTGATAGTTTGATTAATATGTGTTGCCATGTTTCTCCTTGAATTTATCCTGTATGGGACTCTCTGAGCTTCCTGGACTTGATTGAATATTTCCTTTCCCATATTAAGGAAGTTTTCAACTATAATATCTTCAAATATTTTCTCAGTCCCTCTCTTCTTCTCTTCTTCTTCTGGGACCTCTATAATTCGAATGTTAGTGTGTTTAATTTTGTCCCAGAGGTCTCTGAGCCTGTCCTCAATTCTTTTCATTCTTTTTAATTTATTCTGCTCTGAATTCATTACTTCCACTCTTTTATCTTCCAGGTCAGTTATCCATTCATCTACCTCAGTTATTCTGCTATTGGTTCCTTCTAGATAATTTTTAATTTCATTTATTGTGTTGTTCATCATTGCTTGTTTGCTCTTTAGTTCTTCTAGATCTTTGTTAAACGTTTCTTGTTTTTTCTCCATTCTATTTCCAAGATTTTGGATCATGTCTACTATAATTACTCTGAATTATTTTTCAGATAGACTGCCTATTTCCTCTTCATTTTTTTGTTCTGGTGGGTTTATCTTGCTCCTTCACCTGCTCTGTGTTTCTCTGTCTTCTAATTTTGCTTAATTTACTGTGTTTGGGGTCTCCTTTTCACAGGCTTCAGGATGTATTTTCCATAGTTTTTTGTGCCTGCCCACAGTCAGTAAGGTTGGTTCAGTGGGTTGTGTGGTCTTCCTGGTGGGAGGGGACTAGTGCCTGTGTTCTGGTGGATGAGTCTGGATCTTGTCTTCCTGGCGTGCAGGACCATGTCCAGTGGAGTGTTTTGTTTGTCTTTGACCTTATTATGATTTTAGGTAGCCTCTCTGCTAACAGGTGGGTTTTAGTTCCTGTCTTGCGAATTTTTTAGCTTAGCATGTCCGGCACTGTAGCTTGCTAGTTGTTGAGTGGAGCTGGGTCTTAGCATTGACATGGAGATCTCTGAGAGAGGTTTTTCCATTTGATATTACATGGAACCAGGAGGTCTCTGGTGGACCAATGTCATGAACTAGGCTCTCCCACCTCAGAGGCTCAGGCCTGACACCCAGCTGGAGCACCAAGACCCTGTCAGCCACATGGTCAGTTTCGTGAGGAGTTTCTTGCCTTTTGGGAAGTCTGAGGTTTTCTGCCAGCATTCAGTAGGTGTTCTGTAGGAGTTGTTCCACAGGTAGATGTATTTCTAATGTATCTGTGGGGAGGTAGTTGATCTCCATGTCTTACTCTTTCACCAACTTGAAGGTCTCCCCCAATCATTCATTATTATACAAACACTTTCAAAGAATAAAAATAGGCAGCAATCCCTAACTCATTTTTTAAAGCTGCTATGTCTTGTATACCAAAACCAAATAGGTAGAGTACAAGAAAGGGTTACTTAGGTCAATCTCACTTGTAAATATAGATACAATAAACCTAAATAATTACTAGCAAACCACATCAATGTATTAAAAAAGATGATGCATCATGTTCAGCTTGAGTTTATCCTAAGAAAACAAATAGACTTTATCTTAGAAGAATATTTACATGTGTATGTCTGTAATTTGTGTTATTAATAGACAAAAAGTGATACATAATTAATGCAGAAAATCATTTTATTTAATATATCATCCATTCATTATAAAAATTCTTAGCACATTAAGAATAAACCTTACATTCTTAACTTCATAAACGACATCTACTTAAAACTTGCAGCAAACATTATTCTAAATAAAAGTATGAAATAAGAATTAAGAAATTAAGTTTTCTGTAGCTTCAATAAGAAATTACCATAAACTAGGTTACCTACAACAACAGATGTTCTCTCACTACTGTGGATGCCAGAAGTCTGAAATCATGGTTTCAACAGGACTGTGCTCCCTCTAGATGCATTTACCTCTTATACCTCCTCATGGCTGTTGTCATTCCCTGACTTGTGGCAGCTTCATTGGTCATATTGTCTTATCTTCATCTATGTGTCAAATCTCTCTCTACCTCTGTCTTAGAAGGACATATATAATTGTATTTATGGTCCACATTGATAAACTGGGATTTTCTCTCCACTCAAAATCGTTAACTTAATCACATCTGCAAAGCACACTTTTTTGGCATATAAAACTCATAGGTTCCTGGGATTAGGACATAGATGTTTTGGAGACTGTTTTTCAGCCTACCACAAGAAATATAGAATTATCTTAAACAAGAAGAAAGATTTGATCTTAAGTATCTTATTTTTTTTGTAATTGAGAATATTTTTGATTTTCTTTCATTATTTTACATGTTTTATCTCTTTAATCCCAACTACCACCCTTGCACTGTACATTGCTTTGGGTATTCTAGTAAATAATGCAAGACCAGGTAAATAAGTACACTTTATAAGGATTTGAATGGAAGAAACAAAACTGTATCTGTCACAGATGATATGACTGCTTGCTCAGAGATAAACCCACACATATATGCTCAACTAATCTATGACAAAGGAGGCAAGGATGTACAATGGAAAAAAGACAGTCTCTTCAATAAGTGGTGTTGGGAAAACTGGACAGCTACATGTAAAAGAATGAAATTAGAACACTCCTTAACACCATACACAAAAATAAACTCAAAATGTATTAAAGACCTAAATGTAAGGGCAGACACTAGAAAACTCTTCAAGGAAAACATAGGAAGAACACTCTTTCACATAAATCACAGCAAGATCTTTTTGATCCACCTCCTAGAGTAATAGAAATAAAAACAAAAATAAACAATTGGGACCAAATGAAGCTTAAAAGCATTTGCAAAGCAAAGGAAACTACAAACAAGACAAATAGACAACCCTCACATTGGCAGAAAATATTTTCAAATGAATCAAGGACAAATAATTAATCTCCAAAATATATAAACAGCTCATGCAGCTCAATATTAAAAAAAAAAAAACCCAATCTAAAAATGGGCAGAAGACTTAAATAGACATCTTTCTCCAAAGAAGACATACAGATGGCCAAGAAGCACATGAAAAGCTGCTCAACTTCACTAATTATAAGAGAAATGTGAATCAAAACTACAATGAAATATCATTTCACACCAGTTAAAATGGACATCATCAGAAAATCTACAAACAACAAATGCTGGAGAGGGTGTGGAGAAAAGGGAACCCTCTTGCACTGTTGGTGGTAATGTAAATTGATAGAGCCACTATGGAGAACAGTGTGGAGGTTCCTTAAAAAACGAAAAATACAATTATCATGTGACCCAGCAATACCACTACCAGGCATATACCCAGAGAAAAGCATAATTTAAAAAGACACATGCACCCCAATGTTCATTGCAGCACTATTTACAATAGCCAGGTCATGGAAGCAACCTAAATGTCCATGGACAGACGAATGGATAAAGAAGATGTGGTACATATATACAATGAAATATTACTCAGCCATAAAAAGGAACAAAATTGGATCATTTGTAGAGATGTGGATGGATCTAGAGACTGTCATATAGAGTGAAGTAAGACAGAAAGAGAAAAGCAAATATTGTATATCAATGCATATATGTGGAACCTAGAAAACTGGTACAGTTGAACCTGTATACAGTGCAGAAATTGAGACACTGATATGGAGAACAAACTTATGGACAACAAAGGAGGAAAGTGGCGGTGGGCGGGGGTGGTGGTGGTGTGATGTACTGAGAGTATAGGATTGACGTATATACAATAATATGTATAAAATGGATAACTAATAAGAAACTGCTGTAAATAAATAAATAAAATTCAAAAAAAATCTAAAGACCTATTTTTTTGATGTCTTTTTAAAATTATTTTTATTTTTTATTTTTTTATTTTTTTATTTTTCTGCTTTATGACAAATTTAATCAGCTATACATATACATATGTTCCCATATCCTCTCCTCCCTGCGTATCAATCCCACCCTCCCCATCCCACCCCTCAAGGCGGCCACAAAGCATCGAGCTGATCTCCCTGTGCTACGCAGCCGTACATCACCAGCCATCCACCTCACGTCTGGTAGTGTATATATGTCCATGCCACTCTTTCACTTTGTCACAGCTTACCCTTCCCCCTCGCCATATCCTCAAGTCCATTCTCTAGTAGGTCTGTGTCTTTATTCTTGTCTTACCCCTATGTTCTTCATGACATTTTTTTTTCCTTAAATTCCATATATATGTGTCAGCATACAGTATTTGTCTTTCTCTTTCTGACTTACTTCACTCTGTATGACAGACTCTAGGTCCATCCACCTCATTACAAATAGCTCAATTTCGTTTCTTTTTATGACTGAGTAATATTCCATTCTATATATGTGCCACATCTTCTTTATCCATTCATCTGATGATGGACACTTAGGTTGTTTCCATCTCTAGGCTATTGTAAATAGGGCTTCTATGAACATTTTGGTAATGACTCTCTCGGAATTATGGTTTTCTCAGGGTATATGCCCAGTCCTGGGATTGTTGGGTCATATGGTAGTTCTATTTGTAGTTTTTTAAGGAAGCTCCATACCGTTCTCCATAGAGGCTCTACCACTTCACATTCCCACCAGAAGTGCAAGAGTGTTCCCATTTTTCCACACCCTCTCCAGCATTTATTGTTTCTACATTTTTTGATGATGGCCATTCTGACTGGTGTGAGATGATATCTCATTGTAGTTCTGATTTGCATTTCTCTAATAAGTAAAGATGTTGAGCATTCTTTCATGTGTTTGTTGGCAGTCTGTATATCATCTGTGGAGAAATGTCTATTTAGGTCTTCTGACCATTTTTGGATTGGGTTGTTTGTTTTTTTGTTATTGAGCTGCATGAGCTGCTTATAAATTTTGGAGATTAATCCTTTGTCAGTTGCTTCATTTGCAAATATTTTCTCCCATTCTGAGGATTGTCTTTTGGTCTTGTTTATGGTTTCCTTTGTTGTGCAAAAGCTTTGAAGTTTCATTAGGTCCCATGTGTTTATTTTTGTCTTTATTTCCATTTATCTAGGAGATGTGTCCAAAAGGATCTTGCTGTGATTTATGTCATAGAGTGTTCTGCCTATGTTTTCCTCTAAGAGTTTGATAGTGCCTGGCCTTACATTTAGGTCTTTAATCCATTTTGAGGTTATTTTTGTGTATGGTGTTAGGGAGTGATCTAATCTCATACTTTTACATGTCCCTGTCCAGTTTTCCCAGCACCACTTAGTGAAGAGACTGTCCTTTCTCCACTGTACATTCCTCCTTTATCAAAGATAAGGGGACCATATGTGAGGGGGTTTATCTCTGGGCTTTCTATCCTGTTCCATTGATCTATCTTTCTGTTTTTGTGCCAGTACCATACTGTCTTGATTACTGTAGCTTTGTAGAATAGTCTGAAGTCAGGGAGCCTGATTCCTCCAGCTCCATTTTTCGTTCTCAAGATTGCCTTGGCTATTCGGGGTCTTTTGTGTTTCCATACAAATTGTGAAATTTTTTGTTCTACTTCTGTGAAAAATGCCAGTGGTAGTTTGATAGGGATTGCATTGAATCTGTAGATTGCTTTGGGTAGTAGAGTCATTTTCACAATGTTGATTCTTCCAATCCAGGAGCATGGTATATCTCTCCATCTATCTGTATCATCTTTAATTTCTTTCATCAGTGTCTTATAATTTTCTGCATACAGGTCTTTTGTCTCCTTAGGTAGGTTTATTCCTAGATATTTTATTCTTTTTGTTGCAATGGTAAATGGGAGTGTTTTCTTCATTTCACTTTCAGATTTTTCATCCTTAGTGTACAGGAATGCCAGAGATTTCTGTGCATTAATTTTGTATCCTGCTACTTTACCAAATTCATTGATTAGCTCTAGTAGTTTTCTAGTAGCATCTTTAGGATTCTCTATGTATAGTATCATGTCATCTGCAAACAGTGACAGCTTTACTTCTTCTTTTCTGATTTGGATTCCTTTTATTTCCTTTTCTTCTCTGATTGCTGTGGCTAAAACTTCCAAAACTATGTTGAATAAGAGTGGTGAGAGTGGGCAGCCTTGTCTTGTTCCTGATCTTAGTGGAAATGGTTTCAGTTTTTCACCATTGAGGATGACGTTGGCTGTGGGTTTGTCATCTATGGCCTTTATTATATTGAGGAAAGTTCCCTCTATGCCTACTTTCTTCAGGGTTTTTATCATAAATGGGTGTTGAATTTTGTCGAAAGCTATCCCTGCCTCTATTGAGAAGATTATATGGTTTTTCTTCTTCAATTTGTTAATATGGTGTATCACATTGATTGATTTGCATATATTGAAGAATCCTTGCATTCCTAGAATAAACCCCCCTTGATCATGGCGTATGATCCTTTTAATGTGCTGTTTGATTCTTTTTGCTAGTATTTTGTTGAGGATTTTTGCATCTATGTTCATCAGAGATATTGGCCTGTAGTGTTCTTTCTTTTTGACATCCTTTCCTGGTTTTGGTATCAAGGTGATGGTGGCCTCGTAGAATGGGTTTGGGAGTGCTCCTCCCTCTGCTATATTTTGGAAGAGTTTGAGAAGAATAGGTGTTACCTCTTCTCTAAATGTTTGATAGAATTCGCCTGTGTAGCCATGTGGTCCTGGGTTTTTGTTTGTTGGAAGATTTTTTATCACAGTTTCAATTTCAGTGCTTGTGATTGGTCTGTTCATATTTTCTATTTCTTCCTGATTCAGTCTTGGCAGGTTGTGCATTTCTAAGAATTTGTCCATTTCTTCCAGGTTGTCCATTTTATTGGCATAGAGTTGCTTATAGTAATCTCTCATGATCTTTTGTATTTCTGCAGTGTCAGTTGTTACTTCTCCTTTTTCATTTCTAATTCTATTGATTTGAGTCTTCTCCCTTTTTTCTTGATGAGTCTGGCTAATGGTTTATCAATTTTGTTTATCTTCTCAAAGAACCAGCTTTTAGTTTGGTTGATATTTGCTATCATTTCCTTCATTTCTTTTTCATTTACTTCTGCTCTGATCTTTATTATTTCTTTCCTTCTGCCAACTTTGGGGTTTTTTTATTCTTCTTTCTCTTATTGCTTTAGGTGCAGGGTCAGGTTGTTTACACAAGATGTTTCCTGTTTCTTAAGGTGGGATTGTATTGCTGTAAACTTCCCCCTTAAAACTGTTTTTGCTGCATCCCATAGGTTTTGGGTCGTCGTGTCTCCATTGTCATTTGTTTCTAGGTATTTTTTTATTTCCTCTTTGATTTCTTCAGTGATCACTTCGTTATTGAGTAGTGTATTGTTTAGCCTCCATGTGTTTGTATTTTTTACAGATCTTTTCCTGTAATTGATGTCTAGTCTCATAGCATTGTGGTCGGAAAAGATACTTGATACAATTTCAATTTTCTTAAATTTACCAAGGCTTGATTTGTGACCCAAGATATGATCTATCCTGGAGAATGTTCCATGAGCACTTGAGAAAAATGTGTATTCTGTTGTTTTTGGATGGAATGTCCTATAAATATCAATTAAGTCCATCTTGTTTAATGTATCATTTAAAGCTTGTGTTTCCTTATTTATTTCATTTTGGATGATCTGTCCATTGGTGAAAGTGAGGTGTTAAAGTCCCCTACTATGATTGTGTTACTGTCGATTTCTCCTTTTATAGCTGTTAGTATTTGCCTTATGTATTGAGGTGCTCCTATGTTGGGTGCATAAATATTTACAATTGTTATATCTTCTTCTTGGATCGATCCCTTAATCATTATTTAGTGTCCTTCTTTGTCTCTTCTAGTAGTCTTTATTTTAAAGTCTATTTTGTCTGATATGAGAACTGCTACTCCAGCTTTCTTTTGGTTTCCATTTGTATGGAATATCTTTTTCCATCTTCTTACTTTCAGTCGGTATGTGTCTCTAGGTCTGAAGTGGTTCTCTTGTAGACAGCATATATATGAGTCTTGTTTTTGTATCCATTCAGCCAATCTGTGTCTTTTGGTGGGAGCCTTTAGTCCATTTACATTTAAGGTAATTATCGATATGTATGTTTCTATTCCCATTTTCTTAATTGTTTTCGGTTCATTATTGTAGGTCTTTTCCTTCTGTTGTGTTTCTTGCCTAGAGAAGTTCCTTTAGCATTTGTTGTAAAGCTGGTTTGATGGTGCTGAACTCTCTCAGCTTTTGCTTGTCTGAAAAGTTTTTAATTTCTCCATCAAATCTGAATGAGATCCTTGCTGGGTAGAGTAGTCTTGATTGCAAGTTTTTCTCCTTCATTACTTTAATTATGTCCTGCCACTCCCTTCTGGCTTGTAGAGTTTCTGCTGAGAGATCAGCTCTTAACCTGATGGGGATTCCCTTGTGTGTTATTTGTTGTTTTTCCCTTGTTGCTTTTAATACGATTTCTTTGTGTTTAATTTTTGACAGTTTGATTAATATTTGTCTTGGCGTATTTCTCCTTGGATTTATTCTGTATGGGACTCTCTGCACCTCCTGGACTTGATTAACTATTTTCTTTCCCATATTAGGGAAGTTTTCAACTATAATCTCTTCACATATTTTCTCAGTCCCTTTCTTTTTCTCTTCTTCTTCTGGAACCCCTATAATTCGAATGTTGGTGCTTTTAATGTTGTCCCAGAGGTCTCTGAGACTCTCCTCTGTTCTTTTCATTCTTTTTTCTTTATTTTGCTCTGCAGCAGTTATTTCCACTATTTTATCTTCCACCTCACTTATCCGTTCTTCTGCCTCAGTTTTTCTGCTATTGTTCCCATCTAGAGTATTTTTCATTTCATTTATTTTGTTTTTAATCGATGCTTGATTCTTCTTTAGTTCTTCTAGGACCTTGTTAACTGTTTCTTGCATTTTGTCTATTCTATTTCCAAGATTTTGGATCTTGGAAATAGAATCTTGGATCATCTTTTCTATCATTATTCTGAATTCTTTTTCAGGTAGACTGCCTATTACCTCTTCATTTGTTAGGTCTGGTGGGTTTTTATCTTGCTCCTTCACCTGTTGTGTGTTTTTCTGTCTTTTCATTTTGCTTATCTTACTGTGTTTGGGCTCTCCTTTTGCAGGCTGCAGGTTCGTAGTTCCCACTGTTTTTGGTGTCTGTCTCCAGTGGCTAATGTTGGTTCAGTGGGTTATGTAGGCTTCCTGGTTGAGGGGACTAGTGCCTGTGTTCTGGTGGATGAGTCTGGATCTTGTCTTTCTGGTGGACAGGTCCACGTCTGGTGGTGTATTTTGGGGTGTCTGTGGGCTTTTTATGATTTTAGACAGCCTCTCTGCTAATGGGTGGCATTGTGGTCCTGTCTTGCTAGTTGTTTGGCATAGGGTGTCCAGCACTGTAGCTTGCTGGTCGTTGAGTGAAGCTGGGTGCTGGTGTTGAGATGGAGATCTCTGGAAGATTTTCGCCATTTGATATTATGTGGAACTGGGAGGTCTCTTGTGGACCAGTGTCCTGAAGTTGGCTCTCCCACCTCAGAGGCACAGCACTGACTCCTGGCTCCTCAATTTGGGATGATTCATTGTCTATTCACGTATTCCACAGATGCAGGGTACATCAAGTTGATTGTGGAGCTTTAATCCACTGCTTCTGAGGCTGCTGGGAGAGATTTCCCTTTCTCTTCTTTGTTCTCACAGCTCCCGGGTCTCAGCTTTGGATTTGGCCCCACCTCTGCATGTAGGTCACCAGAGGGCGTCTGTTCTTCGCTCAGACAGGACAGGGTTAAAGGAGCAGCCGCTTCGGGGACTGTGGCTCAGTCAGGCTGGGGGGGAGGGAGGGGCACATAGTGCGGGGTGAGCCTGCAGCAGCAGAGGCTGTCATGACATTGCACCAGCTTGAAGCACGCCATGCATTCTCCCTGGGAAGCCATCCCTGGATCCCGGGACCCCGGCAGTGATGGGCTGCACAGGCTCCCTGGAAGGTGTCATGGACAGTGACCTGCGCTTGCACACAGGCCTCTTGGTGGCAGCAGCAGCAGCCCCAGCGTCCCATGCCGTTCTCTGTGCTCCGTGCTTTCAGCCGCAGCTCGTGCCCGTTTGTGGAGCTCCTTTAAGCAGCACTGTTAATCCCCTCTCCTCACACACAAGGAAACCAAGAGGGAAGAAAAAGCCTCTTGCCTCTTCGGCAGCTCCAGAGTTTTCCCAGACACCCTTCCGGCTAGCTGTGGTGCATTAGCCCCCTTCAGGCTGAGTTCTCATCACCAGCCCGAGTCCTCTCCCTGTGCTCTTACCGATGCCTGAGCCTCAGCTTCCAGTGCCGCCCGCTCCGGCGGGTGAGCAGACAAGCCTCTCGGGCTGGTGAGTGGTGGTCGGCAGCAATCCTCTGTGCGGGAATCTCTCCTCTTTTCCCTACCCAGGTACGTGGGGAGTTTCTTGCCTTTTGGGAGGTCTGAGGTCTTCTGCCAGCATTCAGTAGGTGTTCTGTAGGAGTTGTTCCACGTGTAGCTGTATTTCTGGTGTATCTGTAGGGAGGAAGGTGATCTCCATGTCTCACTCTTCTGCCAAGACCTATTTTTTTAAAATTGTTTTATTAAATGTCTGGATTAAGAAAATTAAGCAAAAAGCAGTTACATCTTTCCAGACAGGGATAAAACAGTTAAAAAATAGTAATAAAATTAACAACATACCCTTCTAATCTGCCCAATAGACCTCTTCTGTTCTCCAAAGAAAGGTGACCTTGCCTGACAATACACTCTTTTCTGGTCATGTCCCCTTTCTGCCCGTAAAATCTTCCATATTGTAAAGTCCTTTGTAGCTCCTACCTGTTTTTTAAGTGAAATGCTGCTTGATTCATAAATCAATGAACAAAGCCAATAAGATCTTTACATTTACTCCATCGAATTTTGTATTTTAACAGATCCAGTGGCAGTGGTGGGAGCCAAGGAAACTTCTGACCTTTCAGAGACAACAAGAAATAGTCATGTATCTGAGAACCTTTTTGATTTCTCTATTTTTCTCAGCTTTTCTGAAGGCCATGGGTAAATTCCTCTCAGTTGAGAGCTGTACTCTTCATCTAGCTCCCAATCTAATTGGCTTTCCAGTCAGTTCCTTATTTGAAATCACTAGTTTCACACTGGGAACTGCTAGTAGTAAGACCACAATTCCCCATTAGATTGGAAACCCCAGTCCTTGATTCTGCTTCCAGATTTCACATTGGGAACTGCTGGTGGCAACAGAGTTCCCTGCTTGTTTGGAATTAACCTGTGGTACCCACTCTATAGGGTGTGCTAGTTAAATACATTCCTTGATCCCCAGTTCCACGCTGGAAATTGCTAGTGTTGCACACATGGTCTTATCTTTGCCAGGCCATGGTAATATCTCTTGGTTATTGCTGGTTAAGGTGCATCTCTTAGTTAAGGTGCAAATTTATTTGTCTGTTTAGTTAGATAAAGGCTACCTCTAGTGTGAATCTTGGATTGGAAGCAAAAAAGAAAAAAAAATCAAACAAACAAAATCCTGCTAAAATTGAGAGGCATGGATCAAACACTTAGAAGGTGTTAGAGTGCTCACCAACTAACTCAGGAACTCCTGTGTTAGGATAAGTTGGCCGTGGAATGCATTAAATTGACACTAGGTCACCTGCCAACATCAAGGAAATTTCTGCAAAATAAGGCAAACTGTAAAACACCACACATTCTCCAATGCAGCAGCACACCACCCTTAGGTATTTAATTTGGCTTTAAGAGACCCAAAGACTTAGCTAGCTAATTAATTAATTAAATGGGATCCTTAAGTTCCAAAAAGTCCAGTGTGTAAACTTCTGGCACAACTGCTTATTTTATGTCTAATAACTATTTTCCAGAAGCTATAAGTATCTACAGAAATGGCAAAATCTTACTGAAAACAACCTAAAATTACAGTGGTCATGACGGGGAATGCTCTGATTAGATAAAAGTGTTCATTTAAGAAGTGCATTTAAAAGCAAAGGTTTCAGGATACCTTCAAAATGAAGGAGGAGTAAGACGTGGAGATCATCTTCCTCCCCACAAATACATCAGAAATACATCTACATGTGGAACAACTCTTACAGAATACCTACTGAATGCTGGCAGAAGACTTCATACGTCCTGAAAGATGTTTTTTTTTTCCTTTTTCTCCTTTCCTGAGTATGTATGTGTATGCTTTGTTGTGTGATTTTGTCTGTATAGCTTTGTTTTTACCATTTGTCCTAGGGTTCTGTAAGTCCATTTTTTTGTTTGTTTTTTTGTTTTTTTTTCTTTTTTTAAATTACATTTTATTTTTTTAATTTGTATTTTAATACATTTATTTTATTTTTTTTTCTGTCTTTCTTTTTTTCTCCATTTTCTTCTGAGCCGTGTGGCTGACAGGGCCTTTGTGGTCCGTCCAGGTGTCAGGCCTGTGCCTCTGAGGTGGGAGAATGGAGGTCAGGACATTGGTACACCAGAGACCTCCTGGCTCCATGAAATATCAAATAGGAAATGCTCTCCCAGAGATCTCCATGTCAACACTAAGACTCAGCTACACTCAACGACCAACAAGCTAGAGTGCTGAACACCCTAAGTCAAACAGCTAGCGAGACAGGAACACAACCTCATTCATTAGCAGAGAGGCTGCCCAAAATCATAATAAAGTCACAGACACCCGAAAATACACCACTGGACACAGTCCTGCCCATCAGGAAGACAAGGTCCAGACTCATCCACCAGAACACAGACATCAGTCCCCTCCCCAGGAAGACTACACAATCGACCGAACCAACCTTAGCCACTGGGGGCTGACACCAAAAACAACAAGAAGTATGAACCTGCAGCCTGTGAAAAGGAGACCCCAAACAGAGTAACTTAAGCAAAATGAGAAAACAAATAAACACAGAGCAGATGGAGGAGCAAGGTAAAAACCCACCAGAACAAAAAATGAAGAAGAAATAGGCAGTCTATCTGAAAAAGAATTCAGAGTAGTGACAGAAAAAATATCCAAAATCTTGGAAATAGAATAGAGGAAATACAAGAAACGTTTAACAAGGACCTAGAAGAACTAAAGAGGAAACAAATGACATTGGACAACTCAATAAATGAAATTAAAAACTCTCCAGAAGGAATCAATAGCAGAAAAACTGAGGTAGATGAACGGATAAGTGACCTGGAAGATAAAATAGTGGAAATAACTATTGCAGAGCAAAATTAAAAAAAAAAAAAAAAAAGAAGAAGAATGAAAAGAATTGAGGACAGTCTCAGAGATATCTGGGGCAACATAAAACACACCAACATTCGAATTATAGTGTCCCAGAAAAAGAAGAGAAAAAGAGAGGGACTGAGAAAATATTTGAAATAATTATAGTTGAAAACTTCCCTAATATGGGAAAGGAAATAGTCAATCAAGCCCAGGAAGTGCAGAGTCTCATACAGAATAAACCGAAGGAAAAACACACAAAGACACATATTAATCAAACTATCAAAAATTAAATACAAAGAAAAAAATATTAAAAGCACCAAGGGAAAAACAAACAAACAAAAAATACAAGGGAATCCCCATAAGGTTAACAACTGTTCTTTCAGCAGAAACTCAGCAAGCCAGAAGGGAGGAGCAGGACATATTTAAAGTGATGAAAGGGAAAAACCTACAACCAAGATTAGTCTACCCATTAAGGATCTCATGCAGATTTGATGGAGAAATTAAAACGTTTACATACAAGCAAAAGGTAAGAGACTTCAACACCACCAAAGCACCTTTACAACAAACATAAAAGGAACTTCTCTGGGCAAGAAACATAAGAGAAGGAAAAAAATTATACTAAAAAAACCAAAACAATTAAGAGAATGGTAATAGGAAAATAAATATCAATAACTACCTTAAATGTAAATGGATTAAATGCTCCAAACAAAAGACATAGACTGGTTGAATGGATACAAAAACAAGACCCGAATATAGGCTGTCCACAAGAGACCCACTTCAGACCTAGGGACATATATAGACTGAAAGTGGGGGCGGGAAAAAATGTATTCCATGCAAATGGAAATCAAATGAAGCTGGAGTAGCAATTCTCATACAGACAAAATAGACTTTAAATAAAGAGTATTACAAGAGACAAAGAAGGACACTACATAATGATCAAGGGATTAATCCAAGAAAAAGATGTAACAATTGTAAATATTTATGCACCCAGCATAGGAGCACCTCAATACATAAGGCAAATGCTAAGAGCCATAAAAGGAGAAATTGACAGTAACCCAATTATAGTAGGGGACATTAAAACCCAACTTTCACCACTAGACAGATCATCGAAATGAAAATAAATGAGGAAACACAAGCTGTTAATGATATATTGAACAAGATGGACTTAATTGATATTTATAAGACATTCCAACCTAAAACATCAGAATACAATTTCTTTTCAAGTGCTCCCAGAACATTCTCCAGGCGAGATCATATCTTGGGCAACAGATCAAGCCTTGGTAATTTTAAGAAGATTAAAATTGTACCAAGTATCTTTTCCAACAACAACCATATGAGACTAGACATTAACTTCAAGAAAATATCTGTAAAAAATAGAAACACATAGAGGTTAAACAATACACTACTAAATAACCAAGAGATCATGGAAGAAATCAAAGAGGAATTCAAAACATTACCTAGAAATGAAAGACAATGACCCAAAATCTATATGATGCAGGAAAAGCAGTTCTAAGACAGAAGTTTATAGCAATAAAATCCTACCTCAATTAACATCTCAAATAAATAACCTAACCTTACACCTAAAACAATTAGAGAATTTTTAAAAATCCCCAAAGTTAACAGAAGGAAAGAAATCATAAAGTTCAAATCAGAAATAAATGAAAAAGAAATGAAGGAAACAAGAACAAAGATCAATAAAACTAAAAGCTGGTTCTTTGAGAAGAAAAAAAAATGATAAACCAATAGCCAGATTCATCAAGAAAAAAAGGGAGAAGATTCAAAACAATAGAATTAGAAATGAAAAAGAAGTAACAACTGACACAGCAGAAATACAAAGGATCATGAGAGATTACTACAAGAAACTATAGGCGAATAAAATGGACAACCTGGAAGAAATTGGCAAATTCTTAGAAAAGCACAACCTTTAGAGACTGAACAAGGAAGAAATAGAAAATATATTCAGACCAATAACAAACACTGAAATTGAGATTGTGATTAAAAATCTTCCAACAAAAAAAAAGCCCAGGACCAGCCCATTCACAGGGGAATGCTATCAAATATTTAGAGAAGAACTAACAGCTATCCTTCTCAAACTCTTCCAAAATATAGCAGAGGGAGGAAAACTCTCAAATTGATTCATGAGACCACCATAACCCTGATACAAAAACCAGACAAGATGTCACAAAGAAAGGAAACTACAGGCCAAGATCACTGATGAACATAGATGCAAAAATCCTCAACAAAATACTAGCAAACAGAACCCAACAGCACATTATAAGGATCATACACCATCATCAAGTGGGGTTTATCCCAGGGATTCAAGCATTCATCAATATATGCAAATCAGTCAATGTGATAACCATATTAACAAATTGAAGGAGTAAAACCATATAATCATCTCAATAGACACAGAAAAACGTTTTGACATAATTCAACACCCATTTATGATAAAAACCCTCCAGAAAGTAGGCATAGAAGAAAATTACCTCAACAAAATAAAGGGCATATATGACAAACCCACAGCCAACCTCATTTTCAATGGTGAAAAACTGAAAATTTTTCCTCTAATATTAGGAACAACACAAGGTTGTCTATTCTCACCACTATTATTCAACAGAGTTTTGGAAGTTTTAGCCACAGCAATCAGAGAAGAAAAAGAAATAAAAGGAATCCAAATCAGAAAAGAAGAAGTAAAATGTAACTGTTTACAGATGACACGTTACTGTACATAGAAAATCTCAAATATGCTAACATAAAACTACTAGAGCTAATCAATGCATTGGTAAAGTAGCAGGATACAAAATTAATGCACAGAAATCTCTTGCATTCCTATACACTAATGATGAAAAAAACTGAAAGAGAGAGTAAGGAAATACTCTCATTTATCATTGCAACAAAAATAATATAATACCTAGGAATAAACCAAGAAAATGATACAAACGACTGGTATGCAGAAAACTATAAGACACTGATGAAAGAAATTAAACATGATACCAACATATGGAGACATATACCATGTTCTCGGTTTGGATGAATCAACATTGCAAAAATGACAATACTACTCAAAACAATCTACCGATTCAATACAATACCTAACAATCTACCAATGGCATTTTTCACAGAACTAGAACAAAAAATTACACAATTTGCATGGAAACACAATAGACCCCAAATAGCAATATTGAGAGAGAAAAACAGAGCTGAGGGAATCAGGCTCCCTGTCTTCAGACTATACTACAAAGCTACAGTAATCAACAGTATGGTACTGGCACAGCAACAGAAATATGGATCAATGGAACAGGAGAGAAAGCGCAGAGATAAAGCCATGCACATATGGTCACCTTATCTTTGACAAAGTTTGAAAGATTATACATTGGAGAAAACACAGCCTCTTCAATAAGTGGTGTTGAGAAAACTGGACAGCTACATTTCATGAATGAACTTAAAACACTCCTTAACACTATACACAAAAATAAACTGAAAATTGATTAAAGTCCTAAATATAAGGCCAGATACTATAAAACTCTTAAAGGAAAACATAGGCAGAACACTCTATGGCATAAATCACAATCAAGATCCTTTTTGACCCACCTCCTAGAGAAATGGAAATAAAAACAAAAATAAACAAATGGGACCTAATGAAATTTAAAAGTTTGTACAGCAAAGGGAAACATAAACCAGATGAAAAGACACCCCTCAGAATGGGACAAAATGTTTGCAAATGAAGCAACTGCCAAAGGATTAATCTCCAAAATTTACAAGCAGCTCATGCAGCTCCATATCAAGAAAACAAACAAACAAACAACTCAATCCAAATATGAGCAAAAGACATAAATACACATTTCTGAAAAGAAGATATACAGATATCCAACAAGTACATGAAAGGATACTCAGCAACAGTAGTCAATAGAGAAATGCAAATCAAAACTACAGTGAGATATCACCTCACATCTGTCAGAATGGCCACCTTCAAAATATCTACAAACAATAAATGCTGGAGAGGGTATGGAGAAGAGGGAACCCTCTTGCACTGCTGGTGGGAAAGTAAATTGATACAGACACTATGGAAAACAGTATGGAGATTCCTTAAAAGTATATAAAAAAAAAGTACTACCATATGGCCAGCAATCCCAGTACTGGGAATATACCCTGAGTAAACCATAATTCAAAAAGATTCATGTACCACAATGTTCATTGAAGCTCTATTTACAATAGCCAGAACATGGAAGCAACCTAAATGTCCTTTGACTGATGAATGTATAAAGAAGATGTGGCTCAGCCATAAAAAAGAAACAAAACTGAGTTATTTGTAGTGAGGTGTATGGACAAAGAGACTCTCATACAGAGTGAAGTTAAGTCAGAAAGAGAAAATCAAATACTGTATCCTAACACATATATATGGAATTAAAAACAAACAAACAAACAAAAAAAAAAACATGGTTCTGACGAACTTAGTGGCAGGACAGGAATAAAGACGCTGACATAGAGAATGGACTTGAGGACACGAGGAGTGGGAATTGTAAGCTGGGACGAAGTGAGATAGTGGCTTGGACACATATACAATACCAAATGTAAACTAGATAGCTAGTGGGAAGCAGCTGCATAGAACAGGGAGATGAGCTCAGGGCTTTGTAACCACCTAGAGGGGTGGTATCGGGAGGGTGAGACAGAGATGCAAGAGGGAAGGCTTATGAGTATATATGTATATGTATAGCTGATTCACTTTGTTATAAAGCAGAAACTATCCCACCATTGTAAAACAATTATACTCCAATAAAGTTGTTAAAAATAAAGAAAAGATAGTATGGTACTGGCACAAAAACAGTAATATAGATCAATGGAACAGGGTAGAAAGCCCAGATATAAACCCACACACCTATGGTCACCTTAATTTTTTTTTTTTTTTTTTTTTTGGTATGTGGGTCTCTCACTGTTGTGGCCTCTCCTGTTGTGGAGCACAGGCTCCCGATGCTCAGGCTCAGTGGCCATGGCTCATGGGCCTAGCTGCTCCGCGGCATGTGGGATATTCCCAGACCGGGGCATGAACCCGTGTCCCCTCCATCGGCAGGTGGACTCTCAACCACTGCACCACCAGTGAAGCACCAGTCACCTTATTTTTGACAAAATAGGCAAGAATATACAATGGATAAAAGACAGCCTCCTCAATAAGTGGTGTTGGGAAAACTGGACAGCTACATGTAAAAGAATGAAATCAGAACACTCCCTAACACCATACACAAAAATAAATTCAAAATAGATTAAAGACCTAAATGTAAGACCAGACACTATAAAACTTTTAGAGGAAAGCAGAGGCAGAACACTCTATGACATAAATCATAGCAAGATCCTTTTTGACCCACCACCTAGAGAAATGGAAATGAAAACAAATGGGAGCTAATGAAGTTTAAAAGCTTTTGAACAGCAAAGGAAAACATAAGACGAAAAGAGAACCATCAGAATGGAAGAAAATATTTACAAATGAAGCAACTGACAAAGGATTAATCTCCAAAATTTACAAGCAGCTCATGCAGCTCAGTATCAAAAAAACAAACAAACAAAAAAACAATCCAAAAATGGGTGGAAGATCTAAATAGACATGTCTCCAAAGAAGATATATAGATTGCAAACAAACACATGAAAGGATGCTCATCATTAGTGATGATAACATCACTAATCATTAGAGAAATGCAAATCAAAACTACAATGAGGTATCACCTCACAGCAGTTAGAATGGCCATCATGAAAAATCTACAGACAATATATGCTGGAGAGGATACGGAGAAAAGGGACACCTCTTGTACTGTTGGTGGGAATGTAAATTGATACAGCCACTATGGAGAACAGTATGGAGGATCCTTAAAAATCTAGAAATAGGACTACCATATGATCCAGAAATCCCATTACTGGACATATACCCTGAGAAAACCATAATTCCAAAAGAGTCATATACCACAATGTTCATTGCAGCTCTATTTACAATAACCAGAACAAGGAAACAACCTAAGTGTCCATCAACAGTTGAATGGATAAAGAAGATGTGACACATATATACAATGGAATATTACTCAGCCATAAAAAGAAACGAAATTGAGCTATTTGTAGTGAGGTGGATGGGCCTAGAGTTTTTAAATCAGAAAGATTAAAACATATACCATATGCTAACGCCTATATATGGAATCTAAAAAAAAAAGAAAGATTTTGAAGAACCTAAGGGCAGGACAGGAATAAAGATGCTGATGTAGAAATAGACTTGAGGACACAAGAAGGGGGAGGCATAAGCTGGGACAAAGTGAGAGAGTGGCACGGACATATATACTCTACCAAAAGTAAAACAGATAGTTAGTGGGAAACAGCCACAAAACACAGGGAGATCAGCTCGGTGCTTTGTGTCCACCTCTTGAGGTGGTATAGGGAGGATGGGAGGGAGACACAAGAGGCAGGAGATGTGGAGATATATGTATATGTATAGCTGATTCACTTTGTTATAAAGCAGAAACTAACACACCATTATAAAGCACTTATGCTCTAATAAAGATGTTTAAAAAAGAAATAAAAGCAAAGGTTCCTAAATCAAAGAAACAGAATGGAATACCTATTTTACTTGGTATCCAGAAACCTCCATAAAGATAAAAAAATTTTTCATTGAAATATTCATTGCAAATAGCTAATAAAAATTAGACACATTAGACATCTGAAACAAAAAACTATAAAACTGGCATAACTCCTACTGCTCCCCTCTATTCTCCTTTATTTGAGTACTCATTCTAGTAATCTTCTTTCTGAATTGTCTTCCTAGTCTAAAGAGACTACAAGACTGTAAACAAAAGTCTGCCAAATTAGTATCCTTACAGATACTCCCACATCTACTCTCAAAGGAGAGTCCTCTTATGAGCACCACACCCCCCAGATCTGATGAGATGCTGAAGGATTTTCTGGTAAACTGCTATGTTATTCCTTTAAATGGTGAAGAAAAACTAAAAATTAAAATTAGTGGAAAATCTTGTAAGATTCTAATAAATACCAGAGCTACACTCTCTACTTTAAACCCCACTTGGATCCTGTTAATGGGATCTTGAAAAACTCACAGAAGCTGGGTAAGGTTGAGAATTCTTGCCAGAGTCAGCTTTTTTATATCTCTCTCTGTAATCCCTGGAAGAGTGAGAGAGGAATAAAATTTCATGTTGGTCCTTCCTTTTCAAATCCAGGCCATTGGCTACTGATCTTTGCGAGTGGCTCTAGATCTTCTGAAGATTAACATTTTTTCATTCTCTTGAGGGCACATCTTGAGCCCAGGGTGTTGTTCAGTACTTCTGTAAGTGTTTAATGTTTATACTGGCTAGAAAATACAAAGTAGTTCTGTGGTCATAAATTGGCCAAGTTGCAAAGCATGATAGATTTGTTTTAGCTCTTCTCCCCCAATCTAAAATAAAGCTGTACACCTGGGGGGTGGGGGAATTTTTTAAGTACTTGTAAAATAATTTATGTGGGGTAGATCTACCAATAATGTCATTTAACTTGCAACTCAATTCATTAAGGAATTAAAGACACCTGTTCTTTTCTTAAAAACTTAACAAAACTAGAAATTCTGCTCTGTAGTCATTTCAATGTCCACTCATTCTTTTTACCAATCCAAAAACTTTCCTTATTTATCTCAAAAGGCTTGTAAGTATTGCAAAAATTCTGTCCTGAGGATACTGAAGTCCTTCTTGAAGGAACTTGCATTCTTTCCCTGTGCCTTTGAGATATAAATGTTCTACAAACTTCAGAAAATAATTCTTATCATAAGGAAAATGAAAGGAGTAAAGGTCATTTGAAACTTAGGCAAGTAAAAACTCTTAAGTGTCTTCTCCACAAATATTATAAATAACTTTAGCCATCTGAGCAGGTAATCTTAACATTCCAT
The DNA here is from genome assembly GCF_964341445.2 of Mesoplodon mirus. Taxonomy (NCBI): domain Eukaryota; kingdom Metazoa; phylum Chordata; class Mammalia; order Artiodactyla; family Ziphiidae; genus Mesoplodon; species Mesoplodon mirus. Next base: position 105,526,364 of record NC_138983.1, on the reverse strand, counting down.
CTACCAGAAAAAACAGCTTAGATTCAACTTTTTTTAAAGCTAGTGAATTTTCTATTATTGTACTTAATTCATGGTTGAAATGTTAAAATACAAGGTATAAGGCATTTGTTTCTGTCTGTCTATAAGTTTATATATGTCTATATATAGACATATATATATATATATATATATGTGTGTGTGTGTGTGTGTGTGTGTGTGTTATAGCTGTGTGATATGTTCTACCTCTGGAGGGTACCACTAAAAATAATCTGTAAAGGAGCTCTATTATTATTGGCTTACAGCAAATTAAGCACTTATATAAATTAATTTCTCAGAAACATAATAGAAAATAACCCCAATGAATTTCAGGTACCTGTGGTCTGAGACAATATTTAGTATTAATGCTAGCTTAAATTTGTTGGTTTAATTAAAACAGGTATGCCTTTAAGGTTATCACCATTAAGTATACTACTTTTATTCTATGTAAGCTTACTAAAGGTCAATGAGTTCATGTTATCTCTTACAAAGTTTGTCTCATCAAGAAAAATAGTTTGGGATAATTGCTAACTATCTAATGTCTCATGAAATATATTTAAAATAATTGTTAAGACAGAGTAAATTGAATAATATAAGTAGGATAAAATGTTTTTAGGTGAACTTTTAAAATAGTTTCCTTCAATTTTTTGGTAACCTGAAACGTTAAAGTTTTGCTTGTTTATGTTAAATGATGAAATAAGTTAAATTCATTGAATATATAGATCATTTCCAAATAAGATAAAATACTGAAACATTAATGCTGAGCATAGGTTTACCCACTTTTGCTTCCTTTTTACAGAAGAATTAAGGATATTTGTGTTTACTAGTAAACATGTTTTGTGGTATGCTGAGAAACTTCCTATGAGAAAGAATATGTTTCTAGAAATTATTAAAGGTATTTATAAATTTGTCAAGCCACAGAATGTCAATACAGTTCACAATTGCTCACTTCTTAGCTTTCACTTGAAAATTAAAGGTTTCTAAGGGTTAAAAATATTCTAATATATGAGACTAATTTGACTAGAAATAGGAAGTGATATATCTCCATATACAAGAAAGTAAAATGTGTGTTTTCAGTAAAAGAAGTATAAAAAGTGGAAATGCATTTTGTTAAGGAAAATAAAACTTTTGGTGTTTTTCATAAAGAGAAACTGGTTATTTCCAAATGGGAAAGAGGAAAAACATAGTTCAAAATCTAAATGCAAAAAAAGAAAGTTTGTGGAAAATGAATTTTTGAAGGAAATTTTAATGTGTTTTCAATATGGCTAGAATTAGAATAAATTTAATTAAGTCAAATAGCTTTTAGTATTAAAAGTAAATTGGTACAAAATTAGAATATGGTTTTCTCTTTTGTTAAAAGGAAAAAGATTTCTTAACTATTGGTCTGCTTTTGATAAGAGATGGTAAAATATTTTTCTTTACTTTTTAAATAATCTTCCTAGAAAACAAAGTATGTGTGTCTTGTCAAAAGAATCTTCTATGTCTTTATCTTTAATAGCTTAAGAAACCTGAATCTTCCCTATTTAAAAAACTAAGGTTTTTGTACAACTATTAATATTTAACTTTCTGTATTTGTTGGCAAAGTCTTTGTCACTATGGTTAAATGGATAACTAAGTATTGTTTCACAGTGACTATGATCTTATTTGACTGTTTTAAAATATTTTTGATAGTTTTAACAAACTTCCCCAAAATCAAATTCTAGATGAAGATTTTTTACTTCAAACTAACTTTGGGATTTTCAAGAAGGTCCATGGAAAATCACAAAAGATCTGTTCTGTCTCCATATAAAAAGGAAAAGAGATGTTACATTAATTAGGCTGATATGTTAAATTATATGGGAATCACTGTCAAATAAGACATAATACTACACTTTCTTCATGTTGTATTTTTATAGTTACATAAGTGTTCCAGACTTTGTTCCTAAAGTCTGATATACTCCAGAACAATGTTATCATTAGAATTCCAGTTATCATTTTAAGATATTGTATATGGCAGAAATAACCAAATTTCCTTCTCAACTCCATTTTAATGAATTCTCATCAGATCTATAACAATGAACATTTTTGTCTTTTGTCATTCACAGATAGGTACTGTTTTATTCAGATGTTTATGCAAAAGTGTTCCTACAAAAGTGCTTCATTTTAAAGAAGACTCATGGAAAAAACTCTTGACAAGTATAAGTTTCTGATAACTTTAAAATCATAAAACTGAACTGGGTAAAAACTTCTATAAATAATGGAGAAACTAAATTCAAGAAAAACAAAGTATTAGTTACATGGGACTGAATTAACTGAGGAAGATGATTATAATGTTTGAAACATTGCTGGATCCTTAATGTTTTGTTTTTCCAGATTTAAAGGAACCTTTTATTGTATTCTACCTATGACTTAGAGAATTTTTTTAAAGTGTACATCTCTAAGCATTTTTTTATAAAAGATGAAACATTTACTTTTTCTCCTTACCTGATCCCTCCAGTATTTTTTATAACAATATAGTTAGTTATTTGCATAAATTCAGTGAGAATCTGTTTGCCTGGTTACAGGAGATAATTGGAAATATTGGTTATATTAATAAGAAATTGACTAGACTGCTATATTTGAGAGAGGTGTGCATAGATTCAGATATGACCAGACAGTTTTAAGGAATTAAGGTTGACTTTCCAGAGTGAATAAAGCCCCTTGAGGAAAGATAGCCTCTTCAATAAGTGGTGCTGGAAAAACTGGACAACCACATGTAAAAGAAGTTAGAACATTCTCTAACTCCATACACAAAAATAAAATCAAAATGGTTTAAAGACCTAAATGTAAGACAAGATACTCTAGAACTCTTAGAGGAGAACAAAGACAGAACACTTTTTGCTATAAATCTCAGCAATATCTTTTTTGATCCACATCCTAGAGTAATGAAAATAGAAACAAAAATAAACAAATGGGACCTCATTAAACTTAAAAGCTTTTGCACAGCAAAGGAAACCATATGCAAAATGAAAAGACACCCACAGAATGGGAGAAAATATTTGCAAATGATGCGACCTACAAGGAATTAGTCTCCAAAATACACAAATAGTTAATGCAGCTCAATATCAAAAGAACAAACAACTCAATCAAAAAATAGGCAGAAGATCTAAATAGACATTTCTCCAAAGAAGACATACAGATGGCCGAAAAGCACATAAAATTTGTCCAACATCACTAATTATTAAAGAAATCAAATCAAAACTACAATGAGATATCAACTCACACCAGTCAGAATGGCCATCATCAAACAATCTACAAACAATAAATGCTGGAAAAGGTGTGGAGGAAAGACAACCCTCCTACACTGTTGGTGGGAATGTAAATTTGTACAGCTACTATGGAGAGCAGTATGGAGATCCCTAAAAAAAAACAAAATTAGATCTACCATATTGATCCAGCAACCCCACTCCTGGGCATATAACCAGAGAAAGCCATAACTGAAAAAGATACATGTGACCCAATGTTCATTGCAGCACTATTTACAATAGTCAAGATATAGAAGCAACCTAAACGTCTGTCAAAAGATGAATTGATAAAGATGTTGTACATACATACAATGGCATATTACTCAGCCATCAAAAACAATGAAATAATGTCATTTGCAGCAACATGGATGGACCTAGAGATTACCATACTAAGAAAAGTAAGTCAGACAGAAAAAGTCAAATACCATGTGATATCACTTATACGTAGAACCTAAAAAAAAAAAAAAGTACAAATGAACATTTTTACAAAAAAATACAGACTCACAGACTTAGAAAACATATCTATGATTACCAAAGCGGAAATATGGGTTGGGGGGAGGAATAAATTAGGAGGTTGGGATTAAAATATACACTCTACTATATATAAAATAGAGAATCAACAAGGACCTAGTATATAGCACAGGGAACTCCACTCAATATTCTGTAATAACCGATATGGGAAAATACTCTGATAAAGAATAGTCACATGTATATGTATAACTGAATCATTTTGCACTACACCTGAAACTAACACAACATTGTGAATCAACTATATTCCAATATAAAATAAAAGTTTTGAAAATGAAATAGAGGCTAAAAAATAGAAAGGAGCAATGAAACTGAGAGCTGGTTCTTTGACAATATAAACAAAATTGACAAACCTTTAGGTAAACTCACTAAGGAAAAAAAGAGAAAAGGCTTTGATAAATAAAATCAGAAATGGAAATGGAGAAATAAAAATGGATACCACAGGAATACAAAGAATTATATAAGAAAATATTATGAACAGCCATACCCCAACAAATTGAACACCCTGGAAAAAATGAACAAATTCTTAGAATCATATAACCTTACAAGATTTATCAACATGAAATAGAAAATCTGAACTGACTAATCACTAGTACAGAGATTGAAACAGAGATCAAAAAATCCCCAAAAAACAAAGTTCATGCCGACACAGCTTCATAGGTGATTTCTACCAAATATTAAAAGATGATATAATACCTATTCTTTTTAAACTATTCAAAAAAAATGAAGAGAAGGGAACGCTTCCTAATGCATTTTACAAGGCCAACATCTCCCTGATACCAAAATCAAACAAAGACAACACAAAAAATAAATTTACAGGTCAATATCCCTGATGAATATAGATGCAAAAATTATTAACAAAATATTAGCAAACCAAATACAAAAATATATTAAAAGGATCATACACCATGAACAAGTGGGACTTATTCAAGTGATGCAAAGATGATTTAATATCTGCAAATTAATCAGTGTGATAGACCGCATTAACAAAATGAAAGTAAAAACTATATGATCTTCTCAATAGATGCAAGAAAAAGCATTTTACAAGGTTCAATATCTGTTTATAATAATAATTCTTAGTAAAAAGGTTATAGAAGAAATATACATCAAAATAATACAGACCACGTATGACAAACATCATACTTAATGGTGAGAAACTGAAAGCTATCCTTCTAGGATCAGGAAAAAGACTAAGATGCCCACTCTCATTACTCATTTAACATAGTATTGGAAGTCCTAGGCAGAGCAGTTAAGAAAAAAAAGGCATCCAAATTGGAAAGGAAGATGTAAAGCTGTCACTACTGCACTTGACATGATTTTATATATAAAAAATGCTAGACTTCACCAAAAAACTATCAAAAATAATAACTGAATACAATAAAGTTGCAGGGTACAAAATCAACATACAAAAATCATGTAATTTTATTCATATATAGAATATAAAAAACAAACAAAAAAATCAAACCAAACAGAAACAAACACATAGATACAGAGAAAAAAGTAGTGGTCACTAGAGGGAAAGGGGCAGAGTGGAGGATGAAATCGGTAAAAGAAATCAACTGTGTGATAATAAATAGAAAGTAAATTTTTCGTGGTAATCATACTGTAGTGTATACAGAAATAGAAATACAATATTGTTCACATGAAACTTATATAGTATTATAAATCAATGTTATCTTAATCAGAAGTATTACTAAAGACTCAGTACAATTAAGACTCTACTGCTAGCACAGAATCTTGTACCTGTTATATAATAATAACATATTTAATGGAATTTAAAGAATCTAATCATTGTTAACACTGTTCTAACTTAATATTCCAATGAACAAATGATAGGAGAAATAATTTAGGCAGTTTAATTTGGTCAATACACACTTATTGAGCATATACTATGTCCAAAACACTCGGCTAACCTCTAGGTATTCAATAGTAAAATAGGTAGATAATCCCTGCCCTCAAAATGCTAGATCATTAAGCTGTGTTTCAAAGACTGACAGAACATCATTCCCACTATTAGGTCATTAGCCCACCAAAGGAGAATTGCTCCCTCAAAGGCACTTTTGAGCTGTTTGCCTGAAACATTTGAAAGAAGACTTCACAAAGGAGCTCCCTAAGCTGCCTTGAGAGCTTATTTTAAACCTAAGCACATCTCACAGTTAGGATCCTTTCAAGATGCTGAGTCTAACCTTCTCTACAAACACTTCTGAAGAGATTACTATCTAAAGAAGTTGCAATGAAATGCACATATGTTACTTTATTATAGCCATCTATCGGTACTTCAATGTTGGTTTATGTATTTTTAAGTATCTTGAGAAATGTTAACATCTTGAAAAAACAAACAAAATATGTTCTACCAAGTCAGAAGTTTTATCTGTTTTGTTCAATGTTGTGCCTAGGAAAGTACCTAGCTTGATAAATATTTATCAAAGGAATGAAATAAACACATACAAATAATGTCCAAATTATTACAATATAAACTATTAAAAACTAATAAAAGTAAAATTATATGTATTAAGGCCACATGAATATTAGCACAAATGAATAATGTTGGAATTCAGAATGACCTCTGAGATCTGGAAGCAAGAAAAAGAAGATTCATTGGAGAGATTGGAATTGAGCTGATTCTAGAAGAACGTGTAAGATTGAAACTATTAGTGAAAAGGCATTTCAACTAGAAGGAATAGAATGAACAATGATGAAAAGGAAATAAAGCAAAGGCTTATTCAGGAATGGGTAATTTAGTCTGCAGAGGTAGAGGCTTCATCAAAGTAATCATGAGAATGTAACACTGATAAGCAAGATAAGGAGTGATAAGCAAGATGGTGGATATGGTAGGATTTTGAAGAGGCCCTGAAAAAGTTAGAGTTTATGTTAAAAAACTTTATAACCACTGTCCTGAATAACTTATTGCCATTTAATAAAAATGTGATTTGTCTCACCAATTTAATTGTAAGTTCTTCTGGTTCTGTTTTTTGGAAGGCAAGCCTATATATCCTATGCACTTTAGAGGTGATAGTTTTGCATTGGTAGCCTTGCCTTCTTGGATCCAGTGTTCATGAAATCAGCATTCATTTACTTACTCATTCCCCAAATATTTATACAGTAAGAGACTGCACTGTACCTGGCACCACTCTGAAAACTGGAACATGTTTATCAGATAGAGATTGTAGGTAAACTCTATGTTGTCTTGGACCATGGGCAAATTTTTATAACTTACATAGGGTTTAGACACTCTAAGGTCAGATGGCTGGCCAAAGAGGTAAATAATCTTTTAGCCCTAATAACATCTTAATACCAACACAGCTTGACAATTAATTCAAAATAGGCAATATTGTCTAGTTTACTATTTTTTCATTAAATATTTGTTTATAATGTGCCTTTCAAGTCAAGAATCTAGTATAGCTGTTTATAGCCTATCATATTAGGTCTAAATCCTTGGTATTCAAGTTTTTTTATCTAGTTTCAACTAATATGAATTCTCTCTCCAACAAGATTAGTTTTCAGTTATTTCCACAGAAGCTAAGGAACACAAATCAGGTCATAAACCTGTAAGTACTAAAAACTGGGTCTGCCCTAGAAAATCTAGGGCACTGTGTCCTTAGATGATAGGACCATGCAAAGCAGGCAGTTGTTTCTCAGCTCAGCACCCTCTGAGCTAAAAAGCAGTTGGCTCCATTTAAATAAGTTAAAAATAGACTAACCAGCAGTTAAACTTTTCAACACAGAAAAAAGCAGTGAAGACAAGGTTTATTCTTTGATCTCCAAAGGTTTGCTTCATTGAGTCTGATAATGGTGCATGACGTGAAGAATGTTAGCTATACTCTAGTCTCACATTACCTGGGTTTTACTCAGTCATCAATGTAATTTATCTAAGGGCATTGTGCTGCTAGAAAAAGAGCTCAGCTTGAAGCTTTCTAGCTTACACATCAGGAGTCTTCTAGAAATTCTGCCACTGGTAAGGAAACTCTTATTTATGGAATCAGGGATCCTTGTTAACATTTTGACTGCAGTAGCTTGTAGGCAGGAAACTTTTATTTCATTTTTTTTCCGTTGCCAAATTGGTCCTATTTGCACGAGGCTGGAACATATGCAGAATTAATCTTTGTCCCTAAATCCGGGGACCAAATTAAATCACAATGACAATAAAATTATTTTAAACAGAATTTTTTTCTCATTGGTTTAAAAGTACTAGGTGCTTTGTGAGTGTTTGTGTGGGGGGATTTGTAGGTAATAGTTATAACTAAACCCTATTAAAATGGGTTCTCTAAGGAGTATAGTTTGAAGGATGCCCATGATGGAACAGGGGAAGCTGGGTAATTATATTCAAGTAGGTTTCACACTGTCTAGATATTTCTTTTTAACTAAGTTAACAAACAAGAGTATATAAACACATATTATGAACACAAACACTTATTTTTAACTACATATAAATGAAAATTAAAGCAAATTCAAATACCAAGTAGTGGCATCCCCATTTAAGTACTCCACAACTGAAAGTATGTGGGTTACTCTCATATATTTTCTGTAAGAACTCCAGGTTTTCCTTAATTTCTTCCTGATAAAGGCAGAGAAGAAATAGATTGAACTACCCCCACTGCATGAGAGATGCACAAAGAAGAGTTACCTTTATCAGTGAAGAACAGAAAGTAAAGACAGAGGATGTATTAGTAACAGTTATACAAGAGTTATAAAAATAAGAGAACTAAACTGAGAATAGGACCAATTCATCGGTTCTAAGCTTGTCCTCTCTCCCTTCATCCATACATGCATGCATCCATTCATTCATCAATTAGTCTTTAAGTATTAAATAAAAGTTTTGAGCCAAGCACTGCCTCTAACAAAGGAGCTCAAAATTTAGTAAAAAAACAAAATCATCTAAATGGATAAATCACAACATAACTCAGGAAGTACTATTATAGCTTTAATAGAAACCTAGTGTTGTGGAGTTGGAGAGAGCCTCGCTGTGGACGGACTAGTTGAGCTGGGTCTTAAAGAATGAATAGGAGTTTTCCAGGATAAAAATAGGAGGAAGACATTCTAAGTAATCATAGCAGCATATAAAAAGACTCAAAGTTGCAGATTAAAAAAAAACAACATCGCTGATGTATCCATGTAAAGGTGAAAAGATAAGGAGGATGTTAGATTCACGGGGGGCATTGATGAGAGATAATTTATGGCTGAATTTTGTGCATCTGAAAACACATATGTAAAGGATATCATAGATGAATAGTCAACAAACCTGAAGTTTTGCATTAAATACACTCCATTGAAAGGTCTGAAAGTTGTCCTTGTGGATATCAAATTCCTGCCTGGTACAGCATCCAGTACACAGTGATCAAATTTACTTAAAAATCAAATTCACTGGAATAAAATTATAGTAAATTAATTACTGCTCTATACTGATGCATGCTCACTAGTCACCAAAGAATGGACTTTCTCATTCAAATATTTCTCAGAAACTCTAAAAATTTACCCTTGAAAACCTAGGACCAATTTGGCAAGATTGTAATTCCCATGGCCTCTATCTCTTCCTCCATTTGATTTGTATAGTCTTCTGGAGATTTCTTTGTTGTTGCTGTTGTTTGTTTACTTTGATTTTTATAAATAATATGAGCCATACTGAGGACAAGACAATTCCTCATCAAAACTCTGGCCCAAATATGAACCAAAAACTCCGATTTCTTTAGATCACTATAGTTAATACATCTGAGATATGTTAGAATTCCAAAACAAAATAAAAACATTAAAAAAACTATGAAAATATAAAAAAAATTATTACTCTCTAAATATTTTTTTCTCACTGTCAATTTTTAAAAGTATATTATTCAATTATTGTGTCTAATTATTCACTTCCTAACAGTATACAATTTAGTTTCATTAAATTAGTCATTTCACTGAGTGATTTTTTTCATTAAACAATGCAATGGTTACTTCTCAACCCTCTTTCAAATGAAGCTTGGTATCACTTATACCGGGGAACATTTCATTTTTTTTAAGTATCTTTTCCCTCATCTTCATTATGTTCAGCAGGAATTCTCAAACTGTAATGAGTATTATAATCTATTGTGTCGGTATTTAAAAATGCAGCTCCCTAAAATGTCAATTCATTTCCCCATTTATTCAGTCCTACAACACAAAACTGTTTAAGGTGAGAGCAAATCCTAAAAGAGTTCTTTGTTTTGTATATTCTTTGATATATATTGATCTTCTTTTCCAATTTTGGTAAACTAATACATTGGTATTAGTGGTTATCTTTTCATTCACACTGACTTTTAATATTTTATTCTTTTGACTGTCAATATTAAATGGTATTTTTGACTCCTAAACTTTACCTCTTCAGCAGTCAATGATTTAAATCTATTTTTCCCTTTCTCTCTCCCTTCTTCTCTGATTTTTCTTCTTCTCTTATCTTTTTTTCTATTTGTCAAACCATATAATGTTTACATGATACTTGTTTAACCATTGTTACCACCCTTTATTGAGTCTTGATTCTACAATTTAAAATAATAAATGATCCAACAGTCCCTTTTTTCAAAGTTTCTACAAGCAGCTATGGTTAGATGATACTCGTCATCCAGTGGAATCCTCAGGAACAGCACACATGCACAGTATACTCTGAAGTTATTGAATGTTGCAAACAGGTTTTCTATGTCCTTAATACTTGAAGGACAGTTTGACTTGATACAAAATCCGTGGCTCATCTGTTCTTTCTTTAAATTTCTTGAGAATGTTGCTATCCTGCTGCTTATTTTGTACATTTTTTAAAGAAAAATAAGTCTTTTTCCCTTGTAAGTTATTTGATCTTACTATCTAGAGGCCCTAAGACACTTTTCAATCTTTTGATTTTAATAGTTTTGTTAGAACATGTTTCAGAATTGATTGTTCTGGTCAATATTACCAGGTACCTATGAACCCTAACAACGTATGCTTTCAGATCATTTATTTCCAGAAAGTTTCCTTAGGTTATACTTTAATATTTTCCATTGTTCTGTGTAGTTAGCCTAGTTTTGATATTCTCTTTAAGCACCCAATATTCATGTGTCAGATCTTCTTTACATATCTCTCATTGACTCCTTTACTCATTTCTTGAATTATTTTTATTCTCATGGTTACTTTCCCATATATTTTTTTAATATTCCTTATTCAATTTTCATACAAATATATTCCTTCTTGGACGTATTTCAATATAATTGTTATTTATGATATGATTTTGTCTTTTTTCTTGTATTTCTTTTCTGAGTTTAATCAATTACCATTAAATTTCTTCATAGTTTTGTCCACTACTGTTTTAATTTCCAAATTTCTAGTTCAAGGTATATTTTCAGATCCAAAAATACTTTAATGACAAGATGTAATTCCATTTGAAGTGTTGTATTACTAGTTTCTTCTGATTATATAATTATTTTGAGGAAAAAAATATCAACTATGATATTCTGATTCAAATTTTCTGTTCTCTTCTTACAGTAGCTTTGTAAGACATTCAGTTGCTTTTTATTCCTTATATTTAGTCTTTGGTGGGAAGGATTTCTAGTTTACAAGTGCCCTCTTCTCTTGAGTAAAGGAATTGAATTTTCTTTAATTGAAGATATTTGGTGAGAGAAGGGGAGTTAGGCTTATTTTCTTTTTATTTTATCACTTCAGAATCCTTAAATTTCCCCTTCATCCCTTTCTTTCCCCTCAATAATTTGTCTCTGAGGTTAATCTCACCTTCTTTGTTTACTTGATTATACTCAGAACCCATGCTTTCTCAAAGGTGGTATATCTACTCTCCCTCAACTTTAAACCCTTTCCTACTAAGTATAAAAGTAAGTATAAAACTCATTAGTTTTGTACTTACTATTTGATTTTCTTTTACTATCATTGATTATGTCTGTGTTCTGTCTTATTTCTAAATGTCCCCAAATCTTTTTCATGGAGTCTCTAGTTTGAAGTTTGGTTGAGAGCTTTGTTGGAAAGAGGTATTTATTTCCCAACTTGCAGGTAATTTAAAGGTTAGATTCCTAGGGTTGCCAAAAATATGGTACATGTTTTTTTATTTGTTATTCCTGCAGATTTGGATGAATATATGTAGGAATTTAAAATCTGACAACTGCCATTGTTCTACATAGTCTTCCTCATGTATGTTTAAAGACATTTGTTCAGATAAAGGCAAAACCAAAATGATATCCTTAGGTGAAGACATTCTGGCATGGTTGAACTGAAATATTGTGGATAATATAATAAAAGTTTCTTTAACTTTCGCATCTTTGCATCTGACAATATTTGACAGGATTGAAGTCTAAGAATAGAAGTAAAGAGAAATTTCCTTTAATTTTAGTTTAAAGAAACAGATGAGACTCTGGTTGGGGACTGCAAGCAGAAGAGATAAGTACATGGCACTGGTTTGTGGCCCTGTATTATGATGGCAGACTGCATTAACAAGGGAAGAATAGTTCACAGTTATGAATGCTAGAATGTATTAATATAGCATATTATTCTAAGTTTTTCTTTTTACATGACAATTCACTTGTGTTTTCCAAGGCTTCAGAAGAGTTTGGCTAAACATACAGAGTAGTGTTAGATATGTTTGTTAATCAAGGAATAATACTTAGGTGGAGAAGGTTAAGATGGTAGTAGCAATAGACTGAGTAATTAAGTTACAAGACCAGAAGATAGGATTTGCAAGTGTCTGAAACCATGTTATTCCAAATCAGGATAACTGTCCAGTGTGATAAATGACAACCAGGACAGCTCTGGTGAAATATGTAAGCATTCATTAAGAACAGGAAGTGACCAAATATGAAAAAAAAAATGGTTTTGTATTCTCATTAGAAATTATAGTTCAGGTAACTTTTATTTGTGGCTTGAAAGGAAACTTGATGTTTAAAGTCTGGATAATTCCAAGTCATTGAACCCAATTTGAATTTATGGAAGCAAAAACTGAAGAGAGTATTATCTTTCAGAAGGGTAAGTGAAGGCCTGGCTTTAGTTACATCCTAGGACTAGGTCATTCATCTAGATCAACTAGATAGTTACAACTAGAAAAGATACTAAGATAGGTCATTGCATACTGATTATAAAATGTTTAGCCCAACAGTTACACATGATAAGCACTCAATAATTATTAAGTAATTTTTATAATAGGGCTAATACCTTATATATATAATATACACTTCTTTTCTGAATTTAAAATCTATAAGTGATTAGCTGAATGAAAATAACTCATTGTGTGTGTATGTCATGCTGTGTAAGGATAGATTATGTATTTTTGTATATGTCTAATATTGTGTTTGTGTTCTATGTTGCCTCTTAAAATTATTTCAGTCATTCAAAAATTGCATATAGTCAAGATATCATAACTTTCTTGCACAATATACAAAGAAACTAAACATTTGCATTATTAACTCAAATAATTACATAAAAACAGTGACAGTATGGTATTTGAACAATGACTTTCTACCCCTGCCCACTCCCAGATTAGTATGATAGAAATTCCCTCTAGGTAGGAATAGCCAAGAACACAGCTCTAACCCCAGTTTTCTGTGGAGGGGTATCTTCTTGGGAAGGGCAAGACATCAGAATTTATTATACCTTTTTCCCCAAATGTTTTCAGAGCCAAAATTCCAGTCAAGTACAGCCAAGAAGTCAGAGACTCCCTTTATCCATTGAGCCCAACTCATTAGGGGGAGGCCCTACCTCAGGCACAGCATGCTGAGAATACTAGGATGCCCAATATCTTTCACCCAAGCTCATTTGTAAGAAGGAGGTTCCACACCATGAGAGACATACCTAGAAAACCAGAGGTGAATACCCCTGTTCAGCACTCTTCTCCCAAAGCAGGAATCACTAAGAGAAAAGTGGTCCACTATCCTCAACTCCCATCCTGGGAGACTGGCTCAGAAATTTTGTCCAATTGCAGAGAAAAATCTTAAGAACAGAGAGCTCTGAAGCTTTACTAAAAGAAACCTACTTTATTTGAAACAGTGTAGGAGAAGTTCAAGCCTAATGATGCTCTCAAAAAAATAGAGGTTTTGATGATAAACAATTAAGTGGAGGTAACTTCATGACAGCAACAAGTTCTGACATAGGACAAGTACTTTATCAGAGAGGGGATGGGAAAGAGACAGCTAAGAAATTCTCCCCTATGATCATAAAAAAATGTCAAATGTTGGCCTCAAATACTATCCATGCAAAGAATCCTGAATGTAATTGGATCAGACTCTGGAGAAATATATGCCCCAGGGGACTGGTGAAAGTAATAGAACACACAGTCAGTAACTGGGTGTCATCAGGGACAAAGACAGTAAAAGATAACACTGCTGAAACTACTGCCCTCCAAGGGTGACTGTGAACAGCTTCAAGTCTATACACTCTGAAGAACAACATCAGAGGCTTCACACAGCAGGGCAAATAGATTTCATTAAAATGTTCCAACCAGTCATAAAACAAAGAGAAAATGACAACTACTACTTGGAAGAGTCAACAAGGAAATAGAAGAATTGAACATTATAAACCAACCAGACCTAATAGATATCTATATAACAATCCACCAACAACAGTATAGTGCATATTCTTTTCAATAACACATTAAACATTTCCCAGAGAAGAGCATGTGCTAGGCCATAAAACAAATTGTAATACTTTAAACTAACTGAAGTTATACAAAACATATTTCCCAACTAAAATTGAGTGAAATTGGGGGTCAGCGACAGAAAGAAATTGGGGAATTCACAAACATGTGAAAATTAAACAACATACTCCTAAATAACAACTGGATCAAAAAGGAAATTATAGGGATAAAAAATACTTTGGGAGAAATTAAATTAATTCATATACCAAAGCTTATTGGATGCAGCTAAAGGAATACTTAGATGGAAAGTTAGAGCTGTAAATGCTTAAAATTTTAAAAGGGAAAATCTCAAATCAATAATTCAACATTTTACCTTAAGTCACTGGAAAAAGAGCAAACTCAAATCAAAGTAGGAAGAAGAAAGTGAATAATAAAAATCAGATTGTTGGCTTCCCTGGTGGTGCAATGGTTGAGAGTCTGCCTGCTGATTCAGGGGACACGGGTTCGTGCCCTGGTCTGGGATGATCCCACATGCCGCGGAGTGGCTAGGCCCATGAGCCATGGCTGCTGAGCCTGCACGTCTGGAGCCTGTGTTCCGCAACGGGAGAGGCCACAACAGTGAGAGGCCCGTGTACCGCACACACACACACACAAAAATCAGATTGGAAATTAATAAAATCGAGAATAGAAAAGTGGAGAATAAAAACAAAATTAAGAGTTGGTTCATTGAGAAGATAAACAAAATTTACAAATCTTTACCTAGATTGAACAAGATTAAAAAAAAAAGACTCAAATACTAAAATCAGGAATGAAAAAGAGGGTCTCACTACCGACCTCACATAAATAAAAAAGAATTAGTAGGAAATACTATTAACAATTTTATGCCAAAAATTAGATAATTTAGATAAAATTGACAAATTCCCAGAAAGACATAAACTACTGACACTGACTCATGAAGAAATAGAAATTACAAATAGACTTACAACATATAGAAGGAGTGAATTAGTAATTAGGAAAAAAAAAAGAGAACAAAAAAAACTATCCACAAATAAAGTCAAAGCCCAGGCTTAGACTACATCACTGGTGATTTCTACCAAACATTTAAAGAATTAATACCATTTCTTCACAAACTCTTCCAAGAAAAAAAACAGAAGAGAAAGAAGCACCGTCCAATTCTTTCTCCAAGTCCTGTATCACCCTGATCCAAAACCAAATGAAGACATCATAAGAAAAGAAAACTTCAGATTAATATATCCTCTAAATGTAGAAGCAAAATTAGCACATCAAATCCGATAACATAAAAAATTAGGCACCACGACCAAAGGGAATTTAGCCCAGGAATGCAAGTGTTGGTTTAACATGTGACAATCAATTGATATAGTACAACATGTCAATGGAATAAAGAACTTTTAAAATTTATTGCAATCAACACAGAGAAAGCATTTAACAAAATCCAACATCCCACCATGTTGAAAATACCAACAAACTATAAATACAGAGGAATATGCTCAACCTGATTAAAGTCACCTAGCAAAAATAACTAATGGCTAGCATGATACTTAATGGCAAAAAAATAAATAAATAAAAAATAATGCTTTCCCCTCAAAATCGGGAACAAAACAAGTATGTTCTCTCTCATCACTTCTATTCAACATTATACTGGACATTCTAGTAAGGGCAATAGAGCAAAATAGTTAAATAAATGGCATCCAGATAGAAACAGAAGTAAAAGTGTTTTTCCAAAGGACATGACCTTACACAGTAAAACTAGGAAAATCCACCAAGAAACTATTAGAACTAGTAAACAATTTCAGCAAAGTTGTAGCATGTAAGATTGATATACAAAAGCATTTGTGTTTCTACACACTAGAAGAGAACAATCCAAATGTGGAATTAAGAAAACCATTCAATGTACAGTAGTACCAAAAATAATGAAGTATTTAGTAATAAATTTAATAAAAGAATTTCAAAACAAGTACTCTGAAATTAATAAAACATTGTTGAAATATTAATGAAAATCTAAATAAATGGAAAGACACTCCATGTTCATTGATTGGATGACATAATATTAGGTTGACAATAGTTATCAATTTCATATCAATTTCCAGATTCAGTGAAATACCTGTCAAAGTCTCAGGTTCCTATTTTGCAGATTTAACAAGATGATCTTAAAATGTCTATGGAAATTCAAAGGACTCAGAATTGCCAAAATAATCTTGAAAAAGAGCAAGGCTATAAGACTCACATTTCCTTATTTCAAAACTTACTACAAAGATAACCATAGCTAACATGTATCAAGGCATGAGAGAACAGACCAAAGAATAGACATGCAGATCAATGGAATAGATTTGAATGTTCCAAAATAAACCCCCTCAATTACCTTCAGTTGACTTTTGACAAGGGTGCTAAACAACTCAAACGAATAAGAATAATCTTTCAACAAATAGTGTTGTTCCAATAGCTTATCCACATGCAAAAGAATGAAGTTGGACCTGTATTTCACACCATACACAAAGATTAACCCAATGGATTAAAATCCTAAAAATAAGAGCTAAAACTATAAGACAGAAAAAAAAAGCATAAATTTCTGTAACCTTGGACAAGAAAATGATTTCTTAATTATAACACAAAAAAACACAGGCAACAAATGAAAAACATATAAGTTGGACTTCATCAACATGAAAAATATGTGTGCTTCAAAGTATATTATCAAGAAAGTGAAAAAGAAAAACACAGAATGGGAGAAATTATTTATAAATTTATATTTATATGAGATGTATCTAGAATACATAAGAACACTTACAACTCAATAATGTCACAAATTATTTAATTTACAACTCAATAATGTCACAAATTATCCAATTTAAAAAATGGTCAATAGAATGAACCAAAATTTCAACAAAGAACATACACAAATGACCACTAAGCATATGAAAAGATGTTCAACAACATTAACAATTAGGGCAATGCAAATAAAATTTCAATGAGATACCACTTCGTACACAATAGGATAGTTATAATCACAAAGACAGGTAATGTCAATGTCAAATGTTGACAAGGATGTAGGGAAATTGAAAACCTCATATGCTGGTAATACGAATGGTGCTGTCACTTTGGTAAACAGTCTGACAGTTCCTCAAAGGTTCAAATAGAGTTTTTCCACTCCCAAGATAAATGGAAACATATATTCACCCAAAAACTTTTACATGAATGTTCGTAGCACCATTATTAATAAAAGCTAAAATGTAGCAGCAACTCAAATGCTATTAACTGATGAGTGGATAAACAAAATGTGGCCTACATATACAAGGGAAATTACTTTTTAATAAAGGAATGAAGTACTGGTACAAGCCACAACATGGATGATCCTTGAAAACATTATAATAAGTGAAAGAAGCCAGTAAAAAAAGGACCTCATATGATAGGATACAATTTATATGAAATAGCCAAGATAGGCAAATTTACAGAGATAGAAAGTAGATTAGTGATTAACTATAGGTGACTATAGGGAATGGGGGTTAATAGTAGGTGACTGCTAAAAGATATGGCATTTTCTTAGGGGATGATGAAATGTTCTAAAATTGATTGTGGCAATCAATTTTTGCATAATTCTGATTATACTAAAAATCATTGAACTGTTCACTTTATATACATGCATTTTGTGGTATGTGAATTATATCTCAATAAAGCTGTTAACAACAACAACAAAAACAAAAAGGTAAATTGTTCCTTCTGACATCATGTTTCTTTTGTTCTTTTGAAACGAGGGAATAGACTCTCTCAGTGTACTCCAAAATACGGAAAGTTCAAAATAAATATAAGCAAGAATTTTGGTCATTTTCCTGTCCACACAAGAAATTAGAGAAACTGATCAACCAGATCTCACAGGGAGCCCAGAAATAGTACCTAACTTGAGCTTTCCAGAGACTTATAAATACTGTGATATTCCTCAAATGTTGTTCAGAATATTAAGTGGCTTGAGAATCCAGGTTATCTTGTCATGTCATTTGTGATGGAATTTACTTCAGGACTCAAGAGTTTACTTATCCATTTTCTATGTGTGTATTTTTTGGTTTTTAATTGCAATTAATTATCTCATTCTCTGGATCTCTTTTCCAAATTCTAGAGAGAATAAAATCTGATCGAATTCCAATTTAGTCACAAGCATTTTTGCTGGCCTAATGTTTTAAATGTAATTTTCATGAGTTGGCATGAAGCTCTGTAGTTGTATATTTTATGGAGAGAGATGACGCTCAGTAAAAATTAACACATATATATCAGCACCATGTAAAATAGTGTATACCAGTTGAACCAAAACTGACTCAGGAAACAGAATTTAAGAAGAACTCATTAAATAATATTTCAACTGAACCAGTTGTTTTTTCTTTATCAGAGGAATCTTTATCGACTAGTATTTTAGCATTCAAAAAAACATGTTTGTTCAGTTAAACAAATACTCAATCATTATTATCAGGAGCTAGCTTGATTTTGAAGATAAAATATGAATAAGATATAGTCTCTTTTTCAGAGTTTAAAACTAGGTAAAGAAGCATCCATTAGAAATGTGTGTGAGAAATTATTCTTCCAGCTGACTTGTGAAGTCAAACCCTTCCATAGTCTTTGGTATATCACCAGTTTTTTAAAATAATTATTCAAGTTAAGGTCAATGCCATCATTCCTACTGGTAAAACAGCATTTTGCTATCATAGCCAGTATTCCCAGCTCTATTATTCTAGAAGTATAACTAGAGATTATTCGAAGTCATTAATGTGGCCATTAGTGTTCCTGGCCCTTACTTTCAATGTACTGAAAGTCAATTTCTGTTTTGAATACAAGCCTAAAATGTCCACACTGTATCATTGAAACAACAGATGCCAATTTGATAAAAATGCTTTTTAATCCATCAAAGAGCTATGCCTAGTGTAACCATAAAGTCAAACATGACTGCCTTGATTGCTTGGAGATCAGGCTTTCAGGGCCCTTTAAAAATATGAAGCCATGCCATAAACTATCTTTAAAATGATCTGCCTTCCAGATTTCTAATTCCTAAGTGAAATTACTTAGCACCTTGAGGGGGTGGGAAATAAAATAGACATTCAAAATATAATTTACTTTGAAGGGAGTAGTTATAATGACTTTACAAGGAATTGAAAAGGTCAGTGTTCACTACGATGGACATGGCTTCAGACATAGGCTTGTGAGCCAGAAGTTCTTCAGAGTCACAGCAATTATAAGACAAGAGCTCATCCTTTAGATTACGTTGCAGTAGCTTCAAAATCTTCTTATAAATGCTGTCAGCCTCCTCAACGTTTGTTTTTTTGCATGACAGCACTCCAGCTACTTGCAGAGAAAGGAGCCAAATATAAATGATTACTTGGACTCTCACACTGGTCAAAACTAACTAAATTTTTATTACCAGTACTTTAACCTTCAGTGCCTGAATTACTTTAAAAATAAATCAAACCAAGTAATGTTAAATAGCTGGCATGATAAAAGAAAAAAAATGTGAATGGTTTGTGATCAGTAAAAATCATTCATTATTCCTTTATGACAGCCCTTCTAGGAGCAGATTAAAATGTATTTTAACTCAAAATAGTTAATGAGCACTAGTATGTACTCAATATGCAAAAAATAATTTTAAAAAATAGTAGCTAAAAGAGAACATACTGACAGAAGTGAAAAGTGGGACTGGATAATCTATCAGGGAGAAAAACAAAAACAGGAAGTTACAAAAACAAGCCAAAAAATAGAGTTCTCTAGAACCATTTAGCCTGGAGTATTAGTAAATGGACAAGAACTAGAGGGCATCAATTATAGCACATTATGTCAACTCATGTATTAAAATAATTGCATGTCATTGAAGTATTTTAAAAGTTCAATTTAGTGTTTTAGAAGATGAAGAATGGTGACAGTTTGAAGAGATTAAAAGAACATTTAATTTTTTACATAATAAAAAAATTAATTTCCTTGAAATTCGTATATAAAGAATGTTTCTAATGCTATAAAGCTAATGAGATGTTACTGTGTGTGTCTTTGAGTGTGGACACACATTATTTATGCAGTTAAGTTTTACTTAGACACAGACAAAAAATCATTCTCTATTCTCACACAGATTATTCAGTGAGGTCTAACATGAAGGAGGAGACTTGTATGGTTTCTTGAAATAAATGATAGTATGTGCATAATCAAAAATACTTGTCACATCTTTAGCTGCACTATAACCTTCAAGGAAATAAATATAAATTAAACTATCCTGTTTTACTCAGCAAGGCATGATTCTTACCTTAGAATTCTGAACCATTTTTCAAACTTGTTTATAACTAGAGTCAGCAACACACTATGTAGCCAACTATAAAGTAAAACTTGAGGGTGGATGGAGAGTCTATAAGGTCTTAAAATATCACCTCTATTGCCAATGACAAAATTAGTTCCTTTTCTTATTAATTCTTTGGGGTTTAAATGGTTTGGTCTAATAAGACACTCCTTATTAGAATGAAAATACCCAAGGGACTGAAACATTTCATAGGTTGTTATCAGTGTCCTCATTAATGGTGTTTAATTGACAGCCAGCAGAAGTGCCTGAGGGAAGACAGGGCCTGGAAGGCAGGGCACCACAGATGAGCAGACTTGGAGTCACAGTTTTGGCCCAGTACTGTGCATATCAGTTCTATACTGTGAATAACACTAAGCTTTCTCCTCTTTATTTCATTTGACTGGTTTAGGTTAATTGTCTCACTTTCTTGGTCATTGACTTTTAGGTTTCTGAGAGATAAACCATGATATATTTAAGTGTACCAATATAAAGGTAAATTGAAAGCAACTGGCTTTTCTTCTAACATTTTATAGTATATTTAGCTCCCTGTAAGCTTGGTTTATATAGAAGTTTGGAGGTAGAAAAAAATCTTAAAAGTAAACCATTTTCACATATTCATTTTATTATTTTTATTTTAGAAGTAATACATCTATGGAACTTAAAAACTAACTTAGTATTACAAGGCTTATTATGGAAAACAATGATCCCTTAATACTACATTTTCCTCCCTAGCCCTGCTCTAAGAAAAAATCAGCTCAATATTTCAACTTTTTAACTCTTTCTTCTTGTATTTGCCTACAACTTTCAGACCAGTACCACGCTTAGAATAGGCAAACATGGGTCTAGTTCTAGGAAAATGGCCTAACATCAGATAATGCAAGTATTTCTTTCTTGGGATCTTGTGGCACTAAACTGTCAAGATGGTGCTGACTTGCTGATTTGGGGTAACTCTTACTTATGTCAGACGCAAGACAAGTTCAGACCCTGGACAACAAGGTCTCCTCTGTTGACCTTTGGCTTAGAGCCTCATCTATAAGCATGTGTAATCCTATGGTTCCATGGAACCCATCCATGTTCCAATCATTCTATCACTTCAGGTCTACAGTACCCAAATGTGGGCTATATAGTTGTAGTGGTGATGCAGGAATTCTTTACCCTGCATGTTCCTTTGCCGTGGACACTGTCCATGGTCAGGCAGTTCTGCAAGAGTGACTGTGTCATCTCCTCCAAGTGTTCTTAAGACTGATGCTACATAATACCAATAGCCCTTTCTCATCCATTTCCTCTAATTGCTTCCAGCGGATGAGCAGATATGCTCCAGTGACAGTCTTCAGCAGTACTAGACAAGAGGAAGATAGTCCTTCTATGAATGGACTACTCTTCTTCTTCCATCCAACTCCCATCATCTAACTTCTGCAGGTGGTGCTAGATAGAAGGCAGAGGTGCGACCAAGATCAAAAGAGATCACATGCTAGGAATGTGGGCATTATAGTCTAAAGCATTCCAGAAAATGCATAGTTTAAAGTGTGTTGTTATACATTTCCACTATAAAATTCTGCATTTAACAAATCCAGAAAATTAATTTTCATTCACATATGCCTGTGTACTCTAGACAAGACTTGCATTTGTGATCATCATCAATGTAGCACACCAGCAGCTTTTCAGAGTCATTGAAAACCAGAACCCCCAGAAGTAATGGTGTAACTAGCATTAAATAAGTGGAATTAAGGAACTGTAAAGCAATATCTATGTTGTTTCAAAACAGACAGATTCTGAAGAAACGTATTTTATAACTCGAAGTTTGTACCTCTTAATCTCCCTCACCTATTTCACTTACCTCCCCTCCCCATTCCCCTCTGAGTTTGTTCTCTGTATCTATGAGTCTGTTTGTTTTGTGATGTTTGTTCATTTGTTTTGTTTTTTAGATTCCACACATAAGTGAATTCATATGGTATTTGTCTTTCTCTATCTGACTTATTTTACTTAGGATAATACCCTTATTTATACATTCATCCATGGACAATTAGTTTGCTTCCATATCTTAGCTATTGTACATGATGCTGCAATGAACATTAGAGTGCATACATCTTCTAAAAATAGTGTTTCTGTTTTTCTTCAGGTAAATACCCAGAAGGGAAATTGCTGGATTGTACGGCAGTTCTATTTTTAATTTTTTGAGGAACCTCCATAATGTTTCCTTAGTGGATGCATCAATTTACAATCCTGCAAATTGTGCATGAGGGTTTCCATTTTACCACCTGCTTGCAAACATTTGTGACTTGTCCTTTTGATAATAGCCATTCTGACAGGTGTGAGGTGATATCTCATTGAGGTTTTAATATGCATTTCCCTGATGGTTAATGATATTGAGCATCTGTTCATGTGCCTGTTGATCATTTGCATGTCTTCTTTGGAAAAATATATATTCAGGTACTCCACCCAATTCTTTTAAATAGATTTTATTGGAGTATAATTGTTTCACAATACTGTGTTAGTTTCTGTTGCACACCAAAGTGCATCAGCGTTATGCATACATATGTCCCCATATCTCCTCCCCCTTAAGCCTCCCTACCATCTTCCCTATCCCCTCTCTAGGTCATGGCAAAGCACCGAGCTGACCTCCCTGTGCTATGCAGCTGCTTCCTACTAGCTAACTATTTTACATTTGATAGTGTATATATGTAAATGCTACTCTCACTTCACCCCAGCTTCCGCCTCCCACCCCATACCCTCAAGTCCATTCTCTATGTCTACATCTTTATTCCTGCCCTGCAACTGGGTTCGTCAGTACCTTTTTTTTTTTTTTTTTTACATTCCATATATATGTGTTAGCATACGGTATTTGTTTTTCTCTTTCTGACTTACTTCACTCTGTATCACACACTCTAGGTCCATCCACTTCACTACAAATAACTCAATTTCATTTCCTTTTATGGTTGAGTAATATTCCATTGTATATATGTGCTACATCTTCTTTATCCACTCATCTGTCAATGGGCATTTAGGTTGGTTCCATGTCCTGGTTATTGTAAATTGTGTTGCAGTGAACATTGTGGTACATGTCTCTTTTTGAATTATAGTTTTCTCAAGATATATGCCCAGTAGTGGGATTGCTGGGTCATATGGTAGTTCTATTTTTAGCTTTTTAGGGAACCTCCATACTGTTTTCCATAGTGGTTGTATTAATTTACATCCCACCAAGAGTGCAGGAGAGTACCCTTTTCACCACACCCTTTCCAGCTTTTATTGTTTCTAGATTTTTTGATAATAGCCATTCTGACTGGCATGAGGTGATACCTCGTTGTAGTTTTGATTTGCATTTCACTAATAATTAGTGATGTTGAGCATCTTTTCGTGTGCCTCTTGGCCATCTGTATGTCTTCCTTGGTGAAATGTCTATTTAGATCTTCTGCCCATTTTTTAATTGGATTGTCTGTTGCTTTGATATTAAGCTCCATTAGCTGTTTGTATATTTTGTAGATTAATCCTTTGTCTGTTGTTTGATTTGCAAATAATTTCTCCCATTCTGAGGGTTGCCTTTTTGTCTTGTTTATGGTTTCCTTTGCTGTGCAAAAACTTTTAAATTTAATTAAGTCCCATTTGTTTATTTTTGTTTTTATTTACTCTAGGAGGTGGGTCAAAAAAGATCTTGTTGTGGTTTATGCCAAAGAGTGTTTTTCCTGTTTTCCTTTAACAGTTTTATAGTGTCTGGTCTTGCATTTAGATCTTTAATCCATTTTGAGTTTATTTTTGTGTATGATGTTAGGTAGTGTTCTAATTTCATTCTTTTACATGTAGCTGTCCAGTTTTCCCAGCACCACTTATTGAAGAGCCTGTCCATTCTCCCTTGTATGTTGTTGCCTCCCCTGTTGTAAATTAGGTGACCACATGTGCATGGATTTATCTCTGGGCATTCTATTCTGTACCATTTACCTATATTTCTGTTTTTGTGCTGGTACAATAGTGTCTTGATTACTGCAGCTTTTTGGTATAGTTTGAAGTCAGGGAGCCTGATTCCTCCAATTCCATTTTTCTTTCTCAAGATTGCTTTGGCTATTTGGGGTAATTATGTTTCCACATGAATTGTAAATTTTTTTGTTCTAATTCTGTGAAGAATGCCATTGGTAGTTTGATAGGAATTGAATTGAATCTGTAGATTGCTTTGGGTAGTACAGTCATTTTCACAATATTGATTCTTCCAATCCAAGAACATGGTATATTTCTCCATCTGTTTATGCCATCTTTGATTTCTTTCATCAGTGTTTTATAGCTTTCTGAGTACAAGTGTTTCGCCTCCTTAGGCAGGTTTATTCCTAGGTATTTTATTCTTTTTGTTGAGATGGTAAATGGGATTGTTTCATTATTTTATCTTTCTGATTTTTCATTGTTGCTGTATAGGAATGCCAGGGATTTTTGTGTATTAATTTTTTATCCTGCAACCTTACAAAATTCATTGATTAGTTCTAGTAGTTTTCCAGTGGCATACTCAGGATTTTCTATGTATAGTATAATGTCATCCACAAACAGTGACAGTTTTACTTCTTCTTTTCCCAGTTGTGTTCCTTTTATTTATTTTTCTTCTCTGATTACCATGGCTAGGACTTCCCAAACTATGTTGAATAAGAGTGGCAAGAGTGGATACCCTTGTCTTGTTCCTGATCTTTGTGGAAATGCTTTCAGTTTTTCACAATTGACTATGATGCTTGCTGTGGCTTTGTCGTATATGGCCTTTATTATGTTGAGGTAGCTTCCCTCTATGCCCATTTTCTGGAGAGTTTTTATCATAAATGGGTTTTAAATTTTGTCAAAAGCTTTTTCTGCATCTATTGAGATGATCATATGGCTTTTATTCCTTAATTTGTTAATGTGGTGTATCACATTGTTTTGCATATATTGAAGAATCCTTACATACCTGGAATAAATCCCACTTGATCATGGTTTATGATCTTCTTAATGTGTTGTTGGATTGTGTTTGCTAGTATTTTGTTGAGGATTTTTGCATCTATGTTCATCAATGATATTGGTCTATAATTTTCTTTTTTTGTGGTATCTTTTTCTGGTTTTGGTATCAGGGTGATAGTGACTTGTAGAATGAATTTGGGAGTGTCTCCCCCTCTGAAATTTTTTGGAAGAGTGTGAGAAGTTTCAGTATTAGCTCTTCCCTAAATAAGAATTTGCCTGTGAAGCCATCTGGTCCTGGACTTTTGTTTGTTGGAAGATTTTAATTATGGTTTCAATTTCATTACTTGGGATAGGTCTGTTTATATTTTCTAATTCTTCTTTGTTCAGTCTTGGAAAATTGTACTTTTCCAAGAATTCGTCCATTTCTTCATTATTTTCCATTTTATTAGCATATAGTTGGTTGTCATATTCTCTTACAATCTTTTGTATTTCTGCAGTGTCAGTTGTGATTTCTCCTTTTTCATTTCTAATTTTATTGATTTGTGTCCTCTCACTTTTTTTCTTGATGAGTCTGGCTAAGGGTTAAACAATATTTTTTTTATCTTCTCAAAGACCAGCTTTTAGTTCTATTGATCTTTGCCATTGTTTTCTTTGTTTCTATTTCATTTATTTCTCCTCTTATTTTTTATGATTTACTTCCTTCTACTGGAATTGGGTTTTCTTTGGTCTTCTTTCTCTAGTTGTATTTTTTTTACGGTACATGGGCCTGTCACTGTTGTGGCCTCTCCTGTTGCAGAGCACAGGCTCCGGACACACAGGCTCAGCAGCCATGGCTCACGGGACCAGCCGCTTCACGGCATGTAGGATATTCCCAGACCGGGGCACAAACCCATGTCCCCTGCATTGGCTGGCGGACTCTCAACCACTGCACCACCAGGGAAGCCCCCTCTCTAGTTGTTTTAAGTGTAGGGTTAGATTGTTTGTTTTAGATTTTTCTTGTTTCTTGAGGTGAGATTGAATTGTTATAAACTTCTCTCTTAGAATTGCTTTTGCTGCATCCCATAAGTTTTGGATCATCATGTTTTCATTGTCATTTGTTTCTATGTATTATTTGATTTCTTCTTTGATTTCTTCAGTGATCTCTTGGTTATTTAGTTGTGCACTGTTTATCCTCCATGTATTTGTGTTTTTTACAGCTTTTTTTCCTGTAATTGATTTCCACTCTCATAGCATTGTGGTCAGAAAAGATGCTTGATATGATTTCAGTTTTCTTAAATTTTCCAAGTCTTGATTTGTGACTCAAGATGTGATCTATCCTGGAGAATGTTCCATGTTCACTTGAGAAGAAAGCGTATTCTGACACTTTTGGGTGGAATGTTCTATAAATATCAATTAAATCTTTCTGGTCTGTAGTGTCACTTAAAGTTTGTGCTCCTTATTTATTTTCTCTTTTAATGATTTGTCCATTGGTGTAAGTGGTGTGTTAAAGTCCCCTACTATTATTGTGTTACTGTCAATTTCTCCTTTCATAGTTGTTAGCATGTGCTGTATGTATTGAGGTGCTCCTATGTTGGGTACATAAATATTTATAATTGTTATATCTTCTTCTTGGATTGATCCTTTGATCATTATGTAGTGTCCTTCTTTGTGTCTTGTAATAGTCTTTATTTTAAAGTTTATTTTCAGATATGAGTATTGCTACTCCAGCTTTCTTTTGATTTCCATTTGCATGGAGTATCTTTTTCCAACCCTTCACCCTCAGTCTGTATGTGTCTCTAGGTCTGAAGTGGGTCTCTTGTAGACAGCATATATGTAGGTCTTGTTTTTGTTTCCATTCAGCCAGTCTGTGTCTTTTGGTTGGGGCACTTAATCCATTTACATTCAAAGTTATTACTGATATGTATGTTCCTATTTCCATTTTCTTAATTGTTATGGGTTTGTTTTTGTGTGTCTTTTTCTTCTCTTTGCCTAGAGAAGTTTCTTTAACATTTGTTGGAGAGCTGGTTTGGTGGTGCTGAATTTTCTTAGCTTTTTCTTGTCTGAAAAGCTTTTGATTTCTCTGTTGAATCTGAATGAGATCCTTGCTGGGTAGAGTAATCTTGGTTGTAGGTTTTTCTCTTTCATTGCTTTCAGTATATCCTGCCACTCCTTTCTGGCCTGCAGGATTTTTGCTGAAAAATCAGCTGATAACCTCACGGGGATTCCTTTATATGTTATTTATTCTTCCCTTCTTGCCATTAATATTTTTTCTTTGAATTTAATTTTTGTTAGTTTGATTAATATGTGTCTTGCTGTGTTTTTCCTAGGGTTTATCCTGTATGGGACTCTCTGTGCTTCCTGGACTTGGGTGATTATTTCCTTTCCATATTAAAGAAGTTTTAACCATAATATCTTCAAATATTTTTTCACACCATTTCTTTTTCTCTTCTTCTTCTGGGACCCTTATAATTCGAATGTTGGTGTGTTTAGCATTGTCCCAGAGGCCTCTGAGATTGTTCTTAATTCTTTTTATTCTTTTTTCTTTATTCTTCTCCTCAGCAGTTATTTCCACCATTTTGTCTTCCAGCTCACTTATTCGTTCTTCTGCCTCAGTTATTCTGTTAATGATTCCTTCTAGTGTATTCTTCATTTCAGTTATTGTGTTGTTCATCTCTGTTTGTTTGTTCTTTAGTTCTAGATCTTTGTTAAACATTTCTTTTATTTTCTAAATTCGTGCCTCCATCCTATTTCTTAGATTCTGGATCATCTTTACTATCATCACTCTGTATTCTTTCTCATGTAGATTATCTATTTCCTCTTCATTTATTTGGTCTTGTAGGTTTTTACCTTGTTCCTTCATCCATTACATATATTTTTACCATCATATATATATATATATATATATATATATATATATATATATGAGTGGGATTGTGTTGCTGTCTTACTGGATGTTTGAACTGAGGCTTCCAACACAGGAGTTTGTAAGCTGTTTGGTAGAGCTGGCTCTTGGTGATGAGATGAGGACCTCTGTGAGACTTCACTCCAATAAATATTCCCTGGGGTCTGAGGTTCTCTGTTGGTCTAGTGGTTCAAACACAGAGTTCCCACTACAGGAGCTTCGGCCCAACCCCTGGCTTGTGAATCAAGATCCCACAAGCTGTGTGGGGTGGCGAAAAAAAAGAAAAAGAATATCTAGAAAAACGTCTGAGAGAAACTGCAGCAAGGCTGGCTTCTTAGCAGTTGCGGCCATTACAGGAAGCTTCTTCCTTATTATGGATGGGGCAACAAGTTGTCCTGCAGGTGCGAGGGCACCTCCTTAGTTCTAAGGAAACTAACTTCTTGTCACCCTCACTGTAGAGTAGGAACCAACATTGCAGTCAGACAACTCATATGTTCCTGCCCAATTTTTAATTGTGTTTTTTTAATGTTGAATTGTATGATTTCTTCATATATTTTTATTTATTTATTTTCCCAGATGTGTTTATTGAACCATTAAATCTATGTGACAAAGGCTAACAGTTTTAAATATCAAATTTCCAAAAATTTATTGGATTGTTTCAGGGTTCTATAGCACATTTTATTCCATTACTTTATTGTGCTAATGCTGAAAACAGAATTTTTTTCCAATTAAAAATAAATTTACTTTTTTTTAATTTTTACATATACATAATATGCACTCTTTTTTAGATTCTTTTCCCATGTAGGCCATTACAAAGTATGGAGTAGAGTTCCATGTGCTATACAATAGGTCCTTATTAATTATCTATTTTATATACAGTAGTGTGTATATGTCAATCCCAAACTCCTGATTTATCCCTCTCCCTCTTACCACCTGGTAACCATAAGTTTTCTACATCTTTAACTCTATTTCTGTTCTGTAGATAAGTTCATTTGTACTCTTTTTTAATATTCCACATACAAGCAATATCATATGATATTTGTCTTTCTCTGTCTGACTTTCTTCACTCAGTATAACAATCTCTAGGTCCATCCATGTTGCTTCAAATGGCATTATTTTGTTCTTTTCTATGGCTGAGTAATATTCCATCGTATATATGTACCACATCTTCTTTATACATTCCTCTGTTGATAGACATTTAGGTTGCTTCCATGTCCTGGCTATTGTAAATAGTGCTGCAATGAACATTGGGGTGCATGTATCCTTTCAAATTATGGTTTTCTCTGGATATATGCCCAGGAGTGGGATTGCAGGATCATATGGTAGTTTTACTTTTAGTTTTTTAAGGAAGCTTCATACTGTTCTCCAAAGTGTCTGTGCCAATTTACATTCCCACCAACAGAGTAAGAGGGTTCCCTTTTCTATATTTTTGATATTAACCCTTTATTGGATATATAATTTGCAAACATGGACTCTCATTCCATAGGCAGCCTTTTCAGTCTGTTGATAGTTTCCTTTGCTGTGCAAAAGTTCTTTAGTAAATATAGCCTCATTTAAAAATTATTGATTTGTTTCCATTGCCCGAGGAGACATATCCATAAAAATACAATAAAGACCAGTGCGAAGAATGAACTGCCTAGGTTTTCATCTAGGAGTTTTATGATTTCAGGTCTTATATTTAAGTCTTTAATCCATTTTGAGTTTACTTTTGTAGTTGCTATGAGAATGTAGTTCAGTTTTACTCTTTTTCATGTAGCTATTCAGTTTTCCCAACATCATTTTTCAAAGAGGCTATCTTTCTCCATTGTCTATTCTTACCTTCTTTGTAATAGATTTATTAACCGTATAAGTTTGGGTTCATTTCTGGGCTCTCTATTCTGTGACATTGATCTATGTCTCTGTTTTTGTGCCAGTGCCATAGTGTTTTGATTACAGGAGATTTGTAGTATAGTCTGAAGTCAGGGAGCATTGTACCTTCAGTATTGTTCTTTCTCAAAAAACTTATTCTGAGTATTTTGTGTTTCCTCCCAAATTTTAGAATTATTTGTTCTATTTCTGTGAAAAAATGTCACTGGTATTTGGAGGGGATTGAATTGAATCTGTACACAGCCTTGTGGAATATGGGCATTTTAGCAATATTACTTCTTCCAATCTAGGAGAATGTTATATCTTCCCATTTGCTTGTGTCATCTTCAATTTCATTCATCAATGTCTTAAAGTTTTCCTAGTATAACTCTTTAACCTCCTTTGTCAGTTTTAATCCAAGGTATTTTCTACTTTTTGATGCAATTGTAAATGGGATTGTTTCTTAATTACTCTTTCTACTAGTTCATTTTTTATATACAGAAATACAACAGATTTATGTATGTTAATTTTGTATTCTGCAAATTTACTGAATTCATTTATGAGTTCAAATACTTTTTGGTGCCTTCTTTAGGGTTTTTTATATATGGTAACATGCAAACAGTGACAGTTTTACTTCTTCCCTTCCTATTTGGATGCTTTTTATTTATTTATCTTGCCTGATTGCTCTGGCTTGGATATCAAATACTATGTTGAATAAAAGTGGCAAGAGTGGGCATCCTTGTCTTGTTCCTGATATAGAGAAAATGCTTTCATCTTTTTTCACTAAGTATGATATTGGGTGTGGGTTTGTCATGCAAGGCCTTTATTATGTTGAGGTATGTTTTGTCTATATCCACTTTTTTGACAGTTTTTTATCATGAATGGATGTTGAATTTTGTCAAAAGCTTATTCTGGGGCTTCCCTGGTGGTGCAGTGGTTGAGAGTCCACCTGCCGATGCAGGGGACATGGGTTTGTGCCCTGGTCCAGGAAGATCCCACATGCCACAGAGCGGCTGGGCCTGTGAGCCATGGCTGCTGAGCCTGCACGTCTAGAGCCTTTGCTCCACAATGGGAGAGACCAAAGCTGTGACGGGCCCACATACTGCAAAAAAAAAAAAAAAAAAGCTTATTCTGCATCTTTTGAAATGATCATATTATTTTTATTCTTCAAATCTGTTAACGTGATGTATCATATTTATTTATTTGTGGAGATTGAATTATCTTTGAATCCCTGGGATAAATTCCACTTGATCATGGTGTATGATTCATTTAATGTATTGTTGAATTCTGTTTGCTTATATTTTGTTGAGTATTTTTGCATCTATGCTCATCAGAGATATTGGCCTATAATTCTCTTTTTTTGTGGTGTCTTTGGTTTTGGTATTAGGATCATTCTGGCCTCATAGAATGAGTTCAGAAGCATTCATTCCTCTACCATCTTTGGAGTAGTTTGAAAAGAATAGATTTTAACTCTTCTTTTAATTTTTGGAATAATTCAACTACTTCTACAGTTTTATTTGTTGGGAGTTTTTAAATTACTGATTCACTTTCATTACTGGTAATTGGTCTGTTCATATTTTATGTTTTTTCCTGATTCAGTCTTGACAGATTTTAAATTTCTAGGAATTTATCCATTTCTTCTAAGTTGTCCATTTTATTGGTGTGTAATCGTTCATAGTATTCTCTTATGATCCTTGGTAGTTTTCTTGTATCAGTTATAACCTCTCCTCTTTCAGTTTTTATTTTATTTATTTGAACTTCTATCTTTTGTTCTCGATGAGTCTGGCTACAGGTTTATCAACTTATTTATATTTTCAAAGAACCAGCACTTAGTGTCATTTACCTTTTCCATTGTTTTAGTCTCTATTTCATTTATTTTCACTCTGATCTTTATTGTTGCTTTCCTTCTACTAACTTTGTGTTTTCAATGTTCTTGTTTTTCTAGTACTTTTACGTGCAACATTAGAGTATTTATTTGAATTTGTTCTTGTTTCTTGAGGTTGGCTTGCATTGCAATGAACTTCCCTCTTGGAACTGCTTTTGCTGAATCCCATAGATTTTTAAAAATTGTGTTACTATTTTCATTTGTCACTAGGTTTTTTATTTTCCTCTTTTATTTCCTCTGTGACCTATTGGTTGCTTAGAAACATATTATTTAGCCTCTACATGTCTGTATTTTTGACAGTTTTCTTCTTGTAGTTGATTTCTAGTCTCCTAGCATTGTAGTCAGAAAAGATGCATGAAATGATTTCAATTATTCTTAAATTCAGTGAGACTTGTTTTGTGACCTAGCATGCGATCTATCCTGAAGAATGTTCCAAGTGCACTTGAAAATAATGTGCTTTCTGCTAATTTTGGATGGAATGTTCTATTTATATATATAAAATTTAACTGGTCTAATATGTCATTTAAGCCCAGTATTTCCTCATAGATTTACTGTATCTGGAAGATCTGTCCATTGATGAAAATGAGGTGTTAAAGTCCCCTAATATTATTGTGTTACTGCCAATTTCTCCCATTAGGAGTGTTAGTATTTGCATTATTATTTTATGTACTCCTATGTTAGGTGAATACATATTTATAATTGTTATATCTTCTTCTTTGACCTGTTTATCATTATGTAATGTTTCTTATTCATTTATTGTTGCAGTCTTTGTTTTAAAGTCTATTTTTTCTTATATAAGTATTGCTACCCCATCTTTCTTTTTATTTCCATTTGCATGGAATAACTTTTTCCATTTAGATCCAAAGTGAGTCTCTTGTAGGCAGTATATATATGGATCTTTTTTTGTACCCATTCAGCCATGTGTCCTCTGATTGGAGTAGTTAGTGCATTTATATTTAATTAATTATTGATAGGTATGTACTTACTGAAATTTTGTTGTTTTTGTTGCTCTTATTTGTTCCTTTCATCTTCTTTTGCTCTCATCCTTTGTGGTTTGATAACTATCCTTAGTATTATGTTTGGATTCCTTTCTTTCTTTGTGTGTGTATATCTATTACTTGTTTTTGGTTTGTTTCATATATATATATATATATATATATATATATATATATATATATATGATAATCTCTTAAGCTCAAACACATTCTCGTAACCCTGAATTTCTACTCCCCTATCCCCATGTTTAATGTTTCAATATCCCTACAAATTTATTGTAGCATATACATGATTTTATTACTTTTGTCTTTTAAACTTCCTACTAGCTTTATAAGTGGTTGATCTACTACTTTTATTGTATGTTTGACTTTACCAATGAGATTATTCCTTTCATAATTTTCATATTTCTAATCGTGGTCATTTATTTTTCCACATCAAGATGTTCCTTTAAAATTTCTTGTAAAACCTTTTTAGTGATGCTGGACTCTAGGCTGTTGCTTGTCTGTAAAACTCTTTGTCTCTCCTTCAAATCTGAATGATAACTTTGCCAGTTAGAGTATCCTTGGTTGTAGCTTTTTTGCTTTTATCACTTTGAATATGTCATGCCACTCTCTTGTGGACTGCAGAGTTTGCACTGCAAAGGCAGCTGATGGTCTTATGGAAGTTCCCTTGTATGGAGCTAGCTGCTTTTTTCTTGCTGCTTCTAAGATTCTCACTTTAATTTTTTCCATTTGAACTATAATTTGTTTTGGTGTTGACCTCTTTGGGGTCATTTGTTTGGGACTCTCTTCACTTACTGGACTAGGATGTCTGTTTATTTTCTCAGGTTAGGGAAGTTTTCACCTATTATTTCTTCAATATTTTCTCTGCATCTTTCTCTCCCTCTCTTCTCCTTCTGGGACCCATATAATGCAGATGTTACTATGCTTGATATTGTTCAAGAAGCCTCTTAGGGCCTCCCTGGTGGTGCAGTGGTTGAGAGTCCGCCTGCCGATGCAGGGGATACGGGTTCGTGCCCCGGTCTGGGAGGATCCCATATGCCGCGGAGCGGCTGGGCCCGTGAGCCATGGCCGCTGAGCCTGTGCGTCCGGAGCCTGTGCTCCGCAACGGGAGAGGCCACAACAGTGAGAGGCCCGCGTACAGCAAAAAAAAAAAAAAAAAAAAAAAAAAAGAAGCCTCTTAAACTTTCCTCATTTATTTAATTCTTTTTTTTTTCTTTTTCTGTTCAGCAAGGGTGAGTTCCATTATTGTCTTCCAATTCACTGATCATTCCTCTGTATCATCTAATGTACTGGTTATTCCATCTAGTGTATTTTTTATTTCAGTTATTGTATTCTTTAGATCTATTTGTTCTCTTCATATTTTCTAGCTCTTTGTTGAACTTCTCATCATGTTTATCCATTCTTCTTCTGTGTTCATTGAGCATGTTTATGATCATTATCTTGAACTCTTTATCAAGTATATTTCTTTTCTTTTCTTTTTTTTTTTTTTTTTTTTTTTTGCAGTACACAGGCCTCTCATTGTTGTGGCCTCTCCCGTGGCAGAGCACAGTCTCTGGACACGCAGCCTCAGTGGCAATGGCTCACAGGTCCAGCTGCTCTGTGGCATGTGGGATCTTCCTGGACTGGGGCATGAACCCGTGTCCCCTGCATCGGCAGACAGACTCTCAACCACTGAGCCACCAGGGAAGCCCTATCAAGTATATTTCTTATGTCCACTTTGGTTAGTTCTTTTTTCTAGGGTTTTGTCTTGTTCTTTCATTTGGAACACATTCCTTTGTTTCCTCATTTTGCCCAGTTCTCTGTTTATTTCTCTGTGTTTTATAGGTCAGTTACATTTGCCAATTTTGGAGAAGTAGCCTTATGTAGGAGACATCCTATGGGCCCCAGAAATATACTTCTCTCTG
This sequence comes from Mesoplodon mirus, assembly GCF_964341445.2. NCBI lineage: Eukaryota > Metazoa > Chordata > Mammalia > Artiodactyla > Ziphiidae > Mesoplodon > Mesoplodon mirus. The sequence continues at coordinate 105,491,281 of NC_138983.1, read as the reverse complement.
GTCACCAAATCTACATGCTCTAGAAGTTTCCCCTATGTTGGCTGTGTGGGGTCTTCTGTTGTAGTGTGACTAAACACTTTGGCCATGCTGGTTGGTGGAGCTGGCCCCAGGTCAATTTGTCTGCCAGACTCTGATTCACATATTGGCTAAAGGCCCACCGCTGGGTAGAGCAAGGAGCCTGCAAGCTGGCTCTGTGGTCCTAGGGGGCCTGGGCTGTTGTCAACCCAATGCTGCTTAAGGCTGGGTCACAAGATGCATAGTTGTGGGGGCTAAGGGAGTCCTGTTACTGGTCTGGCCTGCTGGTGGGTGGTGAAGCTCCTAGCACTAATAACCTACAAGGAGAATTCCAAGATGTCACTTGCCAGCACCAGTGACCTTGTGGGAGAATGAGCTCTCCAAAATGTCTGCCACCAACATCTATCCCTGTGGGAGTCCTATTTGCCTTCTGCCTCTCTGGGGGACTCTCCAAGATCAGCAAGTATATCTGACTCAGGCTGCATTCAAATTACTGCCTCTGCATTGGGATTCAGTGCATGTGATATTTTACATGCACCCTTTAAGAGCAATTCTGTTTCTTATAAGCTTCAGCCTCTTCTGTATGCAAGCACTGCTGGCCTTGCAAAGCCATACATTCTGAGTGTTCTTCTTGGTCTATGGATCCTGGGTATGGGAGCCTGGTAAGGGCCTCAGATCCCTCACTCCTTGTGTAGAACATGTACAGTTTTAATTATCCTCCCATTTGTGAGTCACTTACCCAAGGGTGTTGATCTTGAGTATACCATGTCTCTGCATCTCCTACATGTATTGTGAGTCCTTCTTTATATCTTTATTTGTAGAAGATTCTTTCTGCTAGTCATCAGGTCTTTCTCATCAATAATTACTCTGTAAGCAGTTGTAATTTTGTTGTGCCCGTGTGAGGAGGTGAGCTTATGGTCTTCCTACTTCACTGTCTTGGACATATCCTTTATTGTAATTTTTTAAAATAATATCTTTGGTAATATCCCTGGCCCATTAAAACTTCTAGTTTAAATCTTGAATTCATTTGGTTTAGTCATCAGTTTTCCTTTTTTTCTGTATTACTCTTCTACCTTTTGGGTCCTACACAAACAAACTGTCAAATAAAATTTTGTTTTTGCTAAAAAGTACTTTTTCAAATTTTCAATACCAATGTTTTAATTATCTGAATCTTCCATCTTTTAAAAATAGAGTACCCTATTTGTACATTGAAATAGTAGCATTTTCTAAGTGACATGATGACCCATATTGTATGTATATAAATATTTTATTTTCAAGAGATATTTTCATTTTAAATCATAAAAACAATATAGCACCCTATTCTTATATGCCATGATGTTCTATCTTCTCTTGATATTACAGTTCCTATTAATGTTGTGTTTTAAAATTTTCTTCTCTCTAAATGATCCATATTTCCCCAGAATGTTTTTCTTTTGTTATGCTTATTTACAGTTGTCCCTTGAACAATGTGGATTTAAACTGTATGGGTCCACTTATATGCAGATATTTTTCAGTAGTAAACACTACAGTACTACATGCTCCATGGTTGGTTGAATCTGCAGATGTGTAGGAACTGTGGATATAAAGGGACAACTATAAATTATATGCAGATTAACACTTGCATTGTTCAAGGGTAAACTGCATATGCATATCTGTCTTTGTGTCTGTCTTTAAATTTAGATCATTTCCTAAAATATGTTAGCTATCTCTTTCTATTTAAGATTGAGGAACCCAAAAAAAAATTGATTGGGATATATGTGTTGTGAGAAAGACTAAAATATGGACAGGTTTTACTTTTTTAGTGCACACTAAGTTGTTTCATTTGATGATACATAATTATCAACATGTATCATTTTTTTTTGTATTGTCTTGGGTCAGATGGTTCTTCCAAACAGGTATTATAAGCCTGGTTTTCTGAATTTTAGAAGTGGACAGAGAGACAAGTAAGATGAAATCTCAGAGTTTAAAAAGGAGGCATTTATCTAATCCTCCTCTTTTAATATCCTCACTTACCCCCAACTCCTCTTAACCTGGCTCAATATTTTCAAGCCTAGAGCTCGCTAGTTTTAATTTTCCATGGAGTAGACTTTCTTTCCCTACCTTACCAGAGGAGAGATAGTCACGTTGCTCTTTGGGTAAACAAGGGAATATTGAACAAAAAAACCTAAGTGTTTTAAACTGATTAAAAACAGTTCTTTCTGTTTTTATTTCTACCCCTTATTCCTGCCTTCATTGAGCTGGTGTCTCCACTTCCTGAGACCCTCCATGGTTTTGTAGCATAAATAAACTTGCTTATTGTTGGTTTCTAACTCTGCCGGTCAGATGATACAATACATTTCAGCTTTTTCTCCCGTGCTAAGTTAGTCATTACTCATCATTTTTCAAAATTTGAATGTCATATCTCATCTGATAGTATCTCCTTAACTTTTCCCTCAGGTATCTATAATATTTTTTTAAATAAAATAATCCTTTATATTTCATAGAGATAGAGGTTTTATATAGAGCATACAAAAATTCAAGGTATTCTGTCTATCATATTTATTAAGAAACACGATTACTTTATACTTGAATAACTGTTTAGGTAGTTTATATGCTTATCATAGTTTGAGTCATGTAGTACATTCTGTTCCATCTGTTATAATTATTATTGATAATGGTATTGTTGTTACTAGACATTTGTTGTTGTTCTTGCAATTGTTCTTCCAAAGTTCACCCAGACAAATAATGGCAGGACTGGAACTCAAATCCTAGCCTTCTACCTTTCCTCCTTCATCCTTTTCAGTAAGAGGAAATAATTCAAATTTCTGACCTTCTCTTTTACTGAAATTGTCTTCTCTAGATACATCTGAATATAGGGAAGAACATATGGAGTATAGGATTATGTAGAGACATTTTAACCAGAAATCAAAGCAAACTTTGAGGTTTTTAATGTGCCATTGCTTTTGTATTGAAGTGTACATCTATATGGATTCCTGATCCAGGCTTGAAGTGATTGTCCCTTAACCAAACAATTTTGAGCACCCACAGGTGAGTAAGCTATTTTTTACATGCCAAAACTATAGATATTAATTTTAGCTTTACCTGGAAGAAGTTCACTACTAGAGCTTAAATAGACTAATAATCATAACACAGTCAGATGCCTGAGCTAATGGAGCAATGAAGAAATAATTGAGAGACCAGAGAAGAGAATAACTGGGGAGATTAAGACTTTCCAAAAGAAGGTGTGGCTTGAATTTGTATGGAGGCCTTGGACACCTATTCTAAGCTAAGGAAGTAGAGGGAACAAGGCAAAAGTTATAAAGGTATATGATATATTGTGCCCAAAGTATGTTCACTGTGGCTAGAGCAGGGTTATCTACCTTTTTTACAGTCAAGTTTCCACATATGCCAGTGAATTCTTATGTAACTTTGGCCTTTGACTAAAACTTTACATGCTACAAACCAAATGCTGACTTACACACACTGTATAAGCTCAACCTGCTATTTGAAACAAAAATAAATATATGCCTGTCAAAGTACTGAAACATATAACACATATCAGAATAATAGCGAAAAAACACAGTTCTAGATGGTAAGAATTATGGAAAGGAATATTTGCAAATGAGATGGGGGAGCCACAATGGGCCTGAACTTGATTCCATTAACAATGAGAAGTCCTAAAAAAGTCATATATAAAGCTGGTGACTTTAAGAATAGTAGAGGCATAAGTAAATTTGCTTTATATTGTGTTATGTTGACTGGAAGGACTTAGGAAATGAAAATCAGTTTATTTAACCTACTGAGTATGTTTTACCCTATCAATATCAATTAACCTCCTGTTGTTTTTATGTTAAATTTGTCCCTGATTTTAACAAGAACTGAAAACTTGTTGACCTTACACCTAATCACCATTCTTCCCAGTTCTGTGAAACCTGACTTATCCCATAAGACAGAATAGTCTTTGTGTCTCTCTCTATCCCTCATCCAGACTAAGTTCTAGTTCTCTCAGCTCATTTCCCACAAACCATACACTTAACTAGCATCATTCACTTAACCAGTTTAGCAAAAAAAAAAAAAAAAAAAAGTTTAGAAATTGTTAGAAATTGCCATTCTGGAATTTGACATGAAGTAATGAGCACACCAAGCAAACAGTTTTCAGAACATACACTCTGCCAGCACAATCTATTTTAGACAAACAATGGGAGGCTTAAAATAGCTGCAGTGTCATGGTGCCCATTTTGAAATGAATTAAATGTTTTATGTGACAAAGGGACATGTTTGCACCCCTTCACAAGGTCACAAGGGAGATTGAACAAGTTTCTGTGATGTGCAATTGCAAAAAGGGAAAAAATAGCATGAGCATGACTTCATGGGTATGAAAGTCATATTTGTACTTTCTAGAGGATTTTTGTTGTTACTTTTTTAACTAATGATACATTTTCCACAAAACTTAGCAACAGTTCCACATAATTATTCCTCCTTTTAAGAAATGTATCTCTTTTATAAGGTTATTACTTTGTGTGTCTCAGTGTAAAATAAATCTAAATACCATATATATATATATATATATATATATATATATATATATATATATATATGAAAGTTTACCCTATTTAGCTGTAGCATTATAAAGGGTGGCATTTTAAAACCTAAAGTGTACGGAATGGAATTAATTAAATTGTGCTATATAAATTTCCAATGCCTCACTGTATTTTATATCCACACTGTATGAAAATTATTTCTTATCCATAGAAACTTAAAATGTTAACCATTGAAAGAAATTGTAAAGACTTTTATATTGTCACAGTACTGACATAAATCAATGGTGCACTTAAAGGATATACATGAACAGAATTTAATAAAGGGATTTTTCATAGACTTTGGGTGAATCAAGAAATTCACAATAGGTGGTGAAGTAACCAAGAAATATTAAAAATTATTAATAATTAAATAATAATTAAAAATTATTAAAAATGAAAAGATATTATTACCAGCATCACCACTGGCCTGATGGGACAAGAGGTTGAAGCTGGACCTGTGAAAAGTAGAGCCAAAGAAGACAGGCTGACCAACATGAGTCATGGCCATAGAGGCACACGATTGCTCAAACTATGGCCAAACCATGGAGACGCATGAGAGAGCAAAAACGAGGCATAATATACTTTGATCTATTCCTCATTTTACACATTTTCAATTACTGTTAGTCCTTTCCCAGAAATCAAGGGAAAGAGGCGTTCTTACACTGCAGTCTGTAGAGGTTGGTTAACCTTTGTAGTTAAAGTAACCTTTGTAGTCACAGAGCTGGAGAGAGTAAAGTATAAAACTTGTGGTTACACCACTGTTTTTGCCACTCAACATTCATTTGCCAGGCACCACTCTTTATAAATCTTTTTTTTTTTTTTCAGTACGTGGGCCTCTCACTGCTGTGGCCTCCCCTATTGTGGAGCACAGGCTCCAGATGCGCAGGCTCAGTGGCCATGGCTCATGGGCCCAGCCGCTCCACGGCATGTGGGATCTTCCCAGACCGGGGCACAAACCTGTGTCCCCTGCATCGGCAGGCGGACTCTCAATGACTGTGCCACCAGGGAAGCCCTATAAATCATTTTGATGAAGAAATTTCCACTTCCCCAAAGAATGAAAAATGCAATGTTTCATCAACCACCATATACTAGCAGGGTATGGTTAAATCAGTAAAAATTAGTCACGAATAGTACTAATGTGTACATTAGTAGAATAAAAGGAGGGAGTGTGATTAATTACCACCAAACAAAGCTGCTACAGTCTGCATTTTGTAACTGGTAATGAGTCCTAAATCAGTAACCAATGACTTTCTTCTTACACATTCTATCTTCCACTGCCCTCTGTCAACACCTTAGTTTTGTTGTTGTTGTTGTTGTATTTCCTTTCCTGGAGTCGTGACTCAAACTTCTATCATTATAGTTTTTGAGCCCTTATAGTTTCCACCTTCATGAGACTATTGCAGTTTCTCATTGGTTATTATTATTGAATGTGAGAAAACTGAGTTGCACCCAAGTGATTCTCTGAATTCCAGACATCATCCTACTTGCCAAGTTGTGTAGCCATAATACAATATACCTAGTTTGTGGTGATCAAGCATCCTGGCCAACAAAGTAATTCAGAAGCATGCAAATTCACTAGCATGAGGAGTGTAAGGTGGTCTGGAGGTAATCTCAGCTTTTAAAAGAAAATAGTTTTGACTTTGTTTCCTAGAGGAATTACTTTTCTCTTCAGTGCTGACATATCTAAACCCACCAAGCCCAAGACTGTGGGAACAGGAATAAAATCTTATTTTAGTAATGATTAGGTATAATCATGAGAGGGGTCCATTTTCACCTCTTGGTTTATGGATCCTTGAAAACTGGGAAATCTGGAAGAGATCACCCTATGACCTTTGTTTTAAGGTGCATATTGTACCCTGTAGGATGACACACCAACCTAACTAGATGTTATTTTACAGCTGAATCTGTACTTGAAACTTCAACAGGCCTTTTTACAGTTCTATTACATGATACAAACAGTGAATGTCATCAGCAGAGGACCATTGCTGCAGATATTTTTTTTCACCATAAAATTCATTCTCTGGACAGATATTTATGTTCTTTACGTATCTCAGAGTGAAAAGAAAGCATTCTGAGGTGATTCACACAAAATTAATAAAGGTGGGAAAGGCAAATATGTGTACAGATTTAAGTATCTATTCCCATAAAGACTAATTACGGCCTGTCCACGATGGAAGTAATTAAATGTGATCAACCTCCTGCCAGGTGGTGGACATGAGAGTGCCATACCAAGATGTTTCCTGACAACAGTTTCCATAACCAGATCAGCCTTGGTGAGAAAAGCACATGCAGTTAAGTCCTTGTATAGCTTTTGTCCCTGCTGCTGTCTCAAGATTACATATAGACACATTGACCAAGCACAGGAGCAACTGTGAAAGAGGCTCTTTGACATCTATATAATAGGTCATCTTTTTCAAATGATTATTGATAAGCATCTCTGTCTAGGGACCCTCCACTGAAAATTTACCTGAGCACAGATTGTCACGCTGCTTAGTTTCTAAATACCTCTCCCAAAGACCCTTTGTAACCAGTCATTATCGTGTTCTTTCCAAGTCCTTGGTAAACTGACCAATTCATTAAACACCCTCCATGAAACTAGTCTGTTAGGAACTCTACTGCAAAACATCTCTTATTCCAGACAAAGTAGAGAACCAGATTGGATGCCTGAAGTTCTTCCCACTAGTAAGTTTCCTTTACACAATGCTTATCAGGGCCATTTGTAAGTGAGGCTGTAGTATAGCACTGTTTATTTCCATTGATGTCATATACTATGTAGATCCATCTATATGCCAAACCTAGACTTGTTTAACTGGGTCTTCTGTTAACTAGATACAAGAAATGCCACAAGAAGCCATAGTTTTAGATTCACAGAGAAGCAATAAAATGATTAGAGCAGGTACTCTTGGAATATGAATCATATTCGCAAGCAACATACTTGTGCCCTCCAGACCTCCTTGGGTGCATTCACAATATACAGTTCTTATTTAATAATAAAATGCTCGCTCACATGTTCAACTTTCTGATTGAATTGATCAGATAACATATTTATAATGGACATCTTGAGTTTCATAGTCACTTATTGTCCTATGATCAGGAATTCTTTCTCTCTACAAGGGTCTAATAGCAAAGTCTAAATAGGAACTATTTCACTAAAGGTAAAATTTTTGTAAGCAGAGTATAACATAGCTTTACTACAACATTTGAGAATCTTCCCTCTGATTCTTTTATTGGGACTCGCTAAAGGCTTCAGACAGTATCTCTTTATACTACAGAATGTTCAAGTACAATTTAGTCTGTTGGATCATATGATCTAAGTGGCAAGGCTGCTTTTACCATAGCCTGGATATGATGCAGAGCCCTTTCTTGCTCTGGGCACTGCTGAAACTAGAAGTGTTCTCTATTATCTGGTAAATAGATTAAAGAATCACACCCTTTTTGCCTCTAAAATCTAAAGAATGTCATCAAGTATTCTTTCAACTTAATAGGTGGCTCAAAGACAGCAACTTGTTTTTTACTTTAACAATAATCTCCTGACATGCACATAAAACTGGACCCTAGAGTTTTCAAAGATATGGAAAATCCCCAAACTTCTCACAAATTCTGATACTCTTATGTCTAAGGTATCTAGGATGTTTTCAATGTCATGCTCTTCAGGTCCAATATGCACAACAACATCAATGTATTGGACAAAGGTGATATTCTGAAGGATATAAAAATGATCAACTTTCCTGCAGACTATACTATGACAGACAACATGAGAGCTTACATAATCCTGAGCTAAGATAACAATGCTATAGCTTTTTTCCTAAATATAAAGGCAAACTCCTTCTGATGTTTTTACTGATTGCCTTGAATATAAACAATTTCTTAGATCAATGGCTGCATACCACTATTTTGTTGCTACCAATATGGAATAGTAGCTATGACTAATTATCACCTTTTGAGTAAATTTACAATTACCTCATCATTTTATAAGACTTATTTGGCTTTCTCACTAACCCCAGAAATGAATTACATGGGAATGTATAAAGGGACACCACCAACACAGCTTTGACACTGATGATGGAAGTATTACCTGCAATTCCAAAAATACAGGGATGCATTTTTGCCTTTGATTTCTACTTGACTGAGGTGAGAGATGAGATATGGCAGATAACAATTCTAAGAAGTCTTTCTAACATTGTATTCCCCTGATATGTTAGGGAACCAGTTAAGAATCCTGCATGTTAATAAGTGTATCTAGTCCCACACTACATTCTGGAAAAAGATGTCTCCATAGATCCACTTGATTCACTTTGATATTGACTTGGACCAATATTTCATCTATTCCATGATACCATAATCACAGAGGTGATTAGACCCTCCAAACAACTTTTTATACATAAAAATCAATTTAAGACTAGCCCTGTATTTCTGCATATATCTCTGGAATATATTAGCCTGATCTTTTCAACCTCTATTTTTCATTATTTTTGGTTTTAAATAATCAAGCACTTCAGAAAAAAATGCCTTTGTGTTACATCAACCTCCTTAATCTTAGGCTGGACTTTTCTTCAGAAGAGTCAACAATGACTCTTTCTTTCTATAAAATCATGCCTCCCTCACTGATTTATTCAACATATATTTATTGAGCACTTACTAAGAGTTGAGAACACCACTAGACCTTAAAAATAGAAATACAGCGAGACATGCATACTACCTCACTCCAGTAGAACTTACTTTCTAAGTTAGAAACAGACATATATAAATATTTAATTACAGTATAAAAATAAAGACAAAGGAAAAGTAAAACAGAGATAATATATATAAAGAAGATTTTACTTGGTGAGAGGGTCATGATTAAAGACTTCCTAGGAAGCATATGTCTGAGCTAAAATCTGAAAGATACATAGGGCATTAATCAACTGAAGGGAAGTGGGAGGGAGGTAATAGTGAATTCAAAATTCCAAGCAGATGGAAAAGTACAAGGACAGTCTTAAAGAAAGCAGATATAATGGAGGGTTCTGGTAATCAAACATCAATGATCAGACTCATACATGTTTCATTTTATCAATGAAGATTATTAACTTTAAAATGAATAAGTTTACATACACCAAATATAGTGTAGATTATAGCAGAAAGTAAAAATCAGCACCTGGAGAAGTTCTCCCAACCCTCTCTATGTTGACACACCCAGATTTCAGCAGGTAAAACAAGTTAGGTTTACTGCAATCCAATGAGCTGGATTTACTCAACTCTTCCTTACAAACAAAACAGAGCCAATAATTATTTTAAATCATGATATAATTATGAAACTTAAAATATATACCTGGAGAAAGCACCCCTATAGATTTAAATAGATTCAAGGATACATATAGATTCAAGATGAATATCAACATATTGGAGTAGTCTTGTATAAAATTGGAAGAGGGAATGAAGCACGAGAAGAAAGGTCTTGAAGAACTAATGAAGATGCATGTTATAAAATGATGAGCATGATTAATTCAATCTTTGCACCAGAGGTCCACCAAATAAGATGACATTTAAAGTGTCATACTTAATAGAATATGGATGAATGTGACGTAATTGTGAAACTTGTTTGTAACTTGGATGATTGCCCTTGAGGTATTTATATTTTTTTGTATGTGAACCTCTACTATAGAGAAAGTATAGCACTAAAAGGAGGTCAATTTTGCTTAAATATAGATGGCAATTGTCAAGATAAAGCTGTAGATGGAGAAGAAAGTCAAATCATACAAGTTCTTAAAATTTATGTTAATGATGTTGATGTTTATTCTAAGATCCCTGAAAAGATATTACAGCACTTTAGGTAAAAGTAGTGGCATGATAATATTTACATTTTAGTGGATGCCAGGAGAAGTGGTAGAAGGCAGTAGTTCAGCAGAGAGACGATTGTAGATTTGAAAGGGTGATGACTATGGAGAGAGAGAAATGTCAGTGGATTCCAAAAATGTTTTCAAAGTTCCTTTCACCCTTCCCTCTGATCATCAGATCTCTGCAGATAGTATATTTAGACATTAATGTTAGCAAGGAACATAGTAGTAATATATTTAACAGAATACAGCCCAGGCATAAATTCCTCATTCTAAGAACTATGGCTGGAGGCACTGAGAACATCAAGTTTTTAACGAAACTTCTAAGCTTCACCAGCATGGTGTAAATTGAACACCTTGGCATTGCTATATTCTAGTGCCACATTTTTAACAGCTAGGTAGGGAAAGCATGGGAGAAGTCACTTTCAATGTAAATGATTATTACTTAATTTACAAAGAAATTAGTGCTAAGAAATCTTTAGAAGTTAATAGACTATCATTATTTGGCTAAGTCACACAACATAAAACCTGTAATGCAGAAGGCCATGCATTTTTCATGTAAGTACTTGGTTCCATTTATGCTGTGAACAATGGTGAAGTAAAACTCAGAAACCTTGAAGTAACAACGTTATAAGCTTAAATAACTCCAGTGAATTTCTAAATCAGGTAATTTTTTTTTTTTTCGGTACGAAGGCCTCTCACTGTTGTGACCTCTCCCGTTGCGGAGCACAGGCTACGGACGCGCAGGCTCAGCGGCCATGGCTCATGGGCTCAGCGGCTCTGCGGCATGTGGGATCTTCCCAGACTGGGCACGAACCCATGTCCCCTGTATCAGCAGGCGGACTCTCAACCACTGCGCCACCAGGGAAGCCCCAGGTAATTTTTTTTTCACACACTAAATTGTAAGAAGTTATATAAACCAGTGCCATGAAATTACCTGGTTCTTCTGAGAAATGACTCAGAGCTTGTTTTATAAAACTTTGTGGACTTTCCATCTAATTCAGATCATCTCCTTTACTTTAAAATGCAATCATGTGCTCTAGTTAAATTATTACAAACTACAGGTGGTCCCCTATCCCCAACAGGAAAGATATAGCATAAAAAACAACATATTCTCAATATTCATCAATAAAAACCCTTTCAGCTAATGTTGGCAATGATAATCTCCACATAAAGAAAATGCGAAGTTATGATACTTGTTGCCAAGATTCAAATTATGAGGGCCAGTTATTATTTGTCAATTTGGTTAGGCTACAGTGTCCAGTTATTCAACAAAATATTAATCTAGGTGTAGCTGTGAAATGTCATTTTACAGATGTGATTTAAATCCATAATCAATTGACTTTAAGTAGGAGAGATTATCCTAGAAAATCTGGATGGACCTGATTTAATCAGCTGAAAGACCCTAAAAACAAAACTGAGCCGAAAGTAAGAAAAAAATCCACTCAAATGTATCTTCGTCTCATGCTGAAAGCTCCTGCCTTCCTTATTTGAAAGTCTGCCCTACAGATTTCAGATTTGCCTTGCCAGCCTTCACAAGCCTGTAAACAAATGTCTTACAATAAATATCTTAATATATATCTCCTACTTGTTCTGTTTCTCTGATTGAACCCTAGTTGATATAAGGATATTCAGAAAGTATAAGTTACGATCCTACCAGTTTAAGAGAGAGAAGAGGACTGCATGACTCTGAACACTCTGGGCCATGTAAGAGAACATGACTTCCCTTTATATAGCAGTCCAGGAAGGAAAGTTTCTGGGAGTTAAGGCTGGTAGAAAGAGAATATCAGAATTACTGTAAAATTTTTCAAACTAAATGCTTTCCTAGTTTCTGTTATTTACTGTAACTCATCATAAATCTTGAAAATAGAAATCTCTAATATTATTTTCTATTATTACTGGATAAATAACTTATCCAACAGGTGGTTTTAGGCAAAAAAAATTTGGTAGCTCTTGCATTATTCTTAGTAGAAGAGAGAAAGAGAGGTACCCCAGGTATAAAAGGAAAACACAGATTTAAATAAAGAATCAGAATATATATGGGAAAACATACAGAAAGAAACATGTAACATGTACTCTAGTTTGCAGGTTTAGTTCATTTATCCAGAACAAGTGGTCTCCTAGAAGGCAGATACCCTGTTGTTACCAGTTTTCCTTCTCTCATGAATAAGACCATCTTTCCACTTTTATCCAAAACATTCTATACCATCGTATTTCTTCAACAACCAAGTCCAAGATACAGCAAAAGAGAGGAACTCCCTCTCTGAATTCTTTAAGACCTGTCCTCTCAGTTTCAGGGGTAGCACATCTCCTGAATGAATGGCACATGAAATACCTAGTCTCGAGTTACAGCTTCTCCAAGAAACTCTTACCTCAATAAAACACAGAAAAAAGGTTAATCATTCAAGAATTATATAAAATGGTTGTTTGTAGAAAGTCTGCAGTAAAGTCGCTGTACAATGTAACAGAGAACATCACTATGTGTGTTAAAAAAAATACTCTCGATGTTCTCCATTTCCAAAAGGTACATTTCCTGTAGCCTTAAAACTTCCCTAGTCCATATTATAAGTAAAGGTGCTCATAACATGCCACTCAACTATTAGATATACCTGTTGTCTACATAGGTCAAAGCAGAAATTTAATTTCCACATCTACAATTTTCCATTTGATGGTAAAACTAATATCTATTACTTACCCAAGAATAGATTAGTGCTCGTTATTTAGAGTCTTTCTGGATACAGACCTCCAAGGCCTTCCTTTTGGCTCTTCTTACTGTAGTAAGTATTATCACATTAGTAATGAAAGGAGACAAATGGGGATTCTGCATGATGTTGAGATATCAGTTCCAATTATACATGCAGAAACTTGGGTAATAAACAGGTTACGGGTTCAAGGACCCATGTGAACTACTGTGCAATACATTCTGAAACCTCTTTGTTTCAGCTGATCCCATACCTCTCTGTAAAACTAGAATTTTTCAGTGGTATCCTGGGTATAAGAAATAAATTAGAAAAACTTCTGAAATGTTTGGGTTTTACCTTTTCTCCAGAGCACATTTGCCTTGGTAAATGGCAAGAAAATTTTAGTTGATTCATGCTCAAATTAGGCTAATTAACAAATCCTAAATATCCATATCCATATTTATTGTACCACACTTCTGATATCAAGTCAGTTTCTTTGTTGAAAGTAACGTTAAACAATCTATATAAATCAAGCAGAAAATTAACTAATTGGAAGGATAGGAGAGGTCACATGATCTAGATAATCCAAAGCTGTTAATCAAGCAAGAACCAAAGCAGAGCCAAATCCAAATGAGAGAAACGTTTGTTTATAACAACTCATCTCATCCCCTCACCACTACACTCCTATGGCCTATGCCTGCCTCCAGAACCCCAGCCCCTGGAACCTGCCACTAGACCCCAGTAAACCAGGATAATACCTACTTTGCTGTTATTTCAAGTCTCCATTCTAGTGTCTTCCAAAATCTTTAGCTGATCTTGCATTTTGTGACATTCATTCAAAAGTTAATTCCCAGATGGGAATATAAAATTCACTGAACTTAAGTCCTGATGTCATATTTACTTTTCTTTGTTGCTCAGGAGCTGAAAAGAAGGAAAATCTACTCTCCAATTGCTATATATATATATATATATATATATATATATATTTGTATTTTATACATAAATTTATAAGAAAATTATAATTTTTATATATATATATATATATATATATATATATATATATATATATATATATATATATATACAATTTTTCACAAGGTCCTTCTTTTGCCACAAATAATTTGTGTCTCTTTCAATTCAACAAATGCTGTTTAATTACCTTATCTCTAAATACACCGGGTTGAGTCATGAGAGGATGCAAAATTTAGTGAGAATGGTTTTACCTTCATGGAGTTTGCAATCTAATCACTCAAGAAAATTACATAACCATTCTAGAATTCAGTTTTATTGCCTATTAAATGAGGCAGTTTAATTCTTATGCAAATGACTTATCTCACCCTTTTTTCCCATACCTCTGGGAGTGAAGTTGAGAGGCCGGTGTTGAACGAGGAAAGATTTACTATTATTTGCATTATCTTCCATAATAATTTAGGAGATATAAAATCAGGTGACTAAGTAATACCAAAATCTAGCTGGGAAGGTAAAATCCATTAAGTCAAACATGGAAGAGTGAAATTGTTGCTAAAATTGAAAGCAGAATTTCAAAGCCAAGTTATGTATCCAAAATCTGAGAGGGAGGGGGGCCAGACTTACAGAGTAGGATGGGTAAAAATGGAGAATAGTCCAGGGCAATTTCCTAAACAGGTGTTGTCTACTTGGCATTAATGTAGGGGGATAAATTAGCCAAATTTAAAGAGCTTGAAATATGATAAAAATTCTGCAAAAAAAAAAAAAGAAAAGAAAAGAAAACATAAATATCTGATACTTTTCTACCTCTAAAATTCTGCTAGCATAGATTTCTTTGAAACACTATCTGATACAGGTAAAGCCTTTGGTTAAATAATAACAATTATTACAGTTGTTGTTGTTGGTATTATTACTACTACTTCCATTTACTCTATAGCAGATATCTCAGCTTAAATCTCTGCTGTGCTCAGCTGGAAAACTGGCCCAAATTTTATTTTTATGTAGTATGAATGGACTTCCAGAGAATAAATTTAACCTAAAAGAAGAAGGAACAAATCTCAATAAGCTTGATCAAGGAATAAAGGTCTGTCTTAAGGGGTAAATTTTAAAACAGCTTGATGGCTCTCAGCAGCCTCCGTCTCCTATTCCAATACCCACTGAACTCATGTTTACTCTTTCAGAGAACTATCTGGCAAAAGGCAGGGAGGTGGAATTAGATAAGCAGAAATAAAATGAAAACAAAAATCAACATAAATTTCTAAAACTGAAATATTCATTGTGGTGCAAACAGTGCTTCTGATTAGCCCTCTAACAGACATAAAAGAAATTGTGAGAGGTATTTTCACCTACCCCTTAATGGATCACAGTTGAGTTTTGGCACTGAAAAGTCCATGGCCTACACTGTAACCGGAGAGCATGACAATTTCCAGTGGGTACCAGAGGAAGATAGTGAAACAGCAGCTGCATCCTGCAAGACATAATGAGATTCTATGTACAGGTAAGACAACCTTTGAGGCCTTCATAAATACTTGATATTCTGTCTGCATGAGCAGATGGGGAAAAGAAGCAGAGGGATAGGGATTTGAATGTTTATAGTTATTATAGCTTCATTTATACCCATGGGTTGCTTTACATGACCTCTAAAATTATTTGAATCTAAAATATCTAACAAAATAGGCATTGACATATTTATCCATGAGTATATTTGCAGATAAGAATTGGCTTAAAAGAAGTTGTCAATAGGATGTTAAATGTGTACCATTAATTGCCATAGTTAAGATTCACAAATCTCTTGATTCTATAATTTAAATATGTATCATATTGTCATCAAAATTAAATTTCTTAAAAATTCTAGATTCAAAAAAATGTTAAAAAGGAGATTCTAAATTAAATATTGAGTGACATTTATTCAACAATTGTCAGCACCTTTCTTCTCGGGTAACCATTAAACTAAAAATATCAATTTATACTGGCTGACACTTTCATTTAAGGAATTCCCATCAGGGCTTAATAGGAGAGTCTTTACCTTCTCTTGCCCTCATTCTGCCATTTCTCTACTTATTCAATGTGTGTTATTTATTTGATAGTCAACTCTATTTATCATCTTATTCTCCTTCACTTATATTTATAAACTTTTTCACTCTTCTTTCCCTTTTTCTATCCTGTTCTTTTTACCATGCATGAATATCCCATATCCTTCTCAAATATTTGTGCCCAAAATATTAACATTTCTAACTGCCTACAGGGTTTGCTCATAAAATTGGTTAAAGGTAGTTAGTGAAATCCTGTACTGTAGTTTCCTGTCACTTATACAGTAGGTGGTAGAAAACATAATTAATAATTAAATGGGATCAGTGTTCTACAAATTATTTTTTAATATTATAGTTTCACCTAAGTTTTCTTTTTTTTTTCCTTTAAAGTATTTTTAATGCAAACCTCTGCAGTGGGTCATAGACAAAGGGCTTTAGCACTCATTACCTACCACATGTGAGCCTCACATGGTCCCTCTACAAAAAGTAGGGAAAACCTTCCAGAGAAGGAAATTCAGGCACTGAGAGACTACACATCCATGCACAGTGACACAGGGGCTCAGTGGCAGCGCCAGAATTTAGGCCCGGCCCTGCCTGACTCCAAATGCCAGGATGTTTCTCACCTCTTCTGAGAGTAGCATGGAGGTCCCCACCTCAGAACCTACGTGCCCTGCCACAAACCTGGCAAATAGTGGAAGATGGTCAGGTCCTCCTGGCACTGGAGCCAAGATCAGACCACCTGGCTGTTTCCCACTCTGGCCCTGAGGTGGCCCTATGAGTAGGGTGTGGACAGCTCCTGGGTACACAGTGTTTGTCAGTTGAGAGTGAGATCCCAGGGTGCTGGCTTGCTGACTGGCCATGGAGTTCTGTGGTATCCAGGTCAGCCACGAGCTGGATGGCATAGGGGTGCCTAAGAACCCTGGGGCACCCCAGCTGCTGTGGGTCTGGGAAGCAGCCAGCAGCAGGAAGTCACATCTGAGAGAGATGATTAAAGGCCAGATGGGGAGCAGGGGAGGAAGGGCAATATCTAATGTGTACCTACTTTGTGGAGGAGGGAGGACAGCGTCCAGGCCTGGTGGATACATCCTTCACCGTACAAGAGGCCTGGGTGAGACTTCAGACTCTGCCTTCACCCAGCCTAGTGCCCTGGCCCTGCAGGCCCACTGAGACCCCATCATTCCCAGGCCTGGATCCCATTACAGAGGCACCGCCTGTCCCTTTCCCCACCCTCCTTCTCTGTTCTGTCAGATGCTGGCCTGGGGCCTCTGGAACATGAAGCAGGTGCATTTGTCAGGGGTTCTGGTAGAATGTTTGGAAGAGTCCATGCAGACAGAGCCCATCAGGGACTTCCAGACTAATCCCAACTTCACCCAGTCAGCCCTCTTCCTAACGCTGGTGAGGAGGCCTTGGGCGAGGGCTGGGGTAGCTCCATCTCATGGGAAGTTTCACACTCTGGTCTCTCCTTAGGGCTGCAGTACATGCCTACAGATGGGGCCTTTGCACTGCCCCTGGTGGCAAAGGTTGTGGACAATCAGGACTTAAGGCAGGAGACCGTGGTGGGTCAGGCCAAAGTTGACTCCTCACAGCCCTACTTCTGTGACCCCTGGGCTGAGGACTACATGCCTCCATGGCCTCCAAGTACAGCCCTTTCTCCTTGCCCCTCCCCAGACCTCACCAACAACATGGCACTGGGCCCCATTCTCCCCTCTCCTGAGATTCATGACTGTGCTTTCTCCATGTAGTCTGTGAAGAAGTACCAGGAGGTGAGTAAAGGGCTGGAGGCCCATGCTATTTAGAGGAAACAGCCCTTATGCCTGAAGAGGCTATAGATTAAGCAGAGTTCTGATATCTACGCCCCCAGCATGAGGCCTTTTTCACAAGAACTCCAAAGCAGCGATTCTCAACCTAAGTTACACATTAGAATTGCCCGACAGTTTTAAAAAGTCCTGACGGACTTCCCTGGCAATCCAGTGGTTAAGACTCCACGCTTCCACTGCAGGGGGCACAGGTTCGATCCCAGGTCATGGAACCAAGATCCCACATGCTGCACGGTGCAGCCCCCCGACTCCAAAAAAAAAAAAAAAAAAAAAAGAAAGAAAAGGCTTCTGACCAATTGCTGGGTGTAGGCACCAGGAGCAGCATTTTTTTTTCTTTCCTCAAGCCCCAACCACTTATGCCCCAGCCTCACCCCAGGTGATTCCAGTGTTTCCAAAGTTCAGAACTGCTGCTCTAGAGCAGCACCTGTCAACCTTGAGTGCACAGGGATCCTTGGGACATCTTGAGCAAAAGCAGATTTGGATTCAGGAGGCCTGGGATAGGGCCTGAGGCTCTGAAATTCTGAGCCCTTCTAGAGTGCATTCTGGAGCTGTGGGCAATGAGAACCAAGAACTAACCTTACCCTCCTAATTGGCCCCAAACTTATGTCTAAAGATCCCTGAATTAAAAGGCCTCTGTGAAGGTCAAGGGAGCCAGGGAAGGAAGCCGTGACCTTGAACCCTTCCCCATCTCGGAAGTCAGAGATGGTGGGTGGGCTCGGTGGCCTGGCCTTGCCTTGCTCATCTGCAATCCTTTTTCAGCTCCTAGGTTGCCTCTATGAAAAGTTGTGGTTTCAGTCCAGCAAAGCTGAGGTGATGTAGACTCAGCCCCGGGGAATAAGGAACAACTCCAGGCAGCTCAGGGAGGTGGGAACTGCATGACTCCGAGCAAAAGAAGGCTACTGTGCCTTCTCCCTGAGGGCCAAAAGGCCCCTCTTCCCTGCCAGGATGAATAACACCAGGAAGTGGACTGGTGAAACAAACTGTTCTGGGCCACTGGAGATGCTCCCCAGTCCCTGAAGTACAGGTACAAAGACTATCAAACCCTGAAGGTTCGCAGGCCCCTAGGAAGGGAGACTGCTAAGGGATGGAGAAAATCTGTGGGGAGAGGCCAGCAAACCCAGCCCCGTTTCCTTGGGGAATGAATAAATGATAAATAAATGAAAATCCTCTAAACTCCTAGTAGGTTTATATCTCTGTCCTGTATAAGTTATTAAACTGTATTAAAACCTTTCAAAGTGAAATCTTGTTGTGACTGGTTTCTCTTTTTCTCAGGAAGCAAAAGGCTTTCTTGATATTGCATATGAACAGATATCACTGGCTTATCCCACCAGCTTACCAGGCATGTTAAATGAAGACAATTACAGCCCCCACCTGAGTGGGTTGTTTCAAACTTTGAAGAAGAATATTATTATCAAGTCCATAACACTGTCCCTGCCACACAGTAAGTGTGAAAGACATGTGATGACTTTTCTAATACTGCCCAAAGTTTAAACATTATTTTATCATGTGAAAATGCAGGCTTCAGAGATGTTAGAGACTTAGAGAGTCTTGCTCATGGCGAAACAACTATTAAGGGCAGAGATGGGATTTAAAACCAGATATATCCCACCCTACAATCAATGTTCTTAACCAATATAGACTTGTTCCGATTTACCCATTCAATATTCCCTTTCCTGTTTTTACTTGCCCTTCTTAATGGCTGGACACCTCTTAAGTGACACACAAGGAAACTGAGAAAAAAGAACAATCAAGAAAGATCATTTACCCTACTTCAATTCCATTTATAATTCACTTATTGTTTCCCAATTAAATATTCACCCCTCACAATGGTAGACAAATGTGTGCATCTTGGTATTTCATTTTTCCTCATTTTTGTGAGTGGAGTTGGGGGGGGGAAGCATAACTAGAACTCTCCTTAGAGGTGATAGTATATGAGTAGCATTTGGCATATGGGAAGTATGTAAACTTATTTTCATTTTAAATGAACAATCACAGCAGAAAATAGTATGAGTAGAATAATGTTCAATAATTCTATTTGATAAAACGTGATGAGCCTTTAATATAAGACTAAGGAATTTGAACTTTATAAGGTAAGCAAAAGGAAATGAATAAAATTTTTGGTAGGAGAGAAACAAAACTTCTTTTGGTATAAGCAAACTTATTAAATGAAAATAGAATTGAAATGTTCCTAAACTGTTTTCAATCTATACTCTGCTTATATAAAGTGGCTCTTTGCCAAGAGGTTCATTAGTAAAATATATATGAAATTCTAAAAGTCATATTGCCAACTCAATATTTGTATTTGGGAGAACTAAGGTGAGAAGTTGTCAAGAGAGTGATCTCAGAATGCTCCATAGTTATTTGATTAGATTTTTTTCTTTTTCTTACCAATATCCTTGTGAAAAATTTTTATACACTTAGAAAAATCAAAGAGTATGCTATTTTGGCCTTAAATTGCATCCAAATTGACTAACTGTAATCATTTTTCATCAAAAATGAAAATACTTCCTTGTCTAGAAATATAAAACCATTTATAGCAGAACAATCCAATGTTTTATAAATTTTATGCTACTTATTTGTCCACAGACCCACATTCTGAATTTTCACCACCTGATGATAGTAGGTAGGCAGGATTCTACCTTTGTAGTAATTTTTTCTCAGTGTTTTTTTTTTACATTTAACAAGCAGGTCTATGCTTGAAGAAAGGGGACAGGATAGAGAGAAGAAATGTAAATCTGGTCTATTATTAATAGCCAGTATTGGTAGCTATTAAAGTTATATTTTTATATTATATATATATATATTCTTTATATTATATATATTATATTACATACTTATATTATATTATATATATATCCGTTATATTCTTTATTTTTTATACACAGTTGGGGTGCACATTAAATATAGGGAGGAGCAGAGCCCAAGGACTATGAGTCAAAACATGAGTTGTCAGTTGATAACATTTCCCAAGTACCCAGTATGCACAAATGTCTCCCTTAAACGTTATGGAAAATTTCAAATTAGCAAATAAGTCACAGGAGGGTGTAGTGCAATGGAAGGGGAATGGAAAAGACAAAAATGTTAATTGAAAAATCAATGCCCAAAAGGTTGAAACACATGATCTATTACCAGTTTTATGTCTTACTACTCCTATCTTTTACTCTGCTTTCATTCATGCTGTACATAACATGTAAAATTTCCTCGATATATATACCCTCTCTCACTTCCAAAATCCAGCATGTGCCTATGACTGTAAATGTTTTGTCTTTTATTCACACTCTGTGTCAGGTTGAATGAATGTCTTCAGGAAATCCGCCCCCCATCCTTCTCTTGACTACAATAGTTGCCCCTACTCCATCTTTCCATTGCTTCTACATTTAATTCTAGCAAAACTCTCACCTTATAGACTCAGTTACCCTTTTCCATTAGACTATAAGCTCAGCTACCTTTTTCCATTAGAGTATAAGCTCTTTGAGTTTAGGACCAAAATATTTTATATTTTAGTCATTAGCATAGTATCTGGCATGTCATATGAACTTAAAAACAATTCTGTTATTGAATTAGGAAATAAGACTAAATTGACAGTCAAAATGCTCAAGCCTGAGCCTCATTAAGTAGTTAGCTAAAAAATAGTAGACAAGTCATGCATTCTTTCCAAATCTACAATATTAGAATTACATCTATTTCACAAATTCATGATAAGCATTATTTGAGATAAAATATGGGGAAGTGCCTTGTTAACTGTAAAATTATATATATATATTTTTTAATTAATTTATTTATTTATTTATTTATTTTTGGCTGCATTGGGTCTTTGCTGCTGCGTGCAGGCTTTCTCTAGTTGCGACAAGCGGGGGTTACACTTTGTTGCGGTGTGCGGGCTTCTCATTGTGGTGGCTTCTCTTGTTGCAGAGCATGAGCTCTAGGCACACAGGCTTCAGGAGTTGTGGCATGTGGGCTCAATAGTTGTGGCTCATGGGCTCTGGAATGCAGGCTCAGTAGTTTTGGCACATGGGCTTAGTTGCTCTGCAGCATGTGGGATCTTCCCGGACCAGGGCTCGAACCTGTGTCCCCTGCATTGACAGGAGGATTCTTAAAAACTGGACCATCAGGGAAGCCCTAATATATTTAATTAATATTAATTTTAACTTCAAATCTAATGGAGAAGTTATTTATCTGAATCCACATGTTTTACTGTTTGTTATCATCAACAACAGAAAACGAAGAGACAACCTGATTAGCTGAGAAGGATATTATTTGAGAATAATCTAAAAATAAGAGAAAAGGAATAGATGTATTGTTCATACATGGAACCTGAAATTAGGTGAAATAAAGAACCCATGAAATTAAAGTAGAGGATAAAAGTAGAGATCTTAAAAAGTGAGTCTTTATCTGTATTACAAAAATGTTCTCAGAGCACTCAAGAAAAACTCAAATACTATACAATAGAAAAATATATTTGTTAAGAGTACTATGTCCATGAGATTTCCAAGGTTTAAAAGAGAAAAGGCTTCTAAATTTGATCAGGAAAAATTCATAGCATACTAAATAGCATCTTTAGTAAAATCTATTCAAGAGCTGCCATTTTACATTGAAATAGCATTTAATTTACTTCTGTTGCTAAGCAATTTGGCAGTCTCTTTCACCGAACTGATATGAACTAAAGTCCCTAAGAAACACGAATCATTAAATGATACCTTATAAGTATGACAGTTACTGATAGTACAGTATGATTTTCATGACTCTTGGCCTTTGCCATTTTGCATCTAATTTCTTAGGTTTTGTTACAAGATGATCGCATTTTAAGCTCAGCTACTAAATTGTATACACTTTTCAGATCTTTTTCCCAATCCATTTTGACCACATGAGGAAAAGTCACAGATCTCCAATTAATTCCCCTAATTAATAAATCTTATTTCCCCTTCAGCCTCTTATGGCATGCTCCATGCTGTTCATCTAACTATCTCAAACCTTCCCTCCAACCTACTTGCACGGAGACTTGATGATTTGGGCAGCATGCCAGGATTTTCACAGCTTTTACAAAAACACTAAAAACACATTACAATCCCTTCTGCAAATCTGTCCACGTACACCACTGTGTCACAGTTGCATCTCTGCTTAACACCTCCATACCTTGATTGTTTTTCAATTTAACTACAAAGTTCACTTCAGCAGTAACATCTCAGGGTTCATAATTTCAAGTTCTATGACGTACTATGTGAGGCTGACCATAGAAGCCCAGCAACACCCACACCTACACACACAACCACCATTTCCTTGTCCCCTAGCAATTCCATTGACTATATCTTCACTGCATTTGTTCCAAATGTTTCTTTTCTTGTTTCTAAAGTTACAGTGGACTTCTTATAGTTTTCCTCATGGAAATCTATAATCTGTAATTTCCTCCCATCCAACCCTAGCCCTCCACTAATTATTCTGATACTGGTAAATGAAATTTCTCCCCTGTAACCTCTGTTGCCTGCAACGGTCTTCTTATTACTCTCCATCTCATTAGCTCTCCATTTCCAAGCTCAGCTGAAAGCAGAATGTTATTCTCTTGCCTGGCTTTTATTTTCTCATTCTCTCCTTTCCTTTAATACAATTACAGAGGTAAATATCATAGGTCCACTGAAAACTGTCTTATATAGTGAACCCCAAAGGGCTAATAACACATGCATCATAGATCAAAGTGGTAAATGTTGTCTATCTCAGTGTTAGACTTGCTCCAAAAGATCATTGTTTCAAATGGAATTATTATTATTAGTGCAGCAATATTTGATATTCACAAATCTTTGAAAATTTTTTTACCTAAAAAGTCTCTATCTCTATCTATCTTTATCTTTCTGTGTAATTTCCATATCTATGAGGCATGGTTAGCATAGCTGAAGCATAGCATTCACTGCCCTAACCTTTGAAACATTATACACTCACTGCTCACATCAGACTTTAGCATACTTAAGTGCAGGCTAATGTCATTACATTTTTCCTGGGCTTTATTACTGTGTTGGTCTTTCCATCCTTTCAATTGATAGGAGAGAAGACAGATATATATGTGTACATATACAAGTACTTACATATTGTATTTGAACAGTGGTGAAGTATAGAGGAAAATAAATTGAAACAATTATACTATTTGGTATTTATTGGGTGATGTGCTCTGTGCACAGCACTTTAAAATACATTATTTCTAATAATCCTGTAAGATAGGTATTAGGGTCACCCTAATTTACCTAAAAGGAAAGCAAGTTTTTAGAACCTAAGCACCTTTTCCAAATTTGGACTGCTAATAGGGGACACAATCAAAATGGAGACTCATGTCATCTGACTCCAGAATTGTAACAAAGAGACACAAACCTGACTCCATACTCAATCTATTCCTTTGGCTCTAACCTTTGGCTCTCTTGCTGTGCTTAGCCATGTTGGCTCTGCACCTTTGTACAGGAGTTTTGCCTGTAGTCTATAATATACATGATAGCCCATTCTCAAGGTTATGCCTCCCAGGTTTTACCTTTAAAGTTATAACACTTTTCATTCATATAGATATTAAAAGTTGCAGAACAGAGAATAGCATTTGTCTTGTTGGAGGTTTATAGGAACATTGTGGACAGACCTATGTAGACAGCTGCAAGAAGAAAAGATTCAGGAATCAGGAAGTTTGCAACAACCAACCATATGCCTCCCTTTTTAGTATCAAAGAAGCAGAAATTCTAACTTCAGTAAGATGGTTCTTTGGGACACTAGTCCTCCATCTTCTTAGTCTGCTGGCCTTTCCAAATAAAGTCACTATTCCTTGCCCCATCACTGTCTCTCAATTTATTGGCTGGTCCTTCAGCAAGCAGTATGAGCTTGGACCGGTAACAGATTCTAAATTCTTATCTAAAGTTATCTAATGAAACTTTAGAAGAAAATTATATTTTAACTAGGGCTTAAAGGATAAATAGAATTATGACACATAGAGATGGTTAAAAAGTCCTTGTAAAATTAAGGGACAAAATTAGTGTCTCTTTAAAGGAGAAAGCCCATTCTAAATATATGCATCATAAAAGTTTAAAGAGAAGCACCATCCCATTTTTCAGAAATAGTGTAATTCAATAAAAACTAAAATTAGGGAATATAAAAATGATGAACATTCCTATACAAGGGAAATATGTAATCCATTGTTTTTATTGAGAATCTGGAACTAAAGGACCTTGTAAACTGAAGTTCAATGTATGTGCTAAGCACAATTTTGAGCACAACATAAGCACAAAGTAAACATTGTGCTTTTGATTCGTGGGCATGTTGTCAACAAAAAAATATTGGAGGTGAGCAGGAAAATACAACTCACAATAATTCCAAATATAATAAGCTTAAATATAGCATTTTATGGTTTACAAATTTCATAAATGGTGAGAAATATAGAACAGTTGTTGTCATTATCTCCATTTCTGGAGGGGAAAGTAAAACTGAGAAGTGACTTGTCACAGTGAATCAGTGACAGACTGGGCTGCAAGATCCGGTCATCTGATGCCAAGAGTAAAACAATAGCAGCAGCAGCACCATGAAGTGTGTAGAAATGCCTGTCTCTTATTCCCATAAAGTCTCATCAATTGAGTTCAGCCCGTCCATACTCCATAGGGACCTACACAGGTCTGACCCCAATACAATACTCTCTACTAGGAGCTGATCCTTCAGAAGAGAAGTATTCTGATGACGCCCTGTTTTTCCCTTTTCTTTTTCTGACAACTTAGAAACCAGTCGGCTCACTGAGGATGGGAGTTTTGGTATCACCTATCTATGTATGCTATGCTGGCTCACATTCTCACACAGCCTCTTGTACAAAACACATTCAATGCCAGGGAAAGTTGAGAATCTCAGTAGGAAAGTCTTCCCACTGTATCCTCCTCTATATATATATATATATTTTTTTTTGCGGTACGTGGGCCTCTCACTGTTGTGGCCTCTCCCGTTGCGGAGCACAGGCTCCAGACGTGCAGGCTCAATGGACATGGCTCACGGGCCTAGCCGCTCCGCGACATGTGGATCTTCCCAGACCGGAGCACGAACCCGTGTCCCCTGTATTGGCAGGACTCTCAACCACAGCACCACCAGGGAAGCCCTGTATCCTCCTCTTAACATGAGTCTTTTTATTAATAAATTTTAAGGATAGAATATAGCTTGCCAGATGCTGTGGTTTGTAAATTTAAAAGCTATGAAGGAAAGGTTAGAAAAATGAGACTTAATATAAAAAAAAAAAATCCTTGGAAAAGCAGACTGAGATTACAGCCAGATCTTGGAATCCTGAATGTCACTCTTTGGCTTATTTCATTGTACTTTGTCCTTTGCATTTAACTTCCTACTCACTGGTCTCAGGATACTCTGCATTCAATCAAGATATAGCAATTAGCTTTTATGAGACATTCAGTTATTCAATTCTTAATGCTCGGGACACATTCAAGAGATCTTTTCATTACAGGCACACAATTCCCAAGCAAGAGGGTAAAGCATTTCCTCCATCTGAAACCCTGTACAAAAGGTTTCAACTTCAGAGATTTGCAAATGGTGGCTTAAATAACACTACAGGTAAGTTCTCATAAGTGTCTGAAGCCCCATGTCCACCTAGGGGAAGGGCTTCTTTGTATATAAATGTTCAGTTATTCATTCCATTTGTATTGAATCATTTTTATTAAATCAATGCCTTTTACTATGACTTTGATACAGAGGATTCCTCCTTTGTTATTTAGACCTGAAGACTCCAAGTCTATCATCATTTTAATTTGCTAACTAGGATAGTGTACAGGATGAGTGGTTTGAGAGCTTCTGATATGCAATGGCTATCTAACGTAGGCTGGGGGAAATCATTTTAGTCTTCTTATTTTTTTCAAACATTATTCCATTTTCCTATAGACTATGCTATAGGGAATAATCATCTGCTGGCAGAGAATGAACGAGATGACCTAAATGGAGCTCTTTCATATCTAATGTCTACGACTCTTTAATTCAGTTATCCTCCAGGCATGGAAGAGCTTTCCATTGTTACTCCTAAACTGTCTAACTACCACTGTGACTTCAAAAAAGTCTCTAAATGTATGTTCCACTTTCCTGTCTTGCTTGAACTTCTGCTTCATATCACTAGCTGACACTGTTGATACAGCTTTTCTTCCCTGCCAAAATAACTTCCTGGTGTTCCTCCAGATTGATATTGAGAAACTTGATAAAATGTCTCTTTCCATGACAGATGTAAAAGTATTTGTCCCCCATTTATGACAGGTACATTTCTAGCACCACTCATTTCTACATATTTATTTAAGTTAATATTCCATAGATAGAAACTGAGTAGTTTATAATTTATACCTACTCTTCTGCTTCTCCTGTTATTTGAAATTCAAGTTTACTGCCTTATGAATGTTTATAATCTTGAATAAGCAGAGCTCTAGGCAAAACATACCCTGATGCTGTCTTCTCTGAATCAACGTAGAGACTTGCCACACAAGTGACTTTAGATAAAATGGAGAGGATTTAAAGAAACGAGGAAAGGATAAATACACTCTTAAAACATAACTCTAGCTCGTGGAGTGCAGGTGGTGTTAAATACCTAAGATATGATATGTAGAGTTTGTAAATTGTATACATGTAGTTATGCATTTGGCCGAGTTAAAAAACAAACAAACTAGCAATCTTTTCCATGACAACTGGTTTCAGGTAGAATTCGACATAGGTGTGAAATTTAAATAAAATTGTTTGCAAATAGAGGGGGGTAGATTTATTACTAAACTTTAAAAAAATTTGTAGTCAGAGCAGGTTGATACAGGACAGCTTACTGAACCATGCTTGATGATAATTGACTTTCAGGGACATGCAATCAGTAAGTGGTAAATTTCTTTCCAATCCATCTTATCAATGTGCTGCATGAATAGAAGGTATGGCCAATAATTCATTAGGAAATATTTGTCTGGGTTCCACGAACAATTGAGGTGTCTAGAATTGAATGATTCCATTAATTCTCTGCTTTAACTAGTCCCCATCCAAGGGCCCAAGATTACTCTCTAGTGGCTATTGTGCCCCAAACAGAAATTTCAGTTTTCTCATATATCACATTATGGAAGGAATACAATATTTTACGTAAGAAGTATTATTGTAGTGTAAACTGTAATAATACAAATACAGATATTGATATAGGTTCAGGTGTAGATGCAGGCATGGGCAGAGACGGCTCAATTTAGATATACTGGTTCCTTCTTCTTCCTCTTACAAATTCTGTGATTCTGGTTTCATAAGTTTCAGTTTCCTTATGGTAAGGTGGAAATTATCTTAGGCTAGCCTTATAGGATTCTCCCTAGTAATGAATAGGATCATAAATGTGGAATTTTTGGCGGAGTGAAATACATGATAATTGTTATTACATAATAAACACAGTTGAAGAATTTAACTTTAGAATTAAAAGTTTCATTTCTCCTCTTTCAGAAACCTTAACCCAGATACGTGTCCCCCTCCCTACCCTGCCTCCATGATAAACACGTACACATACTTAGGCACAAATATCTAGCATTCCAAACTACTTGTCTGCTTGTAGTCTCTTTCCCTATCTCTCCCTCTCATCTACCTCTTTTTCTCTCAGATAGAGTGCCTTTGCTTATATATCTGATATGTTGTCCTCTCCCTCCTCATCATTTGGCTGGCCAATTCCTATTATTCTCCAAGGTTCAATTTAGGTGTAAACTTCACTTGGAAACCTTCGTATCATCTCTTTCCTTGCACAGGATGTGGTAGAAGTCCTTTATCTTGATATTTTAAAGTATAAGAACCTGCTGTATAAAAATAAATAAATAAAATAAAATTCATATTAAAAAATATTCAAAACAAATATATCACCATCTACAAAGTTGAATTCCAATTACCTATCAGTGTGTTTATTTCCAAGTGGTCTGTCAACTAGTTGAATGGAAGAACAAATAAGTGTAAGTATATACTTATTTATCAAAGTATTTCCAGAGGATTTCATTAATCTTTTCTGAATGAAAGATTGAAAGAATGAATGAAACAATAAAAATTGTACTTTTACCAATAAATAAATTTATTACCAAACATTAGTATGTACCAAGAACATATGGAATTATGTTAGAATTACATGCAAAAATCAGAAATCTACCAAAGGATACTCACATACTTTTTAGTTTAATAGGGGTTTGAATAAATGAACTGTTATTTTAAAAGATTGTTGTCTTTTAAGATAACCTCATAAGTTTTACATTGTCTATCAGGGCTTTCATTTGCACTTAAAAATAAAGATTCAAGACTTATACGTAAAATGCAATGCCTATTTTTTTAAAAGTCAGTAGGATCCCTGATAACAGACAAAGCCTGAAGGAATCATAAATAAATGCCAAATTTAAAACCACTTTACAAATTAATCCATGGCAGTGATAAGAAGGAAAATCTTGAGAAGGTTTGCAATATAAACCACCTACTTTCTAGTTGTGACCAGAAATAGAGATTGATATCTAATGTAAAAAATGAAAAAGATAAAGTATCATAAGATTGAGAGTTTGGGGATTGACATGTACACACTGCTATATTTAAAGTAAAATGTCTTTTAAAAAGTATCATAAGAATAATTGATAATCTAAAGAAACATATTTGGAGGTAGAAAATAATTAGGAACATTAAAAACAAAAATGAAAATATAAACATGAGGCCACAAACACACACACACATACACACAAAATGCTAAATAGAAATCCAAATGAGTGAAAGGTAAATAGAAGGCAGGGAAGAGAAAAATATGATAAAATCTGAAAAGGGTCAAAGTGAAAAAAAAAAGTGAATATAAATAAAGAAACCACAATATCAGAATCACAAAGTGAGAACTCAGAATGACGTGGCTATAAAAACATTAAAGAGAGTTTTAAAATAGTAATTTCTATGAGATATATATTTGTGAATTGTAAATATAAAAAATTAAGTTATGTGTCAGAGAAACAAAAAATGAAAATAACCTCCCTATTAATATACTGTTTATATAGTTTCCCTTTCAAAACCCTAAAAATTAGCATAGGGAGGAGTTATATCCAGCATTTCACAGAATAATAATTTCAGATAGCATGTCTGAATTACCTCAATTCTTAAATTTATTGGGTTTCAAATGATGCAACTTTACCATATGATCATAATTTAAGACAATGAGACTAAGGTGACATTTTTGTTTTCAACTTAATGGGTTATTTATTAATAATTTCTACCCTTCTTGGGTAATGTTAACATTGTAGATCTTGATCAACTGACAAGACAGTTCCAGATCTACACTCTTTTAGATTAAAACTTAAATTTTAAGTTTGTTTACGGTTTGCCAAAAGCCCTAATTGAGGACTCAGGCGTATATTCTTTGGCATCATTTATATTTCACCTGTTTCTTTGTGTTAAAGATCTTTTAAAACTGAGCCAGAAATGAACAATAATTAACCATTGCACCCCAAACACCATGATCCCTGCACATAACCATCTCCTGCACTGCCACTTTGAATATAGCAAAGGATTTGAAAATCAAGTTTATAAAAATAATTAGTTATGAAAGTTTGTAAATCCTAATAACTTTTACTATATAGTGGGTTGGCCCGAATGAACATTTTGTCCAACCCAATATAATAAAAAGAAGTAGGTCCATTTCATCAGGGATGGAAAATCAGACCTCCATGTTTGTGCTCTTCCCTGTTCTCGGGTGACTAAAGGAGAAATCAGTAATATATCTGGAAACCATTTTTTTCCTGAGCCTTAGAATTTTTCTCAAAGCTTAGTTCCAGACAGACCCTACTAATTACATAGAGTTAGCATATGAGTGAAAGCTAATGTGACATATCTGATTAGAATACAAGGTACTGGGTCATAACTAAATTATACAGCAAGAGATCATAGGCATCTGGGTAAGAAAGATCACTTAGTTAAAGAAGAAATTAGTATGGTGGTTTAAAGAAAAATCAGAGAACTGGATAGATCATTTCTCCAAGAGTAAGCCATGATATAATTACAATATAGCCTGAACAGGCAGGGAAACCTAAAGAACACATTTTACATAACTGGAACAGGATGACCCAGATCACTGCAACTGTTCTTTTATGTATTAACTCATTCCATATGCACAGCAACATTATATGTTGAAAACTATTATCATCTACCTTTCCTCTATAAGAAAACTGAGGCCCAGAGAGTGTAAATAGCTCACCCAAGTTAAACTGGATAATAAAATCTAGAAACTGAGATTTGAATCAGATAAACTGCTTCAGGGCCAATAGCCTGAACTATAAGTTCTATACCTTCTGCCTCCTACATAAGTCTGTTAGAGGAATCAAGTAAGAATGTCTGGGTGGAAGTGACTTTCAAAGCACCAGCATATGTAAAGAGTTAATATTAAGAATGGATCCCAGAAACGTGTGGAGTGGTTGATGGTTGGGCTTGCCAATAAGAACATGCATTCCAGCATGTGAATACTGTGACTAATCTATTAGTAAATGCTACAAGTATTTGAATAATTTATTTCACTAGAGTAATATTTGAATTTTAACATTTTACTATATTAGCCTCAAGAAACTGAACAGGGGAGTTCATGCAAAATCCCAGTGGCTTTCTCATATTTACATTTTACTACAGATATTCTGCTGTTTCCAGAAACTCCTTGAAGGTAGAAACTGTAAACTTTGCAACATGCCATGCCCTGCAAGTCTATCTTAGGGCTTTGAACATAGAGTAGGTATTCTATAAAGGTTTGTTAAATAAATAAATGAGTTAATTATAATTCTATTTACATTGGGCTTTTACTCAAATAAATTGTTGGCTTCATTTTTGAAAGGCCCACATTTAAACTTTTTTAGAGTTTCTGAGTCTGTGCCAGGGACATTTTTATAAACAGAAGCCTTCTGAGGTCCTAGCTCCCCTCAGCCTCCACCTCTCAACAACACTTACATATCCTTCTCCTATGGTAACTGCCATCACAATCCTGAGTGGATTTTCTTTAATGTCAGCATCTCTACTGAGTGGATTGGAAATTGATTATGATGGTTGCCATATGATCATCTCAATAGAAGCAGAAAAATCTTTCGGACAAAATTCAACACCCATTTATGATAAAAACTCTCCATAAAGTGGGCATAGATGGAACTTACCTCAACATAATAAAGAACATATATGACAAACCCACAACAAACATCATTCTCAATGGTGAAAAACTGAAATCATTTCCTCTAAGATCAAGAACAAGACAAGGATGTCCACTCTCATCACTATTATTCAACATTGTTTTCGAAGTCCTAGCCATGGCAATCAAAGAAGAAAAAGAAATAAAAGGATGGACCTGGAGAGTGTCATACAAAGTGAAGTAAATCAGAAAGAGAAAAAAATATCGTATGTGGAGTCTAGAAAAATGGGATAGATGATCTTATTTACAGAGCAGAAATAGAGACAGAGACGTAGAGAACAAATGTATTTTACAGATACCGAGGGGGGAAAGCAAGTGTGGGAGGAACTGGGAGATTGGGATTGACATATATATGCTATTGATACTATGTATAGAGTGGATTGCTAATGAGGACCTACTGTATAACACAGGGAGCTCTACTTGATGCTCCATGGTGACCTAAATGGAAAGGAAATCCAAAAAAGAATGGATATATGTATATGTATAGCTGATTCATTTTGCTCTACAGTAGAAACTAACAAAACATTGTAAAACAAATATATTCCAATAAAAATTAATTACAAAAAGACATATGAAAGGAATCTGGAATTAAAATAGTATAACTGACACATAAATTTTTAAGACAAAAGAAATCAGATCATGGAAGATTTGTTACGTGTTATAAAAAGGAGCAATGAACAAGAAGATATAGCCATCACAAACATACATATACCTCTTTTACAGTCTCAAAACAATGGCTAACAGACTTACAGAGAAAAGAGATAAACCCAAAATTACAATTGGAAATTTTATTGTATATCTATCAGAAACTGACCATTCAAGCATCCAAAAAAATATAGAGATGAGTGTGAAATTATAACCTATACAGTTAGTAGACTTTGTGCTGGGTATTTAATATGCATTATACCATTCATTTCTCACCAAATTTCTGCAAAGAATATATTTCTATCTCTATTTTACAGATATGGAAGTTGAAGTTTAGAATGGTTGAGTAAGTTGTCCTAATCATAGACCAGTGAATGGAAGAGCTGGTATTAAGAATCCTCTCATATATGACCAGGTATCAATACTAGCTACCTCCTGCCATGCCAGTCTCACCAGAAAAATACAAAGATCTCCAAAATGCACACGTACTTCCAGTCCATGCTCTGCGTCAATACTGACAAC
This sequence comes from Mesoplodon mirus, assembly GCF_964341445.2. Lineage (NCBI taxonomy): Eukaryota > Metazoa > Chordata > Mammalia > Artiodactyla > Ziphiidae > Mesoplodon > Mesoplodon mirus. The sequence goes on along the minus strand of NC_138983.1, from coordinate 105,458,069 downwards.
GCTGAGGAAGAATTTCATTATTCCAAGGGAGAAAGAGTCTCATAGGCTTGATGCAAGTAGACAAGAGAGACATACTATGGGGCCAGGACTAAAAAGTTGGGTTACAGTTTCCTTATACTGAGATTTCAAAGCCTTGCTTTATAAACTTTGTGACTTTAGGTGAATTATTTAACTCTTCTAAACCTATGTTTCTTCAGTTGTAGATCAAATTTAATTATTTTAGAAGTAAACCCTCATAGGATTATTTTGAAGATTGAATTAAATAATACATATTAAGCCCACTGCCTGATTCAAAGTAGTTACCAAATAAATAAAAGCAAAAATAAAACTTGTATAATTATTAATTGGCAAGGGTTATTGGAACAATTGACAATGATTTAAGCAGAAGATTTCAGATGGTATATCTCTGTGATAACAAAGTCCTTCCTGAAAGAGCCTGGAGATGTTCAGTTTCTTTCAAGTCTCCTTAGTAGTTTATGGGGAAATGTCCTGTATCTCTTCAGAAAAGAGATTGCAAGTCTGAGTTATGCTATTTGAGCTTCTGGGTGAAGAAATGGTGAAGCTGAGTATAATGATCCAATGATCCCATCCCATCCATACATGTGGATATTATTATAGGTGGGCAAATCTACCGAATATGAGACTTGACATTGCAAGAAATTTCTGGTAGTCATTGTCTCATAGTACATGTGGCCAGTAATAAAAACAAAGAATGCCTCCCTCTAGAATCTGAAAGATTGTATATCTCAATATAAACTTCTATAGAACAGAATGCAGTAAAGGGTCTTATGTTACTGCTAGATTCCAATAGTGCTGATAGAAACTGGGAATTGTGAAGCAGTATCTGCAATGTTGCTGCTTAGGGAAGAGACTACACTTGTTTCTCAGTTCATGGTTCATGCATCAGCAGCAGCAAGGAGCTTATTAGAAATGCATAATATTAGACCATACCAGAGCTACAGTTTTAGAATCTGCATTTAACAAGAATCACAGGTGATCAATACACCCTTTAAAGTATGAAAAATAATTGGAATACACTGACTGCTGGTGTATGATCCCAGGAAGCAGATGATCAAGCCTGTGGGAATAACCCAGGTGAGGAATGATTGTGGTTTGAACTAGAGTAGTGACGGGAAAAGGTGGATGGATTTGAAAATATATTGGACTTATACTTGATGGGCCTTTGTAACTGGTTAGGACAAGTATGAAAGACAAAAGAAAACTATAATAATAAAACTATAATTTTAAAAGGTTTGTCTTCTTAGGACAGTTCATGGTTTTCTTCTCACTCTCCTCCAAAAGAAGGACAGCTATAAAATTCAGAGTAGAGTGAGGTTTGAGACCTTGTTCCAGTAAATAGAACTTCCACTGTGGTAAGCAAGCAGGTTACAAATTTAGCTTCTATATAGCATCGTCATTTTTCTTGTCTTTGGTCAGTTTACTCTCTTTGAAACCATTTACTTGCATGTGCTTGGAAGAATAAAATGTGCCTGAAGTTGTCTATCCTTTAGCAGCTAGCTCTCTACCATAGAGAGGCCTAATGTGGGATTACAGATGCTCTAGCCATTAGAACAAGCAATTTTCCCCATTCCATTACATCTGTCCTTACTTGCCTCCTCTTATGATGAGATGGCAGAATATCAAAGATTAGGATGATGGTGTGAGACTTGGTGAAAAAAATGTCATCACTTAATCCTGCATTTGGTTCCAGACAGTAAAATCTGACTATTTATAGACAAAATGACTTCTTAGGTACCTGGGACTCCACAAAATGTTTTGCTGCAGAATGTTCGATTAATAATACCTAAGTGATTTTTTCCCCTCAGATTAGCTCCTCTACACATCTCTCTCTATAATCTGTGTTAAAAGTAAGTGGTACTTTCTGCTTTTACCCATGAATGGGTACTGGGACTAGACCAACTCTCCCACTGTAAACAAAAGTAACATGGACATGGCATAGGGAACAATAGCTCTCAGACACTGGACAACAGGAAGTGTTCACTGTAAGCTCTGAGAGGAGAAAAAAATAGCAAGGTAAGCACTTTGACCACCAGGTAGGTATTATGCCTGGAAGTACTACCCATTCTACGTGCAAGGAGAGAGAATCCAAGCAGAACACAGTAGTTTTATGATCAGATGTCATATTTCATCATATTTATTAGAAAAAAAGACTGAACAATTTCCCCCCTAAGATCTGGATTTAGGTAAGAATGTTCACCTTTAAGATTCCAATTCACTATTGCCCTGGGCGTCATAGCCAGTGCAATCATACATAGAGATTGGAAAGGAGAAAGTAAAGCTGTTTTTATTTGCCAATAATAATAATAATAATAATCTATGTAAAAAATACTAAAGATACTATAAAAATCCTGCCAAAATTATAAGTAAATTTAGCATGATCACAGAATACAAGGCCAATATAAAATATCAATTATATTTCAATATGCCATCAACAAACTATTGGAGTTTCACATCAAATATGGAACTCAAACAGTATTAAAAATCATGGTGACCTAGGTATATATTTCACAAGTATAAGGTCTTTACACTAAAAACTATGAAACATTGTTGAGGAAAATTAAAGAAGACCAAAATAAATGGAGAAAGATATCATATGTGGAAAACTGGAGCTCTCATGCATTGCTTTTGACGTGCAAAATAGCACAGTCACTTTATAAAACAGTTTACTTAATTCTATAAGAAATTGCCATACACTTCTCATATGTAGCAAACATATATCTGTCACTCAGACTTCCCTCCAAGAAAGGACACATTACTCGGTTGTCAGCTGTCAGCTCTGTAATGGTCTGCCTTAGCTTTTAGTCTGATATTGTGCTATCCTCAGTGTAGCCCCCAACCTATGACTAAGCAGGGAGGTAATGCTGTACAAGGGCCCAGCCATTTCTGTGCAACGTGGGGTTTCTTTTATTGGTGATCTTTAATCTGGAGTTCCCTGTTGGGCTTTATTTTCTGGTGTGTATTGCTGTCTGAAACCTTCCATTACTAAATCCTGTTTCATGCCTTTTTCCCCCACCACAGGTGTTATTCCTAAATAAAACTGTTGCACTCCTAACTTTCTCTCAGTGTCTGCTTCCCAGAAAACCCAACCTAGGACAGTTGGCACTATGAGTGGTATGACAAAACAAGCTCTAGAATGGGGTTGGGGGATTGGATTATGAATCAACTAGTTGCAAATGAAGACTCCATCCCTGGTGGTAGGTGGTGTGGACAGCTTCTAGCACAATATGAGAGTCCAGCTGTTAAAATTTTCATCTGTTATGAGCTGGTATGATGCTGGTGGAGGAGAATGCATGAGTGGACATGATAATAAATAAAAGGATAATGAAGCTGTATATTCTTTACCAAATTACCTTGCTGCCTTTTAGGCAGATAATTAAAAACTGAGGACAGTTAACAAACAATTGATAACTGAATATGAGAGTCATGGAGTTTCATTGTTAGTTTACAAAGAAGCCTTCATCTTATTCAGTGAATGAGGCTAAAACAATTGAAGATCAAGACAGCTGAATACTCAGCCTGGACAAATGTGTTGGCCAGAATTTGGCAAACCAGGAATCCTGACAGATAGGATGGGAATATTTCAGTGGATGACCCCAAAATGTTTACTTCTCAGATTTCTCTAAGCATCCTGGGCTTATAGAAGTGGCCTATCCCTGCCTATTAAAGTTAGCACCCCACTGATGCAGAAAAATAATACATAATTATTTCACTCAAAAGGCAGAAGTGACCACCTCAAAAGCTGTCTCCACTTCCTCTCATGGTTACCATCCCTATAACCCTATGATCAGAGTTAAGTCACAGTATAGCCAATATAGGAGCAAAATGTACCAGATAAAGGAAAGAAAGGACTTTACACCAAAGAGGTGTAAAGATAATCCAACCTGTGATATCACATGATAGAATAATCCCCAGGTAATAACTGAAGCAGACATCAAGATGTGATTATATGTACAAGAGATTCATTTTAAGAAACACGTGTAAAAGGTAAAGGGGGAGTTTTGTGGGTACAATCTTCAGAGCATATACAGGTCTGACCACTGTGAAAAAAAATAGAATGAATAAAGGATTCAACAGGAATCATCACACACTGTTTTGTTTTTTTGTTTTTGTTTTTTGTTTTTTTGCCGTACGCAGGCCTTTCACTGCTGTGGCCCCTCCCGTTGCAGAACACAGGCTCTGGATGCTCAGATTCAGCAACCATGGCTCACGGGCATAGCCACTCCGCAGCATGTGGGATCTTCCCAGACTGGGGCACGAACCCATTTCCCCTGCATTGGCAGGCGGACTCTCAACCACTGTGCCACCAGGGAAGCCCCACACACTGCTTTGAGAGTCTCTGCCTGACTGATGGGATACTGCAAGGAGATATAGCCTGCTAGAGGAGTCCTGCATCTTGTGAAAAATGGCTCAGCTCAGGGCTTAATCATTGGGTAGGAATAGCCTGGGGCAAGTGTGATACTAAGATACTGATATGAAAGCCACTTCAGCAGATACAAGGGTGTGACAGCTGGAGATTGTCAGTTAACTGTGCTCCAGGGAGCTATCTTGAAAGGGTATCAGAGCAGTTCAACTACATGGCCATAAAAATAACATAGGACTGCACAAAGAAATGTACACAAATGTTCATAGAAGCTTTATTCATAATAGTGCAAATCAGCAAACAATCCAAATGTCCATCAATAGTTTAGCAAATATGGCATATCCTCACAGTGAAATGAATACAGGAATATAATGAGACAAACTACTTATGTGCAGCAACATGGAAAAATCTCAGAACTTGTGTGCTGAGTACATGAAGCCAGAGAGAGAAGATAGTGAGCCATACGATTCTATTTACATGAAGTTCTAGAACAAACAAAATGCATGTATAACGATAGAAATTTGATCAGTTGTTACCTGGGACAGGGATTGCAAGGGAATTGATTATGAAGGGTCAGAAGAGAACTTTTGGTGGTGATAAAATGTTCAATATCACAACTGAGATCATGGTTACATGGGTGTATATGTTTGGTACATTTATCAAACTGTACCCTGAAAATGGTGATATTTTATTGATGGAAATTATCTATAAAGTAGATTTTTAAAAAATAAGTGACTACTTGAATAATCCTATTTTAGGAATACTCCTTATTTTTCTATATCAATTAACTAATAAAATTGAATTCAATTTAATAAATATCCAGGAGGGGCTATGAGACCATACTTCCCATATGCAACACTTAAAAAAAAAAACATTTTTTTAAAAGTGTTGCATATGGGAAGTATGGTATATGTCATTTATCTTATCCTGCAAATGAAGCAGCAGAGGCTCAGCAATATTAGTTAACTCATTTGAAATCAAACAGTTCCTGTGGGGCAGAGGCAAGTCCATGTGATGCCAAATTCTACGCTTTTCCACTCGGCTTTATTGCCTCATATTTTGATAGTATAATAAAAAGCTAAGAAATCCTTCCCATCATCAGTCTACATACTGGACTTGAGTATGATTCAAAAAAAGGAAATTAAACCCGATAATATCTTAAAATGCTTATAATTATTTTGCTTCTCCATCTTTTAATTTAAGTGACCCCCTATATAATAACAATGATAATAATAACACTCTACCATAAATTGATAAAACTCTATTTTCCTTCTGGGTTGTTCATTAATAAATTTGTAACACAGCTTTTCTGAAATTATGTTTGATCAGCTATTTCCAAGAATTCTTTAATACACTAAAGAGAGTTCTAAGTTAATAGAAATAAAACAGATTTTCAAAGGAGATTTGAAGATAGTTAAAGCCATTGATTTAGAAAGACATTTGTGTGTTAAAATACTCCAGAGAAGGTTAGGAATGGCTACCTTGTATATACACTTCACGAGGGCAAGCACCTGAAAGATAAATGATAGTAAGAGGAAAATACAGATCAATAAACCTCGAATTAAAAGAAAACTCAAGAAGCCAATTTAAAAATGGATTTCAGAGTAAATAGAATCAAGTGATTTATATAAACTAGGATAACGTATGCATTTGTTCTTAGTTCCAGTGAAGAAGCAAGTGAGTAACAGCACAGATATTATAGCTCACGTATAAAATGAAACAAACAAACAAACAAAAGACAGAAATAGAAAAAATCCTGTTTCAGTACAGATAACTTTAGTAAGTAAGGGTGTCACAATGTTAATATTCATGTGTTCTTTGATGCACAGGTGTTCCAAGTCCAAGCTCGTACTGCCGCATGATAGGTCAACACATGGAGAGACAAGGTGCTGGGGCAAGGAATACTGACTTTATTCAGAAAGCCAGCAGATCAAGAAGATAGCACTCATGTCCCAAAGAACCATTTTACCCAAGTTAGAATTCAGGCTTCTTTTATACTAAAAGAGGAGGGGGTGTGGCTGGTTGTTGCAAACTTCTTGATGCAGGAATCCTTTATTCTTTTTTTTTTTTATTGGAGTAAAATTTCTTTACAATGTTGTGTTAGTTTCTGCTGTACAATGAAGTGAATCAGCTATATGTATACATATATCCCCTCCCTCCTGGACTTCCCTCCCAACCCCCATCCCATCCATCTAGGTCACCACAGAGCACTGAGCTGAGCTCCCTGTGCCATACAGCAGCTTCCCAATAGCTACTTATTTTACACATAGTAGTGTATTTATGTCAAACCTAATCTCCCAATTTGTCCCACCATCCCTTCCCCCCACCCGCTGTGTCCACATGTCTGTTCTCTACATCTGTGTCTCTATTCCTTCCCTACAAATAGGTTCATCTGTACCATTTTTCTAGATTCCACATATGTGCATTAATATACAATATTTGCTTTTCTCTTTCTGGCTTACTTCACTCTGTATGACAGACTCTAGGTCCCTCCACATCTCTACAAATGAAATAGGAATCCTTTATTCTTGCAGCTGTCCTTATAGGTCTGGTCACAATGTTCCTATGAAGCTCCAACATGACAATTGTTACTTTCTGTTCTGCAACTTTTTATAGCTATATGAATGGAAAATTATTATACCTTTAAAGGCCAGAGCCTCGAGAATGGGCTATCGTGTATATTTCAGGCTATAGGCAACATTCTTTTACAAAGGTGCAAAGCCAGCATGACTAAGCACAGGCAACAGAGCACACAGGTTAGACTAAAGGAATAGATCCAATATGGAGTCAGGTGTGTTCCTGTCTGTTACACAGGTACTTCTTTATTTTTCAGTTACCACACCATTAAAGGGCCAAGCCTCTACTGCTCGTTAGTAACTGTGGGTTCATTGCTTTATATGGGATTTCAAGCTCATCTAAGAATTTCCATTTACATTGAGGCAACACTGAATTTGCCTGTAATTACCCTTGCATGTGCATGTATACTATGATCTGAATGTTTGTGTGTGCCCCAATTCATATGCTGAAACTTGATCCCCAATGTGATGGTTTCTGGAGGTGGGCCTTTTGGGGGTGATTAAGTCATGAGGATGGGGCCCTTATAAAAGAGGTCCTAGAGAGTTTCCCTCACCCCTGCTGCCATGTGAGGTTATAGCAAAAAGGTTGTTGTCTATGAACCAGAAGGTGGGTCCTCAGCAAACACTGACCATACCAGCATCTTGACCTTAGACTTCACAGCCTTCAGAGTTGTGAGAAAAAATTTTTTGTTGTTTATGAACCACGCAGCCTGTGGTATTTTGTTATAACAGCTTGAATAGACTAAAGCAATGTATTTCTTGACATGGGACACTCTAGCAATTCCTTATATTTTTCTTATATAATCCTAATTTAGTTGACCTTTTTTCTTTTCCTCAAAAATGATTCATTTAGTGTATGATGAAGTGATATTTACTTCATTTGTCTTTTAATGATGTATATTTGATAAACTTTCCATATCTTACTGATATGGAAGCATACCTCAGATGACACGATCTCTTCATTGCTGCAGAAAATATTTTGCCACATATAATAGGGGTTGCTTGACTTCTGAGGAAAGAAAGTCCTTTTGTTTTTCCCCTATCTCTTTATTCTACTTCACAAAGAAGAGTTATGCTAATACTATTGTTCAGATTCTAAAATACTCCTCTGACAAATTTTTTTCAGTATGAAACCTCATAGAAATAACTTGGTCTAAACTGCATGACCCTATCCTCTAGCACCTTTTATTTCTTCCTAGAAAGTTTGACTTCTCCTTCAACATGTATTGTAAAGTCAGAGACTCATGTTTGAATATTGGGCTAGTTTTCTTCTTATTTCTCTGTTAGTAGAGTTCCATACTTTGATTTGAAACCACAATCTCCAAAACTTTAATGCCATCTGATATGGTCTTTTTTGCCTATATTATGTAACTTTCTTTTAAGTGACTTTGCCAGGGAGAGAAATATTGAAGTTGCATTAAGTGTCAGGTATTTCTGAATTTCTTGGCCCAATGCTATGAGAAAATAACATTTTAATTCAACGTCATAATTATTCTCAATTTTCAGCATCCTCAACAAAGTACTAAATGATAGAACTGAAGCCAAAGAAAGACATGACAGAATCAGGATTTTTCTTAACATAGATTAGAAATAACATCCTTAATTGTTTATGAGTAAGATCTTAGAAAAGGGTTCTTTCAGCCTAAATTTCTACTGAAGAACAAAGAAAATAGGTATCAGGATACCTAAGTAAGCATAAGTCAGAATCCCCAACATAGGCAAAACTTCTAATAAGTTGTAAGAGAAGATAACTTTTTCTACAATTCTTGAACTTCTTCTCAATTCTAAGAATGTAAACAATTTGAAAGAGCAGAACAAGGGATGTTTGATAGAGAGATTCTTTGGAGAAAGAAGTTGTTATAGTTAGAGACCCACCCTTTGCCTCTCTCAACTCCACAGCTTTGGAGAAAAAATGCTGTCTTCTAACCCTAGTCATTAATGAAGTTCAAGGTGGGTTCCTAAAAAATATTTAATTATATAACCTGTAGTTGGGATACAAGAGGACTGGAGCCAACCTCACAGAAGCTGTGGAGCTAATGCTTGAACAGATTATGATTCTCAGAAAGTACAACAGAAAAGTAGACACAGGAGATTTCAGCAATGTGATAAGCCTACTCTTCCAGGGTTCATTGGGGTAAAGGATGTCTCAATGTTCCATAGGCAACATGAGAAACAAAGTTAATATGAGATCATCAAGGGGATTGTCTGAGGAGTCTATCAATTTCAGCCAAAGGATGCTGGGATTTTATCATTGGCTGCCCAGGTGTGGAGGCAGGAGTCAAGAAGCCACCCAAGATAGAGATGCATCACCCTGGCCTAATGAACTTCTGGAAGTGAGATTTCAACAGGAAGCTTCTTTAGAGCCCAAAGAACATCAAGTCAGGTTACAGTTACTAGTTCAAATAAAAACCATTTTAATGCCTTAGCCCTCCTCTCTCTCCCCTATTTTAGCACTGACTGGTGAAAAATAACATCTATGAATAGTGGAGGTAAGAGGAGGGGAAATCATCCACTATTCTCAATATAGAGTATAGAGTATTGCATGTCACTAATATCCTGAATTTGACAAATTATTACCATTTTTCAAGCAGTAGATTACAGAAATTTTAGAAATGAACAATTAGTCCTGGGTGCCCTGGCACTGCCCACCAGTGGGCCTGCACCAGCTCTGGAACCCCCCAGAACCCACAGCCGGTCACACCAGAATTCAGTTTTGCCCACTAGCAGCTAGCTGCCTGCACACAAAGCAAATCCTGACAGCCAAGCAGTGTGCCCTTATTAGTCATTCCCACCACAACAGAGGAGCCCATGAAACTCAAGTAGGGGCACCCATAGATCATGTAAATCTGGAGCTGATAAGGGAGTGTACTGCTGGATCCCATAGAATGTCTACAAGATCAGGAAATGTAACCAACATACATACTATATGCAAATAAACACAGAATTAGAAGAAATAAGGTGACAAAGGGATACGTTTCAAAGGAAGGAGCAACATAAAACCCCTGAAACACTAAGAAAAGCAGAGATAAGCAAACCACTCAATAAAGAGTTCAAGGTAATGATCATAAAAATTCTCAAAAAACTCAGAATAATAATGGATGAACACAGTGAGAAGTTTTAAAAGTAGTTAGATAATATAAAGAAGAACCAAAGAGAGCTGAAGAATACAATAACTGAAACAAACAAAAAAAAATACACTAGAAGGAATCACCAGCAGATTAGTGGATACAGAGGAACGGATCAGTGAACTGAAAGGCAGAGTAAGGGAAATGAACCAAGCTGAACAGATAAAAGAAAAAAGAATTTTCCAAAAAATAAGGACAGTTTAAGAGACGTCTGGGACAGCATTATGCATACTGTCATTCACATTAGAGGGATGCCAGAAGGAGAAGACTGATAGAAAGCTCAGAAAACTTGTATGAAGCTATAATAGCTGAAAATTTCCTTAACCTGAGAAAGGATAAAGATATCCACCTCCAGGAAATATAGAGAGTCCTGAATAAGATCAACCCACAGACGTCCACACCAGGACACACTTTAATTAAAATGGCAAAAATTAAAGTTAAAGAGAGAATAAAAAAAAGTAGCAAATGAAAAACAGCTAGTTGTGTATTAACTGAAAAAAATACACAAACGTGGAGGTTAAAGAATATGCTACTAAACAATTACTTGCTCACTGAAGAAATCAAACAGGAAATCAAAAAATACTTGGATACACATGAGGACAAAAACATAACAATCCATAATCTGTGGGACACAGTTCTAAGAGAAAAGTGTATAGCAATACAAACCTACCACAGGAAACAACAAAAATCTCAAATAAACAACCTAAACTTACACCTAAGGAAATTAGAAAAAGAAGAACAAACAAAACCCAAAGTTAGTAGAAGGAAATAAATCAAGATCAGAGTAGAAATTAAGGAGACTAAAAAAAATCAATATAAAAGATTAATGAAACTAAGAGCTTGTTATTGAAAAGATAAATGAAATTGATAAATCTATAGGTAGATTCATCCAGAAAGAAAAAAGATAGGGCCCAAATAAATAAAATAAAAGATGAAAAGAAGTTACAACTGATACCACAAAAATACAAAGGATCATAAAAGATTATGATGAACAATTATATGCCAATAAAATGGAAAACCTAGAAGAAATGGATAAATTCTTAGAAACATTCAAACTCCCAAGACTGAATCAGGAAGAAACACAAAATATGGACAGACCATTTACCAGTAATGAAATTGAATCAGTATTCAAATACTCCCAATAAACAAAAGTCCAGGAAAAGATAGTTCACAGATGAAGTCTACCAAATATTTGAAGAATTAAAGTTCTCCAACCATTTCAAAAAATGGAAAAGAAAGGAACTTACAAATTCATTCTATGAGGCTAGCATCACCCTGATACCAAAACCAGAAAAGGACACCACAGGAAAAGAAAATTACAGGCTAAAATCACTGATGAACATAAATGCAAAAATCCTCACCAAAATATTAGCAAACCAAATTCAACAATACATTAAAAGGATTGCACACCATGATCAAGAAAGGTTTATCCCAGTGATGCAAGGATGGCTCAGTATATACAAATCAATCAATGTGATATGTCATGTCAACAAACTGAAGAATAACAATCATATGATCATTTTAATAGATGCAAAAATAACTTTTAACAAAATTCAAAATCCATTTTATATTTATAATATAGAGAATCCATATAAGATTCATAAAAAGAATGAAAGGTTGCTATTTGCAGCAACATGAATGATCTAGAGCATATTATGCTAAGTGAATTAAGTTAGAGAAAGATAAATACAGTATGATTTCACTTTTCTGAGATCTAAAAAACAAAACAAATTAACAAACATAACAAAACAGAAACAAAGTCATAGATACAGAGAACTAACAGATGGCTGCCAGATGAAAGGAGATGCTAGGAGGAGGATAGGATTAGGTGAGGGAAATCAAGACATACAAACTTCCAGTTATAGAGTAAGTGAGTCATGGGTGTGAACTGTACAGTGTGAGAAATATAATCTATAATAATGTAATGTCTTTGTATGGTGACAGATAGTATCTAGATTTATAGTTGTGATCAGTTTGTAACACACATAAATATCAAATCACTGTTGTGAGCTAACATAGTGTTGTAGGTAAATTATACTTCAAAAAACGAACCAACAAACGAACATAGAAAATGAAAGTTTACCAGAGGTGGTAGGTGGGGGTTTGGGGAATTGGATGCAAGTGGTTAAATATACAAAATTCCAGTTATAAGATAAATAAGTACTAGAGATGTAATGTACAATATGATTAATATAATTAACCATACTGTATGTTATATATGAAAGGTATAAAGAGAATAAATCCTTAGAGTTCTCATCACAAGGAATTTTTTTCTCTTTATTTTATTTTCTATCTATATAAGATGACAGATGTTCACTAAACTTATTGTGGTAATCATTTCATGATGTATATAAGTCAAATTTTTATGCTGTACACCCTAAACTTATACAGTACTATATGTTAATCATATCTCAGTAAAACTGGAAAATGAAAAAAATAAAAATGAATTGTCTTTAACTGCAAATTTACATTTCATCATTATTTTCCTGGCATATGTAGTCTATACTATTAATTTAAATATGATCTCAGAAAATTTATTATTACCATGAAGGAACAGAGGTATTAAAACTATGCATAAAAGGAAACGAAGTTTTCTACTGTATATGCCAGGGTACATGTGACAGCTATCTTTGTCTGCTCTCCATCTATTTCCCATCTTTCTCTGCTCTGTTGTGCAAAAGTCTGATACTTGCAAACTACATTTCTCCAAATCCCTTTCCAGCATCTTTGAGAAATAGGAGGGACTGGTAGAAAATTAGAAAGAAGAAAAAATAAGGAAGCCACTATATTACTCCTTAATTCACCCTCCTTATCTGTTTTACATCGGCATTCTTGAGTGTGGGATCTGTATGGTCACATAAAGTATCATGCTCAGAACTGTTTCATGTTTGCTTAATATTGTGGTATTGTCATCTAGAAGTTCAAAATAATTTTACCTTTGAACTTGTGTTTTGTGAGTGGGACAATGGAGCACACACGTGAGCAGAGGAGATAAGTGTATTATGTGTGTCCACCACTCCTAGCCATCCCATTCATATATAGTGTTGGGGACACTCCATGAGCACAGAAGTCAGTTGGACTCACAATGGACAGGAGGTCAGCAAGACTCAAGGTAAGTATAAGATATGCATGTGTGGAAGCCACTCACTTCCATAGTGTATTGGTAGAATGTACACGTATCAAGAAGTAAATAAATCGGGCCTCCCTGGTGGCGCAGTGGTTGAGAGTCCGCCTGCCGATGCAGGGGATACGGGTTCGTGCCCCGGTCTGGGAGGATCCCATATGCCGCAGAGCGGCTGGGCCCGTGAGCCATGGCCGCTGGGCCTGCGCATCCGGAGCCTGTGCTCCGCAACGGGAGAGGCCACAACAGTGAGAGGCCCGCATACCGCAAAAAAAAAAAAAAAAAAAAAAAAAAAAAAAAAAAAGAAGTAAATAAAGACAATTGTTTGTTTTCTGCAGTGATTCCATTGCTCTGATAACAAAGAGCTTGTATGAGCTGCAAAAAATAAATTGTGTAATTTTGCTGATTCCATATACAGTTGATCCTTGAACAATAGTTGAAAATCCAATCTAGGTATAACTTATAGTTATATATACACATATATAACACACACACACACACACACACACACACACACACACACATATATATATATATATATATATATATATATATACATATATACACATTTCCTTCATATCTGCAGTACCGATTCCATGGATTCAATCAACAGCAGATCCTGTGGTACTGTAGTATTTACTACCAAAAAAACACCCGAGTGTAAGTGGACCCATACAATTCAAACCCTTTCGGTTCATGGTCAACTGTACACGTTAAATATTCATTTTTGCATTGCATCCCACAGTATGAAAATGAATGGTAAAACTTATACTGATAACTTAACATTTTAATTTTTCTTTACTAAGATTGGCAGATGGAAAATGATGACATATCAAGAAAGAGACCACAGAAGAAAGGAAAGAGCATTATTTATTTATTTTTATTAGTTTCTGATTTATAACAAAGTGAATCAGTCATACATATACATCTGTTCCCACATCCCTTCCCTCTTGCGTCTCCCTCCCTCCCACCCTCCCTATCCCACTCCTCCAGACGGTCAAAAAGCACCAAGCTGATATCCCTGTGCTATGCAGCTGCTTCCCATTGTCTATCTACCTTACGTTTGGTACTGAATATATGTCAATACCTCTCTTTCACTTTGTAACAGCTTACCCTTCCCCCTCCCCATATCCTCAAGTCCATTCTCAAGTAGATCTGTGTCTTTATTCCTGTTTTACCCCTAAGTTCTTCATGACATTTTTTTTTCTTAAATTCCATATATATGTGTTAGCATACGGTATTTGTCTTTCTCTTTCTGACTTACTTCACTCTGTATGACAGACTCTAGGTCTATCCACCTCATTACAAAGAGCTCAGTTTCGTTTCTTTTTATGGCTGAGTAATATTCCATTGTATATATGTGCCACATCTTCTTTATCCATTCATCCAATGATGGAAACTTAGGTTGTCTCCATCTCTGGGCTATTGTGAATAGAGCTGGAGTGAACATTTTGGTACATGTCTCTTTTTGAATTATGGTTTTCTCAGAGTATATACCTAGTAGTGGGATTGCTGGGTCATATGGTAGTTCTATTTTTAGTGTTTTAAGGAACTTCCATACTGTTCTCCATAGTGGTTGTACCAATTCACATTCCCACCAGCAGTGCAAGAGTGTTCCCTTTTCTCCACACCCTCTCCAGCAATTATTGTTTCTAGATTTCTTGATGATGGCCATTCTGACTGGTGTGAGATGATATCTCATTGTAGTTTTGATTTGCATTTCTCTAATGAATAATGATGTTGAGCATTCTTTCATGTGTTTGTTGGCAGTCTGTATATCTTCTGTGGAGAAATGCCTATTTAAGTCTTCTGCCCATTTTTGGATTGGGTTGTTTGTTTTTTTTTGCTATTGAGCTGCATGAGCTGCTTATAAATTTTGGAGATTAATCCTTTGTCAGTTGCTTCATTTGCAAATATTTTCTCCCAATCTGAGGGTTCTCTTTTGGTCTTGTTTATGGTTTCCTTTGCTGTGCAAAAGCTTTGAAGTTTCATTAGGTCCCATTTGTTTATCTTTGTTTTTATTTCCATTTCTCTAGGAGGTGGGTCCAAAAGGATCTTGCTGTGATTTATGTCATAGAGTGTTCTACCTATGCTTTCCTCTAAGAGTTTGATAGTTTCTGGCCTTACATTTAGGTCTTTAATCCATTTTGAGCTTATTTTTGTGTATGGTGTTAGGGAATGATCTAATCTCACAATTTTACATGTCCCTGTCCAGTTTTCCCAGCACCACTTATTGAAGAGGCTGTCCTTTCTCCACTGTACATTCCTGCCTCCTATATCAAAGATAAGTTGACAATATGTGCGTGGGTTTATCTCTGGGCTTTCTATCCTGTTCCATTGATCTATCTTTCTGATTTTGTGCCAGTACCACACTGTCTTGATTACTGTAGCTTTGTAGTATAGTCTGAAGTCAGGGAGCCGGATTCCTTCGGCTCCATTTTTCGTTCTCAAGATTGCTTTGGCTATTTGGGGTCTTTTGTTTTTCCAAACAAATTTTGAAATTTTTTGTTCTACTTCTGTGAAAAATGCCAGTGGTAGTTTGAACATTTGTTTCTAGGTATTTTTTTATTTCCTCTTTGATTTCTTCAGTGATCACTTCGTTATTGAGTAGTGTACTGTTTAGCCTCCATCTGTTTGTATTTTTTACAGATCTTTTCCTGTAATTGATGTCTAGTCTCATAGCATTGTGGTCGGAAAAGATACTTGATACAATTTCAATTTTTTTAAATTTACCAAGGTTTGATTTGTGACCCAAGACATGATCTATCCTGGAGAATGTTCCATGAGCACTTGAGAAAAATGTGTATTCTGTTGTTTTTGGATGGAATGTCCTATAAATATCAATTAAGTCTATCTTGTTTAATGTATCATTTAAAGCTTGTGTTTCCTTATTTATTTTCATTTTGGATGATCTGTCCATTGGTGAATGTGGGGTGTTAAAGTCCCCTACTATGATTGTGTTACTGTCAATTTCCCCTTTTATGGCTGTTAGTATTTGCCTTATGTATTGAGGTGCTCCTATGTTGGGTGCATAAATATTTACAATTTTTATATCTTCTTCTGGGATCGATCCCTTGATCATTATGTAGTGTCCTTCTTTGTCTCTTCTAGTAGTCTTTATTTTAAAGTCTATTTTGCCTGATATAAGAATTGCTACTCCAGCTTTCTTTTGATTTCCATTTGCATGGAATATCTTTTTCCATCCCCTTACTTTCAGTCTGTATGTGTCTCTAGGTCTGAAGTGGGTCTCTTGTAGACAGCATATATATGAGTCTTGTTTTTGTATCCATTCAGCCACTCTGTGTCTTTTGGTGGGAGCATTTAGTCCATTTACATTTAAGGTAATTATCGATATGTATGTTCCTATTCCCATTTTCTTAATTGTTTTGGGTTCGTTATTGTAAGTCTTTTCCTTCTGTTGTGTTTCTTGCCTAGAGAAGTTCCTTTAGCATTTGTTGTAAAGCTACTTTGGTGGTGCTGAACTCTCTCAGCTTTTGCTTGTCTGTAAACTTTTTAATTTCTCCATCAAATCTGAATGAGATCCTTGCTGGGTAGAGTAATCTTGGTTGCAGGTTCCTCTCCTTCATCACTTTAATTATGTCCTGCCACTCCCTTCTGTCTTGTAGAGTTTCTGCTGAGAGATCAGCTGTTAACCTGATGGGGATTCCCTTGTGTGTTATTTGTTGTTTTTCCCTTGTTGCTTTTAATATATTTTCTTTGTGTTTAATTTTTGACAATGTGATTAATATGTGCCTTGACGTATTTCTCCTTGGATTTATTCTGTATGGGACTCTCTGTGCCTCCTGGACTTGAGTAACTATTTCCTTTCCTATATTAGGGAAGTTTTCAACTATAATCTCTTCAAATATTTTCTCAGTCCCTTTCTTTTTCTCTTCTTCTTCTGGAACCCCTATAATTCGAATGTTGGTTTGTTTAATGTTGTCCCAGAGGTCTCTGAGACTGTCCTCTGTTCTTTTCATTCTTTTTTCTTTATTTTGCTCTGCAGCAGTTATTTCCACTATTTTATCTTCCACCTCACTTATCCGTTCTTCTGCCTCAGTTATTCTGCTATTGATCCCATCTAGAGTATTTTTCATTTCATTTATTTTGTTTTTAATTGATGCTTGATTCATCTTTAGTTCTTCTAGGTCCTTGTTATCTGTTTCTTGCATTTTGTCTATTTTATTTCCAAGATTATGGATCTTGGATATAGAATCTTGGATCATCTTTACTATCATTATTCTGAATTCTTTTTCAGGTAGACTGCCTATTACCTCTTCATTTGTTAGGTCTGGTAGGTTTTTATCTTTCTTCTTCACCTGCTGTGTGTTTTTATGTCTTCTCATTTTGCTTATGTTACTGTGTTTGGGGTCTCCTTTTTGCAGGCTGCAGATTCGTAGTTCCCGTCATTTTTGGTGTTTATCCCCTGTGGCTAAGGTTGTTTCAGTAGGTTGTGTAGGCTTCCTGGTTGAGGGGACTAGTGCCTGTGTTCTGGTGGTTGAGTCTCAATCTTGTCTTTCTGGTTAACAGGTCCACGTCTGGTGGTGTTTTTTGGGGTGTCTGTGGCCTTATTATATTTTTAGGCAGCCTCTCTGCTAATGGGTGGGGTTGTGTTCCTGTCTTGCTAGTTGCTTGGCATAGGGTGATCAGCACTGTAGCTTGCTGGTCGTTGACTGAAGCTGGGTGCTGGTGTTGAGATGGAGATCTCTGGGAGATTTTTGCCGCTTGATATTATGTGGAGCTGGGAGGTCTCTTGTGGACCCGTGTCCTGAAGTTGGCTCTCCCACTTCAGAGGCAGAGCACTGACTCCTGGCTGCAGCAGCAAGAGCCTTTCATCTACCCGGCTCAGAATAAAAGGGAGAAAAAGGAGAAAGAAAGAATTAGTAGAAGAAAGAAAGAGAGAGAAAGAAAGGAAGGAAGAAGGAAAGAAAGGAAGGAAGGAAGGAAGAAAGAAAGAAAGAAAGAAAGAAAGGAGGGAGGGAGGGAGGGAGGATGGATGCAAAGAAAGAAAGAAAGAAAGGAGGGAGGGAGGGATGAAGAAAAAAAAGAAAGAGTGAAAGGAAGAAGGGAGGGAGGGAAGGAGGAAGGAAAGAAAGAAAGAAAGAAAGAAAGAAAGAAAGAAAGAAAAAGAAAGAAAGAAAGAACGGGGTGGATGGAGGAAAGTAGGAAGGGAAGGTAGGAAAAAAAGGAGAGAAGATAAAGTAAAATAGAATAAAGTAGAAAATATAATAGCGTTATTAAAAATAAAGAAGTAATTACTGAAAAAAAAACGGATGCATATTATCCTGGAACCTGTGGTGGAAGCAAAGCTATACAGATAAAATCTCACACAGAAGCAAAAACATACACATTCTCAAAATGAGGTCGGGGGGAAAAATTCGAAAACCTTGCTCTCAACGTCCACCTCCTTAATTTGGGATAATTCGTTTTAAAAAGAGGAAAAGGGGAAAAAGTCTGAAATCTTGCTCTCAAAGTCCACCTCCTTAATTTGGGATAGTTCATTGTAAAAAGAGGAAAAGGGGAAAAAATCTTAAATCTTGTCCTCAAAGTACACCTCCTCAATTTGGGATGATTTGCTGTCCATTCATGCACTCCACAGATGCAGGGCACATCAAGTGGACCGTGGAGCTTTAATCCGCTGCCTCCGAGGCTTCATAGAGAGATTTCCCTGTCTCTTCTCTGCTCTCACAGCTCCCGGGTCTCAGCCTTGGACCTGGCCCCGCCTCTGTGCCTAGGTCGCCGGAGCGCATCCATTCCTCGCTCAGACAGGACGGGTTTAAAGGAGCTGCTGATTCGGGGGCTCTGGGTCACTCAGGCCGAGGGGAGTGAGGGGCACACAGTGCGGGGCGGGCCTGTGGCGGCAGAGGCCGGCGTGACGTTGCACCAACCTGAGGCGCTCCGTGCGCTTTCCCGGGGAAGCCGTCCCTGGGTCCCGGGACCCCAGCAGTGGCGGGCTGCACAGGCTCCCCGGAAAGGGGGCATGGACAGTGACCTGCGCTCGCACACAGGCCTCTTGGCGGTGGCAGCAGCAGCCCCAGCATCTCACGCCCGCCTCTGGGTGTCCGCGCTTTTAGCCGCGGCTCGTGCCCGTCTCTGGAGCCCCTTTAAGCAGCACTCTTAATCCCCTCTCCTCGCGCACCAGGAAACAAAGAGGGAAGAAAAAGTCTCTTGCCTCTTCAGCAGGTCCAGACTTTTTCCCCGGACTCCCTCCCGGCCAGCCGTGGTGCACTAACCCCTTCAGGCTGTGTTCACGCCGCCAACCCCAGTCCTCTCCCTGCGCTCCGACTGAAGGAAAGAGCTTTATAATTTATATCTGTAATGGCAATTCTTTTCCTACAGTTGGAACAAAAAACCCACATTTTCATTTTGTACTGGACCTACAAATTTTGTAGTTGTCTTATTTAGGTAATTCCTCAAGCATTGGTTCTACCTCTTCTATGGTTCCAGTTCTTAAAAAGCAGCACTTTCCTTGTTTCCAGCTCCTTCAGGGATGCTCTACTTCTAAAGTGTCACCTGGCACAACAAGGCCTTTTGGGTGACATCTGAGATGGTCATCTTATAAGATTCCATCCTCTACCAGGACCAAGCCTTGAGTTATAAATTCACCTCATGGAACTAGTTATAACCTATCCCTTGAGCTTAAGGTACAGACTATCACAACTAAACCCATAGCTTGAGTTAGAATGAAAGGCAGTTTCCCAGAGGAAAAGTAAATTACCATTTGCCTAAAGAATAACTGTATTGTAGTAATATCAGCCATATCTCTTAGATCATGAAATGAATGTGACAAGGAAAATGATCTGTTCCTTGTTCAAAAGGGGGAAAAAAAACACCAGACACATAAAACTGGTCTCAATAGATGCCAGAAAATGAAATATGTGCAACACAGAAGCCCTGTCCTATAGTTTCTGAAAGCACTGCTGCTGAAGGTTAGGTGGAAAAGAAGTCCAGAAAGAAACAAGGAATCACTCCGGTAAGAAATTTTAGTGTGGAATTCAGACTATGCAAAGATTGTATTATTATAATTTGCTTTTGATATTCCTGAAAGCACCTTTAGTCAGATCTCTTTAAAAACTACCAATTTTGCACAGCACACCAAAGGTATTAGTGCAGAATGATAAGGGAATCTCCAAGAGCTTCCAGGACACTTCCCTGAGCCCAGACTGGTTTCTGCAGCAGACATTTGCATTTAAGTAAGTGGTTTCACAGTGGGTGGACAGCAACCATAGCCATGGAAAAACAGAGTGAGAAGAAATCTGCACCAACAAATCTGAGGGTCAGTTCCTAAATATCCTTGAGGTAAATTCTGGAATACTCTCAGAAGTAGTTGGGAGTCAATTTGAGGGGAGTCATCTCCAGCAATGAAGCCAATTGAGCTCATTGTCACTGTCATTTGAGTTACAACTACCCAAAACATAACAGCCTAGCATAGAATAGCAGCTAATTAAATGTTAGTGATATACCCGTTTCTAAAACTGTGAACTATTCTATTTCCTTATACCTTAAGAATTGGTTGAGAATTGGTTACTGACAATGATATTTTGTACTATGGTTTGAATCAACAAAATATCCATAGAGAAATACATTATCCTTTGCACTGACAATAGGCATGTTCTTTACATAATTTAATTACTTCTGTATTTCAAAGTGTTTTCACATTCATTATCTCATATACTCTTCACAATAAATATGAAAAAGGTAGAACTGGCAGTAATAGCCTCACTCTGTAGTTCAGGAAACAGAAGTCTAAAGAAGATAATGTAACATATTACAGGTAACCAGAAAAATTGAGGATGGAAAATAGTATGTATAGAATACTTCTTCCAGTGTTATGAAATATATTTCCAATTTAGATTAGGAATGTCTCAAGTAAACCTAGTAGCATAAAATAGGATATCAGAGAATGATCATAAACTTCATTTTAAGTACTATCCTTTGTTGCAAAAAGTATCCTGTTTTGTTGTAAATGTGTTCAAAGTATCAGATACAGAGAAAATGGTAAACCATAAATAAAAGGAATTTAAGTAACCTTTAAAAGGTTGGAAGATGGAGTTAACAACAACAATAACAAAACACATTTAAACATATTACAACATTTATCTTACTTTGCATTCTATAGAAGCAGAATCCAAAAGAGGATAGTTTTTGCAAGTTATTTATTGAGGGAGTAAGGAAAGTAATTTAAGCTATGGGAAAAGCCAAGCAGAGAAGTGACCTTTGGAGAAATCTAGAGTTAGGCTGATGCCAGGTAGACTTTAGGAGTGTGAATTGTGAAACAAAGGTTGTCTCTCTAAGAGGCAAGGCAGGAGACCCATTATACCTTATGCCTCTCCATGTACGGTGGTTCTCAGAGGTGGTGCAGGTGTCAGATGTTAGCAGCCAACATCCATACCTAGAGGATTGGTGAATCAGCAGTAAAGGGAACTGGGAGGATCCTCAGCAGCTTCAATATTTCATACGTTTTCAATCTGTGAAAAATACATTTAATGGAAGTTGTAGTAGAGACTCCTACTTTTCTAT
This sequence comes from Mesoplodon mirus, assembly GCF_964341445.2. Taxonomy (NCBI): domain Eukaryota; kingdom Metazoa; phylum Chordata; class Mammalia; order Artiodactyla; family Ziphiidae; genus Mesoplodon; species Mesoplodon mirus. Next base: position 105,436,346 of record NC_138983.1, on the reverse strand, counting down.
TTAAACAATAGCATCTCTGTGCTGAATTTTCAAGTGTTAAAGAACAGTATTATAATGTAAGAATGAATATTGCACAGAATCCATTGGAAAAAATAAGGATATGAGTTTTAAATATTTTAAGGACATTTTAAGAATCATATCCTCTTAATTTGTGATTTTTCTTGGAACTCAGCTTCATTCCCACATAAAAGTATAAAATATAAGATTCAGGGGCTTCCCTGGTGGTGCAGTGGTTGAGAGTCCGCCTGCTGATGCAGGGGACACGGATTTGTGCTCCAGTCTGGGAAGATCCCACATGCCACGGAGCGACTGGGCCCGTGAGCCATGGCTGCTTAGCCTGTGCCTCCGGAAACTGTGCTCCGCAATGGGAGAGGCCACAACAGTGAGAGGCCCGCATATCACAAAAAAAAAAAAAAAAAGAAAAAGAAAAAGAAAAATTCAAAGCATAACTAGTTAAACATGTTTGGTGTAATCAAGTGAAAAATCGTTATTATTCAGTTTCTAGAAAATATTTGGATAGCATTTTCAGAATATGTGCAGAAGACTATATTTATAATCAAGGTTTAAAAATAATTAAAGAAATAAGTTTTTAAAATTTATGGAGTCAGTTATTATGTAAGTATTATTCAGGAAATCCAAATAATCATTTTAAGAACAAATCAAGAAGTGATGATCAAGAAATGTATTATTATTCTATTATAATCCCCTATTTAAACCAAACATAAAAAAATGAGAAACATCATGTAAATGTTTTCATAGAAATTATTATTAAACATATAACAAACCTACCAACAAATTAATATCTTACTTTATATATTTCCTAATTAAATTCAAAGATCAGAAACAAAGAGTCTCATATCCAGTGTTTGCTTTTAAAAAACAGACAATTAAAGGAAGTATGAGCTGGACTTAATAAATTCCAAAAATGAATTCTGATTTTTTTTAGAAGTAGGGGGAATAAATCCCAACATTTCTACTTAAAGAGATGGCAATCTTTATCTTAACGAGATAAAGAAAATTTCACATTACTGAGAATCTTTCATTATTCATGAATTTATTCAACTAATAATCATTGGCAATATGCAGTATGCCAGGTATTTTGCTAGGCTTAGGTATTCACAAGTGACAAAATAAACAAAAACTTCTGATTTTGAAGAACTTACATTTTCTCTTTTGGGGAAAAAACTATGTAAATAAAATATGCTAGATGGTGATAAAAGCACAAAGAAAAATAAAACAAAAAGAGTAGTATAGAGTGTGGAGGGAAGAAAGGTACAATTTTTGTAAGGTGGCCAAGAAGGACTTTACTGAAAAGGTGACACAAGTAAATACCTGAAGAAGTTTAGACAACAAGTCATGCATCTCTGTGGAGGGAGAGCTTTCCAAGCACAGGGAACAACAAATACAAAGACCCTGAGGTAGGATCATACTTACCATGTTCTAAGAGCAGAAAGAAGCTGGTGTGGCTGAGCTGAGTGGGCAGAGGGAGAGTAGGATGGTTGCCTGTAGAGAGTAAAGGGGAGGTTATTGAAGGATGTTGTAAGGACTCTGTCTTTAGTTAAGAAGAAGAGCTATTGGAGGGTTTTGAACAAGAGATTAATAAGATCTGGCCTATTTTTAACATGATTACTCTGGCTGCTAAGTGGAGAACAGCAGCAAAATTTTAAGACCAACCAGTTAGAAGGCTCTAGCAATAATCTAGTCGAGAAAGTGGACTAGAGCAGTAGACATGGTAAGCAGTAGTCTGGTTCTGAATATAGTTTTAAACAAGTGTCAACAGAATTTGCTAATTTTATTGGAGTATGAGAAAAAGAGAGGGGTCAAGAAAGACTCCCAGGTTTTGACTTGAGTAACCGGAAGATTGGAATTGCCATTTACTGACATGGAGGCGATAGGATGACCAGGTTTAGTGAGAGGGGAGAGCAAAATTTTCATTTTGGACATAGTAGGTCTGAGATGCATATTAGAAATTCAGATAGTGATGTAAAAAAAGTAGTTGGATATTTAAATCTGGAATTCAGAATTCCATTCAGTAACATTCTTTCTATTAAATTCCATTCAACAACAGTTTTCCCTTTTGGACCTTTATAACAACCAATTCCTTAATACTGACCTTTAATTCTGTAAAACCATTTCTTCAGGAATCTATAACATTACGATCTAAGAGTATTGTTTCTGGTGACACAATTACTTGAAAATATAGAAAAAGTACAACTTTGGCAGAATGAATTCTTATTGAGGGTCTTGCATACTTTCTAACCATTTAATTGTGAGATAAAACAGAAAATATCACCAGTAGTAAGATAGTGTGAATTCAAAGCCTTTTATGCTTTTAGAGTGTCTTAAACTGAGAATTTTTTTTCCTCAGATATGTGAGAATAATATTTCCTTTGTATATGGAGAGACGTGCACAATATATTGCTGATTAAAACAGGTTATACAATACTGTTTGGGGCACGATATATTTTGTTAAAATACAGATTATGAATATGTGTGTGTTTACCAGGAAGATGAATTAATCTTTTCCTATTATCTTGGAATTCCATCAATTTTAAGAATTATCCCAATACTGGGAGAGCAAAAGTTATTTAACCACCTTTTCAAGGAGACCAGCTGAACAATGTCATGAGACACATTCCTACAGTACTTGCTATAAGGCTGCCATCTACCATCACCTTACTACCCCTACTTGCCTATATAAACAAAAAGTTAGAAATCTGAGAGTCACCACAACCTTCTAATGAGCTGAAGAAGGCTCCAAGAGATTACTCATAGAGTACAGAGAACCCTGCCAGGAAAAGTGACTGGCAAGTCATTACCAGGGTGAAGTCTGCTTTTGACTTTGAACTTGTTGCTTTGTCCTATGAAAAAGATAAAAGCAGCAAGCAGCCACCCAGCCTGGAGGATCAATTTGTCTGTGGTGCTGCTAGAAGCCAGCCTGCCACAGCTGGGCCTTGGTGTCCTCTCTTGAACTTAAATAACACCACAGAATGTCAATATCCCACCGGGTTACTCTGTAGTGGTGATTAAACAAGAAAAGAGTAAGACCACTTCATAGCTGTATCTGAATACAGAGAAAACATGAACAATGTTCAAACCACAAAAATGACCAGACATCACCCTACCTTCAGTAATATGGAGAGTTTTTCTTTGTCAATTATAGCATTAACATTCTAGCCTCCCCCCCTTCTAGACAAGAACTGTTAAGACACCCAAACTTAGAATTACTTCTTTTTGCTGACAACATATAATACAGAGCAAAGCCCTACCTTTTAAACCCTCCATGAAATCACCTAACAGTGGCCCAAGTACAATAAACCCTGTGTAGTATATTCTTACCTAGACTCCCACAATTCCCCTTGGTGCACAATCTCCCTCATTATCATGAACAATAGACCAACTTGTTCAATTACAGGTGTATCCCTGGTGGTCTTTGCCTGAAGAGCATGGATAATTCTAAGCATATTTGAATTAACAACAACAACAGAAAAGAAATCTGGAGACAGATGGTAAAGAAAGGGGGAACAATGAGGCATTCTTCACTCCTCTGATTTAACAAATTCTTTAGTTTCCTAGAGCAAATGGAAAGACATCTTGGCTCTGTCTACTTTGCCAACATATGAGCCAAGTGAGCTAATTATGGAGCCAAAGAAGCCTAGAAGTTAGAGAGAGTAAATTATAAAAACAGAGGAGGTTTGGGGCAAGTCAATACAATGTAACTCAGGGGAACTGGGTGGTGGAAGATTTCTCAGAAATTGACATAAGAGCCCCATGAGGGAGCCAAAAGCTAGATGCCTAGAAGGTATCAAAAGTAAAGGCAGAATGTGATAGACAGAGTAAGTAGAAGACTTTTCCTATATTCTTCCAAGTTTTTTTTTCCCAGTCCATGACACTCTAGAGGAAAAACAGGAGTCAAAGAATGCACAAAAGTAATGTAGTTTAAGTAGAATAAAAAGCTAGACCTACCCTCTGTCCAAATATAGGCTCCTTGTTTCAAAAATCCAAGCATAAGCTTATGGAACATGAAAAACATTCAAATAGTTAAGAAACTGAGGTCTTACAAATTGACTAGACTGGACCAGAGTTGACTTAGGTGACTAGAAAGACCTGCCCAAAATATCACTAAAGACTGGAAAGGAATATTTAATATAGCATAAGTGAAAAATAAAGGCAGGGGTAGAAGAAAAACAAACAGTTATGTTTCTACCTCACTCAGTTGAGACTGTTTGATAAATTAGTACTACAGAGTCGAAAAATAGCTCTAAGTTTGTACAATTAAGGGTTCAGTGGTTTTGCATTCCTTTTCCCTTAGGACTATCTGTAACTTGTAACATTTTTCTAGAATAAACAATTATTTGTATTTTAATAAATAAAACTAAGTAACTTTTTTAAAAACAACAATTTCTAGCAAAATTATGAGTGTACAATATTGTAATAAATAAGAGATTTTCCTTTTTGAGGATGGTTGGTGCAACAGGCATTGAAATCTGAAATAGATGATACAGTGAGCTCTCCTGTCAGACTTCCTCAGTCAAACCCTGTGCCTTCCACTTACTAGTTCTAGTACCTTGGCCAAGGAACTTAACTTATCTGTGCCTCAGTTTTCTTTCCTGGATATGTTTATAATAGTAACTCACTCAAAGTGTTAATGAGGATTGAGTGATATATATCTGGTGATCAACACAATTTTGGCACAGAGAGAATGTTCAATGATATTATCTATATTTTTCAAAAACATCAATAGGGTAATGTTATAAAATTGTGGCATAACTAATTCTAAATAACTTTATAATTTGGAAGCTGCTGAGATTTCACTCATTGACCTAGAGGATGTGAAAATGTTTAAGATATCTAATTCTATTGGTTTTCAAAAGGATTTTTGAAAGCTATTAATATTCAAAGAGATTAGCAAATAGTTAAAGAGATGAAAAAATTAGTCCATCCAAAATGAAATGAAACATAAGTGTTTCTCTGTGGAAGATATTGTCAAGATAATGAGAAAACCAGCCACAGATCAGGAGAATATTTGCAAAAGATGCATCTATAAAGGGCTCTTATCCAAAATATGCAAAGGACTCTAAAGACTCAACAATAAGGAAACAAACTACCCAATTAAGAAAAGGGCAAAAGACCTGAACAGACACTTCACCAAAGAAGATATATAGATGACAAATAAACATATGAAAATATGCCCCACATCGTATATCATGAGGGAAATGCAAGTTATAACAATGAGTTACTACTACATGCCTATTAGAATGGTCATTATCCAGAACAGTAACAACATCAAATGATGAGGAGGATATCGAGCAACTGGAATTCTCATTCATTGCTGGTGGAAATGCAAAATGGTATAGCCATGCTGGAAGACAGTTTGGTGTTTTTTACAAAATTAGACATACTCTTACCATAAAATCCAACAATCACACCTTTTGGTATTTATCCAAAGGAAATGAAAATTTAGGTCCACACAAAACTCTGCATGCAGATGTTCATAGCAACCTTATTCATAATTGCTGAAACTTGAAAGCAACCAAGATATCCATTAGCAGGTGAATGGATAAACTGTGGTACCTTTAGACAACTTCAGCACAAAAAGAAATGGGATATCAAACCATGAAAAAAAATGAAGGAATATTAAATATATATAACTAAGTGAAAGAAACAAATCTGAAAAAGCTACATACTGTATGATTCCATGATATTCTGGAGAAGTCAGAAAAATATGAGTAGTTGCCAGGGGTTAAGGAACAGGAAGGGATGGATAGCTGAAGCACAGAGGATTCTTAGGGCAGTGAAACTATTCCATATTTACTATAACGGTGGATACATGTCATTGTACATTTGGCCAAGCTCATAGAATGCACAACACCAAAACTGAATTCTAATGTAAACTATAGACTTCAAGTGATAATAATGTTGTCAATGTACCTTCATCAATTGTAACAAATATACCACATAGCACCCTGGAGGGAGATGGAGATGATGAAGGAGGCTATGCATGTGTGGTTGTAGAGGGTATATGGGAACTCTCCTTATTTTCTGCTCAATTTTGCTGTGAACTTAAAACTTCTCTTAAAAGTAAAGTCTATTTAAAAGTTTTTAAAAAGTAGTGTTTCTACAACTACTCTTGGAGAAACCATACAAGTATCATTATGTTTAAGTATGCTTATTTTGTACTTGCATTACATTTTATGTCCGTTGATATGAGAAAACTTTTATTTTACACATTTTCTGCCTCAACAATATCTAGCATAATAACTTGAACAGAGGTGATCCTTTAACTTTTTAATGAAGAAAAATATTCATTCTGAAAACTAAACCTATCTTAAGTAAATAGTCTAATGAATTTTCTGAAACTGAATGCACCTGTGTAATCAACATCCAACTCAGCACCACAGAACCATTCCACTTGCCATCTTCCAGTCACTAACACCTCCAGAATAACAAGTATCCTGACTTATAATAGCATCACACGGCTTTGCCTTGTCATTACTTCATATGAGTGGAATAATCCAGTGTGTACTCTTATGTGTCTGGCTCTTTTTCTTCAACACTATATTTGTGAGATTCAACTCATGAATTACTTGAGTTGCATGTAATTGTATTCCAGTCACTGTCATATTGCTGTATGGTATTTGTTCCACTGTTGATAGACACGTGGGTAGTCTTTAGTTTTTTTGGCAACTGCAAGAATGTAACAAATATTAACACTAATTTCTCTTGGGTAATACTAATACCTATGAGTAAAGTTTTATTTCATAAGATAAGCACATTTGGCTTTAGTATATATATAGATATTTTTCCAAAGTAATTAAAGCAATTTACACATCATCAATAGTGTATGATAGTTCCTCTTGTTCCATATGCTCATTAACACAGTATTTTTTTAGGAGTTAACCAAAATGATTAACTTTATTGGCATATATTTTTCATGTTATCTGCTTTTATCTTTCTGATGTTGGTACAATCTGTAGAAGCATATTTTTTCATATTCTACACGTTAGTAATTTGTGAGTCCACTCATTTTTTCTCATTGATTTATTACCTGTGTTATTCATATTTATGAACCAACTTTGGAATTTGTTGATCATATTTCATATATTTTTGCTCTAATCTTTATTATTTTGATCATTCTATTTTATGTGTTTAATGCATGGCTCTTTTCTAAGCTTCTTGACCTAGACATTTAAGTTATTGTTTTTCAGACTTTTTTCTTTTATCATTTATATATTTCCTTCTAAGCACTTCATATCAATAGTATGTTCTGTCATATCTTAATTATCATCTGTTTCAAAATATTTTCTACGACAGACTTTAAAAATACGCTGAAATGCTAAAAAGTAAAAGTACCTTTAACTGTGAAGGGTTTGCTATTTTACCCTATTTACAAGCTAACAAATTAGGCAGGCATTTTCATGAATGCCGGCTGAAGACACATGATAACTGGGTCAGAATCAAAGAAGTATATTACACATAGCACAGCAAGGAGCATGAGCATCACGTGTGCACTGTTTCCACTTGTGGCACAAGTCCCACAGGAGTGAATTAGAAAGGCCCAGGTAAACTCTGAACTGACCTTTGTCCCAGAGAATGGAGACATTACTTTTATCATGCTGTACAGTAAAGAAAACAAAAAGAAAGAAAGAAATGAAAACCTGCCCTTTCAAGAAAGTATAGTCTGTAACAAATACTGTCAGTGCCTCTGCTACCAAGATGTTCAGAAGTATGAGACTTATGAAGAATTATCTCCCATCAGTAATTTATGCTTTGATTTCCTCTTTGAACCATGACAACAGGTAACATTTTTTTCATGACCATTGATATGCATTTGCAAAGTGTATTTGTAAACTTTGGCCCTGACTTTGAATCCCATAGACCTATTTTCTATTTATCTCTTTTAATGCAGCTGACCATAAAACAGGAGAATCTAGGAGGGTGTTCTGTACATAACCAGGGTCCCTTCCATCTGCATCTCTAGAAATAATTATTACTATGATTTCAGAGAGTGTTTGTTATGGAGATAATGGGACACAGAGCTATTTCAAAAGACTGAATGTCAAAAATAAGTGTGCTGATCTGAAAATCAATCTAATAAATCTGGCAGTAAAAATGGAAAAGAAAATGATTTTTCTGAGAGAATCAATGTATAAAATATTTCCCATTGACATACGGCCTTTGGGTAAAGAAAAATACTTTTTTAAAAATTTCAGAAATAAAATATGTAATATCTGCCAAGATAACCAAAATTTAAAGAGACAATCTGATGTAGGATGCCATTTCCGCTGTCTAAAACTCTGTCTTGTTGAAATTAGAAAAGGGGTGAGGGGGAACTTGTTTAGACCTTGCACTTTATTTGGCTCAATGTGGTTTTTAATGACTAATTGGTTGTAGAAGGGAGAACAAACATTAATATTCCTTATATGTCCCTCTTCAAAGCTAGATTTTCAAAAGTCAGAGTAAGCTTATTCTTTTCCTGCCCCTGGTGAAATAATGTCAATAGGTAAACTATTTGGCAGCTCATTAAGAAGAGCAGCAACTATGAAGCTTCTCAGATTCTCAAGTAAAGTGAAAACCATTACTATTTGAAGAAAAGAATAAACAATGTTACAAGTGTTTGGTCTTGGAAGAGCACTAGTAGCCCAAAGCTAAACAGTTGGCTTTTTAAGTTCCAATTAGTCAATGTGAAAATAAGAAAATTTATAACTTTATAAAAGTACTTAATGATTAAACTGACTGTCATCATTTCATAGTCCATGGTATGGATTCTATAAAGGAGATTCAACTGGCATGCCAAATTGTATACAATGATAGAGGAACTGTATTTAACAAAATGAAACTGCATTTGGGTAATTTCAGAAAAATTGTCATGATTGATGAATCATTCATGGTCTTGGAAAGAAACAGAATGCATACCAGTTGGTTCAAATGAGATTTAATGAAGGTATTAACTTAGAGAGCTGTGGGCAGTATAAGGATCCTTGTAAAGAGTACAGAGACAACCAGTGACAGGCAACAGAGAAAACTATAGGGCTAAAAAGTCAGGGATAAAATAATGTTACCATATCATTTGTGAGAGCTGACTATGAGGTGGGCCTGCTTGTTGGAACTGTGAAGGAGAACTGAGGAGATGATTTTAAAAATGGAGCCCTTGAAGCAAGAAGGGACCAGGGACGAAGTATCTTTCTTGCTGCATTCTGATCTCCTACTATTATCTTCCATTGGCCTATGCAGTGTGGACTGATAAGTGAAATGCTTAAGAAATGGCTTTCAAAACAAAAACAAAACCTTGATTTTAGAATTTGCTAATACCCACAGTGTACGCACTTCCACCATGGCTGATTTCAGTCTACCAGTGTGATATCATTGAACTGGAGGTGGGAAGAGATGCACATAACTGGCTCTTGCAAGTTAACAGTGAGCTGGATCCAGCACATTACTGGATTAACCTCAGCAAAAGCCAGCCACCAAGGAGTTCAGGGACTACAGTATGCAGGATATTTAAAGTAAGGTAAAAACTAATGGAGATGTAATTTGGGAGTGGGAGGTAGGGGAGGTGGTCACATGGAGAATGACAATATTGAAAAGGTATATGACTTGCCCCAAATTTCTTCATTATCGACCCAGCCAGGACTCAAACCTAATTATGATATAGTGCAGGGTGTTCTCTCCTACATTGTTCTACCTCTTTAATGTAATGTTTGGTTAGGGGAAAAATAATACCTCTATTTTACATGTACCCATAGATTTCATAAGAAAATTTTTGACCCAAGCCTGAATTGAAGCAAAGTTTCAGAGATGAAAAACTACTTAGTTGGAAGTTTAGCTTCTGGAGGGTTTGCTAAGAGAAAATACATTTTAGGCTTAGAAACTTAGCCTTTTCATCTTTGACTTTTAAGATGGAGTGGGGTAGTTAGGATAGATTTCAGTAGGATCCTATGATAGGAGAAGAAATAAAGTATGTGCTTTTTTCTTCCAGAAAGTTTATTCAGAGACTGATGGGGAAAAACTCAGTCTTTCATAAATCACCACTTTGACAAGGTTTTTGAAGATGATATTCAAGCATCCAAATGGTGGAAGTTATAATTAAGTATCTTTTTAAGAACTTTTAAAACTAAGATTTGATGATCTTGAATCATCCAGTTGTCAAATATAATTTTTTGTTTTTGTTTTTGTTTTGTTTTTGCGGTACGTGGGCCTCTCACTGCTGTGGCCTCTCCCGTTGTGGAGTACAGGCTCCGACGTGCAGGCTTAGTGGCCATGGCTCACGGGCCCAGCCGCTCCGCGGCATGTGGGGTCTTCCCGGACCGGGGCACGAACCCTGCATCGGCAGGCAGACTCTCAACCATTGCACCACCAGGGAAGCCCATGTCAAATATAATTTATATTTTTCTATGAAATGATAATCACAAATTAAAGTCTTCATTTATTGAACATCTACTAGAAGTCAGTCATTTTTTATTTATAATATATAGTGGGAGGTTAATATGGTACTTTTTCTGTCTCAGATTTGATTGAGGAAACAAAATTTCACAAAAAAAATACTTTGTGACACAGCCTCTCAAATTCCAAAGTGAGGATTTGCAAGAAAGAAAGTATCTTAAATTGGTTTTCAGACCCATAGCCCATTATCTAATCAGAAGTGTAAATGGGTTGAGTTTGAAGAAGTTGGAAGAGTGGATTAGGTAGTGTTGCAAAGTTCCCCTCCTCTGCCAGAGGGGCTTTCCCTTCAATTCAATCTGGGATAGAGGGGTGTTAAGGGAGCTTGGTAAAGGACTTTCTGTGACTCTGCTGGCATTTGGGTGGGATATTTCAAGGGAATAATATTTGACAGATGCCTTTGAGGAATGTAAATTTGAGAGGATGAATCTATAAGCCTGAGGCATGAAAAGGAAAGCAATGGGATGACAATAGGATTGAACTTTATTTCTACTAACAGTGGGGTGACAATGCATGAATCTCGCTCATGGGGCAGAGTGGCCATTGGATAGAATTGACTGTGGCCCTCTTAAGTCCTGTCCAAAGCAGGGTTGTAGGAGTGATATGATATCGACAGAGAAGATGAACTGCTAATTGTCCAAGAATCCAGAGAAGAAATTTAAGTGACCAGATGGGAAAAATAATACCACATATGTCACCAGCATCTTGGGAAGGACATTCCAAGGTCATTAAAAATACTGCCAAGAGAGAGTCAGCACCCAATACCCACAAATCCCAGAAAGTCCTGATGTTAAATTAGGACAAGACCTGGCAAGTAAAATAATGATTTTTCCTTAATTATCCCTAATTTGCTCCAGCTTCAAAGTACTCAAATACTGAGCTGTCAGAAGTCATGGCTAGTTAACTTGCAGTAGGCAAAGAAACACAGTATGAGAACGTAGAAAAGCTAGCTATCCCCCTTTCTCACTACAATTTTTCTAAGCATAAAGCAAGCTGGAAGTGGTAAAGGAAGTCTGAAGTTTTTATTGATACTTTAGAAAAAAACAATCTCTAAAATTTGTTAGAAGTGCCTCTAAGTCTTTTAAATATCAGAATAACCAAAATAATTAGTCTTTCTTCAGTATCCTCAGGAGACTGATTCCAGGATTCCTGCCCACCCCCATGATACCAAAAAAACACAGATGCTCAAATCCCTTATATAAAATGGCAGAGTACAGCAGGCCCTCTGTATCCACAGGTTCCATGGATATGGAAAGTCAACTATATGGAGGCATAGACAGCACAAATTTTTAAAAATGAGATAAATATGACAGTAATACTACTAAGAAAATTAGAAATGATGTTTGTAACAAATATAATTGTTTGGATATAAAAATAACCCATAAATTTATAGGAAAAAAGAAAATCAGTTAAATAGGAAAAAAAATGGACAAATGCTATCAATAGGCATTTCACAGAGGAGGAACTATGAAAGCATAGTAAATATTTGGAAGCTGTTCAATCCCTCTAAAAAGCAGGAAAATACAAAGTAGAACCTGAATAAAATACTATCTTACACATACCAAATATACAAACTAAAAGCCTGACAAATCAAGTGCTAAAAAGAGTGCAGAGCAAGAGAAATTTATGTATAGGGTATAAATTGGATCAAATTTGGAAAATTATTTGGAATTATTAGTAAAGTTGATGTAATGGCATGATACTTTTCAGTTCAAGTAATCTGTGAACATGAATCTCAAAATTCCCTTTCCTGAGTGGTTTCAAGTTAGGGTTTGCCATATGAAAAAAATTACCTGTTTAGTTAGCATCTGTAAGTGGCAGACTCAATATTGACAGTAGGTTCCAGTTTGTCCTCTTATTTCACTCCTTAACCTGCCCAGCTTCCTTTCTTTGTCAGTCTTGCTGGATGTATCCCTGCAAACTCAGAGGCGGTATTGACAAAAATCCAGCAAACTTCTTTAGACATCTATATCAAACTCCTTAACAATTTCACTCCAACTCCCAGATATGCCTGCCTTCCCACAACCTTCAACTGTTTCAACCACATCAGGAGTTGTTAATTACTTTTCTCTGATTCTAATTGGATCTTTACTTCTCCAGAACTTCCCATAATTTTATAAGATTTTTATAATAGATTCCTTATTCCATAATACATAGTAGTTCTATTCTCCTGATCAAACATTGACCCATGTGTAACTTCTGATTCTGCAAACCCTTTCTTAAGTACATATTCTGAAGTATTTCTTGTCCCCTTACATCATAAAATATAAAAAGAATGTTTTTGTTTGGAAATTTTATTGCAACATATTTGCAGTAATAAGACTGAATTCAACCCAAATACCCATCAAATATAGGATGGATAAATAATGTGTTGATATAGTTACTTACAAAGAAAATGTACAAATTATAGCTTTTACATCAACATAGTCAAATCTCGGGAAACAAAATATTTACATAAAGTCATACAAGAGTAATTATTTAATGGCTCAGTTTATAAAAAGGAAATTATCTTTCAAGCATAAACAATAATTTTTTTTTGATGTACTTAAGTATTTAGTAAAATAATATGGAAAAAGAGGGCATGATAATCACTAAATTCAAGACAGTAGTTCCTCCTGGAGAAGAAAGACTAGAATGGGAACTGGGAGAGACTGGAAGGTAAGTATTAATGGGTTGAATTATGCCTCCTGCCAAATTCATATGTTGAAGTCCTAACCCTCAGTACCTCAATATGTGACTTTATTTGGAGTTAGGGTCTTTACAGAGATAATCAAGTTAAAGTAAGCTCATTAAGGTGGGTGCTAATATGATATGAGTAGCATCTTTTTAAAAAGAGAAATTTAGTCACAGAGACATATGCAGGGACAAGATGATGTGAAGACAGGGAGAAGGAGGCCACCTACAAGCCAAGTCAAAAGGCCTGAAACCTATTATTCCCTCAGAAAGAACCAATATTGCCAACTCCCTCATCTGAGCTTCTGGCCTCCAGAACTGTGAGACAATACCTTTCTCTAGTTTAAGCCACTCCTATTGATTCTGTTTCTCTGGAAGCTACTGACACAAGAAGAGTGTTCAGGCTTCAGTTTCATCCAAACCATGGAGGAAAACCAACACCATGAAACATGTTTGGACAAGAAATTGTGGGAAAGTAAAAAAGGGACCTAAGAGAATAACCCTTTATGTTCTACATGTTAATGCATTGATTACACAGCATTATCTCAATCACAATAAAAGCCTATGAAATAGGCATTATTAGCCCCATTTTAAAGACAAAGAAAAGGAGATTTTAGAGTTTCTAATTAATTTACTCTGTCACATAGCTAGTAAATAACAAATCTGGAATTTACAATGTAAGAGGGTCTATCTGAGGAATAAGTGTACCAAAACTAGCTGAACTTAACTACTAGAAAAAACTACCTTATCTTGAGAAACATGTGCATGCGTTTCTTTTCATTTCTTCCTGTAATAACACCTCTCTCCCTAGCTTTCTCCTCAGTTTTCTAGCACCTTGAGATGACTCTGGCCAAGGACAAAAGGTCATGAATTTGGCTAATAGTGATTTCCAAACGTGGCTAATCATCAAAATCACATGGGGAGAATTTTTTTAAAATAAAGATTAGGAAATCCTATGCTTGTAAAATGGTGATGGTCAATTTCTGAAATTCTGTCAATATTTTTTCCAGCTCTATGCAGATGAAATTGACATATAACATTGTGTAAGTTTAAGGTGCACAATGTGATCATTTGATACACTTATAATTAGAAAACTATTACCACCGTAGCATTAGCTAACATGTCTTGTCACATAATTTACACAATTAACATTTATTTTTGTGGTGAGAATTCTACTCATATTTTATTTTTTTTAACATCTTTATTGGAGTATAATTGCTGTACAATGGTGTGTTAGTTTCTGCGTTATGAAAAAGTGAATCAGTCATACATATACACATATCTCCTCCCTCTTGCATCTCCCTCCCACCCTCCATAACCCAACCCTCTAGTTGGTCAGAAAGCACCAAGCTGATATCCCTGGGCTAGGTGGCTGCTACCCACTAGCTATCTATTTTACATTTGGTAGTGTATATATGTCCATGCTACTCTCTCACTTCATCCCAGCTTACCCTTCCTGCTCCTTGTGTCCTCAATTCCATTCTCTACATCTTCATCTTTACTCCAGTCCTGCCCCTAGGTTCCTCAGAACTTTTTTTTTTTTTTTACATTCCATATATTTGTGTTCGCATACGGTAATTGTTTTTCTCTTTCTGACTTACTTCACTCTGTATGACAGACTTTAGGCCCATCCAACTCAATACAAATAACTCAATTTCATTTCTTTTTATGGCTGAGTAATATTCCATTGTATATATGTGCCATGTCTTCTTTATCCATTCATCCAATGATGGACATTTAGGTTACTTCCATGTCCTTGCTATTGTAAACAGAGCTGCAATGAACATTGTGATACACAACATTTTGAATTATAGTTTTCTCAGGGTATATGCTTAGTAGTGGGATGGTGGGGTTGTATGGTAGTTCTATTTTTAGTTTTTTAAGGAAGCTCCATACTGTTCTCTATAGTGGCTGTATCAATTTACATTCCCACCAGCAGTGCAAGATGGTTCCCTTTTCTCCACACCCTCTCCAGCATTTATTGCTTGTAGAGTTTTCGATGATGGCCTTTCTGACTGGTGTAAGGTGATACCTCATTGTAGTTTTGATTTACATTTCTCTAATGATTAGTGATCTTGAGCATCCTTTCATATGTTTGTTGGCAATCTGTATATCTTCTTTAGAGAAATGTCAATTTAGGTCTTTACCAATACTTGGATTGTGTTGTTTCTTTTTTTGATACTGAGCTACATGAACTGCTGGTAAATTTTGGAGATTAAGCCTTTGTCATTTGCTTCATCTGCAAATATTTTCTCCCATTATGAGGGTTGGCTTTTCATCTTGTTTATGGTTTCCTTTACTGTGCAGAAGCTTCTAAATTTCATTAGGTCCAATTTGTTTACTTTTGTTTTTATCTCCAATTCTCTAGGAGGTGGGTAAAGAGGATCTTGCTGTGATTTATATCACAGAGCACTCTGCCTATATTTTCCTCTAATAGTTGCATAATGTCTGGCCTTACATTTAGGTCTTTAATCCATTTTGTGTTTATTTTTGTGTATGGTGTTAGGGAGTGTTCTAATTTCATTCTTTGACATATAGCTGTCCAGTTTCCCCAACACCATTTATTGAAAAGACTTTTTCTCCATTGTATATTCTTGCCTCCTTTATCAAAAATAAGGAGGTCATAAGTGTGTGCGTTTGTCTCTGGGCTTTCTATCCTGTTCCATGGATGTATATTCCTGTTTGTATGCCATTACCATACTATGTTGATTACTGTAGCTTTGTATAGTCTGAAGTTCAGTAACATGATGCCTCCAGCTCCGTTTTTTTTTCTCAAGTTTCCTTTCGCTATTTAGGGTCTTTTGTGTTTCCATACAAATTGTGAATTTTTTTGTTCTAGTTCTGTGAAAAATGCCATTGGTAGTTTGATAGGGATTACATTGAATCTGTAGATTGCTTTGGGTAGTAGAGTCATTTTCACAATGTTGATTCTTCCAATCCAAGAACATGGTATATCTCTCCATCTGTTTGTATCATCTTTAATTTCTTTCACCAGTACCTTATAGTTTTCTGCATACAGATCTTTTGTCTCCTTAGGTAGGTTTATTCCTAGGTATTTTACTCTTTTTTTTTTTTTTTGCAATGGTAAATGGGAGTCTTTCCTTAATTTCTCTTTCAGATTTTTCATCCTTAGTGTATAAGAATGCAAGAGATTTCTGTGCATTAATTTTGTATCATGCCACTTTAACAAATTCATTGATTAGCTCTAGTAGTTTTCTGTTAGCATCTTCAGGATTCTCTATATATAGTATCATGTTGTCTGCAAGCAGTGACAGCTTTACTTCTTTTCTGATTTAGATTCATTTTATTTATTTTTCTTCTCTGACTGCTGTGGCTAAAACTACCAAAACTATGTTGAATAATAGTGGTGAGAGTGAGCAACATTCTTATTCCTGATCTTAGAGGAAATGGTTTCAATTTTTCACCATTGAGAATGATGGTGACTGTGGGTTTGTCATCTATGACCCTTATTATGTGGAGGTAAGTTCCCTCTATGCTTACTTTATGGAGGGTTTTTATCATAAATGGGTCTTAAATTTTATCAAAAGCTTTTTTTTTGCATCTACTGAGATGATCATATGTTTTTTACCCTTCAGTTTGTTAATATATTGTATCACATTGATTGATTTACATATATTGAAGAACCCTGGCATTCCTGGGATAAACCCCACTTTATCATGGTGCATGATCCCTTCAATGTGTTGTTGGATTCTGCTTGCTAATATTTTGTTGAGGATTTTTGCATCTATGTTCATCAGTGATACTGGCCTGTAGTTTTCTTTCTTTGAAACATCTTTGTCTGGATTTGGTATCAGGGTGATGGTGGACTCATAGAATGAGTATGGGAGTGTTCCTCCCTCTGCTATATTTTGGAACAGTTTGAGAAGGATTAGTGTTAGCTCTTCTCTAGGTGTTCGATAGAATTTGCCTATGAAGCCATCTGGTCCTGGGCTTTTGTTTTTTGGAAGATTTTTAACACTAGTTTCAATTTCAGTGCTTATGATTGGTCTGCTTATATTTTCTACTTCTCCCTGTTTAAGTTTTGGAAGGTTGTGTTTTTCTCAGAATTTGTCCATTTCTTCCATGTTATCTATTTTGTTGGCATATAGTTGCTTGTAGTAGTCTCTCATGATCCTTGATATTTCTGCAATGTCAGCTGTTACTTCTTTTTTCATTTCTAATTCTATTAATTGGTGTCTTCTCCCTTTTTTCCTTAATGAATCTGGCCAATTGTTTATCAACTTTCTTTGTATTCTCAAAGAACCAGCTTTTAGTTTTATTGCTCTTTTCTATTGTTTCCTTAAATTCTTTTCATTTATTTCTGATCTGATCTTTATGATTTCTTTCCTTCTGCTAACTTTGGCGGGTTTTTTTTTTTGTTTTTCTTTCTCTAATTACTTTAATTGTAATGTTAGGTTGTTTATTTGAGATGTTTCTTGTCTCTTGAGGTAGGATTGTATTGCTGTAAACTTCCCTCTTAGAACTGCTTTTGCTACATCCCATAGGTTTTGGATCATTGCATTTTTATTTTCATTTATTTCTAGTTATGTTTTTATTTCCTCTTAGATTTCTTAAGTGGTCTCTTGGTTATTTAATAGTGTATTGTTTAGTCTCCATGTGTTTGTATTTTTTTTGCAGAATTTTTCCTGTATTTTATATCTAGTCTCATAGCTTTGTGGCTGGAAAAGATACTTGATGCAATTTCAATTTCTTAAATTTACCAAGGTTTGATTACTGACCCAAGATATTATCTTTCCCAGAGAATGTCCCATGAGCACTTGAGAAGAAAATGTATTCTGTTATTTTTGGATGGAATGTCCTTTAAGTATCAATTAAGTCCATCTTGTTTAATGTATAATTTAAAGATGGTGTTTCATTATTTATTTTCATTTTGGATGATCTGTCCATTGGTGAAAGTGGGGTGTTAAGTTCCCTACTATGATTGTGTTACTGTTCATTTCCCCTTTCATGGCTGTTAACATTTGCCTTATATGTTGAGGTGCTCCTATGTTGGGTGCAGAAATATTTTCAATTGTTTTATCTTCTTCATGGATGATCCCTTGATCATTATGTAGTGTCCTTTGTTTTTGTAATAGTCTTTATTTTAAAGTCTATTTTGTCTGATATGAGAATTGCTACTCCAGGTCTTTTGATTTCCATTTTCATGGAATATCTTTTTCAATCCCCTCACTTTCAGTTTTTATGTGTCCATAGGTCTGAAGTGGGTCTCTTGCAGCCAGCATATGTATGGGTTTTGGTTTTTTTTTATCCATTCAGCCTGTCTATGTCTTTTGGTTGGAGCAGTTAATCCATATACATTTAAGGTAGTTATTAATATGTATTTTCCTATTACCATTTTGTTAATTGTTTTGGGTTTGTATTTGTAGTCTTTTCCTTCTTTTGTGTTTCCTGCCTAGAGAAGTTCCTTTATTATTTGTTATAAAGGAGGTTTGGTGGTGCTGAATTCTCTTAGCTTTTGCTTGTGTGTAAAAGTTTTAATTTCTCTGTCGATTCTGAATGATATCCTTGCTGGGTAGAGTAATCTTGGTTGTAGGTTTTTCTCCTTCACCACTTTAAATATGTCCTGCCAATCCCTTCTGGCTGGCAGAATTTCTGCTGAAAGATCAGCTGTTAACTTTATGGGGATTCCCTTGTGTGTTATTTGTTGTTTTTCCCTTGCTGCTTTGAATATTTTTTCTTTGTATTTCATTTTTGATAGTTTGATTAATATGTGTCTTGGCATGTTTCTCCTTGGATTTATCCTGTGTAGGACTCTCTGTGCTTCCTGGACTTGATTACCTCTTTCTTTTCCCATATTAGGGAAGTTTTCAACTATAATCTCTTCAAATATTTTCTCAGTCCCTTTCTTTTTCTCTTCTTCTTCTGGGACACTTATAATTCGAATGTTGGTGTGTTTAATGTTGTCCCAGAGGTCTCTGAGACTGTTTTCAATTCTTTTCATTCTTTTTTCTGCTGTGTGGTAGTTATTTCCACTATTTTATCTTCCAGGTCACATATCCATTCTCCTGCCTCATTTATTCCACTATTGATTCATTCTAGAGAATTTTTAATTTAATTTATTGTGTTTTTCAATATCATTTGTGTGCTCTTTTCTTTTTAGTCCTTGTTAAATCTTTCTGGTATTTTCTCTATTCTATTTCCAAGATTTTGGATCATCTTTACTATAATTACTCTGAATTCTTTTTCAGATAGACTGCCTATTTCCTCTTCATTTATTTGGTCTGGTGGGATTTTTCCTTGCCTCTTCTTCTGCTGTGTGATTCTCTGTCTTCTCATTTTGCTTAACTTACTGTGTTTGGGGTCTCCTTTTCAAAAGCTGTAGGTTCATAGTTCCTTTTGTTTTTATTATCTGCCCCCAGTGGCTAAGTTTGGTTCAGTGGGTTATGGTTGGCTGCCTGGTGGAGGTGACTGTTGCCTTTGTTCTGGTGGATGAGACTGGATCTTGTCTTTCTTGTGGGCAGGACTGAGTCTGGTGTTGTGTTTATGGGTGTCTGTGACCTTATTATAGTTTTAGGCAGCCTCTCTGCTAATGGGGGGTGTTGTGTTCCTGTCTTGCTAGTTGTTTGGCATAGGTTGTCCAGCACTGTAGCTTGCTGGTCCTTGAGTGGAGCTGGGTCTTAGCATTGCAATGGAGATCTCTGGGAGAGCTTTGCCATTTGATATTATATGGAGCCAGGCAGTCTCTTGTGGACCAATAAACAGAACTCAGCTCTCCCACCTCAGAAGCACAGGCCTGACACCGGTCTGGAGCACCACAAACCTGACAACCACACAGCTCAGAAAAAAAGGGAGAAAATAAATAAATAAATAAATAAATAAATGATAAATAAATAAAATAAAATAAAGTTATTAAAATAAAAAATATTAAAAATTAAAAAGTCATAAACAAAAGAAAGTAGAGACCAACAAAAGCAAAAAACAAATCCACCAATGATAACAAACCCTAAAACTATACTAAAAACAAAAAACAAAACAAAAAAACAGATAGAACCCTACCACAAATGGTAAAAGCAAAAGTAGATAGACAAACTCACACAAAGAATCATACACATACACACTCATAAAAAAGATAAATAGTAAATAAATAAATATATATATATATATATATATATATATATATAAAGGAAGAGAGCAACCAAATCAATAAACTAATCTACCAATTATAATAAACTCTATATACTTAACTAAGATAAACATAAAACCACACACAAATTAGATGCAGAAAGCAAACCCCACTAAACTAAGATAAACATAAAACCAGAAACAAATTAGATGAAGAAAGTAAACCCCATGTCTACAGTCATTCCCAAAGTCCACCACCTCAGTTTTGGGATAATTCATTGTCTATTCAGGTATTCCATAAATGCAGCATATATGAAGTTGATTGTGGAGATTTAATCCACTGCTCCTGAGACTGCTGTGAGAAATTTCTCTTTCTCTTCTTTGTTCACACAGCTCCTGAGGTTCAGCTTTGAATTTGGCCCCACCTCTGCATGTAGGTTGCCTGAGGGCATCTGTTCCCCGCCCAGACAGAATGGGATTAAAATAGAAGCTGATTAAGGGGCTCTCGTCCACTCAGGCTGTGGAGAGGGTTACTGATGGGGGGGCAAGCCTGTGGCGGCAGAGGTCAGCATGAGGTTGCAACAGCCTGAGGCATGCCGTGTGATCTCCTGGGAAGTTGTCCCTGGATCACGGGACCCTGGCAGTGGCAGTCTCTCAAATTCTTGGGAGGTGAGTTGTGGATAGTGACTTGTGCTTGCACACAGGCTTCTTGGTCGCTGCAGCAGCAGCCTTAGTGTTTCATGTCCATCTCTGGTGTCCATGCTGATAGCTGCAGCTCACGCCGTTCTCTGGAGCTTGTTTCTGTGATGCTCTGAATCCCCTCTACTCACGCACCCTGAAACAATGGTATCTTGCTTCTTAGGCAGTTCCAGACTTTTTCCCAGACTCCCTCCCATTTAGCTGTGGCACACTATCTCACATTATCCCAGTCCTCTCCCTGGGGTCTGACTTCTGAAGCCTGTGCCTCAGCTTCCAGCCCCCACCCGCCCTGGTGGGTGAGCATACAAGCCTCTCGGGCTGATGAGTGCTGGTCGGCACCAATTCTCTGTTCAGGAATCTTTCCACTTTGCCCTCTGCACCCCTGTTGCTGCTCTCTCCTCTGTGGCTCTGAATCTTTCCCGTGCCACTCCCCATCTCCACCAGTGAAGGGGCTTCCTAGTGTCTGGAAATTTTTCCTCCTTCACAGCTCCTTCCCCTAGGTGCAGGCCTTGTCCCTATTCCTTTGTCTCTGTTTTTTCTTTTTTCTTTTGCCCTCCCCAAGTACATGTGGAGTTTCTTGCCTTTTTAGAATTCTGAAGTCTTCTGCCAGTGTTTTGTAGGCGTTGTTCCACACGTAGATGTATTTCTGATGTACTTGTGGGAGGAAGATGATCTCCACTTCTTACTCCTCCACCATCTTAAAGGTTTCCCCTCTACCCATATTTTAAAACTACATCTTTACCTGACCAAATTTCCTAACAGCAATAAATATACACAGTTTCTCTGAAATTCTATAAAATTTATGTTACCAGTTTTACCCATATCAAATTCTATCTTGCATAATAGTTATATATTTATGTTTCCCTCAGATAGTAGGTTAATATTTCTTAAAAATTAGTCTTCATATTTGGCTAAAAGATTTTTTTCCAAGCATAGCATAGTATTATACATACACTGGATTCACAAAAGTAAATTTAGGCATAAATAAATAACTTATAGGTTAGAAAACAACATTGTAGTGAGGTTAAGAATAGTTAGAAGCAGGTAAATCTTACAATGTAGACATAGAGAAGGAAAAAAAAATCACAAAAAAGTGATGGCCTTAAAACAATGTTACAGTGTATGTAAGAAGATTGGGATGCTACATAATTCTATGGAATCATGTTTGTTGAGTAATTTAAAATGTTAAATATGTATACTCATCTCCATAAATTGTTGATTTTAATCTGAAACTAGTAATATATACAATTTATTGAGTGCATTCTTGATGCAATCAGCTACGGTTTACATACTTTATATTATTTATTTCATTTAATTGTCACAACTCTGCAAGATAAACTTTTTTGTTTACATCTTATAGATGAAGAACAGGGGGACAGAACAATACTCAAAACCCACAGAACAGTTTCACAGATCTTTATCTTGTCCTTGGTAGAGCCACATAAGGACAATAGGCCTAGGCCAGCATATAGATTTTATCCAGCATACCTCAAATGGATTATGTCTAGGGACCAATATCACAGCAGTCCCCCCTTTTCTGTAGGGCACACATTCCAAGACCCCCACTGGATTCCTGAAATCACATATAGCACCAAACCTTATATATACTGATTTTTCCTATGTATATATACCAAAGATAAATTTTAATCTATAAATTAGACACAGTAAGAGATTAACAACAATAATAATAAAATAGAAGGACTATAATAATATACTGTAATAAAAGTTATATGGTTATGGTCTCTCTTTCATAATACCTTATTGTTTTGTATTTACTCTTCTACTTGTGATGATGTGATGTGATAAAATGCCAGTGAAGTGAGGTAAATGACTAGGCATTGTGACTTAGCATTAGACTAATATGGACCTGATGATACATCAAAAGGAAAATTATCTGATCTAGGTGATCCTTCGTCATGGAGCCATGATGATGTTGATGGTTGGATGAGGAGCAGGCTTGTCAAGGGTTGGGGATCCCAGGCAGGATGGAGCAGGAGAGGACGAGATTACATCATGCTACTCAGAAAACTGTGGAAAGTGAAACTTCAGAAAAGGGGGAACTGCTGTAGTTGCTAAAAGGCCAGAAGTCTAGACTTCAAATAAGTAGCAGACTGGAGCTTAATTCATTATTTCAAAAATTCACTCACTATAGTGGTATTTTGGGGTCACCTTCTCTATACCAAACACTCAGCTAACCTATCTATAGGAAAATCTAGATGCATATATGAGCACAAACTACCTCTGTGCATTCATTACTTTTTACTTTAATCATTAATAATCTTATATAGTCATCTGTGAAATTGGAAACCTGTTAACTCATGTCATATGATTATTGTGATAAATAGCTTATAAAAACAATTTAAAACCACTTAAGAAAAATATAAAGTACTAGAGAAAAAACTCATAAAATATTCCCTATAGTAATGGGTCCATACTAAAACTAGACACATCTGTTTAAAAGGCATTTTTTTTAAATAACTACAGCTTTGGCTTTTAATTTAAAATAAGCTTGTTAACTTAAAATAATCTGGCATTAAAACAGTTTTCATATCAGAATAAATGTGCTTTTCTCCCCAAAGTAAGCTTGATAAAATCTATTTAATTGTGCAATCTTAACTTCCCATTATTGGGTAACTGAAATTAACAATGATAAGTGTTTAAATAAGCAAATTCCAATTACTATTAGCATAAGCAATTCATTATTCAAATATGATCAATGTAGCTATTAAAGTACTGTAAACAGAATCATTACCAATGTGAATTATATTACTACACCATACACAGTCCATCAGATACACTTTTTTTGGTGAGTTTTATTTATTGTACTTTGTATATTTATATACCACATCTGCTACATATGTGTATGTAAATTTTCTATTTGTGAACTTTCACCTCTATCACTTTTTTCTGGTTTGTAAACAAAAACTAGAAGAACATTAGAGATTTGTAAATAATACATGCCAGCAAAAACCTACTGTTATTTTACACTAAACCTCATTGGCTAAATATAGCTGATCGTGGCTTTCAAGTCTAATTTTAATTTCTATGTCAATTTTGTGACTTTTTTCCCTTTTTTAAAGATATATGGCCTCATCATTATGTTGTCACTCATGTGGCTAAGAATATCTTTAAGTGAAGTATGGACTCACTTATGGTTTAAAGTAAGAATTTTCAGATATTCTGAATCTGCCCATTTCATACAAGTTGGTAGGGGTTGTGGTGTTTCTGTGTTTGTGTGTTTGTGTATAGAGGTGGGATTCAGGGGGGAAATAAATGTTAAGTGCTTCTCAGAGCAACAATCAGCACACTGATCAGACCAATAACTCCCTTAGTCAAACCTGGAAGACTCCACACTACCACACACATGCATCTAAAGGGCACTGGGATGAACCAGCCAACCAATTAATGTGAAAGAGCAGGCATTATTATTTCTACTTTACAAAAGAGAAAATTGATTAGTAAACTGTTTAAATATGACTTTCTCCAAAGACAGTTTGTCCAGAAAATAATAGCAAAAAGTATTGAAGTTTGCAAGGTATACTATTAACTATTAAAGTTAAGAAAAGATAACTTCATCTAAGTGCTGGATGGATATTATGGAAACAAGCTACATTAAATATTTTTCCAGTAAGTGATAGGGTGGGCAGGATGATCCTAGACCACAGTTGTTTTTGTGGAGTCTTGATGGTTAGAAAGGGAGAGAAACTGCATAATTAATTTTGTCTAACATTTTCCAACCCCTTTGTGAGTGCAATCTGCCTTTTATTTGCATAAACTTATTTTGTTATAGAATGATAAAGCAGAGTTCTATTCTGAGAAGGAATGTTTTATGTCAATGAAAACTCAAACTTGGCATAACAACAAAATTTAGTGTCATTATTGATAGAGTTGCTTTCCAGTATATTATTTTGTCTTTTAGGAAAACAATCCTCTAATCCTCCTGTCTCCTTCCACTGCCAACACTTCCCAGAGTTTGGAACTTGGGCTCTAGAAAGAAGAGGAAAGTACAAGCCCATCCCCTTGAAGCAAAAACGTTATAGACTGGCCCCTGCAACATAGAAACTGGCTGACAGATGGAGAAAGATAACCCAAGAACAAAGCCCTATGATGAACCTTGGACTGGACTAATTATCATTGATTTAAAGTTTGTTGTTTCAGTTATCTTTAGTTTGCCCAACTCTTTAGTAAATTCTCTTAAATGGTCAATCTTATTATCAACATCATGTGGAAGAAAATATAGAAGGGTCCCACACCTTACAAGGTGCAAAGTAGCACCAAAGAAGTAAAAGTTGCCAAAAGCTTATAGTTTGCAAAACGAGACACACAAGACAAATAGTGCAATGGTCTAGAGCCTACTAGACAGAGAGCTGAGGTAACAAGTAACACTCAGAATGCATTTGAAAAATATATAAGCATTCCTCATGGATTCCTTGAGGAATCATTAGAAGAGACTGTAAAATAGTGATTTCTTATAGCCATACACAAGACTTGCATCTTAATGATTTGTACCTAATTTTAGAATTATTAGCCTGCAATAATTGTCAATCCAAGTTTGTGACCAGACACAATGAAGTAGTGCAAGATGCAGCTTCAAAGTTTCCTTGTCCTGAAACATAAATAGTTTCAGGGTTGCTACCAACTGGAATTTGAAACAATCACTACTGAAATTTCATTCTACAACTTGAATTAATGCATGTCAAGGCTCCTGTCATTGATGTCCTAAGGCCGATATAGTGATCCTTTTACACGTAGAATGAGAGTGAAGAATCCACATGTTTGGTCTACCAAGTTTGGAACCTAAGTTTGAGATCATCAAGATTTCACATAAAAGTAGTCACTATATACATATTAGTCTTATATTTTCTAACAAGGTTTATGGCCCATTAGTATTCATAATATTTTCAAATTATTTTAAGTTACCATACTCAGTAATCTGAATTGCATTATGTTTTGACTGTAGCAGCTGAGCCTTACTATCCCCATTAAGTTTTCATTTATTTTTAATTAAAAATGTAGAATGAAAAAATAACCAAGTAAAATCAAAATGGTAACATCCTGCATTGGAATCAGGTCTGTTAAATGAGGACTCATCATCTAGTCCTACTTAATGGGAACAAGGATTAAGTGGGAATCAGAGATTATCCAATTTCTGTTTGCTTTCATCACAAATTGAGTGCTAGAACATCTTTAAGACTAAATAATAATTACAGGGTGAGGATTCTGGTACCAAGATTTTGGTGAATCTCAGTTTCTTTCATCACTTCGGCTCAGAGGGTAAATAAATGAGTCCATAGTAACTCAAAATAGCTTGAAAACTGGGTTAATTTTCTCTTATGCTTATAAATGATGTACACAGCAATGACAGCCTGTTACAAGGCTCACCAAAATTAGTGGGAGGACATGAACTTTAAAAGTGTGAGATTGCATTCTCTTCCTAAGGACAGAAGATGAGAACTGCCAAACACAGACAATGAAAGCACAAAATAGCTTAGGTAAAATAAAGATAAATTAATAAACAAGCAAATGAAAAAAGAAGAAAATGAGGTTCTTTATAGGTATTATCTATGCATCATGAAAACTCTGCTCTAAGGTACGTATTATCATACCTGTTACATAAAGGGGAAATGAGGCTCACTGAGCTTAAGATATATGACTGACAAGGCTTACATATTAAATAACAAAATGGGGAGTTTAAACCTCCATCTTTCTATTTTAGGACCCATTCCATTTCCACTGCCCCATAGTGCCTCAAATCTGAGGGTGTGTATCTCTTCCAAATATTCCCCCACCCCAGACTTTGAACCATCACCTTGTTGTATCCTTTAGTTGTCTTGAGTTTTGTTCTGTTTTATACTTTGAGATTCAATGGAAACAGAATTCAGTATTACATCCTTGTTGTGTTCAGATTAGATCACACATAAAAAATGGAACTCCAGGTAATGGGTACATTTTTTCATAAATTGAAATAATTAGTATTAAGAATGAGATGGGGGCTTCCCTGGTGGCACAGTGGTTGAGAGTCCGCCTGCTAATGCAGGGGACATGGGTTCATGCCCCTGTCTGGGAAGATCCCACATGCTGCAGAGCAGCTGGGCCCGTGAGCCATGGCCGCTGAGCCTGTGCGTCTGGAGCCTGTGCAACGGGAGAGGCCACAACAGGCCACAACAGTGAGAGGCCCTCGTACCGCAAAAAAAAAAAAAAAAAAAAAAAAAAAGAGAGATATAGTTAGAGGACTCACTCAGCTTATTAATTCAGTTAATATAACCCAAAGAGAAGAGAACAAGCTGGTTTTATTTTATGATGTACCTGGCATCCTGCATAAAGATAAGGATTCCTGTGAAGCCAGAGGTGAAATTCTATATCTCAAAGGAGAGCAGATTTTCCTTTAAGAGAGGCAATTATATTACATTTCCTGCCCTATCTGTCCCCTTTGTTGTTCATCAGGAGTGAAATAATAGATTCATCTGCCCCAAAGGTAGACATTATTAGATGCTCCCTTTTGTCAACGAATGTTTGCCTCATTAACAGAAGGCTCCCCCATGCTGTGGTTAGTCATAGTTATGCATTAAGAAGAAAACTTCATTAAACCAGCACTTCAATGTTCTCTTTTTATCTTTACATTTTGAATTTATGAAATGAGTTTATTCAACTTCCTCACCTTTGAATAATTTACTCAATTGATTTGTTCATTAAATGTCATCCAATCTATGTGTATGTCGTTTCTTTGTAAGTATACCCAAGTCTGTAGCAAGAATAACATGCCTTAAATTATATAACTGTGCATTTGTCATGGGCATGGGAGGTGGGGCTATCCATCATTGCTGGTAGTTTAAAATAAAAGAGGTAGTCTTCTGAATAGTTTTAAGTTTCTCAAGGCATATTCATATCACAGCATCAATGTATGTCTTAAGAAATGTTTATCTAAGCTTTTTGTTCTCTTTTGTTTTCTAAGAATCATTATCTTATCCATAAAAGATAAAATGACATTGGAAATATTTTAGAAATAATTCAAGTATAGAATTTTCTGTGCTCTGAGTTAGGTATTTGACTTGGAGTCTGGTCCCTGGTCTTTCAAACTATGATTATTTGGCTGATTTAGTGTAGTTCTTTAAGCAATACATGGTACTCATTCCAAGATGAGTTAGAACCACATGTCTCTTCAGTCTTGCATGGATTCTGATTTTATTTAATTAAAAAAGCCAGTAATTCTAGAAACAATTCCAAGGATTAATTCACTGAATAATATAAGCAATCAAGTTAGTCTTTTACTAAATCCTCCAGCTTAAATGATAGTATTTTACAAAGTTTTCCTTGTTTTGATTTTGAGCTATTGTAGAGTAGAAACTAGATAAACCAAAAAAATTATACAGATGTGAGGGCTATTTCAGATAGTCAATAATAGAATGTTTATACAAAATAATTCAGTGTAAGGACCAAAGGTGATAATAACAAAGAACAGAATGCCTTGCTATGTATTTATAATAAGCAAACTTGGAAAGTACTTTCATGCGTGTTTGTCATAGAAAATATTCATTTTTTTTATTATTAGGATGCCAGTAAAAACAAACAGGATGGGGAGTCAGAAGAATTGTGCATCAGTTCTGACTGTCCTTCTTGTTCACTGTACCATTCTTTGGCTATTAAATGCCCACTCTAGACTTCAGTTTTTTTATCTTCATAAAAAGGTTGTAATTCTGTCCCTCTCAGAGAGTTACATAATAAGATTAGATGAAATATATATTTGTGCAAAGTATAAAGCACTATGAAAATATTAGCTGCTTTTATTGCTAAAATTATTATATATTTTTGCTGTCATCTCCATGAAACATCTAAATTTCAAGCTTACTTGTGTTCAATTTGCTCCTTAACATCCACTTTTTTTTTCTTTTTGGTCACACCACATCTTAGTTCCCCAACTAGGGATCAAACCCACTCCCCCTGAAGGGGAAGCACAGAGTCTTAACCACTGAACTTCCAGTGAAGTCAACATCTGCTTCCTGTTTCTTTTTTTAAAAAAACATCTTGTCATCTCCAGTTCTCTGTTTCCTCTTCACCTGTCACAGCCATCGTCCTATGGTTGGCATATTCAAAAATGTGTACTTCCTTTTACTGACTGATCTTTACTTTAGATTGGACTATCACGTTTTAGAAAGTATTTTTAAATTTCTCTGTTCATAACTGAAATATCTTTTATAATACCATAACTCTTCCCTCCAAAGTTAAGCTTCTCTTCACCCCTTCCCCAAAATGCTGCCCAAAGGATGTAATAGATTTGTAGAGCAGTTCATATTTCCATTGGAATTGTGATAATTTCCCCACCATAGAAGGCTGTGTCCCTGTAATATGTAAGTAAGTGGCTGGCATGTGTGTGGATGTGTATGAATATGTGTATGTGTGTGTAAACAATTATAAGAACCTATTACTAAGCTGGAGAGAAAACAAAATGGTTTTATTTAAAAGCTGAGGATAGAGAGCAGCAAGTTGATGGAAACAGTGACAAGGGACCTTGTGATACACCTATCTTGCAGGAGACTAAAAAACTAGTGAGAGCTTTCAGTGCTGATGGATACCCTCTGAGTTGCTTCCCTTTGGGAAAAGATCAACTGAATCTGGCAAAAGACTAAATTACTATTTGGAAAACAAAGGTCAAGTAGAAGGCTATTCAACTTGTTTCCTGTTGTTTGCTTTTATCTGTGAACTTCTGGGAAGTTCACGTGGATTGAAGAACATTAAGTCAACATTACTCTCTGCATTGGCATACGCCCATTTCCTAATCGATCCTGTCAAAGTACCAAAACAGTGCTTCCTAGATTGTTGTTCACATCCTGTCCTGGGCCTGCCTCAATCAGACTTGATCCTGCTTTTTCAATTAAAAATGGTAGAAGTAACACAGTTAGAGAATATGGAAATGAGTGTTATGAGAACAGTCAACATTTTCCAGGAGAAAGTTCTTTACTATTTCCACCATCTGATGAAAGAGAAGAAAGACTTTGAGCTATATGGAATATAGGAGACAGTCAATGCTTAGAAAACATTGCCCATTCTTAGATGCCTATTTCTAGCCTGGACCACTCCCTTGAACTCCAGAACCGTATTTCCAGCTGCTCACTCAAAACCTCCCCTTGAATTTCTAACGAGCGTCTGTCTCAAAGTTAACATGTATACAAATTGAAATCTTGATCTTTACTCTTCATCTACTCTTGCAGTTACCTCAAAACTGCTCCTTCCTTCAGTCCTTCTATCTAAGTATAAGCTAATTCCAATATTCTAGTTGCCTAGAAAAGGAAGTTTCTCTTTCACATTCCACATACAATTTGTTAGGACCTCTTGTTTTTATTTTCAAATTATATCCCAAATGCAACAACTTCTACCATCTCTAAACTTACCACCCTTCTAGTCCGTGGCATTTCTCATCTGATAAATGTCAGCATCCTCCTAAGTGGATATGGTTACCCCCTAAAATTTATTTTCAATACAGAAGTAAGAGTAATCCAGCTAAAACGGAAATAATGTCAAGTCACTCTTTCTGCTCAAAACCAAAGTCTTCTCATTTCACTTAAAATAAGTCAAAGGCCATACAGCTATCTGTATTCTCCTAAATAAACTGCCCCTGCTGCCTCTTTGACTTCATATCCTACCCTACACCCCTTTCTTACCCCACTCCAGTTATGCTGTCTTATGCACAAAGGTAACATTTTTGTTCCAGGCCATTTGCTGTTTCTACTACCTGGAATACTCTTCTTCCAGGTATCCATATGGTTTATTCTCTCACCACTTTCTAGTCATTAATCAAGTATTTCATTTTTAGTGTAGGCTTCACTGACCGTGATATCAAATGAAAACTCTCCAAGGAAGCCCTTCCTTTCATAACACTTAACATTTGTCTAACTTTTGATATATTTGACTTATCTTGTCTATTGCCGATCCCCTGTAACTAAACTGTAAGCTTAATGACAACAAGGATGTTTTTGTTACGTTACCTGTGGTGTCCCATAGTCTAGACTCTTACCTGATGAAAGAAGCTGCAAATTTTAACAGCATGTCTACAGAAAATGCAGAAACAGTCTCCACGTGGTAGTTTCTTTATATGATCCTTAATATGCCAGAAAAAAAAAAAAAACTTAAAATGAATAAAGGAATGGTGTTCAGGTAAAGAGTTAGAGTAATATAGGTCATGATATAGCTTTCTTTCTCATAAAGCTGTGAGAGCGAAAAAGACTAAAGAAGGAAGAATAAATGGATATCATGTCACTTAGAGTCAAAATGTATTCTCATCTTGATTTCCTCTATAAATATTTTAGACCCATAAACTCTCCAGTTTCTTTGAGCTACTTAAGATAATATTTAGTTCCTTTATCCCAGGTGGCTATACACCATGTGATTTTATGTAGGATTCCAATTATCAGAAAAATAGGGTATATCTAGAATTTGTTACTACATTTATTTCACATAAAGAATTTAGTCCTAGTAAACACTGGAAGAAAAAATCCAAAACTGATTGTTTATAGTTTTATGACTGTTACATTTGTCTAGCATTTTTACCTCATAATTTTGCATCCCTTCTCAAAGACTTCATACTTTGAAAATGGAAATAAATGACAACCCTTAATTCAAATTTGCTACCAGTGCCAAGTTCTTAAAATAGGTTGACAATTTGCTTTGAAAAAATCTTTGGAAAGGCCTTTGATGATTATATAAAGCCTGAAAAGTTTAAGTATACAGAGATCACAAAAGTCAAAATATTTCTCTCTGGTGATTTCAGTTTACATCATGGAAGTGTCAAAATGAGGTTACATTAGAAAAATTATATCCTTAGATATTAAAGCTTTAGCTTTAATTTAATTTTTCTATACCTATGGAAATCAAATTTATTTTCTATATGACCTTCATCACTCCCCAACAGACCTAGGGCCTATCTGATGACAGAAACATTGATCTTGGGTAAAGTTCACTGTCTGAATATCTGTAGATATAATTTTTAAAATTTTGCTCAAAATTCAATCTATAACCAAGTAGTAAACATTTAAACTGTTTACTATCTCCTTTTTCTTTCTCTTGTTTTTTTTTACAAAGTTTTCCTCTCTTTTCCACATTAATTTTACAATTTAAGGACTTATTATATTCTTAGGCTTTATTTATGTGGAGCCACTTATTCAAGTATTTTCATTGAAGGCATTTATCTTTTCCCTGCATCCATTTTTATGGCAGCCAAAAAATATCATTTATAGGTAAGAGAACATATAATGGTCAGAATAATGTTGTGAATCATGATGATTTGGGAATGAAGATTGGCTGAGCCCTGAGAAAGTTTGGACTTAATGAGTTAAAGATGGGAAGCACTTAGTACAGAACCTTGTGAATAGAAATTATTGTGTATGTGTCAGGTCTCATGATGCAGTGATGGCTAAATTCTGGCCATGTGGGATGGGGGCCAAGGTGCTTCACTTCATTCAGTGAACATCTAGATACAATTGTAAAACATTTTAAGTGCTTTCACAGTGAAAAGGATGAGAAAATTACCCAAATGCTGAGAATATGAAATCTTAGCTCAAATGATCAAAGTATATTTTACCTGAGATCTATGATATTAAAATTAAAAATGGCAAAAGAAATCACCCAGTCTTTGACAAGGCTGACGATGTTGGAATGCAGAAGAATGTTAGACTGGATAACTTTTTCAGCAGGTTCATTATCAGGCCAAGTAAGAAACCCCTCAAAGGCCTGGACTAAGCCTTTCAGCCATAAAGTCTTTTCCAAAAGGGCTTCAAAGTCCATGGATGGCCGGTTCTGAAGCAGAATGGCAACTATTAATGGCCATGGGCTCAGAACCAGGTGTTGAATTTGCAGAAGCTACATTTTGTAGGCATCTTCAGTGACTTATAAATGTCTAACAGTGACAAAGGCATGTATGTCCTCTGTTTCTGAGGAATATATCTTAGAACACCATAGTAGCTGGAGTCCTATTAATATTTATACCACCTCCTAGTCTTCCTGAACACTTAATATTATATGCATCCTGGTTCCCAGTCACTTTTGGTACTTAAAGTAGAATTTCATTCTCAAGTCCCATTTGATAACATTTTTTTTCTGGTCAATAAATAGCCAGAGAATACAATAATCCTGATACATTATGCTTGGCAGCCAAACTAAGCAATTATCACTCTCCACACTTATAGCTCTATCAGCACATTTTCTACCTCTTGGATACATTTTATTCAATTTCTAGTATTTTCTTCTTTGCTCCATTTATATCTTGCTGAATCCCCACATCTGACAGGTATAAGTGGTAGCTCCCATGGAAAGGAATAAAATAGAGTCCATTAAAAAAATCTATTCAGTATTTTTAAAATAATCTGTAGAAATGCAGTTATTTAGCAAGAATAGAGTTTGCAGAGGCTTTTGTTATTTCTCTATAAATAAACACTCATACAATAAATGTACAAAACAGACAGAATGAAGGAATATGGTGTTACTTTTTCTAGTCTTTTAATTTTGGGAAATTGTGTGTGAAGAACAATAAGGAAAACAAGATTTTAGATCAAACCTATCACATTTAGAAAGCTCAGATTTCTCCCATTTTGGTAATTTCTACAGTGCCTCCACCAAGAACTCCCACAGAGCTTGCCCTTCTTAGCACAAGGTTACTAACATGTTAAGCCATTTTCACCATATTACTTTCCTGATCCCATCCAATTTAATGCCTTTAATTTAACCACTACCTCTTTTTCAAGAGTTCATGCTTCCTCCTTGCCAAGTACAAAATATCTATAGCTCTCCTTTGAAAAAGATCCCAGGAAGTGGACTTATAAGGGTCTAACAGACTCTTCAGATATGGTACTCAAATATTAAATGCCTCGCTGACATTCAAAAATTCATCTTGGGTTCCACAAAGGGAAAAAACTCATGCCACTCAGAGTTCAGAAAAGCACATCATCTACTGAGTGAAATCTGTCTGGTTCCTAGAACAGTTTTCAAATCTTGGTCAAAGAGTAAAGAATTAAAGAGTTCAGTTTACATAGTGACAAAATGATATTAAATTTTACTGTTTTGAAAGAATTCTGAGGGAAGCAGTGTATCAGTCTCTGCATATAATCTCAATTAAATTTACAAATATGTTTAGTTATCAAAATCTGTTTGTCCTTGATACATATTTATCCTGGATTATAGGATTACAGAACTAGGAAGAATTGAGAAATTAACAGTGTCGTATCCAGTTATGAGATAGAGAACTGCTATTCTAATTTTAAAGTTACTCTGACACACTCTATATAATGTCTTTTCAGAAGAAGAGACTCTGTATTAAATAACTCTTTGTTTACATGAGAATTACTCCCAAGGGAATGAGAACTCAAAGATGGAGCTGTGTCATATTCATTTCTGTTTTGCTGATGCCTGGCATATATTGTAGTTTATTCTAGGTACTCAAAAAGTATTTGTTAAAAGAACAAATGAAAATAGTCTTGAACACAAGGGCTCCAAATACATAGGAATCTTTCTTCCCTTGAAATACATCTCTACACTAAAAAGTTTCTCTTCTTTATTGCTCCTCTTGCCTCAGCTTGCCCCACAAATCCACACTCTTTGAGGGTACAGATATTTTGGTGCAGTTTGTGCCACCATAGACATCCATCCACTAATTGATACAGTAAGTATTCACTAAACTTCTACCATATGGCATGTGGGTGGTAAACAACCACTACCCCTCCACAAACAGTACTGAAAATTTGTTACATGAGGTTAAGATATAGATAACTCATCCTCAGTTTTACACAGGACTCAGTTCTCTTATTAAAGCCAGTATATAATCTGGTCTGCCATGGATTTCTCAAGCATATATGTTACTGTCAAATATGTTATAGCAGAAATACAGTTGGGAAAAATTGTTCTAGAGATCTTGAATGATCCCAATAAATACATTTGACTGATTGATCTGCCATGCTTAAAATGTAAAAAAATAAAATAATAAATACTTGCCATTTTAATAAATTCTCCCTCCCTCTCCACACCCATCACACACATTTTCATATTAATAATCTCAAACTTCCTTCTCCATTTTACCTTTCCTGAAACTTACAGCAAAGTAACGGGGAGAGTCACAACCCGCCCCCCCCATCGGGTTTTATGATATTTAGGTTTCGCCAATATAAAGACAAGGTCCTTCCCTTCAGACGTCTTTTTCTCCCACAGTTCCACTCTTAAATCTGTAAATGTTATTGCAGCTGTAACCCTATCTTGAATGGAAAGCAGGTTTTGCTTGAAAGATTTATCCTTGTCATATAAGATGGCTTTATAGCCATTTATTGAGCTGACACTGAGGTTGTAATTTTTCTTTGTGGAAAAAAATTAAAAAGCTTTTTAAGGAGTATGATGAATGAAGGTGATGCTTATATGCAACTGCACCCATTGTTACGGGGATAATTAAGAAGAGATTTCTGACAGGGAAATCCAAATAGGATGGCCCTGACCCATGGCTCTCCTTTCCCACAATTTTTTTTTTTATTCCTGCTTCATCTTTTGGGGCTCCTGATCTTCATGGTGGGGTCATATAAAAACCTATTATCAAAAACACTCAAACTAAAGCCATACTTCTCCCACGGGGGATTACATTTCTACAGAAATCAAAATCTCAAGCTGAAGGGATCAACTGTCAAGGTAGGATTTCCAGCATGTCAAATATACCAATTAGCCTCTTAAAGGAGTTTTGTTAAAGAAACCTTTTCCCTTACTTATGCCATAGAAGAAAGTAAGTAAAAAAAGAAATAACACTAACATTTTGCATTTCTTGAAGGCTAAGACCTTTTAATGTAGTACTCAGTGCATAAACTGACCTCAGCTATTAAAACTAACAGTGCAGAAGTAGACATTAGCAATTTAAGGCTTCCAGATATCTTTTTGCATGATGTTTCCTTTGTTTTACCTAGAAACTCTTCATCTGCTCTGATAATTCTTTAACTGCATTCTAAACCTGGCATGTACTTGATGTGGCGGAACTCTAATCCAGCCATCGGTTCAAGAATCCTTTGGAGTAATTCTTTTTTGATCCTTTCCTTACCTCTTCTTTTTCTAAGTTCCCACCAACTTCTCACTTATTCTAGGGTACCTATATTTCAGGAGGAGAAATAAAAATTAGTATTCACCTTAAGGATTTTAAGTTTAAGTTCATGATATATTAGGTTTAGAAGGGTTGCTACTTATCTGCTAGTCTAAAATCCGGTAACACAAATGAAGAAATTTGCTTCTGGAGAAGTTAAGTGGCTGACATAAGTTCAAACGACTGCTTATTGGAGAATTGGTTCATGTTATTTTATGAGATTACTTGCATGAATAAGATTAAGTTCTAGTTTAGATCTCTCCACCTTTCATGTTCAGATGCTTCCCTCTCATCTAAGCCAGTGGGAATAATTTACACTTTTTCTACAGAAAGTCTCAACACACTGGCGGGTTATTTGTGTGTGTGTGTGAGAATGCAATAAACTGTATTTAACACATCCGGCAGAAATCCAAGTGAGATATCGAAATCAGATTACCCCATGGATTATTATGCATGTGAACAAGAATGAGATTAAAATAAAAATGTAGAAATGACTGAATTGAGTATATCTTCATCTCCCACAGTGCTCAGCCAATGTTATTAATAGCAAGAAGATAGTAGACGAGATTATAAATGATCATGACAGTGAAGAGTTATTAGATGCTATCATGCCCAGGAATGCACAAACACTACCTTAACCCAGTTACCCTTTTAATTTAATTTCACTCAAGAAGTAAATGCATTAGAGACATGATAAAGGGGAAAGATCATTATTTTATCCAGGTTTATCCCTCAACTGTTTATTTAATTTTCAAGGTTAGAGAGATTACCTAGGCCTATAAGACCTCCTTTTATTCCTCAAGCCTAAACTTGAATTTAGGGATTTAGCTAATTCTGACTGTGCCAATGGAAAGAGAGACAAAAAAAAGTGCCAGAACTGTCTGAATCAGCTTATCATTTATGAAGAATTCATATATTTTACTCCTTTTTATGAGTGAAACACCTGAAGATAACTGAGTCTCTTACTATGCTGATAAAAGGCTCAATCCTGACTCTATGAAAGGAAGAAGAAAGAGTAGATATGCATAGTGTATTAACACAGTTACTGCACAGTAGTTAATATGGGCAAATCAACATCACAGAATTAAATCAATCAAAATAGGCTTCTCATGGGAATTATGGAAGTGGGCTGGGAGCATTTAGGAGAAGCAGAAAGAACAAATACCTTTAATTGTCTATAAATACGTACGTATTTCCTGAAAACATAAATCATATTCCCAATTCTTAATCTCTTGATGTTAATGGAAAAATATAACATTTATCCAGAATAAGTTAACTGCCAAGATTCAATATAAAATAGATAATTCATTGCAAACTTTATTTGTAATATAAAATTACTTCTATATAAAAGGTCCTTGTCAAGTAGATGTGTATTCTATACATATTTAGTAAACATATTTAGTTTACAATTTACAAGGCTAGCTTTACTTTATATGGACGAAAACTAGAAATTCAAACTTTCCAACTCTAAGGTCTTTACTCCCCCATAGCAGAGTGGTTTCCAGGTAATAAATTGAGGTCAACCAATGTCTGTAGCTTTTATTTTTAGCATAGGTCAAACAGTGACCTCAAATCTCCTGTATGCCAAATATATTATGAAAGAGTTTAGAGTCCAATCATTTACATTTCAACAAGAAATATGTTTTACTCTGACATGTTGGCAGTGGTTCAGTGCAAATGACCCGTTTTTACACATTGACGTTTTTCAAGGCTTTAGAGCAATTGGCGTGAAATTTGGAACACTTATCTCTGAGTTTCATGCCTCTGGTGTATGAAGGAGTGCTTTTGTGGAATTTTGTCCAGTTATTTCTATTAAATTCCCACCTCCATAAAGTTCTCAGAAATGAGAACACTGCTTAACTGTCAAGTACAGATTTTGCTTTAAACAAAAGTCAATTTATTTTTAGCCTGTTATATAGGATCAGATTTGGAATGGAAACATTCATCTTTATACATTGCTCTCAAATCATTTTAATCAACAAACAACCCTTTTAAATCAGCACATTTTATTAAAATACTGCAGTATTGGAAAGAGAGAGCGTTAATGTGAAATCCACATGGAAACCAAGCACTATGATTTTTTATTAAACCCGTTCGGTTACAAGTCCTATTTTTATTTTCCTTCAATTATATTAAATGTCACAGATTAGTCTAGATACATTTTTAAACTTCTCCCTATTTTGAAAGTGTTTCAAATAGGGGCAAATTAATCTACATGGAAGCAAATGAATCCTGATCCTACCACCTACTACTTGTATAACCTTAGGAAATTTTAAAATTTTCCTTGTGTCTTAAATTTTCTCATTTGAAGAAAAAGATAGTATCTACCTCACAAGGTTGTTATAAAGATTATACATGATAATGTATATAAAACACTTATAAGTTTTTACTCTGTCATAAATGCTCAATGAAATTTCAGGGTTGATGTGTAATAATAGATAAAAAAGAGGTGATTTTTCCAGTACTTTTTACACGATATGTGATTCAGCTCTTAGGGTATTATTTTATAACTCTAAGGCATCGTATGATCAAAAGTCAGCGTGAGTGGTACAGAACATGCTCTGGGCATTTAAGAAAGATGGAAATCAATAAAGACTACAATCAGAGCCTAGCTTCTCAATTTAGTAATTTCATGCTTTCAGGAGAAATCAGTCTCAGTTTTCTAAGTTTCTCATCTCTAAAATGAGTGTAACTATCAGTATCTTCCTTACAGTATTAATATGAGGTAAGTGTTTCTGCAACTGGAAAGTTATAGTGCAACTTAATATTATTCTCTTTCAGACATCTCAGAAGATGTGAGATTTAAAAAACTTTGAGAAATGGAAAGAGTGGTTGAGGAGTTTTCTCCACTATGCAATGCATGCTCCAGAGCATCACTATTTATCTTCACTATTACATATCCAAATTATATTTTGAGAACTAAAATATTGGAAACCAGGGTAAAACTTACCAGTGCCATCAGCTTTGATGTCAGTTGAATATGTATAAATCTGCATAAATGGTATCAGATGAATGACTTAATTAAGTTTTGTAATTACAATGCAAATCTTTCATCCATGAATTAAAATATATTATGTAAAACTCCAAATTAGATTTGGGGTTTATTGTAATAAAGACTCACGCATGGCTAATGAGACAATATGACATTTATATTTGCATATCATATTAGTTTTTGTGCAACACTTACACAATTATCAAATTTTGTGCAGGGTTTTATAATGTACATGAACATACTTTAAAAAGACACAATCAATACAATGCTTGATGTTTAGGTAACTTTAAAGTGCTACCTTATTTAGCTAAAAGTGACTCTTGCTTATATTGATTCCAACTGCTCTGATATTTAATTTAAATGCTGTGTGACGATCTGCATGAAGATGATTCTAAGCTCAAATTCAACAAATTCAATTTTTTCATATTCTCACATGTGCCATTCATCTTTGATTAGGGATATACCTGTCCTATAGTTTGCTGCATTCATGGAAAAGGAAATGACTGTTTCCTTTCCCTCAGTCATGAACTTGAGTAATATGTGCAGAGCACATCCTCTGTAAGAAGAAAAATGGATCCTGACAGGACCAGCCATAGTATCAGCTAGCTAATGAAAACAAACCCCACTCTCTGACATATTCCAATTACACTTTGGGAAATCACATCCACTTTTCAAGAGCAACATGGTGTTCCTCCAGTTCCAAAACATTTTAATAGAATGGAACCCTTTTGTGATGGTTAATTTTACAGGTCAACTTGTCTGTGCAGATTGCCAGAATTAAACATTATGTCTGGGTATGTCTACAAGAGTGATTTCAGATGAGATTAAGATTTGAATCAGTGAACTCGGTAAAATAGATTGCCCTCACCAATATGGATGGGCATCATCCAATCCATTGAGGGCCTACATGGAACAAAAGACAGAGGAGGGAAGAAATTACCTCCTTTTTTTCCTGTCTGCCTATTTAAGCTGAGACATTGGTCTTCTCCCATCCTTGGACAGGGAATTATACCATGGACCACCCTGGTTCTCAAGTCTTTGGACTTAGACTAAATTACACCACTGGTTTTCCTGGGTTTCCAGCCTGCCAATGGCAGATCATGGATCTTCTCAGTCTCTGTAATCACTTGAGCCAATCATTTCTTCATGATATCTATCTATCTACAGAATCTACTGATTCTATCCGTAGTGTTAGTCAAGATTCTCCCGAGAAGTGGGATATCTCCCTCTCTCTCTCTCACTAGTTTGTGTTTGTGTGTTATATATATATGTATATATATATACACACACACACACACACACACACACACACAGAAGCAATTGGAGATCTCTCTCTCTCTTTCTCTCTCTCTCTGTGTGTGTGCAAGTGTGTGTGTGTGTGTGTGTGTCTTACTCTCTCGGAGATAGATTTTCTCTCTCAGAGATAGTTAGATGGGTAGATGATAGAAAATTAGACATAATGGATAAGAGACCTATATCTATATCTATATATCCTATATATAACATTATATATGTAGTTTATGTAAAGAGCTCTATTTATCTGGAGAATCCTAACACATCTATTCCTAAAACTAATTTGTAGAAGTCACCTACTTTATAATTTCAACTAGGTTTTTCATGGAATTCATCATCTTATTTCATGCCCCATATGAACTAATTTCTTTCTGATTCCACGATTTACTCTTAGCCTTCATTTTGAACAAATAATTTTTCTCCCCTATATGTTTCTATCCATTAATTCTTGCTTACACCCCAACATAGCATTCCTCATCATTTAAGGCCTCAGCTATCTCTAGGCTGTCTGTGTTCAGAGAATGTCCAATGCACCCCTGGTCCAAGCCTTCAGTAGGAGCCTAACATAGACTATAAGACCACAGAATAATGATATAAAATAGGAATGCAGAGCAAAATTTAAAAAAAGAAAAGAACTTCTGTCAAGTCTAGATTCCAATATTCCCCCTTAAAGCAGCTTAAAACTTGAATATATGTAATGGTTAAGAGCATGTACCCAAGCATTAAACCACCCAAATGAATACTAAGAGATTGACAACTTTGTAGAATTTTCTACAATGTAAACATTCTAGAAATTTGGAAACCATATGCAAGAATATGCTTAATGATATGTAATAAGTACTGAAAAGCTTCTAAAAGACAAAAGCTAAATGAAAATTGAAAAAGGCATTGTTTTCTTTTTGAAGAGAACATAATGCAATGCCAAGGAATAACTTCTGCAAATCTAAAACAAAACAGTTTTGGTTTTCTTTCTCCCCACCTTAAACATTTTATCTTTGCTTACCCATTTCCAACCCTTGTTGGACTACATAAAGTTAGTTGCTATTACCATCCTGAACACTAGGTTGATCTTAACACCTTATTTACAATCAAGATATAAAACCAGCAAAAACTTAGATCCCTTATTTTTTTTAATTAAGCTAAATTTTATGTGCAGTGAAATGCATACATATTCATTGAAAATTTGATGATTTTTAATAATTGGGTAGTCCTGCATAAATATAATCTCAATCAAGATATAAAACATTTCCTTTATCAAATGGATCACATTTTTCTGTTTGTTTGTTGGAAAATTTTATTAAGTGATGGCGAGTTTATGTGCTTGATTATAATGTCTTCTATAAAGAGTATATTTTCTCTATATTGGCTGCTTTTATGTTTTAAATTACTTGACCTCAAGATCACTTTCCTTTCTTCACTCTCCTTAGGCACTTTTTAAGATTGCCATTTATCTTGAATACAAAATGAGAGGAGTAAGAGTAAGGAGTAAGTTAAGAGGAGTAACATTTGGAGGAGAGGACTCATTTTTATTTATTCACCTATATGAACCATAAATATTAAGAAAAAAGTCCTTACAGCAATTCTAAGTACAGTTGTAGTACAAATGTAAATCTAAGTTACACCAACTATAAGAAAGTAATCTGAAAAGTGTTTATTTCCTAGTAGACATCTGTTTCTAAGTAAATGACTAAAGGAATACAGTACCTAGTAAGAGATTAGAACCTAGAATTAGATGACTTCTAGGGATCATCTCAGCCCTAGAATATTTTGATCTAGCAATCCAAATATAGAATTTACTATATACCAGGCAATAAATGATCAGTGTGACATTTAAAATTTTATTTAATTCTAACAATAACTCTGAGCAGATTTAATACTATCTACATTTCATAGATGAAGAAAGATAAAGAGATTGACCAAAGTCACAATGGAATTAAATGGCCAACATGGGAATTGAATCTAGGTATATCTGGCTCCAAAGCTTGTTTTTAATCTTATAGTGTACTTTTTATGTCTCTCTTATACTTTCTCTGTTTTTAAGTTGAGTTTATTCTCTTTTAATTTGAGTTATCAAAAAATAATCATGCCTTCTGAAGACATAGGATATCTGTTAAAATAATTCACATACATGTCCCTTCTATCAATGGGTGAATTATAATAATGAAACTGAGGTCCATTCCCTAAGCGTGGAGCTCTTTATCCTTTTATCTTCTCCTTAATATCACTAGTTTAGACAACACAGACTGGTGGAAATACATTTCACTACCTGTTTTTGTCAGTGGTACAGCAGAAACAGAGGTAACACTTGTAAAGGCATGATTATTAGTGTCAGTGTCTAGATGTAAATATTCTTTTTTTTTAATCTTTGGCCTTATCACATCTAAGAACAAACTATTACAGTCTGAGATAGGTTCTTCTCAAAATGATGAAAGAGAAACATAGAATATCAAGCACACAAACTGTAATATTTAATTGCTGTTGCTGTAACTGTTACTGTTGTTTCTTACCAAGTCTCTTGGAACAAAGACAGATACAGCATCTACAATATCCTCCTACTCACTGTGCTAGATGTGTTCCGTTGCTCAAATGGAGGATTTGCAAAGATTTTGAGTAGTCATTTTTTATCTCATCTTATGGTGCTAATATAAAATGAAGAAACTATTTCCCATGACAAAATACTAGTAAGAGTCTCTGCTAATGAGGTTTTTGTCATATTAATGAAAACAAATGCCAATATGATATAAAACTATTATGAATAAAACTGTTAATGTGGCAGCCCTAATAATGTAGGCAAGATATTGAATACAAAGGACAT
Organism: Mesoplodon mirus; assembly: GCF_964341445.2. Classification (NCBI taxonomy): domain Eukaryota; kingdom Metazoa; phylum Chordata; class Mammalia; order Artiodactyla; family Ziphiidae; genus Mesoplodon; species Mesoplodon mirus. The sequence goes on along the minus strand of NC_138983.1, from coordinate 105,393,260 downwards.
ATATTGGGAGTGTATGTGTGTGTGTGTGTGTGTGTATGTGTAAGAGAAAGAGAGGCTGAAAGAGAGAGAATAAGATTCTGAGTTATTTCAGTCACATCAGGTGTATCACAATTAAAAGGAAGAGAAATTGATAATGTTAAATAAACAAAGAAACAAAAAGGAGCTCCAGTGGAAAAGGATTCCTTCATATTATGATCATAAGATGCATTGGGGTAAAAATTTATAATTTATATTTCTTTGTAGAAGGAAGGTAAAATAAAGAATACATAAAGTACTTAACCAGAAAAGTATGTTTTCATTATTAATATTACTCATAAGAACTCAGATTACTCATAAGAGGAGATTCTTATGAGATGATGTATCACGTCTTTGAACATATCAGTTTTCTATCATGATCAAACAATTAATTATCCTTACTATGAATGCATTTGCATCTATTTAATTATTTAGAGACTCTGAAAGCTGGAAGTTCCCAGATAACCTTTATTCATGTTGTACATTCTCTCTTTGATCCACCACCTACTTCAATATTGCTGTAACAACACTATCTATCAAGCAAAAATATTTACTTAGTACCTGTCGATAAATTACATGTGATAAATCATATGTGTGAACCATTTATAAAGAAGTGTTTCTTGACTACTGATTGATAACCACTTCAAGAAGTATGTATAAATTCTGAAAAATAAAACCTAACAATTTCTCAATATGATAAAACTGGGAATTATAACTCGCTATTAGTAAATCAGAATTGGGTAATATTATAGCAGGAAGAACTTTGGAGATAACCTGACCACCATAAGAATCAATCAAGAGCACCCCCCACACATGGTTTAAAGCCTCTGCAGATCATCTCTAGTTTTGCATCCTAACATAGTCTCTCCTCTTAATGGAGTCCATCTTCAGTAGTTTCTTAAGAAATGGTGTAAGATAGATATATTTTCACTCTTCAAATGTTCAAAAACACTTTTATACTTCCATGACTTGATTATTACTTTCAATAGGGATAGAATTTTGGTATATAAATAATTTTCTCTCAGAATTTCTAGGTCTTTTCCTCTTTTTACTATTGCTGCTGTTGAGAAGTTTGTGACATTGTGGTTCTTCTTTTTTATAAGATATTTTGTTTTGTTCTTCAAGTTTTTAGGGCATAGTTTTTAGGACCCTCTGCTTATTAATTTTTCCTCAGTGTTTAGCAATTTCATAATTATGGACTTCAGTGCCATATATGTTAATATATGTATGTATTTTTTTCTCCAGATTGAATGGGCCCAAATAATTCCCTGACCTATCCTGAGAATGATATCCTCCAGTATGGGAGACAATCATGTTTATTTATAATTTTATCTCATCCATATCCTCTGTTGCCTCATTCTATATCTACTAATGATAAGATACTGGACCCCTTGTATTAATCCTCCAAAATATTATCTTTTCTTATTGATTCTCTTTCTTTTGGTCTCCTTTCTCAGGATTTTCTTCATGGGAGCACATGCTTCACCTTCTACTTCCATAGTAGCTGGTGACTACAAGTACTGAGACTTTCACATTTCTTTATATTATAGGACTCCATAGAATGGATAGATACTGGCTGGTTTTAGAAAAATGGGTGGATCAGGAAAAGAATGTTAGTATAGGTGAAATTTGAATTTGGCTTGAAGGAATGTGGGGGATTGGCTGTAGGGAGATATGTAAATGAGAATAAAGCAGAGTTGGCAAAGGAAAGAAATGAGAAAATATAAACATACGTATTTGTGCTTGTTTGGAGAATTAAAGAGATAAAATTGATAAAATTGGAAAAGTAGCATGAAGTCAGAATGTGGAGGGGTCTCTAGCTACTTAGGAACATGACATCTCCACAGGTTAGGTTACAAGCTTCATATCTCACCCATCATTGTAACTCAAAGCACCCATGTCAAGGACACTCAGAGCTAGAGGTCTTTTGAAATTCAGGGAAGAGAGGCAATGATGCATTGTTTACTGTAACATGAATCTGAGGTCATGAGGAGTCAATAGCATTCTAATAGTTACTCACTCATCTATAAAACAAGTATAAGAAGTCCACCAGTTAGAATTATTTAGGGATTTTAAGTTGATTAGATGGTCTAATTATTACTAGATATTTTTGTCCTGGGTGGGGAGATCAAAATTGAAATAAAGTCTGAAGGCTATTAAACATGTACCTAACTATTTAGTGCTGTCCTGTTTCAATCTCATTTTTATCTTTTATTCACACATACAGAATTTAAAATACCAGGGATTATAATAGTTGCCCATATTTACTTCATACCTGCCTGGAGACGGAGAATATAGAATGAGAAGTGTTAATGTCAGGTGTATGAGTTTCAGCTCATTGCTTTGCCATTTCTTAACTGTTTAAAATTAGAGGAAGTAATTTAAAACTCTGAACTTTTTTACTCACCTGTTAGAATGAACACTCCTGTATTGAGAAGCTGGAGCTGCAGTATTGACTTAAGAATATACAGATTTTGACCTGCTGAACGAGGAGACACAAGCCACCTACATGCGGCAGCAGGTAGATCTTTCAGCATCTGAGCTCCCACTTTGAGAACGTAAAATCTGTGGGGTCAGTTTTCATTGAAGGTGCAGTTTCAATACACCCACATAAAGGCAGCAGTAACATTTATTACTCACAGATCCCTGAAGTGAAGGGGCACAATTGAGCCAGGGGAAAGGCAGTCCTCTGGCCCAGGTCACAGACTAGCAGGAGAGAGAGGGCAGGGTAGAAAGCACTTATGGCTTATAAGATGTTTTCAGTGGAGGTCACTAATTTTTTCAGGCTTTATTCTAAGTGGTTATTTTAAAAGTTACCCAGGAAAAGTAAAGTGAAAACTTATGGTAGACAGCCTAAAAATAAGTCCTTATCTAAAAGTCCAGACTTTGGGTGTGAGCAGGGTTATCATACTACACAGTGCTAAGTAGCAAATCAGAAAAAAAACAAAGTTTTCCTCAAAAGTTGTTTTTCTCATCACACATGACCATATGATTATTTTGTTATGGATCTCACTATTTTAATTTTCAAAAGGATGCTTAGAAGAATACTTAAAATTTTCAACACAATGCACAAACTATATGGTCACTGCTCATTGTAGACAGTTTTGCACTCTGAAGTTATGACAGAACAGTATATATCACAGTAAATATAGGAATGAGATAAACCAACCAGCAGACCAGATTTAGACACCTGGTTGGTGAGAAGTGAAGGAGCTTAGTATATGTTTTCTTAAAATTGTTCCTTTGTACATTCTTTTGTAATAAAGGTTTTCTCCTTCTTCTCTCAAAAATATCTTACTTATTCTTTAAAATTTAGTTCTTCCCTCCTGCAGCACTTCTAAAATAGCAGTAAAGATACAAATACAAAAAGGTCAAAGAGAACTAGAGGGTTAGCAAGAGATTTCTTCAAAACTTGGAAAGAAGGAAGAGGAAAGAAGAATGCAAGAAAAGTAGAAAATGGGGTTAAGAGGTTTGAGGACTTCAGTCACTGATTTGAATTTAGTAACAGGGGCTAAAGAGGAATATTGTTTTAGTACACAGGCAAAAACTTAAAAATGGTCATGCACAGGGTAAAGGATAGAATAAGGAGCATTGCAATAAAGGGAAATGATTGAGTAATCAGAGTTTACAAATGACACTCCAAATCTGGTGCAGTCTTGTGGGAAGAAAATTTGTCTGTGACTTTCAGTATTGCAAAAGTTTTCAAGGAATATTGTACTGGTGTATGCTAGTGTTGCATGAATGATGAAAAGATGGCCCATGTATATTGCTGTTTTGTTTACTTTTTCACAGTAAGCTTTGACCATTAACTTGAAAACATAGGTGGCAAAGGTAAATTTTTACACATCCAATTGCTTTAAATATAGCCCAAATTAGAAAGTTTCTACCATTTAGAACCTGCCTGTTTTCATATCCTGTGAAACTGCATCCAATATTTGCTGGACAGAGATAAAAAATACCCTGGGCTGTAAAAAAAAACAAGTTGCTGCTGCTTTCTAGATCTCACTGACACAAAGGCTCCTCATCTTATTTAGCAACATCACATAAACATGTAAGTGCCTTTACAATTCCCCTCTTCCCTTAGAGTCCCTTTACCATCTTCCCCTTCTGGGTGGTGACCACATGCTGCTGTCTCAGGAGGGTCTCCTTCTGTAGGGGATTTTCCTTTCTCTGGCATGCAACATATCAAATATGCATCTTAATAAAATGTGAAAGCAAAAACACATACCTACAAACACAATAAAAATAAAAAAAGTACAATGTCACAAAAAGAAAATGATACTTCTCCAGAAACCAGTCACAGAATATTGAAATCTAACTGATAAAGAATTCAAATTAGTTGTTATGAAGAAATTCAACAAGTTATAAGCATACTCAGAAAGACAGTCCAGGAATAAAATCAATGAAGAGAAGGAGTTCTGAAACAAAAAATATTGAAATTAATAAAAAAAAAAAAATCCAAAAAGAAGTTCTGGAGCTGGAGAATTCAACTAATGAGATGAAGAATGAGAGAGAAGGCATCAGTAACAGGGCAGATAAGATGAGAGAAGGAATAAATGATTGGAGGATAGGAGTATGGAAATAATTCAGTAAGAAGGAGAGGGAGAAACAAAATTCTTAAAAAGTGAAGAAACGCTCTAAGATCTCCCAGATTCATTCAGAAAACCAAATATTAGAATAATTGGTGTTCCAAAAGGAGAAGAGAGGGAAAAGGGGGCAGAGAGTTTATTTAAAGATGTAGTAGCTGAGAACTTCCCAATCTGGGGAAGGAACTGGATATAAAAGTCCACAAAGCTAACAATACCCTGTTTTCTCAGTGCAAAATGACCTTCTCCAAAACACATTGTAATGAAACTTACAAAAATCACTGATAAAAAAGAATTTTAAAGGAAGCCATGGTACATTCACCTACAAAAGAATCCACATGAGTCTATCAGCAGATTTCTCAGCAAAAACTCTACAGGACAGGAGAGAGTAGAATGACATATTCTAAGTGTAGAAAGAAAAAAATTTCCAGCCAACAATACTTTGCCTGCAAGTTACCCTTCAGATATGAAGGAGTATAAAGACTTTCCCAGCCAAACAGAAACTGAGGTAGTTTGCCAGCACTAGACCTGCCTTGCATGAAATGCTGAAAAGAGTCCTTCTTCAAGCTGAAATGAAAAGATGTTAATGAGTAACATGAAAACATATGAAAGTACACAACACTCTGGTAAAGGTGAGAATAGACAGTCAAAATTAGAAAATGATACCTCTATGTTAGGATGGTGTGTTATCCACTTAACTATAGTAAAGAGGTTAAAGGAAAAGAGCATTAAAAGTAACTATAGCTACTATAATTTGTTAACAAATACACAACATAAAAAGAGGTAAATTGTGGCATCAAAACTGTATGGGCTTGGGCTTCCCTGGTGGTGCAGTGGTTGAGAGTCTGCCTGCCGATGCAGGGGACACGGGCTCATGCCCCAGTCTGGGAGGATCCCACATGCTGTGGAGTGGCTAGGCCTGTGAGTCATGGCCACTGAGCCTGCGCATCCTGAGCCTGTGCTCCGCAAAGGGAGAGGCCACAACAGTGAGAGACCAGCATACTGAAAAAAAAAAATAAATAAATAAATATATATATACAAGAGAAAAAGGATGGAGCTTTTATAGGCACATAAGGATAAGTTGCTGTCAGTCTAAAATGGACTATTTTATGTGAGGTGTTTTATGTAAGCCTCATCATAACCACAAAGCAAAAATCTAGAGTAGGTTCACAAAACGTAAAAAAGGGGAAACAGAGCATATAACCATGGAAAACTAACCAATTTACAAAGTAGGCAGATACAAAGTGTAAAAGAAACAATGGGAAGAGAAAATAACCAGGAAGCAAATGATAAGATGGCAGTAGTAAGTCCCTACATATCAATAATCTTTCTAAACATAAATGGTTTGAATTTACCAATCAAAAGGCACAGAGTGGCTGGATGCTTAAAATAAACAAGACCAACCTATATGCTTTAACCAAGAGGCTCATTTTAGCTCTAAAGAGACACATAGATTAAAAGTGAAGGGATGGAACAAGATAGTCCATGCAAGTGAAAACCAAAAGAAAGTGGGATTAGACATTCTTATATCAAACAAAATAGATTTCAAGCAAAAAAAAAAAAAAGGTAACAAGAGACAATGAAGGTCAGTACATACTGATAAAGGGGTCAATTATTCAAGAAGATAAGCAATCATAGATAAATGTACACCCAATATTAGAGCATCTAAATATATAAGCAGTCACTAATGGATCTGAAGGGAGAAAAGGACAATAATACAATAATAGTAGGGACTTCAATACCCCACTGTCAGCAATGGATAGATCATCCAGGCAGGAAATTGACAAGGAAATATTGGAATTAACCATACTTTAGATGAAATAGATTTAGCAGACATATAGAGATTATTCCCTCTGACAGCAGCATAACACATATTCTTCTCAAGAGCGCACAGTACATTCTGCAGGATAGATCATATGATAGACCAACTTTTCGCAAATTTAAGATTGAAATCATGCCAAATAACTTTTCTGACCCCAATGGTATAAAACTTGTAATCAACAACAAGAGGAAAGCTGAACAATCTACAAATATGTGGAAACTAAACAACACAGTCCTGAATAACCAATGGATGAAAGATGAAATAAGAAAGAAATAAAAATTTCCTTGAAACAAATGAAAATGGAAACACAACATACCAAATCTTATGGGATGCTGCAAAAGCAATTCTGAAAAAATGTTTATAGGGATAAATGTATATATAAAGAAATCAGAAAGATCTCAAATAAAAAACCTAATTTTACACCTCAAGGAACTAGAAAAAGAAGAACAAATTATTCCCCTAGTTAGCAGAAGAAGAAAATAATAAAGACCTGAGCAGAAATAAATGAAATAAAGACTAGAAAAAAACAACAACAAAAAAGAATGATCAATGAAACTAAGAGCTGCTTTATTGGAAAGTTAAACAAAATTGAAAAAACTTTAGCAAGACAACAAAATTTCATTAGAAATTTTGTTAGAAAATCTAATTTTCTAACAAAATTAGGAATGAAAACAGAGACATAACAACTAATACTACAGAAATATATAGAATCATAAGAAAATACTATGAACAACTGTATGTCAACAACTGGATAAATTCCTAGAAATACATAACCCAATGAGACCAAATTAGGAAGAAATAGAAAATCTGAACAGACCAGTAACAAGTAAAGACAAGAATCAGTAATCCAAAACCTCCCAACACAGAAACCCCAGGACCAGACAGCAAATTCTAGCAAAGATTTGAAGAAATAACAACATTACTTCTTTTTTTTATTAGTTTCTGCATTATAACAAAGTGAATCAGTTATACATATACATCTGTTCCCATATCCCTTCCCTCTTGTGTCTCCCTCCCTCCCCCCCTCCCTATCCTACCCCTCCAGGTGGTCACAAATCACCGAGCTGATCTCCCCGCGCTATGCAGCTGCTTCCCACTAGCTATCTACCTTATGTTTGGTAGTGTATATATGTCCATGCCTTTCTCTCTTTGTCACAGTTTACCCTTCCCCCTCCCCATATCCTCAAGTCCATTCTCAAGTACGTCTGTGTCTTTATACCTGTTTTCCCCCTAGGTTCTTCATGACATTTTTTTCCCTTAAATTCCATATATATGTGTTAGCATACGGTATTTGTCTTTCTCGTTCTGACTTACTTCACTCTGTATGACAGACTCTACGTACATCTACCTCATTACAAATAGCTCAATTTCGTTTCCTTTTATGGCTGAGTAATATTCCATTGTATATATGTGGCACATCTTCTTTAACCATTCATTCAATAATGGACACTTAGGTTGTTTCCATCTCCGGGCTATTATAAATAGAGCTGCAATGAACATTTTCGTACATGTCTTTTTTGAATTATGGTTTACTCAGGGTATATGCCCAGTAGTGGGATTGCTGGGTCATATGGTAGTTCTATTTGTAGTTTTTTAAGGACACTCCATACTGTTCTCCTTAGTGGCTGTACCAATTCACATTCCCACCAGCAGTGCAAGAGTGTTCCCTTTTCTCCACAACCTCTCCAGCATTTATTGTTTCTAGATTTATTGTTGATGGCCATTCTCACTGGTGTGATATGATATCTCATTGTAGTTTTGATTTGCATTTCTCTAATGATTAATGATGTTGAACATTCTTTCATATGTTTGTTGGCAGTCTGCATATCTTCTTTGGAGAAATGTCTATTTAGGTCTTTGGCTCATTCTTGGGTTGGGTTGTTTGTTTTTTTGCTATTGAGCTGCATGACCTGTTTATAAATTTTGGAGATTAATCCTTTGTCAGTTGCTTCATTTGCAAATATTTTCTCCCAATCTGAGGGTTGTCTTTTGGTCTTGTTTATGGTTTCCTTTGCTGTGCAAAAGCTTTGAAGTTTCATTAGGTCCCATATGAATATTTTTGTTTTTATTTCCATTTCTCTATGAGGTGGGTCCAAAAGGATCTTGTTGTGATTTATGTCATAGAGTGTTCTGCCTATGTTTTCCTCTAAGAGTTTGATAGTTTCTGGCCTTACATTTAGGTCTTTAATCCATTTTGAGGTTATTTTTGTGTATGGTGTTAGGGAGTGACCTAATCTCATACTTTTACATGTCCCTGTCCAGTTTTCCCAGCATGACTTATTGAAGAGGATGTCTTTGCTCCACTGTACATTCCTGAATCCTTTATCAAAGATAAGGTGATGATATGTGCGTGAGTTTATCTCTGGGCTTTCTATCCTGTTTCATTGATCTATATTTCTGTTTTTGTGCCAGTACCACACTGTCTTGATTACTGTAGCTTTGTAGTATAGTCTGAAGTCAGGGAGCCTGATTCCTTCAGCTCCGTTTTTCATTCTCAAGATTGCTTTGGCTATTCACGGTCTTTTGTCTTTCCAAACAAATTTTGAAACTTTTGTTCTAGTTCTGTGAAAAATGCCAGTGGTAGTTTGATAGGGATTGCATTGAATCTGTAGATTGCTTTGGGTAGTAGAGTCATTTTCACAATATTGATTCTTCCAATCCTGGAGCACGGTATATCTCTCCATCTATCTGTATCATCTTTAATTTCTTTCATCAGTGTCTTATAATTTTCTGCATACAGGTCTTTTGTCTCCTTAGGTAGGTTTATTCCTAGATATTTTATTCTTTTTGTTGCAATGGTAAATGGGAGTGTTTTCTTAATTTCACTTTCAGATTTTTCATCATTAGTGTACAGGAATGTCCGAGATTTCCCTGCATTAATTTTGTATCCTGCTACATTACCAAATTCATTGATTAGCTCTAGCAATTTTCTGGTAGCATCTTTAGGATTCTCTATGTATAGTATCATGTCATCTGCAAACAGTGACAGCTTTACTTCTTCTTTTCCAATTTGGATTCCTTTTATTTCCTTTTCTTCTCTGATTGCTGTGGCTAAAACTTCCAAAACTATGTTGAATAAGAGTGGTGAGAGTCGGCAACCGTGTCTTTCTCCTGATCTTAGAGGCAATTATTTCAGTTTTTCAACATTGAGGACAATGTTGGCTGTGGGTTTCTCCTATATGGCCTTTATTATGTTGAGGAAAGTTCCCTCTATGCCTACTCTCTGCAGGGTTTTTACCATAAATGGGTGATGAATTTTGTCAAAAACTTTCTCTGCATCTATTGAGATGATCATATGGTTTTCTCCTTCAATTTGTTAATATGGTGTATCATGTTGATTGATTTGCATATACTGAAGAATCCTGGCATTCCTGGAATAAACCCCACTTTATCATGGTGTATGATGCTTTTAATGTGCTGTTGCATTCTGTTTGCTAGTATTCTGTTGAGGATTTTTGCATCTATGTTCATCAGTGATATTGGCCTTTAGTTTTCTTTCTTTGTGACATCCTTGCCTGGTTTTGGTATCAAGGTGATGGTGGCCTTGTAGAATGAGTTTGGGAGTGCTCCTCCTTCTGCTATATTTTGGAAGAGTTTGAGAAGGATAGGTGTTAGCTCTTCTCTAAATGTTTATTAGAATTCGCCTGTGAAACCATCTGGTCCTGAGCTTTTGTTTGTTGGAAGATTTTTAATCACAGTTTCAATTTCAGTGCTTGTGATTGGTCTATTCATATTTTCTATTTCTTCCTGATTCAGTCATGGCAGGTTGTGCATTTCTAAGAATTTGTCCATTTCTTCCAGGTTGTCCATTTTATTGGCATGGAGTTGCTTGTAGTAATTTCTTATGATCTTTTGTATTTCTGCAGTGTCAGTTGTTACTTCTCTTTTTTCATTTCTAATTCTATTTAGTTGTGTCTTCTCCCTTTTTTTCTTGAAGAGTGTGGCTAATGGTTTATCAATATTGTTTATCTTCTCAAAGAACCAGCTTTTAGTTTTATTGATCTTTGCTATCGTTTCCTTCATTTCTTTTTCAGTTATTTCTGATCTGATCTTTATGATTTCTTTCCTTCTGCTAAATTGGGGGGGGTTGTTCTTCTTTGTCTAATTGCTTTAGGTGCAGGGTCAGGTTGTTTACTCGAGATGTTTCCTGTTTCTTAAGGTAGGAATGTATTGCTATTAAATTCCCCCTTAGAACTGCTTTTGCGGCATCCCATAGGTTTTGGGTCATCATGTCTCCATTGTTATTTGTTTCTCAGTATTTTTTATTTCCTCTTTGATTTCTTCAGTGATCACTTCGTTATTAAGTAGTGTATTGTTTAGCCTCCATCTGTTTGTATTATTTTTACAGATCTTTTCCTGTAATTGATATCTAGTCTCATAGCATTGTGGTCAGAAAAGATACTTGATACAACTTCAATTTTCTTCAATTTACCAGGGCTTGATTTGTGACCCAAGATATGATATATCCTGGAGAATATTCCATGAGCACTTGAGAAAAATGTGTATTCTGTTGTTTTTGGATGGAATGTCCTATAAATATCAATTAAGTCCATCTTGTTTAATGTATCATTTAAAGCTTGTGTTTCTTCATTTATTTTCATTTTGGATGATCTGTCCATTGGTGAAAGTGGGGTGTTTAAGTCCCCTACTATGAGTGTGTTACTGTTGATTTCCCCTTTCATGGCTGTTAGTACTTGCCTTATGTATTGAGGTGCTCCTATGTTGGGTGCATAAATATTTACAATTTTTATATCTTCTTCTTGCATTGATACCTTGATCATTATGTAGTGTCCTTCTTTGTCTCTCCTAATAGTCTTTATTTTACAGTCTATTTCGTCTGATATGAGAATTGCTACTCCAGCTTTCTTTTGATTTCCATTTGTATGGATTATCTTTTTCCACCCCCTTACTTTCAATCTGTATGTGTCTCTAGGTCTGAAGTGGGTCTCTTGTAGACAGCATATATATGGGTCTTGTTTTTGTATCCATTCAGCCAGTCTGTGTCTTTTGGTGGGAGCATTTAGTCCATTGACATTTAAGGTAATTATTGATATGTATGTTCCTATTTCCTTAATTGTTTTGTGTTCATTATTGTAGATATTTTCCTTCTGTTGTGTTTCTTGCCTAAAGAAGTTCCTTTAGCATTTGTTATAAAGCTTGTTTGGTGGTGCTGAACTCTCTCAGCTTTTGCTTGTCTGTAAATATTTTAATTTCTCCATCAAATCTGAATGAGAATCTTGCTGGGTTAAGTGATCTTGGTTGAAGATTTTTCTCCTTCATCACTTTAAATATATGCTGCCACTCCTTTCTGGATTGTACAGTTTCTGCTGAGAGATCAGTTTTTAACCTGATGGTGATTCCCTTGTGTGTTATTTGTTGTTTTTCTCTTGCTGCTTTTAATATGTTTTCTTTGTGTTTAATTTTTGACAGTTTGCTTAATATGTGTCTTGGCGTATTTCTCCTTGGATTTATTCTGCATGGCATTCTCTGTGCCTCCTGGACTTGATTAACTATTTCCATTCCCATATTAAGGAAGTTTTCAACTATAATCTCTTCAAATATTTTCTCATTTCCTTTCTTTTTCTCTTCTTCTTCTGGAACCCCTATAATTCGAATGTTTGTGCATTTAATGTTGTCCCAGAGGTCTGTGAGACTGTCCTCAGTTCTTTTCATTCTTTTTTTCTTTCTTCTTCTCTGCAGCAGTTATTTCCACTTCCATTTCCATCAGTTATTTTATCTTGCACGTCACTTATCCATTCTTCTGCCTCAGTTATTCTGTTATTTGTCCCATCTAGAGTATTGTAAATTTCATTTATTGTGTTTCTAATCATTGCTTGATTCATCTTTAGTTCTTCTAGGTCCTTGTTAACTGTTTCTTGCATTTTGTCTATTCTATTTCCAAGATTTTGGATCATCTTTACTATAATTATTCTGATTTCTTTTTCAGGTAGACTGCCTATTTTTTCTTCATTTGTTAGGCCTGGAAGGTTTTTATCTTGCTCCTTCACCTGCTGTGTGTTTTTCTGTCTTCCCATTTTGCTTATCTTACTGTGTTTGGGGGCTACTTTTTGCAGGCTGCATGTTCATAGTTCCCGTCATTTTTGGTGTCTGTCCCCAGTGGCTAAGGTTATTTCTGTTGGTTGTGTAGGATTCCTGTTGTAGGGGACTGGTGCCTGTGTTCTTGTGGATGAGGCTTGATCTTGTCTTTCTGGTGGACACGTCCACGTCTGGTGGTGTGTTGTGGGTTGTCTGTGGTCTTATTATGTTTTTAGGTAGCCTCTCTGCTAATGGGTGGGGTTGTGTTCCTGTCTTGCTTGTTGCTTGGCATAGGGTGACCAGCACTGTAGCTTGCTGGTCTTTGAGTGAAGCTGGGTGCTGGTGTTGAGATGGAGATCTCTGGGAGATTTTTGCCATTTGATATTATGTGTAGCTGAGAGGTCTCTTGTGGACCAGTGTCCTGAATTTGGCTATCCCACCACAGAGGCACAGCACTGACTACTGGCTGCAGCACCAACAGCCTTTCATCCACCCAGCTCAGAATAAAAGGGAGAGAAAGTACAAAGAAAGAATTAGTAGAAGTAGAAAGAATGAATGAAAGAAAGAAAGAAAGAAGGAAAGAAAGAAAGGAAGGAAGGTGAGAGGGAGGGAGAGAGGGAGGGAGGAAGGAGGGAAGGTAGGGAAAATAGAAAGAGAGAAGATAATGTAAAATAGAATAAAGTATGATAAAATATATTAGCATTATTAAAATAAAATAAATAATAATTTTTAAAAAAGGACGGATAGAACCCTGGGACAAATGGCTGAAGCAAAGATATACAGACAAAATCTCACACAGAAGCATACACATACACATTCACAAAAAGAGGAAAAGGGGAAAAAATCGTAAATCTTGCTCTCAGAGTCCACCTCCTCAATTTGGTATAACTCATTGTCAAAAGAGTAAAAGGGGAAAAACTCATAAATCTTGCTCTCAAACTCCACCTCCTCAAATTTGGGATGATTCGTTGTCTATTCATGTATTCCACAGATGCAGGGTACATCAAGTTGATTATGGAGCTATAATCTGCTGCTTCTGAGGCTGCTGGGAGAGATTTCCCTTTCTCTTCTTTATTCTCACAGCTCCCGTGTCTCAGCTTTGGATTTGGCCTCGCCTCTGCGTGTAGGTCGCTGGAGGGCGTCTGTTCTTCGCTCAGACAGGACAGGGTTAAAGGAACAGCTGCTTCGGGGACTCTGTCTCACTCAGGCCAGGGGGGAGGGAGGGGCACGGAGGCGGGGTGAGCCTGCAGTGGCAGAGACCAGCGGAACGTTGCACCAACCCGAGGCATGCCGTGCATTCTCCTGGGGAAGCCTTCCTTGGATCCCGGGACCCCGGCAGTGGTGGGCTGCACAGGCTCCCCAGAAAGGGGCCATGGACAGTGACCTGCGCTCACAAACAGGCCTCTTGGTGGTAGCAGCAGCAGCACCAGCGTCCCATGCCCGTCTCTGGGGTCCACGCTTTTAGCCGCGGTTGGTGCCCGTCTCTGGAGCTCCTTTAAGCAAGCACTCTTAATCCCCTCTCCTTACACACCAGGAAACAAAGAGGGAAGAAAAAGTCTCTTGCCTCTTCGGCAGGTCCAGACTTTTACCCGGACTCCCTCCCGGCTAGCCATGGTGCACTAACCCCTTCAGGCTGTGTTCATGCCACCAACACCTGTCCTCTCCCTGCGCTCTGAGCGAAACCCTAAACCCGAGCCTCAGCTCCCAGCCCTGCCCGCCCCGGCAGCTGAGCAGACAAGCCTCTTGGGCTGGTGAGTGCCAGTTGGCACCAATCCTCTGTGCTGGAATCTCTCCTCTTTGCCCTCCACTCCCCTGTTGCTGTGTTCTCCTCTGCTACTTTGAAGCTTTTGCCCTCCCCCACCCGCAGTCTCTGCCCTTGAAGGGGCTTCCTGGTGTGTGGAAACCTTTCCACCTTCACAGCTCCCTCCCACTAGTGCAGTTCCCCTCCGTATCCTTTTTGTCTCTGTTTATTCTTTTTTTTTTTTTTGCCCTATCCAGGTACGTGGGGAGTTTCTTGCCTTTTGGGGTGACTGAGGTCTTCTGCCAGCATTATGTAGGTGTTCTGTAGGAGTTGTTCCACGTGTAGATGAATTTCTGGTGTATCCGTGGGGAGGAAAGTGATCTCCATGTCTTACTCTTCCACCATCTTTCCCCAGGCCACCAGCCAACACCAGTACCTCCTAAACTCTTCCAAAAAATTGAAGAGAAGGAAATACTGACAAACTTGTTTCATGAGGTCAGCATTACACTGATACTTATTGCAGTTAAGGCCACTATAAATAAATAAAACTACAGACCAACAACCCTGATGAATATAGATGCAAAAATCCTCAACAAAATATCAGCAGACCAAACTTAAGAACACATTAAAAGTATTATACACCATGACCGAGTGGGATTTATCTGTGTGATGCAAAGGTATTTCAACATGTGCAGATAAATATATTGTAATATATTACAGTAATTGAATGTAAGACTTTTAAAAATCACATGATTATTTCAATAGATGCAGAAGACATCTGATGAATTACAACATCCTTTCATGACAAAAACCCTCAAACCTTCCTTTGGACATAGAAGAATGATACCTCAATATTCTAATGTTTATATACAATGAAACAACAGCAAACATTATACTTAATGGTGAAAATTTTTAGCTTTTCCTCTAAGATCAGGAACAAAACAATAATGTCCACTATCCCCACTCTTATTCAATATAGTATTAAAGTCCTAACTGGAGCATGTAGGCAAGACAAAAAAAATAAGGAAAGAAAGAAATTCGATTGAAAAGAAAAAGGTAAAATTGTTATTTGAAGATATGATGTTATATATAGAAAATCCCAAAGACTTCATCAAAAAACTGTTGGAACTAATCAAAAATTTCAGTAAAGTTGCAGGATATAAAATTAACATACAGTTAATACACCAATAATGGCATCTGAAAAAGAAATAAAGAAAAGTATCCCATTCACAATAGCATCATAAACAATGAAATACCTAGGAATAAATTCATCCAAGGAAGTTAAAAATATGGACAATGAATGAAAACTACAAGATTCTGATGAATAAAATTGAATAAGACACAACAAATTGAAAGATCTCTTTTTTTTAACATCTTTATTGGAGTATAATTGCTTAACAATGGTGTGTTAGTTTCTGCTTTATAACAAAGTGAATCAGTTATACATATACATATGTTCCCGTATCTCTTCCCACTTCTGTCTCCCTCCCTCCCACACTCCCTATCCCACCACTCTAGGTGGTCACAACCATAGAGCTGATCTCCCTGTGCTATGTGGATACTTCCCACTAGCTATCTATTTTACGTTTGGTAGTGTATATATGTCCATGCCACTCTCTCACTTTGTCACAGCTTACCCTTTCCCCTCCCCATATCCTCAAGTCCATTCTCTAATAGGTCTGTGTCTTTATTCCCGTCTTACTCCTAGGTGCTTCATGACCTTTTTTTTTTTTTCTTACATTCCATATATTTGTGTTAGCATACGGTATTTGTTTTTCTCTTTCTGACGTACTTCACTCTTTATGACAGACTCTACGTCCATCCACCACACTATAAATACTCAATTTCATTTCTTTTTATGGATGAGTAATATTCCATTGTATATATGTGCCTCATCTTCTTTATCCATTCATCCAATGATTGACACTTAGGTTGCTTCCATGTCCTGGCAATTGTAAATAGAACTGCAATGAATATTTTGCTACATGACTCTCTTTGAATTATAGTTTTCTCAGGGTATATTCCCAGAAGTGGGATTGCTGCATCATATGGTAGCTCTATTTGTAGTTTTTAAAGGAGCCTCCATACTGTTCTCCATAGTGGCTGTATCAATTTACATTCCCAAGAGCAGTGCAAGAGTTTTCCCTTTTCTCCACACCCTCTTCAGCATTTACGGTTTCTAGATTTTTTGATGATGGTCATTCTGACTGGTGTGAGATGATATCTCATTGTAGTTTTGATTTGCATTTCTCTAATGAATAATGATGTTGAGCATTCTTTCATGTGTTTGTTGGCCATCTGTGTATCTTCTTGGAAGAAATGTCTATTTAGGTCTTCTGCCCATTTTTGGATTGGGTTGTTTTTTTTGTTTGTTTGTTTGTTACTGAGCCGCATGTGCTGCTTATAAATTTTGGAGATTAATCCTTTGTCAGTTGCTTCATTTGCAAATATTTTCTCCTATTCTGAGGGTTGTCTTTTGGTCTTATTTATGGTTTCTTTTGCTGTGCAATAGCTTTTAAGTTTCATTAGGTCCCATTGGTTTATTTTTGTCTTTATTTCCATTTCTCTAGGAGGTGGGTCTAAAAGGATCTGGCTGTGATTTATGTCATAGAATGTTCTGCCTATATTTTCCTCTAAGAGTTTGATAGTTTCTGGACTTACATTTAGGTCTTTAATCCATTTTGAGCTTATTTTTGTGTATGGTGTTAGGGAGTGTTCTAATCTCAAACTTTTAGATGTACCTGTCCAATTTTCCAAGCACCACTTATTAAAGAGGCTGTCTTTTCTCCACTGTATATTCTTCCTTCCTTTATGAAAGATAAGGTGACCATTTGTGCGTGGGTTTATCTCTGGACTTTCTATCCTGTTCCATTTATCTATATTTCTGTTTTTGTGCCAGTACGATACTGTTTTGATTACTGTAGCTTTGTAGTATAGTCTGAAGTCAGGGAGCCTGATACCTCCACCTCCACTTTTCGTTCTCAAGATTGCTTTGGTTATTAGGGGTCTTTTGTGCTTCCATAGAAATTGTGAAATTTTTTGTTGTAGTTCTGTGACAAATGTCAGTGGTAGTTTTACAGGGATTGCTTTGAATCTGTAGGTTGTTTTGGGTAGTAGCGTCACTGTCACAATGTTGATTCTTCCAATCCAAGAACATGATATATCTCTCCATCTATTTGTATCATCTTTAATTTCTTTCATCAGTGTCATAATTTTCTGAATACACGTTTTTGTCTCCTTAGGTAGGTTTATTCCTAGATATTTTGGTATTTTTGTTGCAATGGTAAATGGGAGTGTTTTCCTAATTTCACTTTCAGATTTTTCATCATTAGTGTATAGGAATGCCAGAGTTTTCTGTGCATTAATTTTGTATCCTGCTACTTTACCAAATTCATTGATTAGCTCTAGTAGTTTTCTGGTAGCATCTTTAAGGTTCTCTATGTATAGTGTCATGTCATCTGCAAACAGTGACAGCTTTACTTCTTTTTTTTCCCATTTGGATTCCTTTTATTTCCTTTTCTTCTCTGATTGCTGTGGCTAAAACTTCCAAAATTATGTTGAATAAGAGTGGTGAGAGTGGGCAACCTTGATTTTTTCCTGATCTTAGTGGAAATGATTTCAGTTTCTCACCATTGAGGATGATGTTGGCTGTAGGTTTGTCATATATGGCCTTTATTATGTTGAGGGAATTTCCCTCTATGCCTACTTTCTGCAGGGTTTTTATCATAAATTGGTGTTGAATTTTGTCAAAAACTTTCTCTGCATCTATTGAGATGATCATATGGTTTTTCTCCTTCAATTTGTTAATATGGTGTATCACCTTGATTGATCTGTGTGTATTGAGGAATCCTTGCATTCCTTGAATAAACCCCACTTAATCTTGGTATATGATCCTTACAATGCGCTGTTGGGTTCTGTTTGTTATTATTTTATTGAGGATTTTTGCATCGATGTTCATTAGTGATATTGGCCAGTAGATTTATTTCATTGTGACATCTTTTTCTGGCTTTAGTATGAGGGTGATGGTGGCCTCATTGAATGAGTTTGGGAGTGTTCCTCTCCTGGCTATATTTTGGAACAGTTTGAGAAGGATAGGTGTTAGCTCTTCTCTAAATGTTTTATAGAATTCGCCTGTGAAGCCATATGGTCCTGGGCTTTTGTTTGTTGGAAGATTTTTAATCACAGTTTCAATTTCAGTGCTTGTGAATGGTCTGTTCATATTTTCTATTTCTTCCTTGTTCAGTCTTGGCAGTTTGTGTTTTTCTTACCATTTGTCCATTTCTTCCAGGTTGTCCATTTTATTGGCATAGAGTTTCTTGTAGTAATCTCTCATGATCTTTTGTATTTCTGCAGTGTCAGTTGTTACTTCTCCTTTTTCATTTCTAATTCTATTGAGTTGAGTCTTCTCCCTTTTTTTCTTGAAGAGTCTGGCTAATAGTTTATCAATTTTGCTTATCTTCTCAAAGAACCAGCTTTTAGTTTTATTGATCTTTGCTATCATTTCCTTCATTTCTTTTTCAGTTATTTCTGATCTGATCTTTATGATTTCTTTCCTTCTGCTAACTTTGGGGTATTCTTGTTCTTCTTTCTCTAATTGCTTTAGGTGCAAGGTTAGGTTGCTTTTTCGAGTTGTTTTCTGTTTCTTAAGGTTAGATTGTATTGCTATAAACTTCCCTCTTAGAACTGCTTTTGCTGCATCCCATAGGTTTTGGGTCATCGTGTCTCCATTGTCATTTGTTTCTAGGTATTTTTTGACTTCCATTTTGATTTCTTCAGTGATCACTTCGTTATTAGGTAGTACTACATTAGCCTCCATGTATTTGTATTTTTTACAGATATTTTCCTGTAATTGATATCCATTCTCATAGCATTGTGGTCGGAAAAGATTACTGATATGATTTCAAATTTCTTAAATTTACCATGGTGTGATTTGTGACCCAAGATATGATTTATCCTAGAGAATATTCCATGAGCACTTGAGTAAAATGTGTATTCTGTTTTTGGATGGAATGTCCTATAAATATCAATTAAGTCCACCTTGTTTAATGTATCATTTAAAGCTTGTGTTTCCTTATTTATTTTCATTTTGGATGATCTGTCAATTGATTGAAGTGGGATGTTAAAGTCCCGTACTATGAATGTGTTACTGTCAATTGCCCCATTTATGGTTGTTCGTTTTTGACTTATGTATTGAGATTCTCCTATGTTGGGTGCATAAATATTTACAATTGTTATATCTCCTTCTTGGATCGATCCCTTGATCATTATGTAGTGTCCTTCTTTGTCTTTGTAATAGTCTTTATTTTAAAGTCTATTTTGTCTGATATGAGAATTGCTACTCCAGCTTTCTTTTGATTTCCATTTGCATGGAATAACTTTTTCCATCCCCTCACTTTCAGTCTGTATGTGTCCCTAGGTCTGTAGTGGGTCTCTTGTAGACAGCATATATATGGGTCTTGTTTTTGTATCCATTCAGCCCGTCTGCGTCTTTTGGTGGGAGTATTTAATCCATTTAAATTTAAGGTAGTTATCAATATGTATGTTCCTATTCCCATTTTCTTAATTGTTTTGGGTTTGCTATTGTAGGGCTTTTCCTTCTCTTGTGTTTCTTGCCTAGAGAATTTCCTTTAGCGTTTTGTAAATCAAGGAGAAACACGCCAAGACACATGTTAATCAAACTATCAAAAATTAAATACAAAGAAAACATATTAAAAGTAGCAAGGGAAAAACAACTAATATAACACAATGGAATCCCCATATGGTTAACAGCTGAACTTTCAGCAGAAACTCTGCAAACCAGAAGGGAGTGGCAGGACATATTTAAAGTGATGAAGGAGAAAAACCTACAACCAAGATTAATCTACCCAGCAAGGATCTCATTCAGATTTGATGGAGAAAGTAAAACCTTTACAGTCAATCAGAAGCTGAGAGGCATATCTGGTATTAATGGATAAAAAAAATTAATATTGTTAAAATGTCCATACCGGGCTTCCCTGGTGGTGCAGTGGTTGAGAGTCCACCTGCCAAATCAGGGGACATGAGTTCGTGCCCCGGTCCGGGAGGATCCCACATGCCGTGGAGTGGCTGGGTCCATGAGCTATGGCCGCTGAGCCTGTGTGTCCGGAGCCTGTGCTATGCAACGGGAGAGGCCACAACAGTGAGAGGCCCACATACCGCAAAAAAAAAAAAAAAAAAAAATGTCCATACCAACCCAAACCATCTGGCTTCTACACAATCTTTTTCTGAAGTCCAATGGTATTCTTTACAGTAATAGAAAAAAGCATACTTAAAATTTGTATGGAACCACAAAGACTTCACATACCCAAAGCAATCCTGAGAAAGAAAACAAAGCTGGTGGCATCCCACTTTCTAATTGCAAACTATACTACAACTCTACAATAATTAAAATAATACAGTACTGACATAAGAACAGACACATAGACTGATGGTACAGAAAACAGACCCCAAAATTAAATCCCACATATACAGTCAACTAATATTTGATAAGCAAGCCAAAAATGTGCAATGGGCAAAGTATAATCTCTTCAACAAATGGTATGAGGGAAACTGGATAAACACATATAGAACAATTAAATTGGACCCCTCTCTTACTCCACTTACAAAAGTTAACTCCAAGTGGATCAAAGACTTATACCACAGTTTTAAGACCTGATACCATTAAACTCCTAGAAGAAAAGTTAGGGAAGAAACTCCTCAATGCTGGTCTTGGCAATGATATTATTTGGTTATGACACCAAAAGCACAGATACACACAAAAAAGCAAAAAGCAACAAGTCGGACTATGTGAAATTTAAATGCTTCTGCACAGCAAAAGAAAATGAAAAGGCAACTAACTGAATGGGAGAAAATTTTGCAAACTATATGTCAGATAAGGGGTTAATATCTAAAATATATAAATCTCATACAACTCAACAACAACAAAACAATCTGATTAAATAATGGGCAGAGAAACTAGACAGATATTTTTCCAAAGAAGACCTCCTACTTCCCTGTAGGTAGATTAAAAAATGTTCAAATTTACTAATCATTAAGGAAATGCAAAACAAAACCAAAATGAGATACAACTCTGCACCTACTAGAATGGTTAATATCAAGGAGGCAAGAGATAGCAAGTATTGGGAAGGATGTTGAGAAAACGGAACCATTTGTACATTGTTGATGGAAAAGTAAATTGATTTATCCACTATGGAAAACAATGTCGAGGTTCCACAAAATTTTTTTAAAGTTCTACCACATGACCCACAAATACCACTTCTGGGTTAAACCCAAAGGAAATTAAAACAGGATATTAAAGAGTGATTCCCATTTTCTGCATCATTATTCATAATATCCAAGGTATAAAAATGACCTATCTGCCTATCAATGGATGAGTTGATAAAGAAGTTGTAATATAACTATTCATTCCTGAGAAAGAAGTACATCCTTCCATTTGTGATAACATGGATGGACTTTGTGGACATTATGCTAAGTGATGTAAGTCATATAGAGAAAGACAAATACTGTATGATATCACCCATATATGGAATCTAAAAGAGCCAAATTCATAAAAACAGAGTAATATTATGATTACAAAAGCATGGCAGGTGAGTGAACAGGACAGATGGTGTTTAAGGGTATAAACTTGCAATGAATAGTAAATAAGTTCTAGAGCTCTAATGCACAATATAATGAATATAGACAAAATTGTATTGTAATCATCAAACTCACTAAGAGACTAGAACTTAATTATTACAACCCTTAAAAAGAAATGATAATTATGTAACATGTTAATTATCACTACAATGGCAATCATATTACGATATAGATATGTACCAAATTAACATGTTTAACAGTTTGCACACCTTAAATTTATCAATGTTATATGTCAAATATATTTCAATTAAAAAAAAACAGAATCAGAGACTTAAGTATGGTACTGAAAATTACAGATTATAGATTTTTAACCAAGATTTGAAATTTACCAATTTGTCTGCAGGATTAGAATCATTCAAACAAAGAAAAAGAGTTGGATTAGGATTTGTAGTAAAACAAAATATGACATAGGTGAGCCAGCATGTAGCTGATGATAAATTAGTGAGTTCCAGTCTAGATGCTGTTATAGGCTCATGGCCAGGATCCATTTTAGGGAAGCTCCCAAGTTCATGAGGGTTTACAGTGAACATGAGGGTGATATGTTTGGGGCTAAGTATATTTTGTAAATGTGGGCTTTTCTAAATTCATTGACCATATAATACATTCATAATACCCACTATAAACTGTATCTTCTGGCTCAGCAAAAATAATTATCTCTAAGTTTGTACTTGGAAAGAAATTGTACCTGTTTGAAAATCTTATAGCTCTATCTTCGCCTACCCTACATATAAAAAGACCAACAATGTATTTTTAGTTATTGCAACTGTGCAAATATTTTAAAAGTTGTGATTGAAATAGAACATAAAATTCTTTTCTAAATATACCATATACTTACTCTTACCTGAGTCATTGTTCAAGTCTTTCTCAATTTCTAGACAAGGTGTTTGCTCTTTTATGAAAAACTAATTGGCATTTATGTTGTTTGAATTCTTTTTGAGATTCACCAGTTGGATAGAAATGTTACTACTCTACAGCTGTGTGAGTGTGCATGTGTGTGTATATGTCTACTCACATGTGGTTTAGGCATTCAACTACTCAATCATCTCTGCTGAACTTCTCTGAAAAAAACATCTGCTATAGCAAATGAATAATATGTCTTTTTTTTTGAAAGCATATCCAAAAGGATACCGGTGGCATCTATTCATAAGCTGGCTGTCTTGTTATGTCACTAGTACATTGTCAAGCCCACAGAAGATCTTGCTAAGGGCAAACAATTGAAGCTTTGTAGTTTTTGAAATGTTTTTATCTTTTCAGATCATGGTTCTAATATCCCACTTAACTAAGTCATTGTCAACTTGGGGACTGCAAAATATTTCCTGGAAATGTTTACACTATTCATTCATCAGGGCACCAAGATAATTAAGTCATCCATCAACACTGATGCTTGCTTAGATGTATACTTTCTTGTTGTCCTGACCTTGGCGTGTCTGGTGCTCAGATAAAGCCTTTGATGGATATGTGAGCAGTTATAACTACCCCAAGGCTTAAACAGCCCTGAATGCCCAAATTGAGAAGAACACTGTATTTATTCTTCTGTTTTCAATCATTTTGACTTTCACCAACAATGTATGACTTCACTCAAGCTAAATTAGTTATTTCTTCTTGGTGTTCCTATAATCCTTTCCCTACTATAGTCCTTAGCACAATGTATTATAAATATTTGTCTGTCTCTCCTACACCAATGAGATATCATCAAAGTATTGTATTATTTCCTACTTAGTTTTGTTTCCCTTGCAAGCCTACTGATCATGTAAAAATTGATTAATAAATAATGGATATGTTAGTTAAATAACTGTATTTGTGCTTTATCAAATTGGGTATTGATGCTAAAATGATAATATTCTTTATTTTTTCAACAAATTTATTAGAATATAATTGCTTTACAATGGTGTGTTAATTTCTGCATTATAACAAAGTGAATCAGCTATACATATACACATATCTCTCCCCACTTGCATCCCCCTCCCACCCTCTCAATCCCACCCGTCTAGGTGGTCAGAAAGTACTGAGCAGATTTCCCTTTGCTATGCAGCTACTTCCCACTAGCTATCTATTTTACATTTAGTAGTATATATAAGTCCATGCCACTCGCTCACTTCGTCCCAGATTACCTCCCCCTTTCCTGTGTCCTCAAGTCCGTTCTCTACATCTGCATCTTTATTCCTGTCCTGCCCCTAGGTTCTTCAGAACCTTGGGTTTTTTTTAGATTCCATATATATGTGTTAGCATACGGTATTTGTTTTCCTCTTTCTGACTTACTTCACTCTATATGACAGACTCTAGGTCCATCCACCTCACTACAAATAACTCAGTTTCATTTCTTTTTATGGCTGAGCAATATTCCATTGTATATATGTGCCACATCTTCTTTATCTATTCATCAGTCGATGGACACTTAGGTTGCTTCCATGTCCTAGCTATTGTAAATAGAGCTGCAATGAACATTTTGGTATATGACTCTTTTTGAAATATGGTTTTCTCAGGGTATATGCCCAATAGTGGGATTGCTTGGTCATATGGTAGTTCTATTTGTAGTTTTTAAAGGAACCCCCATACTGTTCTCCATAGTGGCTGTATCAATTTACATTCCCACCAACAGTGAAAGAGGGTTCCCTTTTCTCCACACCTCCTCCAGCATTTATTTTTTGTAGATTTTTTGACAATGGCCATTCTGACTGGTGTGAGGTGATACCTCATTATAATTTTGATTTGCATTTCTCTAATGATTAGTGATGTTGATCATTCTTTCATATGTTTGCTGGCAATCTAATATATTCTTTAAAAGAAAAATGGAAGTCTTAAAAATAATTTATTGAGTGCCAATCATGTGTCATAAAATATATTATGAAATATGTTAGCCCACTAGATTTAAAACCATGTAAATGTTTAAGCCTGAGCTATGTCATTTGGGAGCAAAATAATTTTTGGAAAGTAATTTCATTTTTCTGTCAGTTTTCTCAAATAAAAAATAAAAGGTTCATAATGTCTTCAACCTAGGCTTGCTTTGAAAGCAAAATAAGGAGACTCTTTTTAAATGATCTGTGAACTATAATATTCAACAAAAAGGAGCTATTATTATGAGATTTACCATTGCTAATGTTGTCAAATTTCAAATTTTCTCTTGCTTGATCTATATACAGCCCTTGACATAACTGATCTCTCCCTCCTTGAAATATTTAGTTTAGTTTTCTTCATATCCATCTAGTTCCTCTCCCTCAATTACCCTTGCTTTTATCTCCTCATATCCCTGACTTTTTAAAGTTGGAATCAGTTCTTACATCTTTTGTTCTATCCACAATTAACTTTAGAGGGGGTATCATTCAAACTTATGACTTTAAATGTAATCTTAATGGTAAACATTCCTAAAGATTGATTTAAAACTAAATCATCTCCCCTGAATGCAGATTTACATATCTTTCCATTAGGCATCTCCACTTAGTTATTTAAGACATCACAAACTGAGCATGTCCAAACCTGAACTCTTGCTCTACCTATAACTCACCTCCACCTATTCTACCTACAGTCTTCTCAACCCTGGTTAATAGAAACTTCACTCTCTCACGCATAGAACTCCCAAGTTTGGGAATCATCCTATCTCTCACACTCCACATCCAATTTATCAGATAATCATATTGATTCTGCCATCAAAATATAAACCGTATCTGACTACTTCCAGCACCTCCACTGCCACATCCTCATCCAAGCAACCATCATCTTTTGCCTAGATTATTACGAAATTTTACATGACTGCTTTTTTAAAATCTGACTATGGAATATAACTCAGTTTTTGTTTCCTAACCATTAAATTTTCCAAGCTTTAGAAATTGGAATTTCACATTGCCTAATAATACACAATTTTGATCTTTCTGGTTCAATCCTTTCCCTACTACTTGTCTGCTCAAAGCCTTTTTTATCATACAAATGGTAAAATTGAGTCTTTACAATGGTCTGCTATATCTATTTGATCTGTACCCTCTCCCATACCATTACCACTATTATATTTCTGATCTCATCCCCAACTCAATCCCAATTCTTTCCTCAACTTCAGCCACACTATTTCTCAAATGCATCATTCATCCTTCAGGCTCAAGGTCTTTGCAATTTCTGTTCCTTTTGATTGGATGCTCTCCCACAAGATATCCTCAAGACTCTTTTCCTCATCACATTCATGTCTTTATGCAAATGACACCCTCTCAGTAAGGCCTTCTCTTACTATTATATTTAAAATTGAAGCCACCAACATCCCTGCTTTGGTGTTGTCTAAAACACTTATCATGTCCTAAAATTATTTACTTAAATATTATTTGCTCCACTCTCCACACAAAAACATATGCTCATTCAAGCAAGTAGGTATGTCTGCTTTATCAGTGACTGTTTCTGAGTGCATAATACAGATATAGGGCCTGACATAGAAAAGACACTAAAGAGATGTTTGTTAAGTGTATGAATGAGTTATAATAAAAATATACTCTCAGACTTTAAGAAAATTCAGAGAGATTTGAGAAGATGGTGGAAGAGCAAGATGGAGAGATCACCTTCCTCCCCACAGATACATCAGAAATACATCTACATGTGGAACTGCTCCTACAGAAAACCTACTGAATGCTGGCAGAAGACCTCAGACCTCCCAAAAGGCAAGAAACTCCCCACGTACATGGGCAGGGCAAAAGAAAAAACAGAGACAAAAGAATAGGGATGGAACCTGCACCAGTGGGAGGGAGCTGTGAAGGAGGAAAGGTTTCCACACACTAGAAACCCCTTCGCAGGTGGAGACTGCGGTTGGTGGAGGGGGAAGCTTCGGAGCCACGGAGGAGAGTACAGCAACGGTGGTGCATAGGGCAAAGCAGAGAGATTTCCGCACAGAGGATCAGTGCCGACCAGCACTCACCAGCCCGAGAGGCTTCTATGCTCACCCGCGTGGGTGGGGGCTGGGAGCTGAGGCTCAGGCTTCAGTAGGATCCCAGGGAGAGGACTGGGGTTGGCTGTGTGATCAGAGCCTGAAGGGGTTAGTGCACCACAGCTAGCCATGAGGGAGTCTGGGAAAAGTCTGGAGCTGCCGAAGAGACATGAGGCATTTTCTTTCCTCTTTGTTTCCTGGTGCATGAGGAGAGGGGATTAAGAGTGCTGCCTAAAGGAGCCCCAGAGACGGGCGTGAGCCGCGGCTATCAGAGTGGACCCCAGAGACGGGCATGAGACGCTAAGGCTGCTGCTGCTGCCACCAAGAAGCCTGTGTGCGAGCACAGGTCAGTATCCCGACGTCCCCTCCCGGGAGCCTGTGCAGCCTGCTACTGCCAGGGTCCCGGGATCAAGGGAAAACTTCCCCGGGAGAATGCACTGCACGCCCCAGGCTAGTGCAACCTCATGCAGGCCTCTGCTGCCACAGGCTCGCCCCACATCCGTACCCCACCCTCCCACCCGGCCTGAGTGAGCCAGAGCCTCCAAATCAGCTGCTCCTTTAACCCTGTCCTGTCTGAGCAAATAACAAACGCCCTCAGGCGACCTACACACAGAGGTGGGGCCAAATCCAAAGCTGAACCCAGGAGCTGTGAAACAAAGAAGAGAAAGGGAAATTACTCCCAGCAGCCTCAGAAGCAGCAGATTAAAGCTCCACAATCAAC
This sequence comes from Mesoplodon mirus, assembly GCF_964341445.2. Classification (NCBI taxonomy): domain Eukaryota; kingdom Metazoa; phylum Chordata; class Mammalia; order Artiodactyla; family Ziphiidae; genus Mesoplodon; species Mesoplodon mirus. The sequence continues at coordinate 105,365,789 of NC_138983.1, read as the reverse complement.
TTGATGTATCCTGCATCTGTGGAAAACCTGAATAGGTAACGAATCATCCCAAACTGGGGAGGTGGACTTTGGGAGCAAGATAGATTATTTTTTTTTCCCATTTTCCTCTTTTTGTGAGTGTGCATGTGTATGTTTCTGTGTGAGATTTTGTCTTTATAGGTTTGCTTTCACCATTTGTCCTATGGTTCTGTCCATCCGTTTTTCTTTTGTTTGTTTGTTTTAGTTAAAAATTTTTTTTCTTAATAATTATTTTTTATTTTAATAACTTTATTTTATCTTACTTTATTTTATTTTATCCTCTTTCTTTCTTCCTTTCCTTCTATTTTTCTCCCTTTTATTCTGAGCCGTGTGGAGGACAGGCTTTTGGTGCTCCAGTCATTATTACGGGCTGTGCCTCTGAGGTGGGAGAGCCAACTTCAGGACACTGGTCCACAAGAGACCTCCCAGCTCCATGTAATATCAAACAGCAAAAATCTCCCAGAGATCTCCATCTCAAAACCAAGACCCAGGTTCACTCAATGACCAGCAAGCTATAGTGCTGGACACCCTATGCCAAACAACTAACAAGACAGGAACACAATCCCATTCTTTAGCAGAGAGGCTGCCTAAAATCATATTAAGACCACAGACACCCCAAAACACACCACCAGACTTGGATCTTCCCAACAAAAAGAAAAGATCCAGCCTCATCCACCAGAACACAGGGACTAGCCCCCTCCACCAGGAAACCTACGCAACCCACTGAACCATTCTTAGCCACTGGGGACAGACACCAAAAACAATGGGAAGTACGAACGTGCAGCCTATGAAAAGGATACCCCAAAAACAGTAAGTGAAGCAAAATGAAAAGACAGAAAAACACACAGCAGATGAAGGAGCAAGGTAAAAACCCACCAGACGTAACAAATGAAGAGGAAATAGGCAGTCTACCTGAAAAAGAATTCAGAATAATGATAGTAAAGATGATCCAAAATCTTGGAAATAGAATAGAGAAAATGCAAGAAATATTTAACAAGGACCTATAAGAACTAAAGAGGAAACAAGCAATGATTAACAACACAATAAATGAAATTAAAAATTTTCTAGAAGGGATCAATAGAAGAATATCTGAGGCAGAAGAACGGATAAGTGACCTGGAAGATAAAATAGTGGAAATAACTACTGCAGAGTAGAATAAAGAAAAAAGAATGAAAAGAATTGAGGACAATCTCAGAGACCTCTGGGACACCAATAAATACACCAACATTCGAATTATAGGGGTTACAGAAGAAGAAGAGAAAAAGAAAGGGACTGAGAAAATATTTGAAGAGATTATAGTTGAAAACTTCCCTAATATGGGAAAGGAAAGAGTTAATCAAGTCCAGGAAGCATAGAGAGTCCCATACAGGATAACTCTAAGAGAAACAGGTCAAGACACATATTAATCAAACTATCAAAATTAAATACAAAGAAAAATTATTAAAAGCAGCAAGAGAAAAACAACTAATAGCAGACTAGGGAAGCCCTATAATGTTAACAGCTTATCCTTCAGCAGAAACTCTACAAGCGAGAAGGGAGTGGCAGGACATATTTAAAATAATGAAGGAGAAAAACCTACAACCAAGATTACTCTACCCAGCAAGGAGCTCATTCAGATTTGATGGAGAAATTAAAACCTTTACAGACAAGCAAAAGCTGACAGAGTTCAGCACCACCAAACCAGCTTTACAACAAATGCTAAAGGAACTTCTCTAGGCAAGAAACACAACAGAAGGAAAAGACCTACAATAAAAAACCCAAAACCATAAATAAAATGGGAATAGCAACATACATATTGATAATTAACTTAAATGTAAATGGATTAAATGTTCCCACCAAAAGACACAAACTGGTTAAATGTATACAAAAACAAGACCCTTATATATGCTGTCTACAAGAGACCCACTTCATACCTAGGGACACATACCCACTGAAAGTGAAGGGATGGAAAAAGATATTCCATGCAAATGGAAATCAGAAGAAAGCTTGAGTAACAATTCTCATATCAGAAAAAGTAGACTTTAAAATAAAGACTATTACAAGAGACAAAGAAAGACACTACATAATGATCAAGGGATCGATCCAAGAAGAAGCTATAACAATTGAAAATATTTATGCACCCAACATAGGAGCACCTCAATACATAAGGCAAATACTAACAGCCATGAAAGGGGAAATCAACAGTAACACATTCAGAGTAGGGGACTTTAACACCCCACTTTCACCAATGGACAGATCATCCAAAATGAAAATAAATAAGGAAACACAAGCTTTAAATGATACATTAAACAAGGTGGACTTAATTGATATTTATAGGACATTCCATCCAAAAACAACAGAATACACATTTTTCTCAAGTGCTCATGGAATATTCTCCAGGATATATCATATCTTGGGTCACAAATCAAGCCCTGGTAAATTGAAGAAAATTGAAGTTGTATCAAGTATCTTTTCCGACCACAATGCTATGAGACTAGATATCAATTACAGGAAAAGATCTGTAAAAAAAATACAAACACATGGAGGCTAAACAATACACTACTTAATAATGAAGTGATTACTGAAGAAATAAAATAGAAACAAATACCTAGAAACAAATGATAATGGAGACATGATGACCCAAAACCTATGGGATGCAGAAGTTCTAAGAGGGAAGTTTATAGAAATACAATCCTACCTGAAGAAACAGGAAACAACTCAAATAAACAACCTAACCTTGCACCTAAAGCAATTAGAGAAAGAAGAACAAATATACCTCAAAGTTAGCAGAAGGAAGGAAATCATAAAGATCAGATCAGAAATAAGTGAAAAAGAAATGAAGGAAACAATAGCAAAGATCAATATAACTAAAAGCTAGCTGTTTGAGAAGATAAACAAAATTGATAAACCATTAGCCAGACTCATCAAGAAAAAATGGGAGAAGACTCAACTCAATAGAATTAGAAATGAAAAAGGAGAAGTAACAACTGACACTGCAGAAATAGAAAGGATCATGAGAGATTACTTACAAGAAACTATATGCCAATAAAATGGACAAACTTGAAGAAATGGACAGGTTTTTACAAAAGCACAACCTTCCTGGACTGAACCAGGAAGAAATGGAAAATATAAACAGACGAGTTACTAGCAATTAAATTGAAACTGTGATTTAAAACCTTCCAGCAATAAAAGCCCAGGACCAGATGGCTTCACAGGAGAATTCTATCAAACATTTAGAGAAGAGCTAACACCTATCATTCTCAAACACTTAAAAAATATAGCAGAGGAAGGAACTCTCCCAAACTCAATCTACGAAGCCACCATAACCCTGATAACAAAACCAGAGAAAGATGTCACAAAGAAAGAAAACTACAGGCCAATATCACTGATGAACATAGATGCAAAAATCCTCAACAAAATACTAGCAAACAGAATCCAACAGCACATTTAAAGAATCATACACCATGATCAAGTGGGGTTTACTCCAGGATTGCAAGGATTTTTCAATATATGCATATCAATCAATGTGATACACCATATTAACAAACTGAATGAGAAAAACCATATGATCATCTCAATAGATGCAGAGAAAGCTTTTGACAAAATTCAACACCCATTTATGATAAAAACCCTGCAGAAAGTAGGCATAGAGGGAAATTCCCTCAACATAATAAAGGCCATATATGACAAACCTACAGCCAACATCATCCTCAATGGTGAAAAACTGAAACCATTTCCACTAAGATCAGGAGAAGGACATGGTTGCCCACTCTCACCACTCTTATTCAACATAATTTTGGAAGTTTTAGCCACAGCAATCAGAGAAGAAAAAGAAATAAAAGGAATCCAAACTGGAAAAGAAGAAGTAAAGCTGTCACTGTTTGCAGATGACATGATACTATACATAGAGAATCTTAAAGATGAAACCAGAAAACTACTAGAGCTAATCAATGAATTTGGTAAAGTAGCAGGATACAAAATTAATGCACAGAAATCTCTGACACTCTTATACACTAGTGATGAAAAATTTGAAAGTGAAATTAAGAAAACACTCCCATTTACCTCTGCAACTAAAAGAATAAAATTTCTAGGAATAAACCTATCTAAGGAGACAAAAGACCTGTATGCAGAAAATTATAAGACACTGATGAAAGAAATTAAGCAAGATACAAATAGATGGAGTGATATACCATGTTCTTGGATTGGAAGAATCAACATTGTGAAAATGACTTTACTACCCAAAGCATTCTACAGATTCAATGCAATCCCTATCAAACTACCACTGGCAATTTTCACAGACCTAAAACAGAAAGTTTCACAATTTGTGTGGAAACACAGAAGACCCCGAAAAGCTAAAGAAATCTTGAGAATGAAAAATGGAGGTGGAGGTATCAGGCTCCCTGACTTCAGACTACAGTAATCAAGACAGTATGGTACTGGCACTAAAACAGAAATGTAGATCAATGGAACAGGATAGAAATCCCAGAGATAAACCCATGCACATATGGTCACCTTATATTTGATAAAGGAGGCAAGAATATACAGTGGAGAAGAGACAGCCTTTTTAATAAGTGGTGCTGGGAAAACTGAACATGTAAAAGTGTGAAACTAGAACACTCCTAACACCATATAAAAAAGTAAGCTCAAAATAGATTAAAGACCTAAATGTAAGACCAGACACTAACAAACTCTTAGAGGAAAACATAGGCAGAACACTCTATGACATAAATCACAGCCAGATCCTTTTTGACCCACCTCCTAGAGAAATGGAAATAAAAACAGAAATAAACAAATGGGACCTAATGAAACTTCAGTCCTTTGCACAGCAAAGGAAACCATAAACAAGACCAAATGACAACCCTCAGAATGGGAGAAAATATTTGCAAATGAAGCAACTGACAAAGGATTAATCTCCAAAATTTACAAGCAGCTCATGCAGCTCAATAACAAGAAAACACACAACCCAATCCAAAAATGGGCAGAAGACTTAAATAGATATTTCGCCCAAGAAGATATACAGATTGCCAACAAACACATGAAAGAATGCTCAAAATCATTAATCATTAGAAAAATGCAAATCAAAACTACAATGAAATATAAGGAGATATCATCTCACACCTGTCAGAATGGCCATCATCAAATATCTAGAATCAAGAAATTCTGGAGAGGGTATGGAGAAAAGGGAACACACTCTTGCACTGTTGATGGGAATGTAAATTAATACAGCCACTATGGACAACAGTATGGGGGTTCCTTTAAAAACTACAAATAGAACTATCATATGACCCAGCAATCCCACTCCTGGGCATATAACCTGAGAAAACCATAATTCAATAAGAGTTATGTACCAAAATATTCACTGCAGCTCTATTTACAATAGCCAGGACATGGAAGCAACCTAAGTGTCCATCATCAGATGAATGGATAAAGAAGATGTGGCACATATATAGAATGGAATATTACTCAGCCATATAAATAAACAAAATTGAGTTATTTGTAGTGAGGTGCATGGACCTAGAGTCTGTCATACAGAGTGAAGTAAATCAGAAAGAGAAAGACAAATATCATATGCTAACACATATATATGGAATCTAAGGGAAAAAAAGTTCATGAAAAACCTAAGGGTAAGACAGGAATAAAGGCACAGACCTACTAGAGCATGGACTTGAGGATATGCTGAGGGGGAAGGGTAAGTTTTGAGAAAGTGAGATAGTGGCATGTACATATATATACTGTCAAATGTAAAATAGCTACTGGGAAGTAGCCTCATAACACAGGGAGATCAGCTAGGTGGTTTGTGACCACCTAGAGGGGTGGGATAGGGAGAGTGGGAAGGAGGGATATACAAGAGGGAAGAGATATGGGAACATATGTATATGTATAACTGATTCACTTTGTTATAAAGCAGAAACTAACACACCATTGTAAAACAATTATACTCCAATAAAGATGTTAAAATATATATATACTATCAAATAAGTATTAATCACTCATTTGGAGATGCATTTGAATTTTGCATTTAGGTCTATGATTCATTTTGAGTTAATTTTAGGAAAAGTTATTAAATCTACATTTAAGCTCTTTTTTTGCTTTTGTTTTTCATATGGTATCCAATTTTTCAGCACCATTTCTTCAAAGACTATATTTTCTCCATTGGATTGCCTTCATGCTTCTGTTAAATATCAGTTCAGTATATTTGTGTGAGTCTATTTCTGGGTTCTCTTCATTGTTCCATTAATCTATGTGCTTATTCTCTTACAAATACCACACTGCCTTGATTACTATAGCTTTATAGTAAGTCTTGAAATTGGGTAGTGTGAATCCTCCAACATTGTTCTCTTTTTTTTTTTTCAGTATTGTGTTGGTTATTCTAGGTCTACTGCCTTTTCATATAAACTTTAGAATCAGTTTATTTTATACTTAGATATGTATAGCTTTCTGGAAATTTGGGGGGAATGGCATTGAATTTCCAGATCAAGTTAGAAAGAACTGACATTTTTCAATCCGTGAATATAAAATATTTCTCCCTTTATTTAGATCTTTAATTTCTTTCATCAGTGATTTGTAGATTTCAGAGCACAGATCCTATACATATTTTATAAGATTTATATGTGACTACTCTAGTTTAAAATAAGTTATGTTATAAATTTAGCTTATAAATATAAATTTATGGAAGACCTCCGTTTGTATTTAGGAGAAAACTTCATTTAAATTATACTTATATTTTATTTATAATTATATGCAATGTACACTTAAATTAACTATAGTTAATGTCAAGGTATTAAAAGTAGTACCTAGCACAGTATACTAAGTATATCTGACTTAGTTCAAGTAACACTAGAATAGGAGTGAAAAGACTTGGTGGAGAGAGATAGAATGGAAGGTACTAGCACTGAGTCAGCAACATACTTGAGGTATACCTGCCCCAACTACTCCATAGACATCATGGGGATTATATGAGATCTATGAAACCATTTTGCAAATTTTAAGTCTCCATAATATGTAAGGATAAATAAGCAACATAGCCACTAACCTAGAAGTAGTTTTAACACTTGCAACTCTTGCTGATTTAGAGGAGCATCTCATAAAATTAAATTTTAGGAATCCCTGAATGTTACATATTAAACTCAATCACACCGAGTCTACTTCCCTCTGCTCTAAACCAGCTTTCTAAATTTTCTTCTTAATTTTTACCAGACATAATAAAGTTTTTGAATACAGGCTAAATATATGTACTTATAGACACTTGGTATGAAGAGCAGCTGGTATACCCTTAAAATAGTATATTATATGCATTACTCCTCATAAATATTTTAAAAGTCTCATTAAAGGGGGAACAAGAAAACTTTATACAAAGGATCCTATTTCAACGTTGTAGCATATTTGTAGCAGCATATATCACACACATATATATATATAAATTCTATATTACAAATAGTAGAGCTACAAATGAGATCTAAAGGGAAACAAATCTTTTGAATTGTAGCACATTTTTCATTTTAGAATTACAATAATAACAATAATCACTAACAGATCATTACCCCAAGCTAATATATCCTCTGCTCTCATATCATAAGCACTTAAGAAGGGCTTGGGGCCACAGTGGCAAGGTTTATATTTCACCTTGTCTTTATATTATCTAAGATATACATCTATGGAAATGTAATATGTTTAACACGTATTTCTATGCATGACTGCAACTAAAATCTACTCCCAGGGGGTTCAAAAATCCAATAACAATTGTTCTTCACACTTCAAAAGAATTGAAATGGCCAAAGAAATCATCAAATGCAGTTATAATATTAGTGACACCAGTGTACTTTTCACCTTTAACCACCCGAAGAGAGGCAATCCATAGAATCTGCATCTTTCAAAAGTGGATCCTGGCATTTGTCTTCATTTATGTGTAATGTGTTGAGTTACCTCTGAGTCCCATGACTCACTTATATAGACATTAGTTCTTGGCAAAGAGAGGTCAGAACGTATCAGGAAATGAACCATAGTCTACTCTTCAACAAACGTATAAAAAGTTGAATTCTTATCCCTCTTTTCACCAAATATGTAAAATTTACCCTTAAGATGTTTTATATTGTAAACATGATTATGTTTATAAGTATATAAATTGAATTATGTAACTTGGTCATTATAACAGCTTGTTTGGGATTGACATGTACACATTGCTATATTTAAAATGGATAACCAGCAAAGACCTACTGTAGAGCACAGAGAATTCTGCTCAATAATATGTAACAACCTAAATAGGAAAATAATTTGAAAAAATAATAGATACATGTATACGTATAACTGAATCACTTTGCTGTACACCTGAAACTAACAAAATATTGCTAATCAACTATACTCCAATTAAAAAAAAAGTTTATTAAAAAGCCAAAAAAAAAAAGATTAACAGCTTATGCATTTAGATGCAGGATGGGGACACAGGTTAGACTGACTTAAAAACACATTCTTTTAACCACTTTGTCATATCACATTTATTTAACTCTATGCCAGGCACTGGTTTGGGTGATAGGGAAATAAAAGTTAATGAAAAAATCTTATTTTACTTGATGAGCCCAAACTAAATAGGAAACAAGGAAGCAGAATATAACACTATATGTTAAGTGTGATGATGGAGTTTTAAACTTCATATTGTTTAATGTGTGAGAAAACATTCCACAGAGGAGCTAATATTCAGGCAGTGATTTCAGGCAGTGACTTCAAAGATCTGCAAGCACTTTCTAGAGAGAGAGAAGACCTGTGAGGGATCTCCAGAATCCTAAATATAACCGTCAAGGTAGGTTGGCCTGCTTGTGGCAGTTATCAGAGACTTTATATGTTGGTTGCAATAAAAGGGTATAAAAATAAAGATGACAAATGTGAGGCACATGTTTTGCTAGAATAAATAGTCATTCTTAGTTTGCAGAATTATATGTCCTAATACAGGTGGTTTGGAATCAAGATTTTGACTCATTGACAAGGATCAGTTATAGAAAGCAACCCCAAATCACTCAGGTATTGCAGAAATCAAAATCTTTTACAGTCTTTCCTTTTCATCAAAAGGAAGCTGTTCTCTTATTGAACCATGTTCAGGTCTATGCTATTCAGAATCCACGTCAAATCATAGTGTCTGTAGTCTCTATCTGGGTTATGAAGAGTTCTTTGGATACATTGTTATCCAAGTATTCTTAACTTATACTTAGTTAAGAATTATTAGCTCTATCATTTATTTAGTGAGCAGATGAACAACAGCACTTGGTTGAAGGGGAGATGAACAAAGGAAATAATTATTGACAGTCCTTACACTTTCCTCTCAGCCATAATACGAGAATTCCAACAAAAGTGATTTAGCCAAGAAAAGTGATCCCATCGCTTGCCAGAAGATTCTCCATCTCCTTTACTATGGTAAGTTTTTTCTTGTATTATGCTAAGCTTTCTAATTTTTGTGCACCTTCCAGGTCATTTGGGTGACTTTAAAGATCCTGGACAAATCTCTAGGGATGTATGAACAGGAATCCTCACTTAGGACTTCACAGGTACCACATCTGCAGGCTAAGATATTGTCTGTTATTGCTTGAGCATACTTCAACTTGACTTTTTTTGGCTACCTGTAACAGTATACTTCTATGATTCCTGTGTTATCTGTCTGGTTGATTTTCTTTCAACCACACCATTAAGAACTTGACCATACGTCAGGCCTCTTTAAAATCAGGCATCATAGGTGCATTGGGGCAAAAGGCTGCAATACAATAGTCTTTTTGAATGATGAATTTATCTAAATCAATCCCAAATTCTTTATCTGTTTCTGCTATAATTTTAAGCTTGTCAAATATGAATAGAGCATTAGCTGTATGTTAGGCATATATTTTTCTTGCTATACTGTAAGCCTGGTAGCATTTGCTAAAGCCCTTTTGTGACAAGTTTTACACTATAAACAAGGAGTCATTCCAGGAGTTAGTTTCAGCTGTTGAATACAAGAGTAAAACTTCACAAAATACTGAGTAATGGTTGACTGTGCAATATCTTTAGATATTGGTTTAAGATTTGTGAGAAATATGTGGAGCAAAATATTGGGACATAATTGCCTAGGTGTACAATTAACTCTCCCATATGAATGAAAACATATTGGTTATCAGTGTGAATAGGTGTTCTAAAGAAGGCTGAGCTTAAGTGAACTACAGTGAAATAAATAGCATCAGGTGGAGATGCAAAGAGAAAAGACAATAATACCAGATATGAAATGATGAGGAAGGGAAGGATGACAATTTATTTTGTGGCTTGAAGACACTGAACAAAGAATAGCATAGGCTATTAGATGTTCTTGTCATTGTTGTTATTTTTAGCAAACAAAATATAAATTATGAATAATTAACTTCTCTAAATTAGGTACAATATACTAAGTCATGGGTTGACAAAGTTTTTCTATAAAGGGCAAGATAGTACATACTTTAGGCTTCGCAGGGCATATAGCCTCTGTTGCAACTTCTCAACTCTGCTGTGGTAATGTGAAAGCAGCCATAGACAGTATCTAAACAAATGGGTATGGCTGTATTCCAATAAAACTTTATTTACAGAAAAAGTCATTTGGCTGGATTTGGACCACAGGTCATTTTGTTCTATAGTGAAGGGCTTCTTGGATACTCGAGGCACAATTCTAAGAATATCATCCAATTACCTTCCCCCCTTATATAATCTCCTCCCCTCTGAAAGTAGGTGGCTCCTTATGCAATATGATGAATATGATGAAATATCATTAGTGTCATTAAGTCACATAACATGGCAAAAGAGAGAGCATTTGCATGTGTTAACCCAAACACATGAACCCTTTAAAATTAAAGAGTTTTCTCCAGCTAGTAGAAGAGAAAGCCATAGAGATTTGAAGCCTGAGAGGGATTCAACACAAGGAGGTTTTTCTATTGCTGAGATGGAGAAGGCCTGTGACTAAGAATTTCAATCAGTCTTAAGCTCTGAGAACAGCTCTCAACTGACAGCCAGCAAGGAAATAGGTGTCTCTGTCCTAAAGTCACAAGGAACTGAATTCAGCCTATAACCTGAATGAGCCTAGAAGAAGATTCTTCCTCAGGACCTCCAGGTAAGAGCCCAGCCTGGCCAATGCATTGATTCTGGCTTTGTTATCCCTAAGTAGAAGACCCAGGTGAAACAACATGCACTTTTGACTTGCAGAAATAAGAGATAATAAATGAGTATGGTTTCAAGCTCTTAACTTAGTGGGGTTTTTACATAGAAGTATAGAATTAACATATTTGACCTCCTTATGGATATGATATTGACATAGTTAAGATGGTGGTCTAAAGGAGTCAATCTAACCTTGAGTGATCCATCATTTGATGTACATCAAATATTTGTAACAGCTTTGACACACACTTTCCAAGATCTCCCCAAGTTCTATCTGGAACCGGGTATAAGATTCTGACAACCTGACAACAGGTTTAGGATGATAATAAGGCGGAGATAACTAAGCATCCATCCTCTGGAAAATCTAAAAATAGGCCATCTGGACTACATCTAATTATAGGATTTCATTTACACAGTAAACATTTTATCATCAGGTTCAAGGCACTGAATTACTGAGGACATAAGCTGTCAAAAGTCCTAGTGAGATAGCTAAGGCAGATAGATGTTAAGAGGTTTAGCAATACCATGTGTGGAAACATATTTTTGACTCAAAAGAAGATGGAATGCAAAGTGGTGGGAAATGTATTTGATATGGTAGCCTCCATATTTACAAGGAAATCTGTCTGTTTTCTAAGGTAAAAGTTGAGAATTGAAGGACAGTATTGAACAAAGATGGACCAACTCCCTCAGAGGACAATTATAGGGACAGAGTCATAGGCAATATTCTTTTTTCTTTTCTTCTATTGGAGTAAAATTGCTTTAAAATATTGTGTTAGTTTCTGCTTTACAATGAAGTGAATCAGCTATATGTGTACATATATCCCCTCCCTCTTGGACCTCCCTCTCACTCCCCCATCCCACCTATCTAGGTCATCACCCAGCTGAGCTCCCTGTGCTATACAGCAGGTTCCCATTAACTATCTATTTTATACATGGTAATGTATTTTTGTCAAACCTAATCTCCCAATATTCCCCACGTCCCTTCCCCCCCTGTGTGCCCATATGTCCATTCTCGACATCTATATCTCTATTCCTGCCCTGCTAATAGTTCATCTGTACCATCTTTCTAGATTCCACATATATGCATTAGTATACAATATTTGTTTTGCTCTTTCTGGCTTACTTCACTCTGTATGATAGACTATAGGTCCATCCACAATATTGGTTGCCTCCTTTCTCCTTGTCAGAGCTGAACAGTTATTTTTCCAGGGCTCCATAGTTTTCATTATCTACTGTCCCTAGCAACAGGAGTTCTCTTTTTGGCCTTTTAATTGTCATGAGTTTGGTCTGGATTTTATCTTTTATTTATAGAATCTCTTCTGAAAGCTCAGCTAAAAGCTGTAATTCCTGAAGGGTGGTGATTTACCATTCTATTTTTCTCTTTTTATTTTCTAAATAAGTTAGCCATTTCTAGTTTTAACTCAGTTACAAATAGATTAGACAGAGCAGTTGATGTGAAAGTTTCAGGTTAAAGGTCATAAGAGAACTTCTGAAGTCTAAAAGAGAGCCAACTTTTAGATCCTCACACAATTTAATCGAAGTCCATTCAACTTTGGCAAGAAAGTCTTGAGAGATGGCAACCCAGATCACTTTTCTTACCCTCTGGGCCTTAGTGTATTCTAAAGGTAAAAATTTTAATCATTGTTTTTCAGTCTCCCTGAAACTGGACCCATTTCATCTTTTCAGTTCATGTTTTAGCATCCTTGGGATCAAAAAAGAGGTGGATTAATTGATATAAATCACATACTCTAGGGATAAGTCCCTAGGATTGTCTTGAATTCTTTAAAAATTATCTCCTTATTTTGTGGAAAATGTTCAATGATATTCCAAAACTTTGGAAACTTTGTCTTAGAGCAAGTATCAACAAACTACAGCTCATGAGCCAAATTAGGCATGCCACCTGTTTTTGTTAATAAAGTTTTATTGGAAGAGAGCTATGCTCATTTGTTTATGTATTGTTCAAGGCCGCTTTCACACTATAGAGTTGAGTAGTTGTAACAGAGACCATATGAGCCAAAAAACAAAAGTTTTTACTCTCTGACCCCTTACAGAAAAGGAGTTTGGGTTGTGGAGTCAGCCTTCCTGGGTTCAAATACTGGTTCTACTACTTATCATCTGTGTGATTATAAATAAGGTACTTAATTTTTTGTGCCTTTATTTGCTCATATGTTGTTCTATACTATGCATAGAACATAATGGGTGCCCCAATCTTAACTAGCATTTTTAATTATTAATTATTTCAAGTGAATATACTCTTGTTGAGAAAGACTTTTCACTATTAGGTATTACCTAAAACATAACAACATTAACCACCATTCTTGGTCATTTACGCTGTATCATTTACCTTGGTCCAAAATGCTTTGGATCTGTCTCATTTAATTCTTAAAACAGTCTTAAAGGCATTAATTTCTAGATTAGAATAACATGAAGGTAAAAGCCTTCAGGTGTTATTTATATACATAAATTTCATAAGCCTTGACTGCTAACATATTCAGACTTTAGATACTTGCAGTGGTATCTTCTTCAAGATACTATAGAAGAGAGGACAACTGCTAATTATCATGGTTTATATGCCCACATACACTTACTTTCTAAACCTAAGAGAAATCTTGGTCAGTCTGTGACATTTCTTAAAGCTAGAGCAATGGTCTTAACTCAATTTAGAGGGAAATTATGAGTGATATCAAGTAGCTCTGGAGGTCTCTATAGTAGACAGCAGGACTATTTAGCATAGCAGGGAATCATGAAGGGCACTGTGAAGGGTGCTGAGCTGATGAAAACTTCAGAGAAAAGATAAGTTAAGCCTATGAACTGTGACACACTTTAAAATATCATCCCCATTTTAAAGATGCCAAAACTCTGGTAGTTTACTTAGTTTTTTCAATGTCATATGAGAAGAATATCAGAGACCATTTCTCTATATTGCCCTCCAAGAAGTGCACAATTTTGAAATTCTAACACAAAGTAGCTTATTAGTCTTACCTATTCCTCATGGCACTAAAAAGGATTGTCCTGTAGGAATGTAGCAATCAGTTGTACTCCAACACACACTTAAAGGGTAGCAGTTGTATGATATCATTTTGCTCAGGGCTGCGAAGATATAGAGAAACTGACATGGCCCTTTTGGAATGCATGGTCTAGTAGAAAAGGTAGACACAACATAAATACAGAGGATGACAGCTATAATGCTGTAAGTACAAACAATATGTTCTGATAATACTTTCAAAAGGATAAGGTAAAAGATCTTCCCCGTTGCCATCTTAGTTTACAGTTGTTCACTATGATATTAAACTGTAGTTACCTTGGATATATCAATATCAGAAATTTTGCTAGTTTATCCACACAAGTATGATATATCAAAGTTCACTTGAATTTTTATAAGAATAATATTTTTTCTGCATTTTAAGTGAATACTGGTTCTGAGTCACAGATGTATGCTGCAAGAATGGGATGTATAGATTCCACATCCAACAGAAAATTATCAAAGTCTAATAAACTGTAACTGTGGCTTATCCCACCAAAGATACATCAGGCCAAAATGTACAAATGTGGCTGGTTCTCAGAACAACACCTATAAACTTACAATAAGGAAGTTCCCAATAAGACTATAGATGATATACTTTGTAATTCCTTATTTTTCCCTGATTTTATGTTGAACATTAAAAAATCAATCATGACATCCTTATCTAGAGACAAACTAACACATAATTCAGTATGAAAATGTTAATCTTTGTAGTTAGTACAAATGCTGTAAATTCTGTTTTATATGATAATTCATTGTATGTTAAAAGGAAGAAATCATGTGTGTGTCAAAATTAAATTTTACCCTAAATGACAACTAACATAGAGATGCATCAAAATGCTCAGAATCAAGGTTATCCTTATATTTAAAATAGTGAAATAAATATGTACTGGATATAGTATCATCTGTATTAATAAACTAAAATAATCTGAAATAGATTAAGAAGTTTAAGAGCACTCAAAATAACTATCAAGGTAATCTGTAAGTAATCTCAGTGTTGAATAATTTAATAGAAGCAAATCTAGTCAGTTGTATTAGATGTTACTAGGGACAATAGGAATGTTTAAAAAAAGAAAGAAAGAAAGATTGAGAAAAACAGAGTGAGAAAGTGACAGAGATGGAGAGAAAAACTAAGAGAGAATCAAATATTATAAGGCTTCTTCCTAGGAAGGAAAGTGTTGGTTGAAAATATTGCAGTTTTCTTGGCTTGGCTATTTCTAACCTGATCAGTTTTTTCTTTTTTTTCCTTTCTTTCCTTTTTCATAGACCCATTTGAGAATTTGACTACCTCTTCAGAAATATGCACTGTTTCAGAGAGGTTATAGTCTCCTAAATTCCATTTATGGGCCTGAGGTTAAGAAGAGAGGTTATAGAAGCTGAAAATTCCTTAAGCCTCCTTAGTTGACAGCTCTTGCTATTTTGCACATACCCTCAGTACACCAGAAAAATCGGGTTTCTATGGACCAGGAAGACCATAATTTGTGGTTAATTTATCAATATAAATATTTTGGAGGTCCTTTCTAGACTAGCACCAGGCCTTTTTTAGACTGTTTTTTGTTTTGCTGTGAATCTCACGTATGAACACTGAATCTTTAAAAGCAACAACAAAAAAGAAAACACCAAATTTATTATCTACTGGTACTACTTATGCATGAATTATTCTTGACTATAGAATGCACAAGCTATCTATATTTTAATAAGAATGCATTTCACTAAAATTTCAAGGAACAATATTCTGAGGTATCCCTTTTCTCAGTGAAATTTCTGAGGTTTTTTCCACATATATTTCCCCTTTCACATCCTCCCTGCTCCCAAAAGGACTTTTCTATTTCCAAAGAATTTTCAGTGAATTCTTGTTTAAATCCTGGTGTTCTCACCACTGAGTTAAAGGAAATACTCAGTTAATCCATAAGGATTGTCCATGTTGCCCAACTTTTTCCTCCTCAGCAAATATATTGAAAAATATATTTTTTAATGTACAGAAGTATGTATAGAAAGATGCTGTCATGTTATTATAGATACTGTCTCTCTCAAGGAAAACTTATTGGTTAGATAAATAATATATATATAATATATGATCAGTAGGTGACATCAATTTGGAGTCAATATCACTATTTCAACTATATATTGGTACATTAACACATTCATATACGTGATCCGTGTAGGTATACACATACTACAATGAACAGTTCAGTGTTTGTGAAAACAAAAAAGAGTAACTCTCCCTGGACTTACCCTTAAGGAAAAGTGACCAGGGTAAAATGTGAATGTATTCATTTACTCTGTCATAACGAGTAGTGCTAGCCAGGTTTAATACTTCTGGTGGGACTTATGCCAGAGTAATATATTTTTTTTCATTCCAAATTGCTACTTAGAATAGGTGAAAAAAAAGAATATTGGGGCATTAGCTATGCCAATGAGAAATGACAGTGCCCTAGTACAACTCTCAGAAGGTCTTTTTCTTGTTTCAACAACACACAACCTTGAATTTATACTGCTGATGAGAGAGAGCCCTAAGAGAAAGAAAGAACTACCTAGAAAAGGGTAAAACCAGTGTGGTACTTGGAGATGACTGAAGTTCAATACCATTCCAGGAAAACTACAAAGGAAGAATAAAGAAGTGGACTGGTTAAGACTTCATGTGACACCACAAGAAAGGCCATCATTGTTCATTTATAATTAACATATTGATGCATAAAATTTAAGATAACTCAAGGATTCTCTTTGTCTATGTACAGTTTACATGTTTAATATTCGGCACATATACTACAAGGTTTGTATCCAAATGAAACTTCTTAGAATAACTTAGCCAGTGTTCCTGCATATAGAATAGAAAACACTATCTGTTTTAGTGGAATCTGTGAATTTTCGCAAGTCGTATTTGAATATCTAACAAAGAAGGATAATTTTAAGAAATTTGTATCACTTATCTGACCACATACTTCACTTTAATCACAAAAAACAATGTTGAACGATACTACCTTGTTATTTCTCTGCAAGCATTTCACTCTCATCAATTTCTCTCAATACAGCTCCGAATTTGGGATTCTTTATTGCCATTAATAGTAAACACTATTTACTCTCAAGTGCCAAATGGAAACCTTAAAGTTATCTATTTTCCCATGTAGCCATCAGTGTCTGGCATTTATCAACTCCTTCATATTTCAACTTCTGAATACACCTAAATCAACCTTCATCATTCCCAAACTTACTGTTACTGCCTTAGTGTGTGCATTCATCAGATCCCACCTGAATTACTGTATTACCTCTAAGTTCTACTTACTTCATTTCTGCATTAAAATCTTTGAAAAGAACCTTGATGGCTCATTGGTCAAGCCCTTAGGATCAAGTTCAAAACTCAGGGATAGCAATGAAAGCTAATCCCCATTTCATATTTGCTTTCCCCATTTTATACTACTCCTCCCCAAAACCCTTTGCATTTGCATATCTGCACTAACCCACATGCTGTTCTTTATGAGTAGAATTATCTTTGCTTTTTAACTAATTCTATACTTCTGTCAAGATTTCTAAATTATGTATCCCATGATGTCAAGGACAAAATCTTTCTTCTTGGTTTTTTCTATCAGAGTCTGCCAGAACTTTTTTTGAATAAATAAATGAACAAGTGAACTTCAGTATAATATCATCCAAAAAGCCCTCTCCATTGGATTTAAATAATTTTTCCTTGTGTTGGTACCTGAGCATATCTTTACCATAACCTATAAACTTGTGCTTTCAAGTTTGTCTATTCCACTGACTAAATTTTGACAATGGTAAATAGGGTGTGCTCATTAAAATTTATAAAATCAAAAAGTTAAAAAGGAAAGTAACCAGGATTTATTATTACTGTAGTATTGTACTTAGTACAGAAGCCACAGAAACAAATCTTTCGTTTGCTCTTCAGAATGGATACTATTACTAGTTTAAATATTTAGCATCTGCAAATTTAATTGTTCAACGTACACTTTCAACCCTGCTGAGAGTGAGCTCTTTACAGGAAAAGTGCTTCTGTTGTAATACAGAAAATCTTCAGATGCTGTGCACAAATGAGTTCTGGTGAGTTTTAGCAGTGATACTTAAAACACTGTTACACAAAGAACCACCTAAGACTGTGGTTTACTTCATCAGAATGGGCTAGAACCTGTGTCTTCTAAGACATCCCAAGTGATTCTAGTGTGTACCAGGGGCTGATAACTGCTAAAGGTGGAAGGACAAATTGAGGCAAAATTGTTACAACATATGTTACATCCAGGATATTAACTTTCTCTTCTTGAATTTTGTGATTCCAAGGGTTCTTAACTAACAAAGAGAGAAACAGAATTTTCATCCCATGGTTGATGGGTCAGCCTAATGACTGTAACAGATAGCATTCACTCATTGTGCTGAACAATTTATAAATATTATCTCACCTGATATTGAAACAACAATGTGATTATGTATTATTAGCCTTATTTTGCAGATGAGAAAAATGAGTCTCAGTAAATTTAAGCAACTTTTCCATGCAATACATAAGGGAGTCAGGAGCATAGCTTGATTCACCTGACTCTGAAGCTCATGCTCATAACTATTCTATTTCTCTTTGCAGAAACACGATGTGAATTGTTTCATCCAGGGAGTAAGATAGGGCAATGCTATGTTTTCTTCTGTTTAAAGGCCAAGTACGTTAAAGAAAGGATCTAGTGTCTTCCACTATAAAATTTGGTAATATCCAGACAATCAGTGGTGAATGATGTGACATTCCCTTTCCCATCAGTTTTTTCATTAGCAAATCTCTATGTGAGGTTTCCCAGATTTCTTACTTCCTGTCTGAGCTCCCACCTCCTGCAGAGGTGACCTCAAGACAAATTCAAAGATTAATGATCTCTCTACTTTCTTTGACTCTTTCCTTCTGATCATGTAATAGAGGTTAATTTGCAAGACCCTCCTTGGCATCCGTGATGCCTGTATAGTTTTGAAATTGGCAGCAGGTCTCAAATGAAGGCAGTGCTTTGGAGAGATTTTAATTGGAAATGTTTCATGTTATCTAATTTCTCTGTCTGAATATCATGCGCCTAGTGTCCTATATATAACACATACTCAACACCAAAGTACATGATTTCTTTATTCAAAACTATTGCCTTCAGGAAGAGTGATAATACTTCTTGATTTTTTTATGGATTTTATGAAAAGTTTGCCTTAAATCTTGGTTCCACTTGGAAAACTCCTCTTACTTGATGATTGAATATACTCAAATTAATTATAAGTGAGATCTCTCTTACTTTTGCATAGCCATTGAACATGCCAGAAGGACTGACTCTCTGAAGGACCATTGTCTCATTCAAGACTTGGATCATTATAGTCTATACTTACCAACTGGTCAAATGGTACAAGGTTCATCTTTCTTAAGTACAGAAATATTAAGTAAATAGCCAAAAAGCCAACATCTATTAGAAAATCTGGATTACAGGGCAAGCCAACTAGACATGTTCTCTGATCATTAACCTATAAGGGGCTTGAAAGCATTACAAATAGTCTTAAATTACAAAAAAAAAAAAAAAGAAGGTGGGTGGGGAGGTGTAAGACTGGAGTAAAATGTATGGCTGGGAAAAATACTTCAGTAAGAACTTAAAATGGGAGGCAAGACCTTTAAGCGACCTTCTAGCAAAACAATTTGAGTTAGCGAAAATCCCTTCTTTTTTTTTTTTTAAACATCTTTATTGGAGTATAATTGCTTTACAACTGTGTGTTCATGTCTGCTTTATAACAAAGTTAATCAGCTATACATATACACATATCCCCATATCTCCTCCCTCTTGAGTCTCCCTCCCACCCTCCTTATTCCACCCCTCCAGGTGGAGACAAAGCACCGAGCTGATCTCCCTGTGCTATGTGGCTGCTTCCCACTAGCTATCTATTTTACATTTGGTAGTATATATAAGTCCATGCCACTCTCTCACTTCGTTCCAACTTAACCCTTCTTAAAAAAAAACATTTTTCTGAAATGATATGGCTTTGGATTTCCTTAATTATGGAGAGGAGGTAGAGTATATCACCACAATATCTTCATCTTCTATTCCTCAAACAGTTCTCATCTTGTATTTTAAGAAATATTAAACAATACATGATAATTTTGTATTCAAAGTTGGAAGGGATGCAACAGCAAATTACTAGTCCGCTCAAGACAACCACGGATACCTTCCTGTCTCTCCTTGCAAGCATTGAGTGCCAAGGCAATAACAAGTGCCTATTCTTCTGTTAGTAGAAAGTGAGGAAGTTATGTACATTATCAGGGTCCCTCAAATCAAAAGCACCTCACACATTAGGAATAAAATAGTGCCCACTTTCCCACCCTGATTGTTATATCTGTTGATTATTCCTACTCTATAGGAACTACTTTTTATCAAAATGTATGATCATTTTCATCTAATTCCTAAGGGAATGTTAAAAAAAATAAGGAGAGGGAGATATGTAAATTTTAGTTGCTACACCCTAGGTCAGTACACACCTCTCACTGCAATAATCTCCTGAAGATCACCCTGTTTTTATTCCATGTGATAGACTCATCTCCATGCAGTGGCCAGAATATTCTGAAGATAAATCATGCCATCTCTCTCTGAAAATTATAAAAAGGAATCTATAACTTTCCATCTTGAATTCAATTAAAATATTTACTTTACAATGTATGTCGTATATGGTTTGTTCAACCTAATTCAGCTAGCTTCCATCTTCAAAACTCTTCAGGTAATAAACAGACACCAGTCTTTGTATTTAGGTATAACCTACATTGTATGTTCTGTGTGCTTCCAGCGTTATGTGAAATTCTTCAAAGGACTTTCACTGAATTCCACTGAGTTTCTACACCTCAGCAAGCATCCGCCTGAGAATGTTTTCAGTCTCTCAGACAAGCAATGCTGGTCTCTATAAGCTATCCTATTTGCATGCAAAAGAAGCACAACAGCCAAAGAACATATTCTCTAGGCTTTTGAGCTACTCTTCCAGGACTCCCCTATTTATGCTTTCTGCTTATAGACTGAAAGAATATTGGTGGCAAAGCTCAAAAGAACGGCTTAGTCATCTCCTAGTAAGGGAGTATCAAGCTCCTCTGTTTAGAAGGTGAGAGTACTCACTGCCTTTTTTCTTACTGTTTGAGAAATTACAATAAAAAATTTCTGTTCAACATCATTCAATGGTAACATCATAGCTGTAGAGAGTCTTATTTACTTAAATTTCTACATGTAACACAATGGTATAGTTGGCCAGGAAAAATGTCTATCCAAATGACATGCTAATCACTGCAAGCTCAGAGATATTAAATAATTTTCCTTAAATTACAATTCATTTGTGCCACAGAGGTAAGACTAGAGTCCAAATTCTGGCTCTTCCATTTACATGTGACCTTAAGCAAATATTTATCACTGCTAAAACTGTTTTTCTAAATGTGAATTGAAGATCTGATACAACTTAAAAAGGTATTATGAAGGTGAAACACTATCCGCCTTGCAAAGTTTCTGGCCCTTGCATATTAATAAAATAAAAAATCCAATTTGTTAATGCCCACTATGAAAAAGACACAGAACCTGGGATTTTATATATTAATAAATAAGTTTAGAAATTTACATAATGTTGTCACTTAAACATTTACTTTTTTTAAAACATCTTTATTGGAGTATAATTGCTTTACAATGTTGTATTAGTTTCTGAATCTAAAAAAAATAAAAATAAACCTTTACTTTTACATTTACACAAATATGATTACACTCTGCAGTAGAAAAGATTCATTTTCAAAACCACACAGGAAGACTTCATTTACATTTTCCTTCTGTACTCTATTTGGGACTACATTTCTACCGTGACAGGTAAGAATTAATTCTGTGTTGAAAATAAAGACTCTTGGTGAAAAAGCTTAAAAGCAGTACTTTCCAGCAATCACTAAATTGATGCTATAAACAAGCTTGTGAAAAAACTTCTTATTTCCATTTTACAGATTACATAAATTTTAAGCTCAGGGTGCTCTTCTTCATAAAGTTGCAGCTACTAGATGGAGGATGCAGGACATAAGCTCATGTCTTCTCATTCTAAATCCTTATCAATTTGGACTTTTTTTAATGAAAATTGGACCCTAGTAAAAACTGCCTCTTTTTTATTTATTATTTAATATTATTATCTATTTCAACAATATATTTTGTCAGGCTCTCTAAAAGTTCTGTATTTTGGCTTTTTATGAGAGTAATCTACTCATTGAATAATGCTCAGAATCAAGGAAACTGTTGACTGTAACTCAGTCCTTATTCTTTCTTACCAGCAGCACAGGGCTGCCATCTACCAGTAATTAGGAAATTTGCAGTTTTCCAAATTTTAACAACACAGCAGAAAAAGAAATGCTTTTCACTATTTTGCTTTTATACTAAGTTTCTAGAAATGTGTTGAAATATTGTAATTATCAACACACACACAATGTTTAGAATCTCAAAAGAATCAGGCTTAGAGGACACCACCTTAACCGGCCCTAGATATTTGATAACAAAGCCTGTTTTCTGCATGATCTTGAAGGTTACCCTGGAAAGTTCATATATGAAGGGAAAACTAAAAAGAGAAGCATATTTCTGAAAGGATTATGCAAATAGTGACTGCACTAGGTAGACACTGGTCTTAGGTGAACTAAATGGAGAACTCTCTAAGTAATATATCCCCTAAGATGGCATAAGTGTATCTTCACATAGGTTCATATGTTCCTAATATTAATAGGTAATATCTATATTGTGTTTATTTTGTTATAGGTGCCAGTCTCAATTTTAAATTATATGTGTGTGTGTGTGTGTGTGTGTGTGTGTGTGTGTGTGTATATATATATATATATATATTCATTTAATCTTAATGAAAATACTATAAAGTAGTTAAAATTCTTACCACCTTAGTGAGGGTTAATTTTATGTATCAACTTGGCTGTAGCAGAGGATGCCCAGATAGCCACTTAAACATTATTTCTGGGTGTGTCTGTGAAGGTGTTTCTGGGAGGTTAGAATTTGAATTGATGATCTGAGTTCAACATATGACCCTCCCCAATGTGCATGTTCATGAATATCATCCAATCCATTGAGGGCCTGAATAGATCAAAATGGTGGGAGAAGGTTGAATTTATTCTCTGCCTACCTGGTTGAGCTGACACAAAGGTATTCTTCTCTTGGTGCTCCTGGTTCTCAGGTGTTTAGACTCAGACTAAAACCTACACCATCAGTTCTCCTGCTCTCAAGCCTTCAAAGTAAACTACTGGTTTTCCTGGGTCTACAGCTTACAGACAGCAGATCATGGGACTTCTTAGCCCCCACATTCGTGTGTACCAGTTCTGTTTTAATAAATCTATTTCTAAGGTGAGAGAGAGAGAGGTGGAGAGATAGAGTAATAGAGATAGAAATAGAGATAGTGATATATAGATATCTTATTATGTATTTCTCTGCAGAGCCCTAATTACATCTCTATTTTACATAAAGGAAATTGATATCATAGATATTAAGTAGTTTTCCAAGAGGCAATATTCAAATCCAGGAATTCTGGATGGAGTCCATGTTCTAATACTCTATGTATACTGCCTTCCTATTTCTAAATGTTTAAGATGTGAACAGAAGGAAGTGATCTGAGAGATGGTATTTGGCTATACCCTTCAAGAAGGAGTCTGTAAAGTAGAGTAATAGAGGAATGTTTGAAAAACATTCAGAGTAACAGGAGAACTGAAGTCAATTCTTATCTCTTCATCACAGCTTATAATTTTTTGGAAAATCAGTTTACTTCTCTGGGCCTTAGTCCTTCATTAGTAAAATGAAACAAAGGAGTAAATAATAATTAAACAAGTCTCTAACTCTAAGATAGTGATTGCAGGATTGTGTCTTGGATGATGACGGGGAAGATGAAGGTGATATAAATTCATTTAAAGTGGTGTATTTCATCACGGAGGAGTATCCTCCCAAGTTTGGCCCTCTGTAACAGCCTTTATGGATTTTAACCTTACACACCTCCATGAGCTGTAAAATAAAGTTCCATTGGAAATTGTCTAATCACCCTATCCCATTTATAACCCCAAGAGTTACCACTGGGAGTAACAACACACAAGACAACAAAATATCTAATTCAAAAGCTCTTATGTGTTCATTGGAAATGGAGTTGTAAAATCCTTGTTTTATTCCATATGACCAAGAAGGTTATAAGACAAACAAAGAGAAAATATAGTGCTGTGAAGGGAAGGGAAGTACAAAAATCCAGTGGGAATAAAATGAGAAATAATCTGATATGGTGTTGAGTCCACATTTTTCACTAATTTGTTTTTTTTTGTTTGTTTGTTTTTGGTCTTCATACACCACACAGAGAAGTTTCTTTGCCTGGCAAATAAACTCAGGACAGCTACTTACCTGAATCTGCCTGCTCTCCCCTTGAGAATGTACTATTACTTAATAAATCCTCACTTTACTTTCTTGACCTCCCTGTCTAATCTCTGAATTCTTTCTGTGATGAGACAAGAACTTACTTACTCTCTTGTATCACTAGAAGCAAGGAAGTAAACATCAATCCATCTTGTCTCTGAGATGGGTACACTCCTTAAAAACTGCTTGATTAACTTTTTGGTGCCAACAATTCTGAAGCCCCATCATTAATTTATTTTGCATCAGTGTTTTCAAGTGTAAGCTTAAATCTTGGAAAGTGAGAGGTTAAAAATACAATAAAATATTAAATGTCTGTAGAGTAGGAAAAAACTCACTGGGATATCAAAGTGTTGATGAAACAGTCCTAAATCTAAGTTAGACTAAAAACAAACCTTCTGATCTTAATTTATTTTCCACACGAGCAGTGCAAATAACAAAATATGTGTTGATTGGGCACATTAAATATACTTAAATACTTGTACATTTCTCAATATAAATCTTACTAATTTGCATATATTTTATATACATATATGCAAATAGGAACTAACATAGGCAAAGGCAAATATCAATAAGAATAACTAAAGTATGACAGACTCTAGGTCCATCCACCTCTCTACAAATAACTCAATTTTGTTTCTTTTTATGGCTGAGTAATACAGAGTGAAGTCAGAAAGAGAAAAACACAAATACCATATGCTAACACATATATATGGAATCTAAGAAAAAAAAAAGTCATGAAGAACCTAGGGGTAAGACGGGAATAAAGACACAAACCTACTAGATAATGGACTTGAGGATATGGGGAGGGGGAAGGGTAAGCTGTGACAAAGTGAGAGAGTGGCATGGACATATATACACTACCAAACGTAAAATAGATAGCTGGTGGGAAGCAGTCACATAGAACAGGGAGATCAGCTCCGTGGTTTGGGACCACCTAGAAGATGGGTGTGATAGGGATGGTGGGAGGGAGGGAGACGCAAGAGGGAGGGGATATGGGAACATATGTATATGTATAACTGATTCACTTTGTTATAAAGCAGAAACTAACCCACCATTGTAAAGCAATTATACTCCAATAAATTTGTTTAAAAAAACACAATAACTAAAGTAATACTACAGTTAAAATGTAAATATCCATGTTTTTTAAACTAAATAATGCTTTCAAGGTCAGTTAACTCTTGTCACAATTCTCACTGGTTCAGGAGGTTCCTTTGTGCCATTCCCTAAGTTTGGTATTTAAACTAAACTGACCTTGAAACTTAGTGGACTGGCTCTTTAGGCTGCATGTCATTTCAGGACATTCAATAAGTATATAGTCCTCTTTCTGAAGATAACAAATGGTGATTTTGGAATGTATTACATTGCCCCTGCAGGATCAAAACCAGAATAAACTGAAAGAGCTATATGCCTGTTCCTCTTCTCAAGCAGCCTTCTCCTAATTTTCTATAGGAAATGCTGGAGATGGTTGCACTGGAAGAAAGTGAGACAGTAGTAGTCCTAATGGCCCTGACTGATGTTTCTGTCAGTGCCTGTCATGAAAATATGCATGTGAGATAAAATCATGAATAAAACAGAGACTGACTGATATCTTTTATCCACCAGGTTAGTTAACAGCTAACTTATTTACACTGTAATTACAAAAATAGCTATAGGCATACAATTACACATTATGAAGGAGAGATGAATTTTGATGTTGAGGTGTGAAGGAAGGAATGGACATTACAGGGAGCTTGAAAGGTAAGTAGGATTTTGAGTGTCAGGAAAATTGTGGTGCTAAACTGTTCCAGAAGGAATGTCATGGAAAGAGGAAATTCTGTGGTATATTGTGGAATGGCAACTAGTTCAGTGTTTGAGAATATGGGGTGAATGGTGAGGTAGAGAATGCTAAACATTTTGAGATTGTAGAGGGCCATGTTAATAAGTTAAGAAGGTGTCCTATAGACAACAAGAGATTCACTAAATTTTCATGTTCCAGTGTCTCTCAGATTTATATGTATCTGAAAAAATACCTGCCCCCTTAATTTTCTATTGTAATTTATTCTTTCAGAAAAGATGTATTGAGGGAACACTCTGGATATAATGCAAATATAGAAAAAGATACACAGTATTCAATTACTGTTGTCAAGGAGCTTAATGTCCATGGGAGAAAACAAGACTTATGGGAATGAAAAGTTAGGCATAAGCCAAGGTAGTTTACAAATGAATGTCAAATCAGAGACAAAGGCAAATCAATCCAGTTTGGCCCTTGTGATTTCTAACACTCAACTCCTTCAACATTAGTAAGTATATAGTTGTATCCAAGAGGTAGCAGACAATATAAAATACTTAGTAAAGCCACTCAAGTTTCTACCAAATAGATTCTCAGTTCAATTTCACATGTAGAGATACTCTAAATTTGATAGACAATCTCATTATTAATTATGATCTGCCCACATCAAACTCTGACAGATGTAAAGTTGTGTATGAATATTTTCCATTTTAGAACAATGATCTTGATGTCAAATGTAAATCAAACCGTCTTAACTCTTCCTACCAATGAGCCACTTAATCATTGTCCAGTGTTCATGGATCTCAGCCCCTCAGCTCCTGCCTGCTGGAGAATGTCTGTTATCATCTTCTACCTCTTTATCTCCTTCCTACCCCCTTTTCCTTAGGCTTTAAATTTTTTTTGTTTATTTTATCCCAAGTCTAGAAAACATTTCTAGCTTCCCTAAGTGTATTCCGAAGAGCCACACATTTGCATTCCAGTCCTTCTATCCCTCATTTTGTCTTTCTAGGCTCTCCTACTTTGTCCATTAGTATAAGAGTGAAGTTATTCTTTATATTTTCTAGAAGCACCCTATATGTTTTCTTCTTCTTAAAAATAGATAGCAGCCTTGGAGAGTAACTAAATTTTCACATGCAATCCTTAGAAAGAAATGCTAATGCAAAATTGATGTGCTAGTCTAATTCCAAGAGACTCAAAGGCCCTAGAGAGTCAGAACTCCATAATAAGATCAATGACCATAAAGAGTGGGATGTAAGATGAGTGAACATTCTAAAGCTATTAAAGATCACTAAGTCAGAGCCTGATAATCAGCTGATCAGCATGATGAGCTGGCACAAGATTTGAGTCTGGGGAAAGGCCAGATTATATATTATCATTAAAATAAATTTGAAAATAATGTTAAAAAGGAAATTATATCAACTGTATGTGTTATCTTATTCTTTAGTGCTTGTTATTCTTCTATTCTGAGATATGTAATACTGGTTGTTTTGTATATTTACTATTTTTTTTTACTATAGATTTAATAAAATGTACACAAAAATTTTGCCTTATGAGAAATTCAAGAAAAGTTGTCTTTCAAGAAATTCAGGAAAATTTCTATCAAAATTATTCCTGTGCAATTATTTCTTTGAACTATGTAACCAGATAAGGAATATACAGTCATAATGGAATCATAATGGGTTATTAAGTGTTCAGTTCAGGAAGGTTCAACATGTCTGAGCCAAACTTTCAAAGAAAAGTACACAAATGTCTAGGAACATGTATAT
This sequence comes from Mesoplodon mirus, assembly GCF_964341445.2. NCBI lineage: Eukaryota > Metazoa > Chordata > Mammalia > Artiodactyla > Ziphiidae > Mesoplodon > Mesoplodon mirus. The sequence continues at coordinate 105,337,712 of NC_138983.1, read as the reverse complement.
TAAGAGAAAAACAAACGTGGCAAATTATAAATACTTGGGAACCTTGATGGAGGCATTATGGTCATTCAATGTTTCTTCAGCTTTCTTGTAGCTTTAATTTTTAAATAAAATGTAAGAGAAAAGAGAACAGAAGAATGAAAGAAGGAAAAAAGGAGGCAGGGAGGGAGGAAGGGAGGGGAAGGGTGAAAGGGAGACCATGGCCCTGTACATCACCCTTGCAGCCTCCGAGATCAGATCAATTGAAACCCTAGCCCAGCAAACTTTAAACTATTCAGTGGTAACTGGCTCCAGCACCTGTTCCAGAAAGTCATTAATAGGCACCCTTAGAACTAGGATAAATGGTTAAGTTCAACAACCAGGAAGCCAGATTACAGATTGGCAAAATGTGAAAACTGAAGATGTATATGTAGCTAGGAGTAAAATAATGATAATGTGATAGAACTTTTCATTATCATCAAAGCTTGTAAAGCTGCATCATATTCCAGAGTCACTGCAGTGATCTGTGTTTTTCACATACACAGGATAAAATGACAAGAGTCATACTCCAAGTTCTACAAAGTTAGTAGTAAAATTGTATTCAATACCCATGGTAGATCACAGCATCATTATGGACTAACATGCCTTCCAGTCTTAGAGGTCCTTTGACATTCCTGTGAATAATTTATTTATAGAATTTATAATCTGCAGAGTGCTAGAGTAAATACTACAGAATAGAGAAATTATAATATGTTTTCCTCTAGTGTGGGTGTAACCAAATTGTTGTATTAATGGTGGACTGACCAAATCAACTATAAAGAAAACTAGTAAAATAAAAGTGATGGTTTTACTGATATTATTGTGAAATTTCTGGCTGTGCTTATTTTTAGGAGATGCATGATAACAGTACTTAGAGGTGAAGTGTCAAGATGTCTGAAACATATTGCAAATGGTTAGGAATAATAAATAATAAGCAAGTAAATATGTCAAAATATTTATATTTTAAAATCTAGAATTTTATTTTTAAAACTAGAATTTTAAATCTAAAATTTATTTTTAATATTTAATTTTAAAATCTGGTTTGTAGATATACAAAAGTTCATTATGATATTATTTCCTTTACATTTGAAAAATTGTATGCTTATATTTTAAAAGAACAAAAACAATGTTTTTAGGGAATTAATTTGGCATTCATATAATTCAGGAATATTCAAAAACTGACTTAGATTAGCTTATGATTCAACTATCTCTATTTGGTTCTTTTTGTTTTTTCCTATCTTCAACAGGATTTTCAATGATTCATGTGTCACTAAATCACTTTTAAAACATATTTGTTAATCTCTGATTTGATCAAGAGCTGATGTATTTTTGTTATTTGTTTCTACAGTCTTTTGGATTATTCTGTTCCCTGGTGGTTCTTAAAACCAGCTCTTCTTAAAAACTTTCCCCCCTGCTGCTATTTAAACTGATTTTTATGTAACTCCAAATTAAATCCATTATTTCTGGTCTATCAATTTTCCAACTTGAATCAGCACCCTTTAAGATTCCCATATGCTATCTATTGTGAAGCCAGTTTTTAAATCTGTCTTTTTGTCCTGTCTTTCCTGGCCTCCTCAAGTGCCTTGGAAGCTCCATTCAGACATCCCAGGTACTGATCTCTGCCTACCAGAGATGTCTAGGCTATTCTGTGCAGAATCCAGCTCTAGGCATCCTTCTACTTCCACAGCTTTACTATCAGATTTATAAATTTCAAATTTCAAAGAGCTTTAAAGTTATGTGTAAAAGTCAACTCCTAAGAGAAATATAAAAAGTCCCTAGGATATAGATACAACAGAGTACAGTAAAAGGTTGTAAGAGAGCACTAATTGAAAAATCCTTAGATCAGAAGCGAGAGAAGTGGAATTAGTCCATCTGTGGCCTGAATGTATTGTGTCAACTTGACAAAGCCATTACACATTACTTCCCTCAACTATAAAATAAGAGAAATGGATTGAATAGAATCTGTGATCCCTCTCAACTTGATTTTAAAATATATATATATTTTTTTGTGGTACACAGGCCTCTCACTGTTGTGGCTTCTCCCATTGCAGAGCACAGGCTCCAGACACGCAGGCTCAGCAGCCATGGCTCATGGGCCCAGCTGCTCCATGGCACGTGGGATCTTCCCAGACTAGGGCATGAACCCGTGTCCCCTGCATTGGCAGGTGGACTCAACCACTGTGCCACCAGGGAAGCCCAATTTTATTGTTTTATGTTCATAAATATAATGTATGTACTACTTGTAAAAATTTTAGTAAGTATTTAAGCATAAAGAAAAGAAAATAAACATCACTTATTTTATCACTTCAGTTGCCCACATTTAAATTATTGGTGTATATCCTCCTAACTTTGTGTTCACATGTGTATTTCTATGTGTGTACATATAGATGTAAACTTGAATTTATTACAAAACTGGAAGATACAGTACATTGGACTTTGTATTCCACTGTATTAATGTTATATTCTAAGATCATTTTTTGAGACTTACAAGCAAGATGGTGGAGTAGAAGAATGTGAGCTCACCCCTTCTTACAAAAACACCAAAATCACAACTAACTGCTGAACAACTATCAACAACAACAAAAAAACTGGAACCTACCCAAAAAGATACCCTACACCGAAAGACAAAGAAGCTACAATGAGACAGTAGGAGGGGCGCAATCACAATAAAATCATATCCCATACTCCGTTGGTGGACAACCCACAAACTGGAAAATAATTATACCACAGAAGTTCTCCCACAGGAGTGAAAGTCCTGAGTCCCACATCAGGCTTCCCAGCCTGGGACTCTGGTAACAAAAAGAAGAGCACCCAGAGAATCTGGCTTTGAAGGCAGCAGGGTTTGATCTCAGGAATTTCACAGGATTGGGGAAAACTGAAACTCCACTCTTAGAGGGTGCCCACAAGGTATAGTGTGAACCAGGATCCTCCAAAAAACAGCGACCTCATAAGAGACTAGGCCAGACCTATCAGCTAGTATAGCAGTGTCTCCTGTGGAGGTGGAGGGAGGGTTGTTTTGGCACACTGTGGAGACAAAGACATTTGAAGAGGAAGCTCTGGTGAGTACTCATTGGCATGAGCCCTCCTGGAGGCCACCACTTCCCCCACCAAAGCCTAGCCCCACCCAACAACCTGTAGGTTTCAGTGCTGGGACATGATGCCTCAGGTCAAACAACCAACAGGGTGGGAACACAGCCCCACCCATCAGCAGACAGGCTGCTTAAAGTCTTCCTGAGCATGACCCTGCCAACCAGAAGGACAAGACCCAACTCCACCCACCACTGGGAAAGAACTAGACCCTCCCACCAAGAAGCCTGCACAAGCCTCTTAGCCTCATCCACCAGAAGCCAGACAGCAGAAGCAAAAAGAACTACAACACTTCAGCTTGCTGAATGGAAAACACAATCACAGATAGTTAGACAAGATGAGATGGCAGAGGAATGTAACCAAGATGAAGGACCAAGATAAAATCCCAGATGAAGAAACAAGATAAAACCCCAGAAGAACAACTAAGTGAAGTGAAGATAGGAAATCTACCAGAGAAAGAATTCAGAGTAATGATAGTGAAGATGATCCAAGTTCTCATAAAAAGAATGGAGGCACAGATTGAGAAGATACAAGAAATGTTTAACAAAGACCTAGAAGAAATCAAAAACAAACAAACAGAGGTGAACAATACAATAACTGAAACAAAACAAGAAAAAATACACTAGAAGGAATCAATAACAGAGTAACTGAGGCAGAAGAACAGATAAGTGACCTGTTCACTTATCTTCTTATCAGATAAGAAGACAGAATGGTGGAAATCACTGCTGCAGAACAAAATAAAGAAAAAGAATGAAAAGAAATTAAGATAGGCTAAGATATATCTGGGACATTAAACACACAAACATTTGCGTTATAGGAGTACAGTAGGAGAAGAGAGAAAGAAAGGACCTGAGAAAATATTTGAAGAGATGATAACTGAAACCTTCCATAACATGGGAAAGGAAAGAGTCACCCAAGTCCAGGAAGTTCAGAGAGCCACATATAGGATAAACCCAAGGAGGAACATACCAAGACACATAGTAATCAAATTGACAAAAATTAAAGACAAAGAAAAAATATTAAAAGCAACAAGGGAAAAGCAAAAAATAACATACAAGGGAATCCTAATAAGGTTATCAGCTGATTTCTCAGCAAAAGCTCAGCAGGCCAGAAAGGAGTAGCACGATATTTTAAAGTGGTGAAAGGGAAAAACCTACAACCAAGAATACTTTACCCATCAAGGCTCTCCAGATTCAACAGAGAAACTAAAGATTTACTAAGGGAATTTTGCTAAGGGAATTCAGCACCACCAGACCACCTTTACAACAAGGCTAAAGGAACTTCTCTAAGCAGAAAAGAAAAGGCCACTACTAAAAATAAGAAAAAGTAATCATTTTGTACTGATTTCTGAGCATTACAGTCTTGCTGTTAAATATTATATTAAGTTATCAAAAAGTAGTAATTATTCAGGACTGTCCACTTAATCTGTGTACTCTAGAAAAAGCTTTATCTTTATTTTAGACATCCTGTATAAGTTATTACAGAGGCTGTACAAAGCTAATTTTTCAAAAAGCAAACCAGGTAGGTAACCTCCAGTTAACTTGCAACAAATGGTCAACAAATTTAAATTCAAAACACAAAATTTTTTATACAGGTACAATTCCCTCAATATTTTTTGTTTTAATTTAAAGGATTAAGTCTTTGTTTGAAAAACTTATCTCCTACAATATTAAATTATCAACATCCTTCTTAAAAAGATGATTCTTAATATAAAGAAACTATGTTCCCTGAATTTAATCTATTTCTTTTATGTACATCTCCATAAACTGTTCACTCCCTCCAGCATTTATGCTATTCAAATATTTGTAAGTAATTACTATAATCTTCATAAGTTATTACACATCTAGTTTGAATGGAACTAGGTTATTTCATCTGTTCTCCCTAGTCTAAAAATAAACTCTCTCACATATAATTTTAAATTCTCACCACAATCTTAGCTATGGAATTTTTTTCTTTGGGATTAAGCATATGTTGGATTTTATTCCTATGACCTCACAACCCTGGGCCAGACCATTGATATCAGTCAAGCAAGTAGGCTTATAGGTTCACTGTTTGTAGCAACCTATTTAGAGCTTGACTGAAATTTAAAGCCCTTCTGTTCTGGAACCTTCAATGAAAGGTAATGAAGCTGAATCTCTTGAGCTTAAATGACTGGTCCAACTCACAAATGGACTATTTCAGGGATTCTCCACTCTAGAATGCCAATGACTGAGGGAGAGGTAATACTTCACTATTAAAATGCACATTCTTGAGAGAACTCAGGAAATGTCAGCTCCATAAAAAACCCATAAAGAAGTGAAAAGTGAATAACAAGTGCCATGATCATCACATTTGGAAGTTAAGTGCCTGTTAATGGCTTAGCTCTTTTTTAAACAAAAAGAAATCCCAAGGACTAGTGAAGTAGTTCATAAGTCACAATTTATGAAACCACCAAATTACATAGAAATTACATTTTCTTGCTGAGAAAATATCTTTCAACTAAAAATTGTCACAGTAAAAGGGAGGTTTATTCTTAAACAGATGAAAATACTATTTTACATTATTTTTGCAAAGAAAACTGACTTTTAAAAATACATTTGCAGGGATTCCCTGGTGGCACACTGGTTAAGAATCCACCTGTGATTGCAGGGGCATGGGTTTGAGCCCTGATATGGGAAGATCCCACATGCCATGGAGCAACTATGCTCCCATGCCACAGCTACTGAGACTGGCTCTAGAGCCTGTGCTCCACAACAAGAGAAGCCACTGCAATGAGAAGACTGTACACTGCAATGAAGACTAGCTCTTGCTCACCACAACTAAAGAAAGCCTGCACACAGCAAATACATTTGTAGATTTCAGGAGTTGGACCACAGATCCCAAATTGAGAGACATCAGATGAGGAGGATCTATACATGTAGAAACATAAAGGGCAATAATAGGTCACGTTTACTGAAATGAAATTCTGTACAGGGTACAAAAAAGAGTTATCCACTCAAGCTGGGGTTGGGGAGATAAGAAAGGTTTAACAGAGAATTTCATTCTTAAGCTAAGTTTTGAAACATGGGACAGTATTGAGAGACCAACAGCATGTTTGAGTAGAGGAAAAGAAGCATCAAAATTAATATATAATTGCAGGAGGAACCATCAAGATGGCAGAGGAGTAAGATGTAGAGATCACCTTCCTTCCCACAAATGCATCAAAAATACATCTACAATGTGGAACAACTCCTACAGCACACTTACTAAGTGCTAGCAGAAGACCTCAGACTTCCCAAAAGGCAAGAAGCTCCCCACATACCTGCGTAGGGCAAATGAGAAAAGGAAATACAGAGACAAAAGAATAGGGATGGGACCTGCACCTCTGGGAGGGAACTGTGAAGGAGGAAAAGTTTCCACACACTAAGAAGACCCTTCAATGGCAGGGACATGGGATGGACGGGGTGTGGAGAAGCTTCAGAGACATGAAGGAGAGTGCAGAGGACAAAGCAGAGAGATTTCTGCCCTGAGGATCAGGACCGACCAGCACTCACCAGTCCTAGAAGCTTGTATGCTCACCCACTAGAGCATGCAGGTACTAGGAGCTAAGGCTCTAGCTTCAGTAGTCAGACTCTAGGGAGAGGATTGGGGTTGGCTGTTTTAACAGAGACTGAAGGGGGCTAGTGCACCACAGTTAGCCAGGAGGGAGTCTGGGAAAAAGTCTGGAACTGCCTGAGAAGCAAGGGACTGTTGTTTCAGGGTGCACAAGGAAAGGGGATTCAGAGCACCACCTAAATAAGTTCCAGAGAAAGGTGTGAGCCACGGCTACCAGCGCGGACAACAGAGAAAGGCATGAGACACTAAGGCTACTGCTGCAGCCACCAAGAAGCCTGTGTGCAAGCACAAGTCACTATCACATGTCCCCTATCAGGAGCCTGTGCAGCCTGTCACTGACAGGGTCCCATGATCCAGGGACAACTTCCCCAGGAGAACACATGGTACACCTCAGGCTGTTGAATGTCATGCTGGCCTCAAACACTGCAGGCTCACCCGGCATTCTGTACCCCTCTGTTTCCCGTCCTGAGTGAGGCAGAGCCCCCTAATCAGCTGCTACTTTAACACTGTCCTGTCTGGGTGGGGAAGAGATGCCCTCAGGCGACCTACACGAAGAGGCAGGGTCAAATCCAAAGCTGAACCCCAAGTGCTCTGTGAACAATGAAGAGAAAGAGAAATCTCTCCCAGCAGCCTCAGGAGCAGTGAATTAAATCTCCACAAACACCTTGATGTACCCTTCATCTGTGGAATACCTAAATACACAATGAATCATCCCCAAATTGAGGGGGTGGCCTTTGGGAACAACTGTAGATTTGGAGTTTGCTTTCTGCATCTAATTTGCTTCTGGTTTTATGTTTGTTTTAGTTTAGTATTTAGAGCTTATTATCTTTGGTGATTTGTGTATTGATTTGGTTGCTGTCTTCCTTTTTCTTATATATATATTTTTTTTTTTTCTTTTTCTCTTTTTGTGAGTGTGTATGTGTATGGATCTTGGTGTGAATTTGTCTATAGATCTTTATTTTTACTATATGTTCTAAGGTTCTAACTGTCCTTTTTTTTAATAGTTTTTAGCACTTGTTTTCATTGGTGGATTTATTTTTTGGTTTGGTTTCTCTATTATTTATTTCTTTTATTTTATTAGTTTTTTAAATTTTTATTTTCAATAATATTTTTTTATTTTTTATTTTAATAAATTAATTTTATTATATTTAGTTTTTTTCTTTCTTCCTTTCTATTTTTCTCTCCCTTTTCTTCTGAGCCAAGTGGCTGACAGGGTTCTGGTGCCTCAGCCATGGGTCACACCTCAGCCTCTGAGGTGGGATAGGCTAGTTCAGGACATTGGTACACCAGAGACCTCCTGGCCCCATGTAATATCAAACGGCAAAAGCTCTCACAGAGATCCCCGTCTAAACAGGAAGACCTAACTCCAGTCAACAACCAGCAAGATACAGTGCTGGACACCCTATGCCAAACAAATAGCAAGACAGGAACACAAACCTAGCCATTAGCAGAGAGGTTGCCTAAAATCATACTAAGTTCACAGACCCCTGAAAACACACTACCAGATGCAGTCTGACCCACCAAAAAGACAAGATACAGGCTCATCCACCAGAACACAAGTACAAGTCCCTTCCACCAGGAAGACTACACAACCTATTGAACCATAATTACCCACTGTAAGAAGAAAACAAAAACAATGGGAAAAATGAACCTGCAGCCTGTGAAAAGGAGACATCAAACACAGTAAATTAAGCAAAATGAGAACACAGAGAAGCACATAGCAAATGAAGGAGCAAGGTAAAAACCCACCAGAACAAACAAATGAAAAGGAAATAGGCAGTCTCACTGAAAACAGAATTCAGTGTAATGATACTATAGGTGATACAAAATCTTGGAAATGGAATTGAGAAAATACAAGAAACATTTAACAAGGACCTACAAGAACTAAAGAGCAAACAAGCAATGATGAACAACAAAATAAATGAAATTAAAATTCTCTGGAAGGAATCAATAGAATAACTGAGGCAGAAGGATGGAAAATGACCTGGAAGATAAAATAGTGGAAATAACTACTGCAGAGCAGAATAAAGAATAAAGAATGAAAAGAATTGAGGACACTCTCAGAAACTTCTGAGACAACATTAAACACACCAACATTCTAATTATAAGGGTCCCAGAACAAGAAGAGAAAAACAAAGGGACTGATAAAATATTTGAAGAGATTATAGTTGAAAACTTCCCTAATATGGGAAAGGAAAGAGTCAGCCAAGTCCCGGAAGCACAGAGAGTCCCATACAAGATAAATCCATTGAGAAACACACCAAGACACATATTAATCAAACTGTCAAAAATTAAATAAAAACAAAAAATATTAAAAGCAATGAGGGAAAAGCAACAAATAACATACAAGGGAATCCCCATAAGGTTAACAGCTGATATTTCAGCAAAAACACTGCAATTCAGAAGGGAGTGGCAGGACATATTTAAAGTGATGAAAAGGGAAAAACTTACAACAAAGATTACTCTACCCAGCAAGGATCTCACTCAGATTCAATGGAGAAATTCAAACCTTTAGAGACAAGCAAAAGCTAGGAGAATTCAGCACCACCAAACCAGCTTTACAACAAATGCTAAAGTAACTTCTCTAGGAAGGAAACACAAGAGAAGGAAAAAACCTACCAAAACAAACTGAAAACAATTAAGAAAATGGTATAGGACCATATATATAGATAACTACCTTAAACGTAAATGGATTAAATGTTCCAACCAAAAGACACAGACTAGCTGAATGGATACAAAACAAGAAACGTATATATGCTGTCTACAAGAGACCCACTTCAGACCTAGGGACACTTACAGACTGAAAGTGAGGGTATGGAAAAAAGATAATCCATGAAAATGGCAAACAAAAGAAAGCTGGTGTAGCAATTCTCATATCACACAAAATAGACTTTAAAATAAAGACTATTACAAGAGACAAAGAAGAACACTACAGAATGATCAAGGGATCAATCCAAGATGAAGATATAACAATTGTAAATATTTATACACCCAACATAGCAGCACTTCAAAACATCAGGTAAATGCTTACAGCCATGAAACGGGAAATTGACAGTAATACAATAATAGTTGGGGACTTGAACACCGCACCTTCAGCAATGGACAGATCATCCAAAATGAAAATAAATAAGGCAACACGAGCTTTAAATGATACATTAAACAAGGTGGATTAATTGATATTTACAGGACATTCCTTCCAAGAACAACAGAATACACTTTCTTCTCAAGTGCTCATGGAACATTCTCCAGGATACATCATATCTTGGGTCACAAAGCAAGCCTTGGTAAATTTAAGAAAATTGAAATTGTATCAAGTAACTTTTCTGACCACAACGCTATGAGACAAGATATCAATTACAGGAAAAAATCTGTAAAAAACACAAACATATGGAGGCTAAAAATACACGAATAAATAACCACGAGCTCACTGAAGAAATCAAAGAGGAAATCAAAAAATACCTAGAAACAAATGACAATGAAAACACAATGATCCAGAACCTTTGGAATGCAGCAAAAGCAGTTCTAAGAGGGAAGTTTATAGCAATACAGTCCTACCTCAAGAAATAAGAAACATCTCAAATAAACACCCTAACCTTACCCCTAAAGCAATTAGATAACGAAGAGCAAAAAAACCCAAAGTTAGCACAGGGAAAGAAATCATAAAGATCAGATCGAAAAAAAAATGAAGGAAACAATAACAAAGATCAATAAAACTAAAAGCTGGGTCTTTGAGAAGTTAAACAAAATTGATAAACCACTAGCCAGATTCATCAAGAAAAAGAAAGGGGAAGACTTAAAACAATAGAATTAGAAACGAAAAAGGAGCAGTGACAACTTTCACTGTAGAAATACAAAGGTTCATGAGAGATTATTACAAGCAACTATATGCCATTTAAATGGACAACCTCGAAGAAATGGACACATTCTTACAAAAGCAGAAACTTCTGAGACTGAACCAGGAAAAATTAGAAAATATAAACAGACCAAACACAAGCACTGAAATTGAGACTGTGATTAAACATCTTCCAAAAACAAAGGCCCAGGACCAGATGGCTGCACAGGCAAATTCTATCAAACATTTATAGAAGAGCTAACACCCATCCTTCTCAAACTCTTCCAAAATACAGTGGAAGGAGGAACACTCCCAAACTCATTCTATGACACCACCATCACCCTGATACCAAAACCAGCCAAAGATGTCACAGAAAAATAGAACTACAGGCCAATATCACTGATAAACATAGATGAAAATTCCTTAGCAAAATATTAACAAACAGAATCCAACAGGACTTTAAAGGGATCATACAACATGATCAAGTGGTGTTTTGTCCCAGGAATGCAAGCAATCTTCAATATATGCAAATCAATCAATGTGATAAACCATAATAGCAAACTGAAGGATAAAAACCATATGATCATCTCAATAGATGCAGAAAAGCTTTCAACAAAAGTGAACACTCATTTATGATAAAAACCCTCCAGAAAGTAGGCATAAAGGGATATTACCTTAATATAATAAAGGCCGTATATAACAAACCCTCAGCCAACATCATTCTTAATGGTTAAAAAACGAAACCATTTCCAGAAAGATCAGGAGAAAGAAACAGTTGCCCATTCTCGCCACTGTTATTCAACATAGATTTGGAAGTTTTACCACAGCCATCAGAGAAGAAAAAGAAATAAAAGGAATACAAATTGGAAAAGAAGAAGTAAAACTGTCACTGTTTGCAGATAACATGATACTATACATCGAGATTCCTAAGTATGTTACCAGAAAACTACTAGAGCTAATCAATGAATTTGGTAAAGTAGCAGGATACAAAATTAATGTAAAGAAATCTCTTGCTTTCCTATACCCTAATGATGAAAATATCTGAAGGAGAAATTAAGGAAACACTCCCATTTTCCATTGCAACAAAATAATAAAATACCTAGGAATAAACCTACCTAGGAGACAAAAGATTTATATGCAGAAAACTACAAGACACTGATGAAAGAAATTAAAACTGATACAGACAGATGGAGAGATATACCATGTTCTTGGATTGGAAGAATCAATATTGTGAAAATGACTATACTATCCAAAGCAATCTACAGATTCAATGCAATCCCTATCAAACTGCCAATGACATTTATCACAGAACTAGAATAAAAAATTTCACAATTTGTTTGGAAACAAAAAAGACCCTGAATAGCCAATGCAATCTTGAGAAAGAGAAATGGAGCTGTAGGAATTAGGCTCGCTGACTTCAGACTATACCATAAAGCTACAGTAATGAAAACAGTATGGTACTGGCACTAAAATAGAAATATAGATACATGGAACTGGATAGAAAGTCCAGAGATAAACCCACACACATATGGTCACCTTATGTTTGATGAAGGAGGCAAGAGTACACAATGGAGAAAATACAGCCTCTTCAATAAGTGTTGCTGGGAAAACTGGACAGCTACATGTAAAAGAATGAAATTAGAGCACTCCCTAACACCATACACAAAAATAAACTCAAATTGGATTAAAGACCTAAATGTAAGGCCAGACATTATAAGGCTGTTACAGGAAAACAAAGGCAGAACACTCTGTGATATAAATCACAGCAAGATCCTTTTAAAGCCACCTCCTACAGAAATGGAAATAAAAACAAAAATAAACAAATGGGACCTAATGAAACTTAAAAGCTCTTGCACAGCAAAAGAAAACATAAACCAGTTGAACAGACAGCCTTCAGAGTGGGAGATAATATTTACAAATGAAGAAACTGACAAAGGATTAATCTCCAAAATTCATAAGTAGCTCATGCAATCAATATGAAAAAAAAACAAACAACCAAATCCCAAAATGGGCAGAAGACCTAAATAGACATTTCTCCAAAGAGGATATACAGATTGCTGACAAACACATGAAAGGATGCTCAACATCACTAATCATTAGATAAATGCAAATCAAAACTACAATGAAGTATCACCTCACACTGGTCAGAATGTCCATCATCTAAAATCTACAAACAATAAATCCTGGAGAGGGTGTGGAGAAAAGGGAACCCTCTTGCACTGTTTGTGGCAATGTAAATTGATACAGCCACTATAGAGAACAGTATGGATGTTCCTTAAAAAACTGAAAATAGAACTACCATACCACCCAGCAATCCCACTAATGGGCATATATCCTGAGAAAATCATAATTCAAAAAGAGTCATATACCACAATATTCATTGCAGCACTATTTACAATAGACAGGACATGGAAGTAACTTAAGTGTACATCAAAAGATGAACAGATAAAAAAGATGTGGTGCATATATACAATGGAATATTACTCAGCAATAAAAAGAAATGAAATTGAGTTATTTTTCGTGAGGTGGATGGACCTAGAGACTGTCATACAGAGTGAAGTATGTCAGAAAGAGGAAAACAAATACCATATGCTAACGCATATATATGGTATCTAAAAAAGAAAAATGGTTCTGAAGAACCTAGGGGCAGGACAGAAATAAAGATACAGATGTAGGGAATGGACTTGAGGACACGGGGAATGGGGAGAGGAAGGTGGGATGAAGTGAGAGAGTGGTATTGATATATATACACTACCAAATGTAAAATAGATAGCTAGTGGGAAGCAGCTGCATAGCACAGGGAGAAGAGCTCGTTGCTTTGTGTCACCCTAGACGGGTGTGATAAGGCAGGTGGGATGGAGGTGCAAGAGGGAGGGGATATGGGGTATATGTATACATATAGCTGATTCAGTTTGTTATATAGCAGAAAAGAACACACCATTGTAATTCAATTATAGTACTATATATATATATATATATATATATATATATATATATATATATATATATATATAATGGCATAATGACATGGAATAACAGCATGTTTGGTGAACCTGTGATGCTTCTGTTTGGCTAATGATAGGTGCTGAGCAGGAAAACATGAATGAAAAAATAAGTCAAGGAGGCAAGGACAAAACAAAAGAAGAAAAAAAAAAAAGAAAAAAAAAAAAGGAGGCAAGGAGCTTCCCTGGTGGTGCAGTGGTTGAGAGTCTGCATGCCGATGCAGGGGACACGGGTTTGTGCCCCAGTCTGGGAGGATCCCACATGCTGCAGAGCGGCTGGGCCCATGAGCCATGGCTGCTGGGCCTGCGCGTCTGGAGGCTGTGCTCTGCAAAGGGAGAGGTCACAGCAGTGAGAGGCCCGCGTAGTGCAAAGAAAAAAAAAAAAAAAAGGAGGCAAAACGGAGATTAGTGACATTGAATTGGAAAGTGAAAAACAGCTATAAATAGTTTTTTTTAAGGAATGTCAACCCACTGGAATTAGAGTGAATAGCTCTCCTGGTTTACCAGGGACTTCAGGTTTGCCAGGACATGAACAGAGATGGTTGTCATCCTAGTATCTGTTTGGTTGTCATGGATGCTGTTTTCTCTAACTGTGTTTTAATCTGTATCATATTAAATTCTCTTTAATGATATTTCTATTTCAAAGCTGTGTTCTCACGTTTGGTTAATGGAGTGGACTGAGGTCTAAATTCTGTCCTATTTTTTATCATAAAAAAAAAAAACTTTTATCTCAAACTTAAAGTTCTTCTTCTTTCCCCCAACCCTGGTAGAGCAGTGTGTGGCTCCAGAAATTGAGGAGTATTGAAAGTTTCCTTTCTACAAACGTCTCCAATATCCCCCACCCCCTTTAGTGACTAACTGCTTTAATACATTGGGCAAGGAGGAAAGGTGAGAGAAAAAGAAAAGAAGTTTTACTTATCAGGCTTAGATTGAAGTCCTTCTCTCTGTGAGCAGCTTTATTGCTCATGATCTCCAACTTCTCACCCATCAACTTTTTCCCTAAATCAACAAGAATAGCTTCTTTCTACACAATGTGCTCACTGGCTGACTCCTGTTTCTAGCCACTCTCTCTAGATCAGCAACTGTTGCACTATTATCTGCTAAACACTTAGCCAGACAACCCTCAGAACTGTGGTAGTAATCATAGGAAAGTAGTTTAAAAACAGCCTTCAGTTTTATACTGCATGGATTCAAAGCTCATTGGCTAACCAGTACCTGAAATATTTACTTTAAAAACCCTATGCCTCAGTTTCCTCCACCATGATACAGGAATAATAATAGTGTCTTTTAGTATGAGAGTAGTCTAAAATGCCAAACAAACAGGCCTACACATGTAAGAGTTCTAACTCAATAAAGGTCCATTTTTTCACTCACGTAGTAGTCCAAGGCAGGGATCAGAATTATGAACCACGGTTCTCATTGTGATGACTGAGGAAGCTTGTTCCTTCCAGCACACAGCTCTGCCCATCCCCCAGGGCCCTATCTTTGACACACCAGTTGGCAAAAGGGGAGAGGGATAGAGGAGAATGCACACTGGTTTCTTCACAGCTTTGTCATATCCCTTCCTCTCACATTCCATTGGCAAGAATTTATTCCAGTTTTTACATCTGGCTGGGAAATGACACATATAGTGTTGTTTAGAAGATTAAATAATGCAATATATATATAAAGAGCTTTGAAGAATGCCTGACACAAAGTGCTCAACAAAAATTAGGTATTATTATTATTATCACCTGTGACTTAGCTGATCTAAGGTTGTAAAGGTCATAAAGATTCTTCTCCCTACCAGAGAATATCACTTTGAAATCTCAGCAGCAGGAATGAGACTAAATAGAGAAGATAAAATAATGTGACTTTGCTGTATGAATTCTAAAAATAATTTTTAAAAACTTGAGAAATTTAATATTCATGTATTCATATTCTAAAAGTAACTTCAGTATCTTCTAAAATAAAATCTTGCTAGTAATTGAAAGAATCCATGCAAGCTATCCTTCTCCTAAAGGCAGTGACACTTCTCCCTTGGAAGCTATGCAGCAAGATGCAGTCTTGGAATTAAGATCATTTCTTCTAATAGCTATGGGTGACTGTTTTCTCCTGGCTCTGCAAGATTTATTGACAATGATCACTTCCTCTTAATAGTGAACTGAAGTGGTTTGGGGATGACTCTGGTGGGCTTTCCACCCTTTCTCAATGACCTTCAATAGAGTTGAAGCCAACTCTTCTCAAACTCTTTCATTAATGTGCTGATGCTTCCATTTTGAGTATATTCCTGCAAATTCATCATGAAACTTCTGCATGACAGTTTTAGAAGTTAATGGACTCCAAATTACTATTCAGCAAGATGTATACCTTTACAACTCACAAGGTAGCCACCATTATGGCTTATATTTGATTAGTAAAATTATATTCCCAAATAAACAAAACATGTAAGCATGCTAATTACTTGTTAGTGGAAGCTAGTAATTGTTTCCCCACTGGACAGCCCCCATTTTTGTTTTAATAATTTTCTTTCCTTTATAAGGGGAAAATAACCCCTTACAAAATTCTCAGGTAGTATATAACACCTACAAAGCTGAACCCACACAATCCACTTCAACCCTTTCCTTTGACTCCAACATTTTCAGATAAGTAAGCTGAAAGAATCCTTTCTCTGACTTGATTTTTATGGCATAATTTTTTAATTGCTCATGATATACATGCTAGTTTCCAAGATCCATATAGCATATATCAAATTAGAAGTTTATCTTGCCTCACTGAAGAAAAATTTTTATCCTAAAAATGTCTTTATTAGCTAATAATTTAGCATTTCTTCAAGTTCTTGGCAAGTTTGACTTTTTAATGATGTTTTATTTTCTGACTACTCTAATTGCAGCCAAATAATATTCTAGAAATTTGGAAATTCAGAAAAGATGAGTCATTACTTTTTTAATTGAAGTATAGTTGATTTACTTCATATTAGTTTCAGGTATATAGTACAGTGATTCAGATATATATGTATATATATATATAGATATATTCTTTTTCAGATTCTTTTACCTTATAGGTTATTACAAAATTCTGAGTATAATTCCCTGTGCTATAGAGTAGGTCCTTGTTGGTTATCTATTTTATATACAGTAATATGTATATGTTAATCCCAAGTGTCTAATTTACTTCTCTCCCCATCTCCCCATCTTTCCTCTTTGGTAACTATAAATTTGTTTTCTATTTCTGTGGGTCTATTTCTGTTTTGTAAATAAGTTCATTTGTATCTTTTTTTTTAGATTCCACATATAAGCAGTATCATATGATATTTGTCTTTCTCTGTCTGACTTACTTCACTCAGTATGAAAATCTCCAGGTCCATCCATGTTACTTCAAATGGCATTATTTCATTCTGTTTTTATGGCTGAGTAATATTCCATTATATATATATATACCACATCTTCTTCATCCATTCATTTGTTCATGGACATTTAGGTTGCTTCCATGTCTGACTATTGTAAATAGTGCTGCAGTCAACATTGTGGTGCATGTATCAGTATCTTTTTGAGTTATAGTTTTCTCCAGATATATGCCCAGGATTGCAGGATCATATGGTAACTCTATTTTTAGTTTTTTAAGGAAGCTCCATACTGTTCTCCATAGTGGGTCTACAAATTTACATTCCCACCAACAGTGTAGGAGGGTTCTTTTTTCTCCACATGCTCTCCAGGATTTATTATTTGTAGACTTTTTGATGGTGGACATTCTGACCGGAGTGAGGTGATGCCTCATTGCAGTTTGGATTGGCATTTCTCTAATAATTAGCCATGTTGAAAATTTTTCCATGTGCCTGTTGGCCATCTGTATGTCTGCTTTGGACAAATGTCTATTTAGATCTTCTTCCCATGTTTTGATTGGGTTGTTTGGTTTTTTCTAATATTGAGCTGTATGAGCTGTGTGTATATTTTGAAAATTAATCCCTTGTCTATTACATCATTTGCTAATATTTTCTCCAATTCTGTAGATTGTCTTCTTGATTTGTTTATGGGTTCCTTTCTGTGCAAAAGCTTTAAGTTTAATTCGGTCCCAAATGTTTATTTTTGTTTTTATTTCCATTATTCTAGGAGACAATCCAAACAAATATGGCTGTGATATATGTCAAAGAGTGTTCCACCTATGTTTTCCTCTAATAGTTTTATAGTATCCAGTCTTACATTTAGGTCTTTAATCCTTTTTGAGTTCACTTTTGTATGCAGTGTTAGAGAATGTTTTATTTTCATTCTTTTACATGTAGCTGTCCAGTTTTCCCAGCACCACTTGTTGAAGAGAGGATCTTTTCTTCATTGTATATTCTTGCCTCCTTTTTCATAGATTTATTGACCATAGGTGTGTTGGTTTATTTCTGGGCTTTCTACCCTGTTCCATTTATCTATATTTATTTTTTTGTTCCAGTTTTGATTACTGTAGCTTTGTAGTATAGTCGGATGTCAGGGATTCAGATCCTGACTGAAAATCGGATTCCTCCAGCTCCGTTTTTCCTTCTCAAGATTGTTTTGGCTACTTAGGTTCCTTTCATTCATTCAAAAAGTTCATTAGATACTTACTATACCTCAGACACTCTGCTGGCTCCAGAAATACTGCATGAGGGTAAGTAGGAAAGTACTCTACTCAGAGTTTACACAGAAGACAGACTGGGATAGTAGTTAAGCAGCAAATTGAAGAATGGGTGAGACCTAGCTAGGGAAAAGAGAGTATCAAGGATGTTCTAGATAGAAGAAACCTTTTGTCCAATGGTTACTGTGACCCAAAGATTATGTTGTGTCTTTGAAAAGAAGGTCTCTGTGGATGTTTGGAGGGATAGAGAGAATGTTTATCTTTCCAGAATAGATGTGGACTGTCCCTGGGAATATAGGGCCACACTGCCTTAACATTTCATAAGCTCTTTATGTATATTTACAATTTGATAAATATTATTTTTAAATCATGGCAATTATTACTTTGTTAATTTTCTAGTATTTTCTGAGCTATTCTCAGAGGCTATAAGATCCAACATTTAGAGAGTGATTAGAATATGGTTCTAATATTCACTCTCAAGGGGAAGACAAGTCAGGGTCTACAGAAAGTTTCCCTCACAGTGCAGGTCTGTGGGAAAAGAACAGCAATTGCTAGAAGAAGGGCATGCAACTCTGTTTCGACTCCTTTCCTGTTTCTCTCCTGTAGAATAAGAACCTCAATCTGCAAGAGGAAGGGGAATTTTAAACCAGTGAAACTGATATAAATGACTTTTCCCCTACAGATTTGTTGTAAAGTTTAAATATATAAATGATATATAAGAACAAACTTCAAATGTGTGAAAAGCTATAGAAATTGAACCTAATACCATTAAAATCCTTAATAAAGATGAGAATTTAAGAATTCAGAAGAGCATGTAGCAATAAATAAGAAAAAAACTTACCTATCTTGAAAAACTGCATTTCCAGAGGAGAGAGAAAAACTGAAAATCACATATTCTAACCCTGCTTTATGCACTCAGGTGTATTCCTCTTTAAGGCTCCATTCCCTTTTCTTTAGAGTGATTTACAACAGTTTTCATAGCTATCATTAACTGGGAAATATTTAAGTAAAATTTTAAGTAAATATACTTAAAATAATTTCGGAGAAAGATACAAATCAAACGTGTTCAGCTGGATGAATTTTCACAAAGCAAAAGCCATCAAACAAACCAGAAGAATGTAGCCAACTCCCAGATCAGAAACATAAAGTTACTAGTAACCCAAAAGTCCAACCTGTACCCCCTTGGAAGCAGGGCACCACCTCCCCTTTTCAGGATGATCATTATCCTGATTTCTAACACCATGGATTAGTTTTAACATTTGTTTTAACTTGATAGACGTGGAAGCATATGCATATAATCTTCTAGCTAGTTTCGTCTACTCTTCTGGATAGTTGTACTTAAGTTCAACCCTATTGCTGTAGAATAGCTCATTGTGTGAGTATATCACAATTTATGTTGCTTTCTGCTTTGGAAGAACTTTTGTGTTGTGCCAGTTTAGGGCTAATTCAATGGTGTTGTTATTAACATTCTTGTATACAGTATATACTTCAGTAAGCATACATACTTCAGCTTTTTTGAGTATACACCTAAGACTGAAATTGCTAGATTATTAAATATGTACATGTTTAGCTTTAGTGGATATTGAAAAAATATGCAACTAAGAGATGATTTTCTCCTACCAACGGTATATGAGAATTCCTGTTACTACACATCCTTGTCAATATCTGGTGCTATCATTTTTTAGCCATTCTAGTGGGTTTGGAATACAGTGAATTTGTAGTTTTAATTTGCATTTCCTTGATGAATAGTGTTGCAGAGCATAGCTAACCAAAGTGTGGCCCAGCAAGCAGCAGCATCTACGTCATCTGGGAGCTTGTTAGAAATTTAGAATCTCAGGTCTCATCCTGATCTATTAAATCAGAATACATGTTTCAAAAAGATCCCCAGTTGATTCATATACATGTTAATGCTCAAAAGACATTGATGTAGAGCATCTTTTTATACACTTACTGGCATATTGAATAGCATGTTCTAATAAATGCTTTGTAAGCCTCATTTCTGTGTGGGGATCCAGAGAGCTGAAAAGACCATCACTCTCAAATTTAGAGCAAGAAAAAGATAAACAAAATGCAAGTTCACAACTTTTCATGAAACCATCAAATAACTGAGGTATCAGGATAACTAACCAACTCCAAATCTGGAGAAAGACTGGTGACTGCAGGATTCGTTCACTGGAGGCAGGCTAAACCAAACACTGAAAAATAATTCTGCTGAAATAGTTGATTGTTCATGAGACCCATTGTGGGCAGGCAAGAGAGTGTGAAGCCCTTGGTAGCCACTTACTACACATGTTAGGAACTCAAGTACAATGTTGAAGAGAAGTAATTACGGCAGGCATCTTCTTCACATTCAATCATTCACCATTAAGTATGATTTATTTGGAGTTTTTGTATATACTCTACATCAGATTAAGGAAAATCTTTTCTATTCATAGTTTGCTAATTTTTTGCATGAATGACTTGAATCTTTTTAACGTGTGCTCAGTGTACATCTAGATGATCTCATATAATAATTCTTTTTAGATTAATGTGGTGAATCACAGTATATATTTTCCTACGTTAAATGATGATCACTTTCCTGACTAAAGCCATGAAATTCTGTTATCATTTTTTATATATTAAATAATTTTATTTGCTATTGTTTTGTTGAATAACACAAATGTTAATGAGAAAAACTGGTATACAATTTTATTTTCTCTTAAAACCTTACCATGCTTTGGTGTGAAGCTTATGATAAGTCTCATAAAACAAGATGAAAGGTGTCTTTAGTTTTCTTTATTCTTGACAATTATTATGTTCCTTGAGTATTAGGAAGAGTTTATTATTTAATCTGCCTAGGATCTGGGTTTTCTTATTGGACATGTTCTAAAAATAAACTCAAGGTAATTAATAAATATTTAGATTTTCTCTTTCCTTGTGTCAGTGTTAGAAAATTGTTTCAATGAGTTTTTCCATTTGAACAAAAATTAAAACTAATCAAAACCATTAGCTTAAAATTATTCATAACAGTCTCTTATTACCTATTTAAAGTCTATACTTTTAGTTGAAGTTTTTACTTTTGATTCCTGATAGTAGTCATTTTTAAGTTGTACTGTTTTTCCCCCATCAGTTTTGCTAAATATTATTTAATTTATTAATACTTTTATTGTTTTTTAAAGCATTTTACTTATTTATTTATTTACCATCTTTGTTGGAGTATAATTGCTTTACAATGCTGTGCTAGTTTCTGCTTTATAACAAAGTATGTCAGGTACACACACACACACACACACACACACACACACATATATATATATATATATATATATATATATACCCATATCTCTTCTCTCTTGCATCTCCCTCCCACCCTCCCTATCCCACACCTCTATGTGGACACAAAGAACAAAGCTGATCTCCCTGTGCTATGTGGCTGCCTCCCACTACCTATGTATTTTACATTTGGTAGTGTATATATGTCCATGACATTCTTTCACTTCATCCTAGCTTACTCTTCCCTCTCCCCATGTACTCAAGACCATTTTCTATGTCTGCATCTTAATTCCTGCCCTGCACATAGGTTCTTCAGAACCATTTTCCTTTTT
Organism: Mesoplodon mirus; assembly: GCF_964341445.2. NCBI lineage: Eukaryota > Metazoa > Chordata > Mammalia > Artiodactyla > Ziphiidae > Mesoplodon > Mesoplodon mirus. Next base: position 105,316,041 of record NC_138983.1, on the reverse strand, counting down.
TTTTTATTCCATATATATGTGTTAGCATATGGTATTGTTTTTTCTTTTTCTGACTTACTTCACTCTGTATGACAGTCTCTAGGTCCATCCACATCACTACAAATAACTCAATTTTGTTTGTTTTTATGGCTGAGTAATATTCCATTCTACATATGTGCCACATCTTCTGTATCCATTCATCTCTTGATGGACACTTAGGTTGCTTCCATATCCTGGCTATTGTAAATAGAGCTGCAATGAACATTGTGGTACATGACCCTTTTTGAATTATGGTTTTCTCAGGGTATATGCCCAATAGTGGGATTGTGGGGTCATACGGTAGTTCTATTTTTAGTTTTTTAAGGAACCTCCATACTGTTCTCCATAGTGTCTGTATCAATTTACATTCCCACCAGCAGTGCAAGAGTGTTCCATTTTCTCCACATCCTATCCAGCATTCACTGTTTGTAGATTTTTTGACAATGACGATTCTGACCTGTATGAGGTGATACTTCATTGTAATTTTGATTTGTGTTTCTCTAATGATTCATGATGTTGAGCATTCTTTCATGTGTCTGTTGGAAATCTGTATATCTTCTTTGGAGAAATGTCTATTTAGATGTTCTGCCCACTTTTGGATTTGGTTCTTTCTTTTTTGTTTTGTTTTATTTGTTGTTGTTTTTTTTGTGGTATGCGGGTCTCTCACTGTTGTGTCCTCTTCCTGTTGCAGAGCACAGGGTCCAGGCACAGAGGCTCAGCGGCCATGGCTCATGGGCCCAGCCGCTCCGTGGCATGTGGGATCTTCCCAGACCGGGGCATGAACCCGTGTCCCCTGCATCGGCAGGCAGACTCTCAACCACTCTGCCACCAGGGAAGCCCTGGTTGTTTGTTTTTTGATATTGAGTTGCATGAGCTGCTTGTATATTTTGGAGATTAATCCTTTGTCAGTTGCTTCATGTGCAAATATTTTCTCACATTCTGAGGGATGTCTTTTTGTCTTGTTTTTGGTTTCTTTTGCTGTGCAAAAGCTTTTAAGTTTCATTAGGTCTCATTTGTTTATGTTTTTTCTTTCCATTTCTCTAGGAGGTGGGTCAAAAAGCATCTTGCTGTGATTTATGTTATAGAGTCTTCTGCTGATGTTTTCCTCTAAGAGTTTTATAGTGTCTGGTCTTACATTTAGGTCTTTAATCTATTTAGAGTTTATTTTTGTGTGAGGTGTTAGGGACTGTTATAATTTCATTCTTTTACATTTAGCTGTCCATTTTCCCCCAAACTACTTACTGCAGAGGCTGTCTTTATTCTATTGCATAGTATTGCCTCCTTTATCAAAAATAAAGTTACCATGTGTGCATGGGTTTATCTCTGGGCTTTCTATCCTGCTCCACTGATCTATATTTCTGTTTTTGTGCCAGTACCATACTGTCTTGATTACTGTAGTCTGAAGTCCAGGAGACTGATTCTTCCAGCTCCGTTTTTCTTTCTCAAGGTTGTGTTGGCTACTCGGGGTGTTTTGTGTTTCCAAACAAATTGTGAAATTTTTTGTTCTATTTGGAACATGGAAAAATGCCATTTGTAGTTTGATAGGGATTGCATTAAATCTGTAGATTGCTTTGGGTAGTATAGTTATTTTCACAATGTGGATTCTTCCAATTCAAGAATGTGGTATATTTCTCCACTTGTTGTTTACGTCATCTTTGATTTCTTTCATCAGTGTTTTATTATTTTCTGAGTAGGGGTCTTTTGCGTCCTCAGATAGATTTATTCCTAGGTATTTTAATCTTTTTATTGCTATGGAAAATGGGATAGTATCCTTAATTTCTCCTTCGGATTTTTCATTGTTAGCGTATAGGAATGCAAGATGTTTCTGTTCATTAATTCTGTATCCTGATACATTACTAAATTCATTGATTTGCTCTAGTAGTTTTCTGGTAACATCATTAGGATTATCTCTGTATAGTATCATGTAATCTGCAAACAGTGACAGTTTTACTTCTTGTTTTCCAATTTGGATTCCTTTAATCTCTTTTTCTTCTCTGATTGCTAAGGCTAAAACTTTCAAAACTATGTTGAATAATAGTGGTGAGAGTGGGCAACCTTGTCTTCTTCCTGATCTTAGTGGAAATGGTTTCAGTTTTTCACCATAGAGAATGATGTGGGCTGTGGGTTTGTCTTATGTCATTTATTATGTTGAGGTAAGTTCCCTCTATGCCTACTTAATGGAGGATTTTTATCAAAAATTGGTATTGAATTTTGCCAGAAGTTTCTTCTTCATCTATTGAGAAAATAATATGTTTTTTCTCCCTCAATTTGTTAATATGGTGTATCACATTGATTGATTTGCTTATATTGAAGAATCCTTGCATTCCTGGAATAAACCCCACTTGATCATTGTGTATGATCCGTGTAATGTGCTGTTGGATTCTGTTTGCTGGTATTTTGTTTAGGATTTTTGCATCTATGTTCATCAGTGATATTGTCTTGTAGTTTTCTTTCTTAGTGACATCTTTGTCTGGTTTTGGTGTCAAGGTGATCGTGCCCTCATAGAATGAGTTTGGGCATCATCCTCCCTCTGTTATATTTTGGAAGAGTTTTAGAAGGATAGGTGTTAGCTCTTCTCTAAATGTTTTATAGAATTCACCTGTGAAGCCACGTGGTCTTGGGCTTTTGTTTGTTGGAAGAGTTTTAATCACAGTCTCAGTTTCAGTGCTTGTGATTGGTCTGTTTATATTTTCTGTTTCTCCCTGATTCAAACTCAGAAGGTTTTGCTTTTCTCAGAATTTGTCCAATTCTTCCAGGTTGTCCACTTTATTGGCATATACATGCTTGTAGTAATCTCTCACGATCCTTTGTATTTCTGCAGTGGCAGTTGTTACTTCTCCTTTTTCATTTCTAAATCTATTGTTTTGAAACTTTTACCCTTTTTTTTTCTTGAGAGTCTGGCTAATGGTTTATCAATTTTGTTTATCTTCTCAAAGAACCAGTTTTTAGTTTTATAGATCTTTGCTATTGCTTCTTTCATTTCTTTTACATTTATTTCTTATCTGCCCTTTATGATTTCTTTCCTTCTGCTAACTTTGTGGATCTTTTGCTTTTCTTTCTCTAATTGCTTTAGGTGTAAGTGAAGGTTGTGATTTGAGATGCTTCTTATTTCCTGAGGTAGGATTGTATTGCTATAAAATTCCCTCTTAGAAATTATTTTGCTGTATCACATAGATTCTGGGTCATTGTGTTTTCATTGTTACTTGTTTCTAGGTATTTTTTTAATTTCCTCTTTGATTTCTTCAGTGATCTCTTGATTATATAGTATAGTATTGTTTAGCCTCTATGCATTTGTATTTTTTACAGCTTTTTCCTCTAATTGATATCAAGTCTCATAGTGTTGTGGTAGGAAAAGATACTTCATACATTTTCAATTTTCTTAAATTTACCAAGGCTTGAATGTGACCCAAGATATCACCTATCTTGGAGAATGTTCCATGAGCACTTGAGAGGAAAGTGTATTCTGTTGTTTTTGGATAGAATGTCCTATAACTATCAATTAAGTCCACCTTGTTATTGCATCATTTAAAGCTGTGTTTCCTTATTTATTTTCATTTTGGATGATATGTCCAATGGTGAAAGTGGAGTGTTAAAATCCATGACTAATATTGTGTTACTGTTGATTTCCCATTTTACAGTTGTTATCATTTGACTTATGTATTGAGGTGCTCCTATGTTGGGTGCATAAATATTTACAATGTTATATCTTCTTCTTGGATTGATCTCTTGATCATTATGTAGTATCCTACTCTGCCTCTTGTAATAGTCTTTATTTTAAAGTCTATTTTGTCTGATGTGAGAATTGCTACTCCAGCTTTCTTTTGATTTCCATTTTCATGGAATATCTTTTTCCATCCCCTCACTTTCAGTCTGTATGTGTCCCTAGGTCTGAAGTGGGTCTCTTGTAGACAGCATATATGTGGGTCTTGCTTCTGTATCCATTCAGCCAGTCTATGTCTTTTGGTTAGAGCAATTAATCCATTTATATTTAAGATAATTTTCAATATGTCTGCTACTATTACCATTTTCTTAATTGCTTTGGGTTTGTTTAGGTAGTTCTCTTCCTTCCCTTCTGTTTCCTGCCTAGAGAAATTCCTTTAGCATTCGTTGTAAAGCTAGTTTGGTGGTGCTGAATTCTCTTAGCTTTTGCTTGTCTGTAAATGTTTTATTTTCTCCATCAAATCTGAATGAGTTCCTTGCTGGATAGAGTAATCATGGTTGTAGGTTTTTCCCTTTCATCACTCTAAATGTGGCCTGCCACTCCCTTCTGGCTTGCAGAGTTTCACTGAAGGATCATCTGTTAACCTTATGGGCATTCCCTTGTATGTTATTTGTTGTTTTTCCCTTGCTGATTTTAATCCTTTTCTTTGTATTTAATTTTTGATAATTTGATTAATATGTGTCTTGGCAAGTTTCTCCTTGGATTTACCCCGTATGGGGCTCCCTGTGATTCCTGGACTCGACTAACTTTTTCCTTTCCCATATTAGGGAAGTTTTCAACTCTAATCTCTTCAAATATTTTCTCAGTCCCTTTTTTTCTCTTCTTTTTCTGGGACCCTTATAATTCGAATGTTGGTGATAAAATGTTGTCCCAGAAGTGTCTGATACTGTCCTCAATTCTTTTCATTCTTTTTTCCTTATTCAACTCTGAGGTACTTATTTCCACTATTTTATCTTCTAGGTCATTTATCCATTCTTCTGCCTCAGTTATTCTGCTATTGATTCCTTCTAGAGAATTTTTAATTTCACTTATTTTGTTGTTCATCATTGTTTCATTGCTTTTTAGTTCTTCTAGGTCCTTGTTAAACATTTCTTGTATTTTCTCCATTCTATTTCCAAGATTTTGGATCATCTTTACTATCATTACTCTGAATTCTTTTCTAGGTGGACTGCCTATTTCCTCTTCATTTCTTTGGTCTGGTGGGTTTTCACTTTACTCCTTCATCTGCTGTGTATTTCTCTGTCTTCTCATTTTGCTTAACTTACTGTGTTTGGGGTCTCCTTTTTCCAGGTTGCAGGTTCTTATTTCTTTTTGTTTTTGGTGTCTGCCCCCAGTGTGTAAGGTTGGTTTCTGTGTTGTGTACATCTTCCTGGAGGGGACTTTTGTTTGTGTTCTGGTGGATGAGGCTGGATCTTGTCTTTCTGTTGGGAAAGACTGTGTCTGGTTGTGTGTCTTCAGGTGTCTATGAGTTTAGTATGATTTTAGGCAGCCTCTCTGCTAATGGGTGGGGTTGTGTGTCTGTCTTTTTAGTTGTTTGGCATAATGTGTCCAGAACTCTAGCTTGCTGGTGTTTAGTGGAGCTATTTCTTAGTGTTGAGATGGAGATCTCTGGGAGATCTTTCACCGTTTGATATTAGGTGGAGCTGTGATGTGTCTGGTGGTCCAACTTTGTGAATTTGGCTCTCCCACCTTAGAGTCTCAGGCCTGACACCCGGCCAGAGCCCCAAGATCCTGTCAGCAACACAGATCAGAAGAAAAGACAGAAAAAGAAAGAAAGATGTAAGAAAAGAATAAAATAAAATAATTAAAGTTATTAAAATAAAGAAATGTTTTTTTAAAATTAAAGAGAAGGAGCTTCAAGATGGCAGAATAGTTAGACGTGGAGATCACCTTCCTCCCCACAATTACATCAGAAATACATCTACATGTGGAAAAAACCCTACAGAACCCCTCCTGAATGCTGGCAGAAGAACTCAGACCTCCCAAAAGGCAAGGAATTCCCCATGTACCTGCGTAGGGCAAAGAAAAATTAGAGACAAAAGAATAGGGGAGGGACATGCACCAGTAGGAGGGAGCTGTGAAGGAGGAAATGTTTCCACACACTAGGAAGCAACTTCATGGGTGGAGATGGTGTGTGGCAGTGTGGGGAAGCTTCAGAACCTTGGAGGATAACAGAGATACAGGGGCGTGGAGGGCAAAGCACAGAGATTCTCGCACAGAGGATAAGTGTTGGCCAGCATTCACCAACCCAAGAGGCTTCTCTGCTCACCTACCAGGGCGGGTGGGGCCTGGAAGCTGAGGTTCTGGCTTCGACGGTCAGATCCCATGGAGATTCACTGGGGTTGGCTGTGTGAACACAGCCTGAAAGGGCTTAGTGCATGACAGCCAGACAGGAGGGAGTCTGGGAAAAATTTTGGAACTGCTGAAGAGACAAGTTGCCATTGTTTTACAGTGCATGAGGAGAGGGGATTAAGAACACTGCCTAAAGAATTCCAGAGATGGGAAGAAGGCACAGCTATCAGCGCTGACAGAAGAGATGGGCATGAGATGCTAAGGCTGCTGCGGCCATCAAGAAGCCTGTGTGGAAGCACAGGTCACTATACACACCTACCCTCCCAGGAGCCTGTGCAGCCTGCCACAGCCAGGGCCTCGTGATGCAGGGACAGCTTCCTCAGGAGAACATATGGCATGACTCGGACTGTTTCAACATCACACCAGCCTCTGTCGCCGCAGGCTTTCCCCGCATTTTGTACTCCTCCCAGCCTCCAGCCTCAGTGAGACAGAGCCCCTAATCAGCTGCAAGTTTAACCATGTCCTGTCTGAGCAAAGAACAGATGCCCTCAGGCGACCTATATGCGGAGGCTGGGCCAAATACAAAGCTAAACAACAGGAGTTGTGTGAACAAAGAAGAGAAAGGGAAATTTCTCCCAGCAACCTCAGGAGCAGCGGATTAAATCTCCACAAACAACTTGATGTACCCTGCAACTGTGGAATACTTTAATAGACAAAGAATCATCCCAAATGTAGTCAGTAGACTTTGGGAACAAGTATATATATATATATATATATATATATATATATATATATAGAGAGAGTTCCTTTTTCTCTTTTTGTGAGTGTATATGTGTATGATTCTGTGTGTGATTTTGTCTTTAGAGCTTTGCTTTTATCATTTGTCCAAGCGTTCTATTTTTTTTTTAGTATAATTTTTAGCACCTGTTATCAATGGTGGATTTCATTTTTGGTTTGGTTGCTCTTTTTTTTCTTTCTTTCTTTTATTTTTTAATACATTTTAAATTATTTAAAATTATATTTTGTTTTAATAAATTTATTTTATATTTTTCTTTCTTTCTTTTTTCCTCAATTTTATTCTGAGCCACATGGATGACAGAGTTTTGGTGCTCTGACTGGGTATCAGGCCTGTGCCTCTGAGGTGGGAGAGCCGAGTTTAGGACATTGGTCCACCAGAGACCTCCCAGCTGCATGTAATATCAAATGGTGAAAATCTCCCAGAGATCTCCATCTAAATGCCAAGACCCAGATCCACGCAATGACCAGCAAGCTAGAGTGCTCAACACTCTATGCCAAACAACAAGCAAGAGAGGAACACAACTCCACCCATTAGCAGAGAGGTTGCCTAAAATCATAATAAGTTCACAGACACCCCAAAACACACTAACAGACATGGCCTTGCCCACAGAAAGAAAAATCCAGCCTCATCCACTAGAACACAGGCACCATTCACCTCCACCAGGAAGCTTACCACAACCCACTGAACAAAACTTAGCCACTGGGGGAAGATACAAAAACAATGGGAAATATGAACGTGCAGCCTGTGAAAAAGAGACCCCAAACACAGTAAATTAAGCAAAATGAGAAGACAGAGGAACACACAGCAGATGAAGGAGCAAGGTAAAAACCCACAAGACAAAACAAATGAAGAGAAAATAGGCAGTCTACATGAAAAGAATTCAGAATAATGATAATAAAGATGATCCAAAATCTTGGAAATGGAATGGAGAAAAGAAAATAAACTTTCAACAAGGACCTTAAAGAACTAAAGATGATACAAACAATGATGAACAACACAATAAATGAAATTAAATATTCTCTAGAAGGAATCAATAGCAGAATAAGAGAGGCAGAAAAATGGATAAGTGACCTGGAAGATAAAATAGTGGAAATAATTACTGCAGAGCAGAATAAAGAAAAAATAATGAAAAGAATTGAGGAGAGTCTCAGAGACCTCTGGAACAATATGAAATGCACTAACATTCGAATTATAGGGTTCCCAGAAGAAGAAGAGATAAAGAAAGGGACTGAGAAAATATTTGAAGAGATTATAGTTGAAAACTTCCCTAATATGGGAAAGGAAAGAGTTAATCAAGTCCAGGAAGCACAGAGAGTCCCATACAGGATAAATCCAGGAGAAGTGCACCAAGACACATATTAAATAAACTATCATAAACTAAACACAAGAAAAAATATTAAAAGCAGCAAGGGAAAAACAACTAATAACATACAAGGGAAACCCCATAATGTTAACAGCTGAACTTTCAGCAGAAACTCTGCAAGCCAGAAGGGAGTGGCAACACATATTTAAAGTGATGAAAGGGGAAAACCTACAATCAAGATTACTCTATCCAGCAAGGATCTCATTCAGGTTCAATGAAGAAATTAAAACCTTTACAGAGAAGCAAAATTTAAGGGAATTCAGCACCACCAAACCAGCTTTACAAAAAATGCTAAAGGAACTTCTCTAGGCAGGAAACACAACAGAAGGAAAAGACGTACAATAACAAACTAAAAACAATTGAGGAAATGGTGATAGGAACATTCATATCAATAATTACCTTAAATGTAAATGGAATAATGCACCAATCAAAATACATTAACTGGCTGAATGGATACAGAAACAAGACTTGTATATAAACTGTCTACAAGAGACCCACTTTAGACCTAGGGACACATACAGACAGAAAGTGAGGGGATGGAAAAAGATATTCCATGAAAATGGAAATCAAAAGAAAGCTGGAGAGCTGGAGTAGCAATTCTCATATCTGACAAAATAGACTTTAAAATAAAGACTATTACAAGACACAGAGTAGGATACCACATCATGATCAAGGGATCAATCCAAGAAGAAGATATAACAATTGTAAATATTTATGCACCCAACATAGGAACACCTCAATACATAAGGCAAATACTAACAGCCATAAAAGGGGAAATTAACAGTAACACAATCATAGTAAGGGACTTTAACACCCCACTTTCACCAATGGACAGATCATGCAAAATGAAAATTAATAAGGCAACACCAGCTTTAAATGATACATTAAACAAGGTTGCCTTAATTGATATTTATAAGACATTCCATCCAAAACAACAGAATACTTTCTTCTCAAGTTCTCATGGAACGTTTTCCAGTATAGGTCATATCCTGTGTCACAATTCAAGCCTTGGTAAATTTACGAAAACTGAAATCGTATCACGTATCTTTTCTGACCACAACACTATGAGACTAGACATCAATTACAGGAACAAATCTGTAAAAAATACAAACACATGGATGCTAAACACTGCACTACTTAATAACCAAGAGCTCACTGAAGGAATCAAAGAGGAAATCAAAAAATACCTAGAAACAAATGACAATGAAAACACGATGACCCAAAACCTATGGGATGCAGCAAAAGCAATTTGCCCACTACTGGGCATATACCCCGAGAAAACCATAATTCAAAAAAGAGTCATGTACCAAAATGTTCATTGCAGCTCTATTTACAATAGCCAGGACATGAAAAACCTTAGTGTCCCAACAGATGAACAGATAAAGAAGATGTCACACATGTATACAATGGAATATTAATCTGCCATAAAAGGAAATGAAATTGAATTATTTGTAGCGAGGTGGTTGGACCTAGAGTTTGTCATACAGTGTGAAGTAAGTCAGGAAGAGAAAAACAAATACCGTACACTAACACATATATATGGAATCTCAAAAAAGAAAAAAAAATGGTTATGAAAATCCTAGGGGCAGGATGGGAGTAAAGATGCAGACCTGCTAGAATATGGACTTGAGGACACTGGGCGGGGGAAGGTTAAGCTGGGACAAAATGTTAGAGTGGCATGGACATATATACACTACTAAATATTAAAACTGATAGCTAGTGGGAAGCAGCTGCATAGCACAGGGAGATCAGCTTGGTGATTTGTGACCACCTAGAGGGGTGGGATAGGGAGGGTGGGTGGGAGGGAGATGCAAGAGGGAAGAGATATGGGGATATATGTATATGTATAGCTGACTCACTTTGTTATAAAGCAGAAACTAACACACCATTGTAAAGCAATTATACTCCAGTAAAGATATTTTAAAAATAATTTAAAAATATAAATAAATAAAATAATAAATAAAAGAAATAAAAAAGTAATTTAGAAAAAAAGAAAGTAAGAAAGAAAAGAGCAACCAAACCAAAAAACAAATCCAGCAATGATAACAAGCACTAAAACCTATACCAAAACAAACAAAAAAAATACTGGACAGACAGAACCCTAGGTCAAATCGTAAACGCAAAGTTTTTGGGAAGTCTGAGGTCTTTTGCCAGTGTTCAGTAGGTTTTCTGTAGGAATTGTTCCACATGTAGATCTATTTTTGATGTACTTTTGGGGAGTAAGACAATCTCCATGTCTTAATCCTCTGCCATCTTGAAGGTCCCCTGCATAACCCTCTTGATGTAATATGTGTAGCCATCTGAGTCTCTGTGTCTCCTTCCTTAACATGTACATCCAGGCTGGCCAGGACGGTCAGGGTGCGGGACGCTGGTCTGGGTCTGGTGGACTCTGGCCTGCCCGGGCTAGTGGAGAGCCAGGAGCAGGTGGCACGGCAGTGCAGCAGGGTGAGGTGGCCTCAGAGAGCCTGTCTCCTATTAATCCTTTTAAAGAACCAATTTGGAGCTTTTTAGGCTCTTCCTATATTCACTATCAGTTTCTTTACTTTCTTTTGTTAATGTTCTTATTTTCTGCTTTAGCAATTATCTACTTTTTCAATTTGCTGTTGTTTTTCTACCTTTAGGAGATGGAATTTTTCATAGTTAATTTTCAGTCTGTCCTTTTGTATTTTATATATTTAGAACACCACAGTTTCTCTAAGTACCGCTGTCACTACATTTCTCTCATTTTGAATTATCCAATCTTCATTAGCCATCAGTTAAAACTTTCTCTCTTTTTAATTTTGATTTTGTTTCCTATCTGGCATTAATTCAAAGTGTATTGTTTAATTTTAAAGGAGTTAGACATTTTCTAGGGATCTCTATGTTCATGATTTCTATATCTTAATTCCAGTTCAGTCAGGGAAGAAACTGAATTTCATTAAGGATTATTTTATGATTTAGCATATTGTCAATTTTGGTAAATTGTTCATAGTTTACTTAAAAGGAGGGCTTCCCTGGTGGTGCAGTGGTTGAGAGTCTGCCTGCCGATGCAGGGGACATGAGTTCGTGCCCCGGTCCGGGAAGATCCCACATGCCGCAGAGTGGCTAGGCCCGTGAGCCATGGCCACTGAGCCTGCACATCCGGAGTCTGTGCTCGGCAATGGGAAAGGCCACAACAGTGAGTGGCCCACGTACAGCAAAAAATTAATTAATTAATTATTTGTTTTTCTTAATTTCAGTGTTGCTCAGGTCAAGATTATTAACTATTTTGAGCTATTAGAGAAACATATTATAGCTGAGCATTCAAATACAGTAGCCACTTGTCACATATGGCTATTGAGAATTTGAAATGTGGCTTGTTCAACTGAAGAACTAAAATTTTATTTTACATAAACTTAAATTAATATATAAATTTAATAACCAGTATAAGTATAATTATATACAGTATGTAAATAAAGTAAATATGAATTAACTAATTTCAGTTGGTGTTTTGATGTTTTATCTTCATCCTTTTACTTTCAAACATTCTATGTCCCTATATTTAAGAAATGTGTCTTATAAAAATTATGTAGCTGGGTTTTCTTTTTGAAATCAGACTGAAAACCTCAGTCTCTTACAGCTATTATTTTGTCGATGTATATTTAGTGCTACTACTGACATATTTGGGCTTATAAAATGCTTCCAAGTAAAAAGCTGTTGTATATTATCAGCTCACTACTCTGAGGCTGCCTTCTCAGAAATCCTAGACCATCTAGTGCCTGAGTGATTCCCCAGATCTCTGATGCCTTCCATCACATGATTTTTCATTCTATCATGGTTTTAACAACAGTTCTCAGCAGAAACGTTGCGATATCCAAAACTACTTCATCCTATCCAGAAATAAACATACCACTTGCTGTTTCTTTTTCTAGATTATTATTTTATACACAATTTGAGGGGTGAAATTAGAGTCTTCTTGTGTCAACTTTATCCCATAATTTTTATCTATTTAATTACATTGACTACAACTGCCTGCCAAAATATTTATTTCAGAGGTCTATAATAGAAAATTAAGCAATAACATTTGAAACAGCTTACTTTTAAAAATCGGTAAAATTTTATTCCAATTACAAATCTAATAACAGTTGATCAAATTCAATAGCTGCTGTAATATGAATAAAATATATGGTGACTTACTAGGTCTTAATGTATTATTCTCCCAAAATCAATATTATCACCAGTTGACAGGTCCACCATAATATTTTAAAGACCTCCTCAAAGATACCTTTGCTCTTGAATATTTTTATTTCTGTACTAGGCTCTGATTAATTCAATTATCTGATAGTTTTAATTTAGACTGATTACTCTCTTTACATCCATACTTCTCAAAATACACACATATATATATATATACATATTTTATTCAGTGCTATTTTTTGATTATACACCTGATTCTCAAGAATGTTGAAATCATATTTTTATCTCCTAGTACCAGTACACTGTCTGGTAAGTAATAAGTTCTCCATAAATATTTATTTTCTATTTGCTGCCATCTCTGGTTATGTGTGCTTTTATTTATTTGGACATTTTTTTCCCTTAGATGTCTATACATTTAAATTTCCAGATTAGCAGCTAAATAATTCTGATTCTTTTCTGGGAAGTCTAACTTTTGATACACATTTTTCAGATGGACTAAGGCTTAAATCCACATTTTAGGGGACCTCAGAAAATTAATAACCACTAATACTGCCATAGCCTGCTAAACTGTGCTGATCTGATGAAGGCATATCAGGCAAACACTTAGAAACTCAAGATCAGATACTTTAATTCCAAGAATCCATTTCTTATCAATTGCTTTACTTATAATGATTACTATTTTATATGCATAAAATTCATAGTAAATAATATTCAAATGTCTTTAGAGTCAAAGCCCTATAAAAACTGGCTCCAACTTACATCAACAGTATTCTTTCACTATATATATGTGTATCTATCTATCTATCTATCATCTATCTATCTATCTATCTATATATATATATATATATATATATATATATTCTAAATTACAATCAAAGTAAAATTGTTATGACTGCCTAACTTTAGTCCCACAATTTTCTGCCTCTAACTTTGCTTAAGCCTTTGAATCACCTACAATTATCTTTCTTGACTTCTCTACCCCTCAACATCCTAAACTTCAACTTTCAGTATGTATAATTCTTTTATAAAGCCTTCACTGATCTCCCACTGAGAATGCATTTTTCCCTGTATGGTTGTAGTCCTTTGTTTACATTTTTCTTACATTTTAGTCATTTATTTTTATATCTGATTGCTCCTATCAGCTTTTAATTTCCTGAGATGAGAGCTCTATTAGTTATTTATTGCTGTGTAACAAAATTACTCTAAAATATAATAGCTTAAAACAAACACTGGGTTAGCTTAGCTGGATGGTTTGTTTCAGAGTCTTTCATAAGGGCTGCAGTCACAATTTGACCAGAGCTGCTGGGGCTATAAGATCTGCTACAGAGTTGGCTCACTCATGTGGCTTATGACAGGAGGCTACAGTTCCTCCTCGGCTACATGTCAAACAGCTTGAGTGTTCTTACACATGACAAGCAGCTTCCTTCAGAATGAATGATTTGAGAGAGAGAGAGGCTTCAGTACCTTTCATGATGAAGTCCCAAAAGCCACACACCATCATTTCTGCCACATTTTGTTGTTGTTGTTAGGAATGAGTTAAGTAAAGCCCAAGCTCAAGTGGAGGAGAATTAGATTCCACAATTTGAAAAGAGTTGTATCAAATAATTTGTGGATGTATTTTAAAACCACCACAAGAATAATATCAAATTAATATCCAGAAAATCACATTACAGTGACTTGTACATTCTGAATAAACAAGTGAATAGATGAATGAACATTATTTATTTATCTAAATAAATTGTGTTGTAGATTTATTTAATATAGTCTTTACAGTCTCTGGAAATCTTAAAGGAGGAATATTAATATGAATGTTCACATTCTTAGTGACCCCACATCCCAGTTTTCCCAAAACAGTTCCAATTAATTTCCTATTGTCTCAACCTCCCATGTCATTTAATAAATGTCCTGGAATTTTTCACTAAGTGAACTATTGGTAACAACATTGACACGGAAATCAACTGGGATTTGTTTGATGGATCTCCACTCTTTACTTTCAGTCTCTGTTACGGTTTTGTTCTGGAATTTGTGAGAGAAATGTATAATTAAGAAAAGTTCCTCTTTAACAACTATTTAAAGCAACAAATATACCTTTAATACCCCCAGGTACATATAACATAATTCAAGAACAAATGGAGAGTATTAGTGAATAAAACAAAATATTCTCAAGTAGAAGCAGCTAGAACAGCAGATTACATCTAGAATTTGGCATTAGGGGAAAAGTATTCAGTGTTGCTGAACCTGCCAGTCACTTCATGTACTAATCAGTGGTGCCATATACTGTGCAATTTTGCAAAGCCATCAGACAGCTGTCTCCGTGAAAATTGTAGTAAATTATCACCTGGTTTAAAGTGAAATATGAGCAGGAAATAGAGGATGAGGAGCCCTACCATAGACTGTGTAAAAAAACAATTTGAGTAATCTTGCTACAAATGTTCTTGCTATGTATTGTATTATACTTTAAATATTTAACTATGTTTTAGTATTTTAACACCCTACTCTTTTGCAGGAGACGCTTATGGCAGGAATGAACTAAAAAAATCTTTCATAATGAAAAATTAGCTATCATATTTTCAGTTCCTAAAGAAGTTGACAATAAAAATGTACATTTCAATCATGTTTGTTGCAATTCACTATCTACTATGGAGACTGCAGTAAAATCACTGATCATATGACTATTGGAAGACACAATTCTGCTGCAAGAGCATCATTATCAACTTCAAAAGTTAGTATTTTGAAAGGAGGGACATCAGAATTGTGACAGCACAAGTTCTTCCTCTATTCACTCTCCTTTAACAACTGGTTAGATATCCATAACCAAACAAAAGTCCTTCTGCACATTACACCAAGTGATCCAAGAGGTTTCTAGCTTGTCTGTGCACCTGAAAACAAACAAACAGACATCAATAAGGGCTGTGGATCCACATCAAAATTTTCCAACACCCATTCACCATGACCAGGGATAAAAAGAACTCACAGAATACAAACTGGGGGGATACACACGTGCAAAAGAGAATTTGTGGATGTCCGGCTTGCCTGAGGGGAGATTCCAGCACACCATCAGAGTAGGATAGAGATGAGTTTGGATGCAGAGGAAAGAAGGTCAGAATGGATTCCCTCTGTAGGGTGGTAATGCAAGGGTCTAGGACTTTGGCTTGGTTTTGGCAATGTCTCAAGCAGAGGAGTTAGAAAGTGTTCACTTCTCCCAAAGGGGTGGAGGAAAGGGAAAGTGGTGAGTGACAGGCCAGCTAACTCTAGTTGTATGGGTTGTGGTGGGAGAAACCCTTTTCTCTCCAGCAGCAGCTGGATTTCTGAGGAGGGACCTCTGCAACTAGTGGGGAGGAAGCACATAAGAATATCAAAGGACATTAAAGGCATGCATTTTCTGCTGTCTGTTTCAGGAATTCAACAGGAAGCCCACCTGCAAACCTCTGAGAGTACCCCACACTTGAGGATCCCCACTGTCTAGGGGCACCCACCCCCAAAGTCCCAAGTGCCGAGCCTGCACTTTCCCCTACTCTACTGCCACTTCTTGTGCATGCTTCTTAGTGCATTTTTGAGATCCAGCTATAGCAGACAAAAAGGGCAAACTTGAGCTAGATTATCACTTTCTAGAGGACCAAAGGTTTTTAGTAGTTAGCCTATTGAATTGAAAGAGGACATAGAACTTAGTTAAGGAGGTGTCTACTACTTCAAATGCCAAAGCAGAAGTACATACCTACAAACACATTAGAAAGATCAAGGAAATATGGTATCACAAAAAGGAAATGATAATTCTTCAGCAGTCAAATTCAAAGGCATGGAATATTGAGATCTAACTGATAAAGAATTCAAAATAGCTCTTATTAAGAAATCCAATGAGCTATAAGAACAGGCACTTTAATGAATTCAGGAATAAAATTAATGAACAGAATGAGTTCTTTATCAAAGAGATTAAAATTATAAAAAAGAACTGAACAGAAACGCTAGAGCTGAAGAATTCAATGACTGAGGTACAGAATGCGATAGAAAACGTCAGTGACAGGGCAGATCAGATGGAAGAAAGAAATAATGACTTGGAGATGGGGATATAGAAATAATTCAGTTAGAGGAGGAGAGAGAACTAAGATTTTTCAAGAGTGAAGAAACCCAATGAGAGCTATTAAATGCTATCATACATAATATAATAATTGGTGTAACAGAAGAATAAAGGAATGAGGAGGTCTAGTGTTTATTTAAGGAAACAATAGCTAGAAATTACCAAACCTGGGGAGAAAATTGGAATACACAAGTCCAGGAAGCTAATAGAATACCTTATTATCTCAATACAAAAAGACCTTCTCCAAGACACATTACAATGAAATTACCAAAAATCAATGGTAAAGAACCTTAAAGGCAGCCAGGGAAAAAATAGTAATTAACCTACAAAAGAACCACTTGAGGCTATTAGCAGATTTCTCAGCAGAAACTCTACAGGCCAGGAGAGAATGGAATGCCATATTCAAAACATTGAAAGATAAATGCTACTAACCAAGAATACTTTATCCAGCAAAATTACCCTTCAGATATGAAACGTAAATAAAGGCTCTCCCAGACAAACAGAAACTGAGGGAGTTCACCACCACTATACTGCATTGCAAGAGGTGCTGAAGGGAGTTCAGGCTGAAAGGGAAAGATGATAATCAGTGATATGAAAACATATGAAAGTACTCAAGAAACTGGTAAATTGAAAAATAGACAGTCAGAATTAGAAAACTGTAACTCTATATTAGAACCATTTAACTATATTAAAAGTTAGAGGAAGAATATTAAAAATAACTATAACTACTATGATTTATTAATGAATATACATCATTGAAAAAAATAAATTGTGCAATCAGAAATATAAAAGGGTGTTCTTGCCTGCCCTTCCAGCCAGTATTTTCTAAGGACCCTCATGCCTGCTCATCTATCTTCTCTCATGGTACCTACAACTTGCTTCTATGCTCAGTGATAACAATAGGGTGGGTTAGGAACATATTTTGTGGTTGCTAATTAGAAACTAAGAATTAACTCTCTTTCTGTAATTGAATGGGCCATCACGTGGAATGCCAGATTCTCCAGATGAGAATATAAACCTCAGAAAGGCAGTCTAAAATGTTGACATAGAAGATCCTGCACTCATCTCCTCTAATGAACACACCAAATCTACAATTACATATGGAAAAATTCCCTCTAAAGAAGACCTGAAAATAGCTAAACAGCTCCTTCAAAGCAACTCATGCCTACCACAAGAAACAAGAAAATTCTCAAACAACCTAACTTTACACCTCAAAGAGCTAGAAAAGCAAGAACAAACAAAGGTCAAAGTGAGTAAAAGGAAGAAAATAGCAAAGATCAGAGCAGAAATAAGTAAAATAAAGGCTTAAAAAGAAATAGAAAAGATCATTGAAGATAAAACCTGGTGCTTTGCAAAGATAAATAAGATTTTAAAACTGTTACCTGTATTCACTAAGAATAAAAGGAGAGGGCTCAAATAAATAAAATCTGAAATAAATGAGGAGACATTAAAACTGGTATCACAGAAATACACAGGCTCATAAAAAGATACTATGAACAATTTTACACCAATACGTTGGAAAACCTAGAACAGCAGTCCCCAAGTACCGGTCCATGGCCTGTTAGGAACTAGGCCATACACCAGGAGGTGAGTGGCAGGCAAGCAAGCAAAGTTTCATCTGTCTCTTCCCATTGTTCCACATTGCTCGCATTACCACCTGAACCATCCCCGACTCCATCCATGGAAAAATTGTCTTCCACGAAACCAGTCCCTGGTGTCAAAAATATTGAGGACCACTGACTTAGAAGAAATCAATAAATTCCTAGAATGATACAATCTTCCAAGCCTCGGTCATGAAGAATTAGAAATCTGAATACACCCATGATTAGGTAAGGAGAGTGAATAAGTAGACAAATATAACCCAACAAAAATAAGGCCAAGACCAGATGGCCTCACTGATTAATTCTACAAACTATTCAAAGATAAGTAATAATTCTTCTCACACTCTTCCAAAATATTGAAAAGGTGAAAACTTCAAAACTCATTTTATGAGGTCAGCATTACCCTGATACCAAGAGCAGACAAGAATACTTCAAGAAATTAAAATTATAGGCCATTATCCCTGATGAACATACATGCAAAAATCTTAAAGAAAATATTAGCAAACTGAATTCAACAATATATTAAAAGGATCATATTCCATGATCACTGGGATTTATTCCAGGTTGTAAGGATGGTTCTACAACAGTAAATCAATCAACATCATCTACTACTTTAATAAAATTAGGCTAAAAATTATATGAGCCTCTGACAAGATGAAGAAAAAGCATTTGACAAAATTCAACATCAATTTGTGATAAAAAATCTCAACAACGTGTGTATAGAGAAAATGTACTTCAACATAATAAAGACCATGTATGACAAGCCTACAGCTAAGATCATACTCAACAGTGAAATGCTGAAAGATTTGCTCTAAAATCCGAACCAAGACAAAGATACCCACTCCTGCCACTTTTATTCAACATAGTATTGGAGTCCTAGCCACAGCATTCAGCCAAGGAAGATAAATAAAAGACAGCCAAATTGGAAGGGAATGTATTAAACTGTCACTATTTGCAGGTGCTATGATCCTATATACTAAAACCCCTAAAGATTACACACACACACACACACACACACACACACACACAAACTGCAGAATGAATCAATGTTGCAGGACACCAAATCAATATACAAAACTCTGTTGTGTTTCTATACACTAATAAAAAACTATCAGGAGGAGAAATTCTAAAAAATAATGTCATTTACAATTGCATTAAAATGAATAATATTTAAGAATACACTTATTTAACCAAGGAGGTGAAAAACCTGTATGTTGAAAACTGTAAGACATTGATAAAGACGTTGAAGAAGACACAAATAAATGGAAAGATGTTCCATGCTCATGGATTAAAATTATAAATATTGCTAAAATGTCCATACTACCCAAAGCAATCTACAGATGCAAAGTAATATCAAATAAACAACCTAAATTTATATCTCAAGGTGCTAGAAGAAGAAAAATTTAAGCTCAGAGTCAGTGGAAGAAGGAAATAATATTGATCAGAGCAGAAATAAATGAAATAGAAACTAGAAAAACTATTGGAAGGGTCAAAAAAAAAAAAAAAACCTAAGCTGATTTTTGGAAAAGATTAAAAAATACATATTATGTTATTAGTTTAGCCTCAGCTAACCTAAGAAAACAGAGAAGATAAAAATAAGTAGAAATAAAAGAGGAGACATTCCCACTGATGATACAGAAATACATAAGATCACGAGAGGCTACTATGAACAGTTATACACTGACAAATTAGATAAGCTAAAATTAATGGATGAATACCTAGAAAACAATATTTACAAAGACTGAATCAGGAAAAAAAAAAAAGAACACCAAAAGAGACCAATAATGCATAAGGGGATTAAATCAGTAATCAAAATCCTCCCAACACAAAAAGCCCCAGGACCAGATGGCTCACTGGAAAATTCTACCAAACATTTAAAGAAGACTTAATGCCATTCCCTCTCAAACACTTCCAAAAAATTGAAGAGGGGTAAACATTTCCAAACTCATTCTATAAGCCAGCATTACCCTTATATAAAAGGGCCACTATAAGCAAAGGATATTATGGACCAACTATGGACTATCCCTGATGATTATAGATGTAAAAATTCTCAACAAAATATTAGCAAACCAAATTCAAGAACATAATAACAGAATTATACACCATGACCTAGTGGGATTTATCCCTGGGATGCAAAAATGACTCATATTTGCAAATCAAGCAATGTAAAATATTATATTAATAGAACAGAATATAAAAGTAACATGCCACCAAAAGAGATACAGAAAAAGCATTGGACAAAATACAACATACTTTCATGATAGAAAACCTCAACAGATTGGGTATAGAACGAACATACCTCACATTAAAAAGTCCATATATGACAAAATTCCAGCTAATATTATACTCAATGGTGAAAAATTGAAAGCTTTTCCTCTAAGATCAGGAGCAAGACAAGGATACCCATTCTCTCTACTCATTCAATTTAGTACTGTAAGTCTTAGCTAGAGCAATTAGACAAGACTAAGAAATGAAGGCATCCAAATCGGAAAGGAAGAAGTAAAATTGTCATGATTTGCATACAAAATGATTTTGTATATAGAAAATTCCAAAAGACTCTATCAAGAAACTGTTGGAACTAATCAATGAGTTCAGTAAAAAAAAAAAAAAAAAGCCTATCCTATTCTCAATAGTAGTAAAACAATAAATTACCTAGAAATAACTTTAACCAAGGAAGATCTGTACAATGAAACTACAAGACCTTTGAAAAAATTGAAGACAAAAACAAGTGGAAAGATATCTTGTGTTCACTGATTAGAAGAATTAATATTGTTAACATGTCCATACTACCCAAAGTCATCTATAGATTCAATGGAATTTCTATCAAAAATCCAATGACATTCTTCACAGAAATAGAATAAACAATACTAAAAATTGTATGAATCCACAAAATACCCTGAATAGCCAAACAATTCCAAAAAAGAACAAAACCATAGGTATCAAATTTCCTGATTTCAAAATATACTACAATGCTATGGTAATCAAAACAATATGGTACCTGCATAAAAATAGACACATAGATCAATGGAACAGAATAGAGAGTGCAGAATTAAACACCCATGTGTAGGGTCAAATAATGTTTAACAAGAGAGCCAAAACACCCAAAATAGGGAAAAGATAGTCTCTTCAACAAAAGATGTTGGGAAACCTGGATAAACACATGCAGAAAAATGAATTTGGAATCCTAACTTAAACTACTAACAAAAATTAACTCCAAATGGATCAAATATTTAAATATAAAACATGATACAATAAAATCCTAGGAAAAAAACATAGAGAAGAATCTCCTTGGATATTTGACTTAGCAATGATTTTTGGACATGACATCAAAAGCACAAACAAAAAAAAGCAAAATTAACAAGTGACCCTGCATCAAATTTAAATGCTTCTGAACAACAAAGGAAACAATTAACAAAATGAAAAGGCAACCTACAGAATTGGAAAAAGTTTTGTAAATGCTATATCAAGTGAGGGGTTAATATGCAAAATATAGAAAGAATTTATATAACAATTATAAAACAATAACCAGAAAGCAACTTAAAAAAAAAAAAAAACAACCCACAATTCAACTAAATAATAAGCAGAGGAACTAAATAGATATTTTCCAAAAAGACATCCAAATGGCCAACAGGTACATGAAATTTGTTCAAAAATCACTAAACATGAGGGAAATGAAAATCAAAACCACAATAAAATATCATGGCACACTTGTCAGAATGGTTATCGTCAAGGAGCCAAGAGGTAACAAATGTTGGAGAGGATGTGGTGAAAAGGGAACACTCTTACACTGTTAGTCAGAATGGAAAACAATATGGAGTTTCCTTAAAAAATTATAAATAAAGCTACCATATTATTCAGCAGTTCCACTTCTAGTATATAACCAAAGGAAATGAAAACAGGATATTGAAGAGATATATGCACTCTTGTTTATTGCAACATGACTTACAATATTCAAGCTACATACAAACAACCCAAGACCCAACAACGCATGAATGGATAAAGATGTAAGATATATATATCACTACACACACACACACACACACACACACACACACACTGGAATATTATTCAGCCATGAGAAAGAAGTGCATCCTGCCATTATGAGCACATGTATAGACCTTGGGGAATTAAGCTAAGTGAGAGAATCAAGACAGAGAAAAAAGTACTGTATAACACTCACATCTGGAATATAAAAAAGCCAAATTCTTAAAAACAGAGAATAAAATGGTGGTTATCAGAGGATGGGGGTTGAGGGGATAGGAGTATATTGAAGGGTACAAACTCGCAATGATAAATAAGTCCTAGTGATTCTAATGCATGTGTAGCAAGTATAGACAATATTGTATTATAATCAAACTTGCTAAAAGACTAGAACTTAATTAATTCCAACCATTAAAAAGCAATGATAATTAATGAAATGTGAACTGTGAAAGAGGTTCTGATTGTCATTACATGACAATCATATTACAATATATAAATATATCAAATTAACATGATGTACACTTTAAATTTATACAATGCTACATCTCAAATATATTTCAATAAAATTAAAAAAAAATTAGTATTTTAAGATGAATATGAGCCCGATAACAACAAGGGCAAATGTGAAAGGTACATTTATATATTGTTTGGTGAAGCATGATATTTTATTTGATAGAAATGTTACTGTTTATTTTATTCCAAATATTCTTGTGCATATTTGAAAAGTGAAGTGATAGCACTTAACACACTAGCTCCTTTAGCAGAACAACTTCCCAGATAGTTGAGTGATGCCAATGTTATAACTTTAGTGTAATCAGACACTTGAAATAAGTATAAGTTTTAACACTTGCAATAATTGTTCAGTATTTTCATCTAATTCATGGAATAAAAATGAAGTTCTAGAATTCTCATTCTTTGTTGATTAAAAATAAGATATTAAGTGATACTGTGAATTTAGTTAAAAATTTCAACAGTGAAGATAAGATAGTTTCTAATATTATAATACAAATAAAAATATTAATAGAATACAGCAAAGTCAATTGCTCTTACTACATTAAGAAACCTATGAAGCACAAATATACATGAAACTTCTTGTAAGATACATATGATATATTATTGTATTCAAACAGGCTATAATAGTCTATCCTGCTAAACAGATGCTGTAATTGATATAGACAATTTTACATATATTAAAAAGTAAGGGGTATTATAAAGTCAAAAAAAAGAAAGTGTAAACTAACATATATAGCATGCCAAGTGTTATTTTAAATAGAGGGAGGGGATAAGAAAACATACAAAAATTTGCTTATCATTCCAAATATATATATGAGAAAGATAAACCAATGAAATTGGTTACATTAAAGTGGGTAACAGAAACAGAGTGGAATGGATATGGGAAGGAGAGACATTTCTCTGAATATGTCTTTTTGTGTAATTGTGATTTTTTTGAAGGCATGAAAATATTGCACATTAAAACAATAAAAGATTTACAATAATGGTAATGGAAGGGGACGTAAAACAGAAAATAACAAATGAATCCAATTATTTTCAAAGAAATATTACAAAAACACTGAAGGAGAAAAAAATAACTAATCTGAGTAACTTACAAACACATTATTTGAATTCAGTCTTGGGTGGTATGAGTTGCTGAAGGGAGGGGACATCTAAAATCAAGTCCTGAACTCTTTTTAAAACATTTCATGAGAGACCTTCAAGATGGAGGAGGAGTAAGACATGGAGATAACCTTCCTCCCCACAAATACATGAGAAATACATCTACATGGGGAACAACTCCTACAGAATACCTACTGAATGCTGGCAGAAGACCTCAGACTTCCCAAAAGGCAAGAAGCTCCCCACATACCTGGGTAGGGCAAAAGAAAAAAGGAAAAACAGAGACAAAAGATTAGGCACAGGACCTGCACCTCTGGGAGGGAGATTTGAAGAAGGAACTGTTGCCACAAGCTAGGAAGCCCCTTCACTGGCAGAGACAGTGGACGGGCAGGGGGCAGCTTCAGAGCCATGGAGGAAAGTACAACAAAAGTGGTGCAGAGGACAAAGCGGAGAGATTCCTGCACAGAGGACTGGTGCCAACCAGCATTCACCAGCCTGAGAAGCTTGACTGCTCACCCACAAGGGCAGGTGGTGGCTGGGAACTGAGGCTCCAGTTTTGGAGGACAGATCTCAGGGAGAGGACTGGGGTTGTCTCTGTGAACACAGCCTGAAGGGGGTTAATGTGCCACAGTTAGCTGGGAGGGAGTCCGGGAAAAGGTCTGGAATTGCCTAAGAAGCAAGAGACCACTCTTTTGGGGTTCATGAGGAAAGGGGATTCAGAACACTGCCTAAACGAGCTCCAGAGACAGGCGTGAGCCACGACTATCAGCATGGACACCAGAGATGGTCATGAAATGCTAAGGCAGCTGCAGCCACCAAGAAGCCTTTGTGCAAACACAGGTCATTATCCACATCTCACCTCTCAGGAGTCTGTGCAGCCCACCACTGCCAGGGTCCCGTGATCCAGGGACAAGATCCCTGGGAGAACACCTGTCATGCCTCAGGCTGTTGCAACATCATGCTGGCCTCTGCAGCCATAGACTCACCTCACATTCCGTACGCCTACCTCCCCTGGGCCTCAGTGAGTCAGAGCACCCTAATCAGCTGCTGTTTAACCCTGTCTTGTCTGATCAAAGAACAGATGTCCTCAGGTGACCTACACACAGAGGCAGGGCCAAATCCAAAGCTGAGCTGCAAGAGCTGTGCGAAGAAAGAAGAGAAAGGGAAATTTCTCCCAGCAGCCTCAGGAGTAGTGGATTAAGTCTGCACATTCAATTTGATGTACCCTGCATCTCTGAAATACCTGAATAGAAAACTAATGATGCCAAAATTGATTTTTCTTTCTTTCTTTCTTTCTTTCTTTTTTTTTTTTTATGAACAACATTAGAGTTCTTGATACTGGTCAATTTATTTATTTATTTATTTTATAACATCTTTAATGGAGTATAGTTGCTTTACATTGGTGTGTTAGTGTCTGTTTATAACAAAGTGACTTAGCTATACATATCTATATCTATATCTATATATACATATATATATATGTATCTCCCCATTTCTCCTCCATCTTGAGTCTCCCTCCCATCCTCCCTATCCCATCCCTGTAGGTGGACACAAAGCACTGAGCTGATCTCCCTGTGCTTTGAGGTTGCTTCCCACTAGCTATCTACTTTACATTTGGTAGGATATATATGCCCATGCTACTCTCTCACTTCATCCCAGCTTACCCTTCCCCCTCACCACCAAAATTGAGGCAGTGGACTTTGGGAGCAATTGTAGACCTTGTGGTTGCTTTCTGCATCTAATTTGTTTAAGGATTTATGTTTTTCTTAGTTTCGCACTTAGAGTATATTAACATTGGTAGATATGTTTATTGATTTAGTTGTTCACTTCTTTTATATATATATATATATATTTTACCGTTTTCTCTTTTTGTGAGTGTGTATGTGTATACACCTTTGCATGAGTTTGTCTGTATAGCTTTGCTTTTACCATTTCTTTAGGGTTCCATCTGTCAGGCTTTTTTGTTTTGTTTTGTTTTGTTTTTTTAGTATAGTTTGTAGTGCTTTTTCTCATGGCTGGATTTGTTTTTTGGTTTGGTTGCTCTCTTCTTTCTTGCTTTATTTTTTTTCTTTTGTCTATTCCTTTTTGATTATTTTTTCTTTTTATTTTGTTTCATTTTTTATTTTAATAACATAATTTTATTTATTTTTCTTTCTTACTTTTTTTTTTCTCCCTTTTCTTCTGATCTGTGGGGCTGACAGGGTCTTTGTGTTCCAGCTGGATGTCAGGACTGTACCTCTGAGGTGGGAGAGCTGACTTCAGGACATTGGTCCACCCGAGACCTCCTGGCTAAACGTAATATCAAATGGCAAAAGTTATCCCAGAGATCTCCATCTCAACCTGAAGACCCAGCTCCACTAAACGATCAGAAAGCTACAGTGCTGGATACTCTATGACAAACAACAAGCAGGACTGGAATACAAACCCACCCATTAGCAGACAGGCTGCCTAAAACAACAATAAGGTCACAGATACCGAAGAAAAACCACCGGTTGTGGTCCTACCCACCAGAATGACAAGATACAGACTCATCCACCAGAATACAGGAACAAGTCCCCTCCACAGGGGACCCTACAAAACACATTGAACCAACTTTAGCCACTGGGGGTAGACACCAAAAACAGTGGGAACTATGAACATGCAGCCTGCGAAAAGGAGACCCCAAACACAGAAAGTTAAGCAAAATGAGAAGACAGAGAAATGCAGAGCAGATGAAGGAGCAAGGTAAAAAACCCACAGACCAAACAAATGAAGAGGAAATAGGCAGTCTACATGAAAACAAAGGAGTGTAATGATACTAAAGATGACACAAAATCTTACAATGGAGAAAATATAAGAAACGTTTAACCAGGACCTAGAAGAATTACAGAGCAAACAAATAATTATGAACAACACAATAAATGAAATTAAAAATTCTCTAGAAGGAATCAGTAGCAGAATAACTGAGTCAAAAGAATGGAGAAGTGATCTGGAGGATAAAATAGTGGAAATATCTACTGCAGAGGAGAATAAAGAAAAAAAAAGAATGAAAACATTGAAGACAGCTTCAGAGACTTCTGGGATAACATTAAATGCACCAACATTCGAATTATAGAGGTCCCAGAAGAAGAAGAGGAAAAGAAAGGAACTGAGAAAATATTTGAAGAGATCATAGTTGAAAACTTCCCTAATACGGAAAGGATATAATCAATCAAGTCCAGGAAGTGCAGAGAGTCTCATATAGGATAAATCCAAGGAGAAACACACCAAGACACATATTAATCAAACTATCAAAAATGAAATACAAAGGAAAAATACTAAAAGCAGCAAGGGAAAAACAACAAATAACATACAAGGGAATCCACACAAGGTTAACAGCTGATCTTTCAACAGAAACTCTGTAAGCCAGAAGCGAGTGGCAGGATATATTTAAAGTGATGAATGGGAAAAACCTACAACCAAGATTACTCTACCCAGCAAGGAGCTCATTCAGATTTGATGGAGAAATTAAAAACTTTACAGACAAGCAAAAGCTGAGAGAGTTCAGCACCACCAAACCAGCTTTACAACAAATGCTAAAGGAACTTCTCTAGGCAAGAAACACAAGAGAAGAAAAGACCCACAATAACAAACCAAAATAATTAAGAAAATGGGAATAGGTACATACATATCTATAATTACCTTAAATGTAAATGGACTAAATGCTCCCACCAAAAGACACAGACTGGCTGAATGGATACAGAAACAAGACCCGTATATATGCTGTCCACAAGAGACCCACTTCAGACCTAGGGACACATGCAGACTTAAAGTGAGGGAATGGAAAAAGATTTTACATGCAAATGGAAATCAGAAGAAAGCTGGAGTAGTGATTCTCATATCAGACAAAAGAGACTTTAAAATAAAGACTATTACAAGAGACAAAAAAGGACACTACCTAATGAGCAAGAGATCAATCCAAGATGAAGATATAACGATTGTAAATATTTATGCACCCAACATAGGAGCATCTCAGTACATAAGGCAAATACTAGCAGCCATAAAAGGGAGAATCGACAGTAACACAATCATAGTATGGGACTTTAACACCCCACTTTCGCCAATGGACAGATCATCCAAAATGAAAATAAATAAGAAAACACAAGCTTTAAATGATATATTAAAAAAGATGGACCTGGTTGATATTTATAGGACAGTCCATCCAAAAACATCAGAGTACATCTTCTTCTCACGTGCTCATGGAAAATTCTTCAGGATAGATCATATCTTGTGTTACAAATCAAGCCTTGGTAAATTTAAGAAAACTAAAATCGTATCAAGTATGTTTTCTGACCACAATGCTTTGAGACTACATATAAATTTAAAAGTTTGTAAAAACTACAAACACATGGGGGCAAAACAATAAACTAGTAAATACACAAGAGATCACTAAAGAAATCAAAGAGGAAATAAAAAAGATACCTAGAAACAAATGACAATGAAAACACGATGACTCAAAAATTTTGGGATGCAGCAAAAGCAGTTCTAAGAGGGAAGTTTATACAGATACAATCCTACCTCAATAAACAAGAAACTTCTCAAATAAACAACCTAACATTACACCTAAAACAACTAGAGAAAGAAGAACAAAAGACCAGCAAATCTAGCAGAAGGAAAGAAATCATAAAGATCAGATCAGAAATAAATGAAAAGAAATGAAGGAAACAATAACAAAGATTAATAAAACTAAAAGCTGGTTCTTTGAGATGATAAAAAAAATTGATAAAATATTAACCAGACTCATCTAGAAAAAAAGGGAGAAGACTCAAATCAATAGAATTAGAAATGAAAAAGGAGAAGTAACAATGGTCACTGCAGAATACAAAGGATCATGAGAGATTACTACAAGCAACTCTATGCCAATAAATTGGGCAAACTGGAAGAAATGGACACAGTCTTAGAAAAGCACAACCTCCCAAGACTGAACTGGGAAGAAATAGAAAATATAAACAGACCAATTACAAGCACTGAAATTAAAACTGTGATTAAAAATCTTCCAACACAAAGCGAAAGAGAGGCATGGACATATATACACTACCAAACGTAAGGTAGATAGATAGTGGGAAGCAGCCGCAGAGCACAGGGAGATCAGCACGGTGCTTTGTGACCGCCTGGAGGGGTGGGATGGGGAGGGTGGGAGGGAGGGAGATGCATGAGGGAAGGGATGTGGGAACAGATGTATATGTACGACTGATTCATTTTGTTATAAAGCAGAAACTAATAAAAAAATAAAAATTAAATTAAATTAATTTTTTTAAAAAAGTGATACATATACAGGGTTAGAAAATAAGCCACACTGCAAAAAGAAAATAAAAAGAAAGAAAAAAAAATCTTCCAACAAACAAAAACACAGGACCAGATAGATTCACAGGCAAATTCTATCAAACATTTTGAGAAGATATAACACCTATCCTTCTCAAACTCTTCCAAAATATAGCAGAGGGAGAATCACTCCCAAACTCATTCTATGAGGCCACCACCACCCTGATACCAAAACCAGGCAAAGATGTCACAAAAAAAAAAAAAAGAAAACTGCAGGCCAATAACACTGATGAACATAGATGCAAAAATCCTCAACAAAATATTAGCAAAAGGCATCCAACAGCACAGTAAATGGATCATACACCACAATCAAGTGGGGTTTATCCCAGGAATGCAAGGATTCTTCAGTATATGCAAATCAGTAAATATGATAAACCATAACAACAAATTGAAGGAGAAAAACCATATGATCATCTCAATAGATGCACAAATACCTTTTGACAAAATTCAACACCCATTTATGATAAAACCCTCCAGAAAGTAGGCATAGTGGGAACTTACCTCAACATAATAAAGGACATATATAACAAACCCACAGCCAACATCATTCTCAATGGTGAAAAACTGAAACCATTTCCTCCAAGATCAGGAACAAGACAATATTGTCCACTCTCACCACTTTTTTTCAACATAGTTTTGGAAGTTTTAGACACAGCAATCAGAGAAGAAAGGGGAATTAAAGGAATCCAAATCAGAAAAGAAGAAGTTAAGCTGTCACTGTTTCCTGATGACATGATACTATAAAAAGAGAATCCAAAAGATGCTACCAGAAAACTACTAGAGCTAATCAATGGATTTGGTAAAGTTGCAGGATACAAAATTAATGCACAGAAATCTCTTGCATTCCTATACACTACTGATGAAAAATCTGAAAGAGAAATTAAAGAAATGCTCCCATCTGACATTGCAACACAAGGAATAAAATACCTAGGGATAAACCTACCTAAGGAGACAAAAGACCTGTATGCAGAAAACTGTAAGACACTGATGAAAGAAATTAAAGATGATACAAACAGATGGAGAGATATACCATGTCCTTGGATTGGAAGAATCAACATTGTGAAAATGAGTATACTACCCAAAGCAATCTACAGGTTCAATGCAATCCCTATCAAACGACCAATGGCATTTTTCACAGAATTAGAACAAAAAATTTCACAATTTTTATAGAAACACAAAAGACCCCGAATAGCCAAAGCAATCTTGAGAAAGAAAAACGGAGCTGGAGGAATCAGGCTCCCTGACTTCAGACTATACTACAAAGCTACAGTAATCAAGACAGTATAATACTGGCACAAAAAAAAAGAAAGATAGATCAATGGAACAGGATAGAAAGCTCAGAGATAAACCCACACATATATCGTCACCTTATTTTTGATACAGGAGGCAAGAGTATACAATGGACAAAAGACACGCTCTTCAATAAGTGCTGCTGTGAAAACTGGACAGCTACATGTAAAAGTATGAAATTAGAACACTCCCTAACAACATACACAAAGATAAATTCAAAGTGGATTAAAGACCTAAGTGTAAGGCCAGACACTATCAAACTCTTAGAGGAAAACATAGGCAGAACACTCTATGACATAAATTACAGTAAGATCTTTTTTTTTTTTCTGTACGTGGGCCTCTCACTGTTGTGGCCTCTCCCGTTGCAGAGCACAGGCTCCAGATGTGCAGGCTCAGCAGCCATGGCTCACAGGCCCAGCTGCTCTACAGCGTGTGGGATCTTCCTGGACCGGGGCATGAACCCACGTCCCCTGCATCGGCAGGCGGACTCTCAACCACTGCACCACCATGGAAGCCCCACAGCAAGTTCCTTTTTAACCCACCTCCTAGAGAAATGGAAATAAAAACAAAAATAAACAAATGGGACCTAATGAAATTTCAAAACTTTTGCACAGCAAAGGGATACATAAACAAGACAACAAGACAACCCTCAGAATGGGGAAAATACTTGCAAATGAAGCAACAGACAAAGGATTAATCTCCAAAATTTGCAAGCAGTTCATGCAGCTCAATATCAAAAGAAACCAAACAACCCAATCCAGAAATTGGCAGAAGATGTACACAGACATTTCTCCAAAGAAGATATACAGATAGCCAACAAACACATGAAAGGATGCTCAACGTCTCTAATCATTAGACAAATGCAAATCAAAACTACAATGAGATATCACCTTACACTAGTCAGAATGGCCAGCAACAAAAAAATCTACAATCAATAAATTCTGGAGAGGGTGTGGAGAAAAGGGAACCCTCTTGCACTGTTGATGGAATGTAAATTGATACAGCCACTATGGAGAACACTATGGACGTTCCTTAAAAAACTAAAAATAGAACTACTATATGACCAGCAATCCAACTGCTGGGCATATACCCTGAGAAAACCATAAGGCCAAAAGAGTCATGTACCACAAAGTTCATTGCAACTCTATTTACAATAGCCAGGACATGGAAGCAACCTAAGTGTCCATCGAGAGATTAATTCATAAAGAAGATGTGGCACATGTATACAATGGAATGTTACTCAGCCATAAAAAGAAATGCAGTTGAGTTACTTGTCGTGAGGTCGATGGACATAGAGTCTGTCATGCAGAGTGATGTAAGTCAGAAAAAGAGAAACAAATACCGTATGCTAACACATATATATGGAATCTGAAACAAAAAGAAAAGAAAAACAAATGGTTCTGAAGAACCTAGGGGCAGGACAAGAATAAAGACGCAGAGGTAGAAAATGGACTTGAGGACACAGTGAGTGGGAAGGGTATGCTGGGCTGAAGTAAGAGAGTGGCATGGACATATATACCCTACTAAATATAAAATAGCTAGTGGGAAGTAGCCACATAACACAGGGAGATCAACTCGGTGCTTTTTGACCACCTAGAGTGGTAGGATACTGAGGATGGGAAGGAGATTCAAGAGGAAGGACATATGGGGATATATGTATTTGTATACCTGATTCACCTTGTTATAAAGCAGAAACTAACACACCATTGTAAAGCAATTATACTCCAATAAAGATGTTAAAAAAATTTTTTTTCACTTTTTGGTTGTATGAGCAAAGCAACTCTGAAATTATTTTAAAACTGTTATACGATTGAGAAAATTAGTAAATATGCAGACCTTGGGAGTCAGAATTTTCATTGTTGAAGGAGAAAAATAAAAATATGGAATATACCAATATATTAGATTTGGAGGTATAGGTATGAATTCATGATTTCTAAAATATGTGCTTGTATGTCTCTATGCATATACATATATACACACATGTACATATATACACTGTATGTGTATATAGATAAAAATACAAAGATATAGGAATATATACATGCATGTATTTCCTAGCTCTGAACAGTAAAGAGGTCTAGAAATAAATGTATCCAAGTAAAAATAAGGACACCTAACACTCAGAGATCTTGGCTTCTGGTAGCATTTCCAACTAAAAGGAAAAGCTTATTTCCAGGGCTGTGATATCATAAATAAGAAGTTTTCAAAAAATTATGGGGATATGTCACAAGGGCACAGGTGGTAGCTTGAAGGGGACCCACTGGTCAAATCTGGTTTAATCTGAACACCAAGGAAATTAAGTATAGTAATGAATTAGAAACAATTGACAAAATAGAAACCCATTGATCTACATCAATCATTAACAGGTAAAGAATACATACATATATAAAAACATATATTTATAAAGGGGAGGGGGGCTGTAAAATAAAATGGTGTCAGCTAGTGAATATGGAGCAGGTGTTAGAATTGGAAAATTTTCGTTTGCAACAAAAATTTTACTAATTTTAGTAAATAGTAAAGTTTTGCTAAGAATCAATAGATGAAAAGTTTTGGGGGGAAATGTAGATGATTACGTAGTATTTTCATTACTTAAAAATCTTTCTTTCAAGTGGCTTATCAGTTGCAAGGTGAAAATATTACGTTAAACAGTGGAGAAATCATATATAACTTTGTGTATTCAAAAGTTGAATCACCAATTGGGACAAATGGGCATCAAGAGCTTTCAGATGTGATTTTCAGAGAGGAACACATCACAACAGTCAGAAATATATAGTGGGTACCTAATATAGAGGAATTATCAGGGAAACACAAATTGAGGAGCCTACTATTAAATACAGGTAGGAGATAACTACATTCTTATAATGTCAGTGTCATGAAACACAAAGAAAGGCTGTGGTCATATTCTAAATTTGTAAAAAAAAAGATTGAATAGACAAGACAATACCTTTATATTCTGTAGTGATGAAAAATGCTATAAAGGAAATTATTTGTTCAAGTGGAAATATTGAATCACAGACTTCAGATTGGATAGAACTATTAGACCACTGTTAAATTATTAGCTAATGTCTATTCTGCAGTTATATAAAATAATATCCTTATTCTAAGGAAATACCCAGAAATATCTTGTAGTAAAAGGCCATATTTTAATATTCAAATGGGGTAAAATGTTAACAGTAGGTAAATCTGTATAAAGGGATAAAAGTGTTCTCCATACTGTACTTATTGTTGAATCCTTAATGCAAGGTTGAAATATTTTCCAAGTAAATTGTTAAAATATTAAATTATGTTTTAAAAGCTTTAACATTATTGAGTACATGACAAGTACAGTAAGTCCTTAAAGAATATTAAATTTATTAGCTAAGGCCTACTGTTATCTTCTTTCCACAATAGACAGTAAATTTAGGGAGACACTGAGTCGAAAATGACTGGCAAATATTAAAAACTAAATAGTTTTCTTAGCTTTACACATTACTACTTAACTTTCCTTTTTTATAAAGACAACCCAACTATTTTAAACGATTTGCTTCAGTCACACACATACACGCACACGCACACACACACTTACATGCATCTCTTTTTTTAAATTTTTTTTAATTTTTTTATTAGTTTTTGCTTTATAACAAACTGAATCAGTCATACATATACATCTGTTCCCACATCCCTTCCCTCATGCATCTCCCTCACTCCCACCCTCCCCATCCCACCCCTCCAGGCGGTCACAAAGCACCGAGCTGATCTCCCTGTGCTCTGCGGCTGCTTCCCACTATCTATCTACCTTACGTTTGGTAGTGTATATATGTCCATCTCTTTTGTACACTTATTAAATGTGGAAATCTGCAGTTCAGAAAAAAAGGACCCTGAATGGAAAAAGGCTGCAGCTAGTCCATCATTTCTCTATTGTCTTTCCCTTTGACTACCTCACTATGAATTGTTTATTTCATTGACACTTGTGAGTAAGCCAAGGATATTTCTTGTGAATTTCACTCACTGCTGTTTATAAAAACCAAGGAGTCACAATGAGACCCACCCCCTCCCTGACCAGAGACCTGTATGAAAAGCAAACTCTTAGCATAGACTTCAGACCATCCTTGCAGAGTTCAACAATGTTCTCACAAAGCTATTTTAAAATCAGTGTAATTGAAAATCATCAAAGACTCTCTGCTCTGTCTGTGTGTCTTTGATAGAAGCCAATCTTTATATAAAAATAAAACATTTTTTAGAAAAAGTTGTAAGGTGATTTCATTATTTTAAGATGCAAGGAAATAGTTATTCAGAAGATTTTAGACCTCAAGAAAAATATATTATTTTCAGAGCGCCATCCTCTATGCAAGTAATAAATCCAAACACCAGGCTTTGAATAATTTTCAATGCTTCTCCTAAATGCAAACAATAGGGAATGACCTTGAAAAATCACTATTTAGATGAGTTGAATTTCATATCACAATGTTCTGGTATTAGTCACAGATAAATATCTAGACTTCCTCACAGATAAATATCTAGACTTTAACATCCAGAATATATCAGAGAAAATGCAGCTGTACAGCCTGTGCTTGTTTCTTTTTCCATTATTATCATGACAATATGTGTCTTAATATCACCTTCTTACTAGCTCTATTTCCCTGATATGTTAAGGAAAACAAATTCAGTCTGTCTGTGTTGAACCTGATGGAAAAATGGAATATTAGTTACCACCATCTTTTCTTACCCCAAACTGCCAAACCAATAATACATGAAGCCTGGAATGTCTATCATTTATCTGGATAGTCCTTCTATTAAAGGTCATTTGTTAGCAGTTGGATTGACTCATTGTTGTTGTCACTGATTTTAATTTTCACAAAATTTTCTCTTTGACCCTCAATTTCTTCAATTTTATATGCTACAGATAGTCAGTATCTAATCCAAATATTTTTCATAAAGTGTAAGGACTATCACTGTAATCTCTTGATTTAACTCCCAGTCTCTGAATTCTCCCTATATTTATCTCTTCCTTTCTATTTCAATTTTCAAATGCTATCATTCATGATCCTACTGTCTCATGCTTAAACCTCAGTAATTAATTCAAACTTATGTCTCCCCATTTCATCTCTCTCTTATATGATTGAAAAAATAATAAATCTAACCATTGCTTTCACTAAGTATAATGTGAAATGAGATAAGTAAATCTTCATTATGTTTGTGATTTTTGAAAATCAAGATTAGAGCATATTCTCAGGGTCCTGGACTTTGGGAAAGAGGTATGATGAACATATTGAATTATAACACTTGTTAACTTGTTAATCCTTTCAGCTGCAAATAGAGATTCATTCTCATCCTGCTTTATTTTCCATTTCTTCACCAAAACCACACAACTAGCTGTTTCCCTAATTCCCTTGTATAGTGTGGAATTTGTGATTTCAACTCTTTCTTTTGGTTTACATTTGGTTTGTATATTCTTGGTATTTCTTTTTTCATGCTTTATTTTCAGTTTTTCTGATACTTTTTTTCTTATGTCTCATATAATTTGTTGGCCATCCAAATATTCACAGTAAGAGCATCTTTTATTTAGAAAATTTATCTTCTGGTGTATAATTACTGCTATAATAAGAATTATTATGCCATTTTTATTTCATATTGTCCACTTATAGTACTTGGTTATTGATTCATTTGTTTTCTTACTCTCCAGGCATTCACAATTTAATGACAAATTTAAGTAATGGAAAACAACCAACCTCCAATAATGCATAAAAGTCAAAGGTATTGAACGCATTTTTGTTCCAGTATCTGTAGGTTACACATTTGCCAGGGAGAGGGAAATTTCTCCTCTACCACTCTTGAGTTCTTGTGGCTGGACTAATAAAAAAATTGACACAAGACAGATTTACAAGAG
The DNA here is from genome assembly GCF_964341445.2 of Mesoplodon mirus. NCBI lineage: Eukaryota > Metazoa > Chordata > Mammalia > Artiodactyla > Ziphiidae > Mesoplodon > Mesoplodon mirus. The sequence goes on along the minus strand of NC_138983.1, from coordinate 105,279,926 downwards.
AAAAAGAAGTAAATTTAATTTGTGCACATGGAGGTCTTATGGAAATAGGACCTAGAAGTAGCCAAAGCAGGCAGCTTTTATACTTTTTAGACAAAGAAAAAATAAATTTGAGAGGAGTTGACAGGACAAAGAAACAGGTTTGTGTGTTTAGTTAGGGAGGAATTTAAGCAAAGATTGGGCTTGGGTAACAAGCTTTGCTTATATAGGCTTCTCAGCCTGGAATTCCCTGACTCGGGTGATAACGTTGTACCACCCAGTACAGAGAGGATACTTTTCACATGGCAGATTTATTTCCTGCTTTTAGGGAGACAGAGAGGAAAGTCAAAATGTTCCTCTTGCATCTACCATTTCTTAGGTAACTTTAATTCAAAATAATCATTATGCCATTGAGGCATATTTTGGTGTGGCCTTCTCTGAGCCCCAACACATTCAAATAAACTACATTCTAACTCCAGATACCTTGAAAAAGAATGTGGCTCCTTGCAGCTGGTTTCTTTAAAGTGATATCACTGTGAGTTTACAACCAATCCCTTGGACAGCTTCATATATTTCCTTTTGGAACAGCTCTCCTTCTTTCACTGAAACTGCCACACACAGAAACTGCTAAAAGTTCTCTCTTGTTCTTTCTCTGCCTCCACAGGCTCAGTATCCCACTTCCCATACACAGATACATCAATATCACACAGCAAGTACTTTTGAATTGCATTGTTCTTCTGCCCACTTTTTCTTTCCTCATTGGGCTACTCAAACACACTGTATTTCTAAAATGTTTCCACAGAAAAATCACACTTTATACAGCCTCCCAGGGAAATCTAGTTTATTGTGGAAAATTGAGTCATAGTTCTAAATATTTGTTACCTCTCTTGAATGGAAGATTATATTTCCTTGACCTTACTGTGCATAGGCTTGGTAATGTGGATTTTTTATCTAATGAAATATTTGCAAATGTGCTGTGTGTCATTTTAGGGTGACAGGTTTTAAAGCCATCATGAGGAGTGGTTCACCATACTCAGTACTTCTTTATTCTTTCTAATTGGATTTTTCTTTTTGTTTAAATTGAAGTATAGTCGATTTACAATGTTGTGCCAATCTCTGCTGTACAGCAAAGTGACTCAGTCATACACATACAGACATTCTTTTATTTATATTCTTTTCCATTATGGTTTATCCCAGGAGATATATATATATATATATATATATATATATTGTGTGTGTGTGTGTGTGTGTGTGTGTGTGTGTGGTATGCGGGCCTCTTACTGTTGTGGCCTCTCCCGTTGTGGAACACAGGCTCCGGACATGCAGGCTCAGTGGCCATGGCTTACAGGCCTAGCCGCTCCATGGCATGTGAGATCTTCCTGTACCGGGGCACGAACCCATGTCCGCTGTATCGGCAGGTGGACTGTCAACCACTGCACCACCAGAGAAGCCCTATCCCAGGATACTGAATACAGTTTCCTGTGCTATACAGGAGGACCTTGTTGTTTATCCTTTCTAAACATAATAGTTTGCATCTACCAACCCCAAACTCTCAGTCCAACCCTCTCCTTCCTCCCTCCCCCTTGGCAACCACAAATCTGCTCTCTATGTCTATGAGTCTGTTTCTGTTTTGTAGATAGGCTCATTTGTGCCATTTTTTAGATTCCACATATATGTGATATCATATGGTATTTGTCTTTCTCTTTCTGACTTACTTCACTTAGTATGATAATTTCTAGTTGCATCCATGTTGCTGCAAATGGTATTATTTTGTTCTTTTGTATGGCTTAGTAGTATCCCACTGTATATAGGTACCACTCAATACTTCTTCTGTCACAACTGTGAGTAATGTTTCCATGATAGACATTTAGCATGACTGATGAATAAACCTTGACATTTTTAAATTACCAAGATTTGGGGGGTCAGCATTTTACACAGTGTAACCAAGCATCTCTTGATCATTCATTCATCTTTTGTCTTTCCCTCTGCATGGTTTGTTGCATGCATTACTATCTCTGGGATGTTTGGAGAATAAATTGTTCCACAAAATATAGGACTGACTGTGGAAAATACTATATTATAAATATAGAAATGTAAATAAAATAATAAGAGAGTAGATAAATAATCCTGATGGTGAAAATTAGGAAGGTTTCATGGAAGTATGGCTTAAATAAATTAAGTAAGCTAATCTTATAGGAGTGATTAGAAGAAAGAGATAAGTGGGGGGTATATTAGTTTTCTATTACAGCTGTACCAGTTTATCAAAATTTAGTGCTTTAACACAAATTATCATCTTAACAGTTTTATAGTTCAGAAATCCAACATGGATCTTAATAGGTTAACCTCCAGGTATTAGCAGGGCTGCACTCCTTTCTAGAGGCTCTGGGGAGAATTCATTTGATTATCATTTCTTGTTTCTCATATTCCTCTGTTTTCCCTGACCCATGGCGCTTTCCTCAATTTTCTAAGCCAGAAATAGCAGGCTGAGTCCTTCTCATTTTGCCATCTTGCCAACTCTCTCTTCTGAGTCCCTCTTCAAATTTTAAGGACTTTCGTGATTACATTGGGGCCGCCTGAATAATCTAGGATAGATCCCTCTTTTAAGGTTAGCTGATTGGCATCCTTAATTCCATCTGTAAATTTATATTCCCTTTGTTATGCAACCTTACATATTCACAGGTTCTGGGAATTAGAATGTAGCCATCTTTGGGAGAGGTGGGCATTATTCTGCCCACCACAGGAGGTAATTCTGTTTTCCAGTCAATACTGAGATTGAGCTACAATCATCCTCCAGGAGATGTGAGTATGGTCAAATATTTAAGGAAATTGCAGCAATACATTCTCCCTTGGTTTTCAAGGGTGGGCCCATCAAATGCCCATCCAATAATTTTGCTCTATTGTCCTACAAATATTAAGAGTAAAGTGAATTTCTACCAAGAGCTTTCACACACACTTTGCCTGTGAGATCTTGATTGATTCCCAAAGTTTTGTTATTTATGGCACCTCGTCTCTGAAAACATCTATAAGACTAAGTGCCTTCTCTCCACAGGGCTGAGTACTTCATGAAGAAAGATTATATATGGTCACTGCCACCCTCAGACTGCTGTAGTCAATTGGAATTCAAACGTTTCCTTTTCAACCTCTACCTCGACTTCGGAAGAAAATTATAGGTTTACATGATGAAATTAACTTACATAAGAGGATGAAAGCAATCAGAAAAATTCCCCAAAGGTATCAAATGATATTAAAATTTACTTATTTTAAAAATATTTATAACACCAAAATATTATTGACCAGCATTAACTGCAATTATCACAAAGAATCTGGGGACAAGGAGGGGAATTAACATTGTAAATTACTTTGTTGTATTTGCATCAGGTGAGCTGGTTTAACAAAACCAAGACAAATGACTGTGCCTTAAATCTACACAGATTTATTGCAGTGTGTTCTACTTCATTATCAATATATTTTATTACTAGAATTTTTTTGTATTAATGTCCTCGAACCTACCACATAAAAATTTTTATGCTTATGAGGCTTTTTTGGACTAGGTTTTGATTAAAGTGGGCAGATTACAGAAGGACATGAAAAATAATAGAATGATTCATAGAGTTAGTAGTAGGTATACACAGCAAAAATTATACAAAAAAAATTATACAAAAAGATTGAAAAGTGTTGCAATCAAAGGTAAGCTTTCTAAAATGCCTTGGTGGAAGATTTCAAATGAAACTCTTTTTATCATTGACATAAAAAAGTAGAGAAAATATCTCACTTCTTTAGAAACTAGCTTCCATACCAAGATCAATGAAACATGGCTAGTTGGACTCAATTAAATTAATTGCTGACTAAAATTGAAATATGTCCTGTGTATCAGCTCAAATTCCTCCCTGACCATTATAAATATATACTCTCTTGTTCCTCACACAGGCATCTTTAGAATCCAGTCAGTCTATCTTGCGTTATACCTTTATAGACAATTACATCTTTCTTGAGTTATCATTTGCACTATATTTTATAGTACTCCAGGTGAAGTCTTACTAGTTTATATATAATAAGATCATCTCTTTGATTTATACTGTATTTCTCTAGAATTCAGCTTACTTTTTTCAATATAGAATTATAGTGAATGTTAAGCCATGGGGAACAGTTTTGTAATAACTCCCAAATTCATTTGCAACTGATTATTGCAGAGTTCTTTATTTTTTCCTACTAAGGTTTATCAGAATTTGTTACTCTATTTGGTATGAACTAAATTTTAGTAACATCTTAACAAACGCATTGCAAAAAAAGCTTCTTTTTCTCAACTTTCTGTTCCTTTTTTAATACATTAAATCTCCTATCTACAATTATTTTCAAACCAAACTATACTACCTTCCACACAGTTGCACATATTGAGCAGAAATTAGTGAAAGTTTCTAGGTATATTTTACTCCTTGATAATTTGATAAAAAACAAAGTTGGCACAAAAGCAACTGAGAAAGAGCTATTGATTAAAAAGAAAAAAAGCAAGTAGATGAACACCTGAAAGGATAATAGAAAAAAATTCATTTTTCCTCACTTTATTCCTTCTTTCTTTGTCATCCCAAGCTTTCAGAAAATATGGTTCTATTACTTTCCCCTGATCAATGTTAATTTCTCTCCCAATCCTCACCTTTAGTTGGCCTCATCATTCTTTTAGGCTGGAAAGCAGAAAACCAATATATTTGAATAACATATAGAAAAAAATATACTTTAGCTGTATTTGTATTTATATGGATAATAAAAACCAACAGAGCTGTTTTATAATTTGAAGAACACAAAAATAATCAGAAGGAAGAGAATTATAGATTTGTATATCTTCTATTAAAAAATGAGCTATTGTTCCCTCCTTTATCTTGTCTCAATAGCACTATACTGGATATGTTAATAGAATTGCTGTTTTTGAATTTTGGAGTTCCAGTAGTCTGGAGAAGGAAGGTAAGAAGAGGCCTTACAAAGGGAGAGGTCAGTGGAGCCCAGATTTTAAAAGGCCATGTAAACAGTAACAGAGGCAGCTTTGCTAGACTGCCCATATCCAACCTTAGTGAACATTGTGTGTCTCAATGACCAGAGAGCTGCAAAGAGCTACGGAGCATCCAGAGACCATTCAGGCACTTAACTGAGGACTATATATATCACCTGGGAAGAGTTCCTTTATTAGCTGTTTTCATGTTTTTGTCCTGTGAATACCTCCCATGGAAAGCAATCAATAAATCATGGGTTTTATTTGTTCAAGAAGAGTAAAGTCTATCTGTGACCAAAACTTTTCTTGGCCCCAACCAATTGCCCTCTCAAACAACTTTCTCCTTTATCAATGATTAAGTTTTCTCCAACAAAAATGAGATCCATGAATATCTAACCTTATACTCAAGCAGGATTGAATGGAATCAGTTTGATACATCCCTTCACATTTGCACAGTTGTGAAAACACAACATGAAAAGTGAATCAGTACCTCTGATTTATTAATGAAATATTATATGGAAGTTATCATTCTTTAAATAAAGAATTAATTGTTAACACAGATTCTGAACAGGAAGTTATTCTTCTTCACAGAAGGGAGTGAACTGTTGTTTCTATCACTGAGGACAACACATTGCCAAATGAGGAAACAAGCAATAATTGCTCACATCAGGGAAATAAACTTTTTATAGTATCAACAACTCAGTATATCAGTCACAGTAGCAATCATTCTCAAAAAAAAAAAAATCATGTCATTTTAAAGTCCTAACCAAACTCCTTTGAACATTCCTATGCAGAGATATTAGGGCTAGGTTCAATTAGGATCTTGACAAATACATCATCAGTCAAAGATTATCATCCAGCAGAATAACGATGTTAATAGTATTATGTATGGTTAGGGTGAGGAGGTAATATGGCATGATGGCCAAAACCACAGGATATGAATTCATAGCACAGCCTGAACTCACACTCTACGTTAGAAGTCCAGCTCTGTCACATGCACTGCTAGCATGTTGATGGAAATGATTATATTAATAAAATTATCAGTATTATTATGTGCCAGGCATCACAGTACTGGATTTGTAAATATTATCTATAATCCATAGTTTGTTATTTTATCTGCTACATCTTCCCACTTTTACTCTCTCATACACATAAATTCCACTATCTAAACTTTAAGGTCAAATCAAATGTCATCACCTCTGGAATTTTGAAAATCTGCATCCTGAAATACCTTCCTCTACTTCTAGACCCAAGTATACTTGATTAATCCCTCCTTCTAATATATTCCCATAAATACATTGTACACAATTTTATTGTTTCACTTATTCATGCGCTCACATGCCTAAATGAATTATCAACTTCACAATACACCTTGAATGATTGTCTCTCCTATTTTTCCAGTCAGTCAGTATAGTCTGAAAAATAGTGGCTTATTGAAGGTGAGAGTACATGCCCATGAATTCCAACTAGTAAATAAATGAGAACAACTGATTCTGGAACTGTATAAAGTGGCTCATAATGGTTCAAAGTTGAAAAGGAAGAAAATAAACACATTATTCAGTAATTGCACTGAAGAGAACAATTCTGACAAGAGGGACAAAGGCAGCAGGAAGAATCAGGCAACGTTTTTCAGAGAGGACAGAGATGCTTTTTCATTAAAATAATTAATTATTTAACAAATGGATATATGCAAATTTTCTGCACTAAAATATGAAAATATGAGAACTAAGAAGAAAAATGAAACACTGACCCAATCATCTGTCAACAAAAGGAGGTTAGCAGTTCTCTACATTAGAAGAATCAGAGATTAAAATCAGAATGGCATCTTTACATGTTATGACAGTTGATTCAAATGCTTAGAAAAATAGCTTTTGTTTTTTATACAGAATGCTTTTATTTTTATTAAATCAAATCATGTATGTCTATAGCCTCAGTTGAAATAACACTGTATTTATTACAATAGAATAATAGAAATAGAAAATTCCACAATAATTTTTCCATGCTGGAGAAAATTTATTTGTTCATTTATTTTTTCAATTTTTTTTTTTTGTTTTTGGTCTGCTGAGAGTGAGGCAAAATTTTAGGTACCAGAGATAGAGGAGTTATCAAAACAAAGTCATTGGCCCCATGGAATTTACTATCTGTTGGAAGGAGACAGACAGTGGTCAAATAAATACACAAAAATAAAATGTATTAAATGATGGCAAGTGCAGGAATAAAAATGAAACAGGTGAGGGGAAAGGATGCTGGGGTGTGATTTTATACATGGGGATCGGGGAAGACTACATTGATAGTGAGGCTTGAGTAGAAATCTGAAGGTAGGACAAAGAAAGCCTATGGATTCTTGGGGAAGAGAATCAGTAAAAGAGAATAGCAAATGCAGAGCCTCCAAAATTTGAAGCCAAACAGTTTGACTACAAAGACTATGCTCTTAATTAGTACTCTACCTTTCCTTGTAGGGCTGTTATGAGGATTAAGTGAGTTACTACATAAGGGCACTTATCATACTGCTTTCAAAAAATCTAATTACTATTAGAAAAATTGTAAATGCTTATGTAGACCAAAGCAGAGTGTAGCTACACAGACCTTTTAACTCTTCAGTAATAGAATAGTGGCACTCCTATCAGCTTTAAAATTATGGCAAAATTGCTGAATTGTGACTTATTAATAACCACCCAAAAATAATATGTTAAAAATAATTACTAATCAGCTGTGAAGATATTGGCAATATAAAAGAAATTTTCCTCCCAGATTATATAATTTAGGATTAAAAATAAGAGTCAAGGAACAGGACAGGAACCAATGGAAATTTCTGAGTAGTCATTGGTGAGTATTTTTGTAGGCTTACGGCTAACAGATTTTATCCAGCTGTGTTTTTTCTACCATGAAACATTCAATAAAATGTTATCTTATAATATGTTCCCTTATTTATAGAATCTACCCATTCTGGATCTGCACATGCCCATCAATGTTCCCAATACATTCCCAAAGCCAAGTGGCAGATGTATCACACTGCTGTAGAATGCCTGGTCTGCCCATGTGAGTACACATCCTGACTGAATTTGCAGCACCCCATCAGTTACAAAATGCTCTGTTGGCACAACCTCTTCTGGCATTGGCCAAATGGTTGCTCTGGAGTTCACACTTATAGGAAGGTCAGGCAGCCTTTTTAACTGTGAGGGCATAACTCATAAGTAATTTCAGATGAGCTCAAAGGTACAATATTTTCATGACATCACAGACAACTCAATTTTGTTCTTAGAGAGATAAAACTGAGAGTTGTTATCATCACTAGCATCCATCAGTTGACTGTCCCTGGGTCAACACTTTTGTTTAAATGGACTTCGTCAGCTTCTAACCCATTGAATTCAAATACAGCATCAATCACTTCAACACTTCCTCCCAATATACATATCTGAGCAATGCCTTCTCTTTCCCTAGAGCTATTCCCTCCAGAGGACCTCAAAGAAGTCCAGAAGGTGAGCATACTACTCTGGCTTGCAATATCTTGTTTCCCACTATGTTTTTTTTTTTTTAAAGAGCCATACCAATCTACTTTCTTTCTCAAAGTTTTCGCCTCTCTGAAACTTAGAGAAAGTTACAGAGATTTCAGAAATCTTGCCAACTTATTACAATCTCTATCCTTTATTGGTAGAGGCTCTTCTCCTTAAAGCCCAAGTACTCACTTAGCCTATATTACTCCTCAGTGAATTCTCTAGATAACAATGTAGGTAGAATTTAAAATAAATTGTCACATTTAATTCTCACATACAAAGGAAAAAGAAAAAAAATCTATACAACAGCTAATTATTATCTCCTGTTAAATGTAAGACTGAGGTTCAAACAGGTTTTAGGTAATTAACTGATTTTAAAACCCTTGTTCACTCTACTGCACTCACACTTTTTCCTTATAATATGTTGGAACATAAGAAAGTGAATATGAATAAAAGCATTCAAGAGGCCACAGGTAGGTCTTGTCTAATGCTAAGGCTGTTCTAGTGCAAGTCAGACCTGATTCCACTTTTTCCCAAATGACTCAGTTTTTATTTTTGCATAACCTGCTTCAAATTCTCTTCCCTTTTCTTTTTCTCTTCTGTCCACAGGTGTTTAACAATATCCCTCTTTCTGTTATTGTAAGACACTTATGAAATGCCACAACAACTATAGCTACAATTTGATTCTGAGCTTGTTAGTGGAGGGAGATCAAAACAATGTTGTCCTTATTTTTGATTATTTGAATTAATTTGTGGTCTGATTGCTGAGAAAGATGGTTAGCGCTGTCACTGTATATTTAATGCCTCTGACAGTAACAAAATATTATTGCTAACAATTTTATATTTTACATAATAATAACATTTATATTTTACTAAATGTCTGAAAATATCCTGATTGAGATGATCTGAAGGTATAGTACACTAAAGTAAAAATGTAAGCATATAAACTGACATTTATATTAGTCACATAGTGTCTCTTAGACTGTCAGACCTAATGCCTTCTTCTAGGAAAATAAAAGTATTTTGAAATTACCCTTTACTTCTTGAAATGAAAAGTATAGCTAATATAAAATGCAGACATGTATTAAAATAAATGTAATGCATTAATAGTAAAATAAGATGGATTAAAAATATAATGTCTTATGTCAGTTTCCCCAAAGGCAGAGTTCTCCATTGCATCCTCACATGTGAGGGAGCTTCCTGAGGTCTCTTTCATAAAAGCACTAATCTCATTCATGAGGACTCCATCCTCAGAACTGTTGGAGAGCAGGGTAGTCTGCCCCAAAATGTGGCTCAATGGCAAATTGATTGTTTTGAATTAGTTACTTAAGAAAATGCCAAGGCGAGAGAGACACTCTGACCCTTCTTTCTGTCTTCCTGAAAGCAGGAAATAAATCTTACATGAAAGGTGCACTCCCTGCATCTGGAGGTAGGACACCCTTATCCCCAAAGACAGGGAATTTGGGACCAAGAAGTCTTATAAATAAACCCTGTTACTTATTTAATTTAGTACCAAGCCCAAGCTCTGTCTAGATTCTACACTAATTGGGCACCCCAAACATAAGATTCTTTGTCATGTCAATTCCTCACAAATTTATTGTTTCTTTACCTAAAAAATATAAAAGCTGCCTGCTTTGGCCACATTTGAGGTCCTATTTCTATGGGACCTGCATGCACATGAGTTAAAATTTGTTTCTTTTTTCCTGTTAATTTGCCTTGTGTCAGTTTTATTATTAGTCCAGCCACAAGAACTCAAGAGGGCTAGAGGGGGAAATTTCCCCCTCCCCAACAGAACTTAAGCACCACCCAAATGCCCACCTTCTAATACTATCACATGGCATTAGAATTTCAACATATAAATTTAGGGGGAACACAGACCATATCAGGGATTGAGGAATCTCCTATTCCAGCCAAAGGAAATTATATGAAGGAGCATGTCAGCAGTTAGTAGCTAGGGTGTGAGGGTACAGGTCAGGTAAAGGAAATATAGGCAGGGCAGCAACCACTGCAAGAAGAAAAATATAATAAAATGGCACATACTTTAATATATAAATTCTCAAGTACAACTACACTTTAAGAAAGCAAAAGAAAACATTCAGACATTTGAACCTATTCATGGATTTATAATGAGTATGAGAGCTACTGTAATAGGCTAATACAGGTGGTTGTGTGGAGATTGAAATACCACAATGTTGCCTTAAGAGACATGATTTTCCAACATGTAGCTTAATCTTGGGACAACCTGAATAAAAAAAGGACTCTTTCTTCAAATGACACAGTAGTTGCATTTTTAAAAATCAGTGTACATAAAAACTGCAAAAAACGTGTTGGAAAAATAAAGAAGAGTGTGGTTCAAGGATCAGATAATGATAAACAAGGCTTTCACTTTCAAAATATCTAGAGGAATATTTGAAACCTGTGAAGAACATTGAAATATTCTTCATTTTGCAATTGTCTACACATTGATGATTAACTTTCTTGCCTTACCCACTAACATTTCCTCTCAATCACTGAGACAAAGTGTCCCTGCCAGAAATTTCCAAACCCTCTGCCTCCCAAAATTCCTAAGATGTTTCCAGGGTTCAATACAATCTTACTGAGAACTCTTGGTATAGCCTAATTAATCTTGAGTAAGTTAATTGGGGACAACGGTAGGTTTCATGATAAAATATTCCACATTCTACAGTTAAATTCCAAGGACACTCTAGAAAGACTCTTGTACACACACGCACATGCACACACACACACAACATTGAAGAGATGATTGTTAGAAAAATTATGGAACTAGTGCTATAATATAAAAGCAGACAAAACACTACATATACCTAATAAGTAGATGTGTGTTATTTTATCAACCTAAAGTAAAATATAATGTTTTATCTACTGGTCTAATCCTTATATTTGCATGTGTATTTATAGCATAATTTTGGTCCATGGTTCTAAAACTTCCAGATAACATTCAAAAAGAGTGCCAATTAGAACATAATGGCATTCTAATGTTATGGAAAGAAATATAGAAATTTCAAAAATTAATGAAAGGTCAAAGTAAATTTAGAGAGAGAAATTCATCTCTTATTATACCATATTTGCATACAATAGTTGTTCTCCCTTGGACTCAGGCCTGTAGTCATTTTGACAGTATTTCATTTAATAACAGTGCAAAAACTTCTTACATTGGTCATTCATACTGTTAATACATTAAAAAGTGTCCATTAAAATTCCCAGGATCTTAGAGTTAAAAAAAAATAGTATGCCTTTCCCCCATTGGTACATCCAGGTTATCTTATATCTTAAGGAATAGAATTTGAATGACTCTGAAATTCCCTACCCTTGAGTTTGCCTTGAAATAAAAATAGAGAACAAAAGGACAGGCATAAATGGAAAACAAGATTGCAAACGACTGAAGAAAAATATATTGGAACATGTCCAACTGACCTAGCTGCCTTCACAGACTGCTTATACTTGCCCTGTAATCTGAACATACTGAAAAAGCCTTTTAGCTACTGCATAAATTATTTTTTCCTGGAGAAGGAGCATTACAGAACCAGAGGAATCTCAGCAGGCAGAAGTATCCAGAGAAAACTAGAGTTATGTGGAAATAATTGTTACTAATAACTATAGTAATTACTATTCAAAGAAAAACTTATCCTTTATTAAAATCATCTCTTTCTCTTATGCTCTGAACTTCATCATTTCCTGTATCTTCTTGGAATACATTTCCACAATTCTATCCACCTCTCCCAACAAGTTAACATGTTGCTGTCCTCTGTCTTCCTTTTTAATCCATCCTTCATAGTCACTCAGGTTTATCCTAAAATTACTCTCTTTAGTTACTCCAGAGAGAAAACTATAATATATGCATCATATTAAGTTTGAATCACCTGTTTGGCCTTCAAAATCTCTAACAGTCTGCTCTACCCAACATTTTGATCTCTATCTTTTACTATTGTCTGAAATGCTTTCTGCCCATCATTCTATTCAAGACTGTGTACTTAATGTAGTTCCCAGACTCGAATAACGTGATTTCAAGTGCAGTGGAGGAATATTCTGGATCCTCTACTTAGTTAGAAATCTAATATCAACTTAGTCTTGAATAATAGTTTTTCCCTATTTTGCTACTGAATTACACTGTCATCATGTCATTTTGTTATTCGTTACCTTTTAAACACAGAGACCTGAATAATCTGCTTGTTATTTGTCTTGAAGAGTCTTCACTTTTTGCCATTGCTGTTGCTGTCGAGGATCAATATAATTTACTTATTCAAGTGATGCTCAGTGGAGGTATGGGCAGAAAATTATTCAAGTGTCAAGATTTTTAGCTGAATGTCACAAGGACATGAGTGTTCAAAAGGAGTAGCTGTTCCAGGACAAATAATTTAAAGTTAAAAGCAAAAATTGTGGAGTCAAGCCTAATTCTCCCATTTTTCCTGATAACGATTTCTACAATTCTGATCAAATAATGTGGTGTTACTATGTTACAACAGTGTTAAATTTAGGAAAATACTGTGAAAGTTTGCCTTAGAAGAAAGCTTTTATGATTTTTTTTTTAAAACAAACCTTTTGTATATAAATCTTAGTCATACTATCTCACCTTGGAGCTAGTCCAGAGATAGGAAAAGTCCCAGTTCCCATAATATACAAAAGAGTTTCATAAATCACCTTAATTTCTTGAGCCAGATTAGACTTTTCTTTATTTTCCTTAGTTTCTCCAAGACTCAAAAGAGATATTATTACTGTAAAAAATAGTCCTGGAACTGGTTACACATTTCATATCTACTGAATCTTATTATGTTTACTCATTCTGTTTTGCTGTATCGGGAGTATTCATGGAACCTCTAAATATCAATTAAAAGCCTGACAAATTATTTGACTGTCAGATTTGTCTTGTTTTTTGTTTTGTTTTTTCCCTATAAATTTCTACCAAATAAAAGGAATAACTCGGGAAGATGGCAGAAGAGTAAGACGTGGAGATCACCTTCCTCCCCACAGATACACCAGAAATACAGCTACGCGTGGAACAACTCCTACAGAACACCTACTTTATGCTGGCAGAAGACCTCAGACCTCCCAAAAGGCAAGAAACTCCCCACGTACATGGGTAGGGTAAAGCGGAGACATTCCCGCACAGAGGATTGGTGCCAACCAGCACTCGCTAGCCCAAGAGACTTGTCTGCTCGCCCACTGGGGCGGGCGGTGCTGGGAGCTGAGGCTCGGGCTTCAGTCGGAGCACAGGGAGAGGACTGGAGTTGGCGGCATGAACACAGCCTGAAGGGGCTAATGCGCCACAGCTAGCAGGGAGGGAGTCCGGGAAAAAGTTTGAACCTGCCGAAGAGGCAAGATACTTTTTCTTCCCTCTTTGTTTCCTGGTGCACGAGGAGAGGGGATTAAGAGTGCTGTTTAGAGGAGCTCCAGAGATGGGCGTGAGCCACAGCTGAAAGCATGGACACCAGAGATGGGCGTGGGACGCTGGGGCTGCTGCCACCGCCGAGAGTCCTGAGTGCGAGTGCAGGTTACTGTCCACGTCCCCTTTACGGGGAGACTGTCCAGCCCATCACTGCCGGGGTCCCGGGATCCAGGGACAGCTTCCCTGGGAGAATGCACGGTACGCCTCGGGCTGGTGCAACATCACGCTGGCCTCTGCCGCTGCAGGTTCCACCCACACACCGTGCCCCTCCCTGCTCCCCAGCCTGAGTGAGCCAGAGTCCCTGAAGCGGCGGCTCCTTTAACCTTGTCCTGTCTGAGCGAAGAACAGATGTCCCCCAGCAACCTACATGGAGAGGTGGGACCAAATCCAAAGCTGAGACCCGAGAGCTCTGAGAACAAAGAAGAGAAAGGGAAATCTCTCCCAGCAGCCTCAGAAACAGCGGATTAAAGCTCCACAATCAACTTGATGTACCCTGCATCTGTGGAATACGTGAATAGACAATGAATCATCCCAAATTGAGGAGCCAGGAGTCAGTGCTGTGCCTCTGAGGTGGGAGAGCCAACTTCAGGACACTGGTCCACAAGAGACCTCCCAGCTCCACATAATATCAAATGGCGAAAATCTTCCAGAGATCTCCATCTCAACACCAGCACCCAGCTTCACTCAACGACCAGCAAGCTACAGTGCTGGACACCCTATGCCAAACAACTAGCAAGACAGGACCACAATGCCACCCATTAGCAGAGAGGCTGCCTAAAATCATAAAAAGCCCACAGACACCCCAAAATACACCACCAGACGTGGACCTGTCCACCAGAAAGACAAGATCCAGCCTCATCCACCAGAACACAGGCACTAGTCCCCTCCACATGGAAGCCTACATAACCCACTGAACCAACATTAGCCACTGGAGACAGACACCAAAAACAATGGGAACTACGAACCTGCAGCCTGCAAAGGAGAGTCCAAACACAGTAAGATAAGCAAAATGAGAAGACAGAAAAACACACAGCAGGAGAAGGAGCAAGATAAAAACCCACCAGACCTAACAAATGAAGAGGTAATAGGCAGTCTACCTGAAAAAGAATTCAGAATAATGATAGAAAAGATGATCCAAGATTCTACTTACAAGATCCAAAATCTTGGAAATAGAATAGACAAAATGCAAGAAACAGTTAACAAAGACCTAGGAGAACTAAAGAAGAAGCAAGCATCAATTAAAAACAAAATAAATGAAATGAAAAATACTCTAGATGGGATCAATAGCAGAATAACTGAGGCAGAAGAACGGATAAGTGAGGTGGAAGATAAAATAGTGGAAATAAGTGATGCAGAGCAAAATAAAGAAAAAAGAATGAAAAGAACAGGGGACAGTCTCAGAGACCTCTGGGACAACATTAAAAGCACCAAAATTCGAATTATAAGGGTTCCAGAAGAAGAAGAGAAAAAGAAAGGGACTGAGAAAATATTTGAAGAGATTCTAGTTGAAAACTTCCCTAATATGGGAAAGGAAATAGTTAATCAAGTCCAGGAGGCACAGAGAGTCCCATACAGAATAAATCCAAGGAGAAATACGCCAAGACACATATTAATCAAACTGTCAAAAATTAAACACAAAGAAATCGTATTAAAAGCAGCAAGGGAAAAACAACAAATAACACACAAGGGAATCCCTATCAGGTTAACAGCTGATCTCTCAGCAGAAACTCTACAAGCCAGAAGGGAGTGGCAGGGCACAATTAAAGTAATGAAGGAGAAAAACCTGCAACCAAGACTACTCTACCCAGCAACGATCTCATTCAGATTTGATGGAGAAATTAAAACCTTTACAGAGAAGCAAAAGCTGAGAGAGTTCAGCACCACCAAACCAGCTTTACAACAAATGCTAAAGGAACTTCTCTAGGCAAGAAACACAACAGAAGGAAAAGAACTACAATAACGAACCCAAAACAATTAAGGAAATGGTAATAGGAACATACATATCAATAATTACCTTAAATGTAAATGGACTAAATGCTCCCACCAAAAGACACAGACTGGCTGAATGGATACAAAAAGAAGACCCATATTTATGCTGTCTACAAGAGACCCACTTCAGACCTAGAGACGCATATAGATTGAAAGTAAGGGGATGGAAAAAGATATTCTATGCAAATGGAAATCAAAAGAAAGCTGGAGTAGCAATTCTCATATCAGACAAAATAGACTTAAAAATAAAGACTATTAGAAGAGACAAAGAAGGACACTACATAATGATAAAAGGATCGATCCAAGAAGAAGATATAACAATTGTAAATATTTATGCACCCAACATAGGAGCACCTCAATACATAAGGCAAATACTAACAGCCATAAAAGGGGAAATCAACAGTAACACACTCAGAGTAGGGGACTTTAACACCCCACTTTCACCAATGGACAGATCATCCAAAATGAAAATAAATAAGGAAACACAAGCTTTAAATGATACATTAAACAAGATGGACTTAATTGATATTTATAGGACATTCCATCCAAAAACAACAGAATACACATTTTTCTCAAGTGCTCATGGAACATTTTCGAGGATAGATCATGTCTTGGGTCACAAATCAAGCCTTGGTAAATTCAAGAAATTTGAACTTGTATCAAGTATCTTTTCCGACCACAATGCTATGAGACTAGACATCAATTACAGGAAAAGATCTGTAAAAAAACACAAACACATGGAGGGGAAACAATACACTACTCAATAACGAAGTGATCACTGAAGAAATCAAAGAGGAAATAAAAAAAATACCTAGAAACAAATGACAATGGAGACACGATGACCCAAAACCTATGGGATGCAGCAAAAGCAGTTCTAAGGGGGAAGTTTATAGCAATACAATCCCACCTTAAGAAACAGGAAACATCGTGAGTAAACAATCTGACCCTGAACTAAAGCAATTAGAGAAAGAAGAACAAAAAACCCCAAAGTTAGCAGAAGGAAAGAAATCATAAAGATCAGATCAGAAATAAATGAAAAAGAAATGAAGGAAATGATAGCAAAGATCATTAAAACTAAAAGCTGGTTCTTTGAGAAGATAAACAAAATTGATAAACCATTAGCCAGACTCATCAAGAAAAAAAGGGAGAAGACTCAAATCAATAGAATTAGAAATGAAAAAGGAGAAGTAACAAATGACACTGCAGAAATACAAAAGATCAGGAGCGATTCCTACAAGAAACTCTATGCCAATAAAATGGACAACCTGCAAGAAATGGACAAATTCTTAGAAATGCACAACCTGCCATAACTGAATCAGGAAGAAATAGAAAATATGAATAGACCAATCACAAACACTGAAGTTGAAACTGTGATTAAAAAT
Organism: Mesoplodon mirus; assembly: GCF_964341445.2. NCBI lineage: Eukaryota > Metazoa > Chordata > Mammalia > Artiodactyla > Ziphiidae > Mesoplodon > Mesoplodon mirus. The sequence goes on along the minus strand of NC_138983.1, from coordinate 105,262,700 downwards.
CTTCCAACAAACAAAAGCCCAGGACCAGATGGTTTCACAGGCAAATTCTAATAAACATTTAGAGAAGAGCTAACACCTATCCTTCTCAAACTCTTCCAAAATATAGCAGAAGGAGGAGCACTCCCAAACTCATTCTACGAGGCCACCATCACCTTGATAACAAACCAGACAAGGATGTCACAAAGAAAGAAAACTACAGGCCAATAACTCTGATGAACATAGATGCAAAAATCCTCAACAAAATACTAGCAAACAGAATCCAACAGCACATGAAAAGGATCATACACCATGATCAAGTGGGATTTATTCCAGGAATGCAAGGATTCTTCAATATACGCAAATCAATCAACGTGATACACTATATTAACAAATTGAAGGAGAAAAACCATATGATCATCTCAATAGATGCAGAGAAAGCTTTCGACAAAATTCAACACTGATTTATGATAAAAACCCTGCAGAAAGTAGGCATAGAGGGAACTTTCCTCAACATAATAAAGGCCATATATGACAAACCCACAGCCAACATTGTCCTCAATAGTGAAAAACTGAAACCATTTCCACTAAGATCAGGAACAAGACAAGGCTGCCCAGTCTCACCACTCTTATTCAACTTAGTTTTGGAAGTTTTAGCCACAGCAATCAGAGAAGAAAAGGAAATAAAAGGAATCCAAATTGGAAAAGAAGAAGTAAAGCTGTCACTGTTTGCAGATGACATGATACTATACATAGAGAATCCTAAAGATGCTACCAGAAAACTACTAGAGTTAATCAGTGAATTTGGTAAAGTAGCAGGATACAAAATTAATGCACAGAAATCTCTGGCATTCCTGTACACTAATGCTGAAAAATCTGAAAGTGAAATCAAGAAAACACTCCCATTTACCATTGCAACAAAAAGAATAAAATATCTAGGAATAAACCTACCTAAGGAGACAAAAGACCTGTGTGCAGAAAATTATAAGACACTGATGAAAGAAATTAAAGATGATACAAATAGATGGAGAGATATACCATGTTCCTGGATTGGAAGAATCAATATTGTGAAAATGACTCTACTACCCAAAGCAATCTACAGATTCAATGCAATCCCTATCAAACTACCACTGGCATTTTTCACAGAACTAGAACAAAAAATTTCAAAATTTGTATGGAAAAACAAAAGACCCCGATTAGCCAAAGCAATCTTGAGAACGAAAAATGGAGCTGGAGGAATCAGGCTCCCTGACTTCAGACTATACTACAAAGCTACAGTAATCAAGACAGATTGGTACTGGCTCAAAAACAGAAAGATAGATCAATGGAACAGGATAGAAAGCCCAGAGATAAACCCACGCACATATGGTCAACTTATCTTTGATAAAGGAGGCAGGAATGTACAGTGGAGAAAGGAAAGCCTCTTCAATATTTGGTGCTGAGAAAACTGGACAGGGACATGTAAAAGTATGAGATTAGATCATTCCCTAACACCATACACAAAAATAAGCTCAACATGGATTAAAGACCTAAATGTAAGGCCAGAAAGTATCAAATTCTTAGAGGAAAACATAGGCAGAACACTCTATGACATAAATCATAGCAAGATCCTTTTGGACCCACCTCCTAGAGAAATGGAAATAAAAACAAAGATAAACAAATGGGACCTCATGAAACTTCAAAGCTTTTGCACAGCAAAGGAAACCATAAACAAGACCAAAATACAACCCTCAGCATGGGAGAAAATATTTGCAAATGAAGCAACTGACAAAGGATTAACCTCCAAAATTTATAAACAGCTCATGCAGCTCAATAGCAAAAAAACAAACAACCCAATCCAAAAATGGGCAGAAGACTAAAATAGGCATTTCTCCACAGAAGATATACAGACTGCCAACAAACACATGAAAGACTGCTCAACATCATTAATCATTAGAGAAATGTAAATCAAAACTACAATGAGATATCATCTCATACCAGTCAGAATGGCCATCATTAAGAAATCTAGAAACAATAATTGCTGGAGAGGGTGTGGAGAAAAGGGAACACTCTTGCACTGCTGGTGGGAATGTGAATTGGTACAGCCACTATGGAGAACAGTATGGAGGTTCCTTAAAACACTAAAAATAGAACTACCATATGACCCAGCCATCCCACTACTAGGCATATACCCTGAGAAAACCATAATTCAAAAAGAGACATGTACCAAAATATTCATTGCAGCTCTATTCACAATAGCCCGGAGATGGAAACAACCTAAGTGTCCATCATCGAATGAATGGATAAATAAGATGTGGTACACATATACAATGGAATATTACTCAGTCATAAAAAGAAATGAAATTGAGCTATTTGTAATTAGGTGGATAGACCTAGAGTCTGTCATACAGAGTGAAGTAAATCAGAAAGAGAAAGACAAATACCGTATGCTAACACATATATATGGAATTTAAGAAAAAAAAAATGTCATGAAGAACCTAGGGGTAAAACAGGAATAAAGACACAGACCTACTGAGAATGGACTTGAGGATATGGGGAGGGGGAAGGGTAAGCTGTGACAAAGCAAAAGAGAGGCATGGACATATATACACTACCAAGCGTAAGGTAGATAGATAGTGGGAAGCAGCCGCATAGCACAGGGAGATCAGCTTGGTGCTTTGTGACTGCCTGGAGGGGTGGGATAGGGAGGGTGGGAGGGAGGGAGATGCAAGAGGGAAGGGATGGGGGAACAGATGTATATGTATGACTGATTCACTTTGTTATAAAGCAGAAAGTAATAAATAAAAAAAGGAATAACTCGAATGCATGGAATGGAAACCAACCAAAGTAAAACGAGTTTTTGTCCTCATGGCTATCTAATATAAAAAAAAAAAAGAATAAAGTCCCATGAGGCTATTTGTTTCTTCTCTAATTGATTTTTTCTCTGTTTCTTTGAAAAATTTACCCAGTCCTGTTGTTATATAATTAGAATTTGTCTGGTCTTTGTCTCTGGTTCCTGGGAGATAATCTCTAAATCCTTAGAATTTCCCTAGTGATATGAGTGTCTTTGTTATTCATGGTTAGCCCTTGGATCACACCTGAGTTTATGCTAAAGAGATGATTCAGGATGAGAGCTAGTAGTTATGACAGAAAGATGAACCATGTGATTAGAGATTTTGGGCTTTGAGTCACTTAATATCAGCTCAACATCCCAATATCTCATGAGGATAGGGGGCTAGAGGTTGAGTTCAATCACATGGCCAAAGATTCAATCAATTATGCCTACCTAATGAAACCCCAATAAAAACTCTAGACACTAAGAACAGTGGAGCGCTTTTTCTGCCTGTGTATTTCATCTTGACTTTCCCATAACTTTGGTTCACATGAAGCTTTGACTTGACAGGCACCCTTGTAATATTTTAGCCTCTTCTATTGTGGTGCAAAGATTACCAGAGAATTTTATATCCATTGGAATGGGAGGCAAACATTGGTGACCACTGGCAACGTTGTTGCTAAATTTTGACTAAGAAGTGCATTTAGACAAAGTAAATAACTATTTTCCTGGTTAAGGCATCTTCTCAGTGATGAAAGGATTTCCCTGATTCTCCCCCCACCTAAAGTTTCAACATCTAATACAAAGAATTTCCCTGCACATAAAGTAGGTCAATTTTCACCCTTTAGAGTTCTGAAAGTAAAAGCAGCAAACAGTCCTGTTTTTTTCAAGTAAAAATGAGTTTATTCAGCCTATCAAAAACCCACAATATAATCTAAAATTGATATTTTGTGTGACAATCATTAAGCATCTTCCACATCAATAAGTTTATTAATATTAGCTCTGATTGTGAACCCTCTTCCCATGTAAGATGAAGTCTTACTCCTCCACAAAATTTTCTTGTGTTTGAGCTAACTACTTATAACTGCTCAATTGAGCTAAAATGTAATAATTTCTTAGTCAGTCAAATAATGGAGAAACCAAAGCTTTTGGTTTGGTGAATCACAAAGGAAAATGCTTAGTCCAGTTCATATATCACGAGTTTTAATTCAAAGCGTGTTATGACTTTTTGAATGCCCAAATAAATCCTAAGGCAAATCCTCATTGAAAAGTGAATATGGCAGTGTTTTGAGCATATAACAATGAGAAAGACACAGTCTCCTGAAATATGTACCTAACAACAAATGATTTTGGTGATCAGTTCCTTATCATTAAAATGGCTCAGTCTCTGAGTATCCTTGGGTTTAATTTTCTGAGAGAGAGAATGTTACTGGCTCAGCTTGGATAAGGTGAACACTCTTGGTTCAATGAGCTGTGACTAAGAAGCTGGGATTACTTGGTACCAGTATGGTCATTTCATCTTCACTAAAGTCTTTAATGTGGACACTCAAAAGAATACATCTTAGGAGGCAAAAATTATCTTGGATATTATGCTATGGCACAAAGACTTAACTCATAATGCATTCCTGTTTGTTGTTGTTGTTTTTATTATTATTATCTTGTAGGTTTCCTATAAGTACTGAGTGTGTGACTTAATTGGGAATGTTTTATGCTCATTCTCACGGCCTAACACAGTGCAAGTCCACAATAGATGATTAATAAATCATTGTTGGTACATTGTTATTATTAGAAGGGTATTATAAGGAATTAAATTTAATCTTTGTCTATGGTGAGGGAATTATTTTAAGAAGTCTGGAAAATAAAGAAAAATAATATCAATATATGAACTATATTTTGCATATTTTACTGTATGCAAAACATATAGTAACAGAATTAGTGTGATATAGTGGAAAGCACCCTCATTCAACAAGACAGGAGACTGAGATTCAATTCCTGGCTCAGTTGCAATTATTTTTCATTTTTCTTATCAAGTAATTATCTGATCTTCAGTTTCTTTAATGTAAACAAAAGAGTTGGGGAAATGTATTTCAAGTTGTGCCCAGTGACTTAATTCCCTAGAGAAATGAAATTTTATGTTGTCTGTGGTATAATTTCAGTGGTCTAAAATAATATTGAAGAAATATCAGTGTTCTGGGAGCAGGCTGAAGGATGACATTAGGAAAGAAGTTAAAAAGGAAATAAATATTTATCATGCCCCTAGTTCATGTTATATATTGTTTAAAGCACTCTTAGTCACATTATTTCATTTTATCCTCATAAATATTCCATCAAAACTGATATAAGCATCCAAGTGTATATTTTAGCTTTTATCATTGAAAACTCCTTTAGGCATGGCTGATTTAGGATCTAACAAAACAGCTTGAAGACCCAGGCTGTATTGATAATTTAGCACTGTTCTTCCATAAGTTGCCTTCATTTTCAGAAGGGTGTTTGCCTTCAGAGTGACATAATCATGGTTGCAGAACCTGCCTAATGTTTGCCAGCTCACAGAGTGAGAAAAATAACAGCTTAAACCAAGATCCCAACGATATCAAGGGTTCAAATTGGGTTCCATGTTCATCCTTGAACTAGTTACAGTTGCCCAATGAATGGAATACATTGACTGAAGGTCAATTTACCTGCTGCACCTCTCGTAACACAAAGCACATAAACGAGAGTAGGAGAAAAGTGTAGAAAACTCAGGGTACAATGTCTCAAATTAGACTTAATTAAGGTTAGGCAGTAGAATCATGGATTTATTCATTTAACAAATTTTACTGGCCACTGTCCATGATCTGGACTCTGTGCTAGGCACTGGGGACGTAGCCCTAAATAGTCAGACAATGTCTTTAGGTTTCATGAAGATTAGATTGGTGGGGTAAGAGATAGGCCATCTATCCTGACAATAGTTTTCTATTTCTATTCATCCAGAATCTCAGAGAGAAGGCCAATGCATTGAGGTAAAGTCCTCATTTTATGTTCCTATCGGAACATCATATATTTTCAAATTCAGAGAAGACGTGGGACAAAGCAGCTAAGAAGCTGCGATGAAAGTGGTGCTTAAAATATGTAGAATTGAAAGGTAGACAGAATTTGAAATGTAGAGTAGGGCTAAATGGAGTTAGAACATTTGTTTCCAGCTTTATTGAGAAAATGTTGAAAGTAATAATTGATTGAAAGCTCTTCAAAATTCCACATAGTAGCTGCAATGTACTTTATGCTATTTAATACTGAGTCCAAATTGCTCTTTCTTAGTCTTTATCTTTAATATTATTTATTCTCTCTAAATTACTTATGTGTTTAGTTTTTTTTGTTATTGTTTTGTTTCTTCTTCTGTTTTTTGCTATCTACACTCATACAGATTATAGTGAACAGTGACGTGCATTTACAATTGAACTACCCTCCCTTACATGTCTTTTCCAGGGCACTCTTACCCAGAAAGATAATAGTTGCAAATAACTCTATTGTTCATGTAAGAAACTTTCCAGGAAACAATTTAATGAACATCAAATTGTTCAACTTTTCAACAGGTAGCATCAAAAACTGTTTACTCTCTAGGATTCCAGGACTGTTTACACTCTTGACCCCAAACTCCTATGTTGCTTTGTCCACCAATCATCAACTATTATATTATAATTCTTACCCAATCCTAATCAAGCCTCTGCTCTGAAAGATACACCTAAAACTAGACTAAAACCTTGTAACTGTCCTGAATTTGCCCTCCCTATTTGGAGATGCTACTAACATTCTGTCAAAGTAGTCATCTCTCTTACCAGCTTTGCCTTAAGAGGTGGTTTGGTGACATTTTCCTGGAGCCAGAATTCAATAACCATGAGAGAGTTTAACCACTGCAATTCTAGCATGGAGTGCCTGCATATACTTGCTGAATGAATAGATTAATGAATTATAGGGCCATTCAGATTCAGAACAAATCACACTTTATAGTTCTATACTTAAACTATAAAAAAAATTCCATAGCAAATTATCAAGAATTATGTTAATAAAGTGCTTAAGGCTATACCACTTCCACATTATTTCTGTTGTCTTCTTAAAGAGTACTTCAAAGAATTTTGAAGAGAGAAGTATGTACAACATGGGAAGAAATGGGCAAATCATTTGCAGACAAAGAACGGAATTAAAATTGACCAATTTGACTATCCATTGATACCAATGAAAAGCACTCTACCTAGGATTACAAATTTATATTCTTTATGAAATATTTTCTGATGAAGTGTAGATAGTCAATCCTCAAAAGCCCATGAAACATTTTCGTGAAATATATTTTTTTTTCCTCATCAGCTGTAAGTGCAAAAACCCTCGTTGAAATTCATGCAGGATAAAGAGGTATTAGAAACACAACTTGATATCCAGGGAATATTTATTTTAAGCATTTTGGCCTATTTAAGTAGCCAAAAATAATGGCTTGTCTTACTACCTCCTTAAGGGATTGTCTCCCTAAATATAAGCTAATTTTTAATGTATGGTTAAAATGTCCATTTTCCATGATTACATTAATCTTAGTGCCAAGATTTAGACTCAAGATTTAGAGTCTCAGCCTAAGTTGATTAGACAAGAGAAGAATAATAGCATTGACTACTTTGTCTTACAGATAGAAATAACGCAAATAGGTATAGCCTCAGGGTAGCAAACAATATACATATGGTCAGAGTCCAAAGAGAAGATGAATTCAATGGTAAAGTGGCAATCCCTAGCTTTCAGCTTCAGTTTTTTGCTTTTGAGAGAAAAAGTTCTTTTTCCTCCTAGACAGAGAGGGGAAACCCACAACTGCATCCCAAGGCAAGGTATTTCCATAGACAGGAACAGTTTAGATGGAAAGTAAGGACAAAAGGTAGCCTGGTGATTTGGGGTTTGCTCCTACTGAGCAGTTAGACAAAATAGACTGTGAAATGATTTTGTAGACAACAAAGCCCTGTAAAAATGCTAACCCATTAATCATGGGTGGTTTTAATTACGGTGATATTGATTAGTATAGCAACTATGCAAAATCTAAGCCAGACACTGTGCTTTCCTGAGCTTGCTTTTTTTTTCCCCCTCCTCCGTTTCATGAACAGCTGGCTTAACCAAAGTCTATATTAAGACCAAAAAAAAAAAAAATAGCAAACATGAATAAAGTAAAGTTGAAGGTTGTAGAAGTTTACAATAAGAAGTTACTGAAGACAATGGAATTCTGGATTCTCTAAGAAAACTTGGATTCTTCAAAGAAAGCTCTGCAAAGTATTATGCCTCTAGGAGATGCTTCAGTCAATTTCTATTGTAAATGCATGAATGGTTCTATTTGTTTTTATTCCCTAGATTGAATATACATAGTTTTATTAAAAGACATATATTTGACATACTTTCTAAAGCATATATATGCATTCCATGCTTTGGGGCCTAGGCCTGATGCTTTTGTGGGAATATTGTCTTCCTACACACAGTTTAGTTCACACAAATGGCAATAAGGAAAATCCCTTGATTTATAGTGAAATAATATGTCTAATGGTATCAAGTCAGATTCACATATTTAGGCACACTCCAACTCAGATATGCAGAGAAAACATAGTTAAATGTAACTTATTTTCTTTTCTAAAATTGATGAATGGTCTTCACAAGCTCAACTGCTATGTAGTGATAAATAAAATTTAAATTTAAAGAAACTTCAAACTTTCCATTTAATATATTTAATTTATCTTTGTTTCAAATAATCACTTAATTAATTTAAGAGTTTGGGTAAAATCTCAGGCTTTCAAATTTAATTTACCTGCCCACATGCCCATCAATATGACTTCTGAATATTAATAGGAATCTTAATAGACCTCATGGAGAATGAGATGGGCAAATGGCAGGGAGACCAAAGAAGACTCAAGGTTCTTACATGTAGATCCTTGTTCTGTTTTCCCAAGTAGAGTTTTTAACCAAAAAGATCTGCCATTTTTTGGCCCTTGAACTAACGTCTTTTGAGATGCTTCATGTCTTAATTAGTGTTAAGCTAGTGCCTGATGGTGAATTCCCAACTTTTGTCCTTTTGGTCACAAAATCCCTATGCACTATAAGCACCTTATCAGTTTATCAGTCTAGTCAGTATATCTGTAGTTCTCTTCAGAAATATGCAGAAACTGGAGGGTCTTCTGCATTCTTCAGTGGGCTATGGGGAGCCTGGAGTGTTGTCTCAGGTTCATCAGTCTATGCTATTCCCCATAGCCGCTCACATGCCACAGTGGACTAGGACCAGAACGAGTGAGGAGCTTCTCCTAGAGAGTAGCAGCCTCTCAGGGACTACACCACAGAAAGGCAGCTTCTTTTCCTAGTAGTAGCTTGTAGTGAGGTAGGATTAGGAAACAGGAGCACGGATAAGAGTCTTGTCTAACTTCTTTGTATGTTCCTTCCCTTTTCTCTGAAGGGTAGTACATTCAAAGCAGCAAGCTTAACAATATATAAAAAACTGTAAAAAAGGTTTTCAGTTTTATCTGAAAAAACTTGTATAAAGTTTAATACATGTTTAAACTTAATAACTAGCATTATGTGCCAGGCATTGTGCTAAATTTTATTTATTTATTTATTTAAAAGTATAGTTGATTTACAATGTGGTGTTAGTTTTAGGTGTACATCAAAGTGATTCAGTTATGCACATATATATTTTTTCTTCAGATTCTTTTCCCTTATAGGTTATTATAAAATATTGAGTATAGTTCCCTGTGCTATACAGTAGGTCCTTTTTGGTTATCTATTTTATATATAGTAGTGTGTATCTGTTAATCCCAACCTCCTAATTTATCTCTCCCACCCCTTTGGTAACCATATGTTTGTTTTCTATGTCTATGGGTCTATTTCTGTTTTGTATATAAGTTCACTTGTACCTTTCTTTTTAGATTACACATGTAAGCGATATCATATGATATTCCTCTTTCTCTGTCTGACTTACTTCACTCAGTTTGATAATCTCTAGGTCCATCCATGCTGTGGCAAATGGCATTATTTCATTCTTTTTATGGCTGAGTAATATTCCATTGTATAAATATACCACATCTTTATCCATTCATCTGGACACTAAGGTTGCTTCCATGTCCTGGCTATTGTAAATAGAGCTGCAATGAACACTGTGGTACATGACTCTTTTTGAATTATGGTTTTCTCTGGATATACACCCCAAAGTGGGATTGCAGGATCATGTGGTAGCTCTATTTTTAGTTTTTTTTTAAAGAACCTTCATACTGTTCTCTACAGAGGTTGTACCAATTTACATTCCCACCAACCGTGCAGGAGGGTTCTTTTCTCTCCACATTGTCTTCAGCATTTATTATCTGTAGACTTTTTGATGATGGCCATTCTGACCAGCGTGAGGTGATACTTCACAATAGTTTTGATTTACATTTCCCTAATAATTAGTGATGTGGAACATCTTTTCATGTGCCTTTGGCCATGTATGACTTCTTTGGAGAATGTCTATTTTAAAAAATGGGTAAGGGACTTCCCTGGCAATCCAGTGGTTGAGACTTTGCCTTCCAATGCATGGTGTGGGGGTTGGATCAGTCAGGGAGCTAAGATCCCACATGCCTCATGGCCATAAAACCAAAACATAAAACAGAAGCAATATTGTAACAAATTCAATAAAGACTTTAAAAATGGTCCACATCAAAAAAAAAATCTTAAAAACAAAAGTTGGCTATTATTTTTTAAAATGTGTAAAAGATCTTATTTATTACTCATATCAAACTTGTAAATAGGTATCAATAGTTTATCTTTTTTTTTTTTTTTTTTTTTTTTTTTTTTTTGCGGTACGCAGCCCTCTCACTGTTGTGGCCTCTCCCATTGTGGAGCACAGGCTCAGCGACCATGGCTTACAGGCCCAGCTCCTCTGTGGCATGTGGGATCTTCCCGGACTGGGGCACAAACCCGTGTCCTCTGCATCGGCAAGCAGACTCTCAACCACTGCACCACCAGGGAAGCCCCTAGTTTATCAATTTTAATGAGTGGTTTCAAGGCTCAAGGAACTTAACTTCTCTAATGTCACACAGCCAATATGTGGCAAAACTTGTATTCACATCCAATATGGATGACTTCAAATGATACCTTTAAATGCTATGATCAAACGTAAGAGAGGGAAGAACTGAATCATATACATCTATACCCCTATGAAAACAAATATCCAGGAAGATATAATAAAACCCAGTAAACATAAAAATTGAAAACTTAGAGTCCATAAGTTTTAGTATGATATATTGCCTGTTTTTGGAATTCATAATGCATGTGTTGGGCTAATAATAGTAGAGGAGATCTATCAGCAAATATAGGACATTAAAGCTCTTCTCAGGGGCTTCCCTGGTGGTGCAGTGGTTGAGAGTCCGCCTGCCGATGCAGGGGACACGGGTTCGTGCCCGGGTCTGGGAGGCTCCCACATGCCACAGAGCGGCTGGGCCCGTGAGTCATGGCCACTGAGCCTGCGCATCCAGAGCCTATGCTCCACAATGGGAGAGGCCACAACAGTGAGAGGCCCGCGTACCACAAAAAAAAAAAAAAAAAAAAAAGCTCTTCTTGGAGTTCCAAAGTAAAGGAAACCATGTGTATATATAAATACAGCCTTAGAGCTGTAGAATTCAAATTTCAATATTAAGTCACTCTGTACTGGAAATATCTAGAGTGCTTTTTGTTTCTCATAGTAAACTTTAATAAAATATATAGAACTGGAAGAGGTTCCATGGAAAGACCCTTAAGATGTACATTTTGTATTGCTTATGTGACCTGGGTTAAAGGGAATGATTACCTCATCACCAGGGAATACAGATTGTAGGTGGCCCATGACATGTGATCATTCATAGTACACAGTTTCTTATCACTGAGTGGGATTTGGAGTTCAAGTTGTTGCTGCAAATGATCACTATTATTGCAATGAGGAATTTAGGGATGGTGAGGTGAGCTGGCTTCTTCTGATTGAACTGGATAGTATAAAGAAAGAAAATTACAGCACAAAGCCAGGCCTTAAATATTTGGCTTTACCTCTTTCCTTTTTAAATTTTTGCTTCCCAAAGTCACCTATTCCAGTAAATTTAGACTTTCTGGAGTCCCTAAAACAGGGGTCCCAACCCCAGGTCCATGGACTGATACCAGTCCGCAGCCTGTTAGGAACGGGTCACACAGCAGGAGGTGAGCAGTGGGCGAGCAAGCACAGCTTCATCTGCTGCTCCCCATTTCTCACATTACCACCTGAACCATTCCCTCCCCAGCCCCCGTGGAAACATTGTCTTCCACGAAACTGGTCCCTGGTTCCAAAAAGGTTAGGGGCCACTGTCCTAAAAGGCTTTCTTGTAATTAACAGTCATAGACTGAGACAACAATAAATCAGACACAGAAATCAATCTAAGGAGTTACAGAAATACAAAGTAATTTGAAACCTCTACCTTGCCAGGTCTGATATGTGAAAGTCAAGCTCTTATTAGGAAAGAATTAGGCTCTCAGAATCATAATGGAAACATTTAATTGAGATACAATAAATATGAGTCTCATAAGCCTCCAAATCCCATTAATGTTCCCTTGCCTACAAAAGCAGCTGCTTTTTACCTTTTGGGGGAGAAAGCCATGACTTATTGAAGATACTGAAATGATCTTACCTGTATCAGTCAGAGTCTAGTCAGGAAACAGAATCATAGCAATTATTTGAAGGGAGAGAATTTTATATGAAAAATTATTAACTAGGAATAAAGTTGTTAGCCAGGTAACCAAAAGGATAAAATGAGAACTCTAAGGTATTGGAAAAGTAGCAGCTGCAGGATACAGTTACTGTCTCTGAATCTGAGAGAACAAAGAAAGTGGTTGGAATTATTAAAACTTAGAAACTTATAGGAGGGCGCCTGAGAATCTGAGACCAGACCACTGAAGAGGAGACACTGGTTGGCTGGAGCTGGTATATGAAGGTGGGTGCAAGATAAAGCTGGTTGTGCTAGTGTTTGGAAAAGTTGCAAACAGGATTCAGTTACTGCTACTGGAAGGAACTGCTACTGATGGCATGAGGAACCATTAATGAGATTACCCTGACAGGAACCAGAAATAAACAGGAAACTCACAAGGAAGAACCTGGAAGAAGTAAGAAGTTTCTTCCACCTCTAGACTTGTAGTCTCATATATCCCTTATTGCAGATTCTAACATTCTAACACTTGGCCAGTCAGCAAGGTGTTTGCAGAGACTCAATTCCAGCATCACAAATAGTATACAAAGGTACAGGCACATCACCTTAGGAAGTCCTTTCAAGAGCATTTGCCAATTATTCTCATGCCCTGCTCCAGTCACCCCTCACAGCTTTCAAATCCATAACCAGAGTCATATCCTTACATGTCTTAGGAAGACAAATGCAAGATCTGGCTTGAAAGGGGATGCTTTACCCATCAGAAATGTGGTTTACAGAGTAGTTGCAGGATTTTGCTAATTTACATTGTGAAAAACCTATGGAATATGTGTGGGAATGGATTATATGGCTTCCGATAGGGAAGAGTAAACACAATATTAGAGGAGCTGATTTTATCATTAAGGATGATATTTTGGATTCAATTTTACCTCGACTACTTACAAGATTTGTGAACTTGGACAAGATGTTTAACTGCTCTTTGCCTAATTTTGCTCATTTATAAAATGGGGATAATAACTGTATTTACCTCATATGATTATTGTGAAGATTAAATTAATATATGTATCTGCTTAGATAAGTATCCAGAACATACTAAGTGTTAAGAGTGTTAACAAATAAAAAGTACACAGTGGGCTTCCCTGGTGGCGCAGTGGTTGGGAGTCCGCCTGCCAATGCAGGGGATGCGGGTTCGTGCCCCGGTCCGGGGGGATCCCACATGCCGTGGAGCAGCTGGGCCCGTGAGCCGTGGCCGCTGAGCCTGCGCATCCAGGGCCTGTGCTCCGCGGCGGGGGGGGGGGGGGCACAACAGTGAGAGGCCCGCATACTGCAGGAAGAAAAAAAAAAAAGTCTGCAGGAAGCTAGAAGCAACTGTTAATAGTTTGAATATTTCAGAGAAACTTGGATTCAGCAGTCACCTGAATTAAATAAAGTTGAGGTATTAGAAATTCTTTACATCAGTGTCCCCAACATTTATGGCACCAGGGACAAGTTTCATGGAAGACAATTTTTCCACTGACCGAGTCCTGAGGGTGGAATGGTTCAGGCAGTAATGTGAGCGATGAGGAGCGTCAGATGAAGCTTCACTCACTCACTCACTGCTCACCTCCTGCTGTACGGCCCAGTTTCTAACAGATGCGGACCAATACTGGTCTGCAGACTGGGGGTTGGGGACCCCTGCCTTACATAATGTAATGGAAGAAATCCAATGACTTAGGAAGATAGGAATGGTGGAGTACATTTTCACCTGTGATCTGTTCATCCACCCCTATCTATTTCACCCTGGAGGTCCACCAATTAAATATTAGTCTAGGCTTCCCAAAGGGATATGTTGCCTTTTAACAAGATGGGTGTACATTTTACACAGCAGAAAGAAAACAACCTTGACTTTCAAAGGATTACCATACAGTGGTTCCCAGCTAACAATAACATTTGGGGTCTCCTATGTGACTGAGGTTTACCAGTCAGAATAAGAGTGTGTATGGACTGGGTGATAAATGGGGTTTGGCTTGAGTTCAGCTCCAACAGCATGTTTGTAAAACAGCCTTGTATTTATTTCTACCTTTTTTTTTTTTTTTTTTTTTTTTTGCGGTTCACGGGCCTCTCACTGTTGTGGCCTCTCCCTTTGCGGAGCACAGGCTTCGGACACTCAGGCTCAGCGTCCACGGCTCACGGGCCCAGCCGCTCTGCGGCATGTGGGATCTTCCTAGACCCGGGCACGAACCCGTGTCCCTTGCATTGGCAAGCGGACTCTCAACCACTGCGCCACCAGGGAAGCCCCCTATTTCTACCATTTTTGATTACATAATTAGAACAGACAAACTCGGCAGCTAACAAAATTCCCACACTGCTTCCCTCATAAGAATGAGGATTATTTTGCTTGTTAAAGCCTAGGTAAAACCCCTTGAACTTCCCCTCTATACCAAAATAACAAACCAAATTCAATCTAATAACACTGATGCAGCACAGATATTATTTCCACCAAAAGACTGGAAGGATGTCAGGTGATGATTTCTATCATGTCTCCATTTAAGTAGCAGGTTATATTTGTGTTGTGAAGAAAAGATGGATCAGTCTTTGAGAATGACAGTGAATTATTTTAAACTTGATCAGATGGTTAAATCCAACTGGGGTTGCTGTTCCCCTTGTGGTCTCTTTATTCCAGCTAATCAACATTCTTCTGACAACTGGTAAGCAGTTTTCAGTGTGCAAATCATTTTTTTTCTCCCTCTATCTTAATAAGCAGATGCAGTTTACTTTATGGTCAGCAGTACACCTCTGGTTCTCTGCATAAATTGGCTGCAAAAATCTTGATCATCTCACTATCCTATAGGATATTATGCTGTTCACTGCATGGATAACATTGAGTTGACTGAACTTGGTAAGCAGAAATACACGAAATGCCTATACATACATACGTATATATGCTAGAGAATGGAAAGTAAACCCCAGCAAAACTCAGGGTGTCACATCAATGTTAGACAATGGTCTGGGGATGTTGAGATAACCCACCAAAGTAAAAAAGGATTAACTTCATTTTGCACAACTATTTCTTCCTCAATATGGGGTGGCAGGGATATTGGCATTGGTGGGAGTTGACATTGTATGATTTTGAACCCAACAGTCCAATGATGTCAACTTATTCAGTTCTTCTCACCCTTCCAACAACTTAGCAATCATCAAATCTTACACTAAATTTCTTTCTGCTTGAAAAACAATGGTTTCTGTTAGCAGCTCTGTACCATGGTGGGTACTAAATAGTTTCATATTGCTGCTGTAACAAATTACCCAAATTTAGCAGCTTAAAATAATACCTGGTATCATCTTACATTTCTGGAGGATGGAACTTTGAACAGGTCTCACAGAACTAAAATCAAGGTCACAACAGGCTGTATTCCTTTCTGGAGGGTCTAAGGGAAAATTTACTTTCTTCCTTTTTCCAAAATATAGAGGCTGCCCACATTCCTTAGTTAGTGTCCTCATTCCATTTTTGTCCCCATTCCATCCATCAGTCCAGTCTTTCTCTATTGCTTCACTCATTCTAAATTTCCCACCTCTTTCTTTTACTTATAAGGACTCTTGTGGTTGTATTTGGCCCACCCAGGTAGCCTAGGATAATCATGTTATCTCAAGGTCACCTGATAAGCAACTTAGTTCCACCTGTGACCTTAATTCCCCTTTGTCATGTAGCATAACACATTCACAGATTCTAAGGATTAGGACTTGAACATCTTTGGAGGACTATATTCTGTCTCCATCTCCTCCTCCCTTTCCTTCCCCCCGACTCTTCAAAGTAGTACCAGTGACTTTTACTGAACATGGAGGATATAAATGAGCACATATGCCTCACCTCCTTCTGTATTCTTCTAGGGTACAGAGAGCATACATTGTACTATCTGTGCAAGGTGGTCCCAGGGAAAAGCATGAAGCTATCTATTACAGGCTAGGTGCATAATCTCGGGGTGCCTAATTTGGGGTCAGTGTTAACCAGGTCGGTATCAGCATATCTAAAGAACTTTGCCTAAAAGTCATTATTAGTTGTTAAATATTTTATCTTCAACTATCTGTCTTCAGTATCTATATCTCAATGGGTTCTAAACTCTTACAAAGCAAATAGCATTTAAAAAAAAAGCATAGGGCTTCCCTGGTGGCGCAGTGGTTGAGAGTCCGCTTGCCAATGCAGGGGACACGGGTTCGTGCCCCGGTCCTGGAAGATCCCACATGCCGCGGAGCGGCTGGGCCCGTGAGCCATGGCCGCTGAGCCTGTGCGTCCGGAGCCCGTGCTCCGCAATGGGAGAGGCCACAACAGTGAGAGGCCCGCGTACAGGAAAAAAAAAAAAAAAAAAAAAAGCATATTCACCAAAAGAAATAATATATGCCAAAACAAAATAATAATAGCTTCTACATGAGAGGTTATAAGCATTCACTGAGGTTATATATTTTACAATACTATCTAGAAATTGACAAAGCAAAAATATAAATAATTTATTCAGAAAAATAATTGTCAAGTCCATCATGAGAGAGCTTTTAGTATTCTGTTTAGGTAAAAATAAGGAACTGACATGGCCATTACATGAGGTGTACAGAAGTCTTTTGGGTTCTACTCCCAGTTTCAATGTGTGGGAGTGTAGGGTTCCTACACACCAACAAACAATGCTTGAGACACCAGCTGGGTGTCCTACAGTTCAGTTTTGACACTATTTACAATTAGATGGCAACTTTGTATCATTTCCTTTTAGATTCCACATATAAGAGATATCATAGGATATTTCTGTTTCTCTGTCTAACTTCACTCAGTATGACAATCTCTAGGTCCACCTATGTTGCTACAAATGGCATTATTTCATTCTTTTTAATGGCTGATTAATATTCCATTGTATATATGTACCACATCTTCTTTATCCATTCATGTGTTGATGGACATTTATGTTCCTTTCATGTCTTGGCTATCGTAAATGGTGCTGCAATGAATATTGGGGTGCATATATCTTTTCAGACCATGTTTTTCTCTGTATATATGCCCCAGAGAGAGATTGCAGGGTCATATGGTAGCTCTATTTTTAGTTTTTTAAGGAACCTCCATACTGTTCTCCATAGTGGCTGTACCAATTTACAATCCCTCCAACAGTATAGGAGGGTTCCTTTTCTCTACATTCTCTCCAGCATTTATTGTTTCTGGATTTTTTTATGATAACCATTATATAGCTTTTATAGTAGCATTTTTCCTGTCATCTAGTACTAAGGCCATCCTTTTTCATAGAATAAATAAGGCCAGCTACTGACTGAATTATAAAACAAGAAGATTATCTTTAGTAACCTACATTCTTCTTTTAAGTGTCTGCTTTAGGTTGTGCTAACCAAAATCACCCAATATTTTCCTATTATACAATAATTTGGAGTCCCATTAGGAAAAGCAGTGTTGAACACCTTTCTAAAAATCAGACATGCACTTTAAATTCACATCCCATTCCTGTCAAAGATCCCATTATCTTAACTTTTATGTTAAGTATTAAATTAATTAAAGAAATGTGCCAATCTCTCTAGCTTGAAATTCTGTGCACTCCCATCCCTAACGATTGGAATCATTAGTTCAGAAGCTACTTAAACATCAACTTTCTTTAATATGTGACATTCATTCTTTCAATAAATGTATTATATTAAGTTATTATCATAGATGCCAAGGTCTCTCTGGGCACTGAGTATATAGTAAAGAACTAAACAGACAAAAATTTCCTCCAAAGTTAATGTTACCTCTAAACAAAGCAGCAAAAACATTGTTTTATCTTTTTAAGCCCATCTCATTGTCTTAATAACTTGTCCAGCTATTCAGTGCATTTTATTTTCATATCCCATTAGGTCTCCAGTCTCCAGTAAACTCTCTCATCCTACATCTTCCCTCTCTATATCTATATCTGTCAAATAATCCTACTCTACATCTTATTCATTCAGGGTCCAGATAGCCAGATGTTTGGAGGTGTCAAGGTTTTTAATGCAGATAATGAACTACAATGTAAATCATTCAACAGTAAATAGTCCCCAGCATATTTGCATTACAACAAAGGTATTAGGAGGAAAGAGAGAAAGAACAAAATGAAAGAGAGAAAGAGCAAGCTTGGGAGCAAGCAGGGAAAGATGAGAGAAGGAAACAAGGCAGGAAGGCAGGAAGGGAGGGGGGAAGGTAGGTCAGGAAGGAAGGAAAATAACAATAACAATAGTAATGCAAGTGTATATTGGTTGATTGTTGGTAATAACCCAAACCATGACTGTCATTTGTAAGCATAAGTCCTACTTTGTGTACTTTCTATCATTCATGAATAGAACTTGGCACTCATTTGTTTTCTGAAACTATTGATGGTTTTATTGGCCAAAATCCATAAATATCACCTCTGAGTGATGGGTTAAATGCTAGATTATATCTGCCAAATTTATAGAAACTATCTGTATTAGTTTTCTACTACTCTGTAAAATATCCCAAAAGTTTAACAGCTTAAAACAACATATATTTATTATCTGACCATTTCCATGGGTCAGAAGTCAAGTACTGGTTAGCTGGGTCCTCTGTTCAAGGTTTCATATGTCTGAAATCAAGATGACAGCCAGGTTGCAACCTCACATGAGACTCAGAGTTCTTTTATAAGTTCATTCAACTTATTGGCAGAATTATTCAGTTCCTGTGGTTGCAGGACTTAGGTCCCCATTTTCTTGGAGTTTCAGCCAGGGACCACTCTCAGCTTATATAAGCTGCCTTCAGGTCTTAGGTCTTAGATGTGAGCCCTCTCACAACAAGGCAGCTTACTTCTTCAAAACCAGCAGAGTAATATCACTCAAGTCTGCTAAGATAGAATCTTACATAACATAACATAATCATAATCCACATTCAAGGGGAGGGTATCAGAAAGGGCATATATACCAGGGGGGCAGGAATATTTGTGACCATCTTAGAATGCTGCTTGCCATAATATCTTATAAATTTCCTATTTTAGAAGTAGCCTTGTTCTTCAGGTGTTCTTGCTTGTGGATAAATAACATGGATCAGACATGGATTCTATAATGCAGGAAAAATTTAGCTCAGTTCAGAAAATCTGCCCATTTTTTCACAGAATCTTTTCTTCTAGAAAAGCCCTTCTGTTTACTTTCTCTCCTAACAATGATAGCAAACTTTTTCATAAAAAAAGCATCTGTGAAATGTCATTTGAGATTATGTTTAAACTACCAAAATCAAACTGTATCAATGATGATGGCTTATAGTAATAAAACATGAGCTTCAAGTCAATGATTTCTGTGGAATTAGATGTGTTTTTCTAGCTTCTTTCCTAATACTATGATTCAAGGAGTCTTTTAGGCAAAAATATGTTACTGAATTTCCTGTTAATCTTTATTTCAGAACTGTAAAATATACCAAGTACAGAAAATTCTGTAAATTCTCCAAATATTCTCATATTAAATATTAGACACAGAAAAAGAAAAAAAGAGTTAAGACGTTCATAAAACAGGACTTGAGTTTTACAGACCTCAATCACACAAAAAACTGTTCAGGTTCAAAATGTGTTAAATTCTGTGTATACCTACTAAAGAAGTTTTTTTTTTTTTTCAAAAACACATACACTGAGTGCTTAAGCACATTCAGAGAAAATATGAGTATAGCAAAAGTAACTGTATGTCACATAGACACACTGAACCATGACAAAATAATCTATCTGTTAAACTGAGTGGCTTCTTTGCCCAGTAGTGATATCCTTAATAAAAGTGCTTTGAATGTTATTTTTAAATATATATTGTAATATAAAATAAAGAACAAGTAAGATCATGATTTATTTTGTATTTTGTGAAGTAGATAGTTCTAATTTATGTCTTCTATTTTTCTCCCCCACTCACTATAGAAATACAGAAGAACATAGGAATAGGGGAGGCTTAAGCATGTACAGACCTGGAGTAAAACCAACATAGTCACTACCATGAAGTTAAGGTAATTCAAAATTACCTAAAAGAGGCCTTATCAGATATGTGGTTGATTTAAAACAGAAGCAGGATTTATCTTTTCTTCCTATTTTGTTGTGTAACCATGTAAAAAATGTTTTATTTTTAAAAATCTGATGTGAGTTAATATTATGGCTTCTGATACAATTTAGTATGAGTAGAATTGAAATAAAATGGGGGAGAAAAGTTTTTTGGCACTGGATAGATTTGTGATTAACTTGACTGGTAGAAAACAAGTCAACAAAACAGGACCATAAAGTAGATGATTTAAGTTAATGACAACGTGTTTCCCTGCATGACAGAATCAGGGCTATACTCTATCTAACCTTTTTCATCAGCTAAAGACGTGGTTCCTCACTCTTGAATTGGAAATTATGAAAATGTTTAATTCTGAATTTATAAACAAGGAGGCTAATTCAGTAATCTGAGGGCTTCCTTTGTAAAATGTTTGAGTCACCTAACATTCTTCTACATCATTCTTTAGTCATGTCCTGTTGAATTTACATATTGTTGCCTTTGTTAATACTCTTTGTCCCTCTTTCCAGGAACTAGTCAATTTTAAAGCTTTTTATCTTTCCCCTGTATCTGTGTCATAACCGTCTGTCATAACAACTGACAGAGAGTAATATGGGCAATTATTATTTATTTATTCACTCATTCACTCATTTATCTATGTATATAAATATCCATTCATTCAATATTAGGAGAGTATCTGCATGAGTCAGAGTTCCACTAGGGAAACAGAACTAGCAGTAAATATTAAGATATATTTAATATAAAATATTAAATTATGTATTAAATATATTAAATATTAATATATAGTATTAAGTAATACATAATATTAAGTACATAAATTCATTGCAAGGAATTGGCACATGATTGTAGGGAAGACTAGCTGGGCAAATCTGAAATATGGAGGCAAAGCATCAGGAAGGACAGGACAGGTAGGAAATTCTTGGGGAGAAGCAGAAGCTGCACACCACAGGCAAAATTTCTCTTTCCACAAGGAAACCTCAGTTCTGCTCTCAAATCCTATCAACTGATTTGACTAGACCCACCCACATTAATGAAGATTACCTCTTTTACTTAAAGTCAACTGATTGAGGATGTCAATCACATCTACAAATCACCTTCAAAGCACCATTTAGGTTAGTGTTTGACAGAATAACTGGAGACTATAGCCTAGCTATGTTGACATTCAAAACTAGCACAGTATCAAATATTTGTGAAGTACAATGGTAGGCACAGTGGGAATTGCTACAATGAGGAAGCTGTGTTCAACTAAGAACATATTTCCCTGAGTAAGAATCTTTATTATACCTAACATTCCAACTATTCTGCTGAAAAAATGAAAAATGAAAATCAACTTGAAATAATGGGTAAAATGACCCCATAAAACTTATGAATCAAGATCTTCATGTGACCTTCCCTGACCTCCCTTGACTATGACTTCTGATATCTACTATCTTCCTTACAGAATTCATATAAGGAATACTTTTTGTGTTCAACCAAAATATTAATTTGTCATATTGAACTATTTTATGAGTACTCTTACTCCTCATCTAGCAGTTAAGCTCCTTGAATAAAGAAAATATATAGTGCTTGGGTCCTCCCTCCATCTCCTACCATGCTTTTTGGGGATATGATAAGTTTGCTAATACGAAGTAAAAGGCTCAGTCCACTATTGATTTAAACCACATTTTTTTAGCATTTAAAATTCTTGGAAACTCATAAGTAAGGGATATGAGTTTTGTTGGTCAGAAAATAGGAATTAAAACAAACCCCATTCTGTGTTCTTATCCAATAACTTTTCATTGGTCTTTTTGTATAAACCCTTCTCCCTGAGGATGAGCTGCCATACAACAAGGCCTGTAAAGGGCTAAACTGAGACTCCTAAATTTGACATCCTAGTGCCTCTTCCTGAGAATGTTATTACTAATCAAAAGAGCTCAACTAATGGAGTTTAAAGTGACAGAGTCTTTTATAGAGTAATAAAACCTTTTAAGATGTACTTCAGGGGCTTCTAATCCTCCCAGTAACATAGTAAATATAATAAACATAAAAATCATCTTTGCAGCTGTTGTGTGTGTCAGTAACAATAATAAACTCTCAGCACTGCAGAAGACCAAAATAGCATCTGGTATTTTGATTCACCCAATTTAATCACATAGAGATTGAACATTTACTATTTTACAAGTTTTCTTTATTGATTTGCAAGATTCTTATAAGATTATGTGAAATCCTGGGGAACACACTATTAGCATGGACCTATTCTGCTCATCCCATAGGCTAATACACATTACCAAAAGTACTCACGTGTATCCTCAAGGAGAGATTTAACATTACACAGTACAGAGCTTTGAGTGAAAGAGAGAAATCAGATGGTGGATTTTTAAAAGTTGTATTGCTATGACAATTTCTATCACAATATTAATAAGCAACATTAGTAGACTCTTTTCTAGCCTCTAACTTTCAATCTTCAGATATTATTTTGATAATGCTTACAGAAGTTTACTAGTAAGATCACCAATGATAATTTTTTCCTATAGAACAGATCTTGAATCAGACTTTCAGACATAATACTTTGTTATAAATCCTAATCATTTTTAGGTTTTTTCTTTGTTATTTTGGTTTTGGGTTTTTTTCAATGTAAACAATAACAAATCCATTTATAAAGATTGCAATCTGATGGACGTCTTCAGCAAGTAACAAAATTCTGTTGCTGTAGTCCAGATTCCCTGTTTGCAGATTTTTGTGACTTTCTCTCCATTGCTACTTTAAAGTGCTTGGAGCTGTGAGACAGAAGTATCTTCCACATCATGAACTTTAAGAGGGTTTATTAATCATTATATAATATCAAACAACTCTTATTACATCCAGATGTTTAATGTCTAGAAAATATTAGTATAAAAAGTAAATTATATTTTTTCTTTAAATTTTTCTCCATATTATATGCCTTTTATATTAAAAAACAGAATATGATGAAAAATTCTGTGTTTTGTGTGCTAGCATTATGCTAAGCATATGAGGTTCAAGCTCAAATAGACATGGTTCCTTACACAAAACAGAATGACTCCTTTGAACGGAAGTGAATGAAAGGATGGAACCATTTCTTTTCCAACATTATGTCTGAACATGAATTCCCATTAGTATGTACTTAAGATTATTAATCAGAGATAAAGTTTCTATAGTAAAGGTTTACAGGGAGATCACAATTTTTTTTTATTTTAAATCTAAGCAATACATTGAAAAAGAGAAATATAGTACAATGACTAAAGTGTTAAAGAACTCACTCTCTCCTAGTATTAGAGAGGCATGTACTATGTTCAATACCTGCACTCACTTCTCCTGCCTCCACCAAACAAATAAAAAGCCCAAACATATTTGTTTCTTGAATTTCATTTGTTTCTTATTGAAGTCCTGGCTTGGAAGATAATGTTCTGTAGAGATGTGTTGGTTCTAGTTGTGTTGGTTCTAGGTGTGTGCCAACTGTTGTTCTGAAAGCACTCATGTTATATGTCCAAAGATAAAGGATTGTCCTCTCTGCATGATGTAGCCAAGATTGCTATTGTTGACTCTTGTCAAGATTTACTGATCTGGAATATTCTTGTGAAGAAGAAACAGAAGAATTTCATACCTAATGTAAATTAGTTTCTGGGTCTCCATGGGATGTCTTACATGTCTATTTTTCTTACATACAGAAATTGATCATTTCCTCTGGAAAAGAA
Organism: Mesoplodon mirus; assembly: GCF_964341445.2. Lineage (NCBI taxonomy): Eukaryota > Metazoa > Chordata > Mammalia > Artiodactyla > Ziphiidae > Mesoplodon > Mesoplodon mirus. The sequence continues at coordinate 105,238,554 of NC_138983.1, read as the reverse complement.
GAAGGTAAGGATGTAAAAAGTGACTTAAAATGGCAATCAAGTGTTTATAGGGCAGGGAGGAAAAACAGCTGCCCTATAAGAGGGCATGCCACTTTTTGAGTCATAATAGGAGGATATGGACTTGAAATACAGCAGGAGGGATTTAGGTTTCCATGTGAGGGGAAGTTTACTATAGAGATAAGAGACTCTGTCCTTCCTGATTGTCCATCTGTCCTGAATAATTAATGTATAGTCTTGCTTAGCGGATGACAAATGAATAAGATCATAACATAAGATGTTTCACAAGTTGGTATATATAAGTATTAATCCCTCACCATCACATAAGTTAACTGATAAATTTTATAACGAGATTGGAAAACATCTGGTTAATAAGCCACCTCAAATATATATCTAGAAAAGCAAGAATTTTAAGAGACTTTGTAGAATTTTATGTGCTCTCAACAAACCCTTGTGGAAATCAGCAAGTTCTTTAAGAAAGAGACAAGTTGCCTGTTTGACTTTATGTAGGGAAAAAAAATAACTTCAAGAAAATACTTTTTGCCTATAGCCAAAAATCCAAGACTACTGATCATCTGACAGTCATAAATTTTGCAGAGCTAAAAAGTCAAAATTATTTTTCTCATGATAAAATTAGTGCATGCAAAAACCAGTGGGCAAGAAACAGGATAAATTGCATTCAAGGAGGCCTGAAAAAAATGGGTCCGGCCTGTCAGGCATCTCTCAAATATTTATTGCCTTGAAGTAATTTGCTCTATCATTTCAGATATAGCCTGAGAGGGGCTGATTTGTTATGCTTTAACATCTTAGACTGAGCGATTGGATAAAGCCCTGAGGCCTGCAATTAAAAGATAAATGCTGTATGAGCAGATACAGTTTCAGTAGCCCTTCCTCTATTATATATTGGGCTTTTTTCTAGTCCAGGTTATGACCAGAAATTGACTTAGCCAGTTAGCAACTACAGTAAACCCCAGGAAAAGTATAGGGCCTTTAATTGCTCAGTGAAGACACCTATCCGTAGACCTTCATAACTGTACCAATATAAAGTAGGCTTTTAATGTGGTAGAATTCCTAAAAATAGAAATACTTCTCTAGTCCCACTGAAGCAAGGTCATGGTGGACAAAAGAATATGAATATTAACCGAGAAGACAAGACTTAGAGCAAGAAGTGGAAGACCAGGGACCAGCTTCACTTGTTGGGAAATTAGTCCTTGTTATTTTTGTCCAGCAAAATTTGGAATATGCTGTAAAACAGTGTTATCTTGTAGTCAGTCTTCAAAGATGTTCCCTAGTGAATGACTCCTCCCAGGATTCATGCTCTTTTGTGGTCCTATCCATATTTAATCTGAGATGTCCCGGTGACTAGATTCAACTAAGAGGATACAGTGGAATTGATGGTGTAACAGTTCTGAGCCTAAGCTTTAAGAGGGCTTGGAAGAGTCTTCTAGAAAGCTCTGAGCTACCATGTAAAACTCCCGTCTACTCCACTGGAGAGACCACATGAAGACTATGGAAAGAATAAGTAAGAGACCAGGTGATAGAGGGACACCCCTACATGGAAAGGAAGAGGGAGCTGCTCTCCTAGAATACAGTGTAACCTCCAGATGATTCTATCCCCAGCTGCCATCAGACTGCAACCACAAGAGGAAAGCAGGTGAGACTGGCAGAACTATGAAAGTTAATAAAGTGATTGTTTTAAACCACTAAGTGTTAGGGTGGTTTTGCAATCAGTAATAGATAACTAGAACAGAAGTTGTCTCATTTCATTTTTTTAAATTCTAAATAAGTGTTATTACTGTGATTAACCTGTTTACCATCCCAGAGTAGAGTACATGAAAGGTTTTTGAATTAGTTTAATCATTTAAGCATAAACTATAGACTATGTGAAACCACGTTTAGACAGGACTGACTGAAATGCTCACCACCCATTGATCTTGAATTTGGAGCTGAAGGCAGCATCTAGACATAAGTTGAGGTTGTGGGGAAGATTGTTAGAGCATTTTTGGTTTTGTGTGAAGTAGTTGTAATATGTTATGAGGAAGAAGCCCACTTGAAATAATTTGTATGAGGAAAAAGAGTGCATATTGTGGGGAGAAAGGAAAGAGGATATTTGTGTGCTTACTTTTTCCAGCATCACTTCCCTACTTTTTCAGGTAACACAACCTTTTTTGGTAGAAGCCTATTGTATATGGTTTGGGTAAGACAGATGTCATCCTAACTCCACCAGAGGATGCTGAGCTTCTAAGGAAGACTATTTATATAGGAGTTGTTTGTACCAGCCTGCTTGCTTACCATGTAGGGAGAGTCTGAGAGAGAAGCCAGACCAGACAGAAGAATGTATGTTTTGAAGAGAGGTGGAAGAAGAAAGGGAAGGAGAGAGAGAGAAAAGGAAAGGAGTGAAGGAGGAGAAGAAAGAAAGAGAGAAAGAAAAAAGAAAGAGAGAGAAAGAAAGAGAAAGAAAGAAAGAGAGAGAGAGAAAGAAAGAAAGAAAGAAAGAAAGAAAGAAAGAAAGAAAGAACAGGAAGGAAGGAGGAGGGAGGAAGAAAGAAAAAGAAAGAAGTGGTGGGGGTGGAGAGCAAAAGATCCAATAACACTATTTAAGCACCTGAACAGGTGATTCCTAGTCTTCCCAGGAATAGGAGCCAATAAATTCTCCTCCGTCTTCCTCTTTCTTTGTTATTGTTATTATAATTAGTGCTATTATTATTTGCTTTTGAGTTGTTTTCCTGTCATTTGTCATGAAAAGAGTATGATTAAAAATTGTCATTCCCCCAAAATTTTACTATAACTTTCCTGGAGAATAAACTACAATTGTTATACTAGACAATAAAGTACATATAATCTGAACCTTCTCTTTTTCCTAGAAGATATGTTACAGAGGGCCAATGTGATCTTGCTCAATGTCATAATGACCCCTATGAGCCCTTTCTAACAGAATTTTGACAGTATTTTTTCCCTTGGAATATGTCTCAGGGAGGGTCTGACTTTCTGGGCTGTGTTCCATCAAAGCCCCATTTCAGGGAGGCATACGTATCAAGGAGAGCATTATCAGCACAAGTGCAGGGGCATGGTTGGTTTAAAAATAAGGAGTCGGGCTTCCCTGGTGGTGCAGTGGTTGAGAGTCCACCTGCCGATGCAGGGTACACGGGTTTGTGCCCCAGTCCAGGAAGATCCCACATGCCGTGGAGTGGCTGGGCCCATGAGCCATGGCTGCTGAGCCTGCGTGTCCGGAGCCTGTGCTCCGCAACGGGAGAGACCACAGCAGTGAGAGGCCCATATACCACAAAAAAAAAAAAAAAAAAAAAAAAAAAAAGGAGTCATGTGAGGTAACTTAGACTGCAGGCTGAGAGTGAATTCACTGGGATCCAGAAAAAGTAGTGAAAACTTTTCCCATAGCCTACGGAATTAGAGCTAAGTCAAGAACTGTTGGCCTGAAGTCACAATAATGTGATGAGCAGAGCTCTAAAAGCTGGATAACAAATAAAAGAAAAGGGGTGAAATCACCATACTAGAATCAGAGGCTGTAAGCATCCTACCCAAAGGAAACTTGCTGGAGAGATGCCTGTAGCTCACTTGGAGTGTGTGAGTGTACAGGTTGAAAGAAGATGTTGTGAAGATTGTCGCAATGAAAAGTAGAACCACAACTGCCTTATTAAAATCTGAACCTTTGACTTTACTTTTTAAATAAGTATTTTTCAAAGTGCGCTCCAAGGAACACTATTCTCACATCATGCACCATAACTATAATCCATAAGACTGGGAAACAACACATATTACAGGCTCCACTTAGGTCCCCAATAGACATAAGAACATTAAAGACAGTGAGAAGTTCTGAACTAAAGAGACCATTTAACATTTGTTAACCTGAGATTACTCAACTCATTCAGCAGATACTAAAATTTTAGAGAATCAGCCCATTAGCATTTAGTCTCGGAAAAGATTGGTCTATTGAATGCTTCCCATGAAATTGCCATGCCAAAAAGCATGGCATCAAAGTTCGATAACTTAGTCCAAATTATCTTTACAGACTTTTCACCTACTCTATACCTGCAGAAATATACTTGTCCAGCCACACTGACCCACTCTCAAATCATAAGTGGGACATACACTTTTATGCCACTTTGCCTTTCTTATGGCCAATAATAATAGCCTTTACCCATACTTCACTTGAATTCAAAATTCCACTTCCTCTGTGAAGTCTCTCCCAATTCCCCATTCAACTAATCTTTCAAAGCCATGCTTGGATTTCTTCAAAGCACTAATTTGACCTAATATTAACATTACTTGTTAAGTTACAAAATCTTTGTAGGCAGGATTATAATTTATTTATCTCCTTATACCCCGACATCCATCAGAGTAATATGAATATATGAGGAAACCCATAGGTATGTTGAAGTAAATTGAATTATACAAAGTCAAATTTAGGTATTTACTAAATGAGAGCATTGCACAATTATGATGTAAGAAAGAAATTATGTGTGATAAAGATATAATGATATGCAGTTGTATCCAGGCATAGAAGATTTTTACTATTTCCTATCAGATAAGAATACAATGCCATGGACTCCTCAAGGTTAATCAAGTTGACTCACTGCTGCTCCCTTGAGATAATCTGGCATCATCTCTTCATATTGCACTTTTCAAATAAGAAAACCTGGAAATGCATTTTCTATGTATTTAAATATCAGAAATTCTCCAGTGCAATCTCTGGCTCTCACATTCTTCATTCAATAATGCTCGTCTGGAAATAATGAGACACCCAGGCCTCCTGTAGAACTCATCCCTTTCATCAATGTAATAAAAATCTTTCTTCAAAATTAATGGGGAACCTTATATTGATTTGTATGCAAAAATCCAATGGGATTTTTTTGCCTGTGCCTGAGAAGACATATTCTTATAGCAAGATGGCACAGGGAAAAAAATTCTCAGACTTATGGAGGAAGATAGTCCTGAGCTGAATTCATGCCCCACTAATTATCAGCTGTATAATAAATAGTAGGGTAGTTATTCCCCTCTCTAAACTTACTTTCCTCTTTCATAGAATGAGAACAAAACATCAATTTTATGTATTGTTATATGAATTTCATGAGAGATTATATGTAAAGTGTCCTACATCTAGACTACCTTACGCCAGATATTTTCCATACATGGAAACGATTTTTTGGTCCTGTAATGACATAAACCTGCAACATATAGAGTCTAGGTGGATGTGGAAGAATCAGACATTTGTTTATTCTGTAAACAATATTTTCTTAAGAATGCCCGTCACCATGAATTAGAAAAAGAATATTTTTCCTGTACTGAAGGTACAAAAAAAACATAATCAGATAATTATCAAATTATCAAATATAGTTAAGATGTAATGATAATAGTTAGAAATAATTATAAAGCTATTTTGAGTAATGTAAGAACACAAAGAATTGTTAACTGTTGGGGTCTATTTAGCACTGATCTTCTCTACTTGCCTCTTGAATTAAGAAATATAACAAGGAAGAAAATAAATAGAAGTGAAAATATATCCCTTTTTATACTGATAAAAATATATGGTTGTGGTGGGCTTGCTAAATGAATCCTAAATTTAGACAGAATTGCCCAGTCATAAAAGCTGTGGTCACCTCTAGGAAAGGGACCTTGATATTCTGCTTATGAAATGGTCCAGAGCAGTGATGACTACAAGCTCGCACCTAGCAGGCTGAATACCAGAGAAGGAAGGAAAAAGGTGATTTTTCAGGCCAACCTCATTCTTTCAAACTTTTACCAAGTAAGAATTCTTACCTTCCTAGGGTGGAATTAGCAGAGAGAAGAAAGATTCTAGAATAACTCCCTAGAATTTCCTCCACATTAGAGTAGGGAAGAATTTTCTTCCTAAAAGTACCTAACCTATTTTAGATAGAATGACCACGCATCTGTGTTTGATAACACTTTCCTAGTTCACATCTGTTTTCCCAGTGTAATAATTGTGTTCCTTTCCACTCTCAAAAGAGTTCAAGTTTGTTTCAAAAATAATTTGTCTGACAAATTATGTGATCATAATATCAGAAGATATGGCAGATTTTTCTGGAGGTAGAAACTGTGGCACAGCCTTTGGGAAAGAATAAGAGTTACTGAGGCAAAGAGTGAAGGGATGGGGTTATTGGAAAGAGGAAATGGGAGGGTTGGGGAGAGGGAGGTACAAACCTCAGTAAAGCATGGAAAAAGTATCTGGAGCAAGAAACAGTGTGGTTTGTGCAGAAATTATAAAAATGTATATGCTGTTGGAGCATCAAAGGTAAGGCAGAAGTGGTAAGAGACTGAAGCCAGGTACAATTGCTGAGGAGAATAGGGGTGGGAACCTTTGTTACATTATGAGTTTGTATAGCACTGATTAAAATGACATTAATTTTCATATTCAAGTAACCTCACTGTCTGGCTTTTAAGGGCCTCTACTCTAAAGATGAATGTATTATGATGGATTTCCCATATATATCTATGGGACATCTCTCTCTCTCTCTCTCTCTCTCTCTCTCTCTCTCTCTCTCTCTATATATATATATATATATATATATATATATATATATATATATATAGCTAGATAAACTGAAGAAATACTTTTTAAGACTCTTAAAACATACTTCCAAATACTTAGCACTGTTTGAAGGATTTTTTTTCCTAGAACAATTTTAAAATTTATAGTGTATTTAAACATGGTATACTCAACTGAAGAGTTTATGCAGTGTTATGGAAAATTGTTTTCTCATAGGAAGAAACACCAAGATACTCAAACATAAGCATTTACATTTTAAGACAAATTGTTATGTGTTTAGATAATTTCAGATACTTATTTTTGGCATGTTTGTAAATTTAATAATAAAATTCAGTGACATGTTTTCTATGCTTGATTTTGCAAGAAATTTCCAAGAAATTAAAAAAACTAAGAAATCATAATCCTTATTCTAGAAAAAATTATGCCTTTCAATCAAATTTCACCTTTCACATTTACCAAGTAGTAAATTCCACCATAAAAATATTTAATAGTTTAGTAGCTAGAAATGGGAGGATACTTCTTACTTTCACATCATTCTACATTGCCTCAGTTTATATCCTTTGAGTCCCAAGTAATCTACTAGATATTTTAAGTATGTTATCATTTTATTATTCACAAAAATCCTGTAAGATACATATCCTAAGTTTAAAAATGAGGAATTTGAGACACAGAGGTAGATAAGATTTAACCAAAATCAGGCCACCAATAATTGACAGAGCTCAATTTTAAATTGAAATCTTTTAGCTGCAAAATCCAATGATGTTTTGAATACACTACCTTGTCTCCTTTGCTTTATCAAGTTAATTTTAGACTCAAAATGGAGAATAAATATGGTGTTACATTTAATCATAATCTAAGCTTTAGCTATTTTTAAATTATTCCATTTATAGGACAGTCAAATCAGTCAGAGGAGATCAAACAAGGATTTAATAAAAATCACATTAAAATCAGTTTTATACCTGTAAGTGTAAACTACAACTTCTCGTTCCCAGCAAATCTCCTTTTTTCCTAAAACTTTTAACCTCCTGTACGGAAACAAACAAAAAGAAGAGCAAGTATTTCCACTGTTTATTTTCTACTCTCCTAAAGCATTGCCTTTTGTCTACTGGTGTCTGTAGTTACCTTCATTGATACTGGTGTCCGTTTAGAGTAGTGCAATATCATACCCACTTGCCACTCACTCCTTTGCAATTTCACCACATCTTAACTAATAAATCTTCTGATTGAGGGGAAAAAATCACGTCAGATTTATATTGTCCCATAGCACCTCTGAGACTGCTCCAGACTTTAATCCATTTATATTTTCTCATTAACTTTTCATCATTAAAATGATTTTCTAATTCTTTTTCCGTATGAAAAATTTCCAAATGAAGCTTCAAGAAAAAAGTTTTTATGAGCCAGTCAGGAAATATTTCTACACTTTTTGACACAGGAAACATCTATACATTGTCAAGTACAGTAACAGTTTAGAAAACATGCATTCTTCATTCTAAGACCTGACCCTTAGACAAGAACAAATAAATATGAGTCTGTAACCCTCGAACTGTAGAAAGGGAATCTTAAGATTTTATGCTTTTGCAATCTGTGAGTGAGTGTACCTGAGTATACTGTATTGAAATGTTAGAGAAAGGATAGAAAACAATTTATGCAGCACTAGGAGGTGATTTTGTTGAGTTCATTTGTTCATGAACAGTCCCTGGGATCCAGAGGAATAAACTTCACTGGAGACTTTTAGCATATTTAACTTGTATCCCTCCTGGTGTATTTTAACCTGTACTTTTGCTTCTTCACAATGTCTCTCATTCAAAATACTTTAGAAAAGTAAATCTACAACTAACTCTTCCAAAGACTTCTTCCTTTATATTTCAAAATTGAATTATTTTAGCCTTTTGTAGAAGGCCAACCTGGAGCAATTCTAGCTATTTTTTCAAGGTTCCACTCTGAATCATCTTGTAATTATCCTTAACAGGGGATGAAAACATGAACACAGGACTCAGAGTCCCACTGATGATTAAGAAGTGGACTTCTAGTCCTGGCATGTTAACTCCAACATAACCCTTAAAAATTGTAACAAAATCTACATTATGGCCATATAGAAGCAAATCCAAGATATGGACCGTGGCTAATAATAACATTTGCCTAGGGTTCTCTGCATGTCATAGATAACAAATATCTGTCAAAAGTATCACGCTCTTAAAAAGTATATTTTCTATTATTTATGCATCAGTTTTGTTTCTTGTATCCCTTGCACTTCAGTTAGACATGAAATTACATGCTTACTGATGCAAGGAAACAGAACAAAGAAAATAAGAGTCAGTTTATGGATTTTGGTTAAGGAGTAAGGGCATATAGAAAATTAGACAGCAAAAGACAAGGACCACTGTCAAATACCAGAAAATATTTATTTTGTGGGGGACAGAGGAGAGTTCAAAGGGAATGAAGAGATCATTGAAGAGATCATTATAGTGAGAAAGGGTGAGAAAGGAGTCTGAGCTCCACACACCACTGAGACCTCCTCCTGCAATGACTGAGGCTCCTAATTTTAACTAAGAGAAAAGTGGAGAACTATTAAGGAAAGAGATAGATGGGCTCCAGGCTAGGCATTTACAACTGGCCTCCTGTTCACACTTCCTGGGGTGAGAAGAAGATAATCTCCAGGCCAGACATTCATTACCAGCCCCTGTTTACATTTCCTGAAGCAAGAGACAAATGGGCTCCAGGACTACATATTTATGACTGGACTCCTGTCGAAATTTCGAGCTCTGCACCTTGATATAAAAACCAGCAACAGGAATAGGGTAAATAAGCAGACACTGGGCATTTTTATGGCAGGGACAGAGTGGAACTAAACCTTATTAAAGGATCAAGAGGTCACACACTTCTCATCCTTGGATCAAGGAAATCACTATGCATGCACAAAAGCCTCCACGGGGTCAAAAAGGCAGGAGATGCCAGACCATAGTAAGTCCTGCTATCTCCTCCCAGAGGCATTTGCGGTGGGATCCATCTTAACTTAGGGATGTGTATGCACCCAGGGGAGGGTCCAGAAACAAATTAGCCATGGGGTCAAAACAATTCAATTGGCCAAAAAGAAGACAAAGACCTGGAAAACCGACCCCTTATAGAAGACTTAAACTTCCCAAAGGCGTGACTCTCTCTCTGAGTTCACCTGTGAGTTTTTCCGCATGTACTTCGCTTTTCCAATAAACATTATACTTTTCTCTTTACCTTCTGCCTCCTTGCCTGAAATCTTTCCTGACAAGGCAGGTAAGAACTAGGGACCCAGACCCAAGCTGCTGGCCCCTCTGGTCCAGTGGTTAAGACTTCCGATCCGGGAACTAAGATCTTGCTTCCTGCTACTGTTCTCTGCTGCTTACTGCTGCCTGCGTCCGAAATCACAATGTTTCATGTCAGGATCCCGGAAAGGCAGAAAGTCACCAGAGACAGCTGGTGATGTATTTGGGCAGTTTCTCTACTTCTTCGTATGGAATTAAAATAATAGATTAACTCATGACTATCTGGAAATGGAGCATAATTTTGAAGATATTTACACAGGAACACAACGTTTATTGTGAGCCCAGGGTAGGGGCGTTTCTTAGCAGAGTCTATTAAAATACTTAGTGAGGACCAAAATATCATCCTTCATGCAGATATATCAACATATACAAGCATCCCCAGAGTGTATATGCATGCCGAAAAACAAACATAAGCAAACTTCTGTATTACTGAGGTTTTCTGTATTTTTTTGTTTGTTTGTTTACCACCCACATAAAGGAGACCTTAAGCAAGTTACAGAAAAATAAGGAAACCTATATGTTTTGTTTCATAACTGAATTTCTGCTTAAAATTGATACTACAAGAAAGTGTTCAAGTATTATATTAATCTTTACTATCCTCTTTTCTCTAAATTTGAATTTAATAAATGTATATGATAGTCGTGCATTTACTATTACCTAGTCACTATGTTAAACATTTTAAATACATTATCCAATGTAATCCTCACAAAAATCTGTTAAGGTAGGTTTTATTATAATTTTCAGTTTACTGATGAAAATGATCAGGATTAGACAGGGTGTATAAGAGAGCGCTAGTAAGTTGCCTAAGGTCTTAGAGGTAATAAAAACAGCTGGTGCTCAGATTCATCTTTGTCTGTATCAAATCCATGTTTGTTTGCATACAAACTGCCTTCAACTTGCATACAGTGTCAATTTAATTGGTAGAGAAAAGACGCTCCCTTGAAAATTTCTAGAGTTTCTAGAAAGTTTGCATTCCTTCAAAGAATGCAACCAGTTAGAGTAAATGTTTCTCAAAAGGAAAGATTTTGAAGCCTCACCATTTCCTTCTCTCACATTTGTATGTCAGCCACATAGACACAAGATCCTCATTATTGACATCATGCTTAAAGACATTCCATCCCATTCCTTTATATGCGGTTTTGTTTACTCTCCGGAATAATTAAATTGGAGTTAACTTTTTATATCCACTTGCTGCTTCTCTCTGAATGTTCTTCAGTGCCCTATACAATGTTATAAATTTATTCTTAAGCTGTGGTCACAAGTAATTTTAATAATAATTCTCTTTGTTTCATCATAAAAGGCATTTGTGTTTTGAAAAAACAATCATTCTTATTAAATGCAGCTCTATATCATGATTACTGTTCTAGTCCAATTGTCTGAGTAGCAACTCAGGGAATATTCATGATATGAATTGAATTGGGTAAAAAGGGATAATCAAAACTGATCAGCTGGGAGAAAGGTGACATAAGATTAATGACAAGAGAAGGAAGGAATGATTTGGGAGAAAGTTGGAGATTTCTGTGTAAAGCATGTTAAGTACATTGTAATTTAGAGATGTTCAATAGGCAGGGAGGAATTCAGCTGTAGGTCTCTGGAAAGAGGTCAAACCTAGAGTGAAATACAGCAGAAAAAAAATGGGCAGATGATTGGAGTCCGAAGTAAAGAGAAGTTTTCTCTGACACTCAAGTGTGGTGACAGGAAACTCCAAGGTCACTAAAATAACTTCCCAATTCATCTTCTTTCCTGTCATCTCTCTTCTTTCCTGTCATCTCTCCTACCAGTATTCTTGATCCACTTTTCACCCAAATTTTTAAAACATAATTCCTCTATTTCATATATGTTAAGAAACATTCCAGGCTGCCAGTATTAGTATCACCTCTTAATAATGGAGCAAAAAGCAAAAATTACATGAACCCCAAGATATTAGAAAGAAATTACTTATAATCCTAAAACTTTTGAAGTATACCTAACCTGACTTAAAGCATGTTCTTCTCCTGTATTTAAAGAATAAACACATTTAAATTTTATTGTGTATTCTATTTTTTTTCATTATTTTTTATTAGTTTCTTCTTTATAACAAAGTGAATCAGTCATACATATACATCTGTTCCCACATCCCTTCCCTCTTGCATCTCCCTCCCTCCCACCCTCCTTATCCCACCCCTCCAGGAGGTCACAAAGCACCGAGCTGACCTCCCTGTGCTATGCGGCTGCTTCCCACTATCTATCTACCTTACACTTGGTAGTGTATATATGTCCATGCCTCTCTTTCGCTTTGTCACAGCTTACCCTTCCCCTTCCCCATATCCTCAAGTCCATTCTCAGTAGGTCTGTGTCTTTATTCCTGTTTTACCCCTAGGTTCTTCATGACATTTTTTTCCCTTAAATTCCATATATATGTGTTAGCATACGGTATTTGTCTTTCTCTTTCTGACTTACTTCACTCTGTATGACAGACTCTAGGTCTATCCACCTCATTACAAATAGCTCAGTTTCATTTCTTTTTATGGCTGAGTAATATTCCATTGTATATATGTGCCACATCTTCTTTATCCATTCTTCTGATGATGGACACTTAGATTGTTTCCATCTCCGGCCTATTGTGAATAGAGCTGCAATGAACATTTTGGTACATGTCTCTTTTTGAATTATGGTTTTCTCAGGGTATATGCCTAGTAGTGGGATTGCTGGGTCATAGGGTAGTTCTATTTTTAGTTTTTTAAGGAACCGCCATACTGTTCTCCATAGAGGCTGTACCAATTCACATTCCCACCAGCAGTGCAAGAGTGTTCCCTTTTCTCCACACCATCTCCAGCATTTATTGTTTCTACATTTCTTGATGATGGCCATTCTGACTGGTGTGAGATAATATATCATTATAGTTTTGATTTGCATTTCTCTAATGATTAATGATGCTGAGCATTCTTTCATGTGTTTGCTGGCAGTCTGTATATCTTCTTTGGAGAAATGCCTATTTAAGTCTTCTGCCCATTTTTGGATTGGGTTGTTTGTTTTTTTGCTATTGAGATGCATGAGCTGCATCTCAATAAATTTTGGAGATTAATCCTTTGTCAGTTGTTTCATTTGCAAATATTTTCTCTCATTCTGAGGGTTGTCTTTTGGTCTTGTTTATGGTTTCCTTTGCTATGCAAAAGCTGTGAAGTTTCATTAGGTCCCATTTGTTTATCTTTGTTTCTATTTCCATTTCTCTAGGGGGGTGAGTTCAAAAGGATCTTGCTGTGATTTATGTCATAGAGTGTTCTGCCTATGTTTTCCCCTAAGAGTTTGATAGTTTCTGGCCTTACATTTAGGTCTTTAATCCATTTTGAGCTTCTTTTTGTGTATGGTGTTAGGGAATGATCTAATCTCATACTTTTACATGTCCCTGTCCAGTTTTCCCAGCACCACTTATTGAAGAGGCTGTCCTTTCTCCACTGTACATTCCTGCCTCCTTTATCAAAGAAAAGTTGGCCATATGTGCGTGGGTTTATCTCTGGGCTTTCTATCCTATTCCATTGATCTATCTTTCTGTTTTTGTGCCAGTACCATACTGTCTTGATTACTGTAGCTTTGTAGTATAGTCTGAAGGCAGGGAGCCTGATTCCTCCAGCTCCGTTTTTCGTTCTCAAGATTGCTTTGGCTATTCGGGGTCTTTTGTTTTTCCAAACAAATTTTGAAATTTTTGTTCTAGTTCTGTGAAAAATGCCAGTGGTAGTTTGATAGGGATTGCATTGAATCTGTAGATTGCTTTGGGTAGTAGACTCATTTTCACAATATTGATTCTTCCAATCCAGGAGCATGGTATATCTCTCCATCTATTTGTATCATCTTTAATTTCTTTCATCAGTGTCTTATACTTTTCTGCATACAGGTCTTTTGTCTACTTAGGTAGGTTTATTCCTAGATATTTTATTCTTTTTGTTGCAATGGTAAATGGGAGTGTTTTCTTGATTTCACTTTCAGATTTTTCAGCATTAGTGTACAGGAATGCCAGAGATTTCTGTGCATTAATTTTCTATCCTGCTACTCTACCGAATTCATTGATTAGCTCTAGTAGTTTTCTGGTAGCATCTTTAGGATTCTCTATGTATAGTATCATGTCATCTGCAAACAGTGACAGCTTTACTTCTTCTTTTCTGATTTGGATTCCTTTTATTTCCTTTTCTTCTCTGATTGCTGTGTCTAAAACTTCCAAAACTAAGTTGAATAAGAGTGGTGAGAGTGGGCAGCCTTGTCTTGTTCCTGATCTTGGTGGAAATGGTTTCAGTTTTTCACCATTGAGGATGATGTTGGCTGTGGGTTTGTCATATATGGCCTTTATTATGTTGAGGAAATTTTCCTCTATGCCTACTTTCTTCAGGGTTTTTATTATAAATGGGTGTTGAATTTTGTCGAAAGCTTTCTCTGCATCTATTGAGATGGTCATATGTTTTTTCTTCTTCAATTTGTTAATATGGTGTATCACATTGATTGATTTGCGTATATTGAAACATCCTTGCATTCCTGGAATAAATCCCACTTGATCATGGTGTATGATCCTTTTCATGTGCTGTTGGATTCTGTTTGCTAGTATTTTGTTGAGGATTTTTGCATCTATGTTCATCAGAGATATTGGCCTGTAGTTTTCTTTCTTTGTGACATCCTTGTCTGGTTTTGCTATCAAGGTGATGGTGGCCTCGTAGAATGAGTTTGGGAGTGCTCCTCCCTCTGCTATATTTTGGAAGAGTTTGAGAAGAGTAGGTGTTAGGTCTTCTCTAAATGCTTGATAGAATTCACCTGTGAAGCCATCTGGTCCTGGGCTTTTGTTTGTTGGAAGATTTTTTATCACAGTTTCAATTTCAGTGCTTGTGATTGGTCTGTTCATATTTTCTATTTCTTCCTGATTCAGTCTTGGCAGGTTGTGCATTTCTAAGAATTTGTCCATTTCTTCCAGGTTGTCCATTTTATTGGCATAGAGTTGCTTGTAGTAATCTCTCATGATCTTTTGTATTTCTGCAGTGTCAGTTGTTACTTCTCCTTTTTCATTTCTAATTCTATTGATTTGAGTCTTCTCCCTTTTTTTCTTGATGAGTCTGGCTAATGGTTTATCAATTTTGTTTATCTTCTCAAAGAACCAGCTTTTAGTTTTATTGATCTTTGCTATCGTTTCCTTCATTTCTTTTTCATTTATTTCTGATCTGATTTTTATGATTTCTTTCCTTCTGCTAACTTTGGGATGTTTCTGTTCTTCTTTTTCTAATTGCTTTAGGTGCAAGGTTAGGTTGTTTATTCGAGATGTTTCCTGTTTCTTAAGGTGGGATTGTATTGCTATAAACTTCCCTCTTAGAACTGCTTTTGCTGCATCCCATAGGTTTTGGGTCGTCGTGTCTCCATTGTCATTTGTTTCTAGGTATTTTTTAATTTCCCCTTTGATTTCTTCAGTGATCACTTCGTTATTAAGTAGTGTATTGTTTAGCCTCCATGTGTTTGTATTTTCTACAGCTCTTTTCCTGTAATTGATATCTAGTCTCATAGCATTGTGGTCGGAAAAGAAACTTGATACAATTTCAATTTTCTTAAATTTACCAGGGCTTGATTTGTGACCCAAGATATGATCGATCCTTGAGAATGTTCCATGAGCACTTGAGAAAAATGTGTATTTTGTTGTTTTTGGATGGAATGTCCTATAAATATCAATTAAGTCCATCTTGTTTAATGTATCATATAAAGCTTGTGTTTCCTTATTTATTTTCATTTTGGATGATCTGTCCATTGGTGAAAGTGGGTTGTTAAAATCCTCTACTATGTTTGTGTTACTGTCCATTTCCCCTTTATGGCTGTTAGTATTTGCCTTATGTATTGAGGTGCTCCTATATTTGGTGCATAAAGATTTACAATTGTTATATCTTCTTCTTGGATCGATCCCTTGATCATTATGTAGTGTCCTTCTTTGTCTCTTTTAATAGTCTTTATTTTAAAGTCTCTTTTGTCTGATATAAGAATTTTTACTCCAGCTTTCTTTTGATTTCCATTTGCATGGAATATCTTTTTCCATCCCCTTACTTTCAATCTGTATGTGCCTCTAGGTCTGAAGTGGATCTCTTCTAGACAGCATATATATGGGTCTTGTTTTTGTATCCATTCAGCCAATCTGTGTCTTTTGGTGGGAGCATTTAATCCACTTACATTTAAGGTAATTATTGATATGTATGTTCCTATTCCCATTTCCTTAATTGCTTTGGGTTCGTTATTGTAGGTATATTCCTTCTGTTGTGTTTCTTGCCTAGAGAAGTTCCTTTAGCATTTGTTGTAAAGCTGGTTTGGTGGTGCTGAACTCTCTCAGCTTTTGCTTGTCTGTAAAGGTTTGAATTTCTCCATCAATTCTGAATGAGATCCTTGCTGGGTAGAGTAATCTTCGTTGCAGGTTTTTCTCCTTCATCACTTTAATTATGTCCTGCCACTCCCTTCTGGCTTGTAGAGTTTCTGCTGAGAGATCAGCTGTTAACCTAATGGTGCTTCCCTTGTGTGTTATTTGTTTTTTTTCCCTTGCTGCTTTTAATATGATTTCTTTGTGTTTAATTTTTGACAGTTTGATTAATATGTGTCTTGGCGTATTTCTCCTTGGATTTATTCTGTATGGGACTCTCTGTGCCTCCTGGACTTGATTAACTATTTCCTTTCCCATATTAGGGAAGTTTTCAACTAGAATCTCTTCAAATATTTTCTCAGTCCCTTTCTTTTTCTCTTCTTCTTCTGGAACCCCTATACTTAGAATGCTGGTGTGTTTAATGTTGTCCCAGAGGTCTCTGAGACTGTCCTCTGTTCTTTTCATTCTTTTTTCTTTATTTTGCTCTGCAGCAGTTATTTCCACTATTTTATCTTCCACCTCACTTATCCATTCTTCTGCCTCAGTTATTCTGCTATTGATCCCATCTAGAGTATTTTTCATTTCATTTATTGTGTTTTTAATCGATGCTTGATTCATCTTTAGTTCTTCTAGGTCCTTGTTAACTGTTTCTTGCATTTTGTCTGTTCTATTTCCAAGATTTTGGATCTTGGAAATAGAATCTCAGATCAGCTTTACTATCATTATTCTGAATTCTTTTTCAGGTAGACTGCCTATTACCTTTTCAATTGTTAGGTCTGGTAGGTTTTTATCTTGCTCCTTCACCTGCTGTGTGTTTTTCTGTCTTCTCATTTTGCTTCTCTTACTGTGTTTGGGGTCTCCTTTTTGCAGGCTGCAGGTTCGTAGTTCCCATTGTTTTTGGTGTCTGTCCCCAGTGGCTAAGGTTGTTTCAGTAGGTTGTGTAGGCTTCCTGGTGGGGGGGACTAGTGCCTGTGTTCTGGTGGTTGAGGCTCGATCTTGTCTTTCTGGTGGACAGGTCCACGTCTGGTGTTGTGTTTGGGGTGCCTGTGGCCTTATTAAGTTTTTAGGCAGCCTCTCTGCTAATGGGTGGTGTTGTGTTCCTGCCTTGCTAGTTGCTTGGCATAGGGTGACCAGCACTGTAGCTTGCTCATCGTTGACTGAATCTGGGTGCTGGAGTTGAGATGGAGATCTCTTGGAGATTTTCGCCACTTGATATTATGTGGAGCTGGGTGGTCTCTTGTGAACCCGTGTCCTGAAGTTGGCTCTCCCACTTCAGAGGCACAGCACTGACTCCTGGCTGCAGCACCAAGATCCTTTCATCTACCCACCTCAGAATAAAAGGGAGAAAATGTAGAAAGAAATAATTAGTAGAAGAAAGAAAGAGAGAGAGAAACAAAGGAAGAAGGAAGGAAGAAAGGAAGGAGGGAGGGAGGACAGATGGAAAGAAAGAAAGAAAGAAAGGAGGTAGGGAGGGAGGAAGGAAAGAAAAAGAAAGAGTGAATGGAAAAAGGGAGGGAGGGAGGAAGAAAAGCTAGAAAGAAAGAAAGAAAGAAAGAAAGAAAGAAAGAAAGAATGAATGAAAGAAAGAAAGAAAGAAAGAAAGAAAGAAAGAAAGAAAGAAAGAAAGAAAGAAAGAAAAAGAAAGAAAGACAGGAGGGAGGGAGGGAGGAAGGAAAGAAAGACAGACAGGAGGGAGGGAGGTAGGGAGGAAGGAAAGAAAAAGAAAGAGTGAAAGGAAGCAGGGAGGGAGGGAGGGCAGAAGGAAAGAAAGAGAGAAAGAAGGAAAGGATGAGCGGAGGGAGGGACGGAGGGAGGAAGGGAAGATAGGAAAAAATGAAAGAGCCGGTAAAGTAAAATAGAATAAATTATAAAATATAGTAGCATTATTAAAATTAAAAAATAATTATTGAAAAAATAAATGGACAGATAGAACCCTGGGACATATGGTGGAAGCAAAACTATACAGAGGTAATCTCACACAGAAGCATGCACATACACATTCACAAAAAGAGAGCAGGGGGAAAAATCGAAAATCTTCCTCTCAAAGTCCACCTCCTCAATTTGGGATAATTCGTTGTAAAAATAGGAAAAGGGGAAAAGTCTGAAATCTTGCTCTTAAAGTCCACCTCCTTAATTTGGGATAATTCGTTGTAAAAAAGAGGAAAAGGGGGAAAAAGTCTTAAATCTTGTCCTCAAAGTCCACCTCCTCTATTTGGGATGATTCGCTGTCCATTCATGCATTCCACAGATGCAGGGCACATCAAGTGGACCGTGGAGCTTTAATCCGCTGCCTCCGAGGCTGCACAGAGAGATTTCCCTGTCTCTTCTCTGCTCTCACAGCTCCCGAGTCTCAGCCTTGGACCTGGCCCCGCCTCTGCACGTAGGTCGCCAGAGGGCGTCCGTTCTTCGCTCAGACAGGACGGGTTTAAAGGAGCCGCTGATTCGGGGGCTCTGATTCACTCAGGCAGAGGGGAGAAAGGGGCGCGCAGTGTGGTGCGGGCCTGCAGCGGCAGAGGCCGGCATGACGTTGCACCATCCCGAGGCACTCCGTGAGCTTTACCGGGAAAGCCGTCCCTGGGTCCCAGGACCCCAGCAGTGGCGAGGTGCACAGGCTCCCCGGAAGGTGGGGTGGACAGTGACCTGCGCTTGCACACAGGACTTGTGGCGGTGGCAGCAGCAGCCCCAGCATCCCACGCCCGTCTCCGGGGTCCGCGCCTTTAGCCACGTCTCGCGCCTGTCTCTGGTGCTTCTTTAAGCAGCTCTCTTAAGGCCCTCTCCTCGCGCACCAGGAAAGAAAAGGGAAGAAATAGTCTCTTGCCTCTTCGGCAGCTCCAGACTTTTTCCCCGGACTCCCTCTGGGCTAGCCATGGTGCACTAACCCCTTCAGGCTCTCTTCCTGCTGCCAGCCCCAGTCCTCTCCCTGCGCTCCGACTGAAACCCGATACCCGAGCCTCAGCTCCCAGCCCCGCCCACCCCAGCGGCTGAGCAGACAAGCCTCTCGGGCTGGTGTGTGCCTGAGGACACCGATCCTCTGTGCCAGGATCTCTCCACTTTGCCCTCCACACCCCTGTTGCTGTGCTCTCCTCCACTACTCCGAAGCTTTCCCCCTCCGCCACCTGCAGTCTCCGCGCACGAAGGGGCTTCTAGTTTGTGGAAACCTTTCCTCCTTCACAGCTCCCTCCCACTGGTGCAGGTCCTGTCCCTATCTTTTTGTCTCTGTTTATTCTTTTTTCTTTTGCCCTCCCCAGGTATGTGGGGAGTTTCTTGCCTTTTGGGGGGTCTGAGGTCTTCTGTCAGTGTTCAGTAGGTGTTCTGTAGGAGTTGTTCCACGTGTAGATGAATTTCTGATGTATCTGTGGGGAGGAAGGTGATCTCCGTGTCTTACTCTTCCACCATCTTCCTCCGGGCCCTTAAAGATTTTTTTTTGAGGTGGACCATTTTTAATTTTTTTATTGAATTTGTTACAATATTGCTTTTGTTTTATGTTTTGGTTTTTTGGCCACGAGGCATGTTGGATTTTAGCTCCCCAACCAGGGACCAAACTTGCACTCCCTGCATTGGAAGATGAAGTCTTAACAAATGGACCACCAGGGAAGTCCCTAATAAGTGTTTTCTCTAATAGCATTAATTCTACAGGAAACTATGACAATAAGAAGTTTCTAATGCTGTGGCGTATTTTTAATGATGAGAATACGTCTCTCTAATTAGGTCAGCTTAATGCCTTTCAATAAAGTTTAAATTTTTCATAATAAAGTTTGTTTCCATCTTTTACTAGATTCATTAATAAATATCATATATAGACACACATTTATGGGATGTATATATATATATATATATATGTATGATAAATGTTATTATTTTCTGAAATTATACTCTTTTAATTTGTGTTGCCTCTGTATGAAAATGCATTAATTTTCATATATTGCTCTTTTACTTAGCCACCCTGCTAAACTCTTTTATTCTCTTTCATTAATGATAATAATGAGATGGTAGATTCTATCTTTCTATGTATACCTATATCTCTATTTAATATAATATATAAATATAAACTTATAATATTCACATATTTACTTGTCTTTCTGGACTAGCAAAGACTTTCTATAAAATATTGAATGAGAGGAAGAAAATCAAGATGGTGTAGTAAGAAGATGTAGAGCTCACCTCCTGCCACAAACACATCAAAAATACATCTACATGTGGAAAAATTTTCACTGAAAACCAAATGGAGACTGGCAGAAGACATCTATACAACCAAGCTTATAAGAAATATACACATGGAGTTAGGTAGGAAGGGAAGAGAAGTCATCATGTAGGGACTTGTGCCCCTGGGAAGGGACTTAGAAGGGAAGGAGATTACAAGAGTGTAGACCCTCCCTGGGGAGTGAGTGGTTTAAGCCACATATTGGGTGCCCCAATCCTTTAGTCCAACACTGGGGAGACTAGCCCTTTTGGCTGGTTGGAGGGCCGGTGGGACTAATGGGAGGGCTGTGGGAATCCTGGACTCTGCTTGCAAGGAGCTCACACACACTTCCTTACTCTCAAATCAAGGCAGAGAGGGTGGATTGAAACTGCATGGTTGGCTGGCCAGTTTCCTGCAACCAGCATAGAGCACACCCCAGCCTGTAATGAGCTACTGCTTTGGCACTTTTGCTTCATGACACAGCTCCACACAAATAAGGGCTGCCATGGCCTATGAGAGAACTCCATTCTAAGACACAAAAATGGCTTAGACCTGAAGCTTTGCCTGAATACTGTGGGAGCACACTTTACTGGTGCTTACACAGGCAATACATCAGAAACAGTCCCAATAATGAACTGCAGTTGAACCATCAAAGCTGGGGCCTGGACCCATGCCAAGCACCCACACCAGCCACACCTGCCTTGCAGCAAAGCTCCACACAGAACAAGGGCAGCAGAAGCCAAGAAGAGAGCTCAGCTGCAAGGGAAAATGTAGGTTCAGACTTGAAGTGGCATCTAAGCAGGCAGGAACAGCCATTACTGTCACTTATACAGGCAGTGCATCAGAAGCAGTCCAGGTCTCTGACCCCAGCTAGACCACCACAGCCTGTATCCTACCCATGCCAGGCACCCAAACTAGCCCCTCTTGCCTGAGCATTACTCCCTCTGGAGTGAGAGTGCCAGTGTTGAGAGGGAGAAGAACACACACTTAAAGGGAATGGAGTTCTGCTCCAGCAACTTGTGACCTGACCCAGCCCCTGATAAGTTGTGGTGGCCACCAAGCAGAGAAGAAGCCCTAACTCACACTTAACTCTGGCCCTAACCCCTCCATCTCCAGCCCCACTGTCTACCAAGGTGATAGCTGCCAGTGCACCTTGAGGAAAGACATGAATTGTGTTCACATCAGATCCAGCTCTATCACCAAAGCCACTGGGCACATGTAGACTGTAGGAATATTCCCACACAAGGACACTCCTTCAAGACCACAATAAATAACTATTTCAGCTAATTTCATAGACACCAGGAATGTTAAGCAAAATGACAGAGGAATTTGTTTAAGTTGAAAGACCAGGAGAAAAGAACTGAAAAAAAAAAAAAAAAAAAAAAAAACCTACTGAAACAAAAATAAATAATTTATCAGATAAAGAGTGCAGAGCATTAATAATAAGAATGCTAACTGGGAAAAGAATAGATGAACACAGTGAGAATTTTAACAAGGAACTACAAAATATAAAAAAGAACAGAACCAGGCAGAACAGAATACTATAACTGAAATGAAAAGCACATTGGAAGGAATTAATAGCAGGCTAGGTGATACAGAAAAAGGCATATGTGACCTGGAAGATAGAATAATGGAAATCATGCAATCAGAACAACAAAAAGAAAAACTAATTTAAAAAATGAGAACTGTTTACAGGATCTCTGGAACAAAATAATGCATATCAACATTTGCATTATAGGGGTCCCGGAAAGAGAAGAGAGAGAGAAGGCGGTTGAAAATTATTTGATGAAACTATGACTGAAAACTTCCTAAACCTGGAGAAGGAAACAAATATCCAGGTACAGGAAGCACAGAGGGTCCAAACAAAATGAAAACAAAAAGACCCATGCCAAGATGTATCATAATTAAAATGAATAAAATTAAAGACAAAGAGCAAATTTTAATGGTAGCAAGAGAAATTCAATAAGTCATATACGAAGGAACCCACACAAGGCTATCAGCTGATTTTTCTGCAGAAACATTGCAGGCCAGAAGGGAGTGGCATGATATATTCAAAATACTGAAAGGGAAAAACCTGCAGACTAGGATACTCCATCCAGCAAGATTATCCCATAGAACTGAAAGAGTTAAAGAAATTCTCAGGCAAGAAAAAAACTAAAAGAGTTTCTCAATACTAAACCCACCCTAAAAGAAATGTTAAAGGCTCTTCTCTAAGTGGAAAAGAAAGGACTATAACAAGAAGTAAGAATTGGTGGAAAATGAATAATTCCTGCTAGTAAAGGCAAATATATTGTAAAGTCTGAGGATCAACTACTTAAATAAGCTATTATGAAGATTCAAGGCAAAAAATTGTAAAATCAATTGGCACTACAATAATCAGTAAAGGGATAAATATGACATCAACAAACAAAAAACATGGGAGGGGAGTAAAAATGTAAATCTTTAAGAACATGTTTTAACTTAAAGGACTACCTGTTGAAAACAAGTAGATATATTATAGTTAAAGGTCAAGATATAGGAACCCTTGGTAAGCATAAATCAAAAAACTACAATACATACACAAAAAATTGAACAGAAAGGAGCACAAGTGGACAACTAAAGGAAATCATCAAATCACAAGGAAAAAACAAAAAAGGAAGTACAGAGGAGAAGTATAAAACAACTGGAAAACAAATAACAAAATGGCAATAAGTACATACCTATCAATATTTGCTTTAAGTGTCAATGGACCAAATGCTCCAATCAAAAGACGTAGGGTGGCTGACTGGATAAAAAATCAAGACCAATTCATATGCTGATTACAAGAGACTCACTTCAGAGCTGAAGACACACACAGACTAAAAATGAGAGGATAGAAAAATATTCCATGCAAATGGAAATGGCAAGAAAGCAGAGGTAGTGATACTCATGAGACAAAATAGACTTTAAAACAAAGTTTGTAATGATAGAAAAAGAAAGACATTATATAATAATAAAGAGATCTATACAAGAAGAGAATATAAAGTTCATTAACATATATACACCTAATAAGAAACATCTAAATATATAAAGCAAATATTAACAGATAGAAAGGGAGAAACTGACAATAACACCTAATAGTAGAGGTCTTTAACACCCTATTTACATGAATGTACAGATCACGCAGACAAAAAATCAATAAGGAAACTGGTTTTAAATGACAGAATAGACCATTTGGACTTAATAGATATCTATACAACATCCTATCCAAAACAACAGAGTACGCAATCTTTTCAAGTGCACATGGAATGTTCTCCAGGATAGATCATATCCTAGGCCATAAAACAAGTCTCAACAAATTTAAGATGATAGAAATTCTATGAAACATCTTTTATTACCACCACTGTATGAAACTAGAAATCAATTACAGGAAGAAAAAAGGGGAAAAAACTAACATATGGAACCTAAACAACATGCTACTAAAAAAACAATGAGTCAATGAAGAAATCATAAAATACCTCATGACAAATCAAAATGGAAGTACAACTTTTCAAAATCTATGGGATACAGCAAAAGCAGTTCTAAGAGGGAAGTTTATAGCAATACAGGCCTATCTCAAGAAACAAGAAAAATCTGAAACAAACTACCTAACCTGTCTAAAATAATTATGAAAAGAACAATAAAGAAAATCCAAAATCAGCATGAGGAAGGGAATAATGAAGATCAGAGAGAAAATAAATAAAATAGAGACCAAAACAAAAAGAAAGAAGAGAAAGAAAAGAGCTAGTTTTTTGAAGCAATAAAAGAAATTTGATAAAGCTTTAGCTAGGCTCACCAGGAAGAAAGAGAGGCCCCAAATAAACAAAATAAAAGCTAAAAGCAGAGAAATAAGAGTTGATGCAAAGATCACAGAGATACAAAAAATAATAAGAGAATACTATGAATAGCTGTATGCCAACAAATTGGAAGAAGTAGAACATTTCTAGAAACATGCAACCTTCTAAGAATGAATCAGCAAGAAATAGACAATTTGAAAAGTCCAATCACTAGTAGCAAAATCGAATTTGTAATTAAAAAATCCTCCCAGCAAACAAAATTTGAGGATGAGAAGGCTTCACAAGGATATTCTACCAAATATATAAGAAAAGCTAACGCCTGTCTTTCTCAAACTACTCCAAAAATTTGCTGAGGGTGGAACACTCAAATTCATTCTACAAGCCTACACATACCCTGATATCAAAGCCAGAGGGAGACACACACACACACACACACACACACACACACACACACTAGATAGATAAATAGATAGATGTTATGGAAAAACCCAAATGAATTTTTGGCTAACTGTATATCTATATGTTTGTCTAATCAATATAGATGAAAAAATCCTCAACAAAATATTAGCAAACCTAATTTAACATTATATAACAAAGGATCATACACCATGATCAAGTGGGATTTATTCCAGGGATGCAAGAATGCAAGGTTCAATATTTGCAAATGAATCAATGTGATGCACCACATTAGCAAAAAGGACAAAAATCACATGATCATCTCAATAGACACAGAAAAAGTATTTGAAAAAATTCAAAATCCATTCATGATAAAAACTCTCATCAAAGGTGGTACAGAGGGAACATATCTCAACATCATAAAGGCCATTTATGACAAAACCAGAGATAACATCATACTTAATGCAGAAAAGAAGAAAGCCTTTCCTCTAAAATCAGGAACAATGATGCCCACTCTCACCACTTCTATTTAACATAGTATTGCAATCAGACAAAAAATGATATCCACATTGGAAGAAAAGAAGTAAAACTGTCACTCTTTGCAGATGATGTGATACTATGTATAGAAAACCCTGTGTCCAACAGAAAACTATTAGAATAAATGCATTCAGTACAGTTGCATGATACAAGATCAATATAAAGGAATCTATTGCTTTTTTATATACTAATAATAAAGAGACTTTGGAAAAAGAAAGCAAGAAAACAATCCCATTTAAAATCACATCAAAAAGAGTAAAATACCCATGAATAAACTTAACCATCTAGGTGAAAACTTACACTCTAAAAAGTATGAAACATTGATGAGGGAATTTGAAACTAATACAAAGAAATGGAGTGATATTACAGGTTCTTGGATTGGAAGAATTAATATTGTTAAAATGTCCAGTGTACCTAAAGCAATCTACAGATTTAATGCAATTCCTGTCGAAATACCCATAACATTTTTCACAGAACTAGCACAAACAATCTTAAAATTTATATGGAACAAAAACTGCCCCAAATTTCCAAAGCAATCTTGAGAGAAAAAACTGGATATATCTGCTCCCTGACTTCAGACTATATTATAATTCTACAGTAATCAAACCAGTATAGTACTGACACAGAAACAGACACATAGATCAATGAAACAGAGTAAAGAGCCCCAAAATAAACCCACACACTTATGGTCAACTAATCTGTGACAAAGGATGCTAAAATATTGGTGAAAAGACAGTCTCTTTAATAAGTGGTGCTGGGAAAACTGGACAGCTACATGTAAAGAATGAAAGTAGAACATTTTTCACACTCAATATACAAAAATAAATTCAAAATGGATTAAAGACATGAGTGTAAGACTGAAAACCATAAAACTCCTATGAGAGAACACTTTTTGATATAAATTGTAACCATTTTTTTTGAACCTGTCTCCTAGGACAAAAGAAACAAAAGCAAAATTAAAAAAAAAAAAAGGACCTAATTAAACTTGAAAGCTACTTCACAGCAAAGAAAACCATTGACGAAACACAAAGACAACCTACTGAATGGGAAAAAATATTTGAAAATTGTATGACCAATAAGGGTTAATATCCAAAATATATAAACAGCTCATACAACTCAATATCAACAAAAACAAACAACCCAAACAGAAAATGAGTTAGACATGAATAGACATTTCTACAAAAAGGATATATACATGGCCAGCAAGCACATGAAAAAGTGCTCAGCATAACTAATCAGAGAAATGCAAATCAAAAGCACATTGAGATATCACTTTATACCTGTTAAAATGACTATCATCAAAAAGTTTACAAACAAGAAATGCTGGCTAGGATTTAGTGAAAAGAGAATGTTGGTACACTGTTGGGATTTAGTGGCCACTATAGATAACCATGTAGAGGTTCCTCAAAAAAAATGAAAGTAAAACTACCATATGATCCAGCAATGCCACTCTTGGGTATATATCCAGAAAAAAACAAAAACAGTAATTTGAAAAGATATATTCATCCCAATGTTCATAGCTGCATTATTTATAATAGCCAATATATGAAAGAAACACATGTCCATCAACTGATGAATTGATAAAGAACATGTGAGATATATATATATATATATATATATATATATATATATATATATACACACACACACATACGTACATATATATATACACACACACAATGGAATACTAGTCAGTCATAACAAAGAATAAAATTCTGCCAATTTGGACCAATATGAATAGACTTAGAGAGTATTATGCTTAGTGAACAAGTCACACAAAGATAAGTTATGTTTTCACTTATAGGTGGAATCTAAAAAATAAAGCAAACAAATGTATATAACAAGACAGAAACAGACTCACAGATATAGAAACAAACAAATGACTAATAGTGGGGAGAAGGAGGGGTAAATGGCAAGATATGGGTATGGTATTAAGAGATAGAAAATACTATGTTAAAAATAAATAAACAACAAGGATGTATTGTACAGCTCAGAGAAATATAGTCATTATTTTGTAATAATTTTATATGGAGTATAATCTATAAAAAATATTGAATGTTGTGTACCTGAAACTAATGTAATATTGTAAATCAACTATATTTCAATTTTAAAAAATATCACTGCTTTATGTTATATATATAAAAAATAAGTTCACTAAAAACCATCTGCCTTTGAAAAATTCAAAGGGAGAAAATTAGGCCTTATATTTTACATTCCAGTAATAATAGTTAATAGCAGGAGAAGGCACCTTTAATATAGATACATATCTATATATGAAGCTGTGGGAATACTTATTTTAGCTGTAAAATTATCTTATATATGTTTACACATTATTTACTTTTGAGTAAAATTGGATTGATCTTCAGACATTCTAAATTCTGAATCATACAGTCATGCAAAAGTATTATCTATGCCTCTTTTATTTCTTTGTGTTTTTTCTTTCTGATGTTGGTACCAAGAATGCTTGTTCAAGAAGAGTGCTTGTTCAAACCAGGAAGTTGGTTTGTTTTCATCCTATGGGCCTTTTGAACTGTGACAGAGCCAGGCTTTCCTAGCATTGACTGATAGGCAAACTAGATAGAGTAAAAGCTGTAATGATCAGGTCATTATAAAAACAAAATGTTGAATGATAATGAACACCTTTGTCTTTTTCCTTCTTTTAAATAAAATATGCTATTTAACCACTAAATTGGTATTTGTTGAAAGCTTTTTTTGATCCTTTATGAGAAGTACTAACCTCTCTCTGTAATATAATTTTTCATCTTGGAATTTTTCTTCTGCATGTGTTATATAAATTCATTTATCAGATCCACATAAGGATAGCCCTATGGACACAAATTTTCAGGAGAGATTTTATTATTATTGTTGTTGTTAATATTGTTATTATTTTCCCTCCCAGGACCTGAAGTAGAGCTAGTTTGCCCAATAGTTTCACTTTGCTGGCTGATAATTCTTTTTTCTATTTCACAGTCCCACTGAGCCTGTAGTGCCTTTGGGAATCCCACCTTATGTGTGGATCTCAGATTCAGTGCTACAGCTAGGTGCAGGCTCTTGGCCTAAAACCCAGCACTTCAGGCTACTGCCAGTCTCCCAAACTCTATTTTCCCGGTAGCATATTTTCTCCTCCAGGACCACCTTTGGAATGCAGTTGGTTTAATACATTGGTTTAAGCTCATGGTGGCTAAAATTTTTGACCTACATTGATTTTCCCAGTTTTCTGGAAGGCTTAATGATGTGCTTACATTTTTTTTTTGTAATTTTTTCAGCAGTTTTATTTATTTATTTTTTTGAAATGGGACAACTTTTCAGACTAACTTATTAGTCTGCAAGAAACAGAAAATATCTCATCTTTAATGACATTTTCCACTTTATCTTTTATTTTTTTTTAAATTGAAGTATAGTTGATTTACAATATTATGTTAGAGTACTTGAGACATGGTATCATGCCTTTATGTTATCTATTAAAATAATTTTTATTACTAATCAACATTTACAAATCTCACATCCTTATAATATTCGTTATCTACCATGGCCTAATTTATATTTCCCATTTCAAAACTAATCATTGCCTGTATATCTTTAAGATATCTCATCTATTGTTTCCTTAAACTATAATTACATTTATTCTGTCATTTTTACTGTGAGAACAATTCATCTGTATTATAATTATATTTAGACTTCTTAAATGCTAATGTGGTGTTTTGTTCATCTTATACTCTTGTTAGAATGTGCTATGTTTGAATTACAGCTAAACTCCCTTGAACAGAGATATTCATTTCAAATTCTTTTCCATTTATTTTTCAGTATTTATTACCGTGGCTTTCACTTTCCTCAGGCTCTTCCACATCATAACCAAAGTTATTAATTAATATTGACTATACTAAACTCAGTGGAATATAGGAAATTACTTTTTCCCACAACCATATTCTCACTTATTCATTCATATAATAAAACTTTCACAAGTTTTCATGTTTTTAGTCACTTTTGGTTATAATTATAGTCTTATTTAATAATATTTTTATATAATAATCATTTCAATGTTTTGGAAAATATATAAAATTTCACATGTGAGTAGTAAAATTCTATTTAAAATTTTTTTTAAATTTCATTTTTATGTCAGATTCAAAGTGATTTTTCTCCTTTTAGCTTTATTTTGACTTCAGCTCAAAAACTCATAATACGGAAATGAGGGAGTGATCTCTTCTTTAAGTCTTCCCTGACATCATCCCTTTTTTGCTTCCTGTCCTCTGGATATGACATAGGGTCAAAAAAAGTTAGATAAAAAGAGATAATATTAGAATGAGTCATATTGTTATAATCCAGACATAACTATCTATTGTCACGGCTGACCTAAAATATTGGCTTTTTCATGGGGAACGTGTGGATTTCAAGTTTCCTGCCTTGGTTGGTGCTTTCTCTGGCAATGGTTTGCTGTGACTGTCTCTCCTAACCTCCTTAATTGCCCACTGGTAGGCTTTTATTGCTGTGATCATCTTACCACGGCAGACAACCATTTTGGCCAAGTCCCTTCAAGATTGCACAGGCCAGGCTAGCTTCCTCTGAGAATTTCTTGCACCCTTGCCCTGCCAGAGAGGAGTGAGAGAGTGTACCTCAACTGACCACCAATCTTTCTTTGTCATGTAGATTCTGTTTAGTTCAAACAATTTTGCCTTTGACTTTTCTAGGATAGAGGTAGGCATCAGATTCTTGATTCACATGCTCTTCTAAAGCCCTAGTGATACACCTTAGTTTCTCCCAAGAACACTATAATAGTGCTTTACAATTTCAGGCCACACGATTCAGTTTTTATTCATTCACCATATATTTACTAAGTGCTTACTCTGTATCAGTTACTGTTTTCAACACTGAAAATATAGGTGGGGTTAAGAGATTTAGCAAATAAAAATATAGATTATCAGTTAACCTGAATTTCAGATAAACACAAATAATTCATCAAGAGTATGTGATATATGAGAAATATTTATACTAAAAATTATTTGACTTCAACTGAAATTAAAGTTTGAGTGTCCTGTATTTTATCTGGCACCCTTAGAAGTAGTAGTGTATAAAATACACTGTACTTTATGTATGTTTAAAAGACATAGCCCTGTCTTTATGAAGCTATATTCTAATTGGAAAAAACAAAACAGTAAATTAAAAATATATATACTGTGTCATAGAGTGATAAAGGTTATAGAAAAAATGAAATGAGATAAGAGGGATAGAGAGTTCCAGGGGCCTGATGTAGCTATTTTATGTGTATTGACTGTGGTGTCAGTACCAAAGAGAAATATGAGTAGAGAATGAAAGAAAGAAAAAGAGATAGATGATCCAGTCATAAGAACAAACAAGTACAAAGGAACTGAGGTGGAAGCATTCATGACATATACAAGGGACAACAAATAAGCAAAAGGTGAGTATGGGGGAAAATATAGATGGGAAGAGAGAGGCTCAGAGAGGTATGTGTGTGTGCTGTGCCAAAAAAGGTGCAAAATTGTTTAGATCATCTAAACCACTATAAGGACTTTGGATTTTATCCTTAGTGAGATAAGAAGGCTTTGTGGAGCTTTGAGGAGAGAAGTGGCATGATCAAGTTTTCTTTCTAAATAGATTATTTTAGGTGCTATAAAAAATTAGAGAGGGGTGATTGCAAAGACAGGATGTATAATTAGGAGACTACCTCAACAATCTTGGCAAGAGTTGATGGAGGCTTAGATGAAGGAGGTGGTGTTGGAAAGGGGATGGGAAGAAATAAGTGGATTCTGATTGAATTTTACAGAAAGAATTGTTAGACTATTCTGATAAGTTGGATGTAGAATCTAAGAAAAAGAGAAAAGTCAAAGGTGATTCATAACATTTACTTGAGAAACTGGAAGAAAGAAGTTGACATTCACTTTGATGGGGGAAGATTGTGAGAAATTTGTGGGAGGGCACTGAAATATGCAGTTCTGTTTGGACATGTCGAATTTGCAATGTTAAATATCCAGTTGCAGAGACTGAGTCTGCAGTTAGATTTTCTTTTCAGGGAAGAGCATTGGGCCAAGGATAACAATTTGAGAGTTGACAGAGTATAAATGGTATCTGGCACAAACTCAAATGAGAGAACTGACCCTCCTTGAAGGCATCTCCAATTGTTATGGTTGTTTTCCTTGGAAATCCTTCACTTTTTCTGATGAGAGTGACTACTCTATTCCCAATCCACAAAAAAAAAAAAAATGCACACACGTTCTCTAACTTTTCCTCCTACACTAATCCTCACTGTAGAATTAATGTCCCAATGACAACCTTTAATATAAGTGTGGAGAATGGCTTCTATTCAGTGACTCTAAGTGCAATCTTTCATTCATAGTGTACTTGGTTCTTTCTTTTTTATCCCCTATCTTTTCAAAAATGATATTAAGTGATTTACTGCAGCATGCAACATGTCATTTTAATAATTTTGATTAGAGTTAGTTGCCATTGAGTAAAAAATGTTGATTTCAATATATTAAAGTGACAGTGTGACTTTTTAATTTGGCTTTAGCAATGTTTTCTTTTCAATTTGGACAGCCTCTCACTATTAGACTCTACCTCAATCATAGGTCTAATTTTATACTGTACCCTCCTTCATGCTGCATTAACAGTTTTAAGAAAACTTCCCTAAATGCTGCCTACATGTTTTTATTACTATTTTTAGTAAGATATAGTGAAATCAGTATTTTTCTAATCTGAATTTCTTAATTAATTTACTAAGATGCAAAAAAATGCATAGAAATCAGATTCTAGAGTTGCAAAAGACTAGCTATATGTTACAGAACAAGTCTCCTACTTTTTCTGAATCTTAATCACCTCATTTGCAAATCACAAGAATTGGAATGCATACTCTCTAAAAGTCTTTCCTGGTTTAGCATTTTATAATTCTATGTTAAAAAATTTCATTCCAGGCATCCTCTACAAATTCTGGTCATCTATATTCTTCATCTATATCCGAGGCCTAGAATATATTTCTCATTTCAATATATTTCTCAGTTCATATTATTGAATCACTTTTTATGTGAATTAAAACATTTTTCTTTTTTCTTTCTTTTTTTTTTTTTTTTTTTTTGCAGTACGCAGGCCTCTCACTGTTGTGGCCTCTCCCGTTGCGGAGCACAGGCTCCAGACGCGCAGGCTCAGCAACCATGGCTCACGGTCCCAGCCACTCCGTGGCATGTGGGATCTTCCTGGGCTGAGGCACAAACCCGTGTCCCCTGCATCGGCAGGTGGACTCTCAACCACTGCACCACTAGGGAAGCCCTAAAATATCTTTCTTATATAAAACAAATTTCAAGGACAGTTTTGTTCATTTGCAGGACTCACACTTCTATCTATGATTTTTTTTAAACATTAGAAGCAAACAAATGTAGAATATTATACTAGAATAAAATAAATAAGTATATAGGTGGTGTTTCATGAGATTGCGTATAGAGACTATCATTTTAGAACAAAGCTATTAAGTGACAGCATCTTGGATATGTGTATAAAATATAGAATGCTGAGAATATTCAATCAATATTAAAGAATGATATTAGGTTCCCAAATGATATTAGATAAAGTGTGAAATCTTCAGCACCCAAGGTAAATAATCATTCAAATCACAAATATGTCTAATGCCAATGAAATCAATAACATCTTTATAACATCAAAAAAGACTGAGTAATTTTTAAAAAGCCTGTTGCTTATGCCACTAATAGATATAAATAAAATAAGCAAAAGGTGACTACCACTCGCAATCCTATTAGACTAGAGGCTCTGATGGAGCACATTTTTAATTTTAAAAGTGAAGAGATGAAAAATAAGAATAAACTTTTTTTTATATTGTTATGGTCCTCTTGGGAATTACCTGATGTATGCTACTTCCTAAGGAGGAAAGGGATATATCATTTGTGTGAGCTAAAGATAACTCTAGAAGTACAATGACTTTCTTCCTATTTTACATCCAGAGAAGCTGACAAAACAATAAAATGCAGAGCACATTCTCTTGGCTTTGCTGACAGATCCACTTGCTTTTCTTCCTGATTAGTTAACAGTAAAGTAAATATTCTAACTGCACTGGAATCTAAAGTAAAAACAACATTTTGCTTTCCAAACAATTTTTTCTTTTTCTTAAATATTTCAGATATCTTTGTTGACTTGGAATAAATTATTTTAGGAAACATTTTCAGAAACAGAGAACAATATTTAAATTTGAGCAATGGGAATGTTTCCTAGATTTTTACCTTAAAAACTAAAAGAGGTCAACTCCCAACAGGCCAATTTTCAACACTTTCATTGTGTAACTCTTTAAACTCATAGAAAGACAGAATTTCTTGTTATAGTAGTCATACCTAAAGACTGTGATTCAAGTGAGAACTTATTACTGGCATGTTTTTATGAGTAATCTAAATTTTAAATACTCCTGCTGTTCTATACTATAGTTCAATGCATAATAATATTTTGTTACTTTTATATAATTTTCTAAAAGTTTATGAGATTTTGAGCACCTTGAATGCAGGGACACTGCATAGGCATTCCTGCAACTGTAAATGATACTAAGTAAATACTTCCTGAAACAATGGAATAGAGTTCAGAGGTTATTTCTGTATGTGATAGTTTAACATCATTATAGGGAACAAAGGTAAAGTAGAGTGAGTGTGAATATATTTCAAGAATTTTTCATCTCCTGGGCATTGTTATTTTTTCTCATCCTTAGGAAGCACAAAGTAATCCTGTTATATTCACATTTCAAAATGTTTGGGCTCAAAATGTAGTATAAAACAAAGGTAACAAATAATGTACCTTGGCTAGACCAATTTTTATAAGCAGTATTACTAAATTTTTCCTTTCTTAGTCCTAGAGATAACTGAATAATTATCTGTATGGCTAGATTCCCCACCCCATTCTATTACATACACAGACATATTACCCTTACGAGTTCTTAGGAGGAAATAGGCCAACAGAAGATCAACTGCCTGCTTCTCTTTTAACAGCCTTAGGAAAAAGGATTAACGATTCTCAAATTTTGAGATCTCAAGACTCTTTCCATTCTTAAAACCCCTTAAAGATTTCAAAGAGCTTTTGTTTACCCCAGTTATGTCTGTTTATAGTTTCCACTAAAATGAGAAATTCTAAAAATCAGGTATATGTATTAATATATTTAAAATGAAGCTAAACTCCTTACATGTTAACCCAAATAACATACTTTTAGTAAAAATAAACTCTATTTCCCAAAACAAACAAACAGAAAGTAGTAAAAAGTTCAGCAGCATTCTATACTTTTGTAAGAACATATTACTCTTTTAACAATTCAATCCATTGTTATATACTATTTTAATTAAAGTATACAAAGAAAATCTGGTCACCCATGTATATGTAGTTAGATAAGAAACATTTTAATAGTCTTGTCAGATAATTTTGGATATTTTTATTTGAATGTGGAATCTGAAAACAGATCAATTAATATTTTAAACTCTGCTACATAAAAATCAATTGCTCTATCTTACAATTTGAATGGATATTTTACCTATACATGATTTTGAAACATCATGCCTTAGCCATTGGGAAAACATTAATTTGCAGAATTATGCAGATTTATATTTAATGAAACATTTCATTATACAAAATGGAAAACAAAACAAAACAAAACAAATGTTTATTACTTCTACTCCCAGCCAAGATGGAGTAATAGGGTCCAGATATATTCTCCCACTCAAAACATAGGACGTCCAAGTAAAATATATAAAACAACAAGTGTAAAGATATTAGACATGAGGCAATGAAGGACAGTGGTCCCTAGAGATGAGAAAGTAATGTGTAAGACTTTTTAATTGTCTAGGTGACTACTTGTAGTTTCCAAGCCATGGCACCAAGAGATGAAACTAAAGCAGAAGCCAGTGGTCTCCTTCAGTTGAGAAGACAAGAGACCAAGGAGGAAAAGGGGCTGGAGTGCTCAAGGCAGAGTACCAAAGTGAAATCAGCTCAAAGGGAGGATTGCCCAGAGATATGCAGAGGGCCATTCTCATATGTTAAATTGAGAACTGATCATGTATATGGAGAAACCATTAAAAAATGGGCTAGCTCTGTTTCTACTAATGAGAGTGAAAAACCTCATAATTTACAAGACTCAGGTGGGGTATTTAAAATATTTTTTTTCTTCAGTAGTTGAAAAAATTGGTCCTAGACTAAACACTGATTTAAGCTTTTTAACAAAGTTTAAAAGCGAGATCTAAGAAATTCAAACTCTTTCCAGGTAATTTAACTATGTCTAAGAATAAAACTCAAGAGTATATATGTAATTTAAAAAATGTTCAACATTTAGCAAAGTAAAATTCACAAAGTCTCATTTCTAATAAAAAAAATTAGTAAGCATGAAAATAAGTGAAAGAAAATAAAGCCTATTGTGATGGAAAAAATTCAGTCAATGACAACTGATACAATAATAATATAGATGATGAAATTAGTAGGTAAGGAAATTATAACAGCTATAACAGTTATTATTATATTATATATTCATTAAGCTAAAGTAAAAAGTGAACATGTCAGCTAGAAACAAAGATGATATTTTTAAGAAGATTCATGTTAAACTCCTAATTACAAAGGTATAGAGAGCCAAGTGAATTTTAAAAGAAAAAGACTCAACTATGTTTCCTACCAGAAAAACAATTTAAATATTAACTTAAATTCGTTAAAAGTAAAAAATAAAGAGAGAGGTATGAATATGTGGAACACAGAGGATTTTAAGGCAAAAAAGTGTTTTGTATGACAGTGTAAAGGTGTAGACAAGACATTATATATTTATCAAAATCCATAGAACTGTTCAACATAAAGAGTGTTGTACACTAATGTACAACTATTGCACTGTAATGTGGCCCTAATGTTAATATGGACTTTAGTTAATAATAAGATATTGATATTGATTCACCAAGTGTAGTAAATGTACCACACAAATGTAAGATGTAAATAATAGAGGAGACTGTGCATAGGAGAAGCAGTAGATAAGAGCTTTCTGTACTTTCAGCTTGTTGGAGGAGGTCATCAAAAATATGTGACCTCTGGTTGATCCTAGCTGGACCCAAGTAATTGGATGATCTCTACTCCCTTTCCTGTTCTTGGAATTGTGTTCTACTTGCCTTTTCCACTTCCAGAAGCTGTTCCAAGGATACAGCCTTGAAATAGGAGGGTAGTATTGAGGTATTGAGGCTTCCTGAACTGGGTACATGACTGAAACCAGTTAAACCCTCTATATAAATTTTTAGAATTTTTTTTTTAATTGGAGTATAGTTGATTTATAATGTTGTAGTTTCAGATGTACAGCAAAGAGATTCAGTTCTCTCTCTCTCTCTCTCTCTCTCTCTCTCTCTCTATATATATATATATATATATATATATATATATATATATATTCTTTTTCAGATTATTTTCCCTTATAGATTACTACAAAACTATTAGGTGTAGTTCCCTGTGTTATAAAGTAGGTCCTTGTTGGTTTTCTTTTTTTTTTTTTGTACTTATTGATTTTAAATAACTTTCCCCAACCACACAGGCAACACATTTTGTAAATAAATAGTTAGCCTTGGGGAAATCAGAAAAATCAAAAGAAGAAAAATAAGAAATACACATAATTCTATGAGCCAGAAAGAAACTAGGGTAAATGGGCTGGGGTATTACCCCTGGGTTTACTTTTCTGCTTATTTCATGTAGTAATGCAGCAAAAATGTTTTCTGATGTTCCGCAACATGGTCTTAATGGTTGCAGAGTCACCCACGTTGTGGATCTACTTATTCATTCCAAAAATCCTTGCTGGGCACATGCTGTGTGCCAGGCCCTCCCTAAGACCCTGGGGGTACAGCATGCATACCCAGATCGCAGGCCTTTTCTCATGGGAGAAGGTGGATAAGAAGCGAGTAAGTTAACTGCCACATGTCAGACAAGTACTTCATCACTCCCACTCCTTCAGGGGTGTCCTGGGGATGGAATCTGCAAGCTGAGGGTTCGCCTCCTCTATTTGTAGCCTCACAGTGGCTCTGCAGACTCCTTTCTGAGGCTTCATGAGGCAGAAATAGGCTGCCCAGGGCTTTCTGTAGCCCCTGAGCTTCCAGGGTCCATGTCCTTTGCCAGCATCTGGGTCCATTTTCTATTTTATATATAGTAGTGTATATATGTTAATAACAACCTCCTAATTTATCCCTCCCTCCCCTTTCCCCTTTGGTAACCATAAGTTTGTTTCCTATGTCTGTGGGTCTATTTCTGTTTTGTAAATAAATTCATTTGAATCATTTTTTTTAGATTCCATGTATAAGTGATATCATGATATTTGTCTTTCTCTTCCTGACCCACTTCACTTAGTATGACAATCTCTAGATACACCCATGTTGCTGCAAATGGCATTATTTCATTCTTTTTTATGGCTGAGTAATATTCCATTGTATATAGGTACCACATCTTCTTTATCCATTCATCTATTGATGAACATCTAGGTTGCTTCCATATCCTGGTTGTTGCAAATAGTGCTGCAATGAACATTGAATGCATGTATATTTTCAAATTATGGTTTTCTCCAGATATATACTCAGGAGTGGGATTGCAGGATCATACAATAGCTCTATTTTTAGTTTTATAAGGAAACTTCATACTGTTCTCCATAGTGGCTATACCAATTTACATTCTCACCAACAGTCTAGGCGGCTCCTTTTTCTCCACATCATCTTCAGCACTTGTTATTTGTAGACTTTTTGATGATGCCTATTTTGACTGGTGTGAGGTGATAATTCATTGTAGTTTTACTTGGAATTTCTTTAATAATTAGCAACGTTGAGCATCTTTTCATGTAACTTTAAACTTTTAAGATGCTGGCCAGCAGGTGTAGAAATGTGCTTGTCTTGCAGCCACCCAAGACAAGCTCTATGAGTAAGTTTTGCTTATTAAACCTGCCACCTACAAATCTGGAGTACTACCCTTTTCTATGGTCTTTCCCTGCCCTCTGCATACAGATATTGGTTTTAGATTACACCTGGGAAATTTCTGGGGAGGTTATAAAGCAACACAGTTCAGTTTTAAACCTAAAACTTCTAAAACAAAGTCTGTTCATTTTTTCTAAAGTAAAAAGAAGAAAAAATGCTGTATTAATTTTAATAATAAAAATACTGGAATGTTTATATTAATATCAGACAAAATAAACTTTGTGATAAAAAGTCATTTCATATTGATGAAATCCATTCATCAAAAACACATATAATTCTAAATGTTTATATATCTAACAGCAGAATTTTAAAACACATGAAATAAAAACGGATAGAAATGCAAGGAGAAACAGAAACAGACACATAATTTCAACATCTCTTTCTCGATATTTCATAGAACAAGTTGATAGAAAATCAGTAAGGACATAGATGTGAGCAACACTGTCAACCAACAAGAGCACAATACAAATTATTTTCAAGTGCACATGATAGATTTACCATGATGGATCCTATTCTGGGCCATATAACAATTCTCAAAAAAAATAAAATAATTCAAGTCTTAACACATATGTTCTCTGACTACATGGAAATTAAAGTATAATTCAGTATAAGAAAGATATCTTGACAATTCCTAAATATTTGGAAATTAATTAACATATTGTTAAATAACATATGGATCAAAGAAGAAATCAAATAGGAAAGTAGGATGCATTTTGAACTGAATGAAAATGAAAACTCTGCATACAAAAATTATGGCATGCAGCTAAAGTAGCATTTAGAGGAAAATTTATAATAGGTATTGCTGATATTAGAAAAGAAGATAAGTCTCAAAATAATGTTCACACTTTCACCTTAAGAAAATAATAAAAAAATCACAAATTAAATCCAAAGTAAGTAGAAAACCAAAGGCTGATTCTTTTAGAAGATAAATAAAATTGATAAATTTACCCATAGATAAATATGATGAAAAGCTTTATACCAACAAATATAGCAACTTAGGTGAAATGAACAAATTCCTTGAAAGACAAAAAGTATCAAATCTCACTGAAAGTAAAATACATATCTGAAGAGACTTATATCTGCTATAGAAATTTTATTTGTAATTTAAGATCTTTCCTCCTCATTCCCAAAATAACAAAAACAAAAACAAAACAAAATAAAACAACAAATCCAGATGACTTTACTAGAAAGGTATATTATCCATTTTATACAAACTTTTCCAGAAAAGTAAGGGGGAAGAAATATCTCTGTACTCTCTCTATGAGCCCATTGTTATTCTGATAACTGAATCAGACAAAAATATTACAATAAAATAAAATGATTGTTTAATATCCCTTTTTGACCATAGATACAAAAATTCTTTAAAATATTTAGCAAATTTAGTTTAACAATATATAAAAATAATAATGCATCATTGTCAAGGGTTTATCCTGGAGTTGCAAGGTTGGTTTAATATATAAAATCAATCAATATAATTAATCATATTAACAGACTAAAACATAAAAACACCCTTTGATCATCTCAATAGATGAAGAAAATACATCTGACAAAATCCAATGTCCTTTTCTGATGAAAACTTTCAGTAAACTTATAATAGAAGAAAAGATCCTTAAAAATATAAAAATCTATACAAAGACTTCAACAAACATCCTGCTTAATGGTGAAGGTTAGGGAAAAGGCAAGAATGTTATTATTACTTCTTTCAATATCTGATTGTTACTGCTAGTCTATAGAAAAACCAATGATTTATTTTTGGTATATTGTTCTTATATCCTTGATATAAAAGTTTATATCCTTGATATAAAAGTTTATCCTTGATAAACTCAATTACTTATTAGTTCTAATATTTTTTTAAGATTATTTATATTTTCTACCTAGGAGATAATGCCACTGCAAATACAGAGAATTTTACTTCTGTAACAAGGAGTCAGACTTTATATTTTGATGTTTGATGGCTGACAGCTTTTAAAACACTCTCCTCTCTCTTCCCTTTGTGTCCCACATCTGGGCAAGAAAGCTTGGTTCCATAATCTTAGGGAATTCTCCTTTGGTGCCAGTGGGGGATTTAACCAAACAAACCCCTGCCCTCATGCAGGAATACTCACCCTGGCTATGCCCCCTAATCACAATCAAAGCTCTGAACGAATCTCCTTTCCTTTCTCTCTAGCCCTTTCAGACCCACTTGAGAGGCCTTTGCTCTCCCCAGAGACCTCAATTAATGTAGGTAATAAACCTTTTCAAACCGTTTTAGTGTGTGTGTGGCATCATCAGTCTTAATATCCAAAACAAATTTTGGATGGGAGTCCTTTTTGCCTTTGCAAAGTGTTGATGACAACTTCTTCCTTTCTAAACTCGTTGTATTTTATTTTTCTTTCTTGCTTTAGTTCACCAGATGGACTCAATTCAAATTCTAAACATATGCAAAGGGTCTGAAGAAGATATTTGGATAATAAATAAGCATATGAGAAAATGTTCCATACAATTTGTCATTAAAGAATGCAACTTACAACAGTAAGATGCCTCTACACATCTATTAGAAAGGCTAATACACAAAATATTGGTGATACCAAATATGGATGAGAATGCGAAGTGTAGTATTATCATATGATTCAGCAGTCATGCTCTTAGTTACTTAACCAACTGGTCTGAAACATAATGTCAACACAAAAACTTGGATTTGAATATTTATAGTAGCTTTATTCATAATCACAAACCTGGGTGTCCTTCAACAGGTGAATGAATAAGCAAAATGTAGTACATCCATACAATGAAATATTCAGCTAGAAACACAAATGAGTTATGAAAACACGAAGAGGCATGAATAAATCTTCAGTGTATATTGCTAAGTAAAAAAAAAAAAAACCCAGTCTTAAAAGCCTGGATGAATCTAATTGTATGTTGTGCTGGAAAAGGCATAACTATAGAGAGTATAAGCAGATCATTGGTTGCCAATGATTCAGGATCATGGAGCAGCTGAATAGGTGAACCATCTGGGGTTTCTTTAAGGTAGTAAAACTATTCTAAATGATCATATAATCAATGAATACAAAAGTAAGTGTTTGTTAGAAATAATAAAGCACAAATAATAATTTTAATGTATGCAAATTTTAGAAAATCATTTAAGAGGTGGAGGTATCCCAAGATAAAATGTAGAATATGACAAAAGATCAAAACATTTTTAAAATATATGAAACTAACTCACCAAAGGGTTTGGAGGGATAAGGTGCTAACTTAAGCAACTTTGAAAATATGTGGAGTCTGTAAAACTAAAGAGAAAAGGAAGTGTACATAAACATTTTCCTCTACTTGATAAAGTTGTTTCCATGGAGTATAGGCTTATGATTCTGAAACCACTCTACATGTGTACTGGAGATGAACTATTAAGTAAATTGATGGCAGATGATGGAAGCTAGGTTTCTCACCAATAGAGTGGGAGGTTATACAAAAGCAAGAGGAACTAGAATGATCACTGTGATAACTGATTAGCTTTAGAGACATCAGTATTAACTCATGTTCAGCATAATATGCATACAGGTGGCTGGATATGGAAATATTTAGAAATATGTGTATATACATGGGTTAGTATAATCACAATGCCTCCTTGCTCTATCAGCTAAAAGAGTCTAGAAGCAATGACACCCCAGTAGCCACAAGCATATCTAACACCTAAATCTTGGTTTCTCATGCTTTCTCCAGTAAAGAAAATTAGGGCTTCTTGGAGAAATTACTGAGGAGTAGGTGTTTATTATAAGCCTGAAATATCCTGCAGTACTATAAAGTAAAAAAGTGCCTAAAAATTTCTACAATGATGTAGGTATCCCAAAGTAATACTGATATGGGAGCCAATTGAAAGAGCTCCCAATGACCAAAGCTGGAATGATGTGAGCAAAATAATAAAGTAATATTGGGTTTATAAAACAAAGTATATAAAATAAATTATAAAATAAATAACCATGGGACCATACTGATATAAATGATCAAATAAACAAATAAATGAGGGAGAATAGATAAGACTTCCAAGCAAAATTCTAAATAATCTATGTATATAACCCACCTCTAAGGAGGTGGAGATATAACTTCACACTCATTAAGTGTGGACTGTGCATTGTGACTTTCTTCAAAAGAGTAGATTATGGAAAGGGAAGAAAAGAAAAAGGAATAACTGTATAGTGAATAAACTTGACAAACACCACAATTAACATCAACAGTGGTATGACCAAGGGGAAGTCTTTTATATTCTCTGTGATTCACTTTCATCACCTAGAAAATGAGAAAAATAATAGTATTTATCTTAAAAGCATTGCTTTCAGAATGAAATTGGTTAATATGTGTAAAATGCTTAAAAAAAGATATAATCTAAAAATACTATATATTTTTCCACTATTATTAATAAGGTTACAGTTGTATATTCAAGGCCAATTTCAGAGATTCTCTTAAAGAAGCTGAATGTGAGCAGAAGAAATAAAAGAAGTCATATTCCAGGGAGAATATTGTACAGGTATACTTTATTTTATTGTGCTCCACTTTATTGCCCTTTGCAGATTTTGCATGTTTTTACAAATTAAAGGTTTGTGGCCACCCTGTGTTAAGCAAGACTGTTGGTGACATTTTTCCAACAGCATTTGCTCACTTTGTGTCTGTGTCACATTTTGGTAAATCTCAAAATGTTTAAAACGTTTTCATTATTTTAAAATTTATTATGGTGATCTGTGATCAGTGATCTTTGATGTTACTATTGTAATTGTTTTGGGGCTCTATGAACACACCCATATAAAACTGTGACCTTAATTGATAAATGTTGTGTGTATTCTGACTGCTTCATGACCAGTTGTTCCCTTGACTCTTTCCCTCTCTATGGGCTTTCCTATTCCCCAAGACACAACAATAATCACATTAAATCAGTTAATAATCTTACAATGTCTTCCACGTATTCAAGTGAAAGGACTAGTCACACATCTTTCACTTTAAATCAAAAGCTAGAAATGATTAAGCTTAGTGAAGAAGACATGTCAAAAGCTGAGATAGGATGAAAGCTAGGCCTCTTGCACCAAACAGTTAGCCAAGTTGTGAATGGAAAGGATATCTTCTTGAAACAAATTAAAAGTGTTCTTCCAGTGAACATGCAAATGAGAAAATTTTAGTGGTCTGGAGAGAAGATCAAACCATCCACAACATTCCCTTAAGCCAAAGCCTAATCCAGAACAAACCCTTAACTCTTCAATTCTATGAAGGCTGAGAGAGGTGAGGAAGCTGCAGAGGAAAAGTTCAAATCTAGCAGATGTTGGTTCATGAGGTTTAGGGAAAAAAAAACATCTCCGTAACATAAAATGCAAAGTGAAGCAGCAAGTGCTGATTTAGAGCTACAGCAAGATATCCAGATATCTAGCTAAGTTAATTAATCAATGCAAACGAAGTCGCCTTGTTTTGGAAGAAGATGCCATGTAAGACATTCATAGCTAGAGGAGAAGTCAATGCCTGGCTTCAAAGCTTAAAGAACAGGCTAACTCTCTTGTTAATAGCTACTGCAACTGGTGACTTCAAGCTGAAGCCAATGTTCATTTACATTTCAAAATCCTAGTGTCCTTAAGAATTATGCTAAATCTACTCTGCCTGTGCTCTCTAAATGGAACGACAAAGCCTGGATGACAGGGCATCTATTTACAACATGGTTTACTGAATATTTTAAGCCCACTGTTGAGACCAACTACTCAGAAAAAAAGGTTCCAATGTTTCTGCTCCTAGACAATGCATCTGGCCACCCAAGTGCTCTAATGGCGATATACAATGAGATTCATGTTGTTTTCATGCATGCTAATACAACATCCATCCTGTAGCCCATGGATCAAGGAGTCATTTCAACTTTCAAGTCTTATTATTTAAAAAATACACTTCATAAGACTATATAGCTGCCATAGATAGTGATTTCTCTGGTGGGTATGGAAAAAGTAATTGAAAACCTTCTGGAAAGAATTCACCATTCTCGATGCCATTAAGAACATTCATAATCATGGGAAGAGGTAAAAATATCAACATGAACAGGAGTTTGGAAGAAGTTGATTCCAACCCTCATGGATGACTTTCAGGGATTCAGGATTTCAGTGGAGGAAGTAACTGCAGATGTGGTAGAAATAGCAAGAGAACTAGAATTAGAAGTGGAGCCTGAAGATGTAACTGAATTGCTGCAATCTCATGATAAAATTTTAACAGATGAGGTGTTGCTTTTTATAGATGAGCAAAGAAAGTGGTTTCTTGAGATGGAATCTACTCCTGGTGAAGATACTGTGAAGACTTGTAATGACCACAAAGAACTTAGAGTATTACATAAACTTAGTTGGTAAAACAGTGACAGTGTTTGAAAGGACTGAGTCCAATTTTGAAAGAAGTTCTTCTGTGGATAAAACGATATCAAACAGCATTGCATGCTACAAAGAAATTGTTCCTGAAAGGGAAAGTCAATCAATGCAGCAAATTTCACTGTTGTCTTATTTTAAGAAATTGCCACGGCCACCCCAACCTTCAGAAACAACTGCACTGATCAGTCAGCAGCCATCAGCATGAAGGCAAGACCCTCTACCAG
Organism: Mesoplodon mirus; assembly: GCF_964341445.2. Lineage (NCBI taxonomy): Eukaryota > Metazoa > Chordata > Mammalia > Artiodactyla > Ziphiidae > Mesoplodon > Mesoplodon mirus. The sequence goes on along the minus strand of NC_138983.1, from coordinate 105,193,952 downwards.
TAAAAAACTATGACCCATGCAAGGTTCAGATGATGGTTAGCATTTTTACCAATAAAGATTTTTTTGAATTAAGATATGTACATTGTTATTTTCAGACATAGGGCTATTGCACACTGAATAGACAGCATATTTACAGTATAGTGTAAATATAACTTTTATATGCACTGAGATACCAAAAAATTAGTGTGACTTGTTTTATTGTGAATGTCTGTAACTGAACCCACAGTGTATCTGAAGTATACCTGGATATGAGAAATCTAATAGCATATGCAGTTTGGGGAATGTTTAAAAGTGCTCTTCCTCTTTCAGTGTCTCAAAATAATATCTAGACAAACCTGGGTTATTGCAATAGGAGTGTTATTTACATTCAGTTGTCTCTGTCAGTGCCTACTGTTCTAGATGCTCTATACTGATTAATCTTTTCAATAAACCCGAGGGATATGTATATTATTACTGTTGGGAAATAGTTCTCCCTGGTTCTCTCACATCCCTGTGTGTCTGGGGACAGCTTTTATTCCAGATAATCTTTTTACACATGTTAGTACAGAAAACAGCCTTCAAAGATAGAGATAATGTTTCCTTCACAGGCAGAGGGTAGATTTGTTTGCTGTCCAGAATAATAAAGATAATTTCTACATTTGAGCAATGCTTGGTCAGGTTTACTAGCAAACCCCTTATAAAATTGTGGGGGGAGAAGTTCCTAAGCTTAGATTTCCTCAGTTGGGACATAGAGGTCTGTGTACATAGCATTTACCTGGACCCATTGCTACACCGACTGTAAGTTATTAGAGGGCCAGGGGAAACCTATGGGAACATGAAGTTGATACTGCCTTCTGTGCCATAAGTAATAGAGTATTTTGTCTCTGATTCAAAAGTCTCATGTCTTCCGCTAGCACCTATGAAAATGCAGTACTTTAACTTGTTATCTTGCAAGTAGGGTAAAATCTCAGATTCTTCATGGTACTTGACAATTATCATCGTCAGATCCATTTTTTTCCAGTTGAGGAGACTGAAGATTCACTGAATCTTAAGAGACTTGTCCAAGGTCACACAGAAAGTGGAGGAGTTGGATTTCGAATCTGAACTTTCTGGTTCCAGACATTGCACACATAACCATTATGCTGTACTCTTACCTGGCAATTTTCTAATATACATGAAATTGACTACATGAATTAGAAATAATATCACAAATCTATTTGCTCTGTTAAACTGTAAAATTGTCAATGTTTGATCAATGTAAAAAAAATAAACTGAAAAATACCTGTATCTTCTCAACGAAAGTTCCAAGTTCTGTAAATCCCTCTCCCCCTACCCACTAAGATCTCCCTGACCCCTATATTTCTGCCAGGAATCCTATTTAATATACCAAAAGACATAAATATGCCATCATTTTCAAGGGCAGTCTGATTAATTTTGCTGATTAAAGTGTCTTTCTAGCAGAAGGTTATTTTTTACTGAGCAGTCACACACGCTGTAAACACTTGCTCTGTTGAACTTTAGCAGCACTGATAAGAATGCAGAATGGGCCAGGAGATTTGAATATACTTATTAAATCTGGAAGTCTCCATAAAATATTTTCACCCATCTTGTGTTCCTTTTCCCCAGCCAAAGGCAGCTTATTCTTCCCTTTCCACTCTGAAGACTTCTCTCTTTGAGATAGAAATAAAAGTTTAGCTTTCTCTATGTTACTTTTTACTATTCAATAACCTGTTCTCATCAACAGGTTTCTCTATTATTTTAACTTTCTCTGACTCTAACTAAAAACAATTCACTACTGGCAATCTTAGAATTAAAAGTAAAACCATTCATTTTACTTGTTATTCTAGTATAAACCTTGTATTTACACCACAAATTTTTCATGCCCTCCATTCCATTACTTGTACATTAAAAAAAAAAAGAGAGAGAGAGAGAGTGAGATCTTTGGAAAGATCACTTGAAAACACTATTTTCTGGGTATGAACTTATTTCGTTGCCTCCTTTATAGCTCTCTTTCTCCAGCCTTTGTCTAACTAACTCTTACTCATTCCTCAAGCCCTCATATGAAGTTCATTTATCAAGGATAGCTTCCCTTCAAGTTCAGGTTAAGTGGTCCACTTACATGTACTGTGTTATCATCAACTTCCTCCCTTCCCCCACAGTATTTGTGACTATGTTTTTCTTGTCTGTATTCCTCTCTTTATTCCTCAATAGATCATAAGCTCTACAAGGAAAGGCACTCTCTCAATAGCACTCAGCATAGTGTCTGTCACATAGCAGTCACTTAAATATTTATTGAATGAATGAAGGAAACATGGTGGTTTATTCATATTCTCCAACTCCTCCTTGATACAATGTTCATTGTATTATTCATTACATAGTCGTGGTTGCTGTTATGAGAACTTTCTAATGCAATCCATCTTCCCTTCAGAACTTCATACTAAAAAATCATATCTCTTTTGTATGAAGTCATAGACTCTGCTATTCAAAATACTAAAGGACATATATGCTTTTATCCAACTCTTTGCTCCTTGCCACAATTTCTAAAATAAAATGGTCAATTTTGTTCAATGTTTGTTGACTTTGAACCGGCTTCAGCTTTGACAGTCAGTTTCTCTTTGATGGTCATATGAGAATCAGAAGAGCACCAAAGTTCCCAAGTAATTTCCCCTGCTACCTGGACATGATACTATCAGCAAAGAAATTGAGGGGTTATTATATGAATGAGCTTTTCAGAGAGTTGAAAACCCTTTTTACCTCTCTCCAGTCACTTACCTATATTAATATATGTTAATAGGCATATTTATTAATATAGACATATAGCATTAATGTATATTATGAAAAATATACAACATATATGTACATATGTATATTGCTTATATTATTGTTATAATTTATTAGAAGTCAGTATGAATTAATTGTGCAAGCAGTTGTATAGTAGATGGGGGAATAGCATGAAAGTCTCATTTCTAAAAGCTCAGCTATACCTTGAATATAATGCAGTCCTTTGGGATTCATTTACTAATTAATACAAAAATATTTACTGAATACCTACTATGTACTAAAACTGTTCTTGCACTTGGTGATTCAATGAGGAAAAGATCAACAAAGATTTCGGCTCTCTTGGATCTTACATCTTAGCAGAGAAAGTAGAAAAGAAAAAAAATAAATAATATAATTTTTATAAATGAGAAATTTTTTAAAAATCAAGAATATATGAAAGATAGAGAACCAGACTGGGTAAAAGAGTGGTACCTATTTTAGAAAAGTTAAGGAAAGCCTCTCTAAGAAGTTAAATTTAAGTAGATTTATGAATGCCATGGAGGAGCCAATCACATAAATACTTCTGCATCTAGAATAGCACCTTCTGTATCAATTCATTTTATTCTATGAAGCCATAGCCTCCTTCTAAACTGCACATCCATCTGACCATATTACTTCATTGATTAAAACTTGTCAATGCCTTTCTTAGTAAAAAGTATAAACTCCTTAATATAGGTTTTATGATTCTCTGTTCTTATTTTCCCCAACTCTCTAGCTAGGCTACTTCACTTTCTGTTCTCTCCCTAATACTTATATTCTAGTCATAAAATGAATTCAGAACCTTGAAGGCACCATACTCTCTCATATTTCTCACATTTTCTCTGACTAGAATATTTAACCTCTTATCTATTTATCCATTTTAGTGTTCACGAACAATCAAACTGCATCTAGAATTTGATTATGAACAAAAGTGTGATGAACCTTCTTGTACATGTGTTTTGGTGAATATAAGAACTCACTTCCCTTTGAGGTGTAATTCCTAGATGCTGATATCTTTTGGGGGGAAGAGTTTTAGCTTCAGCTTCAGCTTTAACTTCTTTAAAATATAGAGTATGATTTATATTTTATATATCTTCTTAACTCAATTTTGGCAAGTTAAAAAAAAGTTTTTAAAAGAAAAAATCAAATGAACCAACCAAACTGTAAAAACAAAAAAACATATCATGTGGGTTTTTTTTTTTTCTGGTGCTTACAGTTTGAGAGAAGTAATAAAAGTTACTTAGAACTAAAATCTCCTTATAAAACAAGAGTTTTTATTTATTTATATTTTCTTCTTACCCCAACGTTTTTTCAGATTCTTCCTTAGACCAGAACAGTTTCCTATGTCTGTAATTAAATAGGATCCTGCTGGTCAATGTTCTAACAAGTCTTTTGATAAAAGAATTCAGCTATTTTCCTTCAAAGTAGACATAAATTCTGCTGGACAAAATAGCCACAGTGTGCTTATTAATGACTGAATTTTACTGCTATACAAGTGGTTCCACTCACCTCCATCCAGATAACATCTCCTACTCCCTTTTGGCAATATCCAGTCTATTAAAGGCAAAACTGGTTTATCTGTATGTGGAGAGACAAGACTGTAAAAATTTAAAAGGAAATTACTGTGTTCAATTCATCTTTGTATATCTAGGTTTTAGTATGCTGTGTGTCACAGAAGTGTTCCGTAATGCTTGAAACAAAATAAATTTTAGAAATTGGAAAGGGGCATAGAAGAAACAATTCTCTCATTTCAGTTTCTCAGTAAGTTTAGAATGAGAAATGGGTCTAGATGGATAATTTAGTGACATATGTCCTTTTTTATGTTATGAAAACTTTCTGATAATAACTGTAGAAAACATCACTATCATTGATTGTACTAAATTAACTAGGTTTAGAAAATTCCAGGTTACATGTTTTTTAGAAGAAAAATTGTGGTTTGATTTGAAAACATGGTGAATATCAGGCAAATCTTAAATGTTTAGGAAACTTAAACCAAATGTTATATTGTATATACTCACCCTTGTGTTCCATAATGATTCTTATTAAAAGAAAATTATACTTTGACATAACTGGATCCAAACAATAATATTAGAACATTGCATGAATGTTTAATACCATAGCTTTCTGGATAATAAAAGGGTGTGACAGCTTCAATGCACTCAATAAGTGGTCCATAGTACAGTTGGTTAAAAATAAATCTCAGTTAAGTTGACAATTTCCATATAAAATAAAAATTCACCATATATTTAAGAAAGGAAAAATGAAATCTTAACTTACAAATAAGTGGAAAGATAATCATGTTCTTCTTTGAAGATCTGAAAACTTTTAAACAATTTTTGTTTTTAATGTGGAGATCAAAATTGTTTGTTTAAAGAGGTTAATTTGTCAGGTGAATAAGGTAACCTCTTGTCATTAAAAGGCATTAAGGCTAAAGCTATTGTACAAGAGCTAATTTTGTACAAGCCATGAACGATTCTAGACTATTTCATTTTACTTCATGTCATCTAAACAAGTATTTAATTGGATACAATGTAGTTCAATTGAGACAATAAAAAGTATCATTGATTATAATCTCTATAGAACTGTAATGGCAACCCTTTTTTACTGTATTGGCAGGCAAAATGGCATGTTCTCTTTGTCTCAGGTTACTTACCACCCAAATGAGCAATTGTTAATGGAATCAGATCATTAGTTCCCCCTGCACTGATTTCCATGTCACTGCCTGAGTGCACATTTCAATGGACAGAGAATATTCCAGGATGGCTTCTTCTTGTACATGAGGAAGAAATTTGGTAAGTTTTGCTAAATGGCTCCACTTATAGAATGAAGAATTACCTAACTGAAAATGCTGACCACTGTGTTGGGAAGACTAATGACTGAGAGGAAGAAGGATGGTTCTTACCTGCCAAAGAAATAGGAGAAAATCTAAATTATTCAAGAAAAGGAAAAAAAATAGTAATAATAGTGATAAAGCAGTAATAATAATTACACAATAGAAACTTAATGGTTATTGAGACGTTAAATGATCTACGTATAATGGCTTGATTAGCCCTCAAACAACACTCTGAGGTAAATGTAATATTTCAAAGATAAAGAAACTAAGGCCTAAAGGTAATAACACACATAAAAAATACTGTAAATAAATAGAAAAAAGCTCAGTCTCCTGAAAGATTGAGAGGCCATATTGTGTTTACTAGTAATGTCCAATGATATTTTATTCTCTGTTATTGTGTCTTTATGTGCTTTCTTTCCTTGATGTTATTGATTATGAAGGCAATTCTGTTTATTATCAGTGTCTTTTACTTGAACTGTAAGACATTTAAAAATTAACTGAGCTATAGTAGGAGCTCAGATTTTTAAAGGGAATAGCTGAATAAATGAAAGAATGAGTGACCAGTAATTGTCAGCAAGAATATAAACATTCAGTGACATTACCAGGATCTCAAATGACTCATATAGAGCCAAAGAAAATATGACATGTTCTAGTTAATTTTTCTTTCTCTCATTACTTCCTGCATTGTTAAATATACTGTTAAGTGCATTTTAAGTATAGTTTTATGTGTTCCTGAGGTCATGAGTTAAGGAAAGTGGTATAAATTTAGTGTTTGAAATATACTAAATGAAGGAATCTTTTAGTGAATTCCTTTGTAGGGTGAAAAATCTTCGACTTATATTTATCTTTTCTGTAGGTCAGATTTTTGTTTTTAGTGAAGTACAATCATTTTTATAAAAATACCCATATTCCCTGGGCTTCCCTGGTGGTGCAGTGATTGAGAGTCCACCTGCCGATGCAGGGGACATGGGTTCATGCCCCGGTCTGGGAGGATCCCACATGCCGCGGAGTGGCTGGGCCCGTGAGCCATGGCCGCTGATCCTGTGCGTCCAGAGCCTGTGCTCCGCAATGGGAGAGGCCACAGCAGTGAGAGGCCCACGTACCACAAAAAAAAAAAAAACAAAACAAAACATATTCCCTTAGTAATTGAAGGAGCAAAGAAAAAGTTGACGATCAAAAAGAAGTAAAGTGCAAATCACACAATTAGTAGCTAGTGAGTACACATATATACACACTCCACACACCCTACTTTGTTATTTGTTTTTTGGGTTTTTTTTGAAAATGGCTAAGGCAACCTGTGAGGAGTAAAAAATTCATTTCTGACCTAACATAGAAAATACCAGTTATATTAAGAATAATATTATAGACTGAATATTTGTATCCCCTCAAAGTCATATGTTAAATCCCTGATATCTAATATGTTGATACTGGGACATATGGCATTTGGGAGGTAACTAGATTTTGATTAGGTCATGAAGGTGGAGCCCCCATGATTGCCTGCATGAATCTTGGAAACTGAGAATCACACACATTTGAATTGCTTTTCATAGACATCACAAAACTGAGCTTAATTTACTATCAGCTCTTTAAGAACAAGAACTGTCTTGTTTCACAGTTTGTCCCCATTGTTTTTTCAGAATGCTTGACAAATGAATGTAATTAATAAAATTAAATTCATTTCTTCTATTTAACAAACTTATTGAGTGTCTTTATGATACAAACTGTGAATGGTGTTGCTAAAGGTAAAAACTGGAAAAGGATACAATTTCTGTTCTGTTCTGTTCTCTATAATTTAATATAGAGACTGACAGAAGTTACTAATGTTTTCAAGGTAAAATGGGAAGCTGCTTTAATAATGGCAAGTTATCGAGAAAGACAAGAAATAATACATTAGTTAGTGTGGATCAGAAGAATCTCCCAAAGCAAATCTGAGATACAGCTTAAAGAATGAATAGGATTTTTGTAGGTAGAGATGTAGGGAAGGCTGAGGGAACTGTCTGAAGAAGGATACAGAGATATGAAAATGATTCTTAAAAACCAGGTATACAGTTTGGTCCTGCTCCAGCCTTGCAGGCTTCCTTGCTGCACAGCCTGTGAGCAACAGCCCTTCCCTCACACCTGACTGGGCCTCTGGGGCAAGAAGGTGCTGCACGAAAGGAAATCTGAGGAACAGAGAACTTAACTGCCTGTTCCAAGATCACAGAACTACCGTGTAGCTGACAGGGTCTTGGTGCCCTGGAAAGGTGTCTGCCCTGAGTCTCTGAGGAGGGAGACCAATGTTGAGGTCATTGGTGCACCAGAGACCTCCTGGCCTCACATAATATCAAATGGTGAAAGTTCTCCCAGACACCTCCATCACAATGCAAAGACTCAGCTCCACTCAAAGACCAGCAAGCTACAGTGCTGGACACCGTATGCCAAACAACAAGCAAGACAGGAACACAACCCCACACATTAACAGAGGGGCTGCCTAAAATCATAATAAGTTCACAGACACATCAAAACACACCACTGAATACAATCCTGCCCACCAGAAGGAAAAGATCCAGCCTCACACACCAGGACAGAGGCACCCGTCCCCTCCACCAGGAAGCCTACACAATCCCTGAACCAACTTTACCCACTGGGGGCGGACACCAAAAACAATGGGATCTATGAACAAACAGCCTGTGAAAAGGAGACCCAAAATACAATAAATTAAGCAAAATGTGAAGACACAGAAATACACAACAGATGAAGTAACAAGGTAAAAAGCCACCAGACCAAACAAAGGAAGAGGAAATAGGCAGTCTACCAGAGAAAGAATTCAGAGCAATGATAATAAAGATGATCCAAAATCTTGCAAATAGAATGGAGAAAATAAAAGAAACCTTCAACAAGGACCTAGAAGATCTAAAGAGCAAACAAATAATGAGGAACAACACAATTAATGAAATTAAACACTCTCTAGAATGAATCAATAGCAGAATAACTGAGGCAGAAGAATGGATAAGTGACCTGGAAGATAAAATAATGGAAATAACTACCATAGAGCAGAATAAAGAAAAAAAAATGAAAAGAATTGAGGACAGTTTCAGAGACCTCTGGGACAACATTAAATGCACCAACATTTGAATTATAGGGGTATCAGAAGAAGAGAAAAAGAAAGGGACTGAGAAAATATATGAGGAGATTATAGTTGAAAACTTCCTAATATGAGAAAGGAAAGAGTCAAACAACCCAGGAAGCACAGAGAGTCCCATACAGGATAAATCTAAGGAGAAACACGCCAAGACACATATTAAACAAACTATCAAAAAGTAAACACAAAGAAAAAATATATTAAAAACAGCAAGGGAGAAGCAACAAATAACACACAAGGGAATTCCCATAAGATTAGCATCTGATCTTTAGATAGAAACTCTGCAAGCCAGAGGGAGTGGCAAGACTTATTTAACATGATGAAAGAGAAAAACCTACAACAAAATTATTCTACACAGCAAGAATGCCATTCAGATTCAATGGAGAAATTAAAACATTTCCAGACAAGCAAAAGCTAAGAGAATTCAGCAAAACCAAACCAACATTCCAACAAATGCTAAAGGAACTTCTCTAAGCAGAAAACACAAGAAAAGGAAAAAACCTACAATAACAAACCAAAACAATTAAGAATATGGTAATAGGAACCCACATATCGATAACTATCTCAAATGTAAATGGATTAAATGCTCCAACCAAAACACATAGACTGGCTGAATGGATACAAAAACAAGACCCATATATATGCTGTCTACAGGAGACCCACTTCAGACTTAGGGACACATACAGACTGAAATTGAAGGGATGGAAAAAGATATTCCATGAAAAAGGAAATCAAAAGAAAGTTGGGGTAGCATTTCTCAAATCAGACAAAATAGACTTTAAAATAAAGACTATTAGAAGAGGCAAAGAAGGACACTACATAATGATCAAGGGGGCAATCAAAGAAGAGGATATAACAATTGTAAATATTTATGCACCCAAAATAAGAGCACTCAATACATAAGGCAAATGCTAACAGCCATTAAAGGGGAAGTTGACAGTAACACAATCATAGTAGGGAACTTTAACACCCCACTTTCACCAATGGACAGATCATCCAAAATGAAAATAAATAAGGAAACAAAAGCTGTAAAGATACATTAAACAAGGTGGACTTAATTGATATTTATAGGACAGTCCATCCAAAAACAACAGAATACACTTTCTTCTCAAGTGCTCATGGAATATTCTCCAGGATAGATCATATCTTGAGTCACACATCAAGCCTTGGTAAATTTAAGAAAATTGAAATCATATCAAGTATCTCATCTGACCACAACACTATGAGAATAGATATCAATTATGAGAAAAAATCTCTGAAAAATACAAACTTATGGAGGCTAAACCATACACTACTAAATAACCAAGAGATCACTGAAGAAATCAAAAAGGAAATTAAAACATACCTTGAAAAAAATGACAATGAAAACACGATGACTCAAAACCTTTGGGACACAACAAATGCAGTTTTAAGAGGGAAGTTTATAGCAATACAATCCTACCTCAAGAAACAGGAAGCATCTCAAATAAACAACCTATCCTTAACCTAAAGCAAGTAGAGAAAGAAGAACAAAAGACCTACAAAGTTAGCAGAAGGAAAGAAACCATAAAGATCAGATCAGAAATAAATGAAAAAGAAATGAGGGAAACAATAGCAAAGCTCAATAAAACTAAAAGCTGGTTCTTTGAGAAGATAAACAAAATTGATAAAGCACTAGCCAGACTCATCATGAAAAAAAGAGAAGACTTAAATCAGTAGAATTAGAAATGAAAAAGAAGTAACAACAGACACTGCAGAAATACAAAGGAACATGAGAAATTACTGCAAGCAACTCTATGCCAATAAAATGGACAAGCTGGGGGCTTCCCTGGTGGCGCAGTGGTTGAGAGTCCGCCTGCCGATGCAGGGGACATGGGTTCGTGCCCTGGTCCGGGAAGATCCCACATGCCACGGAGCGGCTGGGCCCATGAGCCATGGCCTCTGAGCCTGCGCGTTCGGAGCCTGTGCTCCACAACGGGAGAGGCCACGACAGTGAGAGGCCTGCGTACCGCAAAAAAAAAAAAAAAAAAAAAAAAAAAAAAATGGACAAGCTGGAAGAAATGGACAAATTCTTAGAAAAGCACAACTTCCCAACACTGAAACAGGAAGAAATAGAAAATGTAAACAGACCAATCACAAGCATTGAAATTGAAAATGTGACTATCAATCTTCCAACAGGTCTTCCCTGGTGGCGCAGTGTTTGAGAGTCCACTTGCCGATGCAGGGGACACAGGTTTGTGTTCCGGTCCAGGAAGATCCCACATGCCATGGAGCAGCTAGGCCTGTGAGCCATGGCTACTAAGCCTGTGCATCCGGAGCCTGTGCTCCACAATGGGAGAGGCCATAAGAGTCAGAGGCCCACGTACCACAAAAAAAAACACAAAAAATCTTCCAACAAACAAAAGCCCAGGACATGATGGATTCACAGGTAAATTCTTTCAGACATTTAGAGAAGAGCTAATACCTATCCTTTCAAACTCTTCCAAAATATAGCAGATGGAGGAACACTCCCAAACTAATTCTACAAGACCACCATCACTCTGATACGAAAAGCAGACAAACATTTTACAAAAAAAGAAAACTACTGACCAATATCACATATGAACATAGATGCAAAAATCCTCAATAAAATACTAGCAAACAGAATCCAACAGCACATTAAACGGATCATACACCATGATCAAGTGGGGTTTATCCCAGGAATGCAAGGATTCTTCAATATGCATAAATCAATCAATGTGATACACCATATTAACAAATAGAAGGATAAAAAACATATGACCATCTCAACAGATGCAGAAAAAGCTTTCAACAGAATTCAACACCAATTTATGATAAAAACTGCCCAGAAAGCATGCATAGAGGGAACTTACCTCAACATAATAGAAGCCATATATGACAAACCCACAGACCACATCATTCTTAATGGTGAAAAACTGAAACCATTACCACTAAGATCAGGAAAATGAAAAGGTTGCTCACTCTCACCATTATTCATCATAGTTTTGGAAGTTTTATACACAGCAATCAGAGAAGAAAAAGGAATCCAAATCAGAAAAGAAAAAGTAAAGATGTCACTGTTTGCAGATGGCACGATACTATACATAGAGACTCACCAAGATGTTACCAGAAAACTACTAGAACTAATCAATGAATTTGGTAAAGTAGCAGGGTATAAAATTGATGCACAGAAATCACTTGCATTCTTATACACTAATGATGAAAAATCTGAAAGAGAAATTAAAGAAACACTCCCATTTAGCATTGTAACAAAAAAATAAAATATCTAGAAATAAACCTACTTAAGGAGAAAAAAAGGCCTGTATGCAGAAAACTGTAAGACACTGATGAAAGCAATTAAAGATGATACAAACTGTTGGAGAGATATACCTGTTCTTGGATTGGAAGAATCAACGTTGTGAAAATGACTCTACTACCCAAAGCAATCTAGAGATTCAATGCAATCCCCATCAAACTACCAAAGGCATTTTTCCCAGAACTAGAACAAAAAAATTCACAATTTGTATGGAAACACAAAAGACCCCAAATAGTCAAAGCAATCTTGAGAAAGAAAAACGGAACTGGAGGAATCAGGCTTCCTAACTTCTTATTATACTACAAAGCTACAGTACTCAAGACAGTATGGTACTGGCACAAAAACAGAAATATAGATCAATGGAACAGGATAGAAAGACCAGAGGTAAACCCAAACATCTGTGGTCACTTAATCTATGACAAAGGAGGCAAGAATATACAATGGAGAAAAGACTGTTTCTTCAATAAGTGGTGCTAGAAAAACTGGATAGCTACATGTAGAGGAATGAAATTAGAACACTCCCTAACACCATACACAAAAATAAACTCAAAATGGATGAAGGCCTAAATGTAAGGCCACACAGTGTAAAACTCTTAGAGGACAACATAGGAAGAACACGCTATGACATAAATCACTGCAAGATCCTTTTTGACCCACTTCCTAGAGAAATGGAATTAAAAACAAAAATAAACAAATGGAACCTAATGAAACTTAAAAGCTTTTGCACAGCAAAGGAAACCATAAACAAGATGAAAAGACTACCTTCCGAATGGCAGATAATGTTTGCAAATGAAGCAACTGACAAAGACTTAATCTCCAAAATATACAGGCAGCTTATGCAGCTTAATATCAAAAACCAAACAAACCAATCCAAAAATGTGCAGACCTAAATAAACATTTCTCCAAAGAAGATATACAGATTGCCAACAAACATATGAAAGGATGCTCAACATCACTAAACATTAGAGAAATGCAAATCAAGGATACAATGAGGTATCACCTTTCACCAGTCAGAATGGTTGTCATCAAAATATCTACAAACAATAAATGCTGGAGAGGGTGTGGAGAAAATGGAATCCTCTTGCACTGCTGGTGGGAATGTGAATTGATACAGCCACCATGGAGAACAGTATGGAGGTTCCTTTAAAAACTAAAAATAGTATTACTATACGATCCAGCAATCCTACTACTGGGCATATACCCTGAGCAAACCATAATTCAAAAAGAGTCATGTACCACGATGTTCACTGCACTTCTATTTACAATAACCAGGACATGGAAGCAACCTAAGTGTCTACTGACAGGTGAAAGGATAAAGAAGATGTGGCACATATATACAATGGAATATTACTCAGCCATAAAAAAGAAACACAATTGAGTTATTTGTAGTGAGGTGGATGGACCTAGAGACTGTCATACAGAGTGAAGTAAGTAAGAAAGAGGAAAGCAAATACCATATGCCAACACATATATTTGGAATCTAAAAAAAGAAAAAAAAAAGTTCTGAAGAACCTAGGGGCAGGACAGGAATAAAGACACAGATGGAGAGAATTGACTTGAGGACATGCGGAGGGGAAGGGGGAGCTGGGACGAAGTGAGAGAGTGGCATGGACATCTATACGCTACCAAATGTAAAATAGCTAGTGAGAAGCAGCCACATAGCCTAGGGAGATCAGCTTGGTGCTTTGTGTCCACCCAGAGGGGTGGGAGGAGACACAAGAGGGAGGAGATATGGGGATATATGTTTATGTATAGCTGATTCACTTTGTTATACAGCAAAAAATAACACACCATTGTAAAGCAATTATACTCCAATAAATATGTCAAAAAAAAGAAAAGTAAAAACTAGGTATGGAGATGGTAAAATTTGTAACATAAAACTTGGAAGAGTAGCTTACGACTAGATTTTGGAAACACTAGAACACCATTGAAAGAGTGTGGGGATCTTCTGTAGGAAATGGGAGATATTGAATTTTTTAGGGAGCGAGGGACATATGTCTTCGCTCAGTTTTTAGCCAGATATGTCAGAAAGCCATATGACAGATAGATTGGAAAGTGATAGAACAGCTGAATCTCATTCAATAATCCAGAAAAAAATATAATTTAGGTAGGAACTTCTATAATGATAGAGAGAATGAAAAAGAGAGGAGCAGATAAAATAGCTCTTACTGTGGTAGAAATAGTAACTTGCTTTTGGAATGACCATCATTAAAATGTCTGCAAATAATAAATATTGGAGAGGGTGTGGAGAAAAGGGAACCCTCCTATGCTGTTGATGGGAATGTAAATTGGTGCAACCTCTATGGAAAAGAGTATGGAGGGTCCTTAAAAAACTAAAAATAGAGCTACCATATGATTCAGCAATCCCACTCCTGGGCATATGTCTGGAGAAAACTGTAATATGAAAATATACATGCAACCCAAAGTCATAGCAGCACTGTTTACAATAGCCAAGACATGGAAGAAAGCTAAAAATCCATTTACAGATGAATGGATAAACAAGGTGTGGTATATTTATACAGTGGAATATTACTCACCCATAAAAAAGAATGAAATAATGCCATTTGCAGCAGCATGGATGGACCTAGAGGTTGCCATACTAAGTGAAGTAAGTCAGACAAAGACAAATATCATATGATATCACTTTTATGTAGAACTTACAATATGTTACAAATGAGCTTATTTACAAAACAGAAACAGACTTACAGACATAGAAAACCAACTTATGGTTACCAAATGGGAAAGGGGGTGGTGGAGGGATAAATTAGGACATTGGGATTAGCAGATACAAACTTCTAAATATAAAATAGATAAATAACAAGATTCTATTATATAACACACAGGGAACTATATTCAATATTTCATAATAACCTATAATGTAAAAGAATATGAAAAAGTATATATATATATATATACACACACACACACACACACACACACACACACACACCAGAAACTAACACAACATTGTAAGTCAACTATACTTCAATTTAAAAAAAAATTTAAAAAAGGAAATAGTACTTGGTAACTAAATTATTTTAAAAGGAAAGCTTTTAAATATATGACCTTCAAATTTTTAGTTTGGGTAACTTGAAAGATGAACATTGCTATTAATCAGGATAGAAAACAAAGAATTAATAATAACAAAATAGTTAATACTCATATAGAGTTTTCTATGAGTTGAATATTTAAGCCTTAAAACATACCTCTGAGGCATACATGCTCTTATTATTCCCATTTCTCAGAAGAAAAAACTGAGGACCATGGAGGTTAAGACACTTGCCCAGAGTTAAGGAACTAGCTAGTGTCAGAGCTGGTATTCAAATTCATGTAGTCTTACACCTGAGTCCTGACTGTTAATTACTGTGCCATTCTCTTTACCAGAAACAAAGAGGAAAAAGTAGCCTGGGACAGAGAAACAGTTGAGTTTTTAAGGTGTTGCATTTACAGTATTTTCTAGGCATCAGTATGGGGATGTCTAGCAACATTTTGTGGAAATTTAATTTTCCCGTTTATGAGAATAATTACAATATTATTGGAACCATCAATAGTGTCATCTCTGAAAACTGAAGACATAGGTATATTAAAAACGAATAAGAACTGCAAAGATTTTTTCCCCCTTGATCTGAAAATGCAAAGAGTATGCGATGACCGTTTTTTATTGATAGGTAACTGATTTACATTTTTATAAATCCGTTTACTGTTTTCTCTTCAGTTTCTTTAATTTAGTTAAAATATGAGTGAAAATATCAGATTTAGTCTAGGTGGGTAAGAATTTTTAATCTGATTGAAGAAAGTCTACTGCCTCAGACATGAGTGTATATGAGTATAAAATTCCCTTTGAACTCTAGTTAGCCTTTCTCCTGTATAGCAATTTCAAGCTGAACTCTCACCCATCATGTCTCCATCTCCTTGGCATATTGCTATCTGTTGCTGTGGAAAGATAGGCACTTCAAGAGAAAGCACGTTAGTTAAGCATCAGTTGCAACTTAATGGGCCATGGTTTCTGAATGATATTCTACAATGACATTATAAATCTTCTTTTTAGACTGTTGGGGAATATGCTGTATCTCACTGAAAATCTCTGATGTAGACTCAGCTATTGATAATCTATTCACAGAAGAGACAGTTGAATAGATAGATATGTTTTGAGAAAAAAATAGTCCAGGATGAAACCAAAAATACAATAATATAATTAATTTGCTCTATATAGGGGTAAACATAGTCTGTTTTGAGAGAGATATGATGGAGAGAGATGGAAAGAGGGAAAGAGAGAGAATGAGAATTAATATAAACACATGAATCGCAAATGTTGTGTTATTTTTTCTGTCTTCTTTACTAGATGCTCACATCATTCCATCTTCAATCAAGTGAATAGCAGGTGGCATTTTTAAGTGGCTGAAAGAGAAGACTAGATCAGCCAAGGGGGTAATACCTAGCTGTAAGCTTAGCTAGTCTTATCCAGCGATGACAAAACTGTGCCTGCATAACTGAGTTTGAATAAGATGCATTCACCCCATTTTTCTCTCAATTATACTATATAAGTTATAAATGTTAACAAGTGCACAAGGGTTAGGCAGTAGAGATGATTCAAAGAGGGCCTAGGTAAGACGGTAAATTCAGGGGCACACAAAAGAGGCACCATCATTTCTCTATCATGTGATATCTATTTAAGGTGAAACATAATCTTGAAATTTATAGGTAACATGGGCATTTAAGAGAAGAATGCCATGGAAATGGAAATTTAGGGACTAAAATTCCTAATGAGGTAGAAATGATTATTAGAAAAATTTCATAAAATAAGGAATTGCTTATAAGATACTGAGAAGAAAGATAAAAGAGCTCAGCATGTCTGAAGGAGGGGAAAGTGGAGGTGCTTAATTGTTTCATGCCTCTTTAGATTTATATTCATTTATTCAACATATATTGAATATCTACTGTATACTCAGCACTGAACCAGGCACTAGAGATTCAGTAGTGAACAAACCTTCAAATAGCTTACATTCTGGTGGAGTCTTTAGGGAGAGGAGAGAAGGAGGGTGCAGAGAGACATAAAATAAATAAAATAAGTAATTAAAATATAAAGTACATCAGATGGTTCAAAGAACTATGGAGAAGAACAGTGGAGTGAAAAAGTGGGTTAATGATGGAGAAAGGACTACAATTTCAAATATGTTTTTTGAAGGAAGTTCACTGAAAATATACTATTTGAGCAAAGACCAAGAGTAGGTGAGAGAATAAGCTACCTGGACATCTAGGAAAAGAACATTTTAAGTACAGAGAAAA
This sequence comes from Mesoplodon mirus, assembly GCF_964341445.2. Classification (NCBI taxonomy): domain Eukaryota; kingdom Metazoa; phylum Chordata; class Mammalia; order Artiodactyla; family Ziphiidae; genus Mesoplodon; species Mesoplodon mirus. Next base: position 105,176,639 of record NC_138983.1, on the reverse strand, counting down.
AAATATTCAAACTCTTGAGGCAGGAGTGGGTCTAGAATATTTGAGGGGCAGCAAGGACAATGTGGCTGGAACAGAGTGAATAGTAGGAAAGGTAGGAAGAAATGAGATCAGAGAACTGAGGGAACTGAACAGCTCCTGTAGGACTTTGTAGGCTGCTGTAAGGGATTTGCTTTTATTTTGAGTGACATGGGAAGTTATGCTTCTATGTTGAAACTAAATTATGAGGGAAAAAGACAGGAGAAAAGAGACATTAATATATATTAATCCAGATGAGAGATAATGGTGGCATAAAACTTGGAGATAATGGTGGAGGCAGAGATCTGTGGTCAAATTCTTAATGTATTTGGCACAATGATGTTAATGGATATGAAAGAAAATAGTTTTTGACAGAATAAACAGAATACTGCATTTGCCACTTATTTAGACGGGGAAAACTATAGCAGAAGGAAAATTTGAGGGTCTGATCAGAAACATGACTTTCCTTATTTATTTATTTAGATTTTGAAATTTTTATGGAGGTAAAATTGGTATATAATGTAAGTTTCAAGTGTGTAACATTATAATTTGATATTTGTATACACATCAAAGTAAACAACATCATAAGTCTAGGTTACCATCTGTCATCATACAGTTGACCCCCTTCACCCATTTTGCCCACCCACTCCCCAACCCTTTGGTAACCACAAATCTGTTCTCTGTATCTATGAGTTTGGTTTGGTTTGGTTTTCCTAGGGAAGCTCTATGGTGTTTGTCTTTCTCCATCTGACTTAACATAATACTCTCAAGGTCCATCCATGTTGCAAATGGCAAGACTTCATTCTTCTTTTTTATGTCTGCATAGTACTCCATTGTATATATATATATATATATATATATATATGTGTGTATATATATATATATATATATATATATATATATATATATACATATATATAGCACATCTTCTTTATCCATTCATCCATTAAAGGACATTTAATTTGTTTCCATATCCTGGCTATTGAAAATAACGCTGCAATGAACATAAGGGAGTGTCTATTTTTTCAAATTAGTGATTTCATATTCCTTGAATAAATACCCAGAAGTGGAATAACTAGATTATATGGCAGCTCTATTTTTAATGTTTTGAGGAATCCCCATACTGTTTTCAATAGTGGCTGCACCAGTTAACATTTCCTCCAATAGTGTAAGTGGATTCCTTTTTCTCCACATCTTCGCCAACACTTGTTATTTCTCCCTTCCTTCTTTCCTCCATCCCTCCCTTCCTTCTCTCCTTCCTTCCTTCCTTCTTTCCTTCCTTTCTTCCTCCCTCTCTCCCTCCCTCCCTCCCCCCTTTTTCTTCTTTCTTTCATTAACCAACAAAAATTTATTTTCCATCCCTCACCATACCCAAACATTTCATCTCCTTCATGTATTTCACTCTCCCACTCACCCCTTCCCCTCTGATAACCAATATTGAGTTCTTTGTATCTACGTTTTTGTTTTGATTTGGTTTGGTTTGTTAATTTTGTTTTTATTTCTTTGTTGATTTGTTTTCAATATTCTGCTTTTTAAATTGAAGTATAGTTGATTTACAATATTATGTTAGTTCAGGTATACAGTAAAATGATTCAGTTATGTATGTGTATATATATAATTTTTTGAGATTATTTTCCATTGTAGGTTATTACAAGATATTGAATATAGTTCCCTGTGTCATACAGTAAATACTTTTTGTTTATCTGTTTTATGTTTATTAGTTTGTATCTATTAATCCCCTACTCCTAATTTATCCTCCTCTTTCCCCTTTTGTAATGATAAGTTGGTTTTCTATGTCTGCGGGTCTCTTTCTGTTTATAAAGCAGATTCCACATATAAGTGATAGCATATGATACCTGTCGTTCTCTGTCTGGCTTCCTTCCCTTAGGATGATATTGTCTAGGTCCACCCATCTTGCAAATGGCAATATTTCATTTCTTTTTATGGCTGAGTAATATTCCGTATGTACATATATATATATATATATATATATATATATATATATATATATATATATACCACCTCTTCTTAAACCAATAGTCTGTTGATAGGCACTTTTGGTTGTTTCAATGTCTTAGCTATTGTAAATAGTGCTGTTATAAACACTGGGGTGCATGTATCTTTCTGAATGAGAGTTTTCACCTTTTCCAGATATATGCCCAGGAGTGGGATTGCTAGGCTCATATGATAGCTCTATTTTTATTTATTTTTTAAGGAACTTCCATACTATTCTCCATAGTGGCTGCACCAATTTCTATTTCCACCAACAGTGTATGAGGGTTCATTTTTCTCTACACTCTCTTCAGCATTTATTATTTGTGTTCTTTTTGATGATAGCTATTCTAACAGTTGTGAAGTGGTACCTCATTGTGTGGTTCTGATTTACATTTCTCTAATGATTAACATTGTTGAATGTCTTTTCATGTTCCTGTTGGCCATCTGTATGTCTTCTTTGGAGAAATGTCTACTTAGGTCTTCTGCCCACTTTTTGATGGGGTTGTTTGTTTTTTTGATATTGAGCTGTATTAGCTGTTCATATATTTTGGATATTAACTCCTTGTCAGTTGCATCATTTGCAAATATTTTCTCCCAGTCCATAGGTTGTCTTTTCATTTTGTTTATGGTTTCCTTTGCTGTGCAAAAGCTTTTAAGTTTGATTAGGTCCTATTAGTTTATTTTTTGTTCTTATTTATTTTGCCTTGGGAGACTGATCTAAGAAAATATTGCTCTGATTTATGTCAGAGAATGTTTTGCCTATGTTCTCTTCTAGGAGTTTTATGGTGTCATGTCTTATATTTAGGTCTTTAAACCATTTTGAATTTATTTATGTATATAGTGTGAGAGTATGTTCTAATTTCATTGATTTACATGTACCTGTCCAGATTCCCCAACACCACTTGCTAAAGAGACTGTCTTTTCTCCATTGTATATTCCTGCTTCCATTGTCATCAGTTAATTGAGTGTAGGTGTGTGGGTTTATTTCTGGGCTCTCTATACTTTTCCATTGATCTATATGTCTGATTTTTGTGTCAGTACTGTGCTATTTTGATTACTTTAGCTTTGTAGTATTGTCTAAAGTCTGACAGTGTTATGCATCCAGTTTTTTCTTTTGCCTCAGGATTGCTTCATTAATTTTGGGTCTTTGTAGTTCCATACAAATTTTAGGATTATTTGTTCAAGTTCTGTGAAAAATGTTGTGGGTATTTTGGTAAGTATCACATTAAATCTGTTGATTGCTTTGAGTGGTATGGCTATTTCTTCCAATCCAAAAGCATGGTACATCTTTCAGTTTCTTTGAATTATCTCCACTTTCCTTTATCAATGTTTTATAGTTTTCAGTGTGTATGAGTTTCACCTCCTTGGTTAAGATTTTTCCTAGGTATTTATTTTTTATGTGATTTCTGATTAGTGTTTTTGTCTTCTTTGGATAAGTATTCAGAAGTAAGATAGCTGAATCATATGGTAGTTCAATTTTTAATTTTTTGAGGAATTTCCATACTTCCTTCCATAGAGGATACCCCAATTTACATTCCCACCAACAATGTATGAGTGTTCCCTGTTCTTCACATCCTCACCAACATTTGCTACTTTTGTCTTTTTGATGCTAGCCATTCTGACAGTGTAAGTTGATATCTTATTGTGGTTTTGATTTGCATTTCCCTAATAATTAGTGATGTTAAACGTCTTTTCATGTACCTGCTAGCCATCTCTATGTTTTCTTTGGAAAAATATCTTTTCAGCTCCTCTGCCAGTTTTTAATGATGTTGTTTGCTTTTGTTGTTGTTGAGTTGTATGCATTCTCTATATGTATTGAATATTAACCCCTTGTTGGATGTATTATTTTCAAATATCTTCTCCCATTCGGTTGGTTGTGTTTTTATTGATGGTTTGCTTTGTTGTGCAGAAGCTTATTAGTTTGATATAATTCCATTTGTTTATTTTTGCTTTTGTTTCCCTTGCCTGAGGAGACATATCTAGAAAGATATTGCTAAGACCAATGTCAAAGAGTGTATGGGCTTACAGGTCTTAAATTCAAGTATTTAATCAATCATTAGTTAATTTTTTATGTATGGTATTAGATAGTGGTCTAGTTCATTTATTTATTTATTTTTCATGTGGATGTCTAGTTTTCCCAACATCATTTGTTGAAGAAACTATCCTTTTTCCATTGTACATTCTTTGCTCCTTTATCCTTTAATTTTCCACATACACATGGGTCTATTTTTGGGCTCTCATTTCTGTTCCATTGATCTATTTATCTGTTTTTCTGCCAGTACCATGTTGTTTTGACTACTATGGCTTTCTGGTACAGTTTGCAGTCAGAGGGTGTGATACCTCAAGCTTTGTTCTTTTTTTTCCTCAGGATTGCTTTGGCCATCTGGGATGCTTTGTGGTTTCATATAAATTTTAGAATAATTTGTTATATTTCTGTGAATAATGTCCTAGAAATTTTGATAGAAATTGCATTAAATCTTTAGATTACTTTAGGTAATTAAGACATTTTGTTAATGTTAATTATTCCAATCCATGAGTACAAAATAGTTATTTATTTATTTATTTGTATTGTTTTCAATTTCTTTCAACAATGCCTTGTAGCTTTCAGCGTACAAGTCTTTTACCTCTCTGGTTAAATGTATTCCTAGGTATTTTATTCTTTTTTTTCATGATTATAAATGGGATAGTTTTCTTAATTACCCTTTCTGCTAGCTCATTGTTAACATATAAAAATGAAAGAGGTATTTGTATGTTGATTTTGTATCCTGTAATTTTACTGTATTTGTTATTTCTAATAGTTTTTCTGTGGAGGCTTTAGAGTTTTATATATATAAAATCATGTCATCTGCAAATAGTGACAGTTTTACTTCTTCCTTTCTAATTTGGATGCATTTTATTTGTGTTCCTTGCCTAATAGCTCTGGCTTCGACTTCCAATACTGTGTTGAATAGGAGTGGTGTGAGTAGGCATCCTTATCATGCTTCTGATCTTAGAGGAATAGCTTTCAATTTTTCACCATTGATTAAGATGTTAACTAGGGGTTTGTAATATATGGGCTTTATTATGTTATGGCCCTTCTGTACTTAATTTATTGAGAGTTTTTGTCATAAATGGGTATTGAATCCTGTCAAATGATTTTTCTGTGTGTATTGTAATGATCATATGATTTTTATCCTTCATTTTTTTAAGGTGGTGTATTATGTTGATTGATATGAGGTTGTTGAAACATCCTTGCATGACTGAAATAAATCCCACTTGGTCATGGTATATGATCCTTTTGGTGTATTGTTAAATTCAATTTGCAAATATTTTGTTGAGGATTTTTGCATCAATATTCATCAGAGATATTGGCCTTTAATTTTATTTGTGTTATCTTTGTCTGGTTTTGGTATCAGGATGATGTTGGCCTTGTAAAATGTGTTAAGAAGCATTTCCTTCTCATTAAAACTTTGGTATAGTTTGAGAAGAAGAGGTATTAAATCATCTTTGAATGTTTGGTAGAATTCACCTATGTAGCCATATGGACTTGGACTTTTGTATTTTGGGAACTTTTGATTACTGTTTTAATAGTTGTACTAGTGATTGGTCTATTCAGATCTATTCAGATTTTCTGTTTCATCCATATAAGTCTTTCAAGGTTGTATAATTCCAATAATTTGTCCATTTCTCCTCCTTGGATGTCCAGTAGGTTTGCATATAGCTGTTAATAATATTCTCTTATAATACCTTGTATTTCTGTAGTATCTACCATTATTTCTCCTTTTTCACTTCTAATTTTATCAGGCCTTTCTTTCTCTCTTTTTTTATCAATGGATCTATTTAATGGGTTGTTGATTTTATTTATCTTTTCAAAGAACCAACTCTTAGTTTCATTGATCTTAACTACCATCTTTTAACCTTTATTTTATTTATTACTGCTTTGATCTTTATTATATTCTTCCTTCTGCTAACTTTGGGCTTCATTTTTTTCTAGCTCCTTTAGGTATAACATTATATTGTTTATGTGAGATTTTTCTTTTTTATTGAGGTAGGCCTGTGTTTCTGTAAACTTTCTTCTTAGTTCCACTTTTCCTGTATCTCATAGCTTCCAATATATTGTATTTTCATTTTCACTTGTCTTCAGGTAATACTTTATTTCTCCTTTGATTTCTTCATTGACCTAGCAGTTGTTCAGTCTCCACATATTTGTGACTTTTCCAGTTTTCTTCTTGTACTTGATTTTTAGCTGCATTCCATTGTGATTGGAGAAGATGCCTGATATGATTTCAATCTTAAATTTCCTGAGACTTGTTTTGTGTCACAACATATGGTGTATCATTGAAAACATTCCATGTGCACTTGAGAAGAATGTGTATTCAGCTGGGTTTGCATAGAATGTTCTGTACAACTCTATCAGATCCATCTGTTCTAATGTTTCATTTTAGACTGCTACTTCCTTGTTGACTTTCTGTATCAATGGTCTATCCATTGATGTTAGTGTGATGTTAAAGACACCTATTATTATTGTGTTGCTGTCAACTTCTCCCTTTAAGTCTGTTTTTTAAATTGCTATATTTTGCAGTAAAGTTTAGTTGATTTACAATGTTATATGAGTTTCAGATGTACAATATAGTGATTCAATATTTTTATAGATTATACTCTGTTTAAAGTTATATAAAATATTGGCTTTATTCTCTGTGCTATACTATATTCTCTGTGCCGTATATTCTTGCAGCTTATTTGTTTTATACATAGTAGTGTGTACCTCTTAACCCCCTACCCCTATATTGCCATGCCCATCTTTCTTCTCCCCAATGGTAATCACTGCTTGTTCTCTATACATGTGAATCTATTTCTGCTTTGTTATATTCATTAGTTAAATTATTTTTTAGATTCTAATTTAAGTGATAACATAGAGGATTGGTCTTTCTCTGAGTAATATTTCATTGTATAAATATACTACATCTTCTTTATACATTCATCTGTTGATGGACATTTAGGCTGCTACCATACCTTGGTTATTGTACATAATGCTGCTGTGAACACTGCGGTGCATGTATTTTTTCGAATTAGTGGTTTTATTTTCTTCAGGTAAATACACAGGAGTGGAATTGTTGGATCACATGGTAGTTCTCTTTTTATTTATCTATTAATCTATTTATTTATTTATTTATTTGTTTGTTTGTTTGTTTGTTTGTGGTACATGGGACAGTCACTGTTGTGGCCTCTCCCATTGCAGAGCACAGGCTCCGGATATGTAGGCTCAGTGGCCATGGCTCATGGGCCCAGCCACTCCGCAGCATGTCGGATCTTCCTGGACCGGGGCACGAACCCATGTCCCCTGCATCGGCAGGCAGACTCTCAACCACTGCACCACCAGGGAAGCCTGGTAGTTCTCTTTTTAGTTTTTGAGAAACTTCCATACTGTTTTCCATAGTGGCTGCACCAATTTACATTCCCACCAACTGTGTTCACTTTTCTCCAGATGTTCACCAAAACTTCTTATTTGAAAAGTTTCTGATGATAGCCATTATCACAGGTGTAAAATAATATCTCATTGTGGTTTTCATCTGCCGTTACCTGGTGGTTAGCAATGTTGAGCCTCTTTTCTTGTTCCTGCTGGCCATCTGTATGTCTTTGCAAAAATGTCTATTCAGGTTTTCTGCCTATTTTTTAATTGGGTTGTTTGATTTCTTGCCATTGAGTTGTATAAGCAATTTATGTATTTTGGATAATAACCCTTTATCAGTCATGTCATTTGCAAATATTTTCTCCAATTCAATAGGTATCTTTTCATTTTTTCAAAGTGTACCTTTTTGTGCAAAAGCCTTTATTTTTTGCTTTTATTTCTTTTGCCTTATGAGACAACTCCAGTAAAATATTTCTATGATTTACATCAAAGAGTATTCTGCCTATGACATAATTCCTTATAGGAATTTAATGGTTTCAGGTCTTACATTTAGGTCTTTAATCCATTTTGAAGTTTTTTCCTTTTTAATATGGTGTGAGAAAATGTTCTAATTTTATCCTTTTACATGTAATCGTTTAGTTTTCCAGGCACAACTTATTGAAGAGACTGTCTTTTCCATGGTGTATATTATTGCCTCTTTTGTCATAGCTTAACTGACCATAAGTGCATGGATTTATTTCTTGGCTCTCTATTCTGTTCAATTGATCTATGTGTCTGTTTTTGTACCAGTACCATACTGTTTTGATTACTATTGCTTTGTAGTATAGTCTGAAGTCAAGAGCTATGATACCTACAGTTTTGTTGCTTTTCCTCAAGATTTCTTTGATGATTCAGGGTCTTTTGTGTTTCTGTATAAATTGTTGGATTATTTGTTCAAGTTCTGTCAAAAAAGTCACGGGTATTTTGATAGTTTTTGTGTTAATCTGTAGGTTGCTTTGGGTAACATGGATCTTTTAACACTATTAATTTTTCCAATCCAAGAACATGGGATATCTTTCCATTTCTTTGTATCATTTTCAAATTCCTTTATCAGTGTATTATAGTTTTCAGAGTATATGTTTTACATCTCTTTAGTTAAGTTTATTCCTAGTTATTTTATTCTCTTTGATGTGATTATAAAAACGATTGTTTTTTTGTTTTTCTTTTTTTTTTTGTTTTTTTCTCTTTCTGGTATCTCATTATTAGTGTTTAGAAAATCAAAAGGTTTCTGTATATTAGTTTTGTATCCTGAAATTACAGAATTCATTGCTTAGTTCTAAAAGTTTTTTTTGTGGAGACTTTAGGGCTTTCTATATATAGTATCATATTGTCTGCAAATAGTGACAGTTTTCTTCTTCCCTTTCAAATTTGAGGTCCTTTATTTCCTTTTCTTGACTGTTGTGGCTAAGACTTCCAATATTATGTTAAATAGAGGTGGTGAGAGTGGGCATCCTTATTGTTTTTCTGGTTTTAGGGAGAAAGATTTTGACTGTTGACCTTTGAATATGACATTATCTGTGGGTTACTCAAAATTGACCTTTATTATGTTGAGGTTTTTTCCCTCTATACTACCTTTGATGAGAGTTTTTATCACGAATTGATGTAGAATTTTATCAAATGCATTTTCTGGATCAACTCAGATGATCACGTGATTTGTATCTTTCATTTTGTTAATGTGGTGTATCACATTGATTGATTTGTTGATATTGAAACATTCTTGCATCCCTGGAGTAAATCCCACTTGATTACGGTGTGTGACCCTTTTTTATATATTGTTGAATTTGGTTTGCTAATATTTTGTTGAGAATTTTGCAACTATAATTCATCAGAGATATTGGTCTTGTAATTTTCTTTTTTTGTACTGTCTTTTTCTGGTTCGGTTATCAGGGCCTCATAGAATGAATTTGTGAGTGTTCTCCCCTCTTCAATTTTTTGGAATAGTTTGAGAAGAATAGGTATTAGCTCTTGTTTATGATTGGTAGAATTCTCCTGTGAAGCCATCTTGTCCTGGACTTTTGTTTACTAGGAGATTTTGATTGCTAATTTAATTACACTACTGGTGATTGGTCTGTTCAGATTGTTTATTTCCTCTTTAATGCTATATTTCTAGAAATTTATCCATTATTTTCTGGTTTTCCAATTTGTTGGTATATACCTCTTTGTAGTATTCTCTTATGATTTTTTGTATCTTAACAATATGTTGTAATTTCTTCTCTTTCATTTCTTAATTTGTTTATTTGGGTCATCTCACTTTTCTTCTTTGATGAGCCTGGTTAAAGGTTTATCAATTTTGTTTATCTTTTCAAACAACTAGCCCTAGGTTTAATTGATCATTTTTTTCCTATAGTATTTTTGTCTCTATTTTATTTATTTCCTTTCTGATGTTTATTATTTCTTTCATTGTGTTGACTTTGGGATTTGCTTGTTGTACTTTTTCTAGTTCCTTTAGATGATAGTGTAAGTTGTTTATTTGAGATTTTTCTTGTTTATTGAATTAGGCTTGTATTGTTCTAAACTTTACTCTTAGAAATACTTTTATGGAACTCCTTGGATTTTGGAAATTTTTGTTTTTATTTCCACTTGTCCAGAGGTATTTTCTGACTTACTCTAATTTCTTCATTAACCCATTGATTTTTTTTATTTGCATGTTGCTCAGTCTCCACATATTTGTGTTTTCTCCCCTTTTCTTCCTGTAATTTATTTCTAGTTTCATTCTGCTATGGTTGGCAAAATGCTTGATATAATTTCTATCCCCTTAAATTTGTTGAGACTTGTTTTGTGGCCTAGAATGTAATCTATCCTGGAGAACATTTCACATGCACTTCAAAAGAGTCTGTATTCTGCTGTTTTCGTGTGGAATGTCCTATCAATATCTATTAAGTCGAACTTGTCAATTTTATCATTTAAGACCTCTGTTTCTTATTGACTTTCTGTCTGGATAATCTATCCATTGATATAAGTGGGTTGTTAAAGTCCCTTATTATTAGTGTATTTTCTCAATTTCTCCATTTATGTTTGTGAATATTTGCTTTATATAGTTAAGAGCTCTTATATTAGGTGCATATGCATTAATGAATGTTACATCTTCTTCTTGTATTGATCCCTTTATCAATATAGAAAGTCCTTGTCTTTTGTTATAGACTTTGTTTTAAAGTGTACTTTGTTTGATATGAATATTGATGCTCCAGCTTTCCTTTCATTTCCATATGCATGGAATATCTTTTCCACATCCTCACTTTCATACTGTGTGCATCCTTAGCTCTGACGTGAGTCACTTGTAAGCAGCATATAGATATGTCTTTTTTTTAATCCAATCAGCCACACTATGTCTTTTGATTGTAGCATTTAGTTCATTGATGTGTAAATTGATTATTTGTAGATATGTACTAATTGTTATGTTTTTACTTGATTTCTAGCAATTTTTTGGTTGTTTTTTTCCTTTTTAGTTCTCTATTTTTTCTTATTTTCATTTCTTCCTCTGTGATTTGATGATTTTCTTTAGTGGTATGGTTGTGTTCCTTTCTCTTTAGTTTCTGTGTATCTATTGTAGGTTTTTGATTTGTGGTTACCACGGGGTTCATATATCTTTACTTTTGACAATATCTATTTTAAACTAATAGTCATGTACATTCAAATACATTTTAAATGATCTCCATTTTTTAGTCCGCTTCCTAAAGTTTTGTGGTTTTGATGTCATATTTATATCTCCATGTCTTCCCTTATCAGTTTGTTGTATTTATAGAATATAACTACAATAACTATTATACAATATTTTGGTTTTTAATCTTTATACTAGCTTATTTAAGTGGTTGATGCACAGTCTTTACTATATATTTGCCTTTACTAGTTGGATTTTTCCTTTCCTATAAATTCTTACTTTTTGTTGTAGCCTTTTCTTTTCCACTTAGAGAAGACCTTTTAACCCTTCTTGTAGGGTTTGTTTAGTATTGATGAACTCTTTCAGTTTTTACTTATCTGACATATTCTTTATCTCTCCTCCAATTTTGATTTATAATCTTTCTGGATAGAGTATCCTAGGTTGTATACTTTTCCTTTTCAGCACTTTGAGTATATCATGTCACTCCCTCTGACCTGCAAAATTTCTGCAGAAAAATCGGCAGATAGCCTTGTGAGAGTACCCTTGTAAGTGACTCTTTTTTTTTCCTCTTGCTGCCTTTAAAATTCTCTCTTTATCTTTAACTTTTGCCATTTTAATTATGATATGTCTTGGTGTGTGTCTGTTTGGGTTCATCTTACTTGGGATTCTCTGTGCTTCTTTTACCTGGATATGTTTCTTTCTTCAGGTTTGGGAAGTTTTCAGCCATACTTTCGTCAAATACATTGTCAAACCCTTTCTTTCTCTTCTCCTTCTGGGACCCCTATAATGTGAATGTTGGTACCTTGATGTTATCCCAGAGAGCCCATAAACTGTTCTCATTTCTTAAATTTGTTTTCTTTTTCCTGTTCTAATAAGTGATTTCCAATATTCTAATCTTTCAGATGACTTATGCATTCTTCTGTATCACCTAATCTGCTATTAATTCCTACTAGTGTGTTATTCATTTCTGCTATTGTGTTCATCTCTGAGTTGTTTGCATTTATATTTTATAGTACCTTGTTAAAATCCTCACTGTGTTCATTTATTCTTTTTCCCAGTTCAGTTAGCATTCTTATTGTTAATGCTTTGAACTCTTGATCTGGTAAATTAATCATCTCTATTTTATTAGTTGTTTTTTCAGGATTTTTCCCCTTGTTCTTTTGTTTGAAACAAATTCCTCCATCTTCTCATTTTGTTTAATTTTCTCTGTATCTATGAACTTAAGTGAAACAGTTAACTATCCATTCTTGAAGGGGTGTCCTTTTGTGGGACTGATCCTATGCAGTTTGTTTGTGCCCAATGGCTTTTGTGGGAGAGCTGGATTTGAAGTGAACTTGGGTCACATTTTTTCCTGTGTTGTGCTTGCAGCTATCACCTTTGTGGTGGTGGTGGCAGGGGAGTGCTGGAGATAGAGTGGCTACAACCAGAACCAGGTGTGAGCCAGGGTTTCTCCTATGTTCAGTGGCTGTCACCACCTTATTGGGGAGTGGGGTTGTGTCCCAGGGTGCTGGAGCAGAAGCCCTTAGGGTAAGGTCTGAGCTGGTTCCATTCCCTAAGTTTTCACCCTCCACCCTTTCAGCATGGCACATTCCCCCCTGAGGGGAGCAGCACCAGAGCAAGAGGGGCCAAAGTGGGCTTGTGTTGTGGGCTGGGGCAAATGCTAGGATTGTATTGGCACACCTATCATAGGCCATACCTCTCCTGATCTGCTGCATCCATGAATGCCAGTAACAGCCACCCTTGCCTTGTTCCGATGTCATGCTGTGTCTGAGCTGGCTCCATCCACACCAACTGCATGCTCTCTTTGGCAAAGGTAGCCTTCTCCCTAATGTGATGCTGTGATGGAACTAGAGGTACTGGCATGGTTGCTCAGTGCAGTCCAGAGCTTGCACTGAGGTGGTTGTGGGAAACCGGCTAAAGTCCTATGTAGTTTCAATCTGCTTCCTCCACCTTGTTCTCAGGAGTAAGCAACCATGTGCATGCTCTTCAGGAGTACAGTCTAAGTTTCTTACCACCCTCCTGTTAGTCACAGCTAAGGGGATGTATCTTCCTGGTTTGGACCCCATAACTTGGTTTCCCAATATGTAGATTGATCTTCTCACTCCCCAGGGAGGATCTCTGAGCCTGTGTAATCCTCCTCCTCTTCTGTGTCCCCTCCTAGGGGCACAAATCCTGATCTAATCACTTCTCTTTCCTTCTTACCCAATTCCTGTTGTATCTTTCTTTACAGCCTTGCTTGTATAAATCTTTTTGCCAGTCTCCAGTTTGTTTTCAGTGAGAATTGCTCCACATGTAGTTGTATTTTTGATGTGTTCATGGGGGAAGTTGAATTCATGTTCTCCTACTCCTCCATCTTGATCTCTTCCCTCCCTTTAAGTCTGTTAATAATTGTTTTATATATTTAAGTACTCCTATGTTAGGCACATATATATTGACTAGTGTTATGTCTTCTTGATGAATTGCCCCATTTATTATAATATACTGTTCATTTTTGTCTCTTATTATCTTTTTTGGCTTGAAGTCTATTTTTTCTCATATGAGTATGACTACACCTACTTTCTTTTGGCTGCTATATGATTGGAGTGTCATCTTCCACCCTTTCACTTTTATTCTATTTGTGTCTTTAGAACTGATGTGAGTCTCCTGGAAGCAATGTATGATTGGATATTGTTTTTTTAAAATTTATCCAGACACTCTATGTCTTTTGATTTGTGAATTCAATCCATTTACATTTAGGGTGATTATTGATAGAGGAGGACTTAGTACTGCCATTTTATCTTTTGTTTTCTGGTTGCTCCATTCTTTCTTTTTTCTTCTGTTTCTCTCTGCTATTTTGGTTTTGTTGTTTTCTATGATATTTTCTCAGTTTTCTCCTTTTTTATGTTTCATGTCTCTGTTCTATGTTTATGTTTTGCCATTACCTTGATGTTTGTATAAAATAATTCTTAGATAAAGGAGTCTTTTTTTCTGCTGATAGCATCTTATTTTCATTTGCCTGTATGAGTTCTGTTCTTTTCCTCTTTCCATTTTATATTTTTGCTATCTTAAATGATCTCTTTTTATGTAATGAATTTGCTACCAAACTATGATCACTATAGTTATTTTTCTGCTTTTTTTCTCCCTTTAACCTTAGTATAATAGAGTGTTTAAAAATCTATTTTGATAGAGAGTTGCAGTTTTCCAGTTCTCTCTAGTTATCACATTGTTCAAAGCTTTCTGTATTTTGGCTGTTTTGCTTCTGGTAGAAGAGCTCCTTTTAACATATCTTGTAAGGCAAGTCTAGTGTTGATGAACTCACTCAGCTTTTGTTTGTCTGGGAAAGCCTTAATTTCTTTTTCATATCTGAATGATAACTTTACTGGATAGAGTATTCTTGAGTGACAGTTTTTAACTTTCAGTATTTTGAGAATTTCTTTCCACTCCCTCCTATCCTGTAGGTTTCTGCTGAGAAATCTGCTAATAGCCTAACAGGACTTCGTTTGTAGGTTATCTTTTTTTGTCCTTGGCTACCTTTAAAGTTCTTTCTTTGTCATTTACTTTTGACAATTTTAATACTATGTGTCTTGGAGAAGGTCTTTTTGCAGTGAGTTAATTAGGTATTCTCTTATATCCATGGACTTGTATATCCAGTTATTTCCCCCAGTTTGGAAAGTTCTTAGCTATTATATTTTTTAAATAACCTCTCTGCTCCCTTCTCCCTCTCTTCTCCTTCTGAGTTACCCATTACCCTAATGTTGCCCTTCCTAGAAGAGTTGGATAACTTTTGTAGTATTTCTTCATTTTTTATATCTAATTTCCCTTTCCTCTTCTACTTGTATCATTTCTATATTATATTTTCAAGCTCACTAATTCTCTCTTCCATAAGGTCTGCTCTATTTCCAAAGTTTTCTAATGCATTTTTTATCTTGTATGTTGTGTCCTTCACTTGCAGAATTTCAGTTGGTTCTTTTTATAGAATTTCAAACTTTCTGGTATAGTCTTCTGTATATTCATTAATTTTATTTCTGATCTCATTAAACTGCTTTCTGTGTTTTCTTGTATCTCACTGAGTTTCTTCATGACAGCTGTTTTGAAGTCTTCTTCAGTTAGATCACAGTATTCTGTGACTTTAAGTTGGTTTCTGGAGAACTGTCATTTTCTTTTTGTGCTGTAATGTTACTGAGGTTTTTCATGTTGTATGATGAATCGTTTCTCTTCTGGTGCATTTCATATTAATTGAGAGGTTAAAAGTTAGATTCCTTGCTTTTGTTTTCTGGTAGATGGCACTATCACTCAAATTTTTTCATTTTTCTTACCTGAGATGCCTCTGGATATATTTTGGAGTGGCACTTTCCAGCCTCCATTGTCTTGTAAGAGGTGTGGCTCCATGCCTTCATTCTTGCTTCTTACATCACTGACTTGCTTTTGCCAGATACATTGTCTTCACTTGGATGGTGGACTTTTTTCTTGTGTCTGAGATCCCCTGAGACACAGGCTCCCCCATGGAGGTAGAGGGAGCTGGGGTCATACATGAGCCTCACTTTCTGTTGTTGTAAGTTTCACAAGCTCTGCCAGCTTGGCCCTGGGCTCTGGCGTGGTTGGGTGGCTGAAGTCTTTTGTGCTGCCTTCTCTGCTGTTACTGGGTTATCTGAAGCTGTGTGCTTCACTGTTGTGGTCAGAGGGCTGGGATTGCAGGCACCCTCTCTGGTGTTCCCTCAGTTCTGCCTCCTCTGTAGGTTCCTGTCCACCCACCTTTAGGTGTGCAAATGTGTAGAATTATCTGGGGCCCTGTTGTGTTGGGCAGAGGCACATTTGTTGAGTTATGAATGCTTTACTGTTTGAAGATTGAAGGGGAGAGACAAAGGTAAATTTTTCATTCTATCATGTTGCTGATGTCTTGAGGTAATTGATCTATCACTTTAACTTGTATATTTCATATACATAAGTTTGTAGATAAGGATAACTCTGACCTGAATTTATACATTTGAGAAATAACTGGCTGAGTCCCAGACTTCCGAGGACCTTTTACGATGTTGGGTCTGAGTCGGCCTCGGCACCAGGTCCACTTTTCGGCAAAGTGATGTGGACGTCAACAGCAATGGCGGAAGGAGAAGAGGTCCTGCCACTGCCAACGTCGGGCGGCGACGGCTGTGGTATCTCCCAGTTTGTTCCTGATCTGTGAAGGGAAAAAGATCTTGAAGAAGCTTTGGAAGCAGGAGGTTGTGATCTTGAAACTTTGAGAAATATAATTCAAGGGAGACCACTGCCTGCTGATCTGAGGGCTAAAGTTTGGAAGATTGCTCTAAATGTTGCAGGAAAAGGAGATAGTTTGGCATCCTGGGATGGTATTTTAGACCTGCCAGAACAGAACACTATTCACAAAGATTGTCTGGAGTTTATTGACCAGCTTTCAGTGCCTGAAGAGAAGGCAGCAGAATTACTTCTGGATATTGAATCTGTAATTACCTTTTATTGTAAATCACGTAACATTAAATATAGCACATCCCTTAGCTGGATACATCTACTCAAACCACTGGTGCATCTTCAACTGCCACGCAGCGATTTATACAACTGCTTTTATGCTGTCATGAATAAGTACATTCCCAGGGATTGTTCCCTGAAGGGGAGACCATTTCATCTTTTCCGATTGCTCATCCAGTACCATGAGCCAGAGCTTTGTTCTTTTCTTGATACGAAGAAAATTACTCCAGACTCCTATGCACTCAACTGGCTTGGAAGTCTTTTTTCCTGTTACTGTTCCATTGAAGTCACTCAGGCAATATGGGATGGATATCTACAACAAGAAGATCCATTTTTTATTTATTTCTTAATGTTAATAATCCTTGTTAATGCAAAAGAAGTCATTTTAGCACAGGAGTCTAACAGCAAAGAAGAAGTTATCAAGTGCTTGGAAAAAACTCCATCCAGTTTGAATCTAGAAGATACAGAAGACCTTTTCTCTCTGGCTCAGTATTATTGCAGTAAAACACCAGCTTCATTTAGGAAGGATAATCACCATGTCTTTGGTAGTACTTTGTTGGGAATTAAGGATGATGATGCAGATTTGAGTCAGGCACTTTGTCTGGCCATCTTCGTGTCAGAGATCCTTCAAGCAAATCAGCTTCAAGGGGAAGGAGTCCGGTTCTTTGTGGTGGATTGCCGTCCTGCAGAACAGTATAATGCTGGGCATTTATCAACTGCTTTCCACTTAGATTCAGATCTGATGCTCCAGAATCCGTCCGAGTTTGCACAGTCAGTAAAATCCCTGCTGGAAGCACAGAAGCAGTCCATTGAGTCTGGCTCCATCGCTGGTGGGGAGCACCTCTGTTTCATGGGCAGTGGCAGAGGAAGAAGACATGTATATGAACATGGTCCTGGCACACTTTTTACAGAAAAACAAAGAATATGTGAGCATTGCCAGTGGAGGATTTATGGCACTGCAGCAGCACCTAGCAGACATTAATGTGGATGGACCAGAAAATGGATATGGCCATTGGATTGCTAGTACCTCAGGCTCAAGGAGCAGTATCACTTCTTCTCTTGATGGTGAATCTTGTAATGGCTCAAATGATAGAGGAATGAAATCACTAGTAAATAAAATGACTATTGCTTTGAAGACAAAATCCGTTAATGTCAGGGAAAAAGTTATCAGTTTTATTGAGAATACATCAACTCCTGTGGACCGGCATGTGAGCAGCAGTGACAGAATGGGAAAGCCTTACCGTGGTGTAAAGCCTGTTTTCAGCATTGGGGATGAAGAAGAATACGACACAGATGAAATTGACAGTTCTTCAATGTCAGATGATGATAGAAAAGAGGTTGTAAACATTCAGACTTGGATAAACAAGCCAGACGTCAAGCATCATTTTCCTTGTAAAGAAGTGAAAGAAAGTGGACACATATTTCCTAGTCATCTGTTGGTTACTGCAACACATATGTACTGTTTAAGGGAGATTCTTTCACGGAAAGGATTGGCTTATATACAGTCTCGACAAGCACTAAATTCTGTGGTTAAAATAACATCCAAAAAAAAACATCCTGAGCTAATTACCTTCAAGTATGGAAACAGCAGCACTTCAGGAATAGAAATCTTGGCAATCGAAAGGTATTTGATTCCAAATGCAGGAGATGCTACCAAAGCCATAAAACAACAGATCATGAAAGTTTTGGATGCTTTGGAAAGTTAATATAAAAGAAAATTATTTCAAAAGAAATTAAGGCAACCAAGAGAAATATGGACATATTTTCCTGACTGAATACTAACCGAAGACTTTCATTTGCGTATGAGGGTGCTTGAATAGCAAGTCTAAGAAGGTGTAAATTATTATAATCAATCTCTGGAAAGTTAAATTTTTTTAAAATTTTCTTTTGCATTTTTGGTTTTGTAAAATGATTTCTTATAAAGGTCAGTTATTAAATGACTTTGAAGTAACTGACCCTGTGCCCTTATGAACTAAGGGTGCAGAATGCAGTTCTGTTTTGAAGAGCTGTTTTAAGGGAACATGCATCAGTTTAGATATAAAAACAACCATACACATATATATTTGCAGTGTCTTCACTGAAAATTAGAGATAGAATTCGTTGAAGAGACCCCTTTAATTGCTACATTTAGGTTTACCCACTGAGCAGTATCAGAAACTAAAAAGTATTACATAGATTAATAATTAGCTTGCTGTTTCTGTTCTTAAAAAGGGTGAAATCTTTTTTAATGCAATGGATGAAGATTCCAGCCAACTCAAATGCAGACCAGCTAGTTAAATGTTGAAACATCAGTTTCTAAGTCATCTTTGCACCATTAGCTAATAGTTGGAACACTTAGTGCTTCAGATACTAAACTTCATCCTTATTGTCTCTAAGGAGCAGTTAAAAGCATTATAATAAGTAGGTAGGCATGTTAAGATTAAAATTAACACTTGGGGGACTGACTTGTATCTTTAAAAATGTCATTGGTCTTTATTACAAGAGGAATATTTGATTTAGAATGTTTCAAAACAGGTGTTGAGTACACATGGATTTATCCTCAGTGAGATTATGTCTGTGACCACACTATTATCCACCTAAAGAAAAGCCAGATAATCAGAGAGCTGTCTAAACTAGTTTTTATCATCACTTTCTGAAATTTCTTTTTCTTCTTTGGTTTTTGTTCTCTTACTAAAGTTCCAGTGGTTTGAAATGATTTTTAGTCTCTTAATATGACAAAACTGAAAAGTGGTCTGCTTTATTTTGCAGCTTTCTCAGTTTAATTCATTGAGGTTCATATTAGACACATTTGGTGAAAGAAATCCAGGAACACGTTTGAGGCCATGGAATTGGGAAGTAGCAAATCCTCACAACCTGCTATGTCCTAAAATGTAATGGATTGTCTCTAAGGGGTTGATAGAAATATTTAGATGTATTCTGTTTACAGCCAGTTATTTTAATTTACTTAACGGAAATCAAGTGAAAAAAAGGCATAGTTCAAGATATTTTATTCTAATATCTAAATAATAAAGTTTGAGTGGTTGAAGACAAAAAAAAAAAAGAAATAACATCATTAGATGGTAACCAAAACCGTAAGATTGGATAAAATCAACAAGGCAATTTGTATATAGAGAGAAGAGAAATTGTCCAAGTAATGAGACCTGGAACATTCTGACCTTAAAAGGTAAGGGAGACGAGAAGAAACAAGCAAAAGGGCCTGATGAGAAAGAGCTAGTCAGGTAGGAAAGAAAATTAGGGGAGTGTCAAATTTAGGAAACTAATAGCAAAAAGTTTTTTTTTCCTTCCACATAGGAAGGACTGATCAATGGTGTCAAATACTACCAATAGGGTCAAATAAAATGAAAACTGAGATTTAATAATTGGAATAAGCAACTCAGAGATATTGGTGACCTTAAACAATAGAAGTTACAATGGAGTAGCAAGAGGGAAATGTCTAAATTAGATGAGTTAAAGAAAAAATAACTAGAGCCTATTAAATATTCAAACTGTCAAAATTATTAATGTTTGGTTGTAATTGAAATCCAAGGAATAGTTTCAAAACAATGGGCTCTTGATTAGCTATTTGCATATAGTAGTGGTGTGCAGGGATATTTTGTGTCCTAGATGGCCATTTGTGCTCACTTAAAAGGATCTTCTACCAGTAATCTGTTATTGGTTACCACACCTCAGGTGCCTATCTCAGTGTGAAGAAAGTTATTATTTGGAGATAAAGGACCAACATTAATGAGATGTTATAAGGCAAAGAAATGGAAAGTAAAAACAAAACAAAACAAAAACAGAGTTGTTAAAGCAGAGGTGAATTCTCAGACTTTAGCCAATGAGAGGTATAGCTCACAACTTGTAGGGAACAGCTGAAAGAAAGAGTTTTGAAAAAAAAATCAAACTGCTTTATGTTTTTGGAGGTATGTTCACTTTTGGACTTGGAGAGTCCCATGGCTTTACATGTTCATTTTTTCTTTATATAAATCAATAGTTAGGAATGAGACATGCTGGCAGACCATGTCTGTCTGATACCTTCTATCAAAACTTTGAACTTGGTAGTTGGCAGCAAAGAAACGTCACAATATTCTTGCAGAATAAAGAACTCAACTCCTACACTAAATATTGGGGGAACAGAATGGTTACCATGTTCATGGTAATAAAATGAGACTCAATTTATAATAGATGGTGATTTATAGAAGGGCAGTGAAATTGCATCTTTTCCATTATTGTATTCTTAATGCTTAGCACAGAGTCAGACAAAAAGCATTAAAAGAAAACAAAATAGTGAATGTGATATACCTATGTGATGTACAGAATAAAGGTAGAGTGCCATCTTGCTATGCACACAGACTGCAATATAAATGGTGCCCCCCTGCAGTTGTGCAAATTGGCACATCTATGCTTTCTTTAATAACTGAATGACTAGTATACTTTCTAAAATTCATTAAGCTCTTATTGTGTGCTAGGCATGTACTAAGTATTTTACACATAAGATCCTCCTTAGTCCTTATAAATAAGACACTGAAGCAAATAACATTTTGATGTTTGTTCAAAATTGTGTAGCTGATAACAGAGGAATCAATTCAGGATCAGTGTGTATCTGGTTTTGGTAACTACGGATTCCTCTGTGATAGTACTCAGAGCTAAGGAGGTCATAATGATCATAATATTGATGCATTCATTTGTTCTTAAAGTACTTACAGTCTAGCTGGGGGATGATTTAAACAAAGAAAATATCAAAATATTACAAAGGGCAGTAGTGCAGAAATAGGGAATACAGAACTTTTGAGATTAGAATAGTTGAATTAGTATTTTCCAAAGGGAGGTACCATGATCTTGGTTTTGGATGATACCAGAAGGATATGAAGAGAACTCCAGGTGGGAGAAACAGCATGAGTAATAACAAAGAGAGAAGTAAGAGTAGACCATCATCAGATTAGAGAACCACATAGGGCTTACGTTCCAGGATATTTTCCTTATCATTTTGGTAGTTTTTAGGCTATTTTTTTCATTCAGAGGGAGCAGTCAGATTCTCACCTTACTTTGTGGGCTTTGAAACTTTTTGATGATTAAACCATTTGGATATCCTCTCAATCTTAATTGGGAGAAGGTGAGATTCTTAGTTTTCAAAGGTAGTAAGTTTGAAAGAATAAAATCATAAAGGTTACATACTGTTTATATGTATATAAACATACACATATATACATTATATATATATACATACACATATATACATCTATCTATCTATCTATCTATACTTTTCTATATGTATGAGAATGCTAATCAAGAATGCCCAACTTACTGTGAAAATGGCTACAGTGTATCTGTTCCTTTTGATATCAGATAAGATATGGCTGTATTTTTCATAGACCTTCTATAAGGATGTAAAAGAGAAACATTATGCACCCTTAGTTTCCTTTTGGGGGACTGCCCCACCAGGGGTCTGTTTCTAGAGCCCTGGTTCTTTTTTCCACTTGAATAATTAAACATTTCTGAAAGTCACAAAAAAATTAAGCTCCTAGTCTCTCTTTAACTGGAGAACTTAAAATAGACAATATTTAAGAAAATTTTTATTTCCTTTTTCCTCACCTCAGTTCCATTCTCTGAAGATCTTTTTATTAGAGTTTTAGATTTTTCCTTTCAGGAGTATAGTGGAAAGTTTTAATTTGAACCCATGAGTTTCTTTAGTGTTATAATTTCAACTAATAATAGCCAACACCTTCCTTTGAGTTTCTATAGCAGCTATTACAATGGTGATTAATGTTATTAATAATTTAGAAGGAACCACTATAGCTTTTTAGGTATGAAACAAATTGAACATTTCAGCATTAATTGGACACTATTGTTAATGGCACTTTTGCTAATTCATGGTAAAGCTGACTTGTATTGCTTCATTAGGAGCAGAAACGGAAAACTATACTGATGGGAATAATCTCAGTTTGCAGTAGTTTCTTAAATTTAGTAATATAACAAATGATATTTTATTCTGAACATTAAAGCCTAAAACATCCAGACATCTGAGTATTAGAACAGTCAGTTCAGTAATAATGAGAAACAGGAAAAAGAGCATAACCTCTTATTTAGATTAGCATTAGATGTATTGCTCTTCAAGTAATCACATATTTTTAACTTTTTATTTTATATTGAAGTATAGCCAATTAACAATGTTGTGACAGTTTCAGGTGCACAGCAAAGCAATTCAGCCATACATATACATGTATACATTCTCCCTCAAACTCCCCTCCCATCCAGGTTGCCACATAACATTTAGCAGATTTCCCTGTGCTATACAGTAAGTCCTTGTTGGTTATCCATTTTAAATATAGCAGTGCATACATGTCAATCCCAAACTCCCTAACTATCCCTTCTCCCCCACTCTTTCCCCTGGTAACTATAAATTCATTCTCTATGTCTGTGAGTCTGTTTCTGTTTCATAAATAAGTTCACTTGTATCATTTCTTTTTAGATTCCACAAATAAGGGATATTATATGATATTTTTCTTTCTCTGTCTGACTTATTTCACTCAGTATGACAATCTCTAGGTCCAACCATGTTGCTGTAAATGGCATTATTTCATTCTTTTTAATGGTTGAGTAATATTCCATTGTATATATGTACCACATCTTCTTTATCCATTTCTCTGTTGATGGACATTTAGGTTGCTTCCCTGTCTTGGGTATTGTAAACAGTGCTGCAATGAACACTGGGACGCATACATCCTTTCAGACCATATTTTTCTCCAGATATATGCCCAGGAGTGGGATCGCAGGGTGATATAGAAGCTCTAGTGTTAGTTTTTAGGGAACCTCCATACTGTTCTCCATAGTGGCTCTACCAATTTATATTCCCACCAAACATGTAAGAGGGTTCCTTTCTCTCCACACCCTCTACAGAATTTATGGTTTGTGGATTTTTTGATGATAGCTATTTGACAGGTGTGAGGTGGTGTCTCATTGTAGTTTTGATTTGCATGTCTCTAATAATTAGTGATGCTGAACATCTTGTCACGTGCCTCTTGGCCATCTGTATGTCTTTTTTGGAGAAATGTTTATTTAGGTCTTCTGCCCATTTTTTTTGATTGGGTTATTTGTTTTGGTGATATTAAGCCACATGATCTGTTTGTATATTTTGGAGATTAATCTTTTGTCAGTTGTTTCATTTGTAAATATTTCTTCCAATCTGTGAATTGCCTTTTTGTTTTATTTATGGTTTCCATTGCTGTGTGAAAGCTTTTGAGTTTAATTAGGTCCCATTTGTTTATTTTTGTTTTTATTTTCATTACTCTAGGAGATGGATCGAAAAAGATATTGTGATTTATGTCAGAGAGTGTTCTGCTTATGTTTTCCTCTAGGAGTTTTACAGTGTCTGGTCTCACATTTAGGTGTTTAACCCATTTTGAGCTTATTTTTGTGTATGGTGTTAAAGAATGATCTAATTTCATGTTTTTTTACATGTTGGATTCAAATTGCTGGTATTTTGTTGAGGACTTTTATGTCTATATCATCAGTGGTATTGGCCTGTAATTTTCTTTTTTTCTGGTATCTTTGTCTGGTTTTGGTATCAGAGTGATGGTGGCCTCATAGAATAAGTTTGGGAGTTTTCCTCCCTCTGCAATTTTCTGGAACAGTTTCAGAAGGATAGGTGTTAGCTGTTCTCTAAATGTTTGATAGAATTTGCCTGTGAAGGCATCAGGTCCTTGACTTTTGTTTGTTGGGAATTTTTTAATCACAATTTCAATTTCAGTGCTTGTGATTGGTCTGCTCTTCTTTTTTATTTCTTCCTAGTTCAGTCTTGGGAGACCAAGTAATCATGTTTTAACCAAAGCACATGGACAGGAAAGCCATTACATACATAGATATTTTAAAATACACAATAGGGGCGGGATTCCATGGAAGTCGACCTCTCCGAGCCAGTGCGGGCATCAGACAACCTGTCTGTTCATCAAATCACGGTTTTCCAGGATGGTGGTTTGCAGACAGTGTAGTCTGGGTGGAGCACACCCTTCCGGGATCAACACTGAAGTGATGCCAAATCCCACCCAGACCAGCACAACTGTGATTCCTAAGCAGTAAGTGAGTCCGGAGGAAGATGGCAGAAGAGTAAGATGCGGAGATCACCTTCCTCCCCACAGATATATCAGAAATTTATCTACACGTGGAACAACTCCTACAGAACACCTACTGAACGCTGACAGAAGACCTCAGACCCCCCAAAAGGCAAGAAACTTCCCACATACCTGGGTAGGGCAAAAGAAAAAAGAATAAACAGAGACAAAAGGATAGGGATGGGACCTGAACCAGTGGGAGGGAGCCATGAAGGAGGAAATGTTTCCACACACTAGAAGCCCCTTTGCAGGCGGAGACTGCAGGTGGTGGAGGGGGAAAGCTTCGGAGTAGCCGAGGAGAGTACAGCAACAGGGGTGTGGAGGGCAAAGTGGAGAGATTCCCGCACAGAGGATCAGGGCCGACCGGCACTCACCAGCCCGAGAGGCTTGTCTGCTCGGCCGCCGGGGTGGGCGGGGATGGGAGCTGAGGCTTGGGTATCGGGTTTCGGTCGGAGCGCAGGGAGAGGAATGGGGCTGGCAGCAGGAAGAGCCTGAGGGGGTTGGATCGCCACGGCTAGCCCAGAGGGAGTCCGGGGAGAAAGTCTGGAGCTGCCAAAGAGGCAAGAGACTTTTTCTTCCCTTTTGTTTCCTGGTGTGCGAGGAGAGGGCATTAAGAACACTGCTTAAATAAGCTCCAGAGATGGGCGTGAGCCACGGCTGAAGGTGCAGACCCCGGAGACGGGCGTGGGATGCTGGGGCTGCTGCTGCCGCCGCTGCCACAGGGCCTGTGTGTGAACGCAGGTCACTGTCCACCCCCCCTTCTGGGGAGCCTGTGCAGCCCGTCACTGCCGGGGTCCCGGGACCCATGGGCAGCTTCGCCGGGAAAGCACATGGAGCGCCTCGGGCTGGTGCAACGTCACGCCGGCCTCTGCTGCCGCAGGCCCACCACACACTGCGTGCCCCGCCCTCCTCTCAGCCTGAGTGAGCCAGAGCCCCCGAATCAGTGGCTCCTTTAAACCAGTCCTGTCTGAGCAAAAAACGGACGCCCTCCGGCGACCTACATGCAGAGGTGGGGCTAGGTCCAAGGCTGAGACCTGGGAGCTGTGAGAGCAGAGAAGAGACAGGGAAATCTCTCTGTGCAGCCTCGGAGGCAGCGGATAAAAGCTCCATGGTCCGCTTGATGCACCCTGCGTCTGTGGAGTGCATGAATGGACAGCGAATCATCCCAAATTGAGGACGTGGACTTTGAGGACAAGGTATAAGATTTTTTCCCTTTTCCACTTTTTACAATGAATTATCCCAAATTAAGGAGGTGGGCTTTGAGAGCAAGATTTCAGACTTTTCCCCCTTTTCCTATTTTTACAACGAATTATCCCAAATTGAGGAGGTGGACTTTGAGAGCAAGATTTTTGATTTTTTCCCCCATTTTCTTTTTGTGAATGTGTATGTATATGCTTCTGTGTGAGATTTTCTCTGTATAGCTTTGCTTGGACCATAGGTCCCAGGGTTCTATCTGACCGTTTTTGTTTGTGTGTTTGTTTGTTTGTTTATGTTTTGTTTTGTTTCAATAATTACTTTTTTATTTTTAATAACACTACTATATTTTATACATTATTCTATTTTACTTTATCTTCCCTCTTTCTTTTTTCCTACCATCCTTTCCTCCCTCCCTCCCTCCACCCTTTTCTTCCTTTTCTTCCTCCCTCCCTACCTATTTTCTTTCTTTCCTTCCTCTCTCCCTCCCTCCCTTCTTACTTTCACTCTTTATTTTTCTTTCCTTCCTCCCTCCCTCCCTCCTTTCTTTCCTTCTTTCATTCCGTCCTTCCACCCTCCCTCCCTCCTTTCTTACTTTCTTCCTTCCTTACTTACTTTACTTCTTCCTTTCTTTCTCTCTCTCTTTCTTTCTTCTACTAATTCTTTCTTTCTACATTTTCTCCCTTTTATTCTGAGCCAGGTAGATGAAAAGCTCTTGGTGCTGCAGCCAGGAGTCAGTGCTGTGCCTCTGAAGTGGGACCACCAACTTCAGGACACGGGTCCCCAAGAGACCTCCCAGCTCCACAAAATATCAAGTGGCGAAAATCTCCCAGAGATCTCCATCTCAGCACCAGCATCCAGCTTCAGTCAACAACCAGCAAGCTACAGTGCTGGTCACCCTATGCCAAGCAAATAGCAAGACAGGAACACAAACACACCCACTAGAAGAGAGGCTGCCTAAAAACATAAAAAGGCCACAGGCACCCCAAAACACACCACGAGACATGGACCTGTCCACCAGAAAGACAAGATCGAGCCTCAACCACCAGAACACAGGCACTAGTCCCCCCCAACAGGAAGCCTACACAACCTACTGAAACAACCTTAGCCACTGGGGACAGACACCAAAAACAACGGGAACTACGAACCTGCAGCCTGCAAAAAGGAGACCCCAAACACAGTAAGATAAGCAAAATGAGAAGATAGAAAAACACATAGCAGGAGAAGGAGCAAGATAAAAACCCACCAGACCTAACAAATGAAGAGGTAATAGGCAGTCTACATGAAAAAGAATTCAGAATAATGATAGTAAAGCTGATCCGAGATTCTATTTCCAAGATCCAAAATCTTGGAAATAGAATAGACAAAATGCAAGAAACAGTTAACAAGGACCTAGAAGAACTAAAGATGAATCAAGCATCGACAAAAAACTCAATAAATGAAATGAAAAATAGTCTATATGGGATTAATAGTAGAATAAATGAGGCAGAAGAACGGATAAGTGAGGTGGAAGATAAAATAGTGGAAATAACTAATGCAGAGCAAAATAAAGAAAAAAGAATGAAAAGAATAGAGGACAGTCTCAGAGACCTCTGGGACAACATTAAATGCACCAACATTCGAATTATAGGGGTTCCAGAAGAAGAAGAGAAAAAGAAAGGGACTGAGAAAATATTTGAAGAGTTATAGTTGAAAACTTCCCTAATATACGAAATGAAATAGTTAATCAAGTCCAGGAGGTACAGAGAGTCCCATACAGAATAAATCCAAGGAGAAATACGCCAAGACACATATTAATCAAACTGTCAAAAATTAAAAACAAAGAAATCATATTAAAAGCAGCAAGGGAAAAAACAACAAATAACACACAAGGGAATCCCCATCAGGATAACAGCTGATCTCTCAGCAGAAACTCTACAAGCCAGAAGGGAGTGGCAGGACATAATTAAAGTGATGAAGGAGAGAAACCTGCAACCAAGATTACTCTACCCAGCAAGGATCTCATTCAGATTTGATGGAGAAATTAAAACATTTACAGACAAGCAAAACCTGACAGAGTTCAGCACCACCAAACCACCTTTACAACAAATGCTAAAGGAAGTTCTCTAGGCAAAAAATACAACAGAAGGAATATACCTACAATAATGAACCAAAAACAATTAAGGAAATGGGAATAGAAACATACATATCAATAATTACCTTAAATGTAAATGGACTAAATGCTCCCACCAAAAGACACAAATTGGCTAAATGGATACAAAAACAAGACCCATTTATATGCTGTCTACAAGAGACCCACTTCAGACCTAGAGGCACATACAGATTGAAAGTAAGGGGATGGAAAAAGATATTCCATGCAAATGGAAATCAAAAGAAAGCTGGAGTAGCAATTCTCATATCAGACAAAATAGACTTTAAAATAAAGACTATTAGAAGAGACAAAGAAGGACACTACATAATGATCAAGGGATCGATCCAAGAAGAAGATATAACAATTTTAAATATTTATGCACCCAACATAGGAGCACCTCAATACATAAGGCAAATACTAACAGCCATAAAAGGGGAAATCAACAGTAACACAATCATAGTAGGGGACTTTAACACCCCACTTTCACCAATGGACAGATCATCCAAAATGAAAATAAATAAGGAAACACAAGCTTTAAATGATACATTAAACAAGATGGACTTAATTGATATTTATAGGACATTCCATCCAAAAACAACAGAATAAACATTTTTCTCAAGTGCTCATGGAATATCCTCCAGGATAGATCATATCTTGGGTGACAAATCAAGCCTTGGTAAATTTAACAAAATTGAAATTGTATCAAGTATCTTGTCCGGCCACAATGCTATGAGACTAGACATCAATTACAGGAAAAGATCTGTAAAAAATACAAACACATGGAGGCTAAACAATACACTACTCAATAACGAAGTGATCACTGAAGAAATCAAAGAGGAAATTAAAAAATACCTAGAAACAAATGACAATGGAGACACGACGACCCAAAACCTATGGGACGCAGCAAAAGCAGTTCTAAGGTGGAAGTTTATAGCAATACAATCCCACCTTAAGAAACAGGAAACATCTCGAGTAAACAACCTGATCCTACACCTAAAGCAATTAGAGAAAGAAGAACAAAATAACCCCAAAGTTAGCAGAAGGAAAGAAATCATAAAGATCAGATCAGAAATAAATGAAAAAGAAATGAAGGAAATGATAGCAAAGATCAATAAAGCTAAAAGCTGGTTCTTTGAGAAGATAAACAAAATTGACAAACCATTAGCCAGACTCATCAAGAAAAAAAGGGAGAAGACTCAAATCAATAGATTTAGAAATGAAAAAGGAGAAATAACAACTGACACTGCAGAAATACAAAAGATCATGAGAGATTTCTATAAGAAACTCTATGCCATTAAAGTGGACGACCTGGAAGAAATGGACAAATTCTTAGAAATGCACAACCTGCCAAGACTGAATCAGGAAGAAATCGAAAATATGAATAGACCAATCACAAGCACTGAAATTGAAACTGTGATTAAAAATCTTCCAACAAACAAAAGCCCAGGACCAGATGGCTTCAAAGGCGAATTCTATCAAGTATTTAGAGAAGAGCTAACAACCATCCTTCTCAAACTCTTCCAAACAATTTCAGAGGAAGGAACACTCCCAAACTCATTCTACGAGGCCACCATCACCTTGATACCAAAACCAGACAAGGATGTCACAAAGAAAGAAAACTACAGGCCAATATCACTGATGAACATAGATGCAAAAATCCTCAACAAAATACTAGCAAACAGAATCCAACAGCACATTAAAAGGATCATACACCATGATCAAGTGGGCTTTATTCCAGGAATGCAAGGATTCTTCAATATACGCAAATCAATCAATGTGATACACCATATTAACAAGTTGAAGGAGAAAAACCATATGATCATCTCAATAGATGCAGAGAAATATTTCGACAAATTTCAACACCCATTTATGATAAAAACCCTGCAGAAAGTAGGCATAGAGGGAAATTTCCTCAACATAATAAAGGCCATATATGACAAACCCAAAGCCAACATCGTCCTCAGTGGTGGAAAACTGAAACCATTTCCACTAAGATCAGGAACAAGAGAAGGCTGCTCACTCTCATCACTCTTATTCAACTTAGTTTTGGAAGTTTTAGCCACAGCAATCAGAGAAGAAAAGGAAATAAAAGGAATCCAAATAGGAAAAGAAGAAGTAAAGCTGTCACTGTTTGCAGATGACATGATACTATACATAGAGAATCCTAAAGATGCTACCAGAAAACTACTAGAGCTAATCAATGAATTTGGTAAAGTAGCAGGATACAAAATTAATGCACAGAAATCTCTGGCATTCCTGTACAATATTGATGAAAAATCTGAAAGTGAAATCAAGAAAACACTCCCATTTACCACTGCAACAAAAAGAATAAAATATCTAGGGATAAACCTACCTAAGGAGATAAACGACCTGTATGCAGAAAATTATAAGATACTGATGAAAGAAATTAAAAATGATACAAATAGATGGAGAGATATACCTTGCTCCTGGATTGGAAGAGTCAATATTGTGGAAATGACTCTACTACCCAAAGCAATCTACAGATTCAATGCAATCCCTATCAAACTACCACTGGCATTTTTCACAGAACTAGAACAAAAAAATTCAAAATTTGTTTGGAAAAACAAAAGACGCCGATTAGCCAAAGCAATCTTGTGAACGAAAAATGGAGCTGGAGGAATCAGGCTCCCTGACTTCAGACTATACTACAAAGCTACAGTAATCAAGACAGTGTGGTACTGGCACAAAATTAGAAAGATAGATCAATGGAACAGGATAGAAAGCCCAGAGATAAACCCATGCACATATGGTCAACTTATCTTTGATAAAGGAGGCAGGAATGTATTGTGGAGAAAGGACAGCCTCTTCAATAATTGGTGCTGGGAAAACGGGACACGTAGATGTAAAAGTATGAGATTAGAACATTCCCTAACACCATACACAAAAATAAGCTCAAAATGGATTAAAGACCTAAATGTAAGGCCAGAAACTATCAAACTCTTAGAGGAAAACATACGCAGAACACTCTATGACATATATCACAGCAAGATCCTTTTGGACCCACCTCCTAGAGAAATGGATATAAAAACAAAGATAAACAAATGGGACCTAATGAAACTTCAAAGCTTTTGCACAGCAAAGGAAACCATAAACAAGACCAAAAGACAACCCTCAGAATGGGAGAAAATATTTGCAAATGAAGCAACTGACAAAGGATTAATGTCCAAAATTTACAAGCAGCTCATGTAGCTCAATAGCAAAAAAACAAACAAGCCAATCCAAAAATGGGCAGAAGACTTAAATAGGCATTTCTCCACAGAAGATATACAGACTGCCAACAAACACATGAAAGTATGCTCAACATCATTAATCATTAGAGAAATGCAAATCAAAACTACAATGAGATATCATCTCACACCAGTCAGAATGGCCATCCTCAAGAAATCTAGAAACAATAAATGCTGGAGAGGGTGTGGAGAAAAGGGAACACTCTTGCACTGCTGGTGGGAATGTGAATTGGTACAGCCACTATGGAGAACAGTATGGAGGTTCCTTAAAACACTAAAAATAGAACTACCATATGACCCAGCAATCCCACTACTAGGCATATACCCTGAGAAAACCATAATTCAAAAAGAGACATGTACCAAAATGTTCATTGCAGCTCTATTTACAATAGCCTGGAGCTGGAAACAACCTAAGTGTCCATCATCGGATGAATGGATAAAGAAGATGTGGCACATATATACAATGGAATATTACTCAGCCATAAAAAGAAACAAAACTGAGCTATTTGTAATGATGTGGATAGACCTAGAATCTGTCAGAGTGAAGTAAGTCAGAAAGAGAAAGACAAATACCTTATGCTAACACATATTTATGGAATAAAAAAAAATGTCATGAAGAACCTAGGGGTAAAACAGGAATAAAGACACAGACCTACTTGAGAATGGACTTGAGGATATGGGGAGGGGGAAGGGTAAGCTGTGACAAAGCGAAAGAGAGGCATGGACATATATACACTACCAAACGTAAGGTAGATAGATAGTGGGAAGCAGCCGCAGAGCACAGGGAGATCAGCTCGGTGCTTTGTGACCGCCTGGAGGGGTGGGATGGGGAGGGTGGGAGTGAGGGAGATGCATGAGGGAAGGGATGTGGGAACAAATGTATATGTATGACTGATTCAGTTTGTTATAAAGCAGAAATTATTTTAAAATAAAATATTTTAAAAAAAGAAAACAATTTTAGAATTTTCTTTGTAAAAATCAATAAGTTCATTTAAACTTTACACAGAAAAGCTAAAGGCCAAGAAAATTTCAAAGAATAATATCATAAGGAATAGCTATAAGCCTTCAAGATTTTTCATTAACCTTTAGAAATTAAGTTAAAGACAAAGATAAATGAGGATAGACAAGCACACAGAAAACCAAAATAAAGAGAGCCATACATGGTACAAAAACAGTATCAAGCATATATGACAACTTGATACCTGAAAAGGTGACATTGAAGATCTGTGAGAAAAGCATTGTTTATATATAGTATTAAAAAATGTTTTCATATAGTAAAATAATTAAATTGTTTCCTTACTTGACACCGTTCACAAAAATTAATTTCATGTTTAGTTCTTCTGGAATTAATGTATGTGTAAAAAAGAAAAACAAAAAATTTTGAATAAAGAGTTGGGAAACATCTATGTGGTTTAACTGAGTAAAGAATATCTTTTAAAATGCACAGAAATAACAATCCCAAGTTGAAATATATAAGTTCTATGATTCTAAGAATTTTAAGTCTCTTCAAAAGACACCTTAAGAATTGAAAGTCAGTTCATAAACTAAAGAAGGTATTTGCAGTAATAACTAGCATTAAGCATTTAAGCTATATAAAATCTTGAATATTAATTTAAAAGAAAATTAATTAAGAAAAATAATGTGCATTTCATAGGAGAAGAAATATGAATGGCTAAATAACACTTTTAAAATATATTCAACTTCACATAGTTAGGAAAATTAAAATGTAAAACCACCACGAGATATTTTACAACCTCTAAATTAGCAAAAATGTAAAAGTGTGACAATACAAATATAACAAGCATATGGAGCAAAGGAATCTTATCCACTAGTGGTGGAAATGTAACTGGCAAAAAACAGTTTGGAATACAATTTGGCATTTTCAAATGAATGTGCTATAGCTATAGGCATCTCCATGGATGAGTTTCAAAAATATAATTTTGAATGAAAAAAACAAGTCACAGGAGAATGCATTCAGACGTAACATATAACTAATAGTATATCTCTCTTTCTCAAGGTAGGTGTGAATACCCAATGACATGATACGTGTAAAGTACATACACAAATGCCAGCCGTATAGTATGTATTTAATATATGTCACTTATTATTGCTGCTGCTATTGCTGCTATTCCTACCCTTCAAGAAGTTAATTAATGCAACTCAAACATTTAATTCAGGAGAAATAAAACCATAGAATAAATCAACTCAAATATTTGTTGATATTACATTATGTTTTTAATCAGTTGATACTGATTCAAACACTTTAAACTTGTGGACACAGGTATGAATTCACAAAGTGAGATATATTTTTCTACATATAAGAAGCTTGGCTTATGTGTTACCGCCACTCAACTTCTATACAGATGCTAGGTTATAGTTGAAATTGTGGGATGTTGAAACATTAAAGTGATGTCTTTATAGCCTATATATACTCTCAAAACCCATTAAATGATTATTATGATTATTTCCATTTTAAATAAACAGAAAATAAGGCTCAGAAAAATAACTTACCTAAAGTTCCATAGTTAGTGAGTGACAGATGTAAAATAAACTCTCTGTTCCTTGAACATGCCTCACACTATCATTATTAATTATAAATTAAAAGCAACCTCAAAATGCAGATCACCTAAACAGATTGTTTCCTTTATTCTTCCTCCAAATTGTATTTTACTGAAATGTGATTTTTTTTTCTATTGAGTTATATAATTACTATGAGGAGAAATATAGTTGTCCTCTTCATAATCCCTACATTATTTAATATATTGTCTAGTCATAAATGTTTAATATTAATATTTCTGCCAGTTGGTTGCTCTAAAGCAAGACTTGGAAGACAGAAGTGAGTTGGACTGTTTTTTTATGCTTTTTGTTCTACTCTTCTGACAGACAAGATTGAAGAGATGCCACCACCCACTCTCCAACTTCATGAGCATAAGAGGAAGTCACAGTAGCAATGGCAGCTTGAGTCATTGTTTCAATGTCTCGTCACCAGTTTTGTGGATGTCAAAAAGCATCGGGTCTCAGTGGCAGCCAGACTTCCCTTTGCAGTGGTCAGGAAGTTGAACTAATGGCTATCTGCAACTAGCATAATGACACCTGAAATCTCATTTATAGAGCTTTTCAGTTTTATATTTCTAGCGTCAGCCTTCTGATTTTTCCACCTTCCTGATTGGGATACAGATATTAGCTTCTCTGGCATTTCACTTCTGTGGTGTTCTGATGGTCATTCCTGAGTTTGTTCTATGTATTGATGGCTTGTTCCTTTTATTGTTGTGTTGTATTCCATTGTGTGAAAAGACCGTCACATGTTTAAAGCTTTACCCATTGAAGGACTTCTGAGTTACTTCTGTTTTGGGAATATCAAAAATAAAGAAATTATGAACATTCATGTACAGGTATTTGTATAAGCATAAAATTTCATTTATCTGAGATAAATTGAGAGTACAATTGGATTGTACTGGATTTTATAGTAGCTTCATGTTTCCTTTCATAATAAATTGCTAATTTTACATCCCCACCAGCAATGTGTGAGTGATCTAGTTTCTCTGCATTTTCATCAGTATTTGTTATGGTCACTATTTTTTATTTTAGCCACTCTGATAGATATGTAGTGATATCTCTCACTGTGGTTTTAATTTATATTTCCCTAAGGTCTAGGGATGCAGAATAACATTTCAACTGCTTATTTTTCATGTGCTATCCTCCTCTGTGAAATGTCTGTTTATGCCTTTTACTAATTTTATAATTGGATTTCTTTTTCTTTTTAACTGTTGAGTTTTGATGGGTTTTATGTATTTGCAACATAATCATTTGTCAGGATGTGGTATGAAAATTTTTTTCTCAATCTGTAGCTGGTCTTTTCATCTTCTTCATTGTACCCTTTTCAGGACAAAACTTTTACTTTTGAAGAGACCAATTTATAACTTTTCCTTTTTGGATCATGCTTTTGGTAGTCAACATAATCTCTAGCCCTAGATCCCAAGTATTTTCTCATCTTTTTTTTCTTATAACATTTTTGTAGTTTAACATTTTATATTTAAGTGCATGATCCAATTTGAGTTAATTTTCACATAACATGATATTGAGGTCCATGTTCTCTTTTTGTTTTTTTCTTGTTGAAATGGCTAGAGCTTACAGTACTATGTTGAATATCACTAATGAGTTAGTGAAAGTAGATATCCTTGCCTTGTTCCTGGTAGTAGAAAGCACTGAGTCTTCTACCATTAAGCATGATGCTTGCTATAGAGTGTTTTGGGTTTTTTTGTTTTGTTTTGTTTGTAGATACATAATCAAGTTAAGATAATGCCCTTCTATTTCTAAATATTTATATTTTTCTCTTTTTTTAGTGCTGTCTTTGTCTAGTTTGGGTATCAAGCTAATACTGTCTTCATAAAATGAGGTAGAAGCTATTCCCTCCTCTTCTGTCCTCTAAAAGAGGTTGTGTAAAATTGAGGTTGGTTCTTCTTTACTAAGTGCTTGGTAAAATTTTCCAGTGAGGATATCTGAGCCTAAGGATATACATGTGTGTGTCTTGGGCTGGGGGGAATTTTCAATTGCAAATTTAATTTCTTTGGTTGTTATATGGCTATTCCAGTTATCTATTTCATCTTGGTTGAGTTTTAGTGGTGTGTTGTTTTTGAGGAAATGATCCAAGTCTTCAACATTTTGAAATTTATTAGTGTAAAATTATTCCTAATATTCCCTTATTATCCTTTTAATGTCTGCAGGGCCTGTAATGATATCCTATGTTTTACTTCTGACATTGGCATTTATGTCATCTTTCTCTTTATATTTTTAAGTTTTGCTACAGCTTGATCCATTTTACTGATTTTTTTCCAAGAAAAAGTTTTGTGTCATTGATTTTTTCTATTGCTTCCATGCTTTCAATTTTATTTGCTTATATTTTTTATTATTTCCTTCTTTTTCCTTGTTTTTGGTGTATTTGATCTTTTTGTCTAGTTTTAGTATAGGAACTTAGATTATTTATTTGAGGTCTTTCTGTTTTTCTAATAAACATTTAGTGTCACATATTTCCCTGTAAACACTGCTTTAGGTGCATCTCACATATGTTGATATATGGTATTTTCATTTTCTTTCAATTCTACATATATTGCTGTTTCCTTGAGACTTGCTCTTTGAGTCATGGGTTGTTCACAGTGAGTAGCTTAATTTCCAAGGTTTGAGGAATTTGTTTGTTTTTATGTCATTTTTTTCTAGTTTAATTCCTTTATGGTTGGACATCACACTCTGAATATTAATTTCAGACCTGTTAAATATATTGAATCTTGTTTTGTGGCCAAGATATGTTTGATCTTATTAAATGTTCCATGAGCACTTTAATAAAATGTGTATAATACTATTGTTTGTTAGATTGTTCTATAAATGTCAATTAGATGCTGCTGATTGAGGGTGCTGTTCAATTAGTTGATATCTCTGCTGGTTTTATGTCTATTAGCTTTATCAAATAGTGTGTTGAAGTGTCAATGAAAATTATGAATTTTTGTTTGTTTTCTCACCCCTATCAGCTTTTATGTATTTTGCAGCTCTGTTGTTTCATTTGTACACACTTAGAATCACTGATATCTTAGAGGACTGGTTCCTTTATCATTATGTAATTTCCATAAAGAATCAATACATTATGATCCTTTTATCATTATATAATGATCCTTTTTATTATGTAATGTAATTTTCTTTGTTCTGAACTCTACACTACCTGGTATTAATATATATTCTGTTTTCTTTTAAATTAATATTACCATAATATATCTATTTCTGTTCTTTACTTTTATTTTCCTTATGTTGTGTTTGTGGTGAGTTTCCTATAGACAGCATATAGTTATTTCATATTATCTCATCAAATCTACAAATATGTCATTTAGTTGGTGACTTTAGGCTGTATTTAAAGTTGTTATTGATGTTTTGGGCTTAAGACTGCCATTTTATTATTTTTCTGTTTATTTTTCTATTTTTTTTAACCTCTCTATTTTCCCCTTTCTTGCCTTCCAGTGGTTTACTTGAAACTTTTGTAGTATTTTTCTTCTATATCCATTCTTCTGTTGATGGACATTTAGATTGCTTCCATGTCCTGACTATTGTAAATAGTGCTGCTATGAACATTGGGGTGCATGTGTTTTTTTGAATTATGCTTTTACCTGGGTATATGCCCAGTAATGAGATTGTTGGGTCTTATGGTAGTTCTATTTTTAGTTTTTTAAAGAAATTGCATACTGTTTTCCATAGTGGCTGAATCAATGTACATTCCCAAAAAACAGTGCAAGAGAGTTCCCTTTTCTACAAACACTCTACAGCATTTATTGTTTGTAAATTTTTTTGATGATGGCCATTCTGAACAGTGTGAGGTGATACCACATTGTAGTTTTGATTTGCATTTCCCCAATAATTTGTGATGTTGAGGATCCTTTCATGTGTTTGCTGCACATCTGTATGTCTTCTTTGGAGAAATGTCTATTTAGATCTTCTACCGATTTTTTGATTGGGTTTTTTGTCGTTTTGATATTGAACTATATGAGCTACTTGTACATTCTGGAGATTAATCCTTTGTCAATTGCTTCATTTGCAAATATTCTCTCCCATTCTAAGGGTTGTCTTTCCATCTTGCTTATGATTTCCTTTGCTGTGCAAAAGCTTTTAAGTTTAATAAGGTCCCATTTATTTATTTTTGTTTTCATTTTCATTACTCTAAGAGGTGGGTCAAAAAAGATGTCACTGTGATTTATGTCAAAGAGCAATGTGTCTATGTTTGCCTCTAAGTGTTTTATAATATCTGGCCTTATATTTAGCTCTTTAATCCATTTTGAGTTTATTTTGTGTATGATATTAGGTAGTGTTTCAATTTCATTCCTTTATATGTAGCTGTCTGGTTTTCCCAGCGCCACTTATTGAAGAGGCTGTCTTTTCTCCATTGTGTATTCTTGCCACCTTTATCAAAAATAAGGTGACCAGGGCTTCCCTGATGGCGCAGTGGTTGGGAGTCCGCTTGCCAATGCAGGGGACACGGGTTCATGCCCTGGTCCGGGAGGATCCCACATGCCGCAGAGCAGCTGGCCCTGTGGACCATGGCCCCGCCATGGCCCGTGGCCGCTGGGCCTGTGCGTCCGGAGCCTGTGCTCTGGAAGGGGAGGGGCCACAAGGGTGAGAGGTCTGCATACAGCGAAAAAATAAAAAAAATAAAAAAATAAGGTGACCATATGTGCATGGGTTTATCTCTGGGCTTTCTATACTCTTCCATTGATCTATATTTCTGTTTTTGTGCCAATACCATACTGTCTTGATTACTGTAGCTTTGTAGTATAGTCTGAAGTCAAGGAGCCTGATACTTCCACCTCCATTTTTCTTTCTCAAGATTGCTTTGGCTATTCATGGTCTTTGTGCTTCCATACAAATTGTAAAATTTTTTGTTCTAATTCTGTGAAAAATGTCATTGGTAATTTGATAGGGATTGCATTGAATCTGTAGATTGCTTTGGGTAGTATACTCATTTTCACAATATTGATTCTTCCAATCCCAGAACATGACATATCTCTTCATCTGTTTATGTCATCTCTGACTTCTTTCATCAGTGTTTTATAGTTTTCTGATAACAGGTCTTTTGCCTCCTTAGGTAGGTTTATTCCTAGGTATTTTATTCTTTTTTTGCAATGGTAAATGGGATTGTTTCCTTAATTTATCTTTCTACCATTTCATTGTTACTGTATAGGAATGCAAGGGATTTCTGTGTATAAATTCTGTATTCTGAAACTCTACCAAATTTGTTGATTAGCTTTAGTAGCTTTCTGGTAGCATCTTTAGGATTTTCTATTTATAGTATCATGTCATCTGCAAACAGTGACAATTTTACTTCCCCTTTTCCAATTTGGATTCCTTTTTTCTCTGATTGCTGTAGCTAGGACTTCCAAAACTATGTTGAATAAGAGTGGTGAGAGTAGACACCTTTGTCTTTTTCCTGATCTTAGAGGAAATGCTTTCAGTTTTTCACCATTGAGAATAATGTTTGCTGTGAGTTTGTCATACATGGCCTTTATTAGGTTGAGTTAGGTTGCCTGTATGCCCACATTCTGGAGACTTTTTATCATAATTTGGTGTTGAATTTTGTTGAAAGCTTTTTCTGTATCTATTCAGATAATCCTATGTTTCCTAATTCTTTAATTAATTAATATGGTATATTACATTGATTGATTCGTGTATCTTGAAGAATCCTTGCATCTCTGCAATAAATCCCACTTGATTGTAGTGTATGATCCTTTTAATATATTATTGGATTCTGCTTGCTAGTATTTTGTTGAAGATTTTTGCATTAGTATTCATTAATGATATGGGCCTGTAATTTTCTATTTTTGTGATATCTTTGTCTGGTTTTGGTATCAGGGTGATGGTAGCCTTGTAGAATGAGTTTGGAAGTATTCCACCCTCTGAAATGTTTTGGAAGATTTTGAGAAGGACAGGTGTTATCTCTTCTAAAATGTTTAATAGAATTCACCAGTGAAGCCAAGTGGTTGTTGACTTTTGTTTGTTGGAAGAGTTTTAATCACGGTTTCAACTTCATTACTTGTGATTGGTCTGTTTATATTTTCTCTTTCTTCTTGGTTCAATCTTGGAAGGTTGTAGTTTTCTAAGAATTTGTCTATTTCATCCAGGTTGTCCATTTTATTGGCATATAGTTGCTTGCAGTACTCTATTATGATCCTTTGTATTTCTATGGTGTTAGTTGTAACTTCTCCTTTTTCATTTCTAATTTTAGTGATTTGAGTCCTTTCCTTTTTTTTTTTTTTAAAGAGTGACTAAGGGTTTATCAATTTTGTTTATCTTCTCAAAGAATCAGCTTTTAGTTTTATTGCTCTTTGTTATTGTTTTCTTTATTTCTATTTTATTTATTTCTTCTTTGATCTTTATAATTTCTTTCCTTCTACTAACTTGGGTTTTTTTAAATTCTTCTTTCTCTATTTGCTTTTGGTGTAGGTTAGGCTGTTATTTGAGATTTTTTTTGTTTCTTGAGGTAAGATTGTATTGCTATAAACTTCCCTCTTAGAATGGCCTTTGCTGCATCCCTTAGATTTTGGGTCATTGTGTTTTTGCTTTCATCTGTTTCTAGGTATTTTTTGAGTTTCTTTTTGATCTCTTCAGTGACTTCTTGGTTATTTAGTAGTGTATTGTTTAGCCCCCATGTGTTTGTATTTTTTACAGTTTTTTCCTGTAATTGATGTCTAATCTCAGAGCGTTGTGGTCTGGAAAAATGCTTGATATGATTTCAATTTTCTTAAATTTGCAAGGCTTGATTTGTGACCCAAGATGTGCTCTATCCTAGAGAATGACCTGTGAGCACTTGAAAAGACAGTTTATTCTGCCGCTTTCAGATGGAATGTCCTGTAAATATCAATTAAGTCAATTTGGTCTACTGTGTCATTTAAAGCTTTTGTTTCCTTAATTATTTTATGTTTGGATGATCTGTTCATTGGTGTAAGTGGGTCTTAAAGTCCCCTACTATTATTGTGTTACTGTATATTTCCCCTTTTATGGCTGTTAACATTTGCCTTATGTATTGAGGTTCTCCTATGTTGGGTGAATAGATATTTACAACTGTTATACCTTCTTGCATTGATTCTTTGATCATTATGTGGTGTCCTTCCTTGTCTTTTTAATAATCTTTGTTTTAAAATCTATCTTGTTTTATGTGAGTATTGCTACTCTGTCTTTCTTTTGAATTCCATTTGTATGGAATATCTTTTTCCATCCCCTCACTTTCAGTCTGTATGTGTCCTTAGGTCTGAAGTGCATCTCTTGTAGACAACATATATACGGGTCTTATTTTGTTCTTCTAGGTCCTTGTTAATAGTTTCTTGTATATTCTCCATTCTATTTCTTTGATCTTGAATCATCTTTATTATCATTTGTCTGAATGTTTTTTCAGATAGCTTTCCTATTTTCTCTTCATTTATTTGGTCTTTTGGGATTTTTACCTTGCTCCTTTGCCTACAGTGTATTTCTCTTTCATTTCATTTTGTCTACCCTACAAAATGGTCTTTGTTATGGTGTTTATGGTCTTCTTTTCACAGGCTACAGGGTTTTAGTTCCCCTTGTTTCTGTTGAGTGCCTTCTGCTGAGTGAATTTAGTCCAGGGGCTTGTGGAGGCTTCCTGGTGGAGGACCTGGGGCCTGCACTTTGTTGAGTGGAATTGAGTATTTTCCTTCTGATGGGCAGGGCTACAACAGGTGGTATGTTTTGGGGTATCTGTGAGCTTTATACGACTTTAGATTGCCTGTCTACTGATGGATGGGGCTGTGTTCCTGTCTTGTTGGTTGTTTGGTGTGAGGTGTTTAGCACTGGAGCCTGCAAGCTGTTGTGGCAGGCCAGGTCTTGGTGTTGATATGGATACCTTCAGGAATGTACATGCTGATTAGTATTCCCTGGGCCTTGGAATTCTCTGGAGTTACAGAGTTCTGGACTCTATGCTTCTACCCCAGAGGCCCAGGCCAGACCCCTGGTCAGGGAACCAAGAGCATGCAAGCCATATAGTTCAGTCTGATAAAAAATAGAGAAAATAAAATAAAAAAGAAAAACAAAACAAAACAAAAAGACAAACAAAGCTCAGGGCAAATAACAAGAACAGCAACAAACAAACAGCAGCAACAACAAAACAACACACACTCATGCACACAAACACATACACACACACAGAATAGAAAAAGAAATCAAGGGAATAGACAACCAAACAAGAGAATTCTAATATGAGAAGTGTCAATAAGGATTATACTAATGAAAACAATGAATGAAAAATAAAACTGAAATGGGGCAAAAAACAATATCAAAAACAACACCAACAACAAAAATGTGAATAAAACATAGAATATAAACTTAAAAACAACTGAAAAAAAAGAAAAAATGTATAAATTATAGAATGAAGAACAAAAAGAAGACTAAAGCTGCAAAGCAACAAGAAAGTAAAGAGAAAATAAAAACTTTATATATATTAAGAAATTAACATAAGGTAAAATATTTAAAAAATAAAAGATAAAAAATAATAAAAGCAACCACACCAACAACTGAAGAAGACGAAATAAACCAACAAAGAATAACAGTAATGAGAATATTATCCTGGGACCACCTCCTGAGGGGGCCTTCCAATACCTCTAGGTAGGTCTCTGGACCTGCTGTGGACACAGACTCTGATCTGGCCTGATTCCTGTGTGTATTTGCCCACAAAGTTCAGTGCTGTGAAAGCTAGACTCTTCTCAGATATTGAAACACTCATTGTCTATTCAGGTATTCCACAAATGCAGTATTTATGCAGCCAATCTTAGGGATTTAATTCACAGCTTGTGCCGCTGCGTGGAAAGGTTTGTGTTTCCCTTCCTTATTTGCACCACCCCTCGGGCTCAATTTTGGTTTTAACCTCACCTCTGTGTGTGTGCCATCCTCAGGCATCTGATCCTTGCCCAGATGTAAGGGAGTAAAAGCAGTGGCTGCATAGAACACACTTGGGTACTCCCAGTGCCTGCATCAGCACAAGCTGGCATATGGGAGCATTGTCAGTTCCACCCCCACCCCCACGCCTCTCAATAATGGTGCCTTGCTTTCCAGGCAGACCAAGCTTCCTCTAAGGGAATTCCCGGTCACGGGTCCCCTCACTTCCATCCCTTCTATTGTATCCTCACAGACAACTGTGTTTCTCTCCCTGGGTCTGTCCTTCCAAACCTATTCTTTAGCCCTCTGACCCTGCCAGCTTCAATGGACTCTCATCCCAGGCAGGGGTGCCCAGGGCTGATTCTCAAGGAGGTTTTGGGGTGGGCAGCACTCAGGACCCCAGAGTCTATGCTGGCAGAGGCGACCTTGGACCAAGGGCCAGGTGGGCCCATTGAGGTGGGAACCCTTCCCAATGCCTGCAGAGGCTGAAGAAGCCAGTGGGTGGGGAAGGGGTTTATAATGGCGGCTTGGACCCTTGCACACTTCTCGACAATGATGCTTTGCTATGGTATCTCAAGCTGTCTCCACAGACTTTCCTGGTTGTTACACCCCTTGCTCCTGTCCCTTCGGGCTGTCTTTTCACGGCCAAGAGCTGCCCTCTCCCTGGGTCTGCACTCCAAACCCCTCTTTCCAGCACCCAGCTCCCCTTTGTAGCAGGTGACTCATGATTCAGGCTGGAATGTGCAGAGTTGTGGTGTAGATCATGTGTGCAGTTTTTACTTTGTCTTGCCCTCCGCAGACCATCTGCTGCTTTCTCCTTTGATCCCTCAAAGTTCTTTTTATGTCCCTGCTGATTTCTCCTCCATGAGGGAGTCTTTCTTAATGTGGGGATCTCTCCTGACCTTCAGCTTCCCACCAGGTTTGTTGGTCTGTTTTTTGCTTCCTCTGTTTTTTTCCTCTCTTCTTCTTTGTTTTGTTCTTTTAGGTGTCTGAAGTCTACTGCTAATGTTCAGCAAGTGCTCTTTAGGAACTGTTCCATTTGTAGATGTGTTTTTGATGAACTTGTGAAGAGCGACAAATTATGTGTCCTCCTATTCTGCCATCTTGACTCCTCCAATGGACTCTGTTTTAAATGAGGTTTCCCCTTATTTATTTGCACATGAATATGTCCTCTGTATATGTGAACCACTCCAGCAGATGTTATAATTTTTGCTTCAACCACCATACATGATTAAGAAACTTATGATGAGAAGAATAGCCTATTATATTTATCTCAGTTTTTACCTGTTCTATTGTTTTCATTTATTCTAAAGTTCCAGACCTTTTTCTATTATCATCTTCCTTCCATTTGTAAAACTTCCTTTATATATTCCTAAGGATTAAGTCTGCTTACCCCTTACCAACATATAAGAATATGCTGGTGGCAACTTAGTTTTCCTTTGCCAATAAAACAGTTTTAATTTTAAAAACTCATCTTGAAAATAGTTATGAATGCCAAGAATATTTTGATTAAAAAAGGGAGATTAATAAATGAGAGTTCTTGATCTATCAGAAATTCAATTATAGAGTGAGATATGACTACTTTTTAGTTACGATTTAAATGACATAAAC
Source organism: Mesoplodon mirus (assembly GCF_964341445.2). Taxonomy (NCBI): domain Eukaryota; kingdom Metazoa; phylum Chordata; class Mammalia; order Artiodactyla; family Ziphiidae; genus Mesoplodon; species Mesoplodon mirus. The sequence continues at coordinate 105,132,457 of NC_138983.1, read as the reverse complement.
TATATATACATATGCATGTGATTTTAGTGCTACACCTACACTAACTTATTTATTTCTTATGCCAGCCCTATGAGGAATATAATATTTTTATCTGTTTTGCACTTGAGGAAATTGAGGCACAGAGCAGAAAGAGAGATAATATTTGTTTTTTGAGGGAAAAAGAAAGAAAATGTATTAAAATGTTATCATTTTCTCTTGATAGAAATTTTTTTTCATTTTGTCTTTATTATGTTTTATAGTTCCAAATTATTTCTAATGAGTATGGAGTACCTTCATAACTATAAAAAATTTTCCGAAAAATGTTGGTCAGTGATATGTTGGGCAATTCTGAACAAACTTCAGTGTAAATACAAATACTGAACAGGATTGAATATATAGCAAGATGTAAGAATTAGGCTAAAATAAATATTTTATATTACTAAACTATATGATCAATCATTGAAATAATTACTGGAAAACATTGAAAATGCTTGATATCACTATTAATAAAAGAAATGCAAATGAAAATGGCAATCAAATCCCCCTCTTTGCCAAAATGTATCTATCTTCTTTACATGAAAATTCCAAAGGGGTGAGGATAAAGTGATACAAGTACTGACATATACCTATCAGTAGTATAAGTTAGGGTAATACTTTGGCAAAGCCTTTTTGTCTTATGAAAAAAATGCTTAAAGTACTAATACCTTTTGATTCAGTTACTCTATTTCTGAGAATCTGTCTTAAAGAATTCATTCTGAACAAAAAATTTGTGCACAAGAATTGTGGTTATTGATATCAGGACTGATCTTTAAGTATTTTCTGCATTTTTATCTTGGTTCAGCTCAAATAATGTTAATATTTTCCAAAATTCATGTTGACTTCCTGGACTTCATGAAAGTAAACCTTCCAAAAATCCATGTGGGCATTCTTTAACCTTCTACTATTAATATCATCAGACATTTTACCTATGATATCATAACAAGAACTACCTGTTCTATTATCTGGTGAAGATATTGTGATGACAATAAAATACTCATTTTTTTTCACTCAGAAAAAATGTATTTTTATTGCCTTTAGCAAGATCCTGATTGACTTACAGCCATCAGTAACATGAAGCAAATTTCTCTAGCCATACAACTTGCATAACATCTCAATCCCATGTAGTAACTTACTATGGTCTTACTATGGCCTTACGATGGTCTGAATGTCCCACCAAAATCCATATATTGAAATCTTAACACTCAAAGGTGATGGTGTTAGTAGGTGGGGCATTTGGAAAGTGCTTAGATCATGAGGGTAGAGCTTCATAAGTGGCACTAGTGCTCATAAAATAGATCCTACAGAGCTCTTCAACCCCCTTCCACCATGTGAGGATGCATTGAGAAGTCTGTAGCCTAGAAGAGGGCCTCACCTGACCATGCTGGCACCCTGACCTAGGACTTCCAGTCTCCAGAACTGTAAGCAATAAACTTCTGCTCTTTATAAGCCACCCATCTCTGGTATTTTGTTATAGAACTTTAAACAGATTGAGACATCTCTTAAGCACATACATACTCATGGAACATACACACATCCCTCTATGTATGTGGCTCATTACCTTCTCCCTCTTTCTTAGCAATGAGCATAAGCCCCAGGACATATTCCATATAAGATTTTCTAGGGATCCAGAATATCTTATCTTTTTTGTAGTACCCTCAAGTGTTCCATCAAATCCAATTTCGCTATTTCCATGAACCCCAAATTACCCAAAATGCTATTATTTTTAATAAGAATACTGGCAAACCATCTAATGTCCAAATATAAGGAATAATTATTCAATCCAAAGTACATCCCTTTGATAGTATGAGCTAGAGTAATGAAAAGTAAGAATTATGAAATGTATAAGAGTAAAATATTATAAAATAAAGAATTTAGGACACAAATACACATATGTAAACATATAACACAAAAATCATGTAAAATGTGTAGAGAAAATACTAAATAACAAGTAGTAGTCATTGGTGGTAGTTTGAACTATGAGGAAGTTCTTTTCAAAATTTCTTATTTTTTGTATAGCACAGAGAACTATATTCAATATCTTGTAATACCCTATATTGGAAAAGAATCTGAAAAATTATATATATATATATATATATATATATATATATATATATATATATGAATCACTTTTCTGTACACCTGAAACATTGTAAGTCAACTATACTTCAATATTTTTTTTAATTTCTGATTTTAAAAATTTATTCTGATGATCAAGAATTATACTTATAATGGAAAAATAAAGAAACTTAAAAGAAAGACCTGGAATACATTTTTCAGTTTCTAAAAATGCAAACCTAGTTAGTGAAATAAGAAAGTCAGACAGGAACAAGGGAAAAAGTGATCATCATATGCTCAAATTCCATCCCTCTTCTATATTTCATTTGGATTTCATAATGACCTAAAAACTATGATTTTCTTTCCTTGGTCTTTAAATGGTTCACTGATTTTAGCAAAATATAAACAGAAAAATAATAATTTATCACTTTATTCTTATGCCTCCATCTACTCTTTCTCTCTCCCCTCCCATTTTGCTCCTCACATCTTTCATCCTGGATTTCTTCTGGAGCATCCATTTCTTATTTCTTTGTCATACAAAGAAATAAGGAGGAGTGTTTCATGTCCTCTTCTGAAACAGCATTACTTAGTCTATGCTCAGCCTTTGGAGACTGAATTGAAATAGGCTTATGAGGGAATTTTCCACTCAAAATCTATCATCTCTGCCTCAGACAATTAATTTTCTAGCAAATAAATGAATAAAATGTCCTCCATTTTCTTACACACATCATTTACATGTATAATTTTATTATATGTACAACTTTTGTGTAATCAAGAAAAATGCAAAAAAAATGTTTTCATTGAAAAAATATTGAATAATCTCTAAAAGCATTACTTGGAGACATTGAGAAGATGGTTCTTTCTCTGAATCACACTGGCAAAGGCCAGTAATTACTCTATGTCCTATTGCACAAAATTCTATAAAGAAGATTTTCTATATTTCTAAAAATAAGACTTCAGAAGTATATTAATATTTGAATGGCCACATTTAATATATTATCCCTCTGAGCATTTCTGAGTCCAGAAATGAAAAAAATTAAAGACTGTTTCTTTTGTGTGTGTTTGTGATTTGGAACTCAAGGAACTTAATAGTGAAAATTATGAAAATCACATTTCTGAGACCACCCATAACCCTATGAAAGAAAAATTACCCCCAGATCAAGCTAGCCTGAGTATATATACTAGTAATTTTTACTTATCAAACACAGATAAGGTCATATAGAACTCATTGTTATTTGTTTGTATATTTTGTTTGTTTTTGTGTTCTGCATTGTATTTTGTTGTTGTTGTTTGGTTTTTTCTGCATTGTTTTTAACTACAGGTAATAATAGGAGCACCAGATTGTAAAATCTGTCACACCATTGGGCTAGGAGATAGTACCAATCGTCCCTTCTCTGTGTCTATCTCCTGCTACTACCTGGCCAATCACCATTAATAATCTAGTAAATACTCTTAGAAAACACTATTTGTTATCATTCTATTGCTGATTCAGTAAAGCAAAAAGGTAAATAAAAATCTAATTAAGCACTCTGGTTGGAAGGAGGAAGAAAGAGGATCTTAACTTGCACCTTCTAAACAAATTTTTCACAAGAAATAGTTACAGGTCTATCCATGGGTCACTTGAAATGGAGGTGGGTCAAACAACAAAAAGAGGATGGATAGAGATTGTGATCTAAATATCTTTGTGTATGTCTCTATTTATACTATGCAGAATAATTAGGTATTTGCTGTATATGCATTCGTTATGTCAGCTAATGGCTAGCCTAATGAAACAGCAACCTCATGAATTACGCATTTGTTCCCACTTTAGAAGGCTTCTCTACTTCTTGCTGTTTGAGGTCTTTAAAAATTAATTATCACAATAGTATGTTGATACATGGAGACTTGAGCAACTAAAATTTAGTCTTAAAGTTATTTTAAAATACTAAAATAGATTATAATATAAAATAAATAAGGGAACTTGTACAACATATGTCAGAGTAATTAATTTTTATAGTTCCCCTCTCTGAAGCCATTTGAGATGAAGAAAAATAAACAAATACAGGAAAAAATAATGAAACTATAGAATACTTCCAAACCTATTGCTCCAAGTCCATGGATAAATCTCTTACAATAATTAAACTAATGGTGGCAAATAGTATTAAATTAAGTGAAAATGCTGGAAAGTGGTATACATCTCTTTTCATTGAGACTATGGGATAATGGGAAGAAATTAAGAGGAAAAAACTCAAAGTGACCCTACTCAAAAAGTCAAACAAACAGAAGAAAACAAAATCCTGTTAGGGAGGATGAGGGCTCAAAATATGGGTGGAAACAAGGACACATAACAAAATCCTTTACTTGGTTGGAGCTCTGTTGGAAAACGTCAAATAAGCCCAAAGATACTCCATGGTTCTGATATAGCTTCTAACCTGAAAGAGGAAAGGCCTGGAGATGAGTCTCAATGAGATGAGAGATTTAAAACAAGAGCCTGGGAAACCAAAATGAGCTACTAATTCATGACCAGAATGATGAAAGCCAAGGTTTTTCATGTCACTTGACCTCTCACTGGTATGTGCAATTCCATCAAAACAGAGGTAAGCCAAAGGAAAAAAATCGTCACCAATGTCAATATTATCACAATAAATAGTATTATCACTATTATTATATATATACCAGCCATAACCTAGAGAGAGAGAAAAAAAGAGAGTTAAGAATGTTTACTTATGCTGATTTTCAAACGTCTCAAGGGATGCAAATAGTATCAATGGAATAAGAATGTTATTAATGTCATAAAATTATCGACAGGTATAAATAAAGTCAAATTGTGTCCCTTCCAATTTACTGGGGACAAGAGTAGAGAGGACGAAAGAATTAAAAACAGAGGGCAAAATTCAACAAATGGCAAAAAAAGGAAAATAAGATAAAATTTATAAATGTCATTAAAGAAAGAATTCAGACATATGAATGACATTTAGAATATATTTATGTTAACATTTACATAAATCTTACACCTTATAGACTAAGCACTGATATACATCTTGGGTTACAGCAGTGAACAAAACAAACCAAGTCTTTCACTCATAAAAATCTAAAAACCCAGACTGAATGAAAAGAGAGTAACCCAGATAGTTTATCAATAAAGTACTAGATAAAAGTGTATGAGGTAAATGGGAAAATAGGAAATAGCTGCAGTATTAATAACAGAAAACTTTAATCTAATGTAAATGTTCAGTTATATAAAGAATGTAACAACATTATGGTGAAAGATACAATCTACAATTACGTTTTTAAGTGAACAAATTATGCAGTTAGAAAACCAAAGTCCAATCCAGATTTCCTTATGTCCTAGCTTTGGTAAACCATTTAATCTGTCTACACCTCAATTTCCTCATTTGTAAAATGAGGATAATAATGGTGTTTATTTGACAGGTTTTGGGGATGCACCTACAAAAGTTCCTGACATGTAATATATTAAATGTAAATGCTTGGTAATAAATAACATTATTTAAATGTTCAAAGTAAAAACTGTAGAAAATATGTAAAAATGAAAATTGGGGCTTCCCTGGTGGTGCAGTGGTTGAGAGTCTGCCTGCCAATGCAGGGAACATGGGTTCGTGCCCCGGTCCAGGAAGATCCCCCATGCCATGGAGCAGCTGGGCCCATGAGACATGTCTGCTGAGCCTGCGTGTCCAGAGCCTGTGCTCTAGAACGGGAGAGGCCACAACAGTGAAAGGCCCATGTACCACAAAAAAAAAAAAAAGAAAGAAAAAAAGAAAATCACTGCATTACAATGGTATTGGTAGATCTAATATGCCTCATACTGCAAATAGGATGTTCTTTATTTTCAGTAATATCAGGAATATTTTAAAATTTGTAAACATATTAGTCTCTGAAAAAAATCTCAAAAGTATAAAATAATCTTTAAATACTACAAAATTTTATTAACCACACAACAATAAACTGAAATTAAGTAACAAAAGTACTAACAACAACAAAATAGAAATATTTTTAAAGAAACCATTAGACTAAAGAAAAATCATATAACAATTACAGGAGTAACTGAAAAATATTGATGAAAATGGTACATATTTAAACCCTTGGGCCATAGCTAAACTGAACAATATCCATAGCTTAAAAATGTTATTGCAAAATAAGAAATATGAAATTCATGTATTAGTAAAAGAAAATTAATAAAATTGATAAGTAAATTCAAGAACAACTTCCTTGAATAAGGAAATATATAAATAAGATATATAAATCAAGTCATTTTAATAAAGAAAAATGGAAAACCATAAATACATAAAATCAGCCATGACTTATAAGATAAAAATCACAGATAAAAAGGATTTTTTATTATTCTAAATGTTGATTAACTGTATGCTTTTATGACTAAGAAGACATATCCTACCAGTAGCCTCTTTTGGCTGCTGGAGCAATATAATGATTAGAAATAGAAGCAGAGATTATTGACACTCATAATCTCAGTATCTTTTCTCTCATCCACTTAAGACATGCATCAAGGACATCATAGATGTTAGGCAATGTCTTGACCCACGCAAAATTCAAGCAAAGGAGCGTTCACAAAGATTTTTTAAGCACCACTCTGTCCCATCATCATTATTATCAACAAGGGCTAAAATGTTGTTCACAAAAATGTTGGTAATGATTATCACTGATGATGGGTGATTAAGTTTTTGACACATTGTTTTATTATACTGGATAAGGTTTTATTATCTTAATATTCAAAACCAAAAGTTTTTTTTTTTTTATTGAAAACCTAAGAACATTCCTCTGAATGCAAACAAGAAACAACAAAATAGAAAGGAGTTATTATGAGCAGGCATTGCTCACACCTTCTTATTGTGGCTTGTATTTGCTACTATTCAGAGTACATATGGAAACTTTTGGATGTACTGGAATTTACAATAAGGTTCGCCAACATATGACATGAAAAATTTGCCCATAATTTTTGTAAGACTCCCTTTTAGGAAAGATAGTTTCTGAATTAAGGTGATAAGTTCTTTTAGAACTAGGAGTTCATGGGAGGGTATAAGTTAGCAATGTAATGTATAATAGTAGTTGCATTTGCTATTATTAAACAATTTTTACATTAACAATATTAAATGCATTTGGTATCAGTAAATGAATTAATATCTGTACAAAGGAAAATTACTGAGCTTGTTGCCATATAGAGCAAGTCTGATCATTTTAACTTAACCAGTGGAAGTTTAGTGAAACAACTAGTTTGTGTGTGTGTATGTTGGAGAATTAGTTCTAGTAAAAAGCAAAGGGAAAACAGACTAACATCTGTTTAGTGAGTACCTAACATTATTATAGACACTTCTCACATATTTTACCTCATTTTGTCCTCCTAACACAGCTGTTAAGTATTATAATTCCCACTTGATACATGATGAAACTGCAGCTCAGAGAGTTTAAGTAATTTGGCCAAAGCTATAAAGGCAGCAAGGAGCAAAGTCTGAATTCTAATCTAATATTACTTTGTTACTGATTAGCAAAGAACATTTTCTTTCTATTATACTACTACATTAATAGATTGAGTTAACTAATTTGATTTAATTGTTCAATGACTTTAGAGACTCCTCAGATCTTTTACAAATGATAGAGCTATTTATAGACACAACTAAAACAAGTAGCCCAAATTAGAAGATGTCCAATCCTCTTGGCAATATGAACTTTGACTTTGCTTTACAAAAGAGTGAGACTTTGCTCTGTAGGAGACAGAGGATGGCTAGAGCAAAATCCATTTGTGTCATCTGATTATAAGTATAGCAACCCATAAAAAAAGGGTAGAGTAAATTAGCAGTGTGAACATCAATCTATGTTGATTAGAAGGTAGAATTTGAAGTCTAATTCTACTATACCTTTGTCTCAGGAGGACAAAGTCCTTTGTCTCAAAGGACTCAGTTTAATCTCTCAAAACAAGAATGTTGTACTGAAGAAACATTGAAAGTGAGGTATAGATCTATAATCTATATTTATCATAGATCAAAATATTCAGCTCTCTTTGCCTTTGCCTAGAATCCCATGCATAATTCCAGTTATCTTTACTCCAGATGCTTGATGAACTGAGTGTCATCAAAGAGTAAATGAGTCTTTAGCGTTTTTTTCTGACAGGTGGCCATAAGCATTAGTTCATCCCTCTGATTATGACTTTAAAGATTTGAGGGTCACTATTACTTATACTTTTTACTGATTTCATAAAAATAAATTGATTTATCCTGCCAAAAAATTAAAACTTTTCCAAATTACATCTTACAACATTTAGAAGATAATATTTAACTTTATTTTTCATTTTCATTAAGTCTGGAAAGCAGAAGAAATGACAAATGGATAATCCTAAGTAAATAATTGACCTCAAATACTTAAGACTGGAACACAGAGAATCTATCAGTAATTTTCTACTAGACAAAATGTACATGACTAGTTTTTATGCATTGGCATAAAAATTCAAAATGAGTTATCCACTTTCAGGATACAAGCATACCTATTAAAAAATATTTCATGAAATCTTATGAGAATCATGAATAAAGAAACATATCTGTTCCCATTTATACTGTACGCTGCCTACCTTTGTCCTATTTGACCCTCATTTATTACTTTGTATTTTTTAGCTGTTGTGCTTTAAAATTAAGCTAATATAATAGCAATTCTATTATGACTTCAAATGTTTTTCAATACTTCAATTTTCTTTGAATGTTTCAGTTCTCTCTTCAAGCCATTTACTCAAAATTTTTGACTTGAGTTGTCATAAGTTAAGTTGCAGTTAATCTTAAAGTAAAAATTCTTTTTGGATTGAAGTTGAGTTGATAGAACTATAACTCACAGACACCTCTGTACAGCAAGCAAGTTTATTTTCCTAAACATTTAACAATTTTAGAAGTTTCAAAGTTTAAAGAGAGAACCCATGTATCATTTCTTCAAAGTCACTCAAGTTTTCAACTTCAAGGACACGCCTATGCATATAGCCAGTTTTTCTGAAGGAGTTAAAGTGATTAGCTAGTACAAAATGCATGCAGAATGACTGGGTAAGTGATCTCTAAAGTAGTGAGTATTAAATGGTTAAATCATAAATCTGAGGAGCCAGAGGCAGAAAGTATGTGAGACTGCAAAAGAATCATAGACCTCAATGGTTTCTGTAACAAATCATAGACAACACAGAACCAGCTTTCTCATCACCAGAAAGCTAGGAGCTTAGAAAACCCTTCTGTCACTCTTGTGTGCCTCAAAGGCAGTTGAACAATAAAAAGAGGCATAAAGGGTGAATAGAAAGTTACCCATGAAAAGTTTAGATATGAAGAGAGGGTGCATAGACACATCAAAAGGAATTCAATGGCTGAGCTTGATATTTCTAGGCACTAAGAAGCTCAGATGGTTTAGTTTGACAGCGATTGTTACACTCAGTTAAAACAGTCATAACTGGAACTACAGAAATAAAATCAATTCATATTTTGTGTTTAAATATGAACTTTGAAGAGTTTCAGAAAAAAGAGTATATAGTTCTCACCTATAACGGTTGAATAATACAAGCAAAAGAGGCTGCCTATGAGAGCACTATGCTGCAAGAAATATTCTGGGACCTAAACCCACCCAGGAGGGTCTACTTTGAAAATCCTATATACAATTTTTGAATGAGGGAGAGGAACGGGAGTTTTCAAAGGGAAAAGAGTTAAATTGATAGCCTAGATGGAGCCAAAGCTGGAGACAGATAAGTGAGTAAGATTGAAGCACTTATGGAAAGTGAGCTGAAAGAGGAACTGAAAGCTCCAAGTCATGACATAATATGGGTGGGTTAAGCTAGGAATTTCTTTCTTCCTTTTTTTAAAATTTATTTTACGGCTGCCTTGGGTCTTTGTTGCTGCACACAGGCTTTCTCTAGTTGTGGCAAGCGGGGACTACTCTTCATTGTCGTGCACGGGCTTTCTCATTGTGGTGTCTTCTCTTGTTGCGGAGCACAGGCTGTAGGTGTGGGCTTCAGTAGTTGTGGGATGCGGGCTCAGTAGTTGCGGCATGCAGGGTCTAGAGTGCAGGCTCATTAGCTGTGGTGCACGGGCTTAGTTACTCCACGACATGTGGGATCTTCCCCGACCAAGGATCGAACCCCTGTCCCCTGCATTGGTAGGTGGATTCTTAGCCACTGCACCACCAGAGAAGTCCCAAGCTAGGAATTTCAAAATCTAAGACTGAGAAGTCATGGTGGGGGAGGGGGAGGTTTCTGGGGATTTCTTTTTATCAGGACCCGGTGCAACCTTGCCTGGCCAAGGTAGACTCTTAAAAAGTAATCAGATTGGGTCAGTGAGAGAGTGCATGGGGGAAGACAGACTGCTTTAGAATTCTCTGCTTAATAATATGACATATCCTAAGATGAGAAAGTAATAATATAGCACAACTCAAGTGAGAGTGACATAGACTATCAAGATAAATAAAAAGACAATGCAGAACCTAGACTACTTTAAAAAAGCAGATTAAAAACTAGACTATATATATATCTATATATCTATATATATATATATAGATAGATAGATAGATAGATATATTTCATTTAAATATGAGTTTCTCCAGTTGCTCAGAGAGGAAGAACTGTTTGTATACTCAAGAAACTCATTGTTTATTTGTAAGTTAACTTACCATTAAACTAGTGCTAATTTTTCTGATCACATAATGTGGTTCAGTCAAACAAAATTATTATATTTGTTGTCTTTAAAAAGTTCAGAATTAAATAAATGATTCAACTGTTTTCATATTTTTTTCATTCAACAACATTTAGCAAATATTTTGGGGCCCTTACTACAGGATTAGCCTTATTCTAAGTCCTGGACATAACACAATGAGCAAAAAAGATAAAAATCATTTTCCTTCACAAAACTTACATTATAGTGAAGAAAGAGACACCATAAATGAATAAATACAATATACATTATGATAGACGAGAGGAAGTGAAATGGAGTAAACTAAAGCAAGGAAAAGGATAAGGAGTACTGGGGGAGGGTAAATTTTAATTAGAAAAGTCAAGGAAGTCCTCACAGACACTGTGACATTGGTAAAAATACCTGATGAATGTGAAGGAATTAGTCAAGATGATTTTCGGTGACAGAGTTACTAGTGGAAGTAAGTACAAAGACCCAGAAGAAGGAATATTCAGGTAATTTTCAGGAAGAGAAAGGAGCCAGTGCAGCTGGAACAAAGTGATGAGCCCTTTTTTTTTTCTTGCATGGAGTAATTGTTATTTGATTTTTTTCCCCTTTTTACATCTTTATTGGAGTATAATTATTTTACAATGTGTTAGTTTCTGCTTTAAAACAAAGTGAATCAGTTATACAAATACATAAGTTCCCATATCTCTTTCCTCTTGCGTCTCCCTCCCTCCCACCCTCCTTATCCCACCCCTCTAGGTGGTCATAAACCACTGTGGTGATCTCCCTGTGCTATGCGGCTGCTTCCCACTAGCTATCTATTTTACGTTTGGTAGTGTATATATGTCCATGCCACTCTCTCACTTTGTCACATCTTACCCTTCCACCTCCCCATATCCTCAAGCCCATTCTCTAGTAGGTCTGTGTCTTTATTTCCATCTTACCCCTAGGCTCTTCATGACCTTTTTTTTTTTTTTTAGATTCCATATATATGTTAGCATATGGTATTTGTTTTTCTCTTTCTGACTTACTTCACTCTGTATGACAGACTCTAAGTCCATCCACCTCACTACAAACAACTCAATTTTGGTTCTTTTTATGGCTGAGTAATATTCCATTGTATATATGTGCCATATCTTCCTTATCCATTCATCTGATAATGGACACTTAGGTTGTTTCCATCTCCTGGCTATTGTAAATAGAGCTGCAATGAACATTTTGGTACATGATTCTTTTTGAATTATGGTTTTCTCAGGTTATATTCCCAGTAGTGGGATTGCTGGGTCATATGGTAGTTCTATTTTTAGTTTTTTAAGGAACCTCCATACTGTTCTCCATAGTGGCTGTATCAAGTTACATTCCCACCAACAGTGCAAGAGTGTTCCATTTTCTCCACACCCTCTCCAGCATTTATTGTTTTTAGATTATTTGATGATGACCATTCTGTCCGTTGTGAGATGATATCTCATTGTAGTTTTGATTTGCATTTCTCTAATGATTAATGATGTTGAGCATTCTTTCATGTGTTTGTTAGCAATCTGTATATCTTTGGAGAAATGTCGATTTAGGTCTTCCACCAATTTTTGTCTTTTTTTTTTTTTTACATCTTTATTGGAGTATAATCGCTTTAGAATGGTGTGTTAGTTTCTTCTTTATAACAAAGTCAGTCAGTTATACATATGCATACGTTCCCATATCTCTTCCCTGTTGCATCTCCCTCCCTCCAACCCTCCCTATCCCACCCCTCTAGGTGGTCACAAAGCACCGAGCTGATCTCCCTGTACTATGTGGCTGCTTCCCACTACTTATCTATTTTATGTTTGGTAGTGTATATATGTCCATGCCACTCTCTCACTTTGTCACAGCTTACCCTTCCCCCTCCCCATACCCTCTACTCCATTCTCTAGTAGGTCTGTGTCTTTATTCCTGTCTTACCCCTATGTTCTTCATGACATTTTTTTTCTTAAATTCCATATATATATATATATGTTAGTATACAGTATTTGTCTTTCTCTTTCTGACTTACTTCACTCTGTATGACAGACTCTAGGTCCATCCACCTCATTACAAATAGCTCAATTGCGTTTCTTTTTATGGCTGAATAATATTCCATTGTATATATGTGCCACAACTTCCTTATCCATTCATCTGATGATGGACACTTAAGTTGTTTCCATCTCCTGGCTATTGTAAATAGAGCTGCAATGAACATTTTGGTACATGACTCTTTTTGAGTAATGGTTTTCTCAGGTTATATGCCCAGTAGTGGGATTGCTGGGTCATATGGTAGTTCTATTTTTAGTTTTTTAAGGAACCTCCATACTGTTCTCCATAGTGGCTGTACCAATTCACATTCCCACCAACAGTGCAAGAGGGTACCCTTTTCTCCACACCCTCTCCAGCATTTATTGTTTCTAGATTTTTTGATGATGGCCATTCTGACCGGTGTGAGATGATATCTCATTGTAGTTTTGATTTGCATTTCTCTAATGATTAATGATGTTGAGTATTCTTTCATGTGTTTGTTGTCAGTCTGTATATCTTCCCTGGAGAAATGTCTATTTAGGTCTTCCACCCATTTTTGGATTGTGTTGTTTGTTTTTTTGTTATTGAGCTGCATGAGCTGCTTGTAAATTTTGGAGATTAATCCTTTTTCATTTGCTTCATTTGCAAATATTTTCTCCCATTCTGAAGGTTGTCTTTTGGTCTTGTTTATGGTTTCCTTTGCTGTGCAAAAGCTTTGAAGTTTCATTAGGTCCCATTTGTTTATTTTTGTTTTTATTTCCATTTCTCTAGGAGGTGGGTCAAAAAGGATCTTGCTGTGATTTGTGTCATAGAGTGTTCTGCCTATGTTTTCCTGTAAGAGTTTGATAGTGTCTGGCCTTACATTTAGGTCTTTAATCCATTTTGAGTTTATTTTTGTGTATGGTGTTAGGGAGTGTTGTAATTTCATACTTTGACATGTACCTGTCCAATTTTCCCAGCACCACCTGTCTTTTCTCCACTGTATATTCTTACCTCCTTTATCAAAGATAAGGTGACCATATGTGCGTGGGTTTTCTATCCTGTTTCTTGATATCAATTATAGGAAAGGGTGTGTAAAAAATACAAACACATGGAGGGAACACAATACACTACTTAATAACCAAGAGATCACTGAAGAAGTCAAAGAGAAAATCAAAAAATACCTAGAAACAAATGACAATGAAAACACGACAACCCCAAACCTATGGGATGCAGCAAAAGTAGCTCTAAGGGGGAAATTTATAGCAATATAATCGTACCTTAAGAAACAGGAAACATGTCAAATAAACAACCAAACCTTGCACCTAAAGCAATTAGAGAAAGAAGGACAAAAAAAAACCCCCAAAGTTAGCCAAAGGAAAGAAATAATAAAGATTAGATCAGAAGTAAATGAAAAAGAAATGAAGGAAATGATAGCAAAGATCAATAAAACCAATACCTGGTTCTTTGAGAAGATAAACAAAATTGATAAACCATTAGCCAGACTCATCAAGATGTGTTTTTACAGGCAATGAAATGATACATTTGTACAGAACAGATACAACTGATATCTGAAAAGAAGATTCTGGTGCACAGCCTGGAAGAATAAGTGATTGGCCATCTGATAAGATGCAACCTCAGACAGATGTCTTTTCTTATCTGTTTTGACATAAAAGGACTCATGATATAAATTTTTCTCCTGTTTTTAAATGGAACACGTGAGTGCATAAACAAAGTGGAGAGGAATAATGCTAGAGGTTTCTAAACTCAGAATTTCCCATATGTCTTCTCACATCCAAGAGATAAAACAAGTGTGAAAAAATTTTAGAACAAAGACAGATTTACATTTCAAATTACTTTTTAAAAAATCTAGCAGATTTTAGCAAAATATGACCACCAGAATGAATGCTTATTTCTGGTCTACTTCATTTTTATTATTTTCATGACATAGAAACACAAGAATGACCATATCCATGAGCTCAATTCTCCATATAGTTGATCTATGGTATTTTGGTATATTTTATTTCAAACTGTACCACATCTGAAACATTATCAACAATTTTAACAGGCCTAAATTTTACCTCACATCTGTCAGTTCATAAAATTTTTGTTCTTCATGCTGAGAAATTTTGAAAGAGATATTCTAATAATTTTCAATACAGAATATATTCTGTTAGCATCATATATGATTCACCCTGGAGGAAAGAAAGGATGACTTTTTCTATAGCTGCCATTCATTTTTCCCCCAAATAAATAGTGAATTCCCTTTTTGGAAATTAGAAATTAGTAGGAATACATTAAATTGGTTTCTAATTTTAAATTACCTACTTTTTAAAAAATTATCTTCCCCAATTTTCCAACATAATTTGCAAATGCTTACAAATAGTATAAACCATGTATGAAATCCTTTCTAAGATTTCCATGAGTCCAATTCTCTTCCTCCACATAAAAGTTCAATTTTTCCTTTTCTATAGACTATAAGACAAATATTGATCAGATGTATTGCAATTGGTTTTTAAGTATTTGACCTAAATGTACAAATATTTTTTTAAAGTGTGCTTTAAATCATTAAAATGATTTCTTCATTTAAATCGTTTCAAAAGAAATCCAATGCTCACAGTACTTTCCTGATTACACTTACCCAATAAATGTAGCAAATAGACTAATGAAATTTGTAAAATCAACAATTGATTTTGCCATACTGTGAGAATCCACAGAGAGAACAAGAGGAAGTATAGTCTGTTTATGAACCTTAAGTTCACTCTATCACAAGGGATTACTTGCAATGGATGAAAAGGAGGAACATTTAGTTATAAAATTAGAGATTTCTTTTTCACTTAGGAGATCATTAAAGAAAAGGAAGACATTTCGTTCCTAGAAAGATTAATAGGTGTTTCAGCACCACTCTCCACACCCTCACCTAGTTTGTGAACACTTATTTCTAACTTTTCAAGATCCTGAAATCTCTGTAGCTGCACTCCCAGTGAAGGAGGATTTACTTAGCTTGAGCTCACATAGAATATATCTAGTATTTTGACCTTAGATTCCAGGAAAAACTTGCCTATATTAAAAAAAAAAAGTCGATAAAGTACCAGAAGAAGAAAAGATATCTTTGTAATCACTTGCTCAAAAGTGCCCACCTCCAAAGTGTAATTGGCTCCTGAACATTTATATTATACATATCTTAATTAGTACTGATTGGCAATGTACAACTAATTTTTGTCATCTACCTTCATTTTTAGAAATAGCAAAATGATTTTGTCAACTGTTTTTATTCTGTTGTACTTATTATGATTGTGAGAGTTCAAAAATAATAACAACCACCTGACATACAGTAGATGCCCCATAAATATTGGTCAAATGGATGAACTAAATGAATGTGCCTCCATTCTAATTAAAAATGCTTTTTAAAACATCTTTACTGGAGTATAATTGCTTTACAAAGTTGTGTTAGTTTCTGCTGTATAATATAACAAAGTGAATCAGCTATATGTATACATATATCCCCATATCCCCTCCCTCTTGTGTCTCCCTCCCACCCTCCCTATCCACCCCTCTAGGTGTTCACAAAGCATAAGCTGGTCTCCCTGTGCTATGCAGCTGCTTCCCACTAGCTATCTATTTTACATTTAGTAGTGTATATATGTCAATGCTACTCTCTCACTTCATCCCAGCTTACCCTCTCCCCTCCCTGTGTCCTCAAATCCATTCTCTACGTCTGCATCTTTATTCCTGCCCCTAGGTTCATCAGAACCATTTTTCTTTTTCTTTTTTTTAGATTCAAAATATATGTATTAGCATACAGTATTTTGTTTTATTTGTTTTTCTCTTTCTGACTTACTTCACTCTGTATGACAGACTCTAGGTCCATCCACCTCACTATCAAAATGCTTTTTTGAGTTTATAACTGAGAGATTCTAACTGCTCCCCTGGAAGCACATATTGAAAGAAAGCATATATCAGCAGATCCCTTGTTACAAGACTCTAAAGCACATTTTAACTTTCCCTCAGCTTCCTTTATCTCTCCAGAGGCTTTATTTCCAAAACCTTTACTAAAACCTTGCCTTTTGCCTTATCTCCCTTGTCTAATCCAATTTATCAGTTTCTTCTTTTTTCTAATGTTCCAGCATTATGACTCAAAATTAACCTCTGCTGATACTAAATTATCAACATTATGGAGAAAGCATAAAGATGTAAAACCACATATAGTATATTAAAATTTTACCTACCAACTTAATCACAATCAGAGAGGCTTTAATCTTGTCTACTATATAGGAATTAAAATCCTTTTACTTTTCCTAAAGAAACTTTAAAACTTCATTCTATCTTCCCACAACCTGACTGCCTCATATGGGCCATCTCTTTTAATAGGTGTGTTCTCAGGGAACACAAACTAATTGCAATTTAACCAGACATAATTAAAATGGCAATTACTCCCTCCCTCCTCCTAATATAGAATGTATTTTTAATTGATTTTGGATTATCAGTGCCACTCATTTTCCCTTGAGCAGATAATACGAAGATAAGTTTATATGGTAACATAGGAAAGGAAGTATGTGTTTAATATTTAAACTTCATCTGAATTGTTTGCAGAAAGTTGACTTTTCTTTCTGTTTATTCACCATGGCACAGATTTTCTCTTACACCTACCAGAAAGCAACTCCCAATTATGAAATAAAGAAAGCAGTTTGACTAGTACTCAACTTCAAAAATAAGACTTAGACATCATGGCATCTACCTGGTTCTCAGATCACCTGCTCTGGAGGAAGGCATGCCTGCAGGACACTCAAGTAACCTTTTATAGATGCCCTCATGGCAAACAAAAACTATGGCTTCCTGAAAATAACACCTTGCCAGGTACATGAGTGAGCCACTTTGGAAGTGTATCCTCCAGCTTTACTCATCCTTTCAGATGGCAGCAGCCCTAACTGTCCTCTTAACTACAATTTTATAAGAAACCCTGAGCCCAAAACACCAGATTAATCGACTCCCAAATTCCTGGCTGACAGAAACAATTATGTGAAATATAAATGTTATGGATTAAGCTGCTAAGATCTGGGGTAACACAGCCATTAATATCTAATGAAGGTTTTGTTTGAGTTAGAATAACCACTCTGATATCCATCCTGAGATATCCTTCTGCACTTTAGCCTACCCCCTTAACTGTACTTATGTGGGAAATATATGTGAATATGAGTATTCCTGCCAGTAAGGGGACTACATTTGCTGTATACCCTTCCTCACTGTTTTGACCATTCCAAGAGAGCAACTTCAGACAAATACGTATCTCTACAATTTTTATGCTGTTATATTGCTCCCATTAATATACTTTTGAATCACTTATTTCAAAAGACCCATAAGAAGAGATACCCAAGGAATTCTGTCATTTATAGATTATGTCAGAAGCATATTCCCAAAAACTGTTGTAAAGATATCAAGAAAATTTATGCAGAACTTTATTCCTGGGGAGAATGCCACATAGGAAACAAGAACAGCTCACCAGGTATGAGGAAAATCCTTTATGTTCAACCTAATAAATCCCCATATTCTTTTAAACAGGAACCTCTGGTCATTACATTTTCTTCTTCAGAGAGCTCCTCCGTGTGGCCCTGAAGAGAGGAAATAAATCAGTTAACTCAAGGGGTACTTAATCTCTTTTTAAGGTCAGGAAACACAGGGAGGAGATTAGAATTCATGGTAATTTCATTGAAAAGATCCTGACAATATAAATTTGTAATTTCCTGAGGATGTTGTCATTTATAGCTATTGTTAGATGAAAATAGCTAAGCTAACTAATGAAAGGTGGTAATTATAAAAAAAAATTTCCTAATTTCAAAGGCAAAACATTAGCTTCATTAAATCTTTTATTTCAGGTACTATTCAAGCAGTAATTATAGATAAAATAATCTCAGTTGACAAATTTTCGTCGGCCACTAATTTACCACCCCTCCACCAACCTCACCAGAGGAAACCAGGTGTCACCTCTTTGCTTGTGAACTTAGGTTCAGTTTTGAGTCCATGGAAAGGAAAAATAAAGAAAAGAATAGGAGAATGTTGGCTCTTTCAGGAGAAATATCTACATTTATTAGAACATACGCAGCTAATGAGGGTGGCAAGCAGGTGCTAAGCTCACAGAGAAGCTCAGAGCAGTAACCGCATGAAAGGAGATAAGAAAGACCTGAAAAAGTCAGCATTTTTCTCGGCCCTTCTTCCAGAGGTTAAACTGACGGATGTGAGACGCGTGGTCATTTTCACAGCAGGCGGCACTTGCCAGTTATTCTCCTGTTACTGACTCCATGAATCAACTTAATGAGAGGAGGGTAGAGTTTAGAATTTCATTAAATGCCACTGCACAGCACTTTTGAACATGCCTTATTACCCATTTAAACCATGCTGAGACTCACGTCCTCTCTTTCCTTTTCCCCCTCCCAAAGGAGAATAAGAATACACCCCCGTTTTGCCACTGTTTTAATCCTTCTGCTATTTACTCTTTTACTATTCAGTCATTTTGATATCCATAATCTTTTTATGCTTCTCTCATCCCCTAATGAATCTATTACCCAGAAAGCAAGAGACTCATAAAGACAAAGAATTTTGCTACTTTGCATGTGTAAGTTTCATTCAACAGCCTTCTCATTTTTTGGGAAAAAAAAAAAAACTTACTTTTGCTTATTAGCAAACCAGCAATGTTTTAACCTACTTCCCATCACTAATACTGCTTTGCTTTTGAAAAAATGCTAATATCCAATGAAATTAAACCAAGCCAGCCTTTCTTTTAAGATTTTTTTCCCTTTCACTCATGAAATGCATAATACTAAAGCTGATTGCCTGGCTGACTCCATTATTAGATAACCTCAAAATGTCAAATGGTACTGTTTAAACTAGGTGAGCAAAGCAGAATTACTAGTCCCACACAGGAAAGTTGTGAACCATTATAAAATCAGTGAAAAGAAGCTTATAGGAATTTCACAGTTTGAACTTAATAATCGGGTTTTAGCTCTTGTATTTTTTTTTTCACTACTTTCTATTTGGGTACTGGAAGCCAAAACTTTCAAAAGGAACAATTAAACTCTCTTGACATCATGAACCTTCTTTCCTGCAGTTGGGTCAAGACACTGTGGGCACTTAGATGGCCCAATGTAGGGCATTTAAAATACAATCAGCTTCCAATTGTTTTCTTATGAGAGATAGCGAGTACTCAAAATTCATCACCATTGTTACTTGGTTGGGATTTTGTCCATTTATTTTTGGTTGTTTTTAAATCCTATTCCATTCTTACTAATTTCACATGGATAATGAAAGTGGGTTCTGTTCTTTCTATTCACTTGTGATTAGGGCAGAAGTCATGTAAACCTAGAATCTCACCATTCATGCTATACTACTACTGAGATTTTGGGAATTTTTCAAAGAAAATAAATTGTTCTAATCAGACGCTGCTCATTCAGAAGAGTAATGTTTCATCAGACACGCTGTATTCCAGGTGGTTCTAAAAATGCCTGTACTGTAACTGCCCCACCTAATAATAAAAAGTAAATTAGAAAAGTAAGCTTTAAGAGTTTAATGAATCTGCAACCATGAGTAAGTGTAATTTTGTACCTAAAATAGTTTCCTAAATAATAGAAATTCTTAGGGTGGAAAAGAAAAATCTGGCAAGATAAGAAGCCTTAAAAACGTGACTCCAAAGTAACAATAAATTTTCCAAGGAAGCTATTCCGTAGTCATTTGCCTTTTGGCGATGCTCCCATATGGTGAACATCCTTTCAGAGTTCCAAAATGAAGGGACATTGTAACGTGAATTTTAACATTTTATATTCTAGGTATGAGATAACTGATTTTCTGGAGAAACTAAAAAGGGAGGGGGACAGGGAGAGCTCCAGTCCAAATATCCCCCTGTCTGGAAAATTTCCAAATATTTCTACTCAGTGATAGCTTCTCCCTTCTCTGGGCCTCCTTAGCACTTTTTCTCACAGACCTCTTTAAAGGTATTCTGAATGCTATAGGACTAGTAATATATGTCTTTGCTTTCCCCACTAGATAGATGCTCAACTCTTTAAGTACAGGAATTGGTATTAGTCATTTTTATGTTTCCAGAGCCTGATTCAGTATCTGGCACTCATTAAATTCAACAGCAACAAATACATATATCACCTATCATGAATTCATAACCTAGCAGAAATTTCTGGAACCTGTTTTATTTTTTCCAACTCCACAAAACAAAGTATTAATTTGCACATTATTCTAGGACAGTTTTTTCTTTAATTATTGTCTTAAGAGAGTTAACTTTATCAAAGAATGAACTTAAGTGGCAAAGTAATAATATAACTAGACTAAAAAAATCAAGGGATCTGTTCACGATGAGGGTAAACTTTTCTCCTATATCTAAAGTATTCATTCTGCTGAAACTAAAAATATTCAGCCTGTGTATATATCCTTTATCAATATTAGAAACATATCAAATTTTATTTCCATATGATATATAAGAATAATTACCAATAGATTCCTGAGTTCTGGTTCATAATCCCAGGGTTATGAACTAGGTTTAAGAGCCTAAATTAACTTATATATCTTTCTTTCTAACACATATATTACAAATGATTCAAGGTACATGGAAGTGATTTGAAAATTGTAAAGTACCACACCACCAGGCCCCCAAAATAGAATAGAAAAGCTAAATTTTAAGTCCGTGAAACTAGACATGAATGATAAAATTTCAGATACCAAATTCCAGGAAATAATCAGCTATAAAAGTTGATCTATCATTTCAATTCATTTCACATATATTGCTATAGATCTTTCACTGAATATACAGCATATTGACCTGAGTTACTGCACTTGTTAGCCCTTGTTTTTCATGAAAGAAATGGCTTACATTCTAGAAACCATTGAAACATCTCTGGGGAAATCATACAAGATCCCAACTGTGAGAAAAAATAATCTATACATGATGTAAAGAAGAATAAATACTGTTAATTATGGGTCAGGTAAGATTGGTAGTAAGTTAAAAATCATCATCAGTATATAATAAGGGATGTATGGTATATTTTTAATTACAAATGAAAAACAAGTCTCAATATTTTGTCAATCAGTGGCTTCCTAATCAATAGAAGTATGTTCACTTGCTTTGTTAAGTTGAAAGCTGGTGGAAATTTTTTAAAAGAATCAAAAAATGTAGAGGGTGTTTTTTTTTTTTTTGAGGACTAAAGCCAGAATAGAAAGTATACAGTGTAATTTCTTAAAGAACATTTATCCAAAATTTCTAATTTTAACAATTAAAAAACCCATATGTCGAAGGAAAAAGTTAAAAGATGTAGAAAAATGTACAGAGATGTTTTCTGAGTTGTTTAAGTTTGAAGAATATGTCACCATGCATCCAGCGGTATATAAATTCAATTTTTACTTATTGTTTTTGTGATAATTTAATATTCTAGAAAAAAGTCTAGCTTTTCCTGTGGTTGGAGTAACTTGATTGTGTTCCTATAGCAACAACCTAAAAACACAAGGCAGGACATGAGTTCAGTTAATAATTCCTCCTCTCCTGTACCTCAGAGTGGGGAAAAAGGATGAAAAATTAATACACATGCTTTCTGATCAGTAAAGACCAGTCATTTAATGCTACTTTATATTAAAACTTTCTAAGAGATTGTTAGATAGGTCTAGATTTTTCAGGTTAATATGTGGTCTTTTTCAATAAAAATGGTTTTCGTTCTTATTATTTTGAAGTAAAACTGGAATGCTTAAATTTGTTTGGATGTTTAACTTGATGGTTGTATTAAAGTTATTTTCTAATACAGTTATCATGTATACTTCTAATTGTGTAATGTGTTGCCTATATATGATTATATGTCATCTCTGTATAATTGTATATATAAAACCTGTATGTGTAAGCTTTTTTCATGTAAACATATTGAGTGCATTTTATATTTGGATACACTAATGTACATACATATTATTCTGTAATTATATGTTTTTAGAATGTATCTCACTGTCTTGCTCATTATCACCACTCTTAACGTTTACACTTCATAGCTCTACTTCTTCTCCTATCATTTTCTCTTTATACTCACTCCAGTCAAGTTTTGACCCTATTATCTCACTGAATGTGCTCTCTGCAAGATCACCTTACATTTGTGTATTTAACCATTGATTATCCTTTCTTTCTTATAATGCTTACTTCATCTGCCTTCAAGAGCCTCCATATTTGTTGTTCTTATTGTTACTTTCTCTTCCTTTTTAGTGTCCTTTGTAGAAAACTTCACCTTGCCCTGGTCAATAAGTATTGGCATTCCCCAGAGTTTGGTCCTTGGACCCAGTCAAGTTTCTATCTGTATTTTCTCTCCAGATGTCCTCATCCATTCCTTCTGGCTTTAAATATTACCTATGGTTTGATAACCCATAGTTTATAAACCTCCTGCCCTGACCTCTTCCCTGAACTTTAGACTTAGATAAGAAAAATATTTACATGGCATTTCCATTTGGTGTCTAAAGGCATCTCAAACCCAAGATGCCCCAAACTGAATTCTCCTTGTCCTGTGTCCCAAATTTTAGTAAATGACATGATCATTTATCAATCCCTCTCTTGTCTCTTCTAATTCACACTCAGTACCCTGAACACATCTTCTTGGCTCTCCTTTCTCACTAAACCCACATATGACTAAATTCTGTCAAAGTTTCAGGCATATTGTTATCTAATTTCAGTACAAAGCACATTAGCTTTGGGGAACACTTGTGTAAAATTACCACTTGAGGACTGACCCAGATCACAATAGTAGGACATATATAAAATTATAGCAGCATGGACTAATCTCTTGGAGGCAGGAGTTACTGGAAATTGCCATCTTCTCTCTCCCCTTAGTCCCCTATCTTGCCATCTTATACTACTTGTGAAGGAAATAATAAATGAGTGGCATAAATCTTAGAAATATTCAACAAAGTAGTCCAATAGTATGTACATACTCTTCACATTTTAAAAAGTACTATCCCAATCGTTATTTCATTTGACCCAGAAAACAGCCTTAAAAAAACATTGGCTATGTAGGATGAGATGAGAAATTTTTATACACTTGAGATAGAAAATTATTTTCTAAAGTCACAACCAAGAAATTAGTCAAATATGGCCACCAAGTCATATTTCTGATGCTAAAACCTTAACTACTGATGCATATGAAAGGTGGTAGCACACCAAGACAGACAGAATCCTTATTGCCACATTTTATATTGGTGCTGCCTATTTATTTTCCCCTCCTCTCCAGGTTTTTCGGTGTCATACAGCCATAACAGCATCATATCTACTCTCTGCTTCAGGCTTTCTAACACACTGATATCCTCACCCTGGAATACTTTTTCCTATCCTCTTTGCCAGAAAAACTCCTTATCATCTGCCGTGTCCCAATTAATCAGTAAGTAACTTGTCACTTACTCTAGAAAGAGACACTTTGGAAAATACAAGTTACTTTTTTATGTGGTCTCATAGTGCACAATATTCAAACAATAGTCAAAACAGTGTGTTTTAACTGCATATCTTTCCCACTGGAATCATAAATTCAACAGTGGCAGGACCATGTTTGCAGCTGACTTGGTAAACACCACAGGCTTGAGTTCAGAAAAGGTTTAATAAAAATAAAGGAATGATGAGTGGGCATAATAATTTGAACACCAAACCTCAATCTAGTATACCCAGATCATATATCTATCCATAATACTTCATAAAACAACTGGTTTTATCTCTGACATGTCAAAAGCTTGGAAGTCATTAATCTAATCTTGCATAGGAAAAAGCCAAAAACCTGAAAATCAATAACTTTCTCCCAGCCCACCATAGAACTTAGATTTCAAGGCAAAACAATACTCTGAATTCTGGATAAACAAGTCTAGAGAGTCACAGCCAAAATTCATGTTAGCTGGAGTAAAGCTGCTAGAGCCATGAACTGGAAGAAAGAATTTAAATGATAATTAAGATGAAATAATGGAGGTGGACTGTGGACAAACTTAAGAGTGAGAAACTCCTGGGGACTGCAGTCTTAGAGTGGCTTCACACTTGTGTGAAGTTTCTCATAGTTAAGAGCCAAGAGAGATCCCCCTGTGGCACTGGCCGGGAAAGGAGAAAAGAAGCCATTGTGAAATACAGCATAGTACTCTCTATAACAAAGTTCGATTCTCCAGGGAACAAGACTTCACCAGAGCCTCATCCCATCTAGGGAAAGGGCGTTCCTCTGACTCCAGCTCCTCTGTCCTTCCTGTTTCACACAAGGGGAAAAACACAGCTAAGAAATACCTGTGAAAGTCACAGCCCAGGGATAAAGGCCCACGAAAGCATGGAGATTTAATCACTGAGAGTATATAATGCTTCCCTTTGCCACACATTACCATTACACCAATAATAACAGTAGCTTATAGCTAAAAGAGCTTCAGGATAGACTCTCTCTGTGGAGGAGTACTTAGGGATGATGGAAGTCTAGGAGGAAAACAAGCACAAGGGTAATGAGAGATTTTTAGCCTTTGATGCCTACAGCTACAGCAAATATGACACATGGCCAAACTCCTAGCCAAATTAAAAAAAAAATCTTGAACTGAAGTCCTGTTTAGCTTAATTCCTATTAACTGATAGAACATATTCAGGAGAAAGTGTATGCTGGCTTGTTCTGCAGCACAAAGGAAAGAAAATTCAAATTAAAAGAACCAGTTTAGATGCCTACCAAAGTTCTGAGAATCACTAGATAAACTACTTGTGATGAAGGTTCTAAAACCTGGGATCACTTCCACATGAGAACCACAAGCACCTCATTAACTTGCACAGTCCTTGCAAGATCGTTAAGCAGATTACTTCCATCAGTACGGCGCCAAGAGCAGAGATTAAAGTCACCTTTGCAGATGTTTAAGTCAACTATTTTAATAAATTGATTATTAGTTGCTAAGCAAAAAGGAACTTTAAATATAAAATCCCTGACAGGTTAAAAGTAGAGACAGAGAAAGATATACCATGCTCATACTATTCAAAAGAAAGCTGGATTAGATACATGAATTTCAGAAGAACAGTTTTTAGAACAAGGAAAACTACCAAAAATAAAGAGTGACACTACATAATGGTTAAAAGGTCAATTATCAGGACATAAAAATTTTAAACATTTATGCACCTAACAGATCATCAAAGTAAATGAGAAAAATATGATACAATGGAAAAGAGAAATAGAAAAATGAACAATTATAATACAATATTTCAAGAAACCTCTGTCAATGATTAATAGATTAAGAAGGCAGAAAATTCAGGGAAGATATAGTTGACCTGAAAAATCACTATCCGTCATTTTGATCTAATTGACAGAGAATTATCCATCCAATAACAGCAGAATACACATTCTTCCCTATCTCACGTGAACCACTCACCAAGATGGACATTATTCTGGCCCTTAAAATACTTGTTAACAAATTAAAAAAAAAATAGAAATCATACAAAAAATGTTCTCAGACCACAGTGGAATTAAACTAGAAATAAATAATAGAAATATGGCTAGAAAATTGCTATATATTTGGAAAGTATACAACACACTTTTAAATAACCCATGATTCAAAGAAGTCTCAAGAGTAATTTTCAAGTAATTTAACTAAATGAAAATAAAAGCAAAAATAGCAACATTTGTTAGATACAGTGAAATCAGTCTTTAGAGGAAATTTTATGGCATTAGATGTGCATATTAGAAAAGAAAGATTGAAAATCAATAATCTAAGCTTCCACCTTAGGAAACTAGATTTTTGAAAAGTGAAATTTAAGCCTAAAAGAAGCAGAAGAAAAAGAAATAATAAGAATTAGAAGATAAATTGATGACACTGAAAACAAGTATACAATAATTACTTCAGTGATACAAAACTGATTCAACATTTGCAATTCAAACAATTATAACCCACCAAATTAACAAGTTAAAAAGAAAAGTCATATGGTTATATCAATCAGAAAAGGAATTTGAGATAATCCAGCACTCAGTCGTGATAAAAATTCTCAGTAAACTACAAATACAGGAGAGCAGCCTCTTTTTCATAAAGAATACCTACACAAAAGCCTGAATGTTTATAGCATTTTTATTCATAATCATCCAAAACTCAAGCAACTAAGATGCCCTTTAATAGGAGAATGGACAAATAAGTATATCCATACAATGGGATATTATTGAGAAGTGAAAAGAAATAAACTAAAGAGAAAAGCCACAAAAAGAGATAAATAAAGCTTAGATGCATATTGCTAAGTTCAAGAAGCCAGTGTGGAAAGGCTAAAAACAAGTGTGCAATTGTCCATTAAGAGAAAGCTAAGACTACAGAGATGAGGAAGGGGACAAGTTCAATAGGTGAAGCACAGGGAAATTTTTAGGGCAGAGAAAATATTCTGTATTATACTGTAATTGTGAATATATGATACTACACAACTTCAAAAGCCATAAAACCTTGCACCGCAAAGAGTGAATCAATGTACACAAATTTAAAAATTAATTTTGGAAGACACAGACTGTCAGGATGAAAAGCAATGACAGAAACAATCTAACTGTTACAAATATATGAAACAATCTCGCCAAAAGGATGATGAATAAGGTGTTGATCTAAGTAAAGGAAAATAGTGGAGTCTAAAGTGAAGACTAAAGGCAAAAGGAGAAAAACATCAGCACTGTACTCCAGTTGATAAACTTATTTCCCATGTGATATGGTAACAATTCTGATACTCCTATATATTTATACTGAAATTGAATAGTTAAGAAAATGTTAGTAGATGGTGGGAAATAGATTTCTCACTATTTGTAAAGAAAGTTATGGATAAGCAAGAACAAAAGACTCAAATGATCCGTGTGGTACTGGGTTAGAGTTGGAGCCATCAGTATGAACCCATGTTAATCTTAATACATATTACATGTGGAAATCTTTATAAATATGTACATATACCAGGGCTCCTTAGGTAAATGGATAATTCTACGACTGGGGCAGGAAATATATAGGATGAGCCTGGAGTTTCTTACAGTGCCAGAAAGTAAGGATGTACAGCACTAAAACACAATGATGTGGTATATCAAAAAGACACAAGAGACACTGGAAAGAGCTTTTAATACCATGGCTGGAGCAATCTGAGCAACAAAATAAATAAAGTAGTATTGGATTATAAATCAAAGTATAAAATAAATGTCTATAGGTCAATGTATTATATATATATAAATGATGTAATAAATATTAAAGGGAGTTAGGGTTTTCTCCTGGTATATGCTGAGGAGTGGGATTGCTAGGTCATATCGTAGTTCTATTTTTAGCTTTTTGAGGAACCATCATACTGTTCTCCATAGTGGCTGTACCAATTTACATTCACAGCAACAGTGTAGGAGGTTTCCCATTTCTCCACATACTCTCCAGAATTTACTGTTTGTAGATTTTTTGATGATGGCCATTCTGACTGGTGTGATGTGATACCACATTGTAGTTTTGATTTGCATTTCTCTAATAATTAGTGATGTTGAGCATCTTTTCATGTGTCTCTTGGCCATCTGCATGTCTTCTTTGGAGAAATGTCTATTTAGGTCTTCAGCCCATTTTTGGATTGGGTTGTTTGTTTTTTGATATTAAGCTGCATGAGCTGTTTGTACATTTTTTAGATTAATCCCTTGTCAGTTGCTTCATGTGCAAATATTTTATCCCATTCTGAGAGCTTTTTGTTTTGTTTATAGTTTCATTTGCTGTGCAAAAGCTTTTAAGTTTAATTAGGTCCCATTTCTTTTTAATTTTTGTTTTTATTTTCATTACTCTAGGAACTGAGTCAAAAAAGATCTTGCTGTGATTTATGTCCAAGGGTGTTCTGCTTATGTTTTCTTCTAAGAGTTTTATAGTGTCCAGCCTTACATTTAGGTCTTTAATCCATTTTGAGTTTATTTTTGTGTATAGTGTTAGGGAGTGTTCTAATATCATTCTTTTACATGTAGCTGTCCAGTTTTCCCAGCACCACTTATTAAAGAAACTGTCATTTCTCCATTGTATATTCTTGCCTCCTTTGTCATAGATTAAGTGACCACAGGTGTTTCGGTTTATCTCTGGTCTTTCTATCCTGTTCCATTGATCTATATTTCTGTTTTGTGCCAGTACCATACTGTCTTGATTACTGTAGCTTTGTAGTATAGTCTGATGTCAAGGAGCCTGATTCCTCCAGCTCTGTTTTTCTTTCTCAAGATTGTCTTGGCTATTCAGGGTCTTTTGTGTTTCCATACAAATAGTAAAACTTTTTGTTCTAATTCTGTGAAAAATAACATTGGTAGTTTGATAGGGATTGCATTGAATTTGTAGATTGCTTTGAGTAGTATAGTCATTTTCACAATATTGATACTTCTAATCCAAGAACATGGCATGTCTCTTCATCTCTTTGTGTTATCTTTGATTTCTTTCATCAGTATCCTATAGTTTTCTGAGTACAGGTCTTTTGTTTCCTTCAGTATGTTTATTCCTAGGTATATTATTCTTTTTGTTGTGATGGTAAATGGAATTACCAAAGAGCATTAAGTAGAGTTCCCTGTGCTATACAGTAAGTTCTCATTAGTTATCTCTTTTATACATAGTAGTGTCTATATGTCTATCCCAATCTCCCAATTCATCCCACCCCCCCTTCCCTCCTTGGTATCCATAAGTTTGTTCTCTACATCTGTGTCACTATTTCTGCTTTGTAAATAAGTTCATCTGTACCATTTTTCCTAGATTCCATATATAAGTGATATTATACAATATTTGTTTTTCTCTTTATGACTTACTTCATTCTGTATGACAGTATCTAGGTCTATCCACATCTCTGCAAATGGCACTATTTCATTCTTTTTTAGGGCTGAGTAATATTCCATTGTATATATGTACCATATCTTCTTTATGCATTACTCTGTTGATGGACATTTAGGTTACTTCCATGTACTGGCTATTGTAAACAATGCTGCAGTGAACATTGGGTTGCATAATGGGAAGGAAATCTAAAAAAGAGGGGATATATGTATATGTATAACTGATTCACTTTGCTATACAGGAGAAAGTAACACACATGTAAAGCAACTGTACTCCAATCAAAATTTTAAATAATAATAATAATAATAATAATAAAGGAGATAATAGACAAATCTTCCATTCAGAGTATTCCAAATAATTTATGTATTTATAATAGTAATAATTACACTCTCAAGGAGCTAAAACATAATTCTCCACTTCATCGTGTGAGCTACACATTGTGAAATCTTTCCAAAGAGTGCAGTATGGAAGGGGGGGAAAGAGTTACTTTAGTGGAGAAACCTGGAAATTACAATATCAGCCAGGTGATTCAGGTTAACATCAACAGTGATAAGCCATGTCCATCATATTAATAGTATATCCTCAATCTGATTGCCATGAAAATGGCTGTTTATCTTTATGATATTCTCCCCCAAAACACATAACTCCTTTCTAAGACCCAGACAAGTCCCAGATGAGGAATGTTGTACAAAATACTTAAACAGTACTCCTCAAACCTCTTAATCATCAAAATCAGGGAATCTGAGAAATTTTTCACAGCCAAAATTACCTATGGAGAAATAGCTGCTAAATGTAATATGGTGCCCTGGATGGGATCCATAAATAGAAAAAAAGACAGTAGGTATAAACTAAGGATATCTGAATAAATCATGGACTTTACTTAATAATTTATTAATATTGTTCATTAATTGCAATAAATGTATCATACTGATGTAAGATGTGTCAAACTACAAAACAAACAATTTAGTAATGAGTTTAATGTCCATTATTCAAGGGGAAACAACCCATGGATTGGGGGAGTACAGTGTCTCAGAATCAGTGGAACACTATTCCCTAGGGATATTGGGCAAGGATGAGTTTTATAGAATATTAGCAAAGGCAATATGGAAACAGGGAATGACTGACTAGGAGGTCAAGGGTTTTTTTATAAGACTAGCAGGTCTTATTTTCTAGGAAAAGGTCAGGTAGCTAAAACTCAGTTGAAGAATTGTGATTGGTATTTGTTAGGTCCCCTTAACATGTGTTTCCAATAAGTGCAGGCTGACTTAGGTTTAGATTTGTGATCTGGGCTGAGCCACTGGGACGACCTTCATTTTGTGGGTCCCAATATCAGATGTTAATAATAATGAAACTGCATGTAGGGTATATGGGAACTCTTTGTACTATGTTTTCAATTTGTCTGTATTCTAAAACCATATCTTCTATAACCCAAAGTTCTAAAATAAAAAAGAGTATTTTAAATAATTATTTGTAAACACAGAAATGATTAGCAAAATGACTAAATAATATTATGGGATAAGAGTAATATGTATGTAGCTATAAACTTCTACAGAACAACATAAGTCATGTGCATGGAGCACAAATCAAACTTCAGTTCCTCCTCAGTTAAGTGTTGACTAAGACAGTTCACCTTTGGTTCAGGCTGATGTTGTCGAGGATCTGCTAGGCTTCTGTGTTTCCCAAGCTCTTCTTGCTACACAATAGCCCACAGGGGATAGAGTACTTTCTTGTACCATTGCCTATGCTCTTCTCAAGAAATATAGAAAATAAAGCTATGTTTTTTTTTGGAATTTCTACTCTAGAAATCACAACTAATGGTGTACTCTGAAGCTGCATGAAGTTGCCTTGTTAAGGATGCAAAAGGTGGCAAGAATTCAGTCAAAAGTTTTGCATCCAGTTTTGGTACCATATCCCCCAGAGGGTGGAGGGCAATCTCCTAATTGCCATAAAGAAGCCATGTTGCCTAATGATGACCTTGTACTACTTTTCTTCTTGCTTTATTTATTAGATAAGAATGGTCTCTGTTTGCTGAATGTTGTAAATCTACCCTCAAACTGACCTACCTGTGCTCCCTCTCTCCTTGATATTTTTAAAAGTTTTTTTATGAATGTCATACATAAAAAGAATAAGTAAAACATATATGTAAAGGACAAAGAATAATAACAAAATTAACAGCTCACTAGAATGTATAAGAAACCAAAATTTAACAGTTTTGAAAACCACTGTGTGCCATGTGCCAGTTGGATCCCTTCACTCTTCACAGAAGAAACTGCTACCTTAAATTTTGTGTTTCTCATTCATTTGATTATTTTAACAATCATACTGGTGTACATGTGTATGTATGATCAATATATTGTTTTGCCCATTTACACATTATAAATTTTATCCTATTCTCCATATTCTTTTGTAACTAGCTTTATTTTATATATTATGTTTCTGAAGTACAGCTTTTCTAGTGCATACAGCAAAACATTTATCTGTTTCATTATGTGATTGTACCACAATTTTTTTATCCAATCTCCTGTCAGAGGATATTTTTCCCTTTATTGTATATTTTTCCTTCCCAATCGAGGTTATCATAAACTTTCTTTTCCATTTCTTGGTGCATATGGGCAAAATTTTCTATTAATCATGTGCTTATGAATGGACTTATGACATCCTATGCTAGGCTTACTTTCAACTTTATTAGTTGACAGCAAATTGTTTTCTGAAGTGGTTTGGAAGGAGAAACTCACTGCCAAATGTTTTTTTCCAACATTATTATAGTTAGACTTTATATTTTCCATACAGTTATGTATAAAATGGAGTTTCCGGACTTCCCTGGTGGGGCAGTGATTGGGAGTCCGCCTGCCGACACAGGGGACACGGGTTCGTGCCCCGGTCCAGGAAGATCCCACATGCCGCAGAGCGGCTGGGCCTGCAAGCCATGGCTGCTAAGCCTTCGCGTCCGGAGCCTGTGCTCTGCAATGGGACAGGCCACACCAGTGAGAGGCCCGTGTTCCAAAAAAAAAAAAAAAAAGGAGTTTCCTTGTGATTTCCCCAATTACTGTTAGGCTAAAAATGTTTATATTTGTTTATTGGACATTTGACAGTGGAAAGCTTGTTCATAATTTTGGTTTATTTTCATTGAGGTTGTTGGCCTTTACTTATAATTTGTAGGAAAAAAGTACATATATAGAGAGACATATACATGTGTGTATAATAAATTCTATATGAACAAATATATGTATGAAAAACTATCATCTGTTAGTTATATGAATTGGAAATCTGTCTTCAAATTTTGGTTTGTCCTACCACTACTTAATACAGCATTTGATGAACAGATGTTTTTATTTTTAGTAATATAAATGTATCACACACCTTTCATTTATAGTTTGTGCTGTTTGAATGTTACTGAAAATTCTCTCTTATAATATCATAAAGAAATTCTTCTGTTATTTTCTAAAATTTGCATAACCTTGATATTTATATTTAAGTCTTTCATCTGCCTGGAATTAATATCTTTTGGTATGATTCAATCTAATCAATTGCCCTAATGACATTTATCAAAGAAATATCTTTCTCCTAGATATCTTGTCACATAGGTTTGATGTAGGCTTCTGGGATCTCTATTCTGATCCACTGTGTCAAATACCCATCCTTGTGCTAATACCTCATTGTCTTAGTTCACTTCTAAAATAAGCCTAGATATTTGGCAAGCAGGTTCCTAAACTTATTAAATTTGTCAGGGGTATCTTGGCAATTCTTTGCTCTTCTGTAAAAATTTAAGAATTAGCATTCTCATCATACTCCAAAAATAATTAAAATACCCTTTGGTGGACACTTTATGCCTGACTTGGTCTGTGTTTCTCTTCCTTATCTTCCCCTCAGAAGTGCTTTTAAGCTGTAACAGACTGCAGTTTCTTATCTGTGATATGTGCTATCTTATGACTTTCCTTTTATCTTAAACTATTTTAGTCTCTTTTTGTGATTAGAGAACATCCAGTGTTGACTATTTAAGCATTGTCCTTATAGCTGAGAACTTCTTTTGACATTTCCATATCTGTCATGTTGGATTAATTTAATTGTGTATCTGTGTTATCTATGCCAAGGCAGAGGCTACGTCTGGACCTAAGCATATACTGATGAGGCTGTTAGAGTGTAGAGAACCAACAGAAGTGTTTTCAGTTATTAATAGTTGAGACAAGCATATACGATCTTGTCAAGGGCTTTCAAAAATATAACATTCCCTGGGATGGTTAAGGGAAAACAACTTCAAATGAGGAGTGCTGATCCCATTGCCAGGCTTGAACTTCAAACTCTCCTAGAAACCCTCCCATTGCTGATTATGGTATATAGATTGACTTTGTTTCAGGAGAGGGCTGAACTGAAAAAAAACAAACAAACAAAACATGAAATTGTTGCTACTTGATAAAGGGTTTTATCTATATTTTAGGATGCGTCTGAGATACTACATCACAAATTCTTATACTAGAGAATATCATGAAGCCTATAAAGTTTCCTAAGATTCTCTGAGCTATTCTTTTCTCTACTGACTATGTTACACTGAAGGTCACAGGGAGGCTACAACTACCCACTGGAAGAGTCAGGAGGGTGGGAAATGGAGAAACAAAACAACAACATTGTCCTAGAAATGTGTGATACAGCAAATGTGTGCACAAATTTTTTAATGACAGAAAATAAAAATAGAGTGTTAATTTTCATGGCTCAATTCAAGGCCTTTTTTTCTTTTTTCTTTTTTTTTTTCATGTTTAGGATGCAAAGAGGGTTCAACTTTGAAAATTAATCTCATGCATTACAGAGACAGAGAGAACATAAAACAGAGAGAGACAGACCAAAGCACTCTTCTATCGTTTACGAAGTTTTAAAGGAGAGTTTTTGCTTGACCATCGTTTGTCAATTTTATTGACATTTTTCAAATAATTATTACTTAGTATTTCTATCAGTTTTATTATGTTTCCTTTCATTTTTCACTCTTTCTACCATTTGTTTATGTTTAATTTGCTGCTATTGTTCTAGTTTCTTGAGATGAATGTTTAGTTTACAGATTTTTAAACTTTCCTTTTCTAAACTATTCATATAAACTCCACCTTATGCACATTTTAGCGACATTCCACAAGTTTTGATATGTTGAATTTTCAGTATATTAAATTCAAAATAGTTTTCTAAATTCGATTTTCATTTCTTCTTTGATATATATGTGTATATATGTGTGTTTACTCATTTCTAAATATATGGGGATTTTAAAAATCATTTTCTAGCTTAAGCCCAAAATGGTTAGGAAAATGTACTTAAATTTACATCATTTGCGTCTTAATGAGGCTTGTTTTCTAACCCAGGATGTAATCAATTTTTGCAAAACTTCTGTGTGTACTCAAAGTAACAGGTGGTCTGCAACTGTAGGGTACAAATTTCCGTATAAGTCAATTACATCGTTTGTTATATGTGACGGGCAAATTTCCTGTATTCTTACAGCTTTCACGTCTGCATTTTTCAGACAGTTCCTGAGAAAGGTGGTTAAATTCACCCACAATGATTATAGATTTTTCTAGTCTTTTAATTCTGTCAATTTTTACTTTATATATATTTGAGGGTATGTAATTAGGTAAATTAAAAACTTTTGAAATATTATGGTGGATTTAGTTACTGATCATTCTGATGTATTTCTCTTTATCTCTAGTAATGCTTTTTGCCTTAAAGTCTGATATTGATACAGCAACACCAGCTTTCTTTTGATTAGTCCTGGCATGGCATAACCTTTTCATTCTTTTATTGTACTTCCCAACTGTGATTATTTTAGATGTATTTCTTAAACTCAACATAAATATATTTTTCTCTTTTACATTTCAGGAAATTGATAGAAACTACTTGGGTGAAATGAAGTTTTCAAATTTATTCATACTGTTTGAAATAACATTAGGGACTATTGTAGGGACTATGCCCTGCATTCCTAGAATATTATCAACTATTTGCCATATTTACTTTTCCAACTTTAAATTTTATTTAGTCTTCAATCCATTTGTATTTTTAAGAAAACAAATTTGCTTCATTAACATATTTTACAACTTTGATAGCTCTTAAATGTTTAGTGTCTACTGATCTATATAGAACATTAAATTCAGCACTGAGTCTATATAGTATAGAGCAGACTGTGATTTGTAGAGTTAATATAGCATAGTAGTTAAGAGCACAGATTATGGAGTCAAATCTGTTTGTTCCACTTATTAGTTGTGTGCCATTGGACAAATTATCTGACATCCTTATGTTTCAATTTCCTCATCTATAAAATGAGGTAGGTAATAATGACATCTACCTTACAGAGTTGTTGCAGGATTAAACAAGCTAATATGTAAGCAATGTTTAGAACATTACCTGGCATGTAATAAGCACTCCTATACATACTCGAGTAAAGCAACAAAATATTATTAGTATTAGATCCAATAATATTATGAGTTCTTAGCTATGAAATCTAGTGTTATTAGATCTTCAAGGATAATTGGAAGGCTTTTCCTCAACCTTTATTTCTGGGTTAATTCTCTGTCATGCCTACACATATGGAACTTCTGCTAACATCTGGATGCTTCTGTGCTTTTGCATATATTGCCCCCATGGATTCAATACCCCATCTCTTAGATCTGGGAATTCTTCTTAAACCTCAAAAATCCAACTTGTTATCAAATTATCCAAAATTCCCTCTTTAAATTCCTGGACTTGTGATATGATAGCTACTAGCAAGCACTAGCTACTAGCTACTAGTGCTTGTTATCAAGCACTTGAAATGTGGCTAATCCAAATTGAGATTCACTGGAAGTATAAAATGCATCCTAGATTTCAAGGATGCATTTAGTTATAAAACAGAACGAAAAAAAGTAAAGTATCACATTAATGATTTTTATGTTGGGTTAAATAAAATGTATTATTAAAACTGTTTTTGTCTGCTTCTTTTTGACTGTTAGAAAATTTTTAATTACATGTGCCTTTGCATTATAACTCTTTTGGACAGTGCTGATCTGCACAAATCATTCCCTTCCCATTCATGTGCTCTCACATAACTTAATAGATCCATTTCCTTATCATCACATATTATACCATTATATAATTTTCTTTTACTTTGATATTACACTATCAGATCACCAGCCCTTAAAGGGCAGAGCCTACATTTTATTCATTTTCAGATCTCTCATGTATTGCTGATGTCATGACCCATAAATACTTGTCAAATAAGATAAGATTGATAAAAGATTGTAAATATTTCAGTGAAAGATAGTAAACAAGTTAAGTTTACAAGGATGATCTGGCTTAAAAAGCAGAGCAATTATATGCAACAAGTGATCCTATTTGCAAAACAATAGCTTCCCAATTATAAATATAGGTAGAAGTTAGGATTGAATTCTTCAGAGCCTTAGTGGAGCCAATGAGGTATGATTATATAAAAATACCTGACCCATATAATAAGAGTGCACAGAAGGGATGTATGTCCTTGCCCATTCTATCCAAAACCATAAGTAGACATATGGGAAAAGTCAGTAACCACCCACTCTACTACCACTTCCCATTTTCTCCACTGGAGATATAAAATCTTTATTGATTTGTAAACTCTTAGAATAGCATTTGATCTTTTGTTTAAGATAAACAATCTCTGTTCTCTTAATCTTTTCTAAAGCATCCTATTTTCCAAACCTTGTGATCACTATCAATGTAATTCAATTTAACAAGATTTCTCATGTCTATGAGGCAATGTGCTGAGTGCTATGGAGGACACACAATGAAGATATATGCCTGGCTTCAACAAGTTAATAATATGTAATGAGAAATAGATATATAAACTAACCTTAGCCCAAAAGCAGAAAAAAAGGATAATAGTTCTGCAATTCAAACCAAGAATTATGAGCATGCAAGAGACAGAAAACGTAAAGAATGGGGCAGAGGTCTTATGCCCTACAATTTGAGGACTTCATGCAAAATAGAACCAGGTTTTAGGAGGATCCATCTGTCCTGCAGAAATTTCTCAGAAATAACAGGAAAAAGCAGCACCCTTGCATATAAGCGTTTGGCTCATTCTATGGACACACTTCTATTCAAATTATATGATAGAAACTGTGTTAGGCACAGGGAGATGAAAAAGAATAGGACATGGGCCCTACCTTTACAGACATGTATCCAGAGCTACAGTAAATTAACCTATAAAAAGCAAGAGTGACATAAGAAGTATCATAGCAGACATATTTCTAATAGTAAGCTACGTAGCTCAATTCCTCTATCTGAGTCCTGGACAAGCTAAGGTTGCCTAATGAATAAATCAAATATTTGAGGTTTTCTATTCAATTGTTTTTCTTTTCCATGTATTTGTCTGGCCTTCACCCTTTGTTTTTAAACCCCACAAAGATGGGAACTATAGCTACTATTTTTTTAAATCAAAGCTCTATGCCTTTGTTTTATGCCCGCCCATGGACCACTCAACCCAATACTATTTAGGCTCTTTTAGCCTAAATGAAAACGGCTCTCACTAGAATCTTTTCTGTATTGAGTAACACAATTCTTGAATAAGAAGAAACATATCTGACACCCTTCCTTCCTCAAAGCTCTTTTTTGGATCCTCAGAGTATACGTTGATATGCCCTTTGGTGACCTCTCTGCCTTCTTCCATTGCCAGGGATTCTGACTGCCTGAGAAAAGGCTGTTCTATCATTCAAAAGTCTTAGAAAACAAAACCATTTAAAACACATTTAAGCTCCAACAGATATCTGCTGATTACAAGACACTGTGTTTAAAAATAGATTCTTACCTAAGGTTTTCTGAAAATGAGTTTTACCTTTGATAAAATAACTAAAAAGGCTTTGAGTTTCTCTGAACAGATTGTTTGACAATTGTCAAATGACAACTCTTTTACCTCAATGATCTCAGATTGAAGGTTTCCACCAACTGCAGTAGCAAAGCACTTTCAAAACACAGATTGCACACTAAAAAGGAGTAAATGACAGAAAACATAGCCTGTGTAGCAATATCCTCTATGTCATATTGTGCTAATTCAATTCTGAATGTCTTCTTGACCTCTTCGTATCTTAGCAATACATGGGTACCGTATCCCCAAGTCTGCAAAGAAGCAGGGTCAGGGAAGGTGGTGAGGAGTAGTTCCTTTTGAATGTAAGCTTGCAATAGTTTGCCTGTTTTGAAAGGAGATGCGCAAAGACTTGGCCTTGCATTGTTTAGGTACACCAGGAGAATTGGCAAATCAGATTACCTAGCAGAAGAATTCCAGCATTTACTCAACTATGTCCTTTTTTCTTTTTTGCAGAAATGCAGCTTCCTGAAGCCCGGAGACTTACTGGTAGTACATACTAGATTCCCTCCAGTTCAAGATATATCACTATATATCTAAGAATTCAGTTTATTATTTGTCCTAAACTTTACATGGGAAAATCCAAGTAATAGTTACACAATTGTTTATAATAACCCTCACTAAGAGCCACAGTTACTAAGGAGATATGGAGAAAGGGATTCAAGGGGCTCTATTTGTCATCCATAGCAGCTCATGCCAAGTGCTTTGCACAAGGCCAAGCAGAAAGTAAGCAGTAGACCAGGGACCTTCAATCAGATCTCTTACCTCTGGTCCAGTTTGACCTCACAACAACTGCCATAGCAGTGTTGAGTTTATCTTTGCACCTCACTTACACACACGCACGCACACACACAAACATGTTCACACACACACTCACAACATACGCACAATCGTGAAGCCAGACATTGCAGTTTAAAAGATGGTGGGTTGACTGGAGTGCTGTCCCTGAACAGTTTAGGAATTCTCAGTTTAGTAGAGAAAGAAATCAGTAAGGAGAAACATTATCATCTAGTATAAATACTGTAAAACAATTATTTCCAAAACTGTCACAAGAACCAGGAAAATGCATGAGTAGCTCTACTATCATTTTGTTGTACACACTGCTTTTGTAGTCTAATGACTGCGATGTTCTGGTTCCTCCACCATATCATGATACCCTTAAGAAAGAGACATCGTGCCTTATTCATGCATTCATTCAGTGAAGTTATGTGTAACATCTATCTTGCTAAGTACTTAGCATGAGTTAAACTATGTCCTTATAATTGAGAAGCACACAGCCTAATAGGGAAGAGAGACATAAAAGATTCTCATTTCAGTACAGTGCTTGAATATAAAACATTCTTAACATAGGAAAGAGAATAGTGTAGCATTGACACTGAGACTATCTTATGAGTCAGACACCACCCTGATTTGTTACCTCCATTCATGTAATGCTCATAGCCCTTGAAGTAGCTATAATTACTATCCACATTTTACCAATGAAGTCACTGATGCAGAGAGAATTTAAATATGTTGGCTATGTCATAGAATTAATAAATAGAAGAGATCGGATTTTTAAAAATGGGGCCACAAAAACCATGCTTTCAACCATTAAAATGCCCTACCTTTCAGAGTATATTAACACCTACCCTTAAATTTCTTGTGGCCTGGTTTTCTCATCCATAAAGTAGGGGTAAAAATTAGTTTCTCTAATAGAGATAAGTATTAATTAAAATTATATATGTAAAGTTCTTGGATCTGTGTCTTGCATGTAGGGAATGTGGCCAGTGTTAGTTCTTAATAGCAAATATTTGTTGAATACATGAATAATTCTCTCAGGAAATCTGTGAAAGAAGTATATATTATCATCTTACTAGGGCTATTTATCTCTAAAGCAGGGGAGCTGCCCCAGATATTCTTGTAAGATTTCATCTAACACAAAGAGGTTTGTTGAGTTTCAGGAACTCTGGATGTCATGTAATAACCCAGCCACAAGCACTCAATCTGAATGTGCCTTGGGTTCTACCCTGTCCAGATTACAACAAGATTAATTGCCTTGTCTCTGCATCCGGAAAATATTATAGGTGCCCTAGCCACTATTTATAGCTTCAGAAAGTTTCCAATGTGATTGTCTGTGACAATATGTCAACTTCAATTCTGTGATTATGCTGGCACCTAGCAGAGAGGGGTGTGCAATATGTAATATTAGTGCTTCTACACTCCCTTGGAGATGCAATTAGAATAGTAAATTATGTCATCTTGCGGTGCTTTTCCCACATCAGCTGTACTTCCTGTGCATGAATTCCAGGCTGCACCGGACATTTTATTCAGAAACAATGCATATGGACAATAATCCCATTAGCTTTCAAGATGGAGAAAAAAGACCAAAAATATATTTTGGCCAAAAATGTCTTCATTGAAAAGAGTAAGTGCTCATGACAGCTTGAATTCAGTTTTTTCTTTTAATCTTAGAAAGATGAATTACTATATTTAGATGACCTGCTTCTAACACAAAGTAAGAGTCTTTCTCATTCTTCTAAACTATAGCTTCTTTTTTGTCTCCTGGCACCTTTCTTTTCACTGGATATGTTCAACTTGTCAGAGATAAAACGGGAGGGAGGTTTCTTATAAATGGAACCAACATTAGCATTGGAAGTGGCACCAGTAGCTGCAGAAAGAGATTGATGGCCCTGTAACTCCTATCTGGATGTCAAGATTAAGGCCATGAAATGAAGGGCCTCGTATGAAGATTTGTTATCAGTAACATTTCATATGATCTTTGCTGAAACCAACAATGCAGCTATAGTCTGTATGTTTCATCATTCTATTTACAATAATCTTTACTACTAATCTCAGTTTGGAAAATATTTACTTGCTGACTTACACTGGAAAAAAATGAAATCTATCTGATCTAATTCTTTATAAATTTCTCATTGTGGTGAAGAAAATGTATCTATCAATCATCTGATTCTGAACTTCGTTTTAGACCCAGTGCTAGAACTCAGATATGACTCCAGCCACTATTTTTCCAAAATTTCACTGCCGCCTCAGTTTACAAACTTTAAAATAAGGTCTTGGTAATGTAGAGAGAAAAATTCAAAAGATAACAAAAGGTAATCAAGACATGTAGCAATGCTGCCTTGTAACATGCTAATTAAGTGGGATTAGTACAAATGATGGATAATGACATGGAAATAATTCAAGAAACTCATAGTTGCAGGTTTAAAACAACAATGTGGATTTTAAAAGACTGACAGAGGGTTTTTTTTTTTTTTAAATGGGAAATTGTATAGACTTAAAAACCTTCAGTGAAGAGTCACTGGGAACATCTGAAACACTACGCTTGATACTGAGAGTGGTTTTACTATTCTATGAGCTTTGTGGGTAATTAGAAATATTTGACTCTCTCTGCTTACCTTTATGGAAGTGAGGAGAATATACGCAGAAACATTTTGTAAACATGGCAGTGTAAATACAGGTGAAAGCAGGCAGCCAGAAGTCCATATCTTGGACAGCTATAATTAGACAATAAATGTTAAACCCATAACCCCCAAAAACAATGTATGCTGCCACTAACAGCATACGTTTTTTTCTTAGAACGTAGTCCCTGTTCTCAGAGATTTTATTTTTTTAATTTATTTATTTATTTATTTATTTATTGGCTGCATTAGGTCTTTGTTGCTGCGTGAGGGCTTTTCTCTAGTTGTGGCAAGTGGGGCTACTGTTCTTGAGGTGTGCAGACTTCTCATTGTGGTGGCTTCTCTTGTTGTGGAGCACAGGCTCTAGGCATGCGGGCTTCAGTAGTTGTAGCACCACTGAAGTGAAGTAAAGTGAAGTCCAGCATACCTTTTCTTTTTCAGAGAAATTGTAAAGCAGTGAGATGATCTGTATTGAAACAACTCAAATAACCAAAAAGCATACTTCAGAGGATCTGACAAATTTGTCTAAAAACACCAAATACTTAAAAAAAAAATGCTTAAAAAAACACGAAAAAAATTTATTTCTTTTGACATAGATTAACTAATCAGAAAGAGGAGGTAAAAAATTTTATGGATGAAGGTGTTTGTTGCAGCATAATATTATTTTAATTTTTATATGAGGTATAATATATACACCACAAAGGATGTACATGTTAAGTGTATATAGTTCAGTGAACTCTTATGTATATACCCATGTAATCTCCACTTAGGTCAAGATATAGGACATTCCCAGCACCCCAGCAGGCTCCTTTGTCTTCAATGTCAATACCACCAACCGCAGGTAACCACTACTGTCATTTCTAACACCATAGATTAGTTTTTGTCTGTTCCCAAACTTCATGTAAGTTGAATAACATATAATTTTTGTGCAAGCTCCGTTCACTCTATATTACATCTATAAAATCCACAAGTGGGACTTCCCTGGTAGCACAGTGGTTTAGAATCAGCGTGCCAATGCAGAGGACTCAGGTTAGATCCCTGGTCTGGGAAAATCCCACATGCCGAGCAGCAACTAAGTCCATGAACCACAACTATTAAGCCTGCATGCCACAACTATAGAAGAACCTGTGCTCCACAATAAGAGAAGCCACCACAATGAGAAGCCCACACACAACAATGAAGAGTAGCCCCCACTCATTGCAACTAAAGAAAGCCCACACACAGTAACAAAGACCCAACACAGCCATAAATAAATAAATAAATATATAAATAAACAGATAAATAAATTTATTTATTTTTAAAAGTCTGCAAGATCTGTTACATGTATGGACTTTTATTTTTCTCTTTGGCATTCCATTGAATTAATATACTACAATTTATTCATCCACTCTCTAATAAACCTTTAGATTATTTCTAATTTTGAGATATTATCAATGAAACTGCTATGAAACAATCTTGTACATGTCTTTTCAGGGCACATTTAGGAGAGAAATTGCTAGTTACATATTCCTTTTTAATAGGAAAAAAATTCTAGAGCAAACTACATGTCAGTTAATAGAGAAATCATTATGTAAATTACAATGCTTATTTTCTAAAAAATTTACTAGTATATAAATAAAATGTATAGTAATAGATACTATGTAGTAACGAGTTAATACTTATGGTGTAACTTTAAATTAGGTGATCAGAAAACAAAATACTCTCCATACTATAACACTATATGCAAAGATATATATGTATTACATAAACTTAATATCATAAAAAAACAGCAAAAATGCCACAAGGTTAAACATGAAAAATTTTTTTATCATAGTCAATGAAACAAGGCAAAGATGACATTATAATATTAGTGGTAAGCACAGCAAACACCTTTTAAGGAATGAAGAAAGAATAATCCAGATAACAATCAGAGGAAAAGAACTAAAACAGGTAGAGGTGGAGCTAGCTATATAGTTTGTGATTGTCTAACTTAAGAGGTTGAACACTGACAAATATGTTGATAAATTTGTACAATTAGTTAATTATCTTTGATATAAGGAGAAATATGTTAGATATAAAGTGGCTTGAAATAGCATAACTTTAAATCAAATATATTTATAAGTTGATCAACTCAGGAAGAATAATGAATACAAAAAAAAAGTAATTTCTAGTTGTCTCCATGTTACTATGTATGTTATCTGCATTGTAAACTTTGCATAGTTCACATTGTCCCTAGTGGAGATGGGTGGCATTACATCCATGGCGTCTAGATGCTGAGGTATATAAAACCCTGTACTATGCTGTCTGGGGCATGGTTTTACTCACAAACCTGATGGGATCTGAAATTTAGTCATCATAATCTCTGTCTCTGGGAATATGTAGTACATTGGAAAAATTGTTTCTGTTGGTAACAAAATGAAGAATCATACTTCAAAATTTAACTGTTTAGTGTTTCAAATATCCTTTTATCT
Source organism: Mesoplodon mirus (assembly GCF_964341445.2). Taxonomy (NCBI): domain Eukaryota; kingdom Metazoa; phylum Chordata; class Mammalia; order Artiodactyla; family Ziphiidae; genus Mesoplodon; species Mesoplodon mirus. The sequence goes on along the minus strand of NC_138983.1, from coordinate 105,088,278 downwards.
CTGCTTCAACTTTATGGTTTGTAAGATCATTGAACTGTAAGATCACATAATTAAATGAAAAGAAAACTTATGTGGATAATGACTCCCAGTGTAAGAAAATATTTAGGGAAACTGTTGAAGCTCCCCATACCTCTGCACACTGGCCAGAAAAGGAAATGAATTTTCCCTTAGAAAAATTAAACATTAAATCAAGCCACTCTGTCAATACATACTAAGAGTTTCACATAACTGTGAATGGTGGAGCAAAAAGAGTAACTGAAGGGATATGTACATAATTAATATGCTTTATAGAACCAACCTCATTGGGTGTTTCAAAGTGGTGGCCTTCAGGGTATTAGTATGCCTAATCTTCTGTATTTAATTTAGCAGAAAATGTTGTAGGACAGATAATGGAAAAAAATAACTGAGAAATATGTTGCAAGGAGTTATTGATTGAAGTCAGAGGGAGGGCAGAGGAGGAAAGGGTTATAGAAACTGGCCTGGGATTTACGTCTTTACCAATAATGGAGGAACATTCCTGGGTGGGCAGGGGGAGACAAGTGTTTCAGTTGAATTTCTTTGCGTATAAGATAATAACTCACCTTAGGACAATAGACAAATAAATGTTAATAGCAGAATGCTTCTCTATGAAGTGCTGTTAGAAAGACGATCCTGATTTAAGATTTCTTATGGTAAAGAAACCTAGAGTCTATGAAATTAGGAGGCACACTCTTGGAAAGTGTCATGAAAGCCCTCTAATAAGTTGGATATAAAATAGAGATGTTTCATAACTTAGATGCTCACACTGAGTAAGGTGACATGCATACCTCACCTGGAGACCTTTTCTATTACTGTGGGCCAGAAAGTACGTCTGACACCTGAAGGGAAGACCAAGAGAGCCACATGGGATATCCAAGTCCTCTCCCTGCTTTGCCCATGCCACTGATAGCTTGTGTCCTTGAACGAGTAAAAGCTCAGATTTATGTGTGTGTGATTTGACAATTAGATTCTCTGTGTTAGCTCACAGTGAATGAACCATTAATTTAACTATTAACCTTCATAAAATACAGGATGAAAAGAATCTCATCTTGGAGTGTTAAGAAAAGGTAATCCCTGACACAAAATTGTAGCCAAGTTTCTGACATCATATTTTCTTTAATGATAATATCTACCTATCTATCTATCCTCTGTCTATCTATCAATCATCTATCTATCATCTAAAGTTATACAGACAGTTTAGGCCCATGTCCACAAACAGAAACCTAAAATATTAATTAAGAAGTCAGAGAAAGTATGTAAATATTGATTGTAAGTAATATAAGGCTTTTTTCTAGTTATCTTTCCATCTCAAGATAATTCACTAGGAGGTAATGATTGATGAAAATGGAAATTTTAAGCTAAGAGCTGGCAGATATGTATAAGAGTAAAGTAGTCAGTACATTGTTTTTCCTCTCTTAGGGGAGAGTTTTTGCTGAGTTGCAAACAATTCATTGAATCAATAAATATGTGTTAGCAGCATCATCTATGCCCCAGTTACTGTGTTTGATTTGGGGGCCAAAAAAAAAAAAAAACGATGAATGACATACATATTACTTCTATTAAAGAGATAATATTATAATAGTAAGGGAAGGTAGGTAAATCATATTATAATATGGTACAGCAAATGCTATAAGCAAAAATCCCAAGAGATATACAGAAGAGGAGGATCGAATGAAGATATGGGGTTGGTGAATGAGAAAGTCTAAACAGTAGAAAACAATCAGAAATATGTTTTATTAAAAAGAAAAATAAATAAATAAGGGAATTTCCTGGCAGTCAACAGTTTGGACTCCACGCTTCCACTGCAGGGGGCAGGGATTTGATCCCTGGTGGGGGAAGTAAGGTCCCGCAAACCATGTGGTGCAGCCAAACACGAAAAAAAGGAATAGGTTTTACATAGTTAGTTAGTTAGTTGGTTAGTTAGTTAGCTAGTCAGTTGTAAATGCTAAAATACCACTTCAATATCAGAAGCAACACTTTTTCTTTAAAAAATGATCTATATCACCAGTCTTTATATAGCAATAACAAAGTGTAATGAAGGTGTTTTTTGGACCCCATTGCCTAGGAGTTCTTCAGACTCGGTCACCTAAAGAAAAGATAAATAGAATGGAACAAACATATCAGCTTGTTATCAACTATAAAAATCATATTACTACTTAGTTGAAATATTTCACAGAATCAAAATACAAAAATATAACAGACTGCAGCACTCTGATTTTTCTTATCTGCCTTAATGAACATACCACATGGAGCTTTTTCAATCAGAATTGTTGGCAGGGGAAAAACTCTATTCTTGGCACAAGAGGGAACCTGATGTCTTTAGAAAATACATATTTTTAAAAAGAATAAGGAAGATAAAATGCAATTTGGTAAAATATACATAACCATAGTTGACTAACACTGAAAATTCAGATTGTTCTCTCTGCCATTTTCTCTCCTTATTTCAAGGTGTGATCATTCTCTCTTGTGAATTTCTAATTTTGTCGGCATCTATGTATAAAGGGAATAACAAGACAGGTGCTTCTAGTCTTTACACTTGTTACATTCATATATGGAAAATAACAATTTTCTGAATCCTCTCTGATTTACCACAATCTGTGCTTCCTGGATCTCTGTATTCACTTATAAATAGCTTCAGATGGAAGTCATAACTCTATCTCCACTACAAAAACCACCAATTGCTTTACCTAACTCTGAAAAACTGATGGATTCAGTGAAAAAAAATCTTAATATCTAACCAAAACCAATTATCTGAAAGACTCTCTGGCTGACTAGCTCATTTTATAAATGCATAGGTACTAGGAATTCAAGAGTGTGTTTTGGACTACTAGATTAACCAGTGATTTAGCTTTTCTCTTTTCAATGATAGTTGTCAACTGCAAAATAGAGAGGATTTGTGAAAAAAAAAAAAAAAGAAATCTATTGAGCATCTATATGTGACAGGCCTTTTACTAAACAATGCATATATTATCTCGTTTAATGCTAAAAAGTAACCTGTGAGGTATTATTACTTCCCATTTCACAGATGAGGAGGCTGAAAATAAGACAAGTTAACTTTTTCATTGTATAGATATTGAAAGAAAGTGATAGAGCTGAGATTTAAACTTAGGCCCAAATCTTACCCCTCAGATGAGGAACAGATATATTCCTAAAGCTTCTTTTTTGTTTGTTTGTTTTTGTTTTTTATAAATGCTCCCTTTTTAAAAAAAATATTTTATTATTGGCTGCATTGGGTCTTCATTGCTGTGCGCAGGCTTTCTCTAGTTGTGACGAACGGGAGCTACTCTTCGATTTGGTGTGTGGGCTTCTCATTGTGGTGGCTTCTCTTGTTGCAGAGCACGGGCTCTAGGCATGCAGGCTTCAGAAGTTGTGGCTCGCAGGCTCTAGAGTGCAGGCTCAGTAGTTGTGGCACAGGAGCTTAGTTGCTCTGTAGCATGTGGATCTTCCTTGACCACGGATCGAACCCATGTCCCGTGCATTGGCAGGAAGATTCTTAATGACTGCACCACCAGGGAAGTTCCTCACGAAGCTTCTTGTTAGTAATCTAGGGAGCTCATTGAGCAATATGGACATGTACATACAAACACATTTCCAATACTGGGAAATGATAGATGATTGATTGATAGATAGAGAGATAGATAACAGATGATAGATAGATGATAGAAAAATAACAATGTTAAGGCCATTAGGGTAGCATTCCTTTTACATAATCATATATATATTGTTATGTTTACCAATTAAACCTTTCAAATACATTCTAAATTCTACCCCACATAAAAATAATTGCAGGGCTTCCCTGGTGGCGCAGTGGTTGAGAGTCCACCTGCCAACACAGGGGACACGGGTTTGTGCCCTGGTCCGGGAAGATCACACATGCCATGGAGCGGCTGGGCCCGTGAGCCATGGCCACTGAGCCTGTGCATCCGGAGCCTGTGCTCCACAATGGGAGAGGCCACAACAGTGACAGGCCTGGGTACCGCAAGAAAAAAATAAATTAATTAATTTAAAAATATAATAATAATTGCAGAAAAGGGCTTTTGGATGATTGTGATGATAAGACATTCTCAAAGGAAAATACAAGTAATAGTACTTTCCAGAAATTAATTGCAAATAATCTCAAATACTTAAACTACTATTTAAAATTGTTGAACCTTAGTTTCTCTATTTAATTTTTCCATAGTATGTAATGTCAATAAATCTTGAGGGAGTGTGTTATTTCATACCCAAATATAAAAATTCTCACAAATTTGCAAACTAGTAGCATGAGTAAAATAAAAAGTAGAGTCATTATCTCAAAAACAGTGGCCAGAATATGATATTTTCAAACAGTAGAAAGACATAAATGATCGATTTTCTTTTCTAGTCACCCAAATGTCCTCAAGATAAATGATGTAGTATAATTAAGTAGAGGAAAGTTTACTTTGCTCAGATCCATAAGGAACAGTAAATCTTTAACACTTACTAAATTTGTGTTAATGAGGTAGTCGTGAAAAGCACGTTGTTATTAAAAATGATTGTAGAGCTTTAAAAAAGAAAAGAAAATTGCTATTCAGGTGAATTGAAGAATTTTTCAGTCAAGTATCAAAGAAAAAGAAAAAATGGCACTTGTTTTTACACCTTTATCAAAAATAAGCACCAAAGGCAATAAAGATACATCAGCACCAAGGTGACTGACAAGTGGAAACCAAAGGAGCATATGCTAGTGTTATGTGGCATGAAAGAGGTTTAAAATACAATCCTTACTCATCAAGAAGCACAATTTAACTGTTAGAGTACTTGGAATGGAGAAATTCTATATTTTCTAGCATTTGGATCAAATAGAGAATTATTTTAGGTTATTTGCCCTTTCAGAACTTCCCTTTCCTCTTTGGTAAAGAATCAGAATAAAATACAATCTTGCAAGGTTTTTGCCAAGATCACATGAAATAAGGAATTTGAAAACTATACAGTGCTATAAAAAATAGAGCATTTTTATTACTCTGTAGAATGAAAATTATTCAGAGCTAATAAGTGTATAGCTGTGTGAAAACAAGAGAAGCCAGACGGATTGAATAAGCCATTTAGGAAAATCCACAGTTTAAAGGAGTTCCAGTGCATCTCACTGGTCAAATTAACTCAATGATACAGTCACTGGGAGTACGATATGGGGTCCTTGTCCTATTTTCTCTCACTCATCATTCAATGGGCTGGACTGTTTTGGAAAATGAAGAAAGAAGCACATGGGGAAGATGTTTAGATATTGTCATGTCTGGTTTTGAATCTATATAGGCTCTGTTTCGTTCTAGAAAAATGAAGATCAAAGTTTCTTAATCCTCCAAACCCCAAAATAAGTATGGCCTGCTGTGGAGAGAAGATTTCACTGAAAAATGTTTTTATTCAGTATTCCTTTGTGGATCCCAGTTCCAAGGCATCATCTTAATAGGCAAGTCCCTCTCATAGCTAAACAATTACAAGGACAATAATATTGTAATATTGATTACATTTTACGAGTGATATTTTGCCCTTAGCTGTGGATGGCATGCTTTGAGGAGCCCATGATGTCCTACCTACCTCAAAGCAAACCCTGACTTGAGTTCCATACTGATTATCATCATTGCTTTAGCCTTTCTATTCACACCCAAATGAATGATTATATGCGACCTCAACATAGCAAAGGACAAGGAACAGACATTGAGGAAATACAGTGTGGTAAGACTGGAATTTAGAAAGGGTCAAACTAATTTTTTTTTCATTTTTTTTTGTGGTACGCAGGCCTCTCACCACCGTGGCCTCTCCCATTGTGGAGCACAGGCTCTGGACGCGCTGGCTCAGTGGCCATGGCTCTCAGGCCTAGAGCTCTGCAGTATGTGGGATCCTCCCAGACTGGGGCATGAGCCCGTGTCCCCTGCATCAGCAGGCAGACTCTCAACCACTGTGCCACCAGGGAAGCCCCTAATATTCTTTTTATATCCCTATTATGTGCCAGGCACTTAGCAATAATTTGACTAAAGTCTCTCCTTTAATCTTTACAACAGTCCTGTAAGAATATTTTTAAAAATTATTTCAAAGCTTTCAGATAAGAAGAATTCAGTTTAGAAAGGTTAATTTGTTTAAGTAATGGTTGATGGAGTCTAGAATCCAGTCATGGCCCATATTCCTGTCACTATCACAGTACTTCTCAGACTTTGTGAAATTTTTGTATTCATTTTTGTGTTTGTCCTGTAATTGTGTTACCATCAGGGGAACATTCTCATAAAAAAAAAATCTCATAGAGAAACTCAACTGTAAAACAAATTTCAAAGTAGTTAATTTGACTGCAAGTGAGGTCATGAAGAGGAGGCCTTCATTAATCAACCCGCAACACCCCTACATTGGCCACTATGACATTTGTTCCAAAGCTTTGTTCATTTCCAGGACTCAGAAAATCACTCAATTCAACAAGCTAACTTGAGTCATTACTCTGAAAACTGCTCTTGGTGAATGCAGATTTAGGTCAAGGGGATGACATGGAATGAGATTACTAAAAGGGAGAGGGTTGCAACAGAAAGAAGACAAGAATGAGATCACAAAGTTAATTTGCCTATTTCACGATTCAGCCTATGATCAGTCCTGGATAAATGACACTCAATGTCATTTATGCTAATGATTTGAATGCAAATTTATTTTGACCAACATTCTTTCAGATTAAGAAGCATACATATTCCTAGTCACATCTTACATTAAAGAAACATCTGACTTATAATTGATTTATTTGTCCTTAAAGAAGAAAGATGAATAAATGCATTTTAAAGCACCATTAATGAGTAAAACAACATTTTAATTAATGTGCCTTTAATTAAACAAAATAAATTTTCTTCACAAGATCCTAAGTGATTTTTTCCACCCCCCCCCACCCCAGGCAAAACAACAGCATTAAATGTTTCAGCCCATTAGGTTTTAAAGTTTTAAGTGACAGAAAAGTTGGATTCCTGAATCTATATTACAACCCACTCACAGTAGAAAATTAATAGCTCATAAATGTAACTTCCATTACTAGCAAATCACATCAAACATTTTCCTGAAATAAACATTTTTTTTAATGGAGCTAATTTTAACTTCTGTCCTCTGCCTTAGGTGGTCACAGCTCAACGAAGGAACACAGCAGCAGCAATGGACCAGAGTAACTTGGGGAACAAAAGTTCACACACCTGTAGCTTCAGCTTTTCATGCACCATCTATTTTTTTCTTCTAGCCCAAGGCACAGGCCTTATACATTTTTGTTGGTTTTTATTTACATGTAAACACATAGGCTAAGCAAATATGACATAAGGGTCCACAAAATATGGGGAAGAAAATTATCTTTTAAAAAAATAGACAATTAGCAAACAATAGCTTCAAAAAAATACCTTCTGTGAAATGTGGACAAAGTGAAGTTTCTGTTTCTACATCTGGGGGAAATGTACACGATAAGAATTAAGAATGCTGTAATAATTTAAGAAAGCAGATTTAACTTTGGTGTCCCTGGAACAAGTTGAGTGACAATATTGTTCTTCTTCAGGTTCTTGTCTTAAATTTTGCAAAGTAGTGTCCAATCATCAAATGCAAGAAGACTCAATGAAGTGCTAATCTCTGACTTGCCAAGGCAATGCATTGTAATTAGAATCCTTTGTGTTCCACCTAAGTCAGTGGTTCTTGAACTTTTATGTACATAAAACATACCAGTGGGTGCTTTTCAAAGTGTAGGATCCAAACCCCATTCCAAATTCAATGAGCATGGGAGAGGGCCTAGAACAATCTATTTATCCTATGTGATTCTAAAGGAAGTAGTCTGATGACCATGAATAGACACAAACCTATAAAGATTTTTTTTCCATATATACACTTTTGTAGAAAATTTGGAAAATAAAAGAGAAAAAATTCTGAAAAGAAAACATAATCTCTTGTAGTCTCATCACTTAACATAGCTACTGCTAAAGATGTACAACAACTTCTAAGAGTATATGTATAATTATCCACAGTTTTCTTCATGCTGTATATATTATATATAATATTGCATATCTAATTTAATATTATATCTCAAAAACTTTCTTTAAGTCATTAAAAACTGACTGTGTATAAAATTCTGTGATGATTATATTTTCTCTTAATATTTGAAGGTATTATACTATGGTCTTCCTACACAGTGTTGCTAATGAAAAGTCTAATGATAGATTACTGGTTGCTCATAGGTGACTTTTTAAAAAATCTCTGAAAACATAGACAATTTTATTTTCATCATTGATATTCTTAAACTTTATCATCCCACGTTATATAAGTAAAAGTTTACCTACAAAATTAGAGGAGTTACACAAATGGAATTTCACTAACCACTTTCTATGTCTTTAATTGTTCATTTAACAATGGATTTTACAGGATTCTAGATAGAAGAGGGTCAAAGATGAAAGAATAGGAAGACCTTCAGTTCAGTACCATGGATGGGGACACCAAAATTACAATTTACAGAGCAACTATTAATGAAAACAACCTGAAGGCTAACAGTAAAGAGCTTCTGCAATTACAAATATAAAGAAGGAAGCACTACAAGATGGGTAGGAGGGACAGAGACATAGTATAGACAAGATCCACAGCTCCAGGTGGGCAACCCACAAACAGGAAGATAATTACAATTGCAGAGAGTTTCCCCAAGGAGAAAAAGGCCCAAGCCTCACTTCCAGCTTCCCAGTCCTGGGTTCCTGCACCAGGAAGATAAGCCCCAGAACTTTTGGCTTTGAAAGACAGTGTGACTTGCTTTCAGGAGAGTCAGGTGGATTGTAGGAAACACAGACTCCACACTTAAAGGACACAAACAAAATCTCACACACTCTGAGACCCAGGGCAAAAGCAATAATTTAAGAAGATGCTGGGTCAGACCACTTGCTGATCTTGGAGAACCTTTCAGAGAGGCAAGAAGCAACTGAGGCTCATCCTTGTGACATAGACACCAGAAGCATCCATTCTTGGGAGCTCACTTTACCATGAGGATACTGGTGCTAGAAAGTGCTGTTTTGGAGTCCCACCTCTAGCTCATTAGCCCCAGGCAAAGAAGACATAGACACAGCTGGCAAAGACACAGTTCCACACAAGGGTAGACCAGTTGCCATAAGCCCTCCCAAGCCTCTCAGCTGCCCTAGGACCTGACCCCACCCACCAGTGTGCTGATACCAGTAATGGACCCACATAGCCCTGTGGCCAGGGACACTAAAACACAGCACCACACACTAGTGGACCGGCACTAGACTCAGGACCCCATGGGGCCCTGCAGCCAGGCATTGGGACAAAGGCCCACCCACCAGCAGGCTAACACCAGCTCCAGGACCTCCGAGCCCTTCACCTAAAGACCCCAGGGCCCAGCTCCTCACACTTACTGGCCAGCACTAGCGCTGGGACCAGGCTCACTACCTGTGGACAGGCATCAATCCTGGGACCACCTGGGCCCCAACCCCACCCACCACAATTGGACACCAGATTCAGGACAACTTGGGCTCATCACCTAGCAGGCTGATAGTTCCAGGACACCCCAGGCCCACAGCAGACCACATCAGAAAACAGTCCCATAAACCAGCAGGCTGAAACTAAATCCCAAACCCCCACAGTCCCACAAGGAGCTGTGTCAGGATCCTGCATGCCTACCAGTGGACCAGCACCTGACCTGGGATCCTTCAGGTCCCAGCCCCACACACCAGCAGGCCAGCACCAGCCCCAGAACACATGGCCCATGAAGCCACCTGCCTTGTGAACTGGCCCAGCCCAGTAGCAGACAAACATCAAAACTGGAACTCCCTGGGCCATGCAGACAGTGGCACAATGACCCAGCCACTCCCAGCAGTGACCAACAGTCTCCACATTAGGCAGGGCCTGGCACCAAGCCAGGCAAGAGTACATTCATGCCTACCAGCATGCTCACAGTAGTCAGTCCTGCCACAACAAAAGGACCCGTGTAGCCCCCACAGAGGACACCTCTAGAGCACATAGCTCTGGTGACCAGAGAGGAATGTACTGCTGGACCCCATAGCATGTCTCCTGTATAAGGCCACTTGTTCAAGATGGGGAAACATAACTGACTTATCTAATGCATAGAAATAAAGCAGATAATTAGGAAAAATGAAGCAACAGAGGAATATGTTCTAAATAAAGGAACAAGATAAAATCCCAGAAGAAGAACTAAGTAGAGACAAGCAATCTACCCAATAAAGAATTCAAGGTAATAATCATAAAGAGGCTCAATAAACTCAAGAGACGAATGGAAGAATACAGTAAGAAGTATAACCAAGAGTTAGAAAACATAAAGAAGAAACAGAGCTGAAGAATATGTAACTGAAATTAAAAAAAAATACACTAGAAGGAAATAACAATAGATTAGATGATACAAAGGAATGGATCCGTTGGAAGACAGATTAGTAAAAATAAATGGAACTGAAATATATATATATATTTTTTAAATAAGGACAATTTAAGAGACCTCTAGGACAACATCAAGTGTACTAACATTTGCATTGTAGGGATCCCAGAAGAAGGGAGAAGGGGGTAGAGAACTTATTCAGAGTGATAATAGCTGAAAACTTTCCTAACCTGAGAAAAGAAACAAACACCCAGGTCCAAGAAGCACAGAAATTCCCAAACAAGAAGAATCCAAAGATGCACAGACCAAAACAAATTGCAATAAAAATGGCAAAATTTAATGATAAAGAGAGAATATTAAACATAGCAAGGGAAAAGCAACTAGTTTTGTACAAGAGAGGTCCCATAAGGCTATCAACTCACTTTTCAGCAGAAATTCTGCAGTCCAGAAGGGAATGGCATGATATATTTAAAGTGATGAAAGGAAAAAAAAAACCTACAACCAATGATAATACACCCCACAAGTCTATCATTTAGATTTGAAAGAAAGATGAAGAACTTTACAGACATGAAAAAACTAAGAGTTCAGTACCTTGAAACTGACTTTACAAGAAATGCTAAATGTAGTTCTCTATCAGAAAAGAAAAGACCAAAACTAGAAATATGAAAATTACCATAGGAAACATTTTATTGGTAAAAGCAAATATAGAGTAAAAGTAGTAAATGAACCAACTACAAAGTTAGTAGGAAAGATAAAATCAAAAGTAGTAAAATCATCTATATTCTACTTATTGTGAAATAAGTAGTTGAGGGATACACAAAACAAAAAGATGTAAAATATGATGTCAAAAACATTAAATGTGGGGGGGCAAGTAAAATGCAAGGTAGTCAATATGTGTTCTAACTTAAGAGATCGTCAATTTTAAAATATATATATATCTGTAATACATATATTAAATCTATAATAGATACACACAAAAATACCAGAAAGGAATCCAAACATAACACTAAAGATAACTATCAAATCACAAGGGAAGAGAGCAAAATAATAAAGGAATAAAAAGGAACTACAAAAACACCCCAAAGCCAGACACAGAATGGCAATAAGTGCATACCTGTCAATAACTACTATAAATCTAAATGGACTAAATGTTCCAGTCAAAAGACATAGAGTGGCTGAATGCATATAAAAAGAAGACCCATATATATGCTGCCTATGAGAAACTACTTCAGATCTAAAGACACATACAGACTGAAAATAAGAGGATGTAAAAACAAATTCCATGCAAATGGAAATGAAAAAAATCCAGGGCAGCAATATTTATATCAGACCAAATAGACTTTAAAACAAAGACTGTAACAAGAGACAAAGAAGAATATTACATAATGCTAAAGAGATCAATCCAAGAAGAATATATAACAATTTAAAATATGTAAGTACCCAACATAGGAGCACCTCAATATATAAAGCAAATATTAATAAACATAAAGAAATAACTTGACAGAAACACAGTAATAGTAAGGGACATTAACACCCCACTCACATCAAAATACAGACAACAGACAGAAAATCAATAAGGAAACAATGACCTTAAATGACACATTAGACCAGAGGAACTTAAGAGATATATAGAAAACATTCCATCCAAAAGCAGCAGAAGGCACATTATTTTCAAAGGCACATGGAATATTCTCCAGGATAGATCACATGTTAGGACACAAAACAAGTATTCTGAATTTCATGAGTATTTCATGAGTATTTCTCTGCCCCCCACATATATTGCTCAAGAAGCTGCTGCCTTACCTGGCCCAGTGGAAACTCAAATATAGAAACTTCCTGAACCACACATAGGTCTGGTTTACTGATGACTCTTCTGGCTAACTTCTACCAGATTGGAATAGGGTACAGTTCTCACTCATACCAGCCCCTGAGAACTAAAGGATCCTTGCCTTGATTTTTCTCTGTGTTTGTTTCAAAAGCATGTGTTATTTGACAGAGATGTTTTGCAGCTGTGCTTTAAGAAATATGCAGTGGTCAACAGCCCTGAACTGGGTCTGACTTGACCACAGGAACACACCTGCATAGATGAGACCTGGAGGTGTCCAAAAGTTACCTTTGCTTCATTGCCATGTTAAGATCTCCACCAAGGGAGGGACTTGTACTCTGCTGGGCACAATTCTTGCAGTGAACAAAGTAAGTGGAAGGCTGAGCATGCCCAGGCTGCCCCTAGCTGCCCCTGGAAATCTCTGTCCCTTTTCTAGAGCCCCGATGACATGTCTGACTCCTACTCCTAAAAATTCCCTTCTTCCTCTCCCTTTAGGTGATTTTGGAGTACAAGTTCTCCCTTCACCATTCCTTGATCAATGAATAGTTTCTACTCTGTTACATTAAACCTGGTTTGTTTGATTAGCACTTGTGATGCTGGCAAAAGGCCCACTGAGGGATCCCTGACCCATTGGGGATTGGTAACACAGCTGCCATCCAACCTGAGAGGGACAGTAAAGGATGCTTGGCACAATGGGCAGAGCCTCATGCCATGTGGATGGCTATCCAGGCCACCCCAATAAATGAGCTGTGCTATAATTTCACTGACTCATGGGGCTGTGGCTAATAGCCTAGCTGTTTGGTCAGGCCACTGGCAAGCCTCAGACTGCCATATAAACAATCTTCCCTGTGAGGATGAGACATTTGTATCAAAGCTAGCTCTGCTCCTAATAAGTTTTTGTTACCTGTGTAGATGCTTACCAGAAAGGCTCTTGTGCTAACTGAGGAGAGCATAACGAATGAGCAGACCACATCTGTCACCTAAATACAAAGATTGAATAGCCCTCTAACTCAGGACAAGCAGACATGCATCCCATTGCCTCCTGGATCCATGAGAAATCAGCCTATGGAAATTCAAGCACCATCTTAGACTAGCCTATGTGCTTAGACTGCCACTACTATTTGAAGAAGAACAGCATGAAAAAGCTGTCCTACCTGCCAGGGCATGGCCAAAGCTAAAAATACTCACCAGGGACAAATCTTTCAAGCTAATGGTCCAGGGAGTTCTTGACAAATAGGTTACGTCAGGTCTCTGATCCCATCCAGAGGGTTCTATCACCAGAAAAGCCCACTGGGTTCTCCAGGAAAAATAAGATGGAATCTATGGGATAAGATGAGGTCTAACCTCTTCTTTTGTGGTTTCACTTGCCTGTAGGCAGCCATGGTCAGAGGTCTTGCCCTTAACACATCGGATTAGAGTTCCTAGCGCAGACTGCAAGTTGGCAAGTAGTGTGGAGAAGAGCTGCCCACAGCACTTCAATAAAGATGGTGATGATGGACCATGTGCAGAGATGCTGTGCCCAGCACTTCGATCTGGAGCCTTGAGCAACATAACTACACCTGACCTGCAAGAACTCCACCCCTCCCTCCACAGATGAGAATCCTACAAACCAGCCCCACCATCAGCCTGTTTGGGAGAGTGTGTACTTTAGAACGTGAGCTCACACCTCTCCATTCTTTGATCAAAGGATAAAACTTTGCTTCTGAACTGAACTTTGTCTCATTCTATTGATGCGACTGACACCAGGCAGGATGACACTGGTTGGGGCTTGACTCAAATACTCAGTAACTGTTCCACTAGATCTTGATTACAGTTGACACTTTCTCTGGGTTTGATCTAGCCATCCTTGTGAGTTCCACTGACTTAGACCACACTGCCCAGGTCACACAAGACCATATTTGTATCTTGTTCAGGCTTCCTGAGAACATTGTGTCTAGTAATGGCCCCAAATTGTGGCTCATGTTCCACATCAGGGGCCAACGTGGGCATACAACAGATTTTTCATGTTCTATATCACTCCCAAGCTGCAGAGGTGATTGAGCATTTTAATGGACAATCAAAAGATAGGTTTAAGTGTCTTTTGATGGGATGAGTAAAGATAATTCTAGTCTGAGCTCAAATCTCAAGTGATCAGTTTGGGATCTCAATGCAGCAATTCCCTAAAAGGGTAGCTCTCATTTGCCCCATACATTTTACCAGGCCGCCTGCCCTCTTCCTTCAATTGTACAATCTTTTTTTACAATTATTGACAGCTTGTTCTCTATAAGGAACCCTGAAAGGACCCTCCATCCCTTTCTAACTCTTCTTGAAGACTCAAATCAATGGGAGATTAGAAGGGCTATTAAACAGTGAGGAGTGAGAGTCAGTAACCTCCTTCTCCATCTACTACACAGGTGCAGAGGATGGATTTTTGCCAACAAGGACTTTGAAAATTATGATCATCAATTTGAGGACTCTAGTTTAGTATTTTCCCTAAGGTGGCCCTGCTGCTTTGCTTCATGTAGCCCCATGGGATCTATAGCAATACATAGAATAGAAACATTTATTGAACCTCTGGAGGATCCAAGCCAGAAGATTTGGGTAAATCACCCCAGAAGATGGATTAAGAATGCTATCCTTGCCCAAGGTACGGGACAGATTGCCACACTGCAGTCAATGGGGAAGGTCTCCTTACCCTATAGGATGTGAGCTCCTTTAAACCTAAGAGCCTGGGTAAAGGAGAGGGAGGGGAAGGGGATGTAACTTCTCTCTCTTACAGAATACACTGTGTGACTCCTGCCTTGCTGAATTTGTTGATAAATCTGCTCCAGGCAGTCACCCCTGTCCTGAATGTGACAAGCCATTGGATATGTCACTCACTGCCTGATCCCACAAATAAACATTTGATAGCTGTGCCAATGAATACCAGGAACAGACATTTCTCTAACCACAGACCTCCTGACACCTCCTGTACCCAAACCTTATTCATCTGAACTGATGCTTTGCCACAACTGACTCTGACACTGCAGAAGCTAAGTGCTATCAGAGGTACACTGGGAACACCTGGGAAAGGGATCATAGGCTCTGCCATCAGTGCTACTTAGATATGGGTAGTGGCAGTCTTCTCCTCCAGTCTTCCCCTACACTCGCCCCAGTCCTACACAAACTCCTCAATTCTGCTCAAGAATTCTGCCCACCAGGAGAGACTCTTAGCTGGTTGATCCTCATAGTATTCAATGACTCTACCCTCTCAACGCTGTGTGTGCACCTTCTTGGGATATTATTTCGTCTGCAAGAACCAAGCCATCACCTGTCTTCCTCCTACAAATGTGACGTACATATGGGCATTAATAAGAACATCCCCTCCAATTGAATATGTCACATTATGCTGACACAGGTGGGAGCTCCAAAACCAGGCAGAGCCCAATTACTAGAGGGAATTGACAGGTGGCATTCTGAACTCTCTGCTCACAGGTATGCTCATGTGGTTACCCCACCATGAGGGGCATTCAATTAAGAAAAGTTTTGCACAACCTGTCCCTGACCCTCGCTGAGGTCATTAATGATAATACCTCTGCTTTGTAGGCAAAAAAGACCAACTCAATTCTACGGCTCAAATAATATCAGATAACTACATAGCCCTCAACTTCCTGCTGGCCAGCCAAGGAGCTTGGGTGTGATTGGGGTCCACGGCGATGTGTACTCCTCCAGGAAGGCCTGATTTTCCTGCTTCAAGTGACTTGGATCATGGCCCTTGTCCACTGTTGCCTCAGAATAATTAACCAGTTATTGTCAGAGCTCCTTAAAGTCCAATCTATTTGGGCCCATCGTGGGATAACCTGTTTTTTCACCCTAGCCCAGAAAGATCAAGAGTTGGAGTTGAAGAGTCTGGCTCCAGACCCAAATCCTATGGATAATCTTTAAGGCCCTATTTTCATGTTTTTCACAAATAGCACTAAAAAAATGTGCATGACTTGAGGGAAAAATCTAGTATTAGCTGATGTCTACAGCCTCCAAACATATTTCATTTGGGAGTAGAGGGGAGATTTGCCAGGCCATTACTTCTTCAACTAGGTTATTATAAAACAAACTCATATTCAAGTTCCAAGAAAACTTTCACACTATAACTCTGACCTGAGGCTGGTTGACCTGGTCAACTATCTGTCTTTATCTCTGTGGCTCTTTGTCCTATTCGCTATACTTAAAACTTCTCCTCTATCCATACGTTAAGAATTGTCTCTGAATTCATAGGCTCTGACAAAGCTCTGTTTCTTATATGAGTGTGGGAAACTCCAGCAATCTGTCTCCAGTGAAAATAATGAAAATTATTTTAAACTTCAATTATTTGAAATGTCTGGAAGTGACACGACAGACAGGTAACAAGTAAAAAGCTTCAAAAATATACTAAAATTTATGAAGAATTATGAGAATCTGTGGTAATGGAACCGTGACCTGTACCCTCCTTTCCCAGCCTCAGTTTAACACTATGGAATCTCCACTGTAGACTGGGGCAGTGCCTATAACCCTTATATATTGAAAACTGAAACTTTTATTACTATATAATATCTCCTTAAATATATTTAATGATTTAGTTTTAATATTTAATTTTTTCTGATCTCAACATTAATTCTCATATCTTATTATTTATTAACATTAATCTAGTACATATTTTCCATCATTCTTTTCAATTTTAGAAAGATTTTCTCTTAGGTGTTTTCCAGTAAACAGCCTATGTCTTCAAGGTGGAATGATTTTCAAGAGTTCACCCAGAAGAATGGCTCCTGCCTAGATCTGTGTTCTGTGCTCTGGTTGCACAATTAATCTAATCTTTCTGGCTAACAACTTCTAAAATGTCTTAAAATGTTCTGGTTTGCTAATGGTACCCTGTCTTATTTCTGGTCCCACTATAGGTTTATTCTAGAAGGATAGAAAGACAGGCAAATAAAAATATATTCATCCTAGATGGATATGTATAAGAAGATTATTTTCTCTGTTGTTTCTATATGATTTGGATGAGAAAGGAGAAAATGGATGTATTTAGTCTGTCCTCTTGATCTGTTCTCTTAGTTGTCCTCAAATATGATGAACTCAGGCTCACAGAGAGTAAGTGATTTGTACAAACTCACTAATTAATAGCAGAAAGAAAACTGAGACACCAAGCTCTTAATTTCTATACAAGAACCCTTTTCACTAGAGTGTGTCTTCAATACACACACGTTTAAAAATTTATAGCACAAAAAGAATTAAGTGAAAACATAATAGTTGTGAAAAAGCACTTCTAAATGACTTTTATAAGTAATGTTTAGAATTGAAGTGTAGCAAATGTTACAGAAGCGCTCCACTTACAAAACTGAAAACAGCTCCCTCTTTAATAAAACCAATGCATCAGAAAGTCAATATATATCCTACTGATGTGCTCATTAGAAGTGTAGACTGAGTTACAAAGCTCAATCAGCAACTGGTCGATGCAGGATTTCAAGTGGACATCATTGGCCCAGCTCCAGTGCACCAATCTATAAGTCTTCTTCTAAATCATCCACGATGCTCAGACCTTTATTTCTTCCTGAATTAGCTAAACTTTCTTCAGCATTTCATATTATTTTTATTCAAAAATATATCTTCTATTTATCTCTAACCTCTTTATTGACCCTGAGTTTATAGGCAAGACCCATGACTGAAACTGAAAGCCGTGGGAGACTGCAAAGTTGGATCGTTTTTATTGAAGAGCTCAGAAGATTAACCACGTGACCCTGTAATTTATAACATCAGTTATAAGCCAAAAAGTTTCATACACTTGGATAGATTTCACAACTACCTTCCACATCAGAACTCACAAAGGCTGACTTTTTCTACTAATCATTTTTACTAGTGCTTTTGTAACAAATAAAAGAAAAATTACATTGAGATTAACATGCCAGATTTTAACTCTAAACTTTTTATGTCCCAGAGAGTAAACTCATATTATAAAAATAGGTCCAGCTTTAAAGTATGAACAGGGTACACAGTGAATAAATAAATAACCAGAGTAATTTTCCTGAGAAGAATCTAGGCTGGGAGTAAAATTAAAATGACCTTCTGAGACTAGAAAATGTCCTACAAAAGAAGGATGCAAATAGAAGGGAAAAAGTGCCAAGAAAAATATTTAGGAAAAAGAAAATCAAAATAATGTACAATTAAAATATAATCTAGAATAAAATATTATGAGTCAGGCCTCTTCTCATATACTACTGACATCCAAAATATATGTATAGAAAAAAAAAGAATATACTTTCTCATAAAGTAATATTACAAGTGGTCTTTATGTCCCCAGGTCCATTCACAAGAACAAGGAACACATAATAAGGCCAAAGTTACTTTACATGTACATATAAAGTATAAAAGATAGAACCAATGCAAAATCTTTTTTTTTTTTTTTTTTTTGTGGTACGCGGGCCTCTCACTGTTGTGGCCTCTCCTGTTGCAGAGCACAGGCTCTGGAGCACAGGCTCAGTGGCCATGGCTCACGGGCCTAGCCGCTCCACGGCATGTGAGATCTTCCCAGACTGGGGCATGAACCCCTGTCCCCTGCATCAGCAGGCGGGCTCTCAACCACTGCGCCACCAGGGAAGCCCATTGTTATTTACTTTTAAATATTAAAAAAGTTGACTCAAGTTTACAATATACCTAAGAAAAGGTAAATGCAAATAAAATTTTGCAGGGCATGAATTAATGATTGTTATTATTTGTACTTGTCCATTAATATCCTCCTTACTTGCAAAAGAACTGAGGCAATTTACAAATCACATGTAACAAAAAAAGAGTGTAAACTGTATAGAACCATTTTTGCTCAACCTTCCCCTCCCCCACACTTCTCAGAGATACACACTCTGTAGTGCAGGGATTGCACAGTTTGTGCAACTTGTAGTGCAAGGACAGAAACTGTTTAGAACAAAGTGATTATATTCCCGAGGACAGAGTTCGAGGACGCCCGCTTATTCTTATAAAATATCCTTCTGGGTTCTCTATAGGCTAAAACATATTTCTATTTTTAATATTGTGAGATATAAAAGGCAAGGGGATAAGAAAAGGCTT
Source organism: Mesoplodon mirus (assembly GCF_964341445.2). Classification (NCBI taxonomy): domain Eukaryota; kingdom Metazoa; phylum Chordata; class Mammalia; order Artiodactyla; family Ziphiidae; genus Mesoplodon; species Mesoplodon mirus. Next base: position 105,069,049 of record NC_138983.1, on the reverse strand, counting down.
TGAAAACTAAGCATATAGGAAGCTAAGAGTATAGCTCCTAATCGTTCCTTGCCTTCATTTTATTTCCCTGGAGAATAGGAAAACAGTATCAGATAGATGTCTCCTCATGGACGGGTGAACTTGAGTATAGAAACTGATGTTTGCTTCCCCTCTGGTGACTTCTGAAGGCTGACAATATATTATTCATATATAGCATATAGGGAGGTAGCACAGAACCACAGCACTGCCCAGAGGGCTACTGAGCCAAGCAGAGGAAGAACAACTCAGAGAAGAGGTTAAAGTGTGTATTGCTGGCAGGGTCCAAATAGTCACCGTTGTCCTTCGATCTTTCTGTAATGGAGAGGGTCAAGGTAAAGATGTCAAAAAGAAACATGCACAAAAGCCCATGTCAAGACCACACCATCAGACCCAAACAGACTGAGTAGGAGGATCTCTTCCCCTACCCACTGCCCATCCCATGAGCAGCACTCCTTTCCTCCATGCTGTCTGACCTACAAACAAGAATGAGAGTGACAGCCTTGAGTATACAGACTCAACATGGAGACATGAAGGGAAGGAAGTTCAGAAAGAAGAGAGTTTGAAACCCAAAGAGTGATTGAAGTAATGATTATATCAAACACCTTACTGACTATTCACCCAAGAGAAGTATAAATTTTAATAAGTAGATTAATTGTGGATATTATTGGGATGGATGAAGATTTAATCAAGAATGGGAAAAAAGATTCTTTCTCTGTATATTTGGGGATCCAGTGACTAGAACCATTCATACAAGCTTTATATTTGAATATATCTTCATTGAGAGCCATGAGGCAAACAAGATACACATGGTAGATAAGTACACAGTTGATTGACCTACAAGTATACACTTTACTTAAATTGGTATCATCAAAGTCACTACTCAGAAATGAAGATTTGGTATTGGACTAAGGAAATTGTCTTAGTCTGCAATGTCTCTTGCTTTTGAAATTTCTGTTGTTGTTGTTCCCACTGTGGTTATGTATTTTGGTGTAAGTTGGGTCAGCAGGTTGAGTTTGCTTTCAAGACTTGTCCTAAAGGGGGCAGAACTAATCAGCTCAGCCTTAGTCACATGTCCTCCTCTGTGACAAAAGGGATCAGGATACTATAGTTGACTGGTTCAAGCAGAACCATTTGTGGTGGAAAGAGGACACTCCCACAAAGAAAAGATACTGGAAGAATAAAACAAATGTATGCTTACCACCTGGGTGAAAAAACAAGAAGACAAAGGTAGAGGAATACATGAAAGAGAAAATATGTACGTGAAAAATACTGGACTAAGAATTCCTACTGAGCTTTTTCACAGCCAAAGCAAGAAGAGAAAAAAGAATAATATAATTGTTCTTGACAACTACAAAGAGGAAACAGAATAGTTAATCAAGAGAAACTTAGCGGGTGATACACAGTAATTTTCTCAGAAGCCTTATGTAATGATCCTTGATAAAAAAGGAAAAATAAATGTTGGAGAGGACAGGGAGAAGGCACCATATACTAAATTATAATTATGTGATGCCTTATTTTGGAGAATTAAAGGAAAACCATCTACTACTTAACTTTCTGATAATCTGATACAATGTGGATTCAGAATTAAAGGCCTTTGTGTGACTTTTGCTCTAGTGTTTCCCAAAACCTAGCTGCATACCAGAATCACTAGGAGTGCTTATTAAAAGCAAGGATTTCAATGATCTAAATTGAAGCCTGAGAAGCTGTACTTAATAATGTCCCTAGCAATCCTAATTTACATATCCCTGCTTGGGAACCACTGCTTTACACTATAGTCTCAAGCACTGATTGTCCTAGCCAGGTGTCTCAGAGGACTTTGGACATTTGCCCATAAATCCATCCACTTCCCTTGCCCTACTCTCCTTTGTCTCTTTTTAAGGTGGGAATAGAGGACAGGTTGGCCTATGGCTTGTTTTTCCCAGGCTCCTATGTTACCTGACTTCCAGATAGGTTGAGCCAATTGGAAGTAGTGGTAAGATATTAGATTGCAGAGGAAAGGGAAGAGGCCAAGGTATTCCAGACATCACTACCACCAACTCTGCCTCACACTACCCCCACCTGGGGCTGCATTTAAAATTTTGGCCCTGTGTCTTCCATGGCTTCAACTCTACTAGACCATGTCTGCTCCTTGGTTCCAGCTTCAGATAGACAAACCCTACTCGTAGCACTGATTTCTGGGCTCTGAAAATCCTATCTCCCTTCTTTTCTTGAGCTTTGGAGGGCCTTGGAAGTGGAAGTTGTTTTTAGCTGCTGATGATCTCGAGGTTGCCTCACAGCCTTCTGTTTGGCTTCTCAGGTCTTCCACCATCCATGTAACCAATTCTCTGTATTAAATTATCTCAATTTAAAAACATACAATGGATTTTGACCAGATCGTATCTGATATTGTGTAGTTAATTGAAAGACCAATATATTTCAGATACTGGATACATATGTGATAAAGCTCATATTCCAGATGATATTTCCATAGGCAAAGATGCCTATAAACATATACAACTATGACTTGTATTTTTCACCATTTAGAAACCTACCACAGCAGCACATTGGAGTGGAGATGAGTTTCATTATTGCCCAGAGAAGAAAACAGACTATGCTCAGGAAGCAGCTTTTTTAACATATGTTTTAACATTTGTTTAATTGAAAACTCATATTCTACACGTTAGAACATGCAAAAGTTGTTTGTGGCCTCAAACTTCTGATAGCAGAAGTTACCAATCATTACATAATAAATGAAGCTTCATACAGTCCCTCTGGAATGGAAAATTTATGATCTTCAACATACACTCACAGATACATTAACTGAAGTGTTTAATATGTATTAAATGTATATTTGATTTAGGCATAATTGATAGAGCTGTTGTTATTGAGGCATAATTATCCAGTACATTCAGTTGCATCCTACATGTCTGCATGGAGTGTAAGAGAAAGCACACTATACTGAAACTTTACTAATGAAAAGATATTTTTAGTTATTTTGAACACAGGTATTTGATTAAAAGCTTTCATGGAAGAAGAAACATATAAAGATTTACTTATGTGGAAATTCTAAAAGGATATCTCTTCTGTGTACCTACAAACATTCTTATGGCTGCCATCACTGGTTATTATAAAAGGCTGAGTGACATATTTAGGTATTTACACTAAACTATGGACCATGTAAACTCTCCATTAATAGCTAGAAACTTGTGAATTTAGAACTTTTCACCAATTAGCAGAATAACTAGGTAAAGTAAGAACCTACTGAAGCATTTTCTAGAAAGAATAATTATTATACATTACACAGAATTAATCATTATCTTCTCTGTTAGACTGAAAGCTCCATGAAGGCAAAAAACTGTGCTATTTTGTTCATCTTGTTAAAAGAAAATCTGAGTCATATTAAAAATAAGAGTTTATTTGAACAAAAATCTATTCGAATCAGGCAGTGCCAAAGCAAAGGGGTTAGGAGTGCTCAGCTGAATGGAGCTGGGGAGAGATATTTATAGGGAAGATGGAAGCAAAGTAAGGAACTTATTGACTGGCTATAGCTTAAAGCTTAGTTGGTTGCTTGTGACTGGTTGTCCTCAGGTTTCAATTTCATAACCTTGAACTTTTACAGGCTTAGATTTTGATTTGTTTATGTAGGCTTCCACAACATTAGAACCACCTTTGTCTAATGGCCTCCTGATTTATTTAACATTCTCTATCCACAGTATTTAGGACAGTACCTGGCACAGAGTAAATGCTGAGAGAATATTTGTAGCATTGAAATAAATTGAACTTAACTGAATTAAATTGAATTAATTAAGAGGTCTGAGTGTTTAATTCATAATTTGTACAGAAATCTATATAGGCCATCGTGAAGTCTCCTAATACAATGTTCTTTCCTTCTTCCTTGTTCTGGTTCTGGAAAAAGAGAGAGAGAATATGAGACTCCAAACATCCACACAAAGTCAGAAGACTGGGCATGAAGTGATTGCAAGTCCTGCATGTGTGACTTACCCAGCAGTTATTGAAATGTTTCTCTTATACCCTCACGTTAACCACTCTCTTTCTGTTGGACTGCTGTAACAGAATACCATAAACTGGAAATTTATTTCTCACAGATCTGGAGCCTGGGAAGTCGACGATCAAGACACCAGCAGATTCACTGTCTGGGAAGGGTTCATAGACAACCATTTTCTCACTGTGCCCTCGCATTGTGGAAGCCCCTCTTTTACAAAAGCACTAATCCCATTCAAGAGGGTTTTGACCTAATCACCTCCCCAAAGCCCTACCTTTTAATACCTTCACTTTGAGGGTTAGAATTTCATCACGAATTTCTTTCTTTATTTATTTATTTATTTTGTAGTGGGAGGGAATGTAAACACTCAACCTATAGCACTGACCAGGAAGCAACACCATTTCCTAAAAGGACCCCATCTTTAAAATACCAAATTATGTTTTAGTGAGAAAGTAAATGATGAATAGGAAATAGTCAAATATGTTATTAGAAACATCCATATTCCTGACAGTTATACATACACAAATATTCTTTAGATTAAAAGTATAACAAACTATTGAAATGTTTTGCAGATGTAGATAAATTCCACAAAATAAAATAATAAGCAGATGGGTCTAAGATAGTAATGGACAGACACAGAGGTGTCCAGCTGGATCCAGCTGCCCTCACTTTTCTCTAATTTGTGTCCAGTTTTTTCTTCCCACCCACTGGCCAAGCTGACCAACAACAGCCTTAACCACCACCAGAGGCTTGTCTCTGTACCACAGAGCTGTTAACGGCAGGAGCAGTAGCTATCCATAGACTGATGCCCTTACTTGTCAGATATGCTGAAAGTTCCTAAACCAGTCCACTCATTTCAGTGCTTTAGGAGGTCTATTAGTAACTTCTCTCTGATCTTCTAGCTCCTCCATTAGAACTTTATTTCCTCAGCTCCTCCTGTAACTGCATAATAAATATCTTATCACACATCCTGTGTACTGGTTCTATTTCCCTAAATGGACCTTAATTGGTGCAATGGATTTCTGATTCCAGACACTATATTACCAGGATATATCTCTTTTCCAATTTCATCAAACTAGAAATCAATAGCTGTTGATAATAGTATTTTATCTTAATTTAAAAAGATTTTTAGAATAAAATTTCCTATCCTTTCACCCAAAGACCAACTGCCTTTATATTCAGATACTAAATAACTTCTGGAGAACTTTTGTAATATTATATACTAGTAATATAAAAGTAAATTGAGACCAAAAGTATTCCTGATTATTTATATAATATCAAATTTTATTATTTTACACTATTCATTTCTATGTATTAAATATTTCTTTGTGGTTAATGTATATAAACAAGTGTGTTTAATATATATTAAATGTATAATATAATGTTATGTGTATTATAAATAATATAACTGATGTTGGGAATATCTTTTCTGCTTTTCATTGTCTTACTACAGAAAAACATGTCCAAAATTATTCAGAAAGAAGTGTTTAAAGAATTAGATTATTTAACCTAAAAGAGTCTCAAACACTAATTCACAATATGTGTTCTCATTCCTGTAATTGCATTCATTCATTATATATGGATATACATTACTGACTAGACTACTATTTTCTCAAGAAGTTTCTTTCATGAATTGTATCCCATCAATATTAGTATCAATAGTGAATAACACAGTAAATGGCACATAGTTGGTACAACATATTTTGAATAAATGAATGAATGAAACTCTTGGCCACCCTCTGCCTTCTGTCAGGAAACTTCTACTTACTACGGCTACATAACAGATTATTCCAACCCATAATGGCTACCTTAATGGCTAACTCAACTGACTATCAAATGTAGTCAGTTTCTGAGTATCTCTCATTGTTGCTGTGGTTCAGGGATTAATAAGCAGCTCAGCTGGGTGGTTCTGGGTTGGGGGTCTCTCATGATGTTATAGTCAGATAGTGGCTGATGCTGGGGTCATCTGAAAGGTTTCTTCATTCCTTTGTCTGGCATGATGTCTGGGAAGCTCAAACAGTTGGGGCTGGAACACTTGAGGCTCCTTGAACATCTCCTCTCTCTATCTTTGTAGTATCTCCATGTGATCTCTAATACTGTGGCTTCAGTATAGCCAGACATTCTTAATATTGGCTCAGGACTCTCAAGGCATGTGCCCTTTTATGGGAGGAGTGTCAAAGGACTTGGTACAAGTTTTAAAACTACCACATACCTTATACATTTTAATTCAGCCAAATATCTAATACTTTCTTAAATCACACTGTTCTTCAGTGTTGATACTTAATATTTACCATAAAAGCAAGGGTCTATATTTTCTTACAGAAAGCTTTCCAATATATTTACAAACTGAGAAAATGGTTATCACCAATATTACAATGGATTTAATTTGTATCTAGGCTTAACTTTCCCTTCTAAACTAACAACATCCCTCTGAATGCCAAATCCTAACTTTATGGTTTAGCAGCCTTATGATATTGAGAGACACTGAATAGTGGGATGTCTGTTAGAGGGAGTTCAGATGGAGCTCAGTGAAATTTTGAGGCATGGACACACATCCCTTCAGATGGGTGGTTCATGAGAAACATGCAGTTTTCTCTTAATGGAAAGTCTTCTCCAGAGAACAAAGACAAGATATTCAGACAACTTCAGGAGCTTATTCCAATGGCTAAGCATAGCTTCTAGTTACTAAGTCAACACAGTGAGCTTTCTTAAACCTAGAAATATATTGTGTTGTGTGGTCTCTCCAAACTCATTTCCTGATTTCTAGATGGTTCTGTGTCCCCTCTCCTTAGACCCAATTTTCCATCTCCCACCTATGCCCTCCTGTCTAAGCCCAGAACTAAAATTCCCAAAGAGTGAAATAATCTGAATCTTCTAACATTCTCTTCTCTGTCTCTTTTTATAGCATCAACTCTATGCCTTACTTACTTCAGTAACTTTGCTTTTTATTCATTAAACAGATACATATAAATTGTCATCTGTATACCAGGCACTATTCTACATATCTGGGATGTATCAATGAACAAAACAAATAAATGTCCCTGTTATTCTAAATCTACAATTAACATAACAAATAAGTAAATTATAGTGATAAATGCTGTGGATAAACTGTAAAATAGAGCCTGGTAATTTGGATAGGATATCAAAAGCTTTGCCTTCAAAACTATTTTCTTTGATAAATGCTTCAAGATAAGGATATTTCAGAAGTAAAAAGCAAAACAAAACAAAACTTCTCTTTCTCATTGCTGCAACACCTGAAACTAATTTTTTTCGAGTCAGTGTATTGTCTCTGCCTCCTGAAGGCAAGGGTGCTTTGCAAAGAGTGTGGAAATGAAGGGCAGATTATTACTTCAGCATGCTCTCTCACTATACCAATATTACAGTCTACAGATACCAAAGACAAAGATCTTCTTATAAGTGATAAACTAGCTACTCATGCTTCTTATAAGTAATAAATTGCTTACCCATGCTCACTAAGACATATTATTATTTTTAAATAACTCTCTTCAAGAAAGATAGGAAATGACCACCAAACTTTTGGAAATGAAAGCCTGCTTTGTTAATGAGGTGACTACATGTATTCATTAACACATTACTTGAAATTTCAACCAAGTGTAATATAATACCATCAAAATAAGCAATATTCTATAAGAAAGATCTGAAATCTGCCCTGAGCTTCTGTCATAAAACCATTCTGAAAAACAAGCAAAATAAAAATTAAAGCACATAAAAACTTTGAGCAATAGAAGGAATCAGAGAATTGGTTTTGAAATGTAGCACTTTCTTTACAGATTATTGTAAACTACAGTGTTGTGGCAGAAAAACTTACTGAAATAAGAAATGTTATTTCTTCACTCTCACACCCTGCCCTATTTCATACCTTGTCTTTGACTCAGATATACAGTGTGATCGAAAAGCATAAAGAACCCGAAGGCAAAGGTCTTGCTGTGTTTTAAAACATCCTTCATCTTTTGACAAGATAAAACTAAGTGCATATGTGTGTAAAGGGGGGAGAGGAAAAGCTTTTGGGGCCAAGGAGAGAGAATGCAAGAGACTACTCCAGCCTGGAAAGGATTGTAGGTGGTGATGCAAGAGTAACAATGACCACGTTTTGACAGCACACTGATCAAGGCACAGAAGCCAGAGGGAGTACACTGGAGCCAGGTTTAAGGGGAAGAGTCTCAATATCATCAAATGTTTCATGCCACATAGGTAAGGTGTGTCAAAATATAATTTTTTAGATGTTAAGAAACATAGTTCTCACACAAATAAATAGGGAGCATGCATCAACTCATGATTGTATTATCAGAATAGCAAAGCTGGTTCAAAGGATGGTAAAGTAACATGCATATATAGTCAATGAAAAAAGAAATAGAGAATTCCAGAATAAAATCCCTAAATTATAAAGCCAGTTAATGCTGTCTTACTGGACAATAATGAATAATATTTAGAATTACCTTCTTTATGGAACAGAAATATCTCTTCACAATAAAACATTTTCATCTTAACAGATTCATTTGATATGATCTATTTTTATAGAGTTGTAAAGGTCCAACTCAATAGTAAATACTAGAGCAAATACATATAATTCCATCTAGAGGATCAGAAAACCCTTTTTATATGAAGTTCCAGCATGTCATGACTGTCAGAGTCTTTTTTTTTTTTTTTTTTTTTTGCCTTACCTCCAAATTTTGGAATTTTTTTACAGGTAGAAGTTGTAGACACATCCAAACTGAGGGAGTAGCAACAGAATTAGATATAATAGGGCAAAGTCAGCAGGAAATAGTTAACCAATTAAAGGTGCATATATACACTAGCAAACGTAAAATAGATAGCTAGTGGGAAGCAGTCGCATAGCACAGGGAGATCAGCTCGGTGATTTGTGCCCACATAGAGAGGTGGGATAGGGAGGGTGGAAGGGAGGGAGATGGAAGAGGGAAGAGATATGGGAACATATGTATATGTATAACTGATTTACTTTGTTATAAAGCAGAAACTAACACACCATTGTAAAGCAATTATACTCCAATAAAGATGTAAAAAAAAAAAGGTGCTTAAAGAGATTGACACCTGGAAACCTTGACACAATCCTAGGAGAAGGAGGAGAGGAAACCCAAATTATTACAGTTAATTTTCCCACCAACCAGGCAGGATGGGGATTTGGATATGGACTTAGCAAAGAGTAATGATAAATAATGTGATACTTTCATACAACCTAGCGCTATGTCTAGAATTCGTTCTCAATAACAAATAACACGATTAGACCATAAGATGCCAAAGGCTCAGAAGAAGAACACAAGAATCCAGAAGAAAATCAATACACATTTCTGTCTTTCTTCAAAATGACTGCACTTATTATAGGACAATGGATTGGAGAAAACGTAATTGGTTAAAGGGCTTAGTCCAACCCATCAAAGATTTTTCAAAGTTTGCTTCTTTGATTTTGGCTTAACATACTATACAGCCTGACCCTATAATAGTGAAGGGCATTAGGCTGCCATACATTTTCCACATTTCCATTGACCAGATCAGCTTGATGCTTCTCTATCCTAAACTGAAATCGAGGTAGGACGGGAGTATAGTTACACATGATGTCCTGGTAATGACAACAGAGCACATTGTTATTCTGTACTCGTTACATTTAACTGTGTTGTGTTAATGAACATTCTCAGAATCCCATTCTCTCCCCTCTCACTTATTCAACTGCAAAACCTCTAGCAAGTCACTTATCTCTCAAGGCCAGGGTTTTCCCATCAGTGAAGCTAAGGGTCAGTTTTCAACCTCCTTCCAGGTTTCAAAGTCTATGCTCAACATACCTGACTGCTCACCTCTTTACCAGAGCAGGGCTACCAAGCATATAAAACCAGAACTGCTGAAGAAACAGGCCAAAACCCAGACAAAGATGGAGAAATGTCTACTTTAAAAATGATTATCTAATTACCAAGATAAATTAGAACAATTTTTAATTAATAAAATGAAATTAGATCCAGGTGTCCAAAAGCATAACTTTGAAGAAAACAAAGGTTGGTTGCAAAAAGAAAATAATGTCCAAAGAGTGTTTAAAAACTAAACACACACACACACACACCTCATATTAAAATTCATTTAAAGGAAAATATATTAACTAAACTAAAAGGAAAAAAAGAAGGAAAGAAATGGCACATGTGTCTATTTTGCCCAGAGACATTTGGATGCAACTCAGGAAACTCTGAATAAACACAGACAAATAGGTAAGCAGAGAGAATTAGTTTTTCTCAGTCCAACCTGACTTGAACTCCTCTTTGAGAAAAGTCCCTTGTGTTGTGCACACGTCATAGTATTCTGGATACCTTGTTTACAGGCACAGACTCCTGCAGGGAGCACTTATTTTTTTCCCCCACTATTTCATTTGCAATAAATATAAATTCTCTTCCCATGGGAGCTGGGAGGCAAGAGGTGAGACAGCCTGGTCACCTTTCAACATTCCTGACTGCAAAGGATCTTTGGTAAACACCAAAAGAAAAGCCTTCACGGCATTCAGCAAAAAAAATAAATAAATAAACAATGAAGCTCATACTTATTTGGCAAGCCCTGGAGAGTTTCGAAGAACCAGGTGATCTCAGTCATCAAAGAAACTGCAGGCATATGGGGTCAGGCCTCAGGAGTGCAGAACTTCCTTGAAGGAACTTGAGATTAAATGATAGCTTTCCATAGACATAGGAGCTCAGAAAAAAACTCTGCCAGTACGGAAATGTATTAACTCTCAGGGGTATGTTTTCAATGCAGAATGCAAGCAATTTAGCTACTGACTCCCACTGACGGTGGCTATGCAGTTAAATCCTAATCTGGCACTTTCGACTTGGACCCTACAGCTTTCTTTTCTTGCTAAGAGAGAGAGCATTTTGTTGCCAATGCTGGGGGTCAGCAGGGGTGGGGGTGGGGTTGCAGATAAAACGATTCATTGGTTTACAGCACTAGGCATCTATACATTCCAGTGATACCCATTTCTAAACTTTGAAACAGTTGTCTATGAATTTTTGCAGAGGCCAAACTATGTAAAAGGTAAAGAATATACACGTTTTTGGTAGACCAATGAGAAAAATGCTTACTTATTTTCTTAGAAACACAGAATTTTAGATATTTAATCCTAATATTTTCTAATACTTAATCTACTAATTGTTTTGATGTCATCTATATTAATACTTATTTCAGTGCATTGATCTTTTAAGAGTTTGGGCTTCTTATATGTCTACTAAGGGCAGTAAACTCTCTTCATAGAAAGAGGCACATATATCCAACTTTGTTAACACAGTTTGATAGGGTTCACAAATTCCCTGAAACCCACTCATGGATAAAAAGTCCCAATTTAAGAATCTGTAATCTAATATAGATCAACATAAATATTATAAAACCACTCTCTGTGTTTGCAACATAAAAAGTAGTAAATGAGGCTTGAGGTACCTGAAGGAATTGGTGCTAAATAAAGCTATTGTATTTTCCATCACAATTGTTTTCTCCATATAATCAAGAGGATATCAAGAGGATATCTCTCATATAATCAAGAGGATATACCATGTTGCCTATGGTATGGCATAAGGTATATTCAAATACAGGAAATGTGGACACTTCAATGAAATTGATTAGTCTGCCAGTGGATTCAATAAAAACAACCAGCAACCAGAGTTAGCAACTACTCATTTTATTCAATTAATTCACCAAAGATATTTGTTCAGCAAACATTATATTTGGTGAAGTCAATTCATATTCTCTGCCAACTCACTGCCAAAATCATTCTCAGGATTTTAATCCCTTATGAAATGGTAAACATGCCGTGATGCCTTTCAGCATCTCTAGTAACAAGCTATTTATTGAAATGACAATAGCAATACATTTTACAATGTCCAGCTTGTATAGTATGTTATGTCAAAGACAAGGCCTCAATACCTGGTTAGCATTGCCTTTGGCTGAATTCTTACCATGTTTAGGGTTCTCCATGACATTGGAACTCAAAGTAGAAAACTTTATTTCTGCCCATCAGCATCTTTATGGTTGATCTGGTTGGTAGATGGGGAAGGGATAGACAGAACTAGTAGAAATATAAATACACATCTATAAATATAGAAACACAGTCACAATCTATTACTATTGTACAGACTATTACACAAAGGTCAAGTAATGAAGGATCTAGAAATGATAACAGAAAAATGATACCAGCCTGAACAAGTATCAAGAGCTTCGGCAGAGGTGAGGAGCATGATTTAGAGAAGATAGTTTTGAAGGCATTTCATTTAAAGTGTTACCGAAAATTCCTCAAAGTTAGAAAACTTGTTAAGTGCTTAGGCAACACGCTTATTTGAATTGAATTGGCAATATAATTGAGGATGTCACTAGAAATTAGGACGTTTAGAATCTATCCTGTCTATAACTGAACAGGAACAGTCTTGTCCAGGTATTAACCTCTGGATGCTATTTGTTCTGTCCACGCTGAGCACGAAGATACTGAGAGCAAACACTGAGTAGTTTTGTTAGGATGAACACCTCTACTGATATCAGAGGGAGTTTTAACTCAAGACTATAAATATAAATAGCTAAATGAAAGTAACTCAGAACTTAGCATGCATTATTTACTACATATGTCAGTTTATTTTAATATATGTTAATAGTAACTGACACCAAAAGATACTTATATAGACATAGACATGTTTGGGCATAGCTGCAAATTCACTTTCATTAGTCTGTTGATAGTACCCTTAACTAGATATGGCTTGGGAACATTTTGTTTTGAATGTTTCCAAACACAAAGGAGTCAGGTTCCCAAATTGGAAATATTCTAATAAAAGACTGTGAGAATTAACTGTCTTCCTCTCTCCTTTTTTTTGAACTTCCAGACACTTTTTTTTTAACATTTTCCTTATAGGATTTGTCCCACTACTACTACTTGCTCTGAATGTATTATTTTCTTTGCCCCTGCAACCCACCAAAAGACAAAGGGAAGCCTGTCCAAAAGCATAAGGAAGGACCCCAGAGAAGAGATTATGTGTGAAAGGAGCTTTCTTCCTACCAAGTTTTCATACTTCATTGTTCCTTGTGATGGTCAGGGCTGCATCCATGATGACCAATAACTACTATATAAACAAGTACATACAGCAAAGGCTTCAAAATCTAGGCAGCCAGATGCTCTCAAGAGGAGAAGCCCTTAAAGTAAGGAAATGATTTTTCACTACCAAACTCTATGTGTTCTTTTCTATGAGGAAATATGTTCATTCTTAGCTCTGAAAATAATCTTAACATCAGTTTAAACTACACTAATTACTAAAAGCATGTTTTAATAATGTCATTATGTAAAGCCGATGAGTAAAGAAAAATTATAGTTAGGCAGCTTCCCAAATATTAATATAAAACGTCCACAATGATTTTGCAAAGGTAATTGATTCCTATTTTTTTACAAATGGTGATAAAATATTTCCTGTTACTTCAGATTTATACTCTAAAAGATGAAGCAGTATCTTTATTACTGCTTAGGAAGCAATGTACAGTTCATTCTCTCTTTAGGAATTTGTCCTGCTCTGGTCTTCATTCAACAGGAGTAAGACATATGGGAATTTGACATACCAAATTCATTCATCAGAATATAAATTGCCTCATAAATGCTCTCACTGATGTTTTGATTAGCAGATAGTATTGTGAAGGAAGTCAGAATTGGTGATCATCAAATGTCAGGATATTGAATGATATTTGATGAAGACTAGATTCTTTAATTTTATTAAATTTCCAGATGGTAAAGACCATATCTTATTCATCTCCTGAGAAACATATCCCTGTTCCTTTGCCCCTTAAATATTTTTTAATAGTTTTCTTCTTAGGGAAGACTAACCAGAATAACCATTTTTTAGAACACGTTTCCAATGAAAGTAATGTTACTTCAACCCAAGAAACAGTGAAGCCAGCTATCCATTGTAAAATAAATATAACGAGAGAGCTATTAAAGTGATCACTTATAATGATAATAACAATAAAACATCTGCCATGCAAGTCAAGATTTATTTAGCTGTACATAAATTAGAGTCCCAGAACAGTTTGAAACAAGAAAGAAAGGAACAATCAGTAATCCACTGATCATTAACAGAAACAAAATGTTAAGTTTTAGCCTTGACCCAAATTTACTGTTTATTATCTTTTCCCACTACAAGTAGAGGATTCAGCATTATTAAAACCAAATTAGAATATTTATCCTCTTCTGACTTATGTTTTTATGCTTGTTTCTTGGTGGAATATTGACTGAAGCTAATTGGCAAGTATGTCTATGAAAGACAAACCCTTACTCTTAATTCTTCATTACATTGTTTTCCTGTTGTTGACTCTTCTCTTGCTCTCTGAATTGTTTAAACTGTCATAATGTACCCTTAAGGGAAAATATAAGGGATAGATCTGAAGGGCTTCAAATGCTTTTCAAAGAGCAAAGCCTAGTCAGAGAATGATAAAATGTTAAAAGGGATCTCAGATATCATCTAATCCAGACACACCAACATCCTTTTTTTGGAACCATTATATAATAGAGCAAATATCCTCAGATAAATTAAGCTACTTGTTCAATACAGCCAGTCAGTGGCCATACAGGAACTCAGAACTAAGATCACCTGTCAATTAGTTCAAATCACTGTCTTCAGCTTTCCATAGTCCTTAATTTATACACTAGCAATAGTGGATCAAATATAGAACTTAAGGATATATCAATGATAGTACCCTAAAATTTCTAGGCTATTATTTAGATGCACCACTTGGTTGAGGTGTTGGAGATTTTTTTACAATATAGAATCTAGACCCTGCCCCCATACTTTGAGGGATCCTTAGAGATCTTAACAATTTCCCCACTTCTAATAAGTAAGATACACCCTCTACACTGAACAACCGTATATTATACAAATGTAGGGGTCTGAACAATTTAACACACTACACTGTGATATTTGATGAAAATGCAGCATCTTTGTTTCCCACTAACTGATTTAATCTTCCTCCTGTGCCTTACACACATGGAAAAGGGTGGACACAGAAGGAAAACTAAACTCTAAATTTGCTGAAAAATATCATTTCATATATTCAGTTTAAATAATCTATTCTGTTCTGTCAGTTTGGGTAAATTACTAGTCTTTTAGCTTGCTTCCCTCTCTCCTTCTCTTCTCCAAAATGGTATAAGATAGAATCTGGGACTGTAAGGTATTCTGTGTCATCATAAATGCAGGGGTGTAATGCTGTATTTTCTGAACCCTTGGCAGTCTCAGCAACAGAGTGGCTGGTCTGTTCTGGTCCCGGAGCTGGCCTTTTAAGGCTGTATTTCTGGCAGTCACCACCTCAAGTTGAGGAGTCTGAAACACATTGTACCCTTTATCCTACCCTATGCAATATGAACAGTCGATTCTTCCAGCTCTCCTGCGTGACCTTTCAAAGTCCCAAGGGAACGTCTGAGTTTAGCATTACCCACAGAGTTACAGAGTAGAAACAAAGCTCTGATTGGAACTCACTATCCTAAACTATCTAACTAGTTCCAATCCCTGGTGCTGCGTTCTCACTCTTGCACCAGTTGGAAGTTGCATCCTGCTGATCCTCTCCTGGAAACCTGAAGTCTCTCCCAGACTGTGCCCAGGAACGTGTCCTTAGCTTTCAGCCTGAGGTGGAGAAAACAGAGCCATTAAAAGCAGAGCAATTAACTCCTGATACCCCCACCATACTCACAGCCCTTCTTCCCGCAATCCTCTAGGACTAAAGTAAGAGGGCTTCTCACCCACTCTCTTTTGTTTTTGTGGCCGTGTTGTGTGCCATGTGGGATGTAGGATCTTAGTTCCCCAACTAGGGATCAAACTTGAACCCCCTGCAGTGGAAGCATGGAATCCTAACCACTGGACCACCAGGGAAGTCCCATTCTCACCCAGTCTTATGAGGAAGAAGTTCCTAAGGTGTATTTTCAGTTTTCTCCACCCCTAGGTTATTGTTGATTTTTATAATGGAGTCTCACACTTATAGTTCTTGATATACCCATCAAAGCTAAATGAATTTACATAATCCTCTTTTTTCCCCAAGTCACCTGATTTTCATGACTATGATCTTGAGGATTCAAAATGCTACTCTGGACGTTGAGAACTACATTGACTTTATTTAGCATCCTTGCTAATATGATCTCAATCAGCCACCAGGTTAAATATACACCTCTGGCTGAAGAGAGGAAGATCAGGAACAAAGAAATGGAAAAAATAACTACATTGATGTATTTCGGAAACAGTATTGCTTTTATCACAAGGAATGAGCTTAAATATCAAACTGTAGTTGGTCAACATGAGGAGAGATCATGGCTTACTCTGAACTTCATGCAACTTTTTTTTTAAAAAGCCATGAACTGGAGGGACCAGGAGAAGACGGCGTAAGAGTAATACACGGAGATCACCTTCCTCCCCACAGATACATCAGAAATACATCTACACGTGGAACAACTCCTACAGAACACCTACTGAACGCTGGCAGAAGACCTCAGACCTCCCAAAAGGCAAGAAACTCCCCACGTACCTGGGTAGGGCAAAAGAAAAAAGAAAAAACAGAGACAAAAGAATAGGGATGGGACCTGCACCAGTGGGAGGGAGCCGTGAAGGAGGAAAGGTTTCCACACATTAGGAAGCCCCTTCGAGGGCAGAGACTGTGGGTGGCAGAGGGGGGATCTTTGAAGCTTCGGAGGAGAGTGCAGAAACAGGAGTGCAGAGGGCAAAGTGGAGAGATTCCCACACAGAGGATCAGTGCCGACCAGCACTCACCAGCCCAAGAAGCTTGTCTGCTCAACCGTCGGGACGGGTTGGGGCTCGGAGCTGAGGATCGGGCTTTGGTCGGATCACAGGGAGAGGACTGGAGGCATGAACATAGCCTGAAGGGGTTAGTGCGCCATGAGTGGCCGGGAGGAAGTCTGGCAAATGGTCTGGAGCTGCCGAAGAGGCAAGAGACTTTTTCTTCCCTCTTTGTTTCCTGGTGCACGAGGAGAGGGGATTAAGAGCTCTGCTTAAAGAAGCTCCAGAGACAAGCGCCAACCTCAGCTATCAGCGTGGACCACAGAGACGGGCATGAGATGCTAAGGCTGCTGCTGCTGCCAACAAGAAGCCTGTGTGCGAGCACAGGTCACCATCCACACCTTCCCTCCCAGGAGCCTGTGCAGCCTGCCACTGCCAGGGTCCCATGAGCCAGGGAAAACTTCCCTGGGAGAACACACAGCACACCTCAGGCTGGTGCAACATCAGGCCGGCCTCTGCCACTGCAGGCTTCCCCCACATCAGTACCCCTCCATTCCCCCAGCCTGAGTGAGCCAGAGCCCCTGAAGCAGCTGCTCCTTTAACCCCGTCCTGTCTGAGTGAAGAACAGACGCCCTCAGGCGACCTATAGGCAGAGGCGGGGCCAAATCCAAAGCTGAACCCTGGGAGCTGTGCAAACAAAGAAGAGAAAGGGAAACTTCTCCCAGCAGCCTCAGGAGCAGCGGATTAAATCTCCAAAATCAACTTGATGTACCCTGCATCTGTGGAATACCTGAATAGACAACAAATCATCCCAAATTGAGGAGGTGGACTTTTGGAGCAAGATATATTATTGTTCCCCCTTTTCCTCTTTTCTGTGAGTATATAGGTATGCTTCTGTGTGAGATATTGTCGGTATAGCTTTGCATTCACCATATGTCCTAGGGTTCTGTCCATCCATTCTTTTTTTCTTTTTTACTTTTTTTTCTTTTTTACATTTTAAAATTATTTTCATAATAATTATTTTTTATTATTTATTTTAATAACTTTATTTTATTTTATCTTACTTTATTTGATTATATTTTATCCTCTTTCTTTCCTTCTTTCTTTCTTTCTTTCTTTCTTTCTTCTTCTTTCTTTCTATTTTTTCTCCTTTATTCTGAGCCATGTGGATGAAAGGCTTTTGGTGCAACAGCCAGGAGTCAGTGCTGTTCAACTGAGTTGTGAGAGCCAACTTCAGGACACTGGTCCACAAGAGACCCTCCAGCTCCATTAATAACAAATGGTGAAAATCTCCCTGAGATCTCCATCTCAACACCAACACCCAGCTTCACTGAACGATCAGCAAGCTACAGTGATGGACACCCTGTGCCAAACAACTAGCAAGACAGGAACACAACACCACTCATTAACAGAGAGGCTGCCTAAAATCA
The DNA here is from genome assembly GCF_964341445.2 of Mesoplodon mirus. Classification (NCBI taxonomy): domain Eukaryota; kingdom Metazoa; phylum Chordata; class Mammalia; order Artiodactyla; family Ziphiidae; genus Mesoplodon; species Mesoplodon mirus. The sequence continues at coordinate 105,050,876 of NC_138983.1, read as the reverse complement.
TAATAAGTCCACAGACACCCCAAAACACACCACCAGACGTGGACCTGCCCACCAGAAAGACAAGATCAAACGTCATCCACCAGAACACAAAGACAAGTCCCCTCCACCAGAGATCCCACACAAACCACTGAAACAACCTTAGCCACTAGGGACAGACACTAGGGACAGACACCAAAACAAATGGGAACTACAAACCTGTAGCCTGCAAAAAGGAGACCCCAAACACAGTAAAATAAGCAAAATGAGAAGACAGAGAAACACACAGCAGATGAAGGAGCAAGGTAAAAACCCACCAGACCTAACAAATGAAGAGGAAATAGGCAGTCTAGCCGAAAAATAATTCAGAATAATGATAGTAAAGATGATCCAAAATCTTGGAAAGAGAATAAAGAAAATGCAAGAAACATTTAACAAGGACCTATAAGAAATAGAATAACTGAGGCAGAAGAACGGATAAGTGACCTGGAAGATAAAATAATGGAAATAATTACTACAGAGCAAAATAAAGAAAAAGAATGAAAAGAACTGAGGACAGTCTCAGAGACATCTGGGACAACATTAAACGCACCACCATTCAAATTATAGGGGTCCCAGAAGAAAAAGAGAAAAAGAAAGGACGGAGAAAATATTTGAAGAGATTATAGTTAAAAACTTCCCTAACATGGGAAAGGAAATAGTCAATCAATTTCAGGAGGCACAGAGAGTCCCATACAGGATAAATCCAAGGAGAAACACGCCAAGACACATATTAATCAAACTATCAAAAATTAAATACAAAGAAAACATTTAAAAAGCAACAAGGGAAAAACAACCAATAACACACAAGGGAATCCCCATAAGGTTAACAGCTGATCTTTCAGCAGAAACTCTGTAAGCCAGAAGGGAGTAGCAGGACATATTTAAAGTGATGAAGGAGAAAAATCTACAAGCAAGATTACTCTACCCAACAAGCATTTCATTCATATATGATGGAGAAATTAAAACATTTACAAACAAGCAAAAGCTGAGAAAGTTCAACACCACCAAACCAGCTTTACAACAAATCCTAAAGGAACTTCTCTAGGCAAGAAACACAACAGAAGGAAAATACCTACAATAACAAACCCAAAATAATTAAGAAAATGGGAATAGGAAAATACATAATGATAATTACCTTAAATGTAAATGGATTAAATGTTTCCACCAAAAGACAGAGACTGGTTGAATGGATACAAAAACAAGACCAATATATATGCTGTCTACAAGAGACCCACTTCAGACCTAGGGGCACATACAGACTGAAAGTGAGGGGAGGGAAAATGATATTCCATGCAAATTGAAATCAAAAGAAAGCTGGAGTAGCAATTCTCATATCAGACAAAATAGACTTTAAAATAAAGACTATTAGAAGAGACAAATAAGAACACTACATAATGATCCAGGGATCGATCCAAGAAGAAGATAAAACAATTGTAAATATTTATGCACCCAACATAGGAGCACCTCAATACATAAGGCAAATACTAACATCCATGAAAGGGGATATCAACAGTAACACATTCAAAGTAGGGGAATTTAACACCCCACTTTCTCCAATGGACAGATAATCCAAATTGAAAATAAATAAGAAAACACAAGCTTTAAATGATACATTAAACAAGATAGACTTAATTGATATTTATAGGACATTCTATCAAAAAACAACAGAATACAAATTTTTCTCAAGTGTGCATGGAACATTCTCCAGGATAGATCATATCTTGGCTCACAAATCAAGCCTTGATAAATTTAAGAAAACTGAAGTTGTATCAAGTATCTTTTCCGACCAAAATGCTATGAGACTAGATACCAATTACAGGAAAAGATCTGTTAAAAATACAAACACATGGAGGCTAAACAATACACTACTTTATAACCAAGAGATCACTGAAGAAATAAAAGAGGAAACCAAAAAATACCTAGAAAAAAATGACAATTAAAACATGATGAACCAAAACATATGGGATGCAGCAAAAGCAGTTCTAAGAGGGAAGTATATAGCAAAACAATCCTACGTTAAGAAACAGGACATGTCTCAAATAAACAACCCAACCTTGCACCTAAAGCAATTAGAGAAAGAAGAACAAAAAAAACCCCAAAGTTAGCAGAAGGAAAGAAATCATAAAGATCAAAAGAGAAATAAAACTGGTTCTTTGAGAAGATAAACAAAATTGATAAACCATTAGCCAGACTCAACAAGAAAAAATGGGAGAGGACTCAAATCATTAGAATTAGAAATGAAAAAGAAGTAACAAATGATACTGCAGAAATGCAAAGGATCATGAGAGATTACTACAAGCCACTATATGCCAATAAAATGGACAACCCTGAAGAAATGGACAAATTCTTAGAAATGCACAACCTGCCAAGACTGAATCAGGAAGAAATAGAAAATATGAACAGACCAAACACAAGCACTGAAATTGAAACTGTGATAAAAAATCTTCCAACAAACAAAAGCACAGGACCAGATGACTTCACAGGCGATTTCTATCAAACGTTTAGAGAAGAGCTAACACCTATCCTTCTCAAACTCTTCCAAAATATAGCAGAGGGAGTAACACTCCCATATTCATTCTATGAGGCCAACATGGCCCTGACACCAAGCCAGACAAACATGTCACAAAGAAGGAAAACTACAGGCCAATATCACTGATGAACATAGATGCAAAAATCCTCAACAAAATACTAGCAAACAGAGTCCAACAGCACATTAAAAGGTTGATACACTGTGATTAAGTGGGGTTTATTCCAGGAATGCAAGGATTCTTCAATATATGCAAATCAATCAATGTGATACACCATATTAACAAATTGAAGGAGAAAAAACATATGTTCATCTCAATAGTTGCAGAGAAAGTTTTTGACAAAATTCAATACCAATTTATCATAAAAACCCTGCAGAAAATAGTCATAGAGGGAACTTTTCTCAACATAATAAAGGGCATATATGACAAACCCACAGCCAGCATCGTCCTCAATGGTGAAAAACTGAAACCATTTCCACTAAGATCAGGAAGAAGACAAGACTGTCCACTCTCACCACTATTATTCAACATAGTTTTGGAAGTTCTGGCAACAGCATTGAGACAAGAAAAAAAAATAAAAGGAATCCAAATCAGAAAAGAAGTAAAGCTGTCACTGTTTGCAGAAGACATGATACTATACATAGAGAATTCTAAAGATGCTACTCAAAAGTGCTAGGGCTAATCAATGAATTTGGTAAAGTAGCAGGATACAAAATTAATGCACAGAAATCTCTGGCATTCCTATACACTAATGATGAAAATTCTGAAATTGAAATTAAGAAAACACTCCCATTTACCACTGCAACAAAAAGATTAAAATATCTAGGAATTAACCTACCTAGGGAGACAAAAGACCTGTATGTAGAAAATTATAAGACACTGCTGAAAGAAATTAAAGATGACATAAACAGATGGACAGATATACCATGTTCTTGGATTGGAAGAATCAACATTCTGAAAATGACTCTACTACCCAATGCAATCTACAGATTCAATGCAATCACTATCAAACTACCACTGGCATTTTTCACAGAACTAGAACAAAAAATTTCACAATTTGTTGTAAACACAAAAGACCCCGAATAGCCACACAATCTTGAGAATGAAAAATGGAGCTGTAGGAATCAGGCTCCCTGACTTCAGACTATACTACAAAGCTACAGTAATCAAGAGAGTATGGTACTGGCACAAAAACAGAAATATAGATCAGTGGAACAGGTTAGAATGCCCAGAAATAAACCAACGGATATATGGTCACCTTATCTTTGATAAGCGAGGCAAGAACATACAGTGGAGAAAAGACAGCCACTTCAACAATTGGTGCTGGGAAAACTGGACAGGTACATGTAAAAGTAAGAAATTACAACACTCCTTAACACCATACAAAAAAATAAACTTCAAATAGATTAAAGACCTAAATGTAAGGTCAGAAACTATCAAACTCTTAGAGGAAAACATAGGCAGAACACTCTATGACATAAATCACAGCAAGATCCTTTTTGACCCACCTCCTAGAGAAATGGAAATAAAAACAAAATAAACAAATGGGACCGAATGAAACTTAAAAGCTTTTGTACAGCAAAGGAAAGCATAAGCAAGACCAAAGAACAAGCCTCAGAATGGGAGTAAATATTTTCAAATAAAGCAACTAACAAAGGATTAAGCTCCAAAATTTATAGGCAGCTCATGCAGATCAATACCAAAAAACAAACAACCCAATCCAAAAATGGGCAGAAGACCTAAATAGACATTTCTCCCAAGAAGATATACAGATTGCCAACAAACACATGAAAGAATGCTCAAAATAATTAATCATTAGAGAAATGCAAATCAAAACTACAATGAAATATCATCTCACACCAGTCAGAATGGCCATCATCAGAAAATCTAGAAACAATAAATGCTGGAGAGGGTGTGGAGAAAAAGGAACCCTCTTGCACTGTTGGTGGGAATGTAAATTGATACAGCCACTATGGAGAACAGTATGGATCTTCCTTAAAAAACTAAAAACAGAATTACCATACGACCCAGCAATCCCACTACAGGGCATATACACTGAGAAAACCATAATTCAAAAAGATTCATGTACCAAAATGTTCACTGCAGCTCTATTTACAATAGTCAGGACATGGAAGCAACCTGTGTCCAGCAACAGATGAATGGATAAAGAAGATGCGGCACATATATACAATGGAATATTACTCAGCCATAAAGAGAAATGAAATTGAGTTAGTTGTAGTGAGGTGGATGGATCTAGGGTCTGTCATACAGAGTGAAGTAAGTCAGAAAGAGAAAAACAAATACCATATGCTAACACATATATGTGGAATCTAAGAAAAAAAAAAGTCATGAAGAACATAAGGGTAAGACAGGAATAAAGACACAGACCTACTAGAGAATGGACTTGAGGATATGGGGAGGGGTAAGGGTAAGCTGTGACAAAGTGAGATAGTGGCATGGACATATATACACTACCAAATGTAAAATAGTGGGAAGCGGACGCATAGCACAGGGAGATTAGCTCAGTGGTTTGTGACTACCTATAGGGATGGAAAAGGGAGGGTGGGAAGGGGGGATATGCAAGAGGGAAGAGATATGGGAACATATGTATATGTATAACTGATTCAATTTGTTATAAAGCAGAAACTAACACACCATTGTAAAGAAATTATACTCCAATAAAGATGTTAAAAAAAAAAAGCCATGAACTGACTCAATAAGTTTCCTGTGTCTGAGAAAGTGTGTAAATATCAAGACCAGTTGGACATTTCCTTGCCTCCTGATAACATGGCCCCTCAACTGAGGGAGATGAAAGAAATCCTTCACTTGAAACTTTGCTGAATCTCCTAAACTTGAAACAGTTAGGTCACAGACACTAATAACCCTCAGATAGAGTATTTGTCACTCTTCAGTTCTTCAAATGAAATGTAAAATTTCGACTCTTATTCTGCAAAAGATACACAAGTGGATAGGTCCCTTTATGAAAAATCCCAATTACTCAGACTTCCTTTGCTGTCATAAGCATGTTTCAGACAGAAAATTTGCAGTTCAAATGAGTCAAATCAACAAAAATTTCCATCATCTGAGTAAGAGAAGGAAACTGTCACATTTAGTGTTATTTTAAAATAGGAGTCAGGAGGAGTCACCTTTTGTTTTGTAGGAAACAGGGCAGGTTAAAGATTTCATTTTGCCTAGTTTTTTTCCTGAGAATCCTCACTGCAGCCCCCTTCTCTTTAATAAAATGAATTAAATTTTACAAAATCAATTTTTGAGGTAAAAAATGAAGTATGTGGGTATTTCCTGTGTTAAAAATTTTTAGTAGGAAGGATACACTTAATACACTTAATAAAAACTTTTTATACTGAAATTGTCAAATGTTTGAGCTCAATGTTACAATTTCTAGTAGTGAAGGCTAGTGCAGATCTGCTGACCTAACTTTTGAGACCTGATGTATGTGTTCAGCATTGAATAAAGGTAACATCAGACCAATTTCAGAATAAACGATCTTTCATCTATTTGTAGTAAAGCATTTTGAAGCATTATTGTATCCTTTAATGATAACAGCAACATCTGCTTATTGTAGACAATTCAGAACTTATAGAAAAGCATATAAAAATAGAGATTAATTGAAATCCTACTATGTAATAACAACTTTTAATATTATGATATATATCCTTCCAGACTATACATATTATGTTTTTACATATACATGGTTTTTAAATTAACTAAGACTATACTAAATTTATTACCTTTGGAGTGTTCATAGCTCACTCTCCACCCCCCTGCTCCACCAAAACTGATAGAAGTTTATTTTTGTTATCATAGATACTAAACTTACCCAGTCTTTTCTAGACTTTTATGACACAGAAACAGAGAAATAAGTAGGCAGAGCAAAGTTGGAAGAACAGAACTGGAGATTTGCTTCAAAGAAGCCTCTAATATAAGTCTAAGGACAAAAGGAGTTGAGAAACCAGTCATTGCCCAGGACTGGTGACCAGGTACCATTCAGCTGGAGGATATTAAGAGTGGTGAGATATACAGGTGGGAAACGGAAGATACTTTGCTGTGCATTAAGAATGTACCTTCCACATAATAATTAAATTACAAGTTTTCTATTGGATTTCTGTACTTTGAGCCAACAGGCTCAAATTAGAATGAATTTGGTCCCATCTATTCAGATTATTTGAAATGTTTTTTTTCTAGTAAAATATATAATATGACACCTTGTCAATAGGCATAATCCTTATCATTTTTGAAAAGTGCATTCTATTCCACTATGTATATATTAAGAATTACTTAGGAGCCCTTGACTGCAATTCTTTTCAGAAACTGCAATTCATTGTGTCTGCATCAAGTGGAAAGGCCAGCTTTCCCTTGAGTCCTGCCAGGCTCAGAATGTACTTCTATCTCCAGGAATCAAGAACATGTCACAGGCAGTTCAAAACAGAAAAGTACAGATCTTCCTTAATTCATGATGGGATTACAATATGATAAACCCATTGTTATTACAAATATTGAATATAGTTCCCTGTGCTATACAAGTACTTTTTAATATGAAAAGAATTCCTGCAATCAATTATAAAAAGAATGATTGCATACCAGGGAAAAATGGGCAAGGACACAAAGACAGTTTGCAAACTACAGAAAGGATCTTCCTAGAGCTTTTTTTTTTTCTCTTGTCATATAAACAATGTGTAATGCTGAGTATATAAACAAAATATACTTTTTAATAGCTTTGGACATTTTGCCGAATGACAATACTGCCTGAGACACCTTCATCCCACCTGTTTCCCCAAATGCCTTCCTCATTAAAGAACTCTCCCCTGCTAGTCAGAGATGAAAAAAGGAATCAGCTCCCTTTACTCCCCATTGTTTATCTACCAATTTTATTACTGTTGTTGTAGTTAGAACGCTTAGCATGTGATCTGCCCTCTTGGCACATTTTTAAGTGTGTGATATAGTATCGTCAACTATAGGTAAAGTGTTGTACAGCAAATCTCTAAAATTCATTCACCTTCATAACAGAAACTCCATACCTGTTGAACAGTAATTCCCCATGTCTCCTCCCCCCAGCCCCAGGTGAGCCCCATTCCACCTATGTGTCTGTGTGTTTGGCTACTTTAGACACCTCCTCAAAGTGGAGTCATATTGCACTTGTCTTTCTGTGTGTGGCTTATTTCACTTAGCATAATGTCCTCCAGGTTCATCCATGATATCACATGGCAGTATTTCATTTTTCTAAGGCTAAAGAATATCCCATGGTATATATTTACCATGTTTTCTTTCTCAGTTCTGTTGATGGGCACTAGGTTGTTTCTTGGCTATTGTGAACAATGCTGCAATGAACATGGCAGTTCACTGAGATCTAGATTTCAATTCTTCTTGATTAATACCCAAAAGTAGATCATATGGTAGTTCTATTTTTAATTTTTTGAGGAACCTCCATACCGTTTTCCATAATGACTGCACCATTTTAACATTTCCATCAAGAGTACAAGGTTTCCAAATTCTCATTATTCTTACCAATACTTGTTAGCTATTGATTTTCTGATAATAACCATTCTAACATGTGAGGTGATATCTCATTGTGGTTTTGATTTGCATTTCCCTGATTAGTGATGTTGAGCATCTTTTAATGTACTTGCTGGGCATCTGTATGTTTCGTGTCATTTTTTCTTTATTATTTCTGCTTTTGAGTATTTTTAAAAGAAATTTGCCTAAGATGAAATAATAGAATACTTCATATGTCTTTTCTAATATTTTTATATTTTGTTGTTCATAATTAAGCTTTAAGTACACCTAGAATTTACTTTGCACATATGGTACAATAGGATTATTCTAAGTATAAGATGTAAAGAATTTAATAAATTGTTAACATAGAAAAAAGCAAAAAAAGAGAATTACTTAAACATCCCTCACAATTTTGTTTCCAATTTTCAAAAAGTATGTACAATGAACAATTTTATATATAAAACTGTAGTTTTCCAACAATTCTATTAGTGTTATTTCCTGGAAGTACAATTTATGGGTTAAAGGCAAAGTACTTATTTGATCTTTTGATACATGTAGTCTAATCATCCTCCAAAAAGATTGTACATTCCTATAAACCATGAGTGAGAGGGTTAAGTTTCCCACACCCCTACCAGAACTGATTATCCTAAATTCTATTTCTAACTTGCTTACAGGACTAGGAAACAACAGAAGTGATAGATATTTTTAAATTCCATTGCTGATAATGATTCAGGACATCTTATCATAAGTTTATTAACCAAGAAATAGCATCGACACTAGGAATCACTGAAAAGGCCAATAACTCTCATTGGAAAACCAGGAATTATCCTCCTTATTGTTTGCTTAAATCATTTAAATGAAAACCTGGTTAAAATAATGTAGTTAAAAGAATGTACTACAGAGCACAATAAAATCTAATAGAATGCTAACCCTTCCAGATGAATAGCTCTATTAAGCTGATGCTTTTTTATATACTAAATCAATTTTACCAGAATAATAAAAACCACTTAAAGGAATGTCTATGAAGAAAAAACACTACTATGGTAACCAGTATCAAAGTAGATTCCTTGAAGGTGAAACATTTATCTATATTTTGGAATGAACCTATTTTTTCATAAGTGGCACAAAATAAATACTTCCCATATATCCTTTTAGCAAATGACTCTATTTTACAGTTTTTTAAAGTCTACTACTTTTTTAACACACCATTACATAAAAGTAAATGCTTTTCTAATAATTTTCCCTATAAAAACAATTCATCCAACCTTTCCTTTTCTAGAAGTTTCAAGTCTTTATCCAGCTTTGGCAAAGTTGGGGACAGCACATTTTGATAATATTGTCTACATATAATGACAAATCCTCAAGGATGTCATTATTTTAAGTGAATAGAAGACATTATGCTTCTGCTGTTTTAAAAGCCTTATTATTTGTTTTACTTTTCATTTTTAGAAGACGTGATAGTTGTAACATACCAATTTTCTAACATGATAATACAGAATTTTTAACAACTGCAGCTCTCTCTTAAATGTTGATGTTATCCAGGATTCCATTCTTGACCCTCTGTTTCTCTTCTCTGCAGTGACCTTATTTAAATTCCACACAACACAAACTCAGCATGTCCAAAATTATCACCATCACCACCCCCACACACACACAAACCTGTTCATCTCCCAAAAATGTTCTATTGAACAGTTGCCCTGTTACAATGAAGTCGTCCTAGACTTTCTTTCTAACTCCCAACATTGAATCAGTCACCAAATCCTATTGATGCTACTCCATAAATATCCCTTTAATCCATCTTTCCCCTCATTCCCATTGGCACACCCTTAACGTAGATCTTGATTACTATAACAGCATCCTAAATTTCTTTTTATTTTCTACTTCTACTCTTCTGGTCTAAACTCTAGCACCACCCGAATCAATTCTCCTTAAGGCTATCAGAAAGAACATTCTAAAATTCAGATTTGATTTCATTACCAACCTTCTAAAAAGCCTAAACATAGATTTTTGAAACTCCTTAGCTTAACACCCAAATGTCTATATATTCTGATGCCTGCCTACTCTGCATTATCTCCCACCACTCATTCACATACATCCTATGTGTCAGCAATTCAGAATGGCTTGATAATCCCTGAATTTACCTCACTCTTTTCCTGTGCATTTCTCTGCTCACATTATTCCCCTCTTCCCAGACTATTCTCCCTACTCCTTGCCTTGATAATGTGTATCCTTCAACACTTAGTTAAAAATTCACCTACCCCAAAAAAGCCTTTCCTAAAGTATGGGACTGAATTAGGTACCCTTATTTATGATTTCAACAAGAAAGTATGTGTACTATTTTTCCTCTATTAAAGGGAAATTTTCTTGACAAAAAGGCCTCTTTTTTTCCATACATGTGTCTCCAGCACCTAGCACAATGCCCAGTCAAAATAAATCCTCAAAAAGTCAAGGTATAAGATAAGGAGCTTCTGTCTTACAGGCATTTAAGCAAAGACTGGATTTCAACCTATCAAAGATGACTTAGAAAAGGTTAGACAGAATCAAATCTGTTTAGAACACTTAAATTCTATTGTATATATAACTCAATTAGCAAAATTACTGAAACAGTGTAAATGTATTTAGCTATTGTCACTGCCAAGCAGTACTTTTCTCCTACCCATACCATTAACTCCTCAAGATCATCCTAAAACAAATATAGATTAAGTGAAAATATTATGCTTTATAGAAAATACAGATGTTGGAAGACAGTTCTCTATGGGTCTCTTGTTTCTATACTTCTTGAGAGCAGAGACACTGACAATCTTTGCTCCAAACTATCTTTCCAAGTACTTTTGTGTAGTGAACCGTCTTGGAAGATAGAGACAGTGTGTGTCTCTCAAACAAAGGGTAGGTTTGTTTACTGCCCAGTATAATAAAGATAACATCTCACTTAAGAACAAAAGGCAGGTTTGCTTGCAGTTTGTTATAAAATATCTGAGCTCACTAAACTTGAGGTTCCTCAGGTGTAATGGAACACACTACATGCGCAGCGTTTTTCTGGCTCCTTTCCTATCACCTCCATAGGGTTGGGGGACAAAAGGAAATCTTAAAAACATGTATCTCATGCGACTTGCTGTACAGTGGGTAAGAAAAACCTCTCTTACACCATGTCTCTTGTTGCTTCTTTCAGCATCCATGAAACTGTAATAGCTAACTTGTAAGACTGTAAGTAGGATACATTCTCAAGCCCATCACAGTTCTTGAGAGTAGCTTTAAGATAAACCTACCCTTCAAACCAGGTTGTCATTCCAAAGTATATCCTGTAAAAAAAAAAAAAAAAATCCGGAACAGTTTTCATCTACAGATTACCATAGAAAACTTTGAACAGCAGCATGTTTGGCTCTAACCTCCTAAACATCCAAAAATCCAAACACAGAAAATAACCATGATCAAGCAACTTCTTTTTATCAAGAATAGTGTTCCTGCTCTACTGCTCCTTTGTAAGTCAAATACCATGATTTTTACCCTCAACCTAGCTCAAGTTATTCATATTCAGCCTGAGTTGGTTGATTGCAGGACATCCTTTCTTCTGTCTTCTCAAGAATATGTAGAAATAGCAGGCTGTGCTCTTGGAGAAGGATAAACCTGATTAGCTCTACAAATTATCAATCTTATTCAGCATTTGTTCTTCATAACCTTCAACTCTGACTTGATTAAATGATTTGCAACATGCCTGTGGCTCATTGATTCCAAAGCATGAATCAGCTAACTCTTTATTTGCTATAGCACATAACAATGCTTTATCATTACAAGGTACTAAGTAAATATTTGTTTAAAATAATGGGCAACTTAAAACAGTTATTTTATTTCACCAAGGAAAATATAAGCTTCCTTAGAACAAGAAGTAAGTCTTGGACTTCCCTGGTGGCGCAGTGGTTGAGAGTCTGCCTGCCGATGCAGGGGACACGGGTTCGTGCCCCGGTCTGGGAAGATCCCACATGCCGTGGAGCGGCTTGGCCCATGAGCCATGGCCGTTGAGACTGCGTTTCCGGAACCTGTGCTCCGGAATGGGAGAGGCCACAACAGTGAGAGGCCCACATACTGCAAAAAAAAAAAAAAAAAAAAGTAAGTCTTTTTTGCAAGCCATATGTTTTCAAAAGAAAGTAAATGCTTATTGATTAATTGATAAGTAAGCAGCCTACACAATGGTTACCCGACCTAGATACACAACAGAATCACTCAGGCTGCTACACTTATTAATCAGAATCCCTGGAAGCAGGACAGAGTAATCTCTAGTTTGGAAATGCTCCCCCAGCCAAATGGGAGAAGTAATAAGAATTTGAACTTGTTGCTAGATAATTGTGATCATGAAACCTTTGGTGAATAATCATTATTACAGCCCAATTTCAATTAGAAGATTTGCTAAACAAAACAAAAGATACTTCATGTGGTAGTAACTAATTTCCAAAGCAAAAAAATCTCTTTTACAGCTATGATTTTCATGTATAAGTGCCCTTTTTTAATATAAACAAAATTTGAGTGGACCCTAATAGTTATGGTTTTCTTGGACACTAATCGAACCATGGATAATAATAAATTATTATTAATATAGTACTTTTTTTTTAATTTGGCTCAACAGCATCTTCATATATTTGAAAAAGTATATGTGAAAATGAGTGAATGCAAAAGAAAAGCATATCTACTCAATCTGCAGATTATACTTGGTCCACCTCAGATATTTTCTGACTACTTTGAATATTCCTTCTTGCTCTTTCCCAGGTATCTAGAGACACCACACTAGAGACACCACACTAAAGACACTTTTCAGGAGGATACAGTCCAAGTTTGAAGGCTGAGTCTTTTTGCAGTTAAAAATCCTCAGGACATTAGCTAAAAAGTCATTATATAATAGCACCACTTTCCTTACTACAATATTTAACTGCTCAAACTTTTTAAACAGTATCTTTTGATTTGTTCTTATCACACCCCTCTCAGATAAGATACTATTTACCTTCATTTTCTAAATGTGGTTACTGAGATACAGAGAAGTTAAGTGATTCACTTCAGACTTTCAGATATAGTTGAAAATTCCAAATCTCCTGACTGGCAGTTTCTCATCTGAACCGTGAGACAGCACTGCCCCTCCAAGGCAACTAATGGTATACAGGGAGGAAAGTTAGAGACAGAATGGTGAAAGCTTGCCTTTGACAGTAGTGTGTGCAGTTGATGGATATGTCAAGGTAGTGGTATAGATCTCTTACTGACAAGATCAAATAGGTCTGTATATTTAAGAGTTAACTGCATAGTAGAAAAAAAAAAGATTAAATCACATTCAGAAGAAAACAGCACTTTGGAGAAGAGACCTAAAGATCAAAATTTTCAGAAGCTTCCTATAGGGCTATGAAAAAGAAGCAAAGGAGCTTAAAAGCAAAAAAAAAAGAAAAGTTATTAGAATATACTTACTTTAGGGACTGTCAAACTAAGCCACATCTTATAGGCTGAATTGTGTCCCTCCCAAAATTCATATGCAAATCCTTAATCCCTATTACTTCAAAATGTGACTATATTTTCAGATAGGGCCTTTAAAGAATGGGATTAAGTTCAAATAAGGTCATCAAAGTGGGCCTTAATCCAGCCTGACTGGCACTCTTATAAAAAGAGGAAATTTGGACACAGAGACAGGAAAGGTATACATGTACAGAGAGACAACCATGTAAAGTGGCAGCAAGAGGGAAGCCATCAGCAAGCAACAGAGATGCCTCACAGGGAGCCAACCCTGCGGACACCTTGATCATGGACTTACAGCTTCCAGAACTGTGAGACAATAGCGTCTGTTGTCTATACCACCACGTCTGTGGTATTTTTTCATGGTAGCGCCAGCAGACTAAGACACCACCTACTTTGTAGATCAATCCAGAAGGGTGAAGGAATGTGCTTAAAACCATATAATGGTACATTTGTCCTTTGCTGCACTTCTGGGGACCTTTCCTAGTTCACCCACCTGTAGCAAATTCTGTCAGTGTCTCATTTCTACTCTCCATGGATTCACCTCTACACAGTAGTGCTGACACGGAAAATTCTGCCTGAGGTCTTTGTTTCTGACTGCAGGTTCACCCTCAGCCTGCATACAGAGCACACACAGCATACCAAACAGTTAAAGCCCTGGAAAGGCCCCCAACAAGTGATGGGCAGGGATTTGTTGGATAAATACCCCAGCTTCCTCACTCCTTTACTGAGATAACTTTAAGGCTTCTTGCTACACAACCCCTAGAACTCTCCAGTGGGGATAAGCCCTAATTGCCCACCACATTAGTTGGCTTGATAATCCACCTCTTTTCTGGTTCCTTCTCTCCCTTTTACACTTTTTCACTTCCTTATTAATGATACCTAGGGTTATCTAACAAATAAACTACTTTCACTCAAATCCTTGCTTGAGATCTGCTTTGGGGGGAACACAAACCAAAATATTATCTCTATGTGCCTCTGGCCTAAATGATCATACTTGTTTATAAACTTGAGATCAGCCTGTAGATGATTCCAGAAAGACCTAAACATCTCTGAGGACTCTACTGAACACATGAAATTATCCTTTAAAAAAATATATTCCTCCCAACTTTGAAATAGTTATAATAGTTAAATTGTCTTTCAAAATATGTCCATCCTGAAATCTCCTTGTTGACTCTTTCCTCTTGTTCTATAAATATAATCACGTCTACCCCTTCAAAAAATTTCTTCTTCCTTGACTCTGTGCCCTCTTCTAGTTTCTGCTGAAATCACTGAAACTTCTCTGGAACAAAAGACCCAGTAAGCATACTGCCAAATCAATCAAACACCTCTAAATTTTTACCTTATATAGAAGACAACACAGTCTTTTTCATTTTTTTCCCTTATATTTTAGGATTTATGACAGTCTTTCTTACCCCAAAATCAGAAAATTATTCTCCTATATTTTCCTAGAGTTTTAAGGTTTGATTGTTTACAGTTAAATCCTATTTTAGTTGGACATTATTTTGTTTATGGTACAAAGGCCTTCATATATAAGACAAAGTTGAACATTCACTTCTACAACCTTTCCACTCCAGCTTCTTTGATGCATCTCTCATTCGACTCTTCTCCCACATTTCTAATCACTCATTCATTTCTACTTTGTGCTTTCTTCTTCTGCCAACTCTGGGAATTCCCTCAAGGTCTGACTGCTGGCCCACTCTTCTTTTCACATCACACTCTCCTTTTGAGCAGTCTTATACTCAGCTTTACATTTTTGCTCTTCTTTTGTATTTCTGTACTTCCCTTTCCACAGAACAAGAAGTTCTTTAAATCAACAAATTCAAAAGTAAAGCTTATTTTTCCCATCCCACCAATGAAACTTCATGTTTCTCCAGTATGCTATTTCCAGTCTGACTAATCATACTAACATCTACCCAATTACACATGTCAGAAATCTCAGAATAGTCTTAGATTCTCTCTATTCTTGCTTCAAATCACACTTCAATAAATTAGTCATCAATTTTGATTATTTCAATTCCCAACTATTTATTAGATCATTCCCTTCACCCCATCTATATCTCTACTAATCTGGCAATGCATTCATAATATTTTGCCCAGATAATTTAGATACTTTCTGTTTTCAGTACTGTACTACTCAAACCCATCCTCCTGACTGCCTCTAGAGCAGTGCAATAGTGATAGAAATTACTACTGCTCACAAACATTTTAAGTTCTTCTTGCCTGCTGCACATAGAAAAACTCCAGCCTTTGCAGACATCTTACAGTTGAGTAGGACCATGCAATGGTTTATGTAGGGAAGTGGTACTTCCAGGTGAAGGTGATGAAAAGTCCATGTATGCATTTCCAATCTATATTCCCTGGGATTGTCAACCAAAAAGATTGTACAGCCCTGTTAGTCAGGGCTCCTCAGTGAATATTTAGGTCTGATCCCTAGTTCTTCCAGCCAAAGCCATGAAGACTTGGGGACTAATTTATTAAAGCAGCTTTCCAGAATTCCATGACTGGTAGAGCATCTTAAACAAAATTTTTAAGCATGTCACTCTCTTACATGAAATGCTCAAATAATTTTTCATTGTTCTTTAAGTGTGTTCCCAACATCTTCCACAGTGAAAGAAGGACTTTCAAATGTGGTCTCTGCTAATCTTCATCACTTATGCTCAGTACCGTCATTTTATGTACTATGTACATTTTATGTACTAATATGCTGAATGCTTTTTTTTATATATATCCAGTAGAATTCATGCCTTCATACCTGTGTTTTTACTGTTCTATCTTGGATAACTTCTATTCAAACTTTAAGATTCCACTCAGGTGTCAGCACCTACAAGTAACTGACTGCAAAAGTTGAAGCTGATAAACTTTCCAGGAAATTTATCTTTTTTATTTTCGTCTTTAAACACACTGCCTTATACCTTATTGTATACCTTATACAATGGACGTTTCTGGAATTCATCTTAATTAACAAATAAGGTATTTTTGTTAAAAAAATTAGCTTAATGGAAGGGAAAGGTAAATAATTACAATGATAATAATTTTTATAAATATGTCAAGGATAAAAGAAACATATGCTGGTAAAGAACAATAACCAGTGCATTTTAGGAGGTTTAACTACCAGCTACCGATACAATGAGTATAAAATGAGAGCATTTTCCTTTCACTTCTTTTCATTCCTTTCTTGATAACTCTTTTTTTCTTTTAATTTGCATAATTTACAGTTGTATTGATGACTTACATTTTGATTATGCTATGATAGTTTTACTCTGTAAACTGGACCTACTACGTGCATAAGAATTGGAAGGGCAGAAACATTTTCTCTTTCAAAAATGTCCATCGTGCTCAGTTGCAATTCTTTGCCTCTAAATATATGAAACATAGAAACATGACATTTCAGACCTAACGGGATTTTAGACACACTCTCATTCATGTATCTGGAAACAGTCATACCGATGGAAGAGAAGTTAACACTTGCAAATTCTATTACTATATCAAGCACCATAGGAATGACCTTCAAGATGGCAGAGGAGTAAGGCATGGACATCACCTGCCTCCTCACAAATACATTAAAAATACATCTACATGAGAAACAACTCCTACAGAACACCTAGTGAATGCTGGCAGAAGACCTCAGACTTTGCAAAAGGCAAGAAACCCCCCATGTAAATGGCTGTGTGGCTGACAGGGTCTTGGTGATCCATCCAGGTGTCAGGCCTAAGCCTCTGAGGTGGGAGAGCTGAATTCAGGACATTGGACCACCACAGACCTCCTGACCCCATGTAATATCAGTCAACAATAGGTCTCCCAGAGATCTCTATCTCAATGCTAAGAACCAGCTCTACTCAAAGACCAACAAGCTCCAGTGCTGGAAACCCCATGCCAAGCAACTAGCATGACAGGAACACAATCCCACCCGTTAGAAGAGAAGCTGCCTAAAGTCATACTAACTTCACAGACATCCCAAAACACACCACCGGACGTTGTCCTTCCCACCAGAAAGACAAGATCCAGCTTCATCCCCCAGAACACAGACACCACTCCCCTCCACCAGAAAGTCTCCACAAGGCACTGAACCAACCTTATCCAGTGGGGGCAGACACCAAAAACAACTGGAACTACGAACCTTCAGCCTGCAAAAAAGAGACCCCAAAAACAGTAAGTTAAGCAAAATGAGAAGAAAGAGAAATACAGAGCTCATGAAGGAACAAGGTAAAACCACACCAGACCACACAAATGAAGAGGAAATAGGTAGTGTACCTGAAAAAGAATTCAGAGTAATGATAATACGGATGATCCAAAATCTTGGAAATAGAATGGAGAACATATAAGAAAGGTTTAACAAGGACGTAGAAGAACTAACGAGCAAACAAACAGTGATGAACAACACAATAAATGAAATTTAAAATTCTCTAGAAGGAATCAATAGCAGAATAAATGAGACAGAAGAATGGAGGAGTAACCTGGAAGATAAAATAGTGGGAGTAACCACCACAGGGCAGAATAAAGAAAAAAAGAATGAAAAGAATTGAGAATAGTCTCAGAGATTTCTGTGACAACAGTAAATGAACCAACATTCAAATTATAGGGGTACCAGAAGAAGAAGAGAAAATACAAGGGACTGAGAAAATATTTGCAGAGATTATAGTTGAAAGCTTCCCTAATATGGGAAAACAAATAGACTATCAAGTCCAGGAAGTAAAGGGAGCCAAATACAGGATAAATCCAAGGAGAAACATGCCAAGACACATATTAATCAAACTATCAAAAATTAAATACAAAGAAAAAATATTGAAAGCAGCAAGGGAAAAGCAGGAAATAACATACAAGGGAATCCCCATAAGGTTAACAGATGAACTTTCAGGAAAAACTCTTCAAGCCAGAAGGAAGTAGCAGGATATATTTAACATGATGAAAGGGGAAAACTTACAGCCAAGATTACTCTACCTAGGAAGCATCTCATTCAGATTCGATGGAGAAATTAAAAGCTTTACCGACAAGCAAAAGCTAGGAGAATTCAGCACCAACAAAACAGCTTTACAACAAATGCTAAGAGAACTTCTCGAGGCAAGAAATGCAAGACAAGGAAAATACCTACAATAACAAACCCAAAACAATTAAGAAAATTGTAATAGGAACATATATATCAATAATTACCTGAAAAATAAATGGATTAAATGCCTCAACCAAAAGACATACACTGGCTGAATGGATGGAAAAACAAGGCCTGTATATATTCTGTCTACAATAGACCCACTTCAGACCTAGGGACACATACAGACTGAAAGTGAGGGGAGGGAAAAAGATATTCCATGCAAAAGGAAATCAAAAGAAAGCTGTAGTAGCATTCTCATACAACACAAAATAGACTTTAAAATAAAGATTATTACAAGAGACAAAGAAGGTCAATATATAATTATCAAGGGATCAATCCAAGAAGAAGATATAACAATTGTAAATATTTATGCACTCTACATAGGAGCACCTCAATACATAAGACAAATGCTAACAGCCACAAAAGGGGAAATCAACAGTAACACAATAATAGGAGGGGACTTTAACACCCCACATTCACAAATGGACAGATCAACCAAAATAAAAAAAATAAGAAAACACAAGCTTTAAATGGTATATTAAACAAGATGGACTTAATTGATATTTATAGGACATTTCATCCAAAAACAACAGAATACACATTTTTCTCAAGTGCTCATGGAACATTCTCCAGGATAGATCATATCTTGGGTCACAAATGAAGCCTTGGTAAATTTAAGAAAATTGAAATCATATCATGTATCTCCTCTGATTACAACAGTATGAGACTACATATCAATTACAGGAAAAAAACTGTAAAAGATACAAACAAAAGGAGGATAAATTATATGCAACTAAATAACCAAGAGATCACTGAAGAAATCAAAGAAGAAATTTAAAAAATACCTACAAACAAATGACAATGAAAACATGATATCCCAAAATCTATAGGATGCAGCAAAAATAGTTCTAAGAAGGATGTTTAGAGCAATACAAACCTACCTCAAGAAACAAGAAAAATCTCAAATAAACAACCTAACCTTACACCAAAAGCAATTAGAGAAAGAAGAACAAAAATCCCCAAAGATAGCAGAAGGAAAGAAAACATAAAGATCAGATCCGAAATAAATGAAAAAGAAATGAAGGAAACAATAGCAAAGATCAACAAAACTAAAATCTGGTTCTTTGAGAAGATAAACAAAATTGATAAACCATTAGCAAGACTCAACAGGAAAAAAAGGGAGAAGACTCAATTCAACAGCAATAGAAATGAAAAAGGAGAAGTAACAACTGACACTGCAGAAATACAAAAGATCATGAGAGATTATTACAAGCAACTATATGCTAATAAAATGGACAACCCTGAAGAAATGGACAAATTCTTAGAAAAGCACAACCTTCTGAGACTGAACCAGGAAGAAATACAAAATATAAACAGACAAATCACAAGCACTGAAATTGAAACTGTGCTTAAAAATCTTCCAACAAATAAAAGTCTAGGACCAGATGGCTTCACAGGTGAATTCTATCAAACACTTACAGAAGAGCTAATACATATCCTTCTCAAAGTCTTCCAAAATATAGCAGAAGGAGGAACACTCCCAAACTCATTCTACAAGGTCAAAATCACCCTGATACCAAAAGGAAAGATATCACCAAAAAAGAAAACTAGAGGCCAGTATCACTGATGAACATAGATACAAAAATCCTCAACAAAATATTAGCAAACAGAATCCAACAGCACATTAAAAAGATAATACACCATGATCAAGTAGAGTTTATCCCAGGAATGCAAGGATTCTTCAATATACACAAATGAGTCAAAGTGATATGCCATATTAAAAAATTGAAGAATAAAAACCATATGATTATTTCAAAAGATGCAGAAAAAGATTTCGACAAAATTCAACACCCATTTATGAAAAAACTCTCCAGAAAGTAGGCATAGAGGGAACTTACCTCAACATAATAAAGGCCATATATAACAAACCCACAGCCAACATCATTCACAATGGTGAAAAAGTGAAACCATTTCCACCAAGATCAGGAACAAGACAAGGTTGCCCACTCTCACCACTATTATTCAACATAGTTTTAGAAGTTTTAGCCACAGAAATCAGAGAATAAAAAAAATAAAGGGAATCCAAATTGGAAAATACATAATAAAACTGTCACTGTTTGCAGATGACATGATATTCTATAGAGAATCTTAAATATGATACCAGAAAACTACCAGTGCTAATCAATGAATTTGGCAAAATAATACAATACAAAATTAGTGCACAGAAATCTCTTGCATTCCTAACTAATAATGATGAAAAATCTGAAAGAGAAATTAAGAAAACACTCCCATTTACCATTGCAACAAAGAGAATAAAATGCCTAGGAATAAACCTACCTAAGGAGAAAAAAACCTGTATGCTGATAACTATAAGACACTGGTGAATGAAATTAAAGTTGATACCAAAAGATGAAGAGATATACCATGTTCTTGGATTGGAAGAAGCAACATTGTGAAAATGACTATATTATCCAAAGCAATGTACAGATTCAATGCAACCCCTATCAAACAATGAATGGCAATTTTCACAGAAATAGAGCAAACAATTTCATAATCTGTATGGAAATACAAAAGACCTTGTATAGACAAAGCAATCTTGAGAAAGAAAACCGGAGCTGGAGGAATCAGGCTTCTGGTCTTCACACTATACTACAAAGTTAGAGTAATCAAAACAGTATGGTACTGGCACAAAAACAGAAGTATAGATCAATGGAACAGGATATAAAGCCCAGAGATAAACCCACACACCTATGGTCACCTTATCTTTGATAAAGGAGGCAAGAATATACAGTGGAGAAAAGACAGCCTCTTCAATAAGTGATTCTGGGAAAACTGGAAAGCAACATGTAAAAGGATGAAATTAGAACTATCCCTAACACCATACACAAAACTAAACTCGAAATGGATTAAAGACCTAAATGTAAGGCCAGAGAGTGTAAAACTCTTAGAGGAAAATATAGGCAGAACACTCTATGACATATATCACAGCAAGATCCTTTTTGACCCACCTCCTCGAGAAGTGGAAACAAAAACAAAAATAAACAAATGGGACCTAATGAAACTTCAAAGCTTTTGCACAGCAACTGATATCATTAACAAGACGAAAAGACAGCCCTCAGAATGGGAGAAAACATTTACAGATGAAGCACCTGACAAGGGATTAATCTACAAAATATACAAGCAGCTCATGCAGCTCAATATCAAAAAAACAAAAAACCCAATAAAAGAATGGGCAGAAGACCTAAATAGACATTTCTCCAAAGAAGATATACATATTGCCAACAAACACATGAAAGGATGCTCAACATCACTAAGCATTAGAGAAATGCAAATCAAAACTACAATGTGATATCACTTCACACCAGTCAGAATGGCCATCATTAAAATATCTACAAACTATAAATGCTGGAGAGGGTGTGGAGAAAAGGGAACCATCTTGCACTGTTTGTGGCAATGTAAATTGATGCAGCCACTATGGAGAACAATATGGAATTTCCTTAAAAAACTAAAAATAGAACTGCCATATGACCCAGCAATCCCACTACTGGGCATATGCCCTGGAAAGACCATAATTCTAAAGGAAACATGTACCACAATGTTCATTGCAGCACTATTTACAATAACCAGGACATGGAAGCAACCTAAGTGTCCATCAACAGATGAATGGACAAAGAAGATGGGGCACATATATACAATGGAATATTACTTAGCCATAAAAAGAAACAAATTTGAGTTATTTGTTTTGAGTTGAATCGTTCTAGAGTCTGTCATACAGAGTGAAGTAAGTCAGAAAGAGAAAAACAAATCCCGTATACAAATACAAGTATATGGAATCTAAAAAAAAAAAAAACAAAACAAAAACAAAAATGGTTCTCTAGAACCTAGGGGTAGGACAGGAATAAAGACAAAGACCTAGAGAATGGACTTGAGCACACAGATAAGGGGAGGTGTACACTTGCACAAAGTGAGAGAGTGACATTGACATATATACACTATCAAATGTAAAATAGATAACTAGTGGGAAGCAGCTGCATAGCACAAAGAGACCAGCTTGGTGTGACCTCCCAGAAGGGTGGGATAGAGAGTGTGGGTGAGAGACACAAGAGGGAGGGGATATTGGGATATATGAATATATATACCTGATTCACTCTGTTATACAGCAGAAACTAACACAACAATGTAAAGAAATTATCCTCCAATAAATATGTTAAAAATAAACAAATTATAAAATTAAAAAAATTAATAAAAGGAAGAGGGGTTATGTGGATATAAGTATTACTTTTTTTAAAAAAAAACAACATGATGAGGACTTTATATACAAGCATTTCAATTTATTAATTCTCATGACAACCACGAATATTAGCATAGGAATCCTTCCTATTTATGGTTCTTATTTTGGGTCACCAGAACAAGACACAAAGAAACAAGACATTTAAAGTAATGAGATTTATTTAGGTAAATGTTTCTGCATGGCCACATTAGTTGGTTTTACAGTGGTCCAGAATCAAGGTAACTGTCTACTCAACTCAGGTTGGTATGACAGAATAGCATAGGTTTTTACACAACAGACATTTAGTTTTCACAATTCTGGAGGTTTATACACAGCAAACATTTAGTTCTCACAATTCTGGAGGCTTAGAGGTCCAAAATCAGGGCACTGGGAGATTCAGTGTCTGGTGTGAACTCTCTTCTTGGTTTGCAGAAGTCTGACTCGTGTATCTTTCATGAAAGAGAGCAGAGACAGTTAATAAACTCTTTTGACTCTACTTATAAGGGCACTAATCCCATTCATGAGGGGTCTACTTTCATGAACTGATTTACTCCTAAAGATCCTTCCTAATACTTTCATATTTGGAGTTGGCATTCAACATATGAATTTGGGGTGGGGGGATTTAAACTTTCAGCCTATAAAAGCAACTCTCAAATTTAATGTCAAAATTTAAGTACTCTGTATTTTCCTCTAAAGTGATTTTTTTTTCTCTACTTGTCACCAGAGTTCCTAGAATCTGAAAATTCCTTCTCTGCATATCCAACTTTCTCAAGACACTGCTTATATGAGACGTATGGAATAGTTCAGTGGAGACACAGATAATTCTGTGCAGATACAAAAATGTGGGCATTGGACTAGAGCAGACACCAAGGTCCTTACCTTGGGTACAGCACAGCCCATCTACCTCCCCACTCCCTTCCAGTTCAATGTGTGCAGTTGCTATTGCTGTGAATTTTGGTTTAGTTTTCAACCTTCTTATTAGATATTTTTGGCTTAATATAGCCACATCCTATTTTGCTACACATTTCTTATTTTAATTATGATATACTATTCATTCCCCTATGTTCCAATTCTGTGAAGAAACTGAGACTCTGAGGAGTTAATAAGGATCCCAAATCAGCCAATTCTTTAAGTGTCAGATCTTTCACTTTATGTCTGACTTCACACAATTTTACCCTGCCCAAGATTAGAGATAGAATCTAAATTATACCTCAGATTTCTTTTATGCCAAATCACTGAAAAGAGATTCACATACCCCCAAATAATTCACAACAAAATAAACAAAGAATTATGTTCACCCAGCCTAGTGTTTATTTCACAAGGTTGTAAGCATTAGTGGCCATGACTTAAAATAGGACAAAAGAATAAATCTCTTTTCTGATCTCACAAAAGGACTATATTTTAAATAGTTGGTGCTTCACTGTATAAATCTGACTTTAGCAATGGATCCCAAGTCTGTGTATGTTGAAATATGAGAAGATATTTTTTATAAAAAGCAAAATAATGGAAAATTTAACATGTGTTTTTCCTGGATCATATTCCAGGAATGTTGGGTTTCCCTATTAGAGGAGATTATGAGTAAGACTTTTGATTTAAGTGATCTAATTATAATTGCCCCCTTTATCACCAATCTATGTTGATATTTCAAAGTAACCCTTAAACCATCTTTTCAACTGCTCTTCCATTACCCTGAATTGAGTTCTCATTATCTTATATGCAAGTCATCAGGCTTGAAGTTATTGCAGAAGCTAAGTATTGCTTTGGGTCCCAAGCATTGTCCAAAGAATCATAAAATATGTGAATACATTTCACACAAGCAAATACAACTGTTTTTCAAATGTTTATACTTATAACTAATAACAAAATCTTATCTAAAGCATTACTTAATTTATGAAATTTTGACGTTATGTATTTTTACTGTGTATAAAAACATCAAGTATAATCACACTTGGGGCTGTAAACAATTTCTCAAAATCAAAATGTACACAACCAGAGAGAGACTTTCAAGATGGCAGAAGAGTAAGACATGGAGATCACCTTCCTCCCCATAAATACATCAAAAATATATCTACATGTGGAACCACTCCTACAGAACACCTACTGAATGCTGCCAGAAGACCTCAGACTTCCAAAAAGTCGAGAAAATCCCCATGTACCTGGGTAGGGCAAAAGAAAAAAGAAAAAACAGAGACAAAAGAATAGGGACCGGACCTGCACCACTGGGAGGGAGCTGTGAAGGAAGAAAAGTTTCCACACACTAGGAAGCCACTTCACTGGCAGAGACAGGGGTGGGTGGGAGGGGAAGCTTCAGAGCCACAGAAGAGAGTGCAGCAACAGGGGTGCAGAGGGCAAAGAAGAGAGATTCCTGCACAGAGGATTGGTGCTGACCAGCACTCACTGGCCTGAGACGCTTGGCTGCTCACCCGTCAGGGTGGGTGGGGGCTGGGAGCTGAGGCTTAGGCTTCGGAGGTCAGATCTCAGGGAGAGGACTGGGGTTGGCTGCATGAAGACAGCCTGAGGGGAGCTAGTGTGCCACAGCTGACTGGGAGGAAGTCCCGGAAAAAGTCTGGACCTGCTGTAGAGGCAAGAGACCATTGTTTTGGGGTGTGCAAGGAGAGGGGCTTCCTGCTCCGTGTGCCCACAGATGGCAGAGCACTGCCTAAGCAAGCTGCAGAGACAGGCGTGAGCCATAGCTATCACCTTACGGCCACACCCCAGAGGCAGGCACGGACAGCTGGCGCTACCACCACCACCACCCAGAGTCCTGTGTGCAAATGCAAGTCACTACCAAACCCTCCCAGGAGCCTGTGCGGCACACCACTGCTAGGGTCTTGTGATCCAGGGACTACTTCCCTGGGAGAACACACTGTGTGCCTCAGGCTGTTGCAATGTCATGCCAGCCTCTGTCGCCTCAGGCTCACCCCACATTCCAATTATGACTTCCATACCCCTCCCTCTCCAAAACCTGAGTGAACAAGAGAGGCCTAATCAGCTGCTACATTAACCCTGTACTGTCTGGGCAAGGAACAGATGCCTGAGGGCGACCTACATGCAGATGCGGGGCCAGAACAAAAGTTCAAACACAGGAGCTGTGCAAAGAAGAGAAAGGGAAATCTCCCTGTGAAACCTCAGGAACCATGGATCAAATACCCCCAACCAGCTTGGTAAACCCTGCATCTGTGGAATACCTGAATAGACAGAGTGTTTTCAAACTTGAGGCGATGGACTTTGGATGCAACTGTGGACTTGAGGTTTGCTTCCTCCATTTGATTTATTTTTGGTTTTATGTTTGTCTTAGTTTAGTTTTCAGTGTTTGTCTTCATTTGTGGGTTTGTTTATTGGTCTGGTTGCTCTCTTCCTTTTTTTTTTTTTTTTTTTGCTTTTTATTCTCTTTATGTGAGTGTGTGTGTACATTTCTTTGTGTGATTTTGTCTGTTTAGTTTTGCTTTCACCATTTGTCTTGGGGTCTGTCTGCTTGTTGTTTGTTTATTTGGTTGTTTGTTTGTTTTCTTCCTTTTCTTCCATGTCATGCAACTGGCAGGGTCTTGGTGCTCTAGCCAGTGTTGGGCCTGAGCCCCCAAGGTGGGAAAGCCAAGTTCAGGATATTGGACCACCAGAGACCTCTGGCCTGATGTAATTTTAATAGGTTAGAGCTGTCCCAGAAACTTCTATCTCAACACTAAGACCCAGCCACACCCAACGACCAGTAAGCTCCAGTGTAGACACCCCATGCCAAGCAACTAGCAACACAGGAAAACAACCCCAGCCATTAGCAGACAAGCTGCCTAAAGTCATAATAACTTCATGGACACCTCAAAACACACAACCAGACATGGTCCTGCACACCAGAGTGACAAGATTCAGCCCCACCCACCAGAAAGCAGGCACCACTCCCCCCACCAGGAAGCATACATGAGCCACTGAACCAACCTCACCCACTGGGGACAGAAACCAGAGATAAAAGAAACTACAAATCTGCAACCTGTGAAAATGAGTCCCCAAAACAGTAAGTTAAGCAAAGTGAGGAGATACACAAATACACAGGAGCAAGGTAAAACCTACCAGACCAAACAAATGAAGAGGAAATAGTCAGTCAACCTGAAAAAGATTTCAGAGTAATGATAGTAAAGATGATCCAAAATCTCAGAAATAGAATGAAGAAAATACAAGAAACGTTTAACAAGGACCTAGAAGAACTAAAGAGAAAACAAACAATGATGAACAACACAATAAATGAAATCCAAAATTCTCTAGAAGGAATCAAAAGTGGAAATAACTAACACAGGATAATTATTTTTTATTGATAAGTACCTTAAATGTAAATGGATTAAATGCCCCAACTAAAAGACACAGATTGGATGACTGGATACCAAAAAAAGACCATATATATGCTGTCTACAAAAGGCCCACTTCAGACCTAGGGATGCATATGACTAAAAGTGGGGGGATGGAAAAAGACAGTCGATGCAAAAGGAAATCAAAAGAAAGCTGGAGTAGCAATATTCATATAAGAAAAAATAGACATTAAAATAAAGACTATTACAAGAGACAAAAAAGGACACTACATAATGATCAAGGGATCAATCCAAGAAGAAGATATATCAATTATAAATATTTATACACCCAACATAGGAGCACCTCAATACATAAGGCAAATGCTAACAGCCATAAAATGGGAAATCAACAGTAACACAATAATAGTAGGGGATTTAAACACCCCACTTATTCCAAAGGACAGTTCATCCAAAATGAAAATAAATAAGGAAACACAAGCTTTAAATGACACATTAGACGAGATGGACTTAATTGATATTTATAGGACATTCCATCCAAAAACAACAGAATACACTTTCTTCTTAAGTGCTCATGGAACATTCTCCAGGATAGATCATATCCTGGGTCACAGATCAAGCCTTGGTAAATCTAAGAAAATTGAAATCATATCAAGTATCTCCTCCGACTACAACACTATGAGACTACATATCGGGGACAGGAAAAAAAACTGTAAAAAATACAAACACATGGAGGCTAAACAATATGCTACTAAATAACCAAGAGCTCACTGAAGAAATTAAAGAAGAAATCAAAAAATACCTAAAAACAAATGACAATGAAGCCATGACAACCTAAAACCTATGGGAAGCAGCAAAAAGAGTTCTAAGAGGGAAGTTTATAGAAATACAATCCTACCTCAAGAAACAAGAAAAATCTCAAATAAACAACCTAACCTTGCACCAAACGCAATTAGAGAAAGAAGAACAAAAAATCCCAAAATTAGCAGAAGGAAAGAAATCATAAAGATCAGATCAGAAATAAATGGAAAAGAAATGAAGGAAACAATAACAAAGATCAACAAAAGTAAAAGCTGGTTCTTTGAGAAGATAAACAAAATTGATAAACCATTAGCCAGATTCATCAGGAAAGAAAAGGAGAAGACTCAAATCTACAGCACTAGAAACGGAAAAGGAGAAGTATCAAATGACACTTCAGAAATACAAAAGATCATGAGAGATTACTACAAGCAACTATATGTCAATAAAATGGACAACCTGGAAGAAATGGACAAATTCTTAGAAAATCACAACCTTCTGAGACTGAACCAGGAAGAAACAGAAAATATAAACAGACCAATCACAAGCACTGAAATTCAAACTGTGATTAAAATTTTTCCAACAAACAGAAGCCCAGGACCAGATGACCTCACAGGTAATTCTATCAAGCATTTAGAGACGAGCTAACCACCTATCCTTCTCAAAGTCTTTCAAAATATAGCAGAGGGAGGAGCACTCCCAAACTCATACTATGAGGCCACGATCACCCTGATACCAAAAGCAGACAAAGTTGTCACAAAAATAAAAAACAAAACTACAGGCCAATATCACTGATGAACATAGATGCAAATAATCCTCAACAAAATACTAGCAAACAGAATCCAACAGCACGTTAGAAAGATCATACACCATGGGCAAGTGGGGTTTATCCCAGGAATGCAAGGATTCTTCAATATATGCAAATCAATCAACATCATATGCCATATTAACAAACTGAAGGATTAAAACCATATGATCATCTCAATAGATGCAGAAAAAGCTTTTGACACAATTCAATACCCATTTATGATAAAAAGCCTCCAGAAAGTAGGCATGGAGGGAAATTACCTCAACATAATAAAGGCCATATATGACAAACCCACCGCCAACTTCATTCTTAATGGTGAAATACTGAAACCATTTCCTCTAAGATCAGGAACAAGACAAAACTCTCCACACTATTATTCAACATTGTCTTGGAAGTTTTGTACACGGCAATGAGAGAAGAAAAAGAAAACCAAATTGGAAAAGAAGAAGCAAAACTGTTGCTGTTTGCAGAATGACATGATACTATACATAGAGAATTGTAAACATGCTACCAGAAACTACTAGAGATAATCAATGAATTTGGTAAAGTAGCACAATACAAAATTAATGCACAGAAATCTCCTGCAAACTATCAATGAAAAAATCTAAAAGAGAAATTAAGGAAACACACCCATTTACCGTTGCAACAAAAAGACTAAAATACATATCTTAGGTAGGTAATAAACCTACCTAAGGAGACAAAGCACCTGTATGCAGAAAACTATAAGACACTGATGAAAGAAATCAAGATGATACAAACAGATGGAGAGATATACCATGTTACTGGATTGGAAGAATCAGCATTGTGGAAATGACTACTCTCCCCAAATCAATCTACAGATTCAATGCAATCCCTATCAAACTACCAATGGCATTTTTCACAGAACTAGAACAGAAAATGTCACAGTTTATATAGAAACACAAAAGACCCTGAATAGCCAAAGCAATCTTGAGAAAGAAAAACAGAGCTGAAGGAATCAGGCTCCCTGACTTCAGACTTTACCATTAAGCTACAGTAATCAAGACAGTATGGTACTGGCACCAAAACAGTAATATAGATCAATGGAACAGAGATAAACCCACACACATATGGTCACCTAATCTATGACAAAGGAGGCAAGAATACACAGTGGAGAAAAGACAGTCTCTTCAATAAGTTGTGCTGGGAAAACTGGACAGCTACATGTAAAAGAATGAAATTAGAACACTCCCTAACACCATACACAAAAATAAACTCAAAATGGATTAAATACCTAAATATAAGGCCAGACACTATAAAACTCTTAGAGGAAAAAATAGGCAGAACAATCTTTGACATAAATCACAGCACCATCTTTTTTTGACCCACCTCCTGGAGTAATGAAAAAAAACAAAGGGGACCTAATTAAATTTAAAAGATTTGCACAGCAAAGGGAATCATAAACAAGATGAAAAGACACCCCTCAGAATGGGAGAAAATATTGCAAATGAAGCACCTGACAAGGGATTAATCTCCAAAATATACAAGCAGCTCATACAGCTCAATATACATAAAACAAACAACCCAATCCAAAAATGCGTGGAAGACCTAAATAGACATTTCTCCAAAGATATACAGATTGCTAACAAACACATGAAAGGATGCTCAACATCATTAATAATCAGAGAAATTCAAATCAAAACCACACTGAGGTATCACCTCACACCAGTCAGAATGCTCATCATCAAAAAATCTACAAACATTAAATTCTGGAGAAGGTGTGGAGAAAAGGGAACCCTCTTGCACTGTTGGTAGGAATATAAATTGATACAGCCACTATGGAGAACAGTATGGAGGTTCCTTAGAAAACTAAAAATAGAGCTACTGTTTGACCCAGCAATCCTAGTACTGGGCATATACACAGAGAAGAAACATAATTCGAAAAGAGACATGTACAACAATGTTCATTGCAGCTCTATTTACAATAGCCAGGACATGGAAGCAACCTAAGTGTCCATCAACAGATGAATGGATAAAGAGGATGTGGTACATATATACAATGCAATATTACTTAGCCATAAAATATAAACAAAACTGAGTTATCTGTAGTGAGGTGGATGGACCTAGAGCCTGTCATACAGAGTGAAGTAAGTCAGAAAGAGAAAAGCAAATAGTGTGTGCTAACACATATATATGGAATTAAAAAAAAAAGTTCTGATGAACCTAGGACAGGAATAAAGATGCAGATGTAGAGGATGGACTTGAGGACATGGTGGTGTGGGGAAGAGGAAGCTGGAACAAAGAGAGAGAGTAGCATTGACATATATACACTACCAAATGTAAAATAGATAGCTAGTGGGATGCAGCTGCATAACATAGTGAGATCAACTCGCTGCTTTGTGACCACTTATAGGCGTGGGATAGGGAGTGTAGGAGGAAGATGTAAGAGGGAGGAGATATGGGGATATATTTATATGTATAGCTGATTCACTTTGTTATACAGCAGAAACTAACATAACATTGTAAAGCAATTATACACCAATAAATTTGTTTTTAAAAAAGTGCACATCCAAAATATTTTGAATGGCTATCATTATAGTTAATTCCAAACTGTGCTTTTTACAATTTCCCCGTTCCAATTCCAAATTTGGTAAGAATCCAAAGTTTACCAAGTGTAGAATAAATAAATTATGGTGTAATTGTTTAACAGAATGTTACTCAGCAATGAGAACAAACTCCATGCACAACAACGGTAAATATCTCAACCACAATGGTGAGTGAAAGATGCTGATAGAAATTTGTTCTGTAAGATTCCTATTCTCTAGAGGTTTAGATGGTGGTTTCCTTGATGGAGGGGGAAGAACTAGGAGATGCAATGAAGAGGTCTTCTGGAGTACTGGCAATGTTCTAGTTCTTGTTTTGGGTGCTGGTTACCCAGGTGTGTCCCCTCTGACAAGTTGTATTCTTATGATCTGTGTATATTTAGGTGTTTTAAGTTTCAGTTGAAAGATACTAAAAAAGTAACTGACTGACCTGAACTTGAGAAAGTACCTCTCTAATCATGTTATTTTTAATGCAAGAAGTCTAACTAATTAATCATCCATTAAAGACATACTTGAGAGTGGATGAAAATGCTAATAATAATTATCACCGGACCATCCTCGGCAAATAAGGACATGTGGTTACCTTATTAAATACATTGAATGGTTCCTTTCTTTCCTTTCATCTTGACATCATTATTTATGAACACAATTTGTCGATTTTTTTCTCTTCTTAATCTTTTTGAGGTCTTGGGTGAGGTCATAGCTTATCTACCTGCCCCAGAATAACTAGAAGAGTAAAACAATAGTATAAACGTAGAAATTTAAAACAACAATAGAAATTTAAAACAACAACCTTGGTTCCATTAAGAACAAAGACTATGACACCCACAAATGTCAAAACCATGTCCTCAAAAGACATTGATTATGATTACTAAGACTGTTGACTATAATGTAAAGAGCAGGGTTAAGACAGAAGCTGGGGACGTCACAAAGCCCCTACAGAAAAAGAGGACCGTAGCAGAAGGAAAAGTGTGGTCCTATTGTGTGAGAATATAAAACCACTTCCAAAGAAAAAATACAACCATCTTTGCTCATGATTTTCAAAAAATAAATGAGCCTGCAGAAAATTAAAATTTTCTTAGAAGACCATTAGTTCTCTAGGGTGTATATAAGTGTGAGAATCTTTTTGCTCAAGAATTGTATTCACTATTACAGCTTACCCACTAATCAACCAAAAGGGATCAGCTTATGCAATGTCACTGGAGAGAATAATTTTTCTACCAATTTCTGTTATTAATTTCTCAGGAATTTTTATACCTGGTGAGAAATGATAGTTGAAAGGAAAATAAAAAGAATTACTTTTTAGTGGTCTAACAGGTTAATTCTACAAAATTAAAGGCAAGAAATAGATTAAAATGTGTATAGTTTTCTATTATCTGGCTTATGTACATTGTTAGGATTAAAGTGGAATAAGGGAGTAGGAAGTGTTCGAGAGCAGACACCAGCATTTTAATTTACCACGGCACACAAACAACGAACACATTAAGAGAGATGGCAGCATTAGGACAGGATCTAGCTGGAAATGTTTTAAGCTCTCATTCTTCCTCATGGTTGCGTGGTGGCCTCCACTCCAATGCAGCTCCTACCAAGGCTTCTCAATCAGGAAAACCCCCAAGAGGGTGTTTCCTTCTGCATGTTCTCTCCTTCTGCCTCAACAGCCTCACCCTTCTAACCCTCAGCACTGAGACTGGTCAAGCGCAACCTTTAAAAAAAAATTGGTTCAACTGATCTTTAATAGTTGATAGGATATCTTCTGCAGGTTCTCTAAATTATTGTTATACTGAACTCTTTTTCACTCCTGACTTTCAACAACATCACTTCCCATTGATTTTCACGATTTCTGATGTAATTGGAGTGAGAGTGAGCCCAGCAGGAGCAAAAGTCCATCCACCAAAAAAAGCTTTTCAAACATTTATTTATGGCTCACCTGTGCAAAGGCAAGATTTGAATCTGATTATGAAGAATCAGGAAAATCCCTTCACTTTTCTCACTTCTCTAAATAATACAAACATCCCTCAGAGGAAAACTCTAACAGGACTTATCTGTTCTCACACACTTTTATCTCTGTTGATCCTAGGCTCAGTTACATCAGAATATTTTACTTTTGGAGACATAGGCTATCAATTCCTTTCAGCATGTATAAAGTGAGCACCTGAGCTGTGCCCCAAGGCAATATTAAACATTCCCTTTCCCAGTAAATGATTTTCTGTCAGCTACTGTGTTTGGCACCCTTGGGAAAGGCAGAGATTCATTTGTAAAGAATTATGCTGCACAGTCATAAATTTAATCCACCAAATCAATACCATTCAGATTTTTAAAAAAGATATCCGAGGTGCTATCAATAAGGGGAAAGAAGTCTCTATTCTTTATGGTCAGGTCATTTCCACAAATCTAATTATTTGGCTATTGAAAAACCACACGTTATAATCCCAACTGGTTGTATTAGAACATTAGAATGTAAAGCCTCAGAAAATGTCAATCAGAAAACTTCCAAGAACGATTAATCACCACTTTCAGGGTGTGATGTTGAAAATAGTTTATCTCTATGCACCAGACATGAAGAAAGCAGATAAGTGGCTCTAAACTGGCTGCAACGATGATTAGATAATATGGTACATTCACTCCTCTCTGTCATGAATCACAGAGTTTTATACTATCCACTTAATATCCTCCTGCATTTTACAGCCTAATGCAGTAATGCCAAACATTTTAATTCGCCAAAGGACAAATGAATCATAAACGTTACAACCACACACAGGTCTCACTGTTTATTGGCATACTGAGGTAGCAGAGACATGACACCTTCATTTAAAACTAGAATTGGATTTCTGACTGATGTAGTTTTTGACACAGAACTCATGCATTTCTGTGCTGCAAATGAAAAATTGTTTCTGTCACAGGTGGTTGGAAATGGCCACTTGCAGAGGTCTATCTTTAAAGGCAATTGGTTCATCCCCAAAGATTTCTTGGCCAGTTGGGCTCTCAATCTTAGTACCACCAATTCAGACATGTTATGGTACATTTGGGTATACTGACAAAGAGTGAGAAAAAATTGTCTTCCATCTGTCAGTAAAGAAAGTTCCTCTTTCAGTGTCTCTGACATCCATTTAGAGAAGATCCATCAATATTTCTTTTGGGGTAAGTTTAATATTGATGACTCTTCCAGTTTTTGCTTGCCTGAGAAGTTCTTTATTTCTCTTATTCTAAATGATAATCTTGCTGCGTAGAGTATCACTTTCAGCACTTTGAATATATCATGCCACTCCCTCTGGTCTGCAAAGTTTCTGCAGAGAAATCAGCTCAAAGCATTTTGGGGATTCCCTTGTATATGACTTTTTGTTTTTCTCTGCTGCCTTTAGAATTCTCTATTTTAATTTTTGCCATGTTAATTATGATAAACTGAGATTTGTGGTCTCTGCAGATGCATTTAGAGTTTGGGCAAAGAAAATGAATTGTGCTATTAGAAGAGTTTAGGCAGAAGCACACATTACAAATTAAACTAAGAAAATTCCTGCACAGCCATCTCTAGGTGAAGGGTGATGGTAGTCTACTGGATTCATAATTTATATCCTCTATTTGTGGTCAGATAGCTGTGTTTCCCATTCAGTGAACTGGGGATAGCACTATCATCTATTTCAAAATATATTATGAGAATTAAATAAGAAAGTGTTTAAAATGCTCACTTAAAAAATAATCCAGCACAAATTGTCATATGAGAAATGAAAGCTGTTCTCACTGTTATCAATAAAGGCATTAACCTCCTCAGCTCTCAAGTATCCAATTTCTTATTTCTACAACATCTGTTGTTTGTTTCTCAAAATGTTATTTTAAGAGAACAAGTGCCAGCAGCAAACACACAGCACTAAGACTCTGTCCAGGAATCCAGGAACTTCCATTTCCATTGCAAGTTGAAATGGAAAACTATGATTTAACTGCAATTAAGAAAACTTTATCTACTTACTAAAGTCCAAAGATTCTGCCAAATAATGTGAAATTATTTTATAGATAAAATAAGCTCTAATCAAGTTCATATACTTTAAGAGCAGAGATAGATAGAAGTAGAACTTGAGGCTAGTGTCTCTGACTCCAAACCCACATTTAACCTAAACTAAGTGAACTCTTTTAGCCTATATATGAGAATAAACAATTTGTGAAGAAGATAAAAAAATGAGGCATCCTACATTTCTAATATTACAAAAAATTTAATTGAAGTTTAAAAGGCAGAGAAAAGAGAAAAGAGAGGAGTTTGTATGAAACTTGAAAGTACAGCTGCAAATGAATGATTCTTCAGAAGTAACAAAGAAGTCAGAGTTACAAGTAATCAGTCTATTTAGATTTCCTTTTTTTAAAAATTTTATTGCAATATAGTTGATTTACAGAATGTTGAATAGAATTCCCTGTGCTATACTGCAGGTCCTTAATAGTTATCTATTTTGTGTATAGTACTCTGTATATGTTAATCACAATCTCCTAATTTATCACTTCCCCCCACGTTTCCCCCTTGGTAACCATAAGTTTGATTTTGAGATCTGTGAGTCTGTTTCCGGTTTGTATGTAAATTCATTTGTATCACTTTTTATTAGAGTC
Organism: Mesoplodon mirus; assembly: GCF_964341445.2. Taxonomy (NCBI): domain Eukaryota; kingdom Metazoa; phylum Chordata; class Mammalia; order Artiodactyla; family Ziphiidae; genus Mesoplodon; species Mesoplodon mirus. The sequence continues at coordinate 105,014,930 of NC_138983.1, read as the reverse complement.
CACAGATAAGTGATATCATATGATATTGTCTGTCTCTGTCTGGTTTACTTCACTTAGTATGATAATCTCTAGGTCCATCCATGTTTCTGCAAATGGCATTATTTTGTTCTTTTTTTATTTCTGAGCAATAATCGATTGTACATATGTACCACATCTTCTTTATCCAGTCATCTGTTGATGGACATTTAGGTTGCTTCCATATCTTGGCTCTCGTAAATAGTGCTGCAATGAACACTGGGGTGCATGTGTCTTTTCCAATTATGGTTTTCTCCAGATATATGCCCAGGAGAGGGATTGCTGGATTATATGGTAGTTTTTTAAGGAACCTTCATACTGTTCTCCATAATGGTTCTACCAACTTGCATTCCCACCAACAGTGTTGGAAGATTCCCTTTTCTCCACACCATCTCCAGAATTTATTGTTTATAGAGTTTTTTGATGATAGCCATTCTGACAAGTGTGAGGTGATACCTCATCGTAGTTTTGACTTGCATTTCTCTAATAATTAGTGATATTTCCTCATAATTCAGTCTTGGAAGATTATATGTTTCTAAGAATGTATCCATTTCTTCTACATTGTCTAATTTGTTGGCAAATAATTGTTCATAATAGACTCTTATAACCTTTGTATTTTTGTGGTCTCAGTTGTCATTTCTCCTCCTCATTTCTAATTTTACTTATTTGAGTCCTGCCTCTCTTTTTTTTAGTTAGTCTAGTTAAAGGATTATTTGTTTATCTTTTCAAAGAACCAGCCCTTAGTTTATTGATCTTTTCCATTGTTCTTTCTAGTCTCTATTTCATTTATTTCCACTCTGATCTTTAATATTCCCTTCCATCTATTAATTTTGGGCTTCTCTTGTTCTTCCTTTTGTTACATCCTCTGGGCATAAAGTTAGAATGTTTATTTGGGATTTTTCTTATTTCCTGCGGTAGGCCTGTATTGCTATAAACTTACATCTTAGAAATACTTTTACTGTATCCCATAGATTTTGATATGTGACAGTTCTATTTTCATTTGTCTATAGGTAATTTTTAATTCTCCTTTGACATCATTAATGACCAATTGGTTTTCAGTAGCATGTTTTTTCATCTTCACATTGTTGTGGTTTTTGCCCTTTTATCTTGTGATAGATTTTTAGTTTCATATCATTGTGATCAGAGAAGATGCTTGATATAAGTTCAGTATTCTTGAATTTATTGAGACTAGCTTTGTGATTTAACATGTAATCTATCCTGGAGAATAATTTGTGTACATTTGAGAAGAATGAGACTGAGGCAATAATCAAAAATCTACCAACAAACAAAAGCCAAAGATCAGAAAGTTTTCACTGGTGAATTCTACAAAACATTTAAAGAAGATTTAATACTTATTCTTCTTTCAAACTCTTCTAAATATTGAAGAGTAGGAAAACTTTCTAAACACTTTTTTTAAAGCCAGAATTACACTCACACCAAAAGCAGATAAGTACACAACACACACACAAAAATAATTATGGGCCAATATCCTTGATAAACATAAAAATATTCAACAAAATATTAGCAAGTGAATCCAACAATACATTAAAAGAATTATACACCAAAAAAAACCAAAAACAAAACCAAAAAGAATTATACACCACAATCAAGTGAGATGCATTCCAGGGATACAAGGCCGGTTCAATATCAGAAAACCAATCAATGTGATAAATCACATTAACAAAATGAGGATAAAAATTATATAGTCACCTCAATAGATTAAGAAAAAAGCATTTTAAAAATCCACATCTATTTATGATAAAAACTCTCAACAAAGTTAATATAAAGGGAATACACCTCACTATAATAAAGGCCACATATGACAAACACACAGGTAACATCATACTCAATGGTGAAAAGCTGAAAGCTTTTCTGCTACAATCAGGAAGAAAACAAGGATGTCCACTCACCCAACTTTTATTCATCATAGGATTGGAAGTCCTAACCAGAGAATCATACAAGAAAAAGAAATAAATGTCATCCAAATCAGAAAGAAGTAAAATGTTATTCTTTGCACATGACATGATATTATAAATAGAAAACTCTAACAATGCCACCAAAAAAACTTTAGGACTAACAAATGAATTCAGTAAAATTGCAAGATACATAATCAATACACAGAAGTTTGTGGCTTTTCTATACACTAATAACAAACAATCTGAAAGAAAAATCAAGAAAATAAACCCATTTACAATTTCATCACAAAGAATAAAAGACCAAGGCATAAATCTACTCAAGGAGCTCAAAATTCTATACACTGAAAAGTCTAAGATATGAAAGAAATTGTAGAAGACACAAATAAATGGAAAGATATCCCATGGTCATGGATTGGAAGAATTAATATTGTTAAAATGTCCATACTACCCAAAGCAATCTACAGATTAAATTCAATTTCTATCAAAGTTCCAATGGCTTATTTCACAGAAATAGAACAAATTATTCTAAAATTTGTATGGAAATGCAAAAGACCTTGAATAGCTAAAACAATCTTGAGAAAGAAGAACAAAGAAAGAGATATCATGCTCCCTGATTTCAAAGTATACTCTAAATCTATAGTAATCAAAACAATACAATAGTGGCACAAAAACAGGCACAGAGATTAATGTAACAGAATAGAGAGCCCAGAAACAAACCTATGCATATACAGACAATTAATTTCTGACAAAGGAGCCAAGAACATACAATGGGGAAAGGAGAGCCTCTTCAATAAATGATGTTGAGAAAACTGGACAACTATATGCAAAGAATGAAACTAGACCACTATCTTACACCATACACAAAAATTAACTCAAAATGGACTAAAGACTTAAATGTGAGACTTGAAATTATAAAATTCCTAAGAAAAATATGAGGTAACCTCAGTGACATTGGTCTTAACATCATTTTTGTGGGGGAGGGAAGGGAAGGAGAACAAAAGCAAGGGAAACAAAAATAAAAATAAACAAATAGACCTACATCAAATGAAAAGGCTTCTATGCAGCAAAGGAAATCATCATTAAAATGAAAAGGTAATCTACTGAATGGGAAAAACTATTTGCAATCATATATCTGATAATGGGTTACTATGCAAAATATATAAAGAACCCATACAACTCAACATTAAAAAAACAAACAAGTGGTTAAAAAATGGGCAGAGGAACTGAATAGACATTTTTCTGAAGAAAACATACATATAGCCAACAGGCACATGATAAGATGTTCAGAATCACTAATTGTTAGAGAAATGCAAATGAAAACCACAATGAAGGATCATCTCACACCTGACAGAATGGTTATTACCAAAAAGACTAGTAATAACAAATGGTGGAGAGGATGTGGAGAAAAGGGAACACTGGTACACTGTTGGTGGGACTGTGAGTTGGTGCAACCACTATGAAAATCAATATGGAGATTCCTCAGAAATGTAAGAATAGAACTACCATTTGACCCAGCTACTCCACTTCTGTGTATTATCTGAAGAACACTGAAACACTTATTTCAAAAGCTACATGCACTTCTATGTTCATTACAGTTTTATTTGTAATATTCAAGACATGGAAACTACCTAGGAGTCCATTGATGGATGGATGAATGTGTAAAGGAGATGTGGTATAAGTACACAATGGAATATTACTCAGCCATAAAAAAGAAGAAAATCCTGCCTTTTGCAACAACATGGATGGACCTTGAAGGTATTATGTTAAGTGGAATAACTCTGATAGAGAAAGACAAATATATGATTTCACTCATATGTGGAATATAAAAAAACTGATGAATAAGCAAAATAAAAACAAACTCATAGATACAGAAATCATATTAGTGGTAACCAGAAGGGAAGGAGATTGGGGGATAGGCAAAATAAGTGAAGGGGTCGCCTTTATGGTGATGGATGGCAACAAGACCTATGGTGGTGATCACTTTGTAGTGTATACAGATGTCAAATTATAATGCTGTAAACCTAAAACTTATATAATAATATTTTTTAAAGAAGTCAGAGTTACCAATTATTGATTTCATCATTTATCATTCACTTTTATGTATGTGAGTTGAGCACTTATAGGCTCCAAACTCTGTGCTAAGCATTAAAGGGGAAAGAAAAGGTAAGAGATACCACTCTTGTGCCCAAGTAGCCCATATTATTTTGTAGGACAGAAATATTTAAACAGTTGCCATAAAGGAAAAATTTGAGGGCTAAATGTATAGTGCTGGAAAAATGCACTTTGTATGGAGGAATCTGGGAAAACTTCCTAAAAGGAGGTAGTGTTTAGGAGGTGAATGAGGGTTTGCTAGAAAAACTGAGTGGGAAAGAGGAAACATGGATGGTTAGGCTCTAAAGAGGTGCAAGAGAATAGTGTGCCAAGAATAATGAGTGATTTGGAGTACCTGTACAGTGTTGGGTATGAAAGAAAAGAGAGGGTATTGGTAAAGGCAGAAAGAAGTGAGGTTGGAGAGGAAAGAAGGACTTAGATCATAACAATTCCCAGCTGAGTAATCAAACAAGCACATGCCTAGGGAAAGAAAAATGTCAATAGCTGGAAGAGATTGAAAATTATCAAACAATATCACTCTCATTATGTGGCTTAGCTTCACTAAAGACATAAAATCTCTGTGATCAGGCAGCATAGAATAGCACACAATTATTTGTCCAATACTTAGATAAAAGAAAGGATGTGTGGTAATGAAAACATCTCAAGGAAAATTGAGTTTGAGAACAAAGATTGCTAAACTAAGTATTACCTAGGTTTCAGTCAAACACACAGACTTGGGTATAGACACATCTCTTAATCCACTGATATAGGTGCAATCAATCTCATAACCAGATCCATCAGGCAAACCATGCAGCACATTATGAAGAAGCACTGATTTTAAAAGAAATAAAGTAAAACTCAAGTTTTCACTGACAGCTACATAAAATGAATAATTCTAGAGAAAAAAAATTACATTTTTATCCCAAGCATACAATTTTAGAGAAAGCTTCTGCCACTTCAAGTTTAGATTACCTTTTCTGACTTTTGCTTCCAGCCCTGATATATAAAGAGCTTGGAAGTCAACATATCCATCCTTAAAAAAAGAAAAAGCTAGGAAAACTGAAAATCAATGTGGATCTATATTAATTTCAGACAAAGCAAATTTTACTAAAAGGAAAATTGAGAGGTAAAAAAGGAAATTATATAATAATGAAGAAGGTCAATTCTCCAAAATATATAACAATCCCTAATATGTATACACCTAATAATATAGCATCAAAATATGTGAGGCAAAAATATAATAGAACCACAAGAAAATATATACTCAGTATTACAGTTGGAAGAACTCCTCTTTAAGTAATTGATAAAACAAACAAGCAAAACTCAGTAAGAATACAGTTGAACTGAATAACAGTATCAATCAACTTGATCTGACATGTATAAAATACTCCACCCAACAACAGCAAAATGTATATTTTTCTCTTATATCATAAAGAAAACTCACCAAGATAGACTATATGCTGGACCATAAAACATACCTTAGCAAATTTAAAAGAATGAAAAGACATACAAAGTGTGTTGTCAAATAAAATGGAATAAACTATAAATTAATAACAGAAAGAGACCTGGAAAATCCTAAACATTTGGCAATTAAATAACATTTCAAAATTACTCATGGATTAAAGAAGAGAAAAATTTTAATGTAATGAACTAAGTAAAATGTTAATTCAACTTATCCAATTTTATGGGATGCAGTATATAAAAAGCTTTTTGAAAGAAATTTACAGAATTAAATGCATGCATTAGAAAAGAAGAAACTACCTTAGGAAACTAGAGAAAGAGGAACAAGGTAAGCCTGAAGCAAGCAGAAGAAAAAGAAATAATATAAATTAGAGTAAAAATCAATGAAAATGAGACTAAGAAAGCAATAGGGAAAAGTCAACAAAATAAAAAACTGATTTATAAAGATCAAAAAAATTGATAAATCTCTACCTACAGTAACTAAGAAATAAAGATTGACAGTGCAACTTACTAATACAGGGAATGAAAGAGAGGTCATTTCTACTGATTCACTAATAAGGGGATGCTATGACTAACTCTCTGCCCAAAATATTGACATCTGAAAAAAAATTGACATATTTCTTAAAAGACACTAACAAGACTCACCTAAGAAGAAATAAGTAAGCAAAATAGGCCTATATCAATTAAAGAAACTGAACCATTAATTAAAACCTTCAAAAAAAAAGAAAAAAAAACAGGCACCAGGCCCAGATGGTTTCACTGGTGAATTCTACCAAACATTTAATAAAGAAAAGACACCAATTTTCCACAATGTGTTCTAGAAAATAGAAGCACAGAGAACACTTCCTGACTCATTCTGTGAGGCCAGCATTACCCTACTACCAAAATCAGACAAAGAAATTACAAGAAAGAAAAATTACAGATTGATATTTTTATGAACATAGATGAGAAAACCTTCAACAAAATATTAGTAAATTAAATCCAACTATGTATACAAATAATTATAGATTTCAACCAAGTGTGATTTACTTCATGTATACAATGTTGTTAATATTCAAACATCAGTCAATGTAATCAACCTCATTAATAAGCTAAAGAAGAAAAATTATATGTATATCTTGATAGATGAAGAAAAAGTCACACTCATTTATGATAAAAACTCTGAACAAATTAGAAATAGAGACTTCCTTAACTTGATAAATAACATCCACAAAATTCCAACAACTAATATCATAATTAGTTATGAGAAACTGAATGCTTTTCCATCTAGATTAGGAGCAAGGGAAGGGTGTACTCTCCAACCACTCCTATTCAACATTGTACTGGAGGTACTAGGTAGTACAATAAAATAAGAAAAGGTAATAAAGTGAGTATAGACAGGAAAGAAGAAAGAAAGCAGTTTTTGTTTGCAGATCATATGGATTTTTATGTAATAAATCCTCAAGAAATGAAGAAAAAAGTAAAAGACCTCCTGGAAAAAATAAGCAAATTTGCAGGAAGTCTATAATTTAAAACACAAAAGTTAATTGCTTTCCAGTAATAAGTAAATGGAATTTGAAATTCAAATCCCAATTTGAAATTGAACAGTAATACCAAAAAATGATACTCTAGTACAAATCTAAAAAATATTTTCAGTATCTAACACCAAAACCTTCAAAACTCTGATGGAAAATTCAAATAATATCTAATAAGTGGAGAAATAATCCATGTTCATAGATTGGAAGACTCAAATTATTAATATGTCAATTCTTCCCACTCTATATGTAAATTCAAAACAGCCTCAAACAAAATTGTAGCAAGCTATTTGTAGACATTATCAAATTGATTTTAAAGTGTATAAAGAAACACAAAAAGCTGAGAATAGGCAATGCAAAACTGAGGAAGAACAAAATTGAAGGATTCACAATACATGATTTTATGACTTACTCTACAGCTATGTAATCAAGACAATGTGGTGCCAGGAGTGAAAGAAGAGACACATAGATCATAAAGAGCATCCAGAAATAAATCCACATAAATATATCCAAGTGACTGTTAAAAAGGAGTACAGGCAATTGAATAGAGTAGGGATTAGGTTTTTTAACAAATGGTGTTAGAAAAATTGGTTGTTTCTATGTCTGGTAAACAAAATAATGTCCTTCAAAGATGTCCATGTCTTGACCCCAAATCCTACGAACATGTTACCTTACATGATAAAAGGGACTTTGCAGATGTGATTAAGAATCTTGACATAAGCAGATTATCCTGTATTATCCAGATAAGGCTGAGTAATCACAAGGGTCTTTTATAAGAGAGAGCCAAGAGTGTGAAGGTCAGAGAGAAAGATATGTCAAGCAACAGAAGCAGAGATTTGAATATGTTTGTTGTTGTTTTGAAGATGGAGGAGGTGTCTATGGGCCAAGGAATTCAGGTGTCCTTCTGAAGCTAGAAATACAAGGAAAAGATTCTCTCCTGGAACCTCCAGAAGTAACACAGCCCCTAAAACCCATTTTGGATTTCTGACTCAAACACTGTAAGAAAATATATTTGTGTTGTTTTAAGCCACTGAGTTTGTGGTAATTTGTTGTAGCAACAAGAAAGAAAGAATACCTATGCAAAATAATTAATCTTGACTCAGACTTTACACCCTTCACAAATATTAAGTAAAAATGGATAATAGACCTAAATGGAAAATGGAAAAATTTTAAACTTATAGAAGAAAACATAGGTGACCTTTGGTTTGATGAATTTTTTAAATTTTATTTATTTATTTATTTATTTATGACTGTGTTGGCTCTTCGTTTCTGTGTGAGGGCTTTCTCTAGATGCGGCAAGCGGGAGCCACTCCTCATTGCGGTGCATGGGCCTCTCACTATCGCGGCCTCTCTTGTTGTGGGGCACAGGCTCCAGATGTGCAGGCTCAGTAATTGTGGCTCATGGGGCTAGTTGCTCCGTGGCATGTGGGATCTTCCCAGACCAGGGTTCGAAACCGTATCCCCTGTGTTGGCAGGCAGATTCTCAACCACTGTGCCACCAGGGAAGCCCCCTGATGAATTTTTTGATACCTTATCAAAAGAACAATCCATCAAAAAAAATGATAAAATGAACTTTATTAAAAATTTGAAAATTTTTAATAGGAGCTGAGGCTCGGGTATCGGGTTTCAGTCAGAGCGCAGGGAGAGGCCTGGGGCTGGTGGCGGGAAGAGAGCCTGAAGCGGTTAGTGCACCACGGTTAGCCCGGAGGGAGTCTGGGAAAAAGTCTGGAGCTGCCTAAGAGGCAAGAGACTTTTTCTTCCCTCTTTGTTTCCTGGTGCGCGAGGAGAGGGGATTAACAGCGCTGCTTAAAGGAGCTCCAGAGACGGGCGCGAGCCACGGCTAAAGGCATGGATCCTGGAGACGGGAGCGTGACACTGCGGCTGCTGCTGCCACCGCCAAGAAGCCTGTGTACGAGCGCAAGTCACTGTCCACGCCCCCCTTCCGGGGAGCCTGTGCAGCCCACCACTGCTGGGGTCCTGGGATTCAGGGACGGCTTCCCTGGGAAAGTGCACAGAGTGCCTCGGGCTGGTGCAACGTCACTCCGGCCTCTGCCACCGCAGGCTCACCCCGCACTCCTTGCCCCTCCCTCCCCTCGGCCTGAGTGAGCCAGAGTCCCCGAAGCAGCTGCTCCTTTAAACCCGTCCTGTCTGAGTGAAGAACAGATGCCCTCCGGTGACCTACAGGGAGAGGCAGGGCCGAGTCCAAAGCTGAGACCCGGGAGCTGTGAGAACAAAGAAGAGAAAGGGAAATCTCTCACAGCAGCCTAAGAAGCAATGGATTAAATCTCCACAATCAACTTGATGTACCCTGCAACTGTGCAATATATGAGTGGAAAGCGAATCATCCCAAATTGAGGGAGTGGACTTTGAGAACAAGATTTAAGATTTTTTCCCCTTTTCCTCTTTTTACGACGAATTATCCCAAACTGAGGAGGTGGACTTTGAGAGCAAGATTTAAGACTATTTCCCCTTTTCCTCTTTTTAAAACAAATTATGCCAAATTGAGGAGCTAGACTTTGAGAGCAAGATTTACGATTTTTTCCCCCTGTTCTCTTTTTGCGAATGTGTATGTGTATGCTTCCATGTGAGATTTTCTCTGTATAGCTTTGCTTCCACCATTTGTCCCAGGGTGCTATCCGTCCATTTTTTTAAATAATTACTTTTATATTTTAATAATGCTACTATATTTTATCATACTTTATTCTATTTCACTTTATCTTCTCTCTCTTTTTCGTACCTTCCCTTCCTCCTTCCCTCTCTCCCCCTCCTTTCTTTCTTTCTTTCTTTCCTTCCTCCCTCCTTCCCTCTTCTCTTTCATTCTTTCTTTCTTTCTTTCATTCTTTCTTTCCTTCCTCCCTCCTTCCTTTCTTTCTTTCTTCTGTCCTTTCTTTCCTTTTTCTTTCTTTCTTTCTCTCTTTCTTTCTTCTACTAATTATTTCTTTCTACAATTTCTCCCTTTTATTCTGAGCCGGGTAGATGAAAAGCTCTTGGTGCTGCAGCCAGGAGTCAGTGCTGTGCCTCTGAAGTGGGAGAGCCAACTTCAGGACACGGGTCCACAAGAGACCTCCCAGCTCCACATAATATCAAGCAGTGAAGGTCTCCCAGAGATCCTCATCTCAACACCAGCACCCAGCTTCACTCAATGACCAGCAAGTTGCAGTGCTGGTCACCCTGTGCCAGGCAACTAGCAAGAAGGGAACATGGCCCCACCCATTAGCAGAGAGGCTGCCTAAAAACATAATAAGGCCACAGGCACCACAAAACACACCACCAGACGTGGACCTGTCCACCAGAAAGACAAGATAGAGCCTCATCCACCAGAACACAGGCACTAGCCCCCTCCACCAGGAAGCCTACACAACCCACTGAAACAACCTTAGCCACTGGGGTCAGACACCAAAAACAACGGGAACTACGAATCTGAAGCCTGCAAAAAGGAGACCCCAAACACAGTAACATAAGCAAAATGAGAAGACAGAAAAACACACAGCAAGTGAAGGAGCAAAATAAAAACCCACCAGACCTAACAAATGAAGAGGAAATAGGCAGTCTACCTGAAAAAGAATTCAGAATAATGATAGTAAAGATGATCCAAAATCTTGGAAATAGAATAGACAAAATGCAAAAAACAGTTAACAAGGACCTAGAAGAACTAAAGATGAATCAAGCAATGATTAGAAACACAATAAATGAAATTTACAATACTCTAGATGGGATCAATAGCAGAATAACTGAGGCAGAAGAACGGATAAGTGAGGTGGAAGATAAAATAGTGGAAATAACTGCTGCAGAGCAGAATAAAGAAAAAAGGATGAAAAGAACTGAGGACAGTCTCAGAGACCTCTGGGACAACATTAAATGCACAAATATAAGAATTATAGGGGTTCCAAAAGAAGAAGAGAAAAAGAAAGGGACTGAAAAAAATATTTAAACAGATTATAGTTGAAAACTTCCCTAGTATGGGAAAGGAAATAGTTAATCAAGTCCAGGAGGCACAGAGAGTCCCATACAGAATAAATCCAAGGAGAAATAGCCAAGACACATATTAATCAAACTGTCAAAAATTAAACACAAAGAACTCATATTAAAAGCAACAAGGGAAAATCAACAAATAACACACAAGGGAATACCAAGCAGGTTAACAGCTGACCTCTCAGCAGAAACTCTACAAGCCAGAAGGGAGTGGCAGGACATAATTAAAGTGATGAAGGAGAAAAACCTGCAACCAAGATTACTCTACCCAGCAAGGATCTCATTCAGATTTGATGGAGAAATTAAAATCTTTACAGACAAGCAAAAGCTGAGAGAGTTCAGCACCACCAAACCAACTTTACAACAAATGCTAAAGGAACTTCTCTAGGCAAGAAACACAACAGAAGGAAAAGACCTACAATAACAAACCCAAAACAATTAAGGAAATTGGAATAGGAACATACATATCAATAATTACCTTAAATGTAAATGGACTAAATGCTCCCACCAAAAGACACGGATTGGCTGAATGGATACAAAAACAAGACCCATATATATGCTGTCTACAAAAGACCCACTTCAGACCTATAGACACATACAGACTGAAAGTAAGGAGATGGAAAAAGATATTGCATGCAAATGGAAATCAAAAGAAAGCTGGAGTAACAATTGTTATATCAGACAAATTGGACTTTAAAATAAAGACTATTAGAAGAAACAAAGAAGGACAGTACATAATGATCAAGAGATCGATCTAAGAAGAATATATAACAATTATAAATATTTATTCACCCAATATAGGAGCACCTCAATACATAAGGCAAATACTAACAGCCATAAAAGGGGAAATCGACAGTAACACACTCATAATAGGGGACTTTAACACCCCACTTTCACCAATGGACAGACCATCCAAAATGAAAATAAATAAGGAAACACAAGCTTTAAATGATACATTAAACAAGAAGGACTTAATTGATATTTATAGCACATTCCATCCAAAAACAACAGAATACACATTTTTCTCAAGTGCTCATGGAACATTCTCCAGGATAGATCATATCTTCGGTCACAAATCAAGCCTTGGTAAATTTAAAAAAATTGAAATTGTATCAAGTATCTTTTCCGACCACAATGCTATGAGACTAGACATCAATTACAGGAAAAGATCTGTAAAAAATACAAACACATGGAGGCTAAACAATACACTACTTAATAACGAAGTGATCACTGAAGAAATCAAAGAGGAAACAAAAAAATACCTAGAAACAAATGACAATGGAGACACGATGACCCAAAACCTATGGGATGCAGCAAAAGCAGTTCTAAGGGGGAAGTTTATAGCAATACAATCCCACCTTAAGAAACAGGAAACATCTCGAGTAAACAACCTGACCCTACACCAAAAGCAATTAGAGAAAGAAGAACAAAAAATCCCCAAAGTTAGGAGAAGGAAAGAAATCATAAAGATCAGATTAGAAATAAATGAAAAAGAAATGAAGGAAATGATAGCAAAGGTCAATAAAACTAAAAGCTGGTTCTTTGAGAAGATAAAAAAAATTGATAAACCATTAGCCAGACTCATCAAGAATAAAAGGGAGAAGACTCAAATCAATAGAATTAGAAATGAAAAAGGAGAAGTAACAACTGACACTGCAAAATACCAAAGATCATGAGAGTTTACTACAAGAAACTCTATGCCAATAAAATGGACAACCTGGAAGAAATGGACAAATTCTTAGAAATGCACAACCTGCCAAGACTGAATCAGGAAGAAATAGAAAATATGAATAGACCAAGCACAAGCACTGAAATTGAAACTGTGATTAAAAATCTTCCAATAAACAAAAACCCAGGACCAGATGGCTTCACAGGTGAATTCTATCAAACATTTAGAGAAGAGCTAACACCTATCCTTCTCAAACTCTTCCAAAATATAGCAGAAGGAGGAGCACTCCCAAACTCATTCTACAAGGCCACCATCACCTTGATACCAAAACCAGGCAAGGATGTCACAAAGAAAGAAAACTGCAGGCCAATATCACTGATGAACATAGATGCAAAAATCCTCAACAAAATACTAGCAAACAGAATCCAACAGCACATTAAAAGGATCATACACCATGATCAAGTGGGGTTTATTCCAGGAATGCAAGGATTCTTCAATATACGCAAATCAATCAACGTGATACACCATAGTAACAAATTGAAGGAGAAAAAACATATGATCATCTCAATAGATGCAGAGAAAGCTTTCAACAAAATTCAACACCCATTTATGATAAAAACCCTGCAGAAAGTAGGCATAGAGGGAACTTTCCTCAACATAATAAAGGCCGTATATGACAAACCCACAGCCCACATTGTCCTCAATGGTGAAAAACTGAAAGCATTTCCACTAAGATCAGGAACAAGACAAGGCTGCCCACTCTCACCACTCTTATTCAACGTAGTTTTGGAAGTTTTAGCCACAGCAATCAGAGAAGAAAAGGAAATAAAAGGAATCCAAATCAGAAAAGAAGAAGTAAAGCTGTCACTGTTTGCAGATGACATGATACTATACATAGAGAGTCCTAAAGATGCTACCAGAAAACTACTAGAGCTAATCAATGAATTCGGTATAGTAGCAGGATACAAAATTAATGCACAGAAATCTCTGGCATTCCTGTACACTAATGCTGAAAAATCTGAAAGTGAAATCAAGAAAACACTTCCATTTACCATTGCAACAAAAAGAATAAAATATTTAGGAATAAACCTACCTAAGGAGACAAAAGACCTGTATGCAGAAAATTATAAGACACTGATGAAAGAAATTAAAGATGATACAAATAGATGGAGATATATATACCATGCTCCTGGATTGGAAGAATCAATATTGTGAAAATGACTCTACTACCCAAAGCAATCTACAGATTCAATGCAATCCCTATCAAACTACCACTGGCATTTTTCACAGAACTAGAACAAAAAATTTCAAAATTTGTTTGGATAAACAAAAGACCCCGAATAGCAAAAGCAATCTTGAGAATGAAAAACGGAGCTGGAGGAATCAGGCTCCCTGCCTTCAGACTATACTACAAAGCTACAGTAATCAAGACAGTATGGTACTGGCACAAAAACAGAAAGATAGATCAATGGAATAGGATAGAAAGCCCAGAGATAAACCCACACACATATGGTCAACTTTTCTTTGATAAAGGAGGCAGGAATGTACAGTGGAGAAAGGACAGCCTCTTCAATAAGTGGTGCTGGGAAAACTGGACAGGGACATGTAAAAGTATGAGATTAGATCATTCCCTAACACCATACACAAAAATAAGCTCAAAATGGATTAAAGACCTAAATGTAAGGCCAGAAACTATCAAACTCTTAGAGGAAAACATAGGCAGAACACTCTATGATACAAATCACAGCAAGATCCTTTTGGACCCACCTCCTAGAGAAATTGAAATAAAAACAAAAATAAACAAATGGGACCTAATGAAACTTCAAAGCTTTTGCATAGCAAAGGAAACCATAAACAAGACCAAAAGACAACTCTCAGAATGGGAGAAAATATTTGCAAATGAAGCAACTGACAAAGGATTAATCTCCAAAATTTATAAGCAGCTCATGCATCTCAATAGCAAAAAAACAAACAACCCAATCCAAAAATGGGCAGAAGACTTAAATAGGCATTTCTCCACAGAAGATATACAGACTGCCAACAAACACATGAAAGAATGCTCAACATCATTAATCATTAGAGAAATGCAAATCAAAACTACAATGAGATATCATCTCACAACAGTCATCATGGCCATCATCAAAAAATGTAGAAACAATAAATGCGGGAGAGGGTGTGGAGAAAAGGGAACACTCTTGCACTGCTGGTGGGAATGTGAATTGGTACAGCCACTATGGAGAACAGTATGGAGGTTCCTTAAAAAACTACAAATAGAACTACCACATGACCCAGCAATCCCACTACTAGGCATATACCCTGAGAAAACCATAATTCAAAAAGAGACATGTACCAAAATGTTCATTGCAGCTCTATTCACAATAGCCCAGAGATGGAAACAACCTAAGTGTCCATCATCGGATGAATGGATAAAGAAGATATGGCACATATATACAATGGAATATTACTCAGCCATAAAAAGAAACGAAACTGAGCTATTTGTAATGAAGTGGATAGACCTAGAGTCTGTCATACAGAGTGAAGTAAGTCAGAAAGAGAAAGACAAATACCTTATGCTAACACATATATATGGAATTTAAGAAAAAAATGTCATGAAGACCCCAGGGGTAAAACAGGAATAAACACACAGTCCTACCTGAGAATGGACTTGAGGATATGGGGAGGGGGAAGGCTAAGCTGTGGTAAAATGAGAGAGAGGCATGGACATATATACAGTACCAAACGTAAGGCAGATAGATAGTGGGAAGCAGCCGCATAGCACAGGGAGATCAGCTCGGTGCTTTGTGACCGCCTGGAGGGGTGGGATATGGAAGGTGGGAGGGAGGGAGATGCAAGAGGGAAGGGTTGTGGGAACAGATGTATATGTATGACTGATTCACTTTGTTATAAAGCAGAAACTAATAATAAAAAAATAAAATAAATAAAATAAAATATACAAAGAATTAAAACTCTACAATAGGAGAACAAAAATCTAATTAAAATAAAGGGCAAAAATTATGAACAGACACCTCACCAAAGAAGACAAGCATACGATTTTTAAAAAGGTATATGAAAGAAAACTGAACACATTAGTCATTAAGCAATTGCAAATTAGAACAACAGTAAGTTGCCACTACACATCCCAGTACAATGGCTGAAATCCAAAAACTTGACAGTATCAATTAATGGAAAGGATGCAGAGCATCAGAAACTCATTCACTGCTGGTGGGAATACAAAACGGTAGTAATTTTGGAAGACAGTGTATCAATTTTTTACAAAGCTAAATATAGCCTTACCATAAAATTCAGAAATCACATTCCTAGGTCGTTACCCAAATGATTAGTAAACATAAATGCAAACAAAAATCTGCAATTGGATGTTCATAAAAGCTTTATTCATAATAGCTGAAAACTAGAAGCAACCAAGATGTCCTTTAATAGGTGAATGGTATAAACACAATGTAATGGATCCATACAGTGGCATTTTGTTCAGCACTAACAAGAAATAAGACATCAAGCTATAAAGGTAAAAATAAACCCCAATGTATATTACTGGGTTAAAGAAGCTAGTCTAAAAAGGCTACATATTATATGTTTCTAATTTTATGACATCCAGAAACAAATGAAAAACTGTAGAGCTGGTTAACAGATCATTGGTTTCCAATGGCTTGAAGAAGCGTGTTTGAATAAATAAAGAACAGGGAATTTTTTTAGGGCAGTGAAACTACTCTGTATAATACTGTGATGCTTTATAAATTACTCTATGCATTTGTCAAAAGCCATAGAACTTTACAGGATAAAGAGTGACCCTTAATGTATGCAAATTTAAAAAAATCATTTAAGAGGTCAGGTGATCTCAGGATAGAATGCAGAATGTTACAAAAAAACATAACTGAATTATAAATATATGAAGTAACCTCACTAATGTGGGGTGGGGGAAAAAGATGCTGATCTAGGTAACTTTTGATATTAGCAGAGTTTGTGAGACCAAAGGCAAAATGAGCAGTACGTAAGCACTACATTTAGTTAGTAAAGTTTTTTCCTATGGGTGAGGGTTAAAAATTCTGAAACTGCTATAAATGTATATTGAAACTGATGTAATTAAGTGATTAGATATCAGATGATGGGAGCCGTGTTGGAGTGAGAGATTACAGATAAGTAAGGGTGGGCAGCTTGAATGATCCATACAGTACTGAATTAGAATTGTAGACATCAGTATGAACTCATGATTAGCTGAATGCAGATACAAATGGACACATATAGAAATATTTATAGATATATGTATACATATATCTATTTCCATAGTTTGTCAGCTAATATGATCTAGAAGTAATGACATCCTAGTAGCAACTGCACTGCCAAAACTTGAATGCTTGTCTCTAATATTATCTCCAATAAAAGAAATCAGAGATTCTTGGAGAATTGGCTGATTCTGGAGCTGGAACAAGAACAAACAAGATAATCTGGGAGAATCTTTTAGTGACTGAAAGTAAGGAAGTGCTCAGAAACCAAAATTATGTTAGTGAAAGAGACCAAGGAGCCAACTGATAGATCTCCCAATGTCCAAACCTGGAACAATTTGATCAAGAAAATAAATGACATAGTATTAGATTATAGTACAAAGTATAATATAAATATCTCATAACCCAGTTTAATAACAAGTAAAATATCCAATAAAGCAAAATGGAAAAATATCTGGCCATTACTCCTCAAAACTGTCCAGGTCTTCAAAACAAAGAAAATCTGAGAAAGTGTTAGAGTCTAGAAGAGTCTAAGGAGACACAACAACTATTTATAATGTGGAATCCTTGATGTGAATGTGTCTATAAACACACACACACACACATACACACACACACATTTCAAATGGTAAGCATTACATTAATTGTAAAATGATGAGTTAAGACCACTCTTCAATTCCAGACAGAACAGTAAAATTTTAAATCAAAATAAAGAGACAAATTATCATTATTTGCAAAGAAAACAAAATAAAAAATAAAAATTTAAATGAAACCAGTAAAATGATATTATGAGCCATTGAAGTGGCTGGAAACAAGAGAAAATATAACTTTCATGTTGTAGTAGTAATCAGAAAATATATGTGGAAAATATTTCCATCACATAAAACATGCAACATAATCCTACTAAGAAATTATTTGATCTATGTGAATAAAATAAAGGGAGAGAGAAGAAGTTTTCACATAAACTAAATGTGCCAAGCACTACACTTGGAACTTTACCTATAACATCCTCAAAATAATATAGTAAAATAGGCATTATTGTCTGTCTTTTACAGATGTGGGCAGTGAGCCCTTGAGTGTCTAACTTGCACAAGACAACAGAATCTGAAAGTGTTTGAAAAAGGATTCAAGTCTTGGACTGAGAAATTCCAAGTACATGTTGTTTCACTCCACTGTGCTATAAAGTTTTCTCATTGTCTTTTTATATTAAACTAACTATTGAAATGAATAACAAGTTATTTAATTTTTACTACCTTGGTGGAAAACATGGGTATCAGTGCTTTTATGAACCACTTCTTTCCAATTTCTGTGGATGCAGTCTGCAGTTAGAATCCTAACACGTTCATTACCTTTTTTTCACATTATGAACTTTTAAGAAAATTATTTTAATAATCAAATGTGCTTATTCTTTTAAATGATTGCCTCATTGTCCTGGTATCCTCTTGGTACCTGTCCTCTGGTAGGCATTCAATAAGATTACAATGATTTCTTTTTCTTTTTTCATATATAGCTCTTATAATTACCTTTATCACATATGTTTTTAAACAATTCTCTATTTGCATTCCAGGATGGCTATCACATCCATTCCCTGAAAATAACACTCTTCTTAAAGTAGCATTCATGTAGCACTCTTAAAATCATCTTTATTACATGGATTTTAAATACTTCTCTACTAAATGTATATCACAACCATAACCTTTGAAAACCACTGCTGTCAATGTAGAAAGCAGAAATTAATCTTAAAAACATTTTTATGACGTGTTTTTAAACACTACTATACAACAGTAATATTTGTCCTCACATTAAGGTTTCTGGGTTTTTTTTTTTTTTTTTTTTTAGTCTCATTAAAGTAAGAACATCTTGGGCTCCCCTGGTGGCGCAGTAGTTGAGAGTCCACCTGCCAATGCAGGGGAAACAGGTTCGTGCCCTGGTCCGGGAAGATCCCACATGCCACGGGGCAGCTGGGCCCATAAGCCATGGCCGCTGAGCCTGCACGTCCGGAGCCTGTGCTCCGCAACGGGAGAGGCCACAACAGTGAGAGGCCCGCATACAGCAAAAAAAAACAAAACAAAACAAAAAAAAAAAAAACAAAAAACAAAAACAAAAAGTGAGAAATCTTAAGTTAAAGTATTTTTAAAGTATTTTTCCTAAACAGCTCTATGTTCCTTGGCCCTTTTCCTTTCTTTTCACCCCTTGTAACATTTAATGTTATTGAGGGGTGGTCAAAGGATGAATTTTGTTTGTTTGTGTCTAAAGTGGATTTGTACTTGTGAGATCTCTTATCTATCTATCAGTTTGAATATTTTACCAGATTACATCTGATCCTGCTTGATTTTTGATTAGCTTTGCCTTTATCTTATAATATTTATTATTCTTAATTATTAAGTATTTAAGTTTATTATTTTATTTGTTTATTCAGGCTTTATTTACATTTAGAAATGTTTACTAAGTGTTTTGCTTATTAGCAGCAGGACAAGAAAAGTAAAAGCAAAGTGGAAAAGCAGGAAAATAAAAGACTAAAGGATTTAGAGTCAGAATAAATGAAAGTTCAGGTTGCAGCTCTGCTACATATTAGTAACTTGGTTTAGGACAAATTGATAAACTGTAAAATTTACTTCCCATGTTTATAAAATGGTGATTATAATCCCTACTTGACAATTTAAGTGGATTAAGTAGGAAACCAAATGTGACTCTGTCTAGCACATTGGAAGTCTGAATGACCAACCAGTAGTGAAATTATAAGCAAAGAATTTTATAATGGGAATGTTGTACTGTTAGAAGACAGCTGTGAAATCTGTGGAAAAACTAGATCAACATATTTTCGAAAAATCCAAGCTTTATTCTGCGTTTAAGACCATCTCTCATTTTGTTCCCTGAAATTTTGTTTCATATGTGACCATATTTTACCCTCACACTTCAATTATTTTATAAGCAATTTTTAAAAGAATGTCTGCTTTTTTTCTTAGGGTATAATAGTAATTTTCTGTGAAATATGAATTCAGGTTTTTTTCAAGCCTCAAACATATTGCACTGATTCAGTTCCAATTGTCACTCTCACCTGTCTGTGCCATAGGAGGAAAGGCTGTTTTCATTCAAAACAACAGGAGTGCAAATACATGAACCCTGATACCTGGTGCTGTCATTTTACAATGCTGTAGCCTGGATGCGTTGTCATTTTATAACACCAACTAAATTGATCTCTATTTTTTATAATTCAAAAAAATATATACTAACAGGGTTTGAAACCATGAAGAATTATAGTGTGTAATGACCAATTTTAACATGTTTTATAATCCATCAAAATGGGAATATGACCTTAGGGTACAATTTATTTTTCCTTATCATAAAATTCTACCATAGTTAGAACGGTCATATAAATTTAAAAAATGAGTCCTTTGCAGAGGTAATGAAAGAAAACTCATTCAGTCTTCCTTCTAATGTTTCATTCTGGCTTTTTTGACAGCTGAAGACACCAAAGTTCAATCAAATGCCTTTAGCACAGTAATGAAAAATGTATGCATTAAGCAAATTTGTTCACATGAAATAATTGACAGTGGTATAAAGAGATTCAATTCAGTGGTTTATAAAATACAAGAATCTGATCTAAATTAATTTGAAATTACAAAGCATGAAAAGCATGTGCTAGTTGGCAAACTAAGGAAATGGATCAATAGGTTTCTATTTGTATTTATATTGTCTACATTCATTCCTTTTTGAAAGAAATAAAAGCACAAAGCATGTTATGATTTTTAAAGAATGCTCTAATCCTCCTATGGTATTCTGTTCAAATGTATAAATAGTCCTGATCTGTGAGCACAAGTGACTTCATACATAAGAAGCAGGAGGCCAAAAGAGAAATGAAAAACAAAGACATACAATGTTGATTAACTGAACCACGGGATTCAAATTAGTCTTTCCTGAATGTCCTTTAATGACAGTTCAGCACAAAGGTTTATTATTGCAAAGGGGAAAAAGGATTTAAATGTAAGAAAGTTTATGGAAAAAAAAAGGTTTTTTATCCTTGATGGTGATTTTTTTTTAAATTACTGATACAACTCAGAATGAGGATTTAGAAAACAATGTAAATAATGTACTCAATAACTAAAAGCATGCCAATTAAAGTCACTCTTTTAAGCTTAGAACTCTCAATATGATGAAAACAATACAAGTTTGCACCCTGGGATTTTAGGCACAATGGATGTACATAGAATGTTTCTATATGGGCAGGATTATGTGCTGTGGATCAAGAAAACGAATTCCTCCATCTGCCTAAAATTTTACTCACTCTAAAGCGAAGAAATTTCTTAACAAATTGATGAGACACTATAAATGATTTCCACTCATTTCAACAAGATAATAGAAAAAGACAAATATTGAACATGATGCTTGAAAATCTGTCTTGTATAAACACTATGTAAAAAGCCAAAAATCATACATGATTTGCAACAGAAAATAAAATACCTGATTATTTTCATTGTTCACTGCTGAGAAAAATATAAGGGGGCTGATAGAAAAGTCCAGTGAGTTCTTTTTCTTGTAACCCATCCATCTGCAATACAGCTTTTCCATAGCTTTTCTTTATTGGCATGACACATCAATATCACATATGTTTGAGGAGTATTTAAGCTTTCATTATAGCTACGTCTTTCAAGAATTTTTCTATTTGAAATATTTTGTTTTATCATTTGTATGATTCATTTACATCAGTAGCATCCTGATTAATTTCATTTTATGGCCAAGGGCTGTAACAGATGCTCTTTGTTGTGTTATTTTTTTTCCTTTTAGTTTCTTTTGGGATTTATCTAACAAAACAGAATATAGTAAATACTTGCTTAGCATGAAGACCAACAAAACATTTTAAATAGATTTTTACTTCAGGGTTTATAAGCCATCAACAAGGTATGAGAGAAAGTGAGCTAATTTTTATTGAATTAGAAATTTCTAAGTTTTAGAGATTTTATACTCATTGTAATTTGTACGTCACAATAGTACAGTAAAGTTTTTATATTATCCCTAATTTACAGATGATAAAACTGATTATCAGAGAGGTTAAGAAACTTTCCCAAGATCACATATAACTAGATGTAGGAACCAGGTCAAAGGCACAGATTTATCTAAAGATTAAACACTTAATGTAAGTAACACCTTAACTGATAAAAGAAGAAAAAATATGATTTTTCATTTAAATAGGTACATAAATATTCAGCAAAATTTATTATTTATTTGTAATTTTTCAAAAAAAGAACTATTAGAAACACTAATTTTTCCAAAAGAGAGGAATTTCCATAACCTGGTGAAGTATATTTACTACAAGCCTATAGCAAATGTCACATCAAACAATGAACCACAGGGAATTCCCTGGTGGTTCAGTGGTTGGGACGTCACCCTCTCACTGCCAACAGCCTGGGCTCAATCTCTAGTCTTGGAAATAAATCCCACAAGCCATGCATCGCGGCCAAAAAAGAAAAAAACAAAACAAAACAAAACAAATAGTGAACCACAGACTGCCATTTTTAAAATATTTTTGTTGAGGTATAATTGACATACATTATATTATTTTCAGGTATACAACATAATCACTCAACATTTGTATACAATGTGAAATGATCACCACATTAAGTCTAGTTAACATTTATCACCAAAGTTAATTCAATATTATGGATTATATTTCATGTGCTGTACTTTACAGTCCCATAACATTTATTATTTTTTTCAACTGGAAGTCTGTATTTCTTGATCCCTTTTCCCATTTTGCATCCCCAACTCCCCCCCACCACCACCTTTGGCAATCACCAATTTGTTCTCTGTATCTATGAGTCTGGATTTTGTTTTGTTTTGTTTGTTTTATTTTTCAGATTCCACATATAGGTGAAATCATATGAAAATTGCCTTTGTCTAACTTCACTTAGGATAATACAAATTATAACAATGTTGTCATAAATGTCATGATTTTATCCTTTTTTATGGCTGAATAGTATTCACATTACCACATACCACTTCTTTTTTATCCATTCATCTAACATGTATACACAGGTTGTTTATATATCCTGACTGTTATAAAGAATACTACAATGGACATAGGAGTCCATATATCTTTTCAAATTACTTGTTTTTTTCTGTTTGGTAAGTATGCAGTAGTGAAATTTCTGGATTGTATGGTGGTTCAATGTTTAATTTTCTGAGGAACCTCCATAACTGTTTTCCTTAGTGACTGCACCAATTTATATTCCCACCAACAGTGTACAAGTGTTCCCTTTTTGCCACATCCTCACTAATGCTTGTTATTTCCTGCCATTTTGATAAAAGCCATTCTGACAGGTGTAAGGTGATATCTCATTGTGGTTTAGATAGCTTTTTCCTGTTGATTAGTGATGGTGAACATCTTTTCATGTACCTGTTGGCCATCTGAATGTCTTCTTTGGAAAAATGTCTATTCAGATCTTCTACATATGTTTTAATCAGGTTGTTTGGTTTTTGTTATTGAGTTGTATGTGTTTTTTGTATATTTTGGATATTAACCACTTACCAAATATATGATTTACAAATATCTTTCACATTCAATAGATTACCTTTTCATTTTGTTGATCGTTTCCTTTGCTATGTGCACACTTTTTCATTTGACTTAGTCCCTTTATTTTTGCTTTGGTTTCCTTTGTCTTTGGAGTCAGAGCCAAAAAAAAAAAATTGCTAAGAACTGTGTCAAAGAGCTTAAAGGCAATGTCTTCTTCTAGGAGTTTTATGGTTTCATGTCTTACATTCAAATCTTTAATCCATTTTGAGTAAATTTTTGTATATGGTTTAAGGTAGTGGTCCAGTTTCATTCTTTTCAATGTAGCTGTCCAGTTTCCCTACATCATTTATTGAAGATACTGTCCTTCCCCCATAGTATATTCTTGGCTCCTTTGTCATAAATTAATTGACCACATAAGTGTGGGTTCTTCTAGGCTCTCTATTATGTTCTATTTGTCCATATATCCATTTTTATGCCATTACCATACTGCTTTGATTACTATAACTTTTTAGTATAAACTGAAAGCAGGGAGCATGATACTTCTGGCTTTGTTCTTCTTTCTCAAGACTGTTTTGGCTATTCAGGGTGTTTTGTGGTACCATACAAATCTTAAAATTACTTGTTTTAGTTCTGTGAGAAATGCTGTTGGAATTTTGATATGGAGTGGATTGAGTCTGTAGAATTCTTTGAGTACTATGAACACTTTAACAGTAATAAATCTTCTATTTAATGGGCATGGAATATCTTTCTTTATATGTATCTTCCTCAATTTCTTTCACCAATGTCATATAGCTTTTAGTGTATAGGTCATTCACATTTTTGGTTAAATTTACTCCTAGATATTTAATTCTTTTTGAAGGGATTGTAATTGGGATTGTTTTCTTGATTTCTCTTTCTGATAGCTCATTTTAGTGTATAGAAATGCAGCATATTTGTATATTAATTTTGTGTCCTGCAACTTTACTGAATTCACTTATTAGTTCTAACAGTTTTAAGGTGGAGTCTTTAGGTTTTTCTATATATAGTATCATGTAATTTGCAAACACTTTTACCTCTTCCTTTCCAATTTGTATGACTTTTATTTCTTTTCTGTGTAATCCCTATGGCTAGGACCACCAATACTGTGTTGAATAAAAGTGGGACAAGTGAGCATCCTTGTCTTGTTCCTGTTCTTAGATGAAAAGCCTTTAGCTTTTTATCATTGAGTATGATACTATTGGTGGATTTGTGATGTGTAGTTTTTATTATATTCAGGTACATCTATACCCACTTTGTTAGGAGTTATTATCATAAATGAATGTCATATTAAGTCAAATGCTTTTCTGCATCTATTGTGCTGATCATATGACATTTGTCTTCCATTTTGTTAATGTGGTGTATCACTTTGATTTGTGGATATTGAACTATCCTTGCATCCCTGGAATAAATCCTACTTGATCGTGGTGTAGGATCCTTTTAATATATTGTTTTATTTTGTTTGTGAATAATTTGTTGAGGATTTTTGCATCTGTGCTCAGCAGGGATACTGGCTTGTAATTTTCTTGTTTTGTGGTGTCCTTGTCTGGTGTAGGTATGAAGGTAATTCTAGCCTTTTAAAAAGAATTTGACAATATTCCATCTTCTGCAATTTTTTGGAAGAGTTTAAGGATAGGTATTAAATCTTCTTTGAATGTTCAGCAGAATTCACCAGTGAAGGCATCTGATACTGAACTTTTGCTTTTTAGGAGGTTTTTGATTACTGATTGAATCTACTTAATAGTAATCAGTCTATTCAGACTTTCTATTTCTTGATGATTCAGTCTGGAAGATTGTACATTTCTAGGAATGTATCCATTTCTTCTAGATTGTTCAAGTTGTTGGTAGATAATTGTTCATAGTAGTTTCTTAAGATCTTTTGTGAGGTGAGTTGTAATATCTGCTTTTTTATTTTTGATTTTATTAAAGAGATCTCTCTACATTTTTTTCTTGGTAAGTCTAGCTAAAGGTTTGTCAATTTTGTTTATCATTTCAAAGCAAAAGCTCTCGGTTTCATTAATACTTTCTATTTTCATTTTAGTCTCTATTTCATTCTTTCCCCTCCCCACGTCCCTCTCCCCTCTGGTAACCACTAGTTTATTCTTTATATCTGTGAGTCTGTTTCTGTTTTGTCACGTCATTCTTTTTTTAAATTTATTTTTAGATTCCACATATAAGTTAAAACATACACTGATTGTCTTTTGCTGTCTGACTTATTTCATGAAGCATAATAACCTCTAGGTCCATCCATGTTGTTTGCAAATGACAGAATTTCATTCTATCTTATGGCTGAGTAATCAGACAACCTGATTAAGAATTAGGCAGAAGACTTGAATAGACATTTTTTTTCAAGATACACAGGTGGCCAACAAGCACACGAAAAGATGCTCAACTTCACTAATCATCAAAGAAATGTAATTCTAAAACAATGAGATATCACCTCACACCTGTCAGAATGGCTATCATCAAAAAGTGTATAAATAACAGATGTTGACGAAGACGTGGAGAAAAAGGAGCCCTAGTACACTGTTGGGATATGTAAATTGGTGCAGGAACTATGGAAGACAGTATGTAGGTTCCTCAAAAAGCTAAAAGTAGAACTAGCAAATGGTCCATCAATTTCACTCATAGGTGTATATTTGAAGAAAATGAAAATACTAGTTTGAAAAGATATATGCACCACAATATTCCTAGCAGTATTATTTACAATAGCCAAGATAGGGAAGCAACCTAAGTGTTCATAACAGATAAGTGGATAAAGGAAATTGAATATATATATACACACAAATATATTCCCTTTACATTTAAAGTGATTATTGACATGTATATAGTTACTTCCATTTTGTTAATTGTTTTATGGCTATTTTTGCAGTCCTTCTCTGTCCCTTTTTTCTCCTCTTTCTCTCATCCCTTGTAGTTTGATGACTTTCTTTTGTGTTTAAATTTCTTTCTCATTTTCTTTTGTGTATTTACTATAGGTTTTTGTTTTGTGGTTACCATCATGGTCACATACATCATTAAATGTATGTAATAGTATATTTTAGGTTGATAGCAACTTAAATTTGGACACATTTCAGAATTCTACATTCTTCCTCCCCTCACCCACATTTTATGTTTTTGATGTAACATTATACATATTATTTTATGTCTGTCTTATCAAATTATTTTAGTTTTACTAAAATATTTTAGTTTTACTAATACTTTTGTGTTTTAACCTTCATAGTAGCTTAAAAAGTGATTAATCCACTAACTTTACAATATATTTACCTTTTCCAATGGGGCTTTTACTTTTATAAGTTTTCTTGTTATTAACTAATGTCATTTCTTTTCAACAAGAAGAAATCCCATCAATACTTTTGCTAAGGCCAGTTTAGTAATGAGAATTCCTCTAGCTTCTGCTTGTCTGGAAAACTTTTAGTTGTCTTTCCGTTCTTAATGATAACCTTGCCAGATAGTGTGTTCTTGGTTAGAAATGTTTTGTTGTTGTTATTGTTGTTGTTGCTGTTGTTTGTTTTTCTTCTTTCAGCTGTTTGAATACGTCCTGCAACTCCCTTCTGGCCTTCAACATTTCTGCTGAGAAAGCTTCAGATAGCTTTATGGGGTTTCTTGCTGCTTTTACAATTCTTTTTATCTTTAACTTTTAACATTTTAATTATAAATTGTCTTGATGTGGATCTCTTTGGGTTCATCTTTTTTGGATCTCTCTGGGGTTCCTGAACTTGAATGTCTGTTTCTTCCCTAGGTTAGGAGAGTTTTCAGCCATTTCTTCAAATAATTTTTTTGCCTCTTTCTTTCTCTCTCTCCTCTCTTTCTGGGACCCTATAATAAAAATGTTATTCTGCCAGATATTGTCCCATAGGTCCCTTAAGTTCTCTTTATTTAATAATCTATTTTTGGTTCTTTTTTCTTTTTGCTGCTCTATTTGGGTGAGTCCCATTGCCTTGTGTTACAACTCACTAATCTGTTCTTCTGCTTCATCCACTCTGTTTTTGAACCCCTCTATTGTATTTTCAATCAGTTATTGTATTCTTCAGATCTGTAACTTCTGTTTGGTACTTTCTTATTTTTTCTTCTTTGTTGAAGTTCGCACTGTGTTCATTCATTTCTCTCCCAACTTCAGTGAACATCTTTATGACCATTACTTTGAATTCTTTATCATGTAGATTACTTATTTTCCTATTATTAATGTCTTTTTTCTGAAGTTTTGACTTGTTCTTTTCTTTGGAACATATTTCTCAGTTTCCTCATTTTGCTTGACTCTCTGTGTTTCTGTATATTAGGCAAAACAGCTACCTCTCTAAGTCTTGAATGAATGGCCTTTGTGTAGGTGATGACATTTCTCTTTCAACCTTGTCCTAGCTGTTGGTTATCTCTTGAACCTTTGTGATTGTCTAAACCTCCTAGTTTATTCTTGATGTGTCCCCATTGTTGAGGCTGTGCCCAAACCTATCAGTGTTCTAAGAGGAGAAAACTTATTTAACATCTAGTTTCATGCAGTTGGAAACCAGACCCTCAGGCAGCAGGTTTAAAATATGAAAATATATACAATCTTGTAGGGCCACAATTGTAATCCCTGCTGGTCTCCAGTTCAAGAAATCTAGAGGTGTCTCCTGGGCAACAGTTGCAATAATCAAGCCTCCAGAGAAGGGTATTAATTCCTTTTATGTTTATAAGAGCTTATAGGAGCTCTTGTTGAGCTATAGTGAAGCCAAAGGCATACACATGGATGTTGTCTCCCTGCTTATGTTTCCTGGAAGTGCTTCCTTAGCACCTCGATGTGTGAGAATCCTGAAGCCTGTCACTCAGGCTGAAACTTCAGGCTAAGTAAATAGATCTTTTTCACAGGAAGCCTGGGATTGTGTTTCAGTCTGCTGTCTATGCAGTGCCCTGGGGGTGGTGGCATTCGAAGAACTGTCCTTTTGATTGTTACAGTCCCACAGAGCTCAGAAATGCCAGCCACCTTGGCCACTTGGGCCAGGAGATCAAGGGGAATGCCCTGTGTAGATTGCACATACCTGCTGGCTTTAGCAAAGCAACTGGAGAGTACAGGGCATGGGTACGCTCACCAGGAAAATGTCTTGAGTGTGCATACTCACAGGTTTCAGCAATGCAGTAGGAAAGGTGTCTTACCTGGGCTTACCTGGCATCAGCAAAGTAGTGGGCTAGTGTCATGGCCAATTGCACTGCCTGTATTAGCAAGGTGGTGGGAGGGTGCCACCTTTAAGCTTTATTTCCTGCCTGTTCTAAGAGGGTAGGTGGAGAGTGCAATAATGGCATAAACCAGTTTCTCAATCTCCAGGAAGTGTTTCAATTGTCCCATACCTCTTCAGCAGATGCTTTTAGATCAACAAATGAGTATCCTTCACATATTGTCTAGCTGCTTTTCAAATTGCTGTTTTTATGCTGGGTTTATGGGCAAGTGAGACTATGCATGAGCCCTTTAAAAGGGGAATCTCAGTTTCCTATAACACACTGTGTCCCTTGGACATCAGCCCTATTGGTTTCTTAAGGCAAACATCTCTCTGATGCAGATCCCAGCAGTTGGGGTGTCTGATGTGTCTGGTGAGATCCCTTCCTGTTGTGTGTTCCTGCACCAGGGATGGAGTTTTGGTTAGACTGTGCCTTTGACTTCCCTATGCATCTTGACATGGAGCTTTTATCCTTCGATAAGGAGAAGTAGATCATCTAGTTCCCAGATATTTTTCAGAGGTAATGATCTATATGTAGCTGTAGATTTTGTGTGTTAGCTTATGTAAAAAATGCCCCTGGAATCTTGATTGAAATTGCATTGAATCTATAGATGGCTTTGAGTAGTATGGACATTTTAACAATATTAATTCTTCCAATACACAAACACAGGATATCTTTCCATTTACTTGTTTCTTCTTCAATTTCTTTCCTCAGTGTCTTATAGTTTTCAGTGTAGAGATCTTTTTTTTTTTTTTTTTTTTTTTTTGCGGTATGTGGGCCTCTCACTGCTGTGGCCTCTCCCGTTGTGGAGCACAGGCTCCGGATGCGCAGGCTCAGCGGCCATGGCTCACGGGCCCAGCCGCTCCGCGGCATATGGGATCCTCCCAGACCGGGGCACGAACCCGTATCCCCTGCATCGGCAGGCGGACTCTCAACCACTGCGCCACCAGGGAGGCCCCCAGTGTAGAGATCTTTCATGTCATTGGTTAACTTTATTCCTAAGTACTTTATGATATTGGTATTATCATAAATGGGGTTATTTTCTTTATTTCTTTTTCAGATAATTTGTCATAAATGTATAGAAATGCTACTGATTTTTGTTTGTTGATTTTTGTATCCTGCAACTTTACTGAATTTTCTGATTAGATATAATAGTTTTTTTGATGGAGTCTTTAGGATTTTCTTTATATAAAATCATGTCATCTGCAAATAGGACAATTTTACTTCTTCCTTTCCAATTCTGATGATTTTTTTTTTTTTTTTTTGCTTTTTCTTGCTTGACTGCCCTGGCTAGGACTTCCAGTTATACATTGAAATTCAGTAGTAAAAGTGAACACCCTTGTTTTGTTCCTGATCTTAGAGGAAAAGCTTTCAAAGCTTTTGCTATTGAGTATGAAGTTAGCTGTGAGCTTATCATATATGCTTTTTATTATATGGAGGTATGTTCTTTCTGTATCTAATTTGTTACATGTTTTTCTCAAGAATCAATGTCAAATATTGTCAAATGTTTTTTATGCATCTATTGAGTTGATCATATGATTTTTATCTTCCATTCTATTAATGTGAGGTATCTCATTTATTTAACTTTGTATGTTGAAACATTCTTGCATCCCTGGGGGGGAATTCCACTTGATCATTATGTATGATCCTTTTAATGTGTTGTTGAATTCAGTTTGCTAGTATTTTGTTGAGAATTTTTACATCTATATTCATCAAAGATATTGACCTGTAGCTTTCTTTTCTTGTAATGTTCTCATACAGGTTGATATCAGGGTAATGCTTGCCTTGTAAAATGATTTTGAGCATTCCGTCCTCTTCAAATTTTTGGAAGATCTGAGAAGAATTGGCATTTATTCTTCTTTAAATTTTTGGTAAAATTTACTGGTGAAGCCACGTGGTCCTGGCTTTTTCTTTGTTGAAAAGCTTTTTTTATTATTGATTCAATCACCTTGCTCATTATTGGTCTGTTCAGATTTTCCCTTTCTTTATAATCCTGTCTTGATAAGCTATGTATTTCTAGGAATTTAACCATGTCTCCTGGGTTGTTCAGTTTATTGGCATATAGTTGTTCATAGTAGTCTCTTATGATATTTTGTATTTCTGTGGTATCAGTTGTAAGTCTCCTATTTTATTTATAATTTTATTTATTTGGGATCTCTCTTTTTTTTTTTGGTTATGCTAGCTAAAGATTTGTCAATTTTGTTTATCTTTTCAGAGAAACAACTCTTAGTGTTGTTAATCATTTCTATTGTTTTTCTGTTCTCTATTTCATTTATTTCTACTCTAATCTTTATTTTTTCCTTCCTTCTGCCAACTTTGGGCTTAGTTTGTTCTTTTTTTTTCTAGTCCTTTGAAGTATAAAGTTAATTTGCTTATTTGAGCTCTTTCTTTTTTCTGGATATATATGTTTATTGTTATAAACGTCCCTGTTAGAACTGCTTTTGTTATGTCTCAGAAGTTTTGTATGTTGGGTGCACAGCAAAGAAATAATCAATAAAATGAAAGGGCAATGAGAGAAAATATTTGCAAATCACACATCTAATAATTGGTTAATGTTCAAAAACTGTAAGAAACTCATACAACTCAACAGGATAATAATAATAATAATCCAATTAAATAATCCAATTAAATAATCCAGTTAAATCCAATAGTAATAATCCAATAAATCCAATTTAATAATCCAATTAAAAATGAGCAAAGACCTCAGTAGACATCCTTCCAAATAAGATAATCAAATGACCAAGAGGTACATGAAAAAGTGCTCAATGTCACTAGTCATTGGGAAAATGCAAATCAAAACCACAATGAGATATGTCCTCACACCTGTTAGAATTGTTATCTTCAAAAAGACAAGAGATAACAAATGTTGACAACAATGTGGAGTAAGGGAATCCTTGTGCACTGTGAGAATGTAAATTGGTACAGTCACTAGGGAAAACATTATGGAGGTTCCTCAAAAAATTAAAAGTAGAAGTACCATAAGATCCAGGAAATCCATTACTAGGTACACATCCAGAGGAAATGAAATCATCCCAAAGGGATATTTGCACCCTCATGTTCATTGCAGCATTTTTTACAATAACCAAGACATGGAAACAACCTAAGTGTCCATTGATGTATGAATGAAAAAGAAAATAGTATTCCATATATACAATGGAATACTACTCAGTCATAAAATAGAAGTAAATCCTGCCATTTGCAACAATATGGATGGACCTTGAGGGTATTAAGCTATGTGAAATGTCAGACAAAGAAACACAAATACTATATGATTTCACTTATATGCAAAATCAAAACAAACAAACAAACAAACGTATGAACAGAGATCAGATTGTGGTTGCCAGAGGTGGGAGTGGGAAGTGGGGAAATTGAGTGAAGGTGGTCAAAAGATACAAACTTCCAGTCATAAGATAAATAAATTCTGGGTTGTAAGTTATAGCATAATAACTATATGTAACAATAATGTATTGTATATTTGAAATTTACTAAATGAGTAAATCTTAAAGGTTCTCATCACAGGGGGAAAATCGTAGCAATGTTAGCTGATGGATGTTGACTAAATTTATTGTGGTAATCATTTTGCAACATATTCATGTGTCAAATCATTATGTTGTACATATTAAATCTAAACAATGTTATATATCAATAATATCTCAATAAAATCTGAAAAAAAATTTAAATGAAAAAAATGCAAAGTAAGTATTCCAGCTGTGTAACCAGAAATCCTCTGTGAAAACACTAGAAAAAAATTGTCTTAAGGTATGACTAAGTTATTTAAGGCTTGTTACTTTGAAGTTTAACTTGTATCTCTAAATTATATTAGTAGTCAAGAGAGATTCAGAGTTGAAAATAGATGCACATCATTTATGTGATTTAAAATAAAACAGTAGTATGTGTATGTACTAACATGGAAACTAACCTTATTTAGTTTATAATGAAAAACTAAAAGAAATAAAAAATACTTTTTATAAAAAGGAGAGTAAAACAAGTAATAAAAAGAAAGGAAGGAAAGAGTCAAAAAGTATCATTAATTGTAGATAATATGATTGCCTAGAAGAAAATTTAGAGACAAATTATTAGAATTAGTAGGAGAAATCATTTTTTGCCAGATACACAAACAAGAATCAAAACTTAGCATTTTTAAATACTAGCACAAAAATAAAATATAATGTTTAAATATGTCATTTTTCTGTGGCAATTTTTATATATAGATACAAATTACCTAAGGAAAATTGACTAAAATTTTTCAACACCTTACACAGAAAATCATACCCATTTACTGAAATACATCAAAGATTAAATGACTAGAAAATATATCATAATCATAGATAAGAAAAATTGGTTTCATAAAAATGTCAATTCTTGCCAAATTAATCTACAGAATTCTAATCAAAACCCAATCAGTTTCTCATAGAATCGTTAGGCTGATTTTAAAATCTATATGTAACTGCAATGTACCAAGAATAATGAGACATTTTGGAGAAAAAGCAAAATGAGTTGAAGCAGGGCTAGGCTTAGAAGATGTAAAACATCACTTAAAAACTATAATAATTCAAGCCATTTAGCACTGACGCATAGATAGACAAACACTTCCAACAGGATAGAGCAGGGGTCAGCAAACTACAGCCTTTGTGCAAGATCTAGTCTGCTGTCTGTTTTTGTAAATAAAGATTTTTAGGAAACACAGCCATACTTATTTATTTAAATATTACCTGCTTTCCTGCCTGCTAAGTGGCAGAGTTGAATAGTTGTAAGAGGCATTAAAGAACTGCAAAATCCTATAACTTTTCCTACCTAGCCCATTAACAGAAAATTTTTTCTGACCCCTAGATGAGAGAGCCTAGAAAATGATCTATGTATAAATGAAAACATGATTATAATAAGTGGGATAAATGATATTGCAGATAAGCGGGAAAAGAATAGACTTTTCACCAATTCTCAGACATTTTTTTCCGTAGGTCATAAAGTTTTACATTGGTCATTTAAGACACATTAAACACAAACACAAATACTTAATTTAAAGATCTACAGTTTTTATTTTTTTAATTGTATAATTTAAATATGTGCAGTTTATTTTTATTTATTTTTGGCTGCATTTGGGTCTTCTTTGCTGCACGCAGGCTTTCTCTAGTTGCGGCCAGCAGGGGTTACTCTTCGTTGTGGTGCACGGGATTCTCATTGTGGTGGCTTCTCTTGTTGCGGACCACAGGCCCTAGAGGGTGTGGGCTTCAGTAGTTGTGGTGCGTGGGCTCAGTAGTTGCAGTGTGTGACCTCTAGGGTGTATGGGCTTCAGGAGTTGTGGCACACAGGCTCAGTAGTTGTGGCTCACAGGCTCTAGAGCACAAGCATAGTAGTTGTGGTGCATGGGCTTAGTTGCTCTGCAGCATGTGGGATCTCACTGGACCAGGGATTGAACCAATGTTCCCTGCATTGGCAAGCAGATTCTTAACCACTGCACCACTGGAGAAGTCCATAAACATCTACAGTTTTTATAGAAGAATATCTTCATGAAACCAGAATAAGAAAGAATTCCAGGGAAGGAGCTTCAAGATGGCAGAAGAGTAAGATGTGGAGATCACCTTCCTCCCCACAAATACATCAGAAATACATCTACATGTGGAACAACTCCAACAGAATACCTACTGAACTCTGGCAGAAGATCTCAGCCCTCCCAAAAGGTAAGAAACTCCTTATTTACTTGGTAGGGCAAAAGAAAAAAAAAAAAGAAAAACAGAGACAAAAGAACAGGGAGGGGACCCGCACCAGTGGGAGGGAGCTGTGAAGGAGGAAAGGTTTCCACACACTAGGAAGCCACTTCGCCTGCAGAGACAGGGGGTGGTGTGGAGGAAGCTCTGGAGCCACGGAGGAGAGCACAGCAACAGGTGTGTGGAGGGCAAAGCGGACAGATTCCCACACAGAGGACCAGTGCTGACCAGCACTCACCAGCCCAAGAGGCTTGTCTGCTCACCTGCCGAGACAGGTGGGGGCTGGGAGCTGAGGCTCCAGCTTCGGAGGTCGGATCCCAGGGAGAGGACTGGTTTTGGCTGCATGAACACAGCCTGAAGGGGCAAGTGCACCACAGCTAGCTGGGAGGGAGTCCGGGAAAAAGTCTGGAGCTGCCGAAGAGGCAAGAGACTTTTTCTTGCCTCTTTGTTTCCTGGTGCGTGAGGAGAGGAGATTAAGAGGGCCGCTTAAAGGAGCTCCTGAGATTGGCGTGAGCTGTGGCTATCAGCACGGACCCCAGAGACAGGCATGAGATGCTAAAGCTGCTGCTGTAGCTACCAAGAATCCTGAGTGCAAGAACAGGTCACTACCCACAACTACACTCCTGGGAACCTGTGCAGCCCATCACTGCCAGGGTCCCATGTTCCAGGGACAACTTCTCTGGGAGAACATATGATGTGCCTCAGGCTGGTGCAACGTTATGTCAGCCTCTGCAGTAGCAGGCTTGCCCCACATCTGTAACACTCCCTCCTCCCAGCACATTTCTCCAAAGAAGATATACAGATTGTCAACAAACACATGAAAGAATGTTCAACACCATTAATCATTAGAGAACTACAAATCAAAACTACAATGAGAAATCATCTCACACCGGTCAGAATGGCCATCATCAAAAAATCTAGAAACAATAAATGCTGGAGAGGGTGTGGAGAAAAGGGAACACTCTTGCACTGTTGGTGGGAATGTAAATTGATACAGCCACTATGGAGAACAGTATG
This sequence comes from Mesoplodon mirus, assembly GCF_964341445.2. Lineage (NCBI taxonomy): Eukaryota > Metazoa > Chordata > Mammalia > Artiodactyla > Ziphiidae > Mesoplodon > Mesoplodon mirus. The sequence continues at coordinate 104,979,616 of NC_138983.1, read as the reverse complement.
GAGATTCCTTAAAAAACTACAAATAGGGCTTCCCTGGTGGCACAGTGGTTGGGAGTCCGCCTGCTGATGCAGGGGACGTGGGTTCGTGCCCCGGTCCAGGAGGGTCCCACATGCCGTGGAGCAGCTGGGTCCGTGGGCCATGGCCGCTGAGCCTGCATGTCCGGAGCCTGTGCTCTGAAACGGGGGAGGCCACGGCGGTGAGAGACCCGCATACCACAAGGGAAAAAAAAAAGAAAAAAAAACTACAAATAGAACTACCATACGACCCAGCAATCCCACTACTGGGCATATACCCTCAGAAAACCATAATTCAAAAAGAGTCATGTACCAAAATGTTCATTGCAGCTCTATTTATGATAGCCAAGACATGGAAGCAACCTAAGTGTCCATCAACAGATGAATGGATAAAGAAGATGTGGCACATATATACAATGGAATATTATTCAGCCATAAAAATAAACGAAATTGAGTTATTTGTAGTGAGGTGGATGGACCTAGGGACTGTCATACAGAGTGAAGTAAGCCAGAAAGAGAAAAACAAATACTGTATGCTAACACATATATATGGAATCTAAGAAAAAAAAATGGTCATGAAGAACCTAGGGGTAAGAAAGGAATAAAGACACAGACCTACTAGATCATGGACTTGAGGATATGGGGAGGGGGAAGCGTAAGCTGTGGCAAAGTGAGAGAGTGGCATGGACATATATACACTACCAAACATATAATAGGTAGTGGGAAGCAGCCGCATAGGACAGGGAGATCAGTTAGGTGGTTTGTGACCACCTAGAGGGGTGGGATAGGGAGGGTTGGAGGGAGGGAGATGCAAGAGGGAAGAGATATGGGAACATATGTATATGTATAACTGATTCACTTTGTTATAAAGCAGAAACTAACACACCATTGTAAAGCAGTTATATTCCAATAAAGATGTTACCAAAAAAAATGCTGAGTTAAAGAAACCATACTTTTCTGTTTTATACATTTCCAGTATCTAACATAAGATCTGACATACTACAGGTATTCAGTTGTATTTGTTGATAGGATGCATATTTTTTCATGAATGAATGACAGAATTTTCACACACATTAATTGATTTGAAATGTAGAAGAAGTCCTTTGAGTTAAGCCTTCCATATTATTATAATAATATTTTCAATGTATATTGGGAGTTTTATATGAATTAAAAATGCATTTGTATATATTAGCTCTCCTAATCCTAGTGGCAAACCTCTCTTGTAGATAAGGAAGGTATTGTCATTTCAATTGACAAATGAGAAAGTAAAAAACAGTAAATTTAAGTAAGCTTATCCAAAGCCATAGAACTAGTTGGGGGAAGATTACAACCCACCTCCAAATGGAGCTTTTTAATACCCAAAGAATGATTTCATTTTTTCTGTTTCCTCTATTTGCCCTCTACACTTGCTTCTCTATCTCAATGTAGCTTCAACTTGGTGCATTTGATATCTAAAGGACTATAAGACTCAAAACCTTCTAGAGATACCAAGTGATCTTTCTTGAAGAGTACTAATAAAGCAACTGCATTATGTGGCATGGGGGTGAGGGATAAATTGCGAGATTGGGATTGACATATACACACTACTATATATAAAATAGATAACTAATGAGGACCTACTGTATAGTACAGGGATCTCTACTCAGTACTTTGTAATGACCTATATGGGAAAACAATCTAAAAAGGAGTGAATATATGTATATGTATAACTGATTCACTTTATTGTACATCTGAAACTAACACAATATTGTAAATCAACTATACTCCAATAAAAAAAATTTTTTTTAAACCTAACAAAAAAAAAATGCAAGACAGTATTTCCAGCTGTGATATCTTGGACTAACTATTGTAGTAAAGTCCTTATCCAATGTCTTCAGAAAGAAGTAATTAAAATCTTAGAGTCAGATTTGGAAGAAACCTTTGAATTGCAGCTCCAGCCTCTGATCCCTGAATAACCTTTACAACAAAATAACATTTTTTTCTCAGACTTAAAATTAAAGAGATTAAAAAAATAATAAAAGCAATGGTTTTACCTGTTTTCTTTAATAGTGGAATTATTATTTAACTTTTAAAAAAATTGGTAATTGCTTGAACATAATCACTTAAGGGAAAAGGAAGTTATGTTGCATAAATATTGCCAGTGAAAACAATATATATTTTAGAGTGTGGAATACTTTCACATGTGTTTTCAGTTTTATAAATGGAAAACTCAGGTTTTTATTTCTTTATTTTACATGAATACCTCTAAGATTTTTCATAAGCTGGAACAAGAGATGATCTTATTCTGATTTGACCTTAGTTGTATAGAAACAACAACACTTTCATTATTATTTCATTAATTTTAATTACTTTGAGAGATTTATTTTGTTGTTAAAAATACAGCCAGTTTACAATAAGGACAAGAGCATGGGTTTAGAGTGAGAGAAAATGTGTTTAAATTCTGACTATTGGATCTACTGCTCCTGTCATTGGACAATGCAATGAATCTTCTGAGACTGCATTTCCTTACCTGTAAAATGGAATTCTATTTTCCCTAGATTAGATCCCTTGTTGAATAAGCCAGGTCCTGTCTACCACTCTGTCCTTAGCACCAATGGTGCCTCTATGTCATGAAGATCACGTGAAACAATGTCTTGCAAACACAGAAGTGATTTAAAAATCTAAGCTATCATTCTTGTAATGGTATTTATTTCAAGTTGGTGGAAAAGAAAGAAGAATCTATAAATTTGAGGCACCGTCTAGAGTGCTTGTTTTTTGTAAAAGGACGTTGAATATATAAAATGCTCATGATGTTTCTCTGCCATGAACATTCTTGTAGATGTATTTACACACGGGCAGAAATTACTGTAAATTATAAACCAGGGTGGGAGTTTTTCTACATCGTAGTGTAACTGGGTATTAGGGTAAGTGTACCTTCCATTGTACTTAATATTTCCAAATTGGTCTCCAAAATTTTACACCAGTTCATATTTCCACCATCATTATATAAGAATTTCCTTTATATAATCTCTTCACAATGCTTGACATTCTCAGATTTTACTTTTTGTCATTCTTATGTTTATGAAGTGACATCTAATTCATGCATTTATTTATTTAAAAAAAATAATTGAACACCTACTATGTATCAAACATTATTCTAGGTGCTGGAGATACAGCAGTTTATGAAACAACATCTCTGTCGTTATGAAACTTGCATTCTAATGAGGAATGGGGACAGATTATAAACAAATAAAGAGATATATAAAACAGGTTAAGAAGTAAATGACTATGGAATTGGAATACTATTTCATGCCAGGTGGTCAGGAAAAGCTGCTCTGGTGAGCTGATATTGTAGAGAAATCCAGCTAAGGTTGCCTGGTGCACGTTCCCTCAGCACTTACTGCTTATGCACATCTAATGGCTTCTTTACTACAGCAATTGGTACTCTCACCTGTGAGTGTTCTCTGGCTAACAGGGTGTGCTAGCTCTACACGTAGGTTAGCCCAGGGGTGCTAGGGAGATAACATCTACAGAAGTAATCTTCTAGTAATGATGGATGAGAGAGTAGGTGGATAATGTCCCAGCTTCTTTGATCCACATATCTCTCAGAGGCCTCTGGGGGTCAGGGACTTACACAAACTGAATTGGTTTTCTTCACTTTTCTGTACAAATAATTCATCTATCTGTTCTTCTTGAGACCACTTCCCAAATATACTACTTGCCCTGAAATCTGTGTCTTGGTGTTTTCTATGGAGGAAACCTGATATAATATAGAAGTTAGCCATTTAGATATCTGAGGGAAGATAATTCCATGTTTCAAGAACAGCACTTTCAAAAGCTCATTGTCATTATCATGATTACCAATTATAGTATAATCAAAAATTTCAACAAAATCTTTTCCTTTTGGTTTGTGATTCTTAAGCCTTGTCTGGAATTCTTTCTTTTCTTTTTCTTTTTTAACAACTTTACTGGAGTATAACTGCTTTACAATAGTGTGTTAGTTTCTGCTTTAAAACAAAGTGAATTAGTTATACATATACATATTTCCCATATCTCTTCCCTCTTGCATCTCCCTCCTTCCCACCCTCCCTATCCCACCCCTCTAGGTGGTCACAAAGCACCAAGCTGATCTCCCTGTGCTATGCGGCTGCTTCTCACTAGATATCTATTTTACATTTGGAAGTGTATATATGTCCATGCCACTCTCTCACTTTATCCCAGCTTACCCTTCCCCCTGCCCGTATCCTCAAGTCCATTCTCTACTAGGTCTGTGTCTTTATTCCCGTCTTGCCCCTAGGTTCTTCATGACCACTTTTTTTTTTTTGATTCCATATATAAGTGTTAGCATACGGTATTTGTTTTTCTCTTTCTGACTTACTTCACACTGTATGACAGACTCCAGGTCCATCCACCTCACTAAAAATAACTCAATTTCGTTTATTTTTATGGCTGAGAAATATTCCATTGTTATATATGGGCCACATCTTCTTTATCCATTCATCTGTTGATGGACATTTAGGTTGCTTCCATATCCTGGCTATTGTAAATAGAGCTGCAATGAACATTTTGATGCATGACTCTGTTTGAATTTTGGTTTTCTGAGGGTATATGCCAAGTAGTGGGATTGCTGGGTTGTATGGTAGCTCTACTTTTAGTTTTGTAAGTAACCTCCATACTGTTCTCCATAGCAGCTGTATCAAATTACATTCCAACCAACAGTGCAAGAGTGTTCCCTTTTCTCCACACGTTCTCTAGCATTTATTGTTTGTAGATGTTTTGATGATGGCCATTCTGACTGGTGTGAGAGGATATCTTATTGTAGTTCTGATTTACATTTATTTAATGATTAATGATGTTGAGCATTATTTCATGTGCTTGTTGACAACCTGTATATCATTGGAGAAATGTCTATTTAGGTCTTCTTCCCATTTTTGGATTAGGTTGTTTGTTTTTTTGATATTGAGCTGCATGAGCTGCTTGTAGATTTTCGATATTAATCCTTTGTCAGTTGCTTCATTTGCAAATATTTTCTTCCATTCTGAGGGTTGTCTTCCCGTCTTCTTTATGGTTTCCTTTGCTGTGCAAAAGCTTTTAAGTTTCATTAGGTCCCATTAGTTTATTTTTGTTTTTGTTTCCATTTCTCTAGGAGGTGGGTCAAAAAGGATTTTGCTGTGGTTTATGTCATAGAGTGTTCTGCCTATGATTTCCTCTAAGAGTTTGATAGTGTCTGACCTTACATTTAGATCTTTAAACCATTTTGAGTTTATTTTTGTGTATGGTGTTAGGGAGTGTTCTCATTTCATTCTTTTCCATGTAGCTGTCCAGTTTTCCCAGCACCACTTATTGAAGAGGCTGACTTTTCTCCACTGTATATTGTTGCCTCTGTTATCAAAGATAAGGTGACCATATGTGCGTGAGTTTATCTCTGGGCTTTCGATGCTGTTCTACTGATCTATGTTTCTGTTTTTGTGCCAGTACCATATTGTCTTGATTACTGTAGCTTTCTAGTATAGTCTGAAGTCAGGGAGACTGATTCCTCCAGCTCCGTTTTTGTTTATCAATATTGCTTTTGCTATTCTGGGTCTTTTGTGTTTCCATACAAATTGTGATTTTTTTTCCCTCTAGTTCTGTGGAAAATGCCAGTGGTAGTTTGATAGAGATTGCATTGAATCTGTAGATAGCTTTGGGCAGTAGAGTAATTTTTACAATGTTGATTGTTCCATTCCAAGAACATGGTATATCTCTCCCTCTATTTGTATCATTTTTAATTTTTTTCATCAGTGTCTTATAATTTTCTGCATACAGGTCTTTTGTCTCAGTAGGTAGGTTTATTCATAGATATTTTATTATTTTTGTTGCAATGGTAAATGGGAGTGTTTTCTTAATTTCACTTTCAAATTTCTCATCATTAGTGTATAAGAATGCCAGAGATTTCTGTGCATTAATTTTGTACCCTGCTACTTTAACAAATTCATTGATTAGCTCTAGTAGTTTTCTGGTAGAATCTTTAGGATTCCCTATGAATAGTATCATGTCATCTGCAAACAGTGACAGCTTTACTTCTTCTTTTCCGATTTGGATTACATTTATTTCTTTTTCTTCTCTAATTGCTATGGCTGAAACGTCCAAAACTATGTTGAATAAGAGTGGTGAGAGTGGACAACCTTGTCTTGTTCCTGATCTTAGTGGAAATGGTTTCAGTTTTTCACCATTGAGGACGATGTTGGCCATGGGTTTGTCATATATGGTCTTTATTATGTTGAGGAAAGTTCCCTCCATGCCTACTTTATGCACGGTTTTTTATCATAAATGGGTGTTGAATTTTGTCGAAAGCTTTCTCTGCATCTATTGAGATGATCATATGGTTTTTCTCCTTCAATTTGTTAATATGGTGTATCACGTTGATTGATTTGTGTATATTGAGGAGTCCTTGCATTCCTGGAATAAACCCCACTTGATCGTGGTGTATGATCCTCTTAATGTGCTGTTGGACTCTGTTTACTAGTATTTTGTTGAGGACTTTTGCATCTGTGTTCATCAATGATATTGGCCTGTAGTTTTCTTTCTTTGTGACATCCTTGTCTGGTTTTGGTATCAGTGTGATGGTGGCCTTGTAGAATGAGTTTGGGAGTGTTCCTCCCTCTGCTATATTTTGGAAGAGTTTGAGAAGCATAGGGGTTAGCTCCTCTCTGAGTGTTTGATAGAATTCTCCTGTGAAGCCACCTGGTCCTCGGCTTTTGTTTGTTGGAAGTTTTTTAATCACAGTTTCAATTTCAGTGCTTGTGATTGGTCTGTTCATTTTTTCTATTTCTTCCTGATTCAGTCTTGGCAGGTTGTGCATTTCTAAGAATTTGTCCATTTCTTCCAGGTTGTCCATTTTATTGGCATAGAGTTGCTTGTAGTAATCTCTCATGATCCTTTTTATTTCTGCAGTGTCAGTTGTTACTTCTCCTTTTTCATTTCTAATACTATTGATTTGAGTCTTCTCCCTTTTTTTCTTGATGAATCTGGCTAATGGTTTATCAATTTTGTTTATCTTCTCAAAGAACCAGCTTTTAGTTTTATTGATCTTTGTTATTGTTTCCCTCATTTCTTTTTCATTTCTTTTTGATCTGATCTTTATGATTTCTTTCCTTCTGCTAACTTTGGGGGTTTTTTTATTCATTTTTCTCTGCTTTAGGTTTAAGGTTAGGTTGTTTATTTGAGATGTCTCCTGTTTCTTAAGGTAGGATTTTATTGCTATAAACTTCCCTCTTAGAACTGTTTTTGCTGCATCCCATAGGTTTTGGGTCATCGTGTCTCCATTGTCATTTGTTTCTAGGTATTTTTTGTTTTCCTCTTTGATTTCTTCAGTGATCACTTCTTCATTAAGCAGTGTATTATTTATCCTCCATGTGTTTGTATTTTTTACAGATCTTTTCCTGTAATTGATATCTACACTCATAGCGTTGTGGTCGGAAAAGATACTTGATATGATTTCAATTTTCTTAAATTTACCAAGGCTTCATTTGTGACCCAAGATATGATCTAACCTGGAGAATGTTCCATGAGCACTTGAGAAAAATGTGTATTCTGTTGTTTTTGGATGGAATGTCCTATAAATATCAATTAAGTCCATCTTGTTTAATGTATCATTTAAAGCTTGTGTTTCCTTATTTATTTTCATTTTGGATGATCTGTCCATTGGTGAAAGTGGGGTGTGAACGTCCCCTATTATGATTGTGTTACTGTCGATTTCCCCTTTCATGGCTCTTAGTATTTGCCTTAAGTATTAAGGTGCTCTTATGTTGGGTTCATAAATATTTATAATTGTTATATCTTCTTCTTGGATCAGTTCCTTGATCATTATGTAGTGGCCTTCTTTGTCTCTTGTAATTGTCTTTATTTTAAAGTCTATTTTTTCTGATATGAGAATTGCTACTCCAGTTTTCTTTTGATTTCCATTTGCATGGAATATCTTTTTCCATCCCCTCACTTTCAGTCTGTATGTGTCCCTAGGTCTGAAGTAGGTCTCTTGTACAGAGCGTATACACAGGTCTTGTGTTTGAATCCATTCAGCCAGTCTGTGTCTTTTGGTGGGAACATTTAATCCATTTACATTTAAGGTAATTATCAGTATGTGTGCTCCTATTCCCATTTTCTTAATTGTGGGTTTGTTATTGTAGGTCTTTTCCTTCTCTTGTGTTTCTTGCCTAGAGAAGTTCCTTTAGCATTTGTTGTAAAGCTCATTTTGTGGTTCTGAACTCTCTCAACTTCTGCTTGTCTGTAAAGGTTTTAATTTCTCCATCAAATCTAAATGAGATCCTTGCTGGATAGAGTAATCCTGGTTGCAGGTTTTCCTTCTTCATCACTTTAAATATGTCCTGCCAGTCACCTCTGGCTTGAAGAGTTTCTGCTGAATGATCAGCTGTTAACCTTATGGGGATTCCCTTGTGTGTTATTGGTTGTTTCTCCCTTGCTGCTTTTAATATGTTTTCTTTGTATTTAATTTTTGATAGTTTGATTAATATGTGCCTTGGTCTGTTTCTCCTTGGATTTATCCTGTATGGGACTCTCTGTGCTTCCTGGACTTGATTAACTGTTTTCTTTCCCATATTAGGGAAGCTTTCAACTATAATCTCTTCAAATATTTTCTCAGTCCCTTTTTTTTCTCTTCTTCTTCTGAACCCCTATATTTCGAATGGTGGTGTGTTTAATGTCCCAGAAGTCTCTGAGACTGTCCTTAGTTCTTTTCATTATTTTTTCTTTATTCTGCTCTGCAGTATTTACTTACACTGTTTTATGTTCCAGGTCACTTATCCTTTCTTCTGCTTCAGTTATTTTTCTATGGATCCCTTCTAGAGTATTTTTAATTTCATTTATTGTGCTGTTCATCATTGTTTGTTTCCTCTTTAGTTCTTGTAGGTCCTTGTTAAATGTTTCTTGCATTTTCTCAATTCTATTTCCAAGATTTTAGATCATCTTTACTATCATTATTCTGAATTCTTTTTCAGGTAGACTGCCTATTTCCTCTTCATTTTTTAGGTGTGGTGGGTTTTTACCTTGCTCCTTCAGTGTGTTTTTCTGTCTTTTCATTTTGCTTATCTTACTGTGTTTGGGGCCTCCTTTTCACAGGCTGCAGGTTCATAGTTCCCGTTGTTTTTGGTGTCTGTCCCCAGTGGCTAAGAATGGTTCAGTGGGTTGTGTAGGTTTCCTGGTGGAGGGGACTAGTGCCTGTGTTTTGGTAGATGAGGCTGGATCTTGTCTTTTTGGTGGGCAGGTCCACGTCTGTTGGTGTGTTTTGGGTTGTCTGTGCCCTTATTATGATTTTAGACAGCCTCTCTGCTAATGAGTGAGGCTGTGTTCCTGTCTTGCTAGTTGTTTGGCATAGGGTATCCAGCACTGTAGCTTGTTGGTCGTTTAGTGAAGCTGGGTCTTGGTGTTCAGAGAGAGATGTGGGAGATTTTTGCCCTTTGATATTACGTGGAGCTGGGAGGTATCTTGTGGACCAGTGTCCTGAAGTTGGCTCTCCCACCTCAGTGGCACAACCCTGATGCGTGGCTGTAGCATAGAGAGCCTCTCCTCCACACGGCTCAGAATAAATGGGAGAAAAAATAGAATGAAAGAGGATAAAGTAAAATAAAGTAAGATAAAATAAAATAAAGTTATTAAAATAAAAAAATAATTATTAAGAAAAAAAAATTTAAGTTTAAAAAAAAACCCTGACGTACCAAAACCTAGGACAAATGGTGAAAGCAAAGCTCTACAGACAAAATCTCACACAGAAGCATACATATACACACTCATAACAAGAGGAAAATGGAAAAAAATAATCTATCTTACTCCCAAAGTACACCTCCTCAATTTCAGATGATTTGTTGACTATTCATGTATTCCACAGATGCAGCGTAAATCAAGTTGATTGTGGAGATTTAATCCGCTGCTTCTGAGGCTGCTGGAAGAGGTTTCCCTGTCTCTTCTTTGTTTGCACAGCCCCCGAGTTTCACCTTTGTATTTGGCCCCGCCTCTGTGTGTAGGTCGCCTGAGGGCATCTGTTCTTCGCTCAGACAGGACGGGGTTAAAGGAGCAGCTGATTCGGGGGCTCTGGCTCACTCATGCCGGGGGGAGGGAGGGGTACGGAGTGTGGGGCGAGCCTGTGGTGGCAGAGGCCGGTGTGACTTTGCACCAGCCTGAGGCGCACCGTGCATTCTCCCAGGGAAGTTGGGCCTGGATCACGGGACCCTGGCAGTGGCGGGCTGCACAGGCTCCCGAGAGGGGAGGTGGGGATAGTGCCCTATGCTCACACACAGGCTTCTTGGTGGCTGCAACAGCAGCCTTAGCATCTCATGCCCGTCTCTTAGATCCGTGCTGATAGCGTGGCTTGTGACCGTCTCTGGAGCTCCTTTAAGCAGCGCTCTTAATCCCCTCTCCTCGAGCACCAGGAAACCAAGAGGCAAGAAAAAGTCTCTTGTCTCTTTGGCAGGTCAAGACTTTACCTGGACTCCCTCCCGGCTAGCCGTTGGGCACTGGCCCCCTTCAGTCTGTGTTCACACCATCAACCCCAGTCCTCTCCCTGCGCTCCGATCAAAATCCGAGCCTCAGCTCCCGGCCCCTGCCCATCTCGGCAGGTGAGCAGAAAAGCATCTCGGGCTGGTGTTTGCCAGTCAGCACTGATCCTCTTTGCAGGAATCTCTCCACTTTGCCCTCCACACCCCTGTTGCTGTGCTCTCCTCCGTGGCTCTGAAGCTTCTCCCTCCACCACCCGAAGTCTCTGCTCACGAAGGGGCTTGTAGTGTGTGGAAACTATTCCTCCTTCACAGCTCCCTCCCACTGGTGCAGGTCCCGTCCCTATTCTTTTGTCTCTGTTTTTTTCTTTTGCCCTACCCAGGTACGTGAGGGAGTTTCTTGCCTTTTGGGAGGCCTGAGGTCTTCTGCCAGCGTTCAGTAGGTGTTCTGTAGGAGTTGTTCCACATGTAGACGTATTTCTGATGTATTTGTGGGGAGGAGGATGATCTCCACATCTTACTCTTTCGCCATCTTCTCAAATCTCTTGAACTCAGCATTTAACACGGGAGCGAGACAAAAGAGCAGATAATAATCAAAACAGTTTGGTAAATGCACTGGTCGCTTTAGAAGCAATTACAACTGGGAGACTTCACATAAGAGGAGATACTTGAGATGCATCTTGAAGAAAAAAGAGTTTTGGGTAGGCATAGAAACAGAGAAAGGCCAGCAAACTATATATGAAAAAAGGTATGTGGCAAGAGAGATGTAGTATCTTCTAAAGAAAGCACAAAAGTTTAGTGGAGCTAAAGGAAAAAAGAAATTAAACAGAAACTAGTCCGTGAATCATCTTGCATATTGCACAAAGAATTTGGAACTTTAACTTGAAATGATGCAATGTTACTGAACAATTCTAAAGAAAGAAGTTAAAATTAGTTTTGTATTTTTACTAATGGTACTCTATACGCAGGAGAAAGGAGCAGCTGTGTAGGAAAAATCCTGGAGTTTTTAAACCATTTAAAAGGCTACTGAAATAAACAAAGTGCAACATAATGAAGACCTAAAGCAAGGTATTAGCACTGAGAGTAAAGAGAAGTAAGATTATAGAACAATCAGGAAGGAGAAGCAAAAACACTAATGGATTGATGAAAGGGAAGAGTCAAGGATGGTGTAAAACCAACAATAAGAAGGATAAATGAGTATGCTTGAACCCAGCTTGATAAAATAAACTATGTTTCATTTACTGATCATTTACAACCTAAATACAACTAAATGCATTGTGATACTATGCACTTTGGTTCCAATGATAACTTCTACTTCCTTGTCCCTACAGATTAGTTTATCCATATTCACGAAAATCTTCCTGCCCCGATCCTACTATATCCAGTGTAGTTGTTGCTTCTATTGTCCTAGTTTACCTCATTCCTGAACTTTTTATCCTCTTCTGTGACTTCTAAAGATTTATTTACTAGAATTTTTTAAACTTCTATTACACATACCCAAATATGTTTAAAAATAAGTTTAAAAATAAAAATGTTCTTTTTTGCAAAGAAATATTTCTGAAAAATATCAATTCTGCCACACTATTCAAGAAATGGCTCCTCTGTTGCCTGTATAATCAGATTTGCTCTCTACTTCTTTGACATAGATCACCTCCTTGGAAGGTGTTTTATTTCACACCCTGAGATGTGGCGGAAAAAGAACTTCCAGTATGAGCTTGACCTTTAAAAATCTCTGCCATATAACAACCATCCTAAGCATCACAATTTAGCCAATGATGTGATTTCAAATGTTCTCCCTAGATGCAGCCTCTTGGACTTTTACAACTTAACAGTCACACTGTAAGTCAAGGTGGAAGTATTTTTAATATTATTTTATTATGATTAGTTTCTGACACAGAAGTACTTTACATAATATGTAAAGTACTATACATAACAATACTAAATATGTTTAATATTGCATTTTGTTAACTTTTTTCAATACAGTTTAATAGCTTGATAAAATGACCAGCACATAGTGCATGATAAATATGTAATATAAATTAATTAATGTCAATATTATAAAACTATTGGTCATTTTTATTTAGTTAATTTAATATGTGTCCACATGACACCATGTTTAGACAAAATTTTAAAATCTTAGGGGCATTCAACAGTCATAGTTCTTCTTGATAGACACCAACTCTGGTTGTCTTGGGAGTCCAAGGAAGGCTTAGCAAAGGAGAAGGGACTAGCACAGCTCTGGGGTGAGCCAGCAGGAAGAGTATCCCATCACTCTACATAACTCCTGTGCTGTTACCACTGCCACTGCTTGACACAGCCACTGCCACTGGACACTACTGGCAGACTACCTCCAAACTTTATTTATTCCTTCCTCTTTGTATCACTCAAGTTACAAGGGGAGAGGAGACAGGGAGAATTATTTGGGAAGAATTTAATTGGTTGAACACAGGTCACTTGCCCAAACCTTGGCTTCCATGGTTTCTCCTCTGAGGTTCTCTGGTGGGAGGTGGGGCATTGCATCCCACCAGTATACACAGTAGAGATTATTCCATAAACGGGAAGGAGATAGTATTTTAGGGTGGAAGGAGATAGTATGCTTTGGAGATGGTAGTTACAGGCTTTCCGGTATGTGAACAGGGCACAGATAGAGTTGTAGGATTTTGAACCATTACTAAAGCTTATTACTTTTATTATACTACTTATCATACTGGTTTATATTAAGGTATGTCTGTTTCCTCAAGTGAGTTCCTTCAGATTAGGGAAGATACATGCATTCTTTAAAAAGTAATTTTAATTATATCAACTAGTATTAATTAATAATAAATAACAATGGAATACTAGTCAGACATAAAAAAGAATGGACTATTGCCATTTGCAGAAACATGGATGGACCTAGATAATGTTATGCTTAGTGAAATAAGTCAGACAGAGGAAAACAAATACTGTATGATATCACTTATATGTGGAATCTAAAAACTAACACAAATGAATGTATACGCAAAGTAGAACAGACTCACAGATATAGAAAACAAATTAGTAGTTACCAAAGGGGAGAGGAAAGGGAGGAGGAGCAAATTAGAGGTATGGGATTAAGAGGTACAAACTACTATGTATAAAATAGATAAGCAACAAGGATATACCGTACAGCACAAGGAATTATAACCCTAATCTTGTAATAACTTTTAATAGAGGATAATCTGTGAAATTACTGAATAACTATGTTATACACCTAAAACTAATATAATACTGTAAATCAACTATACTTCAATAAAAGTAAATAAATAAATCGGCCTTTTCCTCCTGTATCTGACTCATAATATGTACCCCATTTTGTGTAAGAATTCACACACATGTAATTTTAAAATGTTCTTTTGATATTTCATGTGTTATTATTTTTTAAGATCCCACAATGGTAACTCCTAATCTAAAGGGGCTTAAGAAAATTAAACAATGATTTTATTGTATTTATTCCCAATAATCTATATCCCAAAATGTCTTAGGGTCATAAACTTCCAGAAGTCTCAACATTCCAGCCCCATATTGGAATTTAACCCAACAACCATTTGCTCCTTAACACCAAAAAATGGATGCTTTAGTCCTCTCAGTTTAATAATGCTCAGACTAGTGTCTTTAGTTGTCTTTTAGTTGTTGTTTTTAATAGAAATGTATTATGCTTAGCTCTCTAGTAACACTTCTGATAAGTTACTGCTTTGTATTTGTGTTCTGTATAAAAATGAACAGTAGTATTCAAATCGTATTTGAAGGCTCAGAGTTCAGCCAAAACTTCAATTATGTAAATTGGAAAACAAATGCCAGTGAAAAGAAAGCTAACCATTCAATGTTCCTTAACTCAGATAGGGACTGAAGGGGGGCTGTAAATAAGGAGAGAAAAAGAGCTTTGCTGTAGCATTTGGATGAGGACAATATTTTTTACATTGTCTTGCAGTAATAAGAATCATCATCTACCTTCCACCCAAAATGTATCTGTAGCCATGATTTGAACCATTGATCTGTATGTATGCTTTATACTCTCTGGGTGGCTGTGCTTCACAAAGGCCCCGTTCTCTCATTTGTGTGGGTATAGATTTGTACTGCTGAACAAACAAAACAAGGCAGAATGCAAACAATCAATGAACCCTGGCGGGGGGGTGGTTTACACGGTACACGGCAGACAACTGGATGATGCCTGGGCATTGGCACACAATCTGGAGGGTTTATTTTTATGAATGCACATTTCAGTTTGAAAAAGATCTTTGGAAAACTGGTTTTGGAAAGAATCTAAGGTATAGTAAATTTTTGTTGTTGTTGTTTTATTTTTGTTTTAATACTGGTTTCTACAGATTCTATGGGATTCTATGGATATATCTCAGAAGCGGCTTCAGGGGATGAGAGCAAAGGAGGTTGGACTCAGGCGCCTGTCACCTTACCTTAATCATCACAGCATTTCTTGTATCTCTTGAACACATTAATTTCCACTTAATTGAGGAATAGATTTGTCTGCTAAGAAACTGTTTTTAAAATCACTGATCTAGTTCAAATTAATACTTCATTTTACAGCTGAACAAGGAGAGGCCAAAAGGGTTAAGGTAGTAGACCACTGACCATAGCTAGTATTAATAGAGCTGAGATTAAAATCCTCTTCTCCTTTTCCAGCCTGTGTCTACCACCAGGTCAAGTTGCCTTTTATTCAGTTCACTAAGTTCTAGTCATTCCATCCTTGATAGTCAACCAAAGCACCCCCAGCACACAAATTTCAAAAGGGGGTTTTGAACTCTGAGTTATTTTAAACAATCTAAAGAAAATAATAATGAGGATAAATTATAACTATAGAATTATTAATAATTTGCAAAAGATATATAGATACGTATGAAACTTCTCTGTTAAAATAAGCAGTCAATGACCTCAGTTACACTTTTGGGAGAGCTCTATCAAGGAACAGATACATCTATGTATAAAGAATAATGGCTAAGGAAAGGAAAAATGTTGTGGACAGAGTAAAGAGCATAGAAAGATAGGAAGTCATGTTAAGTGCATTTATCAATGAGGAAGAAAATTATTTCAGTAACTGATTAAAGTAAATGTATTCAGATGATATTGACAGACACTTTGGAATACAAAACATGATTCATATAATGTACCACCTTATCATTTCAAGAATGCTTATGTGTGAAGGACTAGTAAACTCCCAGAATGCTTTTTTATCTACAGGTTTTAATACCTGAGGTTTTGTTATATAAGGAAAAGCTTAAATGAGCTCTTGTAAACAGTTATTTCCATAATGACCATAAGCCATTTGCCAGTGAGAGGACAGTTTATGCCTCTACCCTCCCTAAATGGCATGCATATTTTACTACAAGCTCTTGCCTGTCTGGTTTGTCTCAATAATTGAGTCACCTCTGAGCCCAAACAACCATGCCACTCAATTTTAGTCAATTCGCCTCCATTTTTCATCCTGTTTTCAGGTCGCATTTGCTTTATTTGAAGCAGCTGTGTTGAATCAGCTGAAACTCAAAGCGTTCAATGAAAGCCTTAAGCATGTGACTACAGCTTCACATAAATATCTCTGACTTGAAGCTTTAATATAAAGTGCCGCACATACACACACATTCAATCAGGAAACAGTTCAGAAGCACTGCTCAAGTAGATAACAGTTGTCTGTGCTGTGAATTAACACTGTAGGTCCTTCTGAATAAGGTCCACTCTAGTGAAGCCGTAGTGTTTTATCACAGATCTTCTTTTCTTAAGGTAAATTAATATAAGCTAAAAAATAATCCTGGCTAGTGTTTTTAAAATAAGGAAACTAACCTTGGGCCTTCCATTATTCTTTCACTATAACTCTGCCAAATCTAACTACTAATCTAAAAAATAACCAGGGGAATGAACAGAACAAAACTACTGGCCTATAAGAATTTTCTAGTAGTTTAATACATTACAGCTGCTTGAATTATTAACATCTCCTTGTCCTGAGAACATATATTTAAATTGAAAAGCATTGTCATGTAGCAGGAAGTTGGGAAAATAACATAACGTTGAAGATCTACATGGCACTGACTTTTTTGACAAAGTAGTTAGGATTAACATCCTCTGATATCACACAGGACCATCAGCATTTGCAGCACGATTGTGACACAGCCAAAAAGCAAAATCTAACAGAGAGGAAGGCAGACCCGGAGTATAGGGCTAACAGGGAAGTAATTTAGTAGAAGCCAAGAAGAACAGCATCCAGGAAGAGTGATAAATTTGATATATGTCTAAAAGACAGAGATAAGAGGGGATTTTGTGGTCTTTGCACTTTGTTATTGATCTGCTCGCTGGGCTATTTAATGTGTCTGGTAATAATACATTATTTCCCCAGCTTCAGACTTAAAATGTGATAGTAAAAATTAATAAAGACTATTTTTCTCCTTTCTTGTGCGTTTTTACTACACTGCATTTGTCATGGGAATAGTAAGAAGTTACACACATTAAATTACCCTCTTATGAGCTATGATGATTAGTAATTTGAGCATCAGCAAAAGGGTGTCTATAATCCTAACAATTTAGCAGAGAGTCTTAGTACACTCTCTTGAATTATAAGCATCCTTGACTGCATGAATTTGTGGATTGAACGTAGGCTTTGAAGTCAGACAAACCAAGCTTAGGCAAGTTATTTAATCTCACTGAGCTCATCATAAAATGGAAATAATAAGGTGTAACTCATAGGGTCATTGAAAACATTGCAGAGAAAGTTCTTAACAAGCACCTGACACTCACAAAATGAAAACCATCATTGCTGTTTAAAGAAGCAGACCATAAAGAACTAACATGTATAACTCAGTGTTCTAAATCCTGGTTGTTCATCAGAATCACTTTTGAAATTATTCTAGAGACACCAAACCCCATCCCAAGAGATATTTACTCAGTAGGCAAGGTGTAGCCATCTCTATTTTTTAAAGAACTCCATGGGTGATCCTTATGTTCAGCCAGGACTGATAGCCACTTTTATAAAAATATTTTCCAAAGTCAAAGAAGAACTCAAAACTTTAAAAATGAAGAAGTCTTTAATAAAGAACAACACTTCTGTCTTCCTATTGTCATCCACTATTGTATATACCACATAGAAATGGGTGTGTATATACAGATAAATGCTGACTATGGTTCTACAACTGATATATACTTTCATCAGGCAAAGGATATTTTTCTAAATGGAAGATAAACATTTGAAGCAACCAAATATTTGAGCCAAATATTTGAGCCAACTAAAGAAGTTTATATCTATTTGAAACTAATCACAGCTAGCTCTGTTAGGACTGCAGTCCGAGATACAAAAACAGGAGTCTGAACTCAGATCATCTGGCTTGGATTCAAGAAGTGCTTGGATTCAAGTGCTTCTGCCTTGGATTCAAGAATCCTACAATATAATACGTGTAAATTTCTCTTGCATCCCTAGGCAATGTTGCCTCTTTCCACCAGCTCCGCCCTCTCATTATGTCTCGGAACAGCATCTGGAGCCTGACCAAGTTCGTAACGGTGATCACAGTAAATACAAGCCAAAATTGAAAAGAATCCAACTGTGAATCAGTATTAAGCTAAATGCCACCACGCCTCTCAGACTGCAATGATGGAACACATTAGAACGGAGTGCAGGATGGTGGATCATGTACAGAACTCAGAGCAGCTGAGACCAACCCTAGGATTTAAATCTGAATCAAGAGGTATGCAAACAGATTAGGATCACATTTAGGTTTTTCTTTTCTGTATTCTTTTTCCACAAGAAATGAAGGAAACATTTCAATTCATTAAACATTATTCTCTTTGGAAGCTGTTAGCAGCAAAGTTTGATTAAATCACTACCATAAACATGTCAAAACAAACCTGTCAGAACCTTATGAATTCTTTCCATTCAGTCATTAATAATAAGAAAAATGGCAGCAATCACTTTTATATAATGCTTACTATGTGCCAGACACTGTTCTAAGTGTTATTCACATATTAATTCATTTAATCTTAACAGCTACCCTATGAAATAGGTAATTTTTTATATCCCTGTGTGGCATGTCACCCAGATTTTCCTTCAGGGAGGAAGGACATATTCCCCCCCGCCAGCAGCTGGGATTGCTGCTGGAAGATGACCCTTTGCTGTCAGCCGTCTTTGGAGATTGCCTTGACTGAAGAATACTTTCTTATCCAAGGTCATGCCACCTTCTACAGGCAGCTCTGATCCAATGATTAATTACAATGTGGGTGTAAAGTCCTGATCCTCTTGCCCCAAGTTGGGAAAAATTCAAAGATATCCCAGTTCCAGAACTCTCCATGGGCTTGGCTGAAAACTTGCTTGGAATTATATCACAGCTCAAATTTTCCTTCTGCCCAAACCTCCTTCCCATCCTTCCTCTTCATATTCCCAAAGCACTCCCTAAATATTGATAAATGTCCTGCACACTAATCTCTGTCTCAGAGTCTGCTTCCCAGGGGATGTAATCTACAAGCAATTTACACAATTTGATCATCTTAACCACCTTTCAGAAACAGGTGTCCACTTGACTTATGCTAACGATGCTGCTGTACTTGTCACTCAGTATTTCTCATTGTCTCCTTCCCTCTCTACTTCTCACTCCACTCTGAGCATCTCACTTCATCTTCTACTACCTCTGTTTCTATCAGTCTCATATTCAGAAACTTTAAGATATGGCTGGTTACTTTGTTACTATCTAAAAAGTTTTTTCTATAAGAGAGACTGCCTCTTAAAGAGCCTGGTATTCCTATGTCTAGCCTGTAAATAGTTGCTCATGTTTAGAGGTCAGATTTCTGAGTCCATTAAACCTAGCCAGATTAACAGGAGTGCAAACAGGAGGACTGCAAATTTATGCCTGGGTAAATATTTCTACTTGTTTAGCTTGCTGAAGGACTTTAGATGTAAGTGGAATTTAGATTTTCTTTGATTCACTAATTTGCTAATTTTGAGATTGTAATAAGTCATTTTCATTGCTTTCCACTAACCTTCCAAATTCCAAAGAGTTATAAAAATGTAACTAATTCTGCATAATCTCTTCCATTGACTCCCATTGTTTACGCTACTCAATACCCCACCTTCTGGTGAATCTTTTTTGGTAAACTTCTTCTCACTCATACACCAATCATGTGGTACTGGTTGGGTCATCATGTTATTGTATTACTCTACCACTACAGATGATGACTGAGAGGTGAGAATTTGATCTGTGGCAGTTCAATAAAACTTCTCTAGCATTTTCCTCGCTGGAACTGAACATGAATATTATTCCAGCTCTAAAATACAGCCATCAGCCCCCAAATTCTCCTATTCATGGAGGATGCTGGTCTATAATATGAGGAGAGAGCCTATAAAAATGAGCACAGGTAACAAATATAATGACTACCTAATTCTAGTCCTAACCCAACTATGGCTCATTCTTTCTCAAAATTTATTTTTTTTAACTTGCTTTCAATAACCCTCCATTATCTCCCATTAAGGATTAATCATAAGCTCCTTAGCATGAAATACAAAGACCTTCACAATATTACTTAACCTGTCTATCTAACTGCATCCTTACCTCCTGCTTGTGATCCATCCTGTCCTCCATGATACTCAGTTCTAGTAATATCATCAAGTGCCTGAATGGTGAGTCAGGATTCAGCACAAACTGTGCCTTCTCTGAACAACACTCCTGTCATAATTAGTCACTGATCCTTCATGTTCTGATAAACCTAGCATCATTCATTTGTGAGTCTGTGTCTGCTGCTATCTATGGATCATAGAAATTAAGGTGCAAAGACAATGTTGAATCTGAATGGAAAAAAAAATCACAGGGAAAAGGCGCCTTGTACATATAGTTTCAGAGGCTCTACATATTCACTTAAAAAGATACACAGATAGAGGTTATTATATTTGCAAAGGTATCAAAAATATAAAAATATTTGGATAAATTAACACTAAAAATTACATTTTGGGCAATGCCAAAGTAGTGCTTCACATCTACCATGAAATCTGTCTTTATCAAGGCAGTCACCTGGGACAACTGCTTATTGATACCATGCTTCCTCCCAATTAGTGTTCTTCATTCTGTTCCTTTTCTTTTGTTTGCTTTAGGTTTAATTTGTACTTTTTTCCCTAGTTTCCTAAATTAAGCACAGGTTACTGATTTTTAAACTCTCTTTCATTCTAATATATGCATTTAAAGCTATAAATTCCCCTATAAACACTGATTTCTTCCCATTCCACAATTTTAAAAAGTTGCCTTTCCATATTTCATTCAAAATATTTTTAATGTGTCTTTTGAGACTTCTGATTTGACTCAGATGTTCTTTAAAGGTGTGTTGTTTAACCTCCAAGTATTTGTGGATTTTCCAGCTACATTTTTAATTGATTTCTAATATAACTTCATTATAGACTAAGAACATGCGTTGTATGATTTCCATTCTTTTAAATTTGTTAAGGTGTATTTCATGGCCCAGATTATTGTCTATATTAGTGAATGTTTCATACAACCTTCAGAAATAGGTGTATTCTGCTCTTGTTGGGTGTAGTATTCTATAAATGTCATTAGAGCAAGCTGATTAATAGTGAAAATGCTGTTCAGGTCATCTATATATTTACCGATTTTCTGCCCCCTTGATCTATCAATCATTGACAAAGGAGTATTAAAGTCTCCAAATATAATTGTGGATTTGTCTATTTCTCCTTTTGGTTCTATCATTATTTTTCATTTATTTGCCCCATGTATTTTGATGCTGTGCTGTTAGGTGCAAACACATTTATGATTATTATGTCTTCTTGGAAAATTGAGCCCTTTATTATTATTATATCCCTTTTCCCCCCAATAATCTTCATGTTCTGAATTAATATAACTATTCCAGCTTTCTTTTGATTTGTCTTAATATGACATACCTTCTCTATTTTTTTTATTTTTACCTATCTGAGTCTCCATATTTAAAGTTTGTTTCTTCTAAACTACATACATTCAGGTCTTAATTTGTTTCTGTGCTCATAATCTCTGCTTTATAGACCACTCACAGTTAAAGCAATTATTTAAATATTTGGATCGATATCTGTCATTTTGACAACTGTTTTTATTTGTTACATTTGTTCTTTATTTTTTTTCTCCTTTCGTATTCTACACGGTTTGGTTTAATTGAACATTTTGTTAGATTCCATTGTGTATGTGTGTATCAATTATACTTTTTTTTGACAGTACCTTAATAGTTGCCCTGGAGTTTTCAATATGCATTTTTGACTCATCACCTTCAACTAACACTACACCACTTCACCTGTTGTGCAGATGTTCCCTCCCATTTCTTGTGACATTTCATATATCATGTATTCATTTCTTTTTCCATATGCTAGAATCAATGAATACTACATTATTACTAGATTGCTTTAAGCAAACAGTTATCTTTTAGATCAATTAAGAATAAGAAAAAAATTTTTACCTTTGTTTATTTCTTCTCTGTCATTCTTTTTTATATAGATCTGAGTTTCTGACCTATAACATTTTTCTTCTCCTTGAGGAACTTATTTTAATTTATATTTTAGGCCATATCTGTTGATGATGAATTACCTCAGTTTTTGTTTGTTTGCTTGCTTTTGTTTTTGTCTATGAAAGTCTTTATTTCACCTTCATTTTTGAAGGATAATTCCACTGGATACAGAATTCTAGTTTGGTGGGCTTATTCTTTCAAAGCCTTAAATATTTCACTGCAAACTTTCCTTCCTTGCATGGTTTATGACAAAAAGTCCACTGTAGTTCCAGTTCTTTCTCCATATGTAAGGATTTCCAACACCATCACCACTTCAGCTTTTATCAAGATCTTTTTCTTTGACCTTGGTTTTCTGCAAAGTGAATATGATATGCCTACATGTGAGTTTCTTTGATATTTATCCTGTTTGGTGTTTCTTGAGCTTCCAGGATCTTTTGCTTGGTGTCTGTCAGTATTTTTAGAAAGTGCTCAGCCATTATTATTTCAAATATTTCTTGTGCTCCATCCTCTCTTCCTTTTCTGTCAGGTATTCCAATTATGATTATGTTACATTTTTTAATACTGTCCCAAAGTTCTTGATATTTTGTTCTATTTTTTGTTCTTTTTCTTTTTGAGTTATGGTTTGGGATATTTCTCTTGACCTATCTTCAAGGTCATTGATTCTTCCTTTAACCATTGTTCAGTCTACTGATGAGCCCATTAAAGGCATTTTTTATCTCTGTTATCATGATTTTTATTTGTAGAATTTCCTTTAGATTTTTCTTAGAGTTTCCATCACTCTGTTTACATTATATATTCTTGCTTGCTCTTCGCTTTTTCTATTAGAACCTCTGATATATTAAGCATAGTTATTTTAAATTACCTATCTTCCAACATCTGTGTCATATCCTTGTCCTGTTCTGATGATTGCCTTTGTCTCCTCAGACTGTATTTTATATTGTTTTTTTTTGCATGCCTTGTAATTTGTTGTTGTTATTGTTGAAAGCTATACATATTGCACCGAATAATAGAAACTGAGGTAAACAAGGCTTTTAAGTGAGGGTTTATGTTAATCTGCCCAGGAGCTGGGATGTGTTTAATGTTGGCTATAAGTATATGTGCCAGAGGCTTCAGATTCCTCTAGTGTCTTTGTTTTTGTCTCCCCTCTTGACTTTAGACTTCCTTAAGTCCTTCTCCTTAAGGAGAGTCTGTGTATTTCAGCTCTTTCAGCTATTACCCATGGTTGTCATGCTGGAACATTGTTGGTGTGGTGATAACCTTAGAATCTTATGATTAAATATCAGTCATTTTGTGAGTCACACAGACTTGGGGCTGTGACCTTCACAATGTGTCTCCAGTGGTGTAGCTTTAGCCTTCTGCCCACTGCTTTCCTCTTTAGCTTCTCAAGGCTATTTCTTTGAATCTGTAACTCTTATTGACTGTTTTTTCTTTCCTTCCTTAGGTGAGAAAGGAAGATTAAATGTCTAGCAAAATCATTTTAGCTGGAGTATGGGTCTTATCATGGAAAAGGTCCCAGGTGTATTTCACAGAGTTTATTCTTCCTTACCCCCTGCCAAAGCTAAAGGTTCTCATTCTTCATCTTCAACTGTGAACCTGGTGTAGTTCCTGGAGGTAAAGCCCAGGAAAATGTGGGAGCTATTTGTTATGAACAAAGACAATTAATAAAAGTTTGCAAGGAAAAAAACACCATAACAGCCTCTAAAGAGATTCCTAGTTCCAAAGAAAGAACCCAAGAGGATTTTGAAATAAATTTTCCATTATAAAGTCCCTGGAAATGTGACAGATTATAGGAAGTTAGAAGTAGTAAGCTACTTCAGTGGCTATAATTTCGTTTTCCTTAAGTACCAAATGGCATTCTAAATCAGACAAATTAATGCAACATTATTCTGCTACCAACATTTGTGTTTATATTTTAATATAAAATTAAATTATACCTTATATATTTTTTAATTGTTATTAATTTTACTTTCAATTTTTTATACAATATTTTTAATGTTAAAGAAATTTTGGCTTTCACATGTTTATTTATTTATTTATTTTTTTTTTGGATTAATGGTGCTTATATTATTTTTATTTTTTTATCTTTTCTCTCACTCCCACCCTACTCCACTTTCCCCCCTTGGTGTCATCCATTGTTCTCTACATCTGTGTCTCAATTTCTGCCCTGCAAACCAGTTCACCTGTACCATTTTTCTAGGTTCTACATATATGTGTTAATATACGATATTTGTTTTTCTCTTTCTGACTTACTTCACTCTGTATGACAGACTCTAGAATACATCCATGTCTCTACAAATGACCCAATTTCGTTGCTTTTTATGGCTGAGGAATATTCCATTGTATATATGTACCACTTCTTCTTTATCCATTCAGCTGTCCATGGGAATTTAGGTGGCTTCCATGACCTGGTTATTGGAAATAGTGTTGCAATGAATATTGGGGTGCATGTGTCTTTTTGAATTATGGTTACCTGTGGGTATATGCCCAGGAGTGACATTGCTCAGTCATATGGTAATTCTATTTTTAGTTTTTAAGGAAACTCCGTACTGTTCTCCATAGTGGCTATATCAATATACATTACCGCTAACAGTGCAAGAGGGTTCCCATTTCTCCACACCCTTTCCAGCATTTATTGTTTGTAGATTTTCTGATGATGCCCATTCTAACAGGTGTGAGGTGATACCTCATTGTAGATTTGATTTCCATTTTTCTAATAATTAGTGTTGTTGAGCTGCTTTTCATGTGTCTCTTGGCCATCTGTATCTCTTCTTTGGAGAAATGTATATTTAGGTCTTCTGCCCATTTTTGGATTGGGTTGTTTGTTTTTTTAATATTGAGCTGCATGTGCTGTTTATATATTTTGGAGATTAATCCTTTGTCCGTTGCTTCATTTACAAATATTTTCTCCCATTCTTTGGGTTGTCTTTTCAGCTTTTTTATGGTTTCCTTTCCTGTGCAAAAGCTTTTAAGTTTCATTAGGTCCCATTGGTTTATTTCTGGTTTCATTTCCATTTCTCTAGGAGGTGGATCAAAAAAGATCTTGCTGTGATTTATGCCAAAGATTGTTCTTCCTAAGTTTTCCTCTAAAAGATTTATAGTGTCTGATCTTACATTTGGGTCTCTAATCCATTTTGAATTTATTTTTGTGTATGGTGGTAGGGAGTGTTCTAATTTCATTCTATTACATGTAGCTGTCCAGTATTCCCAGAACCACTTATTGAAAGGACTGTCTTTTCTTCATTGTATATGCTAGCCTCCTTTGTCATGGATTAGTTGACCATAGGTACATGGGTTTATCTCTGGGCTTTCTATCTTGTTCCATTGATCTATGTTTCTGTTTTTGTGCCAGTACCGTATTGTCTTGATTACTGTAGCTTTTTAGTATAGTTTGAAGTCAGGGAGTCTGATTCCAATTATTTCCCTCAAGACTGCTTTCACAATTCGGGGTCTTTTGTGTCTCCATACAAATTTTGAGACTTTTTTGTTCTAGTTCCATAAAAAATGCCATTGGTAATTTGGTAGGGATTGAATTGATTCTGTAGATTGCTTTGAATAGTATAGTCATTTTCACAATATTGATTTTTCCAATCCAAGAACATGGTATATCTCTCCATCTGTTGGTATCATCTTTAATTTCTTTCATCAGTGTATTATAGCTTTCTGCATACAGGTCTTTTGTCTCCTTAAGTAGGATTTTTCTTAGGCATTTTATTCTTTTTGTTGCAATGGTAAATGGGAGTGTTTCCTTAATTTCTCTTTCAGATTTTTCATCATTAGTGTATAGGAATGAAAGAGATTTCTGTGCATTAATTTTGTATCCTGCAAATTTACCAAATTCATTGATTAGCTCTAGTAGTCTTCTGGTGGCATCTTTAGGAATCTCTGTGTATAGTATCATGTCATCTGCAAACAGCGAGAGTTTGACTTCTTCTTTTCCAATTTGTATTCCTTTTATTTCTTTTTCTTCTCTGATTGCCATGGCTAGGACTTCCAAAACTATCCTGAATAATAGTGGTGAGACTTCACATCCTTGTCTTGTTCCTGATCTTAGAGGAAATGCTTTCAGTTTTTCACCATTGAGAATGATGTTTGCTGTGGGGTTTTTGTATATGGCCTTTATTATGTTGAGGTAGGTTCCCTCTATGCCCACGTTCTGGAGAGTTTTTATCATATATTGGTGTTGAATTTTGTCAAAAGCTTAGTTTGCATATATTGAGATGATCATATGATTTTTCTTCTTCAATTTGTTAATATGGTGTATCACATTCATTGATTTGCATATATTGAAGAATGTTTGCATCACTGGGATAAATCCCACTTGATCATGGTGTATGACCCCTTTAATGTGTTGTTGGATTCTTTTTGCTAGTATTCTGTCGAGAATATTTGCATCTATATTCATCAGTGATATTGGTCTGTAATTTTCTTTTTTTGTAGTATCTTTGTCTGGTTTTGGTATCAGGGTGATGGTGGCCTCATAGAATGAGTTTAGGAGCGTTCCTTCCTCTGCAAATTTTTGGAAGAGTTTGAGAAGGACGGGTGTTATCTCTTCTCTAAATGTTTGATAGAATTCACCTGTGAAGCCATCAGGTCCTAGACTGTTGTTTGTTTGAAGATTTCTAATCACTGTTTCAATTTCATTACTTGTGGTTGGTCTGTTCAGACTTTCTATTTTTTCCTGGTTCAGTCTCAGAAAGTTGTGCTTTTCTAAGAATTTGTCCATTTCTTCCAGGTTATCCATTTTATTTACATATAGTTGCTTGTAATAATCTCTTGTGATCCTTTGTATTTCTGCAGTGTCAGTTGTTACTTCCCTTTTTTCATTTCTAATTCGGTTGATGAGCCTTCTCCCTTTTATTCTTGACGAGTCTGGCTAATGGTTTATCAATTTTGTTTATCTTCTCAAAGAACCAGTTTTAGTTTTATTGATGTTTGCTATTGTTTTCTTTGTTTCTATTTCATTTATTTCTGCTTTGATCTTTATGATTTCTTCCCTTCTGCTAACTTTGTGGGTTTTCTGTTCTTCTTTCTCTAGTTCGCTTAAGTGTAATACTAGACTGTTTATTTGAGATTTTTCTTGTTTCTTGAAGTAGGCTTGTATACCTATAAACTTCCTTCTTAGAACTGCTTTTGCTGCATCCCATAGGTTTTGAATCATCGAGTTTTCACTGTCATTTGTTTCTAGGTATTTTTTTAATTTCCTCTTTGATTTCTTCAGTGATCTCTTGGTTATTTAGTAATGTAGTGTTTAGCCTCCATGTCTTTGTGTTTTTTTACGTTTTTTTCCTTGTAATTCATTTCTAATCTCATAGGGTTGTGGTCAGAAGAGACGCCTGATTTGATGTAAATTTTCTCAAATTTACTGAGCCTTGATTTGTGACTCACGATGTGATCTATCCTGGGGAACATTCCGTGCACACTTGAGAAGAAAGTGTAATCTGCTGTTTTTGGATGGAATGTCCTACAAATATCAATTAAATCTATCTGGTCTATTGTGTCATTTAAAGCTTGTGTTTCCTTATGAATTTTCTGTTTGGATGATCTGTCCATTGGTGTAAGTGGTGTTAATGTCCCTCACTATGATTGTGTTGCTGTTGATTTCCTCTTTGAGGGCTCTTAGCATTTGCCTTATGTATTGAGGTGCTCCTATGTTGGGTTCATATATATTTATAATTGTTATATCTTCTTCTTGGATTGATCCCTCGATCATTATGTAGTGTCCTTCCTTGTGTCTTGTAACATTCTTTATTTTAAAGTCTATTTTACCTGGTATGAGTGTTAATACTCCAGCTTTCTTTTGACTTCCATTTGCATGGAATATCTTTTTCCATCCCCTCACTTTCCGTCTGTAGGTATCCCTATGTCTGAGGTGGCTGTCTTGTAGACAGCTTATATATGTGTCTTGTTTTTGTATCCATTCAGAAAGACTGTGTCTTTTGGTGGGAGCATTTAATCCATTTACTTTTAAGGTAATTATCAATATGTGTGTTTCTATTACCATTTTCTTGATTGTTTTGGGCTTGTTTTTGTAGGTCCTTTTCTTCTCTTGTGTTTGCCACTTAGAGAAGTTCCTTTAGCATTTGTTGTAGAGCTGGTTTGGTGGTGCTGAATTATCTTAGCTTTTGCTTGTCTGTAAAGCTTTTGATTTTGATTTGAATGAGCTCCTCCCCGGTAGAGTAATCTGGCTTGTAGGTTCTTCCCTTTCATCAATTTAAGTATATCATGCCATTCCCTTCTGGCTTGTAGAGTTTCTGCTGAGAAATCACCCGTTAACATTATGGGAGTTCCCTTGTATGTTATTTGTCATGTTTTCCATGCTGCTTTCAATAATTTATCTTTAATTTTTGCCAATTTGATTACTATGTGTCTCGGCCTGTTTCTCCTTGGGTTTATCCTGTATGGGACTCTCTGTGCTTCCTGGACTTGGGTGGCTATTTTCTTTCCCATGTTAGGTAATTTTTTCTACTATAATCTTTTCAAATAATTTCTCGGGTCCTTTCTCTCTCTCTTCTCTTCTGGGACCTCTATAATGTGAATGTTTTTGCTTTTAATGTCCCAGAGGTCTCTTAGGCTCTCTTCATTTCTTTTCTTTCTTTTTTTTTTTTCCTGTTCCATGGCAGTGAATTCCACCATTCTGTCTTCCAGGTCACTTATCTGTTCTTCTGCTTCAGTTATTCTGCTATTGTTTCCTTTTAGTATATTTTTCATTTCAGTTATTGTATTGTTCATCTCTGTTTGTTTGTTCTTTAATTCTTGTAGGTCTAGGTTAAACTTTTCTTGCATCTTCTCTATCTTTGCCTCCATTCTTTTTCAAGGTCCTGGATCATCTTCACTATCATTATTCTGAATTCTTTTTCTGGAAGGTTGCCAATCGCCACTTCTTTTAGTTGTTTTTCTGGGGTTTTTACTTGTTCCTTCATCTGGTACATAGCCCTCTGCCTTTTCATCTTGTCTATCTTTCTGTTAATGTGGTTTTTGTTCCACAGGCTTCAGGACTGTAATTCTTCTTGCTTCTTCTCTCTGTCCTTGAGGCTATCTAAGAGACTTATGCAAGTTTCCTAATGGTAGCATCTGGTGGTGGGTAGAGATGGCTGTTGCTCTGGTGGGCATAGCTCAGTAAAACTTTAATCTGTTTGTCTGCTGATGGGTAGGGCTGGGTTCCCTCCCTGTTGGTTGTTTGGCCTGAGGCCATCCAACACTGGAGCCCAGGCTCTTGGGTGGGGCTAATGGCAGACTCTGGGAGTGCTCACACCAAGGAGTACTTCCCAGAACTTCTGCTGCCAGTGTCCTTTTCTTCACAGTGAGACAGAGCCACACCCCGCCTCTGCAGGAGACTCTCCAACAATAGCATGTGGTCTGGTTCAGTCTCCTGTAGGGTCACTGCTCCTTCCCCTGTGTCCCAATGAACACACTACTTTGTGTGTATCCTCCAAGAGTGGAGTCTCTGTTTCCCCCAGTCCTGCCGAAGTCCTTGCAATCAAATCCCGATAGCCTTCAAAGTCTGTTTCTCTAGGAATTGCTCCTCCCAATACTGACTCCACAGGTTGGGAAGCCTGACATGGGGCTCAGGACCTTCACTCCAGTGGGTGGACTTCTGTGGTATAAGTGTTCTCCAGTTTGTGAGTCACCCACCCAACAGTTATGGGATTTGATTTTATTGTGATTCCGCCCCTCCTACCATCTCATTGTGGCTTCTCCTTTGTCTTTGGATGTGGTGTATCTTTTTTGGTGAGTTCCATTGTCTTCCTGTCAATGATTGTTCAGCAGTTAGTTGTGATGGCTTTCACATTTTTAGATACCTTGGAGTACATCTCAGTAATTTATATATAAGTCATCGCCATCTGGTGGTACTGGTTTTAAACTTCAGGCAAAAGGTCCTATAGGGCAGCAGTCCCCAAACTCTTTGGCACCCGGGACTGGTTTCATGGAAGACAATTTTTCCACGGACCTGGGTGGGGGCATTGGGGATGGTTCAGGTGGTTATTCCAGTGATGGGCAGCAGCAGATGAAGCTTTGCTCACTTGTCCACCATTCACCTACTGTGTGGCCCAGTTCCTAACAGGCCACAGACTGGTACTTGTCCATGGCCTGGGGGTTGAGGACCCCTGCTATAAGGTCTTATATTTAACAATTTCTTGTGTGCCTTCTGCATTTTCTCCTACAGACACTGTGCTAAGAACTACTGCTACAAAAACAAGTGTTTATTTTGCTAATTTATACTCTAAAAATAATATATATGTAATTATTACACTATGATAAAAGTTACAATATAAGTTTGCAATATAACCTGTTTATTCTGTTTATTAGTAGGTCCAATTGATCTTTTTTAACACCTACTATATACCAGACACTGTTCTAGACACTGGAAATGCATCATTAAATAAGACAAACTAATAACCTGCCTTCATGAAATTTATGTTCTATTATAAAAGTTAGAAAATGAACAAAACATATAGTGTGTCATATGGCAATAATCACAATAAAGACAAAAGAATCAGAAAAAGGGGATAGAATGCTAGAAATAAAAGTGGGAAAATTAGATAAACTAATCAAGAAGGATATGTTGAGAGTCCCATACAGAATAAATCCAAGGAGAAATACGCCAAGGCACATATTAATCAAACTGTCAAAAATTAAACACAAAGAAATCATATTAAAAGCAGCAAGGGAAAAACAACAAATAACACACAAGGGAACCCCCATCAGGTTAACAGCTGATCTCTCAGCAGAAACTCTACAAGCCAGAAGGGAGTGGCAGGACATAATTAAAGTGATGAAGGAGAAAAACCTGCAACCAAGATTACTCTACCCAGCAAGGATCTCATTCAGAGTTGATGGAGAAATTCAAACATTTACAGACAAGCAAAACCTGAGACAGTTCAGCACCACCAAACCAGCTTCACAACAAATGCTAAAGGAACTTCTCTAGGCAAGAAACACAACAGAAGGAAAAGACCTACAATAACGAACCCAAAGCAATTAAGAAAATGGGAATAGGAACATACATATCGATAATTACCTTAAATGTAAATGGACTAAATGCTCCCACCAAAAGACACAGATTGGCTGAATGGATACAAAAACAAGACCCAGATATATGCTGTCTACAAGAGACCCACTTCAGACCTAGAGACACATACAGACTGAAAGTAAGGGGATGGAAAAAGATATTCCATGCAAATGGAAATCAAAAGAAAGCTGGAGTAGCAATTCTCATATCAGACAAAATAGACTTTAAAATAAAGACTACTAGAAGAGACAAAGAAGGACACTACATAATGATCAAGGGATCGATCCAAGAAGAAGATATAACAATTTTAAATATTTATGCATCAAACATAGGAGCACCTCAATACATAAGGCAAATACTAACATCCATAAAAGGAGAAATCGACAGTAACACAATCATAGTAGGGGACTTTAACACCCCACTTTCACCAATGGACAGATCATCCAAAATGAAAATAAATAAGGAAACACAAGCTTTAAATGATACATTAAACAAGATGGACTTAATTGATATTTATAGGACATTCCATCCAAAAACAACAGAATACACATTTTTCTCAAGTGCTCATGGAACATTCTCCAGGATAGATCATATCTTGGGTCACAAATCAAACCTTGGTAAATTTAAGAAAATTGAAATTGTATCAAGTATCTTTTCTGACCACAATGCTATGAGACTAGATATCAATTACAGGAAAAGAGCTGTAAAAAATACAAGCACATGGAGGCTAAACAATACACTACTTAATAACAAAGTGATCACTGAAGAAATCAAAGGGGAAATTAAAAAATACCTAGAAACAAATGACAATGGAGACACGACGACCCAAAACCTATGGGATGCAGCAAGAGCAGTTCTAAGAGGGAAGTTTATAGCAATACAATCCCACCTTAAGAAACAGGAAACATCTCGAATAAACAACCTAACCTTGCACCTAAGCAATTAGAGAAAGAAGAACAAAAACATCCCAAAGTTAGCAGAAGGAAAGAAATCATAAAAATCAGATCAGAAATAAATGAAAAAGAAATGAAGGAAATGATAGCAAACATCAATAAAACTAAAAGCTGGTTCTTTGAGAAGATAAACAAAATTGATAAACCATTAGCCAGACTCATCAAGAAAAAAAGGGAGAAGACTCAAATCAATAGAATTAGAAATGAAAAAGGAGAAGTAACAACTGACACTGCAGAAATACAAAAGATCATGAGAGATTACTACAAGAAACTCTATGCCAATAAAATGGACAACCTGGAAGAAATGGACAAATTCTTAGAAATGCACAACCTGCCAAGACTGAATCAGGAAGAAATAGAAAATATGAACAGACCAATCACAAGCACTGAAATTGAAACTGTGATAAAAAATCTTCCAACAAACAAAAGCCCAGGACCAGATGGCTTCACAGGTGAATTCTATCAAGCATTTACAGAAGAGCTAACACCTATCCTTCTCAAACTCTTCCAAAATATAGCAGAGGGAGGAACACTCTCAAACTCATTCTACGAGGCCACCATCACCTTGATACCAAAACCAGACAAGGATGTCACAAAGAAAGAAAACTACAGGCCAATATCACTGATGAACATAGATGCAAAAATCCTCAACAAAATACTAGCAAACAGAATCCAACAGCACATTAAAAGGATCATACACCATGATCAAGTGGGGTTTATTCCAGGAATGCAAGGATTCTTCAATATACGCAAATCAATCAACGTGATACACCATATTAACAAGTTGAAGGAGAAAAACCATATAATCATCTCAATAGATGCAGAGAAAGCTTTCGACAAAATTCAACACCCATTTATGATAAAAACCCTGCAGAAAGTAGGCATAGAGGGAACTTTCCTCAACATAATAAAGGCCATATATGACAAACCCACAGCCAGCATCGTCCTCAATGGTGAAAAACTGAAACCATTTCCACTAAGATCAGGAACAAGACAAGGTTGCCCACTCTCACCACTCTTATTCAACATAGTTTTGGAAGTTTTAGCCACAGCAATCAGAGAAGAAAAGGAAATAAAAGGAATCCAAATTGGAAAAGAAGAAGTAAAGCTGTCACTGTTTGCAGATGACATAATACTATACATAGAGAATCCTAAAGCTGCTACCAGAAAACTACTAGAGCTAATCAATGAATTTGGTAAAGTTGCAGGATACAAAATTAATGCACAGAAATCTCTGGCATTCCTATATACTAATGATGAAAAATCTGAAAGTGAAATCAAGAAAACACTCCCATTTACCATTGCAACAAAAAGAATAAAATATCTAGGAATAAACCTACCTAAGGAGACAAAAGACCTGTATGCAGAAAATTATAAGACACTGATGAAAGAAATTAAAGATGATACAAATAGATGGAGAGCTGTACCATGTTCTTGGATTGGAAGAATCAACAATGTGAAAATGACTCTACTACCCAAAGCAATCTACAGATTCAATGCAATCCCTATCAAACTACCACTGACATTTTTCACAGAACTAGAGCAAAAAATTTCACAATTTGTATGGAAACACAAAAGACCCCGAATAGCCAAAGCAATCTTGAGAACGAAAAATGGAGCTGGAAGAATCAGGCTCCCTGACTTCAGACTATACTACAAAGCTACAGTAATCAAGACAGTATGGTACTGGCACAAAAACAGAAAGATAGATCAATGGAACAGGATAGAAAGCCCAGAGATAAACCCACACACATATGGTCACCTTATCTTTGATAAAGGAGGCAGGAATGTACAGTGGAGAAAGGACAGTCTCTTCAATAAGTGGTGCTGGGAAAACTGGATAGGGACATGTAAAAGTATGAGATTAGATCATTCCCTAACACCATACACAAAAATAAGCTCAAAATGGATTAAAGACCTAAATGTAAGGCCAGACACTATCAAACTCTTAGAGGAAAACATAGGCAGAACACTCTATGACATAAATCACAGCAAGATCCTTTTTGACCCACCTCCTAGAGAAATGGAAATAAAGACAAAAATAAACACATGGGACCTAATGAAACTTAAAAGCTTTTGCACAGCAAAGGAAACCATAAACAAGACCAAAAGACAACCCTCAGAATGGGAGAAAATATTTGCAAATGAAGCAACTGACAAAGGATTAGTCTCCAAAATTTATAAGCAGCTCATCCAGCTCAATAACAAAAATCAAACAACCCAATCCAAAAAGGGGCAGACGACCTAAATAGACATTTCTCCACAGAAGATATACAGACTGCCAACAAACACATGAAAGGATGCTCAACATCTTTGCTCATTAGAGAAATGCAAATCAAAACTACAATGAGATATCATCTCACACCAGTCAGAATGGCCATCATCAAAAAATCTAGAAACAATAAATGCTGGAGAGGGTGTGGAGAAAAAGGAACACTCTTGCACTGCTGGTGGGAATGTGAATTGGTACAGCCACTATGGAGAACGGTATGGAGGTTCCTTAAAAAACTACAAATAGAACTACCATATGACCCAGCAATCCCACTACTGGGCATATACCCTGAGAAAACCATAATTCAAAAAGAGACATGTACCAAAATGTTCATAGCAGCCCTATTTACAATAGTCCGGAGATGGAAACAACCTAAGTGTCCATCATCGGATGAATGGATAAAGAAGATGTGGCACATATATACAATGGAATATTACTCAGCCATAAAAAGAAATGAAATTGAGCTATTTGTAATGAGGTGGATGGACCTAGAGTCTGTCATACAGAGTGAAGTAAGTCAGAAAGAGAAAGACAAATACTGTATGCTGACACATATATATGGAATTTAAGAAAAAAAATTGTCATGAAGAATATAGGGGTAAGACAGGAATAAAGACACAGACCTACTAGAGAATGGACTTGAGGATATGGGGAGGGGGAAGGGTAAGCTCTGACAAAGTGAAAGAGTGGCATGGACATATATACACTACCAAATGTAAGGTAGATAGCTAGTGGGAAGCAGCCGCATAGCACAGGGAGATCAGCTCAGTGCTTTGTGACCGCCTGGAGGGGTGGGATAGGGAGGGTGGGAGTGAGACGCAAAAGGGAGGGGATATGGGAACATATGTATATGTATAACTGATTAAATTTGTTATAAAGCAAAAAATAAAATAAAAATAAAATAAAAAATAAAAAATAAAAAAAAGAATCAGAAAAAGGGGATAGAATGCTAGAAATAAAAGTGGGAAAATTAAATAAACTAATCAAGAAGGATATGTTGATATGTTGCTGACATCTGAGCAAGGACCTGACAAACATGAGAAAGTGAACCCTACAGCTATCTGGAAGAAGACACAGGGAAGAGCAACTGAAAAGACCCTAGAGAAGGACCTTTGCTTATTTGGCTGTGATGGAGTGAGCAAGGGAGAAAGAGAAAGACATTCATAAAGGTGACAAGAAAGACAATGTATAAAGGAATGAAGGCCATTTAAGGACTGGGCTTTAAGTGAGATGTAAAGCCATTGGGAGGTTTTAATATGATCTAGCTTATGTTTTTAAAATGACGACTTAAGCTACTGTAATGAGAATAAAATATAAGATGTAAAAAGCCATCAGCAGGAAGACCTGTAGGACTGTGCTACTCAAAATGTCACTAGATGAGAAGTTTATGACAAATATAAATAAATGCACTGCTCCCTGCATTGAGAAAGTCTTACTAAGGAAAAAAGCTGGCTGAACTAAATTGTATGAATAGTGATACAGTTCATTTATATGGTGACATAAGCTCTTTTTCTCCTTGTAGAGCAATAGGCCATTCAATGGATCATACTTTGAGAAGCACTATTTTAGGATATTATTGCAATAAGCCAAGTAAGAGATGATGGTGTTTTAGACCACAGTAGTGGTATGGATAAAAAGAAAAGACCCATTTGATATAGTTGTATCTATATAGATAGATATAGATATAGATATAGATATAGATATAGATATAGGTATAAATAACTATATTCCTACATGTTCACAGGATTTGCTGATGCATTAACTTTGGTGGTATACAACAACAACAGAAAAGTCCATGAGAACAGCAACTTCTGATCCTGAGAAACTAGAGCTGCATTTATTGAAATGGGGAATACAAGGACAACTTTGGGGAAGAAATCAGTATTTTTCAGTTTGGGGCATATTAAGTGTGAATGTCCAAACACAGATATCAAGTAGGCAGTTAGATATATGGTTTTGGAATTCAGGAGCAAGGTCTGAGCTAAGTACATGCCTATTTATATTCATAAGCATATATATGGTATATAAAGCCATAAGATTGAATGAAATCCCCAAGTGAATGAGTGATATCTACTCTAGCATATAGACTACAGAAATGACCCAAGGACAGAGCTCAGGGACACTTTGAAATTTAGAAATCTAAACAGGGGTTGGAAAACTATAGATTTGGCCCAGAGAGCCAAATCTAGCCTGTAGCTTATTTTTTTACAGTCCACAAGGTAAGAATGGTTTTTACATATTATAAGGGTTAAAAAAAGAAAAGTAGAAAATGCAGCAGAGATCACACTTGGCTCACAAATCCTAATTTATTTACCATGTGGCCTTTTATAGAAGTTATATTTGCTGACCCACTGGTCCAGAAGATGCAAGGAGGTGTCGTCAGTGAGATAGAATGAAAACCAGTGGAGAGTGGAAGTTGAGTAAAGACAAAGTTTTATAGTAGAAGGAATAATACCTCTGTTAAATGCTGATGATAGATCAAGAAAGATGGAAACCTAGAATTGACTATTGGGTGTAGCATTGCAGAAGGCATTGGAGATCTTGAAAAGACTAGTGTTCAAGAAATTGTGTAAATCAAAGCCTGACTGGGATAAGAGGGGCTGGAAACAGCAGATAGAGACTACTCTTCCAAAGAGTTTTTTTCAGTAAAAAAGAGCTGAGAAATGAGGCAGTGATTAGAGGGGTAAGTGGGTTTAATATATATATATAATATATACATTTAAATATTTATTTTTAAGTTTGGAGAAATGATGACTTGTTTTTATGCTTGTGAGGAAGACAAAATCAATGGAAGTTTTGACACTGCAGTGTTGAGAGGGGATAATTAACATAGAGATTCTCTTTTTTTCTGTTTTAAGTTTTATTGGAGTATAGGTGATTTCCAATGTTGTGTTAGTTTCTGCTGTACAGCAAAGTGGATCAGTTATACATATACATATGTCCACTCTATTTTAGATTCTTTTCGCATATAGGTCATTACAGAATACTGAGTAGAGTTGCCTGTGCTATACAGTAGGTCCTCATTAGTTATCTATTTTATATATAGTAGTGTGTATATGTTAATCTCAATCTCCCAGTTTATCCCTCCTTCCCCTTCCCACCCTCCCCCCATAACCATGTTTGTTTTCTCTTGAGTATGTGAGAGATAATGTGATCTAGTGGTAAGTAGAGGATTTAGTTAGGCACTTGAGCAGTCCCACCACAGTAACAGGGAGAAAGGGAGAGTACAAACTACCTGCAAGAGTACTGCCAAGTGAGAAACTATTGTAGCAGAAACTTGCAAAAATGACCTTCTTATGGATTCTCTTTTCTTAGCAAGTGGAAGAACGGGCATCAGCTGAGAATGAGGATGAGAGAAGGATGTGGGAACTTTCAAGAAAGAGCAGATAAAGATGATTTCCAAAAGTGGGAGAGTGAATGGCTAGGAAATATAATATTTTTGCCATCCAGCACTAAGGGTCAACTTAAAGTAACATCATGAGTTGAAAGACAGTCACCATGGTTTACTGCAAGGAGAAACTGAGTAGGCAGAGAGCTTGATTTAAATAGGGTTGGAGTTTCATCAAGTGCATACAATAAATTGAGAGGAGGAAAATTAGTTGAATGTGATGTAAGAGAATGATTGCAACAATGGGCCATGGAATGTAAGCTGAGTAAGAAAGAAACATGATGGAATATATAAAAATTCATTGAGTTGTACACATATTATTTATGCATTTTTCTCTATGTCTGTTATACTTTGATACATAAGTTTATGGAAATCTTAAAAAAAAATAATGAGAGGACTCCCGCAGGATAAAATATAGCTACATAAGAGAAAACATGGAATATAGGCATACTGTTTTGGAGATTATTAAAAACAGACCAAGTGAGGGATATAGGAGCAATAAGAAGGAGGTATATGTTCTAAGGGAAAAATCAGAAAACAAAAGACTAGTTTCAGAGAGAGATTTAATAGAGAATGTCTCAGTTCATTCTAGGAACTGTATATATAATACAGTCAGAAAAGGTATTCATATTACCATCCATGAGGAGGAACGGGTCAGTTCTATTTGCAGTGCACACAACAGTGTGCTGACAGGCTACAGGCCTTCCTCTCGGTGCCACACCGAACAATATGGAGGAACCCCTATGAGTTCAAAGTTGGCTATGTGACTATAGGATAGGGGTCAAGAGCAAAAACTAAAGAAGCTGATTTATTCTCCCAGATTAAAAAAAAAAAGTATTACTGAATGTTGTTATTAAATGAAAGACAGGCTCTTCTCAGCCTGTGTTTAATTTGTTTTCTAATTTTGTCCCTTTAAAGAGGAAAAGAAGTGAACTTGAGCTTCAGTTTGC
The DNA here is from genome assembly GCF_964341445.2 of Mesoplodon mirus. Classification (NCBI taxonomy): domain Eukaryota; kingdom Metazoa; phylum Chordata; class Mammalia; order Artiodactyla; family Ziphiidae; genus Mesoplodon; species Mesoplodon mirus. Next base: position 104,941,093 of record NC_138983.1, on the reverse strand, counting down.
AGAATTAAATATAAATATCCAAATAGATAAAGAAGGTAGAGAATGGCAATGCCGGGATAGAACAAGAGCTGCCTCCCCTGGTTTCTCTCTACTTCAGCTTTTAAAAGATACAGCTTCCTATGCCTAGAGGTGAAAATGGAGAGATTATTGTGTCACTAGCAAGCCAGATAGCAGTTCCTTCAGCACTAGTCATCTTCACAGTCTGTTCCAGAAACAATGACTGCTGCTGCTAGCCACAGGGAGTTTTATAATGTGGGCCCTCGTTTTCTTGCCTGCAAGGCAATGCTGAGCTTCTCCTGCCAGGATAGACTTCTTCCTCCTGCTGTTCTCAGCTTTGGGCACCATTACATTGCTTCATACTCTGCTTCCACGTGGATTTGGAGCTTTTCTTCTTCATATTTCCTATGGCTTGCTGGGTCTTCACATACATCCTTGGACTCTTAGGACATACACAGCACCACAGAGAGGCATGTGATGAAGTCACCTAGAGTCCAGCACCTGCTGTGTGCAAAACCTCATGCTGCCTAGAAATGTGAAGAATATCATGAGGTCATAAATCTGTCCCAGGATTAAGCAAATAAAACTTGAAGAAGACACAAATACTCATCTTGAAAACCAGGAGAACTACAATCCAGATTTCGTAAAGTCAAAGATGTTTCCTGGACTCTTTTTTTTTTTTTTTTTTTTAATTTTTGTTTATTTATTTATTAACTTTTTTTTATTTTATTTATTTTTGCTGTGTTGGGTCTTCGTTTCTGTGCGAGGGCTTTCTCTAGTTGTGGCAAGCGGGGGCCACTCTTCATCACGGTGCACGGGCCTCTCACCATCGTGCCCTCTCTTGTTGCAGAGCACAGGCTCCAGACGCGCAGGCTCAGTAGTTGTGGCTCACGGGCCTAGTTGCTCCGTGGCATGTGGGATCCTCCCAGACCAGGGCTCGAACCCGTGTCCCCTGCATTAGCAGGCAGACTCTCAACCACTGCGCCACCAGGGAAGCCCTTCCTGGACTCTTGAAGGAAGGAAGTTGGGAATCATATTAAAGAGGCAATGGTCCCACTTCCACTCACTTAAGTCATTCTGCACAGTAGGTTCATTGAATTGTTCCTTTCTTATCTAAGAATTTCTCTGTGACAGAAGCTAAAGAGGGATTCATGGGACATAATGCCCTTTTAATTTCTTGACATTATTCCCAAGGGTCAGGAATGCTCCTTTGTGATACACCCCTGATTAAGCACCAACCTATATAATATCTAACACCCAAATAGCTCTAGAAGGGAATATCTATTCTAACTCCCAAATAGTTTCCTAAGTTTTACCTCTCTCCATTTCTGCAACCATGTCCCTAGTCCATTCCCCTGACTTTTCACATTAAATAGGTTCAGATTTTTAAAGTATCTGTTGAATATGTGTGGTTTGTCAGAGTCCATGCTAGCAATTCCTCAAGCATTATTTGATTTTATCTTTAAAACAAACATATTAAAAAAAAACAGCACATAGTATTATGCTGGGGTTTTTTGTTTGTTTGTTTGTTTTACAGATGAAAAATCTGAGCCCTTCAGAATGGTTAAATGATTTTCCCAAGGACCCACAAGTACCAGGACCTGTGTCTTTCCAGAAAGACACTTTTCTCCCCTATGAATTTATCCAAATACTTTTTGAACAACTTTAAATATTCTGCCTGTATCATCCCTGTGATAGTAAGTTTCTAATGTTTTTCCCCTTTTTATAAAGTTTCATGATTACCTTTGATTATAGCTTACCACATTTAAGATTCTATTGTTTTAGCAAAATTCTCATTTAAACACATGCCTGTTCTTTCTAATGTTATTAAAGTAACAAATGCCAGTATCACAGGTCTTAAATTGCTAGGGGACACTAATCTTCTTGCTTGCTATGTTCAGACCTGGGTGAATGAGAATCTGCAAAGGATAATTCTCTGCTAAAATAACAGCAAAGAGAACTGAGACTAATATTCAGTAAGAGGAAGACCATTTTACCAATAATATTAAAAACCAGAAGCTAGTCAATTCAGGGGGGGATTGTAATTTAAATTTGAGGTTTAATCATTATTCACACTGTGGCCTGATCATTTCTAAGGTCATTTTTTTTTTTTTATATTGGCAAGTGATTTTACTTTTTTTTTTTTTTTTTTTTTTTTTTTTGCGGTAAGCGGGCCTCTCACTGTTGTGGCCTCTCCCGTTGTGGAGCACAGGCTCCAGACACGCAGGCTCAGCGGCCATGGCTCACGGGCCCAGCCGCTCCGCGGCACGTGGGATCCTCCCGGACCGGGGCACGAACCCGTGTCCCCTGCATCGGCAGGCGGACTCCCAACCACCGCACCACCAGGGAAGCCCTCTAAGGTCATTTTTTTGAGGATTTTATTTTTTAGGATCAAATGGTTTAATAGAATTATTTATGACTCCCACATTATAAGTAAGAAAACTAATTTAAAGGCATTAAAGTAAAAAGCAAAATAACATGTTTTTTAAAAGAATATGTCATTTATTTGACTGCTACAATATGACATAGGTACACTATTCCTTAGTGATAACCATAAGGTTCCAATCATCATTAAATATTTTCCCAAAATATTCTAAATGTAACCAAAACTAAAAAATGAACTATTCAATTCAATCTAAGCTAGAGTCATATGTAGCAAATGAAAGATAATCTATAATCAAATCTTTATTATAATTTAGTAATATCACTTTCTAAGAGAAAAACTAATTATGTACTGTAGTAAAAATTTTTGTGAAAGACATTCACTTAGCTATCTAGACACACAAATTGAACTCAAAGTTATAGAAATAAATACTTTAATGATTTAGATTAATCCCTTCTTTTAATAAGGGATGAAAAAATAAGAACCTGAATCATTCAAGTGACTTGCTCAAGGACAACAGATGGCCAGAAGCTGAGTGCAGATTAGAACAAGTTACCTAATGCAAAGTCTAATGGTGGCTCACTCCCAGACTATTTTTTATTCATTTACTGAAAAAATATTCATTGAACAAACAATATTTGCCAGATTCTGGCCTGCCAGAGTTGCTGTAATAATAAATAATCAGGCACAGAACTGCCTTCAAGTAATTTTTAATTTAGTGAGAAGACAGACATTAAACAATTAATAATATAAATAAGTTTTAACTAAAATTGTGATGAGTTATTCAAAGGACACATACAATGTGCAATGAGAGGAAATACTGCAACAATCTGAGAAGGCTTCCATGAGGAAGTGACATTAGGAGAATAATTAGGAATACCCAGGAGAAAAAGAGGGAGGGAAGGTGGGGGAGAGAGGTCAGGAAGTGAGGAAAACCAGATTCACAGTAATGAGACGGAACAGTTTTCTGAAGAACCTGGGCTAGCAGGGGCTTGGTAAAAGCAGAAAGAGGCTAGTGTGGCTGAAACCCTGTGAGCAAGAGCAAATGTTGTAAGAAATAAGGCTAATTCTAAATTCTAAGTCTTTTTTATTGCAGTAAGAACATTTAACAGGAGATCCACCCTTAACAAATTTCTAAGTGTACCATACAGTATTGCTAACTATAGGCACCATGTCCTCCAGCAGATCTCTAGAATTTATTCATCTTACATAATTGAAACTATACCTTTTGATTAGCAACTCCCTATCTCCCCCTCACCCTAGCCCCTGGCACCCACCATTCTACTTTCTGCTTCTCTGAGTTTGACGATTTTATATACACCATATAACTGGAATCATAAAATATTTGTCCGTTTGTGGTTTGCTTATTTCCCTTAGCATGATGTCCTCAAGATGCACCCATGCATCCCACAATATTGCAGGATTTCCTTCTTTTTTTAAGGATAAATAATAGTCTATTGTATGTATAGACCATATTTTCTTTATCCATTCATCTGTTGATAGACATTTAGTTTGTCTTGGCTATTATGAATGATGCTGCAATAAACATAGGAGTATAAATATCTATTTGAAATCCTGATTTCAATTTTTTTGGATATATGCTCAGAGTGGGATTCCTGGATCATATGGTAGCTCTATTTTTAATTGCTTGAGGAATCTCCACACTGTTTTTCATAATAGCTTCACCATTCTACATTTCCACTGATAGTTTACAAGTGTTCATATTTCTTCACATCCTTACCAATACTTGTTATCTTTTATAAAATGATGGCTATCTTAACAGGTGTGGACTAGTATCTTATTTTGGTATTGATTTGCATTTCCCTGATTATTAGTGATGCTGAGTATCTTTTCATATACCTGTTGGTCATTTGTATGTCTTCTTTGGATAAATGTCTAGTTAAGTCCTTTTTTCCATTTTTCAATTACAAAATTTTCTTTTCTATTGAGTTATAGGAGCTTCTTATATATTTTGGATATTAACCCATTATAATATATAGTTTGCAAATATTTCTGCCCATTCTGTAGACTGTCATTTCACTCTGTTGTTTCTTTTACTGTACAAAATCTTTTTTAGTTTGATGTAGTCCCATTTGTCTATTTTTGCTTTTGTTGCCTCTGCTTTTAGTGTCATAGCCAAAAACTCATTGACAAGACCAATGTCATGAAGCTTTTCCCTATGTTTTCTTCTAAGAGTTTTACAGTCCTTAATCCATTTTTGAGTTGATTTTGGTGTATGCTGTAAGAAAAGGGTCCAATTTCATTCTTTTGCATGTGGATATCCAGTTTACCCAACAGTGTCTGTTGAAGAGACTATTATTCCCCTATTGTGTATTCTTGGCACCCTTGTCAAAGATCAGTTGACTATATATGTGTGAGTATTTTTCTGGAGTTTCTATTCTGTTCTGTTGGTCTATATGTCTGTCTTCATGCCATGATCTTTTAATTACTATAGATTTAAATATATTTTGAAATCAGGAAGTGCGATGTTCTAGCTTGTTTTTCTTTCTTATGATTATTTTGACTATTGGTGGCACTTTGTGATTCCATATGAATTTTACAATTGCTTTTAGGAGAAAGATTTACCTGTTCTCTCTTTTTTCTTTTTTCAATAAGAAATGATTTAATGTAAAATATACAAATTTCTCAGTATGAGAACTTCCACAAAGCAGGGAGAATGACAACTAAAACAATTTTTCTTAAAAAAGAACACTCCCCTTACCTTGTCCTTGCTACCCAACACTCAAGAACAAATCTGTACAAAACCACAAACACAGAAAAAGACCTTAGAGGATGTTACGATGGAAAGTCTTCAGAACTAATCTAACCTGCTCTCCTCACCAAGACCCTCCCCTTACAGAGCTGAGGGTTCCCAGGTCCAGCTGGGGAAAGTGAGTTTTTACCTGTTCTCTTAAACAGGCAAGAGATCATGGTGGTTCCAAAATTTATAAGGAAAAACCAGTTATCAGAATCCAAAATACCATGAAGAGTGCAAGAGTTAAAGGAAGAAGTAACACATTTGACTAGAGGAATGGTTGTAGGAATAGAGAGAGGTGAAAGTCCAGGGAACAGTTTAGGATTAGGAATGGCTATTGCTTAATTTTTAATTAGTATGTAAGAAATATATATCACTCGTGGAAGAATAGTGATACCATTTATTGGAAATATAGAAAATTTGGGAAGTAATAAGTTTTGTTTTGTATATACTGAATTTGAGCTACTTATGAGACATTTGTAGATATGCAATTCAAAAGAGAGGTCTGAACTGGAAATGCACATTTAGCATATAGATGGCATTCCAAACATAGATGTAGAAGATATTTCCCAAGGAAGTAAATGTAGTTAATAAGATTGAGCCCTGAAAAAGTCCAGAATTTGACGTTAAATTAGAAGAAACAGAGTATAGGAATGATCAGTTAAAGAAATAGATGGGAAACTAGAAGAGCGTGGTATCATGAAAGTCAGGGGAAAAGCATGTTTACAGTATTTCAACAGGGAAAGCATGGACAAATACATTAACAGTGTTCAGCTATTCGAGTAAGATGAGCTCATTAGGGTCTTTATGAAACAGTATTCCAGTGGTGTGGTGGGAGCCGTCAGATTGCAATGGATTCAAAAGTTAATGAGAGAAAAGTATAGTAACTCTAGGGAAGTTTGGTTGGGGCACAAGGGAAAAAATAGGGCAGTAACTATAGAAGGATGTAGAGGGCACAAAAAGCTGTTTAAGATAAGAAGTTCTAGAACATCTTTACTCTTCCTCATTTCCTTAGATTATTCAAACTCAAGTCAACATCATTTTTACTTCTGTCCTGCCAGCATTTCAGTTCTAATCTCTTTGTTTCTCCTTGCTCTTGTGACTAAATGTCACAATTTATTCCCCAGTTCTAAAAATTGTTTACCATTTTGTTTCCAGTTGTGACACCAGTTTCTTATATTATTAGATGCTATTTTTAGTACTGGAACCTCCATTTCAATGAAGACCAATCTATATAAAAGATATTTAACAAGATGATTTTGGAATTTTTGCTTATGCATCCCTGTACTCTCAAACTGCTTCCTTATCTGTTATCTCTGTTCAAATCCCTTCAGCAAAGGTGGACCCAATAATCTTCTTCATTGAACCTCTATAATTCTACACTCTTTGGAAATCACTGCCTAACTCCACAAGCTTGAGGCTTTCATTCAAGTGTTCTTAAGGGGAAATTATAGTAGTAATCTACAAAGTGGGGAGACACACAGTGGGTGATCCAGTGAATTCGGGTATACCATTTTTAGACTTTCTATTTTATTTCTATTCATCTTAAAATATAAGAAAATTGAAACAACTAATATTTACTATTAAACACTGTCACTTTTGTTGGATCCACATGTAACATGTCACTTCATACACACACACAAACATGCAGTGATAATTTAGGGAAAAAGAGGACAGTTTGAAGTCTGAAGTGTTAACAATCATGTCACCAGAACGTTGTTCACTTTCAGTTTATGTAAAAATTTCCATTTTCTTCTTTTAATTTCAGGGAGACAGAATGGACAAAAGAGAAATAAAACCAACCTGTCTGATTTAAAACAACTTCTTTAATTAATACATTTATTTTAAAATTTTTAAAAATATAGAAATTTACACAGGTCATAAGTGTACAGCTCTGTGAATTTTTACTAAGGAAACTTTGATTGGGAAGTAGAACATTAGTAGTCCCAGAGAAAGCTTCCTCTTCACCTCTCCTAACCACTATCTACCCTTTCCAAAAAGGTAATACCTAACCTGACTTATTACCATACATATTAGTTTGCTGGTTTTTGAAATGTTTATTAATGGAATAAGATATATGTACTTCTTCAGTACCTGACTTCCTTTGCTAAGGCCTCTATTTGTAAGATTCCTCCACATTTTAGGTAGTTCGTTGCTTAGTAGTATTAATTTGTAAAATGTAGCATTATTCATTTGTTCAGTCTACTGTTGATAGAAATTGGATTGTTCCCAGCTTTAATAACAATTCTATGAGCATTTTGCACACATCTTTTGGTACACATGCACATGGATTACGTCTGAGTATAAAGTTTAAAGAGTCCAACTGGTATACTGGGTCATTTATTATGCATAAGTTAAGCAGAAATTGCAAAAAAAATTCCCAATAATTGCAACAATTGACTCACCATCAGCAGTGCGAGTTCTAGTACCTCTACATTCTTGTCAATAATTGGTATTATCAGTATTTTTAATCTCAGCCATGTTGGAAACTGTATAAATGTATTTCATTGTGATTTTAATTTTTATCTCCTTTTTATCTACTAAAGAGATGGAGCAACTTTTTAGATATTTATTGAAATGTAAACTAACCCTCACAAAAAGGACAAATGAATTCAAAGTAGCCCATACAAGTAAACCAAACATTAAAAATAATATTCATAAAGAATTGTAAAAAACTAAGAAAATGGCAATGACAAATATAAGCTCTTCATCAGCTACACTTCAAAGGAGAAACAATGATGATTTCATCATATATGACTAGAAGTTTGCAAAAGTAATCAAATAATCAAGAAGACTATCTAAAATGTTGATTTACTCTTTCTATTTTAATTATGAACCCCCTTTAGTGTATAGTAAGCCATTAGATATTAAATTCTTGTAAATCATATACAGTACATACATATATGTATATGGAATGTAGATACCCACTTCTGTCTTTCCTGTTAGAGGTAACATTCAAAAACTGTTTAGAGATCTTTGTCCTATGGTTCTGTTGGACACCATAGGAAATAGATGGGGTTATCTCTGCTGTCAAATTTTTTGATGTTGATCAGAATTCTATCTTATTCCACCTTTGAATATTTCTTGTTTTCAGGATCCTCAGTGTGATGCTCACCCCTTGACGGCTGTCCCTCTTGTTAGATGGTCCTACCAACAATCCTCTCTCAAGACTACCTGTAGCCATCTCTCTCCAGAGACCACACTGGTATGACTGGGCTTCATCCCCAAACCTGGCAATGAGTTTACCCCTAACATTTATCTGTCTCAAATGGACATGCCAAATTTTCTAGGTTGTTGTTCTCCTAGTCTAGCATATGGAAATTCCTCAACCCCTGTTCCAACACCCTATAACTTAGCTTACACTTAAAATATAGTGAAAATAGTTTATTGACTGGAGGATGATTAAAAACATCTCCATGATTGGGCTTCCCTGGTGGCGCAGTGGTTGAGAGTCCGCCTGCTGATGCAGGGGACGCAGGTTCGTGCCCCGGTCTGGGAGGATCCCACATACCGCGGAGCGGCTGGGCCCGTGAGCTGTGGCCGCTGAGCCTGTGCGTCCGGAGCCTGTGCTCCACAGCGGGAGAGGCCACAACAGTGAGAGGCCCGCATACTGCAAAAAAAAAAAAAAAATCTCCATGATAGATATTTAATTCCAGAAAAGGAAGTGTCTAAATGCGGGGACTGAATTAGCCTTTTATTGATTCTCCTTTTCAGTTGATTGATTACATTTTACCTGATCAAATGTTATAGCTCAAAACATTAACTTTTAAATAGGTCAGACTAAAATTTTTTTTTTTTTTTTTTGTGGCCTCTCCCATTGCGGAGCACTGGCTCCGGACGCGCAGGCTCAGCAGCCATGGCTCACGGGCCCAGCTGCTCCACAGCAGGTGGGATCTTCCCCGACCAGGGCACGAACCCGCGTCCGCTGCATCTGCAGGCGGATTCTCAACCACTGCGCCACCAGGGAAGCCCCTAAAATGCATATTTTAAAACTCAAAATATACTTGTCAAATTCCTATGTGGTTGATAAATATTCTATTTTTTCTGTTGTTGCTATTGTTTAATTTTAAATACATTGTGTGGTGAAGCTTCTATAATTACAATATTTTTTTTTATTTTGTAAAACCCTAGCATATTTTTATCAATTAGTTACCCCCTTTTTTCTTTTAGTGACAATGTTAGAGTCCATCTTAAAATCCACTAAATAAACCCCATTTAGTCTAGCTTTTTAATTTAACTTCAGTTGAAGTACTTGTAAAATACACCTCAAGATTTTTGTTTTTCATGAATAATTGAATTTTAAATTAGCATTGAGTCAGCAGTGGGGATATCTTCCGTATTTTCACTGAAAACCACAATAATAAAATAGAGTCAAAATGCACTTATTTAGATACAGTAATTTAAATAAATTTAAATTTAAATATAGTAATTTCCCAGTTTAATGTGATCCTCCATGTAGATACATTTCATTTGTGACTCTGATCCATAATCATGGCAAAATCAGACTTTCCTCCAAAGCCATTGTTTCCCTGAAGTACTTCTGCTTGTGTTAGGAAAGAACTATGGTGAATTCTAAATAACTCACTCTTGAACATTCAGAAAATAAATACTCAAATCTTTCTGAAAGACGTCTTTAAAAAGTTTTGCTGAATTTTCTTTGTAAATAAAAGATGAATAAGAGATTTTTTCCCTTATAAATATCAGAAATAGGTTGCAATTTAGTAAATACATTTATAATATCCTTTATCACACACCAAAAAGCTGATATGTGCAGAGTTTGACTCCCTCTCCAGTCCATTATTCACAAAAGAGAGAATTGCTGAATGATGCTCCCCTTTTTTAGCCATAACCTCTTAGTTTTCAATTTGGGCACAATTAGGAATGTTATAAAAGATTTTTATGATCTTTCCCCGCAGGCTCAGAGCCAATTATCATGTTCTTTGTTCTCTGTATATGTATTATTCAAGTATTAGTCATCTCCCTTTTTATTTGTTTCTTGCTCATATTGTGTTATAATAAATTGTGGCTGCACTCGCAGTTATTTACATCCGTTTTCCATAATGCAGTGGCAAATAGTCAAACTGAGCTATTTAATTGGGTGGCAGTATGAGGGTGGAGTATTATTCTTGAAAGAGGGTGGGTCCTAGGTCTGATATCAAAGTGTTCATGGTCAGGTCTGAATGAAGCAAAAAAGCTCCTTTGGGGCAACAATCGGAGACAAAGAGAGAAAGTTGCTAAATCAGATTTTAGATAACCTCAAATGCCAAAGACATATAAATACCAAAGGACTTGGGGTTACTGAAGGTGTCCCATAGCTACAGCCTGGGTGAACTTGTGCAACATTGGGAGACAGAGAGTTCAATTATGGATCTCTTTTATTTGTCCAGCCTTGAAATATAAGTACCTAGACATGGCTACTAACAGTCAGAATAGAAAGGAAGGGATAGATGTGAGAAATATGTTAAAGGATGTGGCCATTGATTTTGCCAGGAACAGTGGTTAAACTTGGCTCCCAGCTGTGGGAGTGTACGGTCTGAAAAATGATGACATTATTAACTAAAAGGCAAGTCTGAAAGGGAGGGATTTAGGGGGAGGGGATTATAAACTTGCTTTAAAAGTGTTGTGTTTGCAGTCACAATAAGACGTACAAATAGGGATACCAAACAGGCACTATGGGAGCTGTAGAGGACAGAAATAAAAATAACAGCTGAGAAAATATCTTATTCCATCCTGATTTTAAGTACACAAAGAAAAACCCTGTAAAGTAGGAAAATGTATTTGTGCACAGTTACCTCTCTTCTTCAAGACTTTCAGAGTGAATGCCAGGAATAAGATCACTCTGTTCTCTAATCCATTTACTCCTTGATTCAAAAAGCATTTATCAATCACATGATTTACACCAGGAAGGGGAATGGTGAAGAAGAAACATATTTAAGATATATTTCAGAGGTAGAGCCAACAGAAATTTGTTATAGATTAGATTGCAGGAAAGGCTTTCAAAAAAATTTTAGACTTCTCAATCTATAGATTAAAAATAATTTTAGTAAGTGACAGGAAAAATACATAGAGAAATAGGCATTTGAGATTTGAATCCTCAGGGATGAACTGTCCAGAGCTGTTCCTTCAACACTGTGATACCCTGAGTGGAGCTGTTAACCCTGGCAGTCTTATGCTTATTCTGGAGACAAGAGAATTTCATGAAATCCAAATAAAATGACTCCACTCCAGGTCACTCACTCATTTATCCATTCAACAAAGATTTATTTCATGACCGTTTGTGCCAGGCACTGTGCTCAGTACTAGATGCAGAGTGGTAGGTGACATCTCTCCATAGTGTTGTTTACAGTATGGTGTCTTCACCTGTAACAGATCAAACTCTCTCTCAAAAGTACTTCCAGATCCAGATAGTCTCTGGATATGCCATTTATTCCTTCTGACTATCTGTTTTCATCCCCATTACCCTTACCATTATTTAGATATTTACAGATATGCCAACATCCTGTCAGTTAATAATCATTTAAGTCCTTCTGAGGCTGAGAATTCAAAATACCCACTTAAAACACTTGAGGTGGATGAGTATACTCCACCTAATGTGTTTCTGAGAAATAGAAAAACACTGAAAATTTTATACTGTTAGTTTTTATTAAGATTTTCTTTTCAATAACACTTCATACATAGGTAAATGAATTTTTTTTTTCATTAAACAGATATAATCTCTAATCTTTAAAGTATCAAGAAGGTAAAGACTTTGCAAAACATGCAGTTTCATTGGAGAGAAATTTGTTGCCTACCAAAATTGCTAAGAATGTATATTCAGACTTTAAAATAAAACGATCTTGTAAGGGGGCTTTTTTTCTTCCTGAAAACTCACTTATGTGTCAGTACTAATTGAAAGTAGTGTCCACTGACATTTTGGTCAATGACTTTTCTATCTGTTTTTAGATTTGACCTAAAAATAACCTAAGAAACAGTAAAGTAGCCTTTGCATGCCTGCAGGCAAAAGATCATCCTGTTCAGGGAAAAAGACCACTGAATAAATGGCTTTATCTTTTAATTGATTAAATTCCCAACAGTTTTTATGTGATATACCCTTTATAAAGGTTAGAACTTCCATCTGCCTATTCTTTCATCTGAGACTCAGGAAAGTCTCAGCTGCAGATGTGGCAGTCCCAGGGCAAAATGAGAGTAAGCTAAAGCTGCTTCCTTTCTAGTCAAAGACGAAGACAACATTTTCTCTAAAAAAAGCATATTTTTCCCAGCCAGTCTTTTACAAGCAGCTCACTGATTCCATAAATAAAGAGCATCATCCTCTGTAGGCTGGGCTTTCCCGGAGGTGACTTTGTAAGACTATCCCATTCTCTGATTTGTGTATCTCCTGAGACCAATCAAGGTCCCTTCTCTCTTCCTTCAATTTAAGTTTTCACAAACTTTAAAGATGAAAAAATAATGCTTAGACATGATACCTGAATTATGTTGCTGAACTGTTTCTTTACTACTTCATTCTTAAACTTTAGAAATTAAGTTGATCCCCAACTCTGAAGTTACAGAAAGTTTAACTTGTAAATTCCAACAGGAGAGAAATGTTACTTGGTTGAGAATTATGAAATGAGTAAGCCAGACCATGTGGCTTGCAGATCTAGCTTAGACTTTCCCTTGCTGAAGAGAAGGATGAGACAGGGTGGATACTGAGTAGAGAGAATCATTATTTCAAATACAGGGAGGAAACAATAAGAATGGCTTATATTGAAAAATCAGAATGGCATATATCAGTTATAAGATATTTGAAATTAGAGATTGGATATTTATATCCTGCAGTGGCCAACACAATATAATAGGGACTACAGTAGTAGTGGTATAATAAATGTTACTTAAAGAGTGAAAGAGAAGGAGAGGGGAAGGAATTATCAACTCCCTTGCTGTCTACTGGAAGTAAAAGACACCACCAGATAAAGAACCATAGATAACTGTGCAACAACCACTATAAAGAACAGCTATCTTTGACAAGACCCAAGATTACCAGAAGCTAGTATTCTAACAATATGGACACACTGATATTCCTGCTGTATTGTGTGCAATTTCAGTCTAAAATAAGAAATGTGCAGTTGTTTAGAATGGTAGTTGCAATTGTTTTCTCTGTTTTCAGAAATGTCTAATAGGAAAAGTGACCCCACAGAATCTGGGAGGGTCACACTTAATATCTTAGCAATCAGGTAAAAATTAGAATAGGAGCGATGTGTTTCTGAATAAGACCCACAAAGAGGTAAATGATATTTTGATCCAAAAGTCTTGACAGTCTCACTAAAGCAATGTTGCTGCCCTGAGAAAAAAAGAAAATTTTAAGGAATTATATCAGATTTAATTTATTTGGAGTCAATTAAATAAATAAAACATTTCTGAACATAAATGGACCAGATGAAGTTAAATAACATGAATATGTAGAGATTCATTAAGAAAAAATATGAATTTTCCAAAGATATGTAAGCTGAAAATACAGGCTCAAAGAAAGAAGGCAGTAGTTTTTGAGGAATTTCTACATTTGGAAGAGTACAAAGGATTCAATGGTACTTGTTAGCAAGCAATTTATGAAAATGGCTTATAGTGAAGAAACAGGCCATTGAATTTAGAAGGATTAACAAATTGAAACAATAACCAAAAATGTGCTGTGGTTGTAGAATACAGCTTTTTTATTTATAGTAAGTGGAGAAGTGAGAGACATAGAAATTGTTATAAAAAGAATGAAAATAGACCTTAAAAGTTGAGTAATTCTAAGGAAAGAAGAAGGTGTATACACACATTGTTAGTGCCAACATTTACTAAGGATTTACACAACATGCCAAGCTTTATGCTATAATTTTAGCAGATAATTTCTCGCTTAGTTTTAGCAACAACTGTATTATAAAGATACTCTAAGTAAATCTTACACATGATAAATAAGGTTTACAGAGGACAGGTTTCCCAAAGCCATGTAGCTAGTAAGCCACGTTTTCTAATTTAGGTTTATCTAACTTCAAAGTTGATATTCTTAATCACTAAGCTTTGTTTCACCCTCTCTGCAATGATAATGAGTTGCCAAATGTGAAGTAGCGGAGAACATCATCACCATCAATAAATTTGTATAATTGTGAGACTACAGGGGTATAAGGGTCATCAACACAAATGCTAAAGGTGAATGTCAGGGGAAGGATAAGCAAGATACTGTGAAAAGGGGAAGACGGAAGAGGCAAGAGATGACCTCCCCCCCCCCAAAAAAAAATAGATGTCCTAGGTAGAGGAATCATATTCCAAAAGATACTATTTAAGGGGCTTCCCTGGTGGCGCAGTGGTTGAGAGTCCGCCTGCCGATGCAGGGGACACGGGTTCATGCCCCGGTCCGGGAGGATCCCACATGCCATGGAGCAGCTGGGCCCGTGAGCCATGGCCACTGAGCCTGCGCATCCGGAGCCTGCACTCCGCGACAGGAGAGGCCACAGCAGTGAGAGGCCCGCGTACCACCAAAAAAAAAAAAAAAAAAAGATACTATTTAAGCAGTACAACACAACAATGGCCCAGAAGTAGACATAAAGCAAAGATCAGTACGGGTTCCAGAAGGCATGGGACAAGTGAGCTTCACTGGAGAAGTAAACAAGAAAAAAGGGAAAGAGAATTTATCGATTTCATAGAGTCTGTTCACCATGAAAGAGGGCATCCAGAGATCCAAGTAAGAATCAATGGCATGCGCAGAGCACAGGGAGATCAGATCGGTGCTTTGTGACCGCCTGGAGGGGTGGGATGCGGAGGGTGGGAGGGAGGGAGATGCATGAGGGAAGGGATGTGGGAACAGATGTATATGTATGACTGATTCACTTTGTTATAAAGCAGAAACTAATAAAAAAATTAAAAAAAAAAGAATCAATGGCATGGATGCAGGTGTGCTGAGGAGAGCAGTAAGACTGAGTGGGATGGTGGTAAAATTGTGACCTCAGGACTGAGAGAGACCCGTGGAAGCTCACTCCACTGCTTACCACCTCTGTGATCTTATGTCAATTACTCTGTCTCTCCTTGCCTCTGTTTCCTTACAGGTGAAATGATAATAAACAATAGTACAGCCCTACAGAGTTATTTTTTAACTTCTGACTCTGACTTCAGAGCTCTTATTACTCTGTAAGCATCACATTCTAAGAAAGATGGAACAATATAAGAACTTATACCTTCAGCCTTTTGATTTTCTGTGTCCTATTATGCAGATTATAGTCCCCTTGTATCTTGTTTCAGCATGATGGTGGTCATAAAGTTTATTATACTATTGTCTCTATTTTAGTATAAATATGAAATATTCTAAAATAACAAACTTAAAAATACATAATTCTGTAGAGTCCCATAAATCAGCAACACCCTCTGGAGAAAGCTGCTTGGCATAGATTTCTCCCCTCTAAGAGAAATGAAACCTAGTTTTTTCTCTTATCGTCTTCTAGAAAGGGTGATTTTATAAATGCCCTTGTTAATGTGTTTGCTCTCAGTAGATCCCATGAAAAATGCTGGGGGTGCCAAAAACCTGAAACCAACTGTCCATTGCTGAGATGCTAAGTAGGCAGGATTGCTAATTCATTGTGCTGCCTTTGTCTTTATAGAGGTCACCATCACAGGACAAACCGGAAAGAAGTGATATCTACCAGTGGGTAGTGATTATTCAGCATCATAATGTGAAGGATCGCATACACCATGTGAACACGAGCCCAAGGTGCTGACTATAGTGTGGTGTAAAAATAAAACAGGTCAGAGCCAAAAATATCTCAGCAACCTAAAGAACAAGACTGTGCTTCACTTTGTTCTCTTAGTTCTTTCAAGAGGAAAAAGTTCTTTTATTCATTCATTCACTGAGTCAGTCCAGTAATCATTTATGGAGTACCTTGGCACTGTTCTGAGTGCTAGAAATACTGTACTGAATTACACCAACATGATGACTTACATTGCAGGGGAAAAGAGGTTTATTTTTTAGACATGAAGACAGATATTAGGCAATGTGTTGCTGTGATCTGAGGGAACCAAATTAATAATAATGCTTTTCCCAGCCCTTGTTCTGAAATAGTAGAGAAATAGATAAGGAGTGAGGCAGATAGAAGTCAAAATGTCAGCCCTATTCCTGATACCTCCGATACATAGGAACAGAAGACTTCCTAACACTGCACCCCAGAATTAGGCATGTAATGTACCTACCCAGGCACAGGTACACCAGGACAATCACAGGCTTGCCTGCTGTCCTTCCTAGATGACCTGCCCCTGAAAAACTTGTGACATAGAGCAACAGAACAGAATCTTGAAGTTTACTATGTAATGCAAAATTGATTGCCAGAGTGACTGTATCAATTACATTGATGCCAGCAGAGTAGGAGAGCTCCCACTACAATTCATCCTCTGAGTCAGTGTGGTATACTGATTACAAACATGGTGCAATTCAGCCCTGCTCCCTGTACTCATGGTTTTTGCAATGTGACTTCACAGCTCCACTTATCAAGAGTCTATGTCTCTATTCCTTAAATCCTGGCTGGACTTGAGATTTACTTTAGCCAAAGAAATGTGGCAGAAAGGATGGTGTGCCTTTTCTGAGAGGCTGTGCATGTTTCTGCTTTGTCTTTTAGGTACCTTGACACTGCATGAGAATAAGTATGAGAATGAACCCAAGCTAGCTTGCTCAGGATGTGAGATGATGCAGAGCAGAGCTGAATTTTCCCCAATGCCGCCATCCTGGTCTATCCAGTCCCAGCTTACTCACAGACTGATGGCTAACACATGACAAACCCAGGAGGGATCAACTTAGCTTGGGCCAGATAAGCAGAACAGCTAAGCCAGTCTCACAAGACCAGCATTAATTTGCTAACACTTTAAGCTGTTTCATTATACAACAATATTTAATTGATCCCTTGATATTGTCATACTTATTTTCTTTGATTAATTATAATGTGGTAACTCTGGGATGACACGTGTATATGCTTACCTAGAGACATAAAAGGGAATGTCCATGCCGTAATTGTTTTAAAATAGAAAAAAACAAAAAAGAAAATAAAGTCAAAAACAAAATAAGGGATTTTAAATATTGTAATATTTTAAAAGTTGTAGACATATTTGGAACATTATTCATCATTAGAAATGAAGAACTACAGATACAGCTATCACTGTATCCAGCTATCACTGAAAAATTCAAGTAAATATTGCCGGGTAAGGGAACAAGTCACAAAAAATTAAAAAGTAGAACTCCTTTTATAGAAGACTGTTTGCAGATAAAACTTAAAAGACACTATTTAAAGATCTTACATGTGTGGTAAAACTATTTTTAAAAAGGCAAAGGGATGATTAACAAAGTTGAGAACACTCGTTACTTCTGATGTGTGAGAATGGAGAAGATACTGAGTGGAACGAATCAAGGTCTTCAAAGATCCTGAAAATGTTCTGTGGTGTAATGATGTTTATTTTATGGTTTTCATTAATTCTATATCTAGGAGATAGATTCTTTGTATGTATATTTTATAATAGTGTTTTAAATAAGGTGCATAGAAGACAAAATGGAAATGAGTGAAGAAGTTAGGATGCTACTCTAATAGTCTACATGAGATATGGGAACTTGACATTGTATATTACTGGTAGAAATGAAAAATGTATATAACTTAAAGATGTGCAGCTCTACCACTGATTATGTGTCTTCGGACAAGCTACATAACCTCTCTACTCCTCATTTTGTCTGTTAAATGTAGGGAATATTAGGGCTTCCTTGGTGGCACAGTGGTTGAGAGTCTGCCTGCCAAGGCAGGGGACACGGGTTCGTGCCCCAGTCTGGGAAGATCCCACATGCCGTGGAGAGGTTAGGCCCGTGAGCCATGGCCGTTGAGCCTGCGCATCCGGAGCCTGTGCTCCACAACGGGAGAGGCCACAACAGTGAGAGGCCCGTGTACCGCAAAAAAAAAAAAAAAAAAAAAAAAAAGTAGGGAATTTTAGTAATGATTTAATAGATTTAGAGCTTCTGAGAATAATGTTTCATACACTCTAGGCATGCAATAAAAGTTAGATATTCCTATTAAATAATGAATCATTTGGCATAAGTTCAAGCATCCACATTTTAAGAATTTTGAGAAGGTGGAACATGGACAAATGCTGATGACCATTGTCTCTACAGACCAGGACATTTGAGACAGAGTTGAGGAACTGAACTTATTCATTCTAAATTTCTCCAATTTTGGGAATGAATGACAATTTTCATGTGATCCTAAGGAGTAGAACAATGAACCAGAATCTAATTCCTAAGGCAGAATTTTCAAACAGGAGGAGAAACAAATAGTTAATGGTGGAGTGATTTGCTTTATGAAATAATGAGTTTCCTGTTACTGGATGGATTCAAGTTACAACTGAATAAACATTCAATCATGGTGCCATAGAATAAAGGAGGGATGTATGTCCAAACCCAGTAGGGGCCAGTGCAGTGTTCCAGAGGTACAAGATGAGACTCAACTTTAGAGAGATTCAGAAACAGAGCTTAGGCAGAGGCCAGAGCCTCCACTGGTGGTATACAGTGTAGGACTAGTCAGTTAGGGACTGGAATATTAAAAAATGCAATGGATCAAAACTAAGGACTGGGAACAAAAACAGAAGCCTTAAACAAATAATAAGCATATTATTTGGAATAGAGAAAGAAGATACCAAGGAATGTTTTTCTAAGGGTGTAGTGGTACTCACAGCTATGAAGACACACACTTTATTTTTTTTAATTTACTATTTTTATTGACATATAATTCACCACTTTTATGTTTACAGTTCAGTGGTGTTTAGTATATTCCCAAGGTTGGGCAACCATACACTGTCTAATTCCAGAGCACTTTCATCACTCCAAAAGGAAGCCCTGTATTTACTGGAAGTCACTCTCATCCCCTCTGTTCCCCCTCATCGCAGGGCACCCACTAATCTACCTTCTGTCTCTGTAGATTTGCCTATTCTGGATATTTCATTTAAATTGAACAATATAATGCATGTGGCCTCTGTGTCCGTCTCCTTTCACTTAGCATCATGTTTTCAGGGTTCATCCATGTCGTAGTGGGTGTCAGCATTTCACTCCTTTTTATGACTGAATACTATTCCTCTGCATGGATGTGTTTAGAGAGTTGTGTTTTTTTTTAACATCTTTATTACAGTATAATTGCTTTACAAAGGTGTGGTAGCTTCTGCTTTATAACAAGTGAATCATCTATACATATACATATATCCCCATATCTTCTCCCTCTTGCATCTCCCTCCCACCCTCCCTATCCCACCCCTCTAGGTGGTCACAAAGCACCGAGCTGATCTCCCTGTGCTATGCAGCTGTTTCCCACTAGCTATCTATTTTACATTTGGTAGTGTATATATGTCCATGCCTCTCTCTTTGCCCCAGGCTACTCTTCCCACTCCCCATGTCCTCAAGTCCATTCTCTACATCTGCATCTTTATTCCTGTCTTGCCCCTAGGTTCTTCAGAACCTTTTTTTTTCAGATTCCATATATATATGTTTTAGCTTACAGTATTTTTTTTCTCGTTCTGACTTACTTCACTCGTATGACAGACTCTAGGTCTATCCGCCTCACTACAAATCAATTTTGTTTCTTTTTATAGCTGAGTAATATTCCATTGTATATATGTGCCACATCTTCTGTATCCATTCAGCTGTCAATGGACAATTAGGTTGCTTCCATGTCCTGTTACTGTAAATAGAGCTGCAATAAACATTGTGGTACATGACTCTTTTGGAATTATGGTTTTCTCAGGGTATGTGCCCAGTAGTGGGATTGCTGTGTCATATGGTAGTTCTATTTTTATTTTATAAGGAACCTCCATAATGCTCTCCATAGTGGCTGTGCCAATTCACAATCCCACCAAGAGTGCAAGAGGGTTTCCTTTTCTTCACACCCTCTCCAGCATTTATTGTTTGTAGATATTTTCATGATGGTCATTCTGACTGGAGTGAGGTGATTCCTCATTGTAGTTTTGAGTTGCATTTCTCTAATGATTAGTAATGTTGAGCATCCTTTCATGTGTTTGTTAGCAATCTGTATATCTTCTTTGGAGAAATGTCTATTTAGGTCTTCTGACCATTTTTGGATTGGGTTTTTGTTTGTTTATTATATTGAGCTGCATGACCTTCTTGTAAATTTTGGAGATTAATCCTTTGTCAGTTGCTTCATTTGCAAATATTTTCTCCCATTCTGAGGGCTGTCTTTTCATCTTGTTTACATTTTCCTTTGCTGTGCAAAAGCTTTTAAGTTTCATTAGGTCCCATTTGTTTATTTTTGCTTTAATTTCCATTTCTCCAGGAGGTGGGTCAAAAAGGATCTTGCTGTGATTTATGTCATAGAGTATCCTGCCTATATTTTTCTCTAAGAGTTTTAGAGTGTCCGGCCTTACCTTTAGGTCTTTAATCTGTTTTGGGTTTATTTTTGTGTATGGTGTTAGGGAGTGTTCTGATATCATTCTTTTACATGTAGCTGTCCAGTTTTCCCAACATCACTTATTGAAGAGGCTGTCTTTCCTCCATTGTATATTCTTGCCTCCTTTATCAAAAATAAGGTGACCATATGTGTGTGGGTTTATCTCTGGGCTTTCTATCTTGTTTCATTGATCTATATTTCTCTTTTTGTGCCAGTATGATACTGTCTTGATTACTGCAGCTTTGTAGTATAGTCTGAAGTCCAGGAGCCTGATTCCTCCAGCTCTGATTTTCTTTCTCAAGATTGCTTTGGCTGTTCAGGGTCTTTTGTGTTTCCATACAAACTGTGAATTTTTTTTTTCTAGTTCTGGGAAAAGTGCCATTGGTAGTTTGATAGGGATTGCATTGAATCTGTAGATTGCTTTGGATAGTAGAGTCATTTTCACAATGTTGATCCTTCCAATCCAAGAACATGGTATATCTCTCCAACTATTTGTGTCATCTTTAATTTCTGTCATCAGTGTCTTATAGTTTTCTGCATACAGGTCTTTTGTCTCCTTAGGTAGGTTTATTCCTAGGTATTTTATTCTTTTTGTTGCAATGGTAGATGAGAGTGTTTCCTTAATTTCTCTTTCAGATTTTTCATCATTAGTGTATAAGAATGCAAGAGATTTCTGTTCATTAATTTTGTATCCTGCTACTTTACCAAATTCATTGATTAGCTTTAGTAGTCTTCTGGTGGCATCTTTATGATTCTCTATTTATACTATCATGTCATCTGCAAACGGTGATAGCTTTACTTCTTTTCTGATTTGGATTCCTTTTATTTTTTTTTCTTCTATGATTGCTGTGGCTAAAGCTTCCAAAACTATGTTGAATAATAGTGGTGAGAGTGGACAAACTTGTCTTGTTCCTGATCTAAGAGGAAATGTTTCAGTATTTCACCATTGAGAGAGATGTTGGTTGTGGGTTTGTCATATATGGCCTTTATTATGTTGAGGGAATTTCCCTCTATGCCTGTTTTCTGGAGGGTTTTTTTCATTAATGGGTGTTGAATTTTGTCGAAAGCTTTTTCTGTATCTATTGAGATGATCATATGGTTTTTCTCCTGCGATTTGTTAATATGGTGTATCACATTGATTGATTTGCATATATTGAAGAATCCTTGCATCCATGGGATAAATCTCACTTGATCATGATGTATGATCCTTTTAATGTACTGTTGGATTCTGTTTGCTAGTATTTTGTTGAGGATTTTTGCATCTATGTTCATCAGTTATATTGGCCTGTAGTTTTCTTTCTTTGTGACATCTTTTTCAGTTTTGGTGTCAGGTTGATGGTGGCCTCATAGAATGAGTTTGGGAGTGTTCCTCTCTCTGCTATATTTTGGAAGAATTTGAGAAGGATAGGTGTCAGTTCTTCTCTAAATGTTTGATAGAATTTGCCTATGAAGCCATCTGGTCTGGGCTTTTGTTTGTTGGAAAACTTTTAATCACAGTCTCAATTTCAGTGCTTGTGATTGGTCTGCTTATATTTGAAGACACAGACTTTAATCTCTATTTTTTTCTTTTTTTTTTTCTTTTTTTTTTTTTTGCGGCATGTGGGCCTCTCACTGTTGTGGCCTCTCCTATTGCAGAGCACTGGCTCCAAACGCGCAGGCTCAGTGGCCATGGCTCACGGGGCAAGCCGCTCCATGGCATGTGGGATCTTCCTGGACTGGGGCACCAACCCGTGTCCTCTGCATCGGCAGGCGGACTCTCAACCAGTGCGCTACAAAGGAAGCCCTAATCTCTTTTTGTGTGTGTGTGTGTGCGTTACAGGGGCCTCTCACTGTTGTGACTTCTTCCATTGTGGAGCACAGGATCCAGACGCGCAGGTTCAGCGGTCATGGCTCACAGGCCCAGCCGCTCCGCGGCATGTGCGATCTTCCCAGACCAGGGCACAAACCCGTGTCCCCTGCATCGGTAGGCAGACTCTCAACAACGGTGCCACCAGGGAAGCCCTCTAATCTCATTTTTAATGAAGGAAATATCTGTGGTCATCACAGGGTCCAGGGTATCTATTTAATCACAAACTCCACACCTGGAATAAGCCAACGTGGGAGGCAGGCAACACAGACCCCAGTTTTTAAGTATGGTACTGGATCTACTCCTAAGTTTATAATTATTAAGTAATTAAGATGACAGAATAAGGGGGGAAATGTCCTATTCCATGGCAAAGAAATACATGCTCCTATTATCAGTAGTCACTGACTGTAAGTTTTCTTTGGGTTAAGCCTCTCTTCAATATTTTTCCAAAGAAGATATACAGATGGTCAACAGCTACATGAAAAGATGCTCAACATTGCTAATAATTAGAGAAATGCCAATCAAAACCACAATGAGATATCACCTCGTGCATGTCAGAATGGCTATCATCAAAAAGTCTACAAATAACAAATGTTGGCCAGGATGTGGAGAAAAGGGAACCCTTGTACACTGGTGGTGGGAAAGTAAATTGGTGCACCCACTGTGGAAAACAGTATGGAGGGTCCTCTAAAAAATAAACCTCTAAAAAATAAAAATAAAACTACCATATGATCCAGCAATTACACTCCTGGGTATATATCCAAAGAAAATAAAAACAGTAATTCTAAAAGATATATGCACCCCAATGTTCATAGCAGCATTATTTACAATAGCTAAGATATGGAAGAAACTTAAGTGTCCATTAACACAGCCGTCCCAAACGTTTTTGGCACCAGGGACCGGTTTCGTGGAAGACAGTTTTTCCACGGATGGGGGTTGGGGAGACGGGGCGAGGGGATGGTTCAGGTGGTAATGCGAGCGATGGTTCAGGTGGTAATGTGAACAATGGGGAGCGACAGATGAAGCTTCACTTGCTTGCCCACCATTTACCTCCTGTTGTGCAGCCTGGTTCCTAACAGGCCTGGTCTGCCAACCGGGGGTTGGGAATCCCTGCATTAACAGAAGAATGTATAAAGATGTGATCCCTGCATTAACAGAAGAATGTATAAAGATGTGATTATATATATGAATATTACTCACCCATAAAAGAATGAAATTCTGCCATTGCAACAACATGAATAGACCAAAAAGTTATTATTCTCAGTAAAATAAATCAGAGAAAGACAAATACTGTATACTATTTGGAATCTAAAAAATAAAACAAACAAATAAACATAACAAAATAGAACAGACTCAGAGCTATGGAGAACAAACTAGTGGTTACCAGTGGGGAGAGGGGAAGAGCAAGATGTAAGGCAGGGGCAGGCGATTAAAAGGTACAAAGTGCTATGTATAAAATAAGTAAATTACAAGGATATATTGTACAGCACAGGGAAATATAGCCATTATTTTGTAATAACTTTAAATGGAGTATAATCTATAAAAATAATGAATCACTCTGCTGTACATCTGAAACTAATATAAAATTGTAAATCAACCATACCTAAATTTTTTAAAATTCCCCAAACATTTACATAACCAGTCTGCTCTATTCCTGAAAGATAAGCAGCTTCTATGAATCCCTTTATTCAGAACCCCACATCTGAATTTACCCTATGAGTAATAACTGTATTTCTCTAAGATTGCATAATGCTTTCTAATATTTTCAATTTGTGTTTGTAAATCTATTGTTTATATCAAGTGTAAATTATTTTTCTAAGATTTAAAATGTATAAACATTTTCAATTGTCTTATTTTTATCCTGTTGTATTAAATAAATATATATTGATGGCCAAGTTCATCTCCAACACTATATTAGGCTTTAGGGATTCAGCAATAAACAAGACAGACACAATTCCTGCCTTCTTAAATCTTATAGTCTGATGGATAATACAAACAAGACTAATAACCTAAAAGTGTGATGAGAGTAATTAAATTATGCTACTGAAATATATTACAAAGAGCTCTAATTGAGATTTAGGTAAGCAACACAACGTCTCATAACTAAGTGGTGAAGCAGGCATTGTGAATTCAGCCCCATCGTATAAACATAAGCTAAGCTATTTAACTAATATTCATGTTCATTATATAAATTTTGAAAATGCAGAAAGGTGTAAAATTGCATGCTAATATTTTGAGTTTGTTTTTTTTTTACTTTATATTGTTTATTTTTTATTGCTAATGGAGGTTCATGACACAACAACCATTTTCTTTCATTGTTCGAGATGGTATACAGCAAAATATGCCCCTTTCCTTGTCTTCCAGCCACCCTGTTCCCTGTTCAGAGGCACTTCCTATACTCATTTTCTTAAATACTCTTCCAGAAATTGATGAACGAGAAATTCTTGTCTGTTTTAAGTTTCAAGAGAATTGTCTGTAATGACTTATTATAAAGTATAGAATATATAAGTATAAACAACAGTATGCTGTAGAAATACCCTTCTACACTAGAATGCTAACTTATATTCAGAAAAAGGCATTCACAGTTTTTGTTTTGTTTTGTTTTGTTTTGGGACATCGAATAAGAAGAGTCGTTTTCATCTTTCCTTTTATATGTTATGTTATAAAATAAAAAATAACTGTGACAGGAAAAGAGGATTCATAAACATTTTATGTTCATTTCACTTGTCACAATTAGCCAATCATTTCCTCTACAAATTATTTATTGCATACATACCAGGTGTGTCTTTGTTCAGTAAACACCCAGTGACATTTGTCAAGAAGAGAGTTAGAAATATTTTCAAATAATTCCACATTACCCCCACTCTTTCACCTCCTTAATTTCCTAAATAGCTAGTTGAGAACTGTCCAAAAAGTGTAGTGATTGGCATATTGTTGGCCTTGTCCATTGTATTAATCAGTAAAATTTTATCTGTTGAAACTTTACTCTGTCTAGGGAAAGAATAGTGGCAGGAATAAGCAGAAAAGCTTTGGAAAAAGACTGCCTGGATGGTAAGTCCTGGTTTTCCCACTTTCTAGATGTCATACTGTTTCATCAATTAAAGAATGCACATTTTTTCACATTCTGACATCTCGGAAATTGGTTTCTTCAAAGTGGATGTCATAAGTCATAATTTACCTCCAGTGTTTCTTTTCTTGTGGTTTTAACATAAAATAATGATGCATCATATAAGGAATGGCACAATAAAGTCAAATAAAAATATGTTGACCTTGGATATGTTATTTAAGTTCCATTGCCTGTAAAATATAATTAATTCAACAGTCGCTTATAGACTTATGGTAAAAATTCAAATGTGTTATTACATATAAAAACATTTATAACTGTGGGAGGCATTTAGTAAGTCCTCAATAAATATTATCTATTTGTTATTGTGGGAAGATTAAAGATCATATGTACTAAGTGCCTAACACATCCTTGAGACACTGCATTAAATGCCAAGCAAGAACGAGCTAGATACTTTTCCCTCTTTCTTTACACTCAATCCGCACAGCAGCATCACAAATCATATTATTACCCCAAATAATAGGTAAGAAAAGGTAAGTATATAGCAAGTTATTTCTTAAAAATTAAATAATGACTGTAGCAAAACAATGATTTAATTGCAGATTTTTTTCTGACTCCAATAGCTATGCCCTTTCACATCTTTTTAAAAATTGCTTAAATTCCTTATAAAATTCCTTAATATGTCTCATAATGGCATTCAAGCTAATTAGAACAGGAAAAATTTTCATGCCTAGAAGTTGTAAACTTCACTAACACTTTCATCACATCTTGCTCTGATACCATATTCAGAGCCAAAAATTTATTCCAATTGAGATAACCTATGACAAGTTCCCAACTAAATCCAAATAATTTCATTTTCTAAAACTTCAAAAAGTGTTTAAATCTTAAGGGTATTTCAAAATATATATGTGTATCATATTTTAGTAAATAACTGAATAACAAGCTGCAAACAACACAAGTAGAAATGTTAAGGGCAATTTCCTTTGATTTTGACAGAATCAATTTGGCCAATCAGAAAGTAGATCATAGAACATGTCAACTGATTGTTATAAATCTTGATAAAAAATGGTATCCTATTTAATATATCAAGTTTACCTAAAATGCATTTGTCTGCTGACACATTGTGAAATAGACTGCTGGGATCGATATAAGAACTGCTGAGAGACTGAAATCTTTGAAATATTCACCATCAATTTTTTAATCTGCTATTTAGCAACCAAGCATTTACATCATGATGGCCAGACTGAATATGTAACTCATGGATTAATTAAATGTCAAGGAGAAATGCAGGCAATAATTTGCTTATTTAAATATACTGTTTCATTAAAAAGTGACTGTAACACTTGTATATAAAATTCTGACAGTGACTGTCTTAATCTTCAGTCAACATCTTAATAGCCTTATATTTGTTACCCCAAATTTGTCTTCTAATAAATCAATTTTTAAGGGCTCTAGCTTCTAATTACATGTTTACACTTATTTGTTATATCAACTTATAATGAAGATGAAGCCTATTAGAGCAAGCAGTTCATTGCAAGTTCAAACACTGAGGAACCATAATTCAGTAATTCAACAAGAAGAATTGATGCTCAAAAAGTGACCAAAGGCAATGCTAGTTCATGCCAATACATGGAATCCTAATGACGCCTTTGAACTTTCCCATTCATGTTCCAAATCCTGAGTCAAGGTTTTAGATCTCTTCTAATTTCTGCTTTTATCCCCTTCTGCTAACAGGAATTCATTATCTACCCACTAAGTAAAAGCAAATAATTGCACAAAATAAACAGGGAGATAATTAATTAGTATAAGAAATACTAAGTGATTACTTTAACAAGCTAAAATAGCAAGGAAAGCTATTCTGTCCCTTTACTCATAATTGAAGATTTCTTCCTAAAGACAAGAGAGAAACATCTTGTGCTAACATGAGCACAGATGGGAATATATATATAGGATGAAATTGAACTGTACTACTGGGATTGATGACCAACATCAATGAGTTTTCCCTCACTGAGAAGAACTCTCAGTGATATTTTGCTTTTGTTATTACTTTTTATTCCTAAGTAACTGCATGAAAAGAGCCATAGCCTGGGATAGAGGAAGATTTCATGCACTGAAATGAATTTGGGAAAGCTGGATTCGAACGATACAACCTCTAACACTTACCTTCACCATGTCCCTAACCCAAGATTTCACTGTTTTTCCCTGTTAACCAAGTGATTGGAAATTAAAATTATCTGGGCTCTTTCAATGTTAACAAAAGTTTAAAATTCTAGTCTGTCTTCTAAAGAAATAGGTGGTTGAAATAAAAAGAAGATCAAGAGGGAGAGGACATTAGAAATTAAATTTGGGTAAGTCCTTGTTGCAAAAAGGGAAGGAGTTCCAATCTGAGTTTCTGACAATTTTAGAAGGACTAAAGGGTAAAAGAAATCTTAGAGGGCCCAAGAAGAATTACGGCCTTCAAAGGATGTTGAGTCATTTTGGGAAAAAGAAAAGTCATTAATACTGAGCCGTTGCTCATTTTATATTCTGGAAAAACAGTAACATAACTCATAGCTGTATTATTGAAATCACTTCTAGCTCTTAGGAGTGGATTATTCTCTTATTCCTTAAGAGTTTACTTAGATAACCCTGTAGAATAAGAAGAAACTTTTAAATTTTCCTTTTCCTTCAAATATAATTAATGTTTATAGAATCTTACACATACTTTTACAATCATATCAACTCAAAGAGGCATATTTTCTCCCCTACAAATTAGAATTCTGCTACAGGCAGTGCTTACAGTATAAAGCTCAAACTTCCCTTTCAGGAGAGCCACCAAATTCAAACAAGAATATGAAAAAAAAATTCAACTATCTATTTAGCATGACATGAAAATAAGAATTGATGAAAAGGATGCAATGAAATTGGCAGCTTTAATAAATAATTGGGGAACTCTGTGGGTTTGAGAAAGCTCTTCCTCTGTTTTTTAGAATTGTCTGCAGAACATTTCAGGAATAACAGGAATAACTTCTTCACTACTCTTTGAGACTGTCTGAAGGCTCTAAAAGTATTTGATAAAAGGTTATCTTGTATCTGTGGAAGTAATAGACAAATACTAAACATCAAAATTGAGAATGTGACAAATATTGTGATGCAATTGTACAATCACAGTGACATATACTATAAAGTACTAAACATAAAGAAAAACACTCTGACAAGGGTGTCAAGTGCAGACACCTTCATATCAAAAGAGACAATAAAATACAATTACAGTACAGGAAGAACATTTTAAAAAGCAGAGAGGGGCTTCCCTGGTGGCGCAGTGGTTGAGAGTCCGCCTGCCAATGCAAGGGACACGGGTTCGTGCCCCGGTCTGGGAAGATCCCACATGCCGCAGAGCGGCTAGGCCCGTGAGCCATGGCTGCTGAGCCTGTGCGTCTGGAGCCTGTGCTCCACAACGGGAGAGGCCACAACAGTGAGAGACCCACGTACCGCAAAAAAAAAAAAAAAAAAAAAAAAAAGGCAGAGAGAAAAGAGAAAGGCCTTATAATAAAATGCCAAGACGTCAGAGTGAATTTAACAGAAAGCAAGACTGATGTCCCTTTGGCTGCAACATCAACAGTGACATAATTGACACACTCTTGGGGAAAAAAAATAATTGGTTTCATCAAGCAGAGGAGAAAAATGTCATCAGGAAAGCAGTGACAGAGGTCATGGTAGATACCCAGCCATTGCAGAAGAGCAAACACCTGCTCTAGCTGTGAGAGGCCAAGCAATATGATCATGTGTTCCTTGGAGCAGAGCACGGACCACAGACCCAAAGATAAACATCACCTAATGTGTTTCTAGTCACTTTCAGTTGAGAAACTGGGTTTTAATATATTAATTTATGTCCAATGCATATTGCTGAGAATTAAGTATCACAGTAGTTCTCAATCAAACTCCATTTTCAGACAGCAGCAATAATGCCTACCTTTTGACTAAGCAGCTTTGTGTGGCCAGTTTATATAGAAGTAACAAAATAATTTTTAGTAAAAAAAAAAAAGACAGTTCTTGGTAGTTGACCTATTGGAAGCAATAAATTCAGACATTGGATTCATGAGTCTAAATGCATTCTATAATGTGAGACTACTTAAATTTTAATCTGGTGCTGCCCTTAGATATATTACATACATTTCTCCCCCTTGTAAAAAACTGTCCATCTATTTGTGTAATGTCTGCATATTAGTAGAGGAAGGTGGGGGTAAGGGAGCTAAGGTTATGGGATATCATTAAATAAGTTAACTATCTTAACTGAACTGATAGTTGTATAGATGATGGATAATGTCAATATTAAAACAAACACAATAGTTTTCATGGTTACTAGACAATCACTGAGAATGTTTTTCCTGCTGGAAAATATTGTGCTTACACTCCATTACCTTCCCCAGTAAAATATCAAGTTTAATTTCCAAATCTACTTTAGACAAACTAGTTTGAACTGGAGGGTTCTAAGATGGAAAAGATTACAAATACAATGATTTGGCAACGTGTTAATGTGATAATAAAGGAATAAAATTGAAAATATTTTAAACTGCCGGAGAAGCAATAACGAAATACTTTTATTCATGAAATAGTCATGATAATTATTAGAAAGGCAACCAAAATCAATGGGACCTGAGTTGCTCTTCACCTCTGTTCTATTTAGATTCTAACTGATAAATACCCTGGCTCTCTCTTCTCTATACTATATGTAAGCTGCCTTTTTGCTCCTGAGTATTTGGAAAACTTCATTCCATCATCAGAAAGAATCCTACCTTTCTTGGAGCTAAACAGGGAAACCTGAAGTTGAGAGAAAGATGAAAACATTTCTCTACTCTCTCCTTCAGGTCACCTCCCTTTTCTATCTCTGTTTCCTGCATGGTACCAGCTGCATCTTGCAGTTGTCCATTATACTTCACCTGGGAGAACCCAGTGTAGCCTGGATCCTCACACACCTTAAAGTGGATTACCTACATGGCAAACAGGCTTTTCTCTTGCTATTATTAATCAGCTTTCATAAAATTCCTTTGCTGTCTCATAATGCTATAAACCACTTAGGGTAAGATTGAGACGAGACAAGGAGTGAAGGAGGCAGACAACTTCATGCCTACTTCACCTACCCCTCACTTGCAGGATGGTATTATGACCAAGCCTATAGTGTCTAAAGCAGTCTTCCTGGATTCAAATCCAGGCTCCACTTTACATCATTTGTGTGACTGTGATTTGTCTGTTTTTCATTATTTAGCATTTCTTGGCCTCAGTTTCCTCATCTGTAGAATGGAGATGGCTTCTACTTCATTGGAATTATCATGAGGATTAAATCAGAAATAACATGCAAAATGCCCAATGCTGTTCTCAGCACATAAACAGTCTTTGATTAAAATTAGTGTAACAGGGTATTACACATGACGTTTTCTTACTGTCTTGGAGTTTGAACTGAGATTTAAAGGCTAAGAACTCTACCATAGGTGCTCAGAACTCCATATTCTAGGTATGAAAGTATTACGCCTTTGTAGAGATTAATTGTAGAACTGGTGCTGCCAGTATTAATAGCCCATTGCCAACCCCCAGGCTCCATAAGGGAGGAAAAAGGAGACTTCAGGAAGTTAAAGTCAATGGTCAGAAGGATTTTTTAGAGTTTGCGGAGAGTCATGGGAGGAAGAGGGAGGATCATCTATACCAAACCTTGTAAGGGGGCCTTCAGAAAAATAGGGAGCTTGACACATCCCTGGGGGTATGGGGCCATCCCTTTGTACACCAGTTGTACCTGACTTATGGCTACAGAAGACAAGTGATCTAGAGTTGACAGAAAAGGGAGAGAGGGCCACTGAAGAACAAAGTGTCCATTAACTAATGGCCAAGGCTAAGGTACCCAACATGGACCCCACAGAGTGGAGATGACACTAATTCATCTTGAAAAGCACACGTACCCAAGAGAGCTCTACACCTGCTCTGAAGTGAGCTCAGCAGAAGGAGGCAGAGGATGAGGCTGAGAATGCAGATGCTGAGGCAGAGGCCATGTCTAACAGCCAGAAGTGGTAACACCTGTGCCAGAAACCTCAGAAAGAGAGGTTTCTGGGTCTAGGTATAGGGTAGGTGGGGGCAGTACTGCTCTGAAAAGTCCTCAAAAGTGCTCCATGCAAGAAAAACCCAGCAAGTGTGCATCTACCATGCTGAAAGCTTGGGTGCCAAGTTACAATTGCACTCACCAACTGAATTTTTTCTGCCCTTTATCTCTCCCCACCATCACTATTCCTGGGCCTAGAATAAGAAAACCATGTACCCTGTCCTAGTGTGCCAGGGGCAGTCCCACTTGATGCTTGCTGTGCAGGAGTAATTCCTAACAATGCCCTTTTCCTCATAAGAGAGTCCCAATATAAATGATATGCTATGCAGCCAGTTTTCTCTTGAAGGAGACAGAAAAATCTTAGTGAGTGAGCACTGAAGAGGAAAGAGTAATGTGGGAAAATTGTAGGCAGTCCCCTGGGCTTTCCTTCCTGGCCGTTTCCTACCATAGGACTCCAGGAAGGAATCAAACCCACTAGGGCAGGAGAGTTTTTCATTAGGTGAGGGCCTAGAGTTTTAATATAAAATTAGCTGAGGTTTTTCCTTTGTGAAAGCAAATGGAAAAGCTATTGGACCTGGTGGAGATTTAATCCAT
This sequence comes from Mesoplodon mirus, assembly GCF_964341445.2. NCBI lineage: Eukaryota > Metazoa > Chordata > Mammalia > Artiodactyla > Ziphiidae > Mesoplodon > Mesoplodon mirus. Next base: position 104,908,965 of record NC_138983.1, on the reverse strand, counting down.
AGGGGGAAAGAAGTTCATGGAATACATTTGCAGAGTGAGTACTGGGGGAAAGTAATGGTTTTCTACTCATACCTCTATATCCAGGGCCTTCAATAATCAATTTTATATTACATATATTATTTTGTATTTAACAAATATTTACTGAGTAACCACTGAGTGCCAGTAGGAATATAGTTGTACACCAGGACCTTACACTCACAAACTTTATACTAATTTGTTGGATATAAAAAGTAAACAGAAATACAGTACATGTAGGAATAAATAGTGTAAACATAAAAAACTGCAAACAGTGATCTTTGCTTTATACAGAATTAAAATCAGTAGATATGATAGAGAATCAGTGGGTTGTTACTTTACTTGCAACACCAGAGATGGCTTTTCTGAAGAGATTGTAATTAGCCAAGGTCGAATGTAAAAGGGAGAAAGTTCTGTGAAAATCCAGATGAAGATCATTCTAGCAAAAAGACAAATATTCTTAGGGCGAAACAAGCATAGAATTTTTAAGGATCTAAAAGAAGTCTAAAAGAAGTCAGCAATTCCCCTCCTGGCCATATATCCAAAAAAAGACAAAAACTCCAATTTGAAAAGATACATACACCCCAATGCTCATATCAACACTATTTACAATAGCCAAGACATGGAAGCTACCTAAATGTCCATCGACAGGTGAATGGATGAAGAAAGTGTGGAACACATATACAATGGAATATTACTCAGCCATAAAGAAGAATGAAATAATGCCATTTGCAGCAGCATGGATGGACCTAGAGATTATCATACTAAGTGAAGTCAGTCAGACAGAGAAAGACAAATATTGTATGATATAAGTAGACTGTTCACAGGAAACAAAGCATTAAAAGTAAAATCACAATTAATATCCTCAGAAATTTAAGATATGGCATCTATGAACCAAGAACAAGATTCTATAAAGCACACAAGAAAAAAAAGTGTTGGCAATTAAGATATGGCATTAAAAATGAAAAACTGAAGAAAACAGAAGACAGAGGTAAGGAAATTTCCTAGAAAGTTGAACAAAAGACAAAGGCAAAAAAAAAATGGAAGAGAAAAGATAAGAAATGTAGAGGTCCTGCTCAGGAATAATATAGTTACAGGCATAGAGAATGGAGAAATGGAAGAGGAGAAATTCACCCAAATACACCATTCAAAAGAATTTTGCCTAAGTGAATTTAAAAAGCTAAGGCTTATTAAAAGCTTAATATATGCCAGGTACTCTTCTAAGTGCTTGACTCAGAGTAATTTATTAAATCCTCACAACAATCTTATGTGAGTCTGCTACTAATATCATCATCCTCACTTCTACACCTAGGATCAGAATATCCAAACATAATATTTATGGAAAGTAAAGACAGTGAAGCCTACAAAAGACAAAAGGAAAATTACATCTAACAGTGGATTTTATATACTTAATGTGAGAATAGAATAAAAATATTTCAAATGGCCAGATCTTGAAAATTTTAAAGCCCATCACTCCCTTTCTTCACAGCTACTAGAGGTTGTGCACAAACAAAGTGAAAAAATTAGAAGGAAGACATGGAATACAAGAGATAGGGGTTTTATCAGAATAGAGGTAAAAAGAGGCCCTGCAATGCTGTTAAAGAAGTTGTCACAATAACTACCATGTCCCCAGTATCAGGGCAACCAGAAGATTAAAAGATCACAAAAGTATCTTCAAAAATTTGAAACTACAAACTTTTAAATCATCTAAATATATTGAGATTTAGACAATTGACTGAGGATTTGGGATACAATTAATGATAAGTAAATAGAAATTATTTTATATGAAAATGAGACAACTATACAATTATAAGGGGGGAAAAAAGATAGGCAGGATGGAGAACATAATCCAAACAAGCATCATGGCTCAGCTGTGACTAGTGCTTACATAGTCAAATACTATACACATGGAATTAATCTGACTGAAACTGCAGTATAACAATACTGGGACAATAGGAATGGAAAGGATTCTTTTGTAACAGGGGCTGTCAAATGAGTGTGAAAAAAGGAAAAGACTATTTCCTCTTCTTCTATAGTGGAGAATAAAAATAATCTAATTGAAAAATAAAGATGTCAATAAAGCAAGTTTCCTAGGGATATAAAAATAGCCCTAAATAGCTTAAGTAAATGAAAAAGCCAAAACATAGTCAAAAGAAAGTTTTCTTGCTGTCGTGAGGGGTAAGGGTTATAGGCAGTGGTGAGAGCTAACAGATTGAAGATTAGTCAACGCCTTAAAGAACTATGTGTGTGTAACTTTGGTAAAAACCAAAACCAGAAAGGATAAGAAGGAAGAAAGAGAGGAAGGGAGGGAATGAGGGAGGGAAGGAAGGTGGGAAAGAGGGAGGGAACAGCGGAATGAAGCAGGTTCAAGAAGCTGGCTATTTGTGCAGTTAATTTTTACAGCACACAACATAGTGCATTATCAAATCAATATTTTAATAAATGATTTAAATCTTAAAATGATAAAATACCCTGACTTAACCTCAAAATCCAAAATTTATTATTTTAATGTTTTTCTATTTTCCTGTTGCTATTGAACATTACTTATCCCCATGTAAAAACCTTTGCCCAGCAAACTCCATCCTTGAAAGTTAATTCTTGTTTAGTTCTTCTCTACCCATCTGCTACATTTCAATTCAGGTAATAGGACTTGTGCAACTAAAATCTCCCTCAAAAAATCATTTCCTCAGCAGGTGTTACCCGTGAAGAGGATGGCTCCACCTCTGATAACACTGAACCTGCCTGTCCCTCATACTGTATACCTCGTAAGAGAGATTCCTTCTCCCAAGTATTCCAATTCCAGAGGCCACAGAACTGAATAGACCTTGTATCCTAAGCTGAAAGGAAGCACTAGCAAAAGTGAAAAATAAAATTGTTTGGGAGCTGCAAAACATCCAAATGGATATTTTTAAATCTGGTGAATGAATGACACATATTTATTCTGATTGTGTAGTTACGCATTCCATGCAAGAGCAAAGAGCATGAAGAACAGTAATGCCAATGTATGCTCTTCTCAAAGCAAACAATACATATTTGATATCACTCTCAAAGCTTCTACTTTCTGAGTCATTCATCTTGAGAACTGAACAGAAACAAGCTACAATCCTCAAGTTCACATTGAAATGGGCTCAAATCCCAAAGTGCTCCTCCAAAAATTAAGAAGGCAGCAGAGACCAAAGTGGAAACACAGATAAATTTTCAAGAATTCTGCTTTGTCTTTAGGGTATTTGGATCAAAGAGGAGAAATCCACAGACTGTAACACCATTTGTTTGCAACACAAATACCATCCCTCTGGTTCAGTCGCATCTATAGCACTCCATCTGCCAGCTGTGAGAAGGAAAAGGAAAGCAATTAAGCATACTATTAATCACAGCTCAAAGTGGCAGGTTCAAGTACCACATGATTCATGATATGTGAAGAAAGACCTTCATAATGTGTTTTCTTCCTTTAAGTGAAAAACATGTAGAAAATTCAGGACTATTTAAAAATATGTTGATTTACTTATGGGCTAGAGTGGCCAGCCACCTGATTAAAGAATTATATACCAAATTTATTGGATTAGAATTGCCTTTCCTATTAACACACATGCACACCCACACACACACCATGTAGAATGATTCAACTGTCTACTTTACATGCCACGACCCACATCCTTCTCATCCCCACTCCCTTCACCCTCACAAGGACAGGAAACATAGACAATGTGCCTAAAAGACAAAGACGACATGCCTAAAGGACAAAGAATAAGGAGAAAGAACTTTTTTCTTCATATAATTACCAAGCCTAGACTAGCAGGTAGTTGGCCTACTGGCATGATGTCAGTATTACCACTTCCAAAATAGCTGCTGTTCTGCTCACATATCTAAATGGTTAATGAGTAAAAGACAGTGAGTATACCTTTATTTGTTTGGCTGGAAGAAAACATAGGCTCTGCTTCCTATTATAATACAAAAGTCCATGAGCAATATTATACTTTAAGACTCCGCAATAACTACTGAAAAGTTCATCATTTCACAAGAGCTGGTGTTGAGAGGGGAAAGAGATAGAGCACATAGAAACATTGAGGGCTGAGGGAGCTCTCTTAGGAGGAAAGACAAGGATGCAGAAAAAGGATTTTATGGTGCTAAACACAGGTAACACTACAGTGCACAAAGCCCTGTGTTTTCGGCCCACGTCCTACTTCTCCAGCCTCATCCCGCTCTATAATCCTGTTAGTCACTGTGATCTAGCCATTCTGGCTTTCTTTTTAGCTCCTCAAAGTTTCCAACTCCTAATCCTTTCAGGACCTGTCCATATACTGTTCTTTTGTTGAGAATGCTCCGCCATACCCATCCCTTTTACTCAGCTAACTTTCAATGATCCTCTAAGCCTTAAATGTTGCCTTCTCAAGGAACCCTTTTCTGATTCCCTAAAAGTTATTTGTAGTGAGGTGGGTGGACCTAGAGTCTGTCATACAGAGTGAAGTAAGTCAGAAAGAGAAAAACAAATACCATATGCTAACACATATATACGGAATCTTAAAAAAAAAATGGTCATGAAGAACCTAGGGGCAAGATGGGAATAAAGACACAGACCTACTAGAGAATGGACTTGAGGACACGGGGAGGGGGAAGGGTAAGCTGGGACAAAGTGAGAGAGTGGCATGGACATATATCCACTACCAAACGTAAAATAGATAGCTAGTGGGAAGCAGCCGCATAGCACAGGGAGATCAGCTCGGTGTTTTGTGACCACCTAGAGGGGTGGGATAGGGAGGGTGGGAGGGAGGGAGATGCAAGAGGAAAGAGATATGGGGTTATATGTATATGTATAGCTGATTCACTTTGTTATAAAGCAGAAACTAACACACCATTGTAAAGCAATTATACTCCAAAAAAAGATGTTAAAAAAAAAAGTTATGCAATCCTATAGTTCCGTGTATGTCTACTTCAGAGAACTTGTGAAAACTATAATAAAATTGCAATTAAAATTATAATTATATTTTCATAGAATTTAATTACAATAAAATAAATTTTGCCTATTTTTGTTTTAGTATTCATCTCCTCCAATGGGATAGCTGTTTCCATCAAATAGAGGTGATTTCTTTCCCTGCTTATTCCCAGTGTTAGCCCAATGTCCAACATGTAGTGTTTAGTACATGAAGAAAACATCATCTTCAAAATTTTATAGAGGTCCAACTTTTTTACTTCCTTAAATTTGAGTGAAAACCACATGAGAAATTAAAACCTTAGTCCAAAATTTCACAAGAAAAATAAATGTTCCTGAAATATTAGCTAGTGGGTTAGGCAGCAATATGTTTTGAGATTCTATTCTATGGACAGCATATTTCTTGATATGTGACTCATCTGTGGAGATTCTGACCTATCAGTTCTGCCAATAAAATATGGGAGTTAAATGAGAAAATGTAACTAAGACAGAAAACCTCCAACAGAGAAGACTCACCAGTGAATGTAAGCTAATGCAGCTGTCTTAGCGTTTGGTGATGAAGAGTACAAAAGAATCCACTCCCAACGCCTACCAGCCAATTACTTTGGGCACGGTATTTTACCTCTCTGTGCCTCATTTTCCTTATTAGTAAAATGACTATAAGAAAAGCACCTTCTTTATAGGGTTGTGTTCATTTTTTTGACATACATCTAAAGTGGTTAAAGAGAGCCTGGAATAAATATATTTTTATTATGTTTACATAAATATATTTATATAGTTAAATAAATATATATTGTGCTTAATATATTATTATATATAATTTATATTATTTATTATTGCATAATTTATGTAATTTAATGTTATATTTATATGATTTATATAATTAATTTATATATTTATGTTTTATTATATATCTATATTATAGCTAAAGTTTATTGAGTACCTTGTAGAATTCTTATCACCAAAACTAAGTAAATGTTAAAGTGGAGGGATTTGCCAGAATCTAGGAGAGTTAATCAGAGAAGGTGATTAATATGGTGAATTTAAAGAAAAAATTTTGAAGTTGGATGTGGACACAACTTACTACAATGTAAGAAGAGCACGTTTTTAACCAGAAGAAAAAGAAGCCTGAAAACTCAGAGACAGAAGTGACTAGGTGAGCTTAAATGAAAAGAGGGAGGCTTATTCTATCTGATTAAATCCAGTAAAATGAACAACAAGACTTGAAGGCCTTGGGACAGATGCTGAAGAGTTTGATTCAAGTGCTAATCAAGAGCCACAGTGGTTTCTTGTGTAGGGAGCAATCTGATTAAAGTAATTTAGGGAAATAATAATTGTTGCTTTAATTAGAATGAATTAGAAAGGAAGAGAAATTGTCCAACTATGATTTGATCAGCAGCAGGACTCAAAAAGAAGACCATGAAAATTGAGAAGGTATGTTTCTGGGAAGAGATACAACAGAATGTATTAAAGTTTCCTAATGTATAATAACAGAAAAGATAGAACAAGAAGGATCAGGGTATACTCTTATGCTTGTTTGGAATATAAATATGTACCTTATTAATATTTAATGCTGTTTATAATTCAGTGCTTTGATATTTTTGTTGAGAGAAGAAAAACTCAGTAATAGGACCCACAACCCATCCTTTTTTTTTTTTCAGCCAAATGGCTAGAATAGCCAGAAATAACTGATGACAAATCAGACCTATCAGACATGTCTGCTACTTTGAAGACCTTAGCCATTAGGAGCTCAGCTGACTCACTGAATTCATTTTTACATGGCTTACCAAACAGCTGTCAGGCTTCACTTGATTTTGTGTCACTTGGAAACCAAGAACTTAGAAGGTAAAAAAAACATATCACAAGGTTGACACTTTAATCTCACTCACCTCTGATTCTGTGATGGACATTGTTAAGAGATTAATGAGCACTTGTTCTATGACTTTTTATGCCTTATAAACACTATGTTCACTATCAATTCTAGTTTATCATCTGTTCATTTGCTCATTTTCAATTATCAAGTGACCTATATTCATAAAAACTCTACATGCTTTGAATATCTTATCTATAAGATGGACAAGAACCTATTCTTTTGGTGATAAATTATATTTGGACACCTCTCAGGAGAAAAAGAGGAAAAAAGTAACTTGCACTAAGTACAATGTGTTGAGTGCCAAGATCTGCACACGTTCTTCACATTTTATCTCGTTTGGTCCTTTATTGAATTCTATGAGGTAAAAATAACTCTTCTCTTTTTCAGGTGAAGAAACAAAGGCTTGGAAAGCTGAGGGATACATACAAGGTCACATAGCTAATAAATGTCAGAGTTAAAACATGCAGTCTGCTCTGCAACCTTGGGATGCTTTCCCATCACACTGCCTCTCTCCTTCTCTCCTCATGTGGTCCACTTCCAACATTCCTAGTCCTCAGAGCACAGTCATATGTTACAGAATACCACATCCGCTGCAAATCTACAACCAGGTAGCAGAAACAACTAGCCAAGCTGCAAATCTACAACCAGGTAGCAGAAACAACTAGCCAAGCAAGAAAACTTAATAAAAGGGGCAATCAATAGCCTGTGAGGCAGAGATGGACTGCCCTCTTCATCTGAAGTGAAATGGAACTTACTCTTTTCACAGACTGTATGGCATCTTTAATAGTATTTGCAAAGCACTAGCCCAATGCTTGTGTGTGTACAGATAAAGACAGAATAGTCCATAATCCTAAAGGCTTACAATTTAATACAGAAGAAAATCTTCTTAACAGTGGGCCCACACAAGAATGAATGAGAGGGCTTCCCTGGTGGCGCAGTGGTTGAGAGTCCACCTGCCTATGCAGGGGACACGGGATCGTGCCCTGGTCCGGGAAAATCCCACATGCCATGGAGTGGCTGGGCCCGTGAGCCATGGCTGCTGAGTCTGCGCATCCAGAGCCTGTGCTCCACAACGGGAGAGGCCACAACAGTGAGAGGCCCACGTACCGCAAAAAAAAAAAAAAAAAAAAAAAAAGAATGAATGAGAAAACTGCTATTTTGGAGATTAGAAATGCTTTCTATAATAGGTGTTTTGATGAGAGTAGGATTTTATTAAAATAACAATAGAGGTAAAGGTTTTCTTGATAAGTGGAGAAAAGAGTGCAAACATCTACCAGAGATACAAAATGACTTTACATGTTTGGGAAGGATGAGCAAGCCAATCTAGATGTAGTATAATGTGTGTTCATGTCTGTGTGTGTTATAATCTGGAAGTAACGAATTTCGTGACCTTGAATCCATACTATTGAACTTTAACTTTCTGGCATAAGCAAAGTCACTGGAAGGGTTTATACCAAATAGTGACATAAGGACTGTATGATTATTTTCATTATTACTAGTATTATTATTACCCATAGTAATAATAGTAATAAATAATAACTTTTGTTAAATGCTTGTGAAGCACTTTGCTAAGCACTTACTGTGCATTTTTCATTGATTTCTTACAACTTCTTTTATTATTTTTATTCTAATAAATTAGAATCATTTTATTTCTATTTGATAATGATGGAAACCAAGTGTCAAAGAGATTATCACTTGCTCAAGTTTTCATTGACAGCAAGAAGCAGCTCCTGGTATCACACCCATATCTGTCTTTCTCTAGAAGTCTCTTCTTAACTACTGAGTTCGACTGTCTCTTCAGTCCATATGAAAAACAAGGTAGGTAAAGGGGCAAGCTAGATCTCAGTAAGCCTTGTCAGAAAGACCATTTGTTCAACAATTGGTAGCAGGTTTTTCATTTCCTTCCTGTCTCCATGAAAATTTTTACAAAAGTAGTTTGAGCATTTTCCTCCCTTTTCTGTAGTTTGATATTCCTTGGTTTTCTATGTAAGCAACACTGAGAAAAATACACTCCTTGTAGAAGGAAGAGGAAAATTTAGATTTCTGATATTTGGTTTCCACTGACATCTAAGAATCTCAAAGCAATTTATCAACATTACTTCCTTCACTCTCACCTCATCTCTGTTAGTGAGAGACAAGGAGCAATTTCACTGACTAAAGAATGGTGTTTCTACTGACTACATAGTTTCCAGTAACGACTTTTTTCAGCCATTTCAGTATGGCTGAAAGAAGACATACACCAAGAGATTCTCTAACGTATGGTGAAAATAAGTGATATTGTTGACTTTAAAAACCAGGGCTAGCAAGTTGCAAGTCAGAGTTTTAACTTGTTTAATAATACATAGGGAAAATCTCCTAGTTAAAAAGAAAAACAATTAAATAACATTCTGGCCAATTCCTAAAGAGCCTTTTATAAGCTTTCTCTTTGGTCCACATTTTTTTCAAAACTAAATACTGAGAGAGTGGCAGGATGGGAATGAAAGTGCCATGTAGGCGGTGGTGATGTTCTTAAGAGTGGAGTGGATAAGAGCCTCAGTTTTAACCACAATCTGCCATTTATTGGCTGTGTGATACTGAGAAAGTCATTTACTTTTGCTGATCTTAGGACAACAATTGTCTTAGGACACAAACAGTAAATGAAGGCATGGAATACATTATTGTAAACCAAATATACTTCAATTAAAAAAAAAATGCTCCCAGCAGAAAGAAAAATAAAGGCATGGAGATCAACTATTTCAAAGTTCTTTTTGAATCCCAGTGTTCATTATATTTATAATGCTATAAATTGCTTTTCTGGAACAATTACTAACAATCTCCTTTTGTCCATTCATGCAATTCAAGAAACATGCATTGCAAATGTCAGAATTCTAAAATGTCTGCAGGAATAAGGCAGTTGGCATAAATAAATGTTTTAAGATGGATAAAGGATAATAAAATAAAAGAGAATTCATGCTCTCCCACCAAGACCGTCAAGGTCACATTTTTAAAAAAGAACATAATGTGAGCCAAGCAAAGGACATCTGCAGGCTAAAAATGTTCAGGTTTTTCCCTTGCAAAGTTAGATATTTCATTCGATCATTCAGCTGTCACCTGCATCACACCCCCAGCTCTGCTTCTTGTCTGTCCTTTTAAACTAAACTTCTCAAAATAATCATATATCTCTCCAAATAAAAAACTTAGATTCATTTTATTCCAGACTGCTTTAAATCAGGAATATGTAATGCCTTTACCCATGTCTTTTCTTGCTAGGCCCTTCTGCTAGATTTGACGCTGGTGATCTCTCTCTCCTTATTGAAAATCTATTCTTTAGGCTTCCATGAAATCTATCACCCTTGAATGTCCTACTCGGACTTCTAGAGTTATTTTGTAGGCTTCTCCTCCTCCTTCACCAACGCTTAAATAATAACATTTCCTCTGGCTCTTGTTTTAGCCCACTAGCCATCACTCTGCATGTTCTTCTTGGAGATTTCAAACACTTATATGTGGATAACAACTCTGACTACATTAAACCCCTGAAATCTTTCTGGAACATCATATTTAAAGATTTGCTAGTTATTTACATTAGTGTGTTATAGGCACCTCAATCCTATGGACAAAGAATGTCAGTAAACCCGCCATTTAAGTAAACAAAATATGTGACAGCCATAAAGCCATCAGTTACTGCAGCCACCCGATGGTGCACCCTGAAGGGAATATAAGATGGAGAAAAACAAGATACTGGTCCTAGAAAGTTAAGATGTATATCAAAGGAATGATTTCATAAAGCCCAGACTCTTGCATCTTCCCATACATAAAAAAGCCCTAAAATCATTAACTTGAGATGTGTATTGTGATCAGCCATAATCTTTTGATGTGCAACTACATGGGTTTTTTTCAGCAGAAACTCCTATACATCCTGGCTCCTCCCTTACGTCTTTGGAACAGTCCCTCAGAGCTATGTGAGAGGCTGCCATCCCAGGCTATAGTTCTCAGTAAGGCCTATGAATAAGACATAATTTTCAATTTTTAGGTTATGCATTTTTTTCAGTCAACAATCCCAATGTCCAAAACTGTACTTGTCATCTTATCTATACTAGTTACAATTTATTCATCTCAGCTCCAGATCCACCCTTCTTTTCCTTGCTTTATGATACTGGATCTGGACTCTGAAACCTCTGCCAGCCAGCTTATTGTTAGGCTTTGTTAATAGAGGGTAATGGAGGGACCCTGCAAAGCCACAGTAGAAGGAAGGGCTATCCTTTCCATATTCTAGTGTGCAGGTTTTGTTTTGTTGCCAGCAGATTGGTATGTGGGAGGGCCCAGGTGTGTAGGTAGCCCCAGTTGCACTCACCCTCATGATCCTCACAGAACTATGGCCTGCACTCTCCAGCAAGTTTTTCTAACCACGTACCTGGCTATCCTTATGTACCAGTCCAACTAGCAACCTCTGGTGAGTATTTCCAGTCATGTGGAGGACCACTATTACACACTGCACTACCTCTGGCCTGCAACCTCTGGCAAATTTCTTTGTTACTAGCAGGCTGCATTTTCCTATTCCAGCCACCCCCTCCAAAAAGTTTTGAATTTCATTCTTGTGGTAAAAGAGATCTGATAAATTCTTAGTCTTTCCTTGTTTGCTGTGCCTAAACCCTAGAGGAAGTAGCTGCTTTTTTCATTTGCTACTTCTATACCACTTGAGTTCTCTAATGTGAACATCAGGATATTGATTAGAAAACAATAGCCCCTAAAACTTTAAATGAGGAAGTCTGGTTGGACTCAGATGAAACTGAGCATCTTGAATCTCTGAGACATGTTGAACCTCTCTTACCAGTAGCTTCCACTATTCTGTCTGAGGATACTACTCTTCTTTTGCTTGAAAACTCTGTGACAGCCTCACCTGGGACAGATAACCTGTAAGCGTACACTCTAGGTATCAGTTACATGGTGAGACCCAGATGAAATAGATTATACTCCAAAGAACTGCAAAACTGTGAATCCTGGAGAATATATGTGGGAAAGTGTAATATAATAACAGGTCAAGCAAAATGCATTTATATGAGTACACTTACTAGATCATCAGAATTTAATGAATTGGTTTCATGTACCTAGGGGATTAAGAGGTACAAACTATTATGTATAAAGCAAACTACAAGGATATATTGTACAACTTAGGGAATATAGCCATTATTTTATGATAACTATAAATGGAGTATAACCTTTAAAAATTGTGAATCACTATATTGTACATCTATAACATATAATATTGTACATCAACTATTAAATAAAAATAAAGATATAATAAGAACACTTTTAGAAAAACAAAACTGAGAGAATTTTTAGTCATCAGAGCCCACCAAAGAAAATCTTAAAGGAATTTCTTAAAATTTAAATAAAATGATTGACAAGTCAAAATTTGGATCTACTTGAAGTGATGCAGAGTTCTGGGAACAGTAAACATTTCAGTAAACATAAAATTTTTTTAATATAATGTTTTCTTAAAACTAGCCAAATACTTAGAGAATAAAATAAAATACAAAATAACAACGTAATATGGGATTTGTAGTATTTAGATGTACAATGTATGACAAAATAGCAAAAAACTCAATAGCGGGAAATGAATGTATAGTGCTGTAAAAGTCATTGTAAATAATGTGTTACAATATTTTTTGAAAAAAATATTTTGGCTTTTAAGGATCTCTGACAGTGACTAATTGATCACAGTGTCCCTAGTAATAAAACAGATGGGTGGCCTACAAGGATACTGTTTGAACCATATAACAGAACTAACTCTGGGTCTGATAGCCAAAACCTAACTTGAGTCATAACAATGCAAAATTATAACCTTTTAGTTAAAGCCTTTCAAAGACACAGAATCTTATTCTTTATTTTAAAAATTTATTTAAATTTTTTTTCATGCTTACAGAAATTTGTGAAAATAGTACAAAGAACTCCTGTATATCTTTCTCCCTGAGACCCCACTCAAGTTTTGGCAATGTTCAAGAAACATCCATCATAGCACTGGGTCCAATACAGGATTACACTTGGCACTTGGCTGTCATGTTCCTCTAGGCTCTTTCAATCTGGAACAGCTCCTTTGTCTCTGATTGTCATGACTTTAAAAATTTTGAAGTGTGTTTTGTAGTTATTTTGTAGAATGTTCCTCAGTTTGTGTTTGTCCATTGTTCCCTCTCCATTAGACCCAGGTTATGTAGCTTCAGTGACTATATCATAAATGCTGTGTTTTTTTTCATGGAAACCTATTGAGTGCTATGTGCATGGTGTCTATTTGTCCCCTTACTGGTGATTTTAACTTTGATCGCTTGGTTAAGATGGTGTCTGCAGGTTTCCCCACTTAAAGTGATATTTTCCCCCACTTTGTATTTAACACATGTTTTGTGAGAGGTACTTTGACACTGTGTAAAATCCCATTTGTGACTCCACCTTCATCCACTAGTTGAAACATCTCTTGCTGTCCCTTGTCTCAATTAATGATTACTTCGGTGGCTAACAAATGGTGAATTTCTAATACCATGGCCCTTTTTACATTTAGTAGTTGCCTTTCTACCACAAGGAAAAGCCTTCCTTCTCCCTATTTATTTATCCATTTAAAATGTTATAACTGTGTGTTGATTTATGGTTCTTATTTTATTCAATTGCTATAATCTGTTACTATTATCATTTACTTTGATGCTCTATTTTTTCCAGATTTGGCCAGTGGGAACCCATTCTAACTGGTTCCTATACCCTTTTGACATACTTCCAGCATTCTTTGAGTACCTCCTTACTTTTTGGTAGCACAAGGTGTTCCAGACTCATCTTCTACTTTCCCTACCCTAGACTTAGAATCAGCCATGACTTCAAAAAGCTCTGGTTTCTTTTAGTGGAGAACAGTATTTCAAAACTAAGATCTGGGTGATAGATGTGCTCACTGCTAGTGGGATGTCACTGCTCTCCGACTTTATTAATGGACAGAGCTAGGAAATTACATATTATATAATATATGCAAATTTACATCTGTATTTATTGGAAACCATGCAACACAGAATCTTTTAATTGAAGAAGAATTTGAGTCTCCTTGTAGAAGAACCCTGCAGCAATGCCATTGGTATATACCATAATTATTTCTTCAAGCCTTTCCAAAAGGGAACTACAGCCAATAACTAGAATGATAGTGCACAAGGAAAAGGGTAGACTTTCTGGGGATTACCAGGCATGGTGAATTGTCAATAATTCCTAGGGGCTCAAAATGCTATCATAACCCACAAATCAAAGTGAGGGTGAATAATGGTAAGGTGATGAATGGAGCCTTATCCCAAATTTGAACGATAGTGAACACAGCAAGTCCATAGATCCATCATGTGTTTGTTTGTTTGTTTGTCCTTACAGTCATTGTATAATTAAAATAGACTAATTGGAAATTAGCAGAATACCTAAACTGACCCTTTGAGCCATGGGGTAATGTCCATAGTAGAAAGGCCCAATTGAACACCCTTGGAATATTCATACAAGCAATATTACATTCCTGGGAGAATTTCAAAGATTACTGCCAACATTGAAAGCTCGTTAAGATGCAGGGGTAGTAATACTTATCCCATGCTCACTTAAATAATACAGTTAGCTGATTAAGAAGTTGGACAGATACTGAAGGATGACTGGATTCTCACAAACTTGATCAGATTGTGAATTTAATTGCAGCTGTTTTCCCAGGTATAATATCTTTACTTGAGCAAACTGATATGGCCCCTGGCACCTAGTATGCAGCTACTGACCAGGCTAATGTGTTTTCCTGCAACAACATATGAAAGCAAACAAAAGTGGTTTTATTTTACCTGAGAAGGCCAAAATTACACCTTTACAATCTTTCCTCAGGGCTAATACTGGGTTGGCCAAAAAGTTCGCCCAGGTTTTTCCATAACATCTTACAATACAACTGTCCTGCTCTCTGTCACAACATAGTCCATGAGATGTTGGTCCTCTCAATATTCTACAAAATATCACATTGGTTCACTATGATGACTGGATCTGATAAACAGGAAGTGGCAAGTACTTTAGATGCCTTAGTAAGACAGGCAATTCAGAGAATAAGGGATAAATCTCATGAAAATTCACGGACCTATAAACTCAGTGAAAATTCTATGGGTACAATTGTCTGGAGTGTGTGATGATATTCTCTTGAATTTGAAAAATGAGTTACTGCATCTCTCACAACGTACCATGCAAAAATAGGTACAACACACGGTAAGTCTATATGGATTTGTGAGGCAACATATTCACATTTGAATGTGCTACTCTGATCACCTACCAAGTCTCCGTTAAGTTTGCTGGGTTTGAGAAAAAGAAGGCAAGTCCATACTGCAGTGAAAACTGATTTTCCACTAGGGTCTTTTGAGTGTAGACTTAATGACATTAAGTGTCTTTGGCAAATGAGAATGCTATATAGAGATTGAAAGCCTATCCATTTAACATCATTTGGCCATGCAATCTGAGCTTCCTATCATAAACTGGGACCTGATAGACCAAATCATGAGTTTGGGCATGTTTGACATAATCTGTAATCAAAGGAAAAAAAGTATAAAAGAATCTGTGTTCACACAGGTATGGAAGATACAGGATGTATAAGCAGGTAGCTCACACTCCTTTAACAATTACTCATGCTGTGTTTCTTCCTCTCCTTCAATACACACCTAGAGCTTCATATGGAGTTCCACAAACAGGAAGAAATAAAGTGGATGTATGCAGCAATAGATAGTGTGACCGTGAATGACAGCAGTAAAGGAAAATATTCCCCATGGGTAAAAGTTCAAATGGTGTATTTAGTTTTCCACTTTGGACTGAAAGATGGCTGACTCATAGGCAACTGCTGATGATTTGATTGGATGATCATAGACTTGAAAAGAACAGGGTTGAAAGATAAGTGTCCAAAAAAGTCTGGAAAGACTCATGTGGATGAGCCTCTCAGAATGGGTAAACACTGTGAAATATTTTTGTCCCATGTGAATGTTCACTAAAGGAGACTTTCAATAGTCCAATGGACAAAATTACACACATCAGTCAGTCCTTATCCATAGTCACTTCATTACAAGGTAAATGAGCCCATGTACAAAGTGCCCTTGGTGGCAGGGATAGAGACAATGTTTGGGTTCAAAACTTGGACTTTCTGTTACCAAATCTGACCTAGAAGCTATTACTGTTGAGTGACTAATCCGCCAACGGAAGAGATCACCCCTGAAACCCCTTCCCAGTGTAGAGGAGAATCAGCCAGCCCATTGGTGGCAGTTGATTATGTTGAACCTTTTCCATTATGAAGAGTCAGAGATTCATCTTCATTGAAATAGACACATATATTCTGGATATGGATTAACCTTCCCTGCACATATGCTCTTGCCAGCACCACCATTCACAGACCTATCTACTGTGCTATTTTGCAGAATGTTGATCCTGATTATCCACTGTGATAATATTTCAAATAGCATTGCTTCTGATCAAGTAAATCTTTCAAAGCAAAGAAAGTGCATACAGGGGTCCGTGTCCATGGAATTACTGGTATTTCCTCTTTGCGTGTTATGCACATGTGTTTATTTATATGTTGACTTTTTTCTTCTCTCTTTCTCTTACTATTCTATATACAAATTGATTGAGGCCAGTTTTAAAATGTAGTCTAGCACGGACCAAGATGTCCTAAATGTTTCCTTCATCTTAAATAAACTTTAGACAGGCATTTTCCTGACTATAGGCACCCCCACCCCAACTTCAGATATTTTTGAAGCATTTACATTAGAAAATTTATAAGTGTAAATCATTTTCCTGCCCCTTTGACATATAAATATTTTAAAAAGCTCCTTGCTAGTTTTGAAACACAGGAATGAGCTTCTAAAGGACCTAGGAGCCATCCTTTTGAAATATAATCATCAAGGAAGATAGGGCCTATCTCCCAGTTTCTGTAGGAGGGGAAAAGCCTAACTTCTTTAACACTCACTTGAACTACTGCAGCAGCCTCCTACTTATTTCCACTCTTATCTCCTTCAACTTCATCCTCCTCTCTGCTACCTGAATATTCTATTTAAAGAAGAAATATGACATGTTACTACCTTTCTATGATCCTTACATTTTCCTCATACCTAAGATTTTACTCCTCAAACTCAGTCATGCCTATTATCACTCATATAGAGATGTACCAAGAGAAACTCAAAGCATAAAAACATGGCACATATTTCTAGACCATCAATTTTACTCAAATATTTTTGGAAGCAATATAGCAAGTAATTATCAAATTATTACTATATTACTAAGTAGACATATAATAGAGTAGAATCTAAAATTTACATGAAATTTTAAGCTAAGTGATAAAGTATCAGTACAGTATGATTATAGCAGTCTCTGTTGTTAGGTGTACTTTGGTGAGAAAGATTAAGAAGAACTGAGGGACAGAATAAAAGCCAAGTTATGTAATATCACAAAAATTGCTGTGACTTGTCTTCCACCAATAGCCCAAGCTCATCTCCCAGCACACTGTCCCTTTAAGCCTACCTCTTAGACCTTTAGAATTGCTTTTCCTTCTACAAATGATACATAATTATATTGCTTCACGTTGTCATTGCACATGTTGTTTCCCTCACCAGATTGTTCACCTTGTGCCCTCATACACCAAGAGTCTTCTACCAAATTCATTTTCTATTCACATTTAAGATGAAAATGATCTGCCATCTTCATGTTTCCTTGACCCACAAGAAAATCTAAGATAAGATTCCTCCTCTTTGACCACTACTACAACTGCACTTGCCATACTGTATTAAAGCCATCTGCCTACATATTTATCAACCTATTTATATTGTAAACTTTTGAGGAGTAGGAACAACATGTCATTAGTGTGTTATTCAACTATGTATCTGTAGTACCTATCATCGTGTCTGTCACATAGTTAACACTCAAAAAATGCTGCTTGAACAATAGTAAAGTAATAACAAAGCACTGTATTAGTGTTTCCACCATTTAAACCTGAGTTTGATAACATCCCTATATTTTTAATTAAAAATCCAAGGCTCTCAGAGACCTTGGATCCACAAATCATGCAGGTAAACATGGTTGAATCCCCCCTTGTAAGACCTTGTGAGTTCATGAAACATGTACAAAATATATATAACACATAGCTATAAAATTATGATGAGTAGATAACTGTGATTGAAGGGCTTTCTCTACGTTGATTTTGCTCAATCTTAAAGCCGTATCATGAGTGTCTGTGCATGTCTATTGGCTGCCATTGCCAGCCTTGTGGATGTTATTTGATTCTCAGTGCTTCTGTGTGTGACTTGGGCTTTGAAAATTAAGTAAATAATAGTACATATTTTATTATTTTTGTTTTAATTTTTGAAAATATATTCAACCTAAAATTATATTTCCAGTACTGAAAAGAAAAATGTTGACAATATTTGAATGAGTATCTAACAGCTAGTTAAAAAGTATTTTATCATATCAAGCAAAGTTAAAAGTACTAAAATACTTCTAAGAAAATTTTTTATTGTTTTACTTTTGCTGGAAAAGTAACTGTTTTGAATGATTTTTCCAAAATTTGATTACAGTGCTACTACTTATATTATATATTTATATAAATGGCAAGTTTACATATATAATTGGATACATTATAATTTATATAAGTAAATAAATTACATTAAAAGTTACTCAACAAATAGAATTAAAATGTTAAATTAAATGTTTATAGCTTTTCAGTTTTTTAATATTCTTTTAACTTAAAAGTATTATTTAGTCATTCTTAACCCAGTATTGAATAAAGCATAAGGCTTCTGCTTAACTTTTATAAGTATGAAGCACAGATATACATATAGTATATAAATGGATATACAGTATTTCTGGTATTATTAAAATCTCATAAAGGAACAATTAGGAAAATGTGTCAAAAAAAGTTTCTTAGTGGGGCATTAATGAAAAACAAGATTGAGAAATATTATCTTAAACCACACAGTCAGGAATTGTATAAGCCAGAAAACAATCCTGCTTTGTAGCTGTAAATTCTATATTTAAAAAAATCATCCCACCTGGCTCCTGGCAATCAGAAATCTGATGGAAAAGTCATTCTGCCACAAGAACATTTTGATTTTTTCACCTCTGCCTGGGGCCTCTGGTGCCCTCTTAATGGCCTGTGATTCTCTGCTCAGCAGAAAAACATTTTCTCCCCAGACATCCTGGGAAATGCTCTTCTCAAGACCAAATACCTTGCCAATCACAACAGACCTAGAGCTTGACTTAAAATTCTGTAATGTGCTTTCCTACCATCTGTGCCAAACAGGAGCTGATTAAAAGACAGTTTAAATAAAGTGAGTCCATACTAAAAGGGGGATCACCTACAGGTGGGCCAATTCACTCTTCTATTTAGTATCCAGTCTTGACAGGATGCCCACTGGACAGGCATCACAAGACATTCACCAATAATGCAGGTAAATATGGTTGAATCTCCCCTTGTAAAACATGCACACACACAAAATAAAACAAAAACAATATCCCTTATATAGAGGCTAGCAATGCCTTCCTATTCATCTTCCCTACTTCCAAAAAGTTTTAGTGTATAATTAAAGATCTCTAATACTTTTTTAAAGAGAAACCAACAAGTCTTAGACCCGATTTAGTCATTCTACTATGACTTACACAAAATCATAGAAATGCAACAGAGAAGGATTTACCCCTTTGTAAGTTGAAGCTAAAATTACTAAATAATGAGACATCATCTAATTAACACAATGGGAATAACTCATAAAATATAAAATTGCAGTCTGTGGGCATTCCAGAAAACCGAAGTCAACAACCAAGAGTGAAAACTCAGTAACTCCAAGCCAAAGGCTGGTATAGAGGATTTGACCAATCTGGTCAAATGTTATAAAGTTACCATTATGTTCTATTTGCCATTATCCTGGTCAAATAGAGATGTGCAATGAGTACTCTGAAACAAAGCCCCCAAGAAACTAGATGGTAAAGACATATTATTTTAAATAAAGGATGCCTGTATTTCCTGGAAGAAGTAAGGAAATAGATTTTGAAGAAGACAAGAGTTGAATATAAAAATGGTAAAAATGAACTTATTTAGAAAACAGACTCACAGACCTCAAAATCAAATTTATGGTGACCGAAGGGGAAACCTGGGGGGAAATGATAAATTAGGAGCTTGGGATTAACATATACAAACAACTATATATAAAATAGATCACTAATAAGGACCTACAGTAAAACACAGGGAACTCTACGCAGTATTCTGTAATAACTTACATGGGAAAAGAATCTGAAAAAGAATGGAGATAAATATATACATAAAATTATATATACATATATATATATATGATTCACTTTGTTGTACACTTGAAACTAACACATTGTAAATCAACTATACTCCAATAAAATGTTTTTTTTTTGTACAGAATGGTACATACCACTTTGTTAACACAAGTTAAGTTTGAGACAATATGGGTGATTCAGTGGTTTAAAGCAACAATCATCTATTATCTCACCATTATTTTTTTTATTATTATTACTTTCTGCTTTGTAAAAAAGTGAATCAGTCATACATATACATCTGTTCCCACATCCCTTCCCTCATGCAACTCCCTCCCTCCCACCCTCCCCATCCCACCCCTCCAGGTGGTCACAAAGCACCAAGCTGATCTCCCTGTGCTCTGCGGTTGCTTCCCACTATATATCTACCTTACGTTTGGTAGTGTATATATGTCCATGCCCCTCTTTCGCTTTGTCACAGCTTACCCTACCCCCTCCCCATATCCTCAAGTACATTCTCAAGTAGGTCTGAGTATTTACTCCTGTTTTACCCCTAGGTTCTTCATGACTTATTTTTTAATTCCATATATATGTGTTAGCATACGGTATTTGTCTTTCTCTTTCTGACTTACTTCACTCTGTATGACAGACTCTAGGTCTATCCACCTCATTACAAATACCTCAATTTCGTTTCTTTTTATGGCTGAGTAATATTCCATTGTATATATGTGCCACATCTTCTTTATCCATTCATCCGATGATAGACACATAGGTTGTTTCCATCTCCGGGCTATTGTGAATACAGCTGCAATGAACATTTTGGTACATGTCTCTTTTTGAATTATGGTTTTCTCAGGGTATATGCCTAGTAGTGGGATTGCTGGGTCCTATGGTAGTTCTATTTTTAGATTTTGAAGGAACCTCCATACTGTTCTCCATAGTGGCTGTACCAATTCACATTCCCACCAGCAGTGCAAGAGTGTTCCATTTTCTCCACACCCTCTCCAGCATTTATTGTTTCCAGATTTCTTGATGATGGCCATTCTGACTGGTGTGAGATGATATCTCATTGTAGTTTTGATTTGCATTTCTCTAATGATTAATGATGTTGAGCATTCTTTCATGTGTTTGTTGGCAGTCTGTATATCTTCTTTGGAGAAATGCCTATTTAAGTCTTCTGCCCATTTATGGATTGGGTTGTTTGTTTTTTTGCTATTGAGCTGCATGAGCTGCTTACAAATTTTGGAGATTAATCCTTTGTCAGTTGCTTCATTTGCAAATATTTTCTCCCATTCTGAGGGTTGTCTTTTGGTCTTATTTATGGTTTCCTTTGCTGTGCAAAAGCTTGGAAGTTTCCTTAGGTCCCGTTTGTTAATCTTTGTTTTTATTTCCATTTCTCTAGGAGGTGGGTCCAAAAGGATCTTGCTGTGATTTATGTCATAGAGTGTTCTACCTATGTTTTCCTCTAAGAGTTTTATACTTTCTGGCCTTACATTTAGGTCTTTAATCCATTTTGAGCTTATTTTTGTGTATGGTGTTAGGGAATGATCTAATCTCATACTTTTACATGTCCCTGTCCAGTTTTCCCAGCGCCACTTATTGAAGAGGCTGTCCATTCTCCACTCTACATTCCTGCCTCCTTTATCAAAGATAAGTTGACCATATGTGCGTGGGTTTATCTCTGGGCTTTCGATCCTGTTCCATTGATCTATCTTTCTGTTTTTGTGTCAGTACCACACTGTCTTGATTACTGTAGCTTTGTAGTATAGTCTGAAGTCAGGGAGCCTGATTCCTCCAGCTCCGTTTTTCGTTCTCAAGATTGCTTTGGCTATTCGGGGTATTTTGTTTTTCCAAATAAATTTTGAAATTTATTGTTCTAGTTCTGTGAAAAATGCCAGTGGTAGTTTGATAGGGATTGCATTGAATCTGTAGATTGCTTTGGGTAGTAGACTCATTTTCACAATATTGATTCTTCCAATCCAGGAGCATGGTATATCTCTCCATCTATTTGTATCATCTTTAATTTCTTTCATCAGTGTCTTATACTTTTCTGCATACAGGTCTTTTGTCTCCTTAGGTAGGTTTATTCCTAGATATTTTATTCTTTTTGTTGCAATGGTAAATGGGAGTGTTTTCTTGATTTCATTTTCAGATTTTTCATCATTAGTGTACAGGAATGCCAGAGATTTCTGTGCATTAATTTTCTATCCTGCTACTTTACCAAATTCATTGATTAGCTCTAGTAGTTTTCTGGTGGCATCTTTAGGATTCTCTATGTATAGTATCATGTCATCTGCAAACAATGACAGCTTTACTTCTTCTTTTCCAATTTGGATTCCTTTTATTTCCATTTCTTCTCTGATTGCTGTGGCTAAAACTTCCAAAACTAAGTTGAATAAGAGTGGTGAGAGTGGGCAGACTTGTCTTCTTCCTGACCTTAGTGGAAATGGTTTCAGTTTTTCACCATTGAGGACGATGTTGGCTGTGGGTTTGTCATATATGGCCTTTATTATGTTGAGGAAATTTCCCTCTATGCCTACTTTCTGCAGGGTTTTTATCATAAATGGGTGTTGAATTTTGTCGAAAGCTTCCTCTGCATCTATTGAGATGATCATATGGTTTTTCTCCTTCAATTTGTTAATGTGGTGTATCACATTGATTGATTTGCGTATATTGAAGAATCCTTGCATTCCTGGAATAAACCCCACTTGATCATGGTGTATGATTCTTTTAATGTGCTGTTGGATTCTGTTTGCTAGTATTTTGTTGAGGATTTTTGCATCTATGTTCATCAGTGATATTGGCCTTTAGTTTTCTTTCTTTGTGACATCCTTGCCTGGTTTTGGTATCAAAATGATGGTGGACTCGTAGAATGAGTTTGAGAGTGCTCCTCCCTCTGCTATATTTTGGAAGAGTTTGAGAAGGATAGGTGTTAGCTCTTCTCTAAATATTTCATAGAATTCGCCTGTGAAGCCATCTGGTCCTGGGCTTTTGTTTGCTTGAAGATTTTTAATCACAGTTTCAATTTCAATGCTTATGATTGGTCTATTCATATTTTCTATGTCTTCCTGATTCAGGTTTGGCAGGTTGGGCATTTCTAAGAATTGGTCCATTTCTTCCAGTTTGTCCATTTTATTGGCATAGAGTTTCTTGTAGTAATCTCTCATGATCTTTTGTATTTCTGCAGTATCAGTTGTTACTTCTCCTTTTTCATTTCTAATTCTAATGATATGAGTCTTCTTCCCTTTTTTCTTGATGAGTCTGGCTAATGGTTTGTCAATTTTGTTTATCTTCCCAAAGAACCAGCTTTTAGTTTTATTGATCTTTGCTATCGTTTCCTTCATTTCTTTTTCATTTATTTCTGATCTGATTTTTATGATTTCTTTCCTTCTGCTAACTTTGGGATGTTTTTGTTCTTCTTTCTCTAATTGCTTAGGTGCAAGGTTAGGTTGTTTATTCGAGATGTTTCCTCTTTCTTAAGGTGGGATTTTATTGCTATAAACTTCCCTCTTAGAACTGCTCTTGCTGCATCCTATAGGTTTTGGATCGTCGTGTCTCCATTGTCATTTGTTTCTAGGTATTTTTTAATTTCCCCTTTGATTTCTTCAGTGATCACTTTGTTATTAAGTAGTGTATTGTTTAGCCTCCATGTGCTTGTATTTTTTACAGCTCTTTTCCTGTAATTGATATCTAGTCTCATAGCATTGTGGTCAGAAAAGATACTTGATACAATTTCAATTTTCTTAAATTTACCAAGGTTTGATTTGTGACCCAAGATATGATCTATCCTGGAGAATGTTCCATGAGCACTTGAGAAAAATGTGTATTCTGTTGTTTTTGAATGGAATGTCCTATAAATATCAATTAAGTCTATCTTGTTTAATGTATCATTTAAAGCTTGTGTTTCCTTATTTATTTTCATTTTGGATGATCTGTCCATTGGTGAAAGTGGGGTGTTAAAGTCCCATACTATGAGTGTGTTACTGTCGATTTCCTCTTTTATGGCTGTTAGTATTTGCCTTATGTATTGAGGTGCTCCTATGTTGGGTGCATAAATATTTACAATTGTTATATCTTCTTCTTGGATCGATCCCTTGATCATTATGTAGTGTCCTTCTTTGTCTCTTCTAATAGTCTTTATTTTAAAGTCTATTTTGTCTGATATAAGAATTGCTACTCCAGCTTTCTTTTGATTTCCATTTGCATGGAATATCTTTTTCCATCCCCTTACTTTCAATCTGTATGTGCCTCTAGGTCTGAAGTGGGTCTCTTGTAGACAGCATATATATGGGTCTTGTTTTTGTATCCATTCAGCCACTCTGTGTCTTTTGGTGGGAGCATTTAGTCCATTTACATTTAAGGTAATTATTGATATGTATGTTCCTAGTCCCATTTCCTTAATTGCTTTGGGTTCATTATTGTAGGTATATTCTTTCTGTTGTGTTTCTTGCCTAGAGAAGTTCCTTTAGCATTTGTTGTGAAGCTGGTTTGGTGGTGCTGAACTCTCTCAGCTTTTGCTTGTCTGTAAAGGTTTGAATTTCTCCATCAAATCTGAATGAGATCCTTGTTGGGTAGAGTAATCTTGGTTGCAGGTTTTTCTCCTTCATCACTTTAATTATGTCCTGCCACTCCCTTCTGGCTTGCAGAGTTTCTGCTGAGATATCAGCTGTTAACCTGATGGGGATTCCCTTGTGTGTTATTTGTTGTTTTTCCCTTGCTGCTTTTATTATGATTTCTTTGTGTTTAATTTTTGACAGTTTGATTAATATGTGCCTTGGAGTATTTCTCCTTGGATTTATTCTGTATGGGACTCTCTGTGCCTCCTGGACTTGATTAACTATTTCCTTTCCCATATAAGGGAAATTTTCTACTATAATCTCTTCAAATATTTTCCCAGTCCCTTTCTTTTTCTCTTCTTCTTCTGGAACCCCTATAATTCGAATGCTGGTGCATTTAATGTTGTTCCAGAGGTCTCTGAGACTGTCCTCTGTTCTTTTCATTCTTTTTTCTTTATTTTGCTCTGCAGCAGTTATTTCCACTATTTTGTCTTCCACCTCACTTATCCGTTCTTCTGCCTCAGTTATTCTGCTATTGATCCCATCTAGAGTATTTTTAATTTCATTTATTGTGTTTTTAATTGATGCTTGATTCATCTTTAGTTCTTCTAGGTCCTTGTTAACTGTTTCTTGCATTTTGTCTATTCTATTTCCAAGATTTTGGATCTTGGAAATAGAATCTTGGATCATCTTTACTATCATTATTCTGAATTCTTTTTCAGGTAGACTGCCTATTACCTCTTCATTTGTTAGGTCTGGTAGGTTTTTATCTTGCTCCTTCACCTGCTGTGTGTTTTTCTGTCTTCTCATTTTGCTTATCTTACTGTGTTTGGGGTTTCCTTTTTGCAGGCTGCAGATTCGTAGTTCCCGTTGTTTTTGGTGTCTGTCCCCAGTGGCTAAGGTTGTTTCAGTAGGTTGTGTAGGCTTCCTGGTGGGGGGGACTAGTGCCTGTGTTCTGGTTGTTGAGGCTCGATCTTGTCTTTCTGGTGGACAGGTCCACGTCTGGTGGTGTTTTTTGGGGTGCCTGTGGCCTTATTATGTTTTTAGGCAGCCTCTCTGCTAATGGGTGTCGTTGTGTTCCTGTCTTGCTATTTGCTTGGCATAGGGTGACCAGCACTGTAGCTTGCTGGTCGTTGACTGAAGCTGGGTGCTGGTGTTGTGATGGAGATCTCTGGGAGATTTTCGCCGCTTGATATTATATGGATCTGGGAGTTCTCTTGTGGACCTGTGTCCTGAAGTTGGCTGTCCCACTTCAGAGGCACAGCACTGACTCCTGGCTGCAGCACCAAGAGCCTTTCATCCACCTGGCTCAGAATAAAAGGGAGAAAAAGTAGAAAGAAAGAGTTAGTAGAAGAAAGAAAGAGAGAGAGAAAGAAAGGAAGAAGGAAAGAAAGGAAGGAAGGAAGGAAGGAATAAAGAAAGAAAGAAAGGAGGGAGGGAGGAAGGATGGAAAGAAAGAAAGAAAGAAGCAAGGGAGGAAGGAAAGAAAAAGAAAGAGTGAAAGGAAGAAGGGAGGGAGGGAGGGAGGAAGGAAAGAAAGAGAGAAAGAAAGAAAGGAGGGGTGGAGGGGCAGAGGGAGGGAGTGAGGAAGGGAAGGTAGAAAAAAAGAAAGAGCCGGTAAAGTAAAATAGAATAAAGTATAAAATATAGTAGCATTATTAAAATTAAAAAGTAATTATTGAAAAAAAACGGACAGATAGAACCCTTGGACATATGGTGGAAGCAAAGCTATACAGAAAAAATCTCACACAGAAGCATACACATACACATTCACAAAAAGAGAGCAGGGGGAAAAATCGAAAATCTTCCTCTCAAAGTCCACCTCCTCAATTTGGGATAATTCGTTGTAAAAAGAGGACAAGGGGGAAAAGTCTGAAATCTTGTTCTCAAAGTCCACCTCCTCAATTTGGGATGATTCACTGTCCATTCATGCACTCCACAGATGCAGGGCACATCAAGTGGACCGTGGAGCTTTAATCCGCTGCCTCCGAGGCTGCACAGAGAGATTTCCCTGTCTCTTCTCTGCTCTCACAGCTTCCGGGTCTCAGCCTTGGACCTGGCCCCGCCTCTGCACGAAGGTCGCCGGATGGCGTCCGTTCTTTGATCAGACAGGACGGGCTTAAAGGACCCACTGATTCGGGGGCTCTGGCTCACTCAGGCAGAGGGGACAGAAGGGCATGCAGTGCAGGGTGGGCTGTGGTGGCAGAGGCCGGCGTGACGTTGCACCAGCCCGAGGCACTCCATGCGCTTTCCCGGGGAAGCCGTCCCTGGGTCCCGGGACCCCGGCAGTGGCGGGGTGCACAGGCTCCCCAGAAGGCAGGGTGGACAGTGACCTGCGCTCGCACACAGGCCTTGTGGCGGTGGCAGCAGCAGCCCCAGTGTCCCACGCCCGTCTCTGGGGTCCGCGCCTTTAGCCGCGCCTCGCACCCGTCTCTGGAGCTTCTTTAAGCAGCACTCTTAATGCCCTCTCCTCGCGCACTAGGAAACAAAACGGAAGAAAAAGTCTCTTGCCTCTTCGGCAGCTCCAGACTTTTTCCCGGGACTCCCTCCAGGTTAGCTGTGGTGCACTAACCCCTTCAGGCTCTCTTCCTGCCACCAGCCCCAGTCCTCTCCCTGCGCTCCGACTCCAATAAAATGTTTTTAAAAAGAGTTGAATGTAATGTATATCCTTCATTGTAGTAAGATTAATTAGGAAAACAATGTACCACAAAGTGATTTCCACCCAAGGACTTCCATCACAGGAATACAGAACAGGGAGAAATATGTATTTCAAGACAGTTCACAGCATCCTTCAGTTTTGCCTTTACTCTTCATACAAATTTAATAGAAATTTTGGCTTTCAGGCACTCTTCTAGGCACAGGGGCTAATATAAATGTTCACATTAATAAATTATCATAATTATAAACATGAAGTCACCACCCAGGTCAGGAAATTTAGAGCATCAACAGCATCACTAAAGCCCTAAGCAGGCCTCTCCCCATTAACACAAGTCTCACTCTTCTCAAAAAACAATTACTATCTTGAATTTATGTTGATTAACTCCTTCCTTTTTTTTATAGTTACATCAGCAAGGTATCTGTCTCTAATGTTATGGATTAGTATTTTTACAGTATGTAGTATGCCTGTCATTTTATTGTAATCTTCTAAAATAATTATGTCTGTAGGACTCATCCACATTGCTGTGGGCATCTATAGTGTATTACTTTCATTTCTGTATAGCATTTCACTGTATGAAAATATCACAGTTCATTTAATAATTCTACTGTTCAAGAACATATGCACTGCTTCCAACTTGGGTTGTTATGAATAATTCATCTATTCTAGTGCATATTTTTAATGCATATGATCATGTATTTCTGTTGTTTTTATACCTGGAAGTGGAACTGCTGGGTTACAGATATGTTTATATCCAATTTTAATAGATAATATCAAATTATTTTCCAAAGTGGTTGTCCTTATTGACAATAATATCAACACTGTATATGAAAATTACTCTCAGTCCACATTGTTTCCAGCATTTATTATTCTCAGTCTTTTTATTTTAGCCATCTGACAGGTGTACACTGTTATGATATTGTAATTTTAATTTACATTTCCCTAATAATTTCTATGATTGAATACAGTTTCATTTGGCTTCTTGGATAGCCTGTTTGTGAATTGGGTGTTCATTCTTTAATACATTTTCTCTACTGATTTATCAGTTTTCTTCCATTGATTTGTAGGAATTCTGGATAAGAGTCCTTTGATAGTTACATATGTTACAAATATTTTCTCCCACTACATGGTTTCCATTTTCACTCAATGATTACATTTGGTAAACAAGTTCTCAATTTTCCTGTAGTTAAATTTATCAATCTTCTAATTCACCAGTCTTCTTCTGTTATAGTTAGTGCATAATGTGTCCTGTTTAAGAAAAGTTTTACTACTGCAATGTCATGAGATATTCTTCATTCATCTTCTAAAATCTTTGTTGTTTTGCCTTTAATAATTGAAATTGATTTTTGTATATAATGGGAGATGGGAATGGAGTTTCATTTTCTTCCAGGTGTATATCCATTATCCCAGTATTTTTATTGAAAAGATAGTTTCTTTCATATTGCTCTGTATTCCAACATTTACCATAAATCTGGTGACCATATGGAATGAGTCTAATTCTGAGTATCTCTTTTCTGTTCTGTTGTTCTTTCTTTCCTCTTATCCTGAGCATACCATACTGTCATACATTTTGTAGCTTCTTATCAAGATGATATCTATTAGAATGAGCTCCCTACCTTTTTTTCTTTTTCAAGTGGCATCTTGGATATATGTGATATCTATATCTATTAGATATATGATACCTATAGATAGATAGATAGATGTTAGATAGATAGATAGTTGATAGATAGATAGATAGATAGGTAAAATTCTTATTAGAATACTTACATCATGTTCCACTAAAAATTAGTACTAGATATTTGATCAATGAGATCATTCTGGAGAAAACTGATATCACTTCAGGTCTTCTAATCCATGAAAATTATATATCTCTCTTATTTATTTGATTTTTCTCAATAAGGTTTAGAAGTGCAAAGATAGTGGAGAAAAAACCCTATGATTATTTAGGTAGTAAAAACAACTTAGCTATAAAAAAAGCTGCATATTTCTCATAGGTAATACAACATGTACAAAGAAGGGAGAGTTGCAAGTTTTAATAAAACATAGTTTGACACAAAATTTTACCTATGAAGTTGTTATTTGGGTGGGAAAATGAGGCATTCGTGAATATTCAAGGCTCTGAAATAACCACTTATATACCTATTAGAAAATTTATCTAATAAGATAAATAGATATATTTACTATATATTATATATAGTAAATATACCTATTTACTATTTATTTAAATATATCTATATTTACTGTATATAGTAAATATATCTATCTATGTATAAATATATCTATAATACATACATAGATATATTTAAAATTAGACATATTCTAGCCGATTGAAATAGAAATCAAAATTAAGAACTCAGGAAAAGGAAAGTCAAATTTTTAAAAATAATAATATAGAGCATTGAAAACAATTAAGCATGTCAATTAAGGTACTAAAAAATGTGATTAAAAAAAAGATAACATCCTGAGAAAAATTTTTGAAATATAAGATTCCTGTGGTAAAAAATAATCATTTTAATAATGAATAATGTCTAATAATCTCTCTTCTAAGAATTATGAAGGAAAAGGGGAAAGACATGGTAGGTAAAGGGAAGAACAATTTCTTCCCCTAAATATGGGTAAGATGATTATTTTTAGCTTTTATTCACTATGATAATTAAGAAATTAGAAACTTTAAAATGTCTGGTAAATTTGAAAGCAAGCCATAGTTTACTTAAAAATAATTTTAGAAATAAAAAGAAACACAATATCTTTCTATGTGATAAGCTTAGTAGGAAGTGGGGATATAGTGACCAATCTGACATGGTTTCTTGCTCTTAAGAGGAATATAGTCTAATGATGAAAACAGATGTTATGATTATATTTTGTAATTTTTTACTACCTAATAGAACTACCTAATACGTTCAAAACAAAGCAGTGATGATAATTATCAGTCATTGCTCCTCTTTGAATCTAAAGGGAATGCTCTGATTTCAATCTTAAAGTTCAGTACTGACATTTAATTTGAGATATAAAAGTATTTTGAAACATCATAGAATTATGTATTTATTCTTGATCTAACAAGATTTCTTCTTTTGTTGAGATATTAAATTTTACCAAATATTTTTCCATGATTCAAAATAAAACTTTTGATTAGTTAGTTAATATGGTCACTGCATTCATAGATATTTTAAAATGAATCATCCTCTATAGCTAAAACAGACTTCACATTGACTTTGTTGTTTTTAAATAAACTACAGGTTTCAATGACCAATATTTTGAGTTTTCTGTATAAATATTTACACATGCAATTTATTATGTGTTGCATTTGTTGAATTTTTAAAATACTATTCTATGGTATTTGGAAGAGAATTAATTTTGTTGATCTCAAAAACAAGAATTCAGGAGAGAAAACACTTTTGCCTGCCATCTTAATAGAGAAGCGAGGCTTTTTTTTGGTTTTTGGTTTTTGGTTTTTTTGAGTTTCTATCCTTGATTTTTTTTAACCTCTTTATTGGAGTATAATTGCTTTACAAAGTTGTGTTAGTTTCTGCTGTATAACAAAGTGAATCAGCTATATGTATACATATATCCCCATATCTTTTCCCTCTGGTGTTTCCCTCCCACCCTCCTTATCCCACCCCTCTAGGTGGTCACAAAACACACAGCTGGTCTCCCTGTGCTATGCAGCTGCTTCCCACTAGCTATCTATTTTACATTCAGTTGTGTATATATGTCAATGATATTCTCTCACTTCATCCCAGCTTACCCTTCCCCCTCCCCGTGTCCTCAAGTCCATTCTCTACATCTGCGTCCTTATTCCTGTACTGCCCCTAGGTTCATCAGAACCTTTTTTTTTTTTTAGATTCCATATATATGTGTTAGCATACAGTATTTGTTTTTCTGACTTACTTGACTCTGTATGACAGCCTCTAGGTCAATCCACCTCACTACAAATAACTCAATTTCATTTTTTTAAGGCTGAGTAATATTCCATTGTATATATGTGCCACGTCTTCTTTACCCATTCATCTGTCGATGGACACAGGTTGCTTCCATGTCCTGGCTATTGTAAATAGTGTTGAAATGAACATTGTGGTACATGACCCTTTTTGAATTATGGCTTCTCAGGGTATATGCCCAATAGTGTGATTGCTGGGTCATATGGTAGTTCTATTTTTAGTTTTTTAAGGAACCTCCATACTGTTCTCCATAGTGGCTGTATCAATTTACGTTCCCACTAACAGTGCAAGAGGGGTCCCTTTTCTAAGGGAAGCTCTTTTAGATAATTTTCTTACTGTCTTCCCTGAATATTTATCTTTTAAATTTTTCTCCATTTTCTTTTGTTAGTTTTAGTAATTTGTAGTTTCCTAGGGAAACTACATAGAGTAAAGAACAGTGAGCTGACAGATAGTGGTTAACAACTAAATGTAAGCTGAGAGCTGGAGCAAGAAAGTTCTCCAGGAGATGATGAAGGAAAGGAGGTGAAGTAAGAAATCAACAAATAATCTAATGATATAGATTTTTTTATCACTATGAAATAATGTATCACAACCCTAGCTAATACTTTTAGATACTTAAAGTTAATTTTATGTGCCAGGTACTGTTCCAAGTAGGGTAACGATTTATGGTTGTTCAGGCAGTATAGTGAACAATTCCATGAACACCACTTACACTGGTCTTCATGGAATTGCTTAGTGTAAATCCTGAGTGCCAAACACTGTGGCCTTCCCTTAAGCACTTTGTATAGTAACATATGTAACCCTCAGAACAACCTTAAGAAATAAGAACAATTATTATCATCTCGTTTATAGATAATGGAACAGAGCTAGAGAGTGATCAAGTAGCTTGCCCAAGATCCCTCAGCTAGAATGGATAGAGCCAGGTTTCATTCCAGCTCCAAACCACCATACTACTACATGGAAAATGAAGTTTTGTTGAATTAAAATAATCTGCACAGAATTACACATTTTCCTACAGACAGAGAGAAAAAGAAGAAATCAGAGCAGGGTGTTGGGAACAGGGGTGATGGGTGAAAATGTTAATTTAAAACTGTCTTGAATGCATGAGTGGAATCAGAATAGATGAATAGGTAGAGGAAGGGCTCTCCTGATGGCTCTAACTCATCACCCAAGACAAAAACTCAAACCCTATCAGTGACCTACATTCAAATATATGGTCTTCACCACAACTGCATGCCCCTGCTCCTGTGCACCCAAAATAACCTTCATTATTCAAATCTATATTCAGCATTCTCTTTTTACAAAGTGTACTGAGTCATAATATATACTTCAGAAAAGTACATATGTGTACTGTGTTCAACACCTGTTTTTCTTGCTTTAACTTCTATATATTAACAACCATAATTCTTCCTAAAGTATGTGTGTGTGTCTGTGTGTGTGTAAAATCTGTCATGATTTATATGACTTTTGAGGATTCATTTCACTCAATATATTGCTATGATCTATCCATTTTGCTGTTATCACTTTTGTTTATTCTTTTTTGACTGCTCCACAATATTCTATTGTATGATATAATAGAATTTACTTACCAATTATTCTATTAATGGATACCTGGATTGTTTAAAGGTTTTGTTAATTCAGACAGTGCTATCTTGAAAATTCTTGTACAGAATTCTTATACTCTAATGATCTACTTTTGGATAAATTACCATAGGAGGATTTCTTTTGTCATAGGTTTGTGAATAGTTAACTTTAGGAGGTAATGCCAAATTGCTGTTCAAAATAGTTGCATCAATGTATATATCTTTTAGTAGTTGATAAGAAAGTCCTTGCACTGGCATCCTCATCAATATTTGGTATTTTCAGATTTGTAATATTTTGTTACTCGAGTGAGTACAAATTGGAGTCTTACCAAAAACTATATATATATATATATATATATATATATATATATATATATATATATATATATATATAATCTGTATAAAAATTGTATTATATTTTACTGCATTTTGGTTTCAGTTGAAGAGCTTTTTATGCCACTAGACCAGGGCATGTATTTGGCATAAAAAGTAAAATCTAAAAGCAGAAGGAATTTATATTTTTCTGTCTGAGAGTATGTGAAATGTCAGTAACAGAATCACTTAACTTCACATTTTTATATATGAATATGCCATAATTAGTCTTAGCTTTGTGATGTACATAAAAATTTTAATTTAGAAAAAATTTTCTACATCACGAATCAAAATGATCATTGAGATGACTGATTACATACATATATATCTTAATCACATAACTTTACATGCCTCAAAGATTTCACTTAAACTTTTCAAATCAAAGTTATTTTTGACATGATCACATTTTTTTCAACTTGAGACAAAATTGTAAAGTAATTAAAACTTAACATTAATTATAAAATGAAATATAAATATATACATGTGTGTATACTTATATTACATGTATTTAAATACAATTGAAAGAATATTGAAATTAGTCAATTATGCTGTGACACAGATTTCCATGTTGCAGAGATTAAGTGATCTGATCACAGAAGGCTAAATCAGAAAATAAAATAAAATTAAATATATGAATTAGAATAATGAGAATTTGCTCTCTTGCTTGACTGGGACATCCATCCCTGAATCAGAGTCCTGGTTCTCAGACATTCCATCTTGGACTGAGACTTTAACACTATCCACCCCCAATTCTTGGGCCTTCGGACTCAGATCGGGGTTAACACCATTGGTTTTCCTGGTACTCAGGCCTTGGATTTGGACTTGGAACTACAACATCAAATTTCCTGAACCTCCAGATTGTGGATAACAAATCAAGGGACTTCCCAGCCTCAGTAATCAAGTTCTGACTGAAGACTGTATGTGATGACACATCTTCTGTCTTGGTTGTACCTTCATGTACCCAGTTAAAAGGTACTCAGAGTTGTTTCTGTTTTCCTGGCCAGACTCTGATTAATATAAGAGTTTATAAGAGGTCCATCAGATGGTGGAGAAGAGGAAGTGGAGCTTACCTCCTTCCAATGAACACATCATAAATACATCTATATGTGGAACAATTCTTACTGAAAACTAACTGGAAACTGGGAGAAGGACTCCTGTACAACTAACAGGAGTGTTGTAAGAAAAGATACACACATAATCCAGTAGGGAGGGAAGAAAAATGACTGGGTTTGGATCTGTGCCCCTGGGAGGGGACTCAGAGGAAAAAGGAGATTGCATGGGTGGACACCTGTCTTAGGGATTGAGTGGGCCAAACCACAGACTAGGCGTCCCAGTCCTAGGGATCCCTAGGACTAACAGGAGGGCTATGGGAAGCCTGAACTCAGCTCCTGAGGAGCTGTCGTGTGCTTGAAGCCCTGGGGCAGGTGAAAAGAGGTCTGCTTTAATGGCTGCCAGGTTTCCCAAGCAAACACTCCAGCCCCACTCACTCCATGACACATCGTAGCACGGGACTGGAGAGAAGACTTGGCTGTGAGACACAGAGGCAACCCAGTCATGGGTGGGGTTGTGGCTGCCATTGTTGGCATTTACTCAAATAGCACATCAGAAGCATCCAGATCTCTGACAGTGGCCCCTCCACTACATACAGGCCTAGAGTCCAGGAGGTTCCTGCCTACCTGCAGTGCAGCTCCACAAGATGGGGGCAGCAGGACTTCCCTGGTGGTACAGTGGTTAAGAATCTGCCTGCCAATGCAGGGGACACAGGTTCAATCCCTGGTCCGGGAAGATCCCACATGCTGTGGAACAACTAAGCCCGTGTGCCACAACTACTGAGCCTGTGCTCTAGAGCCCACATGCCACAACTACTGAGCCCACATGTCACAACTACTGAAGCCTGTGCGCCTAGAGCCCATGCCCCGCAACAAGAAAAGCCACTGCAATGAGAAGCCCATGCACTGCAACGAAGAGTAGCTCCCGCTCGCTGCAACTAGAGAAAGCCCACATGCAGCAGCGAAGACCCAGTGCAGCCAAAAATGATAAATAAATATTTTTTTTTAAAAAAGATGGGGCTGGGCCTCCCTGGTGGCGCAGTGGTTGAGAGTCCGCCTGCCGATGCAGGGGATACGGGTTCGTGCCCCGGTCTGGGAGGATCCCATATGCCGCAGAGCGGCTGGGCCCGTGAGCCATGGCCGCTGAGCCTGTGCGTCCGGAGCCCGTGCTCTGCAACGGGAGAGGCCACAACAGTGAGAGGCCCGCGTACAGCAAAAAAAAAAAAAATAAATAAAATAAAATAAAATAAAAAAGATGGGGCAGCAAAGGCTGAGGGCAGTGATGGGCTGTGAGGGACAAAGGGTACTTGCACCCAAGGCTGCATGTGAGCATAGCAAGGGAAACAATTGTGGGCACCTGCACAGGCAACACATCTGAGACAGCTTGGACTTCTGTCTGTAGCCAAAAGGGGCTGAGCCCACACAGGCAGCACTTGCTTCAGCTCTCCTTCAATCTGGGCAAGTGTCCTGATGAAGGTAGAAGGGAAAACACACTTAAAAGGAGCAGAGCCAACTTGGGCCTGACCCTCAGGGCTTCTGCTCCAGCAACTTTGTATCAGACCCTGCCCCTGAGAGGGCAGTGATAATCGCTGAGCAGGGAGGAAGTCCCAATTAACACCCAGCTCCAGCTCTAGCCACTCCATCTCCAGCCCCACTCCCTACCAAGGTGATAGCTGCCAGCAGATGCTGAGGCAAGACATGACTTTCATCTGCGTCAAATCCAGCTCCCCAACCAAAGGAATTAGTCATATGCAGTCTGTATAGGAACACTTCCACATAAGAACATACCTTCAAGATCACCATAGGTAGCCCTTTCACCTAAATTCATAGAGGCAGAGAAAGTTAAGCAAAATGAAAGGCAGAGAAACTACTCTCAAGTGAAAGAGCAAAAGAAAACCACTGAAAAATTAGTGAAACAGAAATAAACAATTTACCAGATAAAGAAATGAAACCATTGGTGATAAAAATAGTAACTGAATTATGAGAAAGGATAGATGTGCACAGTGATAATTTTAACAGGGAACTAGGAAATATAAAAAAGACCCAATCAGAAATGAAGAATTCAGTAGCTGAAATATAAAATACAATAGAAGGAACGAGTAGCAGACTAAGTAACACAGAAGAATGCATAAGTGATCTGGAAGATAGACTGATGGAAATCACCCAATCAGAACTGCAAAAAGAAAAAAAAAATTTAATGAAAACTGTTTAAGAGATCTCTGGGATAAAATTAATCATACCAATATTTGCAATGTAGGTGTCCCAGGAGGAGAGAAGGGGGCATTGAAACTGTATTTGAGGAAATTATGGCTGAAAACTTCCCAAATCTGGTGAAAGAAACTGATATGCAGGTACAGGAAGCACAGAATGTCACAAACAAGATGAACCCAAACAGATCCACATAAAGACATATCATAGTCAATATGGCAAAATTAGAGAGTATTCTAAAGGCAGCAAGAGAAAAAACAAAGAGTCATATACAAGGGAATCCCCATCAGGCTATAAGCTGATTTCTCTTCAGAAAATTTACAGGCCAGAAAGAAGTGTTATTAAATATTCAAAGTGCTGAAAGGGAAAAGCCTACATCCTAGGATACTGTACCCAACAAAGTTATCATTTAGAATAGGAGAAATAAAGAACTTCTCAGATGAGCAAAAACTAAAAGAGTTCATCAATATTAAACCTACTCTGTATTCAGTTTCCTCACAGTCTTGACTACAAACGTATCTCCAGCTATATCCTCCTTCAGATTTCTCACTCCAGTTTCTATTTTACTCAATATTTGGTGAATGTTTTGTGATTTCAGGTCTTCTTGGCTCTGCTCATTTTGACTGAGTTAGCGATAAGAGTCTATATAAGAATGATGTGTAAAGTCAGACCACAATTTTTCTAGCATATATCTGGTAATAGGTACAACTTGCTTCCATTTCTCAGTTATTATAAATAATGCTGTCTTGAACATTTGTGTACAAGTTTTTGTGTGAACATATGTTTTCATTTCTCTTGGATATATATCTAGGTGTAGAATTGCTTGGTCATATAGTAACTACCAGATTGCTTTCAAAAGCAGATGTACAATTATATACAATTCCTACTTGTCTACATCTTCTCTAGCACTTGTAACTGTCCATCTTTTAATATTAGTCATCCCAGTGGGTGTGAAGTGGTATCACTGTGATTTTGATTTGCATTTCCCTATTGACTACTGATATTGAACATTTTTATGTGTCTTATGTCTGTATATTTTCTTTGGAGAAATATCTATTCAAATCTTTTTCAATTTTTCAATTGAGTTATATGCATTTTCACTGTTTTAATGTAGGGGCTTTCCATTTCTGATAACAGACTAATAATCTAGATACCCTAGATAATTAGCCTGTTATCAGAAACATGACTTGCAAATATTTTCTCACATTCAGTGAATTGTCTTCACTTCTGGATAGTGTCTATTGAAACATAAAGATTATTAGTTTTGATGAAGTCCAGTTTATTTTTTCTTTTGTAGCCTGTGCTTATGGTGTCATATCTAAAAGACTATTGCTCAATCTAAGGTCATGAAGACCTATACATAGGTTTTCTCTTAAGTTTTATAGTTTTAGCTGTTACATTTAGATATTCAATATACTTTAATTTTTGTACATGGTGTGAGTTAGGAGTCTGACTTGATTCTCTTGCATGTAGATATCCATAGACCCTCAATTCTATTCCATTGACCTGTATGTGTATCCTTATGCCAGTACCACATTGTCTTGATTACTGTAGATTTGTAGTGGGTTTTAAAAACTCATACAGATATGAGTCCTCCAACTTTGATCTTCTTTTTCAACAATATTTTGACTATTTGAAGCCCCTTGCATTTTTGTGTGACTATTAGAATAAGCTTATCCATTTCTGCAAAAAATGGCAGTTGGAATTTTGATCAATTCTGGTTAGATCAATTTAAGGAGTACTATCATCTTAACAGTATTAAATCTTCCAATTCATGAATTCAAGATGTCTTTCCATTTATTTAGACTTTATTTAATTTCTTATAATGATGCTTTGTAGTTTTCAATGTACAGCCTTGTACTTTTTTATTAACCTTATTCCTAGGTATATTAC
Source organism: Mesoplodon mirus (assembly GCF_964341445.2). Classification (NCBI taxonomy): domain Eukaryota; kingdom Metazoa; phylum Chordata; class Mammalia; order Artiodactyla; family Ziphiidae; genus Mesoplodon; species Mesoplodon mirus. Next base: position 104,870,641 of record NC_138983.1, on the reverse strand, counting down.
TCACTTTGATGCAGTTGTAAATGGAATTATCTCCTTAAATTCATTTTTGGATTATTTATTACTAGCATATAGAAATAAAATTGATTCTTGAATACTGATCTTGTATCTTGAAATCTTGCTGAATTCACTTATTAGCTCTATGTTTTCTTTGTGGATTCCTTAGGATTTTCAATATACACAATCACATAATTTGCAAATAGAAATTATTTTACTTCTTCATTTCCATTCAGAGCGCCTTTTACTTCATTTTCTTGCCTAATTCCCTGGGCTAAACCTTTCACTACAGTATTGAATAAAATTCCTGAGAGTGGACATTCTTGTGTTGTTCCTAATCCTAGGGGAAAAGTTTTCAGTCTTTTACCATTCAATATAATATTTGCTATGTTTTGTTTTGTTTTGTTGTAAATGTCCTTTCTAATACTGAGGGAATTCTATTCTTCATTTGTTGAGTTACTTAATCATAAAATGGTGTTGGATTTTGTCAAATGATTTTCCCATGTCTACTGCAATAATTATGTGGTTTACATCCTTTATTAATATGTTGTATTGCATTAATTGATTTTTGTATATTGCACAAACTTTGCATCCTGGGATAAATCCTAATTGGTCACATTTACTTTGAGTGCTGGAACAAATTACCACACATTTACTGTCTTCAAACATCACAAGTATATTATCTTATAATTCTGTAGGTTAGAAGTTCAACATGAGTCTCACTGGGCTGAAATCAATGTATCAGCAGGACTGCATTTCTTTCTTTCTGGAGGCTCTAGAGGAGAATTTGTTTACTTGAATTTTCCATCTTATAGTGGCTGCCCATATTTTTTGGCTCATGTCACGCTTCCTTTATCTATAAGCCTGCAACAGTGGGTTGAATCTTTCTTATATAAAGTCATTTTTGACTGTACTTCTATCATCACATCTCTTTCTCTGACTCTTCAGCCTCTTTCTCCTACTTTTTTGGACCCTTGTGATTACATTTTATACCTGGACATTTATTCCTATATCCTCCAGTTATAACAATTTTGGTGCATAAATATTTATTCAAACCTAGAGTAATTAATGAATGAAATAATAAAACATTCATTTATTTTTTATTTCCTACTTACTACAAAATGTAAAGAGATAAATACAAATTTTGAAAGGCATGATAAATTAGCATTTCATAAAACAAAACCAAAAAAATAAAATGTGTCTCTGTAGACAGTGTATAGTTGGAGAATGGTGGTGTATTTATTCTCCAATCTTTCCCTTTTGACTGGATCCACTTATATGTAATGCAATTTAATATATTTGATGTAATTACTGATAACATCAAATTCATCTCCCATTTTGCTGCTTGTTTTCTATTTATCTCATGCCTTTCTCTTACCCTATTCCTCCATTACTACTAATGTTTTGTTAAATTGGTATTTTCTTCTGTATTATTTTTGTTAAATTGGTATTTTCTTCTGTATTATTCTAATTTCCTTGTTTATTCTTTTACTCTATTTTTAAAGTTATTTTCTTATTGGTTGCCCTGGGGCTGAAAATTAACCCTTAATTTATAACAATCTAGTGCAGTTTAACACCAACTTAACTTCAATAGTTTACAAAAGTTTACTCCTATATAAAAACGTTGTTTCTCTTCTCCATTTTGTTGCTGCACAAATTACATCTTTATACAATGTAAGCCCATCAACACTGATTTATAATTACTGCTTTATAAAGTTGCCTCTTAAATCAGATTATATAAATAAGAGTACAAATAAGAAATTACAGGGGCCTCCCTGGTGGCGCAGTGGTTGAGAGTCCGCCTGCCGATGCAGGGGATACGGGTTCGTGCCCCGGTCTGGGAGGATCCCATATGCCGCGGAGCGGCTGGGCCCGTGAGCCATGGCCGCTGGGCCTGCGCATCCGGAGCCTGTGCTCCGCAACGGGGGAGGCCACAACAGTAAGAGGCCCGCATACCGCAAAAAAAAAAAAAAAAAAAAAAAAAAAATTACATTAATACTCCCTTTTGTATTTACCTATGTAGTTACCTTTACTGGTGCCCTTTATTTCTTTATGTGGATTCAAGTTATGGTGTGCTGTCCTTTCATTTCATCCTAAGGGATTATTTTTAGTATCTATTTAATGACAGGTTTGCTAGTGATAAATTTAGTTTATAGCTAGATTTAGTTTATGAAGGAATGTCTTAATTTCTTTTGCATTTTTGAAGGATAGTTTTGCTGATATTGAATTCTTTCTTGACAGGCTTTTTTTTTTCCCAGCACTTAGAATATGCAGCTTTTCTAACTTCTGGCCTCCATTGTTTGTTTGGTTTTTTGTTTGTTTGTTTGTTTTTACTGGAAATCAGAAAAAATATGTATTTATTCATTCAAAGAGAATATATTCCATATAACAATAATTGGAAACAAAAAATGAAAAAATAAAGATAAAAAATAGAAAGCATTAGGGCTTCCCTGGTGGTGCAGTGGTTGAGAGTCCGCCTGCGGATGCAGGGGACACGGGTTCGTGCCCCGGTCTGGGAAGATCCCACATGCTGCGGAGCGGCTGGGCCCGTGAGCCATGGCCGCTGAGCCTGCGCATCCAGAGCCTGTGCTCCGCAATGGGAGAGGCCACAACAGTGAGAGGCCCGTGTACCGCAAAAAAAAAAAAAAAAAAAAAAAAGTAAAAATAGAAAGCATTAAATAAGAAGATTGAATCTATTAGTAATGACTGCCCAGGAATTGGGTAAAATTACATATGAAAAGACAGATTTCCAGATTGGATCACAAAGCAAAAAAATTTTTATACAATTTTTAAATGTTACTTTCCATTTACAGTTATTACAAAATATTGGCTATATTCCTCATGTTGTGCAATACATTCTTGAGCCTATTTTACACCCACTAGTTTGTGTCTCCCACTCCCCCACCCCAATATTGTCCTTCCCTCCCACCACTCCACTGGTAACCACTAGTTGGTTCTCTATGTCTGTGAGTCTGTTTCTTCCTTTTTATATTCACTAGTTTGTTGTATTTTTTTTTAGATTCCGCATATTAGTGATATCATACAGTATTTGTCTTCCTCTGTCTGACTTATTTCACTTAACATAATGCCCTTCAAGTCCATCCATGTTGCTGCAAATGGCAAAGTTTCGTTCTTTTTTATGACTAAGTAGTATTCCATTGTATATATATAGCACATCTTCTTCATCCATTCATCTGTTGAGGGACACTTAGGTCGCTGCCATATCTTGGCAACTGCAAATAATGCTGCTATGAACATTGGGGTGCATGTATCTTTTCCAATTAGTGTTTTTGTTTTCTTCAGACATATACCCAGGAGTAGAATTGCTGTGTCATATGGTAGGTCTACTTTTAGTTTTTTGAGAAACCTTCATACTATTTTTCACAGTGGCTGCACCAATTTGCATACCCACCAATGATGTACAAGGGTTCCCTTTTCTTCACATCCTCACCAACATTTGTTATTTATGGTTTTTGATGTTAGCCAACATACTTGTGAGATGATATCACATTGTGATTTTGATTTGCCTTTCCCTGATGTATAATGATGTTGAGCATCTTTTCATGTGCCAGTTGGCCATCTGTATTTCTTCTTTGGAAAAATGTCTATTCAGTTCTTCCTATTTTTTAATTGGTTTGTTTGTTTTTATGATGTTGGGTTGTACAAGCTGTTTATATTTGTTGGATATTAACCCCTCATAGGTTACATCATTTGCAAATATTTTCTTCCATCAATAGGTTGTCTTTCCATTTTGTCGATGGAGTCCTTTGCTGTGCAAAAGCTTTTCAGTTTAATTAGGTCCCATTTGTTTATTTTTGCTTTTATTTCCTTTACTTTAGGAGACTTCAGATCTAAAAAAATATTGCTGCAATTTATGTCAAATAGTATTCTGCCTATGTTTTCCTCTAGGAGATTTATAGTATCTGGTCTTACATTTAGGTCTTCAATCCATTTTGAGTATATTTTTGTATGTGGTGTTAGAGAATGTTCTAGCTTTATTATTTTACATGTAGTGGTCCAGTTTTCCCAGCAACACTTATTGAAGGGACTTTCTTTTCTCCATTGTATACTCTTGCCTCCTTTGTCATAGATTAATTGAGCTTAAATGCATGGGTTTATTTCTGTGTCCTCCATTGTTTATGATGAGAAAGTAGCTGTTATCTTATTGAGAATCCCTAATCATTTGTCTCTTGTTATTTCCAAAATCCTTTCTTTGCTTTTGCCTTTGAAAGTTTATTAAGATATATCTAGGTGTGGATCTCTGAATTCCTTTTTCATCAAATTTTGGAAGATTGTTATTATTACTTCAAATGCTCTTTCTTCTCCTTTCTCTCTCTCCACTACTTTGGGACTACCATTATACATATGTTGGTACTCGATGATACCCTACTGGTCTCTGTAGATCTGTTCATTTCCTTTCATTTTTGTCCTTCTGTTTCTCCAACTAGAAAGCCTCAACTGACCTATATTGAAGTGAAATATGCTGTTTACCAGCTCAAATCCACAGTTGAACCCTTCTAGTATTTTTTTTTTTTTTGCTGTATGTGGGCCTCTCACTGCTACAGCCTCTCCCATTGTGGAGCACAGGCTCTGGACACGCAGGCTCAGTGGCCATGGCTCATGGGCCCAGCTGCTCCATGGCATGTGGGATCTTCCCGGACCGGGGCATGAACCTGTGTCCCCCACATCGGCAGGTGGACTGTCAACCACTGCGCCACCAGCGAAGCCCCCTTCTAGTAAATTTTTAATTTCAAATATTATATTTTCAATTTCAGAATCTCTATTTAGTCTTTTTAAAATATAATTTCTATCTCTTCATTGATCTTTTCTATTTGGTGAGAAATCACTCATACATTTTTTCTTTTGATATTATTTTCTTTAGTTCTTTGAACATATTTAAATAGCTAAATTAAAGTTTTGTCTACTAAATTCACATTTGGTCTTCCTTGGTGATATTTCCACAAGGATTACATGAAAACTGACTTCTTTTTTGCCCTCTAGGGAACATACTTTCTTGATTTTTGTACTTAACTTTTTGTTAAAATGGGCATTGTAAGTAATATAATGTGGCCACTTTGAAAATCAGTTTGCAAAAAGCCCCAGGGTTTTGTTGCTGGTGTTTGTTTATATCGTTATTGCTTCTGCTTGTTGTTTGTTTAGTGACTTTCCTGAAGTAAGTTTGTAAGGTCTGTGTTCTTTGTAGAGTGGAGCCACTAAAGCGTCAGCTCAGTTAGTTTAGTAGTCAACTAATAATTGGACATAGATTTCTTTAAGTACCTGTAACCACTAAGTTTTCAGCTTTTCCCAAAGGACTCTGTATCTGTTGGGGCATGCCTTTAACACTCAGCCTGGCAGTTTACAACTCTTCCTTAACCCTCACTTCCTTCTTGTGCAGACCTCAAAGTCAGCTAGAGGTAAGAGTGTAGGGCCATCTCAGGTCTTTGCCAAGCATGCACATAGCCTTATCTATGAACACAGATCTATGCATATGAGGGAACTTCTGGATTCGTAGGAATATGTCAGAAATTTTCAAAGCTTCTCTGGATATTTCTAGAAGCTTTTCCTTTTACATTTTTGATCAGCCTGTCTTTTGTCCCAACTGTTATCACTATCTCAGGCTATTGCCTCTGATTGCTTTCAACAAATGCTCCCCTGGAGAAAGTGCTGCTTATACTGGATAAGCTCTGAGTCAGATCAAATAATGACAAGTCTTGTAAGTGGTATTTTCTAGGGAACTGCCATACAGGTCAAATAATGACAGCTGAGAACGGGGGTTTGAAGGAGCTCCAACCCCATACACACTCTCCAGGGGCTTCTAGACTGCTGTTTTTCATGAGTCTATATGGCTCTTGGTTTTCAAGACTACCACAGAGACAAAAAGGATAGGGGTAGGGTAAGTTAAAACACCACAAATCTCATTGTTCTTAACAAGATTGAACAATTTTTCTTGAATAAATTCTCACAAGAATGTTGAAAGCCTTTGGTTAATTCACAGAGTTCTGGAAATGTTGATTTTGTCCATTTTTCCAGGGTTCTCATTGCTTTTATGAAAAAGAATTTTCAAAAGTTTTTACACCATGATTCCCATCGATGTCACTTGTTTTCTATAGAGATACTAGATGATGGTACTCTGCAGCATAACATTCTAATCTTAAGAAACTTTTAGAAAAACTTTTCATCAAATCCTTTTGGAGAGTATACAGAAATATGAGCTGGATAATAGTACAATTAAGCAGATTCACAGTTAGGCAACTATATTACCAATGAGTTGATCAATAAATTGGCTTAAGACTAGAAGGAGTTCTCCAGTGGCTCAGATTTTTGTTTTATGTCATTCAGCTGCTTCTGAACAATTTGGATAAATATAAAGAAGATTTTTAAATCAAATTTTCAGAAGTAATTTTAGATGAGGTATTTTGTATTTTTTAATATTTTGATGGGCTGAAACACTGAGTAACAAGACCCAATGTACAGTCCTGATTTTGTCTTTTAAAATTTAATTGTCTTTTGCATATTAGGGGAAGAAATTTAATAGCAATCTATAATAGAAAAGGAAGAAGAGAGAAAAAGAAGGAAGAAAGCAGTTTTAGTTGACCACTGAAATACTATGTGTTAACAATAGGGAACACTTATGGCTCGTGTACACAAACATATATACACACAACTGCACTCATAAATATTAATTATTAATTAATTCAAACGATATTTTTGAGTACATAATATATGTGATCTACTCTGTTAGATACTGAAGACAAAGATACGTGGGAAAATATATGGCTTTGTCCTCAGTTATCACTAAAAATAGAAATAAATGAAAACAAATCATAAGACAATGCAATAAGTATTATATCACAGATAAGCACAAAGTGGTAAGGGAATACTCCAACAGAATGATTAATTCTGTTTGAATGAAAAAGCTTGGTGAGTAAGTAGATTTTAAGAGGCACACAAGAGTTTAAAGAGGATTCCAAGGACTAGAAATAACTTTATATGTATTATTTACTATGTGTTTGGTGCTGCAGTAAAAAATAATAAAACAGGAATTTGTTGGCTTTGATGATCACATCCTAGTGAGACACCCCTCACCAGCCAAAAGAACTCCCTAATTTCCTCCAAGTGGAAATTTGCTGAAGGATCTTAGTCAGTTTTTAACTTGGCAAAAGCCCCTCTGTGATGACTTCTCCCTTTTTCACAGTGGTGAAAAGGAAAACTTCAATTCATGCTATGACAAGTTCTATGGAAATATACTTGGGCATTATTCAGTGAATTAAAGATTAACAAAAAAGATTAGAGTCTTATGCATCTACTCATAAAACTCTAATATGAAGTCAGACCATCATCAGACTTTTAATTAAAGCTTGGAAAGTAGTTCTACCTCTATAATATTCTGGATTCCTCTGAACTTCTTACTACACAAGCATTTTTCCATTGAATTACTATAGCAACTCTGTGCACTGAAAAAGATTTATAATATCACAGATTGGATGAGAGATAATGGTTAAAGCTAAAGATAATATATAATTATTGGTACCATTTGGACTCTGAAAAATGTCTTTTTAAGGAGTGCATTTCAGAATCCTACAAAAATAGAATTCATGCAAAAAAATAAAAATGTTAAATTTAAATTAGATGGGACCAAAGATACTAATTTTAATTCACAAGGGGGCTATAGATCTTATTTAGTATCAACTGACACAAAATTATAAAACAGGATGGTTTTTCAGATAAACATCTACATTGATGAAATAGAATAAGTTCTCTATTAATCTCTTCATGTCAAAGATAGTAAATGCCACCAAATCTGAGTTATGAGGTCACTCTAATAGATTTTCCACTTTTCAACTGAGAAGTCTGATTACTATTGACACTGGAACACATTATACTCAATGTGAAAAAAACACAGTGATTGTACATGCATATTGTCTATTTATTCTATTCAGGTCTTTCTGCATTAATGGAAAGTGAGTTAATAATATAAAAATGTTAGTGGATGATTTTGTAAAGATATTAGGTTTGATGATCATTCTAAACCTGTAACAGCATGTTTTTTCTTGATACCTGGCTCTTCCCTGAGGAGGGAGGGAAGATAGCCCAGAATATCTATACACACTTTTATCAGTGTTTCTCATAGAAACAACTTATAGGAATAGGACGGAATTCCAAGAAAAAGAGTTTTAAGGGGGGTAGTTGTAGCAAATGCACTTAAATATTTGCCAAGTGCCTACAAAATACAACACACATTTTACACATAGCACTTTACATGCACCCTATTTTAATTCACAACAAATGCTCTAAAAGGATTCACTCCATTTTCCAGATAAGAAAACTGAGTTAAATGTCTTGCCCAAACTGCAATCTCTCTGTACTATTTCCATACTATCACTCAATTGACAGAAACTTAGGGGGAAGAGTTAAATTGAGCCACTAAAAAGAGAGGATCTAGATCAGACTGAAAGCTAGAGAGGTGTAAATAATATCAACATGGACAAGGACATGTTATACTGTGTGGTAAAGATAAGTATATGTATGTGTGTATCCAGTCCAAATTATCACCAGAAGTTTAGACAACTGCTTACTGAGTGTTATCTCTATTTATCTAATCTATATCAATCTCTATCTAATATATCTAAACTATCAATTTCTGTCTAATATTCTCTAAGAAGGACAATCTTCACGTGCTAAAAACTGAATTAATTTTTCCCCATTCTTCCTATCCTATGCCACTCAAACCCTCTACTCACTTAGTGACTGACACAAGGAAGGGTACAAGTGTAAAATTCATCTTTGACTACACCTCTCCCTCTCTCAAAACTCTGCAACCCTAAACCCCGTTCAATTTATGACAGTCTTTATTCTAATACAAAAATATCTCTTCAGTCTATCTACTTCTCTCTGCCTCCATTACTGCCCCAGCTTGGACATTACCATCTTTTGGTGGACTTTTGAACAACTTCCTAACAGTTCTTCCCACTCAAGTGACCTTTTTAAATGTTAATATGATTAGATTCTTCTCATGCTTAACCTCCTATAGCTTTCTGATATTGTTAACATAAAATATCTTTGAATATTATACCTCATTCCTTCACAAATAGCTCACAGATATTCCAGGCTTTGGAGCATTTTTCAGTTACTTGACCCAAGTTCTTTCTGGCTCCTAGGCTGTCACCTATTTGGCCATTTTGCTTAATAACCCCATCCCACAAATTTCTAGGTTAAGTGTCCCTTTCTATCTCAACCTACATATCACTTTCCCTAACCTACATACTCTTCTCACCATCATCAGATTTTCTTACATATCCCTAAAAAAAGCCCTTCCTTTATCTTAGCAATTATCCAATAACATAGTATGATTCTTTGATTGTCTGTCTCTTCCACAGACAATAAACTCCAGAAGGGGAAGGACTATGACTGGATTAATCACTGTTCAATGCCCTGTTTCTAACATAGTATATAGCACTCAATTAATGTCTAATATTTGCTGAATAATTAAATTAATAGGTATTACTTGCAAAGCAAGGCCTAAAGGAATCTGGTCACATCAGACCCTTTTTGACATTTGGCTCCCCCTCTAAGTTTAAACTCCTTAGCATTGTAACCAAGCAGGAACCTATGGAGTCTTCCCAGAACTGACTCCCCCTCATGTCCTCCATCTGCCTTCAGATGTGTAGAAAAACTTTAGCCTCCTAGGCCTTCCCCAAGGTCCAAAGAGTACATTTATTCAGAGAAGTGAGAAGATGCAGAAAGAAAGGAAAACAGCCACACAAGACAAAATAATAATAGTTTAGCCACTAAACAAAATCAAGGACATTTAGTTCCTCCTCAGTGGCTATAGATAATATTCTGAGCCATATCCTTTGAGCTGTTTTCCAGATACTAAAACCCCCACCAAGTGGAAGAAGTTAACTGTATGCTGCCCACAAGCATGTAGACCCCAGAGTGGTTAGAACCAGCAAGATCTTTTTTTTGATCCACCTCCTAGAGTAATGAAATAAAAAAGAAAACCAAACAAATGGTTTGATACTAATGAAACGTAAAAGCTTTTGCAAAGCAAAGGAAACTACAAACAAGACGAAAAGACAACCTTCAGAATGGCAGAAAATATTTGCAAATGAATCAATGGACAAAGGATTAATCTCCAATATATATAAACAGCTCTTGCAGCTCAATATTAATAAAACAAACAACCCAATACAAAAATGGGAAGAAGATCTAAATAGACATTTCTTCCAAGAAGACATAGAGATGGCCAAGATGCACATGAAAAGCTGCTCAACATCACTAATTATTAGAGAAATGCAAATCAAAACTACAATGAGGTATCACCTCACACCTGTTAGAACGGGCATCATCAAAAAATCTAAAAACAATAAATGCTGGAGAGGGTGTGGAGAAAAGGAACCTTCTTCCACTACTGGTGGGAACGTAAATTGATACAGTCACTATGGAGAACAGTATGAAGGTTCCTTATAAAACAAAAATAGAATTACTGTATGATCCAGCAATCCCACTACTGGGCATATACCCAGAGAAAACCATAAATCAAAAAGACACATTCACCACAATGTTCATTGCAGTACTATTTACAGTAGCCAGGTAATGGAAGCAACCTGAATGCCCACAGACAGATGAATGGATAAAGATGTGGTACATATATAAAATGGAATACTACTCAGCCATATAAAGGAATGAAATTGGGTCATTTGTAGAGACGTTGATGGATCTAGAGACTGTCATACAGAGTGAAGTAAGTCAGAAAGAGAAAAACAAATATTGTATACTAATGCATATATGTGGAACCTAGAAAAATGGTACAGATGAACCGGTTTGCAGGGCAGAAATAGAGACACAGATATAGAGAACAAACGTATGGATGCCAAGGGGGGAAGGCCATGTGGGGGGGGATGAATTGGGAGTCTGGGATTGACATGTGCACACTTATATGTATAAAATAGATATTCAATAAGAACCTGCTGTATAAATAAATAAATAAATTTTAAAAGATAAATAAAATTTAATAAAATAGGACAGAAAAAATGTTATTCCCTTCACATAGATGTATTTATATGAATGAATTATTTCCATTTTTATATCTATAAAAAAAAGGAGAATAAAGTCTACCTTGAACCAGAAAAGGAAAAAGAAAGAAAAAAAAAAAAAACAGAACCCCAAGTTATACAGAGGAAAACCCTATCAGGGCACTTTCTCCAGTGGTAAAACATTCTCAAGTTGGTCAGAGGTGGGAAATCGTCTCCCATGCAGCCAGCAGCCCCCCCGCAAGGAGTGTCCTCATTGCAAAGCTGGGGGACTGTGCCGAGGCATCTGTGAGTAATCGTGAGCTGAGCCCCAGGCCAGCTGCTGCTGAACTGTTCTCACCCTTCCCAGGTAAAACACCTGAATATGTACAAGGATTTGAAAGGCTAGAGGATGGGCCGTGGAGCCACACCAGTGACAGCACGCAGGCCGACTTGGTGTCTGCAGGCCAGCCAGGATGGTCCTGGCCCCAGACACTCTTCTGGAAGCTTTCCATTTCCCTGCCTGAGATACCCCTCCTGTCCCAGCCCCCACTGCTTTTTTCCTTCCTCACCTCTGCCCGGGGAGAAATTCCAGCGGCAGGTATGGGTGACACATCCTCTTCTTTAGCAGGTGGCAGCCTGGCAACTCCTGCAGAAAGTCCAGCAGAGCTGCACTCACACTGGGCCACCCACAAAGCCACGGCCCCTCACTCCCTCCCACCAGCCCAGCCCCGACACTGCTGACGGGGAAGAGGACATGGCGTCAGGCACAGCTGCAGGGGCCCTTGCTGCCTGGAGTGGTGTTTATATTGACCTCAACACAGGAACACCTGGGGAGGGCTGGCAGGCAAAGTCAGGCTGCCAGGTCAGCCAATCCTCACCCCTCAGGGGCTCACAGTTGCAGAAAATGGACCTTGCTGAACGGGCCAGGTCCGAAAAACAGGTGTGGGCTCCTGAGAGTCAGCATAGACAAGGGGCTGCAGCTGCGGCTTGTTTTCTAATCATTTTATCTGGCCCATGAGTGGGAAACAACTTCAAGAAGACCCTATCCTAATGAGACGAACCCAGAAGTCAGGGAGAGGAGTGATGGTGGGTAGAGACAGAGACTTGGTGCCCCAGCTGCAGTGGAAGTGTCTGGAAGACCAGGCGGAGAGAGGCCACACAGAGTGATGCCCAGGGTCACAGACCTGTCGGAGCTGCTGTTGGTTAGTTCAAGTCCTGCTCTGAGGTGCTCTGTGTCAGCTGTGAGCGACAGGTGAGCTGGGTGTTCTCTGCAAGGCGAGCTATGTGCACGGTTACTGTGTGCCCAGCCCTGCTGGGGTGCCTGCCCAGGGGAGCTCTGTATCCTGGGAAGGGCCTGACTTTGAGAGCCCCATGAGCAGCTGGGTAGCTGAAGAGGTGAGCTCCATACCTTGGGAGGGACCTGACCATGAGAGCCACGTGGTATGCTGCGGACCTGTCCAGGTGAGCTACATATCCTGGGATTGGCCTGACCACGAGAGGCCCGTGGGATGCTGGAGACCTGGTAAAGGATGTCAGGACAGTCAGTGAAGCCACCGAGGATATGCATCCAGTAGTTCCTAATTCCTATACCCTGCTGGTCATTCTACCATCCACCAGGACATGGCATTCTGTATTAGACTTCAATGATGCCTTCTTCTGTATTCCATTCATCCCAGAGTCACAAGAATTTTTGGCTTGTGAGTGGCAGGACACAACATGCAACAAAATCAATACTGCTGGGTCTTCCTGCCTCAACGGTTCAAAAATTCCCTCACCATCTTTGGGGAAACGTTAGCTAAAGACCTAAAAGTTGTACCTCTGTAAAAGGGAACCCTCCTTCAATATGCAGACGACATTCTGTTCGCCAGCCCTACTAAGGACACCTCTGAACTACCTAACCAAGAAAGGATAGAAGGTGTCTAAGAAAAAGGCTCAAATATCCCAGGCTAAGGTGACCTGCCTGGGCTTCATTCTCACAGAAGTTCGGAGAAGCCCATCCCAGGAAAAGGAAGAAGCCATTTGAAGCCTTACCTCTTCTAAAACTAGAAGACAGCTTAGGGGTTCCTGGGGAGGCCGGGGTTTGCTGCATCTGGATCCCTAACTACCATCTAATAGCTGGGCCTCTATATGAAACACTGACAGGAAAAGATGATGATCCTTTTGAATAGAATCCAGAAGCACCCTTCAAGAATGGAAAGAGCAGTCACTTCAGACCCTTGCCCTGGAACTCCCTAATTTAGCTAAACCCTTTGACCTTTACATTCCCGGTCAAAGGTGAATCACCCTTGGAACATTATTGAAAAAACTGGGACCACTTGAAATGGAGCAACGCGAGAATGCCCTTCAGTTAGGATAAACTATGGTCACCAAGGGCTTTGTCCACCGCCCCATCAGGCCAGGATACTGGGGGTATCTAAAAACCTGGAAATCAGCAGCCCGCAAGGCCAGCTCCCTCCTAAGGGAAAAGGACCCCACGTGGTGATCCTACCTACACACTATGCCCTGAAGTTACAGGGGTCACTCTGTGGACACACTGACCTCGAGTGAGGAGGCCCTCCAACTCCAACTTCCAGAGAGACAAACGGGGGCAATGGGACTCCATGACGATTCGTGTGACCATCACTTGACCTGGAGTTTCTCTCAGAAAACAACAAAAGTGTGCCCCGAAAGAGCAGACTACTGTTTGCCAGACTTACTGCACCCAGAGGGGAGCTAATAAGCTTGGCAGGGGAACCGTATATCACGCTTTCACCCTAGAAAAGCCTACAGACACCACGGTGATGGCGGCCAATAAGACCGGCTGGACTCCTGGCTACTTCAAAAGGCCGTTGACTCAGTGGCCATCATGGTCCTGGATCACCACCGACCCTGGACTGTCTGGGAGTTGAGTGGGCAGGGCTCTGACACCTCGTGCTGTTTGTACGTTAATTCAGGAGGCCTAATTGAAGAAAACACAGACTACTGGTCAGAGCATCTAGGCTGGCAGAAACCGTCGCCTAAGGTGGCCGAACAAATGTGGGGCGGGGTAAAACCTGCCCCCCAGCGTCTCTGTGCATCTCTTTCCTGGACCCTTAAAGGTCATTAGAATCTATAACACTTCCAATGCTGGTGCTCAGGCGGATGAGCAGTGAGGCAGGAGACCTGGGGACAATCAACCTCACCTGGAGGCTGCTGGGGAGAAGTTCTGCCCCTCCCTCCCAGGTATGAGGACTCCCAACTCAGCACGAAGCAGTTACAGAAGAGGGGTCTGCACCCTCAGCACCCCAAGAATGAGGAACGGGACAAAAAGCAGAGGAGGTGTTTGTCTCTAGCAAAGCCCATTAAAAATTCCTGGGAGATAAAAATAAAATCTGGGCAATAAAATAAAGTCTAACTTTTTTTCTCCTTTGTGCTTTGTCTAATTTCACGTGCTCCTAGGGTTCCACATGCAGAGATCCCACACTGGGCACTTCAGACCAGATTTCCTAGTGCAGAATGGCTGGGTCGACACTTCAGCTCACGGGGCCCCATGCAGACTCTGCGACATAGAGCCTGAGCTGCAGCCAACACGGCCCTCGAGAGCTCCGTCCTCTTCCTCCCGCTGACGCTGCCGGGATCCCTACACAGCAGCCCAGCCCACAGCCCACGGGGGAGGGCATGCTCTGACCTCTCCATTCTCTGATCAAAGTATAAAGTTTCCTTTGCTTCTGAAGCAAACTCAGTCTTGATCTTTTGGTTCCAACGACACTGGGCAGGGGGACCCTTGTTCGGGTCCACTCTGGAGGATCAGTAACAGAAATTGAGAACATTGTAACTTCAGTGAACAGATATGTGAGCCAAACTGTAATTAACATAGAACAGTGTATAAGGCTCGTGTAAAATAAGATGTTTCTAAGACTTCCATTTGATATTTCCATCACTTTGTTATAAGCAAGTTCAGTGAAGACGTTTGTCTTTTTGTCAGGTCAACATTAGAGAAATGAAGTGATTTCTTTCCAAGGATGTACATATAATACTCTTGGCTGAAGCTTCAATCTTGTTTTGAATGTTTTTCCATTGAAAATGATACCTCTCTTTCAGCTCCCCCATTTCTCAGAAGTATAAAATCTTATAATTTATTATTACCAAAGGGGAAAGGTGGGAGGAGGGATAAATTAACAGTTTGGGATTAACACATACACACTGCTATGTATAAAATAGATCATCAACAAGGAACTACTGTATAGCACAGGGAACCACGCTCAATATTTTGCAATAACCTATAAGGGGAAATAATATGAAAAATAATAGATATTTTTTATCGACATCATCTATCAATGACAGATAAAATGTAACCTAAGGGAAGTCGATGGTGAGCGCTTCTGACCCTGAAGAATTCAATCATCTAAAGTTCTAACTCTGCCTACTTCCCAAGGCCCTTAATGAATATACTTGTAGCCGTAGCTTAAAAATTCCCCAGTTTGAGGTTGGGGAGGCACTGACTTGGAAAAATCCCTGGTGTTCTCCTTACATGCACGGGTCCCTTCCTACTGCTAAAACATGCCTGTCACACCCAGAGGATGGTACCCCACTTGATCGGGAAGAGATTGGAAAAGGCACCTCATCTCCTGGTGCTCAGGTTCACCCCTCCAGCATCTTTCCTAACAATCTCCTCACTTAGGTATGTCAGCACCGTCAACATCCTGTTGTGCACAGTTTGGAATTTGTCCAGAGGATGAAGCAGAAGGATGAGAAACAATGAGAGACAAGTCCTAGGTGTTCGGACAGGCACATGTCACTCTAATTTCCAGTCAGCAAAATGAATTCACCAAAGGCTAGGATTGCCCACGGAAACAGAATAGGGCTTGAGGAAATCACACTGTTTTGTGGCCAGTTTCCAAAATCACTAGTTGAAAAATGGAACTCAGGGGCACTAAAATTCATGAAACTGCAGAGTTGAAAATATCTATCGTCGAAAAATGTCTTGAGGTAAGTCACAGAAAAGGACTTGTAAAGAAGGGAGAATGGCAGGAAACGGATTTGAAGAGGTAGAAAGGACTCGCCATTAAACCACAAGAAAAGGGGTTGAACGTCGCCAATGATGCAGCTGGCCAAAGAGGGCGTATGCTTTTTTTCTGAATATATTCAAGAAAAGGGCATACACCCTTTTTAGCCAACCAAACAGGTGGGCACTGGAAATCAATACTACAAAATGTATCACTTCACATCAGTCAGAAGAGCCATCCTCATAAAGTGTAAACACCAGAAATGCAGGACAGGGCGAGGAGAAAAGGGGGCCCTGTGAGGCTGATAGTGGAAATGTAAATTGCCAACGGCCACTCTGGAAAAGTGTATTGTGTTTACTAAAACATCTAAAAAATGAGCTACAGAGTACAGGACACTTGCACTCATGGACGTATATCTTGGGAAAAACAAAAAATCGACAGGACACAGGCACCCAAACCTTTACCACCTCTCTGTTAAAAAGAGCCTCGACTTGGATATAATCTAAGCCTATCCCTGAAAGGATAAAATGGATAAAAGAGATGTGGTACTTAAGTAGAGTGGAATATTACTCAGACCAGAAATCAATGAAATAAGGCCAGTTGCAACAACTCCGGAGGAGTTACGAATGATCATTCTAAGTGACATAAGTCAGAAAGAAAAAGAAACATATCATAAGATGACACTTAAAGGTGGAATCAAAAATCGCTACACATGAAATAAATTACAAAACAGAAACATAGTCAAATATGTAGAAAACACACATAAGGCTGCTAAATGGGAAAGGTGGGGAGGGGTGAGACATTATCCAGGAGGTTGAAATTAGCAAAGATACCGTTCCAAATACGGAATTGATAATTGACAAGGCCTACACGGTACCTCAAAGAACTGCACTCAACACACTCAAGTCACTGGAAAATAATATATATGACTGGTAAGAATCTGAAAAAGAATTTATTGATGTCTCTCAGTATGTGAATCAAGTGGATGTACAGCAGCAAAAAAACAGAGCTTTGAAAATCAGCTGTAACAAATATAATAATAAATAAATAAAAGACAGTGAGACAGAGAAAAATTCTTACAACTTTTGCTCAGGGGCTATGATGCAACATGGATTGAACACAACTAGACCCACAGCAGGATGAGACATAAGGCTGGAAACTGTTTGCACTAAGAGATATTAGTGAGGTTGGCTAAGGAAATGCAGACCTTTTAAAGTAATACTGTCTAGTACCTGTTCCAAGGGTCCCAAATCTGCAGGTTCAAGGGAATCTTCCTACAGGGAAAACATGCATGGGAAACCCAGAGGACTGTACACCTTGTGATCAGGAAAAGTGTCTAAAATGCACCTCAATTTTGATCTCCTGGTGCTCGTGTTCGCCATTCCAGCCACATTACTAAAAATCTCCCCACTTGGGGAATCAGCGCCTTTAACCTCCTGTTTCACACAGTTTGCAATTTGTGCAGAGAATGAACGGGAAGAGGGGGAACCAATGAGAGGCAAGCTGTAGGAGCTTAGACAGGCACATATCACTCTAATTTCCCATCAGGAAGAAGAATTAACCAAAGGCTCAGCCTGTCTGGCCGGAACCAGAATAGGACCTAAAGCAATCCTGCGGTTTTGCAGCCAGCTCACAAAAAAAAGAGTTGAAAAATGGTGCTCAGGAGCAGTGCAAATCACAAAACGGCAGACTTATAAATGATAAATAACGTCCAAAGATATAGTGAGGTAAAGCAACGAAGAGTATCTGAATGCAAGGCAGAATTTCAGGAAACAGATATCGAGAGTTAGACTGGACTCTCCTTTAAAGCACATGAAAAGCGGCAGAATTTCGATAATGATGCAGTTGCCCAAAAAGGGCGTATGCGTTTTTTCCTGAATATATTCAGGATATAACGCATACGCCCTTTTTGGCCAACCAAGAAAACAGGTAATGCAAATCCACACAAAAAAGAAGTCTCACTTCCCACTGGTCAAAAGCGCCATCCGAAAAAAAGTGTAAAATTCAGGGGCTTCCCTGGTGGCGCAGTGGTTGAGAGTCTGCCTGCCGATGCAGGGGACGCGGGTTCGTGCCCCGGTCTGGGAGGATCCCACATGCCGCGGAGCGGCTGGGCCCGTGAGCCATGGCCACTGAGCCTGTGCGTCCGGAGCCTGCGCTCCGCAACGGGAGAGGCCCATGTACCGCAAAAAAAAAAAAAAAAAAAAAAAAAAAAAAAAAGTGTGAAATGCAGGAAAGGCCATGGAGAACAGGAAGGATTGTTACGCTGATGGGCAGGGTATAAATTGCCAAGAGCCACTCTGGAGAAGTGGATGGTGTTTCCTAAAACGTCTAAAAAACAGAGCTACAGAGCATAGGGCACTTCCACTGACAGGCATATATCTTGGGAAAACTAAAAATCAACAAGACAGAGGCACCCCAAAATTTAGGGCTGCTCTGAGACTCAAGAAACTCGACTTCAGTACACCAAAAATATCCCAGGAAAGAGAGCAATAGATAAAGAAGTTGTGGTACATTTGTACAATGGAATATCACTCAGCCATGAAATCAATATCATAAGGCCAGTAGCAGCATAATGAGTGGATTTAGGTACGATGGTTCTAAGTGAAATAAGTCACACAGAAAAAGAAACTTATCATAAGATATCACTTATAAAGGGAATGTAAACATGGCTACACATGAACTGAATTAGAAAACAGATAGGAGTCCACATTCAGAAAACACTCTTATGCCTGCTTAAGGGGAAAGGAATAGGGCCTGAAGCAATCCTGCGGTTTTGCGGCCAGCTCACAAAAAAGGGAGTTGAAAATTGGAGCTCAGGGGCACAGAAATTCACAAACCTGCAGAGTTATAAAGGACAACTATCGTCCAATAATCTGTTCAAGGAAGCCAAAGAGGAGGACTTGAAACGAGTATATATATATATATATATATATATATATATATATATATATATATATATATATATATATATATATATATTTAATGTACAAATGAACCAGATTGTGTACACCTAGGACAAACAATATTCGAATCATTACCCTGATTAAAAAAATTAAAACAACGAACAAGAAGTAATGTGACATAAACTTATGGGGGTTTTTCCTGGCACATTCCATTCTAATTTACAACCTGGGAACTCCACTTCCAGAAAGGCTCTGCTGCCCTAGTAAGCAGATTTGGGAATGGAGAAATGCTTCCACCTTGTGGCCATTTCCCACAACAGCAGCTTTAAACCCAGTGCTAATGGTCACTAAAAATTCACACTCATTGCAGGCCTGTAAATGACACCTGCCCTCAAAAAAAATCCTGAGGTCGAAATTCGACCAAAAAATTCAAATAGGGCAACCTTCCAAGAAGACAAGTTCAAGAGGTTTATTTGTACTCACAGTTTTTTCTGTTTTTGTTTAACAGAAATAAAATAGGCGTGGAAAAATGCTGAACATTAGGAATTATTAAAACATGCAAATCCAAATTACAAAAACGTGTCAGCTCACACCAGTTAGAAAGGCTATCAGCAAAAATTCTGCAAACAATAAATGCTGAAGGAGTTGTGGAGAAATGCGTACGCTGGATTCTAAGTTGGACGTGGTAAGAGCCACTAATGAAAACACAGTGGAGGTGCCTTGAAAAGGTAAACATTGAACTACCATTCAATCAAGCATACCCACTGCTGGGCCCATCGCCTGAGAGGATGAGAATCAAAAGTCACAGGCTGGCAATCCTGCACTCTACCAATATTTACCATAGCCAACACTGGAAAGCAATGAAAATGTCCATCAACAGAGGAATGCACAAAGAAGAAGTGGTCCATGTACACAATGAAATATTACTCCAATAAAAAATATAAATTCAATTTGAAAAGCAAACATAAATAAGGAGACATCAGTTTTGTGGGGTTTATCCGGGCACATTCCACTCTAATTTATAACCGAGGAACACCACCGGCAGGAAGGTCTGTTTCCCTAGTTACCAGAGTGGAGAACGCAGAAATGCTGCCGCCCTCTGGCCGTTGCCTGCAACAGCAGCTTTAAAACCTGTGCTAATGGTCACTTCATATGTACAAGTACTGGAGGGCTGTAAATGAAACCTGCCCTCAAAATGTCTTGAGGGAGGTAATGTCCAAAATATTTCAAAATGTTGTACATACTTCAGGAAAACAATTTGAAAAGGTAAGCTGTACTCACAGTTTGAGGAAGAAAAGGACATGCCTGAAAGCTCAATTTCTAGGAATTATGAGACACATGCAAATCCAACCACAAAGAGGTATCAGCTCAAACCAATCAGAATAAGCATCAGAATAAACTATTCAGAATAAACACTAGTCAGAATAAACTTAGTCTAGTTGAAGCCAAGCATTCACCTATTAATTTATGTATTATTTCAATAAAATGTATTTATCTATAATTCTCTCTATTGTAACTAGAGATGCATACACACATATACATAATTATACTTAAATTATATGTGTAGAGAGATTATCTTATCTCTGCATCTGATTTCAGAAAGTGAGGGGAGCGTTACAAAGTACTTGATATAAAAGGCGTGAGGGTCTGATGGGCTGACAGAACACCCATGACATGGCATCTAATTCCCAGTAAGGTGCTAGAATCCAAAAGACAGACGATCAAAAGGGAAGAAATTGGAACATTCAAACACCGCTAGTGGGAATGTGAAATGGTGCCACCATTTTGGAAGACAGTCTGGCAGTTCCTCAAAATGTCAAACATCGAGTCACTACAAGACCCAGCAATCCCACTCCTATGTATAAACCCAAGAGAAAGGAAAACACACGTCCACACAAACACTTGTACAGGCATGTTCATAGCAGCATGACTCACAACAGCCAACATGTGGAAATCATCCAAATGACCATCAACTAGTAAATAGAGAACAGATACACACAATGTGGTCCATCCACACAATAGACTATTACTCAGCCATGAAAAAGAGTGAAGCACTGACACTCGTTACAATGCTGACAAACCTCGAGAACACAATGCTCAGCGAGAGAAGCCAGACACAGTAGGACACTGTCTTAGTCTGCTTGGGCTGCCATAAGAAACTACCAGGCTGGGGGCTTCAACAACAGAAATGTATTTCCTACAGTTCTGGAGGACAGAAGTCAGGGATCAGGGTGCCACTATGGTCAGGTTCTGGTGAGGCTCTCTTCTTGGTTGTACGTGGCATCTTCTCCCTGTGTCCTCACATGGAGAAGATGTGAGGGAGCTCTCTGACATCTCTTTTATAAGTACACTAATCCCATAATAGGGGCCCCACCCACATGACCTAATCACTTCCCTAAGGCACGATCTCCTAATACCATCACCTTGGGGGTAAGTATTTCAACATGTGAATTTTGGAGGGACACAAACATTCAGCCAAGAACAGCCACAAACTGTATGATTCCATTTATATGAAATGTCCATTAGAGGCAAAGCCACAGAGACAGGAAGTGGGTTAGTGTTGCCAAGGGCTGGGGGGGAGGGGTCTCCTATTTGGGGAATGAGAATGTTTTACAACCAGAGGGAGGTGGTGCTGGCTCCACACTGTGAATGTGATCAATACCACTGAGTTGTTCAAGTTAATGGTAAATGGTGAATTTTATGTTGCATATATTTTAATCACAGTTAAAAAAAAAAACAAAATTCGTAACATCAACAACTTGACACGTCAGGGAATTTCCATTTATGCCAAGAGACCCTGTCTCCTTGCCCAGGTGATTCCTGGGACCCCGGGTGACCTCGTGGGGGCTGTGGAGTGTAAATGTGGGCATAAACAACCCCACACAGGGACGGTCCAGAGGCAGACCCAGGGCTCGTCCCCAACAGCACAGGACAGAATCCGTTTGGATTTGTCATCGTACTGTGAACAGCCCCATGGGGCCGGTGGCCGGGCACTGCCTGACTGCAGCCCTGGACACCGGGTCCGTGGCCCGATCTCCCTCGCCCCAAGGCTGGGACTTGCCAGGTGAAGCCAATGGCACTGCAGTCAGTCCTCGGGAGCTGCAGGAGCACGGGCCCAGGCAAAGAGTAAGGCCGGAGCACTTCCAGCTACCTGAACACCCGCATGTTAGAAACAGGATTTTCCCGTAACACACAGGGGACCTGAAAGTGTGTTTTCTCGGGTAAACTGATAACACCGCCCCGTCCATGTGTGGACGCTGCCCTTACTGTGGCAGAGTTGAACCCTCTCCCCTCCCCCGCAAGAATTGACCTCCAAGGCCTCCTGGGGGTCCTCCCCAAACCCTGAGGATGTGTCCTGCCTGAGGCTCCTGACACAATATACTCCCACTCAGGACGGCCCGCAGAGGTGATGCAGAGGTCGGGCCCCATGCAGCAGGACGTGACCTTGGACACAGGCGTGTCCACCCTGCACAGAGGGGTCCCTACAAACAAGTGTCAGGTCACTTCTTAGGGCCACGTCCCTGTCCCATTCGAGGTGCAAGGCCCACCCCACTGCCCGGCCCGCGTCCCTTTCTCTGGGGCACCTTCGGGACTCAAGCCCGTACCTTCCCCAGGCCTGCCTCCCTGCCATGTAAGGCTGTTCAGCATAACTGATGCCACCCTGGGCTCGTCCTTCTGCTGACCTTACCCAGGACTGTACTGTATGGTCAATCACTTCTCTGTCCTCAAGGCTTTTGTAGTTAATAGAGGCTGTTTAGTAATTATCAGGACCAGGTGGCCTCTATGCTTTGTTAGTCCGCAAACAAGGAAGACCTTTGCTGATGTGTTCCCAGCACCCACGAGGCCAGTTACCCATTCATGAACCTTGACTTAGGAATGTATGTCCTGTTTCCAAGCACACCCCGCCCACAAGTTAACCATAAGTTGTTCCGGTGACCCCTTGGCCATGCAGAGCATGGCGGCACATGCTTCCGGTCGCTGTCCACCACATCCCAGTCCCACCCTATGAATAAACTACCCAATGATAAACGGATCCATTAATTACTTGGAGCTGCCTGCCTCGCTTTTCGGTCTCATGATGCCCTGTCAGTTCGGTGGGCACTTCTCGTTCCCTCCATCCGCTAACACCTCACTTACTACTGTGGGTTCAGTAGTGTCCCCCCACCCCCAATTTATATCCATTCTGACCCCAGAACCAGGCCTTATTTCTGAAACAGGGTTGCTGCAGACGTGGTTAAGATGAGGTCATGCTGGATTAGGGAGAGACCTAAATCCAGCAGCTGGTGTCCTTATAAGAAGAGGGAAATCTGGACACAGACACAGAGGAGAAGCCACGTGATGATGGAGGCAGAGGTGGGGGTGATGCAGCCCCAAGTACAGGGGTGCCAAGGATTTCTGGAGACCAGAGAAGCTGGGAGAGGCCAGGGCAGATTCCCTGAAGTTTCAGAAAGAACCAACCACACCTTCATTGTGTATTTCCAGCGTCCAGAGCTGTGAGAAAGAAATCTCTGCTGTTGTGACCCCCCCACCCTGGCTTCCGGCATGTTATCACGGTCACCCCAGGACCCTCACACCTGCCAGATGATGAGACATGAGGCATCGGATGAAAGAGCCCCTCGGTATCTGGACGAGCATCTCTACACACACGTCTGGGTGCTGAAGATGGAGAACATGCAGCCGCCTCCCCACCCGAGCTGGGCGTCCGGCTGCCTTGCTGTCCCGCTCGCTCCTGTCGTATGTCCAGTGGGTGACCTGCCTCTGTTGATGCGGGCGACCCACCACTATCCTGCAACCTCCCCATGCTCATCCCACCCACAGGCCGTGCTCCAGCCCTGGCTGCTCAGCAGCCTCAGCTTGGCTGCAGTGATGGGTCAGGGGACCCGCTGGCCCCGCCCAGCCCAGGGGCGGTGCCCAAAGAAGGAGGCCCTGGGCAGCCGCCCTCCGTCCCGGACCAGGTGAGGCCTGGAGCACGCACCTCGAGCTCCTCAGGGCCCTGATGCAGCCCCACGTGCCACCAGCCCACACACTCCCCGGCAGGCTGGAGGCTCCGTGTCCCCAGGCACAAGGCACTTCTCGAAGACGGCCCTGGGGGGGTGTCTTCAAACTGCTCCACGTCTGGCCCAACCTGGCTGGGAGCCCGCGGCCGGTCGCCTTCGTAGGAGCAGACAGAGGGCATCCCTGAGGCCCCCGTGTACCTGCCCCTAAGCGACCCTGCCTGTCTCAACACAGGCCGCCTGCTGCTGACCGCCGCATCACCCCGCCAGCACTGGCCTGGCCCTCTAGAGACTCCCCACTCCCCGGAGGGCAGGGCTGACCACCCCTCGTCCTCCCTCTCACCGCTGCCCGTTCGTCCGTCCTCCCTGAGTCAGGATACCGCTTCCTCCGTGAGGCTCCTGGATTCCGGCCTGGGGGACCCACACGCCCCAAGAGCTGTATTGACCACGAGGATTCTCACCTCAAGAGGCCCCGGAAGATGGACTCCCCGGGACCTCAGAATAGGGCTTTGTGTGCAGATGGGC
The DNA here is from genome assembly GCF_964341445.2 of Mesoplodon mirus. Taxonomy (NCBI): domain Eukaryota; kingdom Metazoa; phylum Chordata; class Mammalia; order Artiodactyla; family Ziphiidae; genus Mesoplodon; species Mesoplodon mirus. The sequence continues at coordinate 104,846,246 of NC_138983.1, read as the reverse complement.
CACTGCAGAGCTGCCCGGGGTGAGACGAGATCACTGACCTGTGTGCGGGCGTCCTCATGGGGGGCATTTGGACCCAGACACACGAGGGAGAAGGCGATGTCATGGCAGAGACGGAGACGGGGCTGGGAGTGGCCTGGGACCGACTGATACCAGATCCCGCGGAGGAGCGGGACCCCAGCACCTTGACCTCGGGCTCCAGACCTTAGAGGAAGCGTCCCCTGTCCCAACCCCGCGCCCCGTCTGGTGTTCTGTGCCAGGACCACAGGAATCACACACCCGGCCTGTGGGGCGGGGCACGGCGCTGTGCTTGCTGACCCCCAGGACCGTCACCAGCTGCCCCCATCTGGGCATGACCCCCACTCCTCCTCGGGGAGGGACCCAGGGCCCAGGACCCCTGTCCCATAAGTCCCAGTCACAGCGACCTCCCCCACTCACCCAGCCACCCCTGGGGCATCTCAGGCCCCAGAAAGGAGCCACAGCGGCGTGGTGACCTTGGCGAGTGGCCACAGGCCACCACACCCACCTCGAGACCTGAGTGTGGCCATCTGAGAAGGGACCCACCAGCCCCCTGACCCAGGTGCCCCGTTTCACAGGGCAGGTCCTCTTGCCGAGTCCCTGGAGGGTGTGTCGAGTAGGGGTGACTGAGACCTGTGAACATGTGGTCCGGAGAGGTCCTCCCCAGGAGCCCAGGCACATTGAGCCCAGGACGTGTCCATCCCTCCCCTCCTGTACCCCGCAGAGTGAGGATAAAGCCCCAGTGACCCCCAAGAAGAGACATGACACCCAGAGGACTAGACCATCCACAGACTGGGGACGGAGTGTGCGCCTCATTTCCCCGGAGAGAACAATGTCTTCTCCGGGACCTCCAGACTGGCCCATGTCCCCACAAACACCCAGCTTCAGTGAACCAACCACACAGAAAACCCCCTTCCAGGGTCCTCTGTGTTAATAGACCTAGCATTCGGGGGAGGGGGGCCGGCTGATGGAGGATGGATGTGCTGCAACAACGGACACTCACTGGTCCTCAACACGCACCTTGTCCTACATGGTCTGAGGTCCCACGTGGCTGTCCTTTCGCCCACCGTGTTGGGGGAAGATGAACCAGAATGTCCGGCCCTGTGTGTCTGACATGCCCCCGCTGGCCCCCCTGGAAATGCGGCTCCTGGTGGGAGAAAGCACAGCCTCTGAAGTCCTTCTCTTTGGTCTCAGGTGCAGAGACCAGCTCTCTGTGGCCCGGATGCCTTGGTACAAGCAGGCACTGGCAGGGGCGCCCCCGCTGAAGCAGCAGAAGAGGAAGGTCGCCATCACCATGGAGGTGACCCTCTTCAAGAAGTACTTGCCCAGGGGAAGTACTCTGCGCAGGTTTAGCCACTGTGCAGTTGTGGACGTGGGAGCTGCTGGGGCACATGGTGGGGGAGGGATGCTCCACACCAGGCAAGGTGGGTGCCTCGAGCCCATGGCAGCATTGCAGCCCTGTGGTGCCCTGCCTGCTGAGAGGCCACGTGAACCTGGTCACGTGTGTACCACCCCCTGATCTCAGACATGTGTTCTCACTGCTGACCTATCACATGTGCCTGATGTCACACACACACATGTGCTCACCTGCTCACTTCAGGCCTGTCACATACACTTCATCACACGCCCACTCACTGCTGCCTGTCACCCTCAGTCCACGTGGGTCGAGTCCCCTAAAGAGCTCGGGGTTGCCCTCCCGGACCTCATCAGCTGGTCCAGTGCTGCTGCTGCAAAAGGGAGCCTCACACGGGTGCTTCATGGTGTCCTTCACACTCGGGTCCTGAGCCACACTCTCCTGCCCAGTTAGTTTCCAAGAGACCAGGCAGGCTCAGACCTCTTTGAGGGGCTGGCTTAGGTAAGGGGCTTGCTTGTTTCCTGGGCAACATTACTGTTATCTCAGACTGAAGGGGGATTGTGTACCCCACAGGGAAAGAGACATCCATGTCCTGACCCCAGGGGCTCAGGACATGACCTCTTTTGGAAGTAGGGCCTGATCGTGTAACTAGGTGAGACAGGGGCTCTAGGGTGGTCCCAATCCTGTGTAACTGTGTGCTTATATGATGAGTGGAGGCACAGACACAGAGGGGAAGCCACATGAAGATGAAGGCAGAGATGGGAGGGATGCAGCCAGAAGCCCAGGGATGCCTGGAGCCCAAAGAAGCTGGAAGAAGCAGGAAGGACCCTCCCCTGGAGCCTCAGCACTTTCCAACTACACAGTTAGTGTGAGTGGGCCTGAGCTGAAGGCAGTACCGTGGTCCCTGACCAGTCTGTCTTGCTCGCTTGGCACGGTGGGGGGCAGCTCTCACGAGGCACTGACAAGCGAATTGGTTTCCCATGAGACCGTAGGACGCTGGTCCCATAAACAGGCAGGCCCATCTCACACTTCCTCCTGGGCTCTGGTCACACACGGCGACTGTGCACCCTGTGGGGCTGGGCTTTCAGCCTCTGCACAGGACCCCTTGGTGTTGGTTCAAAGTTCAGCTTACACCCCAAGAATGATGGAAGGTGAAATCCTCCTCAGCCGTGTGCGGTGCAGGCAGGGAGACACAGTTAATTATAGAGTTAAAAGCAGAGAGGGTAAGGGTGACTCAGCCATGGAAAAGGAGTGAAGCACTGACACAGGCTATGATGTGGATGAACCTCAAAAACATGATGCTCAGTGAGAGAGGCCAGACAGAAAAAGACAATTAGTGGATTCCACTTACATGAGACATCCAGAACAGGCAAGCCCACAGAGACAGAAAGTGGACTGGGGATGCCGGGGCTGTGGGAAATGAGGGATGACCTCTGAATAGTGGGGTTCTGGGGAGATGATGGAAATGTTGTCAAATGCCTTGTGCTGGTGGCTGCACAACCCTGTGAATATGCAAAACACAACTGAGCTTAATACTTAAAATGGGTTAACTAACTGTGTGGTAAAGAAATTCAATGTCAACAAAGATGTTATCAAAAGCAAAACTTGGAGGCTTCCAGGCCCACCTCCAGATTGTGACCCCAGAGGTGCGGGGTCGGACAGGACCTGCGTGTCTGAAAGCCCCGTGTGTCCAACCAGGTGGTCTGAGGGCACCTAGCAAATTCTCCCTGTGGCATCAGAATCGTGGGGCGCTAGTTTGGCCAGGCCTCAGGCAGAGAGGCTGGATTCTGTGGCCTTGCTGTCCTCTCTTAGGGAGTGTGGCATCGTCCCCATAGAAGTAGGTGGGTCAGCTTGAAACCCGGTTCTCTCTTCTGCACGTTTCTTCTTTCTCTCCCAGCGATGGTGCCAGCCGAGCTGTGCCAGAGCAGCCAAGGCAAAAGTGTCGTGCACAGAATGACTGAGAACTTTGACCAGATGCTGTGGGCTCCTCAGAGGCAGTGACCCTGGACTGAGGCCCCAGAGCCTCCTTCTGGGTGTCGTGGCCCTGGTGCCCCTCTCACGGGAGTTGTTGTCAGGCTTGATGGTTGAAGCAGCCATGGTATCGAAATTTCACTGATAGAAACTATTCCTTTTCTTCCCTGGGAGAAGAAGGTCTCCTTCTACTTTGTTGGGGAGACCCCCTTTTTAATAAAGAATAATGATAAGCTGTAAGTACATATTAAGGATTAGGTTATATACATGTAAAGAATAATCATAAACATCAAGAAACAGAACATGGGGCTTCCCTGATGGCGCAGTGGTTGAGAGTCCGCCTGCCGATGCAGGGGACACGGGTTCGTGCCCTGGTCCAGGATGATCCCGCATGCTGCGGAGTGGCTGGGCCCGTGAGCCATGGCCACGGAGCCTGTGCGTCAGGAGCCTGTGCTCCACCACGGGAGAGGCCACAACAGTGAGAGGCCCGCATACTGCAAAAAAAAAAGAAAGAAAGAAAAAGAAAACGGAACATGATGAGTGGACACCCAGGAGTGCCCTTCCCTCATCCCAGCCTCCTCCCCACCGTGTGGTAGCTGTTCTCCTGATTTTGTGTCAGTGACTTGTCCTCATAGTTTACACCCAAGCACGCATCCCTAAACAACGCAGCCCAGCTTTGCCTAGTTCCAAAGTCTGTAAGGGGGTGTACCGTGCTTGCTGCTATTTTGCTCTTGATGGCTCAGCATTGTGCCCATGAGATTCTTTCATCTTGTGAATATAGTTTTTTTTTTAAAAATAATTTTTATAGTTTTACTACCTTTAAACAAAATGTACTCCATTTCTGTGGAATATTCCTTCCTAGGAGCGTGCACGGTTCATTTCTGCATCCGCTTGTGATGGCCTTCAGGTTCTTTCAGGTTTGGCTCCTGTGGCTGCGGAGTCCATGTCCGTGTGTCCTGGTGCAGGGCTGAGGGGTTTGTGTTCAGCTGGGAGGAGCACTGTGGGTTTGTGTTCACGGACTTCACTCTCTGAGGCCCGATTGTTTCAGAAGTGGTTGCACCCTCCGCTGCGCACCAGGCTTTCTATTGCTCCACGTCCTGCTGATATTTGATACTGTGTCTTCATGTCTGCCATTCTGGTAGGTGTACGCATAATAGTTTTCTTATGGTTTTAATCCCTCAGTTGTTAGTGAAATTGTGCATCTTGTGGTATTCATGGACTATTTCCTGTTGTTTTTTAAAAATCATTTGCCATTAACTTTTTTCTTAAACTTTTTATTGTGAAAAACATCAAAGCTAAGAAAAGGGAAAAATATATGTCAGTTTCACTTGTGTTCAGGAATTAATGCTTTACGAATTCACTTTATTCCCTGTGTGTGCGCTATGCGTGTGAATGTGCCTGTTTGCATACATATGCTGTGCATGTGAATAGGCATGTGCACTTGCACATGTTAGTGTGTGCAATGGCATATGTGTGCATGTGTGTTCATATGCTAGTGTGTGAATATATTTGTGCTGTGCAAGTGCATGTGTTTGTGTGTGTGCTGTGCCTACCTGTGCACACACTGCGTGTTTCCTGGAACCACTTGCAAGTTAGTTGCAGACTGAATTGTGCCCCAGATATATCCACACGCAGCTGCTCTAACAATCCTGCGTAGCCACGTAAAGGTCACAGATCTTGGGGGTTTAAATGGATGGAGTAGGATGTCCTGACACAGAGTCTGTCTTCCAATGACTGTCACTGTCTCAGTAACATCCTTCACACCTTCTTTAAGCCCCATTCAGGGTCCAGTTTAGACCCCCATTACATTCAGTCACCTGCCCCAGGTCCCCTAAAGCTACAATGTCACAGTTGGAGAGCCTGGCCAAGGCTGGGGTACACCTCCTGTTGGCCTGGCCTCCAGGCCCTGCACTTGGCTCCTGTGTTCCCATCTCTCAGCCAGGCCCCGACTTGGATGGGGCCGCCACCTCTTTCCTCACAGGGTCCAATCGCCCAGTCAAAGGGGTTCATTCTCCCAAACTCAGCATCAGGAGTGGGGGCGTGACAGTCCCCACTGGGTCTCCTTCATGTGAGACTCTGTGCTGTTGAAAGAGAAGTCACCCTGCCCTCGGGGGTGGGGGCTGGGGGGTGACATGCGGCCCACGATGGACAGGTGGGTCACCAGGTGGGGCGAGCCAGTGTGCAAGGAGTTCTGCGGTGGGTTCTCCTCTCTAACGGCTTCTGTGCCCCTACCTCTCCCTGTGCCTCCCCTTGAAGACAGCACGGTGTCCAGAACAGGAGCCATGGGAGCCGTCAGCCACTGGTCCCTCTACACACACAGACACACGCACACGGACACACACATGCACATGCACACGCTGCAGGGAAGCAGGACCTGAGTGCAGGGCTCTCAGTGGCCCTGAGCGCCCCGCCCAGAATCGGCCAGCGGAATGGACAGACCGGATCTCCCGGCCCGGACCAGGCAGGACTGTCCTGCCTGGGCTTTCAGTGCGGCTGCTTCCTTCTGGAAGCCTGGGAGGCTGGAATCAGCCCACTTCTTGTCTGTCCTGGCAGCAGACTGGGCTGCACTCTCAGAAGTTCTTGGCTCACCCATGGATACTGACCATCAGGTGGCCAGAGAAACTGGTAACATTTTTGTTTTGCCTGTTGAAATGTTTAATGACAAAGATTTTGTTCACTTTCCTGATGTGGGTGTCCAAAGATGAGAGACCCATGTGTGTGATCTGTACGTCCTATGAGATCAGCCCTAAGCTAGTTTAAACATGATCAAGTTCTGTCTACACGGTAGATTTAGACCTCTGCCTGTCCTGTCTACTGATTATGTTCAGAGTTGACCATGTGTTGTCTATAATAAGAAGATTTAGACCTGAACATGTTCTGTATACGCTAGGACTATGGGAACCTGGGTAGAAACCCGGCCTGGGCTCAGTACTGGGAAGCTCCCTCCCTGCATCTGAAGGTCAGTGCTTAGATGTCTGGGGTCTGGAGCTGAGGTGGGTTTGTCTAAGTAACAGCCTCTCTTCTGAGTGTGGTTACCTGGTCCTCCCAATGGTCTGTGCTATGGTCGGGGCCTTAGTCTTAATCCCTGCAAGTTTCACCTTCCCTGGGGCTCGTGGAGAATCTGCAGGAGGGCTACCTGCCGATTATTCCAATTCACCAGCACGTGCATGGTGCGTAGGGAGGCAGGTTTAGCTGGTGAATTGATTGCAGGGCACGCAGATCGGGCAAAAGGCCGATGAGTAACAGCTGAGGCTGCTGTTGAGCTCTCCTTCCAGTCTACCGTCCCTACTCAGAAGCATCCAGAGCTGCCCCTCGGCTTTCAGCCCTGCTGTCCTGTGAGTTTTCTCAACATGTAAGTGAGATGAGAAAGGACTGAGCCTGCCAGAACCAAGGTCATGTGTTCAACTCTAGCATGAAAGCTTTAAAAACAGGTAAAATCACACAGAACCAAAGGGAAAAGAGGAGGACTTCTCTGGGACAAGTGTGAAGAGAGGAGACCCACCTGCCACTTTTTCACATCCCAGGAGGTCCCAGGGACCCAGCTTGTTTCCACAGTAGGGGAGCCACAAGCAGAGCCATGGTGTCCCGACCAAGGGGATGTGTGACCCCAGGTGCAGGGTCTGGGGAGGTGAGGTCACACAGGGACTGTGGACATGTGACCCAGGTGGAGGTGTCTGGGTAGGAGGGGTCACCTGTTGAGAGAGAATGTGTGACTTTAGATGCAGGGTCTGGGGAAGTGGGTCACCCTGGTGAGTGTGGATGTGTGACCCCAGGTAAAGGGTGCGGGGACTGTGTGGGTCTCACCACATCTGCATGGGTCAGGATCACATGTATGGGGAGACCGCATATGTGCTCTTTGCCTGCAGTGTGTCCTGTCCCCTTTGAGATTTCCAACCTCTGCATTAAGGGTGTTGCCCTGATTAACCTGTGGTTCCTTTTCTTCTCTTAATCTTGTCACATTCATATGAGGTCAGGCATGTTTGAGTGGGTTGCTGCTCTGTGTTCTGGTGAGTGACAACACTTGGTTGTATCATATTAATATAATTGCATATCATATGTCTAATCTATGGGGGTCACCACTGCCTGGATCCCCCTGGACACAGGTAAGGTGATCACAGACTAGCCCCCCCTAAGAATGTTCTCCCATGTGCTCTGTGAGGGTACTGTGATGGCCCCTAAGGTATGGGACTGTGTCTGGGCCTCCGACATTTGTGATGAAGGGGAGACGAAATGGAATCTCAATTAACAAGACATTATTATTATTTATTTTATTTTTTTGCGGTACGCGGGTCTCTCACTGTTGTGGCCTCTCCCGTTGCGGAGCACAGGCTCTGGACCTGCAGGCTCAGCAGCCATGGCTCACGGGCCCAGCCGCTCCGTGGCATGTGGGATCTTCCCGGATCGGGGCACGAACCCGTCTCCCCTGCATCTGTAGGCAGACTCTGAAACACTGCGTCACCAGGGAAGCCCAACAACACATTATTTTAAGAATTTATTTTAAGTGAAATAAAACACACGTCACATACCTTTTACCATTATCACCATTTTAAGTGCACGTTTCTGAGGCATCAGATCTATTCACTTTCTCGTGGAGCCATCACCACCATTCCTAGAACTTTTCATCTTGCAAAACCAAAATCCCACAACCACGAAAGTCTCACACCCCATTCCTTCCCACTGCCCCTGGCACTGATATCCACTTCAGTCCCTTAGTTGTCAACTCCAGGGCACCCACTGGAGTGGAATCCTGCAGTGTTTGCTGATGGGTCAACTTTGGAAGAGCTGATTTTCAGTCTGAAGCTCTGCCTGTTTGCCTCTGAAGAATCTGCATTTAAGGAGAGGGTGTATGAGGAAGGGGCTGTATGAGGGACAAAGGTGTCTGGAGTGCAGATGAGCCAGGAACTGACCAGCTGCCTTTTGGATCCTCTGGTCCCATCTCTTGATCTGTGCCTCATCTTCATCATCACTGTCCCCACTGGCACCACTGGGGTGTTGTTGTCTGAGTGAGATTCCCCTGGTGCCCCTACTCTCCTCCCCTCCTCCTGCTGGTTGGGGAGGAAACTACTTGCTGTGTGCTCTCTACTCCTGAGGCACGAAGGATGCTGCAGTGTGGACCTGCAGAGTGTGGGTGTGGTCCCAAGAGCATAGGGCCCACATAGGACACAACATTGGGGCGTGACAAGTGCTAGGGCTGCCTCATCACTGACAGGGCATGTTGCCAAGATCCTGCTTGGGAGGGCATGGTGGGTGTCCTGGGACCCCAGAGGCCCCTTTCCTATCCTGGAGCTTGGAGAGTGCATCCCCATGGGCTCCAGATTCACCCCATATCTCAGCCATATCCCTCTGTCCTGTCTTTGAACTCAGGAAAATGAGCTCTCTTGTCCACAACATAGGCCAGGTCCTGTTGGTATTAGGATTCTTTAATTTAGGCGTCCTGGGATAGAAGTTCTTTTTAAGCCTGAGAAGGAACAGCTCAGGAGTGTACAACACTTTCAGATGAAACTAATATTCAATGACTGTCTCTACTCAGTTGTTGACTTCTATTAGTCATTATTCTCCTGGTTTTAGCTCTGATGTGGGGATTACAGAGGAGTCAACATTTAAATCTTCATAATCTGTGCATTTGTAGCTTCAGTATCATTACTGACCCATAGATTTTTATGGTTTGGGAAGAGTTATTGATTTCATGTATCATGTAAAGGATTCACAATGATGATAGAGCAACTAAGATTACAATAATGGCTAGTAAGTTGTTCACATTTTCTCTACCTGTGAATCTATTTTATGTATATGAGTTAGTTTAGATGTCAATATTAGTGAAATAATATAGAGGACTAGTGAACTTATTTTAAAAATCACTATTAATGTGTGTGATGAAAATGTAAAAGTTCTTCCACAATTGGTGATGTTGTATCTTGAGAGCCTAGATGAAATTGATATACCTTAGTGATATACAGGATTTTAGCCTATGATTTAACTTTGACAAAGCTACATCACTTTTAACTTTTATCTCATTTATTGAGAAAGACATAATTGTTATGGTGTTGGCTTGAAACTGGTTGAAAAGGACTTGAGACCTTTCTTATTTTACATTTACATAGGTAAGATCTTGAAACATAGGATATGGTGGAGGGCATCCGTGTAACCATTCTAGGTTAGAAGTAACAGTTTCCACTGCTAAGACTTCTTGTTTAGACGCAAGTGCTTTTCAAAATATGAAGATTATTAACATTACTGCTGCTACTGAGATGAATGCGCCTAAAGACAAAACACTTCGTGTCGTGTGTGCCTCAGGGTACTCAGACTAATGTAGTGACATCCCTGAGAGGCCAAGAACGTGCTGCAGGAAGTCATATTTACTACTACAAATATACCTGTGAAGTGAATTTTTGCTCATGCTGAGTTAACTGTATAACCTGAGAATCATGAGAATCAGTGTAGGAAGCCTCCTATAATAGTGAAGACTGTTCCCATGGACACTAGGTCATGGAAGTGTGCTACTACATAGTATGTATCCTGGAGGACAATGTCCAGGGATGAGTTGGCTAAAATGATTCCTGTCAAACCACCTACTGTAAAAAAGAAAATAAAGCCTAAAACTCATAATAGAGTGGTAGGTCATATAATATTACCTCCGTGAACAGTTGCTAAGCAGGGACTTCCCTGGTGATGCAGTGGTTAAGAATTCGGCTGCCAATGCACAGGACATGGGTTCGAGCCCTCGTCTGAGAAGAATCCACATGCCACGGAGCAAAAATCCCATGTGACGCAACTACTGAGCCTGCCCTCTAGAGCCGGCAACCCACAACTACTGAAGCCCACGCGCCTAGAGGACGTGCTCTGTAACAAGAGAAGCCACTGTAATGAAAAGGCCACGCACCACAACGAAGAGTAGCTTCCGCTCATCGCAAGCAGAGAAAGCCCACGTGCAGCAACAAAGACCCAACGCAGCCAAAAAAAATAAAGAAAGAAAGAAAGAGTTGTTAATCAGCTAGACACTTTTACTCCTGTAGGGATAGAAGTAATTACGGTAGGTGATGCAAAGTATGCTCCTGGGTCGACAGCTATCCCTATGGTAAACATATGATGGGCCCACAAGAGAAATCCTAAAAAGCCAGTAGACATGACTCATACTATTCCCAAATCGCTGAAAGGCACTTTTTGTCCTAAATAGTATGTAATGATATGCGAGTTTATAACAAACCCTGGTAGGCCATGAATACAGACTTCAGGGTGACCAAAGAATCAAAATAGGTGTTGGTATAGGATTCGGTCTCCTCCTAAAGGGTCAAAGAAAGTAATGTTTAGATTTCTATCTCTTAACAGTATGGCAATTCTGTCTGCTCAGCATGACATTGGTAATTATAGTAATATGGCTGTAGTTGGGGAAGATGAAACAAATATTGGTGTTTGGTATTGGGATATGACTGCTGGTTTTGTATGAAAGACTACAGTGATAAAAGTAATAATACCAAGAATTGAAGAGACACCTGCTAAATGTAAGGAGAAACTGGTTAGGTCGACAGAGGCTCCTGCGTGGGCCAGATTGCAGGCTACAGCTGAATACACGGTTCCACTGGTACCAGAACCAGCTTGGTGATATGAGTAGGAGTAAGAATGATGGGGGAAGTACTCAAAAGTTTACATGATTTTTTTTGGGAAAATGCTACCGTAGATGTCCGAGTTATTAGTGGCCCAAGTCCATTTTCAAACCCTGCAATATAATGGGTACAACTATAAAGAAAATTATTACAAGTGCAGGGACTGTTACGACTACCTTACAGATTTGGGCAACTCCAAGTAGCGCTCCAGGTTAGCATAGCTCAGCCAGGATTAATATACTTAAGGTGCTGCCTGCTACTCCAGCTCAAGCACCAAATAGTAAATATAAAATGCCGATATCTTTGTAATTTGTTGAAAATAATCAGCAGTGTATGAACAGAGGTAAAATGACTGAGCTAGCTTTAGACTATAAAGCTAAAGACAGAGATTGAGCCCTGGCAAACCCTGTGGTGAATCAACAATTTGAATTGTAACTTCAGAGAAGCAGCTTCAATTCTGCCAGTGATTTTCCTGCCTTTTTTTTTCTTTCTCAAATGAAGGAGAAGCAGACTGAAGCCAGTTGACTAGAGGATTTGCCTGTTAACTAAAGTTTCCTGGGGTTAAAGCTCATCAATCTCCTAAAGATTTGGCTGAATTACAAAGTTTGCTTTACATTCAATTGATGTAGAATGAAGTCTTGCAATCCTTATTTTTAGGAATTAAGTAAATTTTACTTGTTTAGGGTTTTGAAAGCTCTTTGTCTGAACTGACCTAAATTCCTAGTCCAGCACTGATAGAACGGGTGTATGTGTAGTAATCATGTGGGTATTATGATTGGTAATGATAGGAAGGCTATTGCTTTGTATGTTCAAATTGTTTTATTTTTGTGTTGTTTAATGAAGGGAACATAGTTAGTGATGTGGAGTATGTTAGCTGCAAGTAGAAATATATGTTGAGGACGGCTATGATGGCTCTCAGTGTTGGTAGAATGATGTTATCATTTTTGTTATCTCTTGGGTAATTATTCATTTGGGTAAAAACCCTGATAGTGATGGGTGATGTCCTAATGATACTATAAAGGTGAAGAAAAGGATTGTGGTGGGAGGAGTTTTATCTCATGTGTGTGATAATGATACTCTTGTAGTACATGATCTGTGCATAAATAAGAAGGAGAGAGTGTTGTTATGATATAAATTTGTATGTTTGGGATTGTTATAATCTGAATATACATTATAATAGCTGTTATTCATCCTATATGGGCAATTGATGAGGAGGGTGTAATTTTTTCCAGGTGAGTATGGCTAAGTCTGCCTCAGCCTCCAGCTATGATTTATAATATCACTATGATTAATAGTATATTTAGCTTGATGGATGGTGACATGTGATATAAAACTGATAGGGGTGCAATTTTGTCAGGCTGATAGCATCAGGCCTGCTGTCCATGGGATGCCTTGTGTGACTTCAGACACTCAGAATTGAAATGGGGAAAGTCTTAATTTTGCGACAAGGGCGATTGTCATGAGGGTGGATGCTGCTGGATTAAAGATTTTTGTTATTCTTTGTGTTCTTTGACCAGAGTATATTAGATTAATGATAATAGCCATTATAAGTAGTATTGATGTGGTAGATTGTTTTAGGAAATATTTGTTGGATGCTTCTGTAGCTTATGGGTTCGTGTTTTTTATTAGAATGGGGATACCATTAACCAGTGTGAGCTTCTTATACAATTATATTTCCTGAGAAAATGGTCAGTAGAATGATAGTAAAAACAATGAGAGTTTATTGGTACAGGAAGGATATATGACAACATTTTGGGGGTATGGGCCTGGAGCTTACCTAGAGAACCTTACTATATAGCATGTGGTGTAATGTGGTAGCATGGAGAATGTACAAATTCTTAGGAAGAATTCAATTCCAGGAAGAAGAGCATTGAAACTTCTATGATTTACTCAATCAAAGTAACTCTTTTGTCAGACATATTTCTTAAGTGTGTGGTGGGTTGCCTGGTATGATGACAGGTACTGAAAACTCTCATATACATCGGGCTAATGTTAGTAGTAAAAAAATCTTTTATAAGAGATGTATATGTTGATCATATCAAACTTCTGGGTAGGATGCTCGAATTCATAGAAAGGAGATTGTTAGATGCGTTTTAATGATGACTTGGGCTGTATATAATTCTGGCACCTGGGGATTCTCGAATGCCCCTAAAAATAGATTGTTGTGGAAATGTTTATTATAAGGAAATTGACATATTCTCTAGGAAGGATGGAGTGAGTGGGCCTGCTACATTTTCTACATTGAAGACATATACAGGTTGTGATTCTACTTCTGTTAAATCAAGTGGGGCTTCACTGGATTTCTGCTGCTGTGGAGATAATCAAATTCTGGGTAGGGGTCAGGAGAAAATTAGTCATAGGTGTTCTCATGTAATAATTACTGTTGAAAGTGTAAATGATCCATTTATCAGTAAGACTGAGAATAGAATAACTGCTACATTACTTCATATGAGATTGTCTATGCTACTGACCCTAGGGCTCCAGTGAGTGAGTATTTTGAATGTGAAGCTCATCCAGATCTGAGGATGGAATAAATGGCTAGGTGTGATATGGCTAATATAAATAATATGCTTACATTTATATTAATTAGTGGATAAGATATGGGAAGAGGAATTCATGTTGCGAGAGCCAGGATTAAGGCTAGCATTGGGGCAATAATATATAAATTGATGATGTTGATGGACATAGTGGTTCTTTAATAAGAAATTTAAATGCCTCAGCAATGGGTTGCAATCATCCATGGGTGCTGATGATTTTTGGCCCTTTCTGGATTTGTATATAGCCTAGGATTTTCCATTTAGTTAATATAAGGAATGCTATGGTGAATTAAATTGGGTCATTTGTGAAAGAATGTTAATTATAAACATATTCTTAGGAAGAGGACTTGAACCAGTGCAGATAAAGGTTTCAGTTTTACATAATTACCGGGCTCTGCCACCATAACAAACCCTGTTCTACATTAAGGTATGTATAAATTAATTGAATGTAGATTATATCATCATTTAGTTTGAAGACATTTTGTAAAGTAAGTATTGCTCTTATCCTTTCATACTGGAAGAAATCTACAATAGACAGAAAGCAACCAGGATGACTCCAGTCTGAACTCAGACCACGTGAGACTAATCATTGAACAGACAATTAATAGCAGTTATACCATTGAAATGTCGTGATCCAGCATCAAGGTCATAAACCATATTGCCAATATGAACTCCAGAATACAATTACACTGTTGTCCCTAGTAAAACTTGTTCCATTGATCAGTGTTTTAGAAGAACAGGTGATAAAGCATTTTGACTAGCTGGTCTAAATTTTGATCACTCAGAGGTGGTTTTATTCTCCAAAAGATAAATGGCGCATGGGCTCAAGGCACACGGGCTTCAGTAGTTGTGGTGCACAGGCTCAGTAGTTGTGGCCCACTGGCTTAGTTACTCCGTGGCAAGTGGGATCTTCCCAGACTGGGGATCGAACCCGTGTCCCCTGCACTGGTAGGCAAATTCTTAACCACTGCATCACCAGGGAAGTCCCAGAATTGCAGTCTCCCTTCTAATATACCTTAAGCCCAAAGAATCCATGGAAAATTGTTACAGAAAATAAGACAATTAAATATTGTAAGGACTATAACAGAAGCATATAGTACACAGTTCATATAGACACAGCCCAAGCAGTTACAAAGTATATTAAAATGTAGGCTGCAATTTTATTTTTTTTTATTTTTTTAACATCTTTATTGGAGTATAATTGCTTTACAATGATGTGTTATTTTCTGCTTTATAACAAAGTGAATCAGTTATACATATGCATATGTTCCCATATTTCTTCCCTCTTGCATCTCCCTCCCTCCCACCCTCCCTATCCCACCCCTCTAGGTGGTCACAAAGCACCGAGCTGGTCTCCGTGTGCTATGTGGCTGAGGGAGGCTGCAATTTTAAAAGAATAAGATAAATTATACCTGCAAACTCCCAATATTTCCTGAAACATTGCAATCTGGAACCCTATTGTAGGAAGCAGAAGATTCCAGGAGACATTCTACAAATGATGGACTCTAAACCCTGTGGTTGGATAAGGAATTCTGAAAGGAAGGTATCCTCACCCAAGGAGAGCAGGTTCCTGTACTTCTCTAACATCACATCCCTGTACAATTCCCTCTGATCTTGGTCCAGGTATTCTCACTCCTCTTGAGAGAAATCTATGGCCATATCCTGGAATGTCAGTAGTCCCTGAAATTAAAAGTACACATGCCGGACTTCCCTGGTGGCGCAGTGGTTGAGAGTCCACCTGCCGATGCAGGGAACACGGGTTCGTGACCCGGTCTGGGAAGATCCCACGTGCTGCGGAGCCGCTGGGCCCATGAGACATGGCCGCTGAGCCTGCGTGTCTGGAGCCTGTGCTCTGCAACGGGAGAGGCCACAACAGTGAGAGGCCCGCGTACTGCAAAAAAAAAAAAAAAGTACACATGCCATCTGGCCACGGGAAGAGTTCATAATGTGACCCAAGAAGAAAACAGCAAGTTAAGAGAACTGGTTTTAATTTAGAAGAGTGTCTTCAATTATCCACTAATATATATATTGTTTGTTTGTTTGTTTGTTTGTTTGTTTCTCTTCCATCCTCTGTGTCTGCCTTTCTCAAGAAGGCTCGGATCCTCCGCTTTCACACCCTCCTGGCTGGCTGTGCCCCAGCTCCCATCCTGGAACCTCTGCATGCATGGGTGTGCCTGCTCTCCCTGTGCATCACCAGCTTTGCCAGGGAGCTGCTGTATCGTGCACTCCTTGCTGTACCCCAGAGTGCCTAGACCCTTCTGGTACATGAAGTACACCCTCGTCACCATGAGTGCAAGCCCATCCCCTTACCTTATAGCCTGCCTCTAAGGCAGGCTTGGGAGTGACTACAGTGTGCACTCAGCTATGTGAGGTGCTGGAATCAAAGTGAAGTTCCCAACTTCTGAAGTTGCAGGCTTTAGGGGTACACAGTGATTTAAAGTCAGGTCACTTGACTTAAAGCGGGGGGGGGCTGATTGATTTAAAGCTAGGGCAGCTGACTTAAACCCTGCGTCCCTCAGCTGTAGGACGAGACCAACTTTGGCGGTGCACGGGTTCGCTCCAAGCCAGCACTGCTGTTCAGGAAGAGCTTCCAGTAGCGCCTTAGTGCAGGGGGACTTGGTCTGTTGTCCTGCCGCTGCCCTCAGTGGGGGGCCACCTGCTCTTCTGGAGGAGAATCAGGGAGGGGGAATTGCAGAGTCCCGGCTGGAGTTGTGGCACCCCTTGTCTGATAACAGGGAAGGGGGGACAGGGCTGTGTGGTGTCCTGGGACTGGACTCACCAGGTCTACTCAGCCTCTCAGCCTCCTCACCTCCCCCCACACACCCCACAGGAGTTTCTAATAATATGTAATTGCACCTTAGGTTCTCGGTCTTCAAACTCATACCCAGGGTCCCAGGTCCCTTGATTCAGCCAATTCCTCTGTGCTCTTTCTTCTATTAGATAAAGTCCCAGAGTGAGGGGCTGTGGGATGCGACTGGAGGGGCACCAGCAGCACTGGGATCAGCTGACTAAAGAGATACGGGGTCTGTGCTATCACACATGTGCGAGGACCCTTAAGGCAGAATCGAGGGGGCCAGTTAGAGGCAGTCCTTGCTGCCTCAAGTGAGTATGGATCACCGTCGGGTGGGAGCACGCTGACCCCTGAGAAGTACTGTTAGGAGGATGTGTTCCTCCCTGCACTTCAAGGACGTGAGTGGGCTTCAGGGCTCCATTTCCCCTCAAGTCCTCCAGGTCCGACTGCACCCCAGTGGCCTTGCAGACCTGGCTTCCTGTCCCAGAACTTGCCAGGCTCCAGGAAGAATCCAGACTGCAGAGATGGTGCCTGAGCGCTCCAGCTTAAGAAGTGCTGTCCCTGGGGACACAACAGTGGAGGGAGGAAGTGTAAAGGGAGTAGGGGGGTGGGGTCGGGATAGGTGGCTGCCCTCGGAGACATTGAGAGAGAAATATCGCCCCCCACAGCCCCTGCCCCCTGCAACTGACTGACCCACTGATGCCATAGGATCTCAGGCCCTTTTAGTCAGAGATGCCTCTGCTTCTTTACTCCTGTGTTCAAAACTATGCAAAACCAACTGTTCATCCTCTTGCTGCCTTGCCAGGACTTTTAAAGCACTGTTCTTTTGGAGCACTCGTTCCCTAAACTGCAGTTTGGAGCTGTCCCAGCTATTTAAAAGTGTTCTCCTTAAACTGAGACTAAATCCTACTGTTTTGGAAAAACGACCTTCACTTCCGAGGAGATCATGTTTTCTGCCCATTCCTTCCTTCTACTTCCCTCTTAAGAAGCCCTGTGCTCAAAGAGCTTGGTGATTTATTTTTTGCTTGATGTCAAAAAGAAACCTTCCTCAGGCACCCCAAAAATCTTTCCTGGAACATAGGTGTTTCAAAACCATGACAGTGTTTTGCAGTTAGTATACACTGGGTAGACTGCCTAGCAATCCTTTCAAGAGTCAGAGGTGAGCGTAATCAACTTATTTGATTGGATGCCCTTCAAGTTTAGGAAGGTCCCATTCTTATGCCCCAGCAGATAAGACAGAGCCCTGGATGGCTGTCGGTGTGATTAGATAACTTCTGATGATTTTATTTCCCTTACTGAGCTGCTGCTTCTGGGTTAAATTTATTTTATTACCTGTCTATTTATTACCTGTCCATGGCTCAGCGGCCATGGCTCATGGGCACAGCCGCTCTGCGGCATGTGGGATCCTCCTGGACCGGGGCACGAACCTGCGTCTCCTGCATCGGCAGGCGGACTCTCAAACACTGCACCACCAGGGAAGCCCTACCTGTCCATTTTCAAAGAAAGACCGACAAAGTCACTGTAATAGGTCAGGAGTCTGAGCTCAGGGTTGGTCAAAGGTACTCACAGGGAGGAAGGTGGATAAAAATAAGTGGGTAAAATAGGAGCATTGGCAAGTACAGCCAGGACAACCGTGTTCACTGTGCATACTAATAAAGGCCAGAATCTCCTCATTTTTCTCTGGTGGGAAGTTCTGATGGTTTCACAGGATCAAACTCAAATCATATTCAAACTAGGGGGCTTCCCGGAAGGCGCTGAAGCACCGGCAGAGCCCACCTGTGCTCCCACTTTGGCACTCCAGGATCAGAGTTGGGTTTGGAGATGGGGTTGCTGTAACCCCAAGGAGATGAGCAGAGAGGAGGAGTTGATTACCGGTCTCCTCTGACTCTCTGGCCCAAATTGCCTGGCTTCACAGGGGGGACAGAGTTTTGCTTTGAGCAACTGATGGGGCACTTCCAGGCTCGTGGGGTTGCCCAGTGACCCGACAGCCTGACAGGCTGGCTGCAGTGTGACAGCCCTTTGTTTCTCCAGAATCTGTACATCAGGTGGTGCATGGTTGCGGGCAACCATTCACTGCCCCCCCACAAGGGGGATGGCACCTTCCCTCTCTGTACCCTATGATCACCAGATACTTGAAATGAATGCAAGGTTTTTGACTTCAAGGAAGAGCTCACATAACCCCTTCTGCCTCATAATGTGTGGGATTTACTATAATGGAAGGACATTATAAAGAACAGGTAGAAAACTCACCTGTTGATCTCCATGTAGGAGTTTATTTTGCATGAATCTCTCCTACATGAGTAGATATCAGAGGTTTATTTTTGTTCCCGTGTGTGTAGTTTGGCAGAGGATGTAGGTATGGTGATTTGAAGCCCTCAAAGAAATATTCTCTGAATTCTCAAGACTTCTCTTGATTGTAACTGAAAAAGACCTGGAAAAGGAGGAAAAGCAAAGGATGAGGGAGAACGAATGACTGTTTCTCAGTAAATTCACCTTCCTGGTTGATTGTTCTGTCTTCTCGTTTCTTTTAACTTCTATGTATGTCTAATGGAATGATGTAGAAAGGCTGATTTTTATGCTTTAAAAGATTTTACATCACAAACTAGAAGTGGCTAACAGAACTTATTCACATCAATGTTACATAGAGACTTTGATATTAAATTTGTATACTAAAATGGGTTAATCCAAATTTTCTCTTTCTTTTTGAGTGAATATTTGTAACATAGTTTTATAGATAATAGTTTATCCTAGATATACAAAATTGTGAGAATGGGTACCATTTTTCACCACTTAAATGATTTCTTTTAAATGAATAGATTGTACACTTTAAATGCCAATGTTGTGTCTTACATGTTGTTTTTTAATTCCTTGATTTACAAAACTTGTGTTTATTTAATTGATTTCTATCTAATAATCTGTCTCCCCTTTATTGTTTCTTACTTTATATTTTATTGATCTATAGTTAATTTACATTATTATATTAGTTGCAGAGGTACAACATAGTGATTCATAAATGTTTAGGTTGTTCTCCATTTATACTTATTATAAAAGAGTGGCTCTATTCCCCATGCTATACAGTACGTCACTGTAGATTATTGATTTTATAGATAGTGGATTATTCCTCAGAATCTCCGACCAATATTTTGCTCCTCCACCCTGTCTCTCCCTGCTGGTAACCACTAGTCTGTTCTTTAATCTGTGAGTCTGTTTCATTGCTGTTTTTGTTGTATTCAATTTTTTAGATGCCACGTGTAAGTGATAACCTACCAGGATTGTTTTCTCTGTGGCTTATTTTACTAAGCATCATACCCTCCAAGTCCATCCATGTTCTTGCAAATGGCAAAATTTCATTTTTTGCTGAAGTCATCATAAAAATATTTTTTTATCCCCTAACCTATTGATGAACACTTAGTTTGACTCTATATCTTGCCTATGGCAAATAGCACTGTTATAAACATTGGTGTGCAGTTATTTTTTTTGAAATAGTGTTTTTGTTTTCTTCTGATATACCCAAGAGTGAAACTGCTGGATATTATGGCAGTTCTATTTTTAGTTTTTTTGTGGAACCTCCATTCTGCTTTCCACAGTAGCTGCACTACTTCACATTCACATCAAGAGTGTACAAGAGTTTCCCTTTCTCCACATCCTCACTAACCTTTGTTATTTGTGACCTTGTTGATGACAGCCATTCTGACAAGACTGAGGTGATATATCTCATAGTTTTGATTTACATTTTATTGCCGATTAGCTGTGTTTAGCATTTTTGTGAGTTCTGGCTGTCTATCTGTATTTTTTTCCTTGGAAAAATGTCTATTTAGGTCTTCTCATTTTTAAAAAAAATATTTTGGGTGTTGTTCTGGTATTGAGTTGTATGTGCTGTTTCTGTAGTTTAGATATGAACCCTTGCTTGGTCATCTTTTGGGTGTTAACCTCTTATCATGTGCCAATATTGTCTCTCCTTCAGCAGGTTGTCTTTTCATTTTGTCTTTGGTTTCCTTTGCTGTGCAAAATCTTTTAAGTTTAATGAAGTCCCATTTGTTTATTTTTGCTTTTGTTTCATTTGCCTTAGTAGACTGAACCCAAAACTGTTGCTATCATTTATGTTGAAGAATGTTCTGTATTTTCCTCTCGGGGTTTTATGGTCCTACATTTAGTTCTTTATTCAGTTTTGCATTTATTTTATATACGGTGTGCTAAAATACTCTAATTTTATTCTTTTCCATGTAGCTGACCAGTTTTCCCAGTACCACTTATTGAAGAGACAGTTTTTTCTCCATATTGCCTGCTTTGTCATAAATCAATTAAATATATGTGTGTGGGCTTATTTCTGGGATCTCTATTCTATTCCAGTGATCTTTGTGTCTGTTTTTGCTCCGGTCCAATGCTCTTTGATTACTGTTGCTTTGCAGTATAATCTGAAGTCAAGGTGCATGATGCCTCCAGCTCTGTTCTTTTTCTTTTTTTTTTTTTTTTTTTTTTTTTGCGGTACACGGGCCTCTCACTGCTGTGGTCTCTCCCGTTGCGGAGCACAGGCTCCAGACGCGCAGGCTCAGCGGCCATGGCTCATGGGCCCAGCGGCTCCGCAGCACGTGGGATCTTCCCAGACCGGGGCACGAACCTGTGTTCCCTGCATCGGCAGGTGGACTCTCAACCACTGTGCCACCAGGGAAGCCCCAGCTCTGTTCTTTCTCAAGATTGTTTGGCTATTTGGGGTCTCTGTGTTTCTACAGAAATTTTAAAATTACTTTTTCAAGTTCTGTGAAAATGTTTTGGTATTCCGATATGGATTGCATTAAATCTGTAGATTGTCTTTGGTAGTATGGTTATTTTAACAGTATTAATTCTTCCAGTCCATGAACCTGCTGTATTTTCCCATCTTTTTCTGTTGTCTTCAAATTCTTTCACCAATGGCTGATAGATTTCTGAGTACATGTCTTTTACCTGCTTAGGTGTGTTTGTTCCTAGGTATCTTATTCTTCTTGGTGTGATTGCATATGGTATTGTTTTCTTAATTTTTTTTCTTTATGACAGCTTTGAGTTTTGTTTTTTTCTTCTTTTTCTAATTCCTTCAGGTGTAATGTTAAGTTGTTTATTTGACATTTTTCTTGTTTTCTAAGAATAAGCTTGTATCACTATAACTTCCCCCTGTGAACTGCGTTGGCTGTGTCCCATAGATTTTGGATCATTTTGTGTTCATTGTCATTTGTCTTGGGTATTTTTAGAATCCCTCTTTAATTTCTTCAGTGTTCCTTTCTTCCCCTTTTATTCCGTTCATCTGTGATGTGAGGACTATCTTTAATATTATGTTTGGATTTCTTTCAGATTTGTGTGTGTGTGTGTGTGTGTGTGTGATTATTTAAGTTGCTGAGCTCTTAATTTCACATGGACACTAACAACCCTGTATTTTTACTCTGCTCCCCAGCAGTTACTGAATTTCACCTTATATTTTACATCTACTTGTTTTGTGTGCCCCTTAACTTCTTATTGTGAATATAGATTTTATTACTGTTTTCTTTCATCCTTCATATTAGCTGTGTACATGGTTGATTTACTGCCTTTGTTGAATATTTGCCTTATCCAATGAGGTTTTTCCTTTAGTAAGTTTCCTTTCCTAATTTTTTTTTATTATTATTATTTTTAATGTTTGCTTTTTTTTTAAATTAATTTATTTATTTTTGCTGCGTTGGCTCTTCATTTCTGTGTGAGGGCTTTCTCCAGTTGTGGCAAGTGGGGGCCACTCTTCATCGCGGTGTGCGGGCCTCTCATATTGAGACCTCTCCCGTTGCGGAGTACAGGCTCCAGACGCGCAGGCTCAGTAGCTGTGGCTCACGGGCCTAGCCGCTCCGCAGCATGTGGGATCTTCCCAGACCAGGGCTCGAACCCGTGTCCCCTGCATTAGCAGGCAGATTCTCAACCACTGCGCCACCAGGGAAGCCCCCTAATTTTTTTTTTTATTTTTTTTATTTTTTTTTACAACCCTCAAAATGCAAGTTTATTGAATAAAGCTGAGAAGGGCAGTAAACAGACAAAAAACGCATCCACCTAAATAAAAAAAATCACATATTTACAAAGTTCAGTAACTGTTAGGTTCCACATGCAGAGGTTAATGCACAGGAAAATGTTGGTAGTAGTGTCTGGATGTCTTGAAACGCTGGAAGCAATGAACAGACACACAAACACATTACGGTTTAGCTGTAGGTCAATTAACGAACCTATGTGGTCCCCACAGAGTCACACATCCTAGTTCTGATTCCTCCTTTTAGGCACAAGCAAATTGCCACATTCTTTGTAATGGTTCACAGTGACCATTAATGGTGTTGAAGTACAGTGCCAAGTTTAAATATCCCTTCATTTACAGAACCATCCATCCCATCAGGGAAGTATGCAACATGCTTCAAAGAATAAGAACAGAATTTTAAAAGCCAAGGTTCTACTCATAAAAATGTGAATGGAGAAAAGCAAGTAGTGTCTGTGCAACATGGTGCAGTATTTTGTACAGAATATCATTAAGGCCATGGCAGTCTATAAATTAAAACTGATTATCATTAAAAGAACTTACTGTTGACTGCACTTGGAGTGCTCAACACGTTTGGAAATGCACTGTCTACATGAGTGCTGCTTCCTTTCCTAATTTTTATGTTTCAGTCGTGGCCTTTTCTTTTTCACTGAGAAAAGCCCCTTTAAGATTTCTCATAAAGCTGGTTTGGTGATGCTGAGCTCTTTTAGTTTTGCTTCTCTGTAAAACTTTAGATCTCACCATTAAATCTGAAGGAGAGCCTTGCTGGGTAGAGTATTTTTGGTTATAGGCTTTTCCCTTTCATGACTTTAAATATACCATGCCACTCCCTTCTGGCATGCAGAGGTTATCCTGAAAAGTCAGCTGATAACTTTATGCAAGTTCCCATGTTTGTAACTTGTTGCTTTTCCTTTGCTCCTTTTAATAGTGTCTTTTTATCTTTATTTTTTTGCCATTTTAATTACAATGAGTCTTGGTGTGGTCTTCTTTGGGTTGATCCTGTTTCGGCCTTACTGTGTTTACTGGACTTGGATGTCTGTTTTCTTTCCCAGGTTAAGGAAGTTTTCAGCTCTTATGTCTTTAGGTATGTTCTACACTGCTTTCTCTTTCCTTTTTGCTTCTGGGACCAGTATAATGCAAATATTAGTACACTTGATGTTGTTTCCCAAGTCTGTTCAATTTTCCTCATTTCATTTTTATCTATTGTTTTACCGTTCATCTTCAGTGATTGCCAGTACACTGTCCTTCAGTTTTCTGATTCATTCCTCTGTATCATTTAGTCTACAGTAGTTTCCTTTTAGTGTATTTTTCATTTCTGTTATTGTATTCCTCATCTCTGTTTTGTTGTTCTTTAATGGACTAACTCTTTTTTAAAAAAAATTCTAACTTCTTGCTCTGGTCGTCCATTCTTCTCCTGAGTTCTTTGATCATCTTTATAGTCATTACCTTGAACTATTTTTTTGCGGAGATTGGCTAGCTCCACTTAACTTAGATCTTCTTCTGAATTCTTATCTTGTTCCTTCATTTTGATTGTGTTTCTGTGTCACCTCATTTTTCTTAACTTTCTGTTTTTATTGCTATGTGTGTAGTAGGTTCGTTACATTTCCTGACCATGGAGAAGTGGCCTTTTGTAGGAGAGGTCCTATGTGTCCCAGCAGCCCACTGTCCCTTGTTCACTACAATTATATGTTCTAGGTGTACCCCCTATGTGGGCTGCTTGGGCTCTTCTGTTGTGGTGGGCTGACTACTGTGGGTGGTCTGGTGGGTTTGGCTGCTCCCAGAGTGCTTGTTTGTCAGACTCTGCCTTGTATGGAGGTTGTCTGTGCTGCTTGGTGAGGCTAAGTCATAAGGCAGCTGGATGCACAACTCTGGGGGATACCAAATCTAGTGCTGGTTCACTTATGGGTAGAATTGCAGTTCAGGTGATATCAGGGCTAGTGCCCAGTCACTGGTCCTGGGGTGATGCTGGCTACTGGGAGGAAGACACAGGTCCTGAGTTCTGGCTGCAGGGCCCAGGAGTTGCAGAGTTGGTGTTGGATCACTGTTCCTGACACAGCTATCTGCAGGGTCTGGGGTACCCCTAATCTTGTGTTGGCATTCTGATGGGAAGGGTCAGGACCCAGCTGAGTCCATGGCTGCTTCTGGCCTGCAAGTGAGTGTTCTGGTCACACAGGCTGCTGGGCTGTGCTATTCCTGGTGCTAGTGTGTGCCTGTTGGTATATGAGGCTGATCCCACTGCTAGAGCAGGTTTGCTGTTGGGTAGGTCCAAGCTCCATCCAGTCCCTGTGTGATAATCAGCTGCCGACGGTGTGGCTGATTCCAAGGCCAGAGCAGGCTCACCTGTTAGGGTGGGCCAGTGACTACAGGGCTGGTGCCTGTCCACTGATGTGTGGAGGCTGGTCCTAGGGCTTTTGGTGGCTGGGCCCAGTTCCAGGGGCAGCTGTGCAATGAGAGGTTCTGAAGGCAGCCTGTTTGCTGGTGGATGGGGCTATGCCCCTGCTCAGTTAGTTGCTTGGCCTGCAGAATCCTAGTACCTGTGTCTGTAGTCTGGTGGAAATGGGTAAGGCTAGGTCCTGAGGCTAAAAAGATAGAGGGAGGATTCTGAAATTATGCTTGCTAGTACCAGTGGCCACGAGGTAGAAGGAGCTCCCCCAAATGGCTGCTGCCAGTGTCTATGTCCCTGAGGCTGTGCTGTAGTTGCCTCTGGACTCTCTGGCAGACTCTCCAAGATCAGGAGGTAGGTGTGACCTAAGATCCGTTCAAATGACTGCTTCTGTTCTGATTCTCAGATCATGTGGAATTTTGTGAGCATCTTTTAAGAGTGGAATCTCGATTTCCCACAGCCCTCTGTCTCTCTAGAAAATAGGTACTACTTGTCTTCAAAACCCAACTTTCTAGGAACTCTTCTTTCCAGCACAGGGTCCCTGGGCTTGGGAGCCTGATGTTGGGTTCATACCACTTGCTACCTGGGTGCACCTCAGAAATTGTAAGTATTCTCCCATTTGTGGGCCACCAACCTGGTGGTATAGGTCTTAACTCTGTTGAGATTTTGTCCTTCCTTCCTGTCTTGCCGAGGTGCCTTCCTTATATCTTTAGCTGTAAAACATCTTTTATGGTTGGTCCTGGCCTTTTTCATCAATTGCTGTTCTATAAACTGTTGTGACTTTGGTGTGCCCAGGAGACATCAAGCTCTGGGTCTTTGAATGCTACCATCTTAGACAATCTCTCCACTTCATTCTTAAATCATATTATTTAATTTTTCTTAGTATCTTATTTGATTAGCGACAGTTTGAAATTTATTATCACTCATGTTTACTTCGTCTGTTTAAAAAAAAATTGAATAGTGCATTCATTCATTTTGAAGTGAAGGTAGTAACCTGTGAATTTCCATACCTCAAAAATCAAGGATAGGAAAAAGCCTTTTCTCCCTGTGTTACCCTCAAACTCTGCACCCCACACCAGCCTGGGGATTAACCTCCTGCACCCATGCCCACCTTCTGTTTTTAGACCATTAACCATCACTGCATCTGTATGTGTGTTGACAAAGTGAACTCTAGTCTTTCCGGTTTTTGTGTTTTGTTTTTTGGTTTAGGGAACAGTCCTACTATGAAAGTACATTTACTAGTCTGCTGAAGTTCATATATAAACCTGTCAAGCACATTACCAGAATTGGAATTGCTTGTATATACACTTTGATAAATTTTAGAGACAGTGGTAGAACAGAAGTAAATTGTATTTCAAATCCCACAATATTCTCACACCATGGAAACCCTTCCCTTTTTAATATATTTGTGTGTAGTTTATCTTTATGTCCATACTATATTTCCCAGAGATGCGTAAGTGTTATGTTTCTTGCTAGCACACTTACCGTATTGTTCAAAGTCAGGCGTTTAGTGGTTTTAGCATGATCATATTTCCATGAACTCACAAATACAAGATCTTCTCTCACACTGTCTTTTACTCCCTGTTGTTTTATATTGCCCTCCTTATTCTCAGTCCTGGTCTTTCTTTATGCTCTTCATCAACTTGGATAATTTATACTATTTTCTCCCTTATTCAAGACCAATAGAATAGAATAGAACCCCCAGAAAAAAACCCTCATATATGGCCAAATGATTTTTGACAAGTTGCCAAGACTTTTCAAAGTAGAAAGGACAGTATTTTCAACAAATGGTGCTGAGAAATCTTGTTGTCCACATGCAAAAGAAGGAAGATGGACCCTTCCCTAACATCCTAGGCAAAAAATTAATGAAAACGTATCAAGAAACTAAATATAAGACCTAATAAAATAAAAAGTCTTAGCAGAAGACACAGGACAAGCGCTTCATAACATTGGATTTGGAAGTTTTCCTCAATATGAAATGAAGGAACAACAAAGGTACAGCTAACAAAAAAAAGAAACAATTTTCACCACATAATTTAAAAAAAATGTGTGTCAAAGAAATGTAAACAGAATAAAATGGCAACCCACAAGATGGGAGAAAATATTTGAAAGCCATCTATCTGTCAAGAGATTTCTATTCAGAATATACAGAGAACTCCTACAACTCAACAAGAAGCAAACACCCTGATTCAAAAATGGATAAAAGACTTGAATAGATGGTTCTTCAAAAGGATGTACAAATGACTAAGCACTTGAATAGATGCTCCATATCACTAAATGCATGTTTATATGTTTGTGTGCATGCATACGCACACAAGCACACACACACATACACAAGCAGAAAACATGCATTGGTGAGGATGTGAGGGAGTTGGAAGCATTGTGCTCTGTCAGTGGGAATGTAGAATGATACAGCTGCTTTGCAAAAGAGTATGGCAATTTTTCAGATATAGAAAAATAGAATTACTACACGATCCAGGAATTTTACTATGAGGTATACCCAAAGGAATTGAAATCAGAGTCTTAAAGTAATATTTGTACTCCAGTGTTTAGAGCAGTAATAATCACAGTAGCTAAAATATGAAAGCAACCTAAGTGTTCATCCACTAGTTCCTGGATAAGCAAAGTGTGGTATACCCATATAATACAATATTATTCAGTGTTAAGAAGGAAAAGATCTAAGAATATTCTACAACATGGATGAATCCTGAGGAAATTTAGCTACCATATATGCCATTTTTGTGACATTTAGTGAGTCATAACAATGCAACTACTTATTTCTATTATATGGGGTACTTAGTGTAGTCAAAACCATAGAAATTGGGAGGGTAATGATGCTTTTCAGGTGGTTATGGAACAAAAAGGAAAGTTATGTTTAAAGGATATAGAGTTACAGTTTTAAAACATAGAAAATAATTAGAAAGATAAATGGCGATGTTGATCACCCAATAATATGAATGTATATAATATCACTGAACAGTGCACTTTATAATAATTAACATGTTATATTTTATGTTACTTGATTTTACCGACATACAAATTTGGGAAAGAATGTAATATCAGGAAAGGGAGTGGACCTGGGATAGAGCAGAGAGTAATCAGAAAGGTGAGACACTGCATATTGTTGAAGAAGAGGCAAGAGTCTTCACTGGCCAGAAGAGACTTTATTAAAAAAAATTATTCTGAGGATGTATTAAATAGATATCTGTGGGTGAACTGCTATCTCCCCTGTGTTATCTTAAAGAGTCTTTAATAAAGTCCATAAGGCTTGTTGAGGCTTTTTTAAAAACTAGGTTCCACATGAGATAATTAGAGGCTGGTACTTAAGTCTATGTCTAGGTTGACAGATTTTGCAGGGAAGACGAACCTGAGAACAGTGGAGGTCCTGAGAGTGTAAGTACATGGAAATTGGAAAAAAAAATAATAAAGGGAATTAGGAAAACTTTCGACTCTGAAGGTCATGTATTACTGAGTCAGACCTGAGGTTTCTAAGGAGTTATATACACAGTTGCTATTTCGATTGCTTGTTGATGAAGATCAGTGGAAAAACTAGAGTCGTTTCCAAGTGTAGGTAAGATATGAGAGGATGGAGGTGGAAAGTAGGGAGGCCCAGAGAAAAATGGGAAGGTCATATTGGGCCAAGATGGTGGTAATATCCAGCAGAACGGATGGTAGGGCAGACTATGGATTCATCTTTCTTATTTCGGCTCCCCACCTCATCCTTAATAGTTCTTTGGGAATATCTCATTGCTCTGTGATGCAGGTACAGAATTCGAGTGAGGAGACTACACTCTCAGTGTCCAGCTGTCTGAGTCCTCAGTGTGCTTCAAATAATGGAGAACTATTGCTTCTTTGTGAGAAGAGTTAGTACCTCGTAGCTAAGCTTAAGCTGGAGCTTATGCAATATTGATTCCATTTTATATATACTGTTGGCATGGAGGTTCCTCCTCCTCTTTTCTTGATCATTATGAAATGAACCTATATTTCTCAATATTTGGGTATATCAGATAAATACATTAAGTAAAGGAATCTTATATATTGCTCCCTGCATAATTTGCCCTTTTCTGTTTCTCTTTTACCTTTACTAAATTAGCACAGGGAGAGACTGTGAAATGTTCTAATCAGGAGAGATTAGAACATCATATTTCTAGAGAGGTTGGTTGGACAGAGCAGGGGTCCCAGTGAGAATCAAAGCTTCTGTTTCTACTTGGAAGTGTACCTGTATAGAGTAGAGGGCTCCAGGAAATATCCTAGAATATTGCAATGTCCCTGCGGGAGATCATTAAGAGAGGAAGGATCTGGTCCCAGATCAGTGTACTATGACACGTTTGTCAGTCATCTGATGTGAGATTCTCAGAGCCAATCCCATGGTAGGGCTGAGTGCAGAGTGATGAGGAACCTGTGAAAGCCTTTGATTGCATGTTAAAGATGAAGCTTTGATTTTGGGGAGAATTTTCTTACCTGACTGAATGTCACTCTTCTGTGGGGATGAGATTCTGTGCTTTTCCTCTCTTGATGACCACTGACTGAAAATCATTTGAGGATCATGTCTAGACAGCATTCTTTATTTAATTTCTTAAAGAAGAAAACATAGAAAACATTTTTATCCACTTTCAAATTGAGGATCAAGGGGAATGACATCAGTGAAAATGTCAGAGTAGGGAGTTCTAGCTTGTTTCCATCACCAGAAACACTGACATACATGGTAAAACCTGTCAGAGTGATCTTATCAACACATGTAAGCTTTCATTTCTTTTTGCCCTGTAGATTTATCTTTCACTGAAACTTAACTTACTACAGGATGTGGAGAATAAACAGGGAAGTAGAAACTGTATTTCCTGATGAGAGAATCACTAAGTCACATTAGCTGTTCTGAGCTATGTGTTACTCACTGTGACTGTAATTAAAACAAACAAACAAACAAAACACTTTTTTTTGTAAGTCAGTTCAGACATTTCCTCATTAAAGACAAGGTAACAGATACAGATTTAGATCTACCAGAATTGAGCAAAATTTTGATTGTACCTGTGCTGAATATATGAGCATGACCTGCTAGAAATCTTCATTATACTTATTGTCACAACTGACAAATTCCCTTTTGCCACTCCTGATATGTTGCATGTAAGGAATGCATAGGTCACTAACACCAGCAGGTCACAGGTAAACTCTGTCACATGGATTACTGCATGTTTTCCTGCTGGAAGACCACATATTCTCGAGTATCATGCCTGCAGAGTATGTGGGCTCTTCTTTTTTCTGGATAAAGTTTAGATAATCACCTAATTTTATGAGAAATATATAACTTGTATTTGCATATTCTTCAGGTTTTTATTTATTCATTCTCTTTCAAGTCCTAAGTGCAAATATTAAAGTGATTTCCAAGAGGGTGGTAAATAAGACAGCTACATTTATGCTCCAAAATTAGCAATAAAGCATAATACAATTGTAAGTGCATTAATGTGTGATTAATATGTAGATACTTATGTAAATGCAATTTTAGTAATGCTTTGTGGAGAGCTTCAGAATCTAGGTATTTTAAAAAAAAGAAGAAGGAGTTTTTGAAACTCTCAGGGAATTATATAGAAGTCTTTGTGTCTATAAATATCAATCTGGAATAATGCATTTTCTCAGAAATAAACTAGGCATAAAATTGTAGGAAAAAACTTCATGAAATGAAAGAGCATGTGAGATGGCCATACAAGAAAAATAATATTCACAGAGAATAATGAACAGTGTGGAGTTCAGCAAAACGGTAATACAGATTCAGAGAGTAAATCTTTGGAGAGCCTAATTATGAGTTCCTCATATTGCATCTTTGGAGAGACTGTAGTCATTTGAAATATGATGTTATAAGATGATGTGAACATACTTAAATACTTTCGTTTAGAAATGACCACTTAGAACGAGAATAAATGAGAGTACAAAATTATGTTTTTGTTGATTTTTGAAGATCCCAGGTGAGTGCTGATAATTTAAATATATATGATATCACCATGCTGGTGCAGTGGTTGAGAGTCCACCTGCTGATGCAGGGGACACGGGTTCGTGCTCCAGTCTGGGAAGATCCCACATGCTGCGGAATGGCTAGACTCGTGAGCCATGGCCGCTGAGCCTGTGTGTCCAGAGCCTGTGCTCCACAATAGGAGAGCCCACAACAGTGAGAGGCCCATGTACCGAAAAAAAAAAAAACCAAAAACATGATATCTTTCACTGCAAAGTAAAGGAGCTGTTACAGTGGAGGATTCCTGGACTGAATGTCAATATTATGACATAGTGTGAGTGTGTTTCGTGTTTGGTAATTGCAATCATTGTTGCTTTTGTTGTGGTCATCCATTTACAATGTTTGGTGTCAGTTGATTTTTCTCTTGTAAAAATAAAATACAGTCTGTGTGTGTGGAAAAAAAACATACATGATGTCTTGATAAAGTTGTATGTAATTTGAGATCTGGAAAAAAGCATTTCTTTTCTGTAATGCTAGGATGCTAATTGGACATTTTTGCAGGAAAGAGATTTCAGCATGCAAATCTCGTGTCTCTGAGGTGGGAAGTCAGTTCATGGCAGAACATTCTATTAAACTTGTGTGAGTGCAGAAATATTTCTTTGGAAGGAAGAGGTCACAAATCCCTTTTTAACAGTTAATGGTTTATAGTATACCGAATGAGCAAAATGGCTATTTCTGAACTTTAGAAAAAAATAATATAGTTTTTTTCTGCATTTACATTATGAAGCTGATGTAGAATATCAAAAATTCTTTATTTTGAAAAACAATGTAATCAATTTGACATAATTCATATATATTGAACCTGTGGTACACACACACAATAAAATTTACATTCAAAAAATCTTTTTCACTTAAGAAATATTTTCTAGTGTAGTTGATTTACAATGTTGTGGGGGTTTTTTTAAATACATGTTTATTGAAGTATAATTGCTTTATAACACTGTAAAAGTTTCTGCTTTATAACAAAGTGAATCACCTATATGTATACATATATCCCCATATCCCCCCATCTTGAGGCTCCCTCCCAGACTCCCTATCCCACCCCTGTGGGGGACATAAAGCACCGAACTGATCTCCCTGTGCTATGCGGCAGTTTACCACTAGCTATTTTACATTTGGTAGTGTATATATGTCAGTGCTACTCTCTTACTACGTCCCTGTCTCCCCTTCCGCCCTGTGTCCTTAAGTCCGTTCTCTACATCTGTGTCTTTATTCCTGCCCTGTCACTAGGTTTGTCAGTACCATTTTTCTAGATTCCATATATGTGTGTTCGCGTATGGTATTTGTTTTTCCCTTTCTGACGTACTTCACTCTGTATGACAGATTCTAGGTCCAACCACCTCACTACAAATAACTCAGTTTTGTTCCTTTTTATGGCTAATACTCCATTGTGTATATGGGCCACATCTTCTTTCTATATTCATCTGTCGATGGACATTTAGGCTGCTTCTATGTCCTGGGTATTGTAAATAGTGCTACAGTGAACATTGTGGTACATGTATCTTTTTGAATTATGGTTTTCTCCAGGTATATGCCCAGTAGTGGGATTGCTGGGTCATATGGTAGTTCTATTTTTAGCTTTTAAGGAACCTCCATATTGTTCTCCATAGTGGTTCAGTTATATATATATATATATATATATATATATATATATATATATATATATATATATATATATATATATATTCTTTTCCATTATGGTTTATCACAGGATACTGAATATAGTTTCCTCTGCTATACAGTAGGTCATTGTGGTTTGTCCATCTTATGTGGAATAGTCTGCTTCTGCTATTCCAAAACTCCCAATCTTTCCATCACTCTCTCCTTGGCAACCACAACTCTGTTTTCTATATCTGTGTGTTTGTTTCTGTTTCGCTGACATGTTCATTTGTGTCCTGTTTTCGATTCCACATGTAAGTGATATTATATGGTATTTGTCTTTCTCTTTCTGACTTATTTCACTTAGTATCATTATCTCTAGGTCCATCCATGTTGCTGCAAATGACATTATTTCATTCTTTTTTATGTCTGAGTAATATCTATTGTATACATATACCACAGTTTCTTTATACATTCATTTTTCAATGAACATTTAGGTTGTTTACATGTCTTGGCTATTACAAATAGTGCTGCTATGAACATAAGGTTTTATGTATTTTTTTGAATTATAGTTTTGTCTAGATATATGCCCACAAGTGAGATTGCTGGATCATATGGCAACTCGCTTTATAGTTTTTTTGAGGAACCTCCATACTGTTTTCCATAGTGGCTGCACAAACTTACATGGCCACCAACAGTGTAGAAGGGTTTCCTTTTCTCCATACCCCATCCAGCATTTGTTAATTGTAGATTTTTTTTTAATGATGGCCATTCTGATCGATACCTCATTGTAATTTGGATTTGCATTTCTCTAATAATTAGTGATGATTAACATCTTTTCATGTGCCTATTGGCTATCTGTATGTCTTCTGTGGAGAAATGTTTATTTAGGTCTTCTACCCATTTTTCCATTGAGTTATTTGCTATTTTGTTATTGATTTGTATGAGCTGTTTGTATAGTTTGGAAATTAAGCCCTTGTCAGTCTCATAATTTGCTAATATTTTCTCCAGTCCATAGGTTGTATTTTCATTTTGATTATGGTTTACTTTGCTGTGCAACAGCTTGTAAGTTTGATTAGTTCCTGTTTCTTTTTTGCTTTTACAGTAAGCCCCCTACATATGAACAAGTTCTGTTCCAAGAGTGCGTTTGTAAGTCCAATTTGTTTGTAAGTACAACAAAGGTAGCCTAGGTACCCAACTTACACAGCCGGCTATATGGTATTGTACCATAGTAGGTTTATAATACTCTTCACACAAACAATACATAAAAAAAACACAAAAATAAAGAAAACATTTTTAATCTTACAGTACAGTAACTTGAAAAGTACAGTAATATAGTACAACAGCTGGAATACTCGGGCTGGCATCAAGGGAACAGGTGAGAAGAGTTACTGATTAGAGGAGGGAGAGGAGGTGGGAGAAGGTAGAGGTGAAGGATTATCAGTAGTAGGAGACAGAGAGCAAGCTGCCATTTCACTCATAACTGATGTTGATGACACAAGTTCTGGTTCCTTGCTGGATTAATTCTATCTACCGTCTTGAAAAAATGATCTATTGATGTCTGGGTAGTAGCTCTTTTTTTCTCATCATAGATGACAAGGTAGCACTGGATTTCATTCTGAATGGCTGCTGCCACCTTTGGGTACCATTCTAGGTTCGGGTCCTCTGCCTCAAAAACTAACAGTGCTTCCTCAAATAAAGAAGATTCCCTTGCCATTTTCTGTGTTGTGAATCTCTTCAGTTCTTCAGTTACTTCTTCTTCCTCCTGTCCCTCTTCATCCTTTCTCTGGACCTCCAATTCCATCAGTAAGCTCCTCATGTTGCACAGCAAGGAGTTTAATGACATTGTCTTCTTGCAGATCTAGCTCCAGCTTCTCAGTGAGGGTCACTACGTTGCTGAAGACCTCTTAGGACTTCTGATCTACCTTCTCAAATCCACAAAAATTATGAACAAACTGTGGGCAAAGGTTCTTCCAAACCCCATTCACAGTGACCACCATACCATCACACCAGCCAAAGTCAATGTTTTTATGGTCTTGTAGATGTTATAGTCCTTCCAAAGTTGTCCTTAGGTTGTTCCTGATTTGTCACTTACCTTTACTGCCTGACAAAATGTGTGACATAAATAATATTTGTTGAAAGTCGCTCTAACTCCCTGGTACATAGGTTGGATGAGCAACGTAGTATTCGGTGACAGATGCACTACTTTGACGCTGGGATGAAAGTCATCCATGGATGGGGGGTGGCCCAGAGCATTGTCGAGCAGCAAAAGAATGTTTTGCTGGAACGTCCTTCTCCGAGCAATATTTCTCTACATCTGGGATAAAGTGGTGGCAAAACCAGTCCTGGAACATGGCCTGTGTAATCCAGGATTTGGGGTTATGCTTCCACACAACAGGAAGAGAGCCCTTGGCTATGTTTTTAAGGGTTCTTGGGTTCTTTGAATGATAAACTAAGAGAGGCTTCAGCTTCAATTTACCAGAAGCATTGCCACCAAACAACAGTTAGCCTATCCTTTGCTGCTTTACAGCCTGGCATCAACTTTTCCTCCTTACTGATGTAACTTCGGTCTGGCATCCTCTACCGGTACAGTTGTGTCTCATCCACATTAAAAACCTGGTTGGGTAAATACACACCATCATCAATAATTTCTCAAAGTGTTTCCGGAAGTTCCCAGACAGCTACCCTATCTGCACTTGCTGCCTCTCCACTTACTTTTACATTGTGAAGGTTGGCTCTAGCCTTGAAATGATGAAACCAGCCACAGCTGGCATTAAAAGATGTGCCCTCTGATTCTTTGCCGTTTTTCTTCTTCAAGTCTTCATAAAGGCTTTTAGCTTTCTCTTGAATCAGCAATAAGCTGAGCAGGATGTTGATCCTGCATCTGCACACTGAGAAGTTTCTCCATCTCCTCCATCACTTTTCCATGCTTCTTTGATATTTTGTCAACACCGTCAGCACAGCAGACTTCACATGTTCCATGATCTTGTCCTTGTTCTTTAGATTCGTGCCAATGATTGAATGATTCATGTTATAAGAATGAGCTATGTCTAACATCTTTTTGCCTTGCTCCACTCTCTCAATTACTTTCACTTTTGTTTCCATCATTATCACTTGGCCCTTCTTAACAGTACCAGCTACATCACCACTGCTTTTATGCTTGCTTCCAGACATCTTGGGCTTGAAATAAATGTACTGTACTACTGTACTCTATACAGTACTGTAAAGTACACAAAAGCACAACCACTTATAGAGGATGCACGCACATAACAATGTATGCCAGACACGTGAACTAACTTACATGATTGGACATGCGAATGGACGTTTGCATCTTTGAAAGTTTGTAACTTGAAGGTTCATATGTAGGTGACTTACTGTATTTGTACTGCCTAGGGAGAACTACCTAGGAAAACTGTGGTATGATTTATGTCAGAGAATGTTTGCTTATGTTCTCTTCTAGGAGTTTTAAGGTGTCCTATCTTATATTTAAGCATGTAAGCTGTTTTGAGTTCATTTTTGTGTATGGTGTGAGGGTATATTCTGACTTCACTGATTTGAATATGGCTGTCTAACTTTCAAAACACCAATTGCTGAAGAGACTATCTTTTCCCCATTGTATATTCTTGCCTCCTTTGTCAAAGGTTAATTGACCATAGGTGTGTGCATTTATTTCTGGGCTCTCTATTCCATTCCATTGATCCATGTATCTCTTTCTGTGCCAATACCTTGCGGTTTTGATTACTGTAACTTTGTAGTATTGTCTGAAGTTTAGGAGGGTTATGCCTCCTGCTTTGTTCTTTTTCCTCAGGATTGTGTTGACAGTTCTGACTTTTTATGGTTCTAGATATATTTTAGGATTATCTAGTTCTGGGGAAAATGTCATGGGCGATTTGATAGGGATCACATTAAATCTGTAGATTGCTTTGGGTAGTATAGCCATTTTAACAGTATTAATTCTTCCCATCCAAGAACGTGGGATGTCTTTCCATTTCTCTGAATCTTCTTCAGTTTCCTTTACTAATGTTTTGTAGTTCTCAACATATAAGTCTTTCACCTCCTTGGTGATGTTTATTCCTAAGTATTTTATTTTTTTTGATGCCATTTTAAAAAGGATTGCTTGTTTATATTTCCTTTCTGTTATTTCATTGTTAGTGTAAAGAAATGCAGCCAGGGACTTCCCTGGTGGCTCCATGGTTGAGAATCCACCTGCCAATACAGGGGACATGGGTTTGAGCCCTGGTGCAGGAAGATCTCACATGCCATGGAGCAACAAGACCTGTGCACCACAAGTACTTAACCTGCACACTAGAGCCCATGAGCCACAACTACTGAGCCCCGGTGCCACAACTACTTAAGCCCACATGCCTAGAGCCTGTGCTCCGCAACAAAAGAAGCCACTGCAGTGAGAAGCCTGCACACCACAATGAAGATTAGCCCCCACTGGCCACAACTAGAGAAAGCCCATGCACAGCAATGAAGACGCAATGCAGCCAAAATAAAAAATTAAAAAAACAGAAAAAACAAGAAATGCAACCAATTTATGTATGTTAATCTTGTATCCTGTTACTTTGCTGAATTTGTTTATCAGTTCTAGTAGATTTTGTGTGGAACTTTTAGGGTTTCCTTTATATATATTATCATGTCATCTGCATATAATGAAAACTTTGCCTCTTCCCTTCTAATGTGGTTAGATTTTATTTCTTTTTCTTGTCTGATTATTGTGGCTAGGACTTCCAATACTATGTTGAAGAGAAGAGGTGACAGTGGGCATCCTTATCTTGTTCCAGATTTTAGGGGGAAGGCTTTCAGCCTATGAACATTGAGTATTATATTGGCTGTGGGTTTGTCATAAATAGCTTTTATTATGTTGAGATATGTTTCCTCTATACCCACTTTGGTAAGGTTTTTTTTTTTTTTTTTTGCAGTACACGGGCCTCTCACTGTTGTGACCTCTCCCATTGAGGAGCACAGGCTCCGGACTTGCAGGCTCAGTGGCCATGGCTCATGTCCCAGCTGCTCCGTGGCATGTGGGATCTTCCCAGACAGGGGCATGAACCCGTGTCCCCTGCATTGGCAGGCGGACTCTCAACCACTGCACCACCAGGGAAGCCCTGGTAAGTGTTTTTATCATGAATGGCTGTTGAAGTTTTTCAAATGCTATTTCAGCACCTATTTAGATGATCATTTGTTTTGTGTTTTTCCTTTGTTGATGGGGTGTATCATGTTGATTGATTGGCATACGTTGAAACAATTTTGTGACACTGGGGTGAATCAAATTTGGTCATGGTGTATGAACCTCTTATGTGTTGTCAGATTCGGTTTTCTAATATTCAGTTGAGAATTTTTGCATCTATATTTATCAAATATATTGGCCTGCAATTTTCTTTTTTGGTAGTGTCTGTCTCTGTGTTTCTTTTTAAGTCTTTATTGAATTTGTTCCAATATTGCTTCTGTTTTATGTTTTGGTTTCTTGTTTGTGAGGCATGTGGGATATTAGCTTCACCATCAGGGATTGAACCTGCCCCTCCTGCACTGGAAGGCGAAATCTTAACTGCTAGACTACCAGAAAAGTCCCCATCTGTTTTGTTTGTTTGTTTGTTTGTTTTAGTAAATTTCTTAATTAAATTTTTTGGGATGCATTGGGTGTCCATTGCTGTGCACGGGCTCTCTCTAGTTGTGGTGAGTGGGGGCTACTCTTCATTGTGGTGTGCATGCTGTTCATTGCGGTGGCTTCTTTTGTTGCAGAGCATGGGTTCTGGGTGTGCAGGCTTCAACAGTTGTGGCTATCAGGCTCAGTAGTTGTGGCTCCTGGGCTGTAGAGCACAGGCTCAGTAGTTGTGGCACACAGGCTTAGTTGCTGCGCAGCATGTGGGATCTTCCCAGACCAGGGCTCGAACCTATGTCCCCTGCATTGGCAGACAGATTCTTAACCACTGTGCCACCAGGGAAGTCCGCCCCATCTATTTTTGATATCAGGGAGATAGTGGCTTCATAGAATGTCTTTGGAAGTATTCCTTACTCTTCAAACTTTTCGAAGAGTTTGAGAAGGACCAGTATAAGTTTTGCTTTGTATATTTGGTAGAATTTGCTTGTGAAACCATCTGATCCTGGACTTTTGTTTGGTAGGGAGTTTTTTTAAATTACAGATTCTATTTTGATTTTAGTGATAAGTATGTTCAAGTTATCTATTTCTTCTTGATTCAATTTTGTTCAGCTGTAAAAAAACAACACACATTTTTAGGTTATGTTAGCACCTAAATACTTACCATGTATTAGACCACAAAAGGGAGAAGAAAAAAAATATTAAAATATTTTTTCAAATAGAAAAAGTATTAAAATATTTTTTCAAATAGAAAAAGTATTGAAATATTTTTAAGAAATTGGGATAATAATACTAATTACAATAATGACAAATTGTTCTGAACTTAAAGACTACTTTATCTAAGATGCTTATTATAAGCATGATATTATATGCTTATATATTATATGATATAATATATGCTTATTATATGCTTATTATAAGCATGATATTATATGTTTATTGTTTTATTGTTTTTAAATACATGGAATGTTTTCTCCTTTCTAAAATAATTCTTTTATTTTACCTGTACATTGTGAAAAAAATTAGTTGCACATAATATAAAAAATTACACTTTAATAGGAGATATTAATCCAGTTACATTTACTATAGTACTGAAAGTACTTAGGTTTAGAGTTACCACGTTATTGAGTGCTCTTTTTTATTTATTTATTTTTAAAAAAGATTTAATTGGGGGGGCATAAATTATTTATTTATTTATTTATCTATTTATCTATTTATATCATCTTATTGGACTATAATTGCTTTACAATGGTGTGTTAGTTTCTACTTTATAACAAAGTGAACAAGCTATACATGTAAATATATCCCCATATCTCCTCCCTCTTGCGTCTCCCTCCCACCGTCGCTATCCCACCCCTCTAAGTGGTCACAAAGCACTGAGCTGATCTCCCTGTGCTATGCAGCTGTTTCTTGCTAGTTATCTATTTTACATTTGGTAGTATATATAAGTCAATGCTACTTTCTCACTTCGTCCCAGCTTACCTTCCCCTCCCCGTGTCCTCAAGTCCATTCTCTATGTCTGCATCTTTATTCCAGTCCTGCCCCTAGGTTCTTCTGAACCATTTTTTTTTTTAGATTCCATATATATGTGTTAGCATACAGTATTTGTTTTTCTCTTTCTGACTTACTTCACTCTGTATGATAGACTCTAGGTCCATCCACCTCACTACAAATAACTCAATTTCATTTCTTTTTATGGCTGAGTAATGTTCCATTTTATATTGAAGATGTGCAACATCTTCTTTATCCATTCATCAGTTGATTGGACACTTAGATTGCTTCCATGTCCTGGCTATTGCAAATAGAGCTGCAATGAACCTTGTGGAACATGACTCTTTTTGAATTATGGTTTTCTCCCAGTATATGCCCAGTAGTAGGATTGCTGTGTCATATGGTAATGATATTTCTATTTTTAGGTTTTTAAGTAACCTCCATACTGTTCTCAATATTGGCTGTATCAAGTTACACCCTCACCAGTGGTGCAAGAGTGTACCATTTTCTCCACACCTCTGCAGCATTTGTTGTTTGTAGATTTTTTTGATGATGGCCATTCTTACCTGTGTGTGGTGATACCTCATTGTAATTTTGATTTGCATTTCTCTAATGATCAGTGATGTTGAGCATTCTTTCATGTGTTCATTGGCAATCTGTATATCTTCTTTGGAGAAATGTCTATTTCGGTCTTCTGCCCATTTATGGATTGGATTGTTTGTGGATTTTTTGATATTGATCTGCATGGGCTGCTTGTAAAGTTTGGAGATTAATCCTTTGTCAGTTGCTTCATTGGCCAATAGTTTCTCCTATTCTGAGGGCTGTCTTTTCATCTTGTTTATGTTTTCCTTTGCTGTGCAAAAGCTTTTAAGTCTCATTAGGTCCCATGTTTTTATTTTTGTTTTTATTTCCATTTCTCTAGGAGGTGGGTCAAAAAGGATCTTGCTGTGATTGATGTCATAGAGTGTTCTGCTTATGTTTTCCTCTAAGAGTTTTATAGTGTCTAGCCTTATATTTAGGTGTTTAATCCATTTTGAGTCTATTTTTGTGTATGGTGTTAAGGAGTCTTCTAATTTCATTCTTTTACCTGTAGCTGTCCAGTTTTCTCAGCACCACTTATTGAAGAGGCCGTGATTTCTCCATTGTATATTCTTGCCCCCTTTATCAAAAATAAGGTGACCATATGTGTATGGGTTTATCTCTGGGCTTTCCCTCCCCTTCCATTGATCTATATTTCTGTTTTTGTGCCAGTACCATACTGTCTTGACTACTGTAGCTTTGTAGTATTGTCTGAAGTCAGGGATCCTGATTACTCCAGCTCTGTTTTTCTTCTCAAGATTGCTTTGGCTGTTCGGGGTCATCTGTGTTTCCATATAAATTGTGAAATTTTTTGTTCCAGTTCTCTGAAAAATGTCATTGGTAGTTAGATAGAGATTGCATTGAATCTGTAGATTTCTTTGGGTAGTATAGCCATTTTCACAATGTTGATTCTTCCAACCCAAGAACACGGTATATCTCTCTATCTGTTTGTG
Source organism: Mesoplodon mirus (assembly GCF_964341445.2). Classification (NCBI taxonomy): domain Eukaryota; kingdom Metazoa; phylum Chordata; class Mammalia; order Artiodactyla; family Ziphiidae; genus Mesoplodon; species Mesoplodon mirus. The sequence goes on along the minus strand of NC_138983.1, from coordinate 104,805,353 downwards.
TCATCTTGATTTCTTTCATCAGTGTCTTATAGTTTGTTGAGTAAACGACTTTTGTCTCCTTAGGTAGGTTTATTCCTAGGTATTTTATTCTTTTCATTGCAGTGGTAAATGGGGGTGTTTCCTTAACTTCTCTTTCAGATTTTTCATCTTTAGTGTATAGGAATGAAAGAGATATCTGTACCTTAATTTTGTATGCTGCAACCTTACCAGATTCATTGATTAACTCTAGTAGGTTTCTGGTAGCATCTTTAGGATTCTCTATGTATAGTATCATGTCATCTGAAAACAGGGAGAGCTTAACTTCTTCTTTTCTGATTTGGATTCCCTTTATTTCTTTTCCTTCTCTGGTTGCTCTAGGTAAAAATTCCAAAAGTGTGTTGAATAATAGTGGTAAGAGTGGGCAACCTTGTCTTCTTCCTGATCTTGGTGGAAATGGTTTCACTTTTTCACCATTGAGAACAATGTTGGCTGTCCGTTTGTCATATATGGCCTTTATTATGTCGAGGAAATTTCCCTTTATGCCTACTTTCTGGAGGTTTTTTTTTTATCATAAATGGGTGTTTAATATTGGCAAAAGCATTTTCTGGGTCTATTGAGATGACTATATGGTTCTAATCCTTCAGTCTTTTAATATGGTGTATCACATTGATTTGCATGTGTTGAAAAATCCTTGCATCCCTGGGATAAACCCCACTTGATCTTGGTGTATGATGCTTTTAATGCACTGTTGGATTTTGTTTGCTAGTATTTTGCTGTGGATTTTTGCATCTATGTTCATCAGTGATATTGGCCTGTAGTTTTCTTTCTTTGTGACAACTTTGTCTGGTTTGGCATCAGGGAGATGGTGGTCTCATAGAATAAGTTTGGGAGGGTTCCTCCCTCTGTTATATTTTGGAAGAGTTTGAGAAAGATAGGTGTTAACTCTTCTCTAAATGTTTGATAGAATTTGCCTGTGAAGTCATCTGGTCCTGGGCTTTTGGTTGTTGGAAGATTTTTAATCACAGTCTCAATTTCAGTGCTTGAGATTGGTTTGTTTATAGTTTCTATTTCTTCCTGATTCAGTCTTGGAAGGTTGTGCTTTTCTACGAATTTGTCCATTTCTTCCAGGTTGTCCATTTTTATTGGCATATAGTTGCTTGCAGTAATCTCTCATGATCCTTTGTATTTCTGCAGTGTCAGTTTTACTTCTCCTTTTTCATTTGTAATTCTATTGATTTGAGTTTTCTCCCTTTTTTTCTTGATGAGTGTGGCTAATGGTTTATCAGTTTTGTTTATCTTCTCAGAGAACCAACTTGTAGTTCTTTTTTGATCTTTGCTGTTGTTTTCTTCATTTCTTTTTCATTTATTTCTGATCTGATCTTTATGATTTCTTTCCTTTGCTGACTTTGGTGTTTTTCTTTCTTTCTTTCTCCAATTGCTTTAGGTGTAAAGTTAGCTTGCTTATTTGAGATGTTTCTTATTTCTTGAGGTAGGATTGTATTGCTATAAATCTCTCTCTTAGGACTGCTTTTGCTGCATCCCATAGGTTTTGGATCTTCATGTTTTCCTTGTCATTTGTTTCTAGGTATGTTTTTATTTTCTCTTTGATTTCTTCAGTGATGTCTTGGTTATTAAGTAGTGTATTGTTTAGCGTCCATGTTTTTTGGGGGTTTTTTTTGGTTTTTTTGTGTTTTTTTTTTTGCTGTACATGGGCCTCTCACTGCTGTGGCCTTGCCCTTTGCAGAGCACAGGCTCTGGACACGCAGGCCCAGTGGCCATGGCTCATGGGCCCAGCCACTCCATGACATGCGGGATCCTCCTGGACCGGGGCACGAACCCATGTCCCCTGCATCAGCAGGCCGACTCCCAACCACTGCACCACCAGGGAAGCCCCATGTGTTTGTATTTTTTACAGATCTTTTCCTGTAATTGATATTTAGTCTGTTAGCACTGTGGTCGGAAAAGATACTTGATACGATTTAAATTTTCTTTAATTTACCGAGGCTTTTTTGTGACCCAAGATATGATCTATCCTTGAGAATGTTCCACAAGCACTTGAGAAAAAGTGTATTCTGTTGTTTTTGGATGGAATGTCCTATAAATATCAATAAAGTCCATTTTGTTTAATGTATCATTTAAAGCTTGTGTTGACTTATTTATTTTCATTTTGGATGATCTGTTCATTGGTGAAAGAGAGGTGCTAAAGTCCCCTACTATGATTGTGTTACTCTCGATTTCCCCTTTTTTGGCTGTTAGCATTTGCGTTATGTATTGAGGTGCTCCTATGTTGGGTGCATAAATACGTACAATTGTTATATCTTCTTCTTGGACTGATCCCTTGATCAATGTAGTGTCCTTCTTTGTCTCCTGTAATAGTCTTTATTTTAAAGTCTTTTTTGTCTGATATGAGAATTGCTACTTTAGCTTTCTTTTAATTTCCATTTGCATGGGATATCTTATTCTATCCCTTATCTTTCAGTCTGTACATGTCCCTAGGTCTGAAGTGGGTCTCTTGTAGACGACATATTTACCAGTCATGTTTTGGGATCCATTCAGCCAGTCTATGTCTTTTGGTTGGAGCATTTAATCCATTTACATTTAAGTTAATTATTGATATGTATGTTCTTATTACCATTTTCTAAATTGTTTTGGGTTTGTTTTTGTAGGTCTTTTCCTTCTCTTGTGTTTCCTGCCTAGAGGAGTTCCTTTAGCATTTGTTGTAAAGCTGGTTTGGTGGTGCTGAATTCTCTTAGCTTTTGCTTGTCTGTAAAGGTTTTAATTTCTCTGTCAAATCTGAATGAGATTCTTTACTTTGTTGAGTAATCTTGGTTGTAGCTTTTCCGCTTTTATCACTTTAAATATGTCCTGCCAGTCCCTTCTGGCTTGCAGAGTTTCTGCTGCAAGTTCATCTGTTAAACTTATGGGGATTCCCTTGTATGTTATTTGTTTTTCCCTTGCTGCTTTTAATAGTTTTTCTTTGTATTTAATTTTTGATTGTTTGATTAATATATGTTTTGGTATGTTTCTCCTTGGGTGTATCTTGTATGGGATTCTCTGCACTTCCTGGACTTGATTAGTGATTTCCTTTCCCATATTAAGGAAGTTTTCAACTATTATCACTTCAAATATTTTCTCAGTCTCTTTCTTTTTCTCTTCTACTTCTGGGACCCCTATATTAGAATATTGGTGTGTTTAATGTCCCAGAGGCATCTCAGATTGTCCTCAATTCTTTTCATTCTTTTTTCTTTATTCTGCTCTGCAGTAGTTATTTCCACTATTTTGTCTTCCAGGTCATTTATCCATTCTTCTGCCTCAGTTATTCTGCTGTTGTTTCCTTCTAGAGAATTTTTAATTCCATTTATTGTGTTGTTCATCATTGTTTGTTTGCCCTTTAGTTCTTGTAGGTCCTTGTTAAACGTTTCTTTTATATTCTCCATTCCAGTTCCAAGATTTGGGATCATCTTTACTATCATTACTCTGAATTCTTTTTCTGGTAGACTGCCTATTTCCTCTACAGTTGTTTGTTCTGGTGGGTTTTTACCTTGCTCCTTCATCTGCTATGTGTTTCTCTGCTTTCTCATTTGGCGTGGGGACTGTGTTTGGGTTCTCCTTTTCATAGGCTGCAGATTCGTAGTTCCTGTTGTTTTTGATGTCTGCCCCCAGTGGCTAAGGTTGGTTCAGTGGGTTGTGTAGGCCTTCTGGTGGAGGGGACTGGTGCCTGTGTTCTGGTGGGTGTGTCTGGATCTTGTCTTTCTGGTGGACAGGTCCGCATCCAGTGGTGTGTTTTGGGGTGTCTGTGGCCTTGTTATGATTTTAGGCAGCCTCTCTGCTAATGGGTGTGCCTGCATTCCTGTCTTGCTAGTTATTTGGCATAGGATGTCCAGCACTGGATCTTGCTGGTCTCTGAGTGAAGCTGGGTCTTAGCGTTGAGACAGATATCTCTGGGAGGCTTTCACCATTTTGATATTACAAGGTGCCGGAGGTCTCTCGTAGACCAATGTCCTGAACTCCACTCTCCAAATTCAGAGGCCAGGTCTGACACCCGGCTAGAGCACCAAGACCCTGTCAGCCACACGGCTGGGGATGAGAGCAAGAGGTAGCTTTGGTACATCTCAGAGACCACCAATGAGATTCACTGACCATTTTCTCCCCAGAAGTGAAGAAAACAAAATTCAGTCTTTATCTTGTCAGCCACTTTCGTAGCCAGCCTCCAAGATGGCCCTTATTATCTCCCAGTCTTCATGTACCTGTGTGGTTCCTTGAACTTGAAAAGGGCTGACTGTTTAACTAATAAGAAATTGCAGAAATGACAAGGTGCAGCTTCCAAAGTTATAAAAGACATTGCAGCTTCTGCTTTGGTTTCTGCTAGATCACTCACCCTAGGATAAGCCAGCTGCCATGTCATGAAGACACTCAAGCAGCCCTAAGGAGAGATCCATGTGGCAAGGAACTGAGGCCTCTTACCTACAGCCACGTGAGTGAGTCATCTCAGAAGTCCAAAGATTTAATTTTATTTATTTTTGGCTGCGTTGGGTCTTCATTGCTGCACAAGCTTGCTCTAGTTGTGTCAAGCAGGGGTTACTCATTGTTGTGGTGCATGGGCTTCTCCTTGCGGTCATTTCTCTTGTTGTGGAGTATGGGATCTAGGTGCATGGGTTTCAGTAGTTGTGTCATGCAGGCTCAATAGTTGTTGCTTGCTGGCTCTAGAGCGCAGGCTTAGTAGCTTATTTGCTCTGCGGCATGTGGGATCTTCCCAGACCAGGGATTGAACCCCTATCCCCTGCATTGGCAGGCAAATTCTTACCCGCTGTACAACCAGGGAAGTCCAGTGTGCTCTTTTTTAAACCTAGTCTGTTTTCATTATTTTCTATCTTAATGATTCTGTATTAAATTAAAAAAAATAATACTCCTTTCTACCCCTCCTGTTTGAGGATTATATATGAAGAAGTATGTCTTATTTATTAATCTCAAATTTTCACCTTACTTTTAAGAAGTAATCACAATATCAAGTATTTAATACCTTTCACTTCCACCTTGAAAAGCATGGATATTAAAGTGCTAATATAATTACCTTCACTAGCCTATCATTTTTACTTTTTGTTACGTATAAAAAACAACTAAAAACATGCATCATTTGTAAGGAAATGACAAATGTCAGAAAATTCAGAATCTGAATACACTCTATACATAGCTTCTAGATAAAGACACAGAAAATTGCCAGGTACTCAGAGGCCCCCTGGTCCCAATCTAGTGACTCCCCTTAAGGGTTAATATTGTTCTTGTATCTAACAAAAAGATCGTGTTACCTGTATTTTGTATTTTATATAAATGTTATGGCACAGTAAAATCACTTTTGGATTGGGCTTTTTTATTTTATGTTGCTTATGAATATGCCTATATGGTTGCCTGTTGTTGTGATCATGCATTGCCACTGTTGCATAGGATTCCACAGTGTAAATATTTAACTATTAATTAATTTATTCCAATATGTATTACAATATGAGTGATTTTCAGTTTCAGTTTGAGAATAGCACTGGTATATAAATTCTAGAACTTGAGCTTTGGTGGTGTGTGTGTAAATTATTGTTCAGTATACATGTAGTAGTAAAATTTTCTAGTCATAGCTTTCATGTGTTTATCTTTTTAGATATTTCTAAATATTTTCAAAACATTTGTATGATTTTTCATCCTCAGCAGCAGTGAATGAGATTCAAGGATTATACACATTCTTGTCAAACTTGATAATACCTGTCGTTTTCATTTGAACTTTCTGGTTGGTGATTGATAATTCCAGGTATCACATTTTTGCATTTAATTGACTACTAAGAAGCCAAGCATCTTTTGATAAGTTTACTTAACATTCTGTACTCTCTTTTTTGAAATATCTTTTGGTATATTTTCCCCATTTTTGCTATTACATCATCTTCTTATTGAAGACTTTTGTTTTTTTTAACATATGAAGACTTCTTATTTAGGAGTTTTTAATATATGCTTGCTATGAGTTCTTCTCTCTTTCTGTCTGTCCTTCTCTTTCTTTAGATGAGTATCAGTTTTTAATGTTAATAATATCTAATTTGTTATTTTCCTATTTATTTAATCTTATTTCTATTTATTTATGTAGTCTTCTTACCTGTAGCAGAACACATTATTTATTCTAAACCACAAATATGTTTTCATTTCTTCAATAAATCTAATTATTAAGCTTTAAATTTAAGTTGATTTTTTAAACTAAATATGTTGTATCATAGTGAGTATTAATTCTTCTATGACAGCTGAAAAGTTACATTTATTCAGAAATTGTTGTATTCAGCTTTCTTTTAATTTGCTCCTACTTCTCATTGATTCACAGAGGTAAACATCACTTCATCCATGGATCTGACTTTTCTCTGATTTCTCATGGTCATTCTCACTAATTTATCTTGCCTCCTGAAATCTTTAGCAATCCACGGAAGCAAAAACCTTCCTTGGGCCTTTTTCCTCAGAAGATTGATTATTCCCACATTTTAAATGGGAGATTGCAATAAGTTAGGAGAAAATGACAGAAGGGTCTCTCATTTTTTTCACATCTTGTATCAGCCTCTGCTTGCACTCTGTGTTCAAAGATTTTTGTACAACACATTGATGGAAGATGCCAGTTGTTTCTTTCCTTGGGGCAAAAGACAGATTAATTACCTGACAAATAAAATAAAGACAGTGTCTTTCTCTGTTCAAATGTTGGACAGGATTGCTTGCATCCTAATTTTAAAGTTTCAGGTGACTGAAGCTTAAGATTTCTAAGCTTTAATCAATACTTGCACCATGCACAGCACCCAACAGGACTGCTTTACATAACCCCATGAGACTTTTGTGTGCAAGTGGAACAGATAAAAATATAAAACTATTGCTGTCTTTTTGTGTCATAAAAATGATTTTTTGTCTCATTTAAAATATATTTTTTCTAAAATCCAAAAACGTGTCAGGCTAAAATATTGGAATTTCAAATATGGTAAAATCTAAGACCCTTCAAATTTCTTTCCAGTTTTGTTGATGATGGGATGCCGTCAGAGATATGACTTCATTAAACACAATAGGTAAGATTCTTTCATAGGCCTGACTGGGGAATATGAAAATAATCCCCGGAAAAATCTGGACATTTTCTAGTTCTCAGGTATTGGTTAAGATGGTAGGAAGGGCCCTTCATTGTCCTATATGTGAATGAAGATCAATTGAGAGAGGTGGGGATAAAACAAGCAGCCTAAATATCCTTTATGTTTGTTGTACTACTAGTAGAAAGAGGAAGGGTCAACATATCACCATGGTTGATACAGGAAATAGGCTGCTTGAAACTGCACAGAAATGTACCTGCTTGTATTTTCCGTGCAGTAACCCTCTCTTTTGTTGTGCCCTGATACCTCCCTCAACTCATGTACCAACTCCAGTAGCATTAAGCAGAAATCCAAAGAAATCTATTCTTTGGAATTATGAGGAAGGGAAGACTCGAACATTTTATAGCATGCTCTATACAAGTCTACATGTCACCATCCTTATCTATGTCATGCCATGCATGGAGGGTCAGTAGGTTCAGGGGATTCTGGAAGAACCAAGGTCTGTGGGGTTCATCACAGCTGCATTCATGGGCAGTAAAAGAGAAGGACCTTATCTTGGTCACTTTCTCCATGCTAGTAGCTACAAAAAGAAGAGGACAGCAAACATCTTAGGGAGAAAAGGCAACATGAAATGAAATGTCCTAATTACTCTAGACAACCTCTCATGATAGCCTCCCATAGCTCCTCAAATCCCTACATACTTGCACGAGGGATAGTGTAATATTACTGGAGTGTGTGACTGCAGATTAACATTATTTTTGTTGAAAAAAATAAAAGTAGGTTCAAGTGATAAGGTATGAAAAGGGTTCACAGTGCAAGGGAAACTATTGTAACAATGTGGACAGAACCCTTTGGATGGATTCATCATGTTTTTGTTTTTGTTTTTTGCTGCTTCAGAATCTGTAGTAGAGATTGGTGTGTTCCATGATGCAGTCCCGCTTCTTATAAGTTTTAGATGGAATACCCCATTAGGAAGAAGTGCATGTAAGGAAGATTAGTGAGTCAAACTCCTCTACCCTCTATCAGCAGTGGGTGCAAAGGGATTTAGACCAAGTGCTTTCACCCTGTGATGTGCAAAGTTTTCACTATATGAATGATGTTTTGTCTGTTTGCAGGCCAGGAGCCTTGGTCTCAATATCCCTGTTTAAAAAGTGTTAGCACATGTCTGCCAGAAAGAATTGCTGATGATACTGGAAAAAAATGAGAGTTATCCTTAAAAATTAAGGGTTTTGGAGCAACGTGGATGGACCTAGAGATTGTTATACTGAATGAAGCAAGTCAGACACAGAAAGACAGGTATCATTTGATATTGCTTATATGAGGAATCTAAAAAAGAAAAAAAAGGGTAAAAATTAAATAATTTAGACTACAGACATAGTCATGGATATAGAAAACACACTTATCGTTACCAGGGGATAAGTGGAGAAGGAATAAATTGGGAGATTGGGACTGACCTATACACACTACTATGTATAAAATAGATAAGTATTGACAAGGACTTGCTTTATAGCACAGGGAACTCTACTCAATGGTGTGTACTGGCATATACAGGAAAATAATCTTAAAAAAAACAACAAGGGTTTTGGGATTATAAAATAAATATAAATGTGCAAACCTTTAACATGAAAGGAAAATCAGTTAACTCTGTGGTCCCTGTTATGGTGTAAATATTTCGTACCTCTAATTTTAGAATTTTGAAACCCAACTCCCATGTTGATGGTATTAGGTGGTGGGGCTTTTGGGAAGTGATTAGGTCATGAGGCCAGAGACCTGAAACATGGGATTAGTAACCTAATAAATGTAACACACAGAAGATCTCATGCCCATCACGTGATTTCATTGCTGAGCGAGAAGACCCACATTATGAACAAGATATTGTTCCCACACTAGACACCAAATCAGCTGGCAACTTGTTCTTTTTTAAAACAATTAACTAACTAATTAATTTTTGGCTGCGTTGGCTCCTTGTTGCAGTGTGCGGGCTTCTCATTGGGTGTTTTCTCTTGTTGTAGAGCATGGGCTCTAGGCGTGTGGGTTTCCGTAGTTGTGGCACATGGGCTCAGTAGTTGTGGCCTGTGGGCTCTAGAGTACAGGCTCAGTACTTGTGGTGCACGGGCCTAGTTTTTCCATGGCATGTGGGATCTTCCCGGAGCAGGGCTTGAACCCGTGTCCCCTTTATTGGTAGGCAGATTCTTAACCACTGTGCCACCAGGGAAGCCCCTGTTAACTTGTTCTTGAACTTTTCAGCCTCAGCAATTATGAGAAAACAAAAATATTCTGTTGTTTATAAAATACCAAGTCTCTCGTATTTTGTTTTAGCAGTCAAAGAGCTGGCTGAGGAGAAATATTTGTGAGCTTGAAGACATATCAAGAGAAACCTTTAAATCTCAAAAGAAAAGAGAAAATGGGCAGGAAAGAAATAAACAGAACAGAGTAATCAATAATTTTGGAACAATGAAAATGCTGTGACCTATGCATAATGGGTATAGCAGGAGGAGAATAAAGATAACAAAGAACAGAAAATATTTTTAAAATATGACTGAGAATCTCCCCAAATGAATGTCTGACACTAAATCTACAATATCCAAACTTAGAAGAACATATGAATAGTAAAGAAAACTGACCAATATCTCTCAGTGATATCAATATCAATGCAAAAGTCCTCAGCATAAAATTAACAAATCGAATCCAACAATATTTTGAGAGAATTTTATATCATGAATGAGAGGGAATAATCCCAAGTATGCAAGGCTGGTTCAACATTCTAAGATCAAATAATTATATCCGTCATATCAACACCCTAAAGACAATCATTAGCATATCAATAGATTCAGAAGCCCTTTGAAAAAATCTAACACCCATTCTTCATAAAAACTCTCAGTTAAAGAAATAGACTGGAGCTATCTCAAGTTGATAACAAAGATCTACAGGAAACTTTTATCTTACATCATGATTAATGGTAAAAAATATGAAGCTTTTCCACTAAGTTCAGGTAAAAGCAAGGATGTCCCCTTTCATGACTCCTTTTCCATATTTTACTCCAAGTCCTTGCTAATGAAATAAAGCACAAAAATAAATAAAACAAATACAGATTGGGTAGAAAAAAATGAAAGCAGCCTAAATAAAATGTGGACCAATATACTTTATGGACACCTCACCAAAGGACATAGACACTATGCATATAAGTATACAGAAGAATAATCCAGATTACATGCTGCCATGAAAAAGCAAATTAAAAATACAATTTCATACCACTATGTAACACTTAGAATCGCTAAAATGTGAACAGTGACAAGAACAAATTCTGTAGGGGATGTGGAACAATAGGAAATGTCATTTGTCATTGGTGGAAATGAAAAATAATACAGCTACTTTGGTAGTCTGATTGACACTTGCTATAATATTGAACATTCCATTACTGTACAATCCGGCAAGTGTTCTCATAGATATTTACTGAAAGTAGTTTAAAACATACTTCCAGATGAAAACCTGCATATGGATATTTATAGCACCTAATTCAATATTGCCAAAATGTGAATGAATCTAAGGTGTCCTCCAATAGGTGAATGAAATGATACAGTATTAATATATTCTGGGAATGGGATAATATTGAGCACTAAAAAAGTAAGCTATCAAGCCATAAAAATATATGGGAATTCTTTTTTTCTTTTCAAACATAGGTGATTTTCTTTATTTTGTAATTTAAATTTTATTGGAGTATAATTGATTTACAATGTTGTGTTCATTTCAGCTGCACAGCAATGATTCAGTTACACATATGCATATATTCATTCTTTTTCAGATTCTTTTCTGATAAAGGTATTCCCAGAATATTGAGTAGAGTTCCCTGTGCTATACAGTAGGTCCTTGTTGCTTATCTATGTTATATAGAGTAGTATTCGTATGTTTACCCCAAGTTCCTGATTTATCCCTACCCCCCACCTTTCCCCTTTGGTAACCATAAGTTTTTTGTCCAAGTCTGTGAGTCTGCCTCTGTTTTGTAAGTTAGTTCATTTGTATCAATTTTTAGCTTCCACCTAGAAGTGATATCATACAATATTTGTCTTACTGTGTCTGACTTACTTCACTTAGTACAATCATCTCTAGGTCCATCCATATTACTGCAATTGGCATTATTTTCTTCTATTTTATGGTTGAGTCATATTCCATAATATATATATGTATCACATATTCTTTACCTATATTCATATGTTGATGGACATTTTGGTTGTTTCCATGTCTTTGCTATTGTAAAGAGTGTCGCAGTGAACATTGGGGAAGATGTGCCTTTTCGATTTATGCTTTCCACCAGATATGCGCACAGGAGTGAACTTGCTGGATCATCTGGTAGCTCTATTTTATTTTATTTTATTTTATTTCATTTCATTTCAATTTTAATTTTTTTGGAGTATAGTTGATTTACAATCTTGTGTTACTTTCTGCTGTACAGCAGAGTGAAGCAATTGTACATATATCCAATCCTTTTTGGATTCCTTTCCCATACAGGTCATTACAGAGTATTGAGTAGAGTTCCCTGTGCTATACAGCAGGCTGTTATTTGTTATCTCTTTTATATATAGTGGTATGTATATGTCAATCCCAATTTCCAGTTTATCCCACCCACCTCCCCTTACTCTGTTAACCTCCACTCTGTGCTCCACAGTGGCTGTTACCAATTGGCATTGCCACCAGCAACGTAGTATTGGTGGCTCAGTGGTTAAGAATCCGCCTGCCAGTGCAGGGGACACAGGCTCGAGCCCTGGCCCAGGAAGATCCCACATGCCAAAGAGCAACTAAGCCCGTGCGCCACATTACTGTGTCTGCGCTCTAGAGTGCACGAGCCACAACTACTGAGCTCATGTGCCACAACTACTGAAGCCTGTGTGCCTAGAGCCTGTGCTCCACAACAAGAGAAGCCACCACAAACAGAAGGCTGCATACCACAACAATGAATAGCCCCTGCTTGCTGCAACTATAGGGAAGCCACACGCAGCAACGAAGACCCAACACAGATTAAAAGAACATAATAATAAGTAGTAGGTTTCTCTTTTTTCCACACCCTCTGAAGCATTTCTTGTTTCTAGACATTGTGAGGATGGTTATTCTGAGTGGTTCCAGGTGATACTTCTTTGTACATCTGATTTGCATTTGTCTAACAAAGCAATGGTGAGCATCTTCATATGTGCTTTTTTTTTGAACAGTGAGTAAAATTTACCCCTTGAAAAAGGGTTATTGAAAGGTTGCCTTGTTTTGAAGTCTATTTCAATTACCTACCCCAAGACATTTTTTGAGGGCTGTTGTCATTTCCAGCTCCCCAGGCATTGTGAATATGATGTGCCTATAAGATCCAGTTTTAGAATTGTTGTTATGGGAAACAGAAGGTGGCAGGGTTTCTACTGTCCCTCTCTGGTTACTGACACAACCTTAGATGTAGGGAAAGTCCTGTTCCTGGGTTTTAAATTAGAGTGGAATGTGCCTGACCAAACGTGTAAGGGCCTCTGTCCCATTCCTTCTTCCCCCTTACCCTTCATCCCCAAACAAGTATAAACCCCTGCAAAATCACCTGTTGAGGGTGCTGTCTTGTAGAGTGGGATGACCCTAACGAAGGAGTCAGGAGGTCGGAACCCAAACACCAGGATATGTTGAGACCAGGTGATTTTACAAATGTCATCCAGCCCAGAGAGCTGACCATCCTTTGGGTGTCAGAGGGCTGGTTTAGTAGTATGAGGGCACACTTAGATCTGGAAATTGTGATCCCATGCAGAGGGGACCAGGTACTACATGTTCAAGGGGTCGAATTAGCTGGCATATCCTCCCAGGGTCCTCAGGTCCACAACAGTCCAGCCTTGGGACCAAATTGGGTCTGTGTCCAGGGATGTGACACTAGCACGTTCACTGTGACTAAACGAATTTAGTGATCATTTTTCTTTTCTATAATTTAATTTTAAATTTACAATGGAGTATAGTTGATTTACCATGTTGTGTTCATTTTTGTTATACTCCAATATGATTCATTTATACAGAGATGACCATATATTCTTTTTGGAATTATTTTCCCATTGAGGTTACTAAAGGGTGTTGAGAAGAGTTCCAAGTGCTCTACAGCAGGTCCATGTTGATGACAAGTTTTCTCTCTGTAAATATGTATATACCAACTCCAACCTCATGGTTTTTGCCTCCAACACACCTTTCCAGTTTGGTAACCATAAGTTTGCAGTCTGGGACTCTGTTTCTGTGTTGTAAGATAGTACCTTTGTACCAATTGTTAGATTCCACCAATAAGTAATATCATATGATATTTATCATTGTCTGATTTATGACACTTAGTATGAATGTAACTATGTCCTTCCAAGTGGCTGCAAATGGCCCTATTCCATTCATTTCATGGCTGAGTAATATTCCATTGTACATATCTACCATAATTTCTTTATCCAGTCTTCCTTCCAAGGACGTTTAGGTAGCTTCCAAGTAGAGGCTCTTGTAAACAGGGCTGCATAAATTTTGGAGTGCCTGGGTCCTGTCAATTTACGTTTTTTCCAAGATACAGGCCCAGGAGTGGAAGCGCCTTATGATCTGAAGCTCTGTTTTTTTAGATTTTTAAGGAATCACCCACCACCCACCTCTCCACAGTGACTGTAAGCAATTTACATTCCCACAATCAGCTTGTCAGGGTTCCCTTTTCTCCACGACTTGTCCTGCATTTCAGGTTTTACACTTTGTGAGCTTGGCCATTCTGACTGGTGCGAAGTGATACCTCTTTGTAGTATTAATTTACATTGCCCGCCTGTTTTGTTGGCCAAAAATGGAGTAAGTGTTTTTCCTGAATATATTAAGGAATAATGCATATGGCCTTCTTGGCCGAATGCATCATTGGCAATGTTCAGCAGCTTTGCATGTGCTTTAATGGCGAGTGCAAACTACCTCTTGAAATCCCTTTCCTGCAATTATGCCTTGCTTACAAGGCCTTTATGAATACTTGGCTCAAGAAATGACCCCATTAGAGGGGTCAATTACAACCCTGCATGCTTGTAAGTTGCAGTGCCCCTGAGCACCAGTTTTCAAATTGTTTAGGGAAGCAGCCACAATGGGGCACGATTTCTACAGACCCATTCCTGTTACTGGGGCACCTGAAGGATAGGGAAATTCTTCTTCCAGATTAGGAAACTAGAGTGGCATATGCCTGTCCAAACATCTAGGGCTTGTGTCTCAGTCCATCCCCCCATTCCCCTTCTTCACACGGAAAATTCCAAGCTGTGCAAAACCGGCTGTTGAGTGTGCTGCCTTCCCAAAGTGAGGAGACTCTAAGGAAAGGAGCTGGGGAACCCAAATACCAGGAGAAATGGAGATGAGGTGACTTTCCTAAACTCTTCCCAAAAAGACGATGTACCATCCTCTGGATGTCCCATTCATGTTTTAGCTGTAGGAAGGGCCCCCTACACCTGGAGATATGGGACCCATGGAATGGGGGCCAGGCAGTATTACTCTAAAAGTGCTGCATTTGCTGTCCCATCCTCACCAAGCCTCTCAGACCCATGAGTGTACAGCCTTAGGTCCCATCCAGCTGTGTGTCTAGATGTGTTCAGTCCAGGTTACATCACAGCCCTTGAACAAATTTTGTAAGAATTTCTCTCTCTCTCACTGTCTTTTGTTGTTGTTGTTGTTCTTGTTATTTAATTTTATAATGGGGTATAGCTGATTTTCAATACTGTGTTTCTTCCTGCTCTACATCTATCCACTTGATTCACTTAAAGAGAGACATCAATAAATTCTTTTACAGATTCTTACCAGTCTTATATATCCTTTTCCGGTGACAACAGTGTGCTGAGTCCAGTTCTTTGAGCTATACAGTTGGTCCTGTCGGTTACCTACTTTGTTTCTGGAACTGTATCTATGCTAATTCCAACCTCCTGGTTTATGCATCACCCCACCCCATCATTCTCCTTTAGCAGCCATAAGTCTGTTTTCTAAATGTGTGACTCTGTTTCTGTTTTGTGATTGAGTTCATGTGTAGCCATTTTTAGATACAATCTATAAGTGGTACCTTATGATAAGTCTCTTTTTCTGTCTGACTTATGTCACTTAGGGTGATCGTACCCCAGTTTCCACCAGTTGCTGCAACTGGCCTTATTTCACTGATTTAATAGCTCAGTAATATTCCATTATACATAAGTACCACACTTTCTTTATCCATTTTTTTTTACTTCCAAGGACATGTAAGTTGTACCCAAGTTGAGGCATTTCTAAACAGAGCAGCTGGAAACGTAGGGGTGCCTGCGTCCTGTCGGTTATTGGTATTGCCAAGATATACGCCGAAGAGTGGAAGTGCCATATGCTCCATAGCACTGTTTTTTAGATGTTAGGAAACACCATACACTTCTCCAGAGTGGCCGTTGGCTATTTACATCCCGTCCATCAGCGTAACAAAGCTCCCTTTTCTCCATGTCCTGTGCGGCGTTTCTGGTTTTACACTTTTCCAGGATGACCCCTTTGTCGAATGCGAGGAGAGACTTCTTTGTAGTGCTGATTTGCATTTTGTACTTGTTTGGATGGCCAAAGGGCATATGCGTTTTTGCTGAATATATTTATTTTTATGATGGGATTTAGCTGATTTCCACTGCTGTGTTTATGCTGCTTTACACCAACTTGATTCATATACAGAGAGATATCAATAAATACATTTTAAGACTCTAAGTATTCAGATATATTCTTCTGCAGTGAATAGGGTATGTTGAGTCCAATTCATTGAGCAATGAGTAGCTCTTCACTATTACATATTTGGTTAATGGAACAGAATTTGTGCTAATTTCAAACTCTACTTTTATGCATCACCCCACATCACCTTTCCCCTTAAGCAGGCATAAGTGTGTGTTCCAAATGTGTGATTCTGTTCTGTTTTGTGATTCAGTTCATGTGTAGCGATTTTTACATTCCCTCTATAAGTGATATATTATGATAGGTTTCTTTTTCTGTGTGACTCATTTCACTTAGAATCATTGTACCTAAATCCACTCATTATGCTTCTACTAGCATAATGACATTGATTTCATTGCTGAGTGATATTCCATTGTACAAAAGTATGACAACTTCTTTATCCATTTTTCTCTTTCCTAGGATATATAAGGTGTACAGAAGTCAAGGTTCTTGTAAACAGAACAGCCATAAACATTGGGTGCCTGAGTCCTGTCGATTTATGGTTTTCCAAAGATATACTCCCATGAGTGGAAGTGCCCTAGGCTCTGTAGCTCTGTTTTTTTAGATGTTTTAGGAAACATCATACACTTCTCCAGAGTGGCTGTTGGCAATTTACATCCGACTCATAAGCCTAACAAGGCTCCCTTTTCTCCATGGCCTGTCCTGCATTTTTGGTTTTTACACTTTTTCTGGATGGGCCTTTTGACCCAGGTGAAGTGACACTATTTTTAGTGCTGATTTGCAGGGACCACTTGTTAGGTTGGCCAAAAAGAGCGTATGACTTTTTTCCTGAATATATTCATGAAAAAACGCATATGCACTTTTTGGCCAAGAGCATCATTGTTGAAGTTCTACCGCATTTCATTTGACTTAAAGGTGAGTCCAATCTACCTCTTGAAAACTGTTTCCTGAAATTCAGCATTGCTTTCAAATCCTTTTCGTTGCCTTATGTCAATATATTTTTGGATGACAGTAATCATTTATAAACCTGAAGGTGTGCGAATTGGAGTCACAGTGAGCTCCATTGTTCAAATCGCCTTTTTGCAAGCTGGCTGCAAAACTGGAGGATGACTTCAGGCCCTATTCTGGTTCCAAGGGGCAGGCTGAGACTATGGAAAATTCTTCTTCATCAGGGGAAACTAGACTGACATGTACCCATCCAAAAACCTACAGCTAGTCTGTCCTTGGTTCCCCCATTTCCCGTTCAACCTCCGCACAAATTGCAAACTGTGTGAAACAGGAGGTTAAAGGCACTGACTCTCCAAGTGGGGAGATTGATATTAAAGCAGCTGGAAAGGTGAAGCCAAGCACCAGGAGAGGAAAAATGAGGTGCGTTTTAGAAACCTTTCCCGATCAGGCGGTGTCCCATCCTCTGGGTTTCCCATGCATGTTTTAGCTGTAGTAAGATTCCCTTAAACCTGGAGAGTTGGGACCCATGGAATGGGTAGCACACATTATAGCTTTAACAGGTCTGCATTTGCTCACCCAACCTCAAAAATCCTCTCAGTCCAAGTGTGCAGCCTTATGTCTCATCCAGCTGTGGATGTAGATGGGGTCAGTCCAGGTTGCAACAGAGCACCTGAACGAATTGTGTAAGAATTTTGCTGTTTTATGTTTTGTTTTTGAAATTTATTTTTATAATGGGGTTGAGCTGATTTTTACTGCCATGTTTACGCTGCTCTAGGCACACTTGATTCCCTTACGGAGACATATCAATGCATAGGTTTAAAGATATTACTAGTCAGATATATTCCTCTGCAGTGAATAGGGTGTGTTGAGTCCAGTTCACTGAGAAACGAGTAGGTCTGGTATATTATATATTTGGTTTATGGAACGGTACTTGTGCTAATATCAAACTCTTGTTTTATGCATCACCCCACCTCCCCTTTCCCCTTAAGCAGGCATAAGAGTGTTTTCTAAATGTGAGACTCTGTTCTGTTTTTTAACTCGGTTAATGTGTAGCCATGTTTACATTCCCTTTGTAAGTGATATCTTATGATAATTTTCTTTTTCTGTGTGACTTATTTCACTTAGAATCATTGTACCTAAATCCACTCATTATGCTGTAACTGGCCTTATGACATTGATTTCATGAGTGAGTGATATTCCATCGTACGTAAGTACCACAACATCTTTATCCATTTTTGTCTTTCCTGAGATATTTAAGGTGTACCAAAGTTGAAGTTCTTATAAACAGAGCAGCCCTAAACTTTGGGGTGGCTTTGCCTTTTTTATTTTCATTTTAACCAAGGTATACGCCAATGAGTGGAAGTGTCCTAGGCTCTGTAGCTCTCCTGTTTAGTGGTTGTAGGAAAGACAATGCAGTCCTCCAGCGTGGCTCTTGACAATTTACATCCTGCGCATCAGCATCACAACACTCTCTGTTCCCAACGGCCTGTCCTGCCTTTCTGGTTTTTACACTTTTTTCGGATGTCTCTTGTGACCTGTGGAAGGTGAGACTTCTTTGTAGTGTGGATTTGCATTGCCCACTTGCTTGGTTGGTCAAGAAGTGCGTATGCGTTTTTTCCTGAATATATTTGTGTCGAATGCGAGGAGAGATTTTTTCCTGAATATATTCAGGACAAAACGCATATGCCCTTTTTGGTGAGCCAAGAAAGCGGGCAATGCAAATCTACACTACAAAGAAGGCTCACCTCCAACCGGTCAAAAGGGACATCTGAAAAAAGGGTAAAAACCAGAAAGGCAGGACAGGACGTGGGGAACAGGGAGACTTGTTATGCTGATGGGCGGGATGTAAATTGCCAAGAGCCAGTCTGGAGAAGTGCAGGGTGTTTCCTAAAACATCTAAAAAACAGAGCTACAGAGCCAAGGGCACATCCACTCATGGGTGTATACCTTGGGAAAACTGAAACTCAAAAAGACACAGCAACCCCAATGTCTAGAGAGGCTCTGTTTACAAGAACCTCGACTTCGATAATCCTTAAATATCCCAGGAAATACAAAAATGGATAAAGAAGTTGTGGTACTTATGTATGATGGAATATCCCTAAGCCATGAAATCAATATCATAAGGCCAGTAGCAGCATAATGAGTGGACTTGGGTACAATGATTCTAAGTGAAATAAGTCACACAGAAAAAGAAACTTATCATAAGATATCACTTAGGAAGGGAATGTAAACATGGCTACACATGAACTGAATTAGAAAACAGAACAGAGTCTCAGGTTTAGAAAACACACTTATGCCTGCTTAACGGGAAGGTGAAGTGGGGTGATGCAAAAAAACAGAGTTTGATATTAGCACAGGTACCGTTCCATAAAACAAATATGTAATATACAAGACCGACTCCTTGCTCAGTGAACTGGACTCAACACCCCCTATTCCCCGCAGAGGAATATATCAGACTAGTAAGAATCTTAAAACCTATGCATTGATGTGTCTCCGTAAGGGAATCAAGTGTGTCTAGAGCAGCATAAACACGGCAGTGAAAATCAGCTCAACCCAGTTATAAAAATGAATTTCAAAAACAAAATACAAAAACAGCGAAAATCTTACACAATTCGTTCACCGGCTCTGATGCAACCTGGATTGACCACATCTAAACCCACAGCTCGATGAGATGTAAGGCTGGACACTTGGGGTTGAGAGGATTGGTGAGGTTGGGTGAGTAAATGCAGACCCTTTAAAGCAATAATGCATGCCACCCATTCCATGGGTCCCAACTCTCCAGGTTTAAGGGAATCTTACTAGAGCTAATACATGCATGGGAAACCCAGAGGATGGGACACCGTGTGATCGGGAAAGGTTTCTAAAACGCTCCTCGTTTTTCCTCTCCTGGTGCTCATGTTCCCCATTACAGCTGCTTTAATATAAATCTCCCAACTTGGGCAGTCAGCGCATTTAACCTCCCATTTCCTAGAGTTTACAATTTGTGCGGTGGATGAAAGGGAAGAGGGGGAACCAATGAGAGTCTAGCTCTAGGCATTTGGACTGGCACATGTCACTCTAATTTCCCGTCAGGAAGAAGAATTAAGCAAAGGCTCAGCCGGCCACCCCGGGAGCACAATAGGGCCTGAAGCAATTCTGTGGGTTTGCGGCCAGCTCACAAAAAAAGCGAGTTGAAAAATGGAGCTCAGGGACACAGAAATTCACAAACCTACAGAGATACAAAGGACAACTATCGTCCAAAAATCTGATGAGGGAAGCCAACGACTAATACTTGAAAGCGAGGCAGAATTGCAGGAAATAGATTTCAAGAGGTAGATTGGAATCGCCTTTAAAGCACAGGAAAAGCGGCACAACTTCTACAGTGATGCACTTGGCCAAAAACGGCATATGCATTTTTTCCTGAATATATTCAGGAAAAAACGCATACGCCCTTTTAGGCCAAGTGCCTCATTGTCGAAATTGTGCCGCTTTTCCTGGATTTTAAAGGCGATTCCTGTCTACCTTTGAAATCTGTTTCCTGCAATTCTGCCTCGCTTTCAAGTCCGCCTGGTTGCCTTCCCTCAAGAGATTTTTGGATGATAGTTGTCCTTTATAACTCTGCAGGTTTGTGAATTGCTGTGCCCCTGAGTTCCATTTTTCAACTCGCTTTTTTGTGAGCTGGCCGCAAATCCACAAGTTTGCTTCAGGACCTATACTGGTTCTGGTGGGGCAGGCTGAGACTTTGGTTAATTCTTCTTCCTGACGGGAAATTAGAGTGACATGTGCCCATCCAAATGCCTACAGCTACTCTCTCATTGGTTCTCCCTCTTCCCTTTCACCCTCTGCACAATTTGAAAACCGTGTGAAAGAGGAGGTTAAAGGGGCTGACTCTCCAAGTTAGGAGATTGATAGTAAAGCAGTTGGAATGGCAAACCGGAGCACCAGGAGAGAAAAAATTAGGAGCGTTTTAGAAACCTTTGGCGATCACTCGGTGTCCATTCTCTTGGTTTCCCATACATGTTATAGCTGTAGTAATATTCCCTTAAACCTGGAGAGTTGGCACCCATGGAATGGCTGGCACACATTATTGCTTTAAATGGTCTGCCTTTGCTCACCCAGTCTCACCAATCCTCTAAGCCCCAAGTGTCCAGCCTTATGTCTCAATCAGCTGTCAGTGTAGATAGGGTCAATCCAGGTTTCATCAGAACCCCTGAATGAATTGTGTAAGAATTTCACTGTATTTGTGTATTGTATTTGAAATTCATTTTTATAATGGGTTTAACTGATTTTCACTGCTGTGTTTATGCCGCTCTAGACAAACTTGATTCCCTTACAGAGACATATCAATACATAGGTTTTAAGATTCTACTAGTCAGATATATTCCTCCTTGGTTAATAGGGGGTGTTGAGTCCAGTCCACTGAGAAGGAGTCGGTCTTGTCTATTACATATTTGTTTTATGGATTGGTACCTGTGCTAATATCAAACTCTGTTTTTTTGCATCACCCCACTTCACCTTTCCCCTTAAGCATGCATAAGCGTGTTTTCTAAATGTGAGACTCTGTTCTGTTTTCTAATTCAGTTCATGTGTAGCCAAGTTTATATTCCCTTTGTAAGTGATATCTTATGATGTTTCTTTTTCTTTGTGACTTATTTCACTTACAATCATCATACCTAAATCCGCTCTTTATGCTGCTCTTGGCCTTATGACATTGATTTCATGGCTGAGGGATATTCCATCGTACCTAAGTAGCAAAAATTCTTTATCTATTTTTTTCTTTCCTGGGATATTTAAGGATTATCAAAGTCGAGGTGCTTGTAAACAAAGCAGCCCTAATCGTTGGGGTGGCTGTGTCTTGTTGATTTACAGTTTTCCCAAGGTAGACGCCCATGAGTGGAAGTGCCTTTGGCTCTGTTTCTCTGTTTTTTTAGATGTTTTAGGAAACACCATGCACTTCTCCAGAGTGTCTCTTGGCAATTTACATCACGCCCACCAGTGTAACAAGTCTCCCTTTTCCCCACGTCCTGTCCTGCTTTTGTGGGTTTTACACATTTTTCGAATGTCCTGAATATATTCAGGAAAAAACACATACGCCCTTTTTGGCCAACCAAGCAAGTGGACAATGCAAATCCGCGCTATAGAGAAGTATCACTTCCCACCTGTCAAAAGGGACATCTGAGAAATGTGTAAAAACAAGAAAGGCAAGACAGGCCCTGGAGAACAAGGAGGCTTGTTATGCTAATGGTTGGGATGTAAATTTCCAACAGCCACATTGGAGGAGTGCATTGTGTTCCCCAAAAGAAGTAAACAACAGAGCAACAGAGCATAGGGCACTTGCAGTCATGGGAATATACCTTGGGAAAACTGAAAATCAATAAGACACAGCCACCCCAAAATTTAGGGCTGCACTGCTTACAAGAACCTCGACTTCAGTACACCTTAAATATCCCAGGAAAGAAAAAAATAGGTAAAGAAATTGTGATACTTTCATACGATGGAATATCCCTCAGCCATGAAATCAATATCATAAGGCCAGTAGCAGCGTAATGAGTGGATGTAGGTACAATGATTCTAAGTGAAATAAGTCACACAGAAAAAGAAATTTATCGTAAGATATCACTTATGAAGGGAATGTAAACATTGCTACACATGAACTGAATTAGGAAAGAGAACAGAGTCTCACATTTAGAAAACACTCTTATGCCTGCTTAAGGGGAAAGGATAGGTGGGGTGATGCATAAAACCAGTGTTTGAAATTAACACAGGTACCATTCCATAAACCAAATATGTAATAGACAAGACCTACTCCTTCTTCAGTGAACAGGACTCAACTCCCCCTATTCCCCACAGAGGAGTATATCAAACTAGTAAGAATCTTAAAACCTATGTATTGATATGTCTCCATATGGGAATCAAGTGTGTCTAGAGCGGCATAAACACAGCATTGAAAATCAGCTAAACTCCATTATAAAAATGAATTTGAAAAACAAAACACAAAAACAGTGAAATTCTTACACAATTCCTTCAGGGGCTCTGATGAATCCTGGAATGACCCTATCCACACCAACAGCTGGATGAGACATAATACTGGACAATTGGGACTGAGAGGGTTGGTGAGATTGCGTTAGCAAATGCAGACCCTTTAAAGAAATAATGTGTGCCACCAATTCCATGGGTCCCAACTCTCCAGGTTTAAGGGAATATTATTGCAGCTATAACATGAATGGGAAACCTAGAGATCGGGTTTCGGTCGGAGCGCAGGGAGAGGACTGGGGCTGGTGGCAGGAAGGGAGCCTGAAGGGGTTGGTTCACCATGGCTGGCCCGGAGTGAGTCCAGGGGAAAAGTCTGGAGCTGCCAAAGAGGCAAGAGACTTTTTCTTCCCTTTTGTTTCCTGGTGCACGAGGAGAGGGCATTAAGAGCGCTGCTTAGGGGAGCTCCAGAGACAGGCACGAGCCGCGGCTGAAGGCGCGGACCCCAGAGACGGGCGTGGGACACTGGGGCTGCTAAGGCCGCTGCCACAGGGCCTGTGTGCGAGCGCGGGTCACTGTCCACCCACCCTTCCAGGGAGCCTGTGCAACCCGCCACTGCTGGGGTCCCGGGACCCAGGGATGGCTTCCCTGGGAAAGTGCACGGAGCGCCTCAGGCTGGTGCAACATCACGCCAGCCTCTGCCACCACAGGCCCACCCCACACTGCATGTGCCTCCCTCCCCTTGGCCTGAGTGAGCCAGAGCCCCCGAATCAGCAGCTCCTTTAAGCCCGTCCTGTCTGAGCGAAGAACGGACGCCATCCGGCGACCTACGTGCAGAGGCGGGGCCAGGTCCAAGGCTGAGACCCGGGAGCTGTGAGAGCAGAGAAGAGACAGGGAAACCTCTCTGTGCAGCCTCGGAGGCAGCGGATTAAAGCTTCACGCTCCGCTTGATGTGCCCGGCGTCAGTGGAGTGCATGAATGGACAGCGAATCATCCCAAATTGAAGAGGTGGACTTTGAGCACAAGATTTCAGACTTTTTCCCCTTTTCCTCTTTTTACAACGAATTATCCCAAATTGAGGAGGTGGACTTTGAGAGCAAGATTTTCGATTTTTTCCCCCTGTTCTGTTTTTGTGAATGTGTATGTGTATGCTTCTGTGTGAGATTTTCTCTGTATAGCTTTGCTTCCACCATAGGTACCAGGGTTCTATCCGTCTGTTTTTTTTTTTCAATAATTACTTTTTTATTTTTAATAATGCTACTATATTTTATACTTTATTTGATTTTACTTTATCATCTCTCTTTCTTTTTTCCTACCTTCCCTTCCTCCCTCCCTCCCTCTGCCCCTTGCATTCTTTCTCTTTCTTTCCTTCCTCCCTCCCTCCCTCGCTTCTTCCTTTCACTCTTTCTTTTTCTTTCCTTCCTCCCTCCCTCCCTCCTTTCTTTCTTTCTTTCTGTCATTCCTCCATCCCTCCCTACTTTCTTTCTTTTTTCTTTCTTTCTTCCTTCCTTCCTTCTGTCCTTCCTTTCTTTCCTCCTTCCTTTCTTTCTCTCTCTCTTTCTTTCTTCTACTAACTCTTTCTTTCTACTTTTTCTCCCTTTTATTCTGAGCCGGGTAGATGAAAGGTTCTTGGTGCTGCAGCCAGGAGTCAGTGCTGTGCCTCTGAAGTGGGACAGCCAACTTCAGGACACGGGTCCACAAGAGACCTCCCAGCTCCACATA
Source organism: Mesoplodon mirus (assembly GCF_964341445.2). Taxonomy (NCBI): domain Eukaryota; kingdom Metazoa; phylum Chordata; class Mammalia; order Artiodactyla; family Ziphiidae; genus Mesoplodon; species Mesoplodon mirus. The sequence continues at coordinate 104,781,018 of NC_138983.1, read as the reverse complement.
ATATCAAGTGGTGAAAATCTCCCAGAGATCTCCATCTCAACACCAGCACCCAGCTTCAGTCAACGACCAGCAAGCTACAGTGCTGGTCACCCTATGCCAAGCAACTAGCTAGGCAGGAACACAACACCACCCATTAGCAGAGAGGCTGCCTAAAAACATAAAAAGGCCACAGGCACCCCAAAACACACCACCAGATGTGGACCTGTCCACCAGAAAGACAAGATCGAGCCTCAACCACCAGAACACAGGCACTAGTCCCCCCCACGAGGAAGCCTACACAACCTACTGAAACAACCTTAGCCACTGGGGACACACACCAAAAACAACGGGAACTACGAATGTGCAGCCTGCAAAAAGGAGACCCCAAACACAGTAAGATAAACAAAATGAGAAGACAAAAAAACACACAGCAAGTGAAGGAGCAAGATAAAAACCTACCAGACCTAACAAATGAAGAGGTAATAGGCAGTCTACCTGAAAAAGAATTCAGAATAATGATAGTAAGGATGATCCAAGATTCTATTTCCAAGATCCAAAATCTTGGAAATAGAATAGACAAAATGCAAGAAACAGTTAACAAGGACCTAGAAGAACTAAAGATGAATCAAGCATCAATTAAAAACACAATAAATGAAATGAAAAATACTCTAGATGGGATCAGTGGCAGAATAACTGAGGCAGAAGAACGGATAAGTAAGGTGGAAGATAAAATAGTGGAAATAACTGCTGCAGAGCAAAATAAAGAAAAAAGAATGAAAAGAATAGAGGACAGTCTCAGAGACCTCTGGGACAACATTAAACGCACCAACATTCGAATTATAGGGGTTCCAGAGGAAGAAGAGAAAAAGAAAGGGACTGAGGAAATATTTGAAGAGATTATAGTTGAAAACTTCCCTAATATAGGAAAGGAAATAGTTAATCAAGTCCAGGAGGCACACAGAGTCCCATACAGAATAAATCCAAGGAGAAATACACCAAGACACATATTAACCAAACTGTCAAAAATTAAACAAAAGAAATCATATTAAAAGCAGCAAGGGAAAAACAACAAATAACACACAAGGGAATCCCCATCAGGTTAACAGCTGATCTCTCAGCAGAAACTCTACAAGCCAGAAGGGAGTGGCAGGACATAATTAAAGTGATGAAGGAGAAAAACCTGCAACCAAGATTACTCTATTCAGCAAGGATCTCATTCAGATTTGATGGAGAAATTAAAACCATTACAAGCAAAAGCTGAGAGAGTTCAGCACCACCAAACCAGCTTTACAACAAATGCTAAAGGAACTTCTCTAGGCAAGAAACACAACAGAAGGAAAAGACCTACAATAACAAACCCAAAATAATTAAGGAAATTGGAATAGGAACATACACATCAAAAATTACCTTAAATGTAAATGGACTAAATGCTCCAACCAAAAGACACAGATGGGCTGAATGGATACAAAAACAAGACCCATATATATGCTGTCTACAAGAGACCCACTTCAGACCTACAGACACATACAGATTGAAAGTAAGGGGATGGAAAAAGATATTCCATGCAAATGGAAATCAAAAGAAAGCTGGAGTAGCAATTCTTATATCAGACAAAATAGACTTTAAAATAAAGACTATTAGAAGAGACAAAGAAAGACACTACATAATGATCAAGGGATCGATCCAAGAAGAAGATATAACAATTGTAAATATTTATGCACCCAATATAGGAGCACCTCAATACATAAGGCAAATACTAACAGCCATAAAAGGGGAAATCGACAGTAACACATTCATAGTAGGGGACTTTAACACCCCACTTTCACCAATGCACAGATCATCCAAAATGAAAATAAATAAGGAAACACGAGCTTTAAATGATACATTAAACAAGATGGACTTAATTGATATTTATAGGACATTCCATCCAAAAACAACAGAATACACATTTTTCTCAAGTGCTCATGGAACATTCTCCAGGATAGATCATATCTTGGGTCACAAATCAAGCCTTGGTAAATTTAAGAATATTGAAATTGTATCAAGTATCTTTTCTGACCACAATGTTATGAGACTAGACATCAATTACAGGAAAAGATCTGTAAAAAATACAAGCACATGGAGGCTAAACAATACACTATTCAATAACGAAGTGATCACTGAAGAAATCAAAGAGGAAAAAAAATACCTAGAAACACATGACAATGGAGACACGACGAACCAAAACCTATGGGACACAGCAAAAGCAGTTCTAAGGGGGAAGTTTATAGCAATACAATCCCACCTTAAGAAACAGGAAACATCTCGAGTAAACAAGCTGACCCTGCACCTAAAGCAACTAGAGAAAGAAGAAAAAAAAAACCCCAAAGTTAGCAGAAGGAAAGAAATCATAAAGATCAGATCAGAAATAAATGAAAAAGAAATGAAGGAAATGGTAGCAAAGATCAATAAAACTAAAAGCTGGTTCTTTGAGAAGATAAACAAAATTAATAAACCATTGGCCAGACTCATCAAGAAAAAAAGGGAGAAGACTCAAATCAATAGAATTAGAAATGAAAAAGGAGAAGTAACAACAGACACTGCAGAAATACAAAAGATCATGAGAGATTACTACAAGAAACTCTATGCCAATAAAATGGACAACCTGGAAGAAATGGACAAATTCTTAGAAATGCACAACCTGCCAAGACTGAATCAGGAAGAAATAGAAAATATGAATAGACCAATCACAAGCACTGAAATTGAAACTATGATTAAAAATCTTCCAACAAACAAAAGCCCAAGACCAGATGGCTTCACAGGCGAATTCTATCAAACATTTAGAGAAGAGCTAACACCTATCCTTCTCAAACTCTTCCAAAATATATCAGAGGGAGGAACACTCCCAAACTCATTCTACGAGGCCACCATCACCTTGATACCAAACCCAGGCAAGGATGTCACAAAGAAAGAAAACTACAGGCCAATATCACTGATGAACATAGATGCAAAAATCCTCAACAAAATACTAGCAAACAGAATCCAACAGCACATGAAAAGGATCATACACCATGATCAAGTGGGGTTTATTCCAGGAATGCAAGGATTCTTCAATATATGCAAATCAATCAACGTGATACACTATATTAAATTGAAGGAGAAAAACCATATGATCATCTCAATAGATGCAGTGAAAGCTTTCGACAAAATTCAACACCCATTTATGATAAAAACCCTGCAGAAAGTAGGCATAGAGGGAACTTTCCTCAACATAATAAAGGTCATATATGACAAACCCACAGCCAGCATCATCCTCAATGGTGAAAAACTGGAACCATTTCCACTAAGATCAGGAACAAGACAAGGTTGCCCACTCTCACCACTTTTATTCAACATAGTTTTGGAAGTTTTAGCCACAGCAATCAGAGAAGAAAAGGAAATAAAAGGAATCCAACTTGGAAAACAGAAGTAAAGCTGTCACTGTTTGCAGATGACATGATACTATACATACAGAACTCTAAAGATGCTACCAGAAAACTGCGAGAGCTAATCAATGAATTTGGTAAAGTAGCAGGATACAAAATTAATGCACAGAAATCTCTGGCATTCCTATATACTAATGATGACAAATCTGAATGTGAAATCAAGAAAACACTCCCATTTACCATTGCAACAAAATGAATAAAATATCTAGGAATAAACCTACCTAAGGAGACAAAAGACCTGTACGCAGAAAATTATAAGACACTGATGAAAGAAATTAAAGATGATACAAATAGATGGAGAGATATACCATGCTCCTGGATTGGAAGAATCAATATTGTGAAAATGACTCTACTACCCAAAGCAATCTACAGATTCAATGCAATCCCTATCAAACTACCACTGGCATTTTTCACAGAACTAGAACAAAAAATTTCACAATTTGTTTGGAAAAACAAAAGACCCCGAATAGTCAAAGCAATCTTCAGAACGAAAAACGGAGCTGGAGGAATCAGGCTCCCTGACTTCAGACTATACTACAAAGCTACAGTAATCAAGACAGTGTGGTACTGGCACAGAAACAGAAAGATAGATCAATGGAACAGGATAGAAAGCCCAGAGATAATCCTACGCACATATGGTCAACTTATCTTTGATAAAGGAGGCAGGAATGTACAGTGGAGAAAGGACAGCCTCTTCAATAAGTGGTGCTGGGAAAACTGGACAGGGACATGTAAAAGTATGAGATTAGATCATTCCCTAACATCATACACAAAAATAAGATCAAAATGGATTAAAGATCTAAATGTAAGGCTAGAAACTATCAAACTCTTAGAGGAAAACATAGGCAGAACACTCTATGACATAAATCACAGCAAGATCCTTTTGGACCCACCTCCTAGAGAAATGGAAATAAAAACAAAGATTAACAAATGGGACCTAATGAAAGTTGAAAGCTTTTGCACAGCAAAGGAAACCATAAACAAGACAAAAAGACAACCCTCAGAATGGGAGAAAATATTTGCAAATGAAGCAACTGACAAAGGATTAATCTCCAAAATTTATAAGTAGCTCATGCAGCTCAATAGCAAAAAAACAAACAACCCAATCCAAAAATGGGCAGAAGACCTAAATAAACATTTCTCCACAGAAGATATACAGACTTCCAACAAACACATGAAAGGATGCTCAACATCTTTAATCTTTAGAGAAATGCAAATCAAAACTACAATGAGATATCATCTCACACCAGTCAGAATGGACATCATCAAAAAATCTAGAAACAATAAATGCTGGATAGGGTGTGGAAAAAGGGGAACACTCTTACACTGCTGGTGGGATTGTGAATTGGTACAGCCACTATGGAGAATGGTATGGAGGTTCCTTTAAAAACTACAAATAGAGCTACCATATGACCCAGCAATCCCACTACTGGGCATATACCCTGAGAAAACCATAATTCAAAAAGAGTCATGTACCAAAATGTTCATAGCAGCCCTATTTACAATAGCCCAGAGATGGAAACAACCTAAGTGTCCATCATCGGATGAATGGGTAAAGAAGCTGTGGCACATATATACAATGGAATATTACTCAGCCATAAAAAGAAACAAAACTGAGCTATTTGTAATGAGGTGGATAGAACCTAGAGTCTGTCATACAGAGTGAAGTATGTCAGAAAGAGAAAGACAAATACTGTATGCTGACACATATATATGGAATTTAAGAAAAAAATGTCATGAAGAACATAGGGGTAAGACAGGAATAAAGACACAGACCTACTTGAGAATGGACTTGAAGATATGGGGAGGGGGAAGGGTAAGCTGTGACAAAGTGAAAGAGCGGCATGGACATATATACACTATCAAATGTAAGGTAGATAGCTAGTGGGAAGCAGCCGCATAGCACAGGGAGATCAGCTCGGTGCTTTGTGACCACCTGGAGGGGTGGGATAGGGAGGGTGGGAGGGAGACGCAAAAGGGAGGGTATATGGGAACATTTGTGTATGTATAACTGATTAAATTTGTTATAAAGCAGAAAAAAATTTAAAAAATCAAAATCAAAAAAAAAAAAAACTCAAATACAGTGAAATTCTTACACACTTCTTTCAGGGGCTCTGATGAACATTGGAATGACCCTATCTGCACCGAGAGCTGGATGAGACATAATGCTGGACATTTGGAACTGAGAGGATTGGTGAGATTGGGTGAGCAAATGCAGACCCTTTAAATCAATAATGCGTGCCACCCATTCCATGGGTCCCAACTCTCCAGGTTTAAGGGAATATTACTACAGCTGTAACATGTATGGAAAACGTAGAGAATGGACACCTTGGGATCGCAAAAGGTTTCTAAATCACTCCTAATTTTTCCTCTCCTGGTGCTCCGGTTTGCAATTCCAACTGTTTTACTATCAATCTCCCAACTTGGAGAGTCAGCCCCTTTAACCTCCTTTTTAGCACAGTTTGCAAATTGTGCAGAGGATGAAAGGGAAGAGGGAGAACCAATGAGAGAGTAGCTGTTAGGCATTTGGAAGGGCACATGTCACTCGAATTTCTCGGCAGGAAGAAGAATTAACCACAGTCTCAGCCTGCCCCACTGGAACAAGTATAAGTCCTGAAGCAAACTTGTGGATTTGCGGCCAGCTCATTAAAAAGCGAGGTGAAAAATGGAACTCAGGGCACAGCGATTCACAAACCTGCAGAGTTATATAGGAAAACTATCGTCCAAAAATCTGTTGAGGGAAGGCAACGAGGCGGAATTTAAAGCGAGGCAGAATTGCAGGAAACAGATTTCAAGAGGTAGATTGGAATGGCCTTTAAAGCACAGGAAAAGTGGTACAACTTCGACAATGATGTACTTGGCCAAAAAGGGCATATGCATTTTTTCCTGAATATATTCAGGAAAAAAAGCATACACCCTTTTGGGCCAAACAGGCAAGTGGGCAAAGCAAATCCGCACTACAAAGAAGTATCACTTCCCACCGGTCAAAAGGGACACCCAAAAAATGTGTAAAAACCAGAAAGGCAAACTGGCCCTGGAGAACATGGAGCCTTGTAATGCTGATGGGTGGGATGTAAATCGCCAACAGCCACTCTGGAGGAGTGCTTTGAGTTCCCTAAAAGAAGTAAACAAGAGAGCTACAGAGCCTAGAGCACTTCCAGTCATGGGAATATACCTTGGGAAAACTGAAAATCAATAAGACAGAGCCACCCCAAAATTTAGAACTGCACTGCTTACAAGAACCTCGACTTCGGTACACCATATATATCCCAGGAAAGACAAAAATGGGTAAAGAAATTGTGGTACTTACGTACGATGGAATATCCCTCAGCCATGAAATCAATGTCATAAGGCCAGTAGCAGCATAATGAGTGGAATTAGGTACGATGATTCTAAGTAAAATACGTCACACAGAAACAGAAACTTATCAAAAGGTATCACTTATGAAGGGAATGTAAACATGGCTACACATGAACTGAATTAGGAAAGAGAACAGAGTCTCACATTTAGAAAACACTCATGCCTGCTTAAGGGGAAAGGAGAGGTGGGGTGATGCATAAAAACAGAGATTGATATTAGCACAGCTACCGTTCCATGAACCAAATATGTAATAGTCAAGACCTACTCCTTGCTCAGTGAACGGGACTCAACACCTCCTATTACCCGCAGAGGAATATATCAGACTAGTAACAATCATAAATCCTATGTATTGATATGTCTGCATAAGGGAATCAAGTGTGTCTAGAGTGACATAAACACGGCAGGGAAAATCAGCTCAACCCAATTATAAAAATGAATTTCAAAATCAAAACACAAAAACAGCAAAATTCTTACACAATTCCTTCAGGGGCTCTGATGAAACCTGGAATGACCCTATCTACTCCGACAGCTGGATGAGACATAAGGCTAGACACTTGGGACTGAGAGGATAGGTGAGGAAGGGTGAGCAAATGCAGACCCTTTAAAGCAATAATGTGTGCTACCCATTCCGTTGGTACCAGCTCTCCACGTTTAAGGGAATATTTCTATAACTTTAACATGTATGGGAAACCTAGAGAATGGACACCCTGGGATGGTGAAATCTTTCTAAAACGCTCCTCATTTTTCCTCTCCTGGTGCTCAGGTTTGCCATTCCAGCCACTTTACTATCAATCTCCCCACTTGGAGACTCAGTGCCTTTAACCTCTGGTTTCACACACTTTGCAATTTTTGCGGAGGATGAAAGGGAAGAGGGGGAACCAATGAGAGACTAGCTGTACGCATTTGGAGGGGAACATATCACTCTAATTTCCCGGCAGATAGAAGAATTAACCAAAGGCTCAGCCTGACGCCCCGCAACCAGAATAGGGCCTGAAGCAATCCTGCGGGTTTGCGGCCAGCTCACATAAAAGTGAGTTGAAAAATGGAGCTCAGGCCGACAGCAATTCACAAATCTGCAGGGTTATAAAGGACAACTATCATCCAAAAATCGGTTGAGGGAAGGCAACAAGGAGGACTGGAAAGCGAGGCAGAATTGCAGGAAACAGATTTCAAGAGGTAGATTGGAATCGTCTTTAAAGCACAGGAAAAGTGGCCCAACTTCGACCATGATGCACTAGGACAAAAAGGGTGTATGCGTTTTTTCCTGCATACATTCAGGAAAATACGCATACACCCTTTTTGGCCAACCAAGCAAGTGGGCAATGCAAATCCACACTACAAAGAAGTCTCACTTCCCACCGGTCAAAAGGGACATCCAAAAACAGTGTAAAAACCAGAAAGGCAGGACAGGCCGTGGGGAACAGGGTGTCTTGTTACTCTGATGGGCGGGATGTAAATTGCCAAGAGCCACTCTGGAGAAGTGCATGGTGTTTCCTAAAACATCTAAAAAACAGAGCTACAGAGCCAAGGGCACTTCCACTCATGGGCGTATAACTTGGGGAAACTGAAAATCAACAAGACACAGCCACCCCAAAGTTTAGGGCTGCTCTGTTTACAAGAACCTCGATGTCTCTACACCTTAAACATTGCAGGAAAGACAAAAATGGATCAAGAAGTTGTGGTACTTATTTACGATGGACTATCCCTCAGCCATGAAATCAATGTCATAAGGCCAGTAGCAGCATAATGAGTGGATTTAGGTACAATGACTCTAATTGAAATAAGTCGCACAGAAAAAGGAACTTATAAGATATCACTGAGGAAGGCAATGGAAACATGGCTACACATGAAATGAATTCCAAAACAGAACAGAGTCTCACATTTAGAAAACACTCTTATGCCTGCTTAAGGGGAAATGTGAGGTGGGGTGATGCATAAAACCAGAGTTTGAAAATAGCACAGGTACCGTTATATACACCAAATATGTAATAGACAAGACCTACACCTTGCTCAGTGAACTGGAATCAACACCCCCTATTCACCGCAGAGGACTCTATCTGACTAGTAATAACCTTAAATCTTATGTATTGATATGTCTCCATAAGGGGATCAAGTGTGTCGAGAGCGGCATAAGCACGGCAGTAAAAATCAGCTCAACCCCATTATAAAAATAAATTTCAGAAACAAAAACACCAAAACAGCAAAATTCTTACACAATTCGTTAAGGGGCTCTGATGCAATGTGGATTGACCCCATCTACACCTACACCTGTATAAAACATAAGGCTGGACACTTGGGGCTGAGAGGATAGGTGAGGAAGGGTGAGCAAATGCAGACACTTTAAAGAAATAATGCATGCCACCCATTCCGTTGGTACCAGCTCTCCAGGTTTAAGGGAATCTTTCTAAAGCTAAAACATGCATGGGAAACCCAGAGGATGGGACATCATGTGACCGGGAAAGGTTTCTGAAACGCTCCTCATTTTTCCTCTCCTGGTGCTCGGGTTCGCCATTCCAGCCGCTTTACTATCAAACTCCCCACTTGGAGAGTCAGCGCCTTTAACCTCCGGTTTCACACACTTGGCGATTTTTGCGGAGGACGAAAGGGAAGAGGGGGAACCAATGAGAGACTAGCTGTAGGAATTTGGAGGGGAACATGCCACTCTAATTTCCTGGCAGATAGAAGAATTAACCAAAGGCTCAGCCTGATGCCCTGCAACCAAAATAGGGTCTGAAGCAATCCTGCGGATTTGCGGCCAGCTCACATAAGACTGAAATGAAAAATGGACCTCAGGTCGACAGCAATTCACAAATCTGCAGGGTTATAAACTCTTACCTCACATCTCTCTATTGTGATGCAAGGTACACTGTAGGTCCAGCCTGACAGAACACACAGGAAAAAAGTAAAATTGGGAGCATTTGGACGATCCAAAGTCACCTAGGCCTGACTAAGTCATTAAGCGGGTAATGCTACTCATGGTATGCAAAACGCCCCGCGTCCAAACAAGTGTGATCATAGAAAGGCCCAGTGTGGCTCAAAGTCTCCAGTCGGCAGTCAGAGAGTGCTGGTAAATGTGCTGTGGGGTCAAGTTGGAAACTGGAGCATGCGGGAGAAGCCCGACTTTCCCCCTTTGGAAAGCAACTTCAGTGCAGCTTCCAAGCTGCCTGAAGACCACACCACCAGGATACTATTCACTCCACAGATGCATCTGAGGAGCAGTGAGTTTTTCCAAAAGAAAACAGGGGCTTGCGATTCCATCCTGGGGGCTCAAAGCAGGGCACACTGTAGCTAGAGTGCCAACTAAATGTGACCTCTAGTCTCGAGGTAAGGTGCACCTTTTCCCATGACCAGAGATAGGGGTGCACCAGTTTGCAGGAAGTCTTAGTCAATGGATGGCTTTAGCTTTAGTATACCTCACAGCACTCAAGACTCTCACATGGGCACTTCTTCCAAGGAAGTACACTATGTACCAAAAGCCTTCTGAGCAAAGTAAAGAGCTACACAGTTCTTCGAACATCCTTCACTAGGCAGTTGGAAGGGCCTGGAACTAACTTGTTCTCCTATGGCTAGCATTCCACACCATGGAAACAGCCTCAGGAACACGGTTCTTGGCAGCCTTTCTTTCCATGCGGGTCTGCCATGTTGAGGAAACTTACGCTGCCCTGAAAGAAACCACCGGGGCTCCAATTCAGTTTGGGGACTCCTTCTCGACGTCCCGCTAAGTGATGCGGAAACTAGACTTTACGTCCAGCCTGAAAGAAAGTGGAGATTCACCTTGAGCATTGCTAGGCATCTGGAACATTCAAAGTCACCTAGGCCTCCTGAGGGCTTTTAGAGGATTATGCCATTCACCACATGCAGAACACACTGCATCCAATAGCTTCATCGCAGAAGGCCAAATTGTGTTCCAAGGGTCTCCTTTGGATTGTCAGAGAACAGAGGTACATGTGCTGGGTGAGGCAGTTTGTAATTGAGAAGCCTGGAGAAAGGCAGTATTTTCCCCATTTGAAAGGTAGATAGTGGCGGCCTCAAGGCTGACTGAAAGACATTGCTGTTACCCGTCTGCTAGTCACCTGTAGGAATGCCTCAGTGAAGAAAGTGCGTTTTCTCCTACGAATCCTGGTGGTCTCCAGTTCCTTGCTAGGAGCTCATCCCACGCTTGCCCTAGCTAAAGTGCGAAGTAAACGTGACCCCTAGCCTCAAGGTAAGCACGAGTGTTTCCCATCAGCAAAGTTTGGTGTGCAGCCATCTCCATGAACCCTGACTCGAGAGAGGGCTTTAACTCCTCTACGGTTTTCCGTAGGCCTGAGAGAGTCGCGTATGAATTCCCTTCTGAGGGAGAGCATGTGTGCTATAAGTCCCCTTTTTGTTTTCCGAGCCACATAACACAGCACAGACGGTTGGGGTCAACTCTTTCTATGCAGAGGGAAGGGCAATGAACTGCTTCTCCCTTGCATAGCTTGATTTCTACAGCTGTAAGGCAGCACGAGGACAACGTTTCTGCCAATATTACATTCAACGTGGCTCTCCCTATTTGGCGGCCCTCTGAACTGCACTGAAAGAATCCTTGAGCCTAAAGTGCATCCTGGCAACTCTTACCTGTCATGTCTCTGTTGTGAACAAGGTATACTGTAGGTCCAGCCGGACAGAAAACACAGGAAACCAGTAAAATTGGGAGGCATTTGGACGATCCATAGTCACCTAGGCCTGACTAAGTCATTAAATGGGTAATGCTACTCATGGCATTCAAAACACCCCGCGTCCAACCAAGTGTGATCATTGAAAGGCCTAGTGTGGCTCAAAGTCACTAGTCGTCAGTCAGAGAGTGCTGGGAAATGCGCTGTGAGGTCACGTTGGAAACTGGAGCATGTGGGAGAAGCCCGACTTTCCCCCTTTGGAAAGCAACTTCGGTGCAGCTTCCAAGCTGCCTGAAAACCACACCACCAGGATACTATACAATCCACAGATGCCTCTGACGAGCAGTGAGTTTTTCCAAAAGAAACCAAGTGCTTGTGATTCCTTCCTGGGCGCTCACCCCAGGGCATAGTGTAGCTAGAGTACCAACTAAATGTGACCTGTAGTCTCGAGGTAAGGTGCACCTTTTCCCACGACCAGAGATAGGGTTGCACCAGTTTGCAGGAAGTCTTAGTCAATGGACGGCTTTAGCTTTAGTATGCCTCACAGCACTCAAGACTCTCACGTGGGCACTTCTTTCCAAGGAAGTACACTGTGTACTAAAAGCCTTCTGAGCAGTCAAGGGCTCCACAGCTCTGGGAACATCCCTCACTAGGCAGCTGTAAAGGCAGGGAACTAATTTGTTCTCCTATGGCTAGCGTTCCACAGCTTGGAAACAGCCTCAGGAACATGGTTCTTGGAAGGCTTTCTTTCCATGCGGGTATCCACGTTGAGGAAACCTAAGCTGCCCTGTAAGAAACAACAGGGGCTCCAATTCAGTTTGGGGACTCCTTCTCGACGTCCTTCTAAGTGATGCAGAAAATAGACTTTAGGTCCAGCCTGAAAGAAAGTGGAGATTCACCCTGACAGAAAGGCCTAGGTGACTTTGGGTCGTCCAAATGCCTCCCAATTTTACCGGTTTTCCTGTATTTTCTCTCAGGCTGGATCTACAGTGTACCTTGCGTCACAACAGAGAGATGACAGGTAAGAGTTGCCAGGATGCACTTTAGGCTCAGGGATTCTTTCAGTGCATTTCAGAGGGCCTCCACAGAGGGAGAGCCACGTTGAATGTAACACTGGCAGAAACGTTGTCCTGGGGTTGCCTTACAGTTGTAGAATTCAAGCTATGCAAGCGAGAAGCAGTTCATTGCCCTTCCCTCTGCATAGAAAGTGTTGAACCCAACCGTCTGTGCTGTGTTATGTGCCTCGGAAGACAAAAAGGGGACTCACAGCACACATGCTCTCCCTCAGAAGGGAATTCATACGCGACTCTCTCAGGCCTACGGAAAGCCGTAGAGGAGTTAAAGCCCTCTCTCGAGTCAGGGTTCATGGAGATGGCTGCACACCAAACTTTGCTGCTGGGAGACACTTCTGCTTACCTTGAGGCTAGGGGTCACGTTTACTTCGCACTTTAGCTAGGGCAAGCATGGGATGAGCTCCTAGCAAGGCCCTGGAGACCACCTGGATTCGTAGGAGATAACGCACTTTCTTCACTGAGGCATTCCTACAAGTGACTAGCAGACGGGTAACAGCAATGTCTGTCAGTCAGCCTTGAGGCCGCCACTATCTACCTTCCAAATGGAGAAAACACTACCTTTTTCCAGGCTTCTCAATGACAACCTGGCTCACGCAGCACATGTACCTCTCTTCCCTGACAACCCAAAGGAGACTCTTGGAACACAATTCGGCCTCCTGCGATGAAACTTTTGGATGCAGTGTGTCCTGCATGTGGTGAATGGCATAATCCTCTAAAAGCCCTCAGGAGGCCTAGGTGACTTTGGATGTTCCAGATGCGTAGGAATGCTTAGGGTGAATCTCCACTTTCTTTTGGGCTGGACCTAAAGTCTAGTTTTCCGTATTACTTAGAGGACCGTCGAGCAGGAGTCCCCAAACTGAATTGGAGCCCCAGTGGTTTCTTTCAGGGCAGCGTAGGTTTCCTCAACGTGGCAGACCCGCATGGAAAGAAAGGCTGCCAACAACCGTGTTCCTGAGGCTGTTTCCAAGCTGTGGAACGCTAGCCATAGGAGAACAACTTAGTTCCAGGCCCTTCCAACTGCATACTGAGGGATGTTCCCAGAGCTGTGTAGCCCTTGACTGTGCTCAGAAGGTTTTTGGTACACAGTGTACTTCCTTGGAAAGAAGTGCCCACGTGAGAGTCTTGAGTGCTGTGAGGCATACTAAAGCTAAAGTTCTCCATTGACTAAGACTTCCTGCAAACTGGTGCACCCCTATCTCTGGTTGTGGGAAAAGGTGCACCTTACCTCGAGATTAGAGGTCACATTTAGTTGCCAATCTAGGTACACTATGCCCTGGGGTGAGCGCCCAGGAAGGAGTCGCAAGCACTTGGTTTCTTTTGGAAAAACTCACTGCTCCTCAGAGGCATCTGTGGACTGAATAGTATCCTGGTGGTGTGGTTTTCAGGCAGCTTGGAAGCTGCACCGAAGTTGCTTTCCAAAGGGGGAAAGTCAGGCTTCTCCCACATGCTCCAGTTTCCTACATGACCCCACAGCGCATTTACCGGCACTCTCTGACTGACAACTGGAGACTTTCAGCCACACTGGGCCTTTCTATGATCACACATGTTTGGACGCGGGGTGTTTTGCATGCCATGAGTAGCATTACCCGCTTAATGACTAAGTCAGGCATAGGTGATTTTGGATAGTCCAAATGCCTCCCAATTTTACCGGTTTTCCTGTATTTTCTGTCAGGCTGGACCTACAGTGTACCTTGGTCACAACAGAGAGATGACAGGTAAGAGTTGCCAGGATGCACTTTAGGCTCAGGGTTTCTTTCAGTGCCCTTCAGGGGGCCTCCACAGAGGGAAAGCCACGGTGTATGTAATACTGGCAGAAACGTTGTCCTGGGGCTGCCTTACAGCTGTAGAAATCAAGCTATGCAAGCGAGAAGCAGTTCATTGCCCTTCCCTCTGCATGGAAAGAGTTCAACCCAACCGTCTGTTCTGTGTTACGTGGCTCGGAAAACAAAAAGGGGACTCACAGCACACACGCTCTCCCTCAGAAGGGAATTCATACGCGACTCTCTCAGGCCTACGGAAAGCCGTAGAGGAGTTAAAACACTCTCTCGAGTCAGGGTTCATGGAGATGGCTGCACACCAAACTTTGCTGCTGGGAGACACTCGTGCTTACCTTGAGGCTAAGGGTAACGTTTACTTTGCACTTTAGCTAGGGCAAGCGTGGGATGAGCTCCTAGCAAGGCCCTGGAGACCACCTGGATTCGTAGGAGAATGTGCACTTTCTTCACTGAGGCATTCCTACAGGTGACTAGCAGACGGGTAACAAAATGTCTTTCCGTCAGCCTTGAAGCCGCCACTATCTACCTTCCAAATAGGGAAAACACTGCCTTTTCCCAGGCTTCTCAATTACAACCTGGCTCACGCAGCACATGTACCTCTCTTCCCTGACAACCCAAAGGAGACTCTTGGAACACAATTTGGCCTCCTGCGATGAAACTTTTGGATGCAGTGTGTTCTTCATTTGGTGAATGGCAGGATCCTCCAAAAGCCCTCAGGAGGCCTAGGTGACTTTGGATGTTCCAGATGCATAGGAATGCTCACGGTGAATCTCCACTTTCTTTCGGGCTGGACCTAAAGTCTAGTGTTCTTGATCACTTAAAGGGACGTCGAGCAGGAGACCCTAAACTGAATTGGAGCCTCGGTGGTTTCTTTCAGGTCAGCGTAGATTTCCTCAACATGGCAGACCCGCATGGAAAGAAAGGCTGCCAACAACCGTGTTCCTGAGGCTGTTTCCAAGCTGTGGAACGCTAGCCATAGGAGAACAACTTAGTTCCAGGCCCTTCCAACTGCATACTGAGGGATGTTCCCAGAGCTGTGTAGCCCTTGACTGTGCTCAGAAGGTTTTTGGTACACAGTGTACTTCCTTGGAAAGAAGTGCCCACGTGAGAATCTTGAGCGCTGTGAGGCATACTAAAGCTAAAGTCGTCCATTGACTAAGACTTCCTGCAAACTGGTGCACCCCTATCTCTGGTTGTGGGAAAAGGTGCACCTTACCTCGAGACTAGAGGTCACATTTAGTTGCCAATCTAGGTACACTATGCCCTGGGGTGAGCGCCCAGGAAGGAATCGCAAGCACCTGGTTTCTCTTGGAAAAACTCACTGCTCGTCAGAGGCATCTGTGGAGTGAATAGTATCCTGGTGGTGTGGTTTTCAGGCAGCTTGGAAGCTGCACTGAAGTTGCTTTCCAAAGGGGGAAAGTCGGGCTTCTCCCACATGCTCCAGTTTCCAATGTGACCCCACAGCGCATTTACCAGCACTGTCTGACTGACGACTGGAGAATTTGAGCCACACTGGGCCTTTCTATGATCACACATGGTTGGACGCGGGGTGTTTTGCATGCCATGAGCAGCATTACCCGCTTAATGACTAAGTCAGGCATAGGTGATTTTGGATAGTCCAAATGCCTCCCAATTTTACCGGTTTTCCTGTATTTTCTGTCAGGCTGGACCTACAGTGTACCTTGCGTCACAACAGAGAGATGACAGGTAAGAGTTGCCAGGATGCACTTTAGGCTCAGGGATTCTTTCAGTGCAGTTCAGAGTTCCTCCACAGAGGGAGAGCCACGTTGAATGTAATACTGGCAGAAACGTTGTCCTGGGGCTGCCTTACAGCTGTAGAAATCAAGCTATGCAAGCGAGAAGCAGTTCATTGCCCTTCCCTCTGCATAGAAAGTGTTGAACCCAACCGTCTGTTCTGTGTTATGTGGCTCGGAAAACAAAAAGGGGACTCACAGCACACACGCTCTCCCTCAGAAGGGAATTCATATGCGATTCTCTTAGGCCTACGGAAAGCCGTAGAGGAGTTAAAGCCCTCTCTCGAGTCAGGGTTCATGGAGATGGCTGCACACCAAACTTTGCTGCTGGGAGACACTTCTGCTTACCTTGAGGCTAGGGGTCACATTTACTTTGCACTTTAGCTAGGGCAAGCGTGGGATGAGCTCCTAGCAAGGCCCTGGAGACCACCTGGATTCGTAGGAGATAATGCACTTTCTTCACTGAGGCATTCCTACAGGTGACTAGCAGATGGGTAACAGCAATGTCTTTCAGTCAGCCTTGAGGCCGCCACTCTCTACCTTCCAAATGGAGAAAACACTACCTTTTTCCAGG
Organism: Mesoplodon mirus; assembly: GCF_964341445.2. Lineage (NCBI taxonomy): Eukaryota > Metazoa > Chordata > Mammalia > Artiodactyla > Ziphiidae > Mesoplodon > Mesoplodon mirus. The sequence continues at coordinate 104,764,402 of NC_138983.1, read as the reverse complement.
CTTCTCAATTACAACCTGGCTCACGCAGCACATGTACCTCTCTTCTCTGACAACCCAAAGGAGACCCTTGTAACACAATTCGGCCTCCTACGATGAAACTTTTGGATGCAGTGTGTCCTGCATGTGGTGAATGGCATAATCCTCTAAAATCCCTCAGGAGGCCTAGGTGACTTTGGATGTTCCAGATGCATAGGAATGCTTAGGGTGAATCTCCACTTTCTTTTGGGCTGGACCTAAAGTCTAGTTTTCCGTGTCACTTAGAGGACCGTCGAGCAGGAGTCCCCAAACTGAATTGGAGCCCCGGTGGTTTCTTTCAGGGCAGCGTAGGTTTCCTCAACGTGGCAGACCCGCATGGAAAGAAAGGCTGCCAACAACCGTGTTCCTGAGGCTGTTTCCAAGCTGTGGAACGCTAGCCATAGGAGAACAACTTAGTTCCCGGCCCTTCCAACTGCATAGTGAGGGATGTTCCCAGAGCTGTGTGGCCCTTGACTGTGTTCAGAAGGCTTTTGGTACACAGTGTACTTCCTTGGAAGAAGTGCCCACGTGAGAGTCTTGTGCGCTGTGAGGCATACTAAAGCTAAAGCCGTCCATTGACTAAGACTTCCTGCAAACTGGTGCACCCCTATCTCTGGTCGTGGGAAAAGGTGCACCTTACCTCGAGACTAGAGGTCACATTTAGTTGCCAATCTAGGTACACTATGCCCTGGGGTGAGCGCCCAGGAAGGAATTTCAAGGCACCTGGTTTTTTTGGAAAATCTCACTGCTCCTCAGATGCATCTGTGGAGTGAGTAGTATCCTGGTGGTGTGGTTTTCAGGCAGCTTGGAAGCTGCACCGAAGTTGCTTTCCAACGGGGGAACGTCGGGCTTCTCCCACATGCTCCAGTTTCCAACGTGACCCCACAGCGCATTTACCGGCACTGTCTGACTGACGACTGGAGACTTTGAGCCACACTGGGCCTTTCTATGATCACACTTGGTTGGACGCAGGGTGTTTTGCATGCCATGAGTACCATTACCCGCTTAATGACTTAGTCAGGCATAGGTGACTTTGGATCGTGCCAATGCCTCCCAATTTTACCGGTTTTCCTGTATTTTCTGTCAGGCTGGACCTACAGTGTACCTTGGTCACAACAGAGAGATGACAGGTAAGAGTTGCCAGGATGCACTTTAGGCTCAAGGTTTCTTCCAGTGCCCTTCAGGGGGCCTCCACAGAGAGAGAGCCACGTTGTATGTAATACTGGCAGAAACGTTGTCCTGGGGCTGCCTTACAGCTGTAGAAATCAAGCTATGCACCGAGAAGCAGTTCATTGCCCTTCCCTCTGCATAGAAAGAGTTGACCCCAACAGTCTGTGCTGTGTTATGTGGCTCGGAAAACAAAAAGGGGTCTCACAGCACACACGCTCTCCCTCAGAAGGGAATTCATACGCGACTCTCTTAGGCTTACAGAAAGCTGTAGAGGAGTTAAAGCACTCTCTCGAGTCAGGGATCATGGAGATGGCTGCACACTAAACTTTGCTGCTGGGAGACACTCGTGCTTACCTTGAGGCTAAGGGTCACGTTTACTTCGCACTTTAGCTAGGGCAAGCATGGGATGAGCTCCTAGCAAGCCCCTGGCGACCACCTGGATTCATAGGAGAAAACGTCTTGTTAATGATATCAGTTGCTGTGCATAAGCTTTCAAGTTTCATTAGGTCCCATTTGTTTTTTTCTTGTTTTTATTTCCACTTCTCTATGAGGTGGGTCAAAAAGGATCTTGCTGTTATATACGTCATAGAGTGTTCTGCCTATATTTTCCTCTAAGAGTTTTACACTCTCTGGCCTTACATTTAGTTCTTTAATCCATTTTGAGTTTAGTTTTGTGTATGGTGTTAGGGATAGTTCTAATTTCATCCTTTTACACGTTGCTTTCCAGTTTTCCCAGAATCACTTATTGAAGAGGCTTTCTTTTCTCCACTGTATATTCTTGCCTCCTTTATCAAAGATAAGGTGACCATAGGTGTGTCGGTTTATCTCTGGGCTTTTTATCCTGTTCCATTGATCTATATTTCTGTTTTTGTGCCAGTACCATACTGTTTTGATTACTCTAACTTTGTAGTATAGTGTGAAGACCAGAAGCCTGTTTCCTCCATCTCCGGTTTTCTTTCTCAAGATTGCTTTGTCTATACAAGGTCTTTTGTATTTCCATACAGATTATGAAACTGTTTGCTCTATTTCTGTGAAAATTGCCATTCATTGTTTGATAGGGATTGCATTGAATCTGTACATTGCTTTGGATAATATAGTCATTTTCACAATGTTGCTTCTTCCAATCCAAGAACATGGTATATCTCTTCATCTTTTGGTATCAACTTTAATTTCTTTCACCAGTGTCTTATAGTTATCTGCATACAGGTTTTTTTCTCTTAGGTAGGTTTATTCCTAGGCATTGTATTCTCTTTGTTGCAATGGTAAATGGGAGTGTTTCCTTAATTTCTCTTTCATATTTTTCATCATTATTATTTAGGAATGCAAGAGATTTCTGTGCACTAATTTTGTATTGCACTATTGTGCCAAATTCATTGATTAGCACTGGTAATTTTCTGGTATCATATTTAAGATTCTCTATAGAATATCATGTCATCTGCAAACAGTGACAGTTTTATTACTTAATTTCCAATTTGGATTCCTTTTATTTCTTTTATTCTCTGATTTCCGTGGCTAAAACTTCTAAAACTATGTTGAATAATAGTGGTGAGAGTGGGCAACCTTGTCTTGTTCCTGATCTTAGTGGAAATGGTTTCACTTTTTCACCATTGCGAATGATGTTGGCTGTGGGTTTGTTATATATGGCCTTTATTATGTTGAGGTAAGTTCCCTCTATGCCTACTTTCTGGAGAGTTTTTTCATAAATGGGTGTTGGATTTTGTTGAAATCTTTTTCTGCACCTTTTGAAATAATCATATGGTTTTTATTCTTCAATTTTTTAATATGGCATATCACTTTGACTCATTTGTGTATATTGAAGAATCCTTGCATTCCTGGAATAAACTCTACTTGATCATGGTGTATTATCTTTTTAATGTGCTGTTGGATTCTGTTTGCTAATATTTTGTTGAGGATTTTTGTATCTATGTTCATCAGTGATACTGGCCTCTAGTTTTCTTTTTTGGTGATATCTTTCCTTTTGGTATCAGGGTGATTTTGACCTTGTAGAATGAGTTTGGGAGTGTTCCTCCTTCTGCTATATTTTGGAAGACCTTGAGAAGGATATGTGTTAGCTCTTCTGTAAGTGTTTGATAGAATTCACCTGTGAAGCCATCTGATCCTAGACTTTTATTTGTTGGAAGATTTTTAAGTACAGTTTCAATTTCAGTGCTTGTGATTTGTCTGTTTATATTTTGTATTTCTTCCTGGTTCAGTCTCAAAAGGTTGTGCTTTTCTAAGAATTTGTCCATTTCTTCAGGGTTGTCCATTTTATTAGCATATAGTTGTTTGTAATAATCTCTCATGATCTTTTGTATTTCTGCAGTGTCAGTTGTTACTTCTCCTTTTTCATTTCTATTGCTGTTGAATTGAGTCTTCTCCCTTTCTTTCCTGTTGAGTCTTGCTAATGGTTTATCAATTTTTTTTATCTTCTCAAAGAACCAGATTTTAGTTTTGTTGATCTTTGCTATTGTTTCCTTCATTTCTTTTTCATTTATTTCGGATCTGATCTTTATGATTTCTTTCCTTCTGCTATCTTTGGGGTTTTTTGTTCTTCTTTCTCTAATTGCTTTTGGTGTAAGGTTAGGTTGTTTATTTGAGATTTTTCTTGTTTCTTGAGGTAGGTTTGTATTGCTATAAACTTCCTTCTTAGAACTATTTTTGCTGCATCCCATAGATTTTGGGATATCTTGTTTTCATTGTCATTTGTTTGTAGGTATTTTTTAAATTTCTTCTTTGATTTCTTCAGTGATCTCTTGGTTATTTAGTTGCATATAATTTAACCTCCTTTTGTTTGTATTTTTTACAGTTTTTTTTCCTGTAATTGATATGTAGTCTCATACTGTTGTAATCAGAGGAGATACTTGATATGATTTCAATTTTCTTAAATTTACCAAGGCTTCATTTGTGACCCAAGATATGATCTATCCTGGAGAATGTTCCATGAGCACTTGAGGAAAATGTGTATTCTGTTGTTTTCGGATGAAATGTCCTATAAATATCAATTAAGTCCATCTTGTTTAATATATCATTTAAAGTTTGTGTTTTCTTATTTTTTTATTTTGGTTGATCTGTCCATTAGTGAATGTGGGGTGTTAAAGTCCCCTGCTATAATTGTGTTACTGTTGATTTCCCCTTTTGTGGCTGTTAGCTTTTGTCTTATGTATTGAGGTGCTCCTATGTAGAGTGCATAAATATTTACAATTTTTTTTTTTCTTTTTGCGGTATGCAGGCCTCTCACTGTTGTGGCCTCTCCCGTTGCGGAGCACAGGCTCCGGATGCGCAGGCCCAGCGGCCATGGCTCACGGGCCCAGCCGCTCCGCGGCATATGGGATCCTCCCAGACCGGGGCACGAACCCATATCCCCTGCATCGGCAGGCGGACTCTCAACCACTGCGCCACCAGGGAGGCCCTACAATTGTTATATCTTCTTCTTGGATTGATCCCTTGATAATTATATATTGACCTTCTTTGTCTCTTGTAATAATCTTTATTTTAAAGTCTATTTTGTGTTATATGAGAATGCTACTACAGCTTTCTTTTGATTTCCTTTTGCATGGAATATCTTTTTCCCTCCCCTCACTTTCAGTCTGTATGTGTCCCTAGTCTGAAGTGGGTCTATTGTAGACAGAATATATATGGGCCTTGTTTTTCCATCCATTCAGCCAGTCTATGTCTTTTGGTTGAGGCATTTAATCCACTTACTTTTCAGGTAATTATTGATATATATGTTCCTATTACAATTTTCTTAATTGTTTTGGGTTCGTTATTGTAGGTATTTTCCTTGTCTTGCATTTCTTGCCTAGAGAAGTTCTCTTAGCATTTGTTGTAAAGCTGTTTTGTTGGTGCTGAATTCTCCTAGCTTTTGCTTGTCTGTAAAGCTTTTAATTTCTCCATCAAATCTGAATGAGATACTTCCTAGGTAGAGTAATCTTGGCTGTAAGTTTTCCCCTTTCATCACTTTAAATATATCCTGCTACTTCCCTCTGGCTTGCAGAGTTTTTCCTGAAAGTTCATCTGTTAACCTTATGGGGATTCCCTTGTATGTTATTTCCTGCTTTTCCCTTGCTGCTTTCAATATTTTTTCTTTGTATTTAATTTTTGATAGTTTGATTAATATGTGCCTTGGCATGTTTCTCCTTGGATCTATCCTGTATTTGGCTCCCTTTACTTCCTGGACTTGATAGACTATTTGTTTTCCCATATTAGGGAAGTTTTCAACTATAATCTCTGCAAATATTTTCTCAGTCCCTTGTATTTTCTCTTCTTCTTCTGGTACCCCTATAATTTGAATGTTGGTGCATTTACTGTTGTCACAGAAATCTCTGAGACTATTCTCAATTCTTTTCATTCTTTTTTTCTTTATTCTGCCCTGTGGTGGTTACTCCCACTATTTTATCTTCCAGGTTACTCCTCCATTCTTCTGTCTCATTTATTCTGCTATTGATTCCTTCTAGAGAATTTTAAATTTCATTTATTGTGTTGTTCATCACTGTTGTTTGCTCGTTAGTTCTTCTACGTCCTTGTTAAACCTTTCTTATATGTTCTCCATTCTATTTCCAAGATTTTGGATCATCCGTATTATCATTACTCTGAATTCTTTTTCAGGTACACTACCTATTTCCTCTTCATTTGTGTGGTCTGGTGTGGTTTTACCTTGTTCCTTCATGAGCTCTGTATTTCTCTTTCTTCTCATTTTGCTTAACTTACTGTTTTTGGGGTCTCTTTTTTGCAGGCTGAAGGTTCGTAGTTCCAGTTGTTTTTGGTGTCTGCCCCCACTGGATAAGGTTGGTTCAGTGCCTTGTGGAGACTTTCTGGTGGAGGGGAGTGGTGTCTGTGTTCTGGGGGATGAAGCTGGATCTTGTCTTTCTGGTGGGAAGGACAACGTCCGGTGGTGTGTTTTGGGATGTCTGTGAAGTTAGATGACTTTAGGCAGCTTCTCTTCTAACGGGTGGGGTTGTGTTCCTGTCATGCTAGTTGCTTGGCATGGGGTTTCCAGCACTGGAGCTTGTTGGTCTTTGAGTAGAGCTGGTTCTTAGCATTGAGATAGAGATCTCTGGGAGACCTATTGTTGACTGATATTACATGGGGTCGGGAGGTCTGTGGTGGTCCAATGTCCTGAATTCAGCTCTCCCACCTCAGAAGCTTAGGCCTGACACCTGGATGGATCACCAAGACCCTGTCAGCCACACAGCCATTTACATGGGGGGTTTCTTGCCTTTTGCAAAGTCTGAGGTCTTCTGCCAGCATTCACTAGGTGTTCTGTAGGAGTTGTTTCTCATGTAGATGTATTTTTAATGTATTTGTGAGGAGGCAGGTGATGTCCATGCCTTACTCCTCTGCCATCTTGAAGGTCATTCCTATGGTGCTTGATATAGTAATAGAATTTGCAAGTGTTAATTTTTCTTCCATCGGTATGACTGTTTCCAGATACATGAATGAGAGTGTGTCTAAAATCCCGTTAGGTCTGAAATGTCATGTTTCTATGTTTCATATATTTAGAGGCAAAGAATTGCAACTGAACATGATGGACATTTTTGAAAGAGAAAATGTTTCTGCCCTTCCAATTCTTATGCACATAGTAGGTCCAGTTTACAGAGTAAAACTATCATAGCATAATCAAAATGTAAGTCATCAATACAACTGTAAATTATGCAAATTAAAAGAAAAAAATAGTTATCAAGAAAGGAATGAAAAGAAGTGAAAGGAAAATGCTCTCATTTTATACTCATTGTATCGGTAGCTGGTAGTTAGACCTCCTATAATGCACTGGTTATTGTTCTTTACCAGCATAATATGTTTCTTTTATCCTTGACATATTTATAAAAATTATTATCATTGTAATTATTTGCCTTTCCCCTCCATTAAGCTAAATTTTTTAACAAAAATACCTTATTTGTTAATTAAGATGAATTCCAGAAACGTCCATTGTATAAGGTATACAATAAGGTATAAGGCAGTGTGTTTAAAGACAAAAATAAAAAAGATAAATTTCCTGGAAAATTTATCAGCTTCAACTTTTGCAGTCAGTTACTTGTAGGTGCTGACACCTGAGTGGAATCTTAAAGTTTGAATAGAAGTTATCCAAGATAGAGAGAACAGTAAAAACACAGGTATGAAGGCATGAATTCTACTGGATATATATTAAAAAAAAGCATTCAGCATATTAGTACATAAAATGTACATAGTACATAAAATGACGGTACTGAGCATAAGTGATGAAGATTAGCAGAGACCACATTTGAAAGTCCTCCTTTCACTATGGAAGATGTTGGGAACACACTTAAAGAACAATGAAAAATTATTTGAGCATTTCATGCAAGAGAGTGACATGCTTAAAAATTTTGTTTAAGATGCTCTACCAGTCATGGAATTCTGGAAAGCTGCTTTAATAAATTAGTCCCCAAGTCTTCATGGCTTTGGCTGGAAGAACTAGGGATCAGACCTAAATATTCACTGAGGAGCCCTAACAGGGCTGTACAATCTTTTTGGTTGACAATCCCAGGGAATATAGATTGGAAATGCATACATGGACTTTTCATCACCTTCACCTGGAAGTACCACTTCCCTACATAAACCATTGCATGGTCCTACTCAACTGTAAGATGTCTGCAAAGGCTGGAGTTTTTCTATGTGCAGCAGGCAAGAAGAACTTAAAATGTTTGTGAGCAGTAGTAATTTCTATCACTATTGCACTGCTCTAGAGGCAGTCAGGAGGATGGGTTTGAGTAGTACAGTACTGAAAACAGAAAGTATCTAAATTATCTGGGCAAAATATTATGAATGCATTGCCAGTTAGTAGAGATATAGATGGGGTGAAGGGGATGATATAATACATAGTTGGGAGTTGAAATAATCAGAATTGATGACTAATTTATTGAAGTGTGATTTGAAGCAAAAATAGAGAGAATCTAAGACTATTCTGAGATTTCTGACATGTGTAATTGGGTAGATGTTAGTATGATTAGTCAGACTGGAAATAGCATACTGGAGAAACATGAAGTTTCATTGGTGGGATGGGAAAAATAAGTTTTACTTTTGAATTTGTTGATTTAAAGAACTTCTTGTTCTGTGGAAAGGGAAGTACAGAAATACAAAAGAAGAGCAAAAATGTAAAGCTGAGTATAAGACTGCTCAAAAGGAGAGTGTGATGTGAAAAGAAGAGTGGGCCAGCAGTCAGACCTTGAGGGAATTCCCAGAGTTGGCAGAAGAAGAAAGCACAAAGTAGAAATGAATGAGTGATTAGAAATGTGGGAGAAGAGTCGAATGAGAGATGCATCAAAGAAGCTGGAGTGGAAAGGTTGTAGAAGTGAATGTTCAACTTTGTCTTATATATGAAGGTCTTTGTACCATAAACAAAATAATGTCCAACTAAAATAGGATTTAACTGTAAACAACCAAACCTTAAAACTCTAGGAAAATATAGGAGAATAATTTTCTGATTTTGGGGTAAGAAAGACTGTCCTAAATCCTAAAATATAAGGGAAAAAAATGAAAAAGACTGTGTTGTCTTCTATATAAGGTAAAAATTTAGAGGTGTTTGATTGATTTGGCAGTATGCTTACTGGGTCTTTTGTTCCAGAGAAGTTTCAGTGATTTCAGCAGAAACTAGAAGAGGGCACAGAGTCAAGGAAGAAGAAATTTTTTGAAGGGGTACACATGATTATATTTATAGAACAAGAGGAAAGAGTCAACAAGGAGATTTCAGGATGGACATATTTTGAAAGACAATTTAACTATTATAACTATTTCAAAGTTGGGAGGAATATATTTTTTTAAAGGATAATTTCATGTGTTCAGTAGAGTCCTCAGAGATGTTTAGGTCTTTCTGGAATCATCTACAGGCTGATCTCAAGTTTATAAACAAGTATGATCATTTAGGCCAGAGGCACATAGAGATAATATTTTGGTTTGTGTTCCCCCCAAAGCAGATCTCAAGCAAGGATTTGAGTGAAAGTAGTTTATTTGTTAGATAACCCTAGGTATCATTAATAAGGAAGTGAAAAAGTGTAAAAGGGAGAGAAGGAACCAGAAAAGAGGTGGATTATCAAGCCAACTAATGTGGTGGGCAATTAGGGCTTATCCCCACTGGAGAGTTCTAGGGGTTGTGTAGCAAGAAGCCTTAAAGTTATCTCAGTAAAGGAGTGAGGAAGCTGGGGTATTTATCCAACAAATCCCTGCCCATCACTTGTTGGGGGCCTTTCCAGGGCTTTAACTGTTTGGTATGCTGTGTGTGCTCTGTATGCAGGCTGAGAGTGAACCTGCAGTCAGAAACAAAGACCTCAGGCAGAATTTTCCGTGTCAGCACTACTGTGTAGAGGTGAATCCATGGAGAGTAGAAATGAGACACTGACAGAATTTGCTACAGGTGGGTGAACTAGGAAAGGTCCCCAGAAGTGCAGCAAAGGACAAATGTACCATTATATGGTTTTAAGCACATTCCTTCACCCTTCTGGATTGATCTACAAAGTAGGTGGTGTCTTAGTCTGCTGGGGCTACCATGACAAAATACCACAGACGTGGTGGTTTAGACAACAGACGTTATTGTCTCACAGTTCTGGAAGCTGTAAGTCCATGATCAAGGTGTCCGCAGGGTTGGCTCCCTGTGAGGCATCTCTGTTGCTTGCTGATGGCTTCCCTCTTGCTGCCACTTTACATGGTTGTCTCTCTGTGCATGTATACCTTTCCTGTCTCTGTGTCCAAATTTCCTCTTTTTATAAGAGTGCCAGTCAGGCTGGATTAAGGCCCACTTTGATGACCTTATTTGAACTTAATCCCATTCTTTAAAGGCCCTATCTGAAAATATAGTCACATTTTGAAGTAATAGGGATTAAGGATTTGCATATGAATTTTGGGAGGGACTCAATTCAGCCTATAAGATGTGGCTTAGTTTGACAGTCCCTAAAGTAAGTATATTCTAATAACTTTTCTTTTTTTTTGCTTTTAAGCTCCTTTGCTTCTTTTTCATAGCCCTATAGGAAGCTTCTGAAAATTTTGATCTTTAGGTCTCTTCTCCAAAGTGCTGTTTTCTTCTGAATGTGATTTAATCTTTTTTTTTCTACTATGCAGTTAACTCTTAAATATACAGACCTATTTGATCTTGTCAGTAAGAGATCTATACCACTACCTTGACATATCCATCAACTGCACACACTACTGTCAAAGGCAAGCTTTCACCATTCTGTCTCTAACTTTCCTCCCTGTATACCATTAGTTGCCTTGGAGGGGCAGTGCTGTCTCACGGTTCAGATGAGAAACTGCCAGTCAGGAGATTTGGAATTTTCAACTATATCTGAAAGTCTGAAGTGAATCACTTAACTTCTCTGTATCTCAGTAACCACATTTAGAAAATGAAGGTAAATAGTATCTTATCTGAGAGGGGTGTGATAAGGACAAATCAAAAGATACTGTTTAAAAAGTTTGAGCAGTTAAATATTGTAGTAAGGAAAGTGGTGCTATTATATAATGACTTTTTAGCTAATGTCCTGAGGATTTTTAACTGCAAAAAGACTCAGCCTTCAAACTTGGACTGTATCCTCCTGAAAAGTGTCTTTAGTGTGGTGTCTCTAGTGTGGTGTCTCTAGATACCTGGGAAAGAGCAAGAAGGAATATTCAAAGTAGTCAGAAAATATCGAGGTGGACCAAGTATAATCTGCAGATTGAGTAGATATGCTTTTCTTTTGCATTCACTCATTTTCACATATACTTTTTCAAATATATGAAGATGCTGTTGAGCCAAATAAAAAAAAGGTACTACATTAATAATAATTTATTATTATCCATGGTTCGATTAGTGTCCAAGAAAACCATAACTATTAGGGTCCACTCAAATTTTGTTTATATTAAAAAAGGGCACTTATACATGAAAATCATAGCTGTAAAACAGAATTTTTTGCTTTGGAAATTAGTTACTACCACATGAAGTATCTTTTGTTTTGTTTAGCAAATCTTCTAATTGAAATTGGGCTGTAATAATGATTATTCACCAAAGGTTTCATGATCACAATTATCTAGCAACAAGTTCAAATTCTTATTACTTCTCCCATTTGGCTGGGGGAGCATTTCCAAACTAGAGATTACTCTGTCCTGCTTCCAGGGATTCTGATTAATAAGTGTAGCAGCCTGAGTGATTCTGTTGTGTACCTAGGTCGGGTAACCATTGTGTAGGCTGCTTACTTATCAATTAATCAATAAGCATTTACTTTCTTTTGAAAACATATGGCTTGCAAAAAAGACTTACTTTTTTTTCGGTATGTGTGCCTCTCACTGCTGTGGCCTCTCCCGTTGCGGAGCACAGGCTCTGGACACGCAGGCTCAACGGCCATGGCTCATGGGCCAAGCCGCTCCACGGCATGTGGGATCTTCCCAGACCGGGGCACGAACCCGTGTCCCCTGCATCGGCAGGCAGACTCTCAACCACTGCGCCACCAGGGAAGCCCAAGACTTACTTCTTGTTCTAAGGAAGCTTATATTTTCCTTGGTGAAATAAAATAACTGTTTTAAGCTGCCCATTATTTTAAACAAAGATTTATTTAGTACCTTGTAATGATAAAGCATTGTTATGTTCTATAGCAAATAAAGAGTTAGCTGATTCATGCTTTGGAATCAATGAGCCACAGGCATGTTGCAAATCATTTAATCAAGTCAGAGTTGAAGGTTATGAAGAACAAATGCTGAATAAGATTGACAATTTGTAGACCTAATCAGGTTTATCCTTCTCCAAGAGCACAGGCTGCTATTTCTACATATTCTTGAGAAGACAGAAGAAAGGATGTCCTGCAATCAACCAACTCAGGCTGAATATGAATAACTTGAGCTAGGTTGAGGGTAAAAATCATGGTATTTGACTTACAAAGGAGCAGTAGAGCAGGGCCACTATTCTTGATAAAAAGAAGTTGCTTGATCATGGTTATTTTCTGTGTTTGGATTTTTGGATGTTTAGGAGGTTAGAGCCAAACATGCTGCTGTTCAAAGTTTTCTATGGTAATCTGTAGATGAAAACTGTTCCGGATTTTTTTTTTTTTTTACAGGATATACTTTGGAATGACAACCTGGTTTGAAGGGTAGGTTTATCTTAAAGCTACTCTCAAGAACTGTGATGGGCTTGAGAATGTATCCTACTTACAGTCTTACAAGTTAGCTATTACAGTTTCATGGATGCTGAAAGAAGCAACAAGAGACATGGTGTAAGAGAGGTTTTTCTTACCCACTGTACAGCAAGTCGCATGAGGTACATGTTTTTAAGATTTCCTTTTGTCCCCCAACCCTATGGAGGTGATAGGAAAGGAGCCAGAAAAACGCTGCACATGTAGTGTGTTCCATTACACCTGAGGAACCTCAAGTTTAGTGAGCTCAGATATTTTATAACAAACTGCAAGCAAACCTGCCTTTTGTTCTTAAGTGAGATGTTATCTTTATTATACTGGGCAGTAAACAAACCTACCCTTTGTTTGAGAGACACACACTGTCTCTATCTTCCAAGACGGTTCACTACACAAAAGTACTTGGAAAGATAGTTTGGAGCAAAGATTGTCAGTGTCTCTGCTCTCAAGAAGTATAGAAACAAGAGACCCATAGAGAACTGTCTTCCAACATCTGTATTTTCTATAAAGCATAATATTTTCACTTAATCTATATTTGTTTTAGGATGATCTTGAGGAGTTAATGGTATGGGTAGGAGAAAAGTACTGCTTGGCAGTGACAATAGCTAAATACATTTACACTGTTTCAGTAATTTTGCTAATTGAGTTATATATACAATAGAATTTAAGTGTTCTAAACAGATTTGATTCTGTCTAACCTTTTCTAAGTCATCTTTGATAGGTTGAAATCCAGTCTTTGCTTAAATGCCTGTAAGACAGAAGCTCCTTATCTTATACCTTGACTTTTTGAGGATTTATTTTGACTGGGCATTGTGCTAGGTGCTGGAGACACATGTATGGAAAAAAAGAGGCCTTTTTGTCAAGAAAATTTCCCTTTAATAGAGGAAAAATAGTACACATACTTTCTTGTTGAAATCATAAATAAGGGTATCTAATTCAGTCCCATACTTTAGGAAAGGCTTGTTTGGGGGAGGTGAATTTTTAACTAAGTGTTGAAGGATACACATTATCAAGGCAAGGAGTAGGGAGAATAGTCTGGGAAGAGGGGAATAATGTGAGCAGAGAAATGCACAGGAAAAGAGTGAGGTAAATTCAGGGATTATCAAGCCATTCTGAATTGCTGACACATAGGATGTATGTGAATGAGTGGTGGGAGATAATGCAGAGTAGGCAGGCATCAGAATATATAGACATTTGGGTGTTAAGCTAAGGAGTTTCAAAAATCTATGTTTAGGCTTTTTAGAAGGTTGGTAATGAAATCAAATCTGAATTTTAGAATGTTCTTTCTGATAGCCTTAAGGAGAATTGATTCGGGTGGTGCTAGAGTTTAGACCAGAAGAGTAGAAGTAGAAAATAAAAAGAAATTTAGGATGCTGTTATAGTAATCAAGATCTACGTTAAGGGTGTGCCAATGGGAATGAGGGGAAAGATGGATTAAAGGGATATTTATGGAGTAGCATCAATAGGATTTGGTGACTGATTCAATGTTGGGAGTTAGAAAGAAAGTCTAGGACGACTTCATTGTAACAGGGCAACTGTTCAATAGAACATTTTTGGGAGATGAACAGGTTTGTGTGGGGTGGGGCGGTGATGGTGATAATTTTGGACATGTTGAGTTTGAGTTGTGTGGAATTTAAATAAGGTCACTGCAGAGAAGAGAAACAGAGGGTCAAGAATGGAATCCTGGATAACATCAACATTTAAGAGAGAGCTGCAGTTGTTAAAAATTCTGTATTATCATGTTAGAAAATTGGTATGTTACAACTATCACGTCTTCTAAAAATGAAAAGTAAAACAAATAATAAGGCTTTTAAAACAACAGAAGCATAATGTCTTCTATTCACTTAAAATAATGACATCCTTGAGGATTTGTCATTATATGTAGACAATATTATCAAAATGTGCTGTCCCCAACTTTGCCAAAGCTGGATAAAGACTTGAAACTTCTAGAAAAGGAAAGGTTGGATGAATTGTTTTTATAGGGAAAATTATTAGAAAAGCATTTACTTTTATGTAATGGTGTGTTAAAAAATAGTAGACTTTAAAAAACTGTAAAATAGAGTCATTTGCTAAAAGGATATATGGGAAGTATTTATTTTGTGCCACTTATGAAAAAATAGGTTCATTCCAAAATATAGATAAATGTTTCACCTTCAAGGAATCTACTTTGATACTGGTTACCATAGTAGTGTTTTTTCTTCATAGACATTCCTTTAAGTGGTTTTTGTTATTCTGGTAAAATTGATTTAGTATATAAAAAAGCATCAGCTTAATAGAGCTATTCATCTGGAAGGGTTAGCATTCTATTAGATTTTATTGTGCTCTGTAGTACATTCTTTTAACTACATTATTTTAACCAGGTTTTCATTTAAATGATTTAAGCAAACAATAAGGAGGATAATTCCTGGATTTCCAATGAGAGTTATTGGCCTTTTCAGTGATTCCTAGTGTCGATGCTATTTCTTGGTTAATAAACTTATGATAAGATGTCCTGAATCATTATCAAGCAATGGAATTTTAAAATATCTATCACTTCTGTTGTTTCCTAGCCCTGTAAGCAAGTTAGAAATAAAATTTAGGATAATCAGTTCTGGTAGGGGTGTGGGAAACTTAACCCTCTCACTCATGGTTTATAGGAATGTACAATCTTTTTGGAAGATGATTAGACTACATGTATCAAAAGATCAAATAAGTACTTTGCCTTTAACCCATAAACTGTACTTCCAGGAAATAACACTAATAGAATTGTTGGAAAACTACAGTTTTATATATAAAATTGTTCATTGTACATACTTTTTAAAAATTGGAAACAAAATTGTGAGGGATGTTTAAGTAATTCTCTTTTTTTGCTTTTTTCTATGTTAACAATTTATTAAATTCTTTACATCTTATACTTAGAATAATCCTATTGTACCGCATGTGCAAAGTAAATTCTAGGTGTACTTAAAGCTTAATTATGAACAACAAAATATAAAAATATTAGAAAAGACATATGAAGGACTCTATTAATTCATCTTAGGCAAATTTCTTTTAAAAATACTCAAAAGCGGGGCCTCCCTGGTGGCGCAGTGGTTGAGAGTCCGCCTGCCGATGCAGGGGATGCGGGTTCGTGCCCCGGTCTGGGGGGATCCCATATGCCGCGGAGCGGCTGGGCCCGTGAGCCATGGCCGCTGGGCCTGCGCGTCCGGAGCCTGTGCTCCGCAACGGGAGAGGCCACAACAGTGAGAGGCCCGCATACCGCAAAAAGAAAAAAAAAAAAAATACTCAAAAGCGGAAATAATAAAGAAAAAATGACAAGAGACATACAGATGCTCAGCAAGTACATTAAAAGATGCTCAACATCACTAATCAGGGAAATGCAAATCAAAACCACAATGAGATATCACCTCACATGTTAGAATGGTTATTATCAGAAAATCAATAGCTAACAAGTATTGGTAAGAATAATGAGAATTTGGAAACCTTGTACTCTTGATGGAAATGTTAAAATGGTGCAGTCATTATGGAAAACAGTATGGAGGTTCCTCAAAAAGTTAAAAACAGAACTACCATATGATCTATTTTTGGGTATTAATCAAGAAGAATTGAAATCTAGATCTCAGTGAACTGCCATGTTCATTGCAGCATTGTTCACAATAGCCAAGAAACAACCTAGTGCCCATCAACAGAACTGACAAAGAAAACATGGTAAATATATACCATGGGATATTCTTTAGCCTTAGAAAAATGAAATACTGCCATGTGATATCATGGATGAACCTGGAGGACATTATGCTAAGTGAAATAAGCCACACACAGAAAGACAAGTGCAATATGACTCCACTTTGAGGAGGTGTCTAAAGTAGCCAAACACACAGACACATAGGTGGAATGGGGCTCACCTGGGGCTAGGGGAGGAGACATGGGGAATTACTGTTCAACAGGTATGGAGTTTCTGTTATGAAGGTGAATGAATTTTAGAGATTTGCTGTACAACACTTTACCTATAGTTGACGATACTATATCACACACTTAAAAATGTGCCAAGAGGGCAGATCACATGCTAAGCGTTCTAACTACAACAACAGTAATAAAATTGGTAGATAAACAATGGGGAGTAAAGGGAGCTGATTCCTTTTTTCATCTCTGACTAGCAGGGGAGAGTTCTTTAATGAGGAAGGCATTTGGGGAAACAGGTGGGGTGAAGGTGTCTCAGGCAGTATTGTCACTCGGCAAAATGTCCAAAGCTATTAAAAAGTATATTTTGTTTATATACTCAGCATTACACATTGTTTATATGACAAGAGAAAAAAAAAAAAAAGCTCTAGGAAGATCCTTTCTGTAGTTTGCAAACTGTCTTTGTGTCCTTGCCCATTTTTCCCTGGTATGCAATCATTCTTTTTATAATTGATTGCAGGAATTCTTTTCATATTAAAAAGTACTTGTATAGCACAGGGAACTATATTCAATATTTGTAATAACAATGGGTTTATCATGTTGTAATCCCATCATGAATTAAGGAAGATCTGTACTTTTCTTTTTTGAACTGCCTGTGACATGTTCTTGATTCCTGGAGATAGAAGTACATTCTGAGCCTGGCAGGACTCAGGGGAAAGCTGGCCTTTCCACTTGATGCAGACACAATGAATTGCAGTTTCTGAAAAGAATTGAAGTCAAGGGCTCCTAAGTAATTCTTAATATATACATAGTGGAATAGAATGCACTTTTCAAAAATGATAAGGATTATGCCTATTGACAAGGTGTCATATTATATATTTTACTAGAAAAAAAAACATTTCAAATGATCTGAATAGATGGGACCAAATTCATTCTAATTTGAGCCTATTGACTCAAAGTACAGAAATCCAATAGAAAACGTGTAATTTAATTATTATGTGGAAGGTACATTCTTAATGCACAGCAAAGTATCTTCCGTTTCCCACCTGTATATCTCACCACTCTTAATATCCTCCAGCTGAATGGTACCTGGTCACCAGTCCTGGGCAATGACTGGTTTCTCAACTCCTTTTGTCCTCAGACTTATATTAGAGGCTTCTTTGAAGCAAATCTCCAGTTCTGTTCTTCCAACTTTGCTCTGCCTACTCATTTCTCTGTTTCTGTGTCATAAAAGTCTAGAAAAGACTGGGTAAGTTTAGTATCTATGATAACAAAAATAAACTTCTATCAGTTTTGGTGGAGCAGGGGGGTGGAGAGTGAGCTATGAACACTCCAAAGGTAATAAATTTAGTATAGTCTTAGTTAATTTAAAAACCATGTATATGTAAAAACATAATATGTATAGTCTGGAAGGATATATATCATAATATTAAAAGTTGTTATTACATAGTAAGATTTCAATTAATCTCTATTTTATATGCTTTTCTATAAGTTCTGAATTGTCTACAATAAGCAGATGTTGCTGTTATCATTAAAGGATACAATAATGCTTCAAAATGCTTTACTACAAATAGATGAAAGATCGTTTATTCTGAAATTGGTCTGATGTTACCTTTATTCAATGCTGAACACATACATCAGGTCTCAAAAGTTAGGTCAGCAGATCTGCACTAGCCTTCACTACTAGAAATTGTAACATTGAGCTCAAACATTTGACAATTTCAGTATAAAAAGTTTTTATTAAGTGTATTAAGTGTATCCTTCCTACTAAAAATTTTTAACACAGGAAATACCCACATACTTCATTTTTTACCTCAAAAATTGATTTTGTAAAATTTAATTCATTTTATTAAAGAGAAGGGGGCTGCAGTGAGGATTCTCAGGAAAAAGACTAGGCAAAATGAAATCTTTAACCTGCCCTGTTTCCTACAAAACAAAAGGTGACTCCTCCTGACTCCTATTTTAAAATAACACTAAATGTGACAGTTTTCTTCTCTTACTCAGATGATGGAAATTTTTGTTGATTTGACTCATTTGAACTGCAAATTTTCTGTCTGAAACATGCTTATGACAGCAAAGGAAGTCTGAGTAATTGGGATTTTTCATAAAGAGACCTAACCACTTGTGTATCTTTTGCAGAATAAGAGTCGAAATTTTACATTTCATCTGAAGAACTGAAGAGTGACAAATATGCTATCTGACGGTTATTAGGGTCTGTGACCTAACTGTTTCAAGTTTAGGAGATTCAGCAAAGTTTCAAGTGAAGGATTTCTTTCATCTCCCTTAGTTGAGGGGCCATGTTATCAGGAGGCAAGGAAATGCCCAACTGGTCTTGATATTTACACACTTTCTCAGACACAGGAAACTTATTGAGTCAGTTCATGGCTTTTTTTTTTTTTATCATCTTTATTGGAGTATAATTTCTTTACAATGGTGTGTTAGTTTCTGCTTTATAACAAAGTGAATCAGTTATACATATACATATGTTCCCATATCTCTTCCCTCTTGCATCTCCCCCCTTCCCACACTCCCTTTTCCACCCCTATAGGTAGTCAGAAACCACTGAGCTGATCTCCCTGTGCTAGGCGTCCGCTTCCCACTATTTTACGTTTGGTAGTGTATATATGTCCATGCCTCTATCTCACTTTGTCACAGCTTACCCTTATCCCTCCCCATATCCTCAAGTCCATTCTCTAGTAGGTCTGTGTCTTTATTCCTGTCTTACCCTTATGTTCTTCATGACTTTTTTTTTTCTTAGATTCCACATATATGTGTTAGCATATGGTATTTGTTTTTCTCTTTCTGACTTACTTCACTCTGTATGACAGACCCTAGGTCCATCCACCTCACTACAACTAACTCAATTTCATTTCTCTTTATGGCTGAGTAATATTCCATTGTATATATGTGCCGCATCTTCTTTATCCATTCCTCTGTTGCTGGACACAGGTTGCTTCCATGTCCTGACTATTGTAAATAGAGCTGCAGTGAACATTTTGGTACATGAATCTTTTTGAATTATGGTTTTCTCAGTGTATATGCCCTGTAGTGGGATTGCTGGGTCGTATGGTAATTCTGTTTTTAGTTTTTTAAGGAAGATCCATACTGTTCTCCATAGTGGCTGTATCAATTTACATTCCCACCAACAGTGCAAGAGGGTTCCTTTTTCTCCACACCCTCTCCAGCATTTATTGTTTCTAGATTTTCTGATGATGGCCATTCTGACTGGTGTGAGATGATATTTCATTGTAGTTTTGATTTGCATTTCTCTAATGATTAATTATTTTGAGCATTCTTTCATGTGTTTGTTGGCAATCTGTATATCTTCTTGGGAGAAATGTCTATTTAGGTCTTCTGCCCATTTTTGGATTGGGTTGTTTGTTTTTTGTTATTGATCTGCATGAGCTGCCTATAAATTTTGGAGCTTAATCCTTTGTTAGTTGCTTCATTTGCAAATATTTACTCCCATTCTGAGGGTTGTTCTTTGGTCTTGCTTATGCTTTCCTTTGCTGTACAAAAGCTTTTAAGTTTCATTCGGTCTCATTTGTTTATTTTGTTTTTATTTCCATTTCTCTAGGAGGTGGGTCAAAAAGGATCTTGCTGTGATTTATGTCATAGAGTGTACTGCCTATGTTTTCCTCTAAGAGTTTGATAGTTTCTGACCTTACATTTAGGTCTTTAATCTATTTGAAGTTTATTTTTTTGTATGGTGTTTGTTAGGGAGTGTTCTAATTTCTTACTTTTACATGTACCTGTCCAGTTTTCCCAGCACCAATTGTTGAAGAGGCTGTCTTTTCTCCACTGTATGTTCTTGCCTCCCTTATCAAAGATAAGGTGACCATATATCCGTGGGTTTATTTCCGGGCTTTCTAACCTGTTCCACTGATCTATATTTCTGTTTTTGTGCCAGTACCATACTCTCTTGATTACTGTAGCTTTGTAGTATAGTCTGAAGTCAGGGAGCCTGATTCTTACAGCTCCATTTTTCATTCTCAAGATTGTTTGTCTATTCGGGGTCTTTTGTGTTTACAACAAATTGTGAAATTTTTTGTTCTAGTTCTGTGAAAAATGCCAGTGGTAGTTTGATAGGGATTGCATTGAATCTGTAGATTGCTTTGGGTAGTAGAGTCATTTTCACAATGTTGATTCTTCCAATCCAAGAACATGGTATATCTCTCCATCTGTTTATGTCATCTTTAATTTCTTTCAGCAGTGTCTTATAATTTTCTACATACAGGTCTTTTGTCTCCTTAGGTAGGTTATTTCCTAGATATTTTAGTCTTTTTGTTGCAATGGTAAATGGGAGTGTTTTCTTAATTTCAATTTCAGTATTTTCATCATTAGTGTATAGGAATGTCAGATATTTCTCTGCATTAATTTTGTATCCTGCTACTTTACAAAATTCATTGATTAGCTCTAGCACTTTTGGGTAGCATCTTTAGGATTCTCTATGTATAGTATCATGTCTTCTGCAAACAGTGACAGCTTTACTTCTTTTCTGATTTGGATTCCTTTTATTTCTTTTTCTTGTCTCATTGCTGTGGCCAGAACTTCCAAAACTATGTTGAATAGTAGTGGTGAGGGTGGGCAATCTTGTCTTGTTCCTGATCTTAGTGGAAATGGTTTCAGTTTTTCACCATTGAGGACAATGCTGGCTGTGGGTTTGTCATATATGCCCTTTATTATGTTGAGAAAAGTTCCCTCTATGACTATTTTCTGCAGGGTTTTTATGATAAATTGGTATTGAATTTTGTCAAAAGCTTTCTCTGCAACTATTGAGATGAACATATGTTTTTTCTCCTTCAATTTGTTAATATGGTGTATCACATTGATTGATTTGCCTATATTGAAGAATCCTTGCATTCCTGGAATAAACCCCACTTAATCACAGTGTATCATCCTTTTAATGTGCTGTTGGACTCTGTTTGCTAGTATTTTGTTGAGGATTTTTGCATCTATGTTCATCAGTGATATTGGCCTGTAGTTTTTCTTCTTTGTGACATGCTTGTCTGGTTTGGTATCAGGGCCATGGTGGCCTCATAGAATGAGTGTGGGAGTGTTACTCCCTCTGCTATATTTTGGAAGAGTTTGAGAAGGATAAGTGTTATCTCTTCTCTAAACGTTTGATAGAAATCGCCTGTGAAGCCATCTGGTCCTGGGCTTTTGTTTGTTGGAAGATTTTTAATCACAGTTTCAATTTCAGTGCTTGTGATTGGTCTGTTCATATTTTCTATTTCTTCCTGATTCAGTCTTGGCAGGTTGTGCATTTCTAAGAATTTGTCCGTTTCTCCAAGGTTGTCCATTTTATTGGCATATAGTTGCCTGTAGTAATCTCTCATGATCCTCTGTATTTCTGCAGTATCATCTGTTACTTCTTTTTCATTTCTAATTCTATTGATTTGAGTCCTCTCCCTTTTTTTCTTGTTGAGTTTGGCTAATGGTTTATCAATTTTGTTTATCTTCTCAAAGAACCAGCTTTTATTTCTCTTTTGATCTTTATGATTTCTTTCCTTCTGCTAACTGGGATTTTTTTGTTTTTCTTTCTCTAATTGCTTTAGGTGCAACATTATGTTGTTTATTTGAGATGTTTCCTGTTTCTTAACGTAGGATTGTATTGCTATAAACTGCCACCTTAGAACTGCTTTTGCTGCATCCCATACGTTTTGGTTCATCGTGTTTTCATTGTCATTTTTTTCTAGGTATTTTTTGGTTTCCTCTTTTATTTCTTCAGTGATCTCTTGGTTATTAAGTAGTGTATTGTTTAGCCTCCATGTGTTTGTATTTTTAACAGATCTTTTCCTGTAATTGATATCTAGTCTCATAGCATTGTGGTCGGTAAAGATACTTGAAACAATTTCAGTTTTCTTAAATTTACCAAGGCTTGATTTGTGACCCAAGATATGATCTATCCTGGAGAATGTTCCATGCACACTTGAGAAAAATTTGTATTCTGTTGTTTTTTGATAGAATGTCCTATAAATATCAATTAAGTCTATCTTGTTTAATGTATCATTTAAAGCTTGTGTTTTCTTATTTATTTTCTATTTGGATTATCTGTCCATTGGTGAAAGTGGGGTGTTAAATTCCCCTACTCTGAATAGGGGAATTACTGTGTTACTATTGATTTCCCCTTTCATGGCTGTTAGTATTTGCCTTATGTATTGAGGTGCTCCTATGTTTTTTGCATAAATATTTACAATTGTTTTATCTTCTTCTTGGATTGATCCCTTGATCATTATGTAGTGACCTTCTTTGTCTCTTGTAATAGTCTTTATTTTAAAGTCTATTTTGTCTGATATGAGAATTGCTACTCCAGCTTTCTTTTGATTTCAATTTGCATGGAATATCATTTTCCCTCCCCTCACTTTCAGTCTGTATGTGCCCCTAGGTCTGAAGTGGGTCTCTTGTAGACAGCATATATATGGGTCTTGTTTTTGTATCCATTCAGCCAGTCTCTGTCTTTTGGTGGGAACATTTAATCCATTTACATTTAAGGTAATTATCCATATGTATTTTCCTATTCCCATTTTCTTAATTATTTTGGGTTTGTTATTGTAAGTATTTTCCTTCTCTTGTGCTTCTTACCTAGAGAAGTTCCTTTAGCATTTGTTGTAAAGCTGGTTTGGTGGTGTTGAACTCTCTCAGCTTTTGCTTGTTTCTAAATGTTTTAATTTCTCCATCATATATGAATGAAATGCTTGTTGGGTAGAGTAATCTTGGTTGTAGATTTTTCTCCTTCATCACTTTAAATATGTCCTGCCACTCCCTTCTGGCTTACAGAGTTTCTGCTGAAAGATCAGCTGTTAACCTTATGGGGATTCCCTTGTGTGTTATTGGTTGTTTTTCCCTTGTTGCTTTTAATATGTTTTCTTTGTGTTTAATTTTTGATAGTTTGATTAATATGTGTCTTGGCGTGTTTCTCCTTGGATTTATCCTGTATGGGACTCTCTGTGCCTCCTGAAATTGATTGACTATTTCCTTTCCCATGTTAGGGAAGTTTTTAACTATAATCTCTTCAAATATTTTCTCCGTCCTTTCTTTTTCTCTTTTTCTTCTGGGACCCCTATAATTTGAATGGTGGTGCGTTTAATGTTGTCCCAGATGTCTCTGAGACTGTCCTCAGTTCTTTTCATTCTTTTTCTTTATTTTGCTCTGTAGTAATTATTTCCATTATTTTATCTTCCAGGTCACTTATCCGTTCTTCTGCCTCAGTTATTCTATTTCTTATAGGTCCTTGTTAAATGTTTCTTGCATTTTCTTTATTCTCTTTCCAAGATTTTGGATCATCTTTACTATCATTATTCTGAATTATTTTTCAGGTAGACTGCCTATTTCCTCTTCAGTTGTTAGGTCTGGTGGGTTTTTACCTTGTTCCTTCATCTGCTGTGTGTTTCTCTGTCTTCTCATTTTGCTTATTTTACTGTTTTGGGGGTCTCCTTTTTGCAGGCTACAGGTTCGTAGTTCCCGTTTGTTTTGGTGTCTGTCCCTAGTGTCTGTCCCTAGTGGCTAAGGTTGTTTCAGTGGGTTGTGTAGGATCTCTGGTGGAGGGGACTTGTCCCTGTGTTCTGGTGGATGATGTTTAATCTTGTCTTTCTGGTGGGCAGGTCCACGTCTGGGGTGTGTTTTGGGGTGTCTGTGGACTTATTATGATTTTAGGCAGCCTCTCTGTTAATGAGTGGTGTTGTGTTCCTGTCTTGCTAGTTGTTTGGCACAGGGTGTCCATCACTGTAGCTTGCTGATCGTTGAGTGAAGCTGGGTGTTGGTGTTGAGATGGAGATCTCGGGGAGATTTTCACCGTTTGTTATTATATGGAGCTGGGAGGTCTCTTGTGGACCAGTGTCCTGAAGTTGGCTCTTCCAACTCAGTTGCACAGCACTGACTACTGGCTGTTGCACCAAAAGCCTTTCATCCACATGGCTCAGAATAAAGGAGAAAAAATAGAAAGAAAGAAGAAGAAAGAAAGATAGAAAGAAGGAAAGAAAGAAGGAAAGAAAGTGGATAAAATAAAATCAAATAAAGTAAGATAAAATAAAATAAAGTTATTAAAATAAATAATAAAAAATAATTATTAAGAAAATAATTTTAAAAAGTAAAAAAGAAAAAAAAAGTAAAAAAGAAAAAAAGAACGGATGGACAGAATACTAGGACATATGGTGAATGCAAAGCTATACTGACAATATCTCACACAGAAGCATACCTATATACTCACAGAAAAGAGGAAAAGGGGGAACAATAATATATCTTGCTCCAAAAGTCCACCTGCTCAATTTGGGATGATTTGTTGTCTATTCAGGTATTCCACAGATGCAGGGTACATCAAGTTGATTTTGGAGATTTAATCCGCTGCTCCTGAGGCTGCTGGGAGAAGTTTCCCTTTCTCTTCTTTGTTTGCACAGCTCCCAGGGTTCAGCTTTGGATTTGGCCCCGCCTCTGCCTGTAGGTCGCCTGAGGGCGTCTGTTCTTCACTCAGACAGGACGGGGTTAAAGGAGCAGCTGCTTCAGGGGCTCTGGCTCACTCAGGCTGGGGGAAGGGAGGGGTACTGATGTGGGGGAAGCCTGCAGTGGCAGAGGCCGGCCTGATGTTGCACCAGCCTGAGGTGCGCCGTGTGTTCTCCCAGGGAAGTTTTCCCTGGCTCATGGGACCCTGGCAGTGGCAGGCTGCAGAGGCTCCTGGGAGGAAAGGTGTGGATGGTGACCTGTGCTCGCACACAGGCTTCTTGTTGGCGGCAGCAGCAGCCTTAGCATCTCATGCCCGTCTCTGTGGTCCACGCTGATAGCTGAGGTTGGCGCTTGTCTCTGGAGCTTCTTTAAGCAGAGCTCTTAATCCCCTCTCCTCGTGCACCAGGAAACAAAGAGGGAAGAAAAAGTCTCTTGTCTCTTCGGCAGCTCCAGACCGTTTGCCAGACTTCCTCCCGGCCACTCATGGCGCACTAACCCCTTCAGGCTATGTTCACGCCGCCAGTCCTCTCCCTGTGATCGGACCAAAGCCCGATCCTCAGCTCCGAGCCCCAACCCATCCCGGTGGGTGAGCAGACAAGCCTCTCGGGCTGGTGTGTGCCTGAGGGCACCGATCCTCTGTGCCGGAATCTCTCCGCTTTGCCCTCCACACCCCTGTTGCTGTACTCTCCTCCTCTACTCCCATGCTTTCCCCCTCTGCCACCCACAGTCTCTGCCCTCGAAGGGGCTTCCTAGTGTGTGGAAACCTTTCCTCCTTCACGGCTCCCTCCCACTGGTGCAGGTCCCGTCCCTATCCATTTGTCTCTGTTTATTCTTTTTTCTTTTGCCCTACCCAGAGTGCATGGGGAGTTTCTTGCCTTTGGGGGGTCTGAGGTCTTCTGCCAGCGTTCAGTAGGTGTTCTGTAGGAGTTGTTCCACGTGTAGATGTATTTCTGATGTATCTGTGGGGAGGAAGATGATCTCCGTGTATTACTCTTACGCCGTCTTCTCCTGGTCCCTCCAGTTCATGGCTTTTTAAAAAAAAGTTGCATGAAGTTCAGAGTAAGCCATGATCTCTCCTCATGTTGACCAACTACAGTTTGATATTTAAGCTCATTCCTTGTGATAAAAGCAATACTGTTTCCGAAATACATCAATGTAGTTATTTTTTCCATTTCTTTGTTCCTGATCTTCCTCTCTTCAGCCAGAGGTGTATATTTAACCTGGTGGCTGATTGAGATCATATTAGCAAGGATGCTAAATAAAGTCAATGTAGTTCTCAACGTCCAGAGTAGCATTTTGAATCCTCAAGATCATAGTCATGAAAATCAGGTGACTTGGGGAAAAAAGAGGATTATGTAAATTCATTTAGCTTTGATGGGTATATCAAGAACTATAAGTGTGAGACTCCATTATAAAAATCAACAATAACCTAGGGGTGGAGAAAACTGAAAATACACCTTAGGAACTTCTTCCTCATAAGACTGGGTGAGAATGGGACTTCCCTGGTGGTCCAGTGGTTAGGATTCCATGCTTCCACTGCAGGGGGTGCAGGTTTGATCCCTAGTTGGGGAACTAAGATCCTACATCCCACATGGCACACAACACGGCCACAAAAACAAAAGAGAGTGGGTGAGAAGCCCTCTTACTTTAGTCCTAGAGGATTGCGGGAAGAAGGGCTGTGAGTATGGTGGGGGTATCAGGAGTTAATTGCTCTGCTTTTAATGGCTCTGTTTTCTCCACCTCAGGCTGAAAGCTAAGGACACGTTCCTGGGCACAGTCTGGGAGAGACTTCAGGTTTCCAGGAGAGGATCAGCAGGATGCAACTTCCAACTGGTGCAAGAGTGAGAACGCAGCACCAGGGATTGGAACTAGTTAGATAGTTTAGGATAGTGAGTTCCAATCAGAGCTTTGTTTCTACTCTGTAACTCTGTGGGTAATGCTAAACTCAGACGTTTCCTTGGGACTTTGAAAGGTCACACAGGAGAGCTGGGAGAATCGACTGTTCATATTGCATAGGGTAGGATAAAGGGTACAATGTGTTTCAGACTCCTCAACTTGAGGTGGTGACTGCCAGAAATACAGCCTTAAAAGGCCAGCTCCGGGACCAGAATAGACCAGCCACTCTGTTGCTGAGACTGCCAAGGGTTCAGAAAATACAGTATTACACCCCTGCATTTATGATGACACAGAGTACCTTACAGTCCCAGATTCTATCTTATACCATTTTGGAGAAGGGAAGGAGAGAGGGAAGCAAGCTAAAAGACTAATAATTTACCCAAACTGACAGAACAGAAGAGATTATTTAAGCTGAATATATGAAATGATATTTTTCAGCAAATTTAGAGTTTAGTTTTCCTTCTGTGTCCACCCTTTTCCATGTGTGTAAGGCACAGGAGGAAGATTAAATCAGTTAGTGGGAAACAAAGATGCTGCATTTTCACCAAATATCACAGTGTAGTGTGTTAAATTTTTCAGACCCCTACATTTGTTTAATATACAGTTGTTCAGTGTAGAGGGTGTATCTTACTTATTAGAAGTGGGGAAATTGTTAAGATCTCTAAGGATCCCTCAAAGTATGGGGGCAGGGTCTAGGTTCTATATTGTAAAAAAATCTCCAACACCTCAACCAAGTGGTGCATCTAAATAATAGCCTAGAGATTTTAGGGTTCTATCATTGATATATACTTAAGTTCTATATTTGATCCACTATTGCTAGTGTATAAATTAAGGACTATGGAAAGCTGAGGACAGTGATTGGAACTAACTGACAGGTGATCTTAGTTCTGAGTTCCTGTATGGCCACTGACTGGCTGTATTGAACAAGTAGCTTAATTTATCTGAGGATATTTGCTCTTTTATATAATGGTTCCAAAAAAAGGATGTTGGTGTGTCTGGATTAGATGATATCAGAGATCCCTTTTAACATTCTCTCATTCTCTGACTAGGCTTTACTCTTTGAAAAGCATTTGAAGCCCTTCAGATCTATCCCTTATATTTTCCCTTAAGGGTACATTATGACAGTTTAAACAATTCAGAGAGCAAGAGAAGAGTCAACAACAGGAAAACAATGTAATGAAGAATTAAGAGTGTGGACTGTGGTGTCTGACCACCTTGGTTCAGATCATAGTTCCATTGCTTAAAACTCTGTGACCTTATTCAATTTCCTTAAGCCTCAGTATCTTCATATGTAAATTGAAGGTAATAAAACCCCCACATTCTCCTCATTCTCCTCTTCCTATCCTTTGAGATGTCAATGAAATCTTTCACTCAAGAATGCAACTGGTATTTATTGAACACCTACTATGTGGTAAACATTCTTCCAGATGCTCAACTTTCCTATTGGAAACCTGGAGGAGAAAATTTTGGAAAAGAAAAATACTGGCAGGGTCATGCCCAAGTTTTGAAGACAGATGGTAATTGGCAATGAGGAGGAAAGACTTCCTTTTCCTCTTGATGATGATGATAATGATGACGATGATTTTAGCTATTCACTCTTTATATCTAAAGGTATAGCTTTGGGCTCTTTTTGTTGTTATTTTCAGGTGCTCATTCTAAACATTAAGCAGACATATAAGGCTATGTCAGGGCACCTGTTCTCTACCCTATAGTGACATTCATGTGGAAGACTCATTAGGATGGGTTTGATCTGGGAAATCTGCTATTCCCTGCACCCCAACTGCATAACCATCTTTTCTTCTGCGAATAAAGTAAACATACCCATGTATGAAATGACACTTCCATTAAAATAGAAATAACATTTTATCTTACATAAAATATTTAAAAAGTAAATTATTCACAAACTATTTATGAAATACATTCTTACAACCAAATTAGAATCGCTGAAAGTGGTGCTCAGCAAACCATATTCTTATGAGGCACATAGCAGCTTACCTCAGTTGATTTTTATGGATGTTTGGGTTTGTAAAGGGTTTGTCTTTCATAGACATACTTGCCAATTAGCTTCAGTCAATATTCCACCAAGAAACAAGCATAAAAACATAGGTCAGAAGAGGATAAAAATTCTAATTAGGTTTTAATAATGCTGAATCCTCTAATTGTAGTGGGAAAAGATAATAAACAGTAAATTTGGGTCAAGGCTAAAACTTAACATTTTGTTTCTGTTAATGATCAGTGGATTACTGATTGTTCCTTTCTTTCTTGTTTCAAACTGTTCTGGGGCTCTAATTTATGTACAGCTAAATAAATCTTGACTTGCATGGCAGATGTTTTATTGTTATTATCATTATAAGTGATCACTTTAATAGCTCTCTCGTTATATTTATTTTACAATGGATAGTTGGCTTCACTGTTTCTTGGGTTGAAGTAACATTACTTTCATTGGAAACGTGTTCTAAAAAATGGTTATTCTGGTTAGTCTTCCCTAAGAAGAAAACTATTAAAAAATATTTAAGGGGCAAAGGAACAGGGATATGTTTCTCAGGAGATGAATAAGATATAGTCTTTACCATCTGGAAATTTAATAAAATTAAAGAATCTAGTCTTCATCAAATATCATTCAATATCCTGACATTTGATGATCACCAATTCTGACTTCCTTCACAATACTATCTGCTAATCAAAACATCAGTGAGAGCATTTATGAGGCAATTTATATTCTGATGAATGAATTTGATATGCCAAATTCCCATATGTCTTAATTCTGTTGAATGAAGACCAGAGCAGGACAAATTCCTAAAGAGAGAATGAACTGTACATTGCTTCCTAAGCAGTAATAAAGATATTGCTTCATCTTTTAGAGTATAAATCTGAAGTAACAGGAAATATTTTATCACCATTTGTAAAAAAATAGGAATCAATAACCTTTGCAAAATCATTGTGGATGTTTTATATTAATATTTGGGAAGTTGCCTAACTATAATTTTTCTTTACTCATCGGCTTTACATAATGACATTATTAAAACATGCTTTTAGTAATTAGTGTAGTTTGAACTGATGTTAAGATTCTTTTCAGAGCTAAGAATGAACATTTTTCCTCATAGAAAAGAACACATAGAGTTTGGTAGTGAAAAATCATTTCCTTACTTTAAGTACTTCTCCTCTTGAGAGCATCTGGCTGCCTAGATTTTGAAGCCTTTGCTGTATGTACTTGTTTATATAGTAGTTATTGGTCATCATGGATGCAGCCCTGACCATCACAAGGAACAATGAAGTATGAAAACTTGGTAGGAAGATAGCTCCTATCACACATAATCTCTTCTCTGGGGTCCTTCCTTATGCTTTTGGACAGGCTTCCCTTTGTCTTTTGGTGGGTTGCAGGGGCAAAGAAAATAATACATCCAGAGCAAGTAGTAGTAGTGGGACAAATCCTATAAGGAAAATGTTAAAAAAAAAAGTGTCTGGAAGTTCAAAAAAAAGGAGAGAGGAAGACAGTTAATTCTCACAGTCTTTTATTAGAATCTTTCCAATTTGGGAACCTGACTCCTTTGTGTTTGGAAACATTCAAAACAAAATGTTCCCAAGCCATATCTAGTTAAGGGTACTATCAACAGACTAATGAAAGTGAATTTGCAGCTATGCCCAAACATATGTCTATGTCTATATAAGTATCTTTTGGTGTCAGTTACTATTAACATATATTAAAATAAACTGACATATGTAGTAAATAATGCATGTTAAGTTCTGAGTTACTTTCATTTAGCTATTTATATTTATAGTCTTGAGTTAAAACTCCCTCTGATATCAGTAGAGGTGTTCATCCTAACAAAACTACTCAGTGTTTGCTCTCAGTATCTTCGTGCTCAGCGTGGACAGAACAAATAGCATCCAGAGGATAATACCAGGACAAGACTGTTCCTGTTCAGTTATAGACAGGATGGATTCTAAACGTCTTAATTTCTAGTGACATCCTCAATTATATTGCCAATTCAATTCAAATAAGCATGTTGCCTAAGTACTTAACAAGTTTTCTAACTTTGAGGAATTTCTGGTAACACTTTAAATGAAATGCCTTCAAAACTATCTTCTCTAAATCATGCTCCTCATCTCTGCCGAAGCTCTTGATACTTGTTCAGGATGGTATCATTTTTCTGTTATCATTCCTAGATCCTTCATTACTTGACCTTTGTGTAATAGTCTGTACAATAGTAATAGATTGTGACTGTGTTTCTATATTTATAGATGTGTATTTATATTTCTACTGGTTCTGTCTATCCCTTCCCCATCTACCAACCAGATCAACCATAAAGATGCTGATGGGCAGAAATAAAGTTTTCTACTTTGATTTTCAATGTCATGGAGAACCCTAAACATGGTAAGAATTCAGTCAAAGGCAATGCTAACCAGGTATTGAGGCCTTGTCTTTGACATAACATGCTATACAAGCTGGATATTGTAAAATGTATTGCTATTGTCATTTCAATAAATAGCTTGTTACTAGAGATGCTGAAAGGCATCACAGCATGTTTACCATTTCATAAGGGATTAAAATCCTGAGAATGATTTTGGCAGTGAGTTGGCAGAGAATATGAATTGACTTCACCAAATATAATGTTTGCTGATCAAATATCTTTGGTGAATTAATTGAATAAAATGAGTAGTTGCTAACTCTGGTTGCTGGTTGTTTTTATTGAATTCACTGGCAGACTAATCAATTTCATTGAAGTGTCCTGTATTTGAATATACCTTATGCCATACCATAGGCAACATGGTACATTGAGATATCCTCTTGATTATATGGAGAAAACAATTGTGATGGAAAATACAATAGCTTTATTTAGCACCAATTCCTTCAGGTACCTCAAATCTCATTTACTACTTTTTATGTTGCAAACACAGAGAGTGGTTTTATAATATTTATGTTGATCTATATTAGATTACAGATTCCTAAATTGGGACTTTTTATCCATGAGTGCGTTTCAGGGAATTTGTGAACCCTATCAAACTGTTAACAAAGTTGGATATATGTGCCTCTTTCTGTGAAGAGAGTTTACTGCCCTTAGTAGACATATAAGAAGCCCAAACTCTTAAAAGATCAATGCACTGAAATAAGTATTAATATAGATTACATCAAAACAATTAGTAGATTAAATATTAGAAAATATTAGGATTAAATATCTAAAATTCTGTGTTTCTAAGAAAATAAGTAAGCATTTTTCTCATTGGGCTACCAAAAACGTGTATATTCTTTACCTTTTACATAGTTTGGCCTCTGCAAAAATTCATAGACAACTGTTTCAAAGTTTAGAAATGGGTATCACTGGAGTGTATAGATGCCTAGTGCTGTAAACCAATGAATCGTTTTATCTGCAACCCCACCCCCACCTCTGCTGACCCCCAGCATTGGCAACAAAATGCTCTCTCTCTTAGCAAGAAAAGAAAGCTGTAGGGTCCAAGTCGAAAATGCCAGATTAGGATTTAACTGCATAGCCACCGTCAGTGGGAGTCAGTAGCTAAATTGCTTGCATTCTGCATTGAAAACATACCCCTGAGAGTTAATACATTTCCGTACTGGCAGAGATTTTTCTGAGCTCCTATGTCTATGGAAAGCTATCATTTAATCTCAAGTTCCTTCAAGGAAGTTCTGCACTCCTGAGGCCTGACCCCATATGCCTGCAGTTTCTTTGATGACTGAGATCACCTGGTTCTTCAAAACTCTCCAGGGCTTGCCAAATAAGTATGAGCTTCATTGTTTATTTATTTATTTATTTATTTTGCTGAATGCCGTGAAGGCTTTTCTTTTGGTGTTTACCAAAGATCCTTTGCAGTCAGGAATGTTGAAAGGTGACCAGGCTGTCTCACCTCTTGCCTCCCAGCTCCCATGGGAAGAGAATTTATATTTATTGCAAATGAAATAGTGGGGGGGGGAAATAAGTGCTCCCTGCAGGAGTCTGTGCCTGTAAACAAGGTATCCAGAATACTATGATGTGTGCACAACACAAGGGACTTTTCTCAAAGAGGAGTTCAAGTCAGGTTGGACTGAAAAAAACTAATTCTCTCTGCTCACCTATTTGTCTGTGTTTATTCAGAGTTTCCTGAGTTGCATCCAAATGTCTCTGGGCAAAATAGACACATGTGCCATTTCTTTCCTTCTTTTTTTCCTTTTAGTTTAGTTAATATATTTTCCTTTAAATGAATTTTAATATGAGGTGTGTGTGTGTATGTGTGTGTTTAGTTTTTAAACACTCTTTGGACATTATTTTCTTTTTGCAACCAACCTTTGTTTTCTTCAAAGTTATGCTTTTGGACACCTGGATCTAATTTCATTTTATTAATTAAAAATTGTTCTAATTTATCTTGGTAATTAGATAATCATTTTTAAAGTAGACATTTCTCCGTCTTTGTCTGGGTTTTGGCCTGTTTCTTCAGCAGTTCTGGTTTTATATGCTTGGTAGCCCTGCTCTGGTAAAGAGGTGAGCAGTCAGGTACGTTGAGCATAGACTTTGAAACCTGGAAGGAGGTTGAAAACTGACCCTTAGCTTCACTGATGGGAAAACCCTGGCCTTGAGAGATAAGTGACTTGCTAGAGGTTTTGCAGTTGAATAAGTGAGAGGGGAGAGAATGGGATTCTGAGAATGTTCATTAACACAACACAGTTAAATGTAACGAGTACAGAATAACAATGTGCTCTGTTGTCATTACCAGGACATCATGTGTAACTATACTCCCGTTCTACCTTGATTTCAGTTTAGTATAGAGAAGCATCAAGCTGATCTGGTCAATGGAAATGTGGAAAATGTATGGCAGCCTAATGCCCTTCACTATTATAGGGTCAGGCTGTATAGTATGTTAAGCCAAAATCAAAGAAGCAAACTTTGAAAAATCTTTGATGGGTTGGACTAAGCCCTTTAACCAATTACGTTTTCTCCAATCCATTGTCCTATAATAAGTGCAGTCATTTTGAAGAAAGACAGAAATGTGTATTGATTTTCTTCTGGATTCTTGTGTTCTTCTTCTGAGCCTTTGGCATCTTATGGTCTAATCGTGTTATTTGTTATTGAGAACGAATTCTAGACATAGCACTAGGTTGTATGAAAGTATCACATTATTTATCATAACTCTTTGCTAAGTCCATATCCAAATCCCCATCCTGCCTGGCTGGTGGGAAAATTAACTGTAATAATTTGGGTTTCCTCTCCTCCTTCTCCTAGGATTGTGTCAAGGTTTCCAGGTGTCAATCTCTTTAAGCACCTTTTTTTTTTTACATCTTTATTGGAGTATAATTGCTTTACAATGGTGTGTTAGTTTCTGCTTTATAACAAAGTAAATCAGTTATACATATACATATGTTCCCATATCTCTTCCCTCTTCCATCTCCCTCCCTCCCACCCTCCCTATCCCACCCCTCTATGTGGGCACAAATCACCGAGCTGATCTCCCTGTGCTATGCGGCTGCTTCCCACTAGCTATCTATTTTACGTTTGCTAGTGTATATATGCACCTTTAATCGGTTAACTATTTCCTGCTGACTTTGCCCCATTATATCTAATTCTGTTGCTACTCCCTCAGTTTGGATGTGTCTACAAATTCTACCTGTAAAAAAAATCCAAAATTTGGAGGTAAGGCAAAAAAAAAAAAAAAGACTATGTGACTGTCATGACATGCTGGAACTTCATATAAAAAGGGTTTTCTGATCCTCTAGATGGAATTATATGTATTTGCTCTAGTATTTACTATTGAGTTGGACCTTTACAACTCTATAAAAATAGATCGTATCAAATAAATCTGTTAAGATGAAAATGTTTTATTGTGAAGAGATATTTCTGTTCCATAAAGAAGGTAATTCTAAATATTATTTATTATTGTCCAGTAAGACAGCATTAACTGGTTTTATAATTTAGGGATTTTATTCTGGAATTCTCTATTTCTTTTTTCATTGACTATATATGCATGTTACTTTACCATCCTTTGAACCAGCTTTGCTATTCTGATAATACAATCATGAGTTGATGCATGCTCCCTATTTATTTGTGTGAGAACTATGTTTCTTAACATCTAAAAAATTATATTTTGACACACCTTACCTATGTGGCATGAAACATTTGATGATATTGAGACTCTTCCTCTTAAACCTGGCTCCAATGTACTCCCTCTGGCTTCTGTGCCTTGATCAGTGTGCTGTCAAAACGTGGTCATTGTTACTCTTGCATCACCACCTACAATCCTTTCCAGGCTGGAGTAGTCTCTTGCATTCTCTCTCCTTGGCCCCAAAAGCTTTTCCTCTCCCCCCTTTACACACATATGCACTTAGTTTTATCTTGTCAAAAGATGAAGGATGTTTTAAAACACAGCAAGACCTTTGCCTTCGGGTTCTTTATGCTTTTCTATCACACCGTATGTCTGAGGCAAAGACAAGGTATGAAATAGGGCAGGGCGTGAGAGTGAAGAAATAACATTTCTTATTTCAGTAAGTTTTTCTGCCACAACACTGTAGTTTACAATAATCTGTAAAGAAAGTGCTACATTTCAAAACCAATTCTCTGATTCCTTCTATTGCTCAAAGTTTTTATGTGCTTTAATTTTTATTTTGCTTTTTTTTTCAGAATGGTTTTATGACAGAAGCTCAGGGCAGATTTCAGATCTTTCTTATAGAATATTGCTTATTTTGATGGTATTATATTACACTTGGTTGAAATTTCAAGTAATGTGTTAATGAATACATGTAGTCACCTCATTAACAAAGCAGGCTTTCATTTCCAAAAGTTTGGTGGTCATTTCCTATCTTTCTTGAAGAGAGTTATTTCAAAATAATAATATGTCTTAGTGAGCATGGGTAAGCAATTTATTACTTATAAGAAGCATGAGTAGCTAGTTTATCACTTATAAGAAGATCTTTGTCTTTGGTATCTGTAGACTGTAATATTGATATAGTGAGAGAGCATGCTGAAGTAATAATCTGCCCTTCATTTCCACACCTTTTGCAAAGCACCCTTGCCTTCAGGAGGCAGAGACAATACACTGCCTCGAAAAAAATTAGTTTCAGGTGTTGCAGCAATGAGAGAGAAGTTTTGTTTTGTTTTGCTTTTTACTTCTGAAATATCCTTATCTTGAAGCATTTATCAAAGAAAATAGTTTTGAAGGCAAAGCTTTTGATATCCTATCCAAATTACCAGGCTCTATTTTACAGTTTATCCACAGCATTTATCACTATAATTTACTTATTTGTTATGTTAATTGTAGATTTAGAATAACAGGGACATTTATTTGTTTTGTTCATTGATACATCCCAGATATGTAGAATAGTGCCTGGTATACAGATGACAATTTATATGTATCTGTTTAATAAATAAAAAGTAAAGTTCCTGAAGTAAGTAAGGCATAGAGTTGATGCTATAAAAAGAGACAGAGAAGAGAATGTTAGAAGATTCAGATTATTTCACTCTTTGGGAATTTTAGTTCTGGGCTTAGACAGGAGGGCATAGGTGGGAGATGGAAAATTGGGTCTAAGGAGAGGGGACACAGAACCATCTAGAAATCAGGAAATGAGTTTGGAGAGACCACACAACACAATATATTTCTAGGTTTAAGAAAGCTCACTGTGTTGACTTAGTAACTAGAAGCTATGCTTAGCCATTGGAATAAGCTCCTGAAGTTGTCTGAATATCTTGTCTTTGTTCTCTGGAGAAGACTTTCCATTAAGAGAAAACTGCATGTTTCTCATGAACCACCCATCTGAAGGGATGTGTGTCCATGCCTCAAAATTTCACTGAGCTCCATCTGAACTCCCTCTAACAGACATCCCACTATTCAGTGGCTCTCAATATCATAAGGCTGCTAAACCATAAAGTTAGGATTTGGCATTCAGAGGGATGTTGTTAGTTTAGAAGGGAAAGTTAAGCCTAGATACAAATTAAATCCATTGTAATATTGGTGATAACCATTTTCTCAGTTTGTAAATATATTGGAAAGCTTTCTGTAAGAAAATATAGACCCTTGCTTTTATGTTAAATATTAAGTATCAACGCTGAAGAACGGTGTGATTTAAGAAAGTATTAGATATTTGGCTGAATTAAAATGTATAAGGTATGTGGTAGTTTTAAAACTTGTACCAAGTCCTTTGACACTCCTCCCATAAAAGGGCACATGCCTTGAGAGTCCTGAGCCAATATTAAGAATGTCTGGCTATACTGAAGCCACAATGTTAGAGATCACATGGAGATACTACAAAGATAGAGAGAGGAGATGTTCAAGGAGCCTCAAGTGTTCCAGCCCCAACTGTTTGAGCTTCCCAGACATCATGCCAGACAAAGGAATGAAGAAACCTTTCAGATGACCCCAGCATCAGCCACTATCTGACTATAACATCATGAGAGACCCCCAAACCAGAACCACCCAGCTGAGCTGCTCATTAATCCCTGAACCACAGCAACAACGAGAGACACTCAGAAACTGACTACATTTGATAGTCAGTTGAGTTAGCCATTAAGGTAGCCATTATGGGTTGGAATAATCTGTTATGTAGCCATAGTAAGTAGAAGTTTCCTGACAGAAGGCAGAAGGTGGCCAAGAGTTTCATTCATTCATTTATTCAAAATATGTTATACCAACTATGTGCCATTTACTGTGTTATTCACTATTGATACGAATATTGATGGGATACAATTCATGAAAGAAACTTCTTGAGAAAATAGTAGTCTAGTCAGTAATGTATATCCATATATAATGAATGAATGCAATTACAGGAATGAGAACACATATTGTGAATTAGTGTTTGAGACTCTTTTAGGTTAAATAATCTAATTCTTTAAACACTTCTTTCTGAATAATTTTGGACATGTTTTTCTGTAGTAAGACAATGAAAAGCAGAAAAGATATTCCCAACATCAGTTATATTATTTATAATACACATAACATTATATTATACATTTAATATATATTAAACACACTTGTTTATATACATTAACCACAAAGAAATATTTAATACATAGAAATGAATAGTGTAAAATAATAAAATTTGATATTATATAAATAATCAGGAATACTTTTGGTCTCAATTTACTTTTATATTACTAGTATATAATATTACAAAAGTTCTCCAGAAGTTATTTAGTATCTGAATATAAAGGCAGTTGGTCTTTGGGTGAAAGGATAGCAGATTTTATTCTAAAAATCTTTTTAAATTAAGATAAAATACTATTATCAACAGCTATTGATTTCTAGTTTGATGAAATTGGAAAAGAGATATATTCTAGTAATATAGTGTCTGGAATCAGAAATCCATTGCACCAATTAAGGTCCATTTAGGGAAATAGAACCAGTACACAGGATGTGTGATAAGATATTTATTATGCAGTTGCAGGAGGAGCTGAGGAAATAAAGTTCTAATGGAGGAGCTAGAAGATCAGAGAGAAGTTACTAATAGACCTCCTAAAGCACTGAAATGAGTGGACTGGTATAGGAACTTTCAGCATATCTGACAAGTAAGGGTATCAGTCTATGGATAGCTACTGCTCCTGCCGTTAACAGCTCTGTGGTACAGAGACAAGCCTCTGGTGGTGGTTAAGGCTGTTGTTGGTCAGCTTGGCCAGTGGGTGGGAAGAAAAAACTGGACACAAATTAGAGAAAAGTGAGGGCAGCTGGATCCAGCTGGACACCTCTGTGTCTGTCCATTACTATCTTAGACCCATCTGCTTATTATTTTATTTTGTGGAATTTATCTACATCTGCAAAACATTTCAATAGTTTGTTATACTTTTAATCTAAAGAATATTTGTGTATGTATAACTGTCAGGAATGTGAATGTTTCTAATAACATATTTGACTTTTTCCTACTCATCATTTACTTTCTCACTAAAACATAATTTGGTATTTTAAAGACGGAGTCCTTTTAGGAAATGGTGTTGCTTCCTGGTCAGTGCTATAGGTTGAGTGTTTACATTCCTTCCCACCACAAAATAAATAAATAAATAAATAAATAAATAAGTTCGTGATGAAATTCTAACCCTCAAAGTGAAGGTATTAAAAGGTAGGGCTTTGGGGAGGTGATTAGGTCAAAACCCTCTTGAATGGGATTAGTGCTTTTGTAAAAGAGGGGCTTCCACAATGCGAGGGCACAGTGAGAAAATGGTTGTCTATGAACCAGAAAGTTGGCCCTTCCCAGACAGTGAATCTGCTGGTGCCTTGATCGTCGACTTCCCAGGCTCCAGATCTGTGAGAAATAAATTTCCAGTTTATGGTATTCTGTTACAGCAGTCCAACGGAAAGAGAGTGGTTAACGTGAAGGTATAAGAGAAACATTTCAATAACTGCTGGGTAAGTCACACATGTAGGACTTGCAATCACTTCATGCCCAGTCTTCTGACTTTGTGTGGATGTTTGGAGTCTCATATTCTCTCTCTCTTTTTCCAGAACCAGAACAAGGAAGAAGGAAAGAACATTGTATTAGGAGACTTCACGGTGGCCTATATAGATTTCTGTACAAATTATGAATTAAACACTCAGACCTCTTAATTAATTCAATTTAATTCAGTTAAGTTCAATTTATTTCAATGCCACAAATATTCTCTCAGCATTTACTCTGTGCCAGGTACTGTCCTAAATACTGTGGATAGAGAATGTTAAATAAATCAGGAGGCCATCAGACAAAGGTGGTTCTAATGTTGTGGAAGCCTACATAAACAAATCAAAATCTAAGCCTGTAAAAGTTCAAGGTTATGAAATTGAAACCTGAGGACAACCAGTCACAAGCAACCAACTAGGCTTTAAGCTATAGCCAGTCAATAAGTTCCTTACTTTGCTTCCATCTTCCCTATAAATATCTCTCCCCAGCTCCATTCAGCTGAGCACTCCTAACCCCTTTGCTTTGGCACTGCCTGATTCGAATAGATTTTTGTTCAAATAAACTCTTATTTTTAATATGACTCAGATTTTCTTTTAACAAGATGAACAAAATAGCACAGTTTTTTTGCCTTCATGGAGCTTTCAGTCTAACAGAGAAGATAATGATTAATTCTGTGTAATGTATAATAATTATTCTTTCTAGAAAATGCTTCAATAGGTTCTTACTTTACCTAGTTATTCTGCTAATTGGTGAAAAGTTCTAAACTCACAAGTTTCTAGCTATTAATGGAGAGTTTACATAGTCCATAGTTTAGTGTAAATACCTAAATATGTCACTCAGCCTTTTATAATAACCAGTGATGGCAGCCATAAGGATGTTTGTAGGTACACAGAAGAGATATCCTTTTAGAATTTCCACATAAGTAAATCTTTATATGTTTCTTCTTCCATGAAAGCTTTTCATCAAATACCTGTGTTCAAAATAACTAAAAATATCTTTTCATTAGTAAAGTTTCAGTATAGTGTGCTTTCTCTTACACTCCATGCAGACATGTAGGATGCAACTGAATGTACTGGATAATTACGCCTCAATAACAACAGCTCTATCAATTATGCCTAAATCAAATATACATTTAATACATATTAAACACTTCAGTTAATGTATCTGTGAGTGTATGTTGAAGATCATAAATTTTCCATTCCAGAGGGACTGTATGAAGCTTCATTTATTATGTAATGATTGGTAACTTCTGCTATCAGAAGTTTGAGGCCACAAACAACTTTTGCATGTTCTAACGTGTAGAATATGAGTTTTCAATTAAACAAATGTTAAAACATATGTTAAAAAAGCTGTTTCCTGAGCATAGTCTGTTTTCTTCTCTGGGCAATAATGAAACTCATCTCCACTCCAATGTGCTGCTGTGGTAGGTTTCTAAATGGTGAAAAATACAAGTCATAGTTGTATATGTTTATAGGCATCTTTGCCTATGGAAATATCATCTGGAATATGAGCTTTATCACATATGTATCCAGTATCTGAAATATATTGGTCTTTCAATTAACTACACAGTATCAGATACGATCTGGTCAAAATCCATTGTATGTTTTTAAATTGAGAGAATTT
Organism: Mesoplodon mirus; assembly: GCF_964341445.2. NCBI lineage: Eukaryota > Metazoa > Chordata > Mammalia > Artiodactyla > Ziphiidae > Mesoplodon > Mesoplodon mirus. The sequence goes on along the minus strand of NC_138983.1, from coordinate 104,723,944 downwards.
AATACAGAGAATTGGTTACATGGATGATGGAAGACCTGAGAAGCCAAACAGAAGGCTGTGAGGCAACCTCGAGATCATCAGCAGCTAAAAACAACTTCCACTTCCAAGGCCCTCCAAAGCTCAAGAAAAGAAGGGAGATAGGATTTTCAGAGCCCAGAAATCAGTGCTACGAGTAGGGTCTGTCTATCTGGAGCTGGAACCAAGGAGCAGACATGGTCTAGTAGAGTTGAAGCCATGGAAGACACAGGGCCAAAATTTTAAATGCAGCCCCAGGTGGGGGTAGTGTGAGGCAGAGTTGGTGGTAGTGATGTCTGGAATACCTTGGCCTCTTCCCTTTCCTCTGCAATCTAATATCTTACCACTACTTCCAATTGACTCAACCTATCTGGAAGTCAGGTAACATAGGAGCCTGGGAAAAACAAGCCATAGGCCAACCTGTCCTCTATTCCCACCTTAACAAGAGACAAAGGAGAGTAGGGCAAGGGAAGTGGATGGATTTATGGGCAAATGTCCAAAGTCCTCTGAGACACCTGGCTAGGACAATCAGTGCTTGAGACTATAGTGTAAAGCAGTGGTTCCCAAGCAGGGATACGTAAATTAGGATTGCTAGGGACATTATTAAGTACAGCTTCTCAGGTTTCAATTTAGATCATTGAAATCCTTGCTTTTAATAAGCACTCCTGGTGATTCTGGTATGCAGCTAGGTTTTGGGAAACACTAGAGCAAAAGTCACACAAAGGCCTTTAATTCTGAATCCACATTGTATCAGATTATCAGAAAGTTAAGTAGTAGATGGTTTTCCTTTAATTCTCCAAAATAAGGCATCACATAATTATAATTTAGTATATGGTGCCTTCTCCCTGTCCTCTCCAACATTTATTTTTCCTTTTTTATCAAGGATCATTACATAAGGCTTCTGAGAAAATTACTGTGTATCACCCGCTAAGTTTCTCTTGATTAACTATTCTGTTTCCTCTTTGTAGTTGTCAAGAACAATTATATTATTCTTTTTTCTCTTCTTGCTTTGGCTGTGAAAAAGCTCAGTAGGAATTCTTAGTCCAGTATTTTTCACGTACATATTTTCTCTTTCATGTATTCCTCTACCTTTGTCTTCTTGTTTTTTCACCCAGGTGGTAAGCATACATTTGTTTTATTCTTCCAGTATCTTTTCTTTGTGGGAGTGTCCTCTTTCCACCACAAATGGTTCTGCTTGAACCAGTCAACTATAGTATCCTGATCCCTTTTGTCACAGAGGAGGACATGTGACTAAGGCTGAGCTGATTAGTTCTGCCCCCTTTAGGACAAGTCTTGAAAGCAAACTCAACCTGCTGACCCAACTTACACCAAAATACATAACCACAGTGGGAACAACAACAACAGAAATTTCAAAAGCAAGAGACATTGCAGACTAAGACAATTTCCTTAGTCCAATACCAAATCTTCATTTCTGAGTAGTGACTTTGATGATACCAATTTAAGTAAAGTGTATACTTGTAGGTCAATCAACTGTGTACTTATCTACCATGTGTATCTTGTTTGCCTCATGGCTCTCAATGAAGATATATTCAAATATAAAGCTTGTATGAATGGTTCTAGTCACTGGATCCCCAAATATACAGAGAAGGAATCTTTTTTCCCATTCTTGATTAAATCTTCATCCATCCCAATAATATCCACAATTAATCTACTTATTAAAATTTATACTTCTCTTGGGTGAATAGTCAGTAAGGTGTTTGATATAATCATTACTTCAATCACTCTTTGGGTTTCAAACTCTCTTCTTTCTGAACTTCCTTCCCTTCATGTCTCCATGTTGAGTCTGTATACTCAAGGCTGTCACTCTCATTCTTGTTTGTAGGTCAGACAGCATGGAGGAAAGGAGTGCTGCTCATGGGATGGGCAGTGGGTAGGGGAAGAGATCCTCCTACTCAGTCTGTTTGGGTCTGATGGTGTGGTCTTGACATGGGCTTTTGTGCATGTTTCTTTTTGACATCTTTACCTTGACCCTCTCCATTACAGAAAGATCGAAGGACAACGGTGACTATTTGGACCCTGCCAGCAATACACACTTTAACCTCTTCTCTGAGTTGTTCTTCCTCTGCTTGGCTCAGTAGCCCTCTGGGCAGCGCTGTGGTTCTGTGCTACCTCCCTATATGCTATATATGAATAATATATTGTCAGCCTTCAGAAGTCACCAGAGGGGAAGCAAACATCAGTTTCTATACTCAAGTTCACCCGTCCATGAGGAGACATCTATCTGATACTGTTTTCCTATTCTCCAGGGAAATAAAATGAAGGCAAGGAACGATTAGGAGCTATACTCTTAGCTTCCTATATGCTTAGTTTTCAAAGCCTTTTCTTATCCCCTTGCCTTTTATATCTCACAATATTAAAAATAGAAATATGTTTTAGCCTATAGAGAACCCAGAAGGATATTTTATAAGAATAAGCGGGCGTCCTCGAACTCTGTCCTCGGGAATATAATCACTTTGTTCTAAACAGTTTCTGTCCTTGCACTACAAGTTGCACAAACTGTGCAATCCCTGCACTACAGAGTGTGTATCTCTGAGAAGAGTGGGGGAGGGGAAGGTTGAGCAAAAATGGTTCTATCCAGTTTACACTCTTTTTTTGTTACATGTGATTTGTAAATTGCCTCAGTTCTTTTGCAAGTAAGGAGGATATTAATGGACAAGTACAAATAATAACAATCATTAATTCATGCCCTGCAAAATTTTATTTGCATTTACCTTTTCTTAGGTATATTGTAAACTTGAGTCAACTTTTTTAATATTTAAGAGTAAATAACAATGGGCTTCCCTGGTGGCGCAGTGGTTGAGAGCCCGCCTGCTGATGCAGGGGACAGGGGTTCATGCCCCAGTCTGGGAAGATCTCACATGCCGTGGAGCGGCTGGGCCCGTGAGCCATGGCCACTGAGCCTGTGCTCCGGAGCCTGTGCTCCGCAACAGGAGAGGCCACAACAGTGAGAGGCCCGCGTACAGCAACAAAAAAAAAAAAAAAAAAAAGATTTTGCATTGGTTCTATCTTTTATACTTTATATGTACATGTAAAGTAACTTTGGCTTTATTATGTGTTCCTTGTTCTTGTGAATGGACATGGGGACATAAAGACCACTTATAATATTACTTTATGAGAAAGTATATTCTTTTTTTTTCTATACATATATTTTCGATGTCAGTAGTATATGAGAAGAGGCCTGACTCATAATATTTTATTCTAGATTATATTTTAATTGTACATTATCTTGATTTTCTTTTTCCTAAATATTTTTCTTGGCACTTTTTCCCTTCTATTTGCATCCTTCTTTTGTAGGACATTTTCTAGTCTCAGAAGGTCATTTTAATTTTACTCCCAGCCTAGATTCTTCTCAGGAAAATTACTCTGGTTATTTATTTATTCACTGTGTACCCTGTTTATACTTTAAAGCTGGACCTATTTTTATAATATGAGTTTACTCTCTGGGACATAAAAAGTTTAGAGTTAAAATCTGGCATGTTAATCTCAATGTAATTTTTCTTTTATTTGTTACAAAAGCACTAGTAAAAATGATTAGTAGAAAAAGTCAGCCTTTGTGAGTTCTGATGTGGAAGGTATTTGTGAAATCTATCCAAGTGTATGAAACTCCTTGGCTTATAACTGATGTTATAAATTACAGGGTCACGTGGTTAATCTTCTGAGCTCTTCAATAAAAACGATCCAACTTTGCAGTCTCCCACGGCTTTCAGTTTCAGTCATGGGTCTTGCCTATAAACTCAGGGTCAATAAAGAGGTTAGAGATAAATAGAAGATATATTTTTGAATAAAAATAATATGAAATGCTGAAGAAAGTTTAGCTAATTCAGGAAGAAATTAAGGTCTGAGCATCGTGGATGATTTAGAAGAAGACTTATAGATTGGTGCACTGGAGCTGGGCCAATGATGTCCACTTGAAATCCTGCATCGACCAGTTGCTGATTGAGCTTTGTAACTCAGTCTACACTTCTAATGAGCACATCAGTAGGATATATATTGACTTTCTGATGCATTGGTTTTATTAAAGAGGGAGCTGTTTTCAGTTTTGTAAGTGGAGCGCTTCTGTAACATTTGCTACACTTCAATTCTAAACATTACTTATAAAAGTCATTTAGAAGTGCTTTTTCACAACTATTATGTTTTCACTTAATTCTTTTTGTGCTATAAATTTTTAAACGTGTGTGTATTGAAGACACACTCTAGTGAAAAGGGTTCTTGTATAGAAATTAAGAGCTTGGTGTCTCAGTTTTCTTTCTGCTATTAATTAGTTATTAATTAGTGAGTTTGTACAAATCACTTACTCTCTGTGAGCCTGAGTTCATCATATTTGAGGACAACTAAGAGAACAGATCAAGAGGACAGACTAAATACATCCATTTTCTCCTTTCTCATCCAAATCATATAGAAACAACAGAGAAAATAATCTTCTTATACATATCCATCTAGGATGAATATATTTTTATTTGCCTGTCTTTCTATCCTTGTAGAATAAACCTATAGTGGGACCAGAAATAAGACAGGGTACCATTAGCAAACCAGAACATTTTAAGACATTTTAGAAGTTGTTAGCCAGAAAGATTAGATTAATTGTGCAACCAGAGCACAGAACACAGATCTAGGCAGGAGCCATTCTTCTGGGTGAACTCTTGAAAATCATTCCACCTTGAAGACATAGGCTGTTTACTGGAAAACACCTAAGAGAAAATCTTTCTAAAATTGAAAAGAATGATGGAAAATATGTACTAGATTAATGCTAATAAATAATAAGATATGAGAATTAATGTTGAGATCAGAAAAAATTAAATATTAAAACTAAATCATTAAATACATTTAAGGAGATATTATATAGTAATAAAAGTTTCAGTTTTCAATATATAAGGGTTATAGGCACTGCCCCAGTCTACAGTGGAGATTCCATAGTGTTAAACTGAGGCTGGGAAAGGAGGGTACAGGTCACGGTTCCATTACCACAGATTCTCATAATTCTTCATAAATTTTAGTATATTTTTGAAGCTTTTTACTTGTTACCTGTCTGTTGTGTCACTTCCAGAAATTTCAAATAATTGAAGTTTAAAATAATTTTCATTATTTTCACTGGAGACAGATTGCTGGAGTTTCCCACACTCTTATATAAGAAGCAGAGCTTTGTCAGAGCCTATGAATTCAGAGACAATTCTTAACGTATGGATAGAGGAGAAGTTTTAAGTATAGCGAATAGGACAAAGAGCCACAGAGATAAAGACAGATAGTTGACCAGGTCAACCAGCCTCAGGTCAGAGTTATAGTGTGAAAGTTTTCTTGGAACTTGAATATGAGTTTGTTTTATAATAACCTAGTTGAAGAAGTAATGGCCTGGCAAATCTCCCCTCTACTCCCAAATGAAATATGTTTGGAGGCTGTAGACATCAGCTAATACTAGATTTTTCCCTCAAGTCATGCACATTTTTTTAGTGCTATTTGTGAAAAACATGAAAATAGGGCCTTAAAGATTATCCATAGGATTTGGGTCTGGAGCCAGACTCTTCAACTCCAACTCTTGATCTTTCTGGGCTAGGGTGAAAAAAACAGGTTATCCCACGATGGGCCCAAATAGATTGGACTTTAAGGAGCTCTGACAATAACTGGTTAATTATTCTGAGGCAACAGTGGACAAGGGCCATGATCCAAGTCACTTGAAGCAGGAAAATCAGGCCTTCCTGGAGGAGTACACATCGCCGTGGACCCCAATCACACCCAAGCTCCTTGGCTGGCCAGCAGGAAGTTGAGGGCTATGTAGTTATCTGATATTATTTGAGCCGCAGAATTGAGTTGGTCTTTTTTGCCTACAAAGCAGAGGTATTATCATTAATGACCTCAGCGAGGGTCAGGGACAGGTTGTGCAAAACTTTTCTTAATTGAATGCCCCTCATGGTGGGGTAACCACATGAGCATACCTGTGAGCAGAGAGTTCAGAATGCCACCTGTCAATTCCCTCTAGTAATTGGGCTCTGCCTGGTTTTGGAGCTCCCACCTGTGTCAGCATAATGTGACATATTCAATTGGAGGGGATGTTCTTATTAATGCCCATATGTACGTCACATTTGTAGGAGGAAGACAGGTGATGGCTTGGTTCTTGCAGACGAAATAATATCCCAAGAAGGTGCACACACAGTGTTGAGAGGGTAGAGTCATTGAATACTATGAGGATCAACCAGCTAAGAGTCTCTCCTGGTGGGCAGAATTCTTGAGCAGAATTGAGGAGTTTGTGTAGGACTGGGGCGAGTGTAGGGGAAGACTGGAGGAGAAGACTGCCACTACCCATATCTAAGTAGCACTGATGGCAGAGCCTATGATCCCTTTCCCAGGTGTTCCCAGTGTACCTCTGATAGCACTTAGCTTCTGCAGTGTCAGAGTCAGTTGTGGCAAAGCATCAGTTCAGATGAATAAGGTTTGGGTACAGGAGGTGTCAGGAGGTCTGTGGTTAGAGAAATGTCTGTTCCTGGTATTCATTGGCACAGCTATCAAATGTTTATTTGTGGGATCAGGCAGTGAGTGACATATCCAAGGGCTTGTCACATTCAGGACAGGGGTGACTGCCTGGAGCAGATTTATCAACAAATTCAGCAAGGCAGGAGTCACACAGTGTATTCTGTAAGAGAGAGAAGTTACATCCCCTTCCCCTCCCTCTCCTTTACCCAGGCTCTTAGGTTTAAAGGAGCTCACATCCTATAGGGTAAGGAGACCTTCCCCATTGACTGCAGTGTGGCAATCTGTCCCGTACCTTGGGCAAGGATAGCATTCTTAATCCATCTTCTGGGGTGATTTACCCAAATCTTCTGGCTTGGATCCTCCAGAGGTTCAATAAATGTTTCTATTCTATGTATTGCTATAGATCCCATGGGGCTACATGAAGCAAAGCAGCAGGGCCACCTTAGGGAAAATACTAAACTAGAGTCCTCAAATTGATGATCATAATTTTCAAAGTCCTTGTTGGCAAAAATCCATCCTCTGCACCTGTGTAGTAGATGGAGAAGGAGGTTACTGACTCTCACTCCTCACTGTTTAATAGACCTTCTAATCTCCCATTGATTTGAGTCTTCAAGAAGAGTTAGAAAGGGATGGAGGGTCCTTTCAGGGTTCCTTATAGAGAACAAGCTGTCAATAATTGTAAAAAAAGATTGTACAATTGAAGGAAGAGGGCAGGCGGCCTGGTAAAATGTATGGGGCAAATGAGAGCTACCCTTCTGGGAACTGCTGCATTGAGATCCCAAACTGATCGCTTGAGATTTGAGCTCAGACTAGAATTATCTTTACTCATCCCATCAAAAGACACTTAAACCTATCTTTTGATTGTCCATTAAAATGCTCAATCACCTCTGCAGCTTGGGAGTGATATAGAACATGAAAAATCTGTTGTATGCCCACGTTGGCCCCTGATGTGGAACATGAGCCACAATTTGGGGGCATTACTAGACACAATGTTCTCAGGAAGCCTGAACAAGATACAAATATGGTCTTGTGTGACCTGGGCAGTGTGGTCTAAGTCAGTGGAACTCACAAGGATGGCTAGATCAAACCCAGAGAAAGTGTCAACTGTAATCAAGATCTAGTGGAACAGTTACTGAGTATTTGAGTCAAGCCCCAACCAGTGTCATCCTGCCTGGTGTCAGTTGCATCAATAGAATGAGACAAAGTTCAGTTCAGAAGCAAAGTTTTATCCTTTGATCAAAGAACGGAGAGGTGTGAGCTCACGTTCTAAAGTACACACTCTCCCAAACAGGCTGATGGTGGCGCTGGTTTGTAGGATTCTCATCTGTGGAGGGAGGGGTGGAGTTCTTGCAGGTCAGGTGTAGTTATGTTGCTCAAGGCTCCAGATCGAAGTGCTGGGCACAGCATCTCTGCACATGGTCCATCATCACCATCTTTATTGAAGTGCTGTGGGGAGCTCTTCTCCACACTACTTGCCAACTTGCAGTCTGCGCTGGGAACTCTAATCCGATGTGTTAAGGGCAAGACCTCTGACCATGGCTGCCTACAGGCAAGTGAAACCACAAAAGAAGAGGTTAGACCTCATCTTATCCCATAGATTCCATCTTATTTTTCCTGGGGAACCCAGTGGGCTTTTCTGGTGATAGAACCCTCTGGATGGGATCAGAGACCTGACGTAACCTATTTGTCAAGAACTCCCTGGACCATTAGCTTGAAAGATTTGTCCCTGGTGAGTATTTTTAGCTTTGGCCATGCCCTGGCAGGTAGGACAGCTTTTTCATGCTGTTCTTCTTCAAATAGTAGTGGCAGTCTAAGCACATAGGCTAGTCTAAGATGGTGCTTGAATTTCCATAGGCTGATTTCTCATGGATCCAGGAGGCAATGGGATGCATGTCTGCTTGTCCTGAGTTAGAGGGCTATTCAATCTTTGTATTTAGGTGACAGATGTGGTCTGCTCATTCGTTATGCTCTCCTCAGTTAGCACAAGAGCCTTTCTGGTAAGCATCTACACAGGTAACAAAAACTTATTAGGAGCAGAGCTAGCTTTGATACAAATGTCTCATCCTCACAGGGAAGATTGTTTATATGGCAGTCTGAGGCTTGCCAGTGGCCTGACCAAACAGCTAGGCTATTAGCCACAGCCCCATGAGTCAGTGAAAATATAGCACAGCTCATTTATTGGGGTGGCCTGGATAGCCATCCACATGGCATGAGGCTCTGCCCATTGTGCCAAGCATCCTTTACTGTCCCTCTCAGGTTGGATGGCAGCTGTGTTACCAATCCCCAATGGGTCAGGGATCCCTCAGTGGGCCTTTTGCCAGCATCACAAGTGCTAATCAAACAAACCAGGTTTAATGTAACAGAGCAGAAACTATTCATTGATCAAGGAATGGTGAAGGGAGAACTTGTACTCCAAAATCACCTAAAGGGAGAGGAAGAAGAATTTTAAGGAGTAGGAGTCAGACATGTCATCGGGGCTCTAGAAAAGGGACAGAGATTTCCAGGGGCAGCTAGGGGCAGCCTGGGCATGCTCAGCCTTCCACTTACTTTGTTCACTGCACGAATTGTGCCCAGCAGAGTACAAGTCCCTCCCTTGGTGGAGATCTTAACATGGCAATGAAGCAAAGGTAACTTTTGGACACCTCCAGGTCTCATCTATGCAGGTGTGTTCCTGTGGTCAAGTCAGATCCAGTTCAGGGCTGTTGACCACTGCATATTTCTTAAAGCACAGCTGCAAAACATCTCTGTCAAATAACACATGCTTTTGAAACAAACACAGAGAAAAATCAAGGCAAGGATCCTTTAGTTCTCAGGGGCTGGTATGAGTGAGAACTGTACCCTATTCCATCCTGGTAGAAGTTAGCCAGAAGAGTCATCAGTAAACCAGACCTATGTGTGGTTCAGGAAGTTTCTATATTTGAGTTTCCACTGGGCCAGGTAAGGCAGCAGCTTCTTGAGCAATATATGTGGGGGGCAGAGAAATACTCATGAAATACTCATGAAATTCAGAATACTTGTTTTGTGTCCTAACATGTGATCTATCCTGGAGAATATTCCATGTGCCTTTGAAAATAATGTGCCTTCTGCTGCTTTTGGATGGAATGTTTTCTATATATCTCTTAAGTTCCTCTGGTCTAATGTGTCATTTAAGGTCATTGTTTCCTTATTGATTTTCTGTCTGTTGTCTGTATTTTGATGTGAGTGGGGTGTTAATGTCCCTTACTATTACTGTGTTTCTGTCAAGTTATTTCTTTATGTTTATTAATATTTGCTTTATATATTTAGGTGCTCCTATGTTGGGACTTATGTATTTTAAATTGTTATATATTCTTCTTGGATTGATCTCTTTAGCATTATGTAATATTCTTCTTTGTCTCTTGTTACAGTCTTTGTTTTAAAGTCTATTTGGTCTGATATAAATATTGCTGCCCTGGATTTTTTTTCATTTCCATTTGCATGGAATTTGTTTTTACATCCTCTTACTTTCAGTCTGTATGTGTCTTTAGATCTGAAGTAGTTTCTCATAGGCAGCATATATGTGGGTCTTCTTTTTATATACATTCAGCCACTCTATGTCTTTTGACTGGAACATTTAGTCCATTTAGATTTATAGTAGTTATTGACAGGTATGCACTTATTGCCATTCTGTGTCTGGCTTTGGGGTGTTTTTGTAGTTCCTTTTTATTCCTTTATTATTTTGCTCTCTTCCTTTGTGATTTGATAGTTATCTTTAGTGTTATGTTTGGATTCCTTTCTGGTATTTTTGTGTGTATCTATTATAGATTTAATATATGTATTACAGATATATATATATTTTAAAATTGACGATCTCTTAAGTTAGAACACATATTGACTACCTTGCATTTTACTTGCCCCCCCCACATTTAATGTTTTTGACATCATATTTTACATCTTTTTGTTTTGTGTATCCCTCAACTACTTATTTCACAATAAGTAGAATATAGATGATTTTACTACTTTTGATTTTATCTTTCCTACTAACTTTGTAGTTGGTTCATTTACTACTTTTACTCTATATTTGCCTTTACCAATAAAATGCTTCCTATGGTAATTTTCATATTTCTAGTTTTGGTCTTTTCTTTTCTGATAGAGAACTACATTTAGCATTTCTTGTAAAGTCAGTTTCAATGTACTGAACTCTTTTAGTTTTTTCATGTCTGTAAAGTTCTTCATCTTTCTTTCAAATCTAAATGATAGACTTGTGCGGTGTATTATCCTTGGTTGTAGGTTTTTTTCCTTTCATCACTTTAAATATATCATGCCATTCCCTTCTGGACTGCAGAATTTCTGCTGAAAAGTGAGTTGATAGCCTTATGGGACCTCTCTTGTACAAAACTAGTTGCTTTTCCCTTGCTATGTTTAATATTCTCTCTTTATCATTAAATTTTGCCATTTTTATTGCAATTTGTTTTGGTCTGTGCATCTTTGGATTCTTCTTGTTTGGGACTTTCTGTGCTTCTTGGACCTGGGTGTTTGTTTCTTTTCTCAGGTTAGGAAAGTTTTCAGCTATTATCACTCTGAATAAGTTCTCTACCCTCTTCTCCCTTCTTCTGGGATCCCTACAATGCAAATGTTAGTACACTTGATGTTGTCCTAGAGGTCTCTTAAATTGTCCTTATTTAATATATATATATTTTTTTTCAGTTCCATTTATTTTTACTAATCTGTCTTCCAACTGATCCATTCCTTTGTATCATGTAATCTATTGTTATTTCCTTCTAGTGTATTTTTTTTTTAATTTCAGTTACATATTCTTCAGCTCTCTTTCTTCTTTATGTTTTCTAACTCTTGGTTATACTTCTTACTGTATTCTTCCATTCGTCTCTTGAGTTTATTGAGCATCTTTATGATTATTACCTTGAATTCTTTATTGGGTAGATTGCTTGTCTCTACTTAGTTCTTCTTCTGGGATTTTATCTTGTTCCTTTATTTAGAACATATTCCTCTGTTGCTTCATTTTTCCTAATTATCTGCTTTATTTCTATGTATTAGATAAGTCAGTTATGTTTCCCCATCTTGAACAAGTGGCCTTACACAGGAGACATGCTATGGGGTCCAGCAGTACATTCCTCTCTGGTCACCAGAGCTATGTGCTCTAGAGGTGTCCTCTGTGGGGGCTACACGGGTCCTTTTGTTGTGGCAGGACTGACTACTGTGAGCATGCTGGTAGGCATGAATGTACTCTTGCCTGGCTTGGTGCCAGGCCCTGCCTAATATGGAGACTGTTGGTCACTGCTGGGAGTGGCTGGGTCATTGTGCCACTGTCTGCATGGCCCAGGGAGTTCTAGTTTTGATGTTTGTCTGCTAGTGGGCTGGGCCAGTTCACAAGGCAGGTGGCTTCATGGGCCATGTGTTCTGGGGCTGGTGCTGGCCTGCTGGTGTGTGGGGCTGGGACCTGAAGGATCCCAGGTCAGCTGCTGGTCCACTGGTAGGCATGCAGGATCCTGACACTGTGGGGGTTTGGGATTTAGTGTCAGCCTGCTGGTTTATGGGACTGGTTTCTGATGTGGTCTGCTGTGGGCCTGGGGTGTCCTGGAACTATCAGCCTGCTAGGTGATGAGCCCAAGTTGTCCTGAATCTGGTGTCCACTTGTGGTGGGTGGGGTTGGGGCCCAGGTGGTCCCAGGATTGATGCCTGTCCACAGGTAGTGAGCTTGGTCCCAGGGCTAGTGCTGGCCAGTAAGTGTGAGGAGCTGGGCCCTGGGGTCTTTAGGTGAAGGGCTCGGAGGTCCTGGAGCTGGTGTTAGCCTGCTGGTGGGTGGGTCTTTGTCCCAATGCCTGGCTGCAGGGTCCCATGGGGTCCTGAGGCTAGTGCCGGTCCACTGATGTGTGGTGCTGGGTTCTAGTGTCCCTGGCCACAGGGCTATGTGGGTCCATTACTGGTATCAGCACACTGGTGGGTGGGGTCAAGTCCTAGGGCAGCTGAGAGGCTTGGGAGGGCTTATGGCAACTGGTCTACTCTTGTGTGGGACTGTATCTTTGCCAGCTGTGTCTATGTCTTCTTTGCCTGGGGCTAATGAGCTAGAGGTGGGACTCCAAAACAGCATTTTCTAGCACCAGTATCCTCATGGTAAAGTGAGCTCCCAAGAATGGATGCTTCCAGTGTCTATGTCACAAGGATGAGTCTCAGTTGCTTCTTGCCTCTCTGAAAGGATCCCCAAGATCAGCAAGTGGTCTGACCCAGCATCTTCTTAAATTATTGCTTTTGCCCTGGGTCTCAGAGTGTGTGAGATTTTGTTTGTGTCCTTTTAAGTGTGGAGTCTGTGTTTCCTACAATCCACCTGACTCTCCTGAAAGCAAGTCACACTGTCTTTCAAAGCCAAAAGTTCTGGGGCTTATCTTCCTGGTGCAGGAACCCAGGACTGTGAAGCTGGATGTGAGGCTTGGGCCTTTTTCTCCTTGGGGAGACTCTCTGCAATTGTAATTATCTTCCTGTTTGTGGGTTGCCCACCTGGAGCTGTGGATCTTGTCTATACTATGTCTCTGTCCCTCCTACCCATCTTGTAGTGCTTCCTTCTTTATATTTGTAATTGTTGAAGCTCTTTACTGTTAGCCTTCAGGTTGTTTTCATTAATAGTTGCTCTGTAAATTGTAATTTTGGTGTCCCCATCCATGGTACTGAACTGAAGGTCTTCCTATTCTGTCATCTTTGGCCCTCTTCTATCTAGAATCCTGTAAAATCCATTGTTAAATGAACAATTAAAGACAGTGGTTAGCGAAATTCCATTTGTGTAACTCCTCTAATTTTGTAGGTAAACTTTTACCTATATAACATGGGATGATAAAGTTTAAGAATATCAATGATGAAAATAAAATTGTCTATGTTTTCAGAGATTTTTTAAAAAGTCACCTATGAGCAACCAGTAATCTATCATTAGACTTTTCATTAGCAACACTGTGTAGGAAGACCATGGTATAATATCTTCAAATATTAAGAGAAAATATAATCATCACAGAATTTTATACACAGTCAGTTTTTAATGACTTAAAGAAAGTTTTTGAGATATAATATTAAATTAGATATGCAATATTATATATAATATATACAGCATGAAGAAAACTGTGGATAATTATACATATACTCCTAGAAGTTGTTGTATAGATTGAGCAGTAGCTATGTTGAGTGATGGGACTACAAGAGATTATGTTTTCTTTTCAGAATTTTTTCTCTTTTATTTTCCAAATTTTCTACAAAAGTGTATATATGGGAAAAAATCTTTATAGGTCTGTGTCTATTCATGGTCATCAGACTACTTCCTTTAGAATCACATAGGATAAATAGATTGTTCTAGGCCCTCTCCCATGCTCATTGAATTTGGAATGGGGTTTGGATCCTACACTTTGAAAAGCACCCATTGGTACGTTTTATGTACATAAAAGTTCAAGAACCACTGACTTAGGTGGAACACAAAGGATTCTAATTACAATGCATTGCCTTGGCAAGTCAGAGATTAGCATTTCATTGAGTCTTCTTGCATTTGATGATTGGACACTACTTTGCAAAATTTAAGACAAGAACCTGAAGAACAATATTGTCACTCAACTTGTTCCAGGGACACTAAAGTTAAATCTGCTTTCTTAAATTATTACAGCATTCTTAATTCTTATCGTGTACATTTCCCCCAGATGTAGAAACAGAAACTTCACTTTGTCCACATTTCACAGAAGGTATTTTTTTGAAGCTATTGTTTGCTAATTGTCTATTTTTTTAAAAGATTATTTTCTTACCCATATTTTGTGGACCCTTATGTCATATTTGCTTAGCCTATGTGTTTACATGTAAATAAAGACCAACAAAAGTTTATAAGGCCTGTGCCTTGGGCTAGAAGAGAAAAATAGATGGTGCATGAAAAGCTGAAGCTACAGGTGTGTGAACATTTGTTCCCCAAGTTACTCTGGTCCATTGCCGCTGCTGTGTTCCTTCATTGAGCTGTGACCACCTAGGGCAGAGGACAGAAGTTAAAATTAGCTCCATTAAAAAAAAGTTTATTTCAGGAAAATGTTTGATGTGATTTGCTAGTAACAGAAGTTACATTTATGAGCTATTAATTTTTTATTGTGAGTGGGTTGTAATATAGATTCAGGAATCCAACTTTTCTGTCACTTAAAACTTTAAAACCTAATGGGTTGAAACATTTAATGCTGTTGTTTTGCCTGGGGGGGGGTGGAAAAAAATCACTTAGGATCTTGTGAAGAAAATTTATTTTGTTTAATTAAAGGCACATTAATTAAAATGTTGTTTTACTCATTAATGGTGCTTTAAAATGCATTTATTCATCTTTCTTCTTTAAGGACAAATAAATCAATTATAAGTCAGATGTTTCTTTAATGTAAGATGTGACTAGGAATATGTATGCTTCTTAATCTGAAAGAATGTTGGTCAAAATAAATTTGCATTCAAATCATTAGCATAAATGACATTGAGTGTCATTTATCCAGGACTGATCATAGGCTGAATTGTGAAATAGGCAAATTAACTTTGTGATCTCATTCTTGTCTTCTTTCTGTTGCAACCCTCTCCCTTTTAGTAATCTCATTCCATGTCATCCCCTTGACCTAAATCTGCATTCACCAAGAGCAGTTTTCAGAGTAATGACTCAAGTTAGCTTGTTGAATTGAGTGATTTTCTGAGTCCTGGAAATGAACAAAGCTTTGGAACAAATGTCATAGTGGCCAATGTAGGGGTGTTGCGGGTTGATTAATGAAGGCCTCCTCTTCATGACCTCACTTGCAGTCAAATTAACTACTTTGAAATTTGTTTTACAGTTGAGTTTCTCTATGAGATTTTTTTTTTTATGAGAATGTTCCCCTGATGGTAACACAATTACAGGACAAAAACAAAAATGAATACAAAAATTTCACAAAGTCTGAGAAGTACTGTGATAGTGACAGGAATATGGGCCATGACTTTGGATTCTAGACTCCATCAACCATTACTTAAACAAATTAACCTTTCTAAACTGAATTCTTCTTATCTGAAAGCTTTGAAATAATTTTTTAAAATATTCTTACAGGACTGTTGTAAAGATTAAAGGAGAGACTTTAGTTAAATTATTACTAAGTGCCTGGCACATAATAGGAATATAAAAAGAATATTAGGGGCTTCCCTGGTGGCACAGTGGTTGAGAGTCTGCCTGCTGATGCAGGGGATACGGGCTCATGCCCCAGTCCGGGAGGATCCCACATACTGCAGAGCTCTAGGCCTGAGAGCCATGGCCACTGAGCCAGCACGTCCAGAGACTGTGCTCCACAATGGGAGAGGCCACGGTGGTGAGAGGCCTGCGTACCACAAAAAAAAATGAAAAAAAAAAATTAGTTTGACTCTTTCTAAATTCCAGTCTTACCACACTGTATTTCCTCAATGTCTGTTCCTTGTCCTTTGCTATGTTGAGGTCGCATATAATCATTCATTTGGGTGTGAATAGAAAGGCTAAAGCAATGATGATAATCAGTATGGAACTCAAGTCAGGGTTTGCTTTGAGGTAGGTAGGACATCATGGGCTCCTCAAAGCATGCCATCCACAGCTAAGGGCAAAATATCACTCGTAAAATGTAATCAATATTACAATATTATTGTCCTTGTAATTGTTTAGCTATGAGAGGGACTTGCCTATTAAGATGATGCCTTGGAACTGGGATCCACAAAGGAATACTGAATAAAAACATTTTTCAGTGAAATCTTCTCTCCACAGCAGGCCATACTTATTTTGGGGTTTGGAGGATTAAGAAACTTTGATCTTCATTTTTCTAGAACGAAACAGAGCCTATATAGATTCAAAACCAGACATGACAATATCTAAACATCTTCCCCATGTGCTTCTTTCTTCATTTTCCAAAACAGTCCAGCCCATTGAATGATGAATGAGAGAAAATAGGACAAGGACCCCAAATCGTACTCCCAGTGACTGTATCATTGAGTTAATTTGACCAGTGAGATGCACTGGAACTCCTTTAAACTGTGGATTTTCCTAAATGGCTTATTCAATCCGTCTGGCTTCTCTTGTTTTCACACAGCTATACACTTATTAGCTCTGAATAATTTTCATTCTACAGAGTAATAAAAATGCTCTATTTTTTATAGCACTGTATAGTTTTCAAATTCCTTATTTCATGTGATCTTGGCAAAAACCTTGCAAGATTGTATTTTATTCTGATTCTTTACCAAAGAGGAAAGAGAAGTTCTGAAAGGGCAAATAACCTAAAATAATTCTCTATTTGATCCAAATGCTAGAAAATATAGAATTTCTCCATTCCAAGTACTCTAACAGTTAAATTGTGCTTCTTGATGAGTAAGGATTGTATTTTAAACCTCTTTCATGCCACATAACACTAGCATATGCTCCTTTGGTTTCCACTTGTCAGTCACCTTGGTGCTGATGTATCTTTATTGCCTTTGGTGCTTATTTTTGATAAAGGTGTAAAAACAAGTGCCATTTTTTCTTTTTCTCTGATACTTGACTGAAAAATTCTTCAATTCACCTGAATAGCAATTTTCTTTTCTTTTTTAAAGCTCTACAATCATTTTTAATAACAACGTGCTTTTCATGACTACCTCATTAACACAAATTTAGTAAGTGTTAAAGATTTACTGCTCCTTATGGATCTGAGCAAAGTAAACTTTCCTCTACTTAATTATACTACATCATTTATCTTGAGGACATTTGGGTGACTAGAAAAGAAAATCGATCATTATGTCTTTCTACTGTTTGAAAATATCATATTCTGGCCACTGTTTTTGAGATAATTACTCTACTTTTTATTTTACTCATGCTACTAGTTTGCAAATTTGTGAGAATTTTTATATTTGGGTATGAAATAACACACTCCCTCAAGATTTATGGACATTACATGCTATGGAAAAATTAAATAGAGAAACTAAGGTTCAACAATTTTAAATAGTAGTTTAAGTATTTGAGATTATTTGCAATTAATTGCTGGAAAGTACTATTACTTGTATTTTCCTTTGAGAATGTCTTATCATCACAATCATCCAAAAGCCCTTTTCTGCAATTATTATTATATTTTTTAATTAATTTATTTATTTTTTTCTTGTGGTACACAGGCCTCTCACTGTTGTGGCCTCTCCCGTTGTGGAGCACAGGCTCCGGACGCACAGGCTCAGTGGCCATGGCTCACGGGCCCAGCCGCTCCACGGCATGTGGGATCTTCCCGAACCAGGGCACAAACCTGTGTCCCCTGTGTTGGCAGGTGGACTCTCAACCACTGTGCCACCAGGGAATCCCTGCAATTATTTTTATGTGGGGTAGAATTTAGAATGTATTTGAAAGGTTTAATTGGTAAACATAAAAATATATATATGATTATGTAAAAGGAATGTTACCCTAATGGCCTTAACACTGTTATTTTTCTATCATCTATCTATCATCTGTTATCTATCTATCTATCTATCTATCAATCATCTATCATTTCCCAGTATCGGAAATGTGTTTGTATGTACATGTCCATATTGCTCAATGAGCTCCCTAGATTACTAACAAGAAGCTTTGTGAGGAACTTCCCTGATGCTGCAGTCGTTAAGAATCTTCCTGCCAATGCACGGGACATGGGTTTGATCCGTGGTCCAGGAAGATACACATGCTACAGAGCAACTAAGTTCCTGTGCCACAACTACTGAGCCTGCACTCTAGAGCCCACGAGCCACAACTTCTGAAGCCTGCATGCCTAGAGCCCGTGCTCTGCAACAAGAGAAGCCACCACAATGAGAAGCCCACGCACCACATCGAAGAGTAGCCCCCGCTCGCCACAACTAGAGAAAGCCTGCACACAGCAATGAAGACCCAATGCAGCCAATAATAAAATATTTTTTTTAAAAAGGAAGCATTTATAAAAAACAAACAAGAAAAAAGAAGCTTTACGGATATATCTGTTCCTCATCTGAGGGGTAAGATTTGGGCCTAAGTTTAAATCTCAGCTCTATCACTTTCTTTCAATATCTATACAATGAAAAAGTTAACTTGCCTTATATTTTCAGCCTCCTCATCTGTGAAATGGGATGTAATAATACCTCACAGGTTACTTTTTAGGATTAAACGAGATAATATATGCATTGTTTAGTAAAAGGCCTGTCACATATAGATGCTCAATAGATTTCTTTTTTTTTTTTTTTCACAAATCCTCTCTATTTTGCAGTTGACAACCATCAATGAAAAGAGAAAAGCTAAATCACTGGCTAATCTAGTAGTCCAAAACACACTCTTGAATTCCTAGTACCTATGCATTTATAAAATGAGCTAGTCAGCCAAAGAGTCTTCCAAATAATTGGTTTTGGTTAGATATCAAGAGTTTTTTCACTGAATCCATCAGTTTTTCAGAGTTAGGTAAAGCAATTGGTGGTTTTTGTAGTGGAGATAGAGTTATGACTTCTATCTGAAGCTATTTATAAGTGAATACAGAGATCCAGGAAGCACAGATTGTGGTAAATCAGAGAGGATTCAGAAAATTGTTATTTTCCATATATGAATGTAACAAGTGTAAAGACTAGAAGCACCTGTCTTGTTATTCCCTTTATACATAGATGCCGACAAAATTAGAAATTCACAAGAGAGAATGATCACACCTTGAAATAAGGAGAGAAAACGGCAGAGAGAACAATCTGAATTTTCAGTGTTAGTCAACTATGGTTATGTATATTTTACCAAATTGCATTTTATCTTCCTTATTCTTTTTAAAAATATGTATTTTCTAAAAACATTAGGTTCCCTCTTGTGCCAAGGTTAGAGTTTTTTCCCTGCCAACAATTCTGATTGAAAAAGCTCCATGTGGTACGTTCATTAAGGCAGATAAGAAAAATCAGAGTGCTGTAGTCTATTTTTGTATTTTGATTCTGTGAAATATTTCAACTAAGTAGTAATATGATTTTTATAGTTGATAACAAGCTGATATGTTTGTTCAATTCTATTTATCTTTTTTTTAGGTGAGCGAGTCTGAAGAACTCCTAGACAATGGGGTCCAAAAAACACCTTCATTACACTTTGTTATTGCTATATAAAGACTGGTGATATAGATCATTTTTTAAAGAAAAAGTGTTGCTTCTGATATTGAAGTGGTATTTTAGCATTTACAACTGGCTAGCTAACTAACTAACCAACTAACTAACTATGTAAAACCTATTCCTTTTTTTCATGTTTGGCTGCACCACATGGCTTGCGGGACCTTACTTCTCCCACCAGGGATCAAACCCCTGCCCCCTGCAGTGGAAGCAAGGAGTCCTAATTGTTGACTGCCAGGAAATTCCCTTATTTATTTATTTTTCTTTTTAATAAAACATATTTCTGATTGTTTTCTACTGTTTAGACTTTCTCATTCACCCACCCCATGTCTGCATTCGATCCTCCTCTTGTGTATATCTCTTGGGATTTTTGCTTATAGCATTTGCTGTACCATATTATAATATGATTTACCTACCTTCCCTTACTATTATAATATTATCCCTTTAATAGAAGTAATATGTATGTCATTCATCGTTTTTTTTTGTTTTTGGCCCCCAAATCAAACACAGTAACTGGGGCATAGATGATGCTGCTAACACATATTTATTGATTCAATGAATTGTTTGCAACTCAGCAAAAACTCTCCCCTAAGAGAGGAAAAACAATGTACTGACTACTTTACTCTTATACATATCTGCCAGCTCTTAGCTTAAAATTTCCATTTTCATCAATCATTACCTCCTAGTGAATTATCTTGAGATGGAAAGATAACTAGAAAAAAGCCTTATATTACTTACAATCAATATTTACATACTTTCTCTGACTTCTTAATTAATATTTTAGGTTTCTGTTTGTGGACGTGGGCCTAAACTGTCTGTATAACTTTAGATGATAGATAGATGATTGATAGATAGACAGAGGATAGATAGATAGGTAGATATTATCATTAAAGAAAATATGATGTCAGAAACTTGGCTACAATTTTGTGTCAGGGATTACCTTTTCTTAACACTCCAAGATGAGATTCTTTTCATCCTGTATTTTATGAAGGTTAATAGTTAAATTAATGGTTCATTCACTATGAGCTAACACAGAGGATCTAATTGTCAAATCACACACACATAAATCTGAGCTTTTACTCGTTCAAGGACACAAGCTATCAGTGGCATGGGCAAAGCAGGGAGAGGACTTGGATATCCCATGTGGCTCTCTTGGTCTTCCCTTCAGGTGTCAGACGTACTTTCTGGCCCACAGTAATAGAAAAGGTCTCCAGGTGAGGTATGCATGTCACCTTACCCAGTGTGAGCATCTAAGTTATGAAACATCTCTATTTTATATCCAACTTATTAGAGGGCTTTCATGACACTTTCCAAGAGTGTGCCTCCTAATTTCATAGACTCTAGGTTTCTTTACCATAAGAAATCTTAAATCAGGATCGTCTTTCTAACAGCACTTCATAGAGAAGCATTCTGCTATTAGCAATTATTTGTCTATTGTCCTAAGGTGAGTTATTATCTTATATGCAAAGAAATTCAACTGAAACACTTGTCTCCCCCTGCCCACCCAGGAATGTTCCTCCATTATTGGTAAAGACGTAAATCCCAGGCCAGTTTCTATAACCCTTTCCTCCTCTGCCCTCCCTCTGACTTCAATCAATAACTCCTTGCAACATATTTCTCAGTTATTTTTTTCCATTATCTTTCCTACAACATTTTCTGCTAAATTAAATACAGAAGATTAGGCATACTAATACCCTGAAGGCCACCACTTTGAAACACCCAATGAGGTTGGTTCTATAAAGCATATTAATTATGTACATATCCCTTCAGTTACTCTTTTTGCTCCACCATTCACAGTTATGTGAAACTCTTAGTATGTATTGACAGAGTGGCTTGATTTAATGTTTAATTTTTCTAAGGGAAAATTCATTTCCTTTTCTGGCCAGTGTGCAGAGGTATGGGGAGCTTCAACACAGTTTCCCTAAATATTTTCTTACACTGGGAGTCATTATCCACATAAGTTTTCTTTTCATTTAATTATGTGATCTTACAGTTCAATGATCTTACAAACCATATAGTTGAAGCAGAGATAAAAGGATATTTGAAACACTAAACAGTTAAATTTTGAAGTATGATTCTTCATTTTGTTACCAACAGAAACAACTTTTCCAATGTACTACATATTCCCAGAGACTGAGATTATGATGACTAAATTTCGGATCCCATCAGGTTTGTGAGTAAAACCATGCCCCAGACAGCATAGTACAGGGTTTTATATACCTCAGCATCTAGATGTCATGGATGTAATGCCACCCATCTCCACTAGGGACAATGTGAACTATGCAAAGTTTACTATGCAGATAACATACATAGTAACATGGAGACAACTAGAAATTACTTTTTTTTGTATTCATTATTCTTCCTGAGTTGATCAACTTATAAATATATTTGATTTAAAGTTATGCTATTTCAAGCCGCTTTATATCTAACATATTTCTCCTTATATCAAAGATAATTAACTAATTGTACAAATTTATCAACATATTTGTCAGTGTTCAACCTCTTAAGTTAGACAATCACAAACTATATAGCTAGCTCCACCTCTACCTGTTTTAGTTCTTTTCCTCTGATTGTTATCTGGATTATTCTCTCTTCATTCCTTAAAAGGTGTTTGCTGTGCTTACCACTAATATTATAATGTCATCTTTGCCTTGTTTCATTGACTATGATAAAAATTTTTTTCATGTTTAACCTTGTGGCATTTTTGCTGTTTTTTTATGATATTAAGTTTATGTAATACATATATATCTTTGCATATAGTGTTATAGTATGGAGAGTATTTTGTTTTCTGATCA
Source organism: Mesoplodon mirus (assembly GCF_964341445.2). NCBI lineage: Eukaryota > Metazoa > Chordata > Mammalia > Artiodactyla > Ziphiidae > Mesoplodon > Mesoplodon mirus. The sequence goes on along the minus strand of NC_138983.1, from coordinate 104,701,622 downwards.
CCTAATTTAAAGTTACACCATAAGTATTAACTCGTTACTACATAGTATCTATTACTATACATTTAATTTATATACTATTAAATTTTTTAGAAAATAAGCATTGTAATTTACATAATGATTTCTCTATTAACTGACACGTAGTTTGCCTAGAATTTTTTTCCTATTAAAAAGGAATATGTAGCTAGCAATTTCTCTCCTAAATGTGCCCTGAAAAGACATGTACAAGATTGTTTCATAGCAGTTTCATTGATAATATCTCAAAATTAGAAATAATCTAAAGGTTTATCACAGAGTGGATGAATAAATAGTATATTAATGCAATGGAATGGAGAAAAATAAAAGTCCATACATGTAACAGATCTTGCAGACTTTTAAAAATAAATAAGTTTATTTATTTATTTATTTTTGGCTGTGTTGGGTCTTTGTTGCTGTGCGCGGGCTTTCTTTAGTTGCAATGAGTGGGGGCTACTCTTCATTGTTGTATGTGGGCTTCTCACTGTGGTGCCTTCTCTTATTGTGGAGCACAGGTTCTTCAATAGTTGTGGCATGCAGGCTTAGTAGTTGTGATTCATGGACTTAGTTGCTGCTTGGTATGTGGGATTTTCCCAGACCAGGGATCTAACCTGAGTCCTCTGCATTGGCACACTGATTCTAAACCACTGTGCTACCAGGGAAGTCCCATTTGTGGATTTTATAGATGTAATACAGAGTGAAAGGAGCTTGCACAAAAATTATATGTTATTCAACTTACATGAAGTTTGGGAACAGACAAAAACTAATCTATGGTGTTAGAAATGATAGTGGTTACCTGCGGTTGGTGGTATTGACATTGAAGACAAAGGAGCCTGCTGGGGTGCTGGGAATGTCCTATATCTTGACCTAAGTGGAGATTTCATGGGTATGTACATAAGAGTTCACTGAACTATATACACTTAACATGTACATCCTTTGTGGTGTATATATTATACCTCATATAAAAATTAAAATAATATTATACTGCAACAAACACCTTCATCCATAAAATTTTTTACCTCCTCTTTCTGATTAATTAGTTAATCTATGTCAAAAGAAATAAATTTTTTTCGTGTTTTTTTAAGCATTTTTTTTAAGTATTTGGTGTTTTTAGACAAATTTGTCAGATCCTCTGAAGTATGCTTTTTGGTTATTTGAGTTGTTTCAATACAGATCATCTCACTGCTTTACAATTTCTCTGAAAAAGAAAAGGTATGCTGGACTTCACTTTACTTCACTTCAGTGGTGCTACAACTACTGAAGCCCGCATGCCTAGAGCCTGTGCTCCACAACAAGAGAAGCCACCACAATGAGAAGTCTGCACACCTCAAGAACAGTAGCCCCACTTGCCACAACTAGAGAAAAGCCCTCACGCAGCAACAAAGACCTAATGCAGCCAATAAATAAATAAATTAATTAATTAAAAAAATAAAATCTCTGAGAACAGGGACTACGTTCTAAGAAAAAAAACGTATGCTGTTAGTGGCAGCATACATTGTTTTTGGGGGTTATGGGTTTAACATTTATTGTCTAATTATAGCTGTCCAAGATATGGACTTCTGGCTGCCTGCTTTCACCTGTATTTACACTGCCATGTTTACAAAATGTTTCTGCGTATATTCTCCTCACTTCCATAAAGGTAAGCAGAGAGAGTCAAATATTTCTAATTACCCACAAAGCTCATAGAATAGTAAAACCACTCTCAGTATCAAGCGTAGTGTTTCAGATGTTCCCAGTGACTCTTCACTGAAGGTTTTTAAGTCTATACAATTTCCCATTTAAAAAAAAAACAAAACCTCTGTCAGTCTTTTAAAATCCACATTGTTGTTTTAAACCTGCAACTATGAGTTTCTTGAATTATTTCCATGTCATTATCCATCATTTGTACTAATCCCACTTAATTAGCATGTTACAAGGCAGCATTGCTACATGTCTTGATTACCTTTTGTTATCTTTTGAATTTTTCTCTCTACATTACCAAGACCTTATTTTAAAGTTTGTAAACTGAGGCGGCAGTGAAATTTTGGAAAAATAGTGGCTGGAGTCATATCTGAGTTCTAGCACTGGGTCTAAAACGAAGTTCAGAATCAGATGATTGATAGATACATTTTCTTCACCACAATGAGAAATTTATAAAGAATTAGATCAGATAGATTTAATTTCTTTCCAGTGTAAGTCAGCAAGGAAATATTTTCCAAACTGAGATTAGTAGTAAAGATTACTGTAAATAGAATGATGAAACATACAGACTATAGCTGCATTGTTGGTTTCAGCAAAGATCATATGAAATGTTACTGATAACAAAGCTTCATACGAGGCCCTTCATTTCATGGCCTTAATCTTGACATCCAGATAGGAGTTACAGGGCCATCAATCTCTTTCTGCAGCTACTGGTGCTACTTCCAATGCTAATGTTGGTTCCATTTATAAGAAACCTCCCTCCCGTTTTATCTCTGACAAGTTGAACATATCCAGTGAAAAGAAAGGTGCCAGGAGACAAAAAAGAAGCTATAGTTTAGAAGAATGAGAAAGACTCTTACTTTGTGTTAGAAGCAGGTCATCTAAATATAGTAATTCATCTTTCTAAGATTAAAAGAAAAAACTGAATTCAAGCTGTCATGAGCACTTACTCTTTTCAATGAAGACATTTTTGGCCAAAATATATTTTTGGTCTTTTTTCTCCATCTTGAAAGCTAATGGGATTATTGTCCATATGCATTGTTTCTGAATAAAATGTCCGGTGCTGCCTGGAATTCATGCACAGGAAGTACAGCTGATGTGGGAAAAGCACCGCAAGATGACATAATTTACTATTCTAATTGCATCTCCAAGGGAGTGTAGAAGCACTAATATTACATATTGCACACCCCTCTCTGCTAGGTGCCAGCATAATCACAGAATTGAAATTGACATATTGTCACAGACAATCACATTGGAAACTTTCTGAAGCTATAAATAGTGGCTAGGGCACCTATAATATTTTCCGGATGCAGAGACAAGGCAATTAATCTTGTTGTAATCTGCACAGGGTAAAACCCAAGGCACATTCAGATTGAGTGCTTGTGGCTGGGTTATTACATGACATCCAGAGTTCCTGAAACTCAACAAACCTCTTTGTGTTAGATGAAATCTTACAAGAATATCTGGGGCAGCTCCACTGCTTTAGAGATAAATAGCCCTAGTGAGATGATAATATATACTTCTTTCACAGATTTCCTGAGAGAATTATTCTTGCATTCAACAAATATTTGCTATTAAGAACTAACACTGGCCACATTCCCTACATGCAAGACACAGATCCAAGAACTTTACATATATAATTTTAATCAATACTTATCTCTATTAGAGAAACTAATTTTTACCCCTACTTTATGGATGAGAAAACCAGGCCACAAGAAATTTAAGGGTAGGTGTTAATATACTCTGAAAGGTAGGGCATTTTAATGGTTGAAAGCATGGTTTTTGTGGCCCCATTTTTAAAAATCCCATCTCTTCTATTTATTAATTCTATGACATAGCCAACATATTTAAATTCTCTCTGCATCAGTGACTTCATTGGTAAAATGTGGATAGTAATTATAGCTACTTCAAGCGCTATGAGCATTACATGAATGGAGGTAACAAATCAGGGTGGTGTCTGACTCATAAGATAGTCTCAGTGTCAATGCTACACTATTCTCTTTCCTATGTTAAGAATGTTTTATATTCAAGCACTGTACTGAAATGAGAATCTTTTATGTCTCTCTTCCCTATTAGGCTGTGTGCTTCTCAATTATAAGGACATAGTTTAACTCATGCTAAGTACTTAGCAAGATAGATGTTACACATAACTTCACTGAATGAATGCATGAATAAGGCACGATGTCTCTTTCTTAAGGGTATCATGATATGGTGGAGGAACCAGAACATCGCAGTCATTAGACTACAAAAGCAGTGTGTACAACAAAATGATAGTAGAGCTACTCATGCATTTTCCTGGTTCTTGTGACAGTTTTGGAAATAATTGTTTTACAGTATTTATACTAGATGATAATGTTTCTACTTACTGATTTCTTTCTCTACTAAACTGAGAATTCCTAAACTGTTCAGGGACAGCACTCCAGTCAACCCACCATCTTTTAAACTGCAATGTCTGGCTTCACGATTGTGCGTGTGTTGTGAGTGTGTGTGTGAACATGTTTGTGTGTGTGCGTGCGTGTGTGTAAGTGAGGTGCAAAGATAAACTCAACACTGCTATGGCAGTTGTTGTGAGGTCAAACTGGACCAGAGGTAAGAGATCTGATTGAAGGTCCCTGGTCTACTGCTTACTTTCTGCTTGGCCTTGTGCAAAGCACTTGGCATGAGATGCTATGGATGACAAATAGAGCCCCTTGAATCCCTTTCTCCATATCTCCTTAGTAACTGTGGCTCTTAGTGAGGGTTATTATAAACAATTGTGTAACTATTACTTGGATTTTCCCATGTAAAGTTTAGGACAAATAATAAACTGAATTCTTAGATATATAGTGACATATCTTGAACTGGAGGGAATCTAGTATGTACTACCAGTAAGTCTCTGGGCTTCAGGAAGCTGCATTTCTGCAAAAAAGAAAAAAAGACATAGTTGAGTAAATGTTGGAATTCTTCTGCTAGGTAATCTGATTTGCAAATTCTCCTGGTGTACCTAAACAATGCAAGGCCAAGTCTTTGCGCATCTCCTTTCAAAACAGGCAAACTATTGCAAGCTTACATTCAAAAGGAACTACTCCTCACCACCTTCCCTGACCCTGCTTCTTTGCAGACTTGGGGATACGGTACCCATGTATTGCTAAGATACGAAGAGGTCAAGAAGACATTCAGAATTGAATTAGCACAATATGACATAGAGGATATTGCTACACAGGCTATGTTTTCTGTCATTTACTCCTTTTTAGTGTGCAATCTGTGTTTTGAAAGTGCTTTGCTACTGCAGTTGGTGGAAACCTTCAATCTGAGATCATTGAGGTAAAAGAGTTGTCATTTGACAATTGTCAAACAATCTGTTCAGAGAAACTCAAAGCCTTTTTAGTTATTTTATCAAAGGTAAAACTCATTTTCAGAAAACCTTAGGTAAGAATCTATTTTTAAACACAGTGTCTTGTAATCAGCAGATATCTGTTGGAGCTTAAATGTGTTTTAAATGGTTTTGTTTTCTAAGACTTTTGAATGATAGAACAGCCTTTTCTCAGGCAGTCAGAATCCCTGGCAATGGAAGAAGGCAGAGAGGTCACCAAAGGGCATATCAACGTATACTCTGAGGATCCAAAAAAGAGCTTTGAGGAAGGAAGGGTGTCAGATATGTTTCTTCTTATTCAAGAATTGTGTTACTCAATACAGAAAAGATTCTAGTGAGAGCCGTTTTTATTTAGGCTAAAAGAGCCTAAATAGTATTGGGTTGAGTGGTCCATGGGCGGGCATAAAACAAAGGCATAGAGCTTTGATTTAAAAAAATAGTAGCTATAGTTCCCATCTTTGTGGGGTTTAAAAACAAAGGGTGAAGGCCAGACAAATACATGGAAAAGAAAAACAATTGAATAGAAAACCTCAAATATTTGATTTATTCATTAGGCAACCTTAGCTTGTCCAGGACTCAGATAGAGGAATTGAGCTACGTAGCTTACTATTAGAAATATGTCTGCTATGATACTTCTTATGTCACTCTTGCTTTTTATAGGTTAATTTACTGTAGCTCTGGATACATGTCTGTAAAGGTAGGGCCCATGTCCTATTCTTTTTCATCTCCCTGTGCCTAACACAGTTTCTATCATATAATTTGAATAGAAGTGTGTCCATAGAATGAGCCAAACGCTTATATGCAAGGGTGCTGCTTTTTCCTGTTATTTCTGAGAAATTTCTGCAGGACAGATGGATCCTCCTAAAACCTGGTTCTATTTTGCATGAAGTCCTCAAATTGTAGGGCATAATACCTCTGCCCCATTCTTTATGTTTTCTGTCTCTTGCATGCTCATAATTCTTGGTTTGAATTGCAGAACTATTATCCTTTTTTTCTGCTTTTGGGCTAAGGTTAGTTTATATATCTATTTCTCATTACATATTATTAACTTGTTGAAGCCAGGCATATATCTTCATTGTGTGTCCTCCATAGCACTCAGCACATTGCCTCATAGACATGAGAAATCTTGTTAAATTGAATTACATTGATAGTGATCACAAGGTTTGGAAAATAGGATGCTTTAGAAAAGATTAAGAGAACAGAGATTGTTTATCTTAAACAAAAGATCAAATGCTATTCTAAGAGTTTACAAATCAATAAAGATTTTATATCTCCAGTGGAGAAAATGGGAAGTGGTAGTAGAGTGGGTGGTTACTGACTTTTCCCATATGTCTACTTATGGTTTTGGATACAATGGGCAAGGACATACATCCCTTCTGTGCACTCTTATTATATGGGTCAGGTATTTTTATATAATCATACCTCATTGGCTCCACTAAGGCTCTGAAGAATTCAATCCTAACTTCTACCTATATTTATAATTGGGAAGCTATTGTTTTGCAAATAGGATCACTTGTTGCATATAATTGCTCTGCTTTTTAAGCCAGATCATCCTTGTAAACTTAACTTGTTTACTATCTTTCACTGAAATATTTACAATCTTTTATCAATCTTATCTTATTTGACAAGTATTTATGGGTCATGACATCAGCAATACATGAGAGATCTGAAAATGAATAAAATGTAGGCTCTGCCCTTTAAGGGCTGGTGATCTGATAGTGTAATATCAAAGTAAAAGAAAATTATATAATGGTATAATATGTGATGATAAGGAAATGGATCTATTAAGTTATGTGAGAGCACATGAATGGGAAGGGAATGATTTGTGCAGATCAGCACTGTCCAAAAGAGTTATAATGCAAAGGCACATGTAATTAAAATTTTTCTAACAGTCAAAAAGCAGACAAAAACAGTTTTAATAATACATTTTATTTAACCCAACATAAAAATCATTAATGTGATACTTTACTTTTTTTCGTTCTGTTTTATAACTAAATGCATCCTTGAAATCTAGGATGCATTTTATACTTCCAGTGAATCTCAATTTGGATTAGCCACATTTCAAGTGCTTGATAACAAGCACTAGTAGCTAGTAGCTAGTGCTTGCTAGTAGCTATCATATCACAAGTCCAGGAATTTAAAGAGGGAATTTTGGATAATTTGATAACAAGTTGGATTTTTGAGGTTTAAGAAGAATTCCCAGATCTAAGAGATGGGGTATTGAATCCATGGGGGCAATATATGCAAAAGCACAGAAGCATCCAGATGTTAGCAGAAGTTCCATATGTGTAGGCATGACAGAGAATTAACCCAGAAATAAAGGTTGAGGAAAAGCCTTCCAATTATCCTTGAAGATCTAATAACACTAGATTTCATAGCTAAGAACTCATAATATTATTGGATCTAATACTAATAATATTTTGTTGCTTTACTCAACTATGTATAGGAGTGCTTATTACATGTCAGGTAATGTTCTAAACATTTCTTACATATTAGCTTGTTTAATCCTGCAACAACTCTGTAAGGTAGATGTCATTATTACCTACCTCATTTTATAGATGAGGAAATTGAAACATAAGGATGTCAGATAATTTGTCCAATGGCACACAACTAATAAGTGGAACAAACAGATTTGACTCCATAATCTGTGCTCTTAACTACTGTGCTATATTAACTCTACAAATCACAGTCTGCTCTATACTATATAGACTCAGTGCTGAATTTAATGTTCTATATAGATCAGTAGACACTAAACATTTAAGAGCTATCAAAGTTGTAAAATATGTTAATGAAGCAAATTTGTTTTCTTAAAAATACAAATGGATTGAAGACTAAATAAAATTTAAAGTTGGAAAAGTAAATATGGCAAATAGTTGATAATATTCTAGGAATGCAGGGCATAGTCCCTACAATAGTCCCTAATGTTATTTCAAATAGTATGAATAAATTTGAAAACTTCATTTCACCCAAGTAGTTTCTATCAATTTCCTGAAATGTAAAAGAGAAAAATATATTTATGTTGAGTTTCAGAAATACATCTAAAATAATCACAGTTGGGAAGTACAATAAAAGAATGAAAAGGTTATGCCATGCCAGGACTAATCAAAAGAAAGCTGGTGTTGCTGTATCAATATCAGACTTTAAGGCAAAAAGCATTACTAGAGATAAAGAGAAATATATCAGAATGATCAGTAACTAAATCCACCATAATATTTCAAAAGTTTTTTAATTTACCTAATTACATACCCTCAAATATATATAAAGTAAAAATTGACAGAATTAAAAGACTAGAAAAATCTATAATCATTGTGGGTGAATTTAACCACCTTTCTCAGGAACTGTCTGAAAAATGCAGACGTGAAAGCTGTAAGAATACAGGAAATTTGCCCGTCACATTTAACAAACGATGTAATTGACTTATACGGAAATTTGTACCCCACAGTTGCAGACCACCTGTTACTTTGAGTACACACAGAAGTTTTGCAAAAATTGATTACATCCTGGGTTAGAAAACAAGCCTCATTAAGACTAAATTTAAGTACATTTTCCTAACCATTTTGGGCTTAAGCTAGAAAATGATTTTTTAAATCCCCATATATTTAGAAATGAGTAAACACACATATATACACATATATATCAAAGAAGAAATGAAAATCGAATTTAGAAAACTATTTTGAATTTAATATACTGAAAATTCAACATATCAAAACTTGTGGAATGTCGCTAAAATGTGCATAAGGTGGAGTTTATATGAATAGTTTAGAAAAGGAAAGTTTAAAAATCTGTAAACTAAACATTCATCTCAAGAAACTAGAACAATAGCAGCAAATTAAACATAAACAAATGGTAGAAAGAGTGAAAAATGAAAGGAAACATAGGGCTTCCCTTGTGGCGCAGTGGTTGAGAGTCCGCCTGCCAATGCAGGGAATACGGGTTCGTGCCCCGGTCCGGGAAGATCCCACATGACGCGGAGCGGCTGGGCCTGTGAGCCATGGCCGCTGAGCCTGCGCGTCCAGATCCTGTGCTCCGCAATGGGAGAGGCCACAACAGTGAGAGGCCCGCGTACCAAAAAAAAAAAAAAAAGAAAGGAAACATAATAAAACTGATAGAAATACTAAGTAATAATTATTTGAAAAATGTCAATAAAATTGACAAACGATGGTCAAGCAAAAACTCTCCTTTAAAACTTCGTAAACGATAGAAGAGTGCTTTGGTCTGTCTCTCTCTGTTTTATGTTCTCTCTGTCTCTGTAATGGATGAGATTAATTTTCAAAGTTGAACCCTCTTTGCATCCTAAACATGAAAAAAAAAAGAAAAAAGAAAAAAAGGCCTTGAATTGAGCCATGAAAATTAACACTCTATTTTTATTTTCTGTCATTAAAAAATTTGTGCACACATTTGCTGTATCACACATTTCTAGGACAATGTTGTTGTTTTGTTTCTCCATTTCCCACCCTCCTGACTCTTCCAGTGGGTAGTTGTAGCCTCCCTGTGACCTTCAGTGTAACATAGTCAGTAGAGAAAAGAATAGCTCAGAGAATCTTAGGAAACTTTATAGGCTTCATGATATTCTCTAGTATAAGAATTTGTGATGTAGTATCTCAAACGCATCCTAAAATATAGATAAAACCCTTTATCAAGTAGCAACAATTTCATGTTTTGTTTGTTTGTTTTTTTTCAGTTCAGCCTTCTCCTGAAACAAAGTCAATCTATATACCATAATCAGCAATGGGAGGGTTTCTAGGAGAGTTTGAAGTTCAAGCCTGCCAATGGGATCAGCACTCCTCATTTGAAGTTGTTTTCCCTTAACCATCCCAGGGAATGTTATATTTTTGAAAGCCCTTGACAAGATCGTATATGCTTGTCTCAACTATTAATAACTGAAAACACTTCTGTTGGTTCTCTACACTCTAACAGCCTCATCAGTATATGCTTAGGTCCAGACGTAGCCTCTGCCTTGGCATAGATAACACAGATACACAATTAAATTAATCCAACATGACAGATATGGAAATGTCAAAAGAAGTTCTCAGCTATAAGGACAATGCTTAAATAGTCAACACTGGATGTTCTCTAATCACAAAAAGAGACTAAAATAGTTTAAGATAAAAGGAAAGTCATAAGATAGCACATATCACAGATAAGAAACTGCAGTCTGTTACAGCTTAAAAGCACTTCTGAGGGGAAGATAAGGAAGAGAAACACAGACCAAGTCAGGCATAAAGTGTCCACCAAAGGGTATTTTAATTATTTTTGGAGTATGATGAGAATGCTAATTCTTAAATTTTTACAGAAGAGCAAAGAATTGCCAAGATACCCCTGACAAATTTAATAAGTTTAGGAACCTGCTTGCCAAATATCTAGGCTTATTTTAGAAGTAAACTAAGACAATGAGGTATTAGCACAAGGATGGGTATTTGACACAGTGGATCAGAATAGAGATCCCAGAAGCCTACATCAAACCTATGTGACAAGATATCTAGGAGAAAGATATTTCTTTGATAAATGTCATTAGGGCAATTGATTAGATTGAATCATACCAAAAGATATTAATTCCAGGCAGATGAAAGACTTAAATATAAATATCAAGGTTATGCAAATTTTAGAAAATAACAGAAGAATTTCTTTATGATATTATAAGAGAGAATTTTCAGTAACATTCAAACAGCACAAACTATAAATGAAAGGTATGTGATACATTTATATTACTAAAAATAAAAACATCTGTTCATCAAATGCTGTATTAAGTAGTGGTAGGACAAACCAAAATTTGAAGAACAGATTTCCAATTCATATAACTAACAGATGATAGTTTTTCATACATATATTTGTTCATATAGAATTTATTATACACACATGTATATGTCTCTCTATATATGTACTTTTTTCCTACAAATTATAAGTAAAGGCCAACAACCTCAATGAAAATAAACCAAAATTATGAACAAGCTTTCCACTGTCAAATGTCCAATAAACAAATATAAACATTTTTAGGCTAACAGTAATTGGGGAAATCACAAGGAAACTCCTTTTTTTTTTTTTTTTGGTACACGGGCCTCTCACTGTTGTGGCCTGTCCCATTGCGGAGCACAGGCTCCGGACGCGAAGGCTTAGCAGCCATGGCTCGCGGGCCCAGCCGCTCTGCGGCATGTGGGATCTTCCTGGACCGGGGCACGAACCCGTGTCCCCTGCGTCGGCAGGCGGACTCCCAATCACTGCCCCACCAGGGAAGTCCGGAAACTCCATTTTATACATAACTGTATGGAAAATATAAAGTCTAACTATAATAATGTTGGAAAAAAACATTTGGCAGTGAGTTTCTCCTTCCAAACCACTTCAGAAAACAATTTGCTATCAACTAATAAAGTTGAAAGTAAGCCTAGCATAGGATGTCATAAGTCCATTCATAAGCACATGATTAATAGAAATTTTTGCCCATATGCACCAAGAAATGGAAAAGAAAGTTTATGATAACCTCGATTGGGAAGGAAAAATATACAATAAAGGGAAAAATATCCTCTGACAGGAGATTGGATAAAAAAATTGTGGTACAATCACATAATGAAACAGATAAATGTTTTGCTGTATGCACTAGAAAAGCTGTACTTCAGAAACATAATATATAAAATAAAGCTAGTTACAAAAGAATATGGAGAATAGGATAAAATTTATAATGTGTAAATGGGCAAAACAATATATTGATCATACATACACATGTACACCAGTATGATTGTTAAAATAATCAAATGAATGAGAAACACAAAATTTAAGGTAGCAGTTTCTTCTGTGAAGAGTGAAGGGATCCAACTGGCACATGGCACACAGTGGTTTTCAAAACTGTTAAATTTTGCTTTCTTATACATTCTAGTGAGCTGTTAATTTTGTTATTATTCTTTGTCCTTTACATATATGTTTTACTTATTCTTTTTATGTATGACATTCATAAAAAAAACTTTTAAAAATATCAAGGAGAGAGGGAGCACAGGTAGGTCAGTTTGAGAGTAGATTTACAACATTCAGCAAACAGAGACCATTCTTATCTAATAAATAAAGCAAGAAGAAAAGTAGTACAAGGTCATCATTAGGCAACATGGCTTCTTTATGGCAATTAGGAGATTGCCCTCCACCCTCTGGGGGATATGGTACCAAAACTGGATGCAAAACTTTTGACTGAATTCTTGCCACCTTTTGCATCCTTAACAAGGCAACTTCATGCAGCTTCAGAGTACACCATTAGTTGTGATTTCTAGAGTAGAAATTCCAAAAAAACATAGCTTTATTTTCTATATTTCTTGAGAAGAGCATAGGCAATGGTACAAGAAAGTACTATATCCCCTGTGGGCTATTGTGTAGCAAGAAGAGCTTGGGAAACACAGAAGCCTAACAGATCCTCGACAACATCAGCCTGAACCAAAGGTGAACTGTCTTAGTCAACACTTAACTGAGGAGGAACTGAAGTTTGATTTGTGCTCCATGCACATGACTTATGTTGTTCTGTAGAAGTTTATAGCTACATACATATTACTCTTATCCCATAATATTATTTAGTCATTTTGCTAATCATTTCTGTGTTTACAAATAATTATTTAAAATAATCTTTTTTATTTTAGAACTTTGGGTTATAGAAGATATGGTTTTAGAATACAGACAAATTGAAAACATAGTACAAAGAGTTCCCATATACCCTACATGCAGTTTCATTATTATTAACATCTGATATTGGGACCCACAAAATGAAGGTCGTCCCAGTGGCTCAGCCCAGATCACAAATCTAAACCTAAGTCAGCCTGCACTTATTGGAAACACATGTTAAGGGGACCTAACAAATACCAATCACAATTCTTCAACTGAGTTTTAGCTACCTGACCTTTTCCTAGAAAATAAGACCTGCTAGTCTTATAAAGAAACCCTTGACCTCCTAGTCAATCATTCCCTGTTTCCATATTGCCTTTGCTAATATTCTATAAAACTCATCCTTGCCCAATATCCCTAGGGAATAGTGTTCCACTGATTCTGAGACACTGTACTCCCCCAATCCATGGGTTGTTTCCCCTTGAATAATGGACATTAAACTCATTACTAAATTGTTTGTTTTGTAGTTTGACACATCTTACATCAGTATGATACATTTATTGCAATTAATGAACAATATTAATAAATTATTAAGTAAAGTCCATGATTTATTCAGATATCCTTAGTTATACCTACTGTCTTTTTTTCTATTTATGGATCCCATCCAGGGCACCATATTACATTTAGCAGCTATTTCTCCATAGGTAATTTTGGCTGTGAAAAATTTCTCAGATTCCCTGATTTTGATGATTGAGAGGTTTGAGGAGTACTGTTTAAGTATTTTGTACAACATTCTTCATCTGGGACTTGTCTGGGTCTTAGAAAGGAGTTATGTGTTTTGGGGGAGAAGATCATAAAGATAAACAGCCATTTTCATGGCAATCAGATTGAGGATATACTATTAATATGATGGACATGGCTTATCACTGTTGATGTTAACCTGGATCACCTGGCTGATATTGTAATTTCCAGGTTTCTCCACTAAAGTAACTCTTTCCCCCCTTCCATACTGCACTCTTTGGAAGGATTTCACAATGTGTAGCTCACACGATGAAGTGGAGAATTATGTTTTAGCTCCTTGAGAGTGTAATTATTACTATTATAAATACATAAATTATTTGGAATTCTCTGAATGGAAGATTATTCTATTATCTCCTTTATCATTATTATTATTATTTAAAATTTTGATTGGAGTATAGTTGCTTTACATGTGTGTTACTTTCTCCTGTATAGCAAAGTGAATAAGTTATACATATACATATATCCACTCTGTTTTTGTTTTTTTTTTTTTTTCCGGTATGCGGGCCTCTCACTGTTGTGGCCTCTCCCGTTGTGGAGCACAGGCTCCGGACGTGCAGGCTCAGCGGTCATGGCTCACGGGCCCAGCCGCTACGTGGCATGTGGGATCTTCCCAGACTGGGGCACGAACCCATCTCCCCTGCATCGGCAGGCGGACTCTCAACAACTGCGCCACCAGGGAAGCCCTATTCCCTCTTTTTTAGATTTCCTTCCCATTATGCCACCCAATGTTCACTGCAGCATTGTTTACAATAGCCAGTACATGGAAGTAACCTAAATGTCCATCAACAGAGTAATGCATAAAGAAGATATGGTACATATATACAATGGAATATTACTCAGCCCTAAAAAAGAATGAAATAGTGCCATTTGCAGAGATGTGGATAGACCTAGAGACCGTCATACAGAGTGAAGTAAGTCATAAAGAGAAAAACAAATATTGTATAATATCACTTATATGTGGAATCTAGGAAAAATGGTACAGATGAACTTATTTACAAAGCAGAAATAGTGACATAGATGTAGAGAACAAACTTATGGATACCAAGGAGGGAAGGGGGGGTGGGATGAATTGGGAGATTGGGATAGACATATATACACTACTATGTATTAAATAGATAACTAATGAGAACCTACTGTATAGCACAGGGAACTCTACTTAATGTTCTGTGGTAATTCCATTTACCATCACAACAAAAAGAATAATATACCTAGGAATAAACCTACCAAAGGAAACAAAAGACCTGTACTCAGAAAACTATAGGATACTGATGAAAGAAATCAAAGATAACACAAACAGATGGAGAGACATACCATGTTCTTGGATTAGAAGTTATCAATATTGTGAAAATGACTATACTACTCAAAGCAATCTACAGATTCAATGCAATCCCTATCAAACTACCAATGTTATTTTTCACAGAATTAGAACAAAAATTTTACTATTTGTATGGAAACACAAAAGACCCTGAATAGCCAAAACAATCTTGAGAAAGAAAAACAGAGCTGGAGGAATCAGGCTCCTTGACATCAGACTATACTACAAAGCTACAGTAATCAAGACAGTATGGTACTGGCACAAAACAGAAATATAGATCAATGGAACAGGATAGAAAGACCAGAGATAAACCGAAACACCTGTGATCACTTAATCTATGACAAAGGAGGCAAGAATATACAATGGAGAAATGACAGTTTCTTTAATAAGTGGTGCTGGGAAAACTGGACAGCTACATGTAAAAGAATGAAATTAGAACACTCCCTAACACTATACACAAAAATAAACTCAAAATGGATTAAAGACCTAAATTTAAGGCTGGACACTATAAAACTCTTAGAAGAAAACATAAGCAGAACACTCTTGGACATAAATCACAGCAAGATCTTTTTTGACTCAGTTCCTAGAGTAATGAAAATAAAAACAAAAATTATAAAGAAATGGGACCTAATTAAACTTAAAAGCTTTTGCACAGCAAATGAAACCATAAACAAAACAAAAAGCTCTCAGAATGGGATAAAATATTTGCACATGAAGCAACTGACAAGGGATTAATCTAAAAAATGTACAAACAGCTCATGCAGCTTAATATCAAAAAACAAACAACCCAATCCAAAAATGGGCTGAAGACCTAAATAGACATTTCTCCAAAGAAGACATGCAGATGGCCAAGAGACACATGAAAAGATGCTCAACATCATTAATTATTAGAGAAATGCAAATCAAAACTACAATGTGGTATCACATCACACCAGTCAGAATAGCCATCATCAAAAAATCTACAAACAGTAAATTCTGGAGAGTATGTGGAGAAACGGGAAACCTCCTACACTGTTGCTGTGAATGTAAATTGGTACAGCCACTATGGAGAACAGTATGATGGTTCCTCAAAAAACTAAAAATAGAACTACGATATGACCCAGCAATCCCACTCCTCAGCATATACCAGGAGAAAACCATAACTCCCTTTATTATTTATTACATCATTTATATATATAATACATTGACCTATAGACATTTATTTTATACTTTGATTTATAATCCAATACTACTTTATTTTGTTGCTCAGATTGCTCCAGCCATGGTATTAAAAGCTCTTTCCAGTGTCTCTTGTGTCTTTTTGATATACCACATCATTGTGTTTTAGTGCAGTACATCCTTACTTTCTGGCACTGTAAGAAACTCCAGGCTCATCCTGTATATTTCCTGCCCCAGTCCTAGAATTATCCATTTACCTAAGGAGCCCTGGTATATGTACATATTTATAAAGATTTCCACATGTAATATGTATTAAGATGAACATGGGTTCATACTGATGGCTCCAACTCTAACCCAGTACCACACAGATCATTTGAGTTTTTTGTTCTTGCTTATCCATAACCTTCTTTACAAATAGTGAGAAATCTATTTCCCACCATCTACTAACATTTTCTTAACTATTCAATTTCAGTATAAATATATAGGAGTATCAGAATTGTTACCATATCACATGGGAAATAAGTTTATCAACTGGAGTACAGTGCTGATGTTTTTCTCCTTTTGCCTTTAGTCTTCACTTTAGACTCCACTATTTTCCTTTACTTAGATCAACACCTTATTCATCATCCTTTTGGCGAGATTGTTTCATATATTTGTAACAGTTAGATTGTTTCTGTCATTGCTTTTCATCCTGACAGTCTGTGTCTTCCAAAATTAATTTTTAAATTTGTGTATATTGATTCACTCTTTGCGGTGCAAGGTTTTATGGCTTTTGAAGTTGTGTAGTATCATATATTCACAATTACAGTATAATACAGAATATTTTCTCTGCCCTAAAAATTTCCCTGTGCTTCACCTATTGAACTTGTCCCCTTCCTCATCTCTGTAGTCTTAGCTTTCTCTTAATGGACAATTGCACACTTGTTTTTAGCCTTTCCACACTGGCTTCTTGAACTTAGCAATATGCATCTAAGCTTTATTTATCTCTTTTTGTGGCTTTTCTCTTTAGTTTGTTTATTTCTTTTCATTTCTCAATAATATCCCATTGTATGGATATACTTATTTGTCCATTCTCCTATTAAAGGGCATCTTAGTTGCTTGAGTTTTGGGTGATTATGAATAAAAATGCTATAAACATTCAGGCTTTTGTGTAGGTATTCTTTATGAAAAAGAGGCTGCTCTCCTGTATTTGTAGTTTACTGAGAATTTTTATCATGACTGAGTGCTGGATTATCTCAAATTCCTTTTCTGATTAATATAACCATATGACTTTTCTTTTTAACTTGTTAATTTGGTGGGTTATAATTGTTTGAATTGCAAATGTTGAATCAGTTTTGTATCACTGAAGTAATTATTGTATACTTGTTTTCAGTGTCATCAATTTATCTTCTAATTCTTATTATTTCTTTTTCTTCTGCTTCTTTTAGGCTTAAATTTCACTTTTCAAAAATCTAGTTTCCTAAGGTGGAAGCTTAGATTATTGATTTTCAATCTTTCTTTTCTAATATGCACATCTAATGCCATAAAATTTCCTCTAAAGACTGATTTCACTGTATCTAACAAATGTTGCTATTTTTGCTTTTATTTTCCTTTAGTTAAAATATTTTAAAATTACTCTTGAGACTTCTTTGAATCATGGGTTATTTAAAAGTGTGTTGTATACTTTCCAAATATATAGCAATTTTCTAGCCATATTTCTATTATTTATTTCTAGTTTAATTCCACTGTGGCCTGAGAACATTTTTTGTATGATTTCTATTTTTTTTTAAATTTGTTAACAAGCATTTTAAGGGCCAGAATAATGTCCATCTTGGTGAGTGGTTCACGTGAGATAGGGAAGAATGGGTATTCTGCTGTTATTGGATGGATAATTCTCTGTCAATTAGATCAAAATGACAGATAGTGATTTTTCAGGTCAACTATGTCTTCCCTGAATTTTCTGCCTTCTTAATCTATTAATCATTGACAGAGGCTTCTTGAAATATTGTATTATAATTGTTCATTTTTCTATTTCTCTTTTCCATTGTATCATATTTTTCTCATTTACTTTGATGATCCGTTAGGTGCATAAATGTTTAAAATTTTTATGTCCTGATAATTGACCTTTTAACCATTATGTAGTGTCACTCTTTATTTTTGGTAGTTTTCCTTGTTCTAAAAACTGTTCTTCTGAAATTCATGTATCTAATCCAGCTTTCTTTTGAATAGTATGAGCATGGTATATCTTTCTCTGTCTCTACTTTTAACCTGTCAGGGATTTTATATTTAAAGTTCCTTTTTGCTTAGCAACTAATAATCAATTTATTAAAATAGTTGACTTAAACATCTGCAAAGGTGACTTTAATCGCTGCTCTTGGCGCTGTACTGATGGAAGTAATCTGCTTAACGATCTTGCAAGGACTGTGCAAGTTAATGAGATGCTTGTGGTTCTCATGTGGAAGTGATCCCAGGTTTTAGAACCTTCATCACAAGTAGTTTATCTAGTGATTCTCAGAACTTTGGTAGGCATCTAAACGGGTTCTTTTAATTTGAATTTTCTTTCCTTTGTGCTGCAGAACAAGCCAGCATACACTTTCTCCTGAATATGTTCTATCAGTTAATAGGAATTAAGCTAAACAGGACTTCAGTTCAAGATTTTTTTTTTAATTTGGCTAGGAGTTTGGCCATGTGTCATATTTGCTGTAGCTGTAGGCATCAAAGGCTAAAAATCTCTCATTACCCTTGTGCTTGTTTTCCTCCTAGACTTCCATCATCCCTAAGTACTCCTCCACAGAGAGAGTCTATCCTGAAGCTCTTTTAGCTATAATCTACTGTTATTATTGGTGTAATGGTAATGTGTGGCAAAGGGAAGCATTATATACTCTCAGTGATTAAATCTCCATGCTTTCGTGGGCCTTTATCCCTGGGCTGTGACTTTCACAGGTATTTCTTAGCTGTGTTTTTCCCCTTGTGTGAAACAGGAAGGACAGAGGAGCTGGAGTCAGAGGAACGCCCTTTCCCTAGATGGGATGAGGCTCTGGTGAAGTCTTGTTCCCTGGAGAATCGAACTTTGTTATAGAGAGTACTATGCTGTATTTCACAATGGCTTCTTTTCTCCTTTCCCTGCCAGGGCCACAGGGGGATCTCTCTTGGCTCTTAACTATGAGAAACTTCTGGATTCATAAAGGTAAAATCTACAAGGTGTGAAGCCACTCTAAGACTGCAGCCCCCAGGAGTTTCTCACTCTTAAGTTTGTCCACAGTCCACCTCCATCATTTCATCTTAATTATCATTTAAATTCTTTCTTCCAGTTCATGGCTCTAGCAGCTTTACTCCAGCTAACATGGATTTTGGCTGTGACTCTCTAGACTTGTTTATCCAGAATTCAGGGTATTGTTTTGCCTTGAAATCTAAGTTCTATGGTGGGCTGGGAGAAAGTTATTGATTTTCAGGTTTTTGGCTTTTTCCTATGCAAGATTAGAATAATGACTTCCAAGCTTTTGACATGTCAGAGATAAAACCAGTTGTTTTATGAAGTATTATGGATAGATATATGATCTGGGTATACTAGATTGAGGTTTGGTGTTCAAATTATTATGCCCACTCATCATTCCTTTATTTTTATTAAACCTTTTCTGAACTCAAGCCTGTGGTGTTTACCAAGTCAGCTGCAAACATGGTCCTGCCACTGTTGAATTTATGATTCCAGTGGGAAAGATATGCAGTTAAAACACACTGTTTTGACTATTGTTTGAATATTGTGCACTATGAGACCACATAAAAAAGTAACTTGTATTTTCCAAAGTGTCTCTTTCTAGAGTAAGTGACAAGTTACTTACTGATTAATTGGGACACGGCAGATGATAAGGAGTTTTTCTGGCAAAGAGGATAGGAAAAAGTATTCCAGGGTGAGGATATCAGTGTGTTAGAAAGCCTGAAGCAGAGAGTAGATATGATGCTGTTATGGCTGTATGACACAGAAAAACCTGGAGAGGAGGGGAAAATAAATAGGCAGCACCAATATAAAATGTGGCAATAAGGATTCTGTCTGTCTTGGTGTGCTACCACCTTTCATATGCATCAGTAGTTAAGGTTTTAGCATCAGAAATATGACTTGGTGGCCATATTTGACTAATTTCTTGGTTGTGACTTTAGAAAATAATTTTCTATCTCAAGTGTATAAAAATTTCTCATCTCATCCTACATAGCCAATGTTTTTTTAAGGCTGTTTTCTGGGTCAAATGAAATAACGATTGGGATAGTACTTTTTAAAATGTGAAGAGTATGTACATACTATTGGACTACTTTGTTGAATATTTCTAAGATTTATGCCACTCATTTATTATTTCCTTCACAAGTAGTATAAGATGGCAAGATAGGGGACTAAGGGGAGAGAGAAGATGGCAATTTCCAGTAACTCCTGCCTCCAAGAGATTAGTCCATGCTGCTATAATTTTATATATGTCCTACTATTGTGATCTGGGTCAGTCCTCAAGTGGTAATTTTACACAAGTGTTCCCCAAAGCTAATGTGCTTTGTACTGAAATTAGATAACAATATGCCTGAAACTTTGACAGAATTTAGTCATATGTGGGTTTAGTGAGAAAGGAGAGCCAAGAAGATGTGTTCAGGGTACTGAGTGTGAATTAGAAGAGACAAGAGAGGGATTGATAAATGATCATGTCATTTACTAAAATTTGGGACACAGGACAAGGAGAATTCAGTTTGGGGCATCTTGGGTTTGAGATGCCTTTAGACACCAAATGGAAATGCCATGTAAATATTTTTCTTATCTAAGTCTAAAGTTCAGGGAAGAGGTCAGGGCAGGAGGTTTATAAACTATGGGTTATCAAACCATAGGTAATATTTAAAGCCAGAAGGAATGGATGAGGACATCTGGAGAGAAAATACAGATAGAAACTTGACTGGGTCCAAGGACCAAACTCTGGGGAATGCCAATACTTATTGACCAGGGCAAGGTGAAGTTTTCTACAAAGGACACTAAAAAGGAAGAGAAAGTAACAATAAGAACAACAAATATGGAGGCTCTTGAAGGCAGATGAAGTAAGCATTATAAGAAAGAAAGGATAATCAATGGTTAAATACACAAATGTAAGGTGATCTTGCAGAGAGCACATTCAGTGAGATAATAGGGTCAAAACTTGACTGGAGTGAGTATAAAGAGAAAATGATAGGAGAAGAAGTAGAGCTATGAAGTGTAAACGTTAAGAGTGGTGATAATGAGCAAGACAGTGAGATACATTCTAAAAACATATAATTACAGAATAATATGTATGTACATTAGTGTATCCAAATATAAAATGCACTCAATATGTTTACATAAAAAAGCTTACACATACAGGTTTTATATATACAATTATATAGAGATGACATATAATCATATATAGGCAACACATTACACAATTAGAAGTATACATGATAACTGTATTAGAAAATAACTTTAATACAACCATCAAGTTAAACATCCAAACAAATTTAAGCATTCCAGTTTTACTTCAAAATAATAAGAACAAAAACTATTTTTATTGAAAAAGACCACATATTAACCTGAAAAATCTAGACCTATCTAACAATCTCTTAGAAAGTTTTAATATAAAGTAGCATTAAATGACTGGTCTTTACTGATCAGAAAGCATGTGTATTAATTTTTCATCCTTTTTCCCCACTCTGAGGTACAGGAGAGGAGGAATTATTAACTGAACTCATGTCCTGCCTTGTGTTTTTATGTTGTTGCTATAGGAACACAATCAAGTTACTCCAACCACAGGAAAAGCTAGACTTTTTTCTAGAATATTAAATTATCACAAAAACAATAAGTAAAAATTGAATTTATATACCGCTGGATGCATGGTGACATATTCTTCAAACTTAAACAACTCAGAAAACATCTCTGTACATTTTTCTACATCTTTTAACTTTTTCCTTCGACATATGGGTTTTTTAATTGTTAAAATTAGAAATTTTGGATAAATGTTCTTTAAGAAATTACACTGTATACTTTCTATTCTGGCTTTAGTCCTCAAAAAAAAAAAAACAAATAAAACAAAAAAAACAAAAAAACACCCTCTACATTTTTTGATTCTTTTAAAAAATTTCCACCAGCTTTCAACTTAACAAAGCAAGTGAACATACTTCTATTGTTTAGGAAGCCACTGATTGACAAAATGTTGAGACTTGTTTTTCATTTGTAATTAAAAATATACCATACATCCCTTATTGTATACTGATGATGATTTTTAACTTACTACCAATCTTACCTGACCCATAATTAACAGTATTTATTCTTCTTTACATCATGTATAGATTATTTTTTCTCACAGTTGGGATCTTGTATGATTTCCCCAGAGATGTTTCAATGGTTTCTAGAATGTAAGCCATTTCTTTCATGAAAAACAAGGGCTAACAAGTGCAGTAACTCAGGTCAATATGCTGTATATTCAGTGAAAGATCTATAGCAATATATGTGAAATGAATTGAAATGATAGATCAACTTTTATAGCTGATTATTTCCTGGAATTTGGTATCTGAAATTTTAGCATTCATGTCTAGTTTCACGGACTTAAAATTTAGCTCTTCTATTCTATTTTGGGGGCTTGGTGGTGTGGTACTTTACAATTTTCAAATCACTTCCATGTACCTTGAATCATTTGTAATATATGTGTTAGAAAGAAAGATATATAAGTCAATTTAGGCTCTTAAACCTAGTTCATAACCCTGGGATTATGAACCAGAACTCAGGAATCTATTGGTAATTATTCTTATATATCATATGGAAATAAAATTTGATATGTTTCTAATATTGATAAAGGATATATACACAGGCTGAATATTTTTAGTTTCAGCAGAATGAATACTTTAGATATAGGAGAAAAGTTTACCCTCATCGTGAACAGATCCCTTGATTTTTTTAGTCTAGTTATATTATTACTTTGCCACTTAAGTTCATTCTTTGATAAAGTTAACTCTCTTAAGACAATAATTAAAGAAAAAAACTGTCCTAGAATAATGTGCAAATTAATACTTTGTTTTGTGGAGTCGGAAAAAATAAAACAGGTTCCAGAAATTTCTGCTAGGTTATGAATTCATGATAGGTGATATATGTATTTGTTGCTGTTGAATTTAATGAGTGCCAGATACTGAATCAGGCTCTAGAAATATAAAAATGACTAATACCAATTCCTGTACTTAAAGAGTTGAGCATCTATCTAGTGGGGAAAGCAAAGACATATATTACTAGTCCTATAGCATTCAGAATACCTTTAAAGAGGTCTGTGAGAAAAAGTGCTAAGGAGGCCCAGAGAAGGGAGAAGCTATCACTGAGTAGAAATATTTGGAAATTTTCCAGACAGGGGGATATTTGGACTGGAGCTCTCCCTGTCCCCCTCCCTTTTTAGTTTCTCCAGAAAATCAGTTATCTCATACCTAGAATATAAAATGTTAAAATTCACGTTACAATGTCCCTTCATTTTGGAACTCTGAAAGGATGTTCACTATATGGGAGCATCGCCAAAAGGCAAATGACTACAGAATAGCTTCCTTGGAAAATTTATTGTTACTTTGGAGTCACGTTTTTAAGGCTTCTTATCTTGCCAGATTTTTCTTTTCCACCCTAAGAATTTCTATTATTTAGGAAACTATTTTAGGTACAAAATTACACTTACTCATGGTTGCAGATTCATTAAACTCTTAAAGCTTACTTTTCTAATTTACTTTTTATTATTAGCTGGGGCAGTTACAGTGCAGGCATTTTTAGAACCACCTGGAATACAGCGTGTCTGATGAAACATTACTCTTTTGAATGAGCAGCGTCTGATTAGAACAATTTATTTTCTTTGAAAAATTCCCAAAATCTCAGTAGTAGTATAGCATGAATGGTGAGATTCTAGGTTTACATGAGTTCTGCCCTAATCACAAGTGAATAGAAAGAACAGAACCCACTTTCATTATCCATGTGAAATTAGTAAGAATGGAATAGGATTTAAAAACAACCAAAAATAAATGGACAAAATCCCAACCAAGTAACAATGGTGATGAATTTTGAGTACTCGCTATCTCTCATAAGAAAACAATAGGAAGCTGATTGTATTTTAAATGCCCTACATTGGGCCATCTAAGTGCCCACAGTGTCTTGACCCAACTGCAGGAAAGAAGGTTCATGATGTCAAGAGAGTTTAATTGTTCCTTTTGAATGTTTTGGCTTCCAGTACCCAAATAGAAAGTAGTGAAAAAAAAATACAAGAGCTAAAACCCGATTATTAAGTTCAAACTGTGAAATTCCTATAAGCTTCTTTTCACTGATTTTATAATGGTTCACAACTTTCCTGTGTGGGACTAGTAATTCTGCTTTGCTCACCTAGTTTAAACAGTACCATTTGACATTTTGAGGTTATCTAATAATGGAGTCAGCCAGGCAATCAGCTTTAGTATTATGCATTTCATGAGTGAAAGGGAAAAAAATCTTAAAAGAAAGGCTGGCTTGGTTTAATTTCATTGGATATTAGCATTTTTTCAAAAGCAAAGCAGTATTAGTGATGGGAAGTAGGTTAAAACATTGCTGGTTTGCTAATAAGCAAAAGTAAGGTTTTTTTTTTCCCAAAAAATGAGAAGGCTGTTGAATGAAACTTACACATGCAAAGTAGCAAAATTCTTTGTCTTTATGAGTCTCTTGCTTTCTGGGTAATAGATTCATTAGGGGATGAGAGAAGCATAAAAAGATTATGGATATCAAAATGACTGAATAGTAAAAGAGTAAATAGCAGAAGGATTAAAACAGTGGCAAAACGGGGGTGTATTCTTATTCTCCTTTGGGAGGGGGAAAAGGAAAGAGAGGACGTGAGTCTCAGCATGGTTTAAATGGGTAATAAGGCATGTTCAAAAGTGCTGTGCAGTGGCATTTAATGAAATTCTAAACTCTACCCTCCTCTCATTAAGTTGATTCATGGAGTCAGTAACAGGAGAATAACTGGCAAGTGCCGCCTGCTGTGAAAATGACCACGCGTCTCACATACGTCAGTTTAACCTCTGGAAGAAGGGCCGAGAAAAATGCTGACTCTTTCAGGTCTTTCTTATCTCCTTTCATGCTGTTACTGCTCTGAGCTTCTCTGTGAGCTTAGCACCTGCTTGCCACCCTCATTAGCTGCGTATGTTCTAATAAATGTAGATATTTCTCCTGAAAGAGCCAACATTCTCCTATTCTTTTCTTTATTTTTCCTTTCCATGGACTCAAAACTGAACCTAAGTTCACAAGGAAAGAGGTGACACCAGGTTTCCTCTGGTGAGGTTGGTGGAGGGGTGGTAAATTAGTGGCCGACGAAACTGAGATTATTTTATCTATAATTATTGCTTGAATAGTACCTGAAATAAAAGATTTAATGAAGCTAATGTATTGCCCTTGAAATTGAATTTTTTTTTATAATTACCACCTTTTATTAGTTAGCTTAGCTATTTTCATCTAACAATAGCTATAAATGACAACATCCTCAGGAAATTACAAATTTATATTGTCAGGATCTTTTCAATGAAATTACCATGAATTCTAATCTCCTCCCTGTGTTTCCTGACCTTAAAAAGAGATTAAGTACCCCTTGAGTTAACTGATTTATTCCCTCTCTTCAGGGCCACACGGAGGATCTCTCTGAAGAAGAAAATGTAATGACCAGAGGTTCCTGTTTAAAAGAATATGGGGATTTATTAGATTGAACATAAAAGATTTTCCTCATACCTGGTGAGCTGTTCTTGTTTCCTATGTGGCATTCTCCCCAGGAATAAAGTTCTGCATAAATTTTCTTGATATCTTTACAACAGTTTTTGGGAATATGCTTCTGACATAATCTATAAATGACAGAATTCCTTGGGTATCTCTTCTTATGGGTCTTTTGAAATAAGTGATTCAAAAGTATATTAATGGGAGCAATATAACAGCATAAAAATTGTAGAGATATGTATTTGTCTGAAGTTGCTCTCTTGGAATGGTCAAAACAGTGAGGAAGGGTATACAGCAAATGTAGTCCCCTTACTGGCAGGAATACTCATATTCACATATATTTCCCACATAAGTACAGTTAAGGGGGTAGGCTAAAGTGCAGAAGGATATCTCAGGATGGATATCAGAGTGGTTATTCTAACTCAAACAAAACCTTCATTAGATATTAATGGCTGTGTTACCCCAGATCTTAGCAGCTTAATCCATAACATTTATATTTCACATAATTGTTTCTGTCAGCCAGGAATTTGGGAGTCGATTAATCTGGTGTTTTGGGCTCAGGGTTTCTTATAAAATTGTAGTTAAGAGGACAGTTAGGGCTGCTGCCATCTGAAAGGATGAGTAAAGCTGGAGGATACACTTCCAAAGTGGCTCACTCATGTACCTGGCAAGGTGTTATTTTCAGGAAGCCATAGTTTTTGTTTGCCATGAGGGCATCTATAAAAGGTTACTTGAGTGTCCTGCAGGCATGCCTTCCTCCAGAGCAGGTGATCTGAGAACCAGGTAGATGCCATGATGTCTAAGTCTTATTTTTGAAGTTGAGTACTAGTCAAACTGCTTTCTTTATTTCATAATTGGGAGTTGCTTTCTGGTAGGTGTAAGAGAAAATCTGTGCCATGGTGAATAAACAGAAAGAAAAGTCAACTTTCTGCAAACAATTCAGATGAAGTTTAAATATTAAACACATACTTCCTTTCCTATGTTACCATATAAACTTATCTTCGTATTATCTGCTCAAGGGAAAATGAGTGGCACTGATAATCCAAAATCAATTAAAAATACATTCTATATTAGGAGGAGGGAGGGAGTAATTGCCATTTTAATTATGTCTGGTTAAATTGCAATTAGTTTGTGTTCCCTGAGAACACACCTATTAAAAGAGATGGCCCATATGAGGCAGTCAGGTTGTGGGAAGATAGAATGAATTTTTAAAGTTTCTTTAGAAAAAGTAAAAGGATTTTAATTCCTATATAGTAGACAAGATTAAAGCCTCTCTGATTGTGATTAAGTTGGTAGGTAAAATTTTAATATACTATATGTGGTTTTACATCTTTATGCTTTCTCCATAATGTTGATAATTTAGTATCAGCAGAGGTTAATTTTGAGTCATAATGCTGGAACATTAGAAAAAAGAAGAAACTGATAAATTGGATTAGACAAGGGAGATAAGGCAAAAGGCAAGGTTTTAGTAAAGGTTTTGGAAATAAAGCCTCTGGAGAGATAAAGGAAGCTGAGGGAAAGTTAAAATGTGCTTTAGAGTCTTGTAACAAGGGATCTGCTGATATATGCTTTCTTTCAATATGTGCTTCCAGGGGAGCAGTTAGAATCTCTCAGTTATAAACTCAAAAAAGCATTTTGATAGTGAGGTGGATGGACCTAGAGTCTGTCATACAGAGTGAAGTAAGTCAGAAAGAGAAAAACAAATAAAACAAATACTGTATGCTAATACATATATTTTGAATCTAAAAAAAAGAAAAAGAAAAATGGTTCTGATGAACCTAGGGGCAGGAATAAAGATGCAGACGTAGAGAATGGATTTGAGGACACAGGGAGGGGAGAGGGTAAGCTGGGATGAAGTGAGAGAGTAGCATTGACATATATACACTACTAAATGTAAAATAGATAGCTAGTGGGAAGCAGCTGCATAGCACAGGGAGATCAGCTTATGCTTTGTGAACACCTAGAGGGGTGGATAGGGAGGGTGGGAGGGAGACACAAGAGGGAGGGGATATGGGGATATATGTATACATATAGCTGATTCACTTTGTTATATTATACAGCAGAAACTAACACAACTTTGTAAAGCAATTATACTCCAGTAAAGATGTTTTAAAAAGCATTTTTAATTAGAATGGAGGCACATTCATTTAGTTCATCCATTTGACCAATATTTATGGGGCATCTACTGTATGTCAGGTGGTTGTTATTATTTTTGAACTCTCACAATCATAATAAGTACAACAGAATAAAAACAGTTGACAAAATCATTTTGCTATTTTTAAAAATGAAGGTAGATGACAAAAATTAGTTGTACATTGCCAATCAGTACTAATTAAGATATGTATAATATAAATGTTCAGGAGCCAATTACACTTTGGAGGTGGGCACTTTTGAGCAAGTGATTACAAAGTTATCTTTTCTTCTTCTGGTACTTTATCGACTTTTTTTTTTTTAATATAGGCAAGTTTTTCCTGGAATCTAAGGTCAAAATACTAGATATATTCTATGTGAGCTCAAGCTAAGTAAATCCTCCTTCACTGGGAGTGCAGCTACAGAGATTTCAGGATCTTGAAAAGTTAGAAATAAGTGTTCACAAACTAGGTGAGGGTGTGGAGAGTGGTGCTGAAACACCTATTAATCTTTCTAGGAACGAAATGTCTTCCTTTTCTTTAATGATCTCCTAAATGAAAAAGAAATCTCTAATTTTATAACTAAATGTTCCTCCTTTTCATCCATTGCAAGTAATCC
The DNA here is from genome assembly GCF_964341445.2 of Mesoplodon mirus. Lineage (NCBI taxonomy): Eukaryota > Metazoa > Chordata > Mammalia > Artiodactyla > Ziphiidae > Mesoplodon > Mesoplodon mirus. Next base: position 104,673,281 of record NC_138983.1, on the reverse strand, counting down.
CTTGTGATAGAGTGAACTTAAGGTTCATAAACAGACTATACTTCCTCTTGTTCTCTCTATGGATTCTCACAGTATGGCAAAATCAATTGTTGATTTTACAAATTTCATTAGTCTATTTGCTACATTTATTGGGTAAGTGTAATCAGGAAAGTACTGTGAGCATTGGATTTCTTTTGAAACGATTTAAATGAAGAAATCATTTTAATGAGTTAAAGCACACTTTAAAAAAATATTTGTACATTTAGGTCAAATACTTAAAAACCAATTGCAATACATCTGATCAATATTTGTCTTATAGTCTATAGAAAAGGAAAAATTGAACTTTTATGTGGAGGAAGAGAATTGGACTCATGGAAATCTTAGAAAGGATTTCATACATGGTTTATACTATTTGTAAGCATTTGCAAATTATGTTGGAAAATTGGGGAAGATAATTTTTTAAAAAGTAGGTAATTTAAAATTAGAAACCAATTTAATGTATTCCTACTAATTTCTAATTTCCAAAAAGGGAATTCACTATTTATTTGGGGGAAAAATGAATGGCAGCTATAGAAAAAGTCATCCTTTCTTTCCTCCAGGGTGAATCATATATGATGCTAACAGAATATATTCTGTGTTGAAAATTATTAGAATATCTCTTTCAAAATTTCTCAGCATGAAGAACAAAAATTTTATGAACTGACAGATGTGAGGTAAAATTTAGGCCTGTTAAAATTGTTGATAATGTTTCAGATGTGGTACAGTTTGAAATAAAATATACCAAAATACCATAGATCAAATATATGGAGAATTGAGCTCATGGATATGGTCATTCTTGTGTTTCTATGTCATGAAAATAATAAAAATGAAGTAGACCAGAAATAAGCATTCATTCTGGTGGTCATATTTTGCTAAAATCTGCTAGATTTTTTAAAAAGTAATTTGAAATGTAAATCTGTCTTTGTTCTAAAATTTTTTCACACTTGTTTTATCTCTTGGATGTGAGAAGACATATGGGAAATTCTGAGTTTAGAAACCTCTAGTATTATTCCTCTCCACTTTGTTTATGCACTCACATGTTCCATTTAAAAACAGGAGAAAAATTTATATCATGAGTCCTTTTATGTCAAAACAGATAAGAAAAGACATCTGTCTGAGGTTGCATCTTATCAGATGGCCAATCACTTATTCTTCCAGGCTGTGCACCAGAATCTTCTTTTCAGATATCAGTTGTATCTGTTCTGTACAAATGTATCATTTCATTGCCTGTAAAAACACATCTTGATGAGTCTGGCTAATGGTTTATCAAATTTGTTTATCTTCTCAAAGAACCAGGTATTGGTTTTATTGATCTTTGCTATCATTTCCTTCATTTCTTTTTCATTTACTTCTGATCTAATCTTTATTATTTATTTCCTTTGGCTAACTTTGGGGGGTTTTTTTGTCCTTCTTTCTCTAATTGCTTTAGGTGCAAGGTTTGGTTGTTTATTTGACATGTTTCCTGTTTCTTAAGGTACGATTATATTGCTATAAATTTCCCCCTTAGAGCTACTTTTGCTGCATCCCATAGGTTTGGGGTTGTCGTGTTTTCATTGTCATTTGTTTCTAGGTATTTTTTGATTTTCTCTTTGACTTCTTCAGTGATCTCTTGGTTATTAAGTAGTGTATTGTGTTCCCTCCATGTGTTTGTATTTTTTACACACCCTTTCCTATAATTGATATCAAGAAACAGGATAGAAAACCCACGCACATATGGTCACCTTATCTTTGATAAAGGAGGTAAGAATATACAGTGGAGAAAAGACAGGTGGTGCTGGGAAAATTGGACAGGTACATGTCAAAGTATGAAATTACAACACTCCCTAACACCATACACAAAAATAAACTCAAAATGGATTAAAGACCTAAATGTAAGGCCAGACACTATCAAACTCTTACAGGAAAACATAGGCAGAACACTCTATGACACAAATCACAGCAAGATCCTTTTTGACCCACCTCCTAGAGAAATGGAAATAAAAACAAAAATAAACAAATGGGACCTAATGAAACTTCAAAGCTTTTGCACAGCAAAGGAAACCATAAACAAGACCAAAAGACAACCTTCAGAATGGGAGAAAATATTTGCAAATGAAGCAAATGAAAAAGGATTAATCTCCAAAATTTACAAGTAGCTCATGCAGCTCAATAACAAAAAAACAAACAACACAATCCAAAAATGGGTGGAAGACCTAAATAGACATTTCTCCAAAGAAGATATACAGACTGACAACAAACACATGAAAGAATACTCAACATCATTAATCATTAGAGAAATGCAAATCAAAACTACAATGAGATATCATCTCACACCGGTCAGAATGGCCATCATCAGAAAATCTAGAAACAATAAATGCTGGAGAGGGTGTGGAGAAAAGGGTACCCTCTTGCACTGTTGGTGGGAATGTGAACTGGTACAGCCATTATGGAGAACAGTATGGAGGTTCCTTAAAAAACTACAAATAGAACTACCATATGACCCAGCAATCCCACTACTGGGCATATAACCTGAGAAAACCATTACTCAAAAAGAGTCATGTACCAAAATGTTCATTGCAGCTCTATTTACAATAGCCAGGAGATGGAAACAACTTAAGTGTCCATCATCAGATGAATGGATAAGGAAGTGTGGCACATATATACAATGGAATATTATTCAGCCATAAAAAGAAACGCAATTGAGCTATTTGTAATGAGGTGGATGGACCTAGAGTCTGTCATACAGAGTGAAGTAAGTCAGAAAGAGAAAGACAAATACTGTATACTAACATATATATATATATATATGGAATTTAAGAAAAAAAATGTCATGAAGAACATAGGGGTAAGACAGGAATAAAGACACAGACCTACTAGAGAATGGACTAGAGGATATGGGGAGGGGGAAGGGTAAGCTGTGACAAAGTGAGAGAGTGGCATGGACATATATACACTACCAAACATAAAATAGATAGGTAGTGGGAAGCAGCCACATAGTACAGGGAGATCAGCTCGGTGCTTTGTGACCACCTAGAGGGGTGGGATAGGGAGGGTTGGAGGGAGGGAGATGCAACAGGGAAGAGATATGGGAACGTATGCATATGTATAACTGACTGACTTTGTTATAAAGAAGAAACTAACACACCATTCTAAAGCGATTATACTCCAATAAAGATGTAAAAAAAAAAAAAAAGACAAAAATTGGTGGAAGACCTAAATCGACATTTCTCCAAAGATATACAGATTGCTAGCTAACAAACACATGAAAGAATGCTCAACATCATTAATCATTAGAGAAATGCAAATCAAAACTACAATGAGATATCATCTCACAACGGACAGAATGGTCATCATCAAATAATCTAGAAACAATAAATGCTGGAGAGGGAGTGGAGAAAAAGGAACACTCTTGCACTGTTGGTGGGAATGTAACTTGATACAGCCACTATGGAGAACAGTATGGAGGTTCCTTAAAAAACTAAAAATAGAACTACCATATGACCCAGCAATCCCACTACTGGGAATATAACCTGAGAAAACCATAATTCAAAAAGAATCATGTACCAAAATGTTCATTGCAGCTCTATTTACAATAGCCAGGAGATGGAAACAACCTAAGTGTCCATCATCAGATGAATGGATAAGGAAGATATGGCACATATATACAATGGAATATTACTCAGCCATAAAAAGAAACAAAATTGAGTTGTTTGTAGTGAGGTGGATGGACTTAGAGTCTGTCATACAGAGTGAAGTAAGTCAGAAAGAGAAAAACAAATACCATATGCTAACATATATATGGAATCTAAAAAAAAAAAAAAAGGTCATGAAAAACCTAGGGGTAAGATGGAAATAAAGACACAGACCTACTAGAGAATGGGCTTGAGGATATGGGGAGGTGGAAGGGTAAGATGTGACAAAGTGAGAGAGTGGCATGGACATATATACACTACCAAACGTAAAATAGATAGCTAGTGGGAAGCAGCCGCATAGCACAGGGAGATCACCACAGTGGTTTATGACCACCTAGAGGGGTGGGATAAGGAGGGTGGGAGGGAGGGAGACGCAAGAGGAAAGAGATATGGGAACTTATGTATATGTATAACTGATTCACTTTGTTTTAAAGCAGAAACTAACACATTGTAAAATAATTATACTCCAATAAAGATGTAAAAAGGGGAAAAAAATCAAATAACAATTACTCCATGCAAGAAAAAAAAAAAAGGCTCATCACTTTGCTCCAGCTGCACTGGCTCCTTTCTCTTCCTGAAAATTACCTGAATATTCCTTCTTCTGGGTCTTTGTACTTACTTCCACTAGTAACTCTGTCACCGAAAATCATCTTGACTAATTCCTTCACATTCATCAGGTATTTTTACCAATGTCACAGTGTCTGTGAGGACTTCCTTGACTTTTCTAATTAAAATTTACCCTCCCCCAGTACTCCTTATCCTTTTCCTTGCTTTAGTTTACTCCATTTCACTTCCTCTCGTCTATCATAATGTATATTGTATTTATTCATTTATGGTGTCTCTTTCTTCACTATAATGTAAGTTTTGTGAAGGAAAATGATTTTTATCTTTTTTGCTCATTGTGTTATGTCCAGGACTTAGAATAAGGCTAATCCTGTAGTAAGGGCCCCAAAATATTTGCTAAATGTTGTTGAATGAAAAAAATATGAAAACAGTAGAATCATTTATTTAATTCTGAACTTTTTAAAGACAACAAATATAATAATTTTGTTTGACTGAACCACATTATGTGATCAGAAAAATTAGCACTAGTTTAACGGTAAGTTAACTTACAAATAAACAATGAGTTTCTTGAGTATACAAACAGTTCTTCCTCTCTGAGCAACTGGAGAAACTCATATTTAAATGAAATATATATATAGATATATATATAGATATAGATATATATAGATATATAGATATATAGATATATAGATATATATATAGTCTAGTTTTTAATCTGCTTTTTTAAAGTAGTCTAGGTTCTGCATTGTCTTTTTATTTATCTTGATAGTCTATGTCACTCTCACTTGAGTTGTGCTACATTATTACTTTCTCATCTTAGGATATGTCATATTATTAAGCAGAGAATTCTAAAGCAGTCTGTCTTCCCCCATTCACTCTCTCACTGACCCAATCTGATTACTTTTTAAGAGTCTACCTTGGCCAGGCAAGGTTGCACCGGGTCCTGATAAAAAGAAATCCCCAGAAACCTCCCCCTCCCCCACCATGACTTCTCAGTCTTAGATTTTGAAATTCCTAGCTTGGGACTTCTCTGGTGGTGCAGTGGCTAAGAATCCACCTACCAATGCAGGGGACAGGGGTTCGATCCTTGGTCGGGGAAGATCCCAAATGTCGTGGAGTAACTAAGCCCGTGCACCACAGCTAATGAGCCTGCACTCTAGACCCTGCATGCCGCAACTACTGAGCCCGCATCCCACAACTACTGAAGCCCACACCTACAGCCTGTGCTCCGCAACAAGAGAAGACACCACAATGAGAAGCCCGTGCACGACAATGAAGAGTAGTCCCCGCTTGCCACAACTAGAGAAAGCCTGTGTGCAGCAACAAAGACCCAAGGCAGCCGTAAAATAAATTTTAAAAAAAGGAAGAAAGAAATTCCTAGCTTAACCCACCCATATTATGTCATGACTTGGAGCTTTCAGTTCCTCTTTCAGCTCACTTTCCATAAGTGCTTCAATCTTACTCACTTATCTGTCTCCAGCTTTGGCTCCATCTAGGCTATCAATTTAACTCTTTTCCCTTTGAAAACTCCCGTTCCTCTCCCTCATTCAAAAATTGTATATAGGATTTTCAAAGTAGACCCTCCTGGGTGGGTTTAGGTCCCAGAATATTTCTTGCAGCATAGTGCTCTCATAGGCAGCCTCTTTTGCTTGTATTATTCAACCGTTATAGGTGAGAACTATATACTCTTTTTTCTGAAACTCTTCAAAGTTCATATTTAAACACAAAATATGAATTGATTTTATTTCTGTAGTTCCAGTTATGACTGTTTTAACTGAGTGTAACAATCGCTGTCAAACTAAACCATCTGAGCTTCTTAGTGCCTAGAAATATCAAGCTCAGCCATTGAATTCCTTTTGATGTGTCTATGCACCCTCTCTTCATATCTAAACTTTTCATGGGTAACTTTCTATTCACCCTTTATGCCTCTTTTTATTGTTCAACTGCCTTTGAGGCACACAAGAGTGACAGGAGGGTTTTCTAAGCTCCTAGCTTTCTGGTGATGAGAAAGCTTGTTCTGTGTTGTCTATGATTTGTTACAGAAACCATTGAGGTCTATGATTCTTTTGCAGTCTCACATACTTTCTGCCTCTGGCTCCTCAGATTTATGATTTAACCATTTAATACTCACTACTTTAGAGATCACTTACCCAGTCATTCTGCATGCATTTTGTACTAGCTAATCACTTTAACTCCTTCAGAAAAACTGGCTATATGCATAGGCGTGTCCTTGAAGTTGAAAACTTGAGTGACTTTGAAGAAATGATACATGGGTTCTCTCTTTAAACTTTGAAACTTCTAAAATTGTTAAATGTTTAGGAAAATAAACTTGCTTGCTGTACAGAGGTGTCTGTGAGTTATAGTTGTATCAACTCAACTTCAATCCAAAAAGAATTTTTACTTTAAGATTAACTGCAACTTAACTTATGACAACTCAAGTCAAAAATTTTGAGTAAATGGCTTGAAGAGAGAACTGAAACATTCAAAGAAAATTGAAGTATTGAAAAACATTTGAAGTCATAATAGAATTGCTATTATATTAGCTTAATTTTAAAGCACAACAGCTAAAAAATACAAAGTAATAAATGAGGGTCAAATAGGACAAAGGTAGGCAGCGTACAGTATAAATGGGAACAGATATGTTTCTTTATTCATGATTCTCATAAGATTTCATGAAATATTTTTTAATAGGTATGCTTGTATCCTGAAAGTGGATAACTCATTTTGAATTTTTATGCCAATGCATAAAAACTAGTCATGTACATTTTGTCTAGTAGAAAATTACTGATAGATTCTCTGTGTTCCAGTCTTAAGTATTTGAGGTCAATTATTTACTTAGGATTATCCATTTGTCATTTCTTCTGCTTTCCAGACTTAATGAAAATGAAAAATAAAGTTAAATATTATCTTCTAAATGTTGTAAGATGTAATTTGGAAAAGTTTTAATTTTTTGGCAGGATAAATCAATTTATTTTTATGAAATCAGTAAAAAGTATAAGTAATAGTGACCCTCGAATCTTTAAAGTCATAATCAGAGGGATGAACTAATGCTTATGGCCACCTGTCAGAAAAAAACGCTAAAGACTCATTTACTCTTTGATGACACTCAGTTCATCAAGCATCTGGAGTAAAGATAACTGGAATTATGCGTGGGATTCTAGGCAAAGGCAAAGAGAGCTGAATATTTTGATCTATGATAAATATAGATTATAGATCTATACCTCACTTTCAATGTTTCTTCAGTACAACATTCTTGTTTTGAGAGATTAAACTGAGTCCTTTGAGACAAAGGACTTTGTCCTCCTGAGACAAAGGTATAGTAGAATTAGACTTCAAATTCTACCTTCTAATCAACATAGATTGATGTTCACACTGCTAATTTACTCTACCCTTTTTTTTATGGGTTGCTATACTTATAATCAGATGACACAAATGGATTTTGCTCTAGCCATCCTCTGTCTCCTACAGAGCAAAGTCTCACTCTTTTGTAAAGCAAAGTCAAAGTTCATATTGCCAAGAGGATTGGACATCTTCTAATTTGGGCTACTTGTTTTAGTTGTGTCTATAAATAGCTCTATCATTTGTAAAAGATCTGAGGAGTCTCTAAGGTCATTGAACAATTAAATCAAATTAGTTAGCTCAATCTATTAATGTAGTAGTATAATAGAAAGAAAATGTTCTTTGCTAATCAGTAACAAAGTAATATTAGATTAGAATTCAGACTTTGCTCCTTGCTGCCTTTATAGCTTTGGCCAAATTACTTAAACTCTCTGAGCTGCAGTTTCATCATGTATCAAGTGGGAATTATAATACTTAACAGCTGTGTTAGGAGGACAAAATGAGGTAAAATATGTGAGAAGTGTCTATAATAATGTTAGGTACTCACTAAACAGATGTTAGTCTGTTTTCCCTTTGCTTTTTACTAGAACTAATTCTCCAACATACACACACACAAACTAGTTGTTTGACTAAACTTCCACTGGTTAAGTTAAAATGATCAGACTTGCTCTATATGGCAACAAGCTCAGTAATTTTCCTTTGTACAGATATTAATTCATTTACTGATACCAAATGCATTTAATATTGTTAATGTAAAAATTGTTTAATAATAGCAAATGCAACTACTATTATACATTACATTGCTAACTTATACCCTCCCATGAACTCCTAGTTCTAAAAGAACTTATCACCTTAATTCAGAAACTATCTTTCCTAAAAGGGAGTCTTACAAAAATTATGGGCACATTTTTCATGCCATATGTTGGCGAACCTTATTGTAAATTCCAGTACATCCAAAAGTTTCCATATGTACTCTGAATAGTAGCAAATACAAGCCACAATAAGAAGGTGTGAGCAATGCCTGCTCATAATAACTCCTTTCTATTTTGTTGTTTCTTGTTTGCATTCAGAGGAATGTTCTTAGGTTTTCAATTAAAAAAAAAACTTTTGGTTTTGAATATTAAAATAATAAAACCTTATCCAGTATAATAAAACAATGTGTCAAAAACTTAATCACCCATCATCAGTGATAATCATTACCAACATTTTTGTGAACAACATTTTAGCCCTTGTTGATAATAATGATGATGGGACAGAGTGGTGCTTAAAAAATCTTTGTGAACGCTCCTTTGCTTAAATTTTGCGTGGGTCAAGACATTGCCTAACATCTATGATGTCCTTGATGCATGTCTTAAGTGGATGAGAGAAAAGATACTGAGATTATGAGTGTCAATAATCTCTGCTTCTATTTCTAATCATTATATTGCTCCAGCAGCCAAAAGAGGCTACTGGTAGGATATGTCTTCTTAGTCATAAAAGCATACAGTTAATCAACATTTAGAATAATAAAAAATCCTTTTTATCTGTGATTTTTATCTTATAAGTCATGGCTGATTTTATGTATTTATGGTTTTCCATTTTTCTTTATTAAAATGACTTGATTTATATATCTTATTTATATATTTCCTTATTCAAGGAAGTTGTTCTTGAATTTACTTATCAATTTTATTAATTTTCTTTTACTAATACATGAATTTCATATTTCTTATTTTGCAATAACATTTTTAAGCTATGGATATTGTTCAGTTTAGCTATGGCCCAAGGGTTTAAATATGTACCATTTTCATCAATATTTTTCACTTACTCCTGTAATTGTTATATGATTTTTCTTTAGTCTAATGGTTTCTTTAAAAATATTTCTATTTTGTTGTTGTTAGTACTTTTGTTACTTAATTTCAGTTTATTGTTGTGTGGTTAATAAAATTTTGTAGTATTTAAAGATTATTTTATACTTTTGAGATTTTTTTCAGAGACTAATATGTTTACAAATTTTAAAATATTCTTGATATTACTGAAAATAAAGAACATCCTATTTGCAGTATGAGGCAAATAGATCTACCAATACCATTGTAATGCAGTGATTTTCTTTTTTTTTTTTTTGTGGTACATGGGCCTTTCACTGTTGTGGCCTCTCCCGTTCTAGAGCACAGGCTCTGGACACGCAGGCTCAGCAGGCATGTCTCATGGGCCCAGCTGCTCCATGGCATGGGGGGTCTTCCTGGACCGGGGCACGAACCCATGTTCCCTGCATTGGCAGGCAGACTCTCAACCACTGCACCACCAGGGAAGCCCCAATTTTCATTTTTACATATTTTCTACAGTTTTTACTTTGAACATTTAAATAATGTTATTTATTACCAAGCATTTACATTTAATATATTACATGTCAGGAACTTTTGTAGGTGCATCCCAAAAACCTGTCAAATAAACACCATTATTATCCTCATTTTACAAATGAGGAAATTGAGGTGTAGACAGATTAAATGGTTTACCAAAGCTAGGACATAAGGAAATCTGGATTGGACTTTGGTTTTCTAACTGCATAATTTGTTCACTTAAAAACGTAATTGTAGATTGTATCTTTCACCATAATATTGTTACATTCTTTATATAACTGAACATTTACATTAGATTAAAGTTTTCTGTTATTAATACTGCAGCTATTTCCTATTTTCCCATTTACCTCATACACTTTTATCTAGTACTTTATTGATAAACTATCTGGGTTACTCTCTTTTCATTCAGTCTGGGTTTTTAGATTTTTATGAGTGAAAGACTTGGTTTGTTTTGTTCACTGCTGTAACCCAAGATGTATATCAGTGCTTAGTCTATAAGGTGTAAGATTTATGTAAATGTTAACATAAATATATTCTAAATGTCATTCATATGTCTGAATTCTTTCTTTAATGACATTTATAAATTTTATCTTATTTTCCTTTTTTTGCCATTTGTTGAATTTTGACCTCTGTTTTTAATTCTTTCGTCCTCTCTACTCTTGTCCCCAGTAAATTGGAAGGGACACAATTTGACTTTATTTATACCTGTTGATAATTTTATGACATTAATAACATTCTTATTCCATTGATACTATTTGCATCCCTTGAGACGTTTGAAAATCAGCATAAGTAAACATTCTTAACTCTCTTTTTTTCTCTCTCTCTAGGTTATGGCTGGTATATATATAATAATAGTGATAATACTATTTATTGTGATAATATTGACATTGGTGACGATTTTTTTCCTTTGGCTTACCTCTGTTTTGATGGAATTGCACATACCAGTGAGAGGTCAAGTGACATGAAAAACCTTGGCTTTCATCATTCTGGTCATGAATTAGTAGCTCATTTTGGTTTCCCAGGCTCTTGTTTTAAATCTCTCATCTCATTGAGACTCATCTCCAGGCCTTTCCTCTTTCAGGTTAGAAGCTATATCAGAACCATGGAGTATCTTTGGGCTTATTTGACGTTTTCCAACAGAGCTCCAACCAAGTAAAGGATTTTGTTATGTGTCCTTGTTTCCACCCATATTTTGAGCCCTCATCCTCCCTAACAGGATTTTGTTTTCTTCTGTTTGTTTGACTTTTTGAGTAGGGTCACTTTGAGTTTTTTCCTCTTAATTTCTTCCCATTATCCCATAGTCTCAATGAAAAGAGATGTATACCACTTTCCAGCATTTTCACTTAATTTAATACTATTTGCCACCATTAGTTTAATTATTGTAAGAGATTTATCCATGGACTTGGAGCAATAGGTTTGGAAGCATTCTATAGTTTCATTATTTTTTCCTGTATTTGTTTATTTTTCTTCATCTCAAATGGCTTCAGAGAGGGGAACTATAAAAATTAATTACTCTGACATATGTTGTACAAGTTCCCTTATTTATTTTATATTATAATCTATTTTAGTATTTTAAAATAACTTTAAGACTAAATTTTAGTTGCTCAAGTCTCCATGTATCAACGTACTATTGTGATAATTAATTTTTAAAGACCTCAAACAGCAAGAAGTAGAGAAGCCTTCTAAAGTGGGAACAAATGCGTAATTCATGAGGTTGCTGTTTCATTAGGCTAGCCATTAGCTGACATAACGAATGCATATACAGCAAAGACCTAATTATTCTGCATAGTATAAATAGAGACATACACAAAGATATTTAGATCACAATCTCTATCCATCCTCTTTTTGTTGTTTGACCCACCTCCATTTCAAGTGACCCATGGATAGACCTGTAACTATTTCTTGTGAAAAATTTGTTTAGAAGGTGCAAGTTAAGATCCTCTTTCTTCCTCCTTCCAACCAGAGTGCTTAATTAGATTTTTATTTACCTTTTTGTTTTACTGAATCAGCAATAGAATGATAACAAATACTGTTTTCTAAGAGTATTTACTAGATTATTAATGGTGATTGGCCAGGTAGTAGCAGGAGATAGACACAGAGAAGGGACGATTGGTACTATCTCCTAGCCCAATGGTGTGACAGATTTTACAATCTGGTGCTCCTATTATTACCTGTAGTTAAAAACAATGCAGAAAAAACCAAACAACAACAACAAAATACAATGCAGAACACAAAAACAAACAAACTATACAAACAAATAACAATGAGTTCTATATGACCTTATCTGTGTTTGATAAGTAAAAATTACTAGTATATATACTCAGGCTAGCTTGATCTGGGGGTAATTGTTCTTTCATAGGGTTATGGGTGGTCTCAGAAATGTGATTTTCATAATTTTCACTATTAAGTTCCTTGAGTTCCAAATCACAAACACACACAAAAGAAACAGTCTTTAATTTTTTTCATTTCTGGACTCAGAAATGCTCAGAGGGATAATATATTAAATGTGGCCATTCAAATATTAATATACTTCTGAAGTCTTATTTTTAGAAATATAGAAAATCTTCTTTATAGAATTTTGTGCAATAGGACATAGAGTAATTACTGGCCTTTGCCAGTGTGATTCAGAGAAAGAACCATCTGCTCAATGTCTCCAAGTAATGCTTTTAGAGATTATTCAATATTTTTTCAATGAAAACATTTTTTTTGCATTTTTCTTGATTACACAAAAGTTGTACATATAATAAAATTATACATGTAAATGATGTGTGTAAGAAAATGGAGGGCATTTTATTCATTTATTTGCTAGAAAATTAATTGTCTGAGGCAGAGATGATAGATTTTGAGTGGAAAATTCCCTCATAAGCCTATTTCAATTCAGTCTCCAAAGGCTGAGCATAGACTAAGTAATGCTGTTTCAGAAGAGGACATGAAACACTCCTCCTTATTTCTTTGTATGACAAAGAAATAAGAAATGGATGCTCCAGAAGAAATCCAGGATGAAAGATGTGAGGAGCAAAATGGGAGGGGAGAGAGAAAGAGTAGATGGAGGCATAAGAATAAAGTGATAAATTATTATTTTTCTGTTTATATTTTGCTAAAATCAGTGAACCATTTAAAGACCAAGGAAAGAAAATCATAGTTTTTAGGTCATTATGAAATCCAAATGAAATATAGAAGAGGGATGGAATTTGAGCATATGATGATCACTTTTTCCCTTGTTCCTGTCTGACTTTCTTATTTCACTAACTAGGTTTGCATTTTTAGAAACTGAAAAATGTATTCCAGGTCTTTCTTTTAAGTTTCTTTATTTTTCCATTATAAGTATAATTCTTGATCATCAGAATAAATTTTTAAAATCAGAAATTAAAAAAAATATTGAAGTATAGTTGACTTACAATGTTTCAGGTGTACAGAAAAGTGATTCATATATATATATATATATATATATATATATATATATATATATATATATATATATATTCTTTTTCAGATTCTTTTCCAATATAGGTTATTACAAGATATTGAATATAGTTCTGTGTGCTATACAAAAAATAAGAAATTTTGAAAAGAACTTCCTCATAGTTCAACCTACCCCCAATGACTACTACTTGTTATTTAGTATTTTCTCTACACATTTTACATGATTTTTGTGTTATATGTTTACATATGTGTATTTGTGTCCTAAATTCTTTATTTTATAATATTTTACTCTTATACATTTCATAATTCTTACTTTTCATTACTCTAGCTCATACTATCAAAGGGATGTACTTTGGATTGAATAATTATTCCTTATATTTGGACATTAGATGGTTTGCCAGTGTTCTTATTAAAAATAATAGCATTTTGGGTAATTTGGGGTTCATGGAAATAGCGAAATTGGATTTGATGGAACACTTGAGGGTATTACAAAAAAGATAAGATATTCTGGATCCCTAGAAAATCTTATATGGAATATGTCCTGGAGCTTATGCTCATTGCTAAGAAAGAGGGAGAAGGTAATGAGCCACATACATAGAGGGATGTGTGTATGTTCCATGAGTATGTATGTGCTTAAGAGATGTCTCAATCTGTTTAAAGTTCTATAACAAAATACCAGAGATGAGTGGCTTATAAAGAGCAGACGTTTATTGCTTACAGTTCTGGAGGCTGGAAGTCCTAGGTCAGGGTGCCAGCATGGTCAGGTGAGGCCCTCTTCTCGGCTGCAGACTTCTCAATGCATCCTCACATGGTGGAAGGGGGTTGAAGAGCTCTGTAGGATCTATTTTATGAGCACTAGTGCCACTTATGAAGCTCTACCCTCATGATCTAAGCACTTTCCAAATGCCCCACCTACTAATACCATCACCTTTGAGTGTTAAGATTTCAATATATGGATTTTGGTGGGACATTCAGACCATCGTAAGGCCATAGTAAGACCATAGTAAGTTACTACATGGGATTGAGATGTTATGCAAGTTGTATGGCTAGAGAAATTTGCTTCATGTTACTGATGGCTGTAAGTCAATCAGGATCTTGCTAAAGGCAATAAAAATACATTTTTTCTGAGTGAAAAAAAATGAGTATTTTATTGTCATCACAATATCTTCACCAGATAATAGAACAGGTAGCTCTTGTTATGATATCATAGGTAAAATGTCTGATGATATTAATAGTAGAAGGTTAAAGAATGCCCACATGGATTTTTGGAAGGTTTACTTTCATGAAGTCCAGGAAGTCAACATGAATTTTGGAAAATATTAACATTATTTGAGCTGAACCAAGATAAAAATGCAGAAAATACTTAAAGATCAGTCCTGATATCAATAACCACCATTCTTGTGCACAAATTTTTTGTTCAGAATGAATTCTTTAAGACAGATTCTCAGAAATAGAGTAACTGAATCAAAAGGTATTAGTACTTTAAGCATTTTTTTCATAAGACAAAAAGGCTTTGCCAAAGTATTACCCTAACTTATACTACTGATAGGTATATGTCAGTACTTGTATCACTTTATCCTCACCCCTTTGGAATTTTCATGTAAAGAAAATAGATAAATTTTGGCAAAGAGGGGGATTTGATTGCCATTTTCATTTGCATTTCTTTTATTAATAGTGATATCAAGCATTTTCAATGTTTTCCAGTAATTATTTCAATGATTGATCATATAGTTTAGTAATATAAAATATTTATTTTAGCCTAATTCTTACATCTTGCTATATATTCAATCCTGTTCAGTATTTGTATTTACACTGAAGTTTGTTCAGAATTGCCCAACATATCACTGACCAACATTTTTTGGAAATTTTTTTTAGTTATGAAGGTACTCCATACTCATTAGAAATAATTTGGAACTATAAAACATAATAAAGACAAAATGAAAAAAAAATTCTATCAAGAGAAAATGATAACATTTTAATACATTTTCTTTCTTTTTCCCTCAAAAAACAAATATTATCTCTCTTTCTGCTCTGTGCCTCAATTTCCTCAAGTGCAAAACAGATAAAAATATTATATTCCTCATAGGGCTGGCATAAGAAATAAATAAGTTAGTGTAGGTGTAGCACTAAAATCACATGCATATGTATATATAGTTTATGTCATTTAAATCGTAACTAAAAAGTAGTCATATCTCACTCTATAATTGAATTTCTGATAGATCAAGAACTCTCATTTATTAATCTCCCTTTTTTAATCAAAATATTCTTGGCATTCATAACTATTTTCAAGATGATTTTTTAAATTAAAACTGTTTTATTGGCAAAGGAAAACTAAGTTGCCACCAGCATATTCTTATATGTTGGTAAGAGGTAAGCAGACTTAATCCTTAGGAATATATAAAGGAAGTTTTACAAATGGAAGGAAGATGATAATAGAAAAAGGTCTGGAACTTTAGAATAAATGAAAACAATAGAACAGGTAAAAACTGAGATAAATATAATAGGTTATTCTTCTCATCATAAGTTTCTTAATCATGTATGATGGTTGAAGCAAAAATTATAACATCTGCTGGAGTGGTTCACATATACAGAGGACATATTCATGTGCAAATAAATAAGGGGAAACCTCATTTAAAACAGAGTCCATTGGAGGAGTCAAGATGGCAGAATAGGAGGACACATAATTTGTTGCTCTTCACAAGTTCATCAAAAACACATCTACAAATGGAACAGTTCCTACAAAGCACTTGCTGAACATTAGCAGTAGACTTCAGACACCTAAAAGAACAAAACAAAGAAGAAGAGAGGAAAAACAACAGAGGAAGCAAAAAACAGACCAACAAACCTGGTGGGAAGCTGAAGGTCAGGAGAGATCCCCACATTAAGAAAGACTCCCTCATGGAGGAGAAATCAGCAGGGACATAAAAAGAACTTTGAGGGATCAAAGGAGAAAGCAGCAGATGGTCTGTGGAGGGCAAGACAAAGTAAAAACTGTACACATGATCTGCACCACAACTCTATACATTCCAGCCTGAATCATGAGTCACCTGCTACAAAGGGGAGCTGGGTTCTGGAAAGAGGGGTTTGGAGTGCAGACCCAGGGAGAGGGCAGCTCTTGGCCGTGAAAAGACAGCCCGAAGGGACAGGAGCAAGGGGTGTAACAACCAGGAAAGTCTGTGGAGACAGCTTGAGATACCATAGCAAAGCATCATTGTCGAGAAGTGTGCAAGGGTCCAAGCCGCCATTATAAACCCCTTCCCCACCCACTGGCTTCTTCAGCCTCTGTGGACATTGGGAAGGGTTCCCACCTCAATGGGCCCACCTGGCCCTTGGTCCAAGGTCGCCTCTGCCAGCATAGACTCTGGGGTCCTGAGTGCTGCCCACCCCAAAACCTCCTTGAGAATCAGCCCTGGGCACCCCTGCCTGGGATGAGAGTCCATTGAAGCTGGCAGGGTCAGAGGGCTAAAGAATGGGTTTGGAAGGACAGACCCAGGGAGAGAAACACAGTTGTCTGTGAGGATACAATAGAAGGGATGGAAGTGAGGGGACCCGTGACCGGGAATTCCCTTAGAGGAAGCTTGGTCTGCCTGGAAAGCAAGGCACCATTATTGAGAGGCGTGTGGGGGGGTGGAACTGACAATGCTCCCATATGCCAGCTTGTGCTGATGCAGGCACTGGGAGTACCCAAGTGTGTTCTATGCAGCCACTGCTTTTACTCCCTTACATCTGGGCAAGGATCAGATGCCTGAGGATGGCACACACACAGAGGTGAGGTTAAAACCAAAATTGAGCCCGAGGGGTGGTGCAAATAAGGAAGGGAAACACAAACCTTTCCACGCAGTGGCACAAGCTGTGAATTAAATCCCTAAGATTGGCTGCATAAATACTGCATTTGTGGAATACCTGAATAGACAATGAGTGTTTCAATATCTGAGAAGAGTCTAGCTTTCACAGCACTGAACTTTGTGGGCAAATACACACAGGAATCAGGCCAGATCAGAGTCTGTGTCCACAGCAGGTCCAGAGACCTACCTAGAGGTATTGGAAGGCCCCCTCAGGAGGTGGTCCCAGGATAATATTCTCATTACTGTTATTCTTTATTGGTTTATTTCGTCTTCTTCAGTTGTTGGTGTGGTTGCTTTTATTATTTTTTATCTTTTATTTTTTAAATATTTTACCTTATGTTAATTTCTTAATATATATAAAGTTTTTATTTTCTATTTACTTTCTTGTTGCTTTGCAGCTTTAGTCTTCTTTTTGTTCTTCATTCTATATTTTATACATTTTTTCTTTTTTTTCAGTTGTTTTTAAGTTTATATTCTATGTTTTATTCACATTTTTGTTGTTGGTGTTGTTTTTGATATTGTTTTTTGCCCCATTTCAGTTTTATTTTTCATTCTTTGTTTTCATTAGTATAATCCTTATTGACACTTCTCATATTAGAATTCTCTTGTTTGGTTGTCTATTCCCTTGATTTCTTTTTCTATTCTGTGTGTGTGTGTGTGTTTGTGTGCGTGAGTGTGTGTTGTTTTGTTGTTGCTGCTGTTTGTTTGTTGCTGTTCTTGCTATTTGCCCTGAGCTTTGTTTGTATTTTTGTTCTGTTTTGTTTTTCTTTTTTATTTTATTTTCTCTATTTTTTATCAGACTGAACTATATGGCTTGCATGCTCTTGGTTCCCTGACCAGGGGTCTGGCCTGGGCCTCTGGGGTAGAAACATAGAGTCCAGAACTCTGTAACTCCAGAGAATTCCAAGGCCCAGGGAATACTAATCAGCATGTACATTCCTGAAGGTATCCATATCAACACCAAGACCTGGCCTGCCACAACAGCTTGCAGGCTCCAGTGCTAAACACCTCACACCAAACAACCAATAAGACAGGAACACAGCCCCATCCATCAGTAGACAGGCAATCTAAAGTTGTATAAAGCTCACAGATACCCCAAAACATACCACCTGTTGCAGCCCTGCCCATCGAAGGAAAAGACTCAATTCCACTCAACAAAGTGCAGGCCCCAGGTCCTCCACCAGGAAGCCTACACAAGCCCCTGGACTAAATTCACTCAGCAGAAGGCACTCAACAGAAACAAGGGGAACTAAAACCCTGTAGCCTGTGAAAAGAAGACCATAAACACCATAACAAAGACCATTTTGTAGGGTAGACAAAATGAAATGAAAGAGAAATACACTGTAGGCAAAGGAGCAAGGTAAAAATCCCAAAAGACCAAATAAATGAAGAGGAAATAGGAAAGCTATCTGAAAAAACATTCAGAGAAATGATAATAAAGATGATTCAAGATCAAAGAAATAGAATGGAGAATATACAAGAAACTATTAACAAGGACCTAGAAGAACAAAATAAGACCCGTATATATGTTGTCTACAAGAGACGCACTTCAGACCTAAGGACACATACAGACTGAAAGTGAGGGGATGGAAAAAGATATTCCATACAAATGGAATTCAAAAGAAAGACAGAGTAGCAATACTCACATAAAACAAGATAGATTTTAAAACAAAGATTATTAAAAAGACAAGGAAGGACACCACATAATGATCAAAGAATCAATACAAGAAGGTATAACAGTTGTAAATATCTATTCACCCAACATAGGAGAACCTCAATACATAAGGCAAATGTTAACAGCCATAAAAGGGGAAATATACAGTAACACAATAATAGTAGGGGACTTTAAGACCCACTTACACCAATGAACAGATCATCCAAACATAAAATAATTAAGGAAACAAAAGCTTTAAATGACACAGTAGACCAAATTGACTTAATTGATATTTACAGGACATTCCATCTGAAAGCGGCAGAATAAACTGTCTTTTCAAGTGCTCACAGGTAATTCTCTAGGATAGAGCACATCTTGGGTCACAAATCAAACCTTGCAAATTTAAGAAAATTGAAATCATATCAAGCATTTTTCCAGACCACAACGCTCTGAGATTAGACATCAATTACAGGAAAAAACTGTAAAAAATACAAACACATGGGGGCTAAACAATACACTACTAAATAACCAAGAAGTCACTGAAGAGATCAAAGAGGAACTCAAAAAATACCTAGAAACAGATGAAAGCAAAAACACAATGACCCAAAATCTAAGGGATGCAGCAGAGGCCATTCTAAGAAGGAAGTTTATAGCAATACAATCTTACCTCAAGAAACAAAAAAAATCTCAAATAACAGCCTAACCTACACCAAAAGCAAATAGAGAAAGAAGAATTTTAAAAACCCAAGTTAGTAGAAGGAAAGAAATTATAAAGATCAAAGAAGAAATAAATGAAATAGAAATAAAGAAAACAATAACAAAGAGCAATAAAACTAAAATCTGATTCTTTGAGAAGATAAACATAATTGATAAACCCTTAGTCACTCTTTAAAAAAAAAAAGGAAAGGACTCAAATCACTAAAATTAGAAATGAAAAAGGAGAAGTTACAACTAACACCATAGAAATACAAAGGATCATAATAGAGTACTGCAAGCAACTATATGCCAATAAAATGGACAACCTGGATGAAATAGACAAATTCTTAGAAAACTACAACCTTCCAAGATTGAACCAAGAAGAAATAGAAAATATGAACAGACCAATCACAAGTAATGAAGTTGAAACCATGATTAAAACTCTTCCAACAAACAAAAGTCAACAACCACTTGGCTTCACTGGTGAATTCTATTAAACATTTTAGAAGAGATAACACCTGTCCTTCTCAAAATCTTCCAAAACATTTCAGAGGGTGGAACACTTCCAAACTCATTCTACAAGGCTACCATCACCCTGATACCAAAACCAGACAAAGATATCACAAAAATAGAAAATTACATGCCCATATCATTGATGAATACTAATGCAAAAATCTTCAACAAAATACTAGCAAGCAGAATCCAATAATATATTAAAAGGATCATACACTACAATCAAGTGGGATTTTAGCAGAGATGCAAGGATTCTTCAAGATACACGAATCAATCAATGTAATATACCATATTAATTAATTAAAGAATTAAGAAACATAGGATTATCTGAATAGATACAGAAAAAGCTTTCAACAAAATTCAACACCAAATTATGATAAAAAGTCTCCAGAATGTGGGCATACAGGCAACCTAACTCAACATAATAAAGGCCATGTATGAGAAACTCACAGCAAACATTATTCTCAATGATGCAAAACTGAAAGCATTTCCTCTAAGATCAGGAAAAAGACAAAGGTGTCTACTCTCACCACTCTTATTCAACATAGTTTTGGAAGTTCTAGCCACAGCAATCAGAGATAAAAGGAATCCAAATTGGAAAAGGGGAAGTAAAATTATCACTGTTTGCAGATGACATGATACTATAAATAGAAAATCCTAAAGATGCTACCAGAAAGCTACTAAAGCTAACCAACAAATTTGGTAGAGTTTCAGAATACAGAATTTATACACAGAAATCCCTTGCATTCCTATACAGTAACAATGAAATGGTAGAAAGATAAATTAAGGAAACAATCCCATTTACCATTGCAAAAAAAGAATAAAATACCTAGGAATAAACCTACCTAAGGAGGCAAAAGACCTGTTATCAGAAAACTATAAAACACTGATGAAAGAAGTCAGAGATGACATAAACAGATGAAGAGATATGTCATGTTCTGGGATTGGAAGAATCAATATTGTGAAAATGAGTATACTACCCAAAGCAATCTACAGATTCAATGCAATCCCTATCAAATTACCAATGACATTTTTCACAGAATTAGAACAAAAAATTTTACAATTTGTATGGAAGCACAAAGACCATGAATAGCCAAAGCAATCTTGAGAAAGAAAAATGGAGGTGGAAGTATCAGGCTCCTTGACTTCAGACTATACTACAAAGCTACAGTAATCAAGACAGTATGGTATTGGCACAAAAACAGAAATATAGATCAATGGAAGAGTATAGAAAGCCCAGAGATAAACCCATGCACATATGGTCACCTTATTTTTTTTTTTGCTGTATGCAGACCTCTCACCCTTGTGGCCCCTCCCGTTCCGGAGCACAGGCCCAGTGGCCACGGGCCATGGCAGGGCCACGGTCCACAGGGCCAGCTGCTCCACGGCATGTGGGATCCTCCCGGACCAGGGCATGAACCCGTGTCCCCTGCATTGGCAAGCGGACTCCCAACCACTGCGCCACCAGGGAAGCCCTGGTCACCTTATTTTTGATAAAGGTGGCAAGAATACACAATGGAGAAAAGACAGCCTCTTCAATAAGTGGTGCTGGGAAAACCAGACAGCTACATATAAAGGAATGAAATTGAAACACTACCTAACATCATACACAAAATAAACTCAAAATGGGTTAAAGAGCTAAATGTAAGGCCAGATATTATAAAACACTTAGAGGCAAACATAGACACATCGCTCTTTGACATAAATCACAGTGACATCTTTTTTGACCCACCTCTTAGAGTAATGAAAATGAAAACAAAAATAAACAAATGGGACCTTATTAAACTTAAAAGCTTTTGCACAGCAAAGGAAATCATAAGCAAGATGGAAAGACAACCCTTAGAATGGGAGAGAATATTTGCAAATGAAGCAACTGACAAAGGATTAATCTCCAGAATGTACAAGTAGCTCATATAGCTCAATATCAAAAAGACAAACAACCCAATCAAAAAATCGGTAGAAGATCTAAATAGACATTTCTCCAAAGAAGACATACAGATGTGCAGCAAACACATGAAAGGATGCTCAACATCACAAATTATTGGGGAAATGCAAATCAAAACTACAATGTGGTATCACCTCACACCGGTCAGAATGGCCATCATCAAAAAAATTTACAAACAATAAATGCTGTAGAGTGTTTGTAGAAAAGGGAACTCTCTTGCACTGTTTTTTGGGAATGTACATTGATTCAGCCACTATGGAAAACAGTATGCAATTTCTTTAAAAAAACTAAAAATAGAACTACGATAAGACCCAACAATCTCATTACTGGGCATATACCCAGGTAAAACCATAATTCAAAAAAAACATGCACCCCAATGTTCATAGCAGCACTATTTACAATAGTCAGGACATGGAAGCAATCTAAATGTCCATCAACAGAAGAATGGATATAGAAGAAAAATACTACAAAAGTTTCAAGTAAACCACTAGAAGGCAAGAAAGGGGAAAATAAGAGAGGTTAAAAAAAAACATAGAAAAATAAACAGAAAAATAAGAAAATGGCAGCCTTAAGCCCAAAACATCAATAACAACTTTAAATACAGCCTAAAGTCACCAACTAAATGACATATTTGTAGATTTGATGAGATAATATGAAATAACTATATGTTGTCTATAGGAAACTCACCACAAACACAACATAAGGAAAATAAAAGTAAAGAACAGAAATAGATATATTACGGTAATATTAATTTAAAAGAAAACAGAATATATATTAATACCAGGTAGTGTAGAGTTCAGAACAAAGAAAATTACATTACATAATAAAAAGGATCATTACATAATGATAAAAGGATCATAATGTATTGATTCTTTATGGAAATTACATAATGATAAAGGAATCAGTCCTCTAAGATATCAGTGATTCTAAGTGTGTACAAATGAAACAACAGAGCTGCAAAATACATAAAAGCTGATAGGGGTGAGAAAACAAACAAAAATTCATAATTTTCATTGACACTTCAACACACCATTTGATAAAGCTAATAGACATAAAACCAGCAGAGATATCAACTAATTGAACAGCACCCTCAATCAGCAGCATCTAATTGACATTTATAAAACAATCTAACAAACAATAGTATTATACATATTTTATTAAAGTGCTCATGGAGCATTTAATAAGATCAAACATATCTTGGCCACAAAACAAGATTCAACATATTTAACAGGTCTGAAATTAATATTCAGAGTGTGATGTCCAACCATAAAGGAATTAAACTAGAAAAAAATGACATAAAAACAAATTCCTCAAACCTTGGAAATTAAACTACTCACTTGTGAACAACCCATGACTCAAAGAGCAAGTCTCAAGGAAACAGAAATATATGTAGAATTGAAAGAAAATGAAAATACCATATATCAACATATGTGAGATGCACCTAAAGCAGTGTTTACAGGGAAATATGTGACACTAAATGTTTATTAGAAAAACGGAAAGACCTCAAATAAATAATCTAAGTTCCTATACTAAAACTAGACAAAAAGATCAAATACACCAAAAACAAGGAAAAAGAAGGAAATAATAAAAAAGTTAAGCAAATTAAATTGAAAGCATGGAAGCAATAGAAAAAATCAATGACACAAAACTTTTTCTTGGAAAAAATCAGTAAAATGGATCAAGCTGTAGCAAAACTTAAAAATATAAAGAGAAAGATGACATAAATGCCAATGTCAGAAGTAAAACATAGGATATCATTACAGGCCCTGCAGATATTAAAAGGATAATGGAATATTAGGAATAATTTTACACTAATAAATTTCAAAATGTTGAAGACTTGGATCATTTCCTCAAAAACAACACACCACTAAAACTCAACCAAGATGAAATAGATAACTGGAATAGCCATATAACAACCAAAGAAATTAAATTTGCAATTGAAAAATCCCCCCCGCCCAAGACACACACATGTATATCCTTAGGCTCAGATATCCTCACTGGAAAATTTTACCAAACACTTAGTAAAGAAGAACTAACCTCAATTTTACACAATCTCTTTTAGAGGACAGAAGAGGAGGGAATAGCTTCTACCTCATTTTATGAAGACAGTATTAGCTTGATACCCAAACTAGACAAAGACAGTACTAAAAAAAAAGAAAAATATAAATATTTAGAAATAGAAGGGAATTATCTTAACTTGATTATGTATCTACAAAAAAAACCCAAAACACTCTATAGCAAGCATCATGCTTAATGGTAGAAGACTCAGTGCTTTCTACTACCAGGAACAAGGCAAGGATATCTACTCTCACTAACTCATTAGTGATATTCAACATAGTACTGTAAGCTCTAGCCATTTCAACAAGAAAAAACAAAAAAAGAACATTGACCTCAATATCATGTTATGTGAAAATTAACTCAAAATGGATCATGCACTTAAATATAAAATGTTAAACTACAAAAATGTTATAAGAAAAAAAAAGATGAGAAAATACTTGGGATCTAGGGCTAGAGATTATGTTGACTACCAAAAGCATGATCCAAAAAGGAAAAGTTATAAATTGGTCTCTTCAAAAGTAAAAGTTTTGTCCTGAAAAGGGTACAATGAAGAAGATGAAAAGACCAGCTACAGATTGAGAAAAAAATTTTCATACCACATCCTGACAAATGATTATGTTGCAAATACATAAAACCCATCAAAACTCAACAGTTAAAAAGAAAAAGAAATCCAATTATAAAATTAGTAAAAGGCATAAACAGACATTTCACAGAGGAGGATAGCACATGAAAAATAAGCAGTTGAAATGTTATTCTGCATCCCTAGACCTTAGGGAAATATAAATTAAAACCACAGTGAGAGATATCACTACATATCTATCAGAGTGGCTAAAATAAAAAATAGTGACCATAACAAATACTGATGAAAATGCAGAGAAACTAGATCACTCACACATTGCTGGTGGGGATGTAAAATTGGCAATTTATTATGAAAGGAAACATGCAGTTACTATACAATCCAGTACAATCCAATTGTACTCTCAATTTATCTCAGATAAATGAAATTTTATGCTTATACAAATACCTGTACATGAATGTTCATAATTTCTTTATTTTTGATATTCCCAAAACAGAAGTAACTCAGAAGTCCTTCAATGGGTAAAGCTTTAAACATGTGATGGTCTTTTCACACAATGGAATACAACACAACAATAAAAGGAACAAGCCATCAATACATGGAACAACCTCAGGAATGACCATCAGAACACCACAGAAGTGAAATGCCAGAGAAGCTAATATCTGTACCCCAATCAGGAAGGTGGAAAAATCAGAAGGCTGACACTAGAAATATAAAACTGAAAAGCTCTATAAATAAG
The DNA here is from genome assembly GCF_964341445.2 of Mesoplodon mirus. NCBI lineage: Eukaryota > Metazoa > Chordata > Mammalia > Artiodactyla > Ziphiidae > Mesoplodon > Mesoplodon mirus. The sequence goes on along the minus strand of NC_138983.1, from coordinate 104,647,903 downwards.
ATTTCAGGTGTCATTATGCTAGTTGCAGATAGCCATTAGTTCAACTTCCTGACCACTGCAAAGGGAAGTCTGGCTGCCACTGAGACCCGATGCTTTTTGACATCCACAAAACTGGTGATGAGACATTGAAACAATGACTCAAGCTGCCATTGCTACTGTGACTTCCTCTTATGCTCATAAAGTTGGATTGTGGGTGGTGGCATCTCTTCAATCTTGTCTGTCAGAAGAGTAGAACAAAAAGCATAAAAAAACAGTCCAACTCACTTCTGTCTTCCAAGTCTTGCTTTAGAGCAACCAACTGGCAGAAATATTAATATTAAACATTTATGACTAGACAATATATTAAATAATGTAGGGATTATGAAGAGGACAACTATATTTCTCCTCATAGTAATTATATAACTCAATAGAAAAAAAATCACATTTCAGTAAAATACAATTTGGAGGAAGAATAAAGGAAACAATCTGTTTAGGTGATCTGCATTTTGAGGTTGCTTTTAATTTATAATTAATAATGATAGTGTGAGGCATGTTCAAGGAACAGAGAGTTTATTTTACATCTGTCACTCACTAACTATGGAACTTTAGGTAAGTTATTTTTCTGAGCCTTATTTTCTGTTTATTTAAAATGGAAATAATCATAATAATCATTTAATGGGTTTTGAGAGTATATATAGGCTATAAAGACATCACTTTAATGTTTCAACATCCCACAATTTCAACTATAACCTAGCATCTGTATAGAAGTTGAGTGGCGGTAACGCATAGGCCAAGCTTCTTATATGTAGAAAAATATATCTCATTTTGTGAATTCATACCTGTGTCCACAAGTTTAAAGTGTTTGAATCAGTATCAACTGATTAAAAACATAATGTAATATCAACAAATATTTGAGTTGATTTATTCTATGGTTTTATTTCTCCTGAATTAAATGTTTGAGTTGCATTAATTAACTTCTTGAAGGGTAGGAATAGCAGCAATAGCAGCAGCAATAGTAAGTAACATATATTAAATACATACTATACGGCTGGCATTTGTGTATGTACTTTACACGTATCATGTCATTGGGTATTCACACCTACCTTGAGAAAGAGAGATATACTATTAGTTATATGTTACGTCTGAATGCATTCTCCTGTGACTTGTTTTTTTCATTCAAAATTATATTTTTGAAACTCATCCATGGAGATGCCTATAGCTATAGCACATTCATTTGAAAATGCCAAATTGTATTCCAAACTGTTTTTTGCCAGTTACATTTCCACCACTAGTGGATAAGATTCCTTTGCTCCATATGCTTGTTATATTTGTATTGTCACACTTTTACATTTTTGCTAATTTAGAGGTTGTAAAATATCTCGTGGTGGTTTTACATTTTAATTTTCCTAACTATGTGAAGTTGAATATATTTTAAAAGTGTTATTTAACCATTCATATTTCTTGTCCTATGAAATGCACATTATTTTTCTTAATTAATTTTCTTTTAAATTAATATTCAAGATTTTATATAGCTTAAATGCTTAATGCTAGTTATTACTGCAAATACCTTCTTTAGTTTATGAACTGACTTTCAATTTTTAAGGTGTCTTTTGAAGAGACTAAAATTTCTTAGAATCGTAGAACTTATATATTTCCACTTGGGGTTGTTATTTCTGTGCATTTTAAAAGATATTCTTTACTCAGTTAAGCCACATAGATGTTTCCCAACTCTCTATTCAAAATTTTTTGTTTTTCTTTTTTACACATACATTAATTCCAGAAGAACTAAACATGAAATTAATTTTTGTGAACGGTGTCAAGTAAGGAAACAAGTTAATTATTTTCCTATATGAAAACATTTTTTAATACTATATATAAACAATACTTTTCTCACAGATCTCCAATGTCACCTTTTCAGGTATCAAGTTGTCATATATGCTTGATACTGTTTTTGTACCATCTCTGTCTCTCTTTATTTTGCTTTTCTGTGTGCTTGTTTATCCTCATTTATCTTTGTCTTTAACTTAATTTCTAAAGGTTAATGAAAAATCTTGAAGTCTTATAGCTGTTCCTTATGATATTATTCTTTGAAATTATCTTGGCCTTTAGCTTTTCTGTGTAAAGTTTAAACCAACTTACTGACTTTTACAAAGAAAATTTTAAAATTGTTTTCTTTCTTTTTAAAGATTTTTTTCTTTTTTTTAAATGGTTTCTGCTTTATAACAAAGTGAATCAGTCATACATATACATCTGTTCCCACATCCCTTCCCTCATGCATCTCCCTCCCTCCCACCCTCCCCATCCCACCCCTCCAGGCGGTCACAAAGCGCCGAGCTGATCTCCCTGTCCTCTGTGGCTGCTTCCCACTATCTATCTACCTTACGTTTGGTAGTGTATATATGTCCATGCCTCTCTTTCGCCTTGTCACAGCTTACCCTTCCCCCTCCCCATATCCTCAAGTCCATTCTCAAGTAGGTCTGTGTCTTTATTCCTGTTTTACCCCTAGGTTCTTCATGACTTTTTTTTTATTCCATATATATGTGTTAGCATACGGTATTTGTCTTTCTCTTTCTTTTTTATTTTATTTTTTTATTTTTATTTTTTTTATTAGTTTCTGCTTTATAACAAAGTGAATCAGTCATACATATACATCTGTTCCCACATCCCTTCCCTCATGCATCTCCCTCCCTCCCACCCTCCCCATCCCACCCCTCCAGGCGGTCACAAAGCACCGAGCTGATCTCCCTGTGCTCTGCGGCTGCTTCCCACTAGCTATCTACCTTACGTTTGGTAGTGTATATATGTCCATGCCTCTCTTTCGTTTTGTCACAGCTTACCCGTCCCCCTCCACATATCCTCAAGTCCATTCTCAAGTAGGTCTGTGTCTTTATTCCTGTTTTACCCCTAGGTTCTTCATGACATTTTTTTTTAATTCCATATATATGTGTTAGCATATGGTATTTGTCTTTCTCTTTCTGACTTACTTCACTCTGTATGACAGACTCTAGGTCTATCCACCTCATTACAAATAGTTCAGTTTCATTTCTTTTTATGGCTGAGTAATATTCCATTGTATATATGTGCTACATCTTCTTTATCCATTCATCCGATGATGGACACTTAGGTTGTTTCCATCTCCGGGCTATTGTAAATAGGGCTGCTATGAACATTTTGGTACATGTCTCTTTTTGAATTATGGTTTTCTCAGGGTATATGCCTAGTAGTGGGATTGCTGGGTCATATGGTAACTCTATTTTTAGATTTTGAAGGAACCTCCATACCGTTCTCCATAGTGGCTGTACCAATTCACATTCCCACCATCAGTGCAAGAGTGTTCCCTTTTCTCCACACCCTCTCTAGCATTTATTGTTTCTAGATTTCTTGATGATGGCCATTCTGACTGGTGTGAGATGGTATCTCATTGTAGTTTTGATTTGCATTTCTCTAATGATTAATGATGTTGAGCATTCTTTCATGTGTTTGTTGGCAGTCTGTATATCTTCTTTGGAGAAATGTCTATTTAGGTCTTCTGCACATTTTTGGATTGGTTTGTTTTTTTGTTATTGAGCTGCATGAGTTGTTTATAAATTTTGGAGATTAATCCTTTGTCAGTTGCTTCATTTGCAAATATTTTCTCGCATTCTGAGGGTTGTCTTTTGGTCTTGTTTATGGTTTCCTTTGCTATGCAAAAGCTTTGAAGTTTCATTAGGTCCCATTTGTTTATCTTTGTTTTTATTTCCATTTCTCTAGAAGGTGGGTCCAAAAGGATCTTGCTGTGATTTATGTCATGGAGTGTTCTGCCTATGGTTTCCTCTAAGAGTTTGATAGTTTCTGGCCTTATATTTAGGTCTTTAATCCATTTTGAGCTTATTTTTGTGTATGGTGTTAGACAATGATCTAATCTCATACTTTTACATGTCCCTGTCCAGTTTTCCCAGCACCACTTATTGAAGAGGCTGTCCTTTCTCCACTGTACATTCCTGCCTCCTTTATCAAAGATAAGTTGACAATATGTGCGTGGGTTTATCTCTGGGCTTTCTATCCTGTTCCATTGATCTATCTTTCTGTCTTTGTGCCAGTACCACACTGTCTTGATTACTGTAGCTTTGTAGTATAGTGTGAAGTCAGGGAGCCTGATTCCTCCAGCTCCATTTTTTGTTCTCAAGATTGCTTTGGCTATTCGGGGTCTTTTGTGTTTCCAAACAAATTTTGAATTTTTTTGTTCTAGTTCTGTGAAAAATGCCAGTGGTAGTTTGATAGGGATTGCATTGAATCTGTAGATTGCTTTGGGTAGTAGAGTCATTTTCACAATATTGATTCTTCCAATCCAGGAGCATGGTATATCTCTCCACCTATTAGTATCATCTTTAATTTCTTTCATCAGTGTCTTATAATTTTCTGCATACAGGTCTTTTGTCTCCTTAGGTAGGTTTATTCCTAGATATTTTATTCTTTTTCTTGCAATGGTAAATAAGAGTGTTTTCTTGATTTCATTTTCAGATTTTTCATCATTAGTGTACAGGAATGCCAGAGATTTCTGTGCATTAATTTTCTATCCTGCTACTTTACCAAATTCATTGATTAGCTCTAGTAGTTTTCTGGTAACATCTTTAGGATTCTCTATGTATAGTATCATGTCATCTGCAAACAGTGACAGCTTTACTTCTTCTTTTCCAATTTGGATTCCTTTTATTTCCTTTTCTTCTCTGATTGCTGTGGCTAAAACTTCCAAAACTAAGTTGAATAAGAGTGGTGAGAGTCGGCAGCCTTGTCTTGTTCCTGATCTTAGTGGAAATGGTTTCAGTTTTTCACCATTGAGGACAACGTTGGCTGTGGGTTTGTCATATATGGCCTTTATTATGTTGAGGAAAGTTCCCTCTATGCCTACTTTCTGCAGGGTTTTTATCATAAATGGGTGTTGAATTTTGTCAAAAGCTTTCTCTGCATCTATTGAGATGATCATATGGTTTTTCTCCTTCAATTTGAAAATATGGTGTATCACATTGATTGATTTGCGTATATTGAAGAATCCTTGCATTCCTGGAATAAACCCCACTTGATCATGGTGTATGATCCTTTTAATGTGCTGTTGGATTCTGTTTGCTAGGATTTTGTTGAGGATTTTTGCATCTATGTTCATCAGTGATATTGGCCTGTAGTTTTCTTTCTTTGTGACATCCTTGCCTGGTTTTGGTATCAAGGTGATGGTGGCCTCGTAGAATGAGTTTGGGAGTGTTCCTTACTCTGAAATTGTTTGGAAGAGTTTGAGAAGGATGGTTGTTAGCTCTTCTCTAAATGTTTGATAGAATTCGCCTGTGAAGCCATCTGGTCCTGGGCTTTTGTTTATTGGAAGATTTTTAATCACAGTTTCAATTTCAGTGCTTGTGATTGGCCTATTCATTTTTTCTATTTCTTCCTGATTCAGTCTTGGCAGGTTGTGCATTTCTAAGAATATGTCCATTTCTTCCAGGTTGTCCATTTTATTGGCATAGAGTTGCTTGTAGTAATCTCTCATGATCTTTTGTATTTCTGCAGTGTCAGTTGTTACTTCTCCTTTTTCATTTCTAATTCTATTGATTTGAGTCTTCTCCCTTTTTTTCTTGATGAGTCTGGCTAATGGTTTATCAATTTTGTTTATCTTCTCAAAGAACCAGCTTTTAGTTTTATTGATCTTTGCTATCGTTTCCTTCATTTCTTTTTCATTTATTTCTGATCTGATCTTTATGATTTCTTTCCTTCTCCTAACTTTGGGGTTTTTTGTTCTTCTTTCTCTAATTGCTTTAGGTGTAGGGTCAGGTTGTTTACTCGAGATGTTTCCTGTTTCTTAAGGTGGGATTGTATTGCTATAAACTTTCCCCTTTGAACTGCTTTTGCTGCATCCCATAGGTTTTGGGTCGTCGTGTCTCCATTGTCATTTGTTTCTAGGTATTATTTTATTTCTTCATTGATTTCTTCAGTGATCACTTCGTTATTGAGTAGTGTATTGTTTAGCCTCCATGTGTTTATATTTTTTACATATCTTTTCCTGTAATTGATGTCTAGTCTCATAGCATTGTGGTCAGAAAAGATACTTGATATGATTTCAATTTTCTTAAATTTACCAAGGCTTGATTTGTGACCCAAGATATGATCCTGGAGAATGTTCCATGAGCACTTGAGAAAAATGTGTATTCTGTTGTTTTTGGATGGAATGTCCTATAAATATCAATTAAGTCCATCTTGTTGAATGTATCATTTAAAGCTTATGTTTCCTTATTTATTTTCATTTTGGATGATCTGTCCATTGGTGAAAGTGGGGTGTTAAAGTCCCCTACTATGAGTGTGTTACTGTCGATTTCCCCTTTTATGGCTGTTAGTATTTGCCTTATGTATTGAGGTGCTCCTATGTTGGGTGCATAAATATTTACAATTGTTATATCTTCTTCTTGGATCGATCCCTTGATCATTATGTAGTGTCCTTCTTTGTCTCTTCTAATAGTCTTTATTTTAAAGTCTATTTTGTCTGATATGAGAATTGCTACTCCAGCTTTCTTTTATTTCCATTTGCATGGAATATCTTTTTCCATCCCCTTACTTTCAATCTGTATGTGTCTCTAGGTCTGAAGTGGGTCTCTTATAGACAGCATATATATGGGTCTTGTTTTTGTATCCATTCAGCCACTCTGTGTCTTTTGGTGGGAGCATTTAGTCCATTTACATTTAAGGTAATTATTGATATGTATGTTCCTATTCCCATTTCCTTAATTGCTTTGGGTTCATTATTGTAGGTCTTTTCCTTCTGTTGTGTTTCTTGCCTAGAGAAGTTCCTTTAGCATTTGTTGTAAAGCTGGTTTGGTGGTGCTGAACTCTCTCAGCTTTTGCTTGACTGTAAAGCTTTTAATTTCTCCATCAAATCTGAATGAGATCCTTGCTGGGTAGAGTAATCTTGGTTGCAGGTTTTTCTCCTTCATCACTTTAGTTATGTCCTGCCACTCCCTTTTGTCTTGTACAGTTTCTGCTGAGAGATCAGCTGTTAACCTGATGGGGATTCCCTTGTGTGTTATTTGTTTTTTTTCCCTTGCTGCTTTTAATATGATTTCTTTGTGTTTAATTTTTGACAGTTTGATTAATATGTGTCTTGGCATATTTCTCCTTGGATTTATTCTGTATGGGACTCTCTGTGCCTCATGGACTTAACTATTTCCTTTCCCATATTAGGGAAGTTTTCAACTATAATGCTTCAAATATTTTCTCAGTCCCTTTCTTTTTCTCTTCTTCTTCTGGAACCCCTATAATTCGAATGCTGGTGTGTTTAATGTTGTCCCAGAGGTCTCTGAGACTGGCCTGTGTTCTTTTCATTCTTTTTATCTTATTTTGCTCTGAAGCAGTTATTTCCACTATTTTATCTTGCACCTCACTTATCCGTTCTTCTGCCTCAGTTATTCTGCTATTGATCCCATCTAGAGTATTTTTCATTTCATTTATTGTGTTTTTAATAGATGCTTGATTCATCTTTAGTTCTTCTAGGTCCTTGTTAACTGTTTCTTGCATTTTGTCTATTCTATTTCCAAGATTTTGGATCTTGGAAATAGAATCTTGGATCATCTTTACTATCATTATTCTGCATTCTTTTTCAGGTAGACTGCCTATTACTTCTTCATTTGTTAGGTCTGGTAGGTTTTTATCTTGCTCCTTCACCTGCTGTGTCTTTTTCTGTCTTCTCATTTTGCTTATCTTACTGTGTTTGGGGTCTCCTTTTTGCAGGCTGCAGGTTCCCCAAATTTGAAATAGTATTTATTTAAAAACTAGGCTATTTATAAAGATCGCAAAAACACTACAAAGTATTCATTGAAAAGAACCTAACATTTACTACTGTAGTACATTATGTACAATTTATTGACTATTTCTACTGAATATACATTTATGTATTACATAATCTAACATTTATATTAAGTATAACTATAATATGATTCTTGTGTCAACCTTGACAAAGCTGGTGAAATCCTTTGCTACAAAAATATGTCTCTGCCTTCTATTTCTGTTTCAGTATTAGTTTCCGCATTTGCCAGCAAGATACTTTTCATCCTACTAAACTAATAGGCCACTTAGTTGAGTACTGGATAAAATACAAATTGCAGGGAATCCTTCATTTTTGTTTATAATTTTAAAAATTTCAACTAAAAGTGCAAAGCTTTTATCAATTTCTGTAGCTTGCTCTCTTCCTAAACCTACTTGCTTCTTCTATCAATATTTAAGTTTCTGGTTTTAAATAACTGTGACTCTCTAATGTGTTCTCTGTTAAAGGCTTTCTCTCCCTTTAGAATTGTTACTAGGAGAAGTGGTATTTTTGTGGGAAAAAAACTGCATCTTCTCTACTACTCAGCTGTCAGGACTATAGAGATACATCCTCAGTTGTATAATCAAAAACCTGGCCTGGCATCGCCTAGTGAGATTAAAAACCACTTTTTCAATTCCTTGCAATTAAAATATTTACATCAACTTCTCTTGGTTTTAACAATAGCATATAGAACCCAGTGTGGGTGTGGCTCATGATTCTGCTTCTCTGACTCATGATCTTAGACTTCTTGCTTCCAACTTCCTAATGAATGTGCCCTTTAGCAATTGCTGGGGGCCAGGTTTGTTTACTGCTACTCCTTTCCAACAGTTCAAGGCCATGAGGCATCTCTTGAATGTATTTCTTTGCTACAAAGTATTTATCTCCCCTGCCCTCACCCCACTCTCAGGTTCTGTTGCTTATTTAAGATTTGCATCTGTAAAGAGTCCTTTGGGTTTGTTTCCTTGGTGGACTGGCTGTCTTCCAAGATTTTGTTGTTAATATCGTCTGACATTTTAAAGATGACCTTTCGGTGTTGTTATAAAACTTCTCAAGGAAAGGAAAACAGAAGTGCTCATCTAACCCTCTTCTAAAGACTATGCAAAAAAGCCAGTTGTTTTAAAACATTATGGCTGGTGATATAAATGGCTGCAGCATATTATATCTACACCTGCATGTTTTTAACTTCCAGAAACTAAAAATCACCTCTGCAACATGCAATCAGCCATGAAGAAAGAAAGAAACAAACAAAAACCCAGTATTGAAAATTGTCTGCCTGATCCGTGAATGTATTGGCGAACAAGCCTGCTACTTCTAGTATTTACATAAAGACAGTAGTCAAATAACCAGTGCACTAAAACAAACAATTCTTCTGTGAGAAAAAAGAATGATGCTACTTAGAGTTGATGGACATGAACTTTAGGAATTTTAGAGCTGAAAATAATCTTGGAGGCCTCCTTTTAGAGATGAGGAATATGAGGTCTATGGTGGTTAAGTGAATTGTCCAAGCCAGAGATGGGGCTAGGGTCAAAGTTGAGTTCTTCTGCCAGGATGTTGAGCTTACTCTTTGAACTTGCTGGGTGTTTACATATTGCATCAACAGAGCCCAAATGTACTGGATTTTCTTCCATTTACTAATAGAAGGAAGTTAGTGCCTTTACAGGTATTGTAGTATAAAATCAGCCCATTCAGCCAAAAATTAGTCAATCTAGGAGTCCCAAAGAGACAATGCTTTGCAGGCTTTTTCTTTTCTTTTCTTTTCTTTTTCCACTGGAAATGGGAATTAGACAGATAATGCATGTTTGTGTGTATGTATGTATACATATATATATATATTTATATCTTGTTCAAATTCAAAAGAATACAATTTTTATAGTCTAATTACATATGACATAAAAATAGAACATCGTTAATCAAATACATTTGCAGTATTTAGTTTTGTAAGTAACTTCTTTTTATATCTATACAGTTTTAAAGATAATGGGACGACACAGAAATATTATTCATTTTCAAGCTAACACTGATAAATAATGTTTTGTAAGTGTCCTAAATTATGTAAAGACTAAAAGTTCCATTGTTCTATCTATTCTATGGTAAGTGGTTGATGCTTAGCTATGAAATAATGTATCAATCTCAGGAAACAATTCTTAGGTTAAAAAACTCATCTTCCCTATGATGTCTTTTCACAAAGATTTAATTCAAAGAATTTGCCTTTGTAAGATCTCCATCACTTTTCACCATTGTTCCCATGCATGTTCCTGTTAAGAGTGCCTGATCCTGTTGCTAAGCAACCTTGCAGTCTTGTTGGGTCATGATGGTGAACTAATAATTATTTAAAATGTGTCTGTTTGGATAGGGTCTTTTAAAGAATATCGTGATACTTTTGTGTAAGAGGCTGGGTAAGAGGGTTCTTCATTTCAACTTACAGTTCTACAGGAATATAAGTGATAGAATGATGTTTGCCAGAAGAGTTGGAAGAATGTCAAGAGTACACTAAAAAGCACTAGCTCTTACTTCCTCCTGGTATGCTTTTTTTCTAGAAAAGGGTAAAAGTCAGTCAGATGACAAGTCAAGAAATTTAGCAAAGGATTTCAAAGAAATAAGAGGAACATCAATATTCCTTTTATTGACTAGATTAAATTATTATGTTTTTCCTTCTCATCCCAAATTCTTAAGCAAAATTGTCAAGCCATGTTATGTTTAAAAATAAGTCCCATGTAAGCGAGACATGGGTATTTGAATTTTATCAGGCTTCCAGATAAAACTAAATTGTTGATTAAATCCTCTCCATCCTGCTTGCTCTTGTCCCAGACATCCCTCTCCAGTTCAGGAATACCCTCCTTTAAATAGCTTATTTAACCATATGGGACTGATGCCAGTAGCCTTAATATTTTCTGTACAGTATACTGGGATATATAAGGGGACTACCATCATATCTCTAGCATGTAGTGAGAGTTGGTAAATAGCATTCCCAGTGTGTATCTGGAAAAACAAAAAGGTTGTTCCTTTAAACAATCTTTTTTGGTGATAAAGCAAAGAATCAAAGGTATTTCATTACTAAAGAATCAGAGAATGTCCTAACTCTAAGAGAAGAGCACTTCTAACGTCATCTCAATATCCATCCAATCCAGAAGCAGAGCTGATGGTGCTACCAAGAGACAGAGTCTCCTTGTGGTGACACCACCTTCAAAAGTTTTGGAAGGTACCCCCAAACATCACCAGTTTTCTTTACACCCTTGCTTGTCTCTAGTATTTAAAGATACATCTGATACTTATTGATTCTATTTATATTTTGAGGGTGATCCCTTCTTAGGGATATCATCTCATATGCAAAGTTAAAAGTATTGATCATTTTTCTCTCCTAAACTTAAACTATTATAATTTATGTTTAAGGCAGCCAAGTTTAATAGCTTTATGACTTGGGGCCATAAAGGTGAGTGTTTCAATCTTGGTTCACTGTTCTGTAGGTGGTATATGGCCACTCCAGGTATCAGCTTTCTTACTTATAAAATAGGGTTTGCAGTGCTTTCTTCACAGATAAACGATTCAATTTGATATGCTAACATAGTGTCTACCATATAGTGTACATTAAATGTGAGCCCTCTTTCCTATCTCCACTGGGTGTGGCCAACTTCTAGTTTTCTAGGATTTACTAGAAAATTTCATACCTTCTAGGAATATATTTCCTTACCATCATATTCCCTTACCATCTTCATTTTACTAAACTAAAGGCTCTTAATTTTTTTGTAATTCCCACATTCTTATTTCCTATCTCAGCTACTTTTCTGTTATTTTTTTAGAATTCAGTTTATTTTAGCAGGCATTAATTGAGGTAAGGGGAATTACAGTAGGTCCTATGGTTACAAATGTAAACAGGATCCCTGTTCTCAGGTACCTTACAGTCTAGTGTCAAGAGTAGTAAACAGACAAAAAAATGCAATTTGACCCGATAAATTCTCTGATATTGGTAAGCCTGTGACAACACAAGTGAAATACCTAAATCAGATTAGGGAAGATGGGAAATTAAAGGTAAAGGAGCTGGTCGTACTTGTAGGCTTTTCTCTAGAGTTGGCAAACATCTGTACCTGTGTTCAAGGTTTAGATTGACCAAGACAGCCTTAACATTCCTTTCAGCTTAATAAAACTTTAGACAGGTTTCTTCCTGACTTATAGGCCCTTGACTTCCCCTTATTTAGAACATTTACTCTAAAAAACATGCAAATTCTTTTTTCACCCCTTTGACACGTAAATCTTCTTCTAGTAATCTTGCCAGATTTACAACCTAGGAATGTCTTTCTCACGGACATGGGAGCCATTTTTCAAAATGTAATCATCAAGAAAGATAGCACCGCATTCTCTGTGGGAGGGCAAGAGTCTAACTTCAATAAGTGCTGATTAGCAAACACAGATGGCCTAATCACATTAACCAGTCTCCTCCTAATGTCCTCCAGTACCAGTCCACTAGCTCACTCCAGAATTGATAAACTGTCCCACCTTTTGTTTCAGCAGAGTTTAGTCCAATCTCTCTCTCCAACTGCAATCGTTTTCAATCAACTTTCCCTTGCCTGTTTAAGTCTGTCCTTGGACAGGATGCATCCAGGTTGTGTACAAGGGGAAAAAACGGATTTTTGCCCAATAATCTACTCACTGATGCCTGGCACTTGGTCAACTTTTGTAATTGCTGATTAAAATAAGTCCATCATGTCAATGTCTAGGGGGAAATGTTTTCAATGGCTCTAAACACTTTGAGCAGTGATAAATGAAATCTATGAGTTCACCGTCTTCTAACTGGAACTAGAATTATTTTTCCAAAAATATATTTCTTTACACTTATGCACAAAATGAGCCTCTGCCTCAAAGAGACTGTGAGTAGGCTCAAGTATCCACTTGTCCTAATAGCTTTATACTCATTCTTTTGGTATTTCAATTATCTCAAGTGTTCAGAATCATGAATAAAGTTGGGAGCAATTCATGATGATGTTAATCAATTATAAATTACTCAACAAGGGCTCCCCTTATTATACTCTCCATGAAGCTCTCTAGAGGATCAGCTCATGTACTGGCCTCAGGCACAGTCTAGATTGAGAGAGGATTTCAAATAATTGATGGTTTTAGCCAAAATTTTGAATTCTAAAAATGGATGGAAATTTGGAAATTCTGAATCAATCATAGCAAATTACAAATTATCATCAAGAAAGACTGCATAATAAAAATTTCTAAAGGTTACTGTAGAAATTAAGCTTAAATTCAAATTTAATTCTAAGGTAAATAATAATATGTATTCCATTTTCTTTTTTCATTATAAAATTTATAAAACCAGAATTTTCCTTCTAATGTACGCATTTGGTGTACTTGCTTTTTATTTCCAAAAAAAGTTTCCCTAACTTAAGGACATATACAACATACGGTACCTTAGAATTAAGGAAATATGGGAGAATGATTTTGATTACCTCCTCATGCTACATGAAAATTCATTACTACAAATTTTCTTGAACAGTTTTTTTAAAAGATGCCAGTTACCTAACTCATACAAACACCCATATACATATGTACATCTTTCTTGTTGGGGAACAGACTTATATTAGTGTAAATAAGTGGTCATTAAAGTTAATGTGTTCATTTTAAATAGTTATAATTTAAGATATAGTAGAAATTCGTTTGAACATGATATGTACCTTTTAAAAATATATTAGAGACTTTAGAACCACCTCACAGTGACTATATTTGTCCATTATGAGGTTTAGAATATACTTTGCTACTTAAATGAGTTGAGTATGATATTTTATCATTATACCTTTGCTTTTATCATATATTGTGGATGTAGAGTCTTTGGTCAGAAACATACCCTCTATATTATAAAAACATTATTATAGAAAAATGTAGTATTCTTTTAATATATAATTTAACATGAAACTAGGACAGATTTTCAGCAAAAGAAGGGAGCTGCATATAGTTGGCTTTTACTGGCAGGCCTCTTTCTGCCCAGTAATTACCCAGTCTTTACATACATGTTACAGTTCAGTGCTTTTAAGGAAATCCAACTTTCTTTGCTCTCTGATCTTTTCTTCTCACAAAATACTTAGCAAACACATAGCTATTAGCTCCATAGGAAGTGGTTGTATACATCAGGTATTTTTCACAAGCCCACTTAACCAAGGTACCAAGTAATTTGACTAGAATCCAAACCAAATCAGTTGAAGAGCTAAGTGTACAAAAAATCCTGTAACACACTAGATTCCAATGAGCCACAGTTTTATTAACACTGCATCACTTAGCAAACTCAGATGCGGTCTTTGGGTCTTTATGTTGAGTTTGTTTAATTGGCAAATGCTTAAGAGCACACTTTATTTATTGATTGATTTATATATTAAAGAATCATCTTTTTTAAATTTATTTATTTTTGGCTGTGTTGGGTCTTCGTTGCTGCACGCGGACTTTCTCTAGTTGCGGGGAGTGGGGGCTACTCTTCGTTGTGGTGCGCGGGCTTCTCATTGCGGTGCCTTCTCTTGTTGCAGAGCACGGGCTCTAGGCACGTGGGCATCAGTAGTTGTGGCACACGGGCTCAGTAGTTGTGGTGCATGGGCTTAGTTGCTCCACGGCATGTGGGATCCTCCCAGACCAGGGCTCGAACCTGTGTCCCCTGCATTGACAGGCGGATTCCTAACCACTGTGCCACCAGGGAAGTCCCTAAGAGCCCACTTTAAATGCAGTTACACAATGACATCATGATAAGAAATGCTATAGGAATATAGGCATAGAAAACCAAATTTTCATCACTCACATATGCCCTGAGCATTTTCTGCTGGAGAATCTGAACTTCATAATGAGGGTACTAATATATTACATGCTTCTGACAGTAAGTTCTTATCACTTGAGAAATATCATTAAACGTTATATCTCTGCAGCTTAATCCTTCTTAACCTGAAATATACCTTTAGAAATAATATTGTAACAGTTTGAGAAAATTCAGCTATTACATAGCTATTTACCTAAATATTTATGTGAGATAATTATGAAAGCATTCTATTAATAATTTTTTGAAGACATTGTAATAACAATTTAGTCTTAGAGTTTTAGAAAAAAAATAAACCAATAAAGGTACTTCTTCTGGTTCAAACTGTACAAATGAAAATTCTGAAGCTAAGTAAATTGGGCAAAGTATGTTGCTGTTTCATAAGTTAATGAAAGTAAATTTATTTATTAAATTTTTATTTATTTATATTTTCGTGGGTTTATAACACATAAGGTTCATGTGTATATTTTGACATTTATATAAACTACAGTGTGCTCACCACCAAAAGGTTAGTTGTCAACTGTCATCATATTGTTGACCCCCTTTACCCATCTTGCCCTCCCTCCACCCCCTTCTCCTCTGCTAACCACTACTCTGTTCTCTGTATCTATTTGTTTCAGTTTGTTTTCTTCATTCATTTTGTTTTGCTTGTTTCTATATGCCACATATGAGTTAAATCATATGGTATTGGTCTTTCTCCATCTGGTTTATTTCACTTAACATAATACCCACAAGGTCCATCCATGTTGTCCCAAATGCCAAGATTTCATCTTTTTATGGCTATTATTCCATTGTAAGTCTGTGTGTATCTTCTTTATCCATTCATCCATCAGTGGACACTTAGGTTGTCTCCATATTTTGTCTATTCTAAATAATGCTGTGATGAACACAGGGGTGCATATATCTTTTCAGATTAATGTTTTTGTATTCCTTGGATAAACACCCACAAGTGGAATAGCTACATCACATGATAGTTCTATTCTTAATTTTTTGAGGAATTCCCATGTGATTTACCATAGTGGCTGCACTAATTTACATTCCCACCAAAAGTGCACAAGGGTTCCCTTTTCTTCACTTCCTCTCCAGCACTTATTTCTTGTCTTTTTGATAATAGCCATTCTAATGGGTGTGAAGTGATATCTCCCTGTGGTTTTGATTTACATTTCCCTGATAATTAGTGATGTTGAACATTTTTCACATGCTTGTTGGCCATCTATATACCTTCTTTGGAAAAATATCTATTCAGTTTCTCTGCTCATTTTTTAATTGGATTGTTAGCTTTTTTGTTGTTGAGTTGCATGAATTCTTTATCTGTTTTGGATATTAGATACATGATTTGCAAATATCTTCTCCCATTTGGTAGGTTTTCATTTTGTTGATGTTTCCTTTGTTGTACAGAAGCTTTTTAGTTTGGTAATAGTCCCATTTGTTTAGTTACGCTTTTGTCTCCTTGCCTGAGGAGGCATATGCAGAAAGATATTGCTAAAACCAAAGCCAAAGCGAATACTGCCTATGTTTTCTTCTAGGAGTTTTATTGTTTCAGATCTTACATTGGAGTCTCTAATCCATTTTGAGTTGATATCTATGTATGGTATAAGATAGTGGTCTAGTCTCATTCTTTTGCATGTGGCTATCCAGAAAAACTAAATTTAGATGCTCTCCATCCTTTCATCAAATTTTAAACCCATTCAGATTAATCTGCAAAACTTCATCAAGAGGTTTAAAGGTAGAGAACTTTTTACTATCTAGCTGATTTTTAAGAGTGATTAGGGCAGAGTTATATATCAAATTACTGCAAAAAACGTTCTGGCTAGTCCATGTCAGTCACTTTCCTAAATTTCAAGGTTATTGATTGCTCAACTTATCTTATGACTTTAAATTTGAAAGCCTCAAATTAGCAACAAGTTTTCATAGGATTCAAAGCAGTAGGGGTTTTACAGAATGATTCTGTTAAATTAATCTTTTCCTCATTTGAAACATAGATGATTAAGATACATATTAATTTATTCAGAAAAGCCATACATTTTTTCAATGGAAAAATTCTTCCCTTCTGTGCTCCCTAGATCTCTAGATCTCTCTCACTTAACATATTTGTATAGGGTTTCTTGCCTAGTAAGTTATAATATCTGCCAACCCTTTTCTAAATCACTATTTCAGGCATTCAACACTGACCAAGAATGTGCCATGCCCAATGCTGGGTGCTAGGATTATAGTTAAGAAGTATAGCACTTATCATTAAGCAATGTATTACATTTTAAAGAAGGCAGATGAATAAACATACAGTAACACTCTATGTGAGGGATGCCCTGACACAGATTCAGATACAGGATATAATGGAATGATCTAGGAGGAGAAATCTACACCAATAATTCAAAACTCCTTAAAGTTGGGTTATATCTGAGTTGTATCTTACAGGACTAGTAGCAATTAGCCAATGAAATTAAGTCATTAATTTTATTCTAGGCAAAATAAACACTGCATGTAACAGTAAAGATGCATTGAAAATTTAGGGCTCAGTAAACAGTAAGTATGAATCATCATACTCTGGAGTAGAAGAGGAAGAGATGTAAGTACATTAGCAAAAAATGAAGAGATGAGGCCAAAGAGGTAACAAGTGGTGTTGTGTATCAGGCTGAAGAGTTGAACTAGATCTCTAAGCAATGCACAATCAACACGATTTTTCTAATAGGAATAAAATTTTTCAATTTTAAGAATGGTCATACTAGCAGGGATATGAACAGATTGTCAAAATTTAGATTGTCCCACTTACGGGGTTATGGCATTAACTGGAAGAAAAAACTATAAAGTCCTGAAATAATAGTGAGACAGTTGAGATATGGATGCATATAGATTCAAGTAGTATTAAAGAAGCACAATAAAATTTGGTGGCTGCTTGGATAATTTAAAGATGACCTTAAGTTTCTGGTTTAGGTGACTGAGTAGATGGTGAGAAGTTCCACTGATATAAGAAATGCAATATAACTTGTTTGTCATAGTAGAGGAATAGATGACAATTCAGCTGGAATCTCTGAGATTTGAGACGTCAGAGTGGTATTTTAGTGGCAATGTTCATCTAGCTATCACAGAATATCACGTATGCTTCTAAAATCAGGATAAAGATGCCAGACTGAAGTCAAAGAAGTACGAGTATTGCCTGTGAAAGTATGTTCCATGGTAGTAGTGGAGGGAGATGGATGGAATCCTTTGGAACAGGAGCAATTATAAAGTAGACAGACATAAAGAAGCTAGCAAAGATAATCAAGACAGAAAAATGAGAGGTGTAAAGATAATCATAAACACAGAGCTCACGGTCTTCATTCGTAAATATGAAGAGAAAAAAAAATATCTCTAGATGTTAAGAAGAATGTAAACTACTAGGAAAGCAAGGGTTTTGTAATTTTCACTACAATAGTCATAGCACCCAAAATACTGCCTTGCCCAAAGTAGATGTTCCATAAATATTTGTTGAGATATTTGAGATAGGCATGACATAAGAGAGAATAAGATAAATATTAAAAATAGAAAAATAAATCCTGGGAGAAATAGGAATAATTCATGGACTAGGACAGAACCTGAAATGCTTAGTTTTACTATGAACAGATGGAGACCTGCCACTATTGTAAAAACCTACAAATGTTGAAAGAATAAGTCTTTGGCAGGAACTGTAACAAACATACTGGCCATTATAGATCACCTGGAAACAGTCTTTACATATCTTTTTTAAAAGGCTCCTTTTTAAAAGAAAGAATTGGTAAGAGGATGGTTAAATGCCTTTCTGTTAGGCTTTTTGTTTCGGAGAAAAAGGTGTAGGTGAAGTAACTCTGCCCCACATAGACTTTCAGTCTACTTCTCCCTCTTGCCATCCTGAGTTACTCAGGAGTTCTGCTGGGCACATATATATACCTCAGAAGCTGAAGCCCCCTCCTTGCATATTATAGTAGTGGGCTTCCCTTTCTTTCAGATTTCACCATTATTATGATAGGTTCTTGAGAGGCAAAGGTAATGGCTACGTACGCTTACATTCACAAACATCTTGAACCAGAGCCTATTTTCTTTTGTATTTTGAAATCCAATATAAAGGAATTAAAAAATTCAGCAACAGGGAAAGAGTTTCAGAGTATTTGAACTTGAATCGAGTATATACCCATAACTTCATTTTTTCAAGAAAATTAGCTTCTTGAAATCTTATGTAATTGCTGCCATGGTCATTGTATTAATTACAAATTGTAATTTTAGAGAACCCTTACAAATTAGTTTAAAGGCTAAAAAGGAATTTATTGACTCACAATACACCAAAGTTTGAAAGTGCTCATACTTTCAGACACAGGTTAAGTGTGGGGGCCCAAAGGATATAAATAGAAAATGGTTCTCTGACTTGGATATTCTTCCCTCTGCAGTTTGTTTTGTTTTGTATTATTTTGGGGAAAGCTTTCTCCAAGGGGTGGCAAGAAAAATGAACAAAAGCAACTCTATTTTTATATATTACCAATTTACTGAACCCAGGAAAAGAGAAAGCCTTTATACAAAAGACTGACTCAGCTTGGGATTTCTGTTAAAACCTCAAGTTCAGGGAATTCTAACTGGCCAGGTCTTGGTCACATGCCCAGCACGAGAATATGGAGGTGGGATCTCCAAGCCAAACCAGATGGAAATGTGGACAAATTCACCAAAAGTAGCAATGAAGATCTTCTAAGGGTTCTCTTTTGTTTTTCACACTCTTCTGGAATCAATTCTGGTGGTATATATTTTACTAGGAAATAATAAATTTCATCCAGTTTTTAGATTTTTACAGCATATTTATGTTCAGTGCATCATCCTAAATTTAATATATTTCCCTTTGTATTATTTTTCTTTCTGTTCCTATACTTTATACCTTGGCTTTCTCCCTTTTTCCTTGATCAGAATATCAAATGACATTCGATAAACTCTATATTAAGGTTTGGTTGGATCAGTAAAACCACTAGAAGGACTTTATTATAGAGATTAAACCTTACATGATAGTGGGGCTTTGTTAAGCAGTCTATGTAAATCCACTGCCCCTGCCTCTTGGTGCCAGTCCTGAAGTCAGTAGGGCTGGCAGTCAGGAATGAGAGATGATCTGAAGTTAGGAGATCAAGGATAAGCTGGAACCTTCCAAGATAAGCTATAATCCAACTAGAAAAATGAACTGAACACCATATTAAAAGGATTATACATCATGGCCAAGTGGGATTTATGTGTAAAATGGTTCAACATACAAAAATCAATCAATGTGATACACCACATTAACAGAATGAAGGACAGAAAAACCACATGATCATCTCAATTGATGCAGAAAAAGGCAGAAAAAGTATGTTCATTGGAGTTCAAAACTCCATAGAAAGTTTAAATAACATATTTGATAAAACTGAATTTGAATTTTATAAGTTGAAAATAAGCCAGAAAAAATTATGAGACTAAATGAAAATGTGAATGATAAAGGAATAAAGGATAAAACGGAAGACCCACATTCATCTAATAATATTTTTAGAAGGTGAGATTAGAGTGAATTTAACAAGTATTTGAAGAAATAGTACTTCTCAGAGATTAAGTTAGAAATAAATCCTCAGATAAAAGAAGTGCATGGAGTCACCAGTAAAAGAAATGAAAACAAATATATGACTATATCCTGTATCATATACCTCACCTCAGCCTGATCCTTCCTTTGTTCCACATTAAAAGAATGTGCAACACTGGCAGACTACTTATATATACAATCTGACAGTGTCTCACTGTGTTCATGATTCCAACAAATCTATCCCCCACCTCTCTCCTTACTCCAGCAGGTGAGAATATTCCTAAAGCAACCCTTTCAGTTCCCCCACAGGCTAAACCCATGGATGAATTCTTTCTCCTTTCTTCACATTCCCTCCCCATAATTTTGAGATCCAGTTTACAGAACTTCCAGAGGTCAAATCCCAGCTTGATCATGCATTCTCATATTGAATCGCCAGCCTTCCCTGCTTCACTGCTTTTGCCCTGCAATCCTGTTCACTTGCATTGTACTCTCTAATTAAATAATAGCACATAAACTCTTGGCCTGAGGCTCTGCTTTCTGGGGAACCAAGGCTAAAAAACAGCTGGTAAACCACATCACATAATGGCAAAGAGGAAAGTCTAAAAAGCAACTTGGAAGAAAGAAAGAATATCAAATAAAAAGAGCAATTAGACTAGTAGCAATCTTCTCATCAGTAACAATAGATGCCAGAAGATAACTGAAAGCACTATCCTTAAAGTACTAATGGAAAAATCACTCTTAACTCTTAACTCTTAATAGAACATTTAACTAACCATATTAAAAAATGAAAGAGATGACATTTTCAGACAAAGACAGAAATTTCTACCTATAGATCTTCAAATACTAAAACTTCCAAGGAATAGGTTTCTTACTGAAGGGAATTAAACTCACCATGAAGAAGTGGGATTAAAGAACAAACTGAGCAAAGAAAGTGATATACATGTAGATAAATCCAAGAAGTTTAACTGTTAAACACTGTGTAATTGTGTGACTAATTTGGGGGCCAAGTCAAAAATAAAGTGCAATTCAATGGAATATTACTCAGCCATAAAAAGAAACAAAATTGAGTTATTTGTAGTGAGGTGGATGGACCTAGAGTCTGTCATACAGAGTGAAGTAAGTCAGAAAGAGAAAAACAAATACCATATGCTAACATATATATGGAATCTAAGAAAAAAAAAAAGGTCATGAAGAACCTAGTGGTAAGACGGGAATAAAGACACAGACCTACTAGAGCATGGACTTGAGGATATGGGGAGGGGGAAGGGTAAGCTGTGACAAAGTGAGAGAGTGGCATGGACATATATACACTACCAAACTTAACATAGGTAGCTAGTGGGAAGTAGCCACATAGCACAGGGAGATCAGCTAGGTGGTTTGTGACCACCTAGAGGGGTGGGATAGGGAGGGTGGGAGGGAGGGAGATGCAAGAGGGAAGAGATATGGGAACATATGTATATGTATAACTGATTCACTTTGTTATAAAGCAGAAATTAACACACCATTGTAAAGCAATTATACTCCAATATAGATATTAAAAAAAAGAAATAAGAAACTAAAAAATAATAATAATAAATAAGTACAATTAAAATAGAGATGATAATTACATGGAGATGATATAAAATACAATCAGAACCAATGCTTTGAAACTCATCAATTTTGTTTTCTGTAAGGGTTAGAGCTATTAAATATAAGACTGTGATCACTCAAGTAGGAATGTTAGACCTTTAATTACTAAAAATCTAGAAGTAGAATAGATAAACTCCAAATCTGTTGAGGGGGAAAAACATAACATTGAATGAAAAATGCAAGTTACAAAAGGAAATATATTATTTATGCAATTTCAAAATATAAAAGAGTAGAATATTATTTCTAACTATAAACAAATTCTTGATTTACAAAAATATGGATGCTAGAGTACAGTCAAACTTTAGACAGTGTGTAACTAAGCAGCAAGGAAAATGCCATGGACTTTGAGAGCTCTCATGTGTATCACTAATATTTTATTCTAAAACAAGGTACCAATCAAATAGGGAAAAATCACATCTTGAATCTGAGTTTTGGATATACTAGTGATTCTGTGCTGTTTTATTAAGTTTAAATAGTTGTAAACAGTAAAAGTTAAAAAAAAAACTGTAATGGATCAATGTCCTTTACTAAGTCCTGAGTCTTAGATCATGCTTTCTCCTCCTCCTTGGGCCAGTCCTTCTCTCTTCCTCCTTTTCCTTTTATCTCTAGTACATAACCTTGTATATTGAACATAGTAAGTACACATTAAACATGTGTTGACATGAATAATTCACATGAATGAGCTTTGCAAACTAAAGCCATTATCATAAACATAAACTCCTCACAAAATAGCATAATTCTCTTCCAAGAAGTGAACCACTATAATAAACTCTGTTATGTGCTACAGAGTACCTCAACATTAGTAAATGTGAAAATATGTACCATAATTAGAAATCTATCTTAAAGAACATTAAAAACAAAAGAAACAATTAACTAGCATCAGTATATTAGGTAAAAATTGCTTTGTTAGATGTCTTTCCAGGAAACTGCTAGACTACAGAAAATTGTAGACTGAGGAATTTTCTAAATATGATTCTGACGTGAATCCTGTAGACCTATTTTTGCAAATAAAAGTTTCTGTAGAGAAAGTGACATCATATAACACTGGTGGAACCAAAGCTTTTATGACTAAAGTACTTCCTGGTGCACAATTATATATAACTTTGGTGGGAGACTATTAAATATCTAGCATGCAAAGGTAATCTATTCATCTAAGAGTATAATTTTTAAGAGAGGTGAGAGTAGAAAGCCAATTTTTATGATAGCACAAATGCTATCAGAATTGCATTTGAGTTACTATTACAAAGTAGGACACTCGCTGGTACAGAAAAATAGGTTTCTCAAGTGTGGAAGGTGAAAGAAAGAATAATGGAAATTTTAGCTTTTTGAACATAAAAATGTGAAATATATGCTTTAGCAATGAAAATGAAACTACAAAATAATAGTTTTTATTAAAAATATTTTCTTTCCAGTTACTAGGTCTTGCTAGAATACTTTTAACCAGATCATTTAATTCCCATTTCAATCCATTCTATATACCCGATTTGGTTATGATTTCTAAAAGTAATATGTATTCCCCCCCAAACCGCAATATTTCACACAATATGAAAAGAGAATATTAAGCTTACCGTGAGATTGAGTAAAACCTATCATTATGCAGTGTCCTCATAATGAGATTGCATAGTATAAAAAGACAAAACAGAATTGAAATAATGTATGAACATCCATATGTTATAGTTAGTTCTACTTGGGTGACACATTATACAATAATTCCGTGAAATTAATTGGAGAGAAATATCTCAAGACTTGAACAAAAATCCAAATTCACAGACATTAATCTACTCTAGCATTAATTTTACTACTGTTCTTTAAAAATACTGTGAACCTTTCTTGAAAATCTATTCTAAGTCAAACTCTCTTTCATAGTCAACTATGATTTTTGTACATTTATTCTATGGACTCAAGGAGAGAACTGAATGCTGATATCAGAATGTCCCTTGAGTCCACAGATAGATTCATTGACAATCATCTATATACATAACAAAAAAACATGAGCTGATACTCACTACACACAACACTTTTGGTATTCATACTTATAGTGTTTCCTTCAAATTGATGTTCCATAGATTTTTGGTATACAATTATTTATGGAAAAAAAGATGAAATATTAACATCTATAAAATAGCATAAATACACATACAGTTGATAATGTCTATAAGCAGTTAAACCAAATTTTTAATTCATATTTTATTTTTTGCATTTTTGTGAGAAAAGTATCAAACTCAAAGAAAAGTTGAAAGACCAGTATAATGAATAAATATACCAACTATTAATGTACCACAATACCAGTTTTCTCTCTCTCTCACTCTCCAAACACAGACACACACAGACACACACACACACACTCACACACACCTCTCTTTTATCAAACAATCTGATATTAGCCTGAGGATATTATACTTCACCTCTAAATACTTCATTATGCCTGTAATGAGGATACAAACCCATATCACCACTACCACACTTATGAAAATTAACATTAATTCAATTCTATCATCCATTATACAAAAGTGGAGGAAAATTTGGGACCCCAAAATATGCCTCTTTGGCATAAGAATTATTTTAGACTGGTTATTTTAAAAAAAGAGCAGACTCAGGAGAAACTCAGAAAACCAAGTAGAAGTTACCCTTTTGTAAAGGACATTTACAAGGGGAAATCTCCATTTGTAAGGGTGTCTCCCCCTCTATATCAGAAAAGGAAGGATGACTCTAAATCTCTAGAAACTCCTATCAGTAGAGAGGAAAATGACTTAAATCTGCATAACAAACATATCCTTATTTAAAGTGCTTTGCCTGGTAACCTCCCATAACTGCCCCCCCACACTAAACATCTTCTTTGTCTTTAGCTGGAGATGGTATCTAAGGTGGTGGCTTGGGCCATTTTGGGGAGATACTCAGTTTTCCTGGGTACCTCCCATGTATATAGGAGGTATACCTGTTATTAAAATTCTGTTTGGGGACTTCTCTGGTAGCACAGTGGTTAAGAATCCACCTGCCAATGCAGGGCACATGGGTTCGAGCCCTGGTCCGGGAAGATGCCACATGCTGCGGGGCAACAAAGCCCGTGCACCACAACTAATGAACCTGCACTCTAGAGCCTGCGAGCCACAACTACTGAAGACCGCATGCCTAGAGCCCGTGCTCTGCTACAAGAGAAGCCACCGCAATGAGAACCCGCGCACTGCAACAAAGAGTATCCCCAACTCACCACAACTAGAGAAAGCCCGCATGCAGCAACAAAGACCCAATGTAGCCAAAAATAAATAAAATAAAATAAATAAATTTATTTTAAAAATTCTGTTTTTATTCCTGTTACTCTGTATTTTATTATAGGAGGATTAAAGGGGAACACATTTTTCTACCCCAAAATATGTCTCTTTGGCATAAGGATTATTTTGAGCGAAAGATAATCAAAATACATCAGATTCAGGAAAAGCCCTTTACCTCCCCCTCAACAGCTTAAATTTACATTGGAAAGGGAGCCTGTACCAGGAAAAAAGCTATTACCAGAGAGAACTTTTTACCTAAGAGACTTACTTGCGTAACAGGGCAAACTTTGTTTTCTAAACATCTCTTCCTTCCTGTGAATGGTCTTCTTTCCCTTTGTACCCCCAGACCCCTACCCCTTTCCTTAGCTCAGAATGTTATATAAGCTTCAATTACCTGGCTGCCTTTTGGGGCTCTTATTTTTATGGGACTCCCATACATATAAAATTAAATTTGTTTTTCTCCTGTTAATGTCTTAGGTCAATTTGATTATTAGACCAGCCAAAGAACCTAGAAGGGTAGTAGGAAAATGTTTCCACTCGAGTTGGCAACCATGAAGGGACCTTCACTGGCTGGACACTGCTCACTCTGGCTGCTGCAGCTGAGAGAACCTGGGACCTCTGACAAAAGCCAAAAGAAGAAATCTCATGTCAGTCTCCCAGATCTCTGCCTGCAGGGTCTGATGGAAGTGAAGGTGGTGAGAGTCCTTTGCTTTTTCTAAATTTAGATTAGCAGGAGAAAATATTTGGGTGAATCCGTTACTTAGGAACACCTACTCTGGTAAAAATTTGACATGAGTACTCTTGTTTTCTATTGATTCTTTTCCTACTGTTTCTTTTCTTTGTTTATGTCTTTTGTGTCATTTGCCATAATGATGAAAACCACAGTGTATAACAGAGGCAAAAGTCCTATAAGCTTGTCATTTGAGCCTGCCTCACAGACTGGTGAGTTCACAATTCTCACCAGACAGGCACTGTGAGTTAATGTGCACATGAGGTAAAGGCTATTACTAATGGAATTTCAGAAGCAAGCCACAAAATTGGTGGGCACAGTCGAGCACTTAAAAGCTGTTAGAGCACTCGCAACCTAACTCAAAGACCCCCAGGTTAGGATAAGTTGGTCATGAATGGGTTAAATTGACTAGGTCACCACTAACCTCAAGAAAATTTCCATGTCATGAGGTACATGGTAAAATACAACAATCCCCAATCCAGTGGCACATCCCTCTTAGCTATCAGTTTGGCTCCAAGAGACCCAAGGCTTAGCTGAAGCCATTAATGTGTACATGAAAAAAAAAAAGAAGTGCAGGAAATTTTCCTTTTGTGTTGTTCTATGCTTAAGAGCTTAGCTTTATGACCAGTGAGAATATCACCTCTAGTCTCCACCACCTGGAAGGTACCTATACTTATGTGCATTTCCAGTTGAAAAGACTGGGATTCCAAGTGTGGTAGCCAGTTGATCAGAATCACTGGTAACAATCTGGGCTTGCAACTGGCATCTCTTTGTCTGACTATGCCAGCTTTCAGGGGAGTCTGTCACAAAGGGCCCTGCGCCATAAGGGGCCTTTGTCATCTCAACCTTCATTGTCTCATTCTAGATATTATTAGGGCTGCATGTTTGCAGTCTCCTTTGGGACATTTCTTGCATCCATGGTTAAGCCATAAAAAGTCTTATTGGTTTGATTTGATATTGAGATTAATATAAGATCCTACCTGTCAATTGCCAGACAATGGGAGCTTCGAATTGGCTATATTTAAGTGTAATGGCTATTGTTAGGGACTCCCTTAATAAGAGGAGAGAACAGAAATTAGACTCAGAACAAAAATAAAATCTACACCTGACATAAATTCCCCTTTTTCATCCTCTTATACATTCCTTTACCCCCAACTCCCTGTCCCTGACCCTCCAGATCTTTTGGCTCTCTGGGCCTCTGGTCTAAACCCTACCTCTCAAAATCCAACTCCATCACCTCAGTGAACTCCCTTAGGTCCCCAGATTCCTCCAACTTCCCCCAAAATCCATTAAACATCAAGTTGCCTGTTTTGACTTCCCTTTGTTTACAAGATTTACAGAGAGCACTCTGGCCTAACCTCTAGGCCTGGGGTATACAGATTAGGCATTAAAATACTAAAAGCAAGGAACTGAATTCAGAACAAGTACCAGAGACAGATGGTAGGGATCATTTTTCCATCCCTATGACCCTTTCCACTTTCCAGGGCTCTGTAAACAGGCTCTGCCAGCTTTAGGCCTTCCTATGCAATGCCTCTGTGGTTGTTTCCAGGACCCACACCACAAAAAATTCATGTCCCCCAGACAGCAGCAGATCTTCTAAGTTATAAAGCCTTTTACCTCAACTTTCAGAACATCTTACCAAATTTAGAGAGGAATGGAAAGCTTAGTGGCCATTCACAACCACACTCACAGCAACCTAGATTGGCTGTTAAGGGATGTTCTTCCCACCCTTGATTATACTACAGCTATCAGACAAGCCAGGCAGTCCCCTGAGGAACACCTCCCCGCTGCAGAGGAAACAGATGGCCCTCCTGATCAGGCCCAAATGATCAGGAAATGGATCACCTGGAGGCCAATGTTTAGGGGCTAGTAGAAGCAATAGTACAGGTTTCTCCCTAAGGTGAATTGGTCTGAGGTTGAATTTTGTACTCAGAAAGGTCCTTCTTAAATGCTTTAGACAGACTTTTTGAAGGCATACTGCATTAAACCCTCAAGCTCTAGAAATCTTTCAATTTTCATCTTAGTTGGAAATCTCCCTGATATAAAGAAGCAAGTTTAGTTGGATGGGCACATCAGTCCCTTGATAGTCAGGCTGTTATCCAGGTCTTTGGGTAATGGAAACAACAATCTTTGTCTTACAAACCTCTAAAAAACCAGAAATGTGGCTCTAGAAGCAAATCAAATTCCACCTATTTTACCAATCTCCAAATCTCCCCTATTCATCTCAAAATGCTTGTAGATATTGTTAAAAACCAGGACATTGGAGACAGAACTGTCTTGCACTTAAGAAAAAGAAAAATTTAAATAGTAATTACCCTGGACTTCTGAAAACAGGCAAATATGCCTGAAAAACTCCATCTTGGAGAAAACTTGGATACTTTCTCTATGATGTAGATTTTCTACCTCCATCTCCTCTATTGACTTAACAGCCATTCCCTAAAATAAAAATTTTAGGGAGACGTTCCTCATCTGAAAAAAGGGGAGGGATGGTAATTGGAAATTGGGCAAATAAAAAAATCTTAAATGTCCTCTCTACAAATATTAATAAAAAGCTTTAGCCATCTGAGCAGGTGAACATCACTTATTCCAACTGCCAAAACAAAATTTGGATCCACCTGTTCATTTATAAACTAGTGAGTTCTATATTATTGTACCTTAATCATAGCTAAAATTTTAAAACTATAGTTATAAGGTCTGTTTGCATCTGTCTGTACGTTTATGTGTATCTATATATGTACGTGTATCTATATATGTACATTGTATATGTGTGGTATTTTTCTACCTTAGGATGGTATTGCCAAAATTAATTTGTAAAAGAGCTCTATTTAGTTGGGTTGAAGGTCAAGTACTTGAAAAAATTGGGTCTTCTAAAACTCTCAGAAATATAGAAACTAACCCAAGTGTTAATCTGGGATAATCTTCAGTAAATAAAACCTAGTTTAAGTTTGTTATTTTAATTAAAATGTGTGTTGGTTTAATTAAAATAATGAATGTAAACAAATTTTATTCTACCTGAGTTTACTAGAACTGCTCCTATAGAACACCCACTGATCGCTGGCAGAAGACTTCAGACCTCCCAAAAGGCAAGAAACTCCCCACGTACCTGGGTAGGGCAAAAGAAAAAACAGAGACAAAAGAATAGGGACGGGACCTGCACCAGTGGGAGGGAGCCATGAAGGAGGAAAGGTTTCCACACACTAGGAAGCCCCTTCGCGGGCAGAGACTCCGGCTGGTGGAGGGGGGAAGCTTCGGAGCCATGGAGGAGAGCGCAGCAACAGGGGTGCGGAGGGCAAAGCGGAGAGATTCCCGCACAGAGGACCAGTGCCGACCAGCACTCACCAGCCCGAGAGGCTTGTCTGCTCACCCGCCGGGGCAGGCGGGGGCTGGGAGCTGAGGCTCGGGCTTCAGTCAGATCCCAGGGAGAGAACTGGGGTTGGCGGTCTGAACACAGCCTGAAGGGGTTAGTGCACCACGACAGCCGGGAGGGAGTCTGGGAAAAAGTCTGGACCTGCGGAAGAGGCAAGAGACTTTTTCTTCCCTCTTTGTTTCCTGGTGCGCGAGGAGAGGGGACTAAGAGCGCTCCTTAAAGGAGCTCCAGAGGCGGGCGCGAGCTGCGGCTAAGAGCGCGGACCACAGAGACAGGCATGAGACACTAAGGCTGCTGCTGCAGCCACCAAGAAGCCTGTTTGAAAGCACAGCTCACTATCCACACTTCCCCTCCCGGGAGCCTGTGCAACCTGCCACTGCCAGGGTCCCATGATCCAGGGACAATTTCCCTGGGAGAACACATGGCACGCCTCAGGCTGGTGCAACGTCACGCCGGTCTCTGCCGCCGCAGGCTCGCCCTGCACTCCGTAGCCCTCCCTCCCACTGGCCTGAGTGAGCCAGAGTCCCCGAAGCATCTGCTCCTTTAACCCCGTCCTGTCTGAGCGAGGAACAGATGCCCTCAGGCGACCTACACGCAGAGGCGGGGCCAAATCCAAAGCTGAACCCCGGGAACTGTGCGAACAAAGAAGACAAAGGGAAATCTCTCCCAGCAGCCTCAGGAGCAGTGGATTAAATCTCCACAATCAACTTGATGTACCCTGCAACTGTGGAATACCTGAATAGACAACAAATCATCCCAAAATTGAGGTGGTTGACTTTGGGAGCAAGATATATTATTTTTTCCCCTTTTCCTCTTTTTCTAAGTGTGTATGTATGCTTCTGTGTGAGATTTTGTCTGTTAAGCTTTGCTTTCACCATTTGTCCTAGGGTTCTGTCCGTCCATTTTTGTTCTTTACTTTAAAAAGAAAATTGATTCCTTGATAATTATTTTTTATTGTAATAACTTTATTTCATTTTATATTACTTTATTTTATTTTATTTTATCCTCTTCCTTCCTTCCTTCCTTCCTCCCTTTCTTTCTTTCTTCATTCACTTTTTCTCGCTTTTATTCTGAGCCATGTGGATGAAAGCCTCTTGGTGCTCCAGCCAGGCATAAGTTCTATGCCTCTAAGGTAGGAGAGCCAAATTCAGGACACTGTTCCACAAGAGACTTCCCAGCTCCATGTAATATCAAACGGCGAAAATCTCCCAGAGATCTCCATCTCAACACCAAGACCCAGCTTCATTCAACGACCAGCAAGCTACAGTGCTGGACACCCAATGCCAAACAACTAGCAAGACAGGAACACAGCCCCACCCATTAACAGAGAGGCTGCCTAAAATCATAATAAGGCCACAGACACCACAAAACACACCACCATATGAGGACCTACCCACCAGAAAGACAAGATCCAGCCTCATCCACCAGAACACAGGCACTAGTCCCCTCCACCAGGAAGCCTACACAACCCACTGAAACAACTTTAGCCACTGGGGACAGACACCAAAAACAACAGGAACTACGAACCTGCAGCCTGCAAAATGGAGACCCCAAAAACAGTGATTGAGAAGACAGAAAAAACATAGCAGATGAAGGAGCAAGGTAAAAACCCACCAGACCTAACAAATGAAGACGAAATAGGCAGTCTACTTGAAAAAGAACTCAGAATAATGATAGTAAAGTTGATCCAAGATCTTGGAAATAGAGAAAATGCAAGAAACATTTAGCAAGGACCTAGAAGAACTAAAGAGGAAACAAGCAACAATGAACAACACAATAAATGAAATTTAAAATACTCTAGAAGGGATCAATAGCAGAATAACTGAGGCAGAAGAACGGATAAGTGACCTGGAAGATAAACTAGTGGAAATAACTACTGCAGAGCAGAATAAAGAAAAAAGAATGAAAAGAACTGAGGACAGTCTCAGAGACCTCTGAGACAACATTAAATGCACCAACATTTGAATTATAGGGGTGCCAGAAGAAGAAGAGAAAAAGAAAGGGACTGAGAAAATATTTGAAGAGATTATAGTTGAAAACTTCCCTAATATGGGAAAGGAAATAGTTCATCAAGTCCGGGAAGCACAGAGAGTCCCATACAGTATAAATCCAAGGAGAAACATGCCAAGAAACATATTAATCAAACTATCAAAAATTAAACACAAAGAAAACATATTAAAAGCAGCAAGGGAAAAACAACAAATAATACACAAGGGAATCCCCATAAGGTTAACAGCTGATCTTTCAGCAGAAACTCTGCAAGCCAGAAGGGAGTGGCAGGACATATTTAAAGTGATGAAGGAGAAAAACCTACAACCAAGATTACTCTACCCAGCAAGGATCTCATTCAGATTTGATGGAGAAATTAAAAGCTTTACAGACAAGCAAAAGCTGAGAGAGTACAGCACCACCAAACCAGCTTTACAACAAATGCTAAAGGAACTTCTCTAGGCAAGAAACACAAGAGAAGGAAAAGACCTACAATAACAAACCCAAAACAATTAAGAAAATAGGAATAAGAACATCCATATCGATAATTACCTTAAATGTAAATGGATTAAAGGCTCACACCAAAAGACACAGACTGGCTGAATGGATACAAAAACAAGACCCATATATATGCTGTCTACAAGAGACCCACTTCAGACCTAGAGACACATACAGTCTGAAAGTGAGGGGATGGAGAAAGATATTCCATGCAAATGGAAATTAAAAGAAAGCTGGAGTAGCAATTCTCATATCAGACAAAACAGAGTTTAAAATAAAGACTATTAGAAGAGACAAAGAAGGACACTACATAATGATCAACAGATCCATCAAAGAAGAAGATATAAGAATTGCAAATATTTATGCACCCAACATAGGAGCACCTCAATACATAAGGCAAATACTAACAGCCATAAAAGGGGAAATCGACAGTAACACAATCATAGTAGGGGACTTTAACACCCCACTTTCGCCAATGGACAGATCATCCAAAATGAAAATAAATAAGGAAACACAAGCTTTAAATGATACATTAAACAAGGTGGACTTAATTGATATTTATAGGACATTCCATCCAAAAACAACAGAATACACGTTTTTCTCAAGTGCTCATGGAACATTCTCCAGGATAGATCATATCTTGGGTCACAAATCAAGCCTTGGTAAATTTAAGAAAATTGTAATCATATCAAGTATCTTTTCTGACCACAACGCTATGAGACTAGATATCAATTACAGGAAAAGATCTGTAAAAAATACAAACACATATAGGCTAAACAATACACTAATTAATAATGAAGTGATCACTGAAGAAATCAAAGAGAAAATTAAAAAATGCCTAGAGGGCTTCCCTGGTGGTGCAGTGGTTGAGAGTCCACCTGCCGATTCAGGGGACACGGGTTCGTGCCCCGGTCTGGGAGGATCCCACATGCCGCAGAGCGGCTGGGCCCGTGCACCATGGCTGCTGAGCCGGCACGTCCGGAGCCTGTGCTCTGCAATGGGAGAGGACACAACAGTGAGAGGCCTGCATACTGCAAAAAAAAAAAAAAAAAAACCCTTGAAACAAATGACAATGAAGACACAACGAACCAAAACCTATCGGGTGCAACAAAAGCAGTTCTAAGAGGGAAGTTTATAGCAATACAATCCTACCTTAAGAACAAGGAAACAACTCAAATAAACAACCTAACATTGCAGCTAAATCAATTAGAGAAAGAAAAACCAAAAAAACCCAGAGTTAGCAGAAGGAAAGAAATCATAAAGATCAGATCAGAAATAAATGAAAAAGAAATGAAGGAAACGATAGCAAAGATCAATAAAACTAAAAGCTGGTTCTTTGACAAGATAAACCATTAGCCAGACTCATCAAGAAAAAAAGGGAGAAGACTCAAATCAATAGAATTAGAAATGAAAAAGGAGAAGTAACAACTGACACTGCAGAAATACAAAAGATCATGAGAGATTACTACAAGCAACTCTATGCCAATAAAATGGACAACCTGGAAGAAATGGACAAATTCTTAGAAATGCACAACCTGCCGAGACTGAACCAGGAATAAATAGAAAATATGAATAGACCAATCACAAGCACTGAAATTGAAACTGTGATTAAAAATCTTCCAACAAACAAAAGCCCAGGACCAGATGGCTTCACAGGAGAATTCTAGCAAACATTTAAAGAAGAGCTAACACCTATCATTCTCAAACTCTTCCAAAATATAGCACAGGGGGGAACACTCCCAAACTCATTCTCTGAGGCCACCATCACCTTGATACCAAAACCAGACAAAGATGTCACAAAGAAAGAAAACTACAGGCCAATATCACTGATGAACATAGATGCAAAAATCCTCAACAAAATACTAGCAAACAGAATCCAACAGCATATTAAAAGGATGATACACCATGATCAAGTGGGGTTTATTCCAGGAATGCAAAGATTCTTCAATATACGCAAATCAATCAATGTGATACACCATATTAACAAACTGAAGGAGAAAAACCATATGATCATCTCAATCGATGCAGAGAAAGCTTTCAACAAAATTCAACACCGATTTATGATAAAAACCCTACAGAAAGCAGGCATAGAGGGAACTTTCCTCAACATAATAAAGGCCATATATGACAAACGCACAGCCAACATCATCCTCAATGGTGAAAAACTGAAACCATTTCCACTAAGATCAGGAACAAGAGAAGGTTGCCCACTCTCACCACTCTTATTCAACATAGTTTTGGAAGTTCTAGCCATAGCAATCAGAGAAGAAAAGGAAATAAACGGAATCCAAATCCGAAAAGAAGAAGTAAAGCTGTCACTGTTTGCAGATGACGTGATACTATATATAGAGAATCCTAAAGATGCTACCAGAAAACTACTAGAGCTAATCAGTGAATTTGGTAAAGTAGCAGGATAAAAAATTAATGCACAGAAATCTCTGGTATTCTTATACACTAATGATGAAAAATCTGAAAGTGAAATTAAGAAAACACTCCCATTTACCACTGCAACGAAAAGCATAAAATATCTAGGAATAAACCTACCTAAGGAGACAAAAGACCTGTATTCAGAAAATTATAAGACACTAATGAAAGAAATTAAAGAGGATACAAATAGATGGAGAGATGTACCATGTTCTTGGATTGGAAGAATCAACATTGTAAAAATGACTCGACTACCCAAAGCAATCTACAGATTCAATGCACTCCCTATCAAAATTCCACTGGCATTTTTCACAGAACTAGAACAAAAAATTTCACAATTTGTATGGAAACACAAAAGACCCCGAATAGCCAAAGCAATCTTGAGAACGAAAAATGGAGCTGGAGGAATCAGGCTCCCTGACTTCAGACTATACTACAAAGCTACAGTAATCAAGACATTATGTTACCAGCACAAAAACAGAACTATAGATCAATGCAACAGGATAGAAAGACCAGAGGTAAACCCACACACATATGGTCACCTTATCTTTGATAAAGGAGGCAAGAATATACAGTAGAGAAAAGACAGTCTCTTCAATAAGTGGTGCTGGGAAAACTGGACAGGGACATGTAAAAGTATGAAATTAGAATACTCCCAAACACTGTACACAAAAATAAACTCAAAATGGATTAAAGACCTAAATGTAAGGCCAGACACTATCAAACTCTTAGAGGAAAACATAGGCAGTACACTCTATGACATAAATCACAGCAAGATCCTTTTGGACCCACTTCCTAGAGAAATGGAAATCAAAACAAAAATAAACAAATGGGACCTAATGAAACTTCAAAGCTTTTGCACAGCAAAGCAAACCATAAACAAGACCAAAAGACAACCCTCAGAATGCGAGAAAATATTTGCAAATGAAGCAACTGACAAAGGATTAATCTCCAAAATTTACAAGCAGCTCATGCAGCTCAATAACAAAAAAAACAAACAACCCAATCCAAAAATGGGCAGAAGACCTAAATAGACATTTCTCCAAAGAAGATACACAGATTGCCAACAAACACATGAAAGAATGCTCAGCATCATTAATCATTAGAGAAATGCAAATCAAAACTACAATGAGATATCATCTCATACCCGTCAGAATGGCCATCATCAAGAAATCTAGAAACAATAAATGCTGGAGTGGGTGTAGAGAAAAGGGAACACTCTTGCACTGTTGGTGGGAATGTAACTTGATACAGCCACTATGGAGAACAGTATGGAGGTTCCTTAAAAAACTACAAATAGAACTGCCATATGACCCAGTTCAATCAGTCACTGCACCTTCTCCATACACTGCACAAATCTTTTCGTGAATTTCAGTTGCGTTTTTACCTTTCTTGAAATAATAAAGCATAATATGCCAAAAATGTTGCTTTTTTCTTCCATCTTCAATATTAAAATGGCTACACAAAATTTACCAGTTTTGATAAGTCTTTCTTTATATGCATGCTGATATGACAGCTGTCACATACAATCTAACAAAATTGTTTTGAAGAAAGTTAAAGACAACTAAGTGCTACTAGAGCCATCTTACAGAAAGAACTGAACAAACCTTTTGGCCCATCCAATAAAAACCACAGTGAGATATCATTTCACACCTGTCAGAATGGTTATCATCAAAAAGTCAACAAATAACAAATGTTGGTGAGGATGTGGAGAAAAGAGAACCCTTGTACACTGTTGTTGAGAAAGTAAATCGGTGCAGTCACTGTGGAAAACACAGTGGAGGTTTCTCAAAAAATGAATGGCAGAGCTACCATGTGACCCAGCAATTCTACTCCTGGGTATATACCAAAAAAAAAAAAACCAAACAAACTCTGATTCAAAAAGATACATGCATCCTAATGTTCAAAGCAGTGTTATTTACAATGCCAAGGTATGGAAGTAACCTAAGTGTCCATCAACAGATAAATGGATGAAGAACATGTGATATATATATATATAATGGAATACTACTCAGCCATAAAAAAGAATAACATTTTGCCATTTCCAGCAACACGGATGGACTTGGAGGGCATTATGCTCAGTGAAATAAATCAGACAGAAAAATAAATACTGTATGATATTGCTTATATGTATCATCTAAAAACACAGCAAACTAATTAACATAACACAAAAGAAGCAGACTCACATATATAGAAAACAAACTAGTGGTTACCACACGAGGGCAAAGGGGAATATAGGGGTGGGGGAGTGGGAGGTACAAACTCTTGGGTGTAAGATAGGCTCAAGGATATATTGTACAACACGGGGAATACAGCCAACATTTTGTAATAACCGTAAATGGAAAGTAACCTTTAAAACTGTATAAAAATTTTAAGTACTTCAACAAAATAATTTTTAAATGAAAGAATAATATGAGAATTTTAAACAGTGGTGATACCGTATGATCTGTAAGAAGACAATAAATCTCCAAAGAAATAAAAATAAATACATTATTGCTGCAACTAGAGAAAACCCGCGTGCAGCAACAAAGACCCGACGTAGCCAAAAATCAATCAATCAATAAATTTTAAAAAATAAATAAATTTAATAAATAAATACATACATACATTAGACTTTGAAAACTGAGGCATTTACCTCTTAAGCAGTAGGTGATTAACATCACAGATTTATATTTGTTACTCTATAGATCCAATTGCAATCCTTGATTTTTCCATGAATAATAAGTTAGATTTTTATCTCTTCTATGGTGCTTACAACAATGCCCGTGAAAAAGCTGTTTTCTAAAGATTTGAAATACAGACAAATTCATCTTGGATTATTCTTTTATCACAGTATTTTTCATGACAGAATTAATTGTTCTAAACATGTTTATTAACTTGTCAACGGAATATTTATCATTTCCTTTTTGGATGTAGCTGAACGATGTTTTCTACCTTACTAACAAGTATGCCTTAGTTTCTCCTTGTGAATGAGGAATGATAAATGCCTCTTTTGCCTCTGGCTCTTCCTCTGTAAACTGGACACAATATAGATTCTTTCTAAATTTCATACGAAATCAAACAAATGGGTTATTTGTAAATCAATATAATTTATGTAACACGGGTTTGCATGTTATCTGTCTCAGAATAAGCATCCAGTATAATATTGCTATTTCATACAGTATAATTATAATCAGAAAACAGAAGTAAACTATATTCAATGCATAAAGCGGAAGCAAAAGTCATAGAGATCTTCTTATATCTCACAAATATTTTCATTTATTTATAGGAATATGCTTTAAAGTCTCAAGATATTTAGATTTCATGATGTTTATTTATATAGTAAGAGAATTTTCATAAGGATATAATTTTAGCTTCCTTACCTAGAAAAATTCTGAGGAACTTGTATAAGAGCCAATGTTTCAACCATTCCCTTTAATAATACTGTAACTAGCAAGCCTAATGAGTATTCACTTATCTAGAATATCCTAAAGTTCAACTGGGCAGCTTCAAAATTTTTCATATGACTGTTGATTAAAACTTTTATTTGTACCTTGTATCCATTTCATTTTTTTTACTTTCCAAAACAATATATTGTATAAAGGACTCATATCTAGGATATATAAAGAACTCTTAAAACTCAACAATGAGAAAACAAGCAACCTAACTTTATATATGTGTGTATATATATATATACACACACACACACAATCTATAAGAACAAAAGAAAAAAAAATACATATATACATATTTTTACCAAAGAAGATATACAGATGGCAAATAAGCATATGAAAAGATGCTCAACATCATATGTCATTAGGGAGATACAAATAAAACCACAATGAGATATCACTACACACCTATTAGAATAGCTAAAATTCGATAACTGACAATACCAAATGCTGTTGAAGTGCAACAAGAACATACATTCATTGCTAGTGAGAATATAAAATGATACAGTTATTTGGGAAGACAGTTTGACAGTTTCCTACAGAGCTAAGCATAGTTTTACAATAGGATCCAGCAATCATACTCCCCAGCTAATTGAAAACCAATGTTCACACAAAGGCCTATACCCAAATGGTTATAGCAGCTTTTATTATAATTGTCCCAAACTGGAAATAATCATATCATACTATCCTTCAACAGGTGAATGGATAAAAAACTTGGTACTCGAGATGATGGATACTTCAGGTGATAAAAGGGAAGAAATTATAGATTCACACAACAACATGGATGAATCCTAAATGCATGTTGCTAAGTCAAAGATGCCAAATTCAAAAGTCTACATATTGTATGATGCCATTTATTCAACATTCTGGAAAAGACAAATTATAGGGATGGAAGACCAATCAGCATTTGTCAGAGGCTGGGAGTGAATGACTACAAAGGCCACTCACAGAGAATATTTTAGGTTGATGAAACTACTGTATGGTACTAGGCATAAGATACATGACTATGCATTTGTCAACACACATAGAATAGTACATCACAGGGTGAACTTTAATGTATGCAATTTTTAATCAGAGTATCCTGGATATAATGCATACTGTGACAAATAAATTTAACTGTATTCCCAATATATGATAAAACGGCACTGAAGGGGGTGGAGAAAAAGGAACTGACATAAGTGACTTTGGAAAATGATGTTTTGATTGGTAAATATAAGAGTAGGCACAAAAATAACTGTACATAAACACAATTTTAGTTGGTAAGTTTGTTTCTCACAGGAATACAGTTAAGAAATCTGAAAACACATTTACACTACTGTAGAACAAATAAGTAAATAAATGGTAAATAATTGGAGTCAGGTTTCTCACTGACAGTAAAAGAACTTACAAATAAGCAAGGGGCAAAAGCTAGAATGAACCATGTGATACTGGATTAGAGTCTTAGATATTACTATGAACTCTCGTTTAGTTTAATAGGTATAGAGATAGACACCTATAGAAATGATTATAGATATGTGTGTATATATTGGTTAATATACATGCATATATTTCATAACTCTGCGGAGAGACTAGAAACAATGACACCAAGTAGCAACAAACACATCTAGCATCCAGGCCTTAGTTTCTAAACATGGTTCTCCAAAATGACAAAAACCAGACATCCTTGGAGAAATGACTAATTCTAGGCCTGGGGCAATGAAAACACAAGATGAGCCTGGAGCATTATGTAGGGACAGGAAATAAGGCAGCACTCAAAAATCAAAAGGATAGAGGCAGATCAAAGGGACACAAGAACCCAACTTGAAGGAGCACCTGATGGCCTAAGCTGGAACAATTTGAGTCATAAAATTAATTAAACTTTAAAGTTATAGAGAAATATAAAATAAATATTCATGAGTCCATACTGATAGAAATAACTGAATACATAGATAAATGGGGAAAAAGGTACAAATCTTTCTTACAAAGAATTTCAAATAACATATGTAAATACTCTTCCCTCCAGGAGATGGGGCTTAAGCTCCCTCTTCGGAGTATTGGCTGGATTCCAAAAAATAGATTATGGAAAGGGAACAATAGTAACTTCACAGTGAAGAAATCTGGCAGACCTCACCTTAACCAAGTGATCAAGGTTAACATCACCAGTAAGTCATTACTGACACAAGGTGATGAGAAAGACATTTCACCTCTATGGTAATCTTCCCCAAAACCCCCAAAACCCTGGTCTGTCTAATCATGAGAAAAACAGCAAACAAAGCCAAATTCAGGGCCATTCTACAAAAGGCTGGCCAGTACTTCTCAAAATTATAAAGGTCATGGGAAACAAGGAAAGGCTGGGAACCTGTCAGAGACCATAGAAGAGAGATGATAACTAAATTCAATGTGATATACTTGATTAGGTCCGAGAACAGAAAAAAGACATAATTGTAAAAAAAAAATCGATAAATCTGAATAAAGTCTGGAGTTTAGCTAAAAGTAATGCACCGCTGTCTTTTTAGTTTTAACATATGTACTACGTAAAATAGTAACATTAGAGTAAGATGCGTGAAGAGTATATGAGAACTCTCTGTACTATTTCTGCAACTGTTTGATGAATCTAATATTCTCAAAAGAAGGTTTAGTTTTTGTTTAAGTGCATAGTTGCATTGCATTATGATGAATCAACACAGAATAGCTATTAAGCATAGTAGAAACTGTAGCTCCTGTAAAGTGCAGATTTGCAAAACCCCCTCTCTCCATATAAATTGTATCAGAATTTTCTAGAAATGGAGCCAAGAACCTGCATTTCATATAGCTATAGGTGAATCTTATGCACACCAAAATCTGAGGATTCCATTTCTAGAGCCCTGTGCCTTTTATAGTCCCAAAAGACTTTTAAAGGCTTTAAAAACCAAAGTAGTAATGGTATTATCCAAGGTAACCAAATTTGAAGAAAGTCAAAATTCAGCATATGCAAGATAGTAAGGAAAGATAATATGTATATAACTGGTGGGCACACAGGATAACAGGGTCATGATAGTTTGGCAAGTGGATTCAAAGTATGGTAAGTATCCAAGTGGCAGCTCAAAGACTAAAAGTGGAAGCAACTTGCTTATTCAATCAACCCTTCCTGGGTTGAAGAAAAGTGATATTGCTATGGAGTGCAGAGAAATTACAACGGGCCTGTTCAATCAATAGGCAACAACTGCCTTAGTATGAAGTGATACTACTCCAAAAATGAAGAGTGCTGTACTGACAACCAAAACCAACACCACTAAGCTAATAAACAAATGCTCAAGCAAGTTGAAAGGCTCTGACTGGAGTGTTCTATAATGAACAGATGAACAAGGGAATGAGAATAAACTATGAAAATCAACGTGATGAAACTCACTGGTTAAATGAAGCCTAATTGGTCTCAAGTATGACATCCTGTGTGTCTCTGCCCACCCTCAGTTGCCTACCACATTTACTGTGGTAGAATTCATGCTGGCTCAGGGCACCAGTTTTGAGCCCCAACAGATTCAAGTAGTCCACAACCTTGCTGCCTCCTCCACCCACACAGCATATGCCAGCCCTCCTCTGACACCCAATCACATTCCCTCTGAATGAACCCACTTCGGCATTCTTCTGCCTGCATCAGCTAGCCCTCACTCATGTTTACCATTTATGATGGTTAATTTTACATGTAAACTTAGTCTATGGTGCCTGGTTCTTTGGTCTAGAAGCTGCTGTGAAGGTGTAT
Organism: Mesoplodon mirus; assembly: GCF_964341445.2. NCBI lineage: Eukaryota > Metazoa > Chordata > Mammalia > Artiodactyla > Ziphiidae > Mesoplodon > Mesoplodon mirus. The sequence goes on along the minus strand of NC_138983.1, from coordinate 104,606,727 downwards.
TTTAGATGTGATTAACTTGTAAATCAGTAGACTTTGAGAAAAGCAGATGATTCCTCCATAGTGTGCTGGACGTCATCCAATCAGTTGAAGGCCTTCAGAATGAAGACTGAAGTCCTCCCATGAATAAAGAACTATGCCTCCAGACTGCAATAGAGAAACTCTGTCTGAGTTTCTAGCTTTGGGACTCAAGACTGCAACATGAACGTTTACCTTAATTTCCAACCTGCTGACCTACCCTGCAGATTTCTGACTTGCCAAGCCCCAAAATCACATAAACCAAAGCCAATAGACAATTCCTTAAAAGAAATCTCCCCTCCCCACATATATACATTTGATCCTTGGACAACATGGGGGTTAGAGTGCAGTTAAAAACTGCATAATCCGGTTCTGCGTCCGCAGATTCAACCAACCACGAATCGTGTAGCACTGCAGTATTTACTGAAAAACATCCGTGGATAAGTGGACCCACACAGTTCAAACCCATATTGTCCAAGGGTCAACCGCAATACGATAGCTTACCCTATTATATAAAATACAATAACCTATTATATATCCAATCCAATACAATATAATATAAATATCCTATTAGGTCTGTTTCTCTGGAGAACCCTAACTAATACACTATTCTGATCATTTTTCTACCAGTAACACTGTAACCATCTTCTCTTATAATGAAATACACTGCAGCTATTTTACCATTGCTACACCCAATGATATTTTTTCTTAGTAAGGTATGATATTTAGATAAGTTATAATCAATATATAGACTGAGAGATTCCCATTTTGTTCTTTGCATCAAATAGCATAGAATCAATATTCCATATCCTGGCTGAGTATCAGAATCACTTGTGGCACTTCTTAAAAGTACAGTTGATCCTTGAACCACACGGACTTGAACCGGGTGGGTTCACTTAATCTACAGTACTACTCAGTCTGGGGTTGACTGAATATGAAGATGTTCAACCATAGATACGGAAGGCCGATTGTAAAGTCATACTTGAATTTTCGACTGTGTGAGGGTCCACACCCTTAACCCCAAAGTTGTTCAAGGGTCAACTGTACATATGCCAGAGTTCAACCCCGAACTTGCTGAATCAGAATTTCCTCAACTGATTTTGATTCACAGCCAACGGCTGAAATCCCTGGGCATAAAATCATTTGACCACAGTATCTGCAACAGGATCTAGTCCAAGGTCACTTTTTTAAATAGAGAACTTGAGGTTAAGGGAGAATAAATTACTTATTCAAATTCCCAAAAAGGGTAAGAATGAACAGTATCAGGCTGCTATGTTTTTCATATTTCTATAAAGTACCTTTTATTTTCTTATATAGACATTTCCAGAAAAAAGATAACAAGTGGCATTCCAATCACTCAGTGCACACAGTTATGCATATCTTATCATCTGATCCACAGCTCCAGTTCACTAATATAGATAGATTATAATATTTAGAAAATAAAAAGAGGCAGCTCTATTTTATAAGGTAGTTCATGCCATGTACACATCAAACTATCTGGTATATAGTTAGAAGACCTTGTAAATAGCTAAAATCTTGGCTAGTAATTGTGTTGTAATAAAACTTTGAGGACATGTAAATGGTACTATGTTATGTTTGATGATTTAATCAAAGAAGGGTGACCTCACTTTCCTAGTGATGGAACTTCGGTAGATGCATTCAAAGAGCTAACATAAATCTTAGCTTATTTTCTAGTAGCTAGCAAAAAACTTCCAAAATCACTTCATATTGTGGATATGAAAACACAAAATAATCAATAACCTCAGTTTTTCACTACCGCTGACTTCTAACACTCCATGGCTTCTAATACAACATTTGTATTTTTTAAAGAATTAAAAATGGACAGAGTATATACATACACAATCAGCTAAGATGCATGTTTCCACTAGTGTCTGCTTTACCTAACTAACGTCCAATATTGGAAGGGTAGGCAAAAATATTCAATATTATTATTATTTTTAAATTATACCACTCTAACCCTAATTATAAAATACAGAATACTATTTTATATTAATAATCATATCTCTTTATAATAATTTACTACATATATATTCATACTACAATCCACATTAAGGTACAAATTTTAGCGAACATTAACATTCGTGATCAAAGCCCAATATGTACGTACGAATCTGTGCACTCCATACATACATACACACAGAATGGTTTTCTAAGATGTCACTGAACGTAGCGCAAAATGTGAATTGAGATGTTATTTTGTAGAGAGTTCTAATATTATATTATTACCTGTTTTCTCTTGTTCATTTGACCCAACAGCATTCTTTTGCAACAAGATAGTCTGAGGGATGCTCTACATCATCCAGCTATGAAACAGAGTTTTATAAACCCAAGTGTCCCATAGAGACATTTACTCCAAGGAACTGGTATAATTCAAAATGTAATCTAACCAAACATGCTTCATAGTCTGGCTAGGAGAAGCAATACCATGGTTTATAGAATAGTGTCTCTGGAAAGAAAAGGAAGTGGACTCTTGGTTCTGCATAAAATCTTGTTAATCCTATTTCCATTTCCCCCTCCTACATTTGTAACAACTGAATAAACTGATTATGTTTTTTTTATCTTGTAGCTGCAATCTCTGTAGACAGACTGATTAAAATACTTACATTGATGTGATCAATATAGTTACCAATCAATAACGCTCCAGGAATTGATTTTTATAATCTGAGGAATTCTGCACCTTGATTCATTTATATACTATTGTCTTTTTTCTAAAAATTAGGGATTGTTAATGTGGAAAATAAAAAAAAGGATTAAGGGGGAAGGGCCACGAAGGGAAAATTGCAGTTCTCTACAGCATAACTGAGGAATACATGTGATTAAGGAAAAAGTGATGATTTGGGGTGGGGGATAAAAGCGTGGATAATTGATAGAGAACTCGTGAAAGAGGGAAGCAATTGTAAATAGATTATTGTGGATGTGGAACTGACATTTCCAGTTATCATTACTGTTTTTTGTCCTTGACAGTTAAGATCTGAGGAATGTTAAGCAATGTTTCAATAGCTGCATGTATAAGAAAATAATATTCCCGCCACCAGAAGCTGCTCTAGTACAGCTTCCCCCTTCTACTCTAGGCCATGGACTCTACCACACAGACACTCAAAGGCAAGAAGAGTGTTATCCCTTAAAATTGTCAGTAGTTCTCTTCCCCTCAACTCCCAGTTCCAACAGCCTCTTCCCTTTCTAATGGGCTGCCTTTAGCCTCACCTTCCTTCCCAGATCCAGCAGTTACTCCACAATAGATCTGCATTGCACGTCCTGTAAAGGAATGCAAGGTTTTGTCTTGGCGTTCAGTCTCTCTTCCAAGAGATACACACACACACACACACACACACACACACACACACACACACACACATATAATGTATAAATTCATATTACTGCCAATGGTTTCAAAGAATCACTTTTCTGGCAGAAGAAAATCAAGGGATTACATTACTAATGGAGCATTGAGTCATACAGCTGACAGTATTTGGCAGATTATTAATGAGCCTTTAATCCTGGGTTGTTTGTCATGTATGAAATCAGAACTGAAGAGCACCATCTACATTAGCAAAAGCAGGTTGATAATCTTTCTATTTAAAGAACGTATGCCAATCTTTTAATTCACTTTATAATAAATGAGATTTAAAATCATTTGGGCAGAAAGTTACTAAATATCAGATATTTCCTAGAAATTTGAAACTTTAAATAGGTTTAACTGACCTTAACTACTCAGATATATTTGGAAAATGGCAAAAGACTTCAAGAAAATAAGTCAAAAGGACATTGTTTATTTTTCATGTATGAACTGAAATATAAAAAGGTCAGAGGAAAAGTAATAAATGTGAGTAATACACAGGAAACACTTTACAAAACATTTACTTTGGAAACTGCTTTTTGCTGAGTTTAACAGTGGTTGGTTGAGGTATCATATTTTTATAAAAAAGGAAATCAGCAAATAAGTCATTGAGAATATGGTTAAAAAGTTTAGAAAATTAGGGCTTCCCTTGTGGCGCAGTGGTTGAGAGTCCGCCTGCCGTTGCGGGGGACACGGGTTCGTGCCCCAGTCCGGGAGGATCCCGCATGCCGCAGAGCGGTTGGGCCCGTGAGCCATGGCTGCTGGGCCTGTGCATCCGGAGCCTCTGCTCCGCAGCGGGAGAGGCCACAACAGTGAGAGGCCCGCGTCCCGCAAAAAAACAAAAATTTAGAAAATTAAAATGTGAGAGCACATTACTCATGTCAAATTATGAAGAATAATGATTACATTAAATACAAGCTTATTAACACATTGGGTTAATAGTATAGTAAGGTATGGAATCATAAGGAATATTTTATAAGGATTTTGCATTTTTTTCCTAACTTGTTTGGAAAAACTTACACTTGATTTTAGTGAAACAAAGTATCTACACCTTCAACCAAGACATTCTGGATTTGTAGGTTGACTAACACCATTCCACCAAAATTATTTTCCCTAAACCTAATTGCTATGTAGGAAAAGGTATGAGAACGTCTATAGCAATTTCTGTATCTGTGACAATAGTAGTAAAGATTTCAAACAAAATATTATTGAATATATACGAATATTTCAATATATATATACATATTCTATTATCAACTCATTAGCATCTAATTTTACATTCATCACATATACATTCTGTCAGTGAACATAGTGAACTGAAACCGACTCTAGGGCCCATGAGATTAAAGTCAACACCTGTTGCAATCATTCAGCATTTAGCACAAAGCTGGAATATATTAGGTCCTAGATAGTTATTGACTAGATATATGGTGTGTCCATGCCATTCTAACTCAGTGTTCTCTACCTGTATTGGTGAATTCCATGGATCTGTTCTTGTTTTTATATCCAAATGAAAAATGACTGGAAGCATTTTCAGAATTATCTGGATCTGTCTATAGCTCAATGCAGCAGCACAAACTCACTGTCCATGCCTGCGTGTGTGTTTTGAATCACACTGAGTGTGACTGCTGCTAGGCTGGCATGTTCTAGTGTAAAAAGGACAACTGTCGCATGTCCACCCTTATAGTCACATTTTACCAGCTGCAAACACTAAAATTTCCTTTTAAAGTGATGACTGGGAGGTGAAAAATAGTTTAATAGAATGAAACTCAAAGGGAAGAGTGTTATCCCTTAAAATTCTGTCAGTAGTTCTCTTCCCCCTCAATTCCCAGTTTGAACAGCCTCTTCAGTTATTGAAGTTACTGAGGCTTTTAATGGTATTTCATGAAATCAACAAACTGCATCAGAATTACTTTTCACAAACTAATAAAAAAGAACATGGACAGACACTATTTGAATGATGACTTCCACTACCTGAAAGCAAAAGTACATTATGAATCATCATATGAGCTAAAGTACGTCATGTCTTCAGTACAGAAGGGCGGTAGAGCACTGAGATCTTTCACAGATGTCGGGACACAGACACGGCGCACTCGAAAGGGAACCTGCATCTCGTCAACTAGTGTGTTCTCAGTGACAAGGGACTGTGTTTAAGACAAAAAGCATAATCGGGTGCATAACTGGAACTTCTTACTTTTAATAGTTTTATAGTTGTATTTGCATATATTTACAAATTGTCTGGTTTACAGTTATAAAAGCATACCAATTTCTATGCCTGGTTTTATGTTTATGCATATTAAACTAAAATTATAATAGTAATTTATCACCATTGGGTGTCTTTGATTTTTTTGCCTTCTAAAGGAAATAGAGTTTAAATATATATTCAACATCTACTCCCACTCATTTTTTTAATTTGGAGAAATAATGAGACTAAAGCTTTTCATAGGCCACTCAATATTTTAATTTATATTTTTGAGCCCCTACTATGTGAAATTTAGCATCACAAGTTGAACAGTCTTTGTTCTAATGGAGCTCATGGTCCAGCCAAACTTCCCAAACTACCTAGAGAGGAATCCAATTCAGAGTGTCACTCTCTGCTATTTATAAGCTCTGTGTTTGATCATGTTACATACTTTAATTCACAATTTCTTTATCTGTGAAATATGGGTAATAATAATCAAATCTAATCCAGTATCTGTAATAATGAGGTAATGCAGAGTGAACAGCCCAGAGATATAGAATATCGATGTATCACTTTTCACTACCTCTCATTAAATGATTGATTTATACATATGTATACACACACACACACACACACACAAAACACAGAGAGTGAGATAAGCCACCGACTGCTGCTACTTATGGTCTACTTCCTTAAGATTATACCATTGATCCTACTTCATCTATTAATTTTCAAAGAAGGAATTATATGTAACATTTACTAGCACTTAGCTACAAAAGAAATACAAATATGAGGAGCTTACAGAACAAGTTTTTATGTTAGTACCTATAAAATACCTGTCATATAATAGGTGCTCAATAGAAATATGCTGAATGAATGAATGAGAGCTAATCATTGACACGGAGTCAGAACTTATTGTCTAATATCAGTTGTGTAACTATTAGTTCTGTAACATTTGTAAATTAATGAAGGGAACTGAAAGTCAAAACAGTTTTTGCAGATTATAGCATGAGAATTTTTATTTGTTGACTCTGCATTTATCATGAGTAATACTGTGATAGCTAATTTTTATATGTCAACTTCAAAGGGGGTACCCAGATATTTAGTCAAATGTTATCGTTTGTGCCTGAAAGAGTGTTTTTCCATGAGGTTAACATTTGAAATAGTAGACTAAGTAAAGCAGATTGCTTTCCTTAAAGTCGATGAGCCTCATACAATCATTTGAAGGCCTGAATAAAATAAAAATGCTGACCTTCCTCTGAGTAAGCAGGAACTCCTCTTGCCTGACTGCCTTGGAGCAGGGACATTGTTTTTTCCTGCCTTCAACTTGAATTTCCTGGGTCTTGAGCCTCCTGGCCTTTGGACTGGACCTACACCATGGATTCTCCTGGTCTCAAGTACAGCAACTGCAGATTTTGAGACTTGTCAGCCTCCATAATCACGTGAGCTAATTCCTTATTTTATATAATATACAAATATATCTTCTATTGGTTCTGTTTTTCTGGAGAATCCTAACATAATACCAACACTGACCACAAACATTTCAAAGAAACCTTCATCTTATAGTCCTATATTGATATTTTAAAAGACATTATCTTAGCACAGACCAAGTTATAAACTATAAAATTTGATTATCAAATTTTTTTAATTTCGGGGGCTTCCCTGGTGGCACAGTGCTTAAGAAACCACCTGCCAATGCAGGGAACATCCGTTTGAGCCCTGGTCCAGGAAGATCCCACATGACACGGAGCAACTAAGCCCATGTGCCACAACTACTGAGCCGGCATGCCACAACTACTGAAGCCCAAGCACCTAGAGCCCGTGCTCCGTAACAAGAAAGGCCATCGCAATGAGACGCCCATGCACTGCAACAAAGGGTAGCCCCCACTCGTTGCAACTAGAGAAAGCCCACATCCAACAAAGACCCAATGCAGCCAAAAATTTAAAAATAAAATAAATACATTTAAAAAATAAAATTTAAAATTTTTCTAAAAACATCATCTGCTCTGAAGTTTTTTCATTCTGTGTTTGTATTTAGCTTTACATTCCTCATTAAAGAAAAACTGGATGCAATGTTTTTGTTTAGATATATGTATATTTCCTTCATGGAAATTTGAGGTTCCAGTTCATGCTAGTTTATTGATTTCCCTTTATAAAGTTAGATTTTAAACCTTAGGTTTCTCTTAGTTATAACATGTATTTTAACATTATCTTCTAACCTAGGGAGTAATGATGAGGGATAAAAAATCTGAGAAACACCATTATCACCCCTTAGTAGACATAGAACCATTCAATAGTATTATTTTAATATTTGAAGAGTAAAGTTGTCCAGATAAATTAATTATTAAATGATCTTGGGACATAAGGAGAAAATGTTCTACAAAATCAAGATTTCTTCTATTTAAATAGATTCTTCCAGTGAAGTCTACAATGGACTCTTCCAAGGAAATTTTTGAAAGATTGCAATTATATTAAGACTAAACACTGGTGTTAAGCAAACATAGAATACAATTTTATCTCACTGAGAAACTGATCATGTAGTTCTTTTCCATCTCTAATGTATGATCCTATCATTAACATCAACTTATCAAATAGACATTGTTATTATTCTATTTCTTTACAGACTCAACAATTAAATGCCTCTAAAATTGCTCAGATAAGTGTACAAAGTGACAGTTGATATTTGATCCTTTGCTTCCTTCATAAACAATGATTATAGCACAGCATGAGCTTTCAAAGAGAAATAAAGGGACCCCCCCAAAAAAGTACATTAGTCAAAGTCATGGTAATAAAACTGTAAGTGAAAACAGCTATTTTATCCAAAAACTTTAAAACCATTGAGAGCACTTAAAACAGTCCATCACTCTTTCTTGTACCTTGAGAACAGAGACCATGTCTGATTCTTCTGTGTATCTCCAGAGTCAAACACTGACACATATTTGGAATACTGTCTAGAAATGGCTGTTGAATTAATTAATTATAAATACCTAGATTGGTCTTATGTCTTCCACTATAACATCCTTAACTTCTAAGAAAATATTGACTTATACATGTGTAATATCTTATACGTATTTACTGGAGACAAGAAAGGGAGAAAAACAGTAGTTTTTTGTTTTGTTTTGTTTTGGTCTGCTTCTCCATTAGAATACAAACCTCATGGGAACAGACTTTGTCTTTCTTTGTTACTAATATATGCCCAAATCCCATACCAGTGCCTGGGCCATACTAAGTAATCAATAAATATTTACTGAATGAATGAATGAAAGATAATTTGAGATCAATGGTATTTCCTACCACTGTGGCTCATTCCATACAACATCATTGAGGGGTTAAAAAAAATGCTTGCTGAGTGGCAGTGAAAGGACAAATGAGGCTGGAGGGGATAAATACATCCACACAGTTAAGCTCTTTCTCTAAGAATACACCTAAGCCTTTTGTTTTCTGACAAACAAAAGAGAAGTCTGCACTTACCCAAGACGAAGGAAATTGCTAAATCACGTGAAAGGGACTCCGAGACAGGTACCGCAGGCCCCGCGGCTTCGCCTTCACCTTGGCCTTCACACCCACCACGCTGCCCGCGCCGCCCTCGCAGGTGCGCCAGAGCTACCACGCCGACTGCGAGGCCGCCGTCAACAGCCATTTCACCCTGCAGCTCCACGCCTCTTTCGTGTGCCTGGCCGTGGCCTTTTACCTCCACCGCGACGACGTGGCCTTGAAGCACTTCAGCCGGTTCTTCCTGCGCCACTGTGGGCCCAGGGCCTGAAGCGCCTGCAGAACCAGCGCGGGGGGCCGCCTCAACTTCCAAGACATCAGGAAGCCAGTCAGTGACGAGTGCAAGAGCGGCCTCAAGGCCATGAAGTGCGCCTTGTTCCTGGAGAAGCTAGCGACCCGGAGCCTGCTCCACTGCACCAGCTGGCCACCGACAAGTGCGACCCCCACCTGCTCCACTTCCTGGCAACTCACTACCTCAGCCAGTAGGTGGCGCTCATCAGACAGCTGGAGGGTCATGTCACCACCCTGAGCATGATGGGCGCCCCAGACATCGAGCTGGCAGGGTAACTCTTTGACAAGCTCACCCTGGGCGACAGCGACAAGAAGAAATGAGCCTGGACTGGACTTCCCCAGAGCCACGGGGTGACCAGAGCCCTGGTCACCATGCCTGCCATGCAGACGGCAAGAGTGCCCTTGCAGAAGAAGTTCACTTAAGTTTTGGTTTTGTTTTTTTTTTGGCAACAAGGGCAGGACTCTCTTTTCCTGGACTTTATTTTATCACTTAAGTTTTTTTCTTCCAGTTTTTCCGTTTCTTCCAATAAAGTTATTGGTTCATAAATAAATAAAGGTCTCTGGTTGATTCATGTGGGCAAATCTCTCATTTTTTAAGTTTTAAAACAGGTATCCAGGAGTTTCTGAACACAGCCATACCCCAACCAGATGCAGCTCAGGATCTCCACAGTGGGAGGGAGAAGGTGTTCCATGGGGCCCTGGAAAACACAAAATCAGTCTTCCCCTTATAAATAATGTAGGTATATGGGGGTAGACTGGGGTGGGGTGGGGTGAGGTAGGGGTACCTGGTGAACGTGGGTGCATGTGCATAGTGAAAGTATAGAACCATAGCCTGAAAATCATGATTGCAGTTGCCTCTGAGGAACAAGTGAAGGGAATGGGATTGGGCAGGGATTAAAATAAAGGGTGTCTGCAGTTTCACCTGAAATGTTTATGTGCATTAATTATGCAAATACTAATGGTTAAGTATGAGTAGCAAGATGGGGGGTGGAGGGGTTTGGAAGTCTGAATGGTGGAGTATCTCTTTGACAAGTTCACTCTGGGCAACAGTGATAATGGAAAAATGAGTGTTAGGCTGTCTTGCTCAGAAACACGGAGGTGACCTCCCATGGTCACCAATGCCTGGCATGCATGTTGTAATAACAAAACATCCACTTATATATGTTTTCTTTCTTTGTATCATATGTATATATGCATGCTTGTGTGTGTGTGTGTATACATATATACATGTATAAACATATATATATATATATATATATATATATATATATATATATATATATTTAACTTCAACAAGCAGCAGAGCTCATTTTGAAGTTCATTAGGAAGACGCCCTTTGTTGAAAAGCAGTTCGGCGATCACATTACTGGAAATGATATAGCTGCTTCCTAGACCTTTCCTGAGCCTGGCTGTATTTCTGCCCTTGGGTTTCACATATCCAACTTTGATTTAGTTTTTGTTATTTGCTACCAAGAGAACCTAAGCTAATATGTCTTATTATCAACACACTTTTACCAGCCTCCACTGTATTTACACTAGAGTAAATAGCTCTTCTAGGGTAGTAAATGACATTCTCCCCTTTATCCCTACTACAGAGTCCACTGAAAGGAAAAAGGATCAAGGGTGGAAGGGATCAAATAAGAACAATTTCCCGAATGGAAATACAGAATACTGAAGCCTGCTACCATATGCATCTCTTCTCACCTAAAAGTGTTTTCCTCATAATTTACAGAATTTTAATTCCTTAGATCAACCTTCCCAAGACTGTGTTCAGTATCAGCCAGTGCCTCAAAAACATTCACAAGTGTTCAGTGGAAAACTTGTATTAATCGAATTAGCAGGATTTTTTGGTTTGTTTTTTCAGTTTTTGTTTATTCTAGGAATTTTATGTCTGATGTAAAAAATATACATTTTGAATGTATAACGTGGGGATAAAATATTGAGTGTTTCCCAAACATTCTGATCATGGGATTCTTTTTCTACCAAATCTCACAGAACAGTATTCCAAAGAAAATAGCTTTGGAACAACGTTAAAAGGTCCCACTGTGGGCTTCTCTGGTGGCGCAGCGGTTAAGAATCCATCTGCCAATGCAGGGGACATGGGTTTGATCCTTGATCTGGGAAGATCCCACATGCCGCGGAGCAACTAAGCCCATGTGCCACACTACTGAGCCTGTGCTCTAGAGCCCGCAAGCCACAACTACTGAAGCCTGTGCACCTAGAGCCCATGATCCGCAACAAGAGAAGCCAGCGAAATGAAAAGCCCATGCACCACAATGAAGAATAGCCCCCACTTGCCGCAACTGGAGAAAGCCCGCATGCAGCAACAAAGTCCCAACGCAGCCAAAAAATAAAATAATATAAAAATAAAATAAAATAAAAAAATAGGGCCCTTCGTGTGTTGTTCCAGAAGCACACACCTGGTAGCTAAACCTCATTCACTTTCACTTAGAGGTCATTATGAGGAACGGGAACCTTTGCTGTGAAGGTTTCAGCACAGTAAGCTTTAGACAGTAAGTGTAATGCAGGGCCCTCACCATGACAGTGGGTAGATATCACACACATCCATTTTGTTTCCTGATAGGTAACTCCCAACACTGTATTTTTCCATTTTTTCCATAATTTCCACTTCTAAATGAATGGTCTCTGGGAATGATAACATTGATGTTTCTCCAGCACTTATATCAAAGTCAAGAGAAACTTTAAGGCTGCTAAGTAGTTTATATTCTTCACCTCCCTCTACCTATGTATTCATCTCACCAGCAGCAGAATTCTTCATTTATTTTCCAGACTAGATGGCTGAATTTTGGTCAGTAATACACCTTTTGGTCAAAAACAGTCTGTGCCTGCATCTTTTTGAAAATAAGATGACTGTTCCTCTCACCAAAGCATGCTGAAATTTCTCAGAATTCAGACATTTAACTATAAGAAAAGAAATAAGGCATACATACTACAAAACACTGTAGTAATAAAGTCCAAGATTGTTAAATAAATATATAATAAGTAATGTGTTTAATGTGTAGCATGTTTTTCCTCCAGCAGAGATGATCAACATTATTCACATCATTATTTGATTTTTGAATGAGCACCTTATGGCAATGCATTCCTCTTTAGGTTCAATGCAGGACTTATCAAGTTTCTCTCCAGCCCTAAAATACATGATGCAATTCTATAAATTGAAACTGCATGATTCCCAAACAATATAGTGGGCATGAGACAATATCAAAAATCTTGTATATTTTTAAAATTTAAATGTGTTCCCACAACAACCCTTAGGTATCAATTCTCATGACACCTCCACTGAATTTGATAAGGTGTCTATTTTATTCCCAGGCAGATTCAGCGTAATACAAAACTATTATTTTCTCAATATGAGAAATATTCTATCACATTAATACATGATTATATAAGGCTGGAAAATAAGAAGGTGATTAAAGCAAGCTTCTCAACAAGAATACTATTTCAGTCTGGCCCATCTTATTAACCACAACTTTCATTTGTCTACTGTTTGGCTGATTAATTCGATTCAACAGGCATTCACTCTTTTTTTTAAAATAAAGTCCAATATTCTCGACTGTTTATTCTATTTTATTTTATTTTATTTATTTATTGGCTGCATTGGGTCTTCATTGTTGCGCATGGGCTTTCTCTAGTGGTGGCGAGCGGGGGCTACTCTTCGTTGCACTGTGCAGGCTTCTCATTGTGGTGGCTTCTCGTTGCAGAGCAGGGGCTCTATGCATGTGGGCTTCAGTAGTTGCAGCACATGGGCCCTAGAGGGAACGGGCTTCATTAGTTGCAGCATGTGGGCTCAGTAGTTGCGGTGCACGGGCTCTAAGGTGTGTGAGCTTCAGCAATTGTGACTCACGGGCTCTAGAGCGCAGGCTCAGTAGTGTGGCGCCCAGGCTTAGCAGCTTCGCGGCATGTGGGATCTTTCCAGACCAGGGCTCAAACCCGTGTCCCTGCACTGGCAGGTGGATTCTTAACCACAGCACCACCAGGGAAGTCCCAAGCAGTTATTCTTAATAAATGAGTTTGTGCTGGGGAATCAAAGTTAAATAAGACATGTACTTGGTCCAGTTAAACTAAATAGATTAGCACTTTGCCAATTTTCTAAGAGGAAAATACAAGTCCAATATGAGGTTATTTTAATAAACAATTAAATCAATAGTATAGCTAGGGAGTGTTTTCATTTATTACTCTCCATTTTAGCTTTATAAAGAGGTATGCTACCCAGTCGTTCAACAAACTCACAAATGGGAATGCAGCAATTTTTAATAAGTATGATAAATAATGTAGGCCAGCTATTCTTCCTCTCTGAATGGTGGACTCTAAATGAATCTAAAGCATCATCAAAAAAAGTAAAATAAATCAAAAACAAATGAAGCATCATCATAATGACCATCATCTGGGTAAATTATGCTGTCGAAATAACATGTTAAGGAACTTCCTCTTCCTAATAATAAGGAATGTTACCTGATGGAGAGAGAGAAGTTGGGGAAGAGCAATAATACAACATGATCAACAGACTAAATTTTAGCAAACAAGGACACTCATTTGTTTACATATTTTACACTGCTGTTCCCTACAGACAGAGGAGGCACCTGAAGGTATATTTTACTAGTGTGGGTCACATAGGAGTCTTCTAAGGAACTGGTTTAAAAACATCATTCCAAAACTAGTAAAAAAAAAAAAAAAAAGGTATTTCCACTGTAGATTTGAACCTGTAAGTAATCTATAGGTAAATGTAATCTAAAAAATATTAGGGCAGCCTTAATGGCAGTTCTTTATATAAGAAAGAAACACATACTTGCTGAAAGCTTTTACAGCATCACTAGCTTGCATCCAATAATAAAAACAGCTTACACTTTTTATTTTTACATCTTTATTGGAGTATAATTGCTTTACAATTTGGTGTTAGTTTCTGCTTTATAACAAAGTGAATCAGTTATACATATACATATGTTCCAATATCTCTTCCCTCTTGCGTCTCCCTCCCTCCCACCCTCCCTATCCCACCCCTCTAGGTGGTCCCAAAGCACCGAGCTGATCTCCCTGTGCTATGCGGCTGCTTCCCACTAGCTATCTATTTTACGTTTGGTAATGTATATATGTCCATGCCACTCTCTCACCTTGTCACAGCTTACCCTTCCCCCTCCCCATATCCTCAAGTCCATTCTCTAGTAGGTCTGTGTCTTTATTCCTGTCTTACCCCTAGGTTCTTCATGACATTTTTTTTCTTAGATTCCATATATATCTGTTAGCATACGGTATTTGTCTTTCTGACTTACTTCACTCTGCACGACAGACTCTAGGTCCATCCGCCTCACTACAAACAATTCAATTTCGTTTCTCTTTATGGCTGAGTAATATTCCATTGTATATATGTGTCACATCTTCTTTATCCATTCATCCGATGATGGAAACTTAGGTTGTTTCCATCTCCTGGCTATTGTAAATAGAGCTGCAATGAACATTTAGGTACATGACTCTTTTTGAATTTATGGTTTTTGAATTATGGTTTATGGTATATGCCCAATAGTGGGGTTGCTGGGTCATATGGTAGTTCTATTTGTAGTTTTTTAAGGAACCTCCATACTGCTCTCCATAGTGGCTGTACCAATTCACATTCCCACCAGCAGTGCAAGAGTGTTCCCTTTTCTCCACACCCTCTCCAGCATTTATTGTTTCTAGATTTTTTGATGATGGCCATTCTGACTGGTGTCAGATGATATCTCATTGTAGTTTTGATTTGCATTTCTCTAATGATTAAAGATGTGGAGCATTCTTTCATGTGTTTGTTGGAAGTCTGTATATCTTCTGTGGAGAAATGTCTATTTAGGTCTTCTGTCCATTTTTGGATTGGGTTGTTTATTTTTTTGGTATTGAGCTCCATGAGCTGCTTGTAAATTTTGTAGATTAATCCTCTGTCAGTTGCTTCATTTGCAAATATTTTCTCCCATTCTGAGGGTTGTCTTTTGGTCTTATGTATGGTTTCCTTTGCTGTGCAAAAGCTTTGAAGTTTCATTAGGTCCCATGTGTTCATTTTTGTTTTGATTTCCATTTCTGTAGGAGGTGGGTCCAAAAGGATCTTGCTGAGATTTATGTCATAGAGTGTTCTGCCTATGTTTTCCTCTAAGAGTTTGATAGTTCCTGGCCTTACATTTAGGTCTTTAATCCATTTTGAGCTTATTTTTGTGTATGGTGTTAGGGAGTGGCCTAATCTCATACTTTTACATGCATGTACCTGTCCAGTTTTCCCAGCACCACTTATTGAAGAGACTGTCCTTTCTCCACTGTACATTCCTGCCCCCTTTATCAAAGAAAACGTGACCATATGTGTGTTGGTTTATCTCTGGGCTTTCTATTCTCCATTGACCTATCTTTCTGTTTTTGTGCCAGTACAATACTGTCTTGATTACTGTAGCTTTGTAGTATAGTCTAAAGTCAGGGAGCCTGATTCCTCCAGCTCCATTTTTCGTTCTCAAGATTGATTCGGCTATTCGGGGTCTTTTGTGTTTCCATACAAATTGTGAAATTTTTTGTTCTAGTTCTGTGAAAAATGCCAGTGGTAGTTTGATAGGGATTGCACTGAATCTGTAGATAGCTTTGGGTAGTAGAGTCATTTCCACAGTGTTGATTCTTCCAATCCAAGAACATGGTATATCTCTCCATCTATTTGTATCATCTTTAATTTTTGACTCTTAATGGACATTTCGTTTGTTTTCAGTTTGTGCTAATGCAAATCATGGACAGGAATCCTGCTGTATCGGTTATTCTGGTGCATTTACACAGGGCAGGGGTGAGGGTTGCTAGCTCACAGGCTATTTATATAACTTCAGTTGATGGAGAGGGCTAAATGCTTTCCAAAGTAGTTGTGTCGATTTATACTCCAGTATAAGTAGGGTAGAAGATTCCCATAGTACTCGAGGTCTACAATACCTGATACTACCAGATTGTATGTATTTGTCCATCTCATTGGCATGTAGTTTCCTTGGTTTTGACTCACTTGTCTCTTATTACTTAACGAAGTCGTACGCTTTTCTCTGTTTACTGGCTGTTTGGATTTCCTTTTTTATGAGGTTTACATCAACTATTGTTATTTTTTATTATTATTATTTTTATTATTTTATTATTTATTTATTTGTGGCTGTGTTGAGTCTTCGTTGTTGCGTGCAGGCTTTCTCTAGTTGTGGCGAGCGAGGGCTACTCTTCATTGAGGTTGCTTCTCTTGTTAGGGAGCACAGGATCTAGGCGCACGGGCTTCAGTACTTGTGGCACGTGCGCTCAGTAGTTGTGGTTCGCAGGCTCTAGAGCGCCGGGTCCGTAGTTGTGGAGCATGGGCTTCGCTGCTCCGCGGCATGAGGGATCTTTCTGGACCAGGACTCGAACCCATGTCCCCTGCCTTGGCAGGCAGTTTCTTAACCACTGCGTCACCAGGGAAGTCCAACTATTGTTATTTTGAATTCTTCTCCATTTCCAAGTAATACTCTTACATGACTATTTTCTCACTAAATTGGAGGCATTATCTCTTCATTTTCTAACTTACTAATAAGTAAGGGTTTAGTTCCTTTACACTCTTTCCTATGTCCACACTGCTCAGTAAAGTTATGTCATCATGAGTTATTCCACTGCTCATGATCTCTTTGACTTGTAGTCATATACTTAAAAACCTACATTGTTGATCAACTAGAAACTCTCTCAATGTCACACTTTGTAAAATGAGGACATTCATACCATCTTCCCTTTTTTCTACCTCCTGTCTACCTTCCAAACCTAGCTTTTACATTGTCAAAGTTGAAATTTATATTCTGTTCTATGTGCAGTTAAGTCTTCTGTTATTTGAGAGTCAGTACGGAGTAAGGTTTAAGAGAACAGGAGGAGAGCCTGAACTCAAAGGCTCGATCCAACCTTAAATTAGGTACAGCCTGGGCAAGTTCCTTCCCTGACTTAGCTTCCTGTTCTCAAAAGTGGGAATGATATTAGCACCAACCTCATAAGGCAATTCAGAGAATTAAATGAGTTAATATATGCAAAAACACTTAGAGCCTAATATATACTAAGTACATACCAGTATACAATACATTTCAGTACATACCAAGTTAATACTCATACATACTAAGTACAGTTTACTTTAGTTATTTGTGTTTACATGCAAATTGACAATAAAAGCTGCAAACCAAGACAGTATTGCCATTATTACAATGAAATTAATATTGCCCACTGCAGATGTACTGTGTCTCTGTGTATAGACTACACCTCGTTCCATACTGTGCCAGTGTCACTGCCCTTGTGCAGGGTGACCACATACCCCAAGCCGCCTTGGGCTGTTCCAGTTTATACCTGTTGTCCTGATGTTACAGCATTAGAGTGCCTCCTTACACTATTGAAGTGTAAGGAGTTTGGACAAGTTCTGGTTTGGACAACAAATTAGATACGTGGTCATTACCCCTGTGTGTCACTGAAAAGGGGGACATCTATAGTGTCACGTTGAAGTGGATTCTTCCTTTCCTCACCAATACTAGGTTAAAAATCAACCATAGTTTAGTTGGCTTTATGTTTATGTCCGTATAGCCTTTTCTCCTCTGGAGTTCAAGTTCCTTCTCCTCTTCCTCTCCCTCCTCCCTTCCAACAGTGCCTAATACCTAGTAAGTACAATATGCCTCAAGGTGTTTCTATGCTCTCAATCACACAATCAATAGAAGCCTCTCCACTCTAGACTAGCTGCAATCTGCACTGAATGCCCTATTACCTTCCTTCTTGGTTTATTGCCTCATTTTGCTGGATTATTTCTATAAATAGCTTAAGGTGTAGCACAGGAGGTCAATTTTTCAAATTTCTTTCTGTACAAAATATCTTCTTCAGCCTCCACTTATGACTCATAGTTTGGCTGGATACAAACCCCTAGGGTGAAAAGTATGTGCCTGAAAAACTTTGGAGGTATCTTTCTAATGCCTTCCAGGATCCATGGTGCTCATGACAAGTATGATAAAGTCAGATTTTAAATTTTCTTTTTAGGTAGCCAGTATTTTTCTCTCTGGAATGGATGTATCCTCTCAGTATTTTATTCTATTTTAATTTATTTTTTCAGTATTTTAAAGTTTCACAAGGAAGGGTGCCTAGGTATGAGGCTATTCTTGCTCGTCTTGTATAACTATTTTCAGTCTGAGGCCTGATGTCTACTTTCAGCTGTGGGGAATTTTGTTGCCCTTTGATAGCTTCCCTCCAGTTTTTTTCTGGGTCTGGAGTTTCTAATAGTAACATGTGGGATCTCCCAGATGCAGCCTCTCTAACATATTTCTATCACATTTTCCATTGTGTCTTTCTTTTTTATACACTGAGAAATTTTTTAAATTCCTACTGAATTTATTTCAGCAACCATATTTTCATTTCCAGGAGACCTCTCTTGATTTCTGACCATTCTCTTTTTAATTAACTCCCTAGTCTTATTTTATAGTTTCTAGCTGTTTTTAAACCTCTCTCAGGATATTAATTAAGGTTTTTCCTTAAATTATTTTGTTCCCTAAATTGTCCCTGGTCCTACTAGGATATGTTTTCACTCTTTTTCCCCCTCTCTGATGTTGTAAGCTTTACTCAGCTATCAGGCAAATGACAGTTATTTTCTATTTAAGAATGAGTGCAGAGAGCTTCCCTGGTGGCGCAGTGGTTGAGAGTCCGCCTGCCGATGCAGGGGACACGGGTTCGTTCCCCGGTCTGGGAGGATCCCACATGCCGCGGAGCGGCTGGGTCCGTGCGCCATGGCCGCTGAGCCTGCGCATCCGGAGCCTGTGCTCCGCGAAGGGAGAGGCCACAGCAGTGAGAAGCCCCCGTACAGCAAAAAAAAAAAAAAAAGAATGAGTGCAGAAAGCTCCCTGAAGTCAACGATTGATTGGCTTCTTATGCAGGAAGAAGCGGGGAGTAACTGTAACAGGATCCCCCCCAAACACAATTTTCTCGGCTGTAAAAACTCACACTAGCTGCCCTAGATCTCGCCAGTTTCACTGTTTTCAAAATGAAATCATCTCATTTCAGGAGGGTGAGGGCGGGGCTGGGTGTCCACTCCTCCAAACACAACCCTTCAATGAGCTCCCCTATTTCAGTCACACTTTTAACTAACTCCACCCTCTCTCATACATGCGCATCAAAGCACGGAGCTACTTCTGCAGGTGGGGTCAGAATCCTCCTCAGTTGCACGTGGTCCCTGTGCATATTCTAGGTGATGCTTTTCCTCTGTTCTACTGCTTCAGTTTCACACTCTTCCACCTGTCTTCCGTCTTTCCAAACTATGTTGAAATCTCTTGATTGTTCTGGGCTTATATACTCAAACACTTTGATACCATCATTTTTGTGTCTTGTCAAAATGGAGAAGAGCTAAAAGGGTTCTCAGTGCATTCTGAATCTGCTATTCTGTGGTCCCAGTGTTTAAACTTCTTGGTCTTCCCCAGTGTCTATCATTGCTTTTAGAAATACAATCTCCTGGTCTACTCGTGAAGGAAATGAATACACCACATCTAAAATGACAAGGAATGCGGGTTACATGCTCTAGGGTCTTGTCGTACTGTGCCATTTACTAATAAACCACTTACATGCTACAAATTGTAGGTGCTCATTTATAAAACGAAAGGGGGTAACTCTACATGAACTAAAGATTTCTCCTGCTCTAAATCATAATTTTCTAAGTTCTTTTCTTAAAATTTCTCTATATTATCATTAATTTTCATTAAAAAAATAAAAATCGGGCTTCCCTGGTGGCACAGTGGTTGAGAGTCTGCCTGCCAATGCACGGGACACGGGTTCGTGCCCTGGTCCAGGAGGATCCCACATGCGGTTGAGCGGCTGGGCCCATGAGCCATGGCTGCTGAGCCTGTGTGTCCGGAGCCTGTGCTCCGCAACGGGAGAGGCCACAACAATGAGAGGCCTGTGTACTGCAAAAAAAAATTAAATAAAATAAAAAAATAAAAATCTAACTTTCTCTTTTGAAAATCAAAGAGTAATTCCCATAGTCCTACAATAATGGGATAATTAGTTCTGAAACCTGTCAAGTTTCATGTTTCATATGAAAAGAAAATCACATTAAATAATTTTTAAATTTAAATAATTAAATTTAAATAATTTTTAAAAATTAAACATGGACTTTGTAGCACAAAGACAAGGTCCCCCCAAATGGTATTGCTTTATTTACTAGAAGTGTTCAGCTCTGCATTGAAGTTGAAATAAAATAAATATATTAATTTTGAGGTGCAAAAATTTCTAATGAAAATCCATTTTTCTTTTCTGTCTATACAAACAAAAGTATGGAATGACATTAGAGGTCAGGTTTATTTGGTAATAGAATGTAGCTTCTTGGGGCTTCCCTGGTGGTGCAGCGGTTGAGAGTCTGCCTGCTAATGCAGGGGACGCGGGTTCGAGCCCTGGTCTGGGAAGATCCCACATGCCACGGAGCGACTGGACCCGTGAGCCACAACTGCTGAGCCTGTGCATCTGGAGCCTGTGCTCCGCAACAGGAGAGGCCACAACACTGAGAGGCCTGCACACTGCGATGAAGAGTGGACCCCACTCGCCACAACTAGAGAAAGCCCTCACACAGAAACGAAGACCCAACACAGCCGAAGATAATAAATAAAATGTGACACCTTTATAAAAAAAAAAAAAAAAAGAATGTAGCTTCTTGATATTTTTGATTTTAGGAAAGGAGAATATCAACATCAAAACGTTTTTCAACTTTACTTTTATTTAAAATGAGGCCATATTTTCCTCTTACAAAAAGAGAGTTCAACTAGAACTGTCAATTTTCTCATCTGTAAAACAAGAGCACTGAATCAGCTGACTGTATTCATTCAGAACTCAATTTCCTTATCTTATGATCACTAAGCTTCTCCCTAAATCTAATATACTAAGGTTCTAAGGAAAGGAAAATATATTACTAACGACATGTTTTGATTTTCGTTTCTTAGAGTTCAAATGTCCACCATTCACCTTGGTCTAAGCTTAAGGAATCATTCAAGGGGATACAATGCAGGTGGGAGGAGAAAACAGAACCCTCACACAAGCTGTGCTGTGTTGCGATCAGCCTTCCGTTTGAAAAATAATCTTCTCTATAGCTTTAAAGTGATAACTTTGTACCTGCAATGCTTCTTGTTTCAAACGGATTTTCTCTGGCTCCTCCTGAACACGTTCTGAGGAATCATCGACCTCTTCGATTTCTGAGGAGGAAGGACTCTCTACTGCCACAGTCACAGGAAATTCTGATGGACCTGAGTGTCTGAGGAAGAAGATACGAAATCACAGAGTTGTTACACTAAAGTGCAAAGAAAGAAGACAAGATTGTAAAATAGATAACACAAGCCAGATCCAAATATGCAAATATGAAAGGGCATTTAACAAAAGTGATCTGCGGTATCATTATTTATAAATGTCTCTCACTGCTCCTTAGTCTAAAACAGGCAATGACTAAGTAAAATTACAGGAACTTATTTTTGCTATGTTACTGTACAGACCTCTGTTGTACATGGTTAGGATTAGTAATGGGAATTTCCCATATTATTTTATTAAGTTGCACTGCTGGTGGGAATGTGAATTGGTACAGCCACTATGGAGAACGGTATGGAGGTTCCTTAAAAAACTACAAATAGAGCTACCATACGACCCAGCAATCCCACTACTAGGCATATACCCTGAGAAAACCATAATTCAAAAAGAGACATGTACCAAAATGTTCATTGCAGCTCTATTCACAATAGCCCGGAGATGGAAACAACCTAAGTGTCCATCATCGGATGAATGGATAAAGAAGATGTGGCACATATATACAATGGAATATTACTCAGCCATAAAAAGAAATGAATCTGAGCTATTTGTAATGAGGTGGATAGACCTAGAGTCTGTCATACAGAGTGAAGTAAGTCAGAAAGAGAAAGACAAATACCGTATGCTAACACATATATAAGGAATTTAAGAAAAAAAAAATGTCATGAAGAACCTAAGGGTAAAACAGGAATAAAGACACAGACCTACTTGAGAATGGACTTGAGGATATGGGGAGGGCGAAGGGTAAGCTGTGACAAAGCGAAAGAGAGGCATGGACATATATACACTACCAAACGTAAGGTAGATAGATAGTGGGAAGCAGCCGCAGAGCACAGGGAGATCAGATCGGTGCTTTGTGACTGCCTGGAGGGGTGGGATAGGGAAGGTGGGAGGGAGGGAGATGCAAGACGGAAGGAATGGGGGAACAGATGTATACGTATGACTGATTCACTTTGTTATAAAGCAGAAACTAATTAAAAAAATAAATAAAATAAAATAAAATAAAATAAGGCAAAAAAAAACAGTCTGGAAGAAAATGTAGTTTTTCAGAGGAAAATACATCAGTAAAGGGACTGATGAATAATCAGAAAGTCAACATATCTAAGCTGTGAATAATAGACATTAGAATTTTAAAAAATAAATCACATACACACACACAACTAAAACTGACCCATCAAAAACTTCATCTTCTCACCACCCTTAAGCCAAAACTAGGGCAACAATTCTCCCAGCAAGCTTCACTGCCACTGCAGTGTTGTTCAAGAGGACATTTCCAAACATTTAAAACTGACCTGGCCACAACCCCATAAAAGTCTACAGATCATAAAGAGCTGTGCTGGGATTATATAACCACGCAGAGGACAAGTCACTAGGACATCATGTTGACAACAAGCAGCAAACCCTGCAGCCTAGGGAAACCCTAACAGGAGAACGAGGTGCACACCCCTCTCTCCGGGAACGCAAGGCCAGGACTGACACCCAAGATGCTCTTCTCTCAACCTCAGCAGTGGTGCCTTTCACAGAGCAACTATGCAGTCTCCCAAGACCACTGGGAAGGAGAATCTGATACTGACAGTATTCGCTTGCCACGAGGCCATAAGCGAGGGAATGTGTGTGGCCTTGGTGAGAGAGCAGAGGTTTGGGAGATGTTGCTTTATATTGGCTTTCAGATCAGGAATTTGTACATACAGCCCGCAAACAACGTTTCTTGAAAACATGTGAACATTCTTGAGTATGAGAGCTCCATGTGAGGGGTCAGAAATGGCAGTCAAGTTCGTTTCACTGGGTAACAGCTGATTTGCGGACTGGAAAACAGGCTTCCTTGTTTACAGACATAACCACAAGGCTGCCATTTATGCGCCAAATCCACACAACTACACAGTTGCATTGGGAGAGCGACCAAACATGTTTTACATGGATTTATTTCAGAGAGGGAAATGCTTCATGTAAGGCTCTGTCAGTTTAAAACGCAAGAAGAATGACCATCCACCTTTCCCAATTCAAGCCCTATATATCATAAATGTGATAGCTACACACCAGCAACTGATTACATACATCACAAGCTTTGATGAATGGAAAGCCCCTAAAAAGATATCAACAAGACGAAGTTAGATCTTCATGTAAATACATCACCAGTTAAACCCAGTTAATACAACTATTTAGTATTATGTACAGTATCCATACAGAATTG
Source organism: Mesoplodon mirus (assembly GCF_964341445.2). Taxonomy (NCBI): domain Eukaryota; kingdom Metazoa; phylum Chordata; class Mammalia; order Artiodactyla; family Ziphiidae; genus Mesoplodon; species Mesoplodon mirus. Next base: position 104,582,895 of record NC_138983.1, on the reverse strand, counting down.
TGTATAAAAATAAATAAGCTCAAAAGAAGGACCTGGAAGGCTCTGCTATGGAGAAAACTGAACAGCATTAAGCCGACTGGCTTGGTAATAACTCTCTGAACGGCTGAGAGCCCCCTTCAGTTCCTATGTTCAGGATGGTTGAGATTTCAGTCTCACTTCTTTAAATGGTGATATTAATTGTTCTCTAATTTACCACGCTGTGTAACGAGGATGGACCTGAGATTAAGTGTCTCAGGAAGAAGATAGGAAACCACAGAGTTGTTAAACTCAAGTGCAAACACTGGGGATTCAACACTATAGTTTAGGCAACAGCAATTCACATCACCATTTGGTCATATTCTTTCTACAAAACAAAAGCTGCACTCACATGTATGAAAAGACAAAAATTAACTGCCATCTGTATCAATATGTTAATGTGCTTCAATCACATATGTTTTCATGAAAGTTTAAACATCAAATCACCTTTAAGATCTTGACCATGTGATCTGTTCCCTGCCATGTCAGATTATACCCTGTGAAGTTTACTGTCTTAACAGTGATAGAGTTCTTTATACCTTGACAAGTAACTAAAAGGAAAACACACACACACACACACACACACACACACAATAAGATGAAGAGCCTATACATTTGTCAATCTTGACTTATTTGCTTTTCTTGAGTCAATTGGAGGTTTATAGCCACATTCTTAAAATCATTAACTACAATCTTCCCAAACAGGTAATTGATGAACTGATGCATCCTAAAACTCATCAGTAACAAAGTGTTATTCCAGTTTACAGCAACAGTTTAATTCTATTTAGGTACGAAAACTGAATACACTGAATACTGCAAACTTTATTCCCAACCACTCAGTAAAGTACTACATACTTTTGAGACAAAGGAAAAAAAAAGAAAAACCTAAAAAGCATAAGACTCCTCCGATTTTCATTTCCAATGATACATGCCAATCTTGATGATCAATCAGCGATTTAAATGTCAACTATAAACCCAGTATTTTATTAGCTGCTATGCAGTATACTAGAGCAATAGAAGAGAGAGGACCTCAAACTCTCTGTTCCCTCAGATTGAAAGGCAGGCTTCCTGACCCCTCCAGACCACTACTGGACACAGGGAAGGCACACTAATCTTTCAGGACCCTAATCAAGAGTCACCTGCTTTGTGATTACTTCCATGACACACCCTCACCAACACCACTGAGTTTGCTGCTCCTACGGGACGTTACATATATTTCTTATTTTAACACATACCACGGTGCATCATAATTATGACTGCAGATAGATGTTCTAACAATTGAAAGAGAATGATGACTTTTTTGCTCTTCATCTTGCTATTTCCCTTCCCATAATAATTCTTGAAGAGAAACCATAAAAATATAAACAAACAGAGAAAACAGAAAATATACAAAACATGTAGTTTGCGGCTTAACACAAACTTAAGTAAGATTAATTCTGACAGTATCCAGCATGACAAACTTCCATGGTACAAATGAGAATGGACCAAGGTTTGAGCAGGTACAGGAGACAATCCAGGCCTGAACACTACCAACAAAAGGTAGACAGGAAAAGGTAGACAGACATGGTGTGTAGGAAATCACGAGACCAGTCTGATGGGAAGACACTTAAACAAGACTGAAACCCACTTTCTAAATCTCCATCCCCAACTGGACAATTCACAAGACACAGGTGCACCAAAGAAGCCAATTATTCAATCCCTTTAATGGGGAGGAACAGTTTAAACTTTTACTGGTTTAGTTAGCCCCAAAAGCAACTATCAAATGTTGGCAGGACACAATGAAGGCTCACGTTTGTTAACATAGTGAAGTCTCTCTCTCACACAACTAGCCCACTTAGCTCCATGTTCCTTAGAGCACCCGACGCACATACACAGCATTTATGAGCTTTACACGACTGAAAGGTCACATTTTTATTTCTTATCGCAGGAACACGACTTCTGTAAACTCTTTTTCTGTCACAACCTAAAGCAAAATTATTGTAAAATGAGTGATTTAAACCATACATTTTATCATCATTAAAAAGTATCTAAATAAAAACAAAAGCATCTGCTCTGGGCTAAGGATTAGAAACGACTCCTGCTCTTAAAGCCTTCATTAAGGAGGAAGATGTATAAACTCAAAATTTCAATCACATGAGATAAATAAACGTAACCTTTATGCACAGAGCTTCCTATGGAGGCAAAAAGTTATATCTAAGTGATGGCTTCATGATAACCCTGAAGTACAGTCTGGAAAGATGAGGCTATGCAGAGGTGGAGTAGGAGGTGCATTAGCTGCAGAGGGAACATGTGTGAAAAGACACTCAAGCCTGACTCCTGCTGGGCACTGTAAATGCTGCAGGTGGGGATGACTAAAGGCCAGGGGTCCAAGTGTGAGAAGAGACAGAAATGAAAATAGAGATGTTGGTCCAAGCAAGCCTGGGAGAGAGCATGGCTTGTATCCCACAGGTGGTGAGACCTGGGGCTACCACTAGCTGAGTAAGAAAAAGGCTCTCTGCTGATTAGAAAAAGGCTCCCCGCTGCTGAAGGACCGACTAGATAAAGGGAGTGATCACAAAAAGCTCCCCTTCCTCAGGGCAAAGAGCCCTATAAGGCTTGGCCGAGCACAGTTCATACTACACGCCTCCGTGCAGAGCACATGCTGGGCGGCTAGTATGCACTAACTCTGTGTGGGAAAGCCATTAGCAGCATTATTTTAAGCACATCTTTTTCTGTTAGAAGATCACTTAACCCGAGGAGGCAGATGAACTTAGAGGAACTGAACCCAGGGGCCGTGAAACCACCCAGGAGTTTCTGCCATAGCCTGGGCAAAATGTAATATGGATGAAGAAGCAAATTTAGGAGGAGGCCAAAATTTACAAGCTAGACCCACTGGATGCAAGACATAAAGAAAGTTCAGTGAAGGAACTCTGAAGAGAATGGGCTCTACAATAAATTTTTCTTACATTCAATGTCAAATATCAGGCAAAATTAAGTACAGTGGCCTTTAAGGTCCCTTCCAGCTCTAATTTCTTTTGATTTCTAACTTATTACTCTGGTTAAGTCAAGTCCCTTCAGAGGTACAGAACAGTTCTTATACCTGAATGGGACGCAAAGAATAATCTGACTTCTCTTCACCAGGGGAGGAGTTGAACTATCCTTGCAGAAGAGATAACAGATGGTGTGAACCCCAGATCCTAGAAAAGGGCCAGGCACACGATAAGTATTCAGCTTTTCAAAATCAAATGAACAATCATTTCCTGTCCTAGATCTTTACACCCTTCCTCTGCTGGCTACTTTCTCACAGCTTATAAACATCCTCAAATATACCCACTTAAAAATCTCTCAGACCTATGATTCTTTGGATCTTCTTGTGGATAACCTAAGTCTCTACCATGCCTTCAAACACCTGTCCTCCCAAAAAGCCCAGATCTGTACCTTGGGTCCAGACCCGTCTACCAGGCCCCTCTAAAGCACTGAAGATGAAGTAAGATCCTCTCGCCACCCCCAATCCCTTCCTACTGGGCTCTGTATCTCTCAAAAAGATGCAGCTGTAAACTGTCACCCACGCTTGCTGCCCTCCCTTTTCTAACTGGTCACCAGGCCCTACCCATTCTCTCTCAGATCTGCAAAACCCAGTCCCACCTTTCATAACTTCAGTGGGACCCTCAGATTACAATTCACCCTGCACCAAATCAACTGCCTCCCACATGGAGGTCCGAGTGAGCCTCTAAACCACAAGTTCATCTCACTGTTCTTTGGTGTTTCCCACAGCCTTCAGGATAAACATCCAAACTTCTGACAGGACAAACAAGGCCCCCTTCTCTTGGGCCCCACTAAGTTTCCAGTATCAACTCTCATTTCTTTCCCAAACCCTGAGTTCCAGTCCTGTACAGTAGTTTTGCCATATTTTCTTATATTTCTCAAACTTCAACACACACTGCTCTCTCCTGCCACCCCAGGAGCTTCTACATATCCTTAGAAAGGATGGCACCTCCTCCAAAAATCCTACCCTGAACTTTCCCTTCCAAGATTCTGTGCTCTATAGCACCAGAACTCACTTCTTCCAGAGCACTGACTACTGTGCTTGTGTTTACTTGCTGCCCAGTAGAAGGGAAGATTACCTAGGGCAGAAGCATCGTCTCCAGCAGCCCTTGGTTCTGACAACTCATTCAAGTGCCAGGCTACTTTACACACATAACCTGCTTAATTAATTCTAAGAACCCACAGAAAGAGTGGTTATTAATGTCATTTTACAAGTGTGGGGATTGTAGTGCAAAAGAAACCTGCCCAGGCCACAGACAGCATAAGCCCTGGAATTCAAACCCTAGGCTGCCTTCACACCAGTGCTCTTTCCACTATATGATACGACTACTGAAAAACAGATTTTTTCTTTCCTGAGCCCTGTTTTAATGGAAAGGAAATGAAGCTGGGATATATCCATTTCCTAATCGCTTTGGTGTGTACCAGGCAAAGTCATTCAACAGACCAGGTAACATCTGTGCAACAATTAACGATGCTCCAAACTGTGCTAAGTGTTCTACTTTGTAGAGTCTAGAAGCATTAACACAGTGCATCCTTGTAACCGCCACAGAGATGGGGTCCTGTTAAGCCCACGCTACAGATGAGAACACTGAGACCTTGAAGCCTTAAGGCACTCGGCCGGGGTCACCGAGCTGGCAGGAGTCCTAGGCCGCACGCCCCGTCTAGTGCACGCACACCCGGTCACTGGGCGCTGGTTCTAGTGCCCACCCTCCACCTTGCACCATTTAAAACCCCGCTTCTCAGCGCCCACACGAGGGGCCCTGGAAGCGGGAAGTACAAACCTGTCTCAACAAGCCGTGGCTGGAAGAAGCTCTGGATACAGATCAGGGGCAGCGGGTGCTCAGGAGCGGCGCCCAGTACACCCCGCGGAGGCGGTCGGCCTTAAGTCCAGCAGGCCCTCCTGTAGGGAAGCGTGCACGGAGGGCAGAGGCACCGAGTCCTGCAGCGCGCACAGGTCCTCAGAGCGCGGAAAGATATCGGCCACGCTGTCCCGGCGCAGCCTCACCAAGGGATCATGGCCCGAGCGCGGCCTCGGGGACGCTGGCTGCGGACACGATGCCCACACCCGCCTGGGGCCCCGGCTCGCCTCCTGGCCCCTCGGGCGCCCACCGTCCGGCGGCTGCGGCCCCGCAGCGTGCGCAGGACCGGCGTCGCAGCCAGAAGACATAGGGCCACGGGCCTCAGCTACGCCAACCCCCCACCCCATGCCGCGCTCCGGAAACCCCGCAGGGCCTGGTGCTGGCGCACGCATCTACGCCCTCCACGCCGCGGGGCTGCCGTTTAAGTCAGCGGGCGGGACCGTGGGGGCGGGGCTCGAGGACGTCAGCACGCTCGCCGTGCGTCGCGTCCGCATGCAGCCTGTCTCCCATGGTGACGCGGCCTGAAGAGTGGGGGCTTGAGCTCTGAGACTAAGGCAGCGCGAAACGTTGGAGGTGTGGAGACTTTGGGGCTTCCAAAAAGCGTTTGCTGACTCATCCAAACAAAAGTGAGACCTGGTTGTATCAACGCGTTTGAAAAGTAAACTCCCGTAAGTGTCTGTGCTCCCCCCGCCCAGGAGAGAGCGTGTATTCCGTGAGGGACACACGAAAGGCTGAGTGAACGTCTGCCTGTGGTCCCTTACCTGGTGCACGGGTGTGTGAATTTATGCGGAGAGCTCTTAACTTCTGTAGTTTCTGCTAACTTGACACGGTAGTTGGCAAATGGTGACGTGTTCCATGCATTCAGGACATGATCGTGGTTACTAATAATCACTTTGTTTTGTACTGACAACTCCACAGAGAATTTACTACTGAATATCCACTTTACAGAAGAGAAAGTGAGGCGTAGGAAGTGAAGTGGCCGAGTAAGAGTAAGGACTCAGACAACTGGTGTTAGTAAATGAACCCTGCAAGGAGGCCGTTAGCCTGCGGTGGCTCTAGTGATGCGGCCGCCTACGTAAAGCAACCGAAATCTAAGCCTGTCAACGTCTCAGGGTGACGCACACCGCTGAGGACAACCAGTCACAAACCACCAACTAGGCTTTAAAGCGATAGCAAGTCAGTCACTTCCTTGCTTTGCTTCTGCCCTTTGAAACTAAAAATCTCTGCAGCTCCTGTGGCTGGAGCGCTCCTCACCACTTCCGCTTTGGCGGTGCCTGAATTGAATCTAGTTTTGCTCACGTAAAGTCTTCTTTTAAACATGCCTCAGTTTGTCTTTTAACATTGGCCGTAGAAGTTGGATTTGTGTCCAGTTTCTAGAACAGTGGTCGTCCTCTGGTCAGGCCTTAGGCGTTATGCATACAACGTTCCTCTTCTACCACCACCTTCTGGATGCCTCCACCCACTACCAGCTCCCGCGTTATCAGATCCCCTAGATGTGGTCAGCAATGGCTTTCACATGCAGCGTGCTCACATTATAGCATCGCAGACACTCCTCCGTCCTCCAGCCAGCGTGTGAACTGAAACATGACCATTCCTGTTGAAGAGCCTGCTGTGACCACTTTCCCAAACACAGCCACTCCCCAGCTGACCCTGGGTGACCACTCTTCTGAACTTGGTCTCCATCACTGCATGGATGTCTTTCTACTTAGGCTACATTTTTAAGTGTTCTTCAACCTCATAGAGTATTCTGCTATGTTTTCTCTTCTTACTTGCTTTTTTTAGTGTTATCTTTGCTAGGTTCATCCATGCTGACACGTAAAGATCTGTCTAGTTCATGTACTTTCCTCACTATGTAGGATTCCCATGTAGGGAAATACAATAATTTATATGTGCATTTTCCTGTTGATGGACATTTAAATTGTTTCCAATTTTCAGTATGATTTCTGTTTTAAAATTTTTTTATATACTTTTTAAAGGTTACTTTACATTTACAGTTATTACAAAATATTGGCTCTATTCCCTGTGTTGTACAATACATGTTTGAGCCTATCGTACACCCAGTAGTTTACATCTCTCACTTCTCCACCCCGTATTGCCCCCTCCTCCCCCTCCGCACTGGCAACCATTAGTTTGTTCTCTATATCTGTGACTCCCCTTCTTTTTGTTATATTCGGTAGATTGCTGTATTTTTTAGATTCCATATATAGGTGATATCCTACGGTGTTTGTTTTTGTTTGACTTATTTCACTTACCACAATGTCCTCCAAGTCCATCTATGTTGCTGCAAATGGCAACATTTCTTTCTTTTTTAAGGCTGAGTAGTATGCCATTGGTTATATGTACCGCATCTTCTTTATCCATTCATCACTTGATGACACTTAGGTTGCTTCCATATCTTGGTAATTGTAAACACTGATGCTCCGAACATTGGGGTGCATGTATCTTTTCAAATACATGTTTTTGAAAACACGTGTTTTTGTTCTTTTTGGATTTATACCCAGGAGTGGAGTTGTTAGGTCATATGGTAGTTCTATTTTTAGTTTTTGAGAACTCTCCATACTTTTGTCCACAGAGGCTGCACCAGTTTACATTCCTACCAACAGTGTACCAGGATTCCGTTTTCTCTAAAAATTGTAAATTTTCTTCCTAGGGGTAATTGAGATGATAGTTGAATAATAACATAAGATCAGGCGAAGTCTAAAGAAATTTTAGAAAAGCTGGATAGAGTAGGAGAACTTCTGTTCGCTGGCGTCTGAATGTTAGAGAGACACCAAGACATGTGGGCCAAGTTCTGGAGAGAAGGGAAACACAGACGCAAGCTTGACATTTGGTGCAGCTTTTCTCCTTGGGGCATTTGCTGATTCAAATGTTACAGCCTAGGAGCTGAAAAGCCAAAGACTTCAAAAGACTCTAACGACAGAAGCCAAACGGCAAGAACCGTTTTCCATTGATAAACAGCATTTTAACTATGTAGAAGCAGAAAATGAAAAGAAAGAACTTTGCATTACATTTAATACAAGTTTAGGGAGATCTTTGTGGCATATTAGTGAACTTATTTGTGGAAATTTAGCCATGTACATTGTGTTGGAGAGGCACCAAGAGTTCAAGATTTCTCACAATTTGAGGACACAGTTGCCTTAAATGTAGGCATGGTGGCATCCATTTACATAGCAATGATTTGGAGGATGTTGTGTTAGTCAGCTCTTGCTGTGATAATGCTTTGGAACAAATCACCCCAAACTCAGTTACATAAACAAGAATTTATTTTTCTTGGACCTATGGGCTAGCTGCAGTGGCTCTCTTTTAGACCTCTAGATGGCTAGTTGTGCTCCGTGTCCTGGGTCAGTTTGAGGTCTCTCACACACATCTTCCTCTGGAGCCCAACTGTGAGGCCTCAGCTCCCAGGCCCTGTCTTCTCAAAAAGTTCACTGAAACATAAGAGGTGAGCCCAACCGCACAAGCCCATTTAAGGCCTCTTCTGCTCATTTAAGGCCATCATGTCTGCTCATACTTCAGTGACCAAAACATGTCACAGATCTAAGCTGTATTTAGAATATGTGTATTTGTTTAAAGTTGGGTGCTCTCACAGAAGAATATTGCATTTTGGACAGCGTTAGCTTAGCATTTCCATTGGCATTTGCAAATGTGATAAGTGTCGTGTGCACTTTTTCACCTTTGAGAACTTTTTGAAATTGTGGGACAATTTCTATGGGAAAAGAGGAAGGTATATTTTAGAACTCAACTCTAGTTATAGCAGTGTTGGGAGAAGAATTAATGAGATAAGGTCAATACAAATGAAAGATTTGGGATTCACATATTCATAATTAACATTAGCATTCTTCAGAACATTCCTGGAGAATTGTGATGCTTGCTTTACGTGATTTTATCATAAATCATTATAATCTGACCAAGCCACTTCAGTAAAACATACATCATACAGTACATCGCATTTTAGTTTTTCCCACCACTGCACAACTTATCATCAGGCACGAAAGGCTACATATGGTATGGTTCCATTTATGTGAAATGTCCAGCAGTTGCAGATCCATACACATGGCAAATATTATACATTAGTGGTTGCCAGGGGTTTGGAACAGAGGGAAATAGGGAATGAGTCCTTAAAATGGGTGTAGGTTTCCTCTTGGGGGGATGAAAATGTTTTGCAGCTGGACAGTGGTGAGAGTTGCACAACATTGTGACAGTACTAAATTCCACTGAATGGTACAGTGAATTGTAAAATGATCAAAATGGTGAATTTTGTGTTCTGTTCATTTTACTACACTAAAAAGGAGAAAGAATTAGGGAAAGACTTAGAGTTTGGGAAAGTAAGGTGAACTGGTCAAGAAAAAGACAGCTCTACTGTTCAGTTTTCTCTCAGCTCTCCCAGTGCATTAATCCTCAGCAAAAAGTAGCCTAAACTTGTAGATGATACTCATTCAACACAGTCCAGGGAAAAGTAAATAAAATAAAAGCCAACTCTTCTTCTTTAGCACATCTATGAAAGGTTAACTTCCTGCTCAGCCACGTGGACATTCATGAAGACGTTTCACTTTAGGTGTCCTCTACTTCAGTACTTTACTCACAGCTCATTCACACATGTAGGCAACAGCATTCCTTAATTCGATGGAATCTGCAGTGCTGGTTGTGATCAGTCTCATGAAAAGAAAGGGAAGGAGGAAAAAGCCTCCACATTGACTTGGTGGTCTTGACGAAATGGATGCAGAAGACAGCTTGAGTGTCAAACTGGAAACTTATTTTCCTTTTCCTTTTCTTTTTATCTTTCCTATCAGGTCTTCTGCCCACTTCCCACCCCCTTCTTTCAAACAGGAGACACTAATTAGCTGCTTTTTTGTGTTTGTGCTAAAACAACTAATGTTTGGGGTTTCTTGTTGTTCGGTGAACGTTATTGTTTTTACTACCAAATGAGCTTCGGTGGTTGATGTAGGGGGTCTCTTGGGAACTTAACTTTTTCCAGTTTAAGTGGGAAAGCTTTTTTGTTTGAATGGGCTTTTACTGGGTGCTTCAAGCTTTGCTCTTGGCTCTTTGATGGGGGACTGGATAGCACTGTGTTTCCTTTGAGGTTCCGATAAATAAAGGATCCTATGTCCTCCTGGGCACTTTTTGTTGATTTTGCTGTGTGTCCTCTCTAATAGCCAGATGCAGATTCCAGGAAAATGACATATAAATGAATATAAGTAATCTAATATTTTTAGAATTAGCTTTGGCCATACTCCTGGTCTTATTCTACTTGTAGCAGATGGCTTTAAAGAGCATTAGCTATGTATATATTAAATATAATATAAATATACCAATATTAAATATTATATTGATATATAAATTTAATATACTAATATTTATATTAATGTATAACAATTATGTATGATATTAATATATATTTTTGCCTAGCATATATTATATACAAAATATATGGGTAATGAAGTATATTTATATGGTTAGTATGTTCATAATATTAATATGATATATCCTGTAATATTGATTATAAAACAACTATATCATAATATATAAATTATAAATATATATTTATATATATTATAAATATATAATTATTATTATCTGATATAATACACTATAGTTAATATATTCTATATAACACAATACATAATGTATGAGTATAAGACAATTATATTATGTAATATAAATATAATACATCTATAATACTATATATATTTTAATTAAACATTACACATACAAGTATGTATAGCTATTTATAATTTTATTTGCATAGGAATCTGTTCATCATAACAATTGATTAAAAATATGCAATATTTTCAATCAAATGGGCCTTAACCTCACTATCTACACATAAGTACTTTTATAATCGTGAACCCTGTCTAACTCATGCTTCCATATCTCTCAACCTGCTTTTCTACACATGCACATAGATGACACACATTTATACACGATATATATGTATACTACCAGTTTTCAGTTCAATGTATATAACTATATAATATATGTAATTATATTCCTGTGTATGTATACAAATATAAATCAAAGGTATGTGTATAGGTAGGTATTTCATACGTTTATATAACTATATCATACAAATAATGTATGTGTATATAAATACATGACTATATACATACATACACAGAAATATACTTATTTAAACAAAAGGGACCTAAATAAACATAGTTCTCTAAGAATAAAACTAGTTATGTCTCACTGTTTCAATAAGAGTTTATAGTTTTCTACTGTATGTGCTTCTATAATTGTTATGAACAATTCCCATTTGTTGAATGTTAAGTTGTTTTAGTTTTTTTGCCATTATTAATGAAGCTCTAAAGAATACGGTGGGCAAGATTACTTGAAAAACTCTCCTAAAGGAAAAGGGTTAGGTATGCTAGGTTAAATGTACACAACTTATTTTTAAGTGCGTGGTTGATTTTTGAAGTATGCAGTAGCAATTTCCAGGACCCATGAAAGAAGGGTGGTACATGTGTGAGAGTTACAGCTATATTAGGAGTGGATTGAAGATCTTGATAGCTTAGAACAGAAGCTGGAAATCCTGTTTTTATGGAGCCAAGTGGCAAATATTTTAGGCTTTGTAGACCAAAGAGCAAAATTGAGGATATTATTTAGGTACTTATGTAACCATTTAAAACGTTACCAGTTAAATGTGAAAATTATTCATAGCTCATAGGCCATAAAAATAGGCATCTGTCTGGATTTGTAATACAGGCCATGGTTTAATGACACACCTGACATAGAGACTTGTTTTTAAATGGCCATAACCACGTGAGAGGCAGGAAGTAAGACTCCATCCCTACTAGATGGGAAGTTAAAACTAAACCTATCTATCCCTAGCTTCACCTTCAATGAAAGGGTGTGCCAGGAGAAAACATATCTGCTGGCAAAGGGAGACTAAGACCAAATTCTCTTGGCCTCTGCTCTGGGTAGGAAACAGGTAGGAAATCTTGAGAATTCTGAACCCCAAATCCGTGTTCCCAGTGTTTGGGTTGCAAATTTTTGTGCGGTCTTGCAAACAGAAGCTAAGAAATTAACTTAAAATGCTCCCAAATCGGTGGTATTCCAAACACAAAACTAAACCCTTTCTGGAGTGGTAGACCTTCAACACAGGCCTATAGCATTCCCACAGATAAAGTTTAGGTAAACATGAGCTCATGATCTAAATTTACACAATAATGAAGAAATCAGCTAGAAGTGGAGAGAATCAGCAAAAACCAATCAATAGCAGAATTAGATTTCCCAAGGCCATCCATCAGATGTTGGAATAATCAGGTGCAAGGCAGAAAATATACATAAAACTAGAACTGAAACAAGGAACAAGGATGTTTTAAAAGACTGGGTAGGATCTCTAAAACATTTTTCAAGTACATGTCATTGATAAAGCTAAAAACTCGAAGGTTGTGTAATACAGCAGATTAATCATGGAGAAGAGTGAATTTATGCTGTTTTTAAAAATATGGCAGGTCAGATTTTCTGCCTTTTTTTTTTTTTTTTTTTTTGTGGTGTGTGGGCCTCTCACTGTTGTGGCCTCTCCCGTTGCGGAGCACAGGCTCCGGACACGCAGGCTCAGCAGCCATGGCTCACGGGCCCAGCCGCTCCGCGGCATGTGGGATCTTCCCGGACCGGGGCACGAACCCGTGTCCCCTGCATCGGCAGGCGGACTCTCAACCACTGCGCCACCAGGGAAGCCCTGCCTAATTATATAAGTAGATTTATCTTTTAAAAATACACATTATTTTAAAGACTTATTGGCTGTAAAATAAGTTAAGGGTATTTCAAAGGGCTTCTCTCCAAAGAAAAGTGAGAAGTAGCAAAACACAGAAAGTCGAGGGGAAAAAATGTCAATATATACCTTGTGGTAGGGTGAACTTAGCCTTAGGCTAGCAACAATGTGGACGAGCTGACCCTTAGATACTTACAACTAAGCTGGAATCTTCAAAAAGTTCAACTATTTATAACTAAAAAGATTTCTTAAAATTAATAACCAAGTGTTTTAATTGACATCCGAAGAGTAAAACAATAAACCCTGAGAACATAGAAAAAATAGAAAATAAAGATATGAGCAGAACTTAATAAAACAGAAAAAAGTATAAATTGAAGTGATTTAGTAAGTCAAAAGAATATTCTTTGAAAAGATTTAAAAAACACACTTTGATTAAGCAAAACAAAAACATAAGTAAATAATATACAGAAAGAATCAGGACAATGTTATAGCAGAGAGTACAAACAGAGAATATATAAAATGCCAGTAAATTTGAACATTTCTGTAAAGTGGACAATTTCCTAGCTCCTAAAGTTTACCAAAACTGACACAAGAGGAAATCTATAGCTGGAGTTCTTTCACCAGTAAAGGAATGAAGTCAATAGTTTACAATCTTTCACCAAGAAAATACCAGACCCAGCCAGATCATTTGGGAGGTGAATTCTATCGAACTTCTATTAAGCAGATAACATCAATATTAACAACGAAAAACTTCTAGAGATAGCGAAGGAAGAATGCTTCTTTATTCATCTTATGAAGTCTATATAATCCTAATACTGAAAATAGATTAGGACTGTAAGGAAAAAGAAATTTACAGGTCAAATTTACTTGTAAATATAAAAGCAAAAATTTTAAACTATGATATTAGCTACCCAAGTTCACTAGAGTAAGAAAAAGCATGAGCAAGTTAGGTCATCCAATGAATGAAAAGGTAGTTTAATGTCAAGAATATATATCAATAGATTGAAAACACCACATTTTATTTCTTTCATCTGTCTCTTTAAAAAATTGATAAGTACTTATATTGATCTCTCTTGTACTAGGCACTGTGCTAAGTCACTTACATATTTACTCCTTTAAACCTTCTATCATCCCTGTGGGAAAATTCTATTTTGCTTCCATTTCTTAGCTAAGACTCTAACCCCCAGGAAAGTGAAGCAACATTTGTAAGTTTTGTGGATGGTCAGTGATGGGACCAGTACAGGAACATCCAAAGTCTGTGCTTGGAAACACTGCCCCATGTTGACACTCACGTTACAGATGAAAGGAAAGGAACCATGCACTTACAATATGGATTAAATCTCACATTACAGGTTAAAGGAAAGGAATCATGCACTTACATTATAGATTAATACCCCCATAACAGGTTAAAGGAAAAAGAAACACGTGCTTCTCTCAAAAGTTGTAAAGAAAGCATACCCATTTCTTAATATATTTCCCAATTTCTTTTGCTTGTTTTCTGACCTTTGTAGTGCATTTTGCCATGAGGCAAATTTTATTTCTTATATAATTAAATGTATCCTTTTTTCTTTGTATCTTAGAAAGGTATTCCTCATGAATACTTTATTTCATGTCTCCCAGGTTTCTGATACTTTTACAGTTTCATTATTTTTTAACTTTTAACTACTTGCTGTATCTAGAATTTAGTAATGATAGCCATATTTTCCCACATTTGTTGAATAATTTTTGCTACTGATCCAAAATGTGAATTTTAGTTTAATCTCAATTCCCTTATGCTCTTGCATCTAATTTTAAGATGCTTCCTATTCCACTGGTTGTTTTGTCTATCTAAAACAAAATGCTACCTTAATTATAATGTAATTATAATATAATAAATGTAATTAGTAAACATAATATGAAATATAATAAATAGCATATATAAAATAACAAAATATAATTTACCATATAACAAGGTCCAAGGAGAGCAATACTATACAATCACTTGAAATATCCCCCAAAAGATATTTTATAAAATTCAATATTCATTTGTAATTTAAAAGAAAGAGTAAAATAGGGATTGATGAATGCTTCCAAAATAAGAAGAAATTATATGTCTAAAAGAGAAAGAGGTAAATGATAAACTTTAGTAACACTGGCAATAAACGCAGGACAAGATGAGGATGCCTGATATAATGTTAAAGAAAAAGTATTATGTAACATTGTTTTTGCAGCACTGATGAGTTCAGTGAGAAGAGAATCTCATAGAAATGAGTATCTCGTTCTTCTTAATGTCTGTACACTTGTCCATTGCATGAACATAACAGCTTATTTAGCCAATATGTTACTGATCTGCATCTGGATTTCTAGGTTTTCATGGAATTTTATGATGCACAATTGTTTCAAACACTAGGACTTCCTCTCATGTTTATATCTTTGGAAAGAAACAATATCTCCACAGATGATTTATCTGTGCTGGCTGCTAGCTGACTTTGGGTACTTCTCAGTTCTTCCCTTTACCTTCCTTGTCAATATGAAAATGGAAGGCAAGAAGGTCTCCTGTTCAGAGACTGTAAAGATAGATCCTGGTGATAAAGTCTTGGTGGTAAAGGCTAAAAGTATCAACCCAGAACAAACGTTTTTCCAGCTGTAACTATGTGTGATTCCCTTGGCTTGATTCCGTAGAGGATGTAAGACAACACTGTAGAATCTGCGTCAAAGTGCTTCCAGTAGGATGGGCTAAGTCAAGTATGGTGGCATATGTAATTCAAGACAAAATATAATGTCTCCTTTTCTCTCCTAGCAAAACTTGGTGGAGTGAAAGTAGAAGTCACTGTATGCTTTGAATTAAAGGAACACAATAAATCTTGTTTTGGAAGGTAAGTATTCTGGTCTCTTTGTGGAGACGAATTGAAAATTGTCTAGAAGAAGGAAAATGAGGTTAACCAAAGTTAAACTCATAAATAATTGAGCATTAATTAAATATCTGTGGTCTATGTTTGTCTTTGATCATAATTTCTCCCAATTTATAGACCTCTTTGATACTTGATGAATCCTTGTCAAAGATGCACTTAACAATGATTATTACTTGTGTATTAGGTTTTGCCTGGGCCCTGAAGAAACTCTCCTAAATTACCAGCTATGATTGTCACTTGATTTCCTCACAGAGAACAATCAGAACTCCTTGTCTTAAGTGGCTTGGAATGTGAAACTAGTTAGTCTCTTAGATATTGTTAGAGGACCCTACAGAGCCCATTGGTGAAAGTTTGGAAAACATTGGGCTTCTTAAAATTGATTCTTGTAGTGCTTTAGGAAAGATCACTGAACCAAAAGGATAACGGTGTTTCTGGTTCTGTTGTTAGCGTTCTCCATGGAAACATTGCTGAAGCTTCTGGACTCAATTTCCTTCCCCATGTGTGAATGTCACTGAAAATATCCAACTCCATTCTATCCCCATATAACTTCAGGAACTAAGCAAAATGAAGACTCAAAATTCATTTCAAATAATGAAATGAATATATAACGTAGAATGGAACTGGGAAAATACCTGGGTTAAATTCTGGAAAGTACCAACTATACAATTCTGGATAAGTTGCTTACTCTTGCTTAGTCTAATTTAATGCCCATCTCACAGGATGTTATGATGATTAATTTAATATCTTTGTATAACACGCAGTGTTATGTAATTTCTTCTTGTTTTTCTTGAGTAAATTCATATCCTTAAGCAACTCACTGTAAACAATAGTTACTTACTTGCTTAAATTACTCTTATCTTCTATTATCACCTGAACTGTGTCCTGCTCAAGTTAATATGTGGAAGTCTTAACCCCCAATACCTCATAATCTGACTGTATTTGGAGATAAGGCCCTTAAATAGGTAACTGAGGTCAAATGAGGTCAAATGGGTGGGCTCTAATTCAATATGACTGGTGTCCTTATAAAAAGAAAATATTAGGACACAGACATGCACAGAGAGAAGGCCATGTGAAGACAAAAGGAAAACATGGCATCTACAAACCAAGAAGAGGTACCTCAGAAGAAATCAATCCTGTTGACACCTTATCTCAGATTTCTAGCCTCTACACCCGTGAGTGAGTAAATTTCTGTTGTTTAACCTCCTCAGTCTCTGGTACTTTGTCATGGCAGCTCTAGGAAACTAATACAACTTTTTATGGCCTCCTTGTCTCAAGTTGAAAGTTCAATATTTGGCATCATAGCTAAGAAACAAAAATATCATCTACATTCCTTGTTGTAGTCTTTCTTCCCCATTCTCATCGCTAGTAATTTCCATATTTGGGTCTGTTTTCTGTATCTTGTAAACAGAGCGTTACGCTCATTTCTTGTCTTACTGCTAATATACAATAAATGTGCAGATACCGAATAGATTTTGGAGAAGTGCAACATATATTTGGTACATGTGTGATATGTGTGTATTCATATAATTTATACTTTTTCTCTATTTTCTTCCTTTGGTGTGAGCTAAGATTCTCTGCTTTTGTGACTAGCGCTCCTGAATACTAATCCCTGAATTTAATTCACCAAAAATTGTCAAAAATAATAATAATATGGGGAAGGAGAGAGTGATAGAGGGAGAAGAACAAACAATCAGGCAAGGGCAGTACTGTGAATTATTAGGGTCTTATTAATAAGATTATAAGGAAATGACCGTAGGTACCATCAGTGAGCCCAGTTGGTCTTTACTGACTGCTAGACACATCCCTGAGTTCTGTTCTTAGTCTCCAACTGTATGATGACTACTGTCTGGAAGTATTATCTGAACAACTAAAGTCACTTAATGGAAAAGGAATATGTCTTTAGAGAAGCAACAGTAATTTTTCTATCTGATTATAAAGCAATGTTGACTGTCTGGAAACTTCAGTCATATTTGTAAGCAGAAAAGCATTGGCTATTAAAAGTGGATGATGTAAAGAGATGAGCAGAAACTTTGGCGATAGGTATACCTGGATTTAATTCTCACTTCTACCACTTGGCAGCTGGATAGCCTTAGGCAAGTTTCATACCTCCCTGAAATTCACTTAATTCAGTCTGTAAAATGGCATAATAACTTATTATAGCATCCTTTTAGGAATTTTAAATCAGTTATTGAAATAAAAGTACACACTATATAGACAAGTATGGATTCCTCAATAGGTGCTTGACCTTTCATTTCTCCAGTATCCCAACCCCATCAAATAAAGAAAAATACTTTCTAAAATTTACAAATATTTCATTGTTCTAAAGTTAAAGCCATAAAAATAAAAATAATCAAATGGCCTACTATCATACCATTAGGAGAACAAAAAAATAGGTGTTCATGAGAGTTCCAAATTAGAATACAAGTTTTCATTAGGCACCTGTTTATGTATGCTATTCTGCTCTTTAAAATAAATAATTAAATTTGAAAGACTTATTTCCTCACTTTTAAGACTTTATTAGTTTACAAATTACATATCGACCTATGCTAAATATTATACTGACCCATGCTAATGAATTCAGTACAGAAAACAAAAAACACTGCACTCAAGCAAACTACATATATATGTGTGTATATATATATATATATATATATACATATATATATATATATATATATACATATTACTTAAATGCATTTATATCCTAGCGTGTCTCATAAAGCATTGTGGTAACTCACCGGAATACAGACAATCAAATATAATGGCAAAAGCACTTAATATAAACAGGGCCAAGGAAACATAGACAGAAGATGAAGAAAAGATGAGGGAAATGTGAACAGGAGGAAGTGTAGTTAATCGAGTTGTATGTTTTGACCTTAAGATTCTCTGTGTGGGGACTTCCCTGGTGGCACAGTGGTTGGGAATCCGCCTGCCACTGCAGGGGACATGGGTTCAAGCCCTAGTCCGGGAAGATCCCACATGCCGCGGAGCAAATAAGCCCATGTGCCACAACTACTGAGCCTGTGCTCTAGGGCCCATGAGCCACAACTACTGAAGCCCACGTGCCACAACTACTGAAGCCCCAGCCCCTAGAGCCCGTGCTCCGCAACAAGAGAAGCCACAGCAATGAGGAGCCCGCACACCACAACGAAGAGTAGCCCCCACTCGCCCCAACTAGAGACAGCCTTTGTGCAGCAACAAAGACCCAACATGGCCAAAAATAAATAATAAATAAATTTATTTTTTAAAAAAAGATTCTCTGTGGATAAAACAACATGTAAGTAATTGGTTACAAAGCCACATTATTTGAAGGTGCCAGACTGCACATTAACAGTCTGACACAAAGGGACAGCACAGGAAAACTATTCAAAGATAGAGAGTTTTAAATATTTGCAGTTTGAAACCTTTTAGAGCACGTATAATGAGCTCGACACACATTTCAACACTCAACATGTTAATCACATGTTCAAAGTATGTCTCAAAGTTATTGGAAATAGCTGTTGTCTCTGTCCCTGATATCCAAAACTGATCTGTGATGTGTAAAACTCAGGAGGTATTGATATCCACTTTTTGGCATCTGAACAGGAAACAAAGTTGTTTTGCAGTGATAATAAAGAATGAAGTAAATGCAAAAGGATACAAAAGACAAAGTACTGAGGGAATGTATTAACAAAACGAGTCAAACTAAATTCTGGTGAACTGGGGCCTACGATTGTACACACTCCATGGAAATACCCCAGCCTAAATACTGGCATAGGAGGAAGGGTACTGCGAAGCCCATCACAGTATAATCCTTTAAAATGTCCCTTTCAAGGTTGGCTCCACTCAACACTGAGTATAGGAAATCTTCCCATCAGGCAGAAACACTGGCTGCCCAATGATTGACCAAGAAATTTACACACTAATGAATAAATGATGCTAATTTATTTCTACCCCTGACAACGGGAAACAGCACACACTCTGGGTCAATGGTATGTCCTCTTTCCCACTTTTCTAAGTGGTAAATTATGTTTTTCCCTTCATTGCTTTATATCATGTGTGGCAGGCATGATGGGAAATGGCTATCAATGGTTCTGTTATTGATTTCTACCTTCATTTCACTGTGGCTAAAGAAGATACTTTGTATGATTTCAATTTCTTAAAAATGTATTGGTACTTGTATTGTGGCCTAAAATATGGTCTTTCCCGGAGAGTGTTCCATGTGTACTTGAGAAAAATGTGTATTCTGCTGTTGTTGAGTGGAGTGATCTATATACGGCTGTTAGGTTTAGTTGGTTAAATGTGTCATTCAGTCCCCCTACTTCTCTACTGATCTTCTGTCTAGATGTGTTTTCCATTATTGAAAGCAAGGTATTGATCTCCAACTATTATTTTAGAACTATCTATTTCTTCCTTCAATTCTGTCAATGTTTGCTTCACATATTTGGGGGTTGTTTGGTACATATATGTTTATAGTTGTTATATCTTCTTGATAGATTGAACTTGTTATCAACATATAGTGGCCTCCTTTTCCTCTTGTGATAGTTTTTGATTTAAAGTTTATTTTGTGTGATAGTAACATAGCCATCCCAGATCTATCTTCCTTCCTTCCTTCCTTTCTTTTTCTGTCTCTCTTTCCTTCTTTTTTGTTACTATTTTCATGGGATATTTTATTCTATGCTTTAACTTTCAAGCAACTTGTGTCTTTTGAAATCAAGTGAGTTTTTTGCGGACAGCATATACTTGGATTATGGTTGTTTTTAAAGTCCATTCTGCCAATGTTTATCTTTTTATTGGAGAGCTTAATCCACTTACTTTTTCAAAACTTACTGATGAGGAAGAACTTAATTCTGTCTGTTTCTTGCTTGTTTTCTGTATGTCTTATGCATTTTTTGCCCCTGATTTACTCCATTACTGACTTCTGTGCTTAGCCGATTTTCTTGTGGTGAACTCTTTTTTTTTTTTTTTTGCGATACGCGGGCCTCTCACTGTTGTGGCCTCTCCCGTTGAGGAGCACAGGCTCCGGACGCGCAGGCTCAGCGGCCATGGCTCACGGGCCCAGCCGCTCTGCGGCATGTGGGATCCTCCCAGACCGGGGCACGAACCCGCGTCCCCTGCATTGGCAGGCAGGCTCCCAACCACTGCGCCACCAGGGAAGCCCTGTGGTGAACTCTTGATTCCCTTTTCATTTCTTTTTGCATATAGTCTATTGATATTTTCTTTGTGGTTCTCAAGAAGATTCCATTTACCATTCTAAAGTTAAAACAATATAATTTCAATTGAAACCAACTTCAGTAGCACACAGAAACTCTGTTCCTCTACAGTTCCATTCCTCCTCTTTACATTATTGTTGTCACAAATTACACCTTGATACTTTGTGAGCCCAATAACATGGATTTATGATTATTTTATGCATTTGTTTTTTCAATCATGTAAGAAATAAAAAGTAGAGTTACAAGCCAATAACACAATACTAGCTTTAGTATTTGCCCATGTATTTATCTTTACTGGAGATTTCTATTTCTTTCTACAGCTTCGAGTTGCTGTCTAGTGTCCTTTCATTTCAACCTGAAGGTTCAATTTAGCATTTCTCATAGGGCAGTGGTAGGAAGTTGTAAAATAAATGCCCTCAGCCTTTGTTCATCTGGGAATGCGTTAATTTCTCCCTATGTTTTGAAACCAGTTTGGCCAAATATAGAATTCTTGGTGGACAATATTTTTTCTTTCAGCACTTTAAATATGTCTGGCCTCTTGCTTCCGTGGTTTCATATAGGAAATTAGCTCTAATCTTTTTTTTTTTTTTTTTTTTTTTTGTGGTACACGGGGCTCTCACTGTTGTGGCCTCTCCCATTGCAGAGCACAGGCTCTGGACACACAGGCTCAGCGACCATGGCTCACAGGCCTAGCCGCTCCGCAGCATGTGGGATCTTCCGGGACCGGGGCACGAACCCGTGTCCCCTGCATCAGCAGGCGGACTCTCAACCACTGTGCCACCCGGGAAGCCCAGCTCTAATCTTTTTGAGGATCCCTGCTTTGTAACAAATTTCTTTTTTCTTTCTCCTTTGGAAGAAAAGATTCTTTCTGTGTCCTTTGGCTTCTGAGAGTTTGATTATACTGTTTTTTGCTGTGGAGTTCTTTGAGTTTCTCTTAGTCCTGAAATCAGCCAAAGATTTATAGCAAGCAAACACATACTGAACCAGGGAAGAGGCAATTTGAAAATGGCAGGAAAGCTTTGTGGCATTTTTACTTGCCCTTGCCCCATCCACTGTTAGTGTAGTGATGGTCTTAAAGTGGTGGAGTCTTAATGCAGTGATAGTCTTAAAGTAGCAGCAGACCATTCCTAGTATGGGACCCTCAATCCTGCTTCAGGGGGGAGCAGAAGAGACCGTACTGTCAGATTATCATGTGTATCTGTTCTAACCTGTCTGGGAGCTACCTGAAGGACTGACACAAGATGCTTATCTCTGTCTTAGCTAACTTGGAACACAGTCTGGAAAAGCAGCGGTCATTGCTCAAAGAAAGTGCAAGGTGAACTAACAAAGCACAGATGGCTGGGGCAGAAGACTGTGCATTGAAATACAATAGACCACAGAAGATGCAGGAGCCAAAGTTGGGGGAGATTCTTTGGGAAATTAGAACCTACAAAAAGTACACACGTGTCCAGAGAAATTAAGAAAGCCACATGCATACTCAAGATAAGATGCATGTTCTGAAAACACCAGAGGAGTCTCTAAGCTTTGACCATGGGCTGAGCCCTGAACTCAATGCGGGTCAGCTAAATGTTGAAGGAGTGATCCAGCAATCTGCACAATGGGCAGAGGTGTGTGGTTTTGAGTGTGCATGTGGATGTGCTTGTGTATATTTGTTTTTGTTTGTTTTAGGTGCAGGAATTCAAGGAAATCTCTGTCAAAACATTAGCTAAACATGAACTAAAGGAACAGAGACTTCAGTGCGTACATACGATAAGGAAAACAGTCATTGCAAAAATAGTTTGGAAAGGTCCCTAAACAGACTACTACAGCCTTCAACAATCAAAAGCCCAGGAAACCCTGGGAAAGTGGGAGAATCTGATTTCCATAGATACCACATTATAATATTTGAAAGACAAATTTTCAACCAAAAAAATCACAAGGTATACAAAGACATGGAAAAGTATGGTCCATTTAAGAAAACAAATTAATTGATGAAACCATCCCTAAGGAAGCCCAGACATTTCTCCATTGCATATTCTTGGCTCCTTTGTCATAGATTCATTGACCATAAGTGCATGGGTTTCTTTCTGGGCTCTCTAGTCTGTTCCAGTGATCGATGTTTTTGTGCCAGTACCATACTGTTTTGATTACTGTAGGTTTGTAGCACAGTCTGAAGCCAGGGAGCATGATTCCTCCAGTTGTGTTCTTCTTTCTCAAGACTGTTTTAACTATTCAGGATCTTTTGTGTTTCCATACAAAGTTTAAAATTATTTGTTCTAGGTCTGTGGAAAATGCCCTTGATATGTTGATACAGACTGCATTGAATCCGTAGATTTCCTTGGGTATGATGGTCATTTTAACAATATTAACTCTTCCAATCCGTGACTATGGTATATCTTTCCAGCTGTTTGTGTCATCTTTAATTTCTTGTATCAGTGTCGTATAGTTCCCTGGGTACAGGTCTTTTACCTCCTTAGGCAGATTTATTCTTATGTATTTTATTCTTTTTTACGTGATTGTAAACGGGATTGTTTCCTTAATTTCTCCTTCTGATAGTTCACTGTTAGTGTATAGAAATACAATAGATTTCTATATATAAATTTTGTATCCTGCAAATTTACCAAGTTCATTTTTGAGCTCTAATAATTTTTTGATGGTGTCTTTCAGATTTTCTATGTATCATGCCATCTGCAAACAGTGACAGTTTTACTTTTTCCTTTCCATCTTGGAGTCCTTTTATTTATTTACTTTTCTTGTCTGATTGCTGTGGCTAGGACTTCCAAAACTACCTTCAATAAAAGTGGTGAGAGTGGGCATCCTTTTCTTGTTCCTGATCTTCGGGGAAATGCTTTCAGCTTTTCACCATTGAGTATGTTAGCTATGAGCTTGTCATATATGGCCTTTATTATGTTGAGGTATGTTCCCTCTATGCCCACTTTCTGGAGAGTTTTTACCATGAATGGATATTGAATTTTTTTTAAAAGCTTTTTCTTCATC
This sequence comes from Mesoplodon mirus, assembly GCF_964341445.2. Classification (NCBI taxonomy): domain Eukaryota; kingdom Metazoa; phylum Chordata; class Mammalia; order Artiodactyla; family Ziphiidae; genus Mesoplodon; species Mesoplodon mirus. Next base: position 104,559,224 of record NC_138983.1, on the reverse strand, counting down.
TATTGAGATGATCATAAGGTTTTTAGGCTTCAATTTGTTACTGTGATGATAAGAGACCTAAGACAGCTTCAGAGGCTAAGTGACCTTTCCCTCCCTGAATGGGTAGGTATCCTTGTTCTGCCTTCTAATTGAGTTAGTATCTGAGTAAAGAACTGCCAGGTGTCATTTAGTTCACAGTACACTGCTGTGGCAATATAGAAATGAATTTGCCTAAATCATTTGGCTTTTCTAAATTATAGTAAATGAATATACTGAATGAATACTTCAACTTAAGGAAATGTTCTTAAAAATATATTAATGTAGGCACTTCAGCGGAGAATTGAAAGCAAAACAAATAACTCAGGTAAAGGGTTGAAATTAAGGTACACTCAGTTGTATCCAGTTTCCTTCTGTAAATCTCTCTTTTTAATTAGAGTGGACAGTCATTGGAGAATATCTGACTTGGGGCTAAGGAAATCTAAGCCTTCTTGGCCACACTGTATTCTCTTATGTCGTTTAATAAAGACACCAGTTGGGTTGCTGAAAAAGTAGTGGGAAAAATCAATCCCTCACATCCAAAGGGCGGCTCTTGAAAATATGTGGATTGTTGTAGTCATTTTGCTCTTCTGGCCTCAGAAGTTCTAATCTTAACCTTAGCCCTTCATGCAGAGAGACTTTTTAAACCAATTCCCACATTACTCATTATGTGACTGTTGAATAAGAGAAACCCAGCTCTTTTCTTATGCTTTCAACCAGTTATCTTCTTCAAAAATTTGTTTGGATTGTTATACCTTAATCTTGCCTGGCAAGGGACTTATGGGAAGGTTCTTATTGTTTGAAAGTTTGGTGCCAGTATCTGCAAAGAAAGAAGAAAGTAAAGAAGAAATGTGTGTTTATCAAACATCCCAATAGTGACGGTGTGTGAAAGCAACTTTTGAAAAAGTTTATCTGTCAGAGTTTAGCCGTATTATTACATTTTATTTTATTCATTGAACATAAATAATTATCAGTGAATCCTTTCTAGATTTTCTAGTTTCCCAAAGTTCCCTGTATTCACATTCTAAGCTGAAAAATGGTATTTTAAGTCACTGCTCTCCACCTTATATTATTTATAATCACCCTCATGACCTCTTCCTTCAAAGAAACGTGATCCTGAGAAGTGTCCTTTGTTTGTCTTTGTGGAATAAGTGATGGGGATGCATCCTGGAGACCTGTGAGATGTTTAAATTGTGGCCTAATGAAACTAGGATGGAGAGTTCTGGAAAGATCTGGAAAGATGGCTGGTAGAGTGTGGCCAGATGTGGGAGAAGAGACACGTACAGAGGGGGGAGAGGAAATTTTCAGAGGGAGAAAATTAAACAAAGAATTCAATAAGTTTTGTTGTGTGGTGTGGGATGCAAGCCTTTCTATCCCCCTTTCCTTCACAATCTCTTTGTTAAAGACTGTGTTTTTCATTAGTTTGACTAAGATAGGATTTGCCGTTTTGTTTGGATACTGAGAATGGACCCATGGAAACAGTTACATTTGAGTTATCTCTGACTATCTTTAATGAAGAACATAAATATCGGCCACACTATCTATGCACATGCTATCACCATGCCTTTTTTGTTCTCTGTTCATATATCTAAGTCCTCTTCTTTGAGGTCAATCTCAAATCTCATCTGAAATGTACATTTATTGATAGATTCAACCCATAATGAACTGTCCCTTCTTTGTCCTCCTTAGGCTCTGATTATTTATAAAAACTCATTTTTGAACTTAGAAACTGTCCAATATGATATATTAGTTATTTCATCAGCATCTGTTATATCCTCAACACAGTTATAAGCTTTTGTGGGGCTGGGATCATACATTCTGTAATTTTTCTCAGTACTTACACTTACTTTGATAGAAAGCGCATCCATTCATCTAAACATCATTTATTGAGTGTTAATTAAATGTCTCAACTCAGTAAATATTGTTTGAATGAATGCATGCATGAATGAGGGAGTATGCAATAGGTAGCCTAATGTACCACCCGATGTGAAAAAACCAAAAACATAGACACAAAAGCAAGCCAAAAAGTGGCCCAGGACTTTCTGTAAAATATCCTGCTTTTGTTGGATGAGGCCATGAAAATCAAGATGCTCCTGAAAGGTCTTAAGAGCTGACCAAGAATGGTAAACAATTGAAATTCTCTCAGGCTTATTCAACCCTATCACTGGACACATTTATACCTCTCAGGAATGTTATTAAAAGAAGAGATTAATAAAGCTTTTAGAGATGAGTTGATAAATCTCTAAATATTTAAATCTTCATTTCCTCCTAGGTTTCTCTAATTTGGGTTTCAAAAGATTTCAAGAAACCACAGGATAATTAAAAAATTAGACATTATCTTTCTTACCTTCAAGTTTTTTGATGGTAAACACATTTTATTTTCTCCATAGTGCTGCCCAATTTCCACCAGTACAGTTCTTAAGTGAATTTTGCTCTGGATGGTGGGATATATAAGATGTAAATGAATTGTTTGTATATGTTTTAGAATTCTTCAAAAGGGCCTGGCCATGGAAATGCATTGAATATTACTTAAATAAGTAAAGTAACTTCCTCAGAATTATTATTCTATTCTGGTTAGGATACTCTCTGCCCTGGTTTGTTAAAATTTCCCTCTAGAGTGGTTTTAATTTTGTTTCTGGTAGGGTCCTAGGATTTATTGCCACACCCATCCTGCATCTGTTTTTCTTTGAATTACTCTCCTTGCAGTTTCTGATTCCTACAGGGCCTTCCAGGTTAGTGACAAGCTGGCCATCACAACTCTGGGAAGGACAGGCCTACTTTTCAGAGGTGTTGATGTTTTCTGTACCTGAAGGTTTTCAAGAGATATCAGTCTTCCTCACCACCTCCCTTGGCCCTCTTAATGGACTAAGCAGTTCCTCATGAAATTTCTGTAGGATATCTGTACTAACTTCTCAATATTGTTCCATCCTGAGTCTAAATTCCTGGCCTCAAGGTAATGTTAGATTTCTAGCTCCAGCCCCTATTTACATAAGGCCTATACTAAGGAATGGAACCCATAGACATCAGTCTGCTCTTATTTCTCTGGATTTAATTTCTCTGTTACTTTCTGAAACATGCAGGTGTTCCTTTCTTTCTTTTAATCTCAGCTATGTGCTTTTAACTTTTTCAAAATTGACCCAGAATTTACATGTGTCTCCAGTAAGAGTACATTAAATTGAGCTTAGTCTGCTCTTCTACTGGCATATTTGAGATCCAAATAATTTGCTACTTAACTGGATTCAGTTACCTGTATATTTCAGGCACCTAAAACTCACCATGTTCCAAATTTCCCCCTTTATTGTTAGTAATTTTCTTGGGAATCTGGATAACATTAGATGGAATAAAGTTAGTGAGTGGCCCAGGATTGCCTGAAATTTTGTTTGTCAGAGTGGCCAGGGAAAGTTAAGCAAAGAAGACAACCAAATGAAAAGCAGAATCACATTATTATGGCTGAGACAAGATTCCACGCAGAGCTCTCTGTAGAACTGGGTTGGGTCATAACTTATGCCAGAGCTCTAGGTGGGGTTGACACCATCTCATGCCAAGCTCTCAGTTCTGGGCTAACGTCATCTCTGGTCCACTCTATGGAGTGGAAACTTTGGAGGAATGGCCAATGTGTTCTGCGGTGTAGGAAGAGGGAAATTGTGAACGTTCCTTTCTAAATTGTGGAGGAACTAACCACTGTAAATGTGCCTTGAACTATGGTGTTTAATTTGACCAGTCAGATCAATGACTTTCCCCTTGAATGAAATGCTGCTACGTATATGAGCAGAAAAACAAAACTGGTATAAGGAATAGATAGCTAGTGGGAAGCAGCCGCATAGCACAGGGAGATCAGCTCTGTGCTTTGTGACCACCTAGAGGGGTGAGATAGGGAGGGTGGGAGGGAGGGAGATGCAAGAGGGAAGAGATATGGGGACATATGTATATGTATCACTGATTTACTTTGTTATAAAGCAGAAACTAACACACCATTGTAAAGCAATTATACTCCAATAAAGATGTTAAAAAAAAAAACTAGTTTAAGGAGATGGAGAGACTGGGAGTCTTATTTTCCCAGCAATTAACTTTTCCTCGACCATGACCTTCCCTTTGAGTCTCCTAGACCTTGGGGATGATCGCAACCCCTTGGGTTGGGTGTTTGCAACCCCATCTTCACTAGAACCTCTATAGTTAACTTTGATTTTTCCCACTCCGTCTATCCATCCCATGTATGCAGTCAGACATTTGATCTTGGACTTTTACTGACAAAATATCCTTGAATATAACCATTTCTTTTCACTCCCACTGCTACTGCTTTTGTCACTGCCTTAACTAGGGCTTTATCTTTAAGTCCTTTATATAAATATATAAATAAAATATACAAATAAATAAAATATAATATTAATTCTGATGATTTTAAAGTCTTTTCTTGATAAAGACTTTTCCTGATAAAGATACACAATATCTTATATAACTATTTTTGTATTATCTGTTCCTTTCTTAGAATTTTAGTCATATGATTCTATCTCTTGGTATGTCTAGAACTTTTTGATTGAATGCTGACTATTTTATTTGGCTTTTTAAATTTTTCTCAGTGGAAATGTTGTTTTGCTTCAAAATATGTTACTCTACCTGGAAGTAGCAAATCTTCAAATTACAATTTTTTTAAATGCTTTCAAATATCAATACTATAGGTGTCACAAAATCTAGAAAAATGACATTTGAAAATTAACTACTGCCAGATGTGTCTCTATAAAACTTTTTCCCCACTCTTGTAGCTATATATTCTTTAACTGCCTCCTCATATGACAGTTTATGTGTTTTAGAAATAAAATTTTCAGAAATAAACTTTGTAGTTTATAGACATAGATTTCTTTTAACATGGTTGATTAGAGTTTGCTTTTAGTTATTAATAGTTTAGAAAAGTTTATTTCAGCGTCACAATTTATTATTGATAATGTCACATTAATTTTCATTGTTAACTTTGAGAAAACCTCTATGGATTACTTCCTCATAAATATTTACTATTAAAAATGCATTACTGATTTCAGTACTGCTATAGGATTGTGCATTACAGGAATTCTGATAAAATACTCATTCACACCATTCCATTACACACATTATTGATGGGGTATATCCTTTTATTTATTTATTTATTTATTTATTTATTTTTGACTGTGTTGTGTCTTCGTCGCTGTGCGCAGGCTTTCTCTAGTTGCAGCGACTGGGGGATACTCTTTGTTGTGGTGTGCAGGCTTCTTATTGCGGTGGCTTCTCTTGTTGCAAAGCACGGGCTCTAGGCACGCGAGCTTCAGTAGTTGTGGCTCGCAGGCTCAGTAGTTGTGGCTCACGGGCTCTAGAGCGCAGGCTCCAGAGTTGTGGCACACGGTCTTAGTTGCTCCGCAGCATGTGGGATCTTCCCGGACCAGGGCTCGAACCCGTGTCCCCTGCATTGTCAGGTGGCTTCCTAACCACTGTGCCATCAGGGAAGCCCCTGGAGTATATTTTTTTTTGTTTTTTTGTTTTTGCGGTATGCTGGCCTCTCACTGTTGTGGCCTCTCCCCTTTGCGGGGCACAGGCTCCGGACATGCAGGATCAGTGGCCATGGCTCACGGGCCTAGCTGCTACGCGGCATTTGGGATCTTCCCGGACCGAGGCACAAACCCGTGTCCCCTGCATCGGCAGGTGGACTCTCAACCACTGCACCACCAGGGAAGCCCTGGAGTATATTCTTGACAGCAGGAAATTTCCGTTTTGACTAAGCATTGAAGAAAACTGAATCTTTGACTTATCTTTCACATGCCTGGTGATTGAAATAATTTTCCACAGAATAACTTCTGGTTTTATATTTTTCAGTTCTTTTTTTCTTCTTCAAATGCACATGCTTTGAGAGCTGTGAAGTGCAAGACATGGCTATACTGTAAGGTGGTTTTTGTCCTTATGCTTCTGTGTCTTGTGCTAGTTAAGTCAGTAGCGTAGTCAGTAAGAGTACTGGAAGTTATTCCTGTAATGGGATATTATACAGTCAGTTACATATGGTGGTGTCTGAAAATCACATAATAGCCTCACTTAAAACATGTCCTTAGCCAGATTTCAAAAAAGCCTGTGACCAATCCAATATGATCCAACATAGCAGACTATGATAGAAGGAAAATTGGCAAAGAAATAGACGCTGGTCTTACCTGATGGAAGTTAAAATATCTCACTTTTGACAATTTTGCAAAAACCTATAATTACATGAACTAATTTCTAGGGTTCTTCGTAGGACCTAAAAAGGAACCCATAGAGTTGTGGAACAACAATAGAAGCTACTGTGATGAGAAGCCCCGGCACCACAACAAAGAGTAGCCCCCACTCGCCGCAACTAGAGAAAGGCTGCACGCAGCACTGAAGACCCAATGCAGCCAAAATAAAAATAAATAAATAAAAATAAATAGATTTATCTTTTAAAAAGTAATACTCAGGTTTGAGTCATGAGAAATTTGATGAGGAGAAATTAGCTAATGTTTTCAGAACTTTTAAAATATCAAACTCAGTCTCTAAGATCTTAGCATTATATACAACATCGGTTACTTATTAGTGGTTTGGGAAGGCCAATTTAAAATTTTCTCATCTTACTGTATTGAAATTCATGGCCCTAATGTTTTCCACGTTGACTATATGAATGATGAAGAAAAGTCAATCATGTATTTCATTTCCAACTGGACAGAAAACAATATTTTAAAAAGTGTTTGGACTACTGACTTTTGATTTCTTCTAAGGCAAATGGATAGGTAATTTTTATTCCCTGATGAGGAGAAAAATGGTGGAAGAGGGCAGGGTTAAGAATTAAGATTTCAAGAGCATGAGAGGTAGATGGCCAACCAGAGTTCCTAAGGTTCGGTGCCTGTAACTGTTGCCGCCGCTTAAGCCTGCCAAAGCAGTGGTACGGCTGCTGCGCTCGTGTTTGCTCCCTCTAGAAACGTTCTTGCCAGTAGTGGCGGCAGCGGGACTCAATTACCCCCTTTTTTCACTCTCTCCAGAAGCTCCAGATGGCGTCTTCCGTGGGCAACGTGGCCGACAGCACAGAACCAACGAAACGTATGCTTTCCTTCCAAGGGTTAGCTGAGTTGGCACATCGAGAATATCAGGCAGGAGATTTTGAGACAGCTGAGAGACACTGCATGCAGCTCTGGAGACAAGAGCCAGGCAATACTGGTGTACTTTTATTACTTTCATCTATACACTTCCAGTGTCGAAGGCTGGACAGATCTGCCCACTTTAGTACTCTGGCAATTAAACAGAACCCTCTTCTGGCAGAAGCCTATTCGAATTTGGGGAATGTGTACAAGGAAAGAGGGCAGTTGCAGGAAGCAACTGAGCATTACCGGCATGCATTGCATCTCAAACCAGATTTCATCGATGGTTATATTAACCTGGCAGCCGCATTGGTAGCAGCAGGCGACATGGAAGGGGCAGTACAAGCTTACGTCTCTGCTCTTCAGTACAATCCTTATTTGTACTGTGTTCGCAGTGACCTGGGGAACCTGCTCAAAGCCCTGGGTGGCTTAGAAGAAGCCAAGGCATGTTATTTGAAAGCAATTGAGACGCAACCGAACTTTGCAGTAGCTTGGAGTAATCTTGGCTGTGTTTTCAATGCGCAAGGGGAGATTTGGCTTGCAATTCATCACTTTGAAAAGGCTGTCACCCTTGACCCCAATTTTCTGGATGCTTATATCAATTTAGGAAATGTCTTCAATGAGGCACGGATTTTTGACAGAGCTGTGGCAGCTTACCTTCGTGCCCTAAGCTTGAGTCCAAATCATGCAGTGGTACATGGCAACCTGGCTTGTGTATACCATGAGCAAGGCCTGATGGATCTGGCAATAGACACCTACAGGCGAGCTATTGAATTGCAACCACATTTCCCTGATGCTTACTGCAACCTAGGAAACGCTCTCAAAGAGAAGGGCAGTGTTGCTGAAGCAGAAGATTGTTATCATACAGCTCTCCGGCTGTGTCCCACCCATGCAGACTCTCTGAATAACCTAGCCAATATCAAAGGAGAACAGGGAAACAGTGAAGAGGCAGTTCGCTTGTATCGTAAAGCATTAGAGCTCTGCCCAGACTTTGCTGATGCCCATTCAAATTTAGCAAGTGTATTGAAGCAGCAGGGAAAACTGCATGAAGCTCTGATGCATTATAAGGAGGCTATTCGAATCAGTCCTACCTTTGCTGATGCCTACTGCAATATGGGAAACACCCTACGGGAGATGCAGGATGTTCAGGGAGCCTTGCAGTGTTATACTCATGCCGTTCAGATCAGCCCTGCATTTGCGGATGCCCACAGCAATCTGGCTTCCATTCACCACGATTCAGGGAATATTCCAGAAGCAATTGCTTCTTATCGCACTGTTCTGAAGCTTCAACCTGACTTTCCTGACGCTTATTGTAATTTGGCTCATTGCCTGCAGGTTGTCTGTGATTGGACAGACTATGATGAGCGAATGAAGAAGTTGGTCAGCATTGTGGCTGACCAGTTGGAGAAGAATAGGTTGCCTTCTGTGCAGCCTCATCATAGTATGCTCTATCCTCTTTCTCATGGCTTCAGGAAGGCTATTGCTGAGAGGCATGGGAACCTCTGCTTGGCTAATATAAGTGTCCTTCATAAACCACCGTATGAACATCCAAAAGACTTGAAGCTCAGTGATGGTCGACTGCGTGTAGGATACGTGAGTTCTGACTTTGGGAATCATCCTACTTCTCATCTTATGCAGTCTATTCCAGGCATGCACAATCCTGATACATTTGAGATATTCTGTTATGCCCTGAGCCCACATGATGGCACAAACTTCCGAGCGAAGGTGATGGCAGAAGCCAATCATTTCATTGATCTTTCTCAGATTCCATGCAATGGGAAAGCAGCTGATTGCATCCATCAAGATGGTATACACATCCTTGTAAATCTGAATGGTTATACCAGGGGTGCTCGAAATGAACTCTTTGCTCTCAGGCCAGCTCCTATTCAGGCAATGTGGCTGGGGTACCCTGGGACTAGTGGCGCGCTTTTCATGGATTATATCATCACTGATCAGGAAACTTCACCTGCTGAAGTTGCTGAGCAGTATTCTGAGAAACTGGCTTATATGCCCCATACTTTCTTTATTGGTGACCATGCTAATATGTTCCCTCACCTGAAGAAAAAAGCCGTCATCGATTTTAAGTCCAATGGGCACATTTATGACAATCGGATTGTGCTGAATGGCATCGACCTCCAAGCATTTCTTGATAGTCTATCAGATGTGCAAATAGTCAAGATGAAATGTCCTGATGGAGAAGACAACGCAGACAGCAGTAATACAACTCTTAATATGCCTGTCATTTCTATGAATACTGTTGCAGAAGCAGTTATTGAAATGATTAACAGAGGACAAATTCAGATTACAATTAATGGATTCAATATTAGCAATGGACTGGCAACTACCCTGATCAACACTAAGGCTGCCACTGGAGAGGAGGTTCCCCGTACCATTATTGTAACCACACGTTCTCAGTACGGGTTACCGGAAGATGCCATTGTGTACTGTAACTTTAATCAGTTATACAAAATTGACCCATCTACTTTGCAGGTGTGGGCAAATATTCTGAAGCGTGTTCCCAATAGTGTACTGTGGCTGTTGCGTTTTCCAGCAGCAGGAGAAGCTAATATTCAACAGTACGCACAAAATATGGGCCTTCGCCCGAACCGTCTCATTTTTTCCCCTGTTGCTCCTAAAGAGGAACATGTTCGGAGAGGCCAGATGGCTGATGTCTGCTTGGACACTCCACTCTGTAATGGACACACCACAGGGATGGACGTCCTTTGGGCAGGGACCCCCATGGTGACTATGCCAGGAGAGACTCTTGCTTCCCGAGTTGCAGCTTCCCAGCTCACTTGTTTAGGCTGTCTTGAGCTGATTGCTAAAAATAGACAAGAATATGAAGAGATAGCTGTGAAACTGGGAACTGATGTAGAATACCTGAAGAAAATTCGTGGCAAAGTCTGGAAGCAGAGAACATCTAGCCCTCTGTTCAACACCAAACAATACACGATGGAACTAGAGTGGCTCTATCTACAGATGTGGGAGCATTATGCAGCTGGCAACAAGCCTGATCACATGATTAAGCCTGTTGAAGTCACTGAGTCGGCCTAAATAATGACTGTGTGCCCAGGAGAATTACCCCTGTAGCTGAGCCTCAGCCTTCTGGGGGAAAGGGAACTACTTTTTCAATATCATGTTGCAGATGGGTGACACACAATGATAAGAAATAGCACAGCCAGACTTGCTTCCTGCATGATCATGACAGGGAGAGACACAAGAGATGGGAAACTGCTGTTCCACAAGGAGATTCCATCGAATTTTGCCGCAGCCAGGTGTCTGGAAGGTCTGGAAGGTAAGTCTGGAAGGTCTGATCTGCCTTGGTCTTCCAGGGGATGGATGGTTAGTGTGGAAGGGAGATAGAGATTGCCCAGCCGTTTTGTGATTATCATGGATGGATTGAGTCTTCTGAATTAATTTTTTTCTTTCTATTTTGGGTATTGGAGCTTTTAAAAATGTTTGGTTTCAGGTATTTTTATTCATGTGAAGTGTATATGATTCTCTTGAGATCAGGTGTTAAGCTGAAATATTCCTTGTTTTAGTTTCTGAACTCTACAGATAAATGGGGACTTTGCTGGTGTAGTCTTTTTCTAGGTTTTATAAACCGCTTGAGCCTGTGTCAGTCATTTTAGTGTCTGACATAACGTTTGGAACTCTCAGTGCTTTGTTGGTTTGTAGATGATGGCTTCAATTCTTTTTCTGGTCCGTTTCCTTCTTCCCTTCCCCCCACTTTAAAAATTCTCCTGTAACTTGGCTAACAAAAACCAAGTCTGATTCAAAACCTCCCAGAGTGTTTCTCTTAAACACATCATCTGGTGCCAAATGAAGATTCTTAGGAGTGCTTATTAATTATGAAGGGCACAGTTGTGGTACTGTGACTGATGATAATAATAATGGATTTTTGGCCTAGAGTTTTGTCCTATTTCACCAGTGTTTTACTGTTGACTGCCCCTCTATGCTGCTTCCAAAAGTGATAGTGTGTGATAAGATGTTTACTTTCATTTCTAAAGTTTGTTTTGTTTTAGGTGAGTCCTGTTCTCCCTTTTTCTTTCAGCAGAAATGAAATTCCGGGTAAGTATAAGTATTCAAATATTTGATCAGTAGTTCACAGTTATCTCCAGTCCATTCAATAACTTTCATCAAAAAACATGTTATAGGTAAAAAGCTCTGAAGGACCAGCTATGTATATGATAATTATGTTTCAGGCCTTCTAGGGTATTATATATAATAACTTGTCTTCTGGTCGTGGTCTTGAAGTCTTTATGGATTCAGCCTCAGTAGTAGCGAACTGCACTGCTACTTGGTTTGGAGTACAAATTAGACTTTAACCCTCCTGGAGGTAGAGTTTTTGGTATTGAAAACCATAGGAATGAAATTATTGTATTTCAACAAAGGATCGAGGGCTTGAGGCTTAAACAAGCCAACATATGTGTGGGAAGCAGTCAGCCTTGAGAGCACCTTCGGACATGCCAGGCATGCCGCTGCTGCTCGAAGGGACTGTCCCTACTTGTTCCCCTCCTTGTTCCATTCCATGGGAGATAAATCACCAGGGCCCAGAAATCAGAAAGAAAGTAAAATGAGACAAGCAAAGCTGTCTCCCCCTGCACATGCAGGTTATTTTGGATGATTCTGGGTTTATGGGTTTTCTCCCAGGGAAGTTAACCTTGAGCCGAGACAGTCATTAGATAATGTAAACCACCGTCTGGCAACCTTCCCTTTTCTAGTCTATATAATCTGTACCTGTAGCATAATAAAACTTACCTTGCAACCATCAGTTGTCTTGGTCCTTCTGACCCCATTCGTTGGTGCTACTTCAGTTCCTTACCCCGTCCCTTCTGACCCTGGGCGGTGAAATCCTCTTTCTGAGGCTGGTCCATGGCAAGTGGCGCCCGAACAGGGACCTGAAGCGTGAAGGCAATTAAAAGGAAAAGAAAGTGCAGGTAAGAGAACCCTTATGCAAAATATGTGTGGCCACGAGTAAAAGTGAAACTAATAGAGGCATAAGGCAACAGTCAGGAGTAAAAGAAGATGGGGCAAAAGGGCTCCAAGGAGCGTGAATTATTTGCTCAGGTTTTACTTTCCATGCTTATAGCTCGGGGTAATAAAGTTTCTACCTCACAGTTGACTGAATTTTGGCAGCATATCCATGATGTATCTCCCTGGTTTCCTGATGGCGGCTCTGTGACACAGAAATCTGGCAGAAAGTTGGAGAAGATTTAAAAAATTATTATGAGTCTCGAGGGCCTACTCATACTGCTGTTGTTACATTTAGTTTGTGGAATCTGATAAAAATATGTTTAGGTTCTTCTCATGATAGTGTTGATTTGAATGTAGAGTCAGAAAAACATAAGCCTCTGACAGAAGACAAGACTGTATTATCAGCTACTGTGTCGCCACTTCCTAAACCAAAAGAGCTAATTAATTTAAATATTTCAGATGAAGAGGAACATTTTGACTTAACCGATGAGGCTTTTAAACCTAAAAGAGAGAGAAAAAAAAAACATAAAAGAGAGAATCACCCTGAGGATGATTTTCTAATGGCTATGATAGATAAGTCAGTGAAAAAGCTGCAAATTAGTAAGGACTGTCTTCCTCAAAAATCTAAATCTGTAAAAATGCTCAGTCTCTTGCAACGTGCTGTATAAGCAGCAATAAAATGAGGAGAAGATCCTATTTTCTGTTGTCCTCTCATAGAAAGACCTGATCCTAATAATCCTCAACAGGCTATTAGGGAGCATCAGGCTCTTCCTTTTAAAGTTTTGAAAGATTTAAAATCTGCTTGTGCTCAGTATGGGCCCACTGCTCCTTTTACTACTGCTATGGTTGACACTATTGCAGAAGAAGCTCTTTCCCCCGCTGATTGGAAGTCTATTGCACGAGCTTGTTTAAATGGTGGAGATTATTTAATATGGAAGTTTGATTTTTATGAACGGGCTGCTGAACAAGCAGAAAAGAATGCTACCCATGATATTCCAGTGGATTATCATACGCTGATTGGGGAAGGACCATATATTTCTTTACAAGATCAATTAACTTATACCTTTGTTGCTTATCCTCAAATAAATCATTTGACATTACAAGCCTGGAGGAAATTACCTTCTACACACAAAACTGAGGATCTTTCAAAAATGAGACAGGGACCTGATGAACCATATGCTGATTTTGTAGATAGATTGTTACAGGGGAGACTCATTGTGGAGATAGATTGTTACAGGCGGTGGGGAGACTCATTGTGGATGGACTCTCTGGTACAATTGTAGTTAAGCAACTTGCTTTTGAAAATGCTAATAATGCATGTCAGGCTGCGATTCGACCTTGGAGAAAACGGGGAACACTGGAGGATTATATTCGCCTTTGTGCAGACCTTGGGCCTGCTTATATACAGGGTGCTGCTAGGGCTGCAGCATTAACTAAAGTGGGGTTTAAAAACAATCAAAAGAGAACAAAGACTAGTTTTCAATGCGGAAAGGCAGGTCATTTTGCTGGAGAATGTGGATCTTTTCATTGTAACCCTGCTCCTTCCTTCCCTACTCAAAAACCTCCAGATGGTCTGAAAATCCCTGGTTTATGCCCTAAATGCAATAGGGGAAAACGTTGGGCACGAGATTGTCGCTCAGTGGCCCACAGGGCTGGGACACCACTGTCGGGAAACTCCTCCCGGGGCCTTCCCCGGCCCCAACAAATAGTAGGGGCAACGTCTGTGTATCCTCCTCAAACTATCAATCAGACATTAACCAAAAACAAAAACATACAATATCTTCGCTCTCCAGAGCAACAGCAGGAAGCACAGGACTGGACCTCAGTACCTCCGCCCGATATGTATTAACTCCTGCAATGGGTCCTCAGGCCCTCTCTATGGGCATCTATGGACCTTTACCCAAGGGTTTGATTGGATTGTTATTGGGAAGAAGTAGTGTCGCCATGAAGGGTTTAACTATTATGCCAGGACTCATAGACTCTGAGTACGAAGGAGAAATAAAAATCATGGCACAAACTATTAAAAATATAGTAACGATTTCCCCTGGTGATAAAATTGCACAATTGCTACTTTTGCCCTTTGTACCTCATGGACAAATTTTACAACATCAAAAGAGAGAAACAAAGGCTTTTGGATCATCTAGTGCTGCCTACTGGATTCAGAAGATAGGGAAAGAACGTCCAGAAATGAAATGAGCCATGAATGGAAAGGTTTTTTCAGGTTGTTAGACACTGGAGCTGATGTCTCTGTTATGACGCAGATGCACTGGCCTAAACATTGGCCCGTTAGTCCTATTATTACAGAACTTCAAGGACTAGGACAGAGTTCTCCTATGCAAAGTAGTCAGTTATTATTATGGCAAGATAGTGAAGGCCATTCAGGATACTTCCAGCCTTATGTTTTGCCTGGGCTGCCTTTAAACCTCTTGGGCCAAGATATATTAAAGGAAATGGGAGTATTACTTTATAGTCCAAATTCTCATGTCTCTAATATGGTGTTGGATCAAGGATTTCTTCCCACAAAAGGGCTGGGAACAAATCAAAAAGGAACTGTCTATCCTATTGATGTGAAAATAAAAAGTGATAGACAAGGTTTGGGTTTTCCTTAGGGGCCTTGGATTCTCCTCCACTCACTGCTGGTCCAATTACTTGGCTGAGTGATGACCCTGTATGGGTGGACCAATGGCCCCTCACAAAGGAGAAATTAGAAGCTGCAGAACAATTAGTACTGGAACAATTAGGGCATTTAGAAATTTGCAATAGTCCTTGGAATACTCCTATTTTTATTATCAAGAAAAAGTCTGGAAAATAGAGGTTATTACAGGGTCTAAGAGCTGTTAATAAAACTATGCTAATAATGGGAGCTCTTCAACTAGGCCTACCCTCTCCAACAGCCATACCACACAATTATCATCTTTTAGTTATAGATTTAAAGAGTGTTTTTTCACTATTCCTTTGTTTCCTGAAGATAGAAAACATTTTGCTTTTAGCTTGCCTTCCTTAAATTTTAAGGAACCCATGAGGAGATTTCAATGGAAAGGGCATGCCTCAGGGCATGGCAAATAGTCCTACATTATGCCAAATATATGTGGCTCAGGCCTTAACTCCTGTGAGAAAAAGGTTTCCAACGTTATATCTCATACATTATATGGATGATATACTTTTAGCCACTGATAATATTTCTTGATTAGAGACTGCTTCTCAATTTTTACAACAATCCTTACAATCATTTGGCCTGGTCATTGCCTCAGAAGAAATTCAAAGACAATCTCCATTTTTCTATTTGGGAAAATATATTGATAACTCTACCATTAGACCTCAAAAACTGCAAATTCGAGTTGATAATTGAAAAACATTAAATGATTTTCAAAAATTACTTGGAGATATTAATTGGCTAAGGCCTTCCTTAAAACTTACTACTGCTCAGTTAGAGCCTTTATTTGATATTCTTAAAGGTGACTCAGATCCTTCTACTTCACGATCTATGACTCCAGAGGATTTCAAGCTTTCCAAATAGTTAATAGAGCTATCAGCTCTGCACAATTAACTCGAATACATACTCACCTGCCCATGTCTTTAGTTGTTTGTCCAACACCTCATGTGCCTACTGCCATCTTATGGCAAACTGTTGGAATTATTGAATGGATTCCTATGAAAACTCCATCCTCTAAAGTTATTAACCCTTATTATGAACTTATTATTAAGTTAATAATGCAAGGTAGAACTAGATGCTTACAACTTATAGGTATAGAACCTTCTCAGATTATTATCCCTTATTCAGTTAGTCAACAAAATTGGCTTTTTCAACATAGTAATGAATGGGGTCTTGTTCTTGCAGGATTTTCAGGTACCTTGGAATGCCATTAGCCTGCTGATAAATTGATCCAATTCAGCAAACTTAACTCTTATATCTTTCCTTCTATAATTAGGCAACAGCCTATTCCTCATGTACCTTTGGTTTTTACAGACGGTTCTTCTTCAGGAGTGGCTACTGTAATCGTTGACGACGGAACAAAACTCATTAAACAAACTTCCTTGACTTCAGCTCCACGTGTTGAACTGTATGCTGTCATTATGGCTTTTAAACATTTGCCTTCTATATCTTTTCATTTGTTTTCTGATAGTAAATATCTTATTAGCTTATTATTTCTTCTGGAGACTGCAACCAGAGGATATACTAATGACCCTGAATTATCATCGTCTTTTCGTTTACTTCAACAGCTTATTCGTTCCCACGATGGTCCTGTTGCAGCTCTGCATATCGTGCTCATTCTAACTTGTCTGGTCCATTGTCTAAAATGAATGCGACTGCAGATGTTTTAACTCGATCTAAACGTGATCTTTATCCTGTGCATTTTCCTCCCAAAAATAAAGTTAAAGTTACTCTTCCTCCTCAATCTCTTTTCCCTAAAGCAGGACATATCCCAATTTACCGTCCTCCTCCTTTCCGTTCGTCATGCTGTCAAGAATGGCTAAGGTATTGCATTCATTATCTTCATACTGTTGGTACTCATGGTCCATGTCCTGGACACCCTCATATTATGGTAAGTTATGATCAAACTGCTTCACGAGCAGCACAGCAATCGCATGCTTTACACCATCAGTCGGCGGCTACATTACACAAACAATTTTCCCTTCCTCGTGGAGCCGCCCGACAAATTGTTAAGCAATGCCCACAGTGCTTACCTCACCTTCCTGTTCCACATTATGGTGTTAATCCTCGTGGATTATTACCTAGTCATTTATGGCAAATGGATGTTACTCATATCCCGTCTTTTGGGAAATTACAGTTTGTTCATGTCACTATTGATACTTATTCTGGTTTCCTCTGTGCTACAGCACAGACCCGAGAAGCTACTAAACATGTTATCACTCATTTATTACACTGTTTTGCTTTCATGAACCTTCCCAAAATTATTAAAACAGATAATGGGCCCACTCACACTAGTGTTGCTTTTGCAACATTTCGTAATTCATTACAAATTACCAATATTACAGGCATTCCATGTAACCCTCAAGGACAAGGTATTATACAACGTGCAAATAGACCTTTAAAGCTCACTATTGAAAAAATAAAAATGGGGGAATTATATAGAACAACACTACATAACCTTATAAATCATGCTCTGTTTATTTTAAATTTTCTCACTGTTGACAGGGGAAAGGTTGGTGGCTGAGCCAAGACTGGCCTTTCAATCTCTGGAGGTCCTCGGGAAAGATCCGCTAACCAGCACTTGGCGTTGTCCTGATCCTGTGTTGATTTGGGGACGTGGCCACGTGTGTATATTTCCCAGATCAGCTCCTGGACCTCTCTGGCTTCCTGAGCGCTTGCTTAGTCAAGCAAACAGATGGCTCGCCACAGCTCACAACTAGTTCAGAAGATGAAGAAGCTCTGCATCTCTCCCGAAAATTTGACAGTGTTGATTCAGCAAAAGAAGAAGAAGAGGAGACCACTTGCCAGGACGACTCAAAGGAGTGATGTTCCAACTTGGGGACAAATTAAACAATTGGTTTCACGAGCTCAAGAGTTAGTGAAACAACAGAATAATCCTGTTACACCTGTGACTTTATTTTTGGCTATGTTGGCAACCATTTCATGTGTTCCCTCTGTTAATGCAGCAACTTACTGGGCCTATGTACCTGATCCTCCACTATTAAAACCCATATCTTGGTCTGAAGCAGAGTTTCCTGTATTTTACAATGATACTGTTTATGGGCCTCTTATTGGGAATATAAAACAAATCAATATGTCTGTAAATTATACTAACTGGTTTAGTACCTATCCTGTCCGTCTTAGCCCATTGAATCTGGAAACTGGATGTTTAAAGGCTATTAGTTATGAGCATACAGATGTTTATGAGGGAACGGATCAATCAATTAGTTTGTCAGGCTCTCCAGGCATCCTTCGTTTTACAGGAACCAACATTACTCTTACATGCCCGGCTACCAGCCGACGAGAGGATCTTAAGGATACCATCATTTGCTATAAAAATGGGCAACCTATTAATATTAGAGGTCGAATCTCATACGCCTCACCGCTTAGGGATTCCGCTATTACTGTAGCCAAGGTTACAGGTGAAGATTCAGGAAATTATTTGTGTATGAAGCGTTTACTTGGAGGACAAGGGATACTTATGGCTGGACATATGGTTACTATTCTTAAGAGAAAATCAAAAAATCAATTTCCTCCTTTTATGACCATTAACTTTCCTGGATCCAATTTTGAATGTTGCAATGCATCTTGGAATAATAACCAAATATGGTGTACTATAGATTATACCAAGGGGTAAATTCTTATCTCTTCTATTCCCGTCATAGATAGGTTTATCGCATTTCAAAAGAACTGGGATATATGGAAACTAGCTCTAACTTATTCCAATACACCTGTTATAACTTGTGTTGCTCCTCCATATACACTTTTTTTTTTTTTTTTTTGGTGGTACGCGGGCCTCTCACTGCCGCGGCCTCTCCCGCTGCGGAGCACAGGCTCCGGATGCGCAGGCTCAGCGGCCATGGCTCACGGGCCCAGCCGCTCCGCGGCACGCGTGATCCTCCCAGACCGGGGCACGAACCCATGTCCCCTACATCGGCAGGTGGACTCCCAACCACTGTGCCACCAGGGAAGCCCCATATACACTTTTGATTGGTTCTATTAACATTGGTAATTCTTCCAAAGGAGGATATACTATTAGCTGTGTTCATTGTATTTTTACAGTTGTATGTTCCCTTCTGCAGGGACACAATCTGTGCTTATACTAAAGTAACCCATATATGTTATGGCGCCTGTACATCGGAGAGAACCTTGGTATGAAGATACTGGAGTACAGGCACGGGTGGAACTCTCTAAAGCCTTGCAGAGAAGGAGACGCTTTATTGGGTGGCTAATAGTAAGTTGACTTGCCTTGGCTGCTCTGTCTGCTACCGCGGCTACTGCCCGTCTTGCTCTTTCACAGAGTATTAATCATGCTCACTTTGCTGATCAATTATCTCAAAATACCAGTCTTGCTTTATGTTTACAAAGTCACATAGATTTACAGATGAGTAACAAGTTAGATGAATTTAAAAACTCAATTTGGGGGACTGGAGATCAGATGGCAGCATTAAAATTGAGGATGCGTTTAGCTTGTCATGAAAAGTATACATGGATTTGTGTTACTCCTTACAAGTACAATGACTGTATTTGGGAATGGGAAAAAGTAAAAATGCATCTGCTGAGTGTTTGGTCAGATAATAATATTAGTCTTGATCTTAAGAAATTAAATGCTGAAATTCAGGATATACAAAATGCACATCTTGATGATATTTGGCAAGAAGATGTAATTAAAACTTTACTGGACCATTTAAAGTGGTTAAACCCTCAGTCGTGGATCACTGGAGGGTTGTCAGGATTTATTACCCTGGCCATAATTTGCCTATTATTGATAATAATCTTCTCATGTCTGTTTCGTATCCTCATGCAACAATATACTACTCTCGGCACTACGCTTCATGGAATTATTTTGCAGCAAAAATTAAAAAATAATAAAAGGGGAACTGAGGGAAACAGTCAGCCTTGAGATCAGGCTACGGACATGCCAGGCATGCCGCCGCTGCTCGAAGGGACTGTCCCTACTTGTTCCCCTCCTTGTTCCATTCCATGGGAGATAAATCACCAGGGCCCAGAAATCAGAAAGAAAGTAAAATGAGACAAGCAAAGCTGTCTCCCCCCTGCACATGCAGGTTATTTTGGATGATTCTGGGCTTATGGGTTTTCTCCCAGGAAAGTAAACCTTGAGCCGAGACAGTCTATAGATAATGTAAACCACCATCTGGCAACCTTCCATTTCTAGTCTATATAATCTGCAACCGGAGCATAATAAAACTTGCCTTGCAACCATCAGTTGTCTTGGTCCTTCTGACCCCATTCGTCGGTGCTGCTTCGGTTCCTTACCCCGTCCCTTCTAACCCTGGGCGGTGAAGTCCTCTTTCTCCGGCTGCTCCGCGGCACATCGGAATAGACGTTTGTGTCTTGCTGTCCTGCACACGTGCCGTCTAGTGACAGGTATTGTGTCTGCTGGTGGTGTTGTACATTCTGTCTTTCCGAAGCGCTGAGGCAGGGCACCTGTTCTGTAGTTGCAGCTGATGCCTGAAGGTATCCTAGCTGACAAATTATTGATGAATGAGAACTTGAATTTCTAAAGATTAGTACTGTTAACCAGAATCTGAGCAAGGAGTCTCAAATGTAATTCTTAGCCAGAATTACATGTCAATCAACCATTTAACAGTGTAAATCAAGGAACATCAGTGTAGGGATTTCTTTTCATTTATTTTTTACCTGTTTGAAATATCAGTTAAATGTTGGCAGCTTGGTTGCAGACGAACGGTCGTTTGAAGTTCACCAAACTCCTTAATGTGGAATAGGATAACAGACTTCCAACGCCCTCAAGGCTGTGACCTTGCAGCCATTTTACACAGCACGTCATCATCCTATAGGGATGAACCTTTCCCTGGCCCGAAAAGTAGCCGCTCTGTTGAAGCTTTGCTTATTGGAACAGGCTTTTGTTTCCAGGTTACATGTCTGTGGAAGACTTAATTCTGAATAGAGATATAGATATTACTGGAAACTAATTGTTTTTCTATTATACTCTGCTTTATCAAAAAAGTAAAACATTTAAATTGTGCTACAAAAATTCAGATGCTGTCTTGCGATCTTTAAACAATAAATGAATGATTTGCCCTTAAAAAAAAGAATTAAGCAGTTAAGCTGTTGGTCCCACATCAGACAAATCATCCTTATACCTCCTGTCAATATTGTTAACAGAGACTGTTTTTTTATGAATCCTTATGATCCCGTGATTCTTTCTTTCACGTTTCAGGACACAGCAGGTGAGAGAGTGGATTTGTTAAACTCGGTGGGTTTATCCTTCTTTTATGCGTTCATTCAATTTTATGTTCATTTACTTACTATACACATATGGCAATAGAAGCTGCTAAAGCAATCATTGCTATTGTGCAAATCAACAAGGCACAGAAGCAGATGTCTTATTTCCGAGATTTCTCCCCCCTGGATTATTGTGATTAAAGATACTTTCCCGCAGTTTCCTGGAGAGGACAAGGGGCTACTCGCTGGAGGTTTTTTAATGACTTGGAGAAAGGCTCAAATATGCCCCCATTATGGTAATCCACCCCAGGGGCAAACCACACAAGAATATTATGAATTTATTTTATTTTTCTATCCTTGCAAAGGTAATACTCAGCTCATTAGAATATGAAAACTATACTGTCAAATTTCAGAATGACATGGATGAAGAAAAGCACCAAAGTGGCATCATATCATGTGTGTTATAGTTGTATTGACTCTATTGACTATGTTGTGTTAACAATGTATTGTATAACTCTATATTGAAAAGGCAAAATGCTGTACCTTAGTTCAGAGAAAATAATTATGTTGGCAAACCCCAAACTGTACATTGTAGACGGGTCCTAGGAAAAGAAGATTTAATTCATAGTGGACAAGAGGCTAGCTTCTGTTTTCAGCCATGTGCTATTTCAAGAATTAAACATCATGAATAATACAGGATATAAGAGGAATAGTCTAAAGACGGAAAAGCACATTTTGATTAGGAAAGAGAATTTAAGGCTTAAGTCTTTATTTTTTTTTAAGGAAAACTGCCTTATTACTATGAGATAAGAAAATTGTTTCCTTCTTTTCTTCCTTGCTTTCTTCTTCTTCTTCTTTTCTTTAACCTTTTTTACTTTGGATATTTGGATATTTGACCTCTAAGCTGAGATGACTGGAAATGCCTCCTCTGGGCACTACATGCTGACATCTCCTGATAAGAGGGAAGCTGCAAAGTGGAAGAATTGAAGGTCAGTATGTTGATATTGGTCTCAAGCACATTGATGTACATTTGTGTATTGGGGAAGGGGAGTGAAGCTTGAGAGTGGGCCAGTGGGGAGGGGTAAGTATTTTGTGATGCTGTCTACCTATGGGCTGATAAAGTTTACAGCTGCATTAGGAGGACAAGCATTACCATTCGCATGAAAAGTAGGGCAGACGTCAGTTGCAAAAGCTTCTAGCCATACACATATGTATAGGGAAATACATAAATGATACACCTTATTGCATTCACCCATTCACCCTCCCCTGTTCACGCTAATTGGAAATTTCTATCCATTTCAGAGAAGTAACACAACTATCAATCATTTTCCCTGGCACGAATCTTCCAGGAGGAAGAAAATGGAACACGCCTAGCAGCAGAGCTCACGCACTAGCCCATGTGTCTTAGATTTAATATCTGATCACTAGCTGGATTGAAGCCAAGAGGTGGTTCACAAAGTTGCTGCATATTAGAATCACCTGGGGAACTCTGAGACCTCCCCGTGCCCAGGCTCCTCCCTAGACCTACTGAATCAAAATCTCTGGGGCTGGGACCCAGACACCAAAGTTTCTCTTAAAAGCTCTTTAGGGGAAGGGATATGGGAACAGATGTATATGTATAACTGATTCAGTTTGTTATAAAGCAGAAACTAATTTTAAAATATATTTAATACTAAAAAAAAAAAAAAAAAAGCTCTTTAGGTAATTCATACGAGCAGCAAAGCTTGAGAACCAGCCCAATAACGGGAACAAACGTATTTCACACAGATAAAGTGGGGCAATTCATATGTTAAAAGAACATGAATATATATATATATATTTCTTTTTTTCTCTTTATTCTGTTTGTGTTTCAAATAGGCATTTTTTTTCCTTCTGCAAAAAGTGTTATTGTTTCCATTTGGTCCAAGGCTTGGGAGAAGGCTCCAGGGCGGTTACAAAGCTGCCTAGTGGCTGCAGAGCTGGGCTTCAGGCAGAAGCTCTGACGCCAGAGGGGCTCCTCAGAGGCCGCTGGACTTCAGAGACTCCTGTTTGTGCTCGAGCGTGAGCCTTTCGAAAAGATACTCGCCCAGCACAGCCTGCGGACCAGCCAGCCTGCGGAGGTTGGTCAGGTGGTTGCCCATCTTCTTTTTTTTTGTTTGTTTGTTTTGTTTTTTTGCAGTACGCGGGCCTCTCACTGTTGTGGCCTCTCCCGTTGCGGAGCACAGGCTCCAGATGCGCAGGCTCAGCGGCCATGGCTCACGGGCCCAGCCGCTCCGCGGCATGTGGGATCTTCCCAGACCGGGGCACGAACCCGCGTCCCCTGCATCGGCAGGCGGACTCTCAACCACTGCGCCACCAGGGAAGCCCTGCCCATCTTCTTGATGAGTTTCAGCTGCTCGTCCAGGAAGCGGCTCTCCAGGAAGTCACAGAGGTGGGAGTCTGTGCGGGCAGGACCCAGGGCGCGCAGATCCGATAGTGCCTGGTTCAGGTTCTTCTCCCTAAGAATGGCGGCTTGCACAGTGTCCTGGGTTTTACCCCACTGATCTTGAGAAGGCTTCCGCGCATCCTGGAAGAGGGCGCGGCCGCAGCACTTGTTTTGCATTTTCAAGAGTCGCTGGGCGCCCTCACACTTCTCTTCAGCCAGTTGGCGAAAACTGTGGCCCCCATTGTCCAGAGTCCCACTGTTGCTGTGGAAATAGAAGCTTAGAGAGAGGTAAGTGTCCACAGATGCATGTTGAACAGGCGGTGGATGGCGGCCTCCACCTCGATGGAATAATTCTGACGAACCTGGGAACTCGTGGTTGATCAGTGTTAAGGAGCTAAGCTCCAAAAACGGTGTTGGCCTGTCCTGGAGGCTGAGGATAGCTGAGTGGCTGATTCCAAAGGTTGCGGCAGGAAGAAATGTTGGAGGGTGGTCGGGGGCTGGAGCAAGGAGCGTCCCTGGGTCTGTTCATTCCAAACACCGTTGAAGCAAAAGACAGATCTGCAGGACTGCCGAGTGCACTGCCTCAAATAGGCTTTGATATAAATGAACAAGAAGTCCAAGCAAGGACAGAACTTACCCTTCCCCCCACCAAAATAGCTGGTGATACTAGAATCTAGATCTGGGAAGGGATTCTTCCATTACTTTAACATTCCAAGCCACTAGAGCAGTGGTTCTCAAAGTATGGTCACCTTGTAAGCAAGCAGTACCCTATGGGGCCTTCCTAGGACAGACCCATCCCCCATAGCCTCTGCTGTAGTTCCTCTCTGAAGTCCTCAGATAATAGTATCTCAGGCATATTTCTTGAGTTTTCAGATGCTAAAAACCACCACCCAATGGAAGAAATTAACTCTTTGATGATCATGAGCACACAGCCCCCAGACCTTCTGGCACCTAAGGATGGATAATGTTACCTGCCCTGTGGCCTCAACATCAGCCAGTCAGATGATTGTGCACGAGCTGATCACATTCCCTGGGACGTCCCTCCCTCACGTGGCCTTTAAAAATGCTTTGCTGAAATCCTTTGGAGATTTCAGGGTTTTTGGAACACGAGCCACCCCTCTCCTTGCTCGATCCTGCAATAAACCTTTCTCTGCTCCAGACTGCAACCTTTCGGTTTGTTTGGCCCCACTGTGCTTCAGACACACGAACGTGCATTCGGTAACAACCTGACCAGCTTTACCAGCGTCCCCTGATAATGTGTCAGATATTCAAGTTTTAGGGCCCTGTTCCAGCCCTATGGAATCAGCAACTCTAGTGGGGCTCAGTGATCTCTGTTATAACTGGCCCTCCAGATGATTTTTATTCACCTTAAATTTTGAAAATATCTGCATTGTCAGCTGCCAAAGTGTCCACCAGCAGGTGAAGGGGAGAGACGCCTGGAAAAGATAGGGAGTAGCCAAGGCAAGTACAGCAGCATTTGCCGTGGTGGTAATGGAGAATGCCTTTTCTCCACTGGTTGGCACAGACGAGTATCTGGGGGCAGTGGCAGGGTTATTTAGGATGCTTTACATTTCAATGTAGAGTGACCTCTGTCCTGGTTTGCCAGGGACTTCCCCTGTGTGAGCACTTAAAATCTCATCCTGGCAAACCCCTTAGCCCTGGATTTGAAAAACTTAGGAAATAACATGAAATTTAGGGGAAACATGATCTAGGTTTTGGGCAAGTCACAAGTGCTCATTAAAGCTAAGCAAGTATGGGCAACATCTAGCCTTCTTTACCCCTTTGCAGGAAGGTAAATCTGATTGGGTGAAAGAACTTATTGTTAAGAAATCTTTGTAGAAACATCCCCTTCTGCTTAGTCCGCTGGTTCTCACTTCTGGCTAGACAATGGCATCGTCTGAGGAGATTTTAAATGATTTTATTGGTTTAGGATGACCAACTGTTGGTGTGAGGGTTTTTAAAAAGTGCTTCAGATGATTCTAATGTGCAGCCAAATTTAGGTGCCACTGCTTAAGCTTTTGAACCGCTGCTACATATTTTCACCTCATCTTCCTATGAGAATATCCAACTGTCGTTGGTTTGTTTTTTTTTTCTTTTTCTTTTTTTAACTGTCTTATTATAAGATTTACTGTCTTAAATAAGATTGAATGTACAGAAAATCCTGCTAGTCCATCTGGTATAGCTGGATCCTTAGAATAATATCGTTAAGATATATACCATTTAAGTATTGTGATTGGCCTTTTAAAAATTAACATATGCATTGAATTAGTGCATCCATCTGTTTTGAAGCTGTCATGTTGGGTAGCTATACCTCTAATCTGCTGCCATTGCTAAATATCTGGACACCTCTTATTAGGAATTGCTTTTAAACATCTTTTGGGGTTAAAACCAAGTTTGCTGTATTATTTGTACTGGGACCACAAAAACCTCACAAAGATCCCCCGCTGTACTTTCTACCCCCATCTCTAACCCTTGGCAACTTCTAATCTGTTCTCCATCTCCACAGTTTTGTTATTTTAAGAATAATATGTAAATATCATCATGAATTACTTAATCTTCGGAGATTGGCTTTTTAAAATTTTTCCCTCGGCGTCATTCCCTTGAAGTTCATTTCAATTTTTGCATATATTAATAATTTGTTCCTTTTTGTTGCTCGGTAGTATTCTATCATAAGATTTTATCACAATTTGTTTCAACATTCATCCATTGAAAGACATTTGGGTAGTGGCCAGTTTTGGGCTGTTAAAAATAAAACTGCTATGAACATTTATGTGTAAGTTTCTGTGGGAACTTAATTAAGTTTTTGTTTCTTTTGGATAAATGCTCAAGAGTACAATTACTGTGTTGTAGGGTGAATCTACTTTTAGGATTAAAAGAGACTGTCAAGCTGTTTCTCAGAGTGGCTAAACCATTTTATTTTCCCACCAGTGATGTGATATCATTTTTCTATGTACTCACCAGCATTTGATGTTGTCACTATCCTTTAATTTTCGTTATTCTCTGATATCTCATTATGGTCTTAATTTGCATTTCCCTAATGGCTAATGATGTTGAGCATCTTTTCATGTGCTTCTTTGCCATGTGTATATTCTCTTCCATGAAATGTCTGTTCCTGTCTTCTGCCTATTTTCTAGTTGGGTTTTTTTAAGTTGTTTGGAGAGTTCTTTGTATATTATAGATACAAGTCATTTGTCTCATGTGGGATTTTCAAATATGTTATCCCACTGTGTAATTTGAGTTTTCATCCACTTAAAATGATCTTCTATGAAGCATTTTTAACTCATTTTGATGAGATCCAATTTATCAATGTTTGCTTTTATTGATCATACTTTCGGTGTCAAGTCTAAGAATTATTCATGTAGTTCTAGGTGCCAAAGATTTTCTCCTATTTTTTTTCCTAAAAATGTCCTGCTTTTACATTGAAGATTATGATCCACTTTGATTTAATTTTTGTGTAAGGTGTGGAGGTTTAGGTTAAGGTTCATTTTTTGTTTGTTTGTTTTTGTGGAGGGATGTCCAACTGTTTCAGTACCATTTTTTGAAAAGTCTATTCTTCCTTGATAGCTTTCACACTGCTGTCAAGAACAAGTTAAATGTATTTATGTCAGTCTATTTCTGGGTTCTCTATTCCATTCCATTGATCTGTGTATCTACCCTCCATCATTACTGCAAAATCTTGAAATTGGGTAGATGAATTCCTCCCATTTTAATCTTCCTTTACAAATTGTTTTAACTATGCTTCAGCCTCTTCTTACCATATAAATCTTAGAATAAGCTTGTCTATATCCACAAAAACCTTGAGGGCCTTTTAAGAGTAACTCTGTTAAGCCTCTTAACTTGGGGAGAATTGACCTCTTTATTATGTTGTGTTTTCTAATCCATGAACAAGGTATGTCTCACTATTTGTTTGGGACTTTTACATTTTTCTTCATCAGCATTTTGTAATTTTCAGTATAGAGGACCTATAAATGTCTTATTGGGCTTATATTTAAGTATTTATTTAGGTCAGTTGTAAATGGCATCACATATTTTTATTTAAGCTTCTACACATTTGTTATTAATATATAATTTGACAAAACTGTGTTGATTTGTACTCAAACATTTACAAACTAATATTATTTCTCAAGCTTTTTGTGGATTCCTTGGTATTTTCTCCATTTAGATTATCATCTCCTGTTCAGATACCGTTTTACTTTTCCTTATTTAATATAGTAGTATATATTACTATTCAACATTCAGTAGGATATATTCCTTCCTATTCAACGTAGTAGGAATAGTCCTTTTATCTTTTAAATAAATGTTTTAAAAATTTAACTTTTAAATTTATGTATTTATTTATTTTTGCTTTATTTTCTTACTAGAACCTCCATTAATATATTTAATAAAAGTGGTGAGGGCAGATATCGGTGCCTTGTTTCTGATCTTACAGAGAAAGCATTCAGTCTTTCACAGTTAAATATAATGTCGGTATAGGTTGTTTGTAGATGCTCTTGATGAGTTTCAGTATGTTCCTTTTCTATTCCTAGTTTGCTTGGGGGTTTTTTTCTTCTTTTTAAAAATTTTTTAACTTTATTATTATTTTTTACAACTTTATTGGAGTATAATTGCTTCACAATGGTGTGTTAGTTTCTGTTTTATAACAAAGTGAATCAGTTATACATATACATATGTTCCCATATCTCTTCCCTCTTGCTGTCTCCCTCCCTCCCACCCTCCCTATCCCACCCCTCCAGGCAGTCACAAAGCACCGATCTGATCTCCCTGTGCTATGCAGCTGCTTCCCACTAGCTATCTACCTTACGTTTGGAAGTGTATATATGTCCATGCCTCTCTCTCGCTTTGTCACAGCTTACCCTTTCCCCTCCCCATATTCTCAAGTCCATTCTCAAGTAGGTCTGTGTCTTTATTCCTGTTTTACCCCTAGGTTCTTCATGACATATTTTTTCTTAGATTCCATATATATGTGTTAGCATACGGTATTTGTCTTTCTCTTTCTGACTTACTTCACTCTGTATGACAGACTCTAGGTCTATCCACCTCCTTACAAATAGCTCAATTTTGTTTCTTTTTATGGCTGAGTAATATGTCATTGTATATATGTGCCAAATCATGAATGGGATTGGATTTTGTCAAATGCTTTCTCTGCATTAATGGATAGGATCACATGACTTTTCCCCCTTAATCTATTGGATATGGTAGATTACATTGTTTGATTTTCAAATATTTAACCAACTTTGCATAACTGGAATAAATACCACTTGGTCATGATATATTATTCTTTTTATATATTTCTGGATTTAATTTGCTAATATCTGGCTGAAGATCTTTACAGGCAATTTCATAAAACATATTGGTCTATAGTCTTCTTTTTATACTATTCCTGTCTGGTTTTGGTATCAAGGTAATACTGGCTTCATAAAATTAATTAGGAACGGTTCCCTCTACTTCTATTTCTTATCAAATCATGTAAAATTGGTTTTCATTCTTTAAGTCTTGGGTAAAAGTGAAACATCTAAGCCTGAATATTTCTTTTGGGAATTTTTATATGAAAAATCAGTGTTTCTAATGGTTACAGGAAAATTGAGATTATCTATTTCATCTTGGCTGAGTTTTGGTAGTTTTGGGTGTAGAAAAATTGGCCCATTTCATCTACATTTTTGAATTTAGAGTGTAGACTTGTTCATAATAACTTGTCCCTTATTAACCTGCAGGATATGTCATGGTATCCCTGGTTGCATATCTGATATCTGTGATTTGTGCCATCTCTGTTTTTACCTTTATCAGTCTTGCTAGATCTTTATTGATTAAACTGTTTATTTCCAAGAACCAGCCTTTTGTTTCATTGATTTCCCCCCCCATTTTCCTGTTTTCAGTTTCATGGATTTCTGTTTCATCTTTATTATTTCCTTCTTTCTGCTTGTTTAGTGTTTTTTCCTCTTCCTTTTTTACTATTGTAATATAGAAAATGAGATTATTGCTTTGAAATATTTTATTTCCCAATTTAGTTCTATAAACTTCCCTTTTAGCATTACTTTCACTTTATTCCACAAACTTTGATCTGTTATATCTCCATTTTCTTTTATTCTATGCATTAAAAATTTTTTCCTTGACGCTGTCTTTTTTACCCATGAGTTCTTTGGAATTGTGATGTTTAGTTTTCATGTGATTGAGGATTCTCCTGTTGTCTTTCTGTTATTGATTCCTAGTCTGATTCCATTATGGCTAGAGAACATACTCTCTATGATTTTAATTCTTTTAAATCTGCTAATGTTTTTTTATCACCCAGTATATGGTATATGAGTGAATGTTCCACGGACACTTGAATATGTATTCTGCTCTTATTGAGTGTGTTCTTTAAATGTCAGTTATGTCCTGTTGATTGATGATGTTTTCAGCTCTTCCATCTCCTTGCTGATTTTTCTGTCTGGTAGTTCTATTAATTGCTGTGTTGAAGTCTCCAATAATAATTGTGGATTTAAAATTTTCTCCTTTTACTACCTTTTTCAGTGTTTGCTTCTACCTTTTTCAGTGTTTGCTTCATGTATTTTGAAGTTCTGTTGTTTGGTGCACACACATTTCGTATCACTAGGTCATCTAGGTGGATTATTCCTGTTATCTTTATGTAATGACCCTGTTTGCCCCTAATAATTTCCTTTGCTCTGAAATCTACTTTATCTGATATTAATTTATCCATTCCTGCTTTTTCTGATTAATGTTCACATGATATATCATTTTCATCCTTTTACTCTGAACTACCTATATCATGATGTTTAAAGTAAGCTTCTTATAGACAGTGTATACTTGGATCATGCTTGTGATTTTTTAATCTACTCTTCCAATCTCTGTCTTTGACTTGGTCACTTAGACCATTTACAGATAATGTAATTATTGCTATGTTAAAGATTAGGTCTACCATTTTATTTTTTGTTTTGTCTTTTACCTTAGTTTCTGAATCTTGTATTTCTCTTATTTTGCCTTCTTGTGGGTTACTTAAACATTTTTTAATAAGCCCATTTTAATTTATTTATTTATAATCATGTGTGTATAGTTTTCTTAGTGGTTGCTTTTGGCATTACAGTATACATATGTATACTGTATCATAGTCTACTGGAATCAGTGTTTTATGACTTCAAGTGAAGTTTCAAAATTTTACTTCCATTTAGGTCTCTTAATATTCCCCAGTTTTAAAGTATGATTTTCTGTAGTATTTCCTTTCTCTACATTGAGAACCACATCAGATGGTGTCCTAATTTTTGCTTTGACCATCATATAGTATTTAAGAAACTCATGAGACTAATGATAGTCTCTTCTATTTACCCCATTTGTTTTCACCCATTCCATTGTTCCCCTTTTCTTTCTGAAGTTCCCAGTGTTCTGTTTTTGTTTTTTTATGTTTTCATAAGTGTAGGTGATATCTGGTCTTTCCAGTGCCATTGGATATGAGTTTCAGGAAACCCTGAGCCTGGCTCACTTAATGCTGCTGAGTTGGAGGGTTTGTATATGTGGGGCCTGTTGGCTCAGCAGATGCTAGCAGATTACACTAATGTTGATGGGACTAGTGCCACAGGAGGATGGGTTCCCATTCAGGCTATGCTGCTGCTACAGTAGAGCAAGTGCCCCTCTACTCCAAGTGTGGGGCAATGACCTGCTGCTGTCACTGCTTTGTATTAGGCTGCTTTTCCTCAGGTGTGTGATGGGATCCCATGGAAGCTGCTGCTGTTGCTGTCAGTCACAATGTTAAATTCATTTCAGAAATACTGAAGTATAAATATATAGCCTGGCTCTTGTAGAACCTCTGTATTTGTTTTTTATTGCTTTCATACAAATTACCAAAAACTTAGTGACTCAAAACAAGGTAAATTTATTACCTTACAAGTCTGACATTGGTCTCAATTGAGTCAAGTAAAAGTGTTGGCAGGATCGACAGACGAATGGATAAAGATGTGGCACAGGGATTCCCTGGTGGCTCAGTGGTTGGGAGTCCGCCTGCTGATGCAGGGGACACGGGTCATGCCCCGCTCCAGGAAGATACCACATGCCGCGGAGTGGCTGAGCCCATAATCCACGGCTGCTGAGCCGGCGCGTCCAGAGCCTGTGCTCCACAATGGAAGAGGCTGCAACAGTGAGAAGCCCATGTACCACAAAAAAAAAAAAAAAAAAAAATGTGGCCCATATATACAATGGAATATTACTCAGCCATAAAAAGAAATGAAATTGGGTTTTTTGTAGTGAGGTGGATTGACCTAGAGACTGTCATACAGAGTGAAGTAAGTCAGAAAGGGAAAAACAAATACCATATGCTAACACATATATATGGAATATTAAAAAAAAGAAAAACTGGTTATGAAGAACCTAGGGGCAGGGCAGGAATAAAGATACAGCCATAGAGAGTGGACTTGAGGACACAGGGAGGGGGAAGGGTTATCTGGGATGAAGTGAGAGTGGCATGGACATATATACACTACCAAATGTAAAATAGATAGCTAGTGGGAAGCAGCCACAAAGCACAGGGAGATCAGCTCTATGCTTTGTGTCCACCTAGAGGGGTGGGATAGGGAAGGGAGGGTGGTAGGGAGAGGCAAGAGGGAGAGGATGTGGAGATATATGTATACGTATAGCTGATTGACTTTGTTATGAAGCAGAAACTAACACACCATTGTAAAGCAATTATACTCCAATATAGATGGTTAAAAAAGAAAAAAAAGTGTTGGCAGAGCTACATTCTTTTCTGGAGGCTCTTAGGGGTGTTTCTGTTCCCTGGACTTTATCTGCTGCCAGCGGTCACTTATAGTCTTTGACTCAGAGTCCCCTTTCTCCACCTACAAAACCCAAAATGTTGCATCGCTGTGATTCTGCTTCTATTAAGTCATCTCTATCTTTCTCTTTCTACAGTTGGGAATGGTTTTCTGCTTTTAAGGACTCATGCAATTAGATTTGTTCCATGAGGTAATCCAGGATAATCTTTCTATCTCAAGGTCTGTAACTTCAGTCATATCTGCAAAGTCCTCTTCACCATGTAAGGTAACATATTAATAGGTTCCAGGGATTAGGGTGAGGGCATTTTTAGGAGCCATTATGCTGCCTACCACACCCTTAACAAGTGACCTTGAGAAAATGACTGAGATTTTTAAAGCCTTACTTTCCTCAAACATAAAATGGAAAGAAAGATAACTAGTTAATATCATGAAAGTGAAACAGTATATATGAAATCAACTACTTCAGAAAATAAGATTTCTTCTTTTTCTTTATGATTTACATGATTCTCAGAGTTCAGTTACTTGAAGAGTTACTTTTTTGTAAACAGAACTAAGGAATTTCAGGGTTCAGATGCTGTAAGATTGTCTGAATTATCTGAGTAACAATTAGCTAAGCACAGGTGTAAAGCATTTGATTTACTCCCTAGTGTTCTTTATCTTCTCATCCCACTAAATGCATATCCCTTGTCTAGCTCCAGCCAGTAGAGTCAGAGCTTGTTTTCCTGTTTAACTAAAGTTCAATTTAAATTCTCTCTACATCTCCAGATTCTCAGCCCTGGTTGCATATTATATTCACTGGGGAGATTTCAAGAACTACTGATGTCCAATTTCTACCTATCATGGATATTTGAGGAGGGACCTGGAATGAAATACTCTAGCTTATGGCTTTGGGCGCCAAATCATGTTACCTGTAGAAGGTATCTTCTAGGTATGAAAATAGTTCAGATAAGTCAAATTTCTCAGTAAAAGATGACCAAACTATGGCTTAGGTGGTAAATTTTCCATGTCAATTTGTCTGGGCCACCATGCCCAGTTATTTGGTCAAATATTATTCTGGATATTTCTGTGATGGCGTTTTTGTGTTTTTTAAATTCTTTTTTTCTTTCTTTCTTTCTTTATATTTTTGGCTGCGTTGGGTCTTCGTTGCTGCCTGTGGGCTTTCTCTATTTGCAGCACGCGAGGGCTACTCTTCATTGTGGTGCACGGTCTTCTCATTGCGGTGCCTTCTCTTGTTGCAGAGCATGGGCTCTAAGTGCACGGGCTCAGTAGCTGTGGTGCATGGGCTTAGTTGGTCCACGGCACGTGGGATCTTCCCAGACCAGGGCTCAAACCCATGTCCCCTGCATTTGCAGGCAGATCCTTAACCACTGTGCCACCAGGGTAGTCCCTGTGATGGTGTTTTTGGATGAAATTCATATTTAAATTGGTGGTGGACTTTGAGTAAAGCAGATTATCCTCCATAATATGGGTGGGCCTCATCCAATCAGTTAAAGTTCTAATAAAACAAAGACTGAGTTCCCTGTGGCAAAAAGGAATTCTGCCAGAAGACTTACAGAAATTGAACTGCAACTCTTCCTAGAGTCTCTAGACAGCCTAACCTGCAGATTATGAATTTACCAAGCCTCTATTATTGTGTGAACCAATTGTTTAAAATCTCTCTCTCTCTTTCTCTATCTTTATATAGATATGGATATAGATCTAGGTATCAATATTGATATCTAGATCTATATCAATATATATGGGCACATTGTATAGACCTGCTGTTGGTTCTGTTTTTCTGGAGAAACTTGACTAACATAGTGGCCCATATAAATACAAGGATGAACCCAAGTTCACCCAGGTAGAAAGTAGTACAATGAGAACTGGAACTTAAGGCCTCATGACTCATTCAGCTGTGAACACTGACCCAGAACTGGGGTCCGCAAACTCTGGCCCACTGATCAGATCTCGCTTGACTCCTGGTTTTGTGCATAACGTTTTGCTTGAACACAGCCACACCCATTCATTAAGGTATCGTGCATGGCTGTTTCTGTGCTACAGCAGCAGATAGGCAATTGCAACGGATACGTATGGTACACAAAATCCAAAATATTTACTCTCTGACCCTTTAGAGAAAAGATCTGCTGACCCTTGCTCTAGGATGCCATCTGATTTCTGATAGCCCCGAGGAGAATAATTCATGCACATTGGGATAGATTGTTAATCTCATGTCCTCCTTATGTCAAAGATCTCTTAAATGCTCACCCTTGCAATAGTCAGCTTGGGGAGCACCGTCTGAGGATGCAGAAATATTTCTTGTCAGGTCTTTCCAATCCACACTGCTCCCTGACTATGGTTCTTAAAACCTATTTTTGAGAAAAACTTTATTGGAGTATAGTTGATTTACAGTGTTGTGTTAGTTTCAGGTGTACAGAAAAGTGAAACAGTTATACATATACATATACCCACTTTTTTTTTTTTTTTTTTTTTTTTTTTTTCGGCACGCGGGCCTCTCACTCTTGTGGCCTCTCCTGTTGTGGAGCACAGGCTCCAGACGCGCAGGCTCGGTGGCCATGGCTCACGGGCCTAGCCGCTCCACAGCATGTGAGATCTTCCCGGACTGGGGCACAAACCCGTGTCCCCTGCATCGGCAGGCGGACTCTCAACCACTGCGCCACCACGGAAGCCCCACTTGTATTATTTTTTAGAGTCGTTTCCAAATAGCCCATTACAGAGTATTGAGTGGAGTTCCCTGTGCTAATAAGAAGAGCAGGTTCTTATTAGTTATCTATTTTACGTAGAGTAGTGTGTATATTTCAGTCCCAATCTCCCATTTTAACCTCCCCTCCACAATCCCCTGGTAACCCTAAGTTTGTTTTCTACATCCGTGCCTCTACTTCTAAAACCTGTCTATTTTAACCAACTACCACTCATTGCTTACTGTCTCTGGCTTCATGTACTTGATAATAAATCTACTTCTTGTTCTATCCTGGATGACATGTCCCAAGGACTGAGATAATATCTTACTCTACATAACTTGTCCTTGATATTGTCTATCTTGGGGTCTTCATCTATGTCCCAAAGAAGACAGTCACACTCTGTCTTCTAGTACTACTAATAATACCACATTTTGGGGCATGAATTTGACCCAATCCACTGAACTATCCCTTTAGAAGCTGTATGCAACCTGTCACTGGGTTTTAGCACAGGGGTACAACTCAGATTAGTGTTCCTATTTAAACAAATCTACTTGACCAGAAACCTTTTGTCTCACCATTTATTTTATTACACAAGTAACTTCTGTCTTTGCATCTATGATGTAAATATTTTTAATTTCCTAAATTATCTGAAAAATTATTTAGAGCTTCTGTTTCAGTAGGCATTGGAATTGCTGTGTTATGACTATTTCATTATTTTCTTTCCAAATGTTAAATCAGGCTTCAAGCTTTGGCCAAGAGTAGACAGGAAACGGTTTAAAAAGAAATGAAGAGTGGGAAAGACTTCTGATGCAAGGGAGACATGATAAAGATTTGATTTTGAATCAGTAATTTATAATAAAGGTTTGATTTTGAATCAATAATTTATGTCATTGCAAAATAGCTCCCTGGTAAACTTCCATTCTTTGGTCATCATTAAGTCCAGAAATCAACAATCCAAACGTGCAGTGCTCTTCTTCATTTTCTAAACACAAACCTAGATCTAGATGAGAGGAGAAGTCATTTCATCACTCAGGCTCTGGACTTACGACTCCAAGTCCTGTCTTCTTTCAACCATACCTGCTAAGTTTCTGTCTAACTTCTTGAGCATGAGGTAATGGCTTCAGCTTTCATCCCCTCCCTCAATATATAGCTTAGTGACTATGAGTAAGGGATCTAAAACTTGAGAACTTGGGTTCAAATCTTGACTCTCAAATTTACTTGTTGAGTACTCTTGAGCATGTTATCTGTTTTTGCCTCAGTTTTCTCATCTATAAAATAGAGATAACATTACTTCTCTCAGCGAGTTACTATGAGGGTTAAAAGAGAAAATTCATACAATGAAAGAATTTATCGGTTCTTGGAACACAATAAATACCAGAAAGAAATGTTAGCCATTATCAAGGGCCCCTCATTTTATGGATAATATAGATTAGTTTATATAGGTCTAATATTTACATATACGTAAACATTTTTTACCTAGATGTGTGTATACTTTCTTCTTAGAAATTGAGCAGTCGACGTTCACATCTAAAAGTATGTGCTCTGTGAAATGTAGATCTCCTGTGTACAGACACAGTGCTATATTATCTATTAGATAATAGATATCTAACTGTGTTATCTAATAGATAACACAGTTATGTACTGCTACATAATTAAGAAGTCCAAACTTAGTGTTGAAACAAAAAAAAATGTTAATATGTGCCCAGATTCTGTGGGTCAGCAATTCAAACAGTACACAGAGGAGATGGCTTGTCTCTACTCCATGACTGATGTCTGAAACCTCAGCTCATGAGGATTGAAATGGCTGGGGCTGGAATCATCTAGATCATTTTAATTCCCATTTCTGGCCCTTGAGATGGGATGACTTGAAGACTGGGCCCAACAAGGACCGTTGACTGGAGTGCCTATAGATGGCTGCCCATGTGGCTTGGACTTCTCATAATGTGGTAGTTAGGATTCAAGGTAGAGTATCCCAAGAATGAGTGTCCAGGGTTCAAGCATTCCATGAGAATCATGCAAAAGCTGCATGACCTTTTATGACCTAGTCTTAGATGTTACATAGCATCACTTTCATTATATCCTATTGCAGGCGTTGGAGACCTTTTTCCATAAAGTGTCAGACAGTCAATATTTTAGGCTTTACAAGCCATACAATCTCTTTTGCAACTACTTAGCTCTGTTGCTGTGATGTGAAAACAGACACAAACAATACATATACTGAGGAACATGGCTGTGTTCCAATAAAGCTTCATTTATAAAAGCTGGTAGAGAACTAGATTTGGCCCACTAGCCATAATTTACTGACCCCTGCTCTATTGTTTGTTAGGATTTGGGAGCCAAAATGTTCCTCAGTATTTACTGCTTTGCTAGTCCATTTAAGAAAATGGACTATTGAAAAAATAGCTTCAGACACAATATGGCATTTTATGATTTAGCATAAAACCTGAGAAATATAGAGGTTATCTGAAGCCTGCGATGGTAAAGTTCCCTCTGCTATTGAAGTTACTGTCTTTAAACAAAGATTCTACATCAGTAATGCTATATATATATATATATATATATATATATATATATATATATATATATATATATGATATTCAGGTTAATTTCCTATTCTCTCTAAGGAAGTAATTGGTTGGTTGGTATGAGAGATGGTGTGGCTTCCAAAGGTGAAAAATATTATTTTGTTGTAATTTCCAGCTACCTAAGGATGGGAGAGGCCCAGGACACTGCAGTCAGTATATTATGTGGAGCAGGTTATATTGTGGTTTATTCATGAACTTTTACATGTTTATTTTCTATGCAAGTTTGTGTGCTCCTTTTTGAGTTTTGGAAGATAAGTGTTTTGTAACTTTCAAATACTTGGAGTTATATATATATATATAACTTTTATATATACATATTTTAACGTAGTAATTAAAGCAGTGGAGAGTGTACTATAGTCTATCTAGGTTCAAATTCTGGCTTTACCCTATGACTTCCCTGTGGCTTCCTCTGCTCACCTATTAAAAAGGAGTATAATAAGACTGCTGTGGTGAGTTATATACTAAGTGCTATTTAAGCATTTGCTATAATGATTATGTATACTCGAAGGCAAGAAACTTGCCCCTTGATCGTGTCTGTATTCCTAGTGCTTAAGAATTCCTAGTGCTTTCCTAGTGCATTGTCTTAGGATATAGATAGCTCAGTATAGTTCTTCTCACTATAAAGTACTGTTATGTTGAAAGTCTTTGCTTGTGTACTAATAATCTATGACATATCTGCTGAGGACAAGGAAACAAATAGTTTTAAAGCGGCAATGGATTACAAAAGATTGTATGATGTAATGCCTTTATTATGTAATTATAAAACTAACAAATGATCATGGTAGAAAATTGAAAAACTCCTAGACAAAATAGAGATCAATAAAATTTGGAGTAACTTTCAGAATGTAGAGTTGTCCATGAATGTTAGTGCGTTCACATTTTCCGGGACTTTAAGTAGACTCTGCTTCTTAAGAGTCTATTCATGATATCTTATTTTAATGATGTTTTCATCATGGGGACACACACACACACAGAAATCTGCTAAAAAAAAAAAGAAAGACATGTAAATCACTGATGTTTCAGATAGCCACATGAAATAAAGTGAGAAAGGTCACCAAGCTGAAAGAATGTGCAGTAGCATCTCCTTAATTGCTTACAGAATTCTGATAATTACCTCTTTGTGGATAAAGTAATTAATGGGGAATCTAATTCAAGAAAAATGTATGAACTTCAAGCCGTCTCGAAGCCAAGTATTTCTTTCCACAGGAGGTTACTTTCCACGGCCGTGCTTCCTTATTACCTGACAGGGAAAGAGTGTTGTATGGCAAAGGATCTTCCTGAAGGAGGGTGCTTCCCACACTGATTGTCATAGATGACTTCGGAATTACTGTTGCTGTATTACCAAAATCTTAAACTAGGATATTTTGGACAAATGTGGTCCTTAGTTAATTTTTAGAGCTACAAACTGTCAGATGGCTCTGCAATAGCAATTGTCTGGCTATTCTTCAGGGTGATCACAATATGGTAATGACCTTGAGGTATCACTAAAAAGCAGGAAGGTAGGAGTCTTCCTTTGGTTCCAGAGTGAAATGTGAGTTGGAGTTGGAGTTGGAAAAGAGGCCGACAACCAAGTGATCGAGAAGGAAATGTGAGGTCATTAGTGAAAAACCAGGTTTAAGTTAAGGTGAAGAGGCATGAGGAAATGGTCAGCTGTTACAGTATCACAAAGATCATCAAGAAGCAAATCCATGAATGTGGTTTGTATTGCAATCTGCTGAAAAAGAGACAAATATCCTGGCCTGGGCTTCATGGAGATTATATTTTATTGATTCTGATAATAGATTATTGTTGAAAAGGGCCTCCTATGAATTATAACCATGCAAAGGCAGCAAGATAATTTTTTTTCTTTATGTATGTGTTTCTCATTCCTACTCACTTGTCTCTTAGGGGAAGAGAAAATCACAAAAAACAAAAATGTCAAATCTCAGCTATTCATTTTCAAAATATTTTTTTTCCAACTTCCAATGGAGGCAATAGGTTAACTGTTAAGATTTGTAAGGCTCAAAAAGCTAGATTTTTACAAAGTGTAGCCAAATTTTATTCCATAAATAATAGCTTTGGAAAGAATATGTGATGATGCAAAGTTGGAAAAAGCGGGTTTTTCTTCCGTAAATGACTTCATCATGTTGGGAGAAGAGGCAGAGAAGAAATCAAAGTAATAAAACATGGGGTGAGTTTTTCTGATACAGGACTGTAGTGCTTTAAAATAGACTAGATAATCCTAGGGATAATCTGAGGTCGAACAGACCAATGCCTCATTTCCAATCTGGTACCCTGGAAGAAAACAGTGTATTTCCTTTGAGGTCTTGAGAGGTTTTTCTTCTGCTTTGTTTTGGTTTTGGTTCATTTTGTAATCAACCTTATTAAGGTATCATTTACATACAATAAAATGCAGACATTTTTAGTCAACGGTTCAGTGACTTTTAATTAATGTATACATTTGTATAACTACCTGCCCCATAAAGATCGATAACAATTCTAAAACCCTAGAAAGTTTCCTCCTAAGCTTTTGCCAAAGTATCCCCATCT
The DNA here is from genome assembly GCF_964341445.2 of Mesoplodon mirus. NCBI lineage: Eukaryota > Metazoa > Chordata > Mammalia > Artiodactyla > Ziphiidae > Mesoplodon > Mesoplodon mirus. Next base: position 104,519,320 of record NC_138983.1, on the reverse strand, counting down.
CCCAACCCAAGGCAACCACAGATCTGTTTTTTATCATTAGAGATGAATTTTGCCCAGTTTAGAATTTCGTGTAAGTTGAATAATACAGTAGGTGCCCTTTTGATCTGGCTTCACTTGCTCAGCCTACGGTTTTTGAGAGTCATTCATGTTGGGATGTTTTAAACCAGGACTTTAGCCTGGGTGGCGATGTTGTCTGAAGCCACCTATAGGTACATCTGAGTCTCTGGCATTGTCACTGTCTGTTCTTGGCTTAGTATTTTCAACTTTACTAAGAAGCACAAGGTTGAAGTAAGGAAGACCATTGTCAGTATAATGGAGGTGAAGTGGGTTCTGTTATATAATCTTCTCAGCATAAATTGACCTGCTTGGAATCATCGTGTTGATAATCGACAAAGATACTCTTCCTCCAAAAACTCTGATACTATAAAACTTCTAAAGGACGCTGTCCTAGGACTCTTTTAGTTTTCAGTTTTTGGGAAATATTTCCGGAAAATTCAGATGCTCACAACCTGAAAGAAGCAGTTATTCACCTGAAGGCTAGCTCTGCTAAAGTTGAGTTGTCCGACCTTTACATGCTGATAGAACCCAAATAGCCTTGCAAAACAATGCTCTCTTATTGCACATGAGCATATAGATTGTTTAAGTTGGACGTGTATATGCAATAGAGTGAAAAAAACAAAGAATCTTTGAGTTTCCCTTGCTGGGTTTTTAAAATTTTTTCATTTAAGTTTCTATAGCATATGCTAATAGTTTAGGGTAACCTCAGGTTAGTTTTAGGTCCACTCTTTATGTAAATGTTGAAGTACTCCATACCCACCTTTTTTCTACCTTCCTTCTTTTCTTCCATCTTTCCTTTCTAACTTCTTATAATCCATTCTACTTAATCCTGCATTTGTTGAGGTGGCAATTACTGTAGGAAAATTGAAAGCAGTGTGAAATTGTGCTGTTCAGAATGCATGTTGACCAAATTCTATATTGAGAAAAGGTCTGAATTTACCCACAGTAACCCTTTCTCAGCGTCTCTGAATAAGGGCCATAGAAACTGGGCTATATATAATATCCTGACAGGTATGTAGAATTCATAGCAATTGCCCTCAAAGAGCTTACCTAGCGTAGATGCATATGAATGTATTTAATGATTGCTTTATTGGCAGCAGTGCCAACATACACAGTCTATTTTGTTTTATATCATTATCATTACCTGCTGTTTACCACTGTATACATTGCTAATGGTGTGGTTTCTATGGCTTGTGAATTTCATGGCCAAATATTATGTAATTTATGGCACACTTTATTGTAGAAGATGGAGACTCCATAAATTTTCGTGTGCTCTTTGCCCCTTTGGAATGTATTACGCTGAGATCAGGCAAAGTAATAAATTTATTTCAAATGTGCGTGATAGCTAAACATCAATTAGGACTGATGGGCAATATTTCACCTTCCAGCAACAGAACAGTTTTTAAAGACTAAGCCATTGAACGTGGAGTTCCTGAACATGGGACTCAGTTCACTGGGATCCCTTCTTAGAAAAATAAAGGAAAACTTGAATTGGATATGTGTGGCTTATTCAATTAGTAACTAATCAGCTACATCTTTGTGAACTTAATTTGTCACAATCGTTTGGTATTTTATTAACTCTCTTGCCCTTCTTCCCCTGACTCTCACAAGAATGGATCATGAGTATCTTAAAACATACTAAGTCATCTTCCATCCCTGTTAATCTAACTACAAAAGGACACTTTCCTTATCCAGTGTAACTTACTGTCTTTTAGAGTAGCTGTGGTTTTAATTCTCTACAAAATGAAAACCAGCAAAGAGAAACATTTTCAAGGAGCCAGCACATTGTAGAGCTTTAGGAAGAAGACTTTAGAATTAAGGGCAACTATATCATTTTATAGCTAAAGCACCTGAGGCCTAATGTAGGAAGGTAACCATCGAGGTCAGGGAAAGGGGTTGAAGATCAGGTTTCAAGCTGAGAAAGAGTCTACAGGGACTCAACCTGAGCAGGTCAAAAACTGAAATGAGACCACGAATGTTCTGGGAAGGCTGGCATCTGGCCTCAAGTGTGGGATTCAGACAGGGAGTGGGCCCGGGGGGAACTGAGCTTCTGCAGTAGGCAGAGAAGTCCACCTCATCTCCGGAAAGTGCCACTGACATCAGGGAGTTGAGGGGAAAGAGCAGTGAATTCCAGTCCACCTGAGAAAGCAGGCCAATGTGATTAACTCTGAATTTAGGCTTATTTCAGATACTTCTTGAGAAAGAACTTGGACAAGAGCAAGTCCCGCACAGCCTCTTTAAATCCATGCCCAGTATTTTCTGGTGGAGCTGCTTAAACCCTCCAAGTGACTCCAGTATTTTAATTTCACTCTATATTTAATTCCGACAGTTCTATGATTGATTATTTAATGGGCAAATAAGTAGGGTCACAAAAGAGTGTGAATGTATTTGACAGGATGAGGATGGGCAGAGTGGAACAGTCTGGAATAGGACACCAATAAAAAGGGATCTTGGTAAATAAGAAGGTCTATTAGAAATGGAGAGGAATTCTCAAGGAAATTAGTGCCTGACACCACGCCCTTCTCTCTGCATGTTTAGAAGCTAGTTTCTAATTTTATTTTCATAGGAGATGTCCCTGTGATGAATTGTCTTTTACCTCCACACTACTTATCCCATGGAAATATTGTGAAGTTTGTGTGAGAGAAAGTATTAGAATTTGTCTTGGAAGCAGCTATAACCATTTCCTGGAACAATCTAGGGTAGAAGGAAAAGGAAAGGAAGGTGGAAACAAAGGAGAAAGACAGCTAAGGCTGCTGGAGTCTCTCGCTGGGATTTGTGGTATCTCTTTTTGAAAGTAAGTACAGAAAGTCAGAACTTGACTGATTGTTTCTTGATCACGGTTTGTTTTCATTTTTGTTTTCTTGCTCTCTCCTCAGTTATTCCAGCCAGTGATACGTCATTTTCAGTTTCAGTAAGCATGCCTGTCTTGTTTCCATTTGCATTATTCATGCAAACGTTGATTGAACTGATGACCCCGAGTTATCACGGAAACATTAGATACACCAGTGGATACATTTCTTAATTTTAGAAAAAAATTACCGAGTGAAGGTTAAAATAACTCCTCTTAAATTTGTCATTTTAAAAAAACTTCTCCTAACATACAGTACCTCATTGCCTAATAATGCCAGATAAATGAAGAATTCCTATGTATTCATGAATGCAGGCTAGTCTGTATATTTTTGGGCAGGTATGGCCGAGGGTAACAGCCTGGTTTGCTGGCCATGTCCTGTCTTCTAGAAAGTTGTAGTTTCTGTTGTCTTTAAGTTGGTCCATTGGATATCAGAGGTGAATTTATAAAACTATACTTCCCTTTCCACTTACTTTATTTTGTTTTGTTTTGTTTTGTTTTACTAGAAGTATAGTTGATTGACAATGTTGTGTTTCAGGTGTACAGCCAAGTGATTCAGATATATATATTTCTTTTTCAGATCCTTTTCCATTATAGGTTATTACAAGGCATTGAATATAGTTGCCTGTGCTATACAGGAGGACCTTGTAGTTTATCTACTTTATATATAGTATACACTTACTTTGTGTGATCCAGGCTGGTCAGACCACATGATTATTTTCACTTTTGATATAATTTTTTCAGGTCCAACCTCAAATCTTTGATAAGAAGATATTTTAAAAGAAGTTTAGCATCTGCATGCTCTAAATCCAACAGTAGTTATTAGAGATATGGCTTTGCACTAGGTATTCCTCTGTTTTTTGTTCTTGGCCAACCAACTGAAAATTAGCTTTTATTTTCTGGTTGGTTTGCTAGATGTTTATGACTATAATAAAAGTCTTAAATTTTGTCTCATATCTTAAAACACAATCTGAATTAGCAATGGATATTGTGCTATACATAGGGGCTGTGATATAAATATAGTTTCTAACTTCAAAAACATATAACCTAGAAGGGAACACAGACACATGTGCAGCAATTATGGCAACTGCATTTATTTACTAAGTGAAATAGTACTGAGATGGATAAAGTGCTAGCAAGCCTTGAACAGCCAAATCAGCTTCAAAAATAGATGTGCAGTTCTTTAAAAATATTTTTAACATTTTTCCAGCTACATGTAGAATATAACAGCATAAAAACGGTATGGGTTTTATTTTAAGTAATTAAGCATTTTGACATCTTCATAATGAAATTAAATCCAGAAGGAGGTTTCTCTCCATGATCTCTTGAAATGGTCCTTGATCATCCACAATATTTCCCATCATCACAAAGGTGATAGCAAGGGCAGGGAACTCCAACATTATTAAAGTTTCATAAAGCAAAGTCAATTTTAAGAATATAATGTCCCCAAACTGATAAAGGTCTTGACAGATAATTTCAAGGGAAGCATAAATTATTTTCTGTTTGTCAGAGGGCAAAAATATTTAGATTGAGTTAATGAATGGTAGAGTTTTTGAGTGGAGAGTGTCCTTAAAATATGTAGATCTGTACTGTCAACAGATGCTAGCTATGTGGCATTATTTATATGTAAACAAATTTAAAACTAAGATTAAAAATTCAGTTCCTCAGTTGCATTTGCCGTATTTCAAAGATGTTTATTAGCTCCATGTAGCTATTGAATACTGCTTTGCATAGTACAGATATAGAATATTTTCATTATCACCCAAAATTCTATTGAGCAATACTAAAATTATACCCAGATAGTCACAGAGAAGGCAACCAAGTCTCAAGGAAATAATCTAACTTCCCCAAGGTCACACAGCTATGTTTTTAAAGAAAAACAAAATGCCACAAAGGAAATAGTAACAGAGGCATTAAAGAAACCCAGTAAGTTTCTGGAGCAGTCAAAGTAGGGTTTAAAAGTGCATACTTAGCTGTTAGCAGGGTTGAAGCTCTTGATGGTTGGTAAGATCTACCTGCCTGAATTTGGACATTAGCATTTTATGCAATGAATTAAAAGCAAAAAATCATTTCAACGTGTGGCTGCCAGCTCCATATTTTTAGCCACTGCCATGCTTCCAGATTATGTTTATCACTTTCATATACAGGGCACCACTGTGATATGTGATGGTTTATCTGACCCCAGAGAAATCAAGAAATCTTGTGGGGGCTATGGCTATATTTGAAAAGGTTGATTTTTAAATGCATCATGCAGACTGGCCCTGTTTTAAAAGGGATTCCTGCCATCAATAATCAAAATGTAAACTCTCTTCTCACCTTGCAAAAGTCAAAGATAGTCCCTGCATCTTTATTATTTCATTGAAATCCAAATAGTATTTTTCCATTCTCTAACTTGTTTTCCTCACAGTGTGATCAACTATTGCCAAGGAAAGAAAGGTTAGATTTATCAATCAAAGTTTGCTAAAGGCCCCCTAGGTAATTGAACGCTCAGGAGAAACAATCCTCATGTATTCATTTTCTGTTGTTTCAATAGCTTTGTAAAGAGTCATTTCAGTATGTTTGGTTCTGTAGCAAGGTTCTGTGAAGCGCTTATCTTCCTCAGAGGTCCAGAAAGCCTGCAAGTCTGTGGGTAAAGAAGGGTAAGGAGAGAGGGGGAAGGAGGATAGAGAGCAGCTCAGGGCTGAGATAAGGACAGTGTTCTACAGCCTCCTGGGGTGAGGCTGGGGTGCACAGACACCCACGACTAATCTAGACAGAAACTGAGGAATCAAGGGGACGACCACTGTGAAGTCATGTGGTCACCTCTCCCTCTAGAAATAAACATTGCCCTCAGTAAGTCTCCTCCTGCCCCAGAAGAGCATTAGGAAGGTCTGGAGAGGGGGATTATTGGCAGAAATGGAAAAAGCAGATTGAAGGGATTAGCCTGGAGCACAGAGACCAAGAAACCCAAGCCAGTAGGTGGAAGGCAGACTTTTCATGGAAGTCTCCAGGCCCAAGTCAAGTTCTGGGACCACCAAGTACAAGTCAAATAGTGCTCATTTAACCCCTTTGGGCCCCCATGGGAGTGGAGGAAGACTGGACAGAGAGGGAGGAGGGGCCAATGAAGGTACAGTATTTACTATGGGATTTAACTCCTGAAAGGCCTCCCAGTAGCTTCAGATCTGCTCAAGAATCCTTCATGTCCTGCTGGTTTGCAGTGAGTGGCTCACAGCTTCAAGGCCTCCTCTGCCAGATAGAGAACTATTTCAACCATCCTGCCTCTATTTTGGACTGTAGCAATGCAGACAGGAAACCTGACCCCATTTTCAGGTTCTAAAGAGAAATTCTAAGTACCTGAAAGACTAAGGAACATGGTGGCTTTTATTTAAGATGGGGAGCTAGAGAGCACATACCTGGACTTGGGCCTGCAGCAGCACCAAATTGCACCAAGAGTTCCCTTTATTTTCTCTCTCATCTCTGTTTCTCCTTTTCTCTCTGCTGGATTAGCCACGGGGACTCCAAGTTCTTCATTGTGTGGTCCTGGTACCAAGATTCTCCTGGGAATTATAAAGCTATTCACCTTCTGCACCGAGCACTTCTTATTTTTTCCCCAGCAACGTTAAGTCATCCTTAAGAGGAGTCAGATGCTAGCTCTTAAATATATTTTAGTCATCCCTTTGTACATTAAGTGCTCTCTCTTGGAGACTGCTCCTGACGTGGCGTTCACCGTGCTCTCAGCTGGCCTCCTGAAGTTCTGCCCTGCCTTCCCCACCAGGTACAGTTCAGGAGCTGCCTACCTCAGGGTGATAGGTTATCTTCTAGTTGCTTTATTCCTGTCCCTTTTACTTTAGAGAATCTAATTTGAATACATAAACTTCTCTGTGACCACAGCTTTATTTGCAACCCACAGGTTTTGTTATGGCATATTTTCATTATCATTCAATTAATAAAATTCTAATTCCCATTGCGACTTTATCTTTGACCTACATAATGATCAGAAGTATGTTTTTAATATCCAACTATTTGGTAAAATATTGGTTATATATTTTTAAATTTCTTGCTTATTCGGAGTCTTGTTTTATAACTGGAATATAGTCAATTTTATAAATGTGCCATATGCGCCTAAAAATTTCTGCGTAATATACATATTCCATCATTGTTGGTGCAGTGTTTTATGTAAATGTAGGCCAAAGTTTTTAATGATGGTATTCAGATCTTCTCTAATCTGCTCATTTGTTCTTGTGGTTCTACGTTACTGATCTAGGTAATTTAGATTTTTCTATTTCTACTTAGATTTTTGGAATTTCCCTTCATCTATTGCATTGAAGTTTAGATTTATAATATATTCCTTGTAAAGTAACAGTGGGTTTTATTATCCTGCCTTATCACCAGTGATACTTTTTCCTTTCAAATCTATGTTAACATTAAAAACTCTTCTTCAATTTTACTTATTGTTGTTAGGACATAAGTTTTGAATCCTTTAATTTTCAATCTGACTCTTGTCTCTTGTAGGTGGCATAGAATTCGGTTTTTTGTTTGTTTCAATAATCCTTGTCCTTTAATTTGAGTATTTACAGTTAATGTATTTTCTTATAGACCGATTACTCCTCGTTTACTATTTGTCTCACCTTGTTATGTTCCTTCTGCTCTTCTTTCTTCCTTTTAGATTTCTTCAAATTCCATTTTCCCTTGTATTAGCTTGTTATTTTTACATAAGTAGCAGTTACACATGTACCATGACTTATTAGCTCTTTTACTGCTTCTCAAGCAATGCTGAGATCTTAAATTTCTTTTACTACTTTTCCTCTTCCATTTGTTTTAATGCATTCTAATTTTTGATATATTTTATTATTACTCTTTTGTGCTGTTAGATTTTATTTAGGTTTATCCACTTATTTATCCTTTCTGTTATACATAATTCTTTATAAAGTCCTTATTTTCGTCTCTGATAATCTTCCTTTTACCTGCAGGTCTCCCTTTATAATTTAATTAAGTCAGTTCTGATGAGAACATATTTTCTAAATTTTGTTTGTCTGCAAATTTCTTATTTCATCTTTCCTTCCAAACAACATTTTCTCTGCCTCTAGAATTCCCAATGGGCAGTTCTTTTCTTTAGCACTTAAAAATGTTATTCCATTATTTTCTAGTATCCAGTTTCATTGAGAAGAAAGCTGTAATCTTAATCCTATTGTTCCTTTGAAAGTAATCTCTCTCTTTTTCCTGGGCTGCTTTTAAGATGTCATGATTTTCTTTACTATTCATGAATTGTACTGTGGTGATCTTAGGTGTGGTTTTCTTTGTATTTGTTCTTGTTGCATTCTTTAGTGCTTATTGAATTTATGGCTCCACATATTCTTTTTACTTTTAGAGAACTCTCAGCTGTTAATATTTCTGAAATATTGTTTTCATCCCAATCTCTCTCTCCTTTTTTCTTTGGACTCCAGCTTACACATATGATAAAAATGTTTACTGTGGCCCATATGTCTCAAATGCGCTTTTGTGTACTTTTTATTCTTTTTGTTTCCCATGTTTTAGTCTTAATATTGTTACTATGCTATCTTCCAGTTCACTTACCTCTCTTTACCTGTGTCCAATCCACTACCGAATTTTAAATTTTGTATAATTTTTAATTCTATCAGTTCAACTTCAATCAGTTTATAGTTTCTAGTTGTCAAGTTAAGTTCTCCACCTTGTCATCTATTTTCTTGAACTTGATAATATTTACCAAAATATGTATGAACTTTAATGTTTAGGCCATCTATGATTCTGATTCTGTTTTGTATTTTATTCTAATTCTCCTTTTCTTGGTAGTCTTGGTGGTTCTTCAGTGAATACCAGACTTGGGATATGACAAGTTGTAGGGAACCTGAATGACGTTACAGTTGCCCTTTGAACAACCTGGATTTGAACTGCACAGATCCACTTATACATGGATTTTTTTTCAATAAGTAATACAGTACTACATGATCTGTGGTTGGTTGAATCCTCAGATTCAGAACCACAGATAAGAAGGGCCGACCATAAAGTTATATGTGGATTTTTGACTGTACGGGGAGTCGGTGTCTCTAACCCCTACCTTGTTCAAGGGTCAACTGTATTTTCTTGAGGAGAGAATTTCCTATTCTTAGGTAGGGAGCAGAGGGGAAGATCACCTCAGTCACTGGACCAACTTCATACTCATTTTCCTTCTTTATAAGGTTCAGTGTAGATGTTGCATCAACCTTCCTGACACACAGACACACACAGACACACACAGACACACACACACACACACGTAGAGACTTTCAATGTCCTAATTCATATCATTCATTTTCCATTGGGCCACAAATCTTTCATAGGTTCTGAACCCCAATTTTGTCTCTTCAGCATGATGAGCCAACTAAGTCTTTGCTTTGACTTCAGTTTGCTTTTGTTTGACTTCTTAGCATCTTGCCTTATCTACCTATTATACATGGAAAATACTGCAAGGGAACACTGTTGCTGAATCCAGCTCTGTTCTCTGAATCTTTACTCTCTCTGTGAGTTTGGTCCTTAAAATTCTAGCTGCCTTGTTATTTCTCAATTCCAACCTGGTTTCCTTAGTCCTATGACATTGTCCTAAGATCTACTGGCTTTTCTACCTCTTAGGAGCCACATTTGGTTTCTCAGACTTTTGCTCTTCATCAGTAGTTTCTAAATGACTGGGCTAGAAAAGCATGTGCAGAATATTGTTCTCACTTCAGTGAGTTTCTTGCTCTATTTTACTTTTCTAGGTCATGGCTACCTCAGTAGCTTTCTAACGCTCACAGTCCAATGTTGCTTATGATTTATTTGGCCTTTCTAGTACGTTTTCCTAAGGTAAACTGATATAGTTGGAAACAGAAGTTTATACCCACCATTTAAAAAATTCTGTTTTGTCTTTCTATGAATTCTCTTTTTGTCCCATCTTCTGTCACTTTTTCCTACCCAAAATTCCCATTCTCACAGATAGATTATTTTAAGATTAAAAATTAAGATTTTTAATTTTATTTTTAATTTTTAATTATTTTAATTTTTAATCTTATTTTAAGATTAAAAATTAAGGTAATATGATAATTTTGAAAGGAATTAATTTTGCTTTGAATAAGAACACAGATTGGTGAATGGAATTCGGAAGGTTCCTTAAGAGCTTTCTCATCTCTAAGAGTAGTATCCAACCATCGGTACCATTATAAGTTTGTCAACTATGGAACAAAGCAGTCTTTATAAAATCAGCATTATTCAATAATCTCAAAAACTGCTTCACTTTCCTGCTCATGCCACGAATTTCCAAATGTTCAATAGGAGCAGAGAATCATGGGGTGGGACGTGGAGAAATGGCCTGTCATAGTAACTATAAATATTGGAAGAATGAAATTACAAATAAAGAGGGTTTTCTATGAATATATTTGAAGTGTTTGTTCCTAAAGAACTTCTAGAATAAGACTCAGAAGTTTAACATAGAAACACCTCTTGATAAGTATGAAACTCAGTAAAATTTATCTCATCATAGTTTTTTCTTTTGTGTTATGTGATTGTCAGAGTCACACAAAACTGTTTTCTGGACTTCACAGATCTTCTTATTTTTACTATGGGATCAGTGACCCTACATTTTTTTTTTTTTCTACATTTTTGAAACGTGGTAAAATCGTTAAAATTGGAACATTTCCCCAGAATCCAGGGCATATGACTTACATTTCTGTAGAAGGCAATATTATATTTCTGTCTAGTTCTGGGGTAAACATTTTCATACCTGCCAATCCAATTTGACTAATGTATCGTTTTTACAGTGCATTAGTGTAAATTAAATGGTAAATTCAGTCAAACAGTCATTTCATACATCAGAAAGGAAAATCAGTCAACACAACTGTCTGACTGAAATGAATGAAGAAAACAATTCAAGGCAAACAACTGTCCCAGTAGACTTGTATAAATACAGTAGTGGTGTCATGTGCAGAATTAATCTTCCCTCACCCTTAACTGGAGAACACTCTGCCAGCCAATTCAGTCACTCAAATGATACTGAATTACAATATTCCAGTTTCATTTACTCTCAGTTACTGGTGACTGCCCTTCCTTCTCCTTCATCTGTCCATCAGTGGAGACTGTCAGAGCAGGAGAATAGTAATATTGGCCTGTTGTAATGTACTGTCTTGAATTCTACAGCTTCAAAATTCTTAGGCTAACTCAATGATCTTAAAGAGTCTGGTGCAGAAAGGATATGTGAATTAAATCTCAGACCACTGGCTGACCCTTGCAGCACTAACACCCCTTATTCCTGGTTCTAATATATCACAGAATACTCAAGAGGAAGGTTTTGAGTGGTCAGCATAAATATGGCTCCAAAGCAGGCACATGGAAAAGAAATGTTGTCATCTCTGATCCACTTTAAAGTTGACTTGTCTTTTACTCATAAACCAGATTCAGTGTGAATTCTGTTCTGCTAAATGTTAGAGAATCTGTTGGAGGAGTGTGGCCAATTCTTTTGAATTTTTTTACTCTCTAACTTTTTGTTTTTTTTAACATCTTTATTGGAGTATAATTGCTTTACAATGCTGTGTTAGTTTCTGCTTTATAACAAAGTGAATCAGCTATACATATACATATATCCCCATATCTCCTCCCTCTTGTGTCTCCCTCCCACCCTCCCTACCCCACCCCTCTAGGTGGTCACAAAGCACCAAGCTGATCTCCCTGTGCTATGCGGCTGCTTCCCACTGGTATCTATTTTACATTTGGGAGTGTATATATGTCCAAGCCACTCTGTTACTTCATCCCAGCTTACCCTGTCCCCTCCCCGTGTCCTCAAGTCCGTTGTCTATGTCTGCGTCTTTATTCCGGTCCTGCCCCTAGGTTCTTCAGAACAATTTTTTTTTTTTAGATTCCATATATCTGTGTTAGCATACGATATTTGTTTTTCTCCTTCTGACTTACTTCACTCTGTATGACAGTCTCTAGGTCCATCCACCTCACTGCAAATAACTCAATTTCATTTCTTTTTATGGCTGAGTAATATTCCATTGTATATATGTGCCACATCTTTATCATTCATCTGTCGATGGACACTTAGGTTGTTTCCATGTCCTGGCGATTGTAAATACTGCCGCAATGAACATGGTGGTACATGTCTCTTCTAATTACGTTTTTTTAAGGGTATATGCCCAGTAGTGGGATTGCTGGGTCGGACAGTAGTTCTATTTTTAGTTTTTTAGGGAACCTCCATACTGTACTCCATAGTGGCTGTATCAATGTACATTCCCACCAACAGTGCAAGAGGGTTCCCTTTTCTCCACAGCCTCTCCAGCATTTATTGTTTGTAGATTTTTTGATGATAGCCATTCTGACTGGTCACACAAAGAACTTTGGCATGGTGTTCATCATCTAGCTTATCCTAACATGCAGACATTTATGAGAGTAAAGTCAGGTCTTTGCCAGAGTGGGTTGCTTATTTGGGCAACTGGGTCCAATCAAGAAGGACAAATGTAGGCTGCCAGAGTAAATAAGGAGAGGAAAAACAAAAAGAATGAGACATATCATTCATCAGTGATTTTCCCCCCAATATTCTTAGCCTCCACCTATCTCCATCTTACTGGTAACACAGGAACTAGACTGAACTATCAGGTAAAAGGTCTCTACAGAAACTGAGGTAATATAGAAAATAAAATAATAAAATATAAAATTGTAAATTTTCTTCCTAAGGATAATTGAGATGATACTTCAATAATAACATAAGATCAGGGGAAGTCTAAAGAAATTTTAGAAAACTTGGATAAAGTAAGAAAACCTCTGTTCACCAGCATCCGAATGTTTGAGAGACACCAAGACATGTGGGCCAAGTTCTGGAGAGAAGGGAAACACAGATGCAAGCTTGACATTTGGTGCAGCTTTTCTCCTTGGGGCATTTGCTGATTCAACTCATACAGCCTAGGAGCTGAAAAGTCGAGGAGTTCAAAAGACTGTAACCACAGAAGCCAAACGGCAAGAGCTCAAGCTAAAAGCAACAACTAATGGAATGACAAGCTACACATATCCTTAGTTTCACGGGGCTGGGGGAACCATTACATTTAAAGCCTAACAAATACAAGGGTAGTTGGGAATAGGGAGAATACAAACTTTCACATGGTAATCCCAAAGGGCAACACCCATAGAGGAAGGACAAGACAGAAATAGAGCACCCTTCACACAGACTGAAAAACAGCTTTGAATGAGCTCAAACTGAGAATGGACTAAGGTTTCCAGTCCCTATAGTAACTGTGTGCCATGGGCAAAAGGAAATCTTTTCAACAGAACAATAACAACATCCAGAATGTGGAGGTATCTTTATAGTTTCCTAAAATAAGTTAAGCCCAATTTTAATATACAAAATAATTGGACATACCAGGAAAAAGACTAAATGATCAAAAGCTCAAAAAAAATAAAAGAAAGAAAGAAAAAAGACAATATAAATAGACAAGGAGGACAAGAGTTAGTAGGTTTTGGTTAAAAAACAAAACAACTATGATTAAACAAAGAAAATAGACACACCGCAAATATGCATATGAAAAGATGCTACACATTCCATGTCATCAGGGAATTTTAAATTAGAACAATAATGAGATACCACTACACACCTATTCAAATGGCTAAAATCCAAATACTGAAATACCAAAGTTGTTGACAATGCAGAACAACTGAAATTTTCATTTGCTGCTAGCAGGCTACTTGGCAGTTTCTTACAAAACCAAACATACTTTTACCATACAGTGATCTAGTAATCATGCTCTTTGGTATTTACCCATAGGAACTGAAAAGTTATGTCCGCATAAAACCTGCACATGGATATTTATAACAGTTTCTTCCATAATTGCCAAAACTTGAAATCAACCAAATGTTTTTCAGTAGGGGAATGGATAAACAAACTATGGTATATCGGTACAAAGGAATAGCATTGAGCAATAAAGAGAAAAGGCTATGAAGCCATGAAAAGACATATTGCTAAGTGAAAAAAAGCCAATCTGCAAAGGCTACATGCATATTATATGATTGCAGCTATATGAACTTTAGGAAAAGGCCAAAGTGTGGAGACAGTCAAAAGATCAGTGGTTGCCAGAGGTTGTGGGGAGGGAGAAAAGGATGGGTGAAGCACGGAATTTTAAAGGCAAAGAAACTCCTGTGTATGGTTCTGTAATGGTGGATACAGGTTATTGCACATTTGTCAAAAAATCATATAATGTACAAAACAAAGAATGAAGTTTAAAGTAAACCATGGACATTAGTTAGTAATAATGTATCAATATGGGTTCATTAACTATAACAAATGTATTACGCTAATGTAAGCTGTTAATAATAGGGGAAACTGGCTAGAGAGGTAAGGAGGTATGAGAACTCTGTCCTTTCTGCTTAATTTTTCTGTAAACCAGAAACGGCTCCGAAATAGTCTGTTAATTGAAAAATCAAATCTAGACCTGCATACAAAACTTGCACATAAATCCAACCACAGCAGCATTATTCATAAGAGCCCCAAAGTGGAAATAACCCAAATGGCCATTTACTGTGAATGGATAAATGAAACATAGTAATATCCACACCATGGAATATTATTCAGCCATAAAAAGACATCAAGTACTGATGCATGCTACAACATGCATGAACCTTGAAAACATGCTAAGTAATTGTATGATTCCATTTGTAAGCAATGTCCAGTCTACACAAATCTGTAGAGACAAAGTATATTAGTGGCTGCCTAGGGTTTGGAGAAATGGGGGAGTGAGTGACCTAAAATAGATTCTTTTTCTTTTGGGGGGTGGATGAAAGTTCTAAAATTGATTGTGGTGGTAGATGCATAACACATTAAATTGTACACTTTAAATAATGTGGAAAGTAAATTATATCTCAATGAAACTATTATTTAAAATTATGATTTATGTATTAAGAAAAGGACAACATGTACAATTTAAGCAAAAATGATCTGTGAAATGCAACCAAAAGAAACTTCTAGAATTAAAAAAGCTGAAATTAAGCACTCAGAAGATCGGTTGAACAGTACCTTAGTCAAACAAAAGAAAGGAATCCAAATGTCAATTAAAAAATAACTACACAAAAATTTGGAGGGAAAATGATGGAAAACAGAGAAGTAAGTACTTAAGACATATAGAGTATATGTAAAACACTGTGTCTAGCCAGCCCCAAGTCACACAGCCTAGGGAGGAGACACACAGCCTACCTGAATCACAAGGACTTCTCCAAAGTAAAAATGAGGTTCTGATGCCAGAAGTGGAAGGAATGAATTACAAAGAAAAAGAACAATGGTAAACTATAATGTAGATATACATCGGCAAATACATAGGTTCCCTGGGGTTGTGATCTGGTACAACAATAAAAAAAAAAAGATAAGACTCATAGTAGAGGCTGCTAGATTCTGCTGAGGAAAATGTCCAGGGAGGGAAGAGTTGATTTATTTCATTATTTTTTTAGAGTCCACATATAAGTGACATCATGCACTATTTGTCTTTGTCTTATTTCACTTAGCATAGTGTCCTCCAGTTTTATCCATGTTGACTTAAATGATAGGATTTTCTTCTTTTCTAAGGTTGAATAATATTCTATTGTATATATATACCATATTTCCTTTATCCATTAATCTACTATGGACACTTAGGTTGTTTCCATACCTTGGCTCTTGTGCATAATGCTACAATGAACATGGGAGTACAGATATCTCTTCAAATCATGATGATGTTTCCTTTGGGTATATACTCAGAAGTGGGAGTGAGGAGGAACTTATGACACAAATCGACCATGTGTAAAAGATGTTGTAGGAATGAAAAAGTCTGAACACCTAGGAAGAGTGTGGAGTATTTGGAAAGGTCATTGTTCCAGGTCATACAAAGTTTAAAATTATGACATTTCAGTGCGCCTGTGTGCATGAAGGCTTGCTTATATTTTGGGATTTGAATACAGTGCAAAGAAGTGTTGCTAAATTTTCGATCAACATCAAAAAAAGGGTGGAAATGTTTTTTCTTTGATTATGAAACTACAGGAGAGGCAAGCCTAGAATTCTAGGCCCACTAGAATTTTCCCTGATGATAGTGCTAATTTAGGAGAAGAAGAAGGATCCCAGGCTATAGAACAATTTTGAAAGCAAAATAAGACTGCTGAGTCTTCACCCCGTGTATGAGATTAAGTTTTAATGGCATATGATGAAGTGGCCACGACACAGCCGGCAGAACTCGTTGAGTTGTTGAAAATGGCTCTTGAAGCTATAGGAAATGGACAGTAGACATAGAAAAAGAACAAGGTAAATCCCAAAGAGTGGAAGGACAAAATTAATCAAGAGAAAAGTCAAAAATAGAGAAGAAAAGCAGTAAACTTGACAAATAAAACCAAAAGCTTGTTCTTTAGAAAGACCAATAAAATAAGCAATATTTGGCAAATATGATAGAGATGGGACTAGCTATAAAACAGAGTGAATTTCTTTTAATTACAAAAGAATACTATGGTAGCTTGATACCAACACATTTGAAAATCTGGACAAAATGGCTGATTATTGATTAGTTCCATGCAGCCATTATTTATACCTGTTTTGAGTAGAGAATACAAGAAGCTTTATGAAAATAGAAAATATAATCAAAGATATACACCTTAGAAAGACATGAGTTATTTTCCAATGTATATAAAAAATTAGAAGAGTCCTAATACAAAAATCAGATATGGGGCTTCCCTGGTGGTGCAGTGGTTGAGAGTCCGCCTTCCGATGTAGGGGACACGGGTTCGTGCCCTGGTCCGGGAAGATCCCGGACCACATGCCGTGGAGTGGCTAGGCCCGTGAGCCATGGCCACTGAGCCTACGCGTCCGGAGCCTGTGATCCGCAACGGGAGAGGCCACAACAGTGAGAGGCCCGCGTACCGCACAAAAAAAAAAAAGTGAGTGACAACTTAAATGATATATGGAATATTTTGCTGACTTATAAGAACATGCAGAATTAACTATGACCCAGTTGAAATATTAATTTTATTTTAATGTGTATGTTGGGGTGGAGTCTTCAAGGTGCCAGAAGACAAGCATTCACCCATCCTGTTTGGAACTGCAGCACACAGACACCTTCAGTTACCAGTTCTGTTCATTCCACAGAATCATCTTGAGAAAACATACTGTTTTTTATGGACCTGGTATATATCTTAATTAGTTTGAAGAATTTCCCAAATACCTGTTAATATGTAGTTCTCCAATTCCAATCTTGCCACATCCTGTACCAGTGACACAGCACATAGGAGTTTTATTTCTCTTTCTTTCTCTGGGTTGTTCAGAACCCAGCGAAAGAACAATGGAATGGCATCAAAGAGATCAGGGTTCTTGACTCAGATTTACCATAAGATAATAGTGTCCTCTTGGGAAAATTATAGTTATTCTAGGCCCTTTCCTTTTCTTTCCTTTGACAGAGCTGCACTAGATGACCCCAAGGAACACTGCACTCTTTGCAGTCGTAGCTTAGATGTTATTGGTTTTTCTGAAACAAATGAGGACAATGACACGTGAAACTGTGCAACATCTGTGTAACTATGTGTTCTTAGAGTTGCCTCCATTTTACAGGTGATAAGATGGCTGAGCACAGAAGTAGATGTCTTGACCAGAGGTTCCAGAGTAGACGGAACTGAACCTCAAGTTTCCTTCTTTCCTGAAGCTCACTTAGCCAAAACATAGGCTTCTGAATATTAAGCTGTAAAGCATATTATCAGTATGCTTTAAAAGAAGCGGTTCTTCTAGGATTTCCAATTAATAGCAGGAGGTTTTGAAATTCTTCAAAGATCATCTAATTTTGTGAGATTTACAGCTCTATTTTCCTGTCAAGCAAGTTGTATTAGTGCCAGATAATCACGTGAGCTTCCGGATGCTTCTCTGAACCTCTTGAAGTTTTCTTCTTGCTATCTGAAATTCATGCCAGATAAGCCTTTTTCTAGAGCGTACGTACAGACTTGTGTATTTTTATACAGAAAAGCGATGCAGTGAGTCAGGACGGGGGTTAAGCCCTCATTCTCAGAGTGGTGTTGAGCTCCTGGTGAAATATAATCATCATTTCCTCAGAATCGAAAAGCAGTTATCTCTAGTTTTTAATCCCATTAACTATTTATACATTTATGTATGATACATGTATTTATTGTACCTACTAGGTGTGTTCTCTTTGGGAAGTACAAAGCTCTTTGAGACATAGGTTGTTCACTTTTTTGTTTTCCCACAAATACTGCGACCTTTTGAGCAGGAAGGTCTATATTTTACTAACATCTAGAACCAGCAGTTAACACGGTGTCTAAGATGTAGTCAATAAATATGAAATACATAAATGAACAGATTTTTAAGGAAGGGCCAGGACATGAACAAATAGAAAATTTTCATTTTCAGTCACAAAGCAACCAGAGACATAAAACTGATACAGACAACAAGTGCTACGGTCATTCAAAGAAAGCGTAGAGGGCTTCCCTGGTGGCGCAGTGGTTGGGAGTCCGCCTGCCGATGCAGGGGACATGGGTTCGTGCCCCGGTCCGGGAGGATCCCACATGCCGCGGAGCGACTGGGCCCGTGAGCCATGGCCGCTGGGCCTGCGCGTCCGGAGCCTGTGCTCCGCAATGGGGGGGGCCGCGGCAGTGAGAGGCCCGCGTACCGCAAAAAAAAAAAAAGAAGGCGTAGAATAGATACAACAAGGATCTCCTCTATGGCACAGGGAACTCTACTCAATATTTTGTAATAACTTATAAGGGAAAAGAATGTGAAAAAGGAATCACTGTGCTGTACACCTGAAAGTAACACAACATTGTAAATCAACTATACTTAAATTAAAAAACAAACAAACAGACAACAACAACAAAAAAACCCCAAAGAGGTCATAGAAGTTTTTATGAGATTCCATAAGAGAAGCCAAATGAGGACGGGAGAGACGGCTTTTGAATCAATTCGGAGGAGAAGTTACAGAGAAACTTGTCTTTGACCTGAACTTGAGTTTCCATTAAAATTGCATCGCAGAGATATTACAGATGAAGGTAATCACATAAACTTACTACACTGCGACTTGCAGAGGTTATGAGTGTCGTTCAAGATCCCAAAGCAAACGCATTGTGGAATCAGAATTTTAAGTGAGGCCTAATGAACTAAAAACAAACAAACAAAAAAACAAACCCTTTCTGTGATACCATGTTGCCTTTGAAGTCGTTCTATTGGTGGGTTGGTAGAAACTGGTTCCAGTGTTTCTTGCAGGAATGACTAGTTCTGTCCCCACCGCGGCCCCCCACCCCCGAGTTGATCCTCAAAGTTTCCTTTAGAATGGACTTGCTAAAATGCAGACCTGCAAGTATTCATGACGCCTGTGTACAATCATTTCTCCTGCCATTGCCTACTTCACTTCTGGATTATATGAACAATTCACTGTCTTCTTTTATGCTTTTCCCTCCTCCAAGAATTCCTTTCTCCCTATGGGGTACCTGGGCAACCCACTTCATTTTTCAAACCTCAGTTTACATATTATGTCTTTTGTGCAGTCTTCTTTTGAGTGTTGTGATCACACGCTCCTTTTTGCTACCCTTGCACTTCTGCATGCCTGATTGCTGCACTCGCTACACTGTATTGTGATTGTATTTTTTACATATATCTGTGTTCTCCTGGGCAACATTCCTTGGGGCCAGGGACTACCTTTTTTCATCTATTGATGTTGCCTTAGCGTGTTACTTGTTGCGAAGTAGTTAGTTATAAAAATGAGATTTGATTAAATTGAAAATTGTTATGCACATATTAGTTATTATCATTTACAGATATAACAGGAAAAAATATTAATGTTGGTGCTGAAAGTTCACTTCTAGTAAATGGTGGTGGTACATGACTTCACTTATATTATTTTCCCCACTATTTTATATCTTTCTACCTAATATCTCTTCTTTATTTCCATCTCTTTCTTTATTACTAAACCAAGAAAAACAGGGATGAGGGTAGGGCTAGGCCATACTTGGCTGGAATAGTAAAGAAATTGTGTGGGGTTTTGGTGAGAAAATCCTGAAGCATACAGGTCTGCATCTTACCTTTTTTTTTTTTTTTTTTTGTGGTACGCGGGCCTCTCACTGTTGTGGCCTCTTCCGTTGTGGAGCACAAGCTCCGGACGTGCAGGCTCAGCGGCCATGGCTCACGGGCCTAGCCGCTACGCGGCATGTGGGATCTTCCCGGACCAGGGCACGAACCCGTGTCCCCTGCATCGGCAGGTGGACTTTCAACCACTGCGCCACCAGGGAAGCCCCTGTTTGAAGTTTTTTGATAAATAAGATTTGATAACACCGTTTTATAGAAACTTAGTTTGGACATTTCTGAACCTCTTTTCTTGTTTCCTTATGGAAGAAAGCTGCTTGTTTAGGGTTAATACTAATTCAATGGGGGTAAGATTTACACAGGACCAACCCTAGCATTCATAGTGTGTGGCACAGGAAACAACTTTGAATGGCCATTTCAAGGAACAATATACTTAAGTGTGTACAATGAATAAAATGGATGAACTACACAAATTTATGAGTTGAAAACCATAGAATCATAGAATTTTCTCACTGTAAAGGCTCTTCCTTTTCCAACTGCTTAACTTCAACCTCTGTTAAAGCACTTCAGTAACAGGGAGTTCTTGAGTTTAAAATGCAGTCGGTCCATTTTAGAGTTGAAAGGTTCTACTTGTCAAAATATTCATCCTTTTATCAACCTAAACCTGTCTACTTGGTCTAAAATCTTCAGTGTGGGACAGTCTAAACCCTTTTTCATAGGACAACTCCTAAAATAGTTTAGAGCGACCACCTACTTCTCTTCTGGTCTTGCTTCATGTCATCTATTCCCAGTTCCTTCAATTACTTCTTCTATAACAATATTTTAGATTGCAGACACTTTACTGAATTCATCACTTTCTTCAGTATAATAGCTCATTTGCTGAATGTGATATTTTGATCCTAAAGGGATTTGTTTACTGTTTTCTGAAAAGAATTAAAACATAAAATGTCCAATCAACCAATAATTCTTCACCTAACATGATTCATATACACCAATTGATAAGGAAAAGTTAGAAATTCAAATTACTTCATTCTTAAAGAGTGATCATAGTATGTCCTTATTTATAATGTGCAGGAAATATGAATTTTCTTTCTGTGCATCTGTAACAGTGCCCTCTTGCAGGGTACAGAGGATACTCCATTGATGCTGCCTAATGATGTGTATGTGATATCCTGATATTTACTAAGAAGTTAGACATTCAAGAGGATTTTTTGTTCCCAACAGACATACATATATGAATTTTTATTCTCTATGTTTTGTGTGTTTCTAACTTTTATTATTCATCTATTGGCATTTAAGTGCATTCACCAAACTGCATCATAAACATCAAAGCAGATTACTTCACTTTACCTTTTATGAGATTATTATACTTATCAACCAATATCTGAGCCCTTAATATGGGCAAATCATCCTAGCCTGTTAAGCACAGAGGTACAGAGCATGGAGTTGAAAGGGCACACACCAAGATTTGAACAAATTACTTAATCTCTCTAAGTCTTCATTTTTGTATGTGAAAAATGAGAATAATTACAATGATTGAACTCATAAGGTGGATCGTAGAAAACATCTAGGTGCTACATGTAAAGAGCTTGTTTGACTACCTGACAAAAATATCCATTCTTTATTAACATGATGGTGATGATGATGATGATGAAGCTACCAGCAGGTGTCCTTCTTAGGTCGGTAAGAATGGTGAATAAGCCACAAGATCATGTCTGTGAACATTTGCATTCTAAGGCTACACTGCCTTTGCCTTCTTCCCAACTCCGGCTCCACTCCTCATCTGTCTAAACATCTCCCAAGATAGCTCAGGTCTTCTCCTCTATGAAGCTATTCTGAACTACTCCTCTAGAATGAACTTCAAATACATTGCTTGCACTTCTATTAATTTATATCAAGTACAAACTTCTGCAGTGGAATTGATTACACTTTATTGCAATTTTTGGCTCTATATCAACTTGCAACTCTTTTGAGGAAAGAAACTGGGTCTTATTCCTAGAAACGGAAACAGTGACAAGCAAATAAGTCATAAATGTCTAAATCGGCACATTGAAGTTATTTTTTCTAGAATGTTAGGGAAAACACTTAAGGGAAAGTCAGATTCATTGTTGTTCCCACAGTCCTAAGAATGGACTTTCTCATAACTTGTATAATTCTATATGTAGCAAGTGAAGATTAGTCAATGGCAGGTTT